>NC_091821.1:307795391-310217891 GCF_038994185.2 Dermacentor albipictus
GCTTCAGCGGGCCGACTCCTACTGTCGAACTCTAATGGATCGCCTTAGTGGGTTCGCCTAACCACCCAACAGCCGCTTGCAACGCCAACTTCGACAATACCGCCTTCAAGGTGGCGTGCTACACCGCTACGTTTACCACCCAACAGGTCACCGGTGGGTCCCAGTTCTACCTCGCTGCCTTTGCCTGCGGGTATTAGAGGCACACCACGATGAAGTATCGGCTGGCCACTTAGGCTTCCACAAGACTTACGACCGCATCGAGACCCGCTGCTTCTGGCCTGGCTTATCCGCAACGGTGGCCAAATACATTGCCTCTCGTGCATCATGTCAGCACCGCAAACGCTCGACATACCCTCCTGCCGGTTTACAACGTCTCCCTTGCCAGGACGCACCTTTTGAATTTGTTGACATTAAATTATATCATCCCTTGCCTTTGACACCCTCCGGTCACCGTTGGATTGTCACTTCGGTCGCCCATTTAACAAGATATGCCGAGACTGCCCCTCTGCGATCCGGTACCGCTTCTGAGGTCACTGACTTTTTCTTGCGCTCCATCGTCTTGCGCCACGGGGCTTTTCGCGTTCTTCTCATTGACCGTGGCAAGGCGTTTATTTCCCAAGTTCTCGAGGAAGTTCTTCGGGCCGCTCATTCCGTTCACAAATCTACTTCTACCTATCATCCGCGATGCAATGGCCTTACTGAGTGCTTCCATCGTACCCTATCTGACATGATTTTCATGTACTACATCCGTCGTGACCACACTGACTGGGATAAAATCACTTTGTGACATTCGCATATAATACTGCCATTCAGCGGACTAGCGGCTACAGACCTTTCTTCCTTGTGTATGGACGATCTCCTTGCACCATATTCGACAGAGAATTCTTTCTAGCACCTTCTTCGCCTAACGCGTCCCTTCCAGAAGATTTTGCTGCCCGAGTTGCACATTGCCGACAGATCGCCCGGCAAAGCATAGAAGCTACCCAAACTGAGCGCAAACGTCGCTGCGACAACAAACGCCGTGACCTCCGTTTTCACCCTGGAGACCAAGTCTTGCTTTGGACTCCAGTCTGCACTCCAGGCCTCTGATCAGTTACATCAACGCTACATTGGCCCATACACCGTTGTGCAGCAAACATCTGTAGTGAACTATATCGTCCTCCCAGTATACACCGTCACAGACCGGCACCGCCGGGATGCCGAAATTGTTCACGTTCTCGCTGATGAAGTCCTTCACACCCCGTTTAGATCTCTAATCTGCGGCCAGGCTGGCCACTTCCATGAAGGGGGGAAGTTAGTGTAAACACTATTAACGTACTTCGTCGTTTTCATGTGTACATAGCCATCATCATCTACCCTGTTCTACTTCCTCGCACATGATCTGGGGCGTTTCCTTTCTTGCAATAAAAAGCGCTTGACCGCTTAGTCCGTCTCGATCTGATAATATATATATATATATATATATATATATATATATATATATATATATGCGTGTGTGTGTGTGTGTTTATGTGTGTGTGCAAGGACGACAAGAAATTACAGCAGTTGATATTGGTGTCGCTGAAAAGATAAAGAAGAGAGAAGTACGGAGCGTGAAGGAATGAGTGAGTGAGTCAGTGAATAAACTTTTACTGGGTCCAGCCTGCTGGACGCATATGGGACCTGAGAAGAAGGTTCCACCCCATCTGGTGCCAGCGCGCACCAACCGTCACTAAGGGCTCAGCACAAAAGTTGATTCTCTCTCTCTCTCCAGCCAAAATCGATAAAACGCGCGCCCGGCTAAGCCCACGACGGGACTGACTGATCTAGCCTGCCGGCCCGATCGCGGGCGCGCTGGGCGGCCAGGATTTGGTCCTCAAAAACGGGACTTCGAAGGAGCGCGTCCCACTCTTCCTTGGTGAACTTCGGGCCCAACGACCCGCACTCTCGGAGCATGTGAGACAAAGTAGCAGCCTCACCACAGACCACGCTATAGAACAATTCGGGTAAATCTCAGGATATATGCTGTTAAGGGACGCCAAATTTCGGTAGGAGTTCGTTTGCAAGAGTGTTGGCGTGACCGCCTGCGGCCTGCTTAGCTTGGAATGAGGCGGCGGGAAAGCTTTTTTTCTCTAAGTAAAAGAATTTAGTAATTTCATTGTGAGGGATAGGAGCGTCTCTGTGTCCGAGGAGAGAGTCGCCCTGTCCGAGGGCAGCGCGGTCGGTAAAGCCGCGCGCAGCCTCGTGGGCAGACTCGTTGAGGTTCAGATGAACCCCCTCAATCGCCCAGACGTCGGCAAGGAACAAAAGGATGGAGTGTATGAAGCTGTTGCCATGTTTGGCGCCTTTCAGAATTTGAACTACCTGCCGGGCTGCGCGGCCTTTCTACCTTGACGGCCGCTTTCGAATCGCTATGCACCGTGTCCCTCCGACCGTCTTGCATGGCGAGTGCAATGGCCACTTGCTCGGACACCTCGGGGCCCGTTGTCCGGATAAAAGCACAGTTGATGACTTTGCCCACGTGAACGAAACGCACGTGACAAATGAAGCGTGGCAGCGCTAGCAGCGCGAAAGGAGACGGGCTTTGGAACTCAAGAAGAGCGGACATGTCAGCACTACGTCCCACCAACAGCGGCAAGGCCTTGGTGTGTTGGTCTGGGTCCCGCCCCAGCACCTGCCGTCACTGAGAATCTTCCTGCCCAAGCCCATGGCTCGGTGAGGCGCCGCCGTCGACCGCCAGGACCAGTGCTCGGCATCTTGTCCGGCTGCGTCCAGGTCGGGCAAGCACAAGCGCCAGGAGTTCGCGGGCCACGTCAGTGAACGTGCCACGAAGGGCATCGCCGACTTTACTCTGGTGAATTTACTTGAAGAAAGAAACAGCGCTACAAAGACGCGGACTAAAATACGAACAGACGCAAACTTCCAGTTAAACATTTAGTTGGAAGTTACCGCCTGTCCGTCGTGCATGTTCTTCTTTTAGTACGCGTCTTTGTAGCGCTGCTTTTTCTTCAAGTATGTTAAAGCCAACTCGGCCACATCAAGATCCTGGCGAATATACGAATTCCGTCTGGTTCGTTGAGAACACTCACGACGTCAGTGTGTTCAGGGACCGCCAGTTATGCGCGTGTTGTAAAATTCGGAAGATTTGTGGTTGCGCTGCTGTTGAAGTTTGTAAGAACACTTTATAAGGAAAGTTTTGTCAACTATTGAGCCTGATAGGTTCTTTGTTCACTGTTTTGTACTCTCTGTGTGTGTGTTTGCGCGTCGAAATGAAGTTTGTTTTATTATAACCTCTCTAGCGTCCGAATTCATCCTTTCGAGTGGGACGACAGGCCAGGTTTCGCGTTACAGTATATATATATATATATATATATATATATATATATATATATATATATATATATATATATATATATATATATATATATATATATATAGTGGGGATGCGCGACTCTCATGCGGCCCCTGATATGTTGTTTTTCCCGCATAGCTCCCGTCTCCTGCAGTGCGGCTTCGCCGCGTGGCCTGGCGCCCGCGGCGGTCGGAATGGTTGAAGCGCAGTACGAGAGATGGCGCGAGTGTTGGGCTGCTAACGCCGCCTACAGGCGGCGTTACCACTTGGGCGCTAAAAGAGTGAACACGCGGCCTTTTTGGCGGCGGGGTGGCGATCGCGCGGACGTGCCGCGCGTGCGCCGATCCATGCTTCTGCGAGACCATCTCGCGTGGCCGCCTTCGAACGCTCCACCGTTCGCGTGACCGTACACGCGAACGACCAGGCGTTGGGATCCAGCACGGGGCGAACATATTCGCTCGTTATCCGGTCGCGGTGAGTCGGACTTCTAGATTTGTCGCGCGCCCATCGGCATGTTTTGTGGATAGCAACTCGGCTAGCAGACATTGATCTATGAAAGGTGCAATAAATGCCCTTGTGGTTGTTTGCACTACTGTGTTGTCGTTCTTTTGTCCCAAGAGCATTGGTGTGAGAAACCCACAATATATATATATATATATATATATATATATATATATATATATATATATATATATATATATATATATATATATATATATTGTTGCACAAGAAATACATATTTTCAGATATTTACAAGATATAGCGCGTAGCACAGGCGTAACAATAGACAAGATGGCGAGGAGCAACCTCTATGTCATCGTCACTGGTGCCGGCCTAATGTTGCAGTATTCTTCTGTATCGAGCCAATATACAGTTACAATCATAAGCGAACAAACAATGACACCTAGGAAAGCACAGGGGAAAATTTTGCAGTTCTTATTAAATGAAATAAATCATAAATAAATGGAAATTAACATTAATGGCTGCAGTTGGGATGCGAAATCACGTTTTCGCATTTCCATTCCGACACCCCGAACTCTTGGAAAATTGCAGATATTCTGCTTTTACTGAAAAACCAAAAGGCCGCGGTTATGTCTTGGACAACATTCGGCCAACTGCCCTTATATCGAATCAAGTCAAAGTAATTCATGTCCGGCTCAATGAACTTACTTCTCGGGGTATTCTGAAGTCGAGACATATACAATTTCGGCCTCAATGTTTTCTGTATTCAGCTCGCGTTGATTTGAAACACCGCATTCAATTCACACAACTATCAGGAGATGTCTGAGCGTTAGTGACTTTAGATATTGCAAAAGCTTATGACAGTGTCGAACATGAAATTTTAATTCCTAGATTAGCAAGCTGTGCAATTCCAGACTATATAGATAGATGCAAGAGTTTTTTTCAGGTAGACAATTCTTTTGTTTCCAGGATAGAGCGACATCGGGTACATGTAAACAGACAAAAGCCGTACCACAGGAATCAGTTCTTTCTCCGCTTTTATTTATTATTTTGTTATCTTCTGTTCTAGTTCACGAGGATGTACATCCCTATAATAATGACATTTTTCTCCCCATCGCAGGAATATCAATGGGTTCTACCATTCTACCAAACTTTACAATCATATTTGCGTAAACTCGAGTTTCGGCTGGATGGGCTGTCTTTTTCCCTGAACGTCAAGAAATTCGGTTCCCTTTTTTCTCGTTCATTACATAATACGAGGGTCTCAAGTCCGGCAACATTGATGCCCTCAGGAAGCATGTGTGGGTTTATTGACCAGCTGCCGTCACCCAAATAGATCACGTACTCGTGGCGCCTGCGGCAGAAAGGATGTTCCACATCCACCGCCAAGGTTTGTGAGTTTTGGCGCTGGCTAACACTCCCAGGGTAAGTTCTAGTAGCAAAAACATACATATATACTCCAGAAAGTAGGTGGCGAAACGGCGCCGTGGTGGCTCAGATGCTAAGAGCATCGCACGCGTAATGCGAAGACGTGGTATCGTTCCCCACCTGCCTGCGGCAAGTTGTTTTTAAAGCGAAAGCTTTACTGGCCGCAAACTTGCGATTTCGCCGTGGTCGTGCTCCGAGGTGGCACATGACGTCACACCGCGTTCCTCGTCACACCGCGTTCCTCGTCGTTGCGCTCGCCTCCGCTCGCTTCGCCAGCTGCGTCACATGCCTGATAACATGTCGGAGGATTGAAAAGGAGAGTTCGCGTGCGCCGCAACCACAGTTGAGGCGGCAGTGTGGACGGCGACAATTCTAATAAGCAGGTGGAGGCCTGGAATCAACATCGGAACGGGATGAAGAGGAAACGAATTGCCCAGGAAACAGAGGAACAGCGCGCCGAACGACTGGCTAAACGCCGCACCATAGCTGGACAACCAGACTAACCTGGACTTGCAATCAAGATTAACCAATGCTAACCATGCTATGCCTCAGCTTTCCCCACGTATATCCGGCATAGCCGAGCTAAGCCACTGCCAGTTTTTTCATCCACTTTCCTTTGAATTAATTTATCATTTCTTTAATTCAGTTAGTAAGTACAAGTAATTTCCCCTATATTGGCCTTGGTGTCATTGTTGGCTTCTTATGATATGATTAATAAATATCGGGCCCCTCGGTCCTCTCTTCTCTCGTTTATAGAGAGCAATATGTTACTCGAGAATAACGTCGTGGTAATTGGTCGCAGAAGCTTATCGCACGCTCGGTGCTTACCATGTGCTCGCTAGGGCTCAAAGACACGAAGACGCGTACAAAAAAATTCACTTATCCTGAATACAGTACGACATTTGTCTGTGGCAACGTGTGCACAGAATAATCGTTTTGCAGTGAATTTGCTCTGTGATTTTTGATTGTCTGTTTTCTTCTGCGTCTTGTTTCATTTTGCCTGAGATGGTGGCCTGAATATTCCTTAATTCCGCGAGTGTGCGTTGCTTGACCAGTACATAGCATTTATATTCTGGTGAGGTTGAACTTCTATTCGGTCTGTATATACTCGAGATAGCTTCCAATGTTGCCCTGTGCCCACCGCGAACGACGGCGTTTTCACCTATGTTTAGTATAGGCCATTGTAGTCATAGACTTATTTACCGGTCGGTGGGGTGGGGGGAGAGGGGTCTAAGAGAAGGGGGTAAGTATGCCTTTTGCCCCCTCCCCCCTCTCCATACACACACAGCTTCGAAAGCTGGCACTGCTGATTGTGCACTGGCAAATCTGACAAATCAACAGCCTATGCCAAGTATTTTGCAAAAATAGCAGTCACGTTGTCATGCTCTTTTTCTTACACATTTCCTGCTATAGCAGTGAGTAGAGATGTAATATTTCGAGAAATTTTCAAGCTGCGAAGAAAGGCTATGAAATAAACACTCTTTTTCTTTAAAATTTGTAAACACTGAAAAATATAACTTTTCCTAACATGCGGAAGTAAAAATAACAGCAGACGAGGGAGCATGCAAATACATGTTTGTAAAAAAGTTTTGGCAAGATGTGGACATTCCATGTCAAATAAGCCACGTTTTTTTTTCGAATATTATCGGTAAATTTCACAATTTTTGTCTACCGGCCATGAAAGCTGCGCACATTTATTTTATAGGCTGGTGACTCTGCGCACACTTGAGCGCTTAACATATTCAGATTGCGAATGTAGTGTGTTTGCCGCGTGGTCAATTGCATTACTTCTATCGGTATAAGCTAGGTCAAGCTATGCATAAGCTAGGTATAAGCTATCGGTATAAGCTAGGGCCATTTAAGCGCGCGGAACGCTCGAAAAGGACCAGTCACAAGTATATCGTATTCCACTAGACCCGAGAACGAACTACCAGGGCGCTGCGAGCGGTGCTCGCAGCGCCCTGGTAGGGGCGTCAGTGCGGGGGACTGGCGCCTATCGTCTGCTGCAGTTTGGGCGCTGTCCGGGAGCCTTCTGCAGTCTTTCCGTTTGCTCTCTCTCTTTCCCTATGCCTGTATACTCATGACGGTCGTCTCAAATATATTTTTGCGACGTCTTCGCTCGCGAAAATTTATTTAAAAAGCTTATTTCTTATACGACAATACAGTTCTCAAAGGTAACGCTACAGCGCCAGCCGAAGGAGCGCAGACCAGCCCATTGCGGGTTTTTCATGAGCGGATCCACAACCGCAAAAACATAGCATCCAGCTATGATACCATACGTACCTGCCGTGGCGCGACAAGTACGTCACAAACGCTGGCTATATATGACTTCTACGACGTAGTCACCTTGATTTTAATCCGCTCAAACAGGTTTGCTGACGACGAGTAGTTCACGAGATATTATCGAATTTTTCAATTTCTTCACAGAAACGCTCGGCAGTAACACGGGCACTTGAACACTGCAATTTACATTCTACCAGCACCACTTCCTTCTTTAACTACTTCTCAAAATTAGGCGATTCTTCGCGTGTTTAAGTGACCGTTTTTTGTAGTAAAGCCAGTTGAGGCTTACAGCTGTTTGCAGAATACGAAAAGGAATGCACCAATATATATTCCATTTTCAGCGCTACACGTTCAATTCACTTGAGCATTTTGCTGGTGTTTGTTGCTTGGGGAATATACATGACGAATCTGTTAGGCGAAGTGACACAAGCTGCTCGGCCCAAACTTTTTAGTGCAATGTGCCTTTTGGATCGCATGGCTGCAGCCAGAAAGAAGCCGAAGCGTCATTCATGATTAGTATGGGATATATTGAAGATATCAGAATTCCCCTGCAGAGAGTCAAAAATCAAGTGAAATATGTAAGACTTGTGGTGCCTTCCGTATGAAGGTTTGCGAGGTTCTCTTTTATGTACAGAGGAAGCGAATAGTTCTCCGTTTATGTAAATATAGAACGCTGGATCGAGACATAGCGAGGCAGAAAGAAGGTGCTTGAATTTACCTTTTCTGGGCCCCTATGCTGAGCTGTAGCACCTCGAGCACACTTTAGGCACTGCAAGTGGCGCTGTAAAAAACTGCTTCATCGTTTCAATTCGCAGTTGTAGTGAACTGATGGGTTTCGCTAACAATGCGTACGTGTCTCGCCATAACGACTATCGGTTGGTATACCGTTGCGTGAGGGGAGTGCCATATACCTGAGTCAAAGAGTTTATTCAGACAACGTGGTACAGTTGCCTAGGGCGCAGACCAAAAGGCAAGTGATTGCCTGACAAGGAGTCTGTTGCCTTGCTCCCATTCGAGAGCACAAGACATTCAGCGCATAAAATCAACCCTAAACAAGATGGAAATACAGAGTGGTTGGTAACATTGAGACGAGAGTTATTTCATATTGAATATTTATGTACAATTGGGAAAATTGATGTAAGAGATAACAGAAAAAAAAGAGTGGTTATGCCTGCAGTAACAATAGATACATAGTGATGTTATTTTTAAAAGCTTTGAATGATTTACTTTCTTGGATAATGTTTACAGCAGGATGGTGATCGCTTAAAAAACTGGAAATTCTGTAGCTAAGTTTCTGGGTGCCGTAGTTTGTACGTATTTTTTCCTTATTGTAACATATGTGCCGGGTGTTGTAGGTGTGTGTTTTCGTTAGATATTGTTGAAAAAAAGCCGTAGGATCGGAATGCATTTGTAGGTAACTAGCTAACGCTATCTTTTTGTTTATAACATTCCACAGTGTAAGCAGTTGATGTTTTCTAAACAGTGGGGCAGTGTGGCTAAGGTATGGTGCATTATCTATTAGGTGCAAAAATTTCTTTTGTAATAGATATATGTTTTCTATGCTTGTTTTAGGTGCTGTGCCCCAGACAAGAAGACAATAGTGGAAACGCGAATGTACCAGTGTGTAGTATAGTTGTTTCTTTAGCCAGATGGGCAAAAGGCTCTTTATTTTATACATGATACCAATGGACCTAGATATACCAGTGCGAACTTTTTCGATGTGAGGTGACCAGTCAAGATGCTCGTGAAAGATGACACCAAAAAATTTATGTGTTGGTACACGTTCGATAAATTCATCGCGAAATTGGATAACTATTTCTTGTTTTATACACTTGTTACGAGCGCGGAATATAATGTACTTAGTTGTTTTAGTGTTTAACTCTAATTCATTACCGTAGAGCCACGTGGACAAATTTTCCAGCCATACATTGGTTTCAACTTGGAGGACGTTTAGGTCTTGTCCGCAGAAGAATACATTGGTATCATCAGCGTACATTATTATTTCTGGTGTAGAGGGCACGTTAATTATATCATTTATATAGAGCAGAAATAACAGCGGCCCAAGGATTGATCCTTGTGGAACTCCATAATGTATCTGACCTAAGCTGGATTTTGCATTCGTGATATTCGTGTACTGGTGACGATTTAGGAGGTAATTCTTTATTAATGTGAGAGCCGTTCCTCTAATGCCATATTTATATAATTTGTACAGTAAAACAGGGTGCTTAATGGAGTCGAATGCCTTTTTAAAGTCATGGAAAACACCTATTGTATATATTTTCTGCTCAAAGTTGTCTATTATCTTATCCTTAATTTTTATTAGCGCCATTTCAGTAGATTTCTCTTTCTGGAATCCGTATTGCTGCTCGGCGATGATATCGTTTCGCTTGCAGAAGTTTAGTAGCCTGGTGTTTATAACTTGTTCAACTACTTTGGAGAGGATTGGTAGGACTGAAATTGGCCTATAATTATTTATGTCATTTCTATCACCTCCCTTGTGTGTGACAGTGATTTTTGCAATTTTTAATTTATCTGGAAATATTCCGGTACTCAAAATCAGGTTGCATATATGCATAAGTGGCTGATTAATCATGTGACTGATGGATTTTATAGGTTGAACTTTAATATAATCAGCACCACATGCACTGTTATTTTTTTAGGTTTTTGATTACTGTACAGATTTCTAGTTCTGTAGTGGGAAACATGAAGATTGAGTTTTGGATGTTGGACGTGATATACGTTGTAAAATCACAATTACTTGCCTGAGGTTTACTTGAAGCCCCTGATATAAGAAAGTGCTCATTAAGTTTGTCAGCAAGCGACGCCCCTGTGTAAGGCACTCCATTTATAACGAGTTCAGAGACGCCGTCTCTTTTGTTGTTGGACATTAGCTGGTTTACTGTATTCCATACTTGTTTAGGTTTGTTGCAGATATCAGCAAACCTATGTTCGTAATAACTAGTCCTGGCTTTTTTAATATCCGAGCTTAATTTATTACGAATTTGTTTGTATTCAATCAAACAGTCCATATTTTTCGTTCTGATAAAAGAGGCAAATAGTCTGTCACGTTCTCTAATTCTTTTTAGAAGGTCGGCATTTATCCATGGCTTTCTGGCTTTTTTACACTTTTTGATTTCTACGATAGGGAAAGCTTGATTGTAGAGCTCAGTAATTGTTTTAATAAAGGCGTCATATGCTGCGACGGGGTCAGATAGTTGAATATCTGCCCAGCTTGTTTCTGCTACTAAGTTTCTAAATTTGTGGTCTTAGCTTCATTAACTATTCTGTATGTAATGGGTGCACATGTTTTGGAGAGACTCTGTGGTGTACAGTAGGGTTTAAAGAACATAAAAATAGGTAAGTGGTCACTAATATTAGCTATTAGTACACCTGCTTGCACATCATCTTTTTTGTAACTTGTAAAACACACATCTAGTAAAGTATGGCACATGTCTGTCACTCTAGTTGGCATATGTATTACATTTTCACAACCAAACGAGAAAAAAATATCAAGCATTCTTTGTTGATTACAATCAAGCAATAAAAGATCGATATTAAAATCACCACAAATAACTAAAGGCAACTTAAACTGCATGCACTGTTCTAGCATGTTTTCAAGAAATTCTAAAAAAGTAGCCTGTGATCCAGAAGGCGGCCTATATACAACGGCAAGTATGGTACCACCACACTTTAACATGAGACATTCAAAGTGTTGATTTATTATACAAAACTCTTCTATGGTGACATAACTTAGGTAGTTCATTATATAAATAGCCACACCTCCCCCTCTCTTATCACTCCTTGAAATTGATACGCATTTGTATCCTGGAAACTGTATAACATCATAATCGTTGGTGAACCAAGTTTCAGTGAAAGCTAAAATTTCAAATTTATGGTCTAATTCATTTAGGAAGATTTCCACAGTATCCTGTTTCTTCCGAAGGCTTTGAGCATTGAGATGGAATAAGGAAAATTTTTTTTCTCGTAGGTGCTTTGAATATTTGAATGAATCAGCATCATGATAAGAATATGTGAACGGGACTGTCATTTTCAAGGGTATCAGTGCTATCAGTTACTGCGATGCGCGTACCGCCCGTTTCTCAACGTATCTTGTCCAGATCGTTTGTCGTCCTAATCCTGATAGCTCGGCTGCGGGGGCCGCGACGAACAAACAATTTTCCATTCTTTAGCCAGGCAAACACATACTCTTTTTCCTTCGCCATTTTCTTCATTTTCCAGAAGAGCGTCTTGTTTTGTGCTGTTAGGTTTTCATTGAAGAAAATTTTAGATTTCGTTTCCTTTAGTTGTCCTTTTTTTGCAAGCCATGCGTCTCTGGTTGAACGGGATACGAAGCGAACAAGAACAGATGCAACCTTCTTAGCACTGTCCCCGACCTCAATGTCATTGATAGACCGGGAGGGCAATCGATGAACAGCCTCAACATCTGCCTCGGAAAGGGGTGGAAGTTCGAGATCAGTGGCCAAGACATTAAGCTTTTCCAGCAAGTTTTCATTATCATTATAGGGAAGCCCAACTATTTCTAAATTTTGACGTCTGCTGTACTGCTCTAGTTCGTTAACTTGTTGCCTTAATTCCTGGTTTTCTTGTTCTGTTACCCGAGCCTCGAGTTTTTCCACTCGCTTTCCGAGGGCAGACATGCCTGCATCCTGCTGTTTTATTTTTGACAGAACTTCGTCGTATTTTGTGGTCATTTCTTGCATAAACTGCTCAATACCATCCACAGTGGCCTTTATCTCACCTAGTGTATCTATTTTTGACTTAATCTTAAGTACTTCTGTGAGCACGAGACGAATATCCGCAATTTCACTTGCAAGATTTGCTTCCGGTTCCTCGCTTGTTTTCTTACCGCTCTGGTTGCTTCAAGCCTTAGCTGTTTTACATGTTGGGCATTTCCATGCCTTTTTTGCACTTTGTCTTCTTTTTGCATGCGGCTTCATTTACCCCTGAACATGTGCCAATATGATACACAAAATGACATTCCAAGCACGTTAGGAACACTGCATCCTCAGAAAGCTCTTCGTTGCATGTAAGACATGTGTCAGTCATTTTTTTCGATCGTCACAGACCGAACAGTCAGCAGCAGCGGCTACCAGGAAGAAAAAAAATGCAGAAGACCAACCTGCAATTTAGGGCGAAGTTTTCTAGGGTCCGGATAGCAGCTCCTGCGGTGCCGCTGCTGCTGAATGCTTGTGAAGCAGGTCTTCGGTGGCGAGCGCTGCTTTTATAGCTGCTGGGTGGTTACGTCAGAAGCTACGTTGATACTAGCAGCCAGTTTCCATGGCACGTTTCCGATAGCCAGTTGATACTAGCAGCCAGTTTCCATGGCCGATAAAGGCTGCTGAGGGCTGCCATGAAACATTTCACCGCTCGCAGTTGATTGGCTCTCGATCTTAACCGCGAAAGTTTTCTTTCGGGTGATTGCTACTATGGTATTTGTAAATTAACTATATATGTAAAAAATCTACATGACGCGCCGTCGCGTTAGCAGCCATGAGCAATTCGTTTTATCGGGGCCTGTACCGGAGAGCGGTGAAAGTAGCAGCAAACTTTTCATACGAAATGCGCGCTTAACTCGTTCTTTTGAGGAATTAATAAAGTGGCCATATTTGACTAGAATAAGTCACCAGAGTAATAACAAGCATGATGACAGGTTCACTGGGCAGTGTCTTTCTGAAACGGATAACATGTTGACACCAAATACCAAGATTTTTATTCCACGTGAAATGCAATGTCTCTCACAGCTAAGCACTAAGAGAATGTTAAGTGTTTAGCAAAGCATCATACAGGAATTCGCGTGCTAAATTTGCAGGCATTCTTTTTACGCAATATTTTTGGACAGACATGGCGCATATATGCATGCTTTGCAAAACCAGTAGACCCTTCAACGCTACATAGCTTCAGATATCCAAGCCGCCAATTTTCTCGACTCACGCGCTTTTGACGAAGGAACTGTGCTTCAGGCATGGCAGCTGAAAGAAGCCGACGCATCCTTCAACAAGTACGGCTCGGGCCACCCGTACCCCAAGCACGCACGAAGGGAACGAGCGCGCGCGGCAGCCGAGCGAGCCGCAGCGAGCGGCGTCCTCGCCGTGACGTCACTCGCGAGAGGGCGCCACTCCAAGTTCTCGCCGCTAATAGAACGACCCACTAGAAAACAGTAAACAATAGTACCTTATTCGTTCAAAACTGTTTTTAATCATTCTGCGGAAAAAGAAATGGTGAATAATTACTGAAATTAGGGCCAAACTTTTCTCGGAATTATTTCGTCGAAACCTCTGTGGCTGTCACCAACGTGTGACGTGATGAAATTATTTTTTTGTGTGTGCGTATCTTTTGTACCTTTTACGGATAGAAAACGACAGGGAGGACAGTCTTTGCAACGTGCTCATCCACAATGATCCATAAAAAATGGATCCATAAAAAGTAGTAGTGACAGGAACGTTTTGTCTTATTTTTTAATTGGATAGCTGTCAATCCAGTGATTGCGCTATGGATCCTTAATTGATCCTGTGTCCCGCGATAAATTACACATGCAGTTGCTTCTCTGAGCAACAAACGACGGAGATGCAACACACCATAACCATAAAAAATGTGACACAAACTGGAGGAAATAATGTGGTCTTAATGTTCATACTTACAAAGTGACCTTTAATCTAATTTAGACTCATTATTTTGTTGTTGTTTTTAATTTTTATGCCCTAGAAAAAAAACGAGACAAAAGCTGATTTTTTTTAATTCGTTTATTTCTGAGCCCTCACATCACAAGCAGCGAGGATTGTCTGTTGGCTTCGCTGCGACGCTCTACATTATAGTAGACAACGCGCGGATGGCAGCATTGAAGGGGCACTAAGGACAAAGTATAAATCCGCTTACACTGACAACGTGCTCCTTCTAAACTTCATTTTCATTAATTTAGCTGTAAGAGGTAGATAATTAGAAGAGGAAATAAAGTTCTAAGTATCACTTCTCGAATTTCGCGCCGAAACCTCAGCGCCGTTCTTTGACGTCAGTGTGACGTCACAGATTTTAAAACATATTTCTGTGTTTGCATAGTTGTTGCTCAGTAAAGTCCTTGAAGCTTTGCTAAGTTCAATGTTTGGCGAATAAAAATTTCACCTAGGCACGAGTGGATGCCGTCAGAATCTCTGACGGCCCGGTAGTGTGGCAAGTTCAAGGCGGCGTCGCCACCGGTCTTTGCGTGTCAACTTCAGCTGCACACAGGCTCGCCTCTCGGTGAGAATGGAATTTCGGTGTTGCAGAAGGGTAATTTATTCGTGCAGCTGACATTCGAATTTTGAATATATATATTTCCCTCCACTCGTGAACTAGTTGGTACGCCACTGATTAAAGTGTTTACAAAACGCCTAACCACTACACTAACAGCCAAATTTCACTGTACATGCACGCATGAGCTGCTTGGATGTCTTTTACGATAATGAGAACCACAGCGCAGCATTTGCCGTCTTGCTCTGCTATGATGGTTGTCGGTGACGATTGTCTGGTCCTCAAAGCTTTCGTCACCCCTTGCCGTTCATAAAGATCACAGAACGCACGTAGCGCACCACTGCCAATGATATTTTAACGTCACCTCCAAGGAAGTCTCCTTTGACACAGTTCTACAAAAGAAATTTGTCAGAAAATAAATGTATCGAAATTATGCATACGGCAACAAAATGTGAAAGAAAGGAAAACACGTCGGAACAATCAATTGCATGAAGGAAAATGGCGAGAAATCCACGTTACCGCTGTTGTGTTCATCACTTCGTTTAGACTTCCAGAAAAGCTTCCAAGGATTTCCTGGAATAAACGGTAAAAAGTACGTTTAGGCATGTGTAGGGGCAGCCACGATCTGGAACTCCGTGGTACCATCATAGCTAAGCGACGTTTCTGAATGTTCCTCAACAGAACGTTGAACTTGCCTTCATCATTCTGCCTTCCTCTTGTGTCCTCATCACCCCTCATCATCCCTTTACGCCTCCATTCCTCCTGTGCACAGTAGCAGGCTCAGGCCGACTCTATATGCCTTGTTTCAAATAATTTCCCCCTCTCTCTCTAACCACGGTAAACAGAGTGCGGAATTCTCCTCGATATCACTTTGGAATACTCTACCACCTATAATCAAAGCTGCAATTTAAAAGAGAACTAAAAGCATTCATAATACATACTTACTGATATTGTCCATTTTTTAAATTTTATTCTTTTTTATATTGTCATGCTGTTAAAAAGTGTTCTTATTACTCATATGCTACAAACATGTTTTGACATTACTCTTAGCTCTCATCTGTACTACTGTTGCTTTAAACATTGCATAACATCATAAGTGTCTTTACCAGGAGGTCGCGATACAGTCTTTGACTATGGGACCTCCTTATGTATACTATACGCACATGTAATTATCTGCATCTTTACTAATAAATAAATTATGCAATATATGAATCTATCTATCCACACACACACACACACACACACACACACACACATATATATATATATATATATATATATATATATATATATATATATATATATATATATATATATATATATATATATATATATATATATATATATATATACACACACCTGATAGCACATATTGTTCAGTTCGAAATTTCGTTCTTAAGCTATTTCAAATTCCTTAAATTTCAGTAAGTCTTCTCGAAATATTTAAAGCAAACGTTTAAGATACACTTAAGATACACTACAAATATTATATTTTAGTTTCCTTTGTATGCAAAAAACGTCACGAACTCCGGTGAAGTGGTCGCTGAGAAAAAAAAAAGTTATCCGTTCCCACGTAATTAGATAAGAGCTCGCGGGCTAAAGCTTTCTTTTTAGCAAAGACAGTGTACCGGTGGGTTACGCTACACGGGACGAAGAGGGTATAAAAAAATAACAGACGCATAAGCGAAGCAACAAAGTTTCAAAAATTCGTCAACCAGTAATTACAAAAGACGTTATCGCGATACCATTGGCTCAGGAGACGAGGCGCCGCGACGATGAAGTGTCCGCGGGCGTGTGTCTCCGGCGCAAACGCAGTGCGCACGGTCGCTCCTCTTTTTTCGCGTCCGTCTCCTCACATTTTTGGCGGAGCTCCGCAGCGGCCGGGCGTGGTCGCCGTGGCTCCCGGCGACGCATCGGCAACGGCTGCCGCTCGGGATACCGCTCCAATATCGTCGCGATATTGCCCATCGTCGCCAACCACACCGCGAACAAGATGGAGGTTGAATGTAAAATTCACGACGCCTTTCTCGGCTCTTGTGACCTTTAGTTTAAAGAGTTGTAAGGTACACCGAAATAAACTGAATAAGAACATTCGGACTGATAGAAGGCTGCGCACTTTAATGAAGCCTTTGCGCACGCTACAGACAGCCCGACACTCACATAGAAGAAAGTGAATACAATATTCGGTAGCAATAAGGCACTTAATAAGCGCGTTCGAGCTTAAGTTCGACGGGACTTTAATTAACGGTAAAGGACTAGGCAATAATTTTAATGAATAAGTTGTCGATTTGGAACGTCCTCCTGTCACAGATACTGATCAGGATCACAAAGAATCAAGCAAAGATGCAAGGTTCTTAAGGAGCATACCTGAGAGCGATGTTTTCTCTTTAATTTTAGGTTTGAATAATAGTACTTAGTGCCTGTGACTATTATAACATGCATGGTCGTCCAATTAAATTCGTTGAAGATCTTATTATCAGTCCACTCACATGCACTCAGGCCATTTTTCCAATGCAATTACAGACCGCCGGGCAGGGGGCGGGGCGAGGAGGAATTTTAGAAAAAAGGAGAGGCCCCGCCCTGATGACAGAAACGCGACACTCGATTGCCTCCGCGACTAAAATAGTCCCGCTCAAATAACAGTGCTTCTAAAAAGCGTAATTCTCGGTATAAATGAAGACTTTTGTGTTTTCATGACTAGTTCAGTAGAGCTCTCGTGTGCTACAGCACATACCGGATAGCGAGAGAAAATTAACCCCGTACCTTCTACAATGCTGCGCTTCGTCTGCTCTTTAGCTTCATTGCAAGGTACAAAAGAAAAAAGAGCGGCTCTTCATGGCTTTTGCGCTGGTTTAGATGTACACGGCACATTTAGAACTCATTTTCACAGCTTAATATGAATCAGCTGCTATTTACCAAGTACTTAAAAAAACATTGCATTTATCGAAACCATTACAAACCTGCGGCGAGAAGACGATCGAGGCAGGAAAGATACAAAAATGCTTCATCCATCGTTTTAAGTAAGTACTCTTGGTTTTAAATAGCATAAGATTTATAAGTTTTTTTTTGTTTTGAGCTTTCGCAAACTTATTTTCGAGAATGTTATCCGTTTATTCTTTTTTTTTTCGTTCCTTCTCACGTTCATTTTTTTTTTTCACGCCTGTAGTCTCGCCAGTTCGCGTAGCGCACCGTTAGCGATGCTCGCTGCAATCTTTCGTCGCCGGATCACGGCTCAGAATAAACGCACGCGGCACGTACGGTGCAACGTAAGCGCCCAATAATATTTCCGTCCCGGCAGACCACCAAAAGTAGTTTGGGAATCCCCACGGACGAGGGGCTGACGCACACAGCCGACGCGACTAAAGCCCAAGCAGTTCGAAGCGCGGGTGGACATCTTCTCCATGGGCGGGGCCACCGGCCGTCCGGCACGTGACGTCAGTCTAGAGTGCGCGCCCATTGGTGGAGGCTCGTGTGCATGCGCCTTGAGGAGCAAACGCCCCTTTTTTTCTAAAGTTGTACCCAACGATATATCAGCCTTGAATGGGTTTAGAAGACGCTGCACTTTCTCGCTTGTCCTCTTTTAGATACAAAAGTGACCAAACGACGGATACATAAAGTAACGATTCAAAACATCAAATGCAATAACATCTACAATACATATGAGGAAGCAATGTTAGATGAACACAACAGAAAGATCGAGTAAAGGCGCAACGCGAAAAACAGCATATAAAATAATTAACTCTCCACAACAGCACTCCAAAAATTAATTGACGCTCCAACACATATTATCAGCATTTAGGTGTGATATTCACTGATCACATGCTCAGGGATATGCATACCGATTACACAGTAACAGGGCTGTCACGAATAACAGGTTTACTCTATCGGAATAGCGGTACACTGCCTATGAACGTTAGGATATACTGTTATATGCCAGTCTTTTTCTTTGTTGCACACAATACGGTTTTCCTGTGTGGGGCAATACAACGTAGACTAAATAGGAAAACTCACTCGTGCTCAAAACAAGATATTCATTTATATATAGTGCTCCGCCGCACACTGCAGCGGCTCCACTATTAAGGAAATACGGTTTAGTTTTTATGGACAATTTTAATGATTATTCCCTCATTGAAAAAAAGCATTAGGTGAAGAACAGCGACACTCTTCTTATCTACCTTACCTTGCGAAATTTACATGTACACACACGAACGCACGCACACACATGATACAAGACATTGTGAGTGCTGGAATGTACGTGCCACTACATCAAAGTAACTATGGTGAGCAGATGCTCGTAAGTACAATTGTCAAATTGATGATGAAAAAGAAATTGCGGTCACTGACAAAGTCAAGGTGAAAATAACACAGAGACGTTTCGGGACCCATTGGGGTTCCTTGATCACACTAAAAGCGGGCAAGAGCCGCAAGCCGTGGCTCTCGGCTCTTGCCCGCTTTTAGTGTGATCAAGGAACCCTTACGGGTCCCGAAACGTCTCTGTGTTATTTTCACCTTGACTTGGTCAGTGACCGCAATTTCTTCATCATCATGTTACCTGACCAGACGAAATTTACTCGAACTCTTGACTACAATTCTCAAATTTATAAACTATTTTCGTGCTCACGATATGATGTTAGAAAATTTAACTGCACTATAATGTAAGCATGCCCTACAGCGGAGTTGTTATACGTTAGGTTCTGGCGGTTTGAGTGCGAAGGCAAAAATATTGCAGCCACCCTAGAGCTACAAGAACTAAAGCATAAAGCAAAAGCGTATCGCCGGGTACGTCCCAGCTGTGTTTAGTCACGAGAAAAGTCAAAACGTATTGTGATAAAAAATATTGTAGTAAAGAAAGTAAAACTGGAATAGACACTGTTTAGTACGGATTACGGTTTGACGTCACGGACTCTATAGGCAAAACACCGTAACCTTATCTCAGTTCTCTTCCACCCGTGCAATGGGTAGGCCACGTGTGCTGAGGACTACGGAAGAACAGCGCGCCTACGAAGAACACCCTCGTGAATAGAAGCGGGAATGTGCGCGGCGAAGGCGGGTGGCATGTAATATAGGCGAAGATCGTGCCGCGAACGCCAAGAGTGTGCACCTTTGGTTGGATCACCCCTACCGACTCCACTCCCATCGTAATTGTGGGTGATTTCAACATAGACGTGTCTCGGCCAGAATGAAAGTGGTTCATGGAAAGGTTCGATATTTAATGTTACGCAAACATCAGTGTGCCCACAACGCGTCATCTTTTGTGTATATACCTCACACTGGTCAAGTACCTTTCCAGTGTCACCACAGAGACACTGGCCGTATGTTGTTACCTGGGAAGACGCAGACGCGACACTGTATGCAAGTATATTCACAGATCAATACGCTGAACTTGGCCAAAAGGCAACAGCTTGCGCTAGGCACTAATCGTCGTCGTCTTCGCGCCACTGGTCTCTTCGTCATTGGGCATCGGAAAAAGCGCCGTCCCAAAGAAACTAAGGGGCGGGCTCGGAAACAGTGTACTAGGCCTTGAGCCTACTGACGTGCACATCACTGGATGCTAGAGGCTGAAGTAGAATTGACCGGAGCAATTGCATAGGTCACTGGCGTCATTTGGCGCAGCAAGCGGTAGGGGCCCCTGTGCCGGGAAAGGAGCTTCTTTGAAAGTCCCACATGACGAGAGGGTGACCACAGAAGCACGAGTGCACCAGGCGAAAACCGTACGTCACGGTGACGGGCGTTGAACAGACGCTGCTGAGTAGTGTTAGGGTTGGCGTCTGGCACCACGTGGCGTGACTTCTCCTGCGATGGTTGGCGTCCCACACCTCGTGCACAAATAACTTTCTCTCACCCGACCTTCTTCCACCAGGCCTCGTCGAAATGAAGCGTGACTTTCTAATTCGCCATGACTGTTTCGAGTGTCTGTCTGTCTGCCGGAAGCCCCGCAGTGTACAGGCCTCTTTTGTGTGTGCGTGTGCGTGTGTGTGCGTATGTGTGTGTGTGTGTGTTAGAAGAGAACTTCCACGAACCTGCAACTCGCAGAAGAGGCGGACAGGCGTCTTCAATTTTAGGAGGCGGGACGACTTCTTTCTTCAGCAGGCTCGGTATAACCAGAGAAGGAGGGGCCCTCTTTCTGTGTCGGTCACGTGATACCGACGGAAGCAAGATCCCGCCCACGATTGTAGAGAGCCTATTTGAGGGGCTCCGAAATGTACTTTTAATCACTTCATGCTCTTCTAATTTTCTTTCATCTACCTTTGAATAAACCGTGCAAGTTTCGCACTAGAAAATCGTCTCGCCCTTGCTTGGTCGCCATGGTCTACCGGATGCCTGCAGCCCGCCGACAACGCCACGCCATCCAATAAGTAACGTCGGTCGAGCTTCGATAGCCAGGCGCCGCTACTACTCGGCAGCAGTACGATACGCTACCCTGGAGTACGCAACAGTAGTGTGCGAGGCAGTCAATCGAGTGCGTGCAAGCTGGCGTGCATGGGGGGCAAGGGCGATGGCGTCGCGCGCATACTCGCTTGTTGGGGTCGCAGCAGAAGGAAGTGCAGTATAAAGGGGTCAAGGTAAGTTCGCGACCATACAACATATAACATGGAGATAATCCCGCGGTGTCGTGGCGAGAAGAGTTGCAGGCAAATGTGACATAAGGAAGGGAAATGTCCAACTCATGGTTCTTCGAAACGTACATGGACAGCATGGACAGCATTTCTGTGAGGGTATGGTTCAACCGCGCCGTCAGTCCATTGGTTTTAGGGTGGTATTAGGTGGTCAGCTTGTGTTGAGAGGAGCAGGAAAGCAGAATGTCTGCGATAACTTTCTATAAAAAGTTACTACCACTGTCAGTAAGCAGCTGTCGCAGGGCGCCATGAAGCAAGATGGTGGCGTGCAAGAGAAAGTCGGCGACGTCAGTGGCGCAACTGGTCGGGAGAGCCCGTGTGATGGCGTATCGGGTGGTGTAATCAGTTGCAACGGCTACCCATTTGTTGCCACCTGATGACGTAGGAAAGGGGCCGTAGGAAAAACGGTTCCACAGCGACGGTTATCAGCTGGAGATGGCCGGCAGGCAACAATCTGAGGCATTTTCCGACGCTGCCAGGAATCACAGGCAGCAACGACGTCGGACGGAGCGAGCTAGACCGGGACAATAGAAGCGGCGGTGAACATGGTCGTACGTGTCATACCCCAAGGTGTCCTGCCATGGTTGCGCCATGGAGCTCGAACAGTTGGTCGTAGATGTTTGGGCACGAAAAGAATATCAGATCCGTCAGGGAGGAAGTGCCTGCGGTACAGAATGCCATCCTGGATGACATATCGGCGAACAGAGGCGTCAGTAGGTGAAACGTGCAGACGCTCGATGAGTGCTCGCAGCGATGGGTCCCGGTACTGCTCATCGGCGTTGTTAGGGAAGGGGAACACAGGGAAAATGCCGTTGGCGGTGCTGCTGTCGGCGTCGTCAAGGTGGCCGACTGGGTAGCGGGACAGGCAGTCAGCGTCTTCGTGGCAACGGTCAGATTTTTATATAACAGAATACGAATATTCTTGTAGGCGTAAGCCCAGTGACAAAGTCGTCCCATAGGATCTTTCAGTCACACAAACAGCAAAGCGCGTGATGGTCTATGACGACCGAAAAGGGTCGGCCATATAAGTATAGGCGGAACTTCGCAACCGCCAACACTAGGGCCAGACACTCATGCTCAATGATGGAATAGTTGCGCTCGGAGGTTGAGAGGAGCCTGCTGGCGTAAGCGACAACACAGTCGTTGCCGCGCTGACGTTGTGCTAGTACTGCGCCGATTCCGAGGCCGCTGGCATCGGTACAGACTTCGGTAGGGGTACAAGGATCAAAATGGGCCAGAACAGGCGGCGTGGCGAGGAAGTAGATTCGATGCGAGAACGCAGAGGCCTCGCTATCACACTTGAAAAGGGCGTCTTCCTTCAAACGTTCAGTAAGAGGCCGTGCGTTCGCTGCGAAATTTTTCACGAACCGGTGTTGCGTACTCCAGGGTAGCGTATCGTACTGCTGCCGAGAAGTAGCGGCGCCTGCCTATCGAAGCTCGACCTACGTGACTTATTGGGTAGCGTGGTGTTGTCGGTGGGCTGCAGGCATCCAGTAGACCATGGCGACCAAGCAACGGCGAGACGATTTGCTAGTGCGAAACTTGCACGGTTTATTCAAAGGTAGACGAAAGAAAATAAGAAAAGCATAAAGTATCTAAAAGTACATTTCGGAGCTCCTTAAATAGGCTCTCTACAAGTGTGGGCGGGATCTTGCTTCCGTCGATGTCACGTGACAGGCACAGAGAGAAGGCCCCTCCTTCTGCATTACCGAGCAAGGAAAGGAGAAGTCAACCCTCATTTCGACGAATCCTGGTAGAAGGCCCTTTGTGCGCAAGGAGCCTGACGTTAACCCTCGCACGAGAAGTCAACCCTCATTCCGACGAATCCTGGTAGAAGGCCCTTTGTGCGCAAGGTGTCTGACGTTAACCCTCGCACGAGAAGTCAACCCTCATTTCGACGAATCTTGGTAGAAGGCCCTTTGTGCGCAAGGTGCCTGACGTTAAGCCTCGCAGGAGAAGTCAACCCTCATTTCGACAAATCCTGGTAGAAGGCCCTTTGTGCGCAAGGTGCCTGACGTTAACCCTCGCACGAGAAGTCAACCCTCATTTCGACGAATCCTGGTAGAAGGCCCTTTGTGCGCAAGGTGAATGACGTTAACCCTCGCACGAGAAGTCAACCCTCATTTCGACAAATCCTGGTAGAAGGCCCTTTGTGCGCAAGGTGCCTGACGTTAACCCTCGCAGGAGAAGTCAACCCTCATTTCGACAAATCCTGGTAGAAGGCCCTTTGTGAGCAAGGTGCCTGACGTTAACCCTCGCACGAGAAGTCAACCCTAATTTCGACGAATCCTGGTAGAAGGCCCTTTGTGCGCAAGGTGCCTGACGTTAACCCTCGCAGGAGAAGTCAACCTTCATTTCGACGAATCCTGGTAGAAGGTCCTTTGTGCGCAAGGTACCTGACGTTAACCCTCGCAGGAGAAGTCAACCTTCATTTCGACGAATCCTGGTAGAAGGTCCTTTGTGCGCAAGGTGCCTGACGTTAATCCTCGCAGAAGTCAACCTTCATTTCGACGAATCCTGGTAGAAGGCCCTTTGTGCGCAAGGTGCCTGACGTTAACCCTCGCAGGAGAAGTCAACCTTCATTTCGACGAATCCTGGTAGAAGGTCGGGCGAAATTCCTGTAGCCACGTGGTGTCAGACGCCAGACGGCGAAAGTACGAGCGTAGGCCCGGAAAAGGCTGCGGACATACTTGGCACATTTCGGAACGGTGCAGTGCGTAATAGCATAAATTTTCCCTGGGCCCGGTTGCACTCCGTTCACATCAACGAGATGTCCAAGCTCGGTAATCTGGCGATGGCCAAAGCGGCACTTTGATGCGTTTAGTTGCAGAGCGGCTCGACGAAAAACGTCTAGGGCTGCACGAGAGGCGTTCGAGGTACATGGCGAATATGGGGGAGAATACTATGACGTCGTCTAAGTAGAACAGGAATGTGGGTCATTTGAAACCGTGAAGAAGGGAGTCCATCATGCGCTCAAATATGGTATATAGGAGGGTTACATAGACCGAACGGCATCACTTTGAATTGATAAAGACCGTCGGGTGCCACAAAGGCGTTCTTTTCGCGTTCTAGATCGTCCCCAGCAATCTGCTAGTAGCCGCAGCGAAAGTGAGTAGATGAGAAATAGTGAGCACCATGGATGGCAGTCAAGGGTGTCATCAGCGCGAGGTAGGGGGATACACGTCTTTATTTTTTTAAGTCTGTTGAGGTTCCAGTATGTCAAAGATTGGGATATGATTACTTGTACTCCTCGAACTGGAGAGGATGAGGCAAACACAAACCCATCATCCCGCCGGAATCAGGGGACCAGAGCGCGCCGGTAAAGAGATGTGAAGCGTAGGCCGACCACCTGAAGAAGGAGATTCCCCGACAAGCTAGCCGATGAGCTCCTCGGGCGTCTGCATTTCCAGAAGAAGTTCCTTCTCCAAGATCTGCATCGAGTTAAGCCGAGGACGTCTAGCTCAAGACCAGCACGGGTGAATACAAGTGGATACGTGTTACTCCTCTTCATTCTGTACTGTACGTGTTGAACTCTTAGTGCTTGTCGTTCATTATTTGCCGGAGTTTTGTTAACACTCATCTGAATTGCATTGTGGTATGCCTAGCCAAAGTGTGCATATGTTTATGTAACCGCCTTATTAGAAGAATATATTTTATTGAGTTTTGACAACTCTGGCCTCTAACTCGGTCTTTGGACCCCAACCGGCGTTCGCTGGTGCATCAGAAGGCGTCTTATTAATTGTCCGTTCTTTCGTGGGGTTATTTTCGGAATCCAATAAGTCGGCTTTGGAATTTGGCCCGGCGTTGGCGCCTCGTTCACGGGGTGTGCGATAGTGTGGCATAGGGAGGAGAAGAGCTGTTTAAGCGAGAGGAGCCAGTATAGATGGTCTGGGCAGGGGAGCTCCAGCGACTGTGACAGGGGCGAGAAATGTGCCCGATTTGACGGCAATGAAAGCAAATGGGCTTGTCGTCAGCATTGCGCCATTCAGAAGGGTCTCGGAAACGTGTATAATAACGTGTGAGACGGGGCCGAATCGAAGAATCCGAGTGGGCGTCAGATCGATATGGGCCGAACAGACGGAGTGAAGACCCATGTTGGCGAACTCTTGGCGTTGTAATGGTTGGGGTCGGGCATGAAACAGATGGTAGCTGGCCCATGCCGTCGTCCAACTTATCCACGCTGAGGACGTTGTTGAAGGGACAGACTTGTTCTCATCGAGAACGAAGAATATGAGTTTATTTACAGGATTTACATGAGAACGTTATAGTTCATCAGTCTAACATGACTGAAAGAGGTATGCACACTGAGGAGCCGCCAACGGCTCCTTAAATACATTCTGTCCTCCCTAGATCCCTAGGTGAGGAAAAACGGCCGTTCTACCAAACGGAGCGTTCAAAGTCATCGTCGTCGACCCGCCTTTGAGGAGGAAGGTTTACACACTCACTTCCGCACAGGTTGCACCGACCACACCAAGGTGAGAGGGTTCTCGCAGACACGGGTCTTGCCCCGAGCAGGCGCCTCTTCATCCCAGTGGTGATTCCGCAGACAATGGCCGCCGCAACGGTTCATTGACCGACGACTTCTAAGCCCCGAGAGACGGCCGCCAAACATCTTCTCCCAGGAGTTACAGCGCTTCTAACAAGTCGTGCCGGCCACGGCGAATCCACGAACTTGGTCCGCCGACCGCGTTTAGTCATAGCGGCGCCCGGGGGGTGTTGATGCGGCACATCGTCGCTCCTACAAAGCGAGTCACTGCAGCAGGTGGGAAAGGGTTCCACGGTCGCTTCTGGGAAGCTCGCCACCCCCGCAGCAGCAGCTGGCTGGGAAAATTTTGTAGGTCGGTACCCTTGCAGGCCGTTCGTAACAGCGTACAACTGCCTGAATGAGAGAAGCCGTGACAGTAGGTGTGTTGAGGGAGCTGGATTTGAAGGCATACGGACAGGCGGCCTCAATCTCTTGTCGGACGATCCGGGTAACATCGCCAGTGTTGTTGCACAGCATCAGCACAGGAAGATGTCGCCGCGGTGTTTTGTAGGCGGGCAAATTGTTGGTCGATACGTCGGCTTTTGCGAGTTCGTGGCAGCAGCACTCTTCGATAATTACGTCCACCGTCGCCGCATTGTTTAAGACCAGCAAGTTGAAGGCGTCGTCGGCAATAGCTTTTGAGATGTGAGAAAGCTAGTCTGGCTCAGTCATCTGTGCGTCAACTTTGCGGCACAGAGTAAAGACGTCTTGTATGTACGTGACGTAGGGCTCTGTTGACGCCTGCACTCGGCTGTATAACGCCTTCTTTGCGGCAAGTTGATGACTGTAAGGATTGCCGAACAAGCCTCGCAGCTTTTTGTTTAAGGATATCTCAACTGGTGAGCTCGTTTACGTGTGTCCTAAACCATTCTCGAGGTGCTCCACCGAGGTGAAATACTACGTTGGCGAGCATGACAGTAGGGTCCCACTTGTTATTGGCGCTGACGCGTTCGTACAGGCTGATCCAGTCCTCAACGTTTTTTCCATCTTTGCCCGAGTATACGTCAGGATCACGGGGAGCGGAGAGTGCGATGTAGGTCGCCGGGGAGTGGCAGCAGATGTCGGAGCCGGTTGAGTCGAGCTGTCGTCTCCTGTTGCCATGACGGAAGGCTCGACGTACCGTCCACTATGAAGCTCCGTGACGAGGTACAGCGAAGGTCCACCTCCACCGAATTTGTTAAGTGGGAAGACGCGAGGCTATATACAATCATATTTACAGATGAATACGCTGCGCATGGCTAAAAGGCAATAGCCCGCGCTAGCCGCTAATCGTCGACGCCGTCGTATTCGCACCACTGGCCTCTTCGTCATTGGACATCGAAAATACTGGTCTGTAGCAATATCATAGCGATCATAAAGCGACAGTCACCTTGGTGACCAAATAATAAATCCCAGAAAGCAAACAAAAAGAAGATAAAATCGAAAAGCATTGAGTATGCAATTTACTAAAACAAAAAATTGTGAAAGAACAAAATTCCTTGTGGTATGTTTTTTATTTTCAAGCAACATATTTATTATCAACCTATTTGTCACCACATATACAGCTCCGCTGGTCATCCACCTTCACAGAGCGGAACGGCTCTGAATTTTTCTTTAATTTGTTCCTTTGTGCCGTTTTTGTTTCCCACATAATCTTTTTTATGAAAGTGAACATGGATCATAACCATTCCCTCTATATCAACATGGTATACACCCTAATACTAGTTATCTTTTTCGTATACTTGTAATAGCAGAGTCAAAGCTTTTTATTTATTTGCATGTGCACATCATTTCTTATTTCTCCTTTTTGGGCTGTTGCTGCTCACACGCCTGGTGGTGAGAACTCGTCAAGCTGCCTCATCGGAATTTTTTTCTTTTCATCCCTCCACGTACACTGGTGCATAAATAAACTGATCGGTTGATTGATCGATCGATCGACCCAAATATTGGGGCAGAGCCGCGAGCACCATAAGTTCGTGACACTGCCGCAATGATCGCCACTCTAGGCGGCGGCTATACATACACGAAACGCATCTCGGGTGCGGCGTTGCTCTTTCACCGGGACATTGAAATTGGGACAGAATTGCATTCCACGTGATTGAAAGAGTAATTTGCAAAGGCATAAAACGGACATCAACGGCAAATAAACCACGGTGCCATAACGTACGTACCGGATGGACTTGGGCTATCAGCTGTAGTGTCTTCAAGAAGCAATGCATCATAGCGTCTACAAATGTATTCTTCTTCTGAAAGCAATGAAATAAAAGAAGAACGATGTCGAGACTTGCGAGAAACTATAATAGTTTGTCCGTGTATGTTCATATAAACAAGAGTGTTATAAACCGCGTAAAACAGCTAACGCAGCTGGTTGGTACATTCGTGGCTGAATATCTCTCTCAAAGAGCTCTCAATGAAAAGGACCGTCGAATGCTTGTTGATTTTGCGCAAGTTGTTTTTATTAGAGGCGACTCACCAAACTCTGAGAATTCGTGATGCAGCAATTCACAGCATGCCCTGTGCTGTTTTTTCAATGCGGTACGTATACAGGGTGTCACACATAATTTGAGCCAAGAATTAAAAAATGAAAGGCGCGTCGGAAGCGGATTGAAACGAATGCATGCTATTCGCAATAGCCTATAGTAACTCAGCCATATTTTTTTGTTTTCCCCGTAACTCACTAATTAATTATAATTACCCAACCGTTAGTTATTGGCTGAGGGCCCCAAGTATAATATGCAGATTTGTAGAGCACCTTCAGAAACCACCGATCGAGTTATTTGCTTTACGATACGACTCACGTAGTCGTTTTTTTCCGGTTCGCAAAGAAAGCCCGCGAAATATGAAACAAGCCACGTGACGGAGCGTTTTCGCAGTGGTATTGTGCTGCTCTAAAGCGTGAACAAGGTCGGCTGCATCGTGACTGGCGACGAGGAAGCGGCAGGGCGTTCCTTATCTCGTCGGTAGCGCTCGGCCAGCCGTCGCATGCACTTGCGCCGTCGCCCGACGAGAGCCGACCTTGTTCACCGAACGCACGCTTGAGAGCAGCACGATGCCACTGCGCAAGAGCTCCGTCACGTGGCTTTTTTTCATATTTCGCGGGCTTTCTTTGCAAACTGGAAAAAAGGACTACGTGAGACGTATCGTAAAGGAAACAACTCGATCGATGGTTTCTGAAGGTGCTCTACAAATCTGCGTATCATACTTGGAGTACTCAGCTAATAACTAAAAGTTGGTTAATTAAACTTAATTAATTAGGGAGGTATGGGGAAACAAAAAAATTGTCCGAGTTAATATAGGCTACTGCGAATAGTATGCGCTCGGTTCAATTCGCTTCTGCCGCGCCTTTCATTTTTAAATTCTTGGGTCAAGTTATGTGGGACACCATGTAGAATCTTGTTAAACTGAATCTCAAGCGGAGAAATATGTTCCGACTGACAGGATATGTGCAGAGTTGCAGCACTGTATACCGTACGCCGTCCTAACATTGCTGTATATGTTAAGCATAAAGAAGTGAATGTAGCAGCCATATTTTCCCTATCGTTTGGCCGCTGTCGACGGCCACTCGATCAACTAAGCCTCGCTAGCCTCGCTTTCGAGGATGCGCCACGGCGACGTAGGTATGAAAACAAAACAAAAAGAAAAAAAAGGAAACATCGCTTTTACTGCCTCCAATCGGCGGCCGAATAACATGCGGTCCTGCACGGGGAGTCCCAATTATGCAAAGTGTCCTAAATTTCGATTGTACAAATTTTTGGTCGTATATGCGGCGAATCGCAGCGCTGCGAAATTGTCCACGTGTTTATACGCTTTGCAATAAAAACCAACAACTTATACTTGCTTGAGTCTTTGCCACCACCTTTTAAGGATGGCTTTCTGGTCAAAAAACAGGTGTCGCAAAAATCTATTCTCAGATGCTGCATCTTTCTAAAATTTTGGTCTACAGCTTGCTTTTGTGTTTCCGTTTACCTATGGTTGCGAAGTCAGCGGCTCCAATAAACGAGTTCTTTTTTTTTGCATTATGCAAATGCAAAGCCAACCATTTTAGATGACGCCATTCTGTTTGGGCGGTAGCTCCGTTTAAGCGACTCCCCCGTTTACCTAAAGCCCTTCCATCCGCACGCCACCTGGTCGGCGAAAACATGTGCGCAGGGGCCTTATACTTTTACCGAGATTCTACTGTATTTCATCGAATGGCATCGTGTTCGGTCTTGCGTCAAGCTTTGATTCAAGCACGGACTCTAACGCAACAAAAGATAATTGAGCAGGCCTACCACTTCTAACCAGTGCGTCACCAGTACGTCAGAACGCTTTTTGGACAATGAGAAATGCCTAAGGTGTTTTGTCGGGCACATTTCGTGCACCATACCGCAGTGTTGGTATCGCACTACGCGCACCTTGCGATGGTTGCAACCGTGACCCCCGAGAACAGTGCGCCGTTGTGATCTTGGAGGCCACGCTGCATCGACGGAGCTTCTTCCAGAAACTACTTTAGAGTGAACTCTGGCGCTGCGATCTTTCGTTACTGTGCTAATGACGGTTAGTATATGTTATTGCAATATTCGTGCTTGATGTTTCGAGCGTTCTTGTATATTACACTTTACTTTTCTAAAGTTCACTAGAATGGAACAGAGAAGATCGAAGCGTAGCCACGCGCTCAGTGTGCTCCCCCTTCTTCCGAAAGAAATTCTGTGTTCCAGGATACCTGGCATGAAACGACGTGTCACAACACCCGCCTGCCACCCCTGTCTTCAGTAAAGCGCGAGCCTCCCTTCGCCCCGAAAAAAAAATTCCCGCTGACGCCGATGTAGTACTGAGCAAAATCATGGAGCGGGGTGGGGAAGAGCAATTTAATCAAGATTTCATTTCACATTTTGTTTGTATTGTTCTGCTTTATTCTGTGTTTTTTGTTCATTTGCGCCGTGGCGTATATACAGATGGGAAATAAAGCCAATAGAGTGAACCTGTTATTTCCCGCCTGTATGTGCCTTGCGCCTTCCTTTTGCCCATGTCTTCTCCGCTGCTTTATAAGATTCCTCATAATACATATTTCTAAATTTTCAAGAACAGGTGTTTTAAACTCAGGGCCGCAATAGGTTTCTGCGCACTTGCATAATAAGTGCGAATCGCTGCATTTACAACGCAATGTATCTTGCTGAATATTATCAATCAGCAAAGTCACAAAGCCTTTCGAAGCCGCACGGACGAAGTTTAGGGCCAATCCGCATCCACTCGTACGCTGGCTATACTCGTCGTGGCCGCTGCTGCTGCCCTCGCAGGCGGCGGGCTGCAGGGTTTGGCTCCGATGCTGTGCAGGAAGCACTGCGGCTGCCCCGCTGGTGCATGTGCACTGCGGTACGGTCCTCCGAAATAAAATAGAATGACATTTTTCTTTACGATTTTTAGCAAGCTTCATCGAGAAGGGGTGGCCTAATCAAATATCTGCTTAACACAATCTGTAGAATTTACCTTTCTTTTTTTCAAATGCAAAGACTTATATTAAAATAAATTAAGTGGAAAGCAAACAAAATATTTTCTTCCCACCTATTTGTTTATTGAACTGACACATCCCAGGTGAAGCTTTCTTTCGATACCTTTATTTGGTTCTCTTTCAATATATGTGCTCTCGTGCCTTCAAAAAGATACTGTCAAAGTACCGCTACGATAAAAACAGAAAACACCCTCTTCCTAATTCACAATTGCGTTTCTCTGCATTTCACACGTGCTCTGCTCGTGGCATTACTCAAATGAAGACGACGTGCGAGCGCCGCCAAGTAATTAAGGCTTAACAACAGTAATTAAGGCCTGAACAACAGTAACTGTGCCACATTTTCATGATCGTGCGAGCCACCTCTACACATTCAACCTCGTAAAATGCACCAACTGTAATATACGCACTCATTTAAATACTGGCTAAGCCGCTATTGGGTTGGCAAGACGCCTTGCAAGAAAGCTACCTTTAAGTTAAGATACTTGCCAAGCAGCATAATATTCCCATCAGGCTGTATTATCCGATTGATATTTTGAGTTCATAAGACGAAGCTGAGTGAGATGGCGGAAAACGCTTACCTCTCGCAGGTGAACGTTGTGAGCGTTGCACATTTGCAATACCACACAGCTCTGCGCGAAGCCCTAATCGCACAGAGATAAAAAATCAAGCAATCAACATTAACAAGAAATCGTGCGCGCCATATACGAGGTAACGTCAGATTGCAGAGCAACATCGCCATATTCCTCGACTTGCCAAAAAAGTGTCACCGTTACGTATACCTTTGCGAAAGAAAATACACTCCTCTCTGTCTTCCTTCCGTTTTCTTTCCTTCTTTTTTTTTTAATCGTGACATGTCATCGCTTTAGCGACAGATAGTTCAGCAGCCGACATTGCTTATTATATCTCAAACTCCAACTTGCGCCACATTGGATGAATATGCAACCAGACGCGTTCCAGAGTTTTCCAAATCAAGTTGCTAATGAAATTGTACGACGCCTTGCTCGCCCACTACGCCGCTGTTATAAGTTGCAAGTACTCCATGAAAAGGATACTGCTGCCATTCACGCCTGTCAGAAGCCGTAATTAACTAGCAGTAGCAGACACAAAGAGTGACACAGAATTACAGCTATGAGAACTGATAAACTGCACATGGGCATAGAATTGAGTGGTATGCGTGCACAAGTACACTCCGTTCAATACACGGCAGTCACCGCTGTGGAGGCTAGAAAGACTTCTTGCAATCGCTTCGTTCGCATTTGGACATAGTTCCATGTTCCATGAACCACAGTCCTGCGCTACTGTTTGTTATAATAGGCTCAGTATTGAATGAAGCAAGTTTTAACCCTTAGGAACAAAGACACTGGACTATACGGCTACCAATGCGTTGCTTTAGATCCTTTTTAATTTTTGTTGTTCTTTTCGGGTTTTTCATTTGCAGCCCGTCGCGCGGAGCCTGACGTGCATGGACGCGCGAGCGAACGCAGTTGGCGCGCAGCGAAGCACGGACGGAAAGCGCGGAGTGATAACTTTCCTTGACCGACTGTCTTGCGTAGCTTCCACAGCATTGACTGCTACGTATGGAACCGAGTGCAGTTGTAATTAAGTATCAGTCGACGCGTAAGAATGAGCTGTATTGAAGAGAAATTGAAGAAGGAGTATGTTTTGTAATTTTGGCAAGTCATCGCCGTCATTTAGACAAGGCGTTTCTATCGCCGTGAACAAGGAGAGAAAGAGAGAGTCACGAATACCATATGAAAAACAGAAAGGCATTGCTCGTGATAACGAGATTCGATTGGCTGCAGTGTGGAGTATGTCGTGGTGTACGCCTTCTAAATTACGGCCTGCGGTCATTTTGACGGTTAAATGCTTGAAAACAGAGCTGCGAACATATGTCCCTTCATTTACTGCATGCAGACTTCTTTTTCCACTGCCATAGACAGCTGAGTTTAAAGATCCGCCGCGATAGCTCAGCGGCTGTGGCGAATTGACCTGGAGGCTTCGGTCCCGGCTGCAGCATACCGACCGGGAAGGGGGGGTGGGGGGGGGGAGGCGCCGAAACGCTTGCGTACCGTGCATTACAGTTTATATAGGTGCACGTTCAATTAAGGACTCCAGACGATTAAGATAAATCAGGAATCACCCACTACGGGTGTGCCTCAGACTCAAATCGCAGTGTTGGCAAACGAAGCAGAATTTCATTTTATTTTTAGCTGTGCTAACCTAAATATTTATGGCATATTGAAGGGCGAGCAAGGACACACACCGAGACAGCGCTTAAGTATAAACCCCACGCAAGCGGTCTTGCGCGCGACAGCGACAAGCGACTCGATGGCTGTCGCGTTCCCTCGTCGCCTCGTACCCCACGCCCGCGACGACTTCGAGCGACGTCTCCCCGGTGTTGCCGGTACGAGGGCAGCAATATAGGCGCCGAAACTAGCGTGACGCGTGCTTTATTAACTTAAATTGATGCGTTTTACTGCAAAAAGCAGCTTAAAATATTTCTGAGGGTCTTGCAGCGGGTTCTTATCCCTGCAAGTATAAAAGTTCAATTGTTTGCTCCTTCCGTGCGTCAATCGGTAGTATTTGAGTAACGTACATCTAGTTCGGGCTTCGCGCTATTGGCTAGTCGCTCATAGCACTTGCGGGCGACGAGCGACGAATTCTAGATTTGCAGAACCGAACGATCGAGCGACAAGACCGAGCGATCTGTTCAAGCGACGGCCCGATCCGTCGCTCGAAGCCGCCGCTCGTCGCTGTCGTGCACAAAATCGCTCTCATGGGGTTTAGCCTTTATTGCTTCTCGGTCTGTGTGTCTTTGCTCGCGATTCAATATCATGGGTATTAAAGACGTTAAAAGTGCAATGAAAATTGTGTGAAATTACATGAAATTTGCTCCTGATAAAGCTTATGAAAAATGGCACGACATTGTTTTGTTTTGTTTTTTAGAGCGCAGCTCTTTGGCGACAGTTCCCGCGTTTCGCGTCGCCGTCGGCCTCGCCGTTGTGCCTAGCCGTAACTAGCTGCGTATCCGGGGCTAGCGCACGCCCCTGGCGCCACCTCTCGCGCATGGCGCGAGCCTTGCTCTCCCCTTGTCCTCCAAAGCCGGATTACGTGTTCTCGCCTATCCTCTCACCCACTTCCTCCGCGCAGCACCGTTGCGGTTACTCTCGCCGCTATCGCCTACTCCTTCCTCGCCGTCCCTGCTGCCGCTGTCGCGGCACCGCCGCGGTGCCGGCGGCGGGCGCTCCTTGCCGCCTGACGCGTGATCCACGGCTCTCCGCTCCTCCGTCTCCGCGTCGCGTGGCTGTACAGCTCTCTGCCGTGTTTCTAGCTTCTCCGTTTGCGGGGCGCGTTCTTCAGTGGCATTTGTCGCCTATGGCAGTGCTTGCGCCAGGCTGTCCTTTCCCCGCCTCCACACTTGCCCTATACCTCCCCTTAGCTGGCGCAGTGCCGTTGCAGTGACTCGAAAGACAGTTAAAGCGTTTCGTCCCCTTAGTTCTACTTCCCACCCAAACCAATGTGCGGTCACATTGAGGCCTGTCTGTGAGTGAATGAGTGTGTGACCTCTACTCAGTACCCCTGTTCTCCACCCGTTTCCTCATCCCACCTCAGAAGAAACATCCAATAATGATTGCTAATCCCCCCTCTCTCCTCAGCGGTGGCCCACTATAAGATGGCGTGTCGCGGGAGCGCCGGCTCGATAGCGGCGGATCGCGGTGTATGCTGCCCAATCCGAAACGCAGAACCGCCACTGCTCGGCACTGCGTGTTCTGTATGCGGGTGCCTGTTGTTGAAATGAATCAGCAGCTGCGCTCAAAGATCGTATTACCAAGAAGCGTAATCGTCAGCCATTCTTTTCATACTGTGAGCATCTGTCAGCAAACACCTAAATATGTAAGGTTCACAAGAATGCGCTGCAGTGCTAGTTGATTTGACAACGTGGTTTTTTCAACCGCATAGTCACCGCTCTGTCTTGTCTATGTTCGGTTGTTTTCGGGTCGAATTCAAGTTTTTGATGCAAAAGCTTCAAGTGGCCCATTGAGCGAAAAAGCCGACGTCTGTAGTCTGTAGCAGAGAAACGGAACCTGAAGCACCATTGGCTGCGACGCCATGTTACGAGGGCGCCTCGACGGAACGAAGCGGGCGAAAGGGAACACCTGCTGTAGCCTTAGCGCGCCAAGTGTTGCGCGAGGAGAGAGGGCATCGCCGCGACGCCACGTCACCCTCGCTCTCGCAAACCTGTGATATCCACGCATTCCTTGTCCGCGCAAGCTCTCCCCTGCGTTATAACTTCGTCTCGGTAATAGACCAAACCAAACTCGCCAAGCGTCTCAAAGCGCTCGCTTGCCCCTGAGGAGTACATATCAAAATAATGCGTTGAATTGCAGATTAATGCTTTCGCATTCACAACTCACAAAAAATGTTCAGGTGTCCTCGGATCTTTGTTCGTAAGTGCTCTCTGCCATGGACCAGCCGGCTTAGCTAATGATGTGCCCAGCATAAGGATCGGCTGAAACTTTCTTTTACGAGCAATTCTAGCGTAATATGTTTTGGTGAATACGAGCCCGCGCCCTTACTCTGAAAAATAGCATTTTGCAAGGTAACCGCTTAATTAAGGTAGTCCACCGCTCATCCCTTACCCTACATCACCATCATTCGTGAAGCTACCACAGCATTCGTGAATCATCCATTCGAGCTCCTAGCTTCGTCTTCTATACTCTCACTGCTCGACGGTAAGATAAACCAACGATGGCGAGCGGGCTAAACGTATATTTGTTTAGAAGAAACGTAGTGCGTCACGCGGAGAAGAAACTGTAGCCAGCGCTCTGGCTAATGGCACGTGAATAGCTAGTTTCACGAATGCTTTTCGAGAGTAGAAGAGATTATAAGGGCATTGAAGAGATTTTCCTGATGATTTCAATGCCTCAAACTCAGCGTACAGAAACCTTTCCCACAAGTTTCCAGGCTTTCTCAGAAACATCACAAACACGCCTCATGAATCATAAGATCCAAGTTGTTAAATACGCACGCATGAATTAGAGGCACGAACAAGAGTCCGTTTTCGGCTGTCCTTAGAACTATAAAGGATCCTACAGCGAATTTCATTCGGTGACAAAAGTACTATCATGTGTTCGAGGCGTGCGTGCTACGACTATGGGCCCGCTGTGGTAAACGTAGCCCTTTTGCGAGAGAGAATAGCTAAATATCTATCACACAAAGACCGTATTTCACCAAAAGTTTACCACGGTTTCGGAGAGTTACACGAATAGCCATGGACGCTGCCCGCAGGCTATGAATGTGCGCAGGCTGCAGCGGTGTCGCCAGTGGAGTGGGCTCACCTTGGACAGCGTCTCGGAGCGAATGGAGTGCTTGAGGAGCAAGTTGCGACCGCATTTTGCCAGAAGGGAGGCACCCATCGAAGCAGCTTTAGCCGTTGTCACCACCCCTGCATCCACGGCGAAGGTATCAAGCAATGTTATTGGTCGAGCTGCTGGTTTAACGGCGCACTTTCCATTTGAAGAAGGCATTTGATGCTAAGCATGCGATAGAACGTAGCGCACACCGTCAGCTATCTCATCTGCAGAGGTGGGCGTACACGAATGGCAGTGATTTCGTCTTCCTATCAACCACTGAATGACACGGCGGTAGACGGACACGCCTACTTTCAAACATCTATACTTTCCGGCAATCCCAGCAACAAAAATTTGTATTAATTGCCATGCATTTTTTAGCAGAATGAGTGTAAAAAAAGAGAGGTCGAACTTCAGATTATGTTACTAGGGCAAAGTAAAGCTCACTAAACGAACAAAATAACACAAACCGCGTCTCTCTAAAATTACAGTTCACTCCCGACCGGCGAAATTACCTGGTTTTGGCCCGCACACGTCAAACTTGGCCGCTTCCAAAAATGCCAGCAGAGAGATGTGCGTGATGACAAAAATTGCGGCACACGGGGCCCGAGCGCCCAGGGCACGAGTCATTGCTCCTGAAACGAAAGTATTCCTACATGGCCGTTTTCTGCATACGAGGCCAATTAAGAAATTGTCGCCGCACTTGCTACGGCTTTTTTATATGATTTTAAGAAATAACAAACATATCTGTGATCGATATTTACGTAGCCCAGATTTTCCATGCATACTCAAACTGTTTATCAACATGGAGAATCATCTAGGGCGACTTTTGAGCGCACATACTCGTGCGTTAATTCTTCCTTCCTACAAATACCGTGGAAGTTCAAACCTCAACACCTCCACAATATCGTCAGTAGTTTACCTCAATATCTCCGCAATATCCACGTATAACAGAACAGAACAGAACCATTCACCTACCTGAGTTGACATACCGTGGTCAAAGCTGCTCAATGCTCAATGAAAAAACTCACGGACGATTACAGAAATTTGAGCGCAACCTTATACTTGTATTCATTTCGCGATATATTGTTTAGCGCGGACAGTCTGTCTCGTGTGGCATGTTGCAAACGGAGCAAAGTGTGGGGCGAGTGCCTCGCTCATTAGTAGATCATGAGAGCCAGCGCGTGGGTGACGCGTGGTAGCGATTCACAGCAGCCGCCGCCGACATACCTTCCAAGCGGCGCAGGTAACGCGCTTACAGGACAGTGTGATTGTTTTAGAGCGCAGCTCTCAGGCGCCTGTTCCTGCGTTGAGCGTCGGCGTCCTCGGCGCAACCGAGCGAACAAGCCCAACGAAGGATGAAAGCGCGAACGCCGAGAGCAGCGGGGTATCAAATGCAGCGATAGTGAAGAGAGCGCGAGGAGGAATGCGCAGGAGGAGGTCGCAGCGGAACCATGACAAGGAAAGCGGATGAGGATGGTATGGCGAAAGCGTGAGAAGAAAAGAGTATACACCAGAACACCGTGAATTCAAAGGGCGCCGCCATATTGATGAGCGCCGGTCGCGCCATCTATCCCAAGCGCCGCGAAGTAGCAGGCCTGGGCTGCCACGCCGGGAGATGCGACCCGGCGCGAAAGCGAAACTTGGGCTTTTTAGCTGGGCGGAAGGCGTGTTTCACGTTTTTTCTAACCTGTCATTTTCGCTGTCTGGATTCAATCAAACTTCAAGACCTCGTGCAAGTCCACAATGGACACACTGAGTGCTGTGCAGACTGCAGAAGCGAATACATCGGGTTGGTACGCTATTACGTTTGTACAAACCGCGCGCTATATGCTAAAACACCTGTGAGCTTTTTGGCACGTAACCTGTGAAGGAATTTACAGCACTGTGTTGGTGCCATATATTATTAAAGCACGCAGAACACTGTCATCTGCACTTTCAGTTTGGTCTTGTTTGTAATGGTCTCTACTGGGTTGGCCGCGCTTGGCAACCAACTGGCGAGGTCGTTTGACTGCCTGGTTAGCAGACGCCTGCCCTTCACCACCTGCACACTGAAAACAAAATATATGTTATAGTAAGAAGGGCTGTAGTTCTTTCCCATGCCATCACTTTTGCGAAGATATAAAGTCCTCTCAAAATGAAATAGAAAATACACCAGGCCAATTGTATCGTGCAACCACTTAAGAGTACAACATTCAGAACAAAAGCCTACAGCACTCGAACAAGCAGCATATGATGCTAAACCTGCACTCATTGGAAAATGAGGTACTACAGTAGTTATAATGTTCAACTACATGTGCAGTCAAAGCCCGTATAACAGGGCGAGCATGACAGATGCAGGTGTTGTACAGTTGCACAAACCATGACAGGGCACGTAAAATTACCATCCCTACTTAAAGCTGCATCATCAGGACCCCTTTGGTACAAGACAACAACCGCACCTGCATTCCAAGAAATTAGCCCCACCAACTGCAGCTACCTGGTACCAGACCTGTTCCGCTCGTGCGAGGCCATCGGATTGTTGGCGCTCCCTTAGAAAAGAAAACAGTAGAAAAAACTAGTGAGAACGATCAAAATTTTGTTACAAAATACAAGAATAATTAAGCACCTTATTTTCCTCGCCATATGAACGGAAATATTTTGCGCTTTGCCCCGCATAACAGCCCGCACGCAGTTTAGAGCTCAGGAGGCTCAAATGAATTCGTTACGAATGACACCTGCAACACCAGCTCGTAAAGGTAGGTGCGCTGCAAGAACACCTTCGGCGACGAGTAGTCGTCGTTTACGTTTTTGTGGACGCATGCTACGTGACGAGCAGACTTCGGTTTACTTTCATTAATAACGCTCACCAGCAAGGCCTACAACTTGTCGTTCACGCTTAATGGTCATTCCGTGCACCAGCTGCAAGTATCGCTAACCGCAAACTCAACTGTTCCGCTTAACCGTCGGGAGCTCTGCCTGAATGAAAACACGAAAAGGCTTGCCTTTTTGTTATAGCCAAGGCGAAGCACCGGCGCGGGATTCTGCTCTGTAGGCTTGTTGCCCAGAAAGTGCTCGGAGCAAACCTGCGTATTACGTTTGTAGGGCCCAAAGTTGAACGTGACACCAAAATATACACAGATCGAATACTCACTCGTGCATTTTCACTGGGTTGGTAGTTCTTCCTATTCACTGCAGCTATCCACCGGTGGCGCAGCTTGGCATTCTTCGTTGCGGATGGAAATCGGCGCAGGCTGAAAACACCGCACCGGCACGATTCCCTACGTGTCTTGTGCTCTTCGCAAACAGCGCTAAGCAACCTGCTCCTTTTCCGCTGGTTGTTTTGGCATCCAAACACGACGCAATGATGCCCAGATGACTTCTTCTACTTTGGATCCGTGTGAACGGGCACATTTCCGCACTTTGGAGCCCTAGAGCTGGCGCTTGCCATGTCTACTGGTCGCCGGCGAACACACTTTGGCAGCCCAGTACAAAATAGCGCCGGTCGACCGGGCAACCCGGGTGCGAGAGTATGCGTTCGGTTAGTCTGGGTGCGAGACTAGCGTGTTCTGGTCTATACAGTGCCGCGCAAGATGGGCTCTGCGGCGACGACCGCTACGAGATGGCGCCAGTGTAGCGCGGCGTCGTCTTTTTACGGATGACGCTATCGATAATGCATGCGGCGAGCGCGTCCACCGATGCCATGTATGGAAACAAAGCGCTGCGTGAGCGGAGGTCTGTCTGCGGCGGCTGCTGTGAATCGCTCCCACGTGCGCACCCACGTGTTGCCTCTCGCCATTTCCCAATTAGCGAGACGCCCGCGCCACAGTCCGCTCCGTTTGCAATGCACCGCACGAGACAGATTGCCCGCGCCAGCCACGCTACGCAGAGTGTTCTGTTCATAAACCGTGTACCCTACTTATATAATCATAATACAAAAGAATGACATGCCTACTTCTTTCACGTATAGAGCTGCGCTCAGATTTCACATTAGGGAGTATCGTAATCGTCGGTGAATTTTTTTTCTTCGTCAACTAGTGTTCCAGCAAGGAGTTTTGACAGACGTATCGCCGTTTTCATGCATAGCCAACTTCACTATACTCCATCTCACAAATACCTTGCAGCACTGTCAAAGGTGACATGACATGGTGACGTGACATGTTATGGGCTTTGCGCATGTACTACGTCGTATACCGAGAATTACTGTGGCAGTTACCGCCGGTGACCCTAATGGCCACCCTTTTTCTTTTATTGATATGATATAAGGAGATGTTGGCGCACAATTTAAGGCGCCGGCTACTCCTCATCTCTTGAGTGGTTCCGTCATACATCATACATTTGCAAGTATGTAAACTAATTTCGAAAAAAGAAAGAACATTTCCTGATGGTAACTTGTGTTTGTTGTACACTGCTGTGAAATTTGTTATATTTATTTATGTATGTGTATGTATTTATGTATATATATATGTATACATTGCTTTTGCATTCTTATGATATATGCGACGGAGTCTGTGTTAAATAATAAAACGCAAGATAACAGATTGTAATTGTATACTAGGAGTTATTTGACACAACTGTATTATAACTAGTTTCTATGTAATAACACGAAAATGCCTATGTATTTCTGTGTAAAAGTACTCTTATATCCACACTTCATGAGTGATTGTACTGCTACACCAGCCGCTACCGTGCCTATCTGGGAGACCGGAGCTTTGTCAAGCCGAAGAATTTTCGGCTTTTATTCCGGCTCTCCCTTTTTCACCTTGTATCGAGTGGTGAAAATTTAAAAATGATGATGATGATGATGATGATGATGATGATGATGGTGATATAGCGTTCAAGATTACATATCGAATAATCTTTTCGCACAAGTACCAGGACTTTTCACGCAACGCTTCCACAGGAAGACTATGACGTAAGGAACACATGGTACATACAATATACAAGGTAAATGCCTCCACAGTTATGTAGATAAAAGTCTCAAAAGTACAAACGATACTGTTGCCTAATAACACATTGTCTAGTCAGCGGGTGGTACATACATCGTGTAAATGCATTATCACATACAGTCACAACAGAACAGTCAACATAACATTATTCACAAACAGATGCAGTGACATTGAAGTGACATTATATACAGTGACATTGAAATGAAGGGAACAATGAAAGCGCTAATAACGTCCAACAATGCCGCTGTCTTCAAGAAAAGTCTTTAGTGCCTTTAAAGCGCTCTTCTGCAAGGCCGTTGTTGGCCAAAGGCCCAAAAGTTTCCTTAAACTGTAAGGTCTGCGGTCTAATTTAATTAGCGCTGATTTAAGTCGGCACCTTAGTGCGTCGTGATGTGGGCAATCTAGAAGGAGGTGATATGTATATCTTCGTCTACAAATCCACAATCACATTCGGGGGCTTCCGCTCGGCCAATTTTGTGTAAGAAATGCTTTGTGTAGGCAGTGCCTAGCCTTAATCGATGAATAAGGGTTTCCATAGTTCTATCTATGACAATGAAAATTTGAATTCAACAAATGTATCAATATGATATAAGTCAGAGCTCTTAGAAATCTGGTCAAACCAAGTGTTTCTAGACATGTTGAAAGCCGTTGTCCTTATAATGCAGCGTAATTCAATCTTTGATATTGGGAGCGGAATTGTATCATCTTTGAGGTGCGCTTGTCGTGCTGCTTCATCGGCTGCTGTGTTGCCAGGAATGTTGCAATGCCCTGGTATCCACTGGAATGCATTGCATGTCTCGCTTCGCTTGCCTTTGTGAGGTTTTTAAGTGTTTCATATATTATACTGTCACTGAATGTTTTCCCCTTTCTGCTGCAGAGTGATGTTAGAGTAGCCTGTGAATCGCTGAAAATTGCCCATTTTTGCGCATCTCTTACTGACAATATAAATATTATCGCACATAGGATTGCGAACAGTTCAACCGTTGTGGACGAAGTCGCACGAGATAACTTAAATGATTCTTGTTTGTTGAGGTGCGGTATAATGAATGATGAAATTGAAGAGGTTGCTGTACTGGAGCCGTCTGTATAGACGTGTGTGTATCCTGAATACCGCATATATATATGGTATAGCGCTAGTTGTTGAGCAGCTTGAATGAACATGTCTCTTTTGCTGAATATCCCTTCTAATGACAATTCGATTTTTGGAACTGTAAGCAGCCATGGAGGATAGTCGATGTCTGAGTTCCAAAATTCATTTCCTGGCAATATGTGAAGATCTTTTTGAATTTCTATATGAACATAACTTCTATCTCGTTTCATTATGTCTAGAGCCAATGGGTGGTTTTTATGCTGGATTTGAAGACGGAAATAATGCCGGCATGTTTCTGTAGTTCGCATAACTGGAAGTGGTGATTGGCGAGCCTGAGCTATTACAATAGAACTCGGAGTCGCTCGTGGAACTCCTAGACATAGGCGTGGTCCTCTAGCTAAAAGTCTTTAAAGGCGCTCTTCTGACGTGTGGGAAAGTCCGTGTAAGATGGGCGCGGAGTATGCATTTTTTTGTCGTATTAATGCATTGTAAACAGTCAGCATGGACGATACTGATCCGCCCCATGATGTGCCTGCAAGTCTGCGAAGTACAGTCACTATGGCCTTGACCTCGTTTTCGAGTTTTTTTTTTTTTTATGTGGGGTGCCCAGGATAGCTGCTTATCAAGTATTGTGCCAAGAAATTGATGCTGTGTGACAAACATTAGTGGGTGTCCTTCCAAATTAAGAGTGAAATTTTTTAACTCCCTCCGAGTGAAGGGCAGTACAGCTGTCTTTGCGAGTGATATTACTATTCCTCTCTCTCTCTCTCTCAAAAATTGGTTGATGATATTTATGCCATCTTGCAATGCCATCCGAAGTAGTTGAGCATTAGACCCAGATGTCCAAATACACACACCATCTGCATACAGTGAAAACTTTAACTGTGATGGCAGCCTTCTTGTTAGATCCCTCATGACGCAGTTAAAAAGGAAGCGGCTGAGTACGCTTCCCTGTGGTACTCCCTGTCTGACAACATGTTCAGCACTCGTTCCTTCACCCGTCTGAACAAATATTTTGCGACCTGATCGAAATTCAGAAATTCATCGCAAGGACCTGCCAGACAGACCAAGTTCCAACATGCTTAGCAGAACATGAACTTTACTAACAGTGTCAAATGCCCTCTTGATGTCTAAAAATACTGCTATAGTCATGTTTCCACGTGCACGCTCATGCTCCACACAGGTTACTATATCTAATATTGCATCCATTGTGCATCTATGTTTCCTAAAACCTTACTAAGCAGTTGGACAACACATTCGTTTCATTACACCACCACTGAAGTCGCGCGTCATTTTCTCGATTACTTTGCATAAAAAACTTGTCAAACTAACTGGGCGGAAGGATTCAAGGCACAAGGGCGTCTTACCAGGTTTTAAAATTGGTATGATTCGAGCGACTTTCTAAGAGTCAGGTACAGTTTCTTCTATCCATAAGTTATTATAGATGTCTAAGAGAACATTTGTACATGTCGGTACGAGGTTTCTTAGCACATTGTACGTAATGCCGTCCGCCCGAGCGGCGGACTTTTGGCGACATGATGCAATTGCACATTGAAGCTCGGTTAATGTGAAAGTATGATATAATTGAGGATGTTGGGCCCAGTAGCAAGCAGTAATATTTCGCTTAGCCAACACTACTGAAACATCAAATTCTGCACATTGCGATGAAAAAACAGGTCTGGAAATAAGCTCACAAAATTCATTTGCAACTATTATTTCACACGTGTCCCGAGCTACAGCGAGAGCACGAAATGGGAAGCTCTGTGTTAGAGAACCGCTGAAGAACGAATTACTAGAAAACTTCGTGGGACAGACGTGTGAGGAGACCGCGTGCCGCAGAAATCGCGCCAGCTCCGTTTGCCTAAATTTTCCATTCGTCTACGCATTACATTGTGTATTTTCTGAGCGTTTCTGTATGCTTCTAAACTTCCGCTCCGTCGGTAAGCTCTTTCGGATCGGCGTCGGATCGCTTTTAGGTGTTCATACTGTCCGTCAACTGCAGCATAATCTTTTGAAATTGGGACCTTCTTTGTGCATATGTTCATATTATCCTGCAAAAATTCTGTAAATTTTTCCACTGTCGCATGCTGGTTAATTTGATCCGTTAGGCGGTACCGAAAAGCTTGCCAGTTGGTTAGTCTGCTGTAACGCCTGATATCATAGTGCATGTTAGGGCGATTAACGAGGATGGGAAAATGATCACTTCCGCGCGTTTCCATATCTGTTGTCCATCCCACACCATTCACTAGATCATGTGAACACAGGGTAACATCTATGCAGCTTGAGTAATTATATCTACGAAGGAATGTTGGCGACCCGTCGTTTAAAACAGTCAAGTTGCATTTGTCTATGGCGCACTCAATAACATTACCCCATGCATCACAATGATCACTGCCCCAGATGATGTTGTGTGCATTGAAGTCGCCACATATAAATACATTAGAATGAGCTATTTTGAAGATATCCACTAGCGCTTCTACTGAAATCCGGTTTGAAGGTTGTAGATATAGATTAATCACTGTTATACAGAGCTTGCCAAAGGATACTTTACATGCGATGAATTCCGGGAAGTCTGAATCACTGGACTGAATTTGATAAGATGGTAGGTCCTTTCTGACTCACAGGAGCACTCTGCTTACAGCACCTTGACGAGAAGTTTTGTATATCACATAATTCGAGAGGCGAAAGTCGACAGTGATTCCCGCCTCTTGAATGCAAAGTATTGGGAAGTTGTATTGTACAAGCAGTTTACGAAAGTCAGCACACTTCCTTCGAAGACTGTTGGCATTCCACTGAAATATGGTGACATTCTAGTAGCGGTTATTCATATACTGCCTGCCGCAGTTTTGGCCCGGATCGTTGACACAATAAGGCTTCTAGAGGCAAGAATGCTTTCACTTCTGGTAGGTTGTTTGCTTCCGGCAGAGCAGATAGGATTGCGTTAAGAGCTGCGAAAAGCATTGGCAAAATCAGTTGTGTCACCGATGCTGTGGTATGTTCGCTATTAGCTGGCGGTTACTTCTGCAGTAGATGCGTAAGGTCGCTAAGAGAAATGTGTGCAAATACTGGAGCTTTCTTGTGTATTTCTGCCTGTTGTCGTCTGGGTTTCCGTAGCACTGATGCATAAGACTGGGCGCTTGACTGCGATCCTCTTGATTGGTCTCTTGATTGTACTGATGGTTGTTCTCTAGAGGAGGGATAGCTTGTTAGTGCTCTTGTCTGGGGTGGTTCCGGTGCCCGCTGAGGTGGGTGATCTGGCACTGGATGAACAATCTCAAGGGTTTGTGCGGGTTCATTGCATCGCGGTTGTCTTCCACGGATAAGTTCATGGCGACGCATTTGTGCCGCGGCCTTTTTAGAGGGCAGCCTGAGAAGGAGGCGGCATGGTTCCCCGCACAGTTTGCACATTTAGGTTGATGAAGTGACTTGCACTCCTTGTGGTCATGATCTTCTGAGCAGATTTTGCATCGACATGTGCTGCGGCAGATTTTCGCCTTGTGCCCAAATCTCTGGCAATTATAGCAGCGAAGTGCTGGTCCTAGGTATTCTTCGACAGGGTGACTGGTAAACTCAAGTAAATTCTTCCTGGAATAGGGCGATCGTCTCTGAAAGTCAGAATTACCGCGTGAAGTGGATGTGACTTTACTGCTCCATCTTCTTGGCGGGAATACCTTATCTGTCTGCGTGCCGATATAACTCCTGCGTCTTTCAAGAAGTCTAGGAGTTGTTCGTCTGTATGCTGCAGAGACACATGTTTTACTTTCCCAACGTTTCGCGTGTATGACTCTGGGATGAAGGGCTTGACTTTCAGGCCGCCTACACTTGAGATCATCAAAAGGCGTTGCCGATGCTAAGGAAGCAACGCTGACACTGAAACTTCCATCTTTGGTCGTCCTGAAAGACTATACATTTTCTTTGGCAGCGGAAGCTATTTCGGCAGATACTCGGTTTGGATTTACTTGCCAAAAAGTGGTACCTATACTTGTTGGGCGAAAGACAACCGGAATGCCTTCGGCTCGCTTTTTCTTATACGTGACCAAAGTAAATGGTGCATCTTCACGCATCTCTTCTTCATCACTTAGCTCATAAATCGATGTTGTATCATCGTACTTGCTGTCTTCTAGGCTAAGTTTCTTGCTCTCGGCTTCACCGTCAGCCATTATTCCTGAATTCGCTGAAGTTGATTCCGAGTTGTGGAGAACCAAACGTGCCGGCTTTATGAAGCTTTGTGACGCTTGCAAGGCCCCAGGCTTTTCATTACGGCCCGTAGCATCATTCATATGGCTTGTTACGTTTGGACGAGCAAAGGCTCGTGACGATGTTTTCGGCTTCCGACCACCGCAGCGGCAGGGTAATAGCCAGGTCCTCAAAAAATAAATGGCGTACCTGTAAGGCGCCTGGCTCGTTGAATCTGCACCCGACGTCTTGTTAATGAATCGTCGTCAATCGTAACCGTAAATGTCCGAAAAACCAGAAAACTCAGAGCACCACATAAAAACAACGACCGAACAGATACATTTCTTCTTCTTCCAATGGCCACCCTAACCGTGATCGCTTGCAGAAACATGGCAGTACCCATCCAGCGGCGACCACCCGCTTCGATCCGAATTCGCGCTTTTTTGCTGGCTTTGCACCCTTTGAGCAAAGAAACAAGGGGCAAAATTGGTCATCGCTAAGTCTCCTCTGAAGTTGAGGTCAAAGCACAAAATTGTTTGATTTCTAGTTATCAGATGGCGCCACACCATTAGCACTGGTGATACGTTAACGATGCGGAACGCTATTGAGCCTTTTCGCGGCGATCCAGTGGGCGCTGCCATGTTTGATCACGTGGTGACGCGTCCATTGCTTGCCTCAACTGCCTCCGTTCTCTCCGTGTTTGCAGTGGGTGTATATATATATATATTGTCACGTGGTAGTGACGGTGAAGAAAGAACACAGTAGCAGTACTGTGTAAGACAAAACTAGCTTTTATTGGGCGAACCTGTGCCCACAAAACAGGCTACACTTAAAGCACAACGATAGCGGCGAACACAGTCGGCGATCGTCGAAAATCTGATCAGCGGGTCAAGAGCGTCGGCTTTTATAGATCAGTCGTCGAATGTTCCAGATTAACTGATGGGACCCGCGTGTCTTCCACAAAGTTCTACACCATTCGTGTCACGCGATGAAATCTGATAACACAAGGTTCGGCGACAACAGACACGCGGATAGAAGCGTCGATAACTTTCCAGAAACGTCGGATACATGCAGGCGCGTCCCTCGCTCTGCGATTACAGTTGTTAAGCGGCGAAACGTGGTTGCGCGATAAAGATAAGTACACGTGTCATTACCCCCCTCTTAAAAAGCATCGACCCGATGCTACAAACAAACGAAAGTAACAAAGAAAAGCGCTCGTGGCAAAGAAAACAACAAACTAAGGAAGTTCATCAGCGTCCGTAAAATGGTTTAAGGCGCACCACGTGGACCACTTCAGATAGTGCGCGGCGCCGCTGTGAGTGCGAAATGCCGTCTGGCACGACCTCATAGTCTAGTGCGCCAATACGTCGGATGACCTTGTAGGGTCCGAAATAGCGTCGCAGCAGCTTCTCACTGAGTCCTCGCCGGCGTATCGGGGTCCATACCCAAACACGGTCGCCGGGCTGGTACTCGACGAAGCGTCTTGGGAGGTTGTAGTGTCGGCTGTCGGTACGCTGCTGGGTCTTGATCCGTAGGCGGGCGAGCTGTCGGGCTTCTTCGGCGCGCTGGAGATAGCTAGCGACGTCAACATTCTCTTCGTCAGTGATGTGGGGCAGCATGGCGTCGAGCGTCGTCGTCGGGTTCCTGCCGTAAACCAGCTTAAACGGCGTGATCTGTGTTGTTTCTTGCACCGCCGTGTTGTAAGCGAATGTTACGTACGGCAGGACGGCATCCCAGGTCTTGTGTTCGACGTCGACGTACATCGCTAGCATGTCGGCGAGGGTCTTATTCAGCCGCTCCGTAAGGCCATTCGTCTGCGGGTGGTAGGCCGTGGTCCTCCTGTGCCTTGTATGACTGTATTTCAGAATGGCTTGGGTAAGCTCCGCTGTAAAGGCCGTTCCTCTGTCGGTGATGAGGACTTCTGGGGCGCCATGTCGAAGCAGGATGTTTTCGACAAAGAATTTCGCCACTTCGGCTGCGCTACCTTTCGGCAGTGCTTTAGTTTCAGCGAAGCGGGTGAGGTAGTCTGTCGCCACGACGATCCACTTATTTCCGGTTGTTGACGTCGGAAAGGGTCCCAGCAAGTCCATCCCGATCTGCTGGAATGGTCGGCAAGGAGGCTCGATTGGCTGTAGTAATCCGGCTGGCCTTGTCGGCGGTGTCTTGCGTCGCTGACAGTCTCGGCATGTTCTGACATAACGGGCGACGTCGGCGGTCAGGCGCGGCCAATAATACTTTTCTTGAATCCTCGATAGTGTCCGGGAAAAACCGAGGTGTCCAGCGGTCGGATCGTCATGTAGGGCGTGCAATACTTCTGGACGAAGTCCTGACGGGACAACAAGAAGATAATTGGCGCGGACTGGTGAGAAGTTCTTCTTCACGAGTAGACTGTCTTGAAGCGTGAAGGAAGGTAATCCGCGCTTAAATGCCCTGGGGACAACGTCGGTGTGCCCTTCCAAATAATCGACGAGGCCTTTAATTTCCGGGTCCGCTCGTTGTTGTTCGGCGAAGTCTTCCGCGCTTATTATACCAAGGAAGGCGTCGTCATCCTCGTCATCTTGCGGCGGCGGGTCAATGGGGGCGCGTGATAGGCAATCGGCGTCTGAGTGTTTTCGTCCGGACTTGTATGTTACAGTGATGTCGTATTCTTGTAGTCTGAGGCTCCACCGTGCCAGCCGTCCTGAGGGATCCTTTAAATTCGCTAGCCAGCACAAGGCGTGATGGTCGCTGACGACTTTGAATGGCCTGCCATATAGGTAAGGGCGAAATTTCGCTGTAGCCCAAACGATAGCGAGGCATTCCTTTTCGGTTGTAGAATAATTGCCTTCCGCTTTTGACAACGACCGGCTAGCGTAAGCTATCACGTGTTCATGTCCATCTTTTCTCTGGACCAGGACGGCGCCGAGGCCTAGGCTACTGGCGTCAGTGTGGATTTCGGTATCGGCGTTCTCGTCGAAGTCCGCAAGTACGGGCGGCGACTGCATGCGTCGTTTGAGTTCTTGAAATGCCTCGGCCTGCGGCGTTTCCCACTTGAACTCGACGTCACATTTAGTTAGCTGCGTCAGCGGCTCAGCGATGCGTGAAAAGTTCTTGACAAATCGCCTGTAGTAGGCGCACATGCCAAGAAATCTACGCACTGCCTTCTTGTCGATGGGCTGTGGGAACTTTGCTATGGCAGCTGTCTTCTGCGGGTCAGGGCGGACTCCAGATTTGCTGATGACGTGGTCTAAAAATAGAAGCTCCTCGTAAGCGAAGCGGCACTTTTCCGGCTTCAGAGTAAGTCCTGATGTCCTGATAGCCTCTAGTACTGTTGCCAGCCGCCTAAGGTGAACGTCGAAATTTTCGGCGAAGACGACGACGTCATCCAAGTATACGAGACAGGTCTGCCACTTCAATCCTGCTAAAACCGTGTCCATCACGCGCTGGAACGTTGCAGGCGCCGAGCACAGTCCGAATGGCATAACCTTGAACTCGTAGAGGCCGTCTGGGGTGATGAAGGCGGTCTTTTCGCGATCTCTTTCGTCGACTTCTATTTGCCAATAGCCAGACTTGAGATCCATGGACGAGAAGTATTTAGCGTTGCAGAGCCGATCCAATGCGTCGTCTATCCGTGGGAGGGGGTATACGTCCTTCTTCGTGATCTTGTTCAAACGCCGATAATCGACGCAGAAACGTAGGGTTCCGTCCTTTTTCTTTACCAGAACAACAGGGGATGCCCACGGGCTTTTCGATGGCTGGATGATGTCGTCGCGCAGCATTTCGTCGACTTGTTCTCTTATAGCTTCACGTTCTCCCGCCGAAACTCGGTAAGGGCTCTGACGGAGTGGTCGAGCGCATTCCTCGGTGATTATGCGATGCTTGGCGACTGGTGTTTGTCGAATCCTCGATGACTTCGAAAAGCAGCCTTTGTATCGTCGGAGCAGACTTCTCAGCCGCTGTTGCTTAATCATAGGGAGATTTGGATTAATGTCGTAGTCTGGTTCGGGAACCATGGTCGTCGGGGTAGATGCGGCGGAATCCGATAGGACAAACGCATTACTTGTTTCCAGAATTTCCTCGATGTACGCGATCGTCGTGCCCTTGTTGATGTGCTTGAACTCCTGGCTGAAGTTTGTCAGCAACACTTCAGTTTTCCCTCCATGCAGTCGAGCGATCCCTCTTGCGACGCAAATTTCACGGTCTAGCAGTAGACGTTGGTCGCCTTCGATGACGCCTTCTACGTCAGCGGGTGTTTCGGTGCTGACCGAAATAACAATGCTGCAGCGAGGCGATTGCTCACGGCAGGATGCTCACTTGATCTTCAAGCACACTCAAGGCGTGGTGACTACGAGGGCTCTCCGGCGGCATTGCTTTATCTTCCGACAGCGTTACTGACTTCGACTTGAGGTTGATGATTGCGCCGTGTTGGTCCAGGAAGTCCATACCGAGAATGACGTCTCGTGAACACTGTTGGAGGATAACGAAGGTGGCAGGGTAAGTCCGGTCATGAATGGTTATTCTTGCCGTGCAGATCCCAGTCGGCGTGATGAGGTGTCCTCCAGCGGTGCGAATCTGAGGGCCTTCCCATGCGGTCTTCACTTTCTTCAACTGGGCGGCGATGTGTCCACTCATTACGGAGTAATCGGCCCCTGTGTCGACTAAGGCAGTGACTTTGTGGCCGTCGAGAAGCACGTCGAGGTCGGTTGTTCTTTGTCTGGCATTGCAGTTAGGTCTTGGCGTTGGATCACGGCCGCGTCGTGTTGAAATGAAGTTGGAACGTCGCGTCGTCAAGTCCTCTTTCGTCGGTGTAGTTTTGGCTTCCAGACTTCGTCGGGACGGCGGCGTGTCGTCATTAGGTCGTCGAGATGGTTTCTTCGTCGTCTTCGTCGGCGGCGGAGGATCTTGGTCAGTTCGACGAACAGCAACCGCACCTCCATCGGTTGCTGCTTTTAGTTTTCCGGGTATGGGCTCGCTGACCGGCCCCGGGCTGGGCCAGTGTATGGTCGGCGCTGCGGCGACAGGTAGCGGCCTGGTGATGGCGAACGGGACGGCCGTCGAGGGCTCCACTGAGTAGCGGCGAGGTAATCGGCGATGTCACGTGGGCGCTCGCCAAGCTGTGGACGCGGCGCGTTGACGGCGAAACCTCGCAGTCCCATCTCCCTGTACGGACATCGTCGGTAGACGTGACCCGCTTCTCCGCAGTGGTAGCAGACCGGGCCGTGGTCAGGAGCACCGCCCTGACCACCGCCCGCTGGCGCGGTCGCGGACCCAAGGACTCGCGGACTCAAGGACCCCCTCCGCCCGCTGGCGCGGTCGCGGAGGGGGTCCTTGACGGCGTGCGACGGCGGCGTAGGTCATCGCTTGCGGCTCACGCTGCGGCGATTCAGGGGCTACTCCAAGTTGTTGTTGGAGCTACTCACGCACGGCGTCGGCAATCGAAGCCACTTGAGGCTGTGATGATGGGAACAGCTTTTGTAGCTCCTCCCGCACGACAGCTCGGATAGTCTCGCGTAGGTCGTCGGCGGCGAGTGACTGAACTCCGGCGTAGTGGGTAGAGCTTGTACGGCGGTTGAATTGCCGGTTCCGCATTTCGAGTGTCTTCTCGATGCTGGTGGCCTCGCGAAGGAACTCTTCTACAGTCTTCGGTGGGCTTCGTATCATTGCGCCGAAAAGTTCTTCCTTCACACTACGCATGAGAAGGCGGACTTTCTTCTCCTCAGGCATATCCGGGTCGGCATGGCGGAACAGACGTTTCATTTCTTCCGTGAAGATGGCGACGTTCTCGTTCGGTAGCTGCACTCGGGCGTCCAGCATGGCTTCGGCCCTTTCCTTGCGCACGACGCTCGTAAAGGTGCGCAGGAAGCCGCTACGGAAGAGGTCCCATGTCGTTAAGGTCGACTCCTGGTTCTCAAACCACGTTCTGGCGGCATCTTCTAAGGCGAAGTAGACATGCCGCAGCTTGTCGTCGGAGTCCCAGTTGTTGAATGTCGCGATTCGCTCGTAGGTCTCCAGCCAGGATTCCGGGTCTTCAGTCGCTGCTCCATGGAAGGTCGGTGGGTCTCGGGGTTGTTGTAAGATAACGGGGGACGCTGGGGCAGCCATTGAGGTTGTCTTGACCACGATCTTCTTTGTCGCCTCAGGTAGAAGTCCGTGCTCTGGGAGCAGTCCTTGCAGTCTGCGGCTAGCACGCTGGTCTTGGGCGGTGTCGGTTTTGTCCTCGGGCTTCGGGCTTGGATCGCGGCTTTGCGGGGGCGTTCGGTACATGAACGCACTAGCACCTCCACCAGATGTCACGTGGTAGTGACGGTGAAGAAAGAACACAGTAGCAGTACTGTGTAAGACAAAACTAGCTTTTATTGGGCGAACCTGTGCCCACAAAACAGGCTACACTTAAAGCACAACGATAGCGGCGAACACAGTCGGCGATCGTCGAAAATCTGATCAGCGGGTCAAGAGCGTCGGCTTTTATAGATCAGTCGTCGAATGTTCCAGATTAACTGATGGGACCCGCGTGTCTTCCACAAAGTTCTACACCATTCGTGTCACGCGATGAAATCTGATAACACAAGGTTCGGCGACAACAGACACGCGGATAGAAGCGTCGATAACTTTCCAGAAACGTCGGATACATGCAGGCGCGTCCCTCGCTCTGCGATTACAGTTGTTAAGCGGCGAAACGTGGTTGCGCGATAAAGATAAGTACACGTGTCAATATATATATATATATATATATATATATATATATATAAATGCAGCGTATCGTGGGCGAGCTCCACCACTGGAAAAGCTGGTGCCAGTGTCGGCTTGACGTGACATGAGGGATCACGCGGCCACAGCGGCCGCATCGGCTGCTTCGGAAGCGCCAAAGCGATCGGAAACGAAAGTCCCAACTGCGCTGCGGTTCCGCTTAAGTGGTGAGGCTTTCCCGCCTTGGGTATCTGTTTGACATTCGAAAGCACTGTAATAGGCAGCGGCTGCCTTTGGAAGTGTGCAGCATAGTACGCTACTGCACGGTGCTGCAGTGCCGGACGTACGCAACGGAGCCCGGTGTCAGCCTTCACACGTAACCGCGGGGCAAGAAACTGCGTGAAGCTTGGATCGCGAAATTTAGAACCGGCAAGCAGCCATCAGCTACAACACGGGTGTGCAGTAAGCACAGACGCGAGGTATAGATTTCTGCTACGGCGTCGAGTCTGCAATGCTTGGTATGTAGCAGAAAACGCACACTGAGACGCTCGCCCGCACCCACTCCCTGGCTAATGTCATGACACTTTGCTCTATGAACTTGTTGATGATAGATACTGGTAAGTTCACTGGAATTGAAACGGAGCGGTAAGAAGCGCATTTAAAAAAAAGGCATGGCATATAGCCATGTTTGTGTTATGAATTAACTTACTGGATTACGACAAAGAAGCAGCGGGAAATCGCACGCTGAGAAGATCGATAAACATACAGTGCGAAGCAATTTGAGAAACAGTATTCAAATGTCTAAGAATTTAGAAGAAAAGAAAAAAAATATAGGATCGTCGCGACGGCACATCACGAAATTTTTTAACAGCCCTGATAACGTCCACGCAACAATGGTTGCTTGTGCACTGTCAAATGTTCATATCATGCAGCCTAAAGCGCACGCCACGGTGCGAAAACGCGCTTCCAGCGAAAGCGAAAGGATGTGCGCGGACATGCATGCAGACGGCGCAGTCCGTCGCTGGGAACCCGTGTGATCGCTGCAGTGAGGCTTCATTCTGCTATGATTCATTTAGTTATACAGACAGCCCACTACAATAACATATTTTACATAGTTTGCCATCATAGATTGCCTACCTTTAACGCAAGAAACCGGTTCGGGGGACTCAATCGCGGCGACTGCGTGCAGTAGGCGTTAACTGTACATTTTTGGTGAAGAGAGAGCGTCTGTAAACCATTATGTGCTCTCTGTTTGCCCAAGATCATTATTTTGACAGGAAAAACTTCCCTCGCTTTGAGAGTACCTGCAGAGATGTCCAGGAGGGCTGCCTCGTGGTATTGAGCGCCGTAAGCCAAACCTATGAGGAGCGTGCCGCGTTATCCCTCATACTACACAAGGGAGGCGCTTCTAACAGATGGCGACTCCGTAAGTCCTCGGCCGTTCGGGTTTGGATTCTGTGGCGAATGGACAGGCTCTCCGTGGCGGTGAAGAAATCATAAGTTTTTAGGCATGCTTTGAGCTTGCTTCTGTTCTTGATTTGCTGTTTTTTCCTTTAAATAGTATTTGGGTGGTTTTCTTTATCTTTCATTTTTTTCTTTGTTTCGCGTATTTTGGGTGAGCGGGTGTGTTTCGTGAACATTTGGTTTTGCAGGATGGTTAGAGCGTCCTTTCACGCCACGTGCTTTGCTTGTACACGTGCAGCCGGGTGGGACGTTGAGTGTTTGTAGTCTTCAAATGGTAGCTTGGAAGTGGCAAGACTAATAGCTATTAGCAGTTTTACTGTGTGCGTTTTGGTAGAAAAATGAGAGCGTGGCCGCGTGGTTGATTACGTGCGAGAGCGTGTCATACCTTAGGTCTCCGCGGCACTGATTGCTTTTGAAACAATGGTGAGAGTTGCTTTGCGGCATTTTGAGGATTTGGATCCTGAGCGTATCGGTTTTTGCTAAAAGGCACGTGCTCTGCGTTGATATAGTATTAAAGTATTTGCACCAGTAGTAGTATTATTATATTATTATAGTATTTCCAAAAAGCCCTGCAATACATGGCGAGAAAACCGGGAAAGCAGGCAGTGTGCGGGGGGTCCCTCAAGGCAGATGAGGAGACGGATGAGAATGGAGTGGGCGTCGAATCAACCGGCACACAATGTGATGTCGACACTAGGCTACAAAAAATGGAGGCTTCGGAGGAAGAGCTTGTCAGACAGGTGCTAGAGCTCAAAAATGAGTTCAACAGGGAGCGTGATGCACGAAAGGTAGTTGAAAAGAGACTTGAAGTAGCCGAGGAAAAGATGAACAGGGCCGCCATTGTGAACGAGAATTTGCGTGACAATGGAACGCAGACCCCCGACGTGACAGGAGAGGGACCTGGATTAACGAAGATTGTATACCTAAGTATAACAATTACAGCTAAATCAAAGGTTAACCAAGTGAAACCAAGAATTAACTAGGCTAAACCAAGCTTTCGCTATGCATATCCAGGGTTAGGTGAGCTAAGCCGTGGCCAATTTTTTGCGTCAATATATCGCAAAATGAAAAAAAAGAAGAATGTATATAAGGAATGTATAATATGAATGAGCGCGGATGTATAAAAATAAATGTGTGTGCATGACTCGTCACGATGACCACCGATCAAGACAACAAATGTGTTCGTAACTTTGTTATATATGTAGAAGCTAGGCCGTGAGTGGTCACGCTCGCTAACACTTTCAGGGTCATTTCTAATAGACAGACATAAATACACCACAAAGTGGATGGTAAAACGGCGCCGCGGTAGCAAGCATCACGCGCGTAATGCGAAGACGTGTGTTCGGTTCCCCACCTGCGGCCAGTTGTTTTTTCATCAACTTTCATTTCAATTTATTTATACCATCTTTAATTCAATCAAGAATTAATAATAATTACCTCAATGCTGTCATTCGATTTATTGTTGGCTTCTAATGATACGACTAATAAAAATCGGGCCCCTCTGTTTACTTTCTTCTTGTTCATATACATATACAGGGTGCTTTGCTTTAGCTGCACCAAATTTTTTAAAGAGTGCCTGTGTCGATAGCTCAATTCTAATCCTTGATCTAAATTACTCCGTCAGGCGGACACTACTACTACGAGAAATCAAAATGCTTAATTAAATGATTAATGTAATCATGTAAATTAACTTCCTTAATATTAACATTCCGGCCAATATATCAATCTACGAATCATAGCCTGTGGGTCCGCAAGGCATGGCCACGATGGGAACGAATTCTCCCGGCTGCACCGACGTGCTCGACGACTTTACGACCTCGTTCTTAAACTTTAAAAAGGCTTTTTGACTGCACTCATCGTGAAATATTGCTTAATTAATTGTCAAAGTATGGTATAAGGGGAACGGCGTTAAAATTAGTAGAGAATTACTTAAAAAATCGTTTTCATATAGTTAACGTAAATAATATATTTTCTCTCAAACAAATCTTTGTACAAAGTGTCCTAGAGGGATCGATTCTAGGGTCACTTTTGTTTTCTATTAATGTAAGTGATCTAGTAAATATTCCTGATTCTCCTGAGATAATCATGTATGCAGACGACACGAACGTGTTCTTCGTATCAAAACGGCTACGAACACTCGAAACAAATGGAAACCATTACCTGTCAGCTCTTTCACGCTGGCTAAGGGTTAATTGAATGCAATTAAAACAAAAAAGGCCACATACATCATATTTCGTGCAGTTCAAAAAATGATAAACAACAAGTTGAAAATTACATTTGACGGGCAGTCTATTATTAGAGTAAATACACAAAGATTTCTTGGTATAATATTTGAAGAGCACCTATCTTGGAGTGCTCATATCAATAATACAGCAGTAGAGCTTGCAAAGCGTGCAGGGTATTTATACAAAGCGGCTAATGAAATCTATGGATTACGCACTGTTTTACTTATGTTATGTTATTATGTTATGGAAACTTAGTATGGGGAACAACAACACATGGTAATTACGATAAATTATTGGTATTACAAAAACGAGTACTTCGCTGCTATGAACGCTAAGAAGGGAACCCGCGCAATCTCAGAACATCACCTTAACTTTTAAAATATCATATGTTAAGAGCTGACTTAATATTTTATTACGAGTTACTACAATTTGTGAGTCATGAAAAATTGTACATAAATAGCAGCACTGATAAATCATCTTACTACTTTAGGGAAAGGAAACTACACATGCAACTAACACGGACTAACTATGATAAACAATCCATGACATATCAAATAACGTCGCTTCCTAATAAACTCGAAAGAGATTGGATTTCGGAGTCAGTCGAAACCTCTTTAAGAAACAACTAAAAAAGTATTATTAACCAATGCATCCCCTTTTACTTTATCCAATTAAACTAATTTTGCCTTCTATTTTGGGTATTATTCTTTGTATTGCCTGCAACACTTACTGTTAAATTGATTATAACACTCTGCATACGAAGCTCTCGTAGTTGTATTGTTATGCAGCGTACAAATTTCTACGAGTGAATTGTGAATAAACCACGTTTTCGTTGTATGAAAGAGAATTACCACATGCTGCGAACGTTTTACTATGTATGGATTATATTTATGTATAACCGGTACAAAGGCTTCTGTCAGGTATTATCATACCTTTAGCTTCTGTACGTTTCTTGGAAAAAATTCAAGAAAAATTAACGATCTGAATCTGAATCTGAAAAATGTGTTGGCGTTTCAGTTACTTTACTTAAAGAAAACGCTGTTTTATTCATTCAAGCACAAAAGAAACTGGAACACCAACGCATTTCGTCGAACACCTTGAAAATTAATATCCCGTAAGCAGTTGCTTTAAGCCGACTTTTATTGTGTATGATTTCTCGGAAATGTTCGTGCTATCGTTCTGCGCTTATTATTCCATGCAGACTGATAGATTCAGCTACTTATGTACTGAACTTTCTTTGCGACAAGAAAGAATAAAAAGTGAACAAGTAACTGCGATTTTATTTAAATTAAGCTGAGTCGTATTACGATTAATTAATTCAATGACATGACAGAGTTCTCAAAGCGGTACATGAGCTGTGAGATGTGCCGAAGTGGACTGATGTTGACGAAATGGGATCCTTTAAAGAAATGAGCAACATAGAGTTGAGCTGAGCACCCATCCTTCTCGAACGCCAGTAACGGCAACTAACGACGAGTGGCGATGCGGCCCGCAAGTTTTCGCACTAGTTCCCCATGTCGTCGAGTGTTTCGATAGCATCTCGGCATTCATCGTCCAATAAATAAAAAATTACACTGAATACTAAATGAACAGAAGCCTCAAGCAGCGTGTCTGAGAACGTTGTCCTCACGGAAAGAACAGAAACACTGAGAAGCACACTGAGATCCGTGAACGTCATACCGACGTACTGAAACTACGGTTTGACGCCAAGTTAAAAATTTTGAACTTCAACCTTGATCTTTTCCGCTAACAAGCGAGCTTTTCCCGGTAAATAAGTACGGATGCAGACTTTGCCAATTTAAAACACGCTGCTCTTAGGCGTCTCTTCTAACGTCCACCAGCGCTTCGGTATTCCTCGCCATTCGCCGTACGAATGCGGCCGCCAGGGCTCGAACCCGCAGCCTCGTGCTCAAATGCACAGCATATAGTATGCTCCCACCAGATGTAAAATTACTAGCATATAAGTCACTTGTCAGGCCTAAGCTGTAATACGCGTCAGCCATGTGGAACCCGCATCAAGCATATCTCACCGACGCATTAGAATCAGTTCAAAACCGTGCTGTTAGATTCATTCATAACTCGTTCTGATACGACGTCAGCGTTTCATCTCTGAAATCAGAACCCGGCTTGTCAATGCTTTCGTGTCGACGTCGCATTTCCAGCTTTCTCCCTGTACCACGAGTTCTTCTTTTCTTTCCTTAATCAAGAGCCTTACATCACAGCAGCAGCACGCATATCTCATCGCACCAGCCATCCACTTCAAGTAGCGCGCCCACGTGCACGGACAACCACCTTTACAGCCGCCTTTTTCTTCCGTACCGCCACAGACTGGAACGGCCTTCCCACCAACATCGCTACTACCACTTGTCCATCGTCGTTGACAGTACTTGTAACCGACCATTTTGTTAAATAATTATTTCTCACAATTTTTCCGCTATCTTTATTTAAAAAAACACCCCTTATGTAATGCCCTTACGGGGGACTTTAAGGTAATACACTGAACTGAACTGAAACGGTGGCTGTGTGAAATAACCGACAAGGCTGCCTCAGTGAAACTATCGCAGGTGTCGATGCCTCCCTACCTGTTTCAGTTCTTGCGCCCCAGTGGGTCTCCTTTGTGCGAGAACGTTGCAATAAATTTACCTACAAAAGCTGAATATTTCATTGTACAGCCCTACAATAAAGTTGTAGGCCACTTAAATGTCAAAGTACGGCGTACTTTGTGAAATCCACTGCACATAGGGTATCTTAAGTGATTCGCCTGAAGACATTCAGTTAAAAAACTTAAAGATGGCACTGTAACAGGTATTCACATCTGGCACTGACTACAGCTATAGATGCCGAGTGCGAGAAGATGCACTGTTCGATCTCAAGCAGGCGCCCGCCCTATGAGCTTGTGCATGCCAAAGTGTACTATATATGCCAGCCGCATGCTGCTTTAACTGCAGCTGCTTTAACTTCACTTAAGAATCTTTGATACTTAGCTTAAAATATTATTTCACTTCAATTAATTATCTAAACACTTTATGTAAGCCATGCAATTTGCGCAATCACATAAGATCATGAATATATTTGGACAATTCTAAAGTACGAAAAACGCGAATTGGGCGTTTTAATGAAGTGTCTACGTGGCTCCGTTTGTTTTGTTTGCTTGTTTTTACGTGCGCATCTTTTGCGTGCGTGTGTGGAGGCGGGGGGAGGGGGACAGGTGCAGTTGCCACGGGTCGCACTGCAAGCAGCAGCGTCAGCTTTTAGGAATCCATGCAGCCACGCTCGTTCTCGCTCTCTGTGCCGTGTCATCGGCGCGCTAGCGACTTTAACGATAGCCACTAGGGATGTGGGAATAGTGATTTTGGAGCCCAAATCAAATTCGAATCGAATAGTTTTCGAATAGTTCTCAAATAATGAACCGTTGTCATAATTATAATAAAGCAACGCTCACATCCTAGTATTCTTAATGTTAGCAAGTTTCTGTTTTACGTAGTATGTTATGAAGCGTTGTTTACTAAAAGCACAAACAGTGCATTATGAGTAAACAAGTAGTTTTTTCGCACGCACAGGACTCTTCAGAGAGCTCGAATGATCGCTGTAGAGCCTGTAAAGTATGGCTACCTAATCAACGTAGCCTGCTCCACTATGCAAGTTCTCATGTTATATGCCTATACTATGCCAGCAGGGGTGAAAAGTTACCGTGCTCTTGCTCCAATATCATGTTTAATTGGGTGCAGTTGACGCTCTGAAATATTCGAAAAGGATTCCAAAAATGTGCGCATTTACGAACAGTGACCATTCATTCGAAGACTGCACAAATGAAGGAATGGTATGACGTTGCAGACATGAATATCATATGGCAAAAAGGAGATATGCATGCTTGAACATATTCTCTGGGAGTGTGGGTCGCTCGTCCCATGGCATTTACCGGAATCGGTTTTCAGGAATGATTAGATGCCACGATCATATCCCTCAAGTCCTGGCTGTCCACTACGCCCGTGATAGGGCTAGGAGGCTTGACCTCCCGGTCCCAACATGTGACTAGCCAGGCAGTGGCAACACCTTGTACAAAACCTGAATAAGCAGAAGCTTGATGTGGGCGAGTTAGTTTTGCATACTTGATGAAAAGAGCGCTACGAAGACGCGGACGCGAACAACATGCCCGTCGTACATGTTGTTCTTTTAGTCCGCGTCTTCGTAGCGCTCTTTTCATCAAGACCTGAATAAAGTTTTTTCCTCCTCCTCCTCCTCCTCCTCCTCCTCCTCCTCCTCCTCCTCCTCCGAATTGAATAGGGCACGATTTGATTCGTTGTTCGAATGTCTCGAATATTCGCCCATTCTTAATAGCCAAAAGCAGACGTGAAGATGCAGCGAAGTAAAACTTTCCGGGTGTCCATGTAGACATCTTGTATATATAGGTACTGGTGAGAACGCTAAGGAGTATTTTGCGAAGTTCAAAAGTCCGTCATTAATCGTCAAACTTGCAACGAATCTTGGCAGAGCGCGCCGACACCGCAACGTCCCGTGGACAACATCCTTAAAATTTTCAGCGGTCTTGATTTGAGTAATCTCAGTACAACGACTCTAGCATCAGCGAAACATTGTATTGTGGGTCTTTTGCTCAATGCTGTCAGTTCACGCTGTTCTGGGTGTATGCCATGCCCACCTAGGTATTTTTGTTCTGTTTTTTTTTATTACTATTATTGATGAACGAGGTGTTTTGTGGCGCAAGGACCAAGTATGGCCAAAGACCGCCAGGCCAGTGTTGAGTTTGCAGTGGATCCATGAATTCCGAGACACAGATAAGACGTGGCTGTGTAATATTATTATTATTATTATTATTATTATTATTATTATTATTATTATTATTATTATTATTATTATTATTATTATTATTATTATTATTATTATTATATACTTGTTTTCTTTCACGAAAATAATATTCTGTCTCGCGACTCTCCAGTTGATTTCAGTATGTATGTATGATACATGTTGCTACGTACGGCCTGCGTGCCGAATAGTTGTGGGAGCAGAGGCCTCCGTCAGGCCACATGGCCTTTAGCTTCTGCTTTCTTTCTGTTGTAAACAGGAGAAATAAGCTCATTCATTCATTCATTCATTCATTCATTCATTATTATTATTATTATTATTATTATTATTATTATTATTATTATTATTATTATTATTATTATTATTATTATTATTATTATTATTATTATTATTATTATTATGCATTATAGTTATTAATGCAGTCGGCGGCGATTCAACAACCGGACATTAACACACATATTTTACAGGCTCGCACGTGTTATCATCCGAGAACATTCTACTGCTGGATTGGGCCTTCATCCGGTTTTCAAGCCATCGCCGCTTCAGAAACGTCATCGCAGAGGGCTTTTGGGAAATCACACCAGCCTCTGGAAACCCTGGCAGAAACGCCTACTTAAACAGCCTGCAGCACAGGACGATCTGCAGTCGGCGGCGTTTCAACAACCGGACATTAACACACATATTTTACAGGTACTGTACTTACTTTGTGAATTTAACTAAGCGTGTGGGCCGCCGACTGCAGAGTGTATCTTGTTGAGTGTTATTATGGACAATTGTATTGTTTGTAACAAACTGCTACCCGATGATGGTCGTTTCATTACTTGTTCGGAGTGCGGGAACCCTTAGCGTTTGGCTGAACAATGCTCAGGTCCAGCTCAAAATACTTTCGCAGCGAAGAGTCAAAGTAAACGTGAATCATGGGTGTGCAAGACGTGTCGCGCGGTAAAGCAACGAGGGGAGGCGGGCTCACAGTCTGCGAGTACGACTCCACCAGAAGAAGACACTTCAGAAGCCACTTTGACCTTTGACCTCTTTGCTGAATTTACATGGAAAAGTAGATTCTCTGCTCCTCCTCAAAGCAGAATTCACAAACTTGAGCATAACAATGAAAGACCTAGAAGAAACAGTCTCCTTTTTGTCTAAACAATACGACATGGTGTTAGCACAGCTTTCCGCCCGTAAAGAACGGGAAGCTGTGCGTGAAGCACAAATTGCTGACATGAAAACGCAACTGGAGACACAGGCGGAACAGCTGCAGCAGCTGCAGCAGGATCTAAATGAGAGTGAGCAGTATGGCAGAAAAGTGAATATGGCAATTGAAGGGCTACCTGTCAAACACGAGGAAAACCTAACAGAAGTCTTATCGAACATAGCCAGCAAACTGGAGCTATCAGGTTTCTGTAGCTCTGATATCGAGGCGGTGCATCGCTTACCAAACAAACATAAGACGAACCCAACAGTACTAGTACGTTTTTCTTCCGTGACCGCAAGGGATGCGTCTTTTGATGCGCTGGGGAAGCTAAGCGCTTGCATCAAATTGGACAGCTGCCGAGGCTTTTCATCAATGATAATCTGACAAGAATGAACCGAAATCTGTTCTGGCGAGCTAGAACTACAGCAAAAGAAAAGAACTACAAATTTGCATGGGTCAAGGGCGGAAGTATTTTCGTGAAGAAGAATGAAGATGCACCCCTGATCCGAATTAAGAGTCTAGCCGAAATTCTTAATATTTCATAAGCAACATGGCAACGAATTTTTCCTCTGTCTCAAATTTCAATGAGTTCAAAGATATATTTGCTACCAGCCGTGAACACGGTTTCACAGTAATTAGAATTAATATCAGAAGTCTACAAAAATATTGGGAGGAATTTAGAGAGGTAACGGAATCAGTCGCAGATGTAGTAGATACATTTATAATAGTGTAAACAAAGGTACCAGAGGACTGCACTAACATTTACAAATTAAAGGGTTACAAAGCTCATTTCATGTCACGACAGAAACGAAGAGGAGGGGGTGTAGCATTGTTTGTTAATATATGACACTGTGGTTACGGACATTTCTTTAAACCACGCCGAAAGTTTGACAGTAAAAATTACGCTTATTAACACAGCATTATTGTTGATAGCTATTTATCGTCCGCCTAATAACAGTGTCACACGGTTCTTGCGTGAACTTGAAGAAATTTTAGAAGACCACAAAGCAGCAGATCAAATTTGTTTGGCGGGTGACCTAAACATTAATATATTGAACATCAGTTCGACTACTGTGTCGGATTACCTCTCCATCTTATCAACCTATGGCTTACAAGTGACTATAAATCAACTTACAAGAGAACAACTCTTACAAAATAGACTAGTGTCCTCCTGTCTAGACCACACAGCAATAAGAGCACCGAATTATTCTTTAGCGGCATGTATCACAAGGCAAAAGATAGCGGATCACTATTTTGTCGCATGTCGCCTTAAGGCACTTTTACCCCTGCCCGAAAAGGACAAATCAGAAGAAAAACATGATAGCAATCAACTAGAAGTGCAGATTTTCAACAGGAAAAGATTTGATCATTTGATTGCACAGTTTGACTGGGCGGAAATGATTAAAGATTCTAATTATGCTAAAGTTTATGAAAAATCTTGTGAGCAGTTGAAAAAATTTGAGCTTTCTAGTATGTACACAATAACTAGAAAACAAAGGAAAAGTTACCCCTGGTTCACAGCCGACCTAATGAGAGCTATTTCCTACAGAGACTGGTTGTGGAAAAGGAGCAGGCGTGCGCCGAAGAATCAAGACTTGAAAACGGAATATAAGATTGCGAGGAATAGGGTCGTTGCCCTCTTGAGATCAGCAAAACGGCAGTATTTCTTAGACAGATTTATTCAAGCATACAAAAATTCTGCAAAAACTTGGGCTTTAATAAATACGCTCCGAGGCAGTACTGCGGCACCTGCGAATTTCTTAGAATCTTTTTCAGAGAAGCCAGATATAGTGGTAGATAATTTCAATAATTTTTTCACGCGTTTTTCTAACACTGCGCAGTCGCAGAGACACACTTGCTCACTCAAGCGAACTGTTCAAGCAACTGATTTTTTGCCCACGTTGTCGAAGGAAGATCTGAGGCGAATAATTTTTACTTTCCGACCTAATAAACAACCTGGTATAGATGGGTTGCCTGTGGCCACACTAAGAAGAAATTTTGATACATTAGCAGACATACTGCTTTTTATGATTAATGGTTTTATAAGCACCGCATCAATTCCGGGGACATTAAAAACGGCGATTGTTAAGCCACTGTACAAAGCCGAAAAAAAGATGAAATTGAAAACTATAGACCTATCTCTGTTTTGCCTATACTCTCTCAAATACTGGAAAAGTTTCTGTTTGATTGTATGACTTCCTTCTTAAAGAAATGTTCAATCCTAACACCAAGACAGTTTGGATTTGTTGCTGAGCGAGGTACTATTACACTGTTAGAAGAGTTCACCGATGAATTATATTCTGCTCTAGATAAGAACCTGTATAATTGTGCTTTGTTTTTGGATTTAGCAAAAGCGTTCGAAACTGTAGATCACGATATTTTATTGGAAAAGTTGTTTCGTTTGGGTTTCAGGGGACCCTTTTTTGATCTTATTTGCAATTATTTACATGATAGATCACAGGTGGTCATGGGCAGTAAAGAAATTGTTAGCGCTAGAAAAGATATTAGAGCTGGGGTTCCACAGGGATCCGTGTTGTCCCCTCTCTTATTCAATTTATTTATGAGCAGCTTTGCCATGATAATTACAAAAGCCACTGTGTATCAATTGTTCATACCCTTGACCGACTTGTAGTCAAACAGCAAAGAATTGATGATTTCCTTGAGATGTTGCAAAACTCACTTGTAACATACTCATCAACCTGATGTCATTTATTTATATTTTCCATATGATTATTTATTTTTTCTATTGGTATGCTTGTCAATACTCGTATTCATACTTACTGTTGTACGTATACTTTTCCTTCTTATTTGTACTTGTTCAGCATATGTACCTTGACAATTACTATTATTACTGTTTCTTCCTGTAACCCACTCCTATAATAACCCTGTCACAGGGTTGCAGTATGATGAAAAAAATTTAAAAAAACTAAAAAGTATGCAGATGATACAGTTCTACTCACTCGTCATATCCATTATGAAGAAGCTATTAGCGCCCTACAAAATGCAGTTCATAAGGCTATGCAATGGTTTGAAGAAAACTGTGTATATATCAATGCTAAGAAAAGCAAAATCACGTGCTTTCGTAGTCCATTAAAAACTCGAAAAATAAACTTGCCAATATTTCTACATAATGAGCATTGTATTTCATGTAAATGTACTGCTATAGATTATGTGGAGACATTCAAATACCTGGGTATAACGTTCAACAGCGGCATGTCTTAGTAACATCCCATGACGTTTGTGTGTGCCAAACTACATAGTGTTGCATATTTACTTTTCAACATAAAGGGTTTAGTACCTCTACCAGTCAAGAAAATGATAGTACATGCACTGGCGTACAGTGTGCTGAGGTATGGTATAACGATCTTCGCCTTTTGTACAGAGCACTGGAAAAATCGGATCGATAAATTACTAAAAAATATATTTAAAAATGTGGCTTATGGTACTACACTTAACGACAATAACATTTTTCAGGAATTAGGATTTTGCACATTGGAGTATTTATTTACCAGAGCTGTTATTATGCGGCATAATTGGAGCGATGAATTCAAAGAGGCATACGATGCACCTCGATTGTTAAGAAATAAAAAAACGTTTTAAGGTACCCTATTCCGCTACTAAGTATGGTGAAGCGAGAAATGTATACATCCCAAAAATATTTAACGATTTGGCCGATGAATTCTTTTTGGCAACTACGAAAAAACAGTTGAAGAAATTATTGATTTTAAATTTAAATTTAGTCCTGATTTTTACTTAAGTTGTTTATGTGTTTCTCTTTATTTACTATGTCATTGTCTGTTAACGGTTAATACTACCAAACATTCTTCTCAAAGTTGAAAAAAAACGTGTTATTATGTAAATGTCTACATTTTCACTTTTTATGTAAATATGTAACCACATCGCTGTACCGACTCTGCCGGGCCTAGTCGCACAAGTCCTCGCGGACTTAGACAGGCCCGTTTCTTTGTTTTGCTTTTGGATGTGTGTCAGTAATTATTATTATTATTATTATTGTTGTTGTTGTTGTTGTTGTTGTTGTTGTTGTTGTTGTTGTTGTTGTTGTTGTTGTTGTTGTTGTTGTTGTTGTTGTTGTTGTTATTATTATTATTATTATTCGGGTTTCTTCAGAAGCGAAAGAAAAAACGAAAAAACGATGAAGTGTACATTCATGCCATAAAAGCTACGTACAGCAAACACCGAACATCTGAGCAAACAGCTGTATCGTTGACTGAATATGCTAAACTTCGTTATTTGTGTAAATATAAGCGCAGCCTCAACAAAGAAAGAAAAACGCCGCGTTGCTCAAGATATCACCACGATGCTTTTTACATGCTGTTTGTCTTCCAGACGCCACAATTATTTACACATAAGTGCATCTTTGTACGTGAGACAGCAGGTACGCAAAAAACATTCATCATGATCACCAGCCTATACTTATATTCACTGCAGGACGAAGGCCTCTCTCAGCGATCACCAATTACCTCCGTTTTGAGCTAGCTGATTCTAAGTTGTACCTGCCAATTTTTAAATTACGTCACCCATCCTAATTTCCTGACCTCCTTGACTGCGCTTGGCATCCGCAAAGATTTAATATATCTGTAGCAATATTCATCATCATCATCAGCCTCGTTACGCCCACTGCAGGGTAAAGGCCTCTCCCATACTTCTCCAACAACCCCGGTCATGTACTAATTGTGGCCATGTCGTCCCTGCAAACTTCTTAATCTCATCCGCCCACCTAACTTTCTGCCGCCCCCAGCTACGCTTCCCTTCCCTTGTAATCCAGTCCGTAACCCTTAATGACCATCGGTTATCTTCCCTCCTCATTACATGTCCTGCCCATGCCCATTTCATTTTCTTGATTTCAACTAAGATGTCATTAACTCGCGTTTATTCCCTCACCCAATACCGACGCCTCACATTATGGAACAGGTGCAGTCTTGTACCAGAAATGTCCAGAAGCATCCGGCCGAGAAAAGCGACATGTAGTAGGCTACTACAGCTACACCCTCAAGCCACCTGAAGTCAACTACACCACTACTGAAAAGGAAGCTCTTGCTGTCCTTAAAGCAATTCAGTACTTCCGTACGTACCTAGAAGGTGCGAAGTTTACTTTGTTCACGGATCACCAGGCACTCACTCATCTCTTGAATATGACCCAACCTAAGGGACGTATCGCCAGATGGGTGAACTACTTGCAGCAGTTTGATTTCACCATCTCCCACAGACCTGGACCCCTTTTGACTGATGCAGATGCATTGTCTAGACTGATGATACAGGCCAATAAAGAACAATCGGAAGAGATCAATGAAGTAAAATTGTGGGAAGGCACTGAACAATTAAATTTTATGGCAGGTCGCTATCAAGTCCCGCCAACGCTGGTTCCCAGGGTGCTTTATTTGTACCACGATAGCCCAGAATCTGGAGGACACGACGGATTTTGGCGCACCTACAACAAGCTAGTCAAGAGATTTACGTGGCCTCACATGAAAGAAGACGTCAATCAATACGTTCGTTCATGCCACATTTGTCAAGTCAACAAAGTGAAATACAAGCAGCCTACGGACGCCATGATAATACCTTGCCACTCGAACGTGCCTTTTGAAGTTATACACCTGGATTTTGCCGAGCTAAATAAGAAACGAGAAGGAGTCCGAAAAACGCAAGCTTTTCTTCTGGCCATAGATGAGTGCACCAGGATGGTCGCGGCACGGGCAGGACAAGAAGATGCGAATAGTGTCATCGCCCTCCTCCATCGGGATATGTTTAGGACAACCAGGAAGATCGTATGTGACAACGGACCAGCGTTCAAGAGTGAAAAATTAGCAAGGTGGGCTCGAGACCACAATATATCAATCAAATTCTGTGCACCATACCATCCCGCGGCGAATGGGCTTGCAGAGCGGGCTATACGAGATGTGAAGCAATACATCAGGATGTACGATAGTTTCCCTGGTGGATGGACATGCTCTTTAGAAGCAGCTGTAAGACATCACAATCGCTCCTACACCAGTGGCTTGGGATGCAGCCCGCAGTTCGCTTCTTCAGGAGAGACCCCTATTCTTCAAGCGGACCTTGAGCTGGGGCTGCTAGAAAATCTCAAGATCGTCGAGGAAAGGAAACAAAAATCACAGGAGGAGAGGTACCGTAAACGAATGAAAAAAAATTTTGACAAGAGACATTGCTCAGTTATCCCAGACATTCAAGTCGCCGACCTCATCCTAGTTAGGAAAGGAGTAAGAGAATCCAGTGCCAAATTTTATGGTCCTTACTCTGTGACAAAGACAGCCACTCAGAAAGGAATATTGAAGAGTGTGGTACATTGGTGAACGGGGCTCAGTTGAATGTGCTTCGATTGGAAACGTTTTCAAGTATTACCCCAGGAGGGGTTAGCAAAAGAAACCTGGAAGGGTGAAGCGGTATGAGCCTTCGAATAGAAGATGAAGAAGCGCGGGAACCGGGGGGACAGAGGAAGAGAAGAAAGAAGTGAGAAATAAATGTAGACGAGATGGACGCCAGTTCCACAGCAATGCTTTAAGTCTACTGTGTCCTTTAACTAGGAACGCTACACGGTTATCTTCCCTCCTCATTACATGTCCTGCCCATGCCCATTTCTTTTTCTTGATTTCAACTAAGATGTCATTAACTCGCATTTATTCCCTCACCCAATCTGCTCTTTTCTTATCCCTTAACGTTACACCCATCATTCTTCTTTCCATAGCTCATTGCGTCGTCCTCAATTTAAGTAGAACCCTTTTCGCAAGCCTCCAGGTTTCTGCCCCGTAGGTGAGTACTGGTAAGACACAGCTATTATACACTTTTCTCTTGAGGGATAATGGCAGCCTGCTGTTCATGATCAATATTCATGATCAATAGCAATATTACTCGATATCATAATGCACGAAAGTCACAGCAACATGCAATAAATTGGCACGTTGTTTGGTTCGCAGGCGAACTGTGTGGCTGCTTCCCCACCCCCCAAAAAGAAAGAAACAAAGTCGTACAGCTACTCACTCCCCGCAAGGCCGAGAGGTGCGCGCCAAGTGCGGCACTGTGCACACGGCGGCCCGCGGAGCTGGCTCATAAAAGTGGGCGCCTTCTTCTTCTCGGATAATAACGCCCGCTGCGCTGTTTGCACAGCTAGCCTACGCACCACTCGACAAGGCACCTCAATGTCTACGCAGCCATCTCATAGAATAAAGAACAACTTTAGAGAAGGGGAACTGTACCTTTGGCAGTGGTTCGAAAATAAGCAGCGGCAGCGCATGGAACTAACTTTCGGGGACGCCAGATGACGTTGCTCAATCCGGAAGCGGAAGTGCAAACTTTTTTTTTTTAGCGCAAAATTCAATATGGCCGTTTTTTGCCGGTCGCGTGCGCTGGTACGTGCCGTGCTTGCCCTGCAGGCTATGCGGCATGCCTCAATGCCTTCGCTGCCGCTTAGCTGGTGCGTTCTAATTGCCAAGAGCCTCTACTGACGCCCATACAAACAAGCCACAAGTGAGTGAACAGAACGCGCGACTTTATTGGCAGAAGACAAGCAGTGTACATCCTCGTGCAATAGCAGAAATAAAATTTGCATGTCGAGATACGCTGGAATCATTGACGCGAGCTCGTAAACGGCTCACCGTCGTCGTCGCACGTGGTGGTCAGGTTAACGAGCAAGAACCAGCAGCGGAAGCATATTGGACAGAGTGTGCCACTTATTTGCAGCGACAGTCGCCGTTAAAAATGCCCAAATTGCATTGCGAAGCAATCGGGAGACGCAGGCATCTGCTGCCGCAGCCTACACAGCGACATGGGCTACCCCAGATTTTAGCCGTTCACTCCTTTCCAACCTGCACGTTTCTTTTCTTTCGGGGGCCGCTAATGTGTGGCTCACACTTGGTGTCTCACATTGTCTCGCTATGGACAAGTCGCTTTCGTGGGCATCGCCTCCATCAGCTACTTTTGCGGGCCTTTCCACCCATGTAGCTATCAACTTCATACGCATCGGACTATGTAAGCACGTATGCTGGTCTCCGTTCATGCCTAATCGCGGCCGAGAAAGGCCAGAGGCACAATATGCCCATTGCTGCAGCAAGAAAGCGCGAACGGGGAGCACGAATCACGGTGCATGAAAATTGGGAGTCTATGTCGCTGTGCAGGCTGCAGGAGCGAATGCTTACTTCGAGAGACTGCTTCCCAGTGCAACCGACCAGGCCGCAATATTCTAAAAACATAACACTGCGACCATAACCAAGTGACATAACAGCAAAATTAAACAGCAATCAGTCACCGCATGAGGTTCAGACAATACGTTATACATTGGCGACGAACTATATGGCAACAGTGAGCATTCACATACACGGGTCTCTTAGGGTACATTGAGCTGCCTACCTACAGGCGTAGTGCCCGACTTCGTCGCACGTGGTGGTCTACTAACGAGCAACAACCAGCAGCAGAAACAGATTGGACAGAGTGTCCCACCTGTTTGCGGCGACAGTCGCTGTTAAAGATGAGCAATTTGCAGTGCAAAGCAGTCGGGTGACGCAGGCATCTGCTGCCGCAGCCTACACAGTGACATGGACTACCCATCATTTTAGCATTGACACCTTTCCAGCCTGCATGTTTCTTTCTTTTGGAGGCCGCTAATGTGTGGCTCACACTTGGTGTCCCACATTGTCTCAATATGGACAAGTCGCTTTCGTGGGCATCACCTTCATCAGCCACTTTTGCGGGCCTTTCCACCCAACTTCATACAGGTCCGACCATGTAAGCACTTATGCTGGTCTCTGTTCATGCCTCATCGCGGCCGAGAAAGGCCAGAGGCACAATTTGCCCATGGCTGCAGCAGGAAAGGGTGAATGGGGAGCACGAATCACGGTATGCGTAAATTGGGAGTCTATGTCGCTGTGCAGACTGCAGGATCAAATTCTTACTTCGAGAGGCTGCTTCCCAGTTCAACCGACCAGGCCGCAATATTCGAAAAACATAACACTGCGACCATAATCAAGTGACATAACAGCAAAATTAAACAGCAATCAGTCACCGCATGAGGTTCAGACAATACATCATACATTGGCGACGAACCATATGGCAACAGTGAGCATTCACATACACGGGTCTCTTAGGGTACATTGAGCTGCCTACCTACAGGCGTAGTGCCCGACTTCGTCGCACGTGGTGGTCTACTAACGAGCAACAACCAGCAGCAGAAACAGATTGGACAGAGTGTCCCACCTGTTTGCGGCGACAGTCGCTGTTAAAGATGAGCAACTTGCAGTGCAAAGCAGTCGGGTGACGCAGGCATCTGCTGCCGCAGCCTACACAGCGACATGGACTACCCATCATTTTAGCATTGACTCCTTTCCAGCCTGCATGTTTCTTTTCTTTTGGAGGCCGCTAATGTGTGGCTCACACTTGGTGTCCCACATTGTCTCAATATGGACAAGTCGCTTTCGTGGGCATCACCTTCATCAGCCACTTTTGCGGGCCTTTCCACCCAACTTCATACAGGTCCGACCATGTAAGCACTTATGCTGGTCTCCGTTCATGCCTAATCGCGGCCGAGAAAGGCCAGAGGCACAATTTGCCCATGGCTGCAGCAGGAAAGGGTGAATGGGGAGCACGAATCACGGTGTGCGTAAATTGGGAGTCTATGTCGCTGTGCAGACTGCAGGATCAAATTCTTACTTCGAGAGGCTGCTTCCCAGTTCAACCGACCAGGCCGCAATATTCGAAAAACATAACACTGCGACCATAATCAAGTGACATAACAGCAAAATTAAACAGCAATCAGTCACCGCATGAGGTTCAGACAATACATCATACATTGGCGACGAACCATATGGCAACAGTGAGCATTCACATACACGGGTCTCTTAGGGTACATTGAGCTGCCTACCTACAGGCGTAGTGCCCGACTTCGTCGCACGTGGTGGTCTACTAACGAGCAACAACCAGCAGCAGAAACAGATTGGACAGAGTGTCCCACCTGTTTGCGGCGACAGTCGCTGTTAAAGATGAGCAACTTGCAGTGCAAAGCAGTCGGGTGACGCAGGCATCTGCTGCCGCAGCCTACACAGCGACATGGACTACCCATCATTTTAGCATTGACTCCTTTCCAGCCTGCATGTTTCTTTTCTTTTGGAGGCCGCTAATGTGTGGCTCACACTTGGTGTCCCACATTGTCTCAATATGGACAAGTCGCTTTCGTGGGCATCACCTTCATCGGCCACTTTTGCGGGCCTTTCCACCCAACTTCATACACGTCCGACCATGTAAGCACTTATGCTGGTCTCCGTTCATGCCTAATCGCGGCCGAGAAAGGCCAGAGGCACAATTTGCCCATGGCTGCAGCAGGAAAGGGTGAACGGGGAGCACGAATCACGGTGTGCGTAAATTGGGAGTCTATGTCGCTGTGCAGACTGCAGGATCAAATTCTTACTTCGAGAGGCTGCTTCCCAGTGCAACCGACCAGGCAGCAATATTCGAAAAACATAAAACTGCGACCGTAACCAAGTGACATAACAGCAAAATTAAACGGCAATCAGTCACCGCTTGAGGTTGACAATACATTATACATTGGCTACGTACCATCTTACAGGCATAATGCTTGCCTTTGTCACATGTGGTGGTCTGGTAACGAGCGACAACCTGCGGTACAAACAGATTGGACAGAGCCTTGCACCTGTTTGAACCAACAGTTGCCGTTGAAGATGAGCAACTTCCATTGCGAAGCAATCAGGTGACGCAGGCATCTGCTGCCGCAACCAACACAGCAACATGGACTACCCGGCATTTTAGCGTTAACTCCTTTCCAACCTGCACATTTATTTTCTTTCGGGGGCCGCTATGTGTGGCTCACACTTTGTGTCCCACTTTGTCGCAATGTGGACAAGTCGCTTTTGTGGGCATCACCTTCGGCAGCCATTCTTGCGGGCCTTTCCACCCATACGGCTATCAACTTCATACACTTCGAACCATGTAAGCACATATGCTGGTCTCCGTTTTGAGCAAATCATGGCCGAGGTAGGCCACAAGCACAATTTGCCCATGGCTGCAGCAGGCCAGAACGAACGGGGCGCACCAGTTACGGTGTGTGTATACTGGGAGTCTATGTCGCTTTGCGGACTGCAGGAGCAAATGCTTACCTCGAGGGACTGCTTACCAATGCAACTGACCAGGCCCCCACATCTGTAACACAGTTACCACAACCAAGTGTGGCAGCAAAACCAGATTCTGCAATCAATCACTTCACTGTAGCTTGCACAAAGACCCAGGCTATCAAGGAAGAGGAGCAATCATCAACGAGACTAGGAATATGGAAAATGAGAAAGCTTGCATTCAAGAGAGAAGCCACTCTGCTCTGCAAGCATTGAAGGCTAAAAACACCAAGAAAAGTAAAATGGTGCATAGCACATGTGCATAGGTTAATGCAAGACGCATGCCGATGCTGCATCAGCTATTTCAGGAGAGTAATTGCGCATGACAACATACACTAGAAGATACTGCTACAGATATGTTAGGCTGCTAGACAGTGACTGGTATTAAGTATCAGCGAAATATCCAAATATAAAGGTTGACCTTTATATTTGGATGAGGATGAATAACCTCTAACAAAAATGGGCAATGAGAAAGCTTGCATTTATAGAAGAAAAATTACACTTCGCACAAACGGAATTAACATGGCTTGGAAGCTGATTAAGGACGAACTGATGAAACTCAATCTTTTGGCCAGCGTCGTCCGTGCTTGGTCAGATGTTGCAGGTGCATCTGAAGACGAAGAATTTCTAGAAAGTCCTTTTTGAGTTACTTGGATGACTCAGCCAAATGTCCGTGCTGGTGGAATGGTGGCTGAAGCTCTTTGCAGTCTTAACACAGTCCTTTGCAGACTTGATATCTCATCCATATTCTTGTGCATGTGCTTCTTTGTTCTTGGTGTAAAAGCCTTGCAAATTCGGATCCAGCCCCTTCCTGTTGGTGCAGATAGGAGCTCCTGTGATGACCAAGATGTGCTTGGCATAGACTCTGTTGGGGCAAAACGGTGACACGTGAGATATAGCACAGATTAGCCAAATTTATGTGGGTTTTATATGTTCGAACCAATTATACTGAACCATATATATGAACAAACATTCATATCTGCTGCAAACGGCAAGCCAATACAGCATAGATCAAACATATTTATTTCTGAACCATATGTTGTTTACCTTGTAGTAGTAGCCAATGTCCACACAATGACCTTGTCGTAGCAGGCAGCAGCTTCTGTTTAGTGCGTGGAGTGTGTTGCTTTATACTGGTGCCGTCCTCATTACTGCATGTCTGGAACAGAAATTTTGACTGAATCAGAAATTGAAAAAGCAAAGTTTTGCAATATGAAATGCAAAAAGGTGTGACATATATGTTGTAATGATTTGCGACTACAGAACACATGCAAATGTACACTGTCTATTCTAGGGTGCTTAAGCAGCATGTTAAATAAATATTGCTATTGCCCATAAAATTGATGTCTGCCTAACTACAATGCATGTCAACAGCGCAAGTACTATTAAGATCACAAATGAGAACATTTGTGGGTTCATTTATGCTCTAGAAGTGATCACACTGCTAGTTACTCAAGCAAATGCATGAAAGTCATGAAGCTATTAGAACTGATGCATTATTTTTCTCCACGAACGTGACGCACCGCTTCACTACTGCAAAAATAAATGCCCTACGGTAAACCAATCTGAACAGCAAGAACATTTGGAACCAACAAGTACGAAATATGGGTATCATGCTTGCAACTGTTTAATACATTAAATTCTGTACTTTCACTTCATTTTACCAAAGGATTATTCGGTTTTGTGGACGACAGACGTTGCCGGCCGACTCGAAAAAAAGTTTAATCTGTATATTGATAAGGCTACTCAGTCACCTACAACCACGGCTACAATAACATGAAAAATGAGACGCGCGTTCCGATATCGCTCTTTCTTTCCTGGTTGTGTGTGTAAACCAAACGACAGCCTCGCAAGTAAAGGTTTATTTAGGAAACAGCAACTGAGATCCTCACTGCCCATATGTAATGCAAGATCTAGTTCGTTAACTTGTGCCCGCCTGGAAGGTAATGAGACAGATATTATATAACGATTGAAGCAGCGGTGTTAAACGACTCACCGTTATTGCCGTTGTCAGCCGCAGCAAAATCCAGCTCCCGTTTCGATGCAGACCTGTTCCGAATGGCTCACGACCGAAACCCAACTGCCGGGCTTACATGTCCGCTTGCAAACACGTAACTTCACCCCAAGTTACATAGAAGCGCAAGAAACTAGTTTTAGAAACAAAGAAGCAACCAGTCTTGAGTGTACGAACGAATGAATCCGTGCCGCCGTGCACTCGGAAATACCGGTAAAAATTTTAAATCCAGGCCAGAGGTCACGTGAAAGATCGATGATGCTGAACGCTATTTGCGTTCATAATGGCGAAGAAACAATAAACTTACTAACAAAGAGTACAATATCTAATTAGCAATGATAATTTTGCCCTGTTTTTATGTAAAAGAAAATGCTTCGGTAATTGTAAGAGAAAGTTTGTAAGATAAAATTGCGCTTATTACGACGCCTCTACCGGGAAATGTTGGAACTAACGAACGAATCCCGAGGTGATCCTACTAGGTCGGCTTTGTTAGCAGCGGCGCGCGGTCGATTTTTTCGCCCTCTGTGGCCATTAGTTGAACTTGAGAGTGTACGGGGCCTGGCCATCTGCGAGCCGCAGCGAGATTTTAGGTTAGGGGACGCAAGCGGCTTGCGTACGCAAGAATCAGGGGCAACGGTACTGCGCATGCGCAGACCCAGACGTAAGGGTAGGGAAGAGGAAAGCCTGGTCACCGCACCGTCTGCACTCGCGGCAACGAACTGTGGCAACGAAGGGAAAGCTACGGGCGCGTGGCTGCTATACGTGTGTTACGGCGCCAAGTAGTCCGCCAGCGTTTGGCATTGCTCGGAAGAAACGCTGAATGGATGCAGCTTCACGTGCGACGGTTTCGCGTTTGCCCAGACGCGGAAGGGAAAAGCCGCAAAATAAGTAAACTTTCACGTTCGGTGGTGCACTTCATTTACCTGTTGCTAATAAGGTGTTTATGTTTTCCCTTCCCCTGCTTAAACGAACCTGGATTAAAACGCGGGACTCTTTTTAGAAGCGCTCTCACCTGTGCGCGCTGTGCCTCCGTAGCTTTCCCTTCGTTGCCACCCGCAGTTGCCCGCGAGCTCGGCTGACACCTGAACAGGCGTGAGTGGAATGCGGCTGCACGACGCTTTCCTCGTAGCCTCTTGACAGCGCGACTTATTGACTTGCTCAGATGCTTCGCGACCTCAGCGGTGCTGCCGGAGAAGCGCCGCCAATGCATTATAGTGGCACACATCAACAGCGACTAACGTTTTCTCAGCCGTGTAAAGGTGGGCAAACACCGCCGTCGCTGGCTCCGGCTTCATTAGGGCGCTCGTTCCCGCGAGCAAAAACAGCGCTTTCCTTCTGTGCCATTGTGAAATCCCGATCAAGCCCGCATTATCTCGTTTATTTCCCCCTACTCTTCTTGTGACCGACGTTGGTGCAATGTACATGTTTCTTTAAATAGAGGCTTGACACGACCACCGCTGCTGAGCTTTCCCCACGAAGCACCTGCGTTTAAATTAACACTTTTGTTGTCCTATTTATTTCTAAAACTACCTGATATCTTCACATCCAGAGGGCAGGGCAAGCGACATTGCGCATGAGCATAACGCGAGCCAGGCTTGTATTCTTTAGTGCGCAGTAAAGATAGGCTAATTTTGTGATTATGTTTCTCAATATATGTAAACTGTCAAAATTAAGTTAAATTATGGATTTTTTACGTGCCCAAACCACGAACTCATTACCAAGCACACAGTAGTGGGAGACTCTGGAAATTTGGACCACCTGGGGCCTTTTAACGTGCATTTAAATCTAAGTACAGGGGCATTTTCGCATTTCGCCCCCATCGAAATGCGGCCGCCGTGGCCAGGATTCGTTTCCACGACCTCGTGAATTAGCAGCCCAACGCCATAGCCACTAAGCAACCGTGGCGGATTATGTGAACTGTGCGCCCCAGCTAGCTCTTTCTGATTGCCTATTTTATGCGCAGTCATAGCAAACTGAACCTCAAGAACCGTGCATGGGCAGACACTTCTAAATTCACTTTCTTCGCGCAATCAACCGCTGGAATGTCATATCTATCTTATCGGTCGATAGCTGTTGACCAGTTGCTTAATGCCATTTCAGTTTATTGATATTCACTTTTGTGAGTTGTTTCTTTTTGTACTTATCTTTTTCTTATAAAAAGTGTGCTTTGAGGCGTTTTTTACTGCGACAGCAGTCAAAAGCTCTAAACATAGTTTACCGCGTCCTACCGGCCATTACCCTTACGCTGAGCTTCAGTCTTGAAGAAGAAAACAAAACCGCGGGGTATCGAACTCATTTCTCCCGATTCTTGGCAAGTTCCCCTCAGGGTGCCACCATCTTTAAGATCATCAGCATCATCATAATCATCGTAAACTCATTCCCATTCGGAGCCGGGCGCACCAAGCGCTGAGCTATTTTTAGCGCTTGGGACTTTGTACGGGTTTCTGTGTGCCACGCAGAGTAGGGTGCGCACGCATTTCGGAGGCCACTGCAGAGAAGGACGTTGTGCGCATTGCAATTTTTTCTGTTTCCGAGGAGACACGGCAGTGTCTGTACGTGAGATACCTCGACCGCTATGCAGACTCTTGCCCGGGCTGTGGCAGCTCCCCCACGGCGTTCCATGTCACGGTGGACTACGCCGCAAAATTATTCCCTCCCCTGCCAGTTATCTTGATCCGCATTTCCTTTCTTTAACGCTGCCAGCCCGGTGCTTCCCAGTAACGAACGGCATGCGCGTTATCAGCGTGACATAGCATTACCGACAGGAAAGTAGAGGGCGCGGCGTTTTCAAGAAAGGAAACGCAAGCACGGCAGATGACTACTATCGTGTCGCAAATATACGCCCCAAAGGGTGTAAACCTTTTTTAGAGCGCACTCTTAAAAATTACACCCTTTGGGGCTTATCTTGTCTCACAACGATAATCGTCATTTGACTTGCCCGCGTTTCCTTTCTTTAATGCTGCGAGCCCGGTACTTCCCAGTCACGAACGGCTTGCGCGTTATCAGTGTGACACAGCATTCTCGACAGGAAAGTTTAAGGCGTTCGCAAATCAAAACAACACAGAAGTGCGCTCCTCGTCACTCCGTAGACGCTTTGAAACGAAAATGGCGCTGAAGCGCCACTGTAAATAAAGCTGGCGTGAGGGCCCACGTGATGTCATTAGGCCAATAGCGACACGGCGTCGGCTTCGGCCAGAGTGCCCGAGGGGGAAGCGGCATTCTTCAAAGCGTGGTGCTACTTTACGAAGTTTAATGGGCTTTACGTGAGGAAACTTCAGGCGCCGCCTTACGTAAACTCCTTTTTATAAACTAAGAAGACGCCGTTGTCATAATTTGTGATTGTGCGAAAAGGCATTAATCTGGATTAGAATACAAACGCAGCAGTGAAAAGTGGACGTTGCAGAAAGTTTTCTGTGTTCAACCAATATTATTTCATATAAACGCGTTCTTTTAAAAAGTGGTGGCCTACACTCTTAGAAAAATTTACACCCTTTGGGGCGTATCTTGTCCCGCAACAATAATCGTCATCCGTGTTGCCCGCGTTTGCTTTCTTTAACGCTGCGAGCCCGGCACTTCCCAGTCACGAACGGCATGCGCGTTATCAGTGTGACGCAGCATTCTCGACAGGAAAGTAGCGAGCGCCGAGTTTTCAGGAAACGAAACGCAAGCAAGGCAGATGACGATTATTGTTGTGGGACAAATATACACCCCAAAGGGTGCAACCGTTTTAAGAGTGTAAAACAAAAATGCCAATACCACGCGAGAGCGATGCAAATACTATGAGCACGCGTTATGAACAAAAGATTTTCATGGCGCCAAACAACGGGGAAAACTTGGTGATACGCATTCCTCTCGTGGCCACCATTGCATATGCTGCTCATGAGCATGATTCGCGCGGCTCGTCGCACCACAAATTATGGCGGAAAATTTCTGCAATGGCAGTCCGGCGCAACGTCACGGAACGTCAAATTGAAGTTTACAAAACGGCCCTTCCTGTGACGCTCCCACGGCATATTCCTTCAACCAATCAGCAAGCTGACATGGCGCCTATCTTGGGTCACCGCCAAATATTCGCGAAATTGCAGATGCATTGCAATGGCTTCTGTACGCTACCGCTCACTTTCTTTTAAAGCGCGAACGCCGCAATATAGCCGTCAAGAAAAAAAAAAGTATTAGTCGATAAAATGTGCAGCCCCACGTTACGTTTCGTCATCTTGATGAAAACCCAAAACTGCATTTCGCAACACTTCCGTTTCCCGGCACAAATTTCAAGGCACGTGAGCTCTCGACAGCCAATCAGTCTACATGGCGGATAATGGCGACCGTGCAGCGGCCATGCGTGCCGAGAGTAGGGGCGCTATTCTGGACATTCAGCCATTTTCTTCGATGCGTGACGTAGACGAGACACGTATAAAATGGTGCTGATGGCCCCATTTTGCTTTCGTAACGTGACGCCAACTTGACGTTTTCCCCGAAAAAATGAAATGAAGGCACTGAATGTAAGGTTCTCGGTAAAGCAAAACAGCTTTCCTCCGCAGTAAAAATAAAACAGCTAGCTCAAAGCGCACGATTATTCCGTCGAAAACGCTTCTCGCTTACGTAGTCTGCTTCATTAGCTAGGATTCGTGTCCCCGGGAAGCACTTTTACGATTGCTAATTGGTACAGCGGTGCGTGGCGTTTCTCGCGGCGCTCAGCGTTTCTGCGCAGGCGCGAGTAACAGCCGGTGCGAGAGAGAAAGTCTGGGGGGAGGGGGGGGGGCTTTGCTCATTGAATGTATGACCCTGCCTAGGCACTACGATGGAGAAGTATTCTATGAGAGAAGTTTCTTTGCGCGTGTAGCGTGCGTTTGTCCCTAGGCGTGCCGGCATGGCGGAGGGGGGTCGAGTTTGCGCTCGGACATTGGCTGCCGGCGCGGTCAAACAGGTGAACCAGCGTGCCCTGACACCCCATTTGGTAACCGCTGTGTGTAAAGGTACGACGGAGAGAATTTAGAGAGTTTTAGCCCAGCGGGTTTACGGCCAGCGGAGCGGAGCGGGCGAGCGGAGACGCGACTGCGCATGCGCACCACGCTGAGGCGGCCAGCGGTTTTACGGAGCACCGCTGGAAAGCACTCCCCAGCGGAGCGTATACGCAACGCGCGAGCGTGCGTAAGGGCGCGCGGGCGTGTATGGGAAATGCAAGACGGCAGCCGCGAACATGAACGCCGGCAGTTCTGCATCGAAGACGGCGACTGCCGCGCTGACCCGTACATTAATACTCAGTACATTATTAACAAATAATGCACTGAGAACATGTAATATATCTTTATTCAACATTTCTTGCATAATAAAAGCAAGCGTAATTCAATTTCATTTCTCAGTAATTCCTATTCGAATCACTAGGTGGGGCAGCAGAGCTCCCCGCTCTTTACCCCGCTCGAGCGGGTGATCCGCTGGGCTAAAATTCTTTTTTCGCGCGCCGCTCCGCTGGCGCAACGGTGGAGACCGCTCCGCTCCGCTGGCCGTAAACCCGCTGGGCTAAAACTCTCTAATTTCTCGGGCGTGCGGGGCTAGTTCTGAGTCAGTCATGCCGGATTATAACTTGTGGGGTTCTCACCCGTGCACATGAGACAAAGGAACGACAACACAGAAGTGCAAACAATCACAAGGGCATTTATTGCACCTTTCATAGACCAATGCCTGCTAGCCGATTGCTACCAACAAAATATGCCGATGGGCGCGCGACAAATCGCGGAAGTCCGACTCACCGCGACCGGATAACGAGCGAATATTATGTTCGCCCCATGCTGGACATCAACGCCTGGTCGTTCGCGCGTACGGTCACGCGAACGGTGGCGCGTTCGAACGATCATGTTCGTCCATGGGAAGGCTTCGCGAGACAGTCTCGCAGAAGGCATGGATCGGCGCACGCGCAGAACATCCGCGCCGCTGGACGATTCCGAGCCAAAGAGACAAAGCTTTCTCCTTTTTGTGCCTAACTAACCCCACCGTTAGCTGGCGTTAGCAGAGCAACACTCGCGCTGTTTTTCGTACTACCCTGCAAGCATACAGACCGCCGCAGTGGCGAAGCCGAATTCCAGGAGACCGGAGCTATGCGGGAAAACAGCATTCAGGGGACGCGTGAGAGTCGCGCATCCCCACAAACTTTCTCGCGTATTGCTACATTCTACCTTAAAAAAAAAAACAATGGTTTTCCCGAGGGAGCAATAGGGGCAGTATAGGCCCGTGTGCGCGGCGGCAAGCGTGGCCATACATTCGATTCCGGGCCTGCGCAGCTGGCTTGAAGCAATGGTTTAGAGAGATTTATCGATGCCATTTCAACTACCTTCTCCTGGACCTGCGGAATTGGAGCCAGAGAGCTCTCGTTTGGAGCTACAGTTTGCGCGCACGGGCCTATGCGCGTTCGTCTCCTCCGATGACGCGCTCGCCTCTCGCACTGTTGCACTGACGCTGCCGCCTCCTTGTGGGACATACTTGTCTTGCTCATTTTGTTCAGTGCTTTTTTCTCCTTTTTTTGTTTAGGACACTCCTTGGAATTGGCCTCATGGGGTCCATCGCAATTTGAGCACTTCATTTCTTTCACTGAGCACGAAGATACGTCATGGCTGCCGGCACAGCGGAGGCATGCCGTATGGCCTCTGCATACAGCGCTGACATGGCCTAGCTTAAGGCCCTTGGCGCATTGCAGTGACCGGGGCACATAAGGACGCACCGGGTGTCTCACTTAGCCCACCTTCACATGATCAGGTAGCGTGTCTCCCTCGAAAAGAAGCTTGACGCTCCTCGATCCACCGATGCGGTGAAAATCAATGACCTTCACTGTTGAAGACAGAAGCCTTCGTAGCTCTTCGTCGCTGATGTCAATCACGACATCGGAAATAACACCTGCCCTAGTGCGACCACAGTGCACGATGAACGACCGGACTTCTATGTGTCCTAGTATGCGCACGGTTTTCAATTTTTCTAGTGCGGCCTGCATCGTTACTTCCACTGTAACTATGTTTTTCTTGGTGTTAAAACGCACTTCGTTAATTCCTTTCGGAGCCACATTACCAAGGTAAGTGTTAAGAATCTATCTGTGTACAGAATTTAAATTCTTAGACACATCGAGCGGCACAAAAGCGATCCTGTAAGTCGGAGTAGGCGGTCCGTTGGGGCCCTGCTCACTCACGTCGTTGGTTGTCTTGCGGTATTTTCTCTTCATTCGCCTGCCCTCCACGACGGTGTAGCCATCGTCGGAGTCCATTGGCTCGCTGTTGGAGAAACAGGAACCGGACATCTTCATGCCTACGTTGCAAGCTTTACACTTTATCCGTGCGAGACGCAGTGAGAAGAGGCGTGCTCGACGCTGGTGATGGTGTGCCGTCTGTCATCGCCTCGGATGGCTTCGCGTCCAAAAAGCACAATTAAGCATCCACTATGACAAAACTATCGCAGCAAGGCAATAAGCGACGCTTGGTATGGTATGGTATGGTATGGTATTCCTTGAGCGATGGCGCACACCCACTGTGGGGAATTGGCCAAGATTTGGATGAAATTAGGCTATCTTTATTAAAAAACTGAAAATGGTAAAGCTAACTGGAGGAAATGAACAAAAATAAAATGTTTAAGAATTCAAGACAATCTCTTTGTAGCAATTATAAAATCCTCCACGGTTGAGCAAATATCCCTGTGGCACTGTCCAAGAGAGGAGGCTCCTAGAGAAAGGATATTTATAATTGAAAAGCTCAAACCAAGCTGTGTAAATCTTGATCAGATCACTTCGTCTTCGTCTTCCATCAACACGCGCTAAGAAACTTAAGAAACTCCTCCGTAGTGCTTAGGCACAGTTTTACATTCAAGGAGCAAAAGCCCCCACATTTTCTCTCTCACACCCGCTCTTACTCGCGCATGCGCGCAAACGTCCGGCGCCTTCACAAGGGCCACGCCCCACTGCACCTACTAGCAAGTGTAAATACGCCCCCGGGAAATGGAATGAGTCATCGTACGTTGACGCCAATGGGCTTGTTTTCTGCCTTGGGACCACATACGCGACCTACCAGTGATGATGCGCGAACGTTCTAGGCCACGTTATCGCTATCTCGTGAAACGAAAGTGAGTCAGCCCAACTCGGCTGGCTGAGAAAGGCCAAGTGAGTGTGTAAAAACTTTATTGAATATAAATAAAAGGCACGATGGTTGGGGTGCCTATTACAGGGCCCCACTGGCACGAGCGGCTCGCTGGGCTTGGTCCAGAAGAGCCAATTGGCTCTCCCGACCCTCGTCCGCAAGCCACGTCTCCCACTGCCTATTCCTCATTAGTGGATGTTGGTGTAATATGGGGGTCTATGTGCGGAGGACTCCTGGGGCACTCTCATGTGATGTGTTTTAGTGTGGTTGTCTGTGCACCACGGGCACTAGTCAGTGAACCTCATGGGTTGTATTCTGTGTAGGTGGCGCAGGTTGGGGTATGTATTCGTCTGAATACGACGCTACTCCCTCTCCTGTTGGCTGTTTAAATTGGAGTGCGGATGTCCAAAACGTCTCCGCTCCCGCCTTTGCTGTAGCAGGATGTCACGAGAATTCGGTGGAAGGTCGTCGCTAGATCATGCCGTTGCTAGGACGTTTAATTCTCGACCAATACGGTCTTCCTTCGCGTTTCCTGCTAGTCATTCGTGTGCCGGGCACTATATGATAGTGTGGTGCCCTTCTAGTTGATGAGAACGCCACCAGCGGTAGAGCAGAGCGGACGCGCCTCACATTGGCTCCGTGAATTTTTCACCGAGATGGCGGATATTTCACCGTAAATGGCCTGAAACCGGTCCCCAAAGGTCAGTGCAGGTGCCCGGCACCCGTCTTCACCTTTCTTCGGAACTTTCCGACCGGACCTTGTGCGCGAGAAGCGCTTTTCTATCTGACGCGGCGGTCGCCGCACTATAGGCCTATTTTACGCCTAACGCAACGAGCGTCTCGCCACGACAGCCGGTGACAGAAACAACGAGTCAGCCGAAGTGAACGGACGCGTTGTCAGCGCGCTCCGTAACCACTGAGACGACGCGACCTTCACCGACCGCCCTTGCCCGGGCCGCTATCGTCGGGAGTCATATGAGAAGCGGCCTTCTCGCCGTTTCCCACCGACCGCCTTTTTGAAGCGGACTCTGCCTACGCGGGAGCTGCGTTGCGCGCAACGCCTGCTGTCGACGCCGCCCGATTTCGCCGCCTACGTCGGTACAGCTCACACGCCGACATGGAATACCAAGTCGCAGACACCTCCATCAGCCCTGCCGAGCTTGAAGCTGACTCACGCTGGGTCCGTGCCGTGAAAGCACACCGTGCAGCCGCGGCCCACCAGCCCATCGTCTCGCCACCGCCTGCCTCGACACCATCCAAGTATGCCTGCACTACCACTCTCCGTCGTCACGCTCCATTACCTCGCCTCCCAGCGTAGGACTTCAAGCTCGTCTACAGACCGGGAGGAGGGCTTGACCTCCGCACAACCACTAACGGAGCCCTGCTGCTCCAAATCCTTTGCACTCGTGCGACCATCGACTACGCCACCGCACGCACCGCCGACCGTGTACGGATAAATCCGTACAACTCCCTCACTGTCAGCACCCCATCTGAGCCGCGCGCTCGCCTCTACCAGGACAGGAGGGACTAAAGTTTGTGAAATGAATGCGCATGCAACGCTGTACGCAATGTACCGCGCCACAGCAATGGCAACGGACGAAGGAATATCCGCGGGAAATTTTGCCCTCTTTGGCGGAATCATGCTAACGTGCCATCGCAGGCCGAAACCGATGCGTTTCAGAATCTGCATAATGAGCGCCTTGCAGGTCAGCGATTCCTGCATTTGAGAGCGCATATGGTGCATTTGCGGCACGTAGAACATACGTTACGAATGCATAGTTCGTGTTCAGTAACAACTTACTTTTGTGCATATTAAAACACATGTTGTTTAACTATTGCTCATTCCTGGCAGTACTCGCGACAGCACGGTCTTTTAAGCAGAGTGCGTTCGTGATTCATGCACAGCTGCACAGGTGTACATCTGAGCAATACACGTGCTGACAGAGCGTTACGCAGAATATGTGCATTTTGCTGCCTTCGGCACCGTGCGCCTGCCAGCCTACGCTTCATCCTGGAAGATGGGAGAGAAGCGGCTGCTTTCACTAAAGGAACGAATCCTCCCAACCGCAGGCGTATCTTATCTGTCCGCGCGAGAAGCGCAGGGAAGTGAAGGTTAGCGGATGCGCTGTAAGAGTCGGCAAGGCTCCACAGAACGTGCGCCTGCGAACACATCAAACGGCTGTTCCATGGTCGCATGTCGGCCGGTTCTATGCGCGTACTGTTCTGCACCGTGCGCCTGCTATCGCAAAACTTTGGTTCCGTGATGCTTCACTTACCGTGGTAAGAAGGCACCTCAGGCCGCAGTCAATGAATCTAAACGCGGAGTCAGAAATGACATTCTGCCTCCTCGCCGGCGCGCTGTCGCAGTGATGCGCGGCCACCCGAAGTTTGTTCAATAAAGCATGACGATTCCTCAAGCGAGAATGTGTTTGTGCGCCTAAACTACAAATGGTTCGCAAATGGGTTGGTGTGTCGTACGTGTCTCCAGTGCGTCCTTACAGTGCAGTAAGAATGCGTAATTTTTTTTTTTTCGTATCGTCAGACGTCTAGCTCGCAAGACCAACTGAGAGCTTCAGAAAGCCCAAGCAGAGAAAAGCAAGTAGAAGGCAGCGATAAAGGTGACCTTTCTTTTAAAAAACACACGCAAGAACTAGGCAGAGAACAGTTCAGTTGGCAGGCCTTATAAGGCATGTTTATTTTCATAAAAGCCGGTAAAAGCAGCCGATTCAACCTCACGGCCCAATCTGCGAAGTTCGTCATGAACTTCTTTTCACATGACTTCGGCAACGGCAATGCAATGAGACACCGCGATTGTTTAGTACTGCTGCGACGCGCGCGCGTCCGAGCAGCCCGGTTGCGCGCAGCGCGGCGTGGTTTCGCGATAAATGTAAGCAGAAGAGGCGAGCTGGCCCTATAGACGAGAAAACCATGGCCAGGCGGCGCTACTGCGCCTCCCGACAGCGCCCCACTGTGGAAACGCCAAGCAGTGCGGTCGCGTCGTGGCGCAGTCTCCGCTTTGCTTACATTGTGCCGTCCGCGCTTTTCTTTGCTGCTTGTTCTCATGGCGCCCCGTTTCGACGGCGGCAGATCGCCTGCTGGCGCAACAGCGATACAAAGATTGCCGTGCGGTTTCGCGAAGGTTGCCGACGCCGACAGCTTTTTTTTTTGTGGTGGCAGCCTCACGATAGGGGAGCGTCTGCTTCCGAACGTGTACGGCGTTGAACAAATTTTGGACAGTAATGTGAGAGTGAGAGCCAAGTGCGTGTCACAGGTTTCCGACAAGATCGTAGACGACATCGAGTTAGAGGTACGCACCATGTTCAGAAATTTAGCCACTTTTATTTCAATTACAACATAAGTCACACTGGCAGCAGGAACTTCTGTTGTCATACTACTCGATGACTGCAGATCCATTGGGCTGCTTCTTGACGGTTCCGTCACTTCACAAAGGCATGTTCTGGAGTCTGTTTCACACGTGTCTTGCTGCTGCTCAAGAGCTGCATCGCTGCAGTAGGAAAGCACATGTCCCGGTGGTGCTGACTGCTGAGAAGACTGTTGCGATTGCCATCAGTCTGTTTGGCGCCGCTTCCATCTGCATTGCATATGAATGAAACAGTATGTGTGCCTATTTGTTGTGGAGATTAAATTACTCCCAATAATATGTTTGCAAAGGTAACGTTCCTGTGATTGTGTGCATATATTATTCCACAAGAGTGGTACCACTACAAGTTATGATACTTGCACACTTAGATACTTAGAGAGTATAGGCAAACAACAAACATAACGCGCACGTCTCGAGCGGCTGCTTTCCGATCTGCCGCTTCCCGACGCACGCGACGACCGCGGCTTGCATTAAATACGGTCTGCTACCACACAAAAGTAGCACGCGGCCCCTTTCGTTAACTGCACAACTAGTAATTTAAGTTGCAGCGTGTGGAAAAGGGAAATAATTCTCTTAAGCTCGTCCATGCCGATCGCGAGGGGAGGCACAGTGCAATTAAATAAATTCGGGGGTTCTAAGAGCCAAAACCATGCCAAGACCACGAAATCATTATGAGGCCCGCTGTAATGGGGATTTGGATTGGAAAAACTTTAATAAAAGTCCTGCAGGACGCACGTCAGCGCGCAGTGGGCGTCTCCCACGCAGGGACCGACAGGGAATACCTGGCGGCCGCTGCGCGAGCCTGCTGGACGGCCCATTGCTGGTCTTGTAATGGGGAGTCTCAGGAATAATTTTAACCTCTGGGAGTTCTTTAACGTGCACAAAAATCAAAGCACACTGTAACAAGGGTGTTCTTGCATTTTGCCCCTATCGAAATGCGGCCGCCGTGGCTGGGAATCGAGCACGCGTCGTAGAGCTTAGCGGCGCAACACGCATGCATTTACCGCTAGCAAACGGCGGATGCCACCACAATTCAACAACGCGACACGACTAAACAAACGGCCGTGCACTAAAAACAGGCATATCACTGTTCCGCTTTCAAGATATAACACGCGAATGCGAAAGTATAAGACTTACTTGACTCGGCGCACTGCAGTTATCCATGCTTGTTGTCTGCCCTTCTCGTACCACTTCCCCAGAAATCTGTAGAACTTCACGGGCGGCGTACGACCTTTCGTGTTTTCGAGGCTGCTGTGGCAATCAACAACACATCAGTATTGCGTGCCACCTTTCCAGGTTGGTGAGGTCGCACTCGGCATCGCAAAAACCACGCGCACGGGCGCTCCCGCCGTACAGAACACGGGCGCGCGCCAGCGCAGCGACGACCCTCGAAACTTCCATCGGTCCGCTAGGGGAGCATTCGGCGCTGGTGCCGCGCGGGCAAACTTTAGGTTGCCTCGTCTATAGGCGGAGCAACGCCAACTTCCGGCTTCACTTTAGCTTCACAAAGAATGACGTCAGGGCCTCTCCTGAGTTTCCTTCCTCCATGCCTTCCTCTGATGCTCTCCATAGCATATTCCTTTAGCCAATCAGCAAGCTGGCATGGCGGCTGTTTTGCATCGCCACCGCATATTCGCGAAATTGCAGATGCATTGCACTGACTTCTGTACGCTACCGCTCACTTTTTTTTTTTGAAGCGCTAACGTCGCAATATAGCTGCCAGTGATAAAATTTGCAGCTGCACGTCACATTTCGTCATCTTGATGAAAACGCAAAATGCAACTTCCGTTTCCCAGACAAATTTCAAGGCAAGTGAGCTCTCCACAGTGCATAACACTCTATGCTACACAGCCCAGAGTCAACATGGCGGCCGTGCAGCCGCCATGCGCGTCGAGAATAGCACCCTAGAGCTAATTCAAGCGACGACACGCATACCGCGACGCGGAGCCACCATATTGACGCGACATAGCGTGAAGTTCAAAATGATACACTGCCCGAATGAAGTCATAAGCATGTAAAAAAAAGCGCGAAGGGGGGCAGGGGGGGGGGGGCAATGTCTTCACCAAGGTGCATTAGCTCGGGCTTTAATGCGTCAATGCATACCGGAATCCGGCCTATGCCGCCAGCCTGAAATGGCATGGCGAGCAAAACTCTTGCGGATCTCGGTGGCGTATTAGACCAACAGCGTCAAAACAAACCTCTCAATAACAAGGCAACGCCGATACTTCGGCCTCAGCTTGAGATGAGACGAAGCGATGACCGATTTTACCATTTGCTGTCGCCGCAGAGATCAAATTGCAAGAGCCCTGGTTGCTGCCATGTTGCACAATGATGCTGTCGCCGGCGAAAGTCGCCGTGTGGACTTCAGGCGACAAGCGACAGATCGCACACTGCGACGGCTGCACCGCAAAATCGGGCCAGTGCGTGGCGACACAGGGTAAGGGATGAAACGCCGCCCAGCGCTTTTCTGGTATCGCGATCGTCAGGGGGCCGCTTACCTTAACGCCAAGGGCTTAGAGCTTCGGCCATCGTCCTGGCTACCCGCCGTGGTTGCTCAGTGGCTATGGTGTTGGGCTGCTGAGCACGAGGTCGCGGGATCGAATCCCGGCCACGGCGGCCGCATTTCGATGGGGGCGAAATGCGAAAACACCCGTGTGCTTAGATTTAGGTGCACGTTAAAGAACCCCAGGTGGTCAAAATTTCCGGAGTCCTCCACTACGGCGTGCCTCATAATCAGAAAGTGGTTTTGGCACGTAAAACCCCAAATATTATTATTATTTCGTCCTGGCTCACACGTCAGCCCATATTGGCTTACTCCGACGGTGTTCTTAACACTTGACACGGGAAGGCTTCCCCAACAGCAGCCAATCATTCGCCCGACATCTGGCACACGAATTTTTCTTGCGAGGCTGTCCAGAACCTGGCACACAGCCAGTAACGGCTGAGCGCAGGCACACCTATTTTGTCCAAGCAGGAATACTAAATTTTCCGGCAGTCACCAACCCCCCACGAATAAATTTACAATCACATTACCCACCTTAAGATTGCCTGCTCTACAGACAGTTAATGGTTATGGATCACAAGTTGACAGTGGCGCCATGTTTCATTTGAATACTACCAAAGGTCCTACTGCAATCATGATTCAATATAGACAGTAGGACGCAAAATGCACGCAGCACTCCATGCTACTACTGCGCCAGGGGCGTAGCCGGAGGGGGGGGGAGGCTTATGGGGCTTCAGCCCCCCCCCCCCCCCCCCGAAATTTGTTCGTGCTGTCAATGCACCGCCGACCAAAGCGCGGGAAATCATTCTGGATTTTGTCTAGAATGTCTTTTTCATGCTCGAAAAGACATTTCACTGCGAAAATTGCAAACTCTGGCTGGATTTCGTGGCAACGCCCATGCACCGGTATTCACAAACCCAAGCAGCCCCATCCGAACACAGTTTTAATGGCGTTTTGATGACAAACAGGCTCACCGTGGCATCTAGCGGAGGCCGCTGAATCTATGGAGCGCATGGATATCAATTCTGAAACCTTATGGGTATAAATCTTATAAACTTTTGATGTGAAAGGTGCATTGACATTTCTAAAGTAGTGCTTTAGATTTCCAAGTGCGGAACTTTGTGCGTCTAATGCTGTTATAAAGGTTTGACGCCAAAGGTGCGTCGACTTTTCTAAGGTCTTGCATTGTAACATACAACGGGACAAGCCAAATCAACACACTATCAGACAAGTTGACAAAGCACACAGCGAGGTCCGATGAGATGAAGCGTTCTGGTGGCTCATTTGTGCTGTCATGTCACATAAAAAATATCAAATTTTTTTTTTCACCTACGCCAAAGCATCCATGTTAAGACACTAAAGCCAGCCAAGGTAACTACGCTCTTATTTATTTTTCCTACTTTGACTTTTATTCACAAGGACACATTGAGCGTCTTCAATTTTTTTTCTTTTTTTTTTTTTTTTTGGTCTTGCTACCCTACCCGCGGGCTGGGAGAGCAAGCCAGAGCGCATACGTTTTTCTCGTGTTGCCCTGACCACCGCGCGGCGCACTTCGGTGCGTGTTCGGTTGGCTTTGGCCTAGAGGATATTAGCCCGGTAGAGTTTTAGACGCTTTCTGGCTAGCAGACGAGAAAAAGAAATAATGGTCGCTCGCCGCCATCACTGTGGGGAATCAATGGATTGCACGCGTTCGCTTGAGCGCAACCTCTCCGGAAAGTCTTGGCTCGCCGGTGTAGGATACCGAGCAGTATGCAGTAGTAGCAGTAGCATGCGCAGTAGCAGTAGCAGTAGCAGCCTCTGTGGACCAAGCGTTTCACATTTTTTTTCGATATTCCTTCGGTAGCCACATTAGGTGCACAAAGTAGGCATTCAATTGTGGCCAACATATTTTCCTTGGGGTTCTTTAATTTCGGTGCCCCCGCCCCACAAAAGGAAAAAATACATTGTTGCGGCGCAACGAATTGTTGCATGGTAAAAGTTCCATTTCGTTACTTCTTCCTTTGTGGAAAGTAATGGGCCACGGGACGCTTCAGTTGCCGGATACTCTTATTATATTATTGCGATAGCAATTATATGGACGTTCCAATGTCATCTTCCGTCGCGCTCGATACATCGGGACGAGTGGATGGAATGGGGGCGGTCTCTAGGATTCTGTGAATCTGTGATTGCGACATGTTTATTTGCTTCGTTTGACGCATTATACACCGTGACTTTTTCTTAGATACGTACATTTATTGGAGACTTATACGTATATTTCAATATCTTGTTGGGAGAGTTTCTGTATACGTTCAGTAATCTTTGTTTCCAGTGACACTTTTTTGCCATTTATCAAGCTCTATCTTCGCATTTGTATACCCCATTGTATCTTCGCATTTCTAATGTACGAGGGCGAGTCAAATGAAAGTGAGCCTGCCCACCCCGCGCAATAATGGTTAGGTTCATTATCTGCGAGGCATGTGCGTAGAAGAGAGGGATGTCAAATTTACAAAAGTGACACGCAGGTGTGAGAATAAAGGTTCTGTAATGCTCTCATACATTCGGTTGAACATGGTTGCGTGACGTATTGGAAACTCCAAAAGTTGAACAGCGTGGTGCCGTGAAGTTTTTGACTGCTGAAGGTATGTCGTAAAAAGAAATTAGTCGCCGTATGCCTGCCGTGCACGTTGTTAGATACGGGACCTTTTCCTGAGCCTCCTTCGAGTTCACCAGACCACATCGAATCGCGTCACACCTAAATAAGGAACGCAGAAGCAGATCTACCCCGTTCCCGAGGCGCGGCGCGTGCAAACGAGTTGGCGTCCCCCATCTCGTGCGCCGCAGGTGGAGCTATTCGCTGCTTGACTCTTCCCGAAAGTGTAGCGAGATCCTGGCAATGTTCCAGGTAACGTGGGACCCGAGGCAAGACGGCTGTAATGCACCGTGAAGCCCTGGAAGCAATCCCCCTATCCGCCTTTGTGAAGGCAGTTGCAGACTGGGAAGGCAATACCGCATAGAGTAGTAAGCTCTCGGACATTTGGGGCCCAAGGAGCGACCCTGTGCGTCGGGTGTGACACAATCGCACGGGCGCCTACCATTGGCCGAAACTGACGCCACCTGAGCGGGCTCGCCGATTGGCCGAACGTGACGTGACTTCGAGACACCGAAAGGGTTAAAAGCCAGAGACCGGGAGCAGCAAGAGAGCATTCCTTCATTCATCCCTTTCGAGCTTCTTGCCACGGGCCGCAGCGTCCGAGTTGCTGCCGGCCCGTAATGACTTTATGACTGTTAATTTCTTTGTACTCTCACTGTAAATAATGTAATTCAACCTCCAGTTTTTATCTCAAAGTGCTCCTCAACTTCGGCCAACTCCCGCACTCAATGGCAAGGTGCAAAATCTGGGGGACAGCAATTGGGATTGTCCTCCAGATGCAAAAACTGGATGCCAGCGGTGGGATCGTCTCCAAATACAACTGGTGGCAGCGCTACGCATGAACCTTCGTCGAGAGAAATCCTGAGGAACCCGGAACAGCGAAAAAGAGCCTTCGTCCAAAAGGAGTCCTGAGGAACCCGGAACAGCGAAGAAGAAAGAGCCTTCGTCCAAAGAAGTCCCGAGGAACTGAGAACAGCGAAGAGCGAGCCTTCGACCCAGAGAGTCCTGAGGAACCGGGAAGAGCGGACTGATGAACCAGATGGCAGGGTGCTGCAACCGTAAGTGAGCGCATGGTTATTTTCCTTTTGATTCGCCAGACTTCAAATGTTGTGTATATTTTGTAATTCTAGGAATTGGGAATTTGTTGCATATTGTATGTTTCCACAAATTCATTAAGGAAAACAGTTCTAACCACCAGTCGGGGCAGCTGCCATAGAACATAGAAGGTTGACGAGGTTAGACTTGTTGTTGGTGTGCGACGATTTGGGAGTTGAGGCGGACGAACAGATGAAAAAGCCAGCTATCATAAAGGCGATTCAAGATAGTGGCAATGATGATGAAAGCATTAACATTGCTTGGGAGGTGATGCAAGAACCACGTGAGCGTCGTGAACGTAAGCGTGAGCGCCAAAAACTTAAGATTAAGTGTGAGCGTCAAGAACGTGAGCGTGAGCAAAAGTACGAGAAAGAGAAGGCAGCATTGGAAAAACAGATACAATATTTTCAGCAGAGAAAGGAACAGAGACAACGCCTGTCTGAAAATTCTGTAGACAGTACAGAGCAAAAGAATGAGGAAGTATCTAGCGGATTTTCGCCAAAAGCCAACGAGAAGAGTAGTGCCTGTGAGATTTGCTGCACATTCATAGGTGAACGGAAAGGACTAGCCGCTAATGATGCCTCAGTGGCAACAGAGGCCGTTAAAGGCCAGAGTGAGAGCGACGAGGTGCTGTGCCAACAGAGGACTGTAGAGACAGCTTGGCCAGCTGCGAACAAAATGGCACAGTTACCACGCGTGTGCGTCGCATCTCATGGTATCGAGGTCGTTAGTGTTTGTTCCACGACAATGCCCGTCCTCACATCGTTGCATTTAATGCAAAACTGGCAACGTTCAAGTGGGAAACGCTGCAACATACGCCACACAGCCAAGACCTGTCGCCTTGCGACATCCACATTTGGGGCAACCGAAACAGCTCAAGGGAACCACATTCTTGTCGGGCAATGACGTGAAAGAGTCAGTAGCAGACTTTTTGAAGCAGCAACCCAAGGAATTTTATGTGACCGGAATCACGCGACTCCTTAGTCAATGGGACAAATGTCTAAATGCTCATGGCGACTGCTTTTGAATAAAGTACCTCGTTTGTCATATATTCGCATTGGCCCACTTTCAATTGACTCGCGCTCGTATATTTTGCAGAACTGCTTTTTATACGTGCCCTCTGTTGAGACTATAATTTCGGTGCGATTACTCACGATACACGGCCGGTGACAGCTGCTCCTACGCAATACATTGGAACAAATGCCAGCGTCATTGATATTTTGCACTGGCCGTTGCATACGTACATGAATATAAACACGGTTCTTGAATGACCAAGTTTCATTAACATATTTGTCCTCAACTTGTTCGTTTCATGTCCTTTAGATTTTTTCACATCAGCGGCATGCACTGCTTTGTGGTTGCGAACTGATATAGTTTTAAAGTTCGTGTGATATTTTTACTTATTAAATAGACAACATGGAAGCATGGATATCAGTTTTGGACACAATTCTTGGCACATACATTTTTATGAAGAATGATATATTTTACTTGTTTTTACGGTGCGTAGCGTTCAATAATTCGTTTGCAGCAGCTTTGGCAATGACAATGTACTTGATCCCTCGACAAATTGTTTAAGAGGAATCAATTAAATCTGTTGCATTTGAGAAAGCTAAATTGTAGTGTCTGTTGGAAGCGGAATTTCGATTTAGGGCCTGAATTTTGTTTAAAGTATTTCGAAAAATATAGGAGCACGACATTAACAAACAGCTCTGCATCAAGAACAGATATCGCGGTTCTGTCAACGGCATCTATTATAACAGTCAAAGCGGACAAATTTGGTATGTCAATTTGTATCTTACGTGAATTAGTTACGTGTACAAGGGTTCTGCAAAAGCCGTGTTTCTATAGAACTAGTTTTTTTAGATTCACGTGCAACATATCAATTTTGTCCGCTGTAGATATGCTATTGATGAAATTCACAGAACTGTGCTATCATTTATCATTGTTGAGTTGGAGATTTAAACTTCATAGTTTCGTTTCCTGAAAATTTGCGATTTTGGCCAATTTTTAATAAAAAGATTGACGACCAAATAAAAAATTAGAAACTAGCAGTCACTAGAACCCCCGCCCCCTTTTTTTTTCTTTTAAATGCAAGAAACTTCGTCAAATTTGGCGCAGTGGTTGCCGAGAAAAACGAATTCCCATTCTACATGTATTTTGATAGGAGCACCCGAGCTAAAGCTTCCTCTTAAGGTTGCCGAGCTGCAACGTAACACCCCCCCCCCCCCGAACGAAATTTCTGCCTATGCCTTTGTACTGCGCATATGCATCAAGCCACAAGTAGATATTGAAATTGGTGCAGAGTAACAAAAGCCATTCATGATCTATGTGTATGTGCATTCATACTGCAACAGCCCTCATCATATGCTTCCATCTCAAATTCTTATGCTTAATGCACCATTGTGGAAAGAACAGATCGTTATACTCTCCAAATATTAGCTTTATTCGGCGTACCAAAATGTCCCCCCAAATCTCCCGCGATTGTTGGGCAGAAAAATAGAGAACACACCTTCACTTGTCCAACCCGATAAAAGTTCGAATAGCACTCAATGTCTGCAAATAAGGGCATTTTATATAAGCAGTGACAATGTTAGCAAAGCACACAATATACTATATGCTAGTACAATACTGAACTACACTGTGGCAAAATACCAGCAGCTAAAGGATTCAACTTGCTTTCAGTATGCACACTAGGCCTCTTGGACAAGAACATTCGCTCCCCTTGCTTTATAAATATGCTGCCTACTATTGTACAAAGCAAACTCGTGGAGCAACATTACATCAATTAGTTGGAGGTGTACAATATGTACAGAAAACAGCAAACACATACTCCAAGCACAGGCACCAACACCCAGCAAGGCTGCTATACAAACGCCCAGCGGGAACATGTCAAACTCCGATTTTCAGGAAATAAGGTTAATTGGTTAGATGTTGGAATTGAGAAATAAGGACACCTTTCAAAAAAGTAACTTCATTCCTCAAATGCCAAGACAGTGGAAACACAACAAGGTCATGTCACAGGGGAGAAAGCACTCCTCCCTTTTTTATTAACACCATTAGCATTTTTTATTTAGTTTTGAGTCACCTGTGGCAACTTTCACAGAAACTTGCCTCGACGTGGCAAGTAAAAAAAAAGAAAAAAAAGGAGGCCACGAACAAGGCAATGTTGGGGGAGGGGAGTTGACAAATAGTCTCGTCCCAGGCAACGCCCTGACATCACAATCTCGAGCAATTTTCGACCCCATTTTAAAAACTGCACAGCTGGCCACCGCTGATGCACTCCAGGCCACTGCACACCAACAACAGCGAACAATGGTGGGACACTGGACTATAAGCAAAAGAACGAGCTCTTAGAAACAAGCCAATGGGGTTACATGTGTACGACTCAGCGTTAAATTTTGATCTCCCTCAATGGGTACATGGCCAGAGCTCCCAAAAGCCATGCCTACGCCCAGCGCTTGCAACCAATATTCCGCTGTTGGTAACATGCCAGTGGCAAGAGCACAATGCGTGTGTACCAGCTGGCCACGGCTGCAGCACGGTGAACCTGCCACACCTCCCCCATTTTTCTGTCCCCTTTTTCACTTCTCCCAAGTCCAGCTGCTGCTTGCGGATGTGCCGATTTTTTTTTTTCAGTCTTCCCTCTGCCCATACACTTCTGCTAGCCCCATCGCTGTGTCACAGGGCCACACTTAGATCAGGTCAGCCACATTCATGGGCATTTCCTCTATCTCTGTGTTGTAAAAGCCCTCAATGTCCTTAAGGGTGCGCTTGTCTTCTTCGGTTACAAAGTTTATGGCAACACCTTTGCGACCAAACCGACCTCCTCGGCCAATTCTGAAAAAGAAAAGAAACAAAGTGAAAGTTTAGCAAAGGAACAATCCATGCACAGTATCTACATTATTCAAGACCACATTAAATAATAAATTGAGGGGTGGGGGAGATATTCTGTAAGTGTCCACGTAGTGGGCATGTCCAATTCAACTGATGCAGGAGTTTTGATTGGCTCGGTTGGGGTAACGTGCAAAAACGACCACAGGCACCTCCAGCCAATCAGAACTTCAGCAGCAGACAGATGTCCACTAGGTGAACACTAACAGAAAACTACCCCCACCCCCTCCTGGTGTCCCTCAAAAGGAAATAAATGAAATTTTCGACAGAACAGATTTTCTGATTTCTCGTCAGCTGCCCATAGAAAAAAAATTAGTATCTTCATAACAGAGGCGTTTTATTTGGTATTTCGGCTTCAACGAACTTTTGAAGAAACAGGGACTGAAATGAAATTTGAACTGCCGAGTAGTCAAATTAGGAGGCCTTTCCAAAGCAGTGACATTGATATTTGCACTTCAATGAGGTTTTTCGCAATGATACTAACCCCACTGAAGCTGCCGGGTCCCCATATACAGTCGAACCCACTTATAAGGATATTGGTATTAACAATATATTGCTTATCACAATGAGAAGCTGCTGCACCGTCAACTTTGTATGTTTTCCATGGTGAAATAACCTGCTTACTACAGTGCCTCGATGCCACATTATCGGTTATAACGATGAAGTTTGGCTGCTGGGTGGCCGAGCCGAAAGGTAGTGAAATGCGAAATCCTTGAAAAGAAAAAAGAATACGACAAATTCAAGCCGCTGCATGATGGGCCGCCGCGCGCTCATGTTGTAGCCATCTCCAAGCGCCTCTTCCCCGTTGCCCTTCCAACCCTCCAAACAAGAATGGGCTGTGCGCACAGCTCTACGCCGCCCCACCCTCCGATACAAGAATGGACCGCACCAACTGCTCTGCTCATATGTTGCTCGCTGGCTCCTAATTTAGCACAGTTCTGCAAACAGCTTAATCGCACGCGTTCGTCTTCGGTGCTTGCATCGATCATTCCTGGCCACAGGTTTTGTGCCGCCGAAATGGAAGATTGCTGATCCGCCCACTGATCATCAGCAATGCACATCGTTGCAGGTGGAAAGAAAGCGCGCAGCTATAGATTTGGAAACTAAGTGCTTCTAACCGAGGAGGCGATCGTCGCGACCGTGCTTGCATCAGATAGCGGTGGCAGCGATGACGCGGTAGGGCAAGCTGCCTCAATGTTAAAAAAAATTAAATTATCGGGTTTCATGTGCCAAAACCACTTTCTGATTATGAGGCACGCCGTAGTGGAGGACATGACATGACAAGAACTTTATTTGAGTCCTGAGGGACTGAGACCTCGGGGAGCCAAAACCGAAGGCTCCCGAAGATCAAGTCGGTGGCTCCGCCCATGATGGAACCGGGAGATCAAGTCCCGCAGCAATGTCGTGGGCCCTCTGGACAGCCTGGAGTTGAATGTGGAGATTGCTGCTCTTGAGAGATTCCTGCCATTGTTCTTTCATGATGGGTGGAGAGGCGTTAAGGGCTGGGCACAGCCAGAGCATGTGGTCAAAAAAGCATGAGTCATGACCACATTTGGGGCACGACTGTGAGTGTTCAGGATCTATCCTGTTAAGAGACCGAGGAGTGGGATATGAACGGGTTTGCCGGAGTCTTAGCCTGGTAGCCTGAGGTTTGTTCAATTTGGGGTGAGGGGGTGGAAATGTCCTCCTGCCTAGTCGATAATGGGAAAAAATTTCGTGGAATGTACTTAATGGATCTTAGTGGATGACCTCGTTCCAAGCCTGGCTACCCGCGACAGCGCGGTGCGTAACATTGCGCGCTCTCCGGTGGGCCTGCTCGTTCGGATTGCATCCAAGCGGTTTAATTGAGCTATCTAGATGGGCTGAGAACCACGAGATTTGGTATCCTTCTTCGGTACTCTCCCTAGTCCTTTGAAGTGCTTTGATCACAATACTGTACGCCTGTTCAGATATGAGGGCGTACGAGAAGGATCTAACCGCTGTGCGTGAGTCCGAGAAGACGATAGCGGGAACTTTTGAGCTGTGAAAAGCCAGAGCGATCACCGCTTCCTCCGCCACATGGGCAAACTTAGTATAAATAGAGGCTGCATTGACCAGGTTGCCCCCCGCGTCTACCACCGAGACAGCGAACTTATCTCCACTGTCATATCTGGCAGCATCGACAAAGAGGGCATCTAGTTTCTGCTGATTGATCTTTTTAAAGATGGACTTCGCTGTCATGAATCTTCTACCCTGGTTATGCACTGGGTGGATGTTTCGCGGGACGGGGTCAACCATGATGCGAGCTCTGGTTTCCCGGGTCAAGCTAACTTTGGTCGCCGGTTCAAGTCTGGGTTGGATTCCTGCTTCTAAAATCTTAATCCCTGGCTTAGTGGATGAAAGTCTCATTATCTGAGCCGCTGTGTGAGCTTCGATTAGCTCATCGATGGTGTTATGGAGTCCTAGCTCCAGCAGCTTCTCAGTGCTTGTGGACTGCGGAAGGCCGAGCACGCGCTTGAGACCGGTTCTGATTAGGGAGTCGAGCTTAGATTAGGGAGTCGAACCGAAACCGCAAAAGGGGTGTTGCTGCAGTCTGCGCTATGCGCTGAAGCTAGCAATAAGTTCTGTTTATCTCCCCAAGAAGGTAGCACAAATTTCAAACGCTTCTTGTAAGTCCTAAGAGGTGGCAGCACCTCCCAGTGAGCACGCATCGTCATTATGGCGCGAAATTTCAAACGGTGGGTCGAAACCATACCCGTACGGCAAAGACCTTGCTGGACAGAAAACTGCCGCCGTACATGTACGGCAAAAACCTTCAAAGGGTTAAGAGCTGCGAGTGCACAGTCTCCGCTAATGGTGACATTAGACACACCAGGTCTTGAACAGTCTAAGCAGGAAGCACAGGGTCTTGCTTCACTGTTGCTTTATTGCTAACATGGCACAAAGATTGCACAACACGATTTGTTCTGTTTGCTCACACCAATTTTTACAAACACCAAATATTTCACGTCATGTGAAGCAGAGGAGGTTTGTGCTTTGCTTTACACAAATGTCAATTTCTAATGTTTTTAAAATGAGCATCTATTTGCATCTACTTTCAGGTGCGATTTCTTTTTTTGATATGGCCCAAGGCAGTTTTCAAGGCAGGTGGACATTCCACCTTCAGCGATGATACACTAGTTGCAACAGCCGCCAACAGGAAGGCTGCATGCATCAGGAACTTCGTCAAGAGTGGGTTTTAACTGACGTTGGCACTTCTATGCAGACATAAGGTAGGATGGTCTAAACAATTAGGTGAAATTTTGAGCTAACAAATGATACTAATATGCCACACTGAGCGATGGGTAGGATGAAAGACTTGTGAACTTGTGTTCTTGCACAATTTTGAGCTCCTTAGTGACTATCCGTGGTGACAAAATGCTGTTTTCTGGCATTTGGATGACCGAGTGTCCATCTACATTATTTTGACATTGATACATGCATATTGCGTGTTTCTTGTGGATGATGCACGCGGGCACCCCGATGAAGACAACGTGCACACTCTGGCTCTCAAATTGTCAGCTGAACTGGCTAGCGCTGCATTATCCTTTGTGAGTATACTTTGTAAATAGTCTCTAGTCCTTAATCCTTTGTTCGCGTAACAATCTTGTATTTCAAGTGTTGAATCTTGTCAAAACAAACGGTTTCCTCCCAGTTTCTTTTTTTTTCCCAATCTGATCTTTGCAGCTTTCTTAACATGACACAGACAGCTTCGCAGTACCTCTAATGGTTCTACAATGTCAGGACAACGTCATATTCCTCTTGTGCCTGAAGTCATACAAAGGGCAAATACTATTGGCATAACGTTAAAACGCAGGAAAACCCACATCATAAACGAAGCTACCTGTGACAGCTAGATATAGAGGGGCTACATACCTAGTATGAGAATTGAGCATTGATAATGCTGGCACAGTTAAACAAAAGTGTGGGGTATAACAAACAGCCAGCACTTGCAGCTGCTTGGAGCTGCGAGCCTCGGCAATGAACTGCAGTTTGCACTGAATCTGCCACAATGGCCTCAGTACATCCCACATTCAGTAAGCTCTAGTCAACATTGCGAAGGTATGATGCTATTACAGAATTATGCAAGGAAGCAAGCACTGTGTGGCACAAATAGTGCACACTGCAATGAATGTATGCCACATTCACCAATTGAATATAGCACCACAGGCTGCCACACCTAATGAACTTTTTTTATGTCAGCACATACATTAGTCAAAGCATCTCTATGACATCACTATTTGCAAGTATTTGTGCCCATCACTAACACATTTAGCTTCAACAAAACATGTTGATGCACTACATGTTGCTAAAAAATGTCACTCTGCCCTTGCTGAACAAGAGAACTGTACTGTACAAGAGAAAGTGCAAGCTATTGGTCATTATCCATGACTTTCATGCAGATCAAGAGAAGAACTTGCCTGTGGATGTAGTTTTCCCTGTTGGTGGGCAGGTCAAAGTTTATGACCAAGGACACTTGTTGAACATCAATGCCTCGGGCAAGCAGGTCAGTCGTGATCAGCACTCGACTCGAACCTGACCGGAACTCGCGCATGATCACGTCACGTTCTTTTTGGCCCATGTCTCCGTGCTAACCACAAGGAGGGAAAAGAACAAAACTAAATACAAGAACCAGAATGCTGACAAGTCGTTTCAAAAAATTCCAAAAGCAAACTATGAAGGCCAGTAAAATTGTTAAGAAACACAAGGGGGCTTTAAAACTGTGATCTGACTTTACTTCAAAAGTCGCCGTTCAAGACAAACTGTCAACGTTGGGCTGTGGCAAGCATCTATATCAGGGTGTCTACCAAGTTCACATTTCCAAATTCCCCGAGTTCTCCAGGTTTTCCACGAGTGCCTTTGCAAGATTCCCTGAGTGATGCAGAACTATGTTTTATGTCAAGACGAGCGGGAACCATATCGCCCAATGCTGTCACTATGAAAAGCATATGAAAAAAAAAAATTCAAAAATGGCATAATCCAATTTGAATACTAATGAGTAGCGTATGTTATTCAGAAAAAGAATATAAGGAAGGGGTTAGGAAAATGCATAGCAAATGAAATGTCTTCTAAAAAAATTGCAAATCGAGTCGGACATTCTCAAACATGAATAAAAAGGAGATGCATACATAAGCAAATATTTTTGAATATGAGCTATTTCTAACTGATAGCAAGCTCCGTGGTATAAAGCCCGAACTTTGTCACAATTTATATCCTCTCTCAACAGCTCATAAGTCGACCTCAACTGTCCTGACATACTCTCAGCGAGTGCACGATGCCTCATTGTGTCTCACTGCTTTAAAGAGTCTGTTTTGGTTTGGATGAGGGACATCTGCAGCTCGGCATCAGCCAACAATTTGTTTTCTGAACTCAAGCTCCTTCAAAACGGCAGCAGCGCGCTTAATTTTCTGTTCACTCCTCAATGCATACGTTCTTTCTGTTCTTGTCCTCCTTCCGCCACTAGTTCGCCCCACGGACCATTTGAAGCATCTTCTTGGTCGGTTTCACAGTCCACATCCGATTTTTCGAACTCCCTAGGGGCCGCAGAAACATCCAAAAAATCGTAGAGTTCGAAAACATAAATGCATGTCACTTACTGTCCTTAAGGGCTCAAAACGGCACAGCACATTCGAAAACACTCTGAAGGCCTGTCGGTACACATGTTAGGCGTATCGGTGCTTGTACTGTGACGGGAAATACCGGCTGCACGCGTGTATAATTAAGGAATACATACTGTGTCCCGTGGCAATAGCCCCTTCCCACGCTTGTTATGCTTCCCTGCAATACTTTTGCGTATGCTTCACCAAGTAACATTTCTGTACGGAGGCGAAGCTGTGGTTCAGGAACCGGCTTTATGCAATGCACTGTGCTTTCCAAGCTTCTAAGCCAATCGTGAGGACACAAAGACGGAGTCCGTGCCATTGCTGACAGCAGCGAATTCTTTCAATAAACAACACAGCACCCAACAGCTAGAAGCTCAATAGCGAACGTCGAAGCAGCTAGGCCTAGCATTGCCGCAGTGGAGCTACGGTTGCCAGCGGATCTGCGTGAGAGGGCGCCGGTTCGAGGCAGGGAGGTAATCGAAACGGTAGCGGTGGTGGCTTTGATTAATGCGTTTCGGACCTGCGGTCACGCAAAACACCCGGAAAAATCGGACACCGAAGAGTTCTTGCGTCCGAAATTTCTGATGTTCTGATACATTGACTCTATAGGGTACGTGGTGGTGCCGCGAAGCTGTCCAAGTTATCGAGAATCCAGAAAGTCGGTCGTTGACTATACACTGGCAACTCCTTCAACCGACGACAGGCAATCAAAGACGATTCATTACGATTCCTGTTGCTCGAGCCAGCATTACTGGGACTTTCAACCCTTTCAATTAAATTACAGCTAATTTTCCCTGATTGAGGCACAAATTCCCCGAGCTTTCCCCGGAGTTTTTTCAGACTACTGAAAATCCCCAAGTATCCTGGTTTTCTCGGTATTGCATGTGCATGTCAATTTCTCACTTAAGAATATTTTAGGCGACTTTCTGTTATGAGCATTTGCTGCTCAGAATCATTACATAGAGGTCGACCAGCTTTTCCTCCCGAGGAGGAGAGGAGGAAAAAAAATGAAGACGCCGGGGCCTGTGACAGATACGTCACGCGATCCTCGATGTCCTGTATGGGAGAATGCAGGAAAGGCAGAGGCTAGACGGGGCAAGTGGAGAAAGTGTCTTGCTTGGCAGTGGAGCTCGCCTGATGAAATCATGGGTTCACGGCACTGAAATATTTTTATCTCGACAAGTAATGAGTCGATTTGAAAAATTTTTTTTTTTTTTTGCGGCGCAACGCTCACAAGAGGACATGTAACAACTTGCAGTGTATGTCCAAAATTTGCTATGGGGCATAGTGAGGGGCCCTTTAAAGGTACACTAAAGGCAAACACTGAGTCAAGCTAAAGTCATAGATTAGAGCTTGAGAATCTCTAAGGTGACAATATTATCGCAAACCGAGCCTTAATAATCGAGAGATCGAGGTAAATGCAGGACATAGCAGATTCAAACACTTGCCCGATGACGAAAGCACTACTCAGTTAAGTTCTGTCAATAGTACTATACTCGTTGCAAAGAAGCATCTTATTGTATTATAAGATGAAATAAAACGCTATTTGTCCAGTCTGATTTCATATTTAAAAGAAAACTCATTGAAATTACTGTTGACAATGACGCGGGCAGTTGAAAGGTTTCGTTTTCACTCGACTCTGCGCCGCCCATGCTTTTGCGTTTCAGTACTTTCCTGATTGCGTAGTGCTGCGCTGGTTTTGCTGCCTCGCAAAACTCGCACAAACTGTGAAGCTTTAGATGTTCCATCTAAAGCTTGTGGAATGCTGAATATTTTAAGATGAAACTTTAAAATGCCACTGCTAAACGTTTAGGAGCTTCTATATTTAGCTTACGTTCGACCTATATTGGAGTATACTTGTGTTGTTGGAGTAGCGAAGGCTTCAGCTTCCATGTGATGTCACGGGACGCCTGAACAGTCTACGCCACTGAACCAAAAAGCAGCTGCATTGGCAAATCCGCCACTGCCTTGGCTGGGTGCCGCCATCTGTCGGGCGCAGTTTTACTCACTGATAGCAGCAAAAGGCAGTGAAGGCATATGCAACGTCACCACTCCCACAGTTGGGTGGCGGGAGATTTGAATTTCGAAAAACGTATTCGGACCCTTCAGACAATTTTCTCTTGGCAAAAGAGGTCTCTTCTTGGCCCGAAACAAGCTTTGTGAGGTTTCTGGAAAGGTATTTAAACATTCCACGTCGACTTAGTATTTGCCTTTAGTGTCCCTTTAAGCTCAACACGATGCTACTGCGACAAAGCTCCTGCGATGTGACAGTTCATACTTGACGAGATAGGCTTGTAGCACCAGTGATTGAGGTCCCATGGCAAAAGTTCCATTGGCACCTCACCCAACGCCAGTGCCATAATTTCTGACCTTGCGACAGCTGCAACCGTCTTGAAAGTGTACGATCCCAGTGCTTTTAAAGGTCAATGGCCTGCCAACAGCACACCACGCAAATTGTCTTATATGACACAATGCTGAATGCTATTCACACTTTGGCTTGCTTTGGCTTCACCATGCTTGTTAATTTAGTTAGTACTGTACGGCTGTGTAGTACAATACAGGTGCACATTGCAATTGGTGCCTGTTAGAATCGAGTAAATAAGGTGATTTGCGATTGGCACGACTGTGGCTTCGATGTGTGGTATCGCCATACACTGCATGGCGTTTTGGTTTTCCGCATTGGCCCTCGCAGCTCCAGCGGCGTCGCTGAGCTCAGTATTTTTTCACTGGCCTTGATCGTAAACACAGATCGAGATTCTCTGGTCACGAATATAGGTTGATAGCCAATTATGGTTAACATTTCTGGAAAAAAAGGCAGAACCATACTCGAATAAATAAGGTGACTCAAAATTAGCAATTATGTATTGCTGAGAGTTCTTGCTATCACGAAATCAGCCAATAGCGTTGGTCGCTCAACTGCTTTCTATTAGCTTTTGTTGACATCGTGTATGTGAGAGCAAGTGTGTGTTCACTGCTTTTGACTTGCGATAGTAAATTCCCTGTTGCATGCAGTGAAATATTTGGCTCACATGTTCAAAGGAGCCTCACTAACAGATCGGCAACATTTTTTTACCAGGTTCAAAAAGTGTTTCAGGGCCTCTTTATTGGATACACTCACCAGTGCCGAGACGGTGAAATCGCGCTCGTGCATCTTCTCTGTGAGCCAGTCAACTTTCCGCCTCGTGTTGCAGAAGATCACTGCCTGGGTGATGGTCAGCGTCTCATACAGGTCACACAGTGTGTCCAGCTTCCATTCCTACACCCAAGAACACACTTGCGTTTCACCTCGCAGCTGCCACAAGTTTCATATGCCACAGCCAAACAGTGCAGGACACTACTCAAATAAAGAGAGCTTCGAATCAATATAACTCTGAACATAACCTTGCACTGTCATCTTGTAGCCTCCAGGTTTGCCCAGATGGTGGAGCAACTGCCCCGAAAAGGCACTGGCCCAAGGTTCGATCGCTGAACCAGGACAAACCTTGCCTTACGTGAACCTCCCAGGGGTAACACACAATCATCAGTACATGGCCACCGAGGCCAGAAATGGAAGCCTCACAACTGTTTTTTTTTTTTTTTTCAGATGCCATAGCCACTGGAACTATTACAGCAAGTTGCCAAGAAATTCAGGCTCAAGTGCATGAACTACTTTGTCAGTGGTATTACTGCTAGGATTTTCTAGTCAAATATAACTAGCAAAGTGAATAAAACCCCAATGTTGGACATTCCTGGTAAGCTTACCTCACGGTCTACGGCTACATAAAATTGCTTGATACCCTCAAGGGTAAGCTCCTCCTTCTTCACCAGAATTCGGATGGGGTTGCGCATGAAGCACTTTGTCACATCCAGCACATCCGACGGCATTGTAGCCGAGAGCAGGATCACCTACAAACACAACACACAAACTAAGTTTCACACACAAGGTAATGGTAAAAGAAAAAGCCTGCTTTTCATACTGGCTACTACTAAGTAGTGAGTGACCATACAAGTATCAAGGCATACCTGAATGTTTGAGTTTAGTGTCCGGAAGACGTCGTAGATCTGATCTTTAAACCCTCGGGACAGCATTTCATCAGCCTCATCCAGCACAAAAATGCGGATGTTGTTTGTTCCTGGAACACAGAATGCACATCACCATTAAGCATAGATGGCAATAGCATTAATCAGCCAACAAGTACTCATACCTCAAGATCTAGGCTCCTTTTTATGCTCAAGACAACTTGCCACCTATCAGAAAGCGATGCTACAACACACTTCATTCAAAAAAATGAGATCTATGCATCTTAAGTAGTTAAGGCCTGCAGAAAGACAATGCCCATATGACGGCACTCTCAATAGACACACTCGTAAAGCTAAATTTCTTAATGAAATTGAATACCAGTATTTCAGATTTCTAGGTAATGCGAAGTACCAAGGTTGCATGGAGTCCCTTTGGCAGAACACACTTATTTACGTTATTTGATTTATGTAATCCCATAAACAACAATAACTCTGTTCAACTGAGAAGCCCAAGAAACAATAGAGCCCAGTCCAAACTTGTGCTCCACGACAGTAATGAGGCAAAGGTGACCACGTGCCAGTAGTAAGTAGCCAGTTGTGTTCATTGAAAGAGCCAAGTGTAATAATACAACAGCACTGCCCGCGGTTTTGGAGGACCCAAAACATATGTTGTATACTTGCTACATCATGTGGCAGTGCTCTGTGCATGCCGAAGTTACTGATCGAGTAATCACAGCTAGGCAAGCTGATTAAGGGAGAACATGGGTTGTGGAGATTATTTCCTGCATTTTATGGCCAACTCTGATGAAAATAAACAAGCTTACTTAGTTTTTCCGTGTCGATTTCAAATATGCAATACTTTTTCTTTAGGTTTATTAGTTCAGGATATTGACAGTGCTGCCACTATGTCTCCGGAGACAATGGGAAAAAATAAGCTGCTCAGCAGAAAGTGCACATTATTGAACAGCCAGATACTACCAATGTGCAATAACCGCAATGCTGCAAAAAGTTTTCAAATGCAATTATAAATAGCCATTCTGCAGGTGATCAAAATTTTTTCCTTGTACTAAGGCTACCCCACCAAAAGAAAATAAAATGGAAATATAGAGGCACACAAATTTGAAATACTGCTCTCAGCAATTTGTAATATGCAGATTAGGCTTTCTGATAAAGAAAGAATTGTTGCTCTAGCTGTTCTAGATCATAAGGTATCACTCCGACAGTCTGGTGAAGTGACTCAAAAACATGTTTTAAGAAAAAAGCGAGAAAACATGCAAAACCATATTTTATTTACAAATTTACACCTGGAACAGCTCAGTAGGCACCAGGCACGTAGTCCTGCTGACTTCCAGCCAGTGTGCTGCTTTTCGAGGGACTGGCGCAAGTTTTCTGATGCTTTGTGCTTCTTGGCTGATGCTGCCATTCGACGCCCATCTTTCTCGACCATGCGGGTGCAACTTTGCTGGCTTGGATTTAAACATAGTTCTTTCATTATGCCCAGATCATCGAATGCAGGCTTTCGTTGTTATTTTGTGTTTTACCACGCTGGCAACGTTGCAGTAGTTTCTTGTCTGAAAGACATTCATATATGGGACGTAAAGCCTGACACACATCAGGAGGAAGCTTTCGAGGTTGTTTTGGAATCGGCTCACCCTTCGCCACTGCAGCATTTTGCTTGCACCACGAGTTTGGGCCTGATGGACAAAGAGCGTGATTAGCCACATCATCGTTTGATGTAATGTGATATGTGACCACCACTGCATTTTTAGTGGCATCTACATCTCTTATGTGGGTCTTCAGAGCCAATCCGTAGTATGAGGTTAACCTGGAGATCAAGTCTGCTGTCAAACGGCCTTTTCCACCAAGACTCATGTCCAGGGCCTCTGTTTTGCCACCAAGTTGCGCAAAGCCGTCCCCACGAGCTTTTGCATGCGACTCACCCAGTCCTCTTTTTCAATTGGGATGTACCGATACACTACATCATCTTGTAAAGCGAGATAACTGCGTCTGTTCCCATCACAAAATACCATTGTATACGGCAGATTATGCCGCTTCAATGATCACCTGAAATGGTTGAGGGCAGCTTCCACCTCCATCTCGCCAGCTTTCTCATTAGTATTCTTCTGACACTTGTAATCATTCTTCCAGGCTCCATAGGAAGGGTCCCTCTCCTTAGGCCCCGACTGCAATCCAGCACAGAAAGCCGAGCACACGTCAGCTGAACAACTCGATCACGGTGCCGACACCGATATGGGATGTATGACCGTGGGTCATCCATGACCCGTCATATGACACCGCTAAGTTCCTGGTATGACTCGGGTTCAGTTCAGCGTAAAGCTCGTGAACAGACTGTGGGCAGTTGCTCATCAGATTACACACCGCGCGATCCGCCGCTGGCGCCAACTTCGTCTTCACATTGCTCTGCCACGCTTTCGTGTGAAGAGCCCGACGGCTGATGCCCATCAACGAGATACGTAATTGAATGCAGTCTGTCGGTTCCCCTTTCCTGCATGGCACGCATAGCCAAAACGTTCACAGCGAAGGGTTTCATTCGTTCAGCACTGAACGCACGAGCTCCGCAGTGACGCAATCTCTCCACAGTTCGCGCACATAAAACGCAGCTTCACAGTGAGTCCGTATTCCCGCTCGTCTCGAACAATTTGTGAGGCACCATTAGATATTGCAGTTCGCAAACGTTAATGAAGTGTTCACGGCACTCAAATCCACAATCGTAAACGCAGTCCGATCAGGCGGACGAAGTGCATCGTCGGTATTGTCACCTCACTTCCTCTCCGTCGCTGGAGCGGAGGAAAACTCCGATAGCTTTGCTTTGGCTTTCACTTACTCCTCCTCCAGCTTGGAGGGTTGCTGGTAGATTGTATCTTGCCGTACGCGAGCGCTGGTCGAAGGGTCTGCGGCAGACAGACTTGTCACAGTATCCACAGCAGCCGATGCAGTCGTTAGGCCTGCCGTTGCTGCATCGACGATTTTAGCATCGGATGCTGAAATTGTGGGATCCTGGGCACTTTGCAGTGTTAAGCAGCGTTTTTTGACGTTTACATGAGCGTCTGTCACACTTTGTTCACACCAAACTTGTGCCGCGTACGAAATTTGCGCTCCGTTTCAGACATCGCACCCTGCTTCCTCGCTGACACTGGGGCAAGATGGCATACCTCAATGCGCGGCTCCAAGCGCTGAGCAGATGATGGCCATAGAGTTCCACCAATCTGGAGGCTAGCTCAAGTCACGTGCACCAAGTGACGAATAGGAAGACGTTCTAGTACCTTTTTTGCCATTCATTTTCTAAGTGGCTAATGGCTGAATGGGGCCTGTTCTGGTGGAAACTTGAAAGGAAACGTCGGCTCTTTCAAATGAGACCAAGATGTCCGTGCTAGCACACGTGGACGAGCAGGCAGGCATTTCGGGAAATGTGCCGTTTCAGCTCAAGTTTCGCCTGAAATAGGGCTAGTACATGTCGTATAAGGCGTCACTGCGGCTAAAATACTGGTGTTATCGGTATGAAATTAACAATGTAAATGCAATAATAGCTGTAGATTCCAAAAATGCAATAAAACAATAGAGTATTTCCGTGATTTTTGGTTGCCAAAACCCATGTCCCCCCTTATAGGGACACTAAAGGTTACCAGAAACTCAAGTTAAAGTGGTAGAGCAATGTTCTAGAACGTCTAAGGCGTCAATTTAATCGCTAACAGACCTTTAGTAACCGAGAAATTTAGGTAAATGCATGACACGATTTGAGACCCCCCAGCGACATTCCGGTACTAGCCCGATGACGAAAGGACTCCTCATAATTTGTGTTACTAATACTCAACTACTCGTATTAAAAATATTATTTCATTCGATTATAAGACGGAAAAAAATGCTACTTGTCTATGTCTATTCGATTCTAAGAAAAAATAACATTTTGATGTTACCCTTTAATAATATGGGTGTTCGAAAGGTTTCGTTTTCGCTCGACTCTGCGCCGCGCACGCTTTGGAGTATTAGTACTTTCGTTATTGCGCCGTGCTGTGAGGGTTCTGCTGGCTCGCGAAACTTTCATTTGGAACAAGCAGCGAGAATGCCACGTCCATGTGATGTCGTGGGAAGCCCTCGGTGCTTTCCCGCTCCGGAGAGCCGGTGTCGAGGCCGCCGTCGTAGTACGCAACGATGCCGGCAGTGCGAGCCCTCAGCAGCAGGTCGCGCTCATCGGTGCTCAAATCGCTGAAGTTGAGCCTACCATCGCGAGCCAATCTGTCGGTGTCAGGGTCCATTGCGACGAGCGTCAAAGTTTGCGTCATAGAAGGAAGTACCAGCGTATGGGCGTCTTGCGCTGGAGTTTGAGGTATAGTCTGGGTCGTGCCAGCTTGCGTCGTATTGAGCCCTGGCTGTGGCGAAGCACGTTTCTAGGCCGAGTTTTGCGTCGATTTGCACTTTTTTATGCCCTGTTGCGAGTGCGAAAAGGCTCGTCACTTCTCACAGACCACGCTGCGAGCCCGCCGCAGCCTATAGTTTAACGAAAACGGACTCTCCGTGTGCCGTGGGACGTAATGTGGGACGTAGTTCATTTCTCCTTCCGCTAGCCACCATACTCCCGCTTTCGCTCTGCTGTCGGCTCTGTCTTGGCTGTTTCTGGCCGCGCGTTTGCGTTTTGCGCATAAAAGCCGTAGCGCCGTCTGAGGACGCCGTTCTACTCACCGATGGCGCAACGTCACTATGAGACCATGATGTCAGTACTCCTTGATCGGAGGGCGGGCGATCTGAACTGCGCTAGAGGTACGCGGACGCTTCAGAACACATTTTCTCTTAAAATAAGTCTCTCCTTGGCATGAAACAAGCGTTTCAAGGTTTCTGTGATGGTATTTCAACAGTCCACGTTGACTTAATACTAACCTTTAGTGTCCCTTTAACAAAATGTGTAGCATCACTATTGATGGAATTCAAAGGAACACATGGGCTGTGAGACACACTGTTGCAGAAAACCATGCATTCATTTCGACACTAAGTAAAAAGTTTCCAAGGAAAGTAGCGTGCACATAAACACAGTTAAACTTCAACATAACGAAGTCGGTAATATCAGCAATTTGCTATGTCACATCGAAATTTCATTGTATTGAAATAAGCCCTTTTATGCAAATAAGTAGAGTTCCTGATCTATTTTTTTTTTTTGCACGGAAAGTAGCCACAGAATTTTCCGACCTATCGGACAATCGAAAAAAGCATATTTAAATGAGAAAGGAATTCATTTTGATAATTCAGCAGTTGGCGACAAATGATGCAGTTTCATGCCATGTCAACGATATCTTCAGATCGGCGGTACGAATTAAGCGAAGCCAGCAAAGCTTTGGCGAGCAGACCGTCCCCGCGGACGATAGCGTCACATGCACTGGGACGACACTATCATAAGAAGCGTCGGCAATGGAGAGCGAATGATTCATCTGCCCCTCGTTTGAACAGGTCAACGAACGCAAGATTACGCAGCCTTCAATACTAAATGCATGGAAAGACAGTTTACATGATACCACACGGTCTGGGCAAGCAGACTTTGTGCACGACACCTTACTTTAAAGCATGGTGCGTGGCTGCATATGCGCTCAGCCACGATTCCCCACCCCCTTGCATGTGCTTGATCGCGTTACTGCGAACTTGCTTCCCTCCCCTCTTTCCCTATGCTCATGAGGGAAGGCGGCACTCGTGAAGCCATTATCTTGTTTGACCCTCGCATTTGGACTTCATACGGAACATTATGCAGCTCCACTTCGGTGGTCGCTCTTGTGGCGTGATTTGATAGGCGCATTCGCAAGCAGCCGCTTGGTAATTTAATGATATGACCATCTGCATCATTAAAAGTCTCCATTTATTCTCTCGGCATTCCTTTGCAGTGCCAGTGAAATTTCGTTATATAGAAATCGCATGCAAACGCACTTCATTATATTTGGTTTCTAACTATATGCTGTTCTATAAAGAAGAGGTTATGAAAAGTACCATACTTCTTTATATTTACGTTTGTCTTTTTGCATTAGTCACTTGTCTTAACTTGATTGAATCAAGTACAGTCGAACCTCGATATATCGAACAGCGCGGTGATCGCAAAATAGTTCGATATAGCCAGAATTCGATATATAAAATCACGTAGAAAACGCGTCAAAAACTAGCACAAATCAATCAATGAACCAATCGTGGCGCAATAGATACTCGCATGAAGCTTCAAACAAAGTATTTATTTCGTTCGCTGAAAGTACTGAAGCAGCGTAGCCTGCTTCATATTGGCAACCGCGTGCTTGACCATGGCGTCCTCAACATAGTCCAAATGGTCCACAAGAGACGGTCCAGTGCCTTCTATTGCGCCGCAGTAGCGGCGTACAACGGCCAAAGCAGCTACAGCCTCAGTTGCAGTCGGGAGCGGGGCAACATCAGCGCTTGCTGGATCAGCCTCGGCAGCGTCTTCGTTTGGGCGCTCAGCAGTCACTTCTGCCACGATCTCCACATCTGTTGACTCCGCCACTGTTCCGGTGCTGTCGTCACCGCCAATGAAGTCCTCAATGCACATGCTGTGTGGCTCAGCACCTACAAAGCGCCCCAACTGACTCCACGGCCACCTCGATCACGCGCGCACGGCGGGGGCGCGGGCGCGCGTGATTGAGGCGGCCGGGCTTACGGCCGGGGAGCGCGCGCTTTAGAGAAGCGCGCGCTCCCCTCGAGACCGGCTGTGGCTGGCTCCATAGTCTAGTAACGTTGGCTGGCTTCAAGCCACCGCGTGTGTACGCCGCTACGTTCAAATGGCGCCCTCGGCGCAACCGATGTGGGAGCTGTCGTACGCAGCAGTCTGGAACGCCCATCGCGCCGCCGCTATCTTCGAGAGTGTTGCGGGAAAGCTCGCCTCCTGTCAACAGAGCGCACTTGGTCTGGGGCGGCAGAGTTCGATATATCCATTTTACATCCGGCCCCGTTCGAAATAAAAAATTAAAAATGCATGCGATTTTCCACGCGATATAGAAAGTGTTCGATATACGCAATAATTCGATATATCCGTGTTCGATATATCGAGGTTTGACTGTACTCCTTTGACGTATGGCTTCTTGAACTAGCACGAAAGGACGGTGCAAGTAACGTCACAATTTAGTTTTTGTGTGGATTTTTCTGCAATCGTGCACTCCCTGCCCCACATCTCTACTTCAGACTCTTTCAGGGAGCAAAATGAAGTTTTCTTAATACTCGACGCAAGATTAAAAAAAATCACAGAATGAGCCAGATTTTTTAAACTCTATAATAGATTCAGGATTTCACATTCAGCATGTGCACCTTTTGCATTACTTTCTGCTTTGCCATTCTAATTAGCTTTTCCTTATGGACTGGCACAGAAGAACCTCAGCGATACGATCCCATTACGTACAATTTCCTGGTGCCAACGTTCATAATCGAGAACACAAAAAAATGACTTTATAGAGCTACGTTGATTTTTTACCGGTCTATATGTCCCCATGAAACACGTTTTTCCAGCACCAACATAACATTCAGTACATTGCCAAACTTCAATCAAAGGATGTATTTTACAGCCGCGCGTCTGGTGCCTCATGCACAATTCACGCCACACTTCGCATTACGTAAATGTCAACTACAGCCGAGTATGTTAGTTTGGATGAAACGTTTTTTGGTTAATACATTATTTTTTCAAGGACGTATGGACCAGGTTCTACTGTATACACCAAGAACTGATCTTCAAAAGATGCATTTGCTCAAGGTAACAGAACACATGGAACTCAATTATCCCTGTGCCATAAATTTCAACTTGTGAAGATAAAATGCATAAAATAAGAAAAGCTCTTATCAACTTGCAACCCATGCTACTTCACCAGAGAAGAGCTGCAGGTGCAAGCACTGGATGACATATCTAGATGGGTCACACAAGACTAGATTCGCCATCTGTCCAATCTGTTCCTGCATAGCTCATGCTTAAAACAGAGTTCTACATTCAAAGCACAGCAGACGCAATTAGAGCTGCTAGGGTCAACCAAACCAGATTACTTTAATTGCCTGCTGTTCTTTGATATGCCCGCAAAGCTTGAAAATGAGCATTTTTCCGTGCCACCAGGGGTGCTACAGCTGAAGTAGGATTTGGAGCAATTTTTGGAGGAAATTTGGAAAAAATTTGGGAGCAGGAAAATCCAAATTTGGAGAAGGTTGCAGAGAGAAATAACTACAATTTGGAGCACCAAATACTAAATTTGGAGCAGTCTAATGTGGAAGAAAACTTAATTTTGGAACAGAAAAGAAACAGGTGTGAATATTTACAGCAGTTATTTAGAACCAACTCCAGCAATGTGACATAGAACACAACATAGGCGTTCTTCCTTCAGTCCTCGTCTTTTGCGCTGTGCACACATGTCAATATTGAAACACCAACTCGCCCAAGCTTCCACTTTATCAAGCTTGAATGAAAAATACTGCGGCAAGTCTGGGCATGTTGGCACAGCATGGCCCAATTTCAATGAATTTCACATCTTTGGCGCAGAAATTAGCAACTGCATCAAAATGGCACAATTGGCGCAGCTGTTACACCCCTGCGCCACACTTATCCATGACCGAAAATTGAACATGCAACCTTAAACTCAGCATAATGCTATTGTGCCAAAGCTACTGCAATGTTTCAGTTCATACTTAACGAGATAGATTTGTAGCACCAGTGATTGAGGTCCCATGGCAAAAGTTCCATTGGCACCTCACCCAAAACCAGTGCCATAATTTCTGACCTTGCGACAGCTGCAACCGTCTTGAAAGCGTACGATCCCAGTGCTTTTAAAGGTCAATGGCCTGCCAACAGCACACCACGCAAATTGTCTTATATAACACAATGCTGAATGCTATTCACACTTTGGCAAATTGCTAACTACTGAAACATATCATCTTTGCAACGTCAATGCAAGTACAGTAAAACCTCATTAAATCGGAAAATCTGACAACCCGAACTTCTCTGGTCCCAGCAGGCTGTATGCATTATTTAATGGAATCAAAGTTTTGTTAGTTCAGGCACATCTGAGATTGAAGCAACGAAAATGTACGATGCAAAAGCTGTTCTAGCATCCAAGTGAAATGAGGCAGCACAGTCCACATAGCCATAGTGAGCAGTGCAAATCGAACGAGGAAAACTTAATGCTTTTAGAGCCTTTAATCTCAAGTTTACTCCCGCACATAACACAGTGTTGGCTTTGTGTCTTTGTAACTGCATAGTCTCCATCCATGATCGTGTTGACAGCGACCACGGTTTCGAGCACAGCGGTTGCGGCAAGCAGTAGTTTCATTATGACTCTGCAATGGCTGCACGGCAGAAGCTGTCGAGGATGAAAAGCACTGGCTGTATCACAATGGACGGACTACCTGTAGGCGACCAGCTGATGGGCAAACAAATAATCGGGATGTGCAGGCGGTAGTGAAATGCACGTCTTGGATGAAGACATGCACCACGGCTGCACTGCGAAGGAAGTTCGGAGGCCTGCACTGCTGCAAGTGCTACTCAGTCAATGAGAATTGCAGCTTGCACACTGGTTTTGTGCAAAATGGACACTAGGTACGTTGATTAATTCAGCAAATAAGAGCATGTTAATGTTGTAAGCTTTGTTTGTTATTTTGTTATTTTTGTTATTCTTTTTCTGATACCCTGAATAATTCAACATTCGGTCAGTTATGACGCCTTTTTACCAGTCCCATGAAATGCTGGCATGCTTGTGACAATCATAATTTCATAAAAGGCTCCTAAAACACGATGCCATACTTGCCAACCCGTAGATTTTTAAAAATTCGTAAAACTATCGCAAGGGGGAGGGGGGGGGCAGCACTTTATTATGGATTTACCTTTTGCGACAAGCTTACTCATGTTTTCACAACCGCAAGTGAAATCTGTTTTTGAGAGTAAAGAGTGAAAACACCACTGGGGCTCAATTTATTTTTGCAATAATTTTGCTGTTGCCGACTTCGACTGCTTCAGAAACTTCTCAGTGTAGGTTTGCTCAAACCGAGTACCACTCTGGTGCTCCTTGACCATCAGCAGACTTTCAGATGTATTCTCACACACAGATGAGCGAAACTGTTCTGCGTTTTGTTCACAGTGCTGAATATTCTCTCACATTCAGCATTGCTGTGGGGAATGGAGAGAATACCCAGCATGACCACTGAAATTCTGTGGAACCTGAGCGATCTGTTGACACTTCGAACGCTTCCCAATTGCGATTGCTGCACATGGCACCTTGGTTCATTCAATATGTCGGCTGGAGCCCGATATACTTGCAAGTTGGCAAACTCTACTTCAAGTGCGTCGATTGCTTCTTTTGATTCGCCACTCTGCTGGGGCAGAATAGCAGGCAACGCCATGATATGATGTACGCTGTTGAATGAAGCAGTTTCCAGAGCTTGTACTTGAGCAACTGCAGCCACCTTGCGATTGACGTTTTCTAGCAGGAATTCGTGGCGGATGTAATCGCATGATGCCGTTAAGTACAGACATACAGTAGAGAAGAACTGCTCTCTCTCTCAATGCAGCTCAATGTCTCAACCACAAAGTAGGTTGTGCTGCCAACGACTATGTCTTCCATCACCTTTCTGGTTCTCTGCAGCTCCATAGTCAACTTCCAGCAATGAATGACATGCCTTGACAAAACCTGGACGCACAAATCTAGTCAGGAGACCTTAGAAAAGGCAGTTCAAGAGGCCCCTCAGTGCATGAATCTGAGGACCCTGTGCCTGAAGGCAGCTTGCCTTCTCAAAAGGCAGCATAACATCTTGGAAAAAAAAAAAACAGCATGCCCTGTTAAAGGGAAGCTGAAAGGTTTTCCAGAAAAAATGAGTGAACATCTGTACATAATGATTTTCAACCCTCCGAATTCGAATATCGTATCGAAATTGAGCGAAAGAAAGCGCAAATATATTTTATTTTGACGAAAAGTGCAGCAGCGGACACGCCCAGCTCGCGCGTCTCGTTTTCGCCTGCGATTGGTCAGTGCGCCTCGTGACAACTCTAGTAACCGACCGCTGCCGCTACACATGAAGCGTGGTGCCAGGTAGTTTGGTGCTGTTTTTCTGAGACGGTAATGGAAAATTTAGAGACTGCGTTTTTTACTCCCAACATGTACGAGCCGATTGCGAAGAGCCGGCCTCTCGAAGAAGCAAGCGATGCTGGTGCGAGCAGTGCTTTCGACGTGAACGAAAGCAAAGTCTTGGGATCTCCTCGTGTTGTAAATGCTCTTTGGTGAGTATGCTTTTGCAAAGCGATCTAGTGATCTCGCCGATCTTTCGCCGATCTAGTGAGCTCATTTCCGGTCAAACAACTGTAGTGTTGTGTTCCTGACTGCCTCCTCGTGGAACATAAGCGGGGATGCGATCGTCTGCATTTGTGCGCTGTCCAAAGCTGTCGGCAATCTACAAAGACGGTTTATACGCGTGAAAAGCTTCCCGGTTCATGCAGTACGTGTAGTGACCATCTGTTGACTACCACTCACGTTGATTACCACTCACGTTGACTACCACTCTACATACACGCAGACGCACCAACAAAGGAATGCAGGGTCGATCGAAGCAGATTACGATGGCACGCACGCAGGAACAAGCGCGGTCAGGCATGGTCGCGGACACTGCGAAGGAACGAAACACTAGAGTTGACGTCACAACACCGCAGTTTCCAGTCTCCGCTCCGCTCGCTCGACGGGGGGCGGAGCTACAGCGCAATTTCAACCGACGATTACGTCGCTCCTAAATGAAAAAAAAAATCCAAATTTTACCTACAGGGTTTATAAGATTCCCGCATCCGTATATGAGCGTCTTATTGAATTCGACAGACTCTTCAGCTTCCCTTTAAGCACCAATGACAAAAAAATAATACAGGCACTCCTCACAGGTCACGTGGCTGGCTTCTCCAGAATCCTTGGTATGAAGTTTGTTTTTTTGCTTGAAGTACTAATGAGCTCCTTTCCTCTTTAGCGAGAGTTCACCACCATTGGTGCTTTTTTTCCCAAGGCCTGCAGCAGTCTTGTGAAGATGTGTAGCAGACTTTGGAGGCAGTGCAGGGTTCTTGGGGGGGGGTTTGTGAGGAAGTCTTCGCAATTTGGTAGGACTCCAAAAACAAGCTTCGCTTGTTGCACTGCTTTGTTTCAAATAAAAAAAAAAGCTGAGTAGTGGTTTCCACAGGTCGAGCAGCCTCTTCAAACACTTTCCCAACGACAGCCAATGTGTCGGCAAATGCTTCAACATCTTTCTGACCTCAGCGTCATGCATTTTTTGGAACTCTAAGTCGATCTGTCCGTTTCAAGCTTTACTCTAGGTAAAAGAAAAATGTGAACTAAAGCCTCATCAACCTTTACAGGAAGACAAGAAGCTCCTTTCTGGGCGGCCAAGTTGATGAGATGGCACGGGCAACCAACCCCTATCAAACCTAATTGAGCCTCTCTCAATACAGTAGGAAAACTGTTCTTGCCATTTCTTGACGTTGGCATTGTCCGAACACATAGCCAACAGGTTTCTGAGAGGCAAATTCCAAGACTTCATCTCGCCCAAAACCAGAATTGCAATCTTGTGACATGTCGCTTCCCCTTGGATTGTCTCGAGGCAAAGAAGGCAGCTTTCGACTACTCGTTTCTTTAACGAAATGTCACAACAATAGGGTAAATCTGCATATCCCTATTGTTACTGCCATCCACAGCGATCGAAAATACCTGCTGTTTTGGGGCATCCAGCAAAGGAGTCTCTGCGCTGGCGGCTATTTCCTGAACAATTAACACTGTCTTTGTTCGTCCATAGGCGTAGCGTTTCGCTTCTTCGCACTTGGGGAACTTCCAGAAAAGCGGTCCAGCATGATCGCTGGCACTCAGAGGGATGTTGTGTTCAACTAAAAACGCTGTGAAGAAGCATTTTGCACGAATCACATCGAGGACATTGTCGCTGTGTACAAAACTTGCTATTCTTGGCTGGCTGTCTGCGGGGACTCGCACGTATCCCTGGTGCTTTTTCGAAGCGATGTGGACCTTGATTTCAGACTTGTCGCCACGCGATATGTTCACATCACAGGCACACGTGGTGCAGAATCCGAACTTCTCCCTTTTCTTCAACGGCACGGAAATTCTGCCGTGTACTGCGAAGCCGCTACATGCCGGAGTCTCACTGCATCCGACACAGCAGCTCGTGCGATGCCAACACTGCAGTGACTGAAGCTGACTGAAGTCCAACCCAGCGCTCCCACGTAAACAAAGTCAACAGCATGGCAACAGGTCTGCCAAGGCAAGCTTTGGATATAATTCCTGACCCCCTAGTAGACGACACAAGTCACTACAACCTTGTAGCGGCTGATGATATCACGCATACGTATTGCCGTCTCTTGGCGGCACAGGGTACCAAGGTGTAGCTTTACTACATTTTCACTTTTTTTTTTCGAAAATAGAATGTTTTCCGTAAAATTTCAAGCACGATTCGTAAAATCTTAAGCCTGCTCAAAATTCATACATTTTACAGAAAATTGGGAAGAGTTGGCAGGTATGCTATGCTAAAATTAATTGAAGGGGGACCCGGCACTTCGGAACCGAAAATCGGCCAAAAAACTCGGTTTTCACTGACCTTATCTATGTTCGCAACTTCTTTCTGCACCTATGTATATGAATTTTTGTAGCTGCATACCATCAACTTCCATCGTTACCAGAGTTTAAAAATGAAAACTGAGCGCTCTACTTTTTAAATTGAGTACAGACAACCCAGGATTTTACATCTTTATTACGCGAGATCTACGTGCTCAATCAGCACATTTTGGTCTCATTCAGAGCGCACTTTGACCCTTTTTTTTTTTGCGGTAAGCAACCCCGAGCGTCTTCTCTGGACGAAAGACAAGGCCTCAAAGATGAAGAGCAGCAGCCACTGCTATTGGCTAGCCAACGCACATGAGCAAAATGGCACTACCCGGTTGTATGGGAGCAGCTGACTTGATGTATTTGTACCCCCCGGCACCATCTTGAAAGGCTTGTGTACTACGCACGTCTCGGAAGAGCATTGTGTTGCTATGCCTGGAAATGTGAAAAAGTATCGTACTCTGCATGCTTTCGGTCGGAAAAAATGGAAAGGTCACCGGAGGAAGCCTGAGCAGTCATCACATCCCTCAATCAATTGATTCTGGGGAACGAAGCGTCGATGCACCACGACCATGCAATACCTTTGAGACTGATCACGTTCCCTCCAGCAGCGGTGACGGCGGAAACAGCACTGAAGTATTGACTGAAGCTAACTCCGATCACCCAAGAATTGATGCCGAAGTGTTGACGGAAGCCAAAGTGAAGCAAGAATGTGCCCGTGAAAAAGATGCTCGAGCGTTTTCGTCGGCGCCAACTGATCACATTCCCTCCGGCAGCGATGACGGTGGAAACAGCATTGAAGTGAACTCAGGACGTCTAAGGATTGACGCCAAAGTGTTGACGGACGTCAAAATGAAAGTGTGCAAATGAAAAAGTGACGCTCGAGCTCCTTTCGTCGGCCCCGGCAACAGCGCGGAAAATAGAGCCCTTTGAGACTTGCAGCGAGGCATCAGAACCTGCATCGGAGCACTGCATCGCTCCGATATAATAGTGCATCTTGATCTCAAATCACTCCTAGGCGTTTTATGCTACAGTGTGTGTCGCGGACGTGCATCGGTCATCAGAGGGAACTGCGATTATGGACTTGCCCTCAAGCTGACAGTTAAATGTGACAACTGCAGCGAGATCGCAGATGACTGGACTTTGCCGTGGATGGACAGCTCAAAAACGTGCAACCCGTTCGAGGTAAACTTTGCTGTGAGAGCGATGAAGAACAGGTTGGCACCCCGTTTCCACGCGAACAGCGGAGGCTGCTATGAGAAAATGTGCAACGAAAGTTGCAACTCTTTACAAAGCATTATGTTTTGGCCACAAGAGCAACATTTCTATTAGCTACGACGACATGTGGATGACACGAGGCCACTCTTCCCACATCGGCGTCGGCACAGTGATCGAACTATTCAGTGGGTATATCACCGATGTGGTTTTGTCCAACTTTTGCTTAGCATGTGAGATGGGCCCACAGCCTGATACCGACGGCTACGGAGAATGAAGTGCAAACCATAAAGGTAAATGCCAGAAAAACACCGATAGCAAAGCTGGCCAAATGGAAGTTGAGGCGGCTTTGATCCTTTTTGAGAGATCATTTGAATGCCATGGCCTATTCTACACAACCATGCTGTGTGATGGCGACAGCAAAACATTTTCTGCCATTCAGGCAGAAAGTACCAGGTGAAAGAAAGGCTGCACAAACCATGTGCAAAAACGCAAGGGGACGGCCTTGCGAGATTTGATGCAGAAGCATAGATGTGAGAATAAGCGGGGCCTTGGTGGAAGAAAGAGGCAGGCTGACTGGTGAACTCATAACCAGGCTGAGCACATACTATGGCCGGGCACTGAAGCCTCATGAAGCTGACGTGGCACGTATGCAAAGAGCTGTGATGGCCACTTACCACCATGTCACATCCACGGCTGAATGCCCAGACCACAGCTTGTTTCCTGCTGGCTAAGGTTTATGGTGTCGGCATAATGCTGCAAAATCAATGGGCGAGCCTGACCCGAGTCACGTCTACAATCTACCAGAAGATGTCACGGAAGCACTGCTGCCTGTTTATATCCGCTTATCGGAAAAGGCTTTGATTGAAAGATGCCAATGAGGCAAAACGCAGAACTCCAGTGAGAGCTTGCATTCAGTAATTTGGAGTTTGGCCTCAAAATGAAACGTGCAGTGGCAGCTTCGCAGTGGAAGCAGCTGTAGGAGAAGCAGTGCTGCGCTTTAACACCGGAGATCTCTATTCTGCAACATAAATTTTGGGGCAGATAGACATGTCTGTCACAGGCACCGTCTCCAAGACAGCACAAGAGAAAGACCACCGCCGCAGCATCAGCTCCAGCAAGAAACAGACAGCTTCACTGAAGCTTGGAAAACTGGTGAAGAAGCATGAAACCAGGATGCACCCAGACTACGCTTCTGGTGCATTTTGATGAATTACCGTTGTTTTTTCTAGAGTAAAGATGTGCTGGAATGTTTTTCCTTGATTTCTCAAAACAATTTTCATGCCCTTCCTCTTTGCCGGAGTGATATCTTTTGTTCTGCTTGGGCTATCATTATAACTTTTTTTCCTAGTAAGATAAATAGAGGTGGTGTGTCAAGAAAAATTATTTTATAATACTTCTTCGAGACAATTTTGAAAATTAACCTTTCGTTCTAGTATCAAGGTGGGCATTTTTTATGACTAAATTTGACAAGCTATAACTTCACTTCCAAATGGCCTAGTACAAAAGCTTATGCCCAAAGACACACTATGAACATTCAAAATTGATTCCATGTGCTGCACTTTACTATGCAAGGTGGTGTTAAGGAGGTATGCGGGGATCAGATCGCGAAAAACGAAAAAAGATCGATTTTTGGCAATGACGCGTTTCGGTATCTGCAATGCCTAATCTACATTGTATCAAAATGGTTCGACTGAAAACGCACTAAAAGTGCCCGAAAAAAATTTATCAGTCCGTAGGGCGAGAAAACAGCTTTAAATCGCATAAAATCACCGCAGTTCGTGGAGCCCTAACTCGTCTTTCCCGCCACCGAACGCGAGTGCCATCTTGGTAACGTTCGAAAGCTTGAAGTTTCGCCATTCCGTTTCTGAATTCTTCGGTCGTCGCCATCTTGTAACAAACACACAAACACAAAAGAAGCGCGGGTCTGCTAGAGGCGGTCACACGGGCCCTGCGATGAAAGCGGGCCTCCGATTGGTTGCCGTACTGAAAGGCGTCTCGCCATTGGTTGCTGCTGCAGCAGCGGGCAAGCTGGCAACCACAGCGGACCACAGTTGTCTGCTTTGAAAACCACGCCGGCGTCTTTCTTCGTCTGACACTCGCAGAATTGGGATTTATGAAAGCTCCCATGTCAGTGATGGATCGTCGCTCGTTGGAAAAGAACATTTAAATGAAGCATGCCTTCAGAAAACGGAAGCGCAAGCCTCCTACGGCGAGAAAAAGACAGCGGCCAGCGGGAAAAACGGAGAACCCGACTGAACACGCGGATAACGTGCCGCGTTATCTTGCACCGTGCGATTCCAGCAGCAAAGCCAACAATCGCCCTGTGACATCGACACTGATAACCAAGCCACCGGAAGACGTGCCAACGGAGGCTCTCGCACTTGTGCGTACGGCCGCGCGAGTCAGCAACCGAGATCGCGTTGTTGGAGGCGACGCGGGTCGAAGGTCTCCATCGCCAGCAGAGACGGTGTGCGTTTCCGATGCATTGTGCGACAGGGACAAGTGAGCCCCAACCGTCGAGCTACATACTGTATGGTGACTCAAGGCTGATCAGACGGATCATCGCACGATTTAGACGTGCCTCGAGCCGCGCTTTGTGTCAGCGGTGGCTGCAGAAGCGCAGGCATGCAGCGTTCGCGACTCCCTTCGCGCAGTGTCCGCGACTGAGCAGAAGCAGCAATGCCAAGAACAAATTTCGGCCCCATGCGACTGTGAGTTCATTGTTACGCCTGTTTCTGCGATGAACTCTGATAGCTAAAACTCTGCTCAAGATGCCAACAGCGTTCTGTGGGTGTACACTGCGATACCAGGCTTGGTCTGGCCATGAAAATGGTGGTCATGCACTACTCCAGACGGCGCAAGAAAAGGATAAAGAACGCCTGAAGAAGGCATCCAAAGCCCACCAAACAATGAGGCAAAGGTGTAAGAAGATGCCTGACAGCAATGATTCAGAATATTACAGCCCTGGTGCTTTTTAATAAATTTGCAGTGCTTTTAAAACGTTGCAGCCAGTTTTCTCAATTGCATATATTTTTTTTTTCAATCACCTCGCACGTGGAAAGCGTAGCACAACAATGGCTGGACCGATTTTGGCCCAGTTTGTTTTGCTGTGATCCACAAGCTGTGCTGTACTTAAAAACAGTCTTGAAATGTTTCTTTATCTTTCCATTATTTAATTATTTCACAATTACTACATGGCTCCATGCAGTGAAGCACAGTCATGTGCATGTTAAGTTGAACAAAAAATTATTAGTGCACTAAAAAAAAATCGAACACTGTCTTGATGTACAATAGACATCTGGGCAAACATGCATGCAAAGTATTCCCAGCTCCCTATCATGTTTTGTTACTGAGCCAGGCTTTCCACAAGCAAGGAACTTATCAATTCTTATAAAACAAAAATTAATTAAGATATCCCAATGGAATTTTAGATTTGTCTCTTTATTGCAATGTGCAGTGTGTGCCAAATTTCAGCCCTTTCTGTCAAGAAACAAAAAAGTTAATTCTGATCCCCTCCTCCCCCCTTAATTAGCTAATTGGGCTTTAAATAAAAGAGATTGTGATTTATACGCCACGAAAAGTATTTGTCCTAGAAAAAATATAATTGCATTTTTGGAATCGGCTGGTAAAACACAGTAACTGTGCAAATTTCATCCAAATTGTTTAAAAATAAAAATATTTGAAGTGTATCGTCCCCCCTTAAGTTGAAATGCACACATTAGAATAAAGTGAAGTATTGCTCAAACACAGTTGCCAGTCACGTTGCAGTTACCCCCGTTGTAATGTAAAAAACAGCGAAGGACATGTTCTGAACAGCAATGCACTGCGAGTAAATGAAACGCCAAGCTAATGGGCTTGCAAGGAGAATGTCTTCCAGCTTTGTTTTTGCCAGCTATCATGTTACAGACCTGAAAAACTCGCTGTGCACTTGAATAGCAATGATCAGGTCCACAAAGGAGCTACTCAGCATAAGCAGACCAAGTCCTCTAATTGTAATTAAATTCTAGGGGCTTTCTGTGCAAAAAACCACTAACAAGGAAGGTTGGGTGATTACAAGCAACCTTAACATATATACAGTAGAACCCCGCTGTTACGTTCCTCACTGCTGCGTTTTCCCGGCTGCTACGTCGTTTTCATCCGGTCCCGGCATAGCTTCCATAGGATCCTATGTATAAGGAACCCCGCTGTTACGTAGTAGCTGTGAAAACGTTCCTGCATGATACGTCGCAACTTAGCACCGCGAACCCGCCTGGGCTAAAAGTAGGCAACGCGCTCCAACTACCATTTTGGCCTTTGACGAGTTTTGGCAGGGCTTGGCTATGGAACTAGCTGCAAGAAGCCGCACGCAACTAGCTGCAAGAGGCCGCCACTAAGTGGCCATTCATGAAAAATGCTCTCACTATCATCACTGTGCTTACAGTCACCGCATGGTTGTTGGACGGGTCGACTCACGGAGGAAACAAACTCAGGAGAGGCCCTGACGTCATTCTTTGTGAAGCCAAAGTGAAACCGGAAGTTGGCATTGCTCGTGGCGTTGCTCCGCCTATCGGGCCAGCTCTCCTCTCTTATCTACATTTCTCCCACGCCGCGCTGCGCGCAACCGGGCTGCTCAGACGCGCGCGCTCCACAGCAATACTAAACAATCGTTAGCACGTTAGCCTGATTACGCCAAAGAGGGCAAAATTTCCCGCCAATATTCCTTCGTCTGTTGCCATTGCGGTGGCGCGGTGACGACGAGGAGCACGAGCCGCATGATGCCGATGAGTTGCCAAATCCTAGCTTTGGAGAAGCCGTCGCGGCTCTGGACCTCCTCCGCAGGTACGTCGCACCTCACAGCGACGCTGACAGCAATGCGGCCTTCCAGGCTATCCAGAAACGTGTGGCGATTTTTAGCGAGCAAAAGAAACGGCAAGCCACCATTCTAGATTTTTTTAGTCATAAGCGCACTCTGTGGAAATTGTCTACAGTTGAAACTGCACTTTTTTCATTCATTTTCGGAGCTTTCCTCACTTGCGTTTTCCCAGCTGTTACGTTTTTTTTTCCCCGGTCCGGTGAAAAACGTATGAACGGGGTTCCACTGTATATAGATGTAAAATTGTACAGCAGGCTGTTATGTCTATGTCGCATCTTCAATTGCAAGCTCGCCTTGCAGCATATGGGATGTGCTTTACTCTGACAATAAAACAAGTGCCCTGTGCATTTTGTTAGACCATATGCAAGCTTTTCTAATTATACTTTCACATTAAATTTTAAAGTTAAAAAAAACCTGAAACAGTGGGCACACATAATGGCTGTTGAAGCTCATCTGTATGGCAAAAATATAATAACTCACGCAGGGCCTTGCGGCTGATCATGTCAAAGACACGCCCTGGAGTGCCGACAACTACGTGGACACCTTTCTCCAGCTTGCGGATGTCCTCGCGCACGTTGGTGCCTCCAATGCAGGCATGGCACTGGGCACTCATGTAGTCACCCAGGGCAATGACGACCTTTTGGATCTGCTGTGCCAGCTCGCGTGTTGGCGCCAAGATAAGTGCCTGGCACTCCTTCAATGATGTGTCAATCTGCTGGAGGATGGCAATTGAGAATGTTGCCGTCTTGCCAGTGCCCGACTGGGCCTGGGCTATCACGTCCATCCCTGAAGAAAAAAGGTGCCATCCCGTCAGTATATCCAAAGACACACAGCGACTACTGCCTGAACCCATCCTGTCAGTCCTTGTGCTAGCCCACCGGTAAGGTAGGAAACACACATGCGGCCACAGTTAGCACGAGACTTTGATAGCATGCCGTCAAAGAAAACAATACATTGAACAATGTTTATGCCCTATTTTGTACTAACATGCCAAGGAAGCCACTTTTACCAGGAGTGAAGGCTTGATAACCCAACATGCGAAAATGAATGCCAGGTCACCTTGAAGTTCCTGCACCAGCTCGCTATTGACAGCTTTTGATGGCATCTAATCGAGCCTAGCCAAGCCAATTACATTTTAGCAGTAAAGACACAAACAGCCTAAACATCACAAAGCAAGCATGACATCGCAAGGATTTGAACAAAGAATGCAAAAAATGGAAGCTTGGCATTCACTTTCTTCTCACCACAATATTATCGGGCAGAATTTTGAATGAATACATTGTCAGTCCAATACCCCTGGTCAGGTAGGCAAATAGGGGGTCACTGAGTGAGTGCACTTCGCCGTTAAGTGTCAAAAAGTTTAGCGACACTCATTGTAGAACACACTTGCCTACAAGTGCAATCATCGAACTCACTTTGCTCAGTTTAACTGCATAGCCTCATGGGCAGTGCTTAAGATATAAATCATCAGTGGACAATTGGCGCTATTTCTGAAAAAGGTTTTCTTTATTTAATATTCTCAGCATCCATGCCTATGAAAACGGCCATTCTTGATCTGCCAAGTGAAACTGTTTCATTTATTAGGCAGCAACACTTCGCCGCCATCAGGACTTCCAAACACGTAGTGCATTGCTTGGGTGTTGGGTGCAATGTCTGGTCTTAGCTCGTAATGATGCTCTTAATGCTATTTCGCAAATGTTGGATATATGAATAACTACCTAATGTGCTGCTTGATTTACCAATAGACAATGGAATCAATTTCAAAGGGCACCTTCGTTTCTCGTCTAACAGCATGCCCTCCAAGGTAACACTCGCTCAAAGTGCCACTCAATTTCCAATCCGACTCCTGTATAAAAACTGATTGAATGTTTCTCTTTAGTGCCCTTTTAGTGCGAAAGCATTATATGCCTCCTTACACGAAAATCCGGCATTGTCATCGGTGTGACGAAAAGATGGTACCAAAAATGGCCAACGGCACGACGAGTAAGCGCGTCTTGTGGGCCACGGTGGCCTCAAAAATAGCGTTTCTTTTTGGTACTTTGCGGTTGAATTAGGTACTGATAATTACAGATCAGGTAATTTATGAGACACACAACCCAAAAATATTTTTCAAAAATAGACTTTTTTGCAATTTTTCGGTTTCCAAGGGCCGCGTACCCCCTTAATGCTAATGTCAGTGGGTGAATAACCTTTGGTCGTGCAGCATGAAACAAAGAACCATTGCAAGCCTTGCAGTAAACTTATTTCCTGCTGCATTTCGCTGTCATAACATTTCTTGCTGTTTCAGTACGTCACCTTCATGTTAGCTGGTTAGTGCTGAATGGCTTCAGTTCGTTGAGCAGAACAAACTAGTGGTGCATTTTCAAGTTACAGATTAAATACAGCAATTGTTTCTCTCACTTAAACATGAAATGGTAGCACCCTCTTACTGCCTGCTGCTTGAGCCATTGATCAAATCAGCCGCAGACACAGTGGAATCGCGAGATCTGCAATGTTTCAAAGCACACATGATGCTTCCAAAGGCAGCCGTTTTGGCTTTCAACTCCGACGAGCATGTGCACATATTCATCTTGTTGGAAAATCGCCGCCAAGTGGGGAAAAAAATGAACTCTACAGAAAGGAGTGTACTCCTGCTACTGTAGAACAGATGTCGCAATGTATAGGTGAGCAGTGCAAGAGGTCTTAAATATAGTGTTTGAAACCATTGTTAGCGGGCTAACTATGCCCAACAGGTGTCGTATGGAAAGTTAAGGTGCAAATGTACACAATGCGTCCTTATGGAAGCTACATAGATGCACAAAATTGAGTGCCCATAACCCTGCACTTACGCGATCACTTTAAAAGTGAAAAATACACTTTACTGTTATAAACTAACCACATATGGCAAAACACCAATGAGGTATACAAGCCTGTTCCAAAAGTAGTGGTCCACAACACTGTGTGTCGCAGCTTTGACAGAGGCAACAAGTGACAAGCCTCTGCACAATGCCAGGACCAAATTCATATAGCATCATTTGCTGTCAGATGTGCAAGTGCCATGGCACAGCCTGACTATTAGTTGATGCTGGAACCATCTCTCAAATTACTACTACATGCACAATAAATGAAGAAATGGCATCCCCAAAACGTGAAGTTGCCACTTGCCATATGCTTGGTCTAATACGACCTTCAATAATAATGGGTGTGAAAGCACCCTCTTTAAGACTATTCAATTATTGTTTAACACATGACATTACTATTTTACTGAAGAGTGCCTGAGGGTGATAATGTAGCTGGCTAATAACCACATTAAGCGCCCACTGCATACCAGCTAACCTCGAAATTCAGGAGATTCGCCAAGTGCACAGGAAAGAGGGACCGGACGAGGACAAGAAAATGTTTCTAAAAGAAACGCCACCACTGAATGGCTGTCAGTAATTAAACGTCTCAGTGCTCATACTGTACCGGCATGCACGCATAATTAAAGAATGTATACTATGTCCCATGACAGTGGCCACTTCACACTCTTAATATGCTTTGCCGCATAACAGAGCAGTACTGCAGCAAAGCTGACATGAGACCAGTCATTATGCAACAGATATATTTTCCTCACGCACACTCTTAACGCACGCCTCGACTCTGAAGCAAACCGGGTTAGGTCTACACACAAGAGTCTGATTTAAATCTAACTTCAGCTAGCTACCTAGCATGCAATGGCAATTACGATGTCGCTGCATGAGGTGCCTTTCTTTTTTTTTTCCAGTGGGGGAGAAGGGGTAGTTTTTCGAGAACCTAACCGATCTGTTAAAAACCTACCTTTGATGCATGGGATAATGGCTCTCTGCTGAATAGCAGATGGCTTCTCAAAACCATAGGCATAGATTCCACGCAAGAGCTCTTCACGAAGGTTCATGTCATCAAAGTTGTCGATGATCTCCTCCCAGTTGCTCTGCCGGAAAAAAAACAAATTAGCACATATTAAAAACAGCCAAACTTAGAAAAAAACATCACAGCACAAACATGCAAGATGCCAACTTCGATACATAAATATGAAATGTAAGCTTTGCCCACCACACACACACACCAACATGTGAAAGAAACCCTGGTGCTGCCAGGTCAAGTCATCTTGTGAACAAAAGTTTGAAGCCTATTCTTGGCAGAAAATGCAGATCGAACACAAAGCGCGATAACCTAGTTGCCGTAAAGTGAGAAATCATTGTAGCACCAGTCATTGAGGCCTCAGAGACCACCGATGTGTTCACCCTAAGACCTCACCCAAGTCTGGTGGGGCATGCTGTCTGACCTCTGGACAATCCAAACCCGTCATTTTATGCAACGGTATTGGTGCTTTTTAAAGGTCAGGCATCGTAACACAGTGCGACAACATATGTGCAAATGTAAACGATGTTCTGAAACGACATGACTTGAGGAATAGACCTGAAAACTGCTTGAATCTTGAGTTGGTTTGACAGAAAAAGTTTAATGCATCAGCACTTAACCAATGGCCAATACAATGCACACGATTACTGCTAAATCAAATATTTTTAGGCAACTTTAACTTGCAGTGCAAGTGGCAGGAATGCTCACCTCGATGATGCCGTCTGGTTCCATGCCTGGGGGCCCATCATACTCCTGGTCCTGTCGTTTCTCAGGATCCCAGTCGCTCGGCCCATTTCTGTTCAAACATAAAGCAAATAAATTATGTGGCTGGCTTCAAACCATACACCAAGGTACATCTCTATGACACTTCAATCCACTTGCATCATGTGCTTAGATCTCAACATCACAGGGCAAAAAAGGTGTCAACTCCAATGTGTAAATATGGAATGCGAGTTTCGCCTGTCAAACACGTCACCATGTGCAGTAAAAACGCTGGTACTGCCACAACAAGTCATCTTGTGGGCAAAATTGAACTAATTTATGGCTGAAAACCCGGAACCCAGATCGGTTACATAAACACAGATGATATAGTTGCTGTAAAATGAGATTTCAGCACCAGTCGTTGAGACCGGAGAACACTTTAGTGTTCGCCCTAAGACCTCACCCAAATCTGGTGGGGCATACTCCGCCATTTCGCGAAACGGTATTGCTGTTTCAAAGGTCAGACATCCGAACACGTCGTGCCAACGCGGGCACTAATTTAAACAACATCCTGAAGCAACAAGGCTCCACGATTGGACCCAAATATCTGTGCGAATCTCCTGTTGGTCTGACGGGGAGTAATCAATCACAACTCCACGTACGCAATGTCCAATACAACGCGCATGATAAGGAACACCTTCGACTTACAGTAAGCAGACGCGATGTTCCATACCGACGCATGATGCAAAGGGGACAGGGCACAGATAGCCGCAGCAAATTCAATATGCTACAGCTGTCGTTCAACGAACGCGAACCCCTCTCGCAAAGTACACGCGGAACTACGTGGGCGTCTTGTCAATGGTACGTTCGAAGGTCGGAAATATTCCGGCTATTTTTCAACAGCTGGAAATGTAAGGCGACTTAGCGATGCTAACGTCAAATCTCTTTTCGCGACGGAACAGCTCATAAGCGGCCACGACTTCTAGATAGGACGAACGAGGATAATTTTATAACAAGCAAAGCGGTAGAACTAGCTTTTTATTGTCATTTTACCGACTCGGGAACAACAAACGAAAACTCGTCAGTAACCAACAATTGTTAGTAATGTAAGCGGTACAAGCAAATGATTACTCGACGCGAACAGGGACTAATAGGAGGGCAAGGTCTGTCGTGGTATTCACTCGAGAAAAGCGATGACACGCCGCAAGGCCTAAAGTAGGCCTAACGGCTGAATCCGGCGCAGTTGGACCGGCGACGCGGCGTAGTTGTTAGTACACGGCAAAATATTTGTCGAGACGCTTTCCCAACCATGCATGATACCACGTATGTGTTACAACTTTGACAATGTGGCTAAATCACCGCCTCTGTATCCCTACAAGCTGTTTCTAACGCGCCCATTCAAACGTCCGGCCCGTCGTGGGCGGCTAAAATTGCCAGTGTTCGATACACTCGCCTAACTCGACCGCAAAAAAGAACGAACAATACCGAACAACTAAGTATCGCTGCCTCAACGAACGCAATTTGTGCACGGCGCATGAAATTGGTCCAAACGCACAATTTAGCTGGGCACGTGTTATTCACAGGGCAGGACCGATACGCCATGATGGCCGTGTCACAAGACGGACCCTAAAATTTTCTGTATTTCTCACACTATCACGCATTAATCACGACCAGAGCAACTTGTTAGTAATACTATACTACTTAGATGCCAATTTTGGCTAATTTCAATGAACTTTAGGCGACAAAATATGCTTGAAGACGGAGCTCACCTTTCATCGTGGGGATAAGACATGATCGCATGCAATTAGTGCGGCACGAAAGGAAAAACCGGCCGCAGTTTCATACCTAGTATCCTTCCGCTTAATCGTGCCGGCGGCGGTTTATCACAGAACTGCTAGTAAAAATACAACTGCGCTATAAAACACTGAAAGTATTAAATTTTTTGTTTTTGATCATGTTAGAACCTCAGAAAACTTTTACATTAGTGAGTATTTGCGTATGGTCGCAAGAACTATATTACAGAGTCGGAGGTGCTTCCGCTTGTGTGAACTGGCATTGCAGCCGCCTCTCTGGCCCTTCTCGCTCGTTTTGCGATACTGATGAACGGCATGTCTAGCCTGAGTTTGAAGAAATTTAGCGCTTTTACAGCTATTGCTTCCGTGTCATAGTACACCGTGTTCAATATTTCCGCGTATTACATTGCTTCGGTTTGGTAAACGGCGAATAGGCGACGCTGTAATATGGTGACTTTTTGTGTGTGTGACGTTTTTGGTTACCGCTGCCGTTGCAATGGTTCATTGGTTTGCCGTGCCAAGTTCATCAACCGGATTGTGCCTTGCCATGATGCACACCGCGCAGGATAGTATTCGAAACTGGTGGTCTTATGTTGTGGTCATATTGTTACTGCAATACAACATAGGTTGCCGGAGAATCGAAAGCGTTGGAAAACCACGGGTCCCGGCCATGTGAGAAGGCGGGGTTCGAAAATGTGACATAGCTATTATGTCGTTGAAGTGCCAGACTCCCATGGCGAGAGCTGCAGAGCACCGGCCGCTCGGACGTAATTTTTTTTTCGTGTGGCTCATAGTAATATACGCAAATAAAAGAAAAACGGCGTCGCGACTTGTTAGTGCCATTCAACGGCAAGATGCATGCAGGGTGCAACGGCGGCGTATGGCGAGCAAAAAATTATGAGAGTTGAATTCTCTGCCATAGTGGTAAATTAAGGCAGTGCATGCTGTTTCCCCAACTCAATGCGACCGTGCAAAAATTAATGAAGTAACATATTTATTGGAAGGACTGCGGCTTCATTTATTTCTGATTTTGAAAGGGTAGTGGATGCCCGTTTCCAATGCTCGGTGACCTGTTCCGTTCCTTTCAGTCTTGTGCACGTTGTCGAGGTTGTGAACACTGAATAACAAGAATGCAGTGTCTTCTTACATTTATTTTCCCTTCAGTGCGAGCGCCAACATACTTCAATAACACTGTTGAACTAACATGGTGCACATCTCTTGAAGCTTGGGAACGACCAGCTTGGACGGCTCGTGGACCGAGTATACAGCGACAACGAGAACTGGAAAAGAAATATTGTCCATTAGAGGCAGTCAAATCGGGCACCAGTGACGCCCCAGAAATGAAACGATGTCACACTTGACCTTTACATGCCTGATCTCTATGCCTGACCCGCGAATCGGCTGCTACGTTCATTCCCTTTTCTTCATGGTGCAGCTCGCTCCTTGGAGAGCAGCCGTTTTGTTTGTTTGGCCCGTGCCAAAGACTTACGTCATCCGAACCCCAGTAATGTCTTCCTCGTGATTCATTACCTGTGACGTTAGCATACGTAATCTGCGCGATCGGGACGTGGACAGCGCGCGTCACGTTCCGCCTCTCCTTTTTTCGCCACCTCCTTCGCTGTTGACACACCAGCGTGACATTTTTGTCACCAGAGGGCAAGAAAGCCCTGCATTTTCTAAAGCCCCTCCCAGTTTCGGTTTCGGTGGGAGGCACGCAGCCCTTTTCCTAGGTCTATAGTCACCCGGGCGGTTTAGAAATGTGGCAAAAACGACCACTATGTTCTGCCTACGCCGGTAGCTAGCGTCAGCTAAGTACAAGGCAATCTAGTCCTAAAAATTCCTATCATCATTTTTTATTCTATGTTAGGACAGTCCGTACACAGTGACACGATATTTAATTAATTGTTTAGATATTGTCATCTTACAAGACGACCTCAACCACACTCTATCATGGCATGATAAATATAATATTGAATTAAATCCCTCCAAATGTAATTGTACCCGTATTTGAAACCCCCGACATAATATTCCCAAACAAGCGATAATAACAAGAAAATCAGCGAAATTAAGTGTCGCACCACACTGTTCCAGTCATCTTTTTTTTTTCACACACAATACGAGAGCGTACAACTTGCCTAATGCTGTTGTTTCAGTGTCCAGTGAGTCGTTTGCCATTTTATACTCAAGTGAAATCTGTATAAAAACAGTCACGTCAGAAGTGTTAACCTACCTACGCACAACCACCTCCTTATCTTGTGCCTCTTTAATTTCACTGATGTATACGTTCGGTGGGATATTGGATTGACAGTCGTGTTTCACAAGCGCGATCGCACCATGCAAGGGCCCCGTGTCGCAGAAAATTCGGTGTCGGCGTTGAGGTGAAATTTCCCGTATAGATTTAGGTATTGTCGCAGCACTGCGCGACTGAGGCAGAGAAAGAAGTAGAGTGTGCGCGCGTGATCTCGGGGGCACTCTGCGCCGGCTGGGCCTGGCCTGTAGCTTCCATCTCGGACCTCGTTTCACCCTGTAAATAAACATCATTCGTAACATCCTATATATACATGCCACGCCTTGCTATATTGCATGTGGCATGTCCGGGTGATATTACCACACCATTCTATCACCGAAATTGCCCATACCTTGTCTTACATTCTTGACAAAGTTATTCCTCGGAAATTGAGAATAACAGCCCACAAACAAACGTCATGAAAGAAAACATCGACAGTGCACGCCCTTTATCTTAAATCTTCTCAGACTGAAATAGTAAAAGTACGAAACAATAACAGAAACCTGAAACTGATGTAATTTTTTGGCGTGGCTGTGCACCACCTCTGGGATCGGCCCAGCAATAGGCCGCGTTTCTAACAGAAAGCTTGCCTCCGTGCATATACGGGTACGTGTGAAGGATGACACCGGGCTCCGTTGCGTACAGTGTCGATCACACTTGTCTAGAGTGGCCCGACGGCTGCTCCGCACTGCGCCTGCGACGCCTAGCGACAAGCACCGGGTTCGAGATGTGTTGGCCGATAGCGCCACGCGCGTGGACGCTGCGGCATTCGCGGGCGGCCAAGATACAGGCCTGCGTGATTTGCGGGTCGCGAGCACCGGCTTTTTATCAGTAGACGAGCACTGCCAGCTGAGCTGCGAGCGTGACACGGCTAGAATGCTGCGGCCTGTATCTTGGCTGCCCGCGAACGCCGCAGCGTCCACGCGCGTGGCGCTATCGGCCAACACATCTCGAACCCAGGGCTTGTCGCTAGGCGTCGCAGGCGCAGTGCGGAGCAGGCTTCGGGCCACTAGACAAGTGTGATCGACACTGTACGCAACGGAGCCCGGTGTCATCCTTCACACGTACCCGTATATGCACGGAGGCAAGCTTTCTGTTAGAAACGCGGCCTATTGCTGGGCCGATCCCAGAGGTGGTGCACAGCCACGCCAAAAAATTACATCAGTTTCAGGTTTCTGTTATTGTTTCGTACTTTTACTATTTCAGTCTGAGAAGATTTAAGATAAAGGGCGTGCACTGTCGATGTTTTCTTTCATGACGTTTGTTTGTGGGCTGTTATTCTCAATTTCCGAGGAATAACTTTGTCAAGAATGTAAGACAAGGTATGGGCAATTTCGGTGATAGAATGGTGTGGTAATATCACCCGGACATGCCACATGCAATATAGCAAGGCGTGGCATGTATATATAGGATGTTACGAATGATGTTTATTTACAGGGTGAAACGAGGTCCGAGATGGAAGCTACAGGCCAGGCCCAGCCGGCGCAGAGTGCCCCCGAGATCGCGCGCGCACACTCTACTTCTTCTTTCTCTGCCTCAGTCGCGCAGTGCTGCGACAATACCTAAATCTATACGGGAAATTTCACCTCAACGCCGACACCGAATTTTCTGCGACACGGGGCCCTTGCATGGTGCGATCGCGCTTGTGAAACACGACTGTCAATGTTGCGTGAAATTGAAATGATCGCGGCGAGAAATGAGACATTGAGCTGAAATATATGTGGAAGACAAAAAATAATTAAGAAATAATAACATCTTGAAGGGGCAGCGCAATATGACGAAGACACAAGGCAGGAACACCCAGGACAGCTCCGAACTCACAACTAACTTTATTTGAAGGCTTACACAGCCTTCAAATAAAGTTAGTTGTGTGTTCCTGCCTTCTGTCTTCGTCATATTGCGCTGCCCCTTCAATACGTTCAACCAGTACCAACTCGCCCAAATGTCGATCCTTCTAAAGAAATAATAAACTACTGCGTGCGAAGCGCCGGCATAGTCGCAGCCAAAGCAGCGATTAAACGTATGCATAACCTTCATGTCAAACAATCCCATATAACGCTCCGTATATGTTCATAGGATTATTAGATATTGAGGTTACGGGAATATGCATTCCATTTATTTATTTATTTATTTATTTATTTATTTATTTATTTATTTATTTATTTATTTATTTATTTATTTATTTATTTATAGACAAGGCTCAAAGAGAACACAATGGTGGTTTTGTCCCTGCATTAGCGGAGCCAAAAGTGAACACATATATCGGCAAGAAGAAGAAGGTCAACTTTGGTGACAGCAGGAAATGAACACTGAGGGAGAAACCAAGAAGCAACTATAGGTCGAGCCCGACTGACATGACGCTCGCTCGAAGCATGACCGACTATATTGCAATGTTGCCAGGTTGTCATGCATTTTCCCCACGTCTAGAGGCGAAATTTCCCTTTATTTTCTTTGTTCAACAGTATACATACCTCCACTTTCCCACGTGAATAAATTTGCTCGCAAAAAAGTTTCTAAAGCGTCGAAAAAGTTACTTGTTCGATTTTATTGTTCTTCCTAAAGAAAAGTGACTTTCAAAGCCTATCTAAATAATAAATTCCTTCAAGGCTAATCTAAACGAATATTGTAAGGCAGACTCAACCAGCACACCCAACAGACGTGATTGAGTCCCATGTAAGCTCACGTGCGGGAGGCCGGCCGAACAAAAATTTCAAAAAGACGTTTGTACAGTGCCTTGATCAAACGTTTCTTTTGTACAGCTCAAATATAAAGCATTGCTGTCACACATTGTATTAAACCAGCAGGCAATCTGTAAATGACCAGTCATATACTTCATGCTCCACATAAGTGCGCTTAAAGGATAACACAGCTCTTCATAAATTGAAGTTAACTATGGCTCTAGGTTCAGTTTTTGATATGCGGGCATGTCCTTGCCAAACGCGCTGGTGGCGCAAAGACGTATGAAGCTCCGAATGTCGTTACTTCTTCCAACGTTTAGTTTTACCTGCGCGTCGGCAATAACCAGAAAGCTCATTAAGGCCACTTACGTGAGCCAGAAGGAATGACGTCGTCGTCGTCGTCATCATCATCATCATCGTCATCATGCTAATTTAAGTCTACTGCAGAACGAAGGCCTCTCCCTGCGATCTCCAATTACCCCTGTCCAGCGCCAACCGATTCCAACTTGCGCCTGCGAATTTCTTAATTTCATCACCCCACCTAGTCTTCTGCCATCCTCGACTGCATTTCCTTTCTCTTGGCGCCCATTCTGTAACCCTAATGGTCCACCGATTATCTAACCTACGAATTACGTGACCTGCCCGGCTCCATTTCTTTCTCTTAATGTCAGTTAGAATATCGGCTATCCCCGTCTGTTCTCTGAACCATACCACTCTCTTTCTGTCTCTTAACGTTATGCCTAACATTCTTCGTTCCATCGCTCTTTGTGTGGTGCTTGTTTTCCAGCTTCATTGTCAGTCTCCAAGTTTTTGCCCCATATGTTAGCACCGGTATAATGCACTGATTGTACACCTTTCTTTTTAGTGGTAATTATAAGCTTCAAGTCAGGATCTGATAATGTATGCCGTATGTGCTCCAATCAATTTTTATTCTTATGTAAATTTGCCTCTCATTATCAGGGTCCCCTGTGAGTAATTGACCTAGGTAAACGTATTCCTTCGCAGACTCTAGAGGCTGACTGGCGATCCTGAACTCTTGTGCCTTGCCAGGCTATTTATCATTATCTTTGTTTTCTGTATATTAATTTTCAAACCCACCCTTACGCTCTCTCTGTTAAGGTGCTCAATCATTTATTTTAACTCGTCCCCAGTGTTGCTGAACAGGACAATGTCATCTGTAAACGGAAGGTTGCTGCGATATTTGCCGTTGATCCTTACTTGAATAATTTAATAGCTTGAATAATTCTTCCAAGCATACAGTGAATAGAATTGGAGAGATTGTGTGTCTTAGTCTGACCCCTTTCTTTATAGGTATCCTACTTTTCTTGTGGAAAATTAAAGTAGCTGTGGAGTCTTTGTAGATATTTTCCAAGATTTTTACGTAAGCCTCCTGTACTCCTTGATTACGTAATGCCTCTATGACTGCTGGTATCCCTACTGAATCAAATGCCTTTTCGTAATCTATGAAAGTCATATAGAGAGGCTGATTGAAATCTGCAGATTTCTCGATTACCTGATTGATTACATGGATGTGATCCATTGTACAATGTCCCTTCCTGAAGCCAGCCTGTTCCCTTGGTTGACTAAAGTCAAGTGTTGCCCTTATCTTATTGAAAATTACCTTGGTGAATATTTTATACAAAACTGGAAGCAAGCTGATGGGCCTATGATTTTTCAATTCTTTAACGTCTTCCTTTTTTGTGGATTAGTGTAATGTTGGCGTTCTTCCAGATTTCTGGGACCCTTGAAATCGTGAGACATTTCCTATAAAGGGCCGCAAGCTTTTCAAGCATTACGCCTCCTCCAGCTTTGATTAAATCAACCGTTATTTCATCTTCTCCTGCCGCTTTTCCTCGTTTCATGTATTCTAAGGCCCTTCTAACTTCATCGCAAGTTATAGAAGGAGCCTCTGTAACCTGTTCACTACTAGTTCGAATGGAGGCTGTTCTAGGTACTGTACGGGTCAGTGTAGAATTCCTCCGTTGCTTTTACTATATCTTCGAGATTGCTGATGATATTACCCTTCCTATCTTTCAGTGCATTCATTTTGGCTTGTGCTATGCCAAGTTCTCTTCTCACTGATTTCATGCTGCGTCCATACTTTTGTGCTTCCCCAGTCTTTCTTACATTATAATTTCGAATATCCTTTATTTTCTCCTTGTTGATCAGTTTTGGAAATTACGCGAATTCTATCTCTCTTGAGCTGGACGCTTTCATCATTCATTCGCTCCTTCGTTGCTTGGGAGAGCGTATACCTACGGCTTGCCTTCGCGCGTTTGCAACAGTCCTTAATTTTATCCAAGCTCTGCAAGCGTGTACTGGTACTCGTTACCACAGAATAAAACATTTTCGACTTGGCCAAAATAAGAAGGCCACATTTTACATTGCGAAAAAATAAATTTACCTAAACTTTACCATATTATGGGAAATTTCCCACGAACATTTTCGACCTCACCGAAAATATTTCCACCATTTACACTGCCAAAAAATAAATGTAAATTTTTCTTTGAAACAGATTTCCCTCATAATATGGGCCCACAGTTTAGCAACATTGAAATAGCTTGACAAAAAAGCGAGAGGCAACACAAGGCTGAGACGGCGCATCGCAGGCATCGCGATCACGTGACGGCACACTGTGGAAGCGTCGATACCTAACAACCCAGCTACGGACTCGGGCATTAACTCGCGATAAGGTCCGTAGATGAAACAAATAGGACCTTAACTCGCACTATACAGCAATGCGTCATCACGGGCGCTATCAATAAGCTGCGTTGTCTTGGCATACAAGACAGTTGCGCGAATTGCATAACAACATCGATGTTCTTTACTCGTCGTTGTCATTTCGTTACTGGGGCTAATTGTTATACGTACACGTGTGTCAGTGCCATGTAGACGTCATGCATCTGTCTGTCGCGTTTCTCACTCGCACAAACAAGAAAGCTCGATTCGGCAACGACCGCGTTCGAGGCTCAGCGCACCGGTGTTGGCGAATCCGACGGCGCACTTAGCGTCCGGCCTGCGCAGCAGGACGACGTTCTTGCCTTCCATCTTCAGGAAGGTGAACCGCAGCCGGCAGATGCTCGCCCCACCGCGGTACATGCGCAGCGGGTCCCGGTGCGACGACACGAGCTCGCAAACCTCGGACTCGGACACTCCCTGCGGGGGGCAACGCGAGGTCCTCAGGCTATGTTGCGCCAAGCTTTGCGAGAGAAAATTGTTCTTGCAAAAATTATTTTCCGCAGCAAGTCTTTCGACAGGCCATGCTTGTTTTTACCAAGTCTATAAAAATAAATTCTTAAAGCAGGTGCAATTGACAAAAGCTAAGTCGATGAAGAAGTCCCTGTGGTCCAAAAACACTTTGTTACAATTTGTTACATGTAGGAGTATATGTTCGAAGTTTGATGCTGATCGGTGTGCTTCATCTACACTTAGATCTCCGCTACTCAATTGCGTGTGTATCCCTGAAAAAAAAAAGAAAAAAGTGCGCTTAGGGCAAGCTCTTAAGCAAATAGCTCTCTCTCTCTCCCCTTGGCCTCCCGCGAGATTCTGCGAAATTGCCAAGTTCACAGGTTAGCAGGTACAATGCCAGTAGGGGAGTCCCCAAGTGGAACCAGTAAATCGATGAAGCCCGATAGGGACCATATGCAACAAAAACGAGTTCTCGGTTGTATTGCAATGCTAGTTTAATATTTTCGCTTGTGCCATGTGGGTCACAGTCACACTGACGTCTTTGTTGTTTTGGAGCAACGTATAAGGAGGGTGACGTGACGTGACTGAATGCCCAGGAGGGCCATGCGGGCTGCATATGTAAGTTCCCCCCCTTTTTTTTTTCTTGGGAGAAAAGTGCTTAAACGCCGCCTCTGGCAGACAGCTAAATCTATTACATCATCTGGATTACTTGAAGAGGTGAATGCTACATGGCCAGCAAATCACAGTGTGGCGTGAATTAATCAGCTAAACAGACGAAATCAGTAAACCAGCCACATTCATTAAACAAAATCCTGTGCTTCGCACGTGTTTCGCGATAAAGCCTAAAGAATCGGTGACCGAGTGCACTGACGTTCTGGTCAATAATCATTGACACTATAAGAAGCCATTTCAGATTAGTGTTAACTGGAGAGAGAGAGAGAAATATAAAATGTATCATTCCCAAAGGAACAGTAAAGTTTCGTTCGTTCTCTGTCCTCGCTTCACCCTTGGAACTTGAAGCTTCTCGGACGATGATCGGCAGTTGTTGATCAAACGCAGGCAGGAAACGAAGAGATCAGATGTACAAGAAATATTTATACGTAAACTTTTCTATATACATGGCAGCTAAAACAAATACATTACAAACTTGAACAATTGAGAAACAAAGTCTCACTCTTCGACTGTCTCAATTAGAGCCCAGACTCGTTTTAACGTACATAGTACGGAGGCTCACTGATCTATCAGCAATCCTGACTTCAGCCAAGTCTGAGGGACAGCATATCGTCCCGATTTTTATAGCCCAAATACACAAAGAAAAAAAAGGCGGTAGGGCCGTTGCCCCGTCCCACAGGTTCAGTTGCCAATCAGAGTCAACCGTTTGTTAAGCCACAACCCACAGGGATGGGCTTACTCTTAAAAATAAACATATTGGAAAACAAAGCTATTTTCCTTCTTCCCCAAAACTCCGTTGCCCTCTCATTTCTCCGTAGTTAGTGACGGGCTCAGCAAAACACGCCAGGCCCGAACAAGTTATCGCTAGACCGCCTCAAATCCCAACGGCGTCTAGGCCGCAAATGTCTCGGAAGCAGGGGTATCGACACCACGTAGTGCCGCTGTACTCAAAGTTTGGCCATGTGGGAGACGGATGGCCCTCCTTGTCCTTCAAACTTATTGTCTACAAGACAAAGTTCTCCGAGTGCGTGTTTCCAAGACGCCGTCGTCCGAATGCACTCTTTACGTGTGCACAGCATTCCTACAGCGTGCACTGTAAGCTGGCCTTCGACACCACACAGGCAGTCGCACCCAACAACAAGGCTGGCGATTGCGTTCCGGACGCGCAGAAGATTAGGTCCATGCTCACTGCATGCGGCACGGGGTCAGAGTTGCTAAGTCCTTCTTAACCTCGGCGGCGCCTCCAATTAGTCAGGCACTCGGGCGCCAGACCCACAATACCTTGTACAGCGGTCCCTTTCAAGGCTGGTCTGTGTGACCGTCGGCGGACTGCCAACACCGTGCGCATAATACCGACTTCCCGGAATCGGCACTCGCCCTCCTGGCGCCTGCCACGACGCGTCACCCAACACCGCGCGGTGCCTGTGACCCCACATAACACAGCAACTGTCGCCCCGCTGACATGGGGGGAAGTGAACCCCCTCTCTATACACAAAGCACACGGCCGATTAGTGACACTTAAGAACACGAACAATCAGAGCGACCTTACAGGAACTAAGGCCCCAGTCCGGGCCTCCTGGTAGGCTCATGCCTCTTGGCCCAGCACGTTCGATTGACCTGCCAGCGCCAGAATCAGCCATAATAGCTTTCCAAAATTTCGTGGAAAAGCGGTCCACTCCTCCCAACTGCCAGGACGCCGGTTGGGTGGTAGTTTCGAAAGTATTGTCTTTCAGAAAATGGAGTTGGCGGGGCACTCCCACAAGGTGTGCTTATTTGATGTAGAGGCCCAGCAGTGTTTACAAGCGGAGGAGCCTGGGTCCCTGTTAATATATTGCGTATAATCTGGTGTGAGTAATGCACGTGTGTTTGTGCTTTTCGTGAGATTGGGGAGTCCGCTCGAGGATGCGTGCAGGATGGTGTGCTGTGGACTGTTGATACTTCCCTGCGAGACTTCACAATATATCCTTTCGTTCCGCTGCATCTCCCGCTCTTTTCTGGGATTGTAAGTGTCTTCGACAGGCTAGGAGGTCCCGGATCCTCTGCGTATCATAGTTCGTGGGCTCTTAAGTTTTCTCGGAATCCTTGATGGCCTGGAATCCATCGTATACGCACGTGTAGGAGGGGGAGCATACATGCGTGTGTGAACTTCGTGGATATGTGTAAAGGCTACATGATCATCGTTTAATTTGATGTATTTGCAAGCGCTTTGGCTTTGTGATCGGTTTATAATCGTGTCAGTTGTGTCATTACCATTATGGCAGGCATTGTCTTTGCGTTGGGACTCTCAGGTAACTTTTCACAAGCATCGAGTTGTGCCCCAGTATACCGATGGTTTGCTACTTTCGGTGTTATGACTGGCACCTGTATAGCATGTGTATTTATGCGTCTGTCCGCTGCATCATATAATATTTACTCTTCTTGACCACCGTTTTCGAATTCTTTACCGGGTGCATATATCTTGGAATGGAGTGTACTAGAGCATACCCCAATGCCCGTCGTTCGTTCTTGCGTCTATTCTGACTGACTATAAGCAGGGTCATAATCCTGCATTTACGGCAAGAATACACTTGTGCACTTGACATCATCAATGAGCACACATATCTGGCCGCGAATCTGAATAATATGCGGACCAGTAATTCATATACTGCCTTCCCCCCTCCACAACCCCCCTGCCCTTCCGTGTCAGTGTTGTTTAAATGCTAAGAAGTTGACTGTAACGTGGTATACACATCATTCTCACCGTCATCATCATCAGCAGCAGCATCAGCATCTTTTATATCCACTGCAGGAGGAAGGCCTCTCCCTGCGATCTCCAATTACCCCTGCCCTTCGCCAACCGATCCCAACGAGCATCGCCGAATTTCCTAATTTCATCGCCCCAGATAGTATTCTGCCATCCTCGACTGCGATTTCCTGTTCTTGGCACCGATTCTGTAACCCTAATGTTCCACCGGCTATCTAACCTACGCATGCATTACATGATCTGCCCAGCTCGATTTGTTTATCTTAAGGTCAATTAGAATATCGGCTATACCCGTTTGCTCTCTGATCCAAACCGCTCCGTTTCTGTCGCCTAACGTTATGCCTAACATTCTTTGTTCCATCGCTCTTTGCGTGGTCCTTAACTTGTTCTCAAGCTTCTTTGTCAGTCTCCAAGTTCATGCCCCATATATCAGCACCGGTAAAATTCATTGATTGTACACCTTTCATTTTAGTGGTAATGGTAAGCTTCATGTCAGGATCTGACAATGCCTGCCGTATGCGATCCAACCCATTTTTATTCTTCCGTGAATTTCCTTCTCGTGTTCAGAGTTCCCTGAGATTAATTGACCTAGGTAAACGTACTCCTTCAGACTGGCCGACTGGCGATCCTGAATTCTTGTTCCCTAGCCATATATATATATATATATATATATATATATATATATATATATATATATATATATATAAACGAGAAGAAAGGAGGTTTAACCGAGGGACCCGATAATTATTAGTCATATAATGAGAAGCCAACAAACACTGACACCAAGTACAACATAGGGAAATTGCATGTGCTTAATAAATAAATCAATAATGATAAATAAATGGAAATTAAAGTGGATGAAAAAACAACTTGCCGCAGGTGGGAACCGAACCCACAACCTTCGCATGTCGCGTGCGATGCTCTACCAATTGAGCTACCGCGGCGGCGTTTCCCCATCCACTTTCTTGGGTATATATGTGTACTAGTAGAACCCTGGGAGTGTTAGCCAGCGCCCCCACTCACAGACCTAGGCGGCGGACGTGGAACGTCTTTTTTGCCGCAGGCGTCACGAGAACGTGATCTTTTCGGGTGAAGGCAACTGGTCAATAAACCCACATATGCTACCTGAAGGCATCAATGTTGCCGGATTCGAGACCCTCGTTATGTAATAAACGAGAAGAAAGGAGGTTTAACCGAGGGACCCGATAATTATTAGTCATATAATGAGAAGCCAACAAACACTGACACCAAGTACGACATAGGGAAATTGCATGTGCTAATCAATAATGATAAATAAATGGAAATTATGGTTCGGTTCCCACCTGCGGCAAGTTGTTTTTTCATCCACTTTAATTTCCATTTATTTATCATTATTGATTTATTTATTAAGCACATGCAATTTCCCTATGTTGTACTTGGTGTCAGTGTTTGTTGGCTTCTCATTATATGACTAATAATATATATATATATATATATATATATATATATATATATATATATATATATATATATATATATATATATATATATATATATATATATATATATATATATATATATATATATATATATATATATATATATATTCAGAATTACTTTTGAGGTTTCAGGTGCCAATACCACGATCTGATTTTGAAGCACCACCTGGGGTTCTTTGTTGACGTGTACCTATAGATCTAAGTACTACGAGCGTTTTTGCATTTCGCCCCCATCGAAACGCCGCGGCCGCGGGATCGCACGCGCTGCACTATGGTTAGCAGCGGAACTCCATAGCCACTAAGCTACCACAGCGGGTGAAAAGCAGAAACAGAAAAAAAAACCGATAATTGTCAGCGCAGCTAGTTATCCCTTTTGAATTCGATAAGGTTTGTTCACACACGGCCTCGATAAGACAGCGCGCGCACAAGAAACGCGGCGCTCGTTTTATGACGACAGCCGCGACTTTCTGTCTCCTCTCCGTATCGCGCCATGGCGGGGGGACTGCGGCCAAGATTCACAGATCGAATCACCCAGCCAGCGAGATGTCTGACAAGAGCACATCAGAGCGTTTTGTTCCGCCTGGCAAATGTAATCGATCCGAGGTCTGCAAGGCGGCCTATCACGATTAGCGCGCATGTGCGGACAGGCCTGGTGGCCTTTGAAACATGGTGCACGTACTCGTTCGCTCAGTCTGATCATCATCGCCACCATCATCATCAGCCTATTTTTTATGTCCACTGCAAGACGAAGGCCTCTCCCTTCGATCTCCAATTACTTCTGTCTTGCGCTATTGCTGATTCCAGTTTGCGCGTGAATATTTCCTCTCCTAATTTCTCCAAATCCACCCCAGCTAATTTTTCTGCCGTCCTCGACTGCGCTTCCCTTTTTTGGGCGCCCATTCTTCAACTCTAACGGTACTCCGGTTGTCTAACCTACTCATTACATGGCCTGCCCAGCACCATTTTACAGCGAAGCTGCTTGTGGCTATGTTCTGGCGGATCACGCCCCCGTGGACACAGACCAACTTTTCGTACTCGACCGCTGACTCCCGTTTCGCAGACATTGCGCAATACCGCAGCGCACGTTCTTCGGGGGCCACTTTAGAGCGCGCGTCCAATGTAAAACAAAATGTCATTGTCTCTATCCTCCAATCGTTGTGTATGATTGCCTTGTGACGTAGAGATCGCGCCACTGCCTTTATCAGTTGCACCATGTTGCACTTTGGACTTGGCATGGGCGTGCCAGCAAGTTCGATGCGAAAGTCGGCGCGCACCGAAGCACGAACGGGTGGCGACATCGCGCGGCCGCCGTAGCGCCCGACCGCGTCGAGTGCCGGCGGAGCTCTTCCCGGAGTAGAGAAACTCGCACGCGTCGAGCGCCGGTACGTGCGACACGTTTTCTTTTAACATTTTCTTTTAATGTCAGCTAGAATATCGGCTATCCCCATTTGCTCTCTTACCCACACCGCTCTGTTCCTGCCTCCTAACGTTACGCATAACATTTTTCGTTCCATCGCTGTTTGCGCGGTCCTTCACTTGTTCTCGAGCTCCTATATCAGTCTCCAAGTTTATCCCCCATATGTTAGTACCAGTAGAATCCAATGATCGCACATTTTTCTTTTCAACGACAGTGCTAACCTCTCAGTCAGGATTTGGTAATGCCTGCCGTATGAACCACTCTTCTGCAAACTTCCTTATCGTGATCAGGGTGTTCTGTCAGTAATTGACCTAGAAAAACGTACTCCTGTACAGACATTAGAAGCTGACTGGCGATACTGAGTATTTGTTCCATTGCCTGGCTATTGAACCTTGTATTCTGCATATTAATCTTCAACCGCCCTCTTATTGCACTCTCTCGGCTGAGGACATTGCGATGCGTTTCATTACGTACGTGGTGCTGCAGTTGCATCGCGCACTCCTCCTCGCGTATACATATTTGTGCAATTTGCAATTGAATTAAGTGAAGCCAAACGCAAAGTTGACGACGGCAAAGCACGGTCCGTTTCCGCGTCCGAAGCCGCGCTGCGCGTCACGCGCGTTTTGAACCGGTCGCACGAAATGTGCGAGGATCCCGAAGCTTCGTGTTATTTGTGATTACAAAATGTGCCACCCTTTGGATGCTCCGCCGAAAGTGACAGCGAGCACAATCTAAATCTTCGATGAGAGAAGCGCAACGAAATAACTGGCCCGAAAGCTTGACAGCGTTTCATGTTTACTCGCAGCAAAAAGTTGTCAACGAAGAAAACGTCATCTCTCCTCATCAACGATATGTGCGTTAGCCATTTGTTGCCGTTTATTTCGAATGAGACGTCGAGTTTTTACGTTAGAACAGCTAGATAGAGCGGGGAGAATTTATTGCAGAAGCACACAGAGAACGGCCTGACGTAATAGTCGTATAGCCTGCTTCCCTATAGAACAGCGATGTCTTTATTGATTATTGAGAGATATATGTCTCGATGTGCTGGCAACGATGCAAAAAGCCGCAGTTTCGCCCGCAAAGCGAAGCATCGATTGCGATATCTAATTAGTGGGCTGCCATAATAAGTATAGTAGATTTATCAGCAATATAAACTTGTGAACACTCGCTTACTAACTCAATTACTAGGCATGGTGTCAGCGCGCACAGGTCACAATCACACGCGATGACCGCGGACACTCGCTGTATGAACGCTGGCGTGAGGAAGCGCAGCAGCAGCAGCGAGTGAAGTGACCTTCCAGCTGTCTATCGCTTCAACGCAAACTGAGCGGCGAGAACAAAGCACACGCGAAGCTACGAGCCGTCGGCCCTCCTAGACTCTGCTCCCAAAGCAGATCGCTTTCAAGGCCAAGCCCGCGCGACTGCGCGCAGCTGCGCCGTACGCAGTTGCTGCCGAACATGAAGGAAGGCTCCATGCTGCCGAAGTACAACGCCCCTCCCCTAGCTCCCCTCCCCCCGTTTCCTTGCGCGCGACGGAAGACGGCGTCCCGATCGTACCGCGGTCGTCGGCTTACCCTCGCAAGCTTTGACTCGCGCACACAGCGCGAGGCGACGGCGTTATCACCCGTGGACTTCATACGGAACATCACGGCGACGGCACCTGGACTGTCCATGTAATTGCTGTCGTAATAAAACGTGTCTTCACGTACGTCTACATGTACGTACTTTCAACCAGGATTGTGTCGTCAGCGTTGTCACCCCTCGTTTTGCTTACCGGGCATATTTCCGGTGGCTCGTAGGCAATGCAGGCTCCCGTCTGGATGTTGTGCACTGCCGCGTACAGGCACTGGCCCTGGCCTTCGATCGCGCCCGCAGTCAGTCTTCGCAGCAGCAGGCCCCAGTCCATCTTCCTGTCGAGGCGCGGCCAGATGCGGGAAGAACTCGGTCGGCCCGTTGGTCGCCGAGCCTGCTCTCTGACGGAGGCGCAGTGTTTTCTCTCTAAATATGGCGCATACCCACTGTGAGGTATCGTATATAGAAGAATCTGGTGCAATTAAAGAAGGCCAGTTTTGTCCAGAAGCCTAGTCTTAGTTTCATAGAATTTAACCCTTTGAGGGTCGATTTTTTTCGCCATATGCGACCACCCAGGGTCGATTTTTTTTATTGCACATTAAAATTCTTCAGAGGGACCTATTTCAAAAAAAATTTACCGTATTTTTCTAGAGTGACCGTAAAGTAAAAAAAAATGTTTTGTGTTGGCATATATGTCCTGTTTGTTCATGAAAAACAATGTCCACACGAAAAAAATACACAAGAAAAATGCGTACACGAAAATCTTTCGCCAGTCTCAAATGTTCCTCTTGGACTAATATTTCTTCAGCGTGTGGTAGTCCTTGAAGCATGGCTCCACACAGAGCGGTTTGTTGCACTCAGCGCACATATACCTTGTGTCTTTGCGACGTTTTTGCTGCCGAGTGGTGTTGGCGCAGACGTGGCACCTCCTCTGGGTACTGCTTCCCTGAGCAGCTGTGGGAGGCAACTTCTGAATAAAGTGTCGCGCTGTCAACCTCAGAGGATTTTCTCCAGTTGGCCTTCCCCGTTTGCTTTTCTCAGTGTGATGTTTTTCAATGAGTTGGCTCACTATTAGCCGTTTGAACTCTGCATATTTGGTTGTCGACCCGGTGTTCTCACGAAAGAGAATGAACGCGTTGAGCAGCGACATGTCTAGAAAGCGAAAAAAGCATTTCTTATTCCACTTCATTGTCTTCCTAATACTTTCGGAAAAGCTCAGCTGCATGTCAACTTTGTCTACCAGTCCCATTTTTTTTGTTGTATTCTAACACGCATTTCGGCTTCTTCTTCCTTTCACCTGACCTACAGTCCAGCTTCTCCGTTTCAGCAATCTCCGCTCCATGCATTGTTGACAGCATGTGCACATCTCTTCTATCATGCCACTTCAGGGCCATCATGGTGTTCGTGTGAAAGCTATCAATTTGTCCTTGCTGAAGCTTCTTTGCGAATTTTGGAAGCCCCCTCCTATTTGCTCGCACCGTGCCGCAAGCACTCGTCTGCCTGCTGTGGAGAAACTTGAACAGGGCTGGGCTGCTATACCAATTATCAATGAACAGGGAATGTCCCCTCCCGAGAAAGTCTCCAAGCAGCTCCACCACAACAGACCCTGTGAATCCCAGCTCTTTCAATATGGTCACAGCTGTAGTAGCTCCTGTGTACACGATAAACCGCAAGATGTAGCCTGTGTTGACGTCACAGAGCACAAACAGCTTTACACCAAACCGATGCCTCTTAGAAGGAATACACTGTCGAAAAGCAAGGCGTCCTCTCCAAGGCATCAGAGACTCGTCAATGCACAAGTCTTGAAAAGGAACAAAAAGTGCGGCAAATCTTTCTTGTATTGCTTCCATCACCGGTCTGATTGCTCTTAGACGGTCTTCTTTATCTGTGATTGAACTGAAATGCAGCACTCGCGTCAATAGGCAAAATCGGTTGGCGGAAAAGACTGACAGGAAAAACGGAGTTTCCAGCATCGTATCTTTAGACCAGTATTCCCTGACAGTATTTTTCCTCACCAGGCCCATCAACAGCACAACCGCTAGAAAGCAGTAAAGTTCTGAGACATCGGTCTCCTTCCACTCCCTGAGTCGTGACTTTCGGGGCAGACTACGCTCGTGAGCCTTCTGTTTTGCGTACTTGTTTGTTTCGGTTACGATCTGCAAAACCACACCTTCGTCAAAAAAAAGCTTGAAGTAGTCGGCTTCTTTTGCGTCTGGGGGTGGCATAGAGCTGGACACTTGTCCAGAATGTGTGGCGTCAAATGCAAACAAGCAGGGAGAAAAGTTACCTTTGACCCAGTCATCATCGTCATGCCGCGAACGCTTTTGCGATGTTGCTCTTTCGTGAGATTCTGAGTCTGAACTGGTGAGTAACTCCTCATCTGATGGGCTCAGGTCCAATGAATGTGACTCCGACCCGGTACTTGGGCAGTAGTCCTCATCGGAGGAATCGCCGCTCGACTCACTTGCTGCAGAGCAGCCAGCGCGCACGTCCATGGCGTAATCGAACTCTGAGGTGAGCAAGCTCAAGAAAAATGGGCGGTTATGCGCTCGTCAAAAAAGTGAAACGTCGTGGCAAACTTCCGCTCATCCTTCAATCTTATCGTCAACCACAGGTACTTAGTTTTCTGAGTCTCCAAAAAAGGGAACGCATGCACGGCGGCATCCTTCGTATGCGGACCCCTGTGAGCAACAAACGAGCGAGTAACAGGCAGTCACCCTTTGAGTGATAAGAACAAGATAGCCATTAGTTTTGCGAGCGAAAGGAAAGGAACCCGCGTGCAGAATGAAACCAAAACTAACCGCCATGCGCCCGCGCGGGCGCCGATGCGCGAGCGGTAGCAGACGCGCCGGAGAAAAAAAAAAACACTATATAACGAAAACCGAAAGAGAGAGACGCGAGAAAAAAATTACATGTATTCCCACATAGTGGCAGCACATGCCAGGCAAGAAAAAGTTAGGAAATTGGTGCTCGTTTTAAACATACAGACGGTGCCGTAAATATACGGCATCGACCATTTTCGGACAGTAACAGCTTCACGAAAGCATCGCTTCCCAAACAGTCCAATATGTGCTTTGGACCTGCACATATATATGTGTACATATATAGTTTTTGTTTGCTTGAGTCCGCCTTGGCTGCGACGAAAGCGAGAGGCAAGGAGAGCGTCGCGCTGAGGGTGCGTAGAGCTCCTTAGCCCGGGCACAGTAGCATGCAACTCGACAAAACATTCACCAGTTGTGCATAGTCATAGAATGGAGGACACAGCAGCAGTAACACACAGAAAAAGCAGTGTTCGTACTTTGCGTGGAAACGTTCGTTCCACTTTGAAAGGTTTGTAAGATGGGCACTTCACCAAAATGGGGTGCCAGTCCGGTTGAATATCAAGTCCATCTTAAACATATTTTATGTGTACGGCTATCTGGATGAAATGCACCCTTGTAGGTACAGTCGTTTCGGCGTTTCGGTCCATCATTCGCGTGTTCCACAGACTGTGCATTCCCATGCGTAAAAAAAAAAAAACACGTGACGAAAGGTGCATTATCATCACAGGTATAAGCGTTGATTTCAACGTTTTTCTGTAAACTCCGCGGTTCTTGCTTACTAAAGGTGTGCCTAGAGCGTGCCTGATTGTGCACCTTACGTCACAGCCGTGTCGCTGACTAGTGCAGCGTCACCGGGCGGAGCACGTGACGGTGCGGAGAAGGTGGCGCCACGTCACGAGTGTATAAAACGAGCACGTTCATGACGTCTCGAGGTCTACCAACGGTATAATGCATTCGTAGTGTGTGCCGAATTTCAAGTTTAGAATTTGGTGTCGCGCCAGGAGTTGTTGCGCAGAAAAGCGGGTGCGCGCGATCTCCGCATTGACGTCACAGTCGGAGCGGCGGTTGTCGGCGGCGAGCGATGGAGGAGCGTGCACGCTCTTGCGGCTCGCGAGGACGGCCGCGCACGCCACTGCGAAAGAAGCGCGTGCCGCCTAAGGGGCAACTCCGGTTTCTTTTTATGCGAAGCATATTACGAGGGCTCAACCCAGCTCCTCAGGCGCGGCGGTGACCATGAAATCACGTGACACCGTGACGTCACGACAGAGGAGAAGTGGCTTTGGCTCAACTCTTGCAAGACGGGCTGGGTGGGAATCGAACCAGGGTCTCCGGAGTGTGGGACGGAGACGCTACCACTGAGCCACGAGTACAACGCTTCAAAGCGGTACAAAAGCGCCTCTAGTGAATGCGGTGTTGCCTTAGAAACGCGCTGTTTCTAAGGCGTGCGTCTCTTGCTCAGGCGCACATTTCGTTGCCGCGCCGAACGCTGCTTTGCTCGACGCTCACCGCGTCCAATGCGGGGCGCGTAGTCGCTGCCCTGTAGCCCATTGTCTTACACCCCTTGGCGGGTCGACGGGAACGCTGTCGCGTTCCACTCTTGAAGGCGAAGAAGTAATGCATGAGTTGTTTCTTCGTCTAGCCGAACCAAATATAGCCAAGCAACAGCAGTTCACCAGGCTAAACAGTGGTTCAACAACTAAAATAAAGGCTAGTATGCTTCGCATCCTGGGCTTAACCTTACCTAAGCCACAGCCATTTTTTTTTTAGTTGGGGCTTTGCGCTTGCATATTGTCGCGAATAATGCGTCATTCTAATCTTTGTTCCAATACCAAATGCACTCACACATAAGAGCCGTATGGCCAGCAACCGAGGCGAACGAGGACGAGCGCCCCAACAGGTTCCATTGCAGAAAGGGAAGGCTGGCCAGCGGTCGCATCCTTCCTGAACACAAATAAATTACTACTACTATTATTGTACCACTTGAATATTTCCCCTGTCTTGTTTGATGAGCTCATCTCTGTGCGTCCAGGTAAGTTTCATCCGTCACTAAAGATAACTCCATCTGTGCCAGCCTTAGGGAGAGATCCTCCAGTGGCATAAATGAATCCTCTGGCTTTGCTTTCAAGCGTGATGATTATGCTCCCCGTTTATGTAATTTCTTGTCCACCACCGTTTGGTCACTGGTTACAGACGAAACCAATGTTGATGACCAAGTAGATCAGTTTAGCAGCATGCGCAAATACATTCCCTAGTACAGACCTAAACGCGCTAAATATTCCCACTGATTCTGATCTGAATATATAACTGCCCAAAAGTATAAAGATCGCGCCCACAGGAAAGCCAGACGTCCTGCGCCTAATGAATGGAGAGAAGAATTCCGCTTCTTGCGACTTCTCTGCAAACGCCTCTATAAGCGGAACCATCACTTATACATTGCATTTTGGAAAAGAGCGCCTCCGACGGGGCGCCTGAATTTTGGAGAATATCCGCACGCACTCTAGTAAAGGCGTTTTCGCCTGCTTGACACTGTAGAAATCCAAGCAGTCGCGGAAGGTTTTACTGCCCATTACTCATCCTAAAATAAAGCCACAAGGACCTCTCGCTACATCTCCTGCAGAGTGAACATGATGTGTTTGTTCTGCAGGAGCTGTACGTTGCTGCAGAGGAGCTGCGACTGCCAGGTTACGTGGGCTACAGTGCTCGCGCCTCCTGCTCACATCGGTCATGCCAGGTCGCCCCCTGCGTCGATCACACAGACCAGCAAGGGCCTCCCCGCTGCGCGGTGTACGTGAGGCGAGAGCTACCCAAGGTGGAGATACAAGTGGCTGACCTGACTGGCGGGCCGTTTGAGTGCTGTGCAGTGCGCGTACGCATTGGGGGTGTGTACACTACTATCGCATGTGTTTATGTCCGACCATTCCAGCCCTCGGGCCCCTCCTGTCTGCTGCGTTTAGCTAGCCACCTGGGCAAAGACTTTGTCCTCTATGGCGATTTCAATGCCCACTATAGCCTGGGTTGGCCGGCACTGCTGTCCTCGTGGCAAGACACTAAGGGAGGCTGCTAACCAACTCGGCCTGCAGATTCTTAACACTGGCATCCCCACTTTCATCCGGCGTGGAGCTCGTCCAACACAGACGGCAATCGACCTGAGCCTGGCCACGGAGGACTGCCGGGACAGCTGGGAGGCGATTCCTGACACCTGGGGTTCCGACCACTTGCGACTGCTCCTGCCTCCTTTTCGAGGCAAGTCCCCCAGGAGCAGAGAGTGCCTCACAGTCAACTGGAAGGCCTTCCGTGAGCTCTGCCGGCAAGCGGACAACGACAGGGATCTGTTGCAGATGATCGCGGAGTGCGCCAATGCCGCTACCATCCGCTCTACTGTCCCGGATGGCAAACCAGTCCCGGATATTCGCCATTTGAAACTGCGAGCTGCTCGGCGTCGTGTGGAGCGCAAGGCACTGCGCACCATGCTTCCGTAACTACGGACGGCCTACCGCAGGGTGGATACTGTCTGCCGCTGCCACGCCCGACGATGCAGGCGCGAAAACTGGGAGAGCCTCCGCTCCACCATCAGTCGCAATCTAGATGGTGATTGAGCTTGGCGCCTGCTGAGGTCACTGATCGATGCTCCAAGTGCTCAGTGCCAGTCCTTAACCGTGGTTGTCCTCATCGGCATCAGCGAGCGGGCCCTGGTCGAGCGCCTAGCCGACCGGTTTGCTGAGTCCCGCCGATCATGCCCTCGACGGGCGCCACAAGACGCTGCCTCCCTCCCTGCAACCATCCAGAGTGGGTGGCAGCACAGATCTCCAGCCTGTGCAGCGAGCTTCTCCGCATGCACGAGCTCGAGTCGGCGCTGGCTCTCACACGACGACAGAGTGCTCCAGGAGCAAACGGCATAACCTGCCAGATGCTGCGTAACCTTGCAGAGCTGCGACGGAATGACTCCTAGAGCAGTTCAACTCCTCCTGGAGCGCTGGGGTCCTGTCTGAGGGCTGGCTGATGGCTGTGGTGGTGCCTTCGCACAAGCGAGGAAGCCTGCGACTTCGCTCTCCTCCTACAGGCCAGTCTCCCTTACCTCGAGATCTGCAGCATGCGAGGTGATGGAGAAGATGGCCCTATCTAGGCTCGAGTGAATAGCTGCCCAGCTGAAGTACTTTGCAGAACAGCAATCTGGATTAAGGCACAAGCGCTCGACGGTGGACTCCATCATAGATGTGGTGGCGATTCTGGTGGATGCCAGGGGCAGTTGGGATGTCGCCATGCTGCTGCTCCTGGACGTCCAGAGTGCCTTTGACCGGCTGCCGCACGAGGTGATCGAGGCTGCACTGGACTGCTTAGGCGTCATGGAATGTCTTCGGGGTTTCATATCTACCTTCCTGGCAGGCCGGAGCTTTCGGGTGCGGGTAGGCAAGGTGCTTAGCGATACCAGAGACATCACCTCCGGTGTCCCACAGGGATCGGTGCTGAGCCCTTTCCTCTTCAACCTGGCTCTGGCAGGACTCGCAGCAGCGCCACTACCGGCTGACAGCCGCTACCCAGTCTGCTGCGCTATCTACGCAGATAACGTGGCGCTGTGGGTACGAGGACACAGGACAAGCATCGCTGCCATCCGGGGCTCACTGCAGAGGGCCCTAGAAGCGGTCATCTCCTTCCTCGGTGGCGTTGGCCTCTCCGTGTCCCCGGCAAAGACAGAGGCTGAGAGGCACTACTTGTACACCCGCTGGCCTCAGCACGCCACTACGTGAAGCAGCTACACATTGCAAACACTACCGTCCCGTGGAAGCAGGACCTATTTAAGCCTAACCAATGATCATCGGCTCTCCTCGATTCCTGCTGCCAAGACTGTCACCACGAAAGTCCGAAGAGTCCAGGGGGCAGTGAGCAAGATGCAGCAGCGTGGTCGAGGCTGCACCGTCAAGTGGGCGCTGCGGATGAACCAAGATGCGGCCACATCCAACCTTCTATATGCCCTGCCGCTCGTTCTAATATCTCCAGCCAGGTAGCAACAGCTTGAGAGGCTGCACAGGAGTGCAGTAGGAGCATCCTCGGTCTCCCCAAGCACTCCCGAATTGCTGCCACACTGTCTCGGGCTGACGAATGGCCACTGTCGCTGCACGTGCTCCAGCGTGCCCTTGGGCACATTGACCTCTGCACCGTGCTCCACATGGTAGGGCTCTGCTCTCTCGACTGCGGAGCCAGCCACTATCTCGCATGGGGGGCCTCTGTCAGCTCTACGAGGAGCTGATTGTGGAGCGACCAGTGCCGATGGTGGTGGTGGTGGTGGTAAACATTTATTGCTTGAGCCTTTTTACAAGATTACTTGTGAGGGGGCTCAGGAGCGCGTAGGGTGTCCGGGAGTTTGTGGCCCTCGGCGACCCTCAGAGCCCAGTCCACCAGCCGTATTTGGTCGGCTGGGTTGGAGCTAGACACCGCGGTCTCCCATCCCTCGACGTCGGTGAGTTGCCACTCAGAGGGTGGCTGGAGCTCAGGGCATAAGAACATAATGTGATGGAAATTAGCTCGAGGTGCGCCGCAGAGCGTACATTCCTGTTGATATAGGCCTGGATGAACCAGGGCGAGAAAAGCTGGAGAAAGAAAAGTTTGTGCCTGAAGTTGGCGCCAGGTACTTTGTTGCAATTTTGTTAAAGATTTATCTGGGGGAGGGTATCTCAACCGCATTTCGCGGTAGTGGAGGGTGATCTCGTGATATTCGACCAATCTGTCTCCGGCGTTATCCAGGTCATCGGACGGCGTGGCTCGGTTGACGGCTACTCGAGCGATAGAATGGGCCATCTCATTGCCTGGATGGCCTGCGTGCGCGGGCACCCAGATGAGCTTAATTTGTCTGAGGGGGGTCTGATGATTGAGAATTTTAAGTGCCGGTTCATGAACTCGGCCTTTCGAGTAGTTGCGGATTGCAGTTTTGGAATCACTAAGGATAACCTCGGCAGCGGTGGTTGAGATGGCCAGCGCTATGGCAGCCTCCTCCGCCTCTATGGACGTACGCGCGTGTATTGTGGCAGCTGTGATGTAACCAAGTTGATGGGACACTGCACTTACGGCATAGGCTGGTTTCTGTGGGTAACTAGCGGCGTCGACACACACAGTGAGGTGGTCGTGTTGGTGTTGTTTGTAGAGGGCTTTTGCCCTGGTCTGCCTGCGTGCCTCGTGATGCACGGGGTGCATGTTTTTAGGCAGGGGGAGAATAGTGATGCAGTTTTGTATGTCCGATGGTAAAGGACATGTCTGATGGGCCTTGGAAGTCGGGATTAGTCCTAGTTTGTCCAGGATGTGCCGACCTGTGGTGGTAGACGACAGCCTCTCAATTTGGGCTGTGCGATGGGCTTCCGTGAGCTGAGCAAGTGTGTTATGTACCCCCATGCGAAGGAGGCGCTCGTTTGGCGTGTGCCTGGGGAGGTTAAGTGCAGTCTTATAAGCTTGACGTATAAGGGCATCCACTTTTTCCGTTTCCGTCCGGTTGAGATGTAGGTATGGGAGCGAGTATAGTATTCTGCTTATGACAAAAGCCTGTACTAACTTTCTCAAGTCATGCTCTCTCATCCCATTGTGTCTATTGGCTATCCGCTTAATCAGGCGCATAGTGTGGTGTACTGTGGTGGTGAGTGTGTTCAAGGTCGCCGTATGTCTGCCGTTGTTCTGCATGACCATGCCAAGCACTCGTAGCTGTGTGACCTCTGGAATGGAATACGACTTCATGTGGATACGGATGCTGGGGTTTGGAGTTGGGTCTGTGCGACTCTTCGGGGGGTGAAGAACAAGAAGTTCCGACTTGGTGGGGGAGCACGCGAGACCTATTGCCGTAGCCCGCTCCACCACCACATCGGCCCCTGCCTGTAAGGTCGCCTCCATGTCGCCTATGCTGCCTGTAGTGGTCCACAAGGTAATATCATCTGCATACAGGGAGTGCGAGAGGTTGGGAATATTTGCCAGGTCTCTGGCCATGGGAATGAGAGTGAGGTTAAAGAGGAGTGGCGAGAGCACTGACCCTTGCGGTGTGCCTCTGCTACCCAGTTGGACCTTGTCTGTTGTCAGTTCTCCCACAGTAAGGACCGCAGTCCTGGCCTGTAGGAAAGCTGTGACATAGGCGTGAGTTCTCCCGCCTACGTGTAGACCGGATAAGGCGTTCAGCACTGCGGTATGTTCCACATTGTCAAAGGCCTTGGTCAGGTCGAGTGCTAGTATGGCTCTTGTGCGTTTGGCATGCCGGGGGTGCAGGACTTCTTCAGAGAGCTGAAGCATGACGTCTTGCGTGGATAGATGCCCGCGGAAGCCAATCATCGTGTGAGGGAAGAGATTATGTGTTTGCATATGCTGTTGGAGTCTTTCTAGTATGACATGTTCGAAGACCTTACCTAGACATGAAGTGAGTGAAATCGGACGTAGGTTTTTTAGATCTAGCGGCTTGCCTGGCTTGGGAATAAAGGTTATCTTTGCATGGGTCCACTGTGGTGGGAGGGTTCCTGCGGCCCAGTGCGAGTTAAAGAGTTGGGTGATCGCCTGTATCGACCTGTCATCAAGGTTTCGAAGGGCTTTGTTCGTGATGTTATCCTCCCCTGGAGCGGATGTGGTTCTGAGCTTATGTAAGGCTGCGCGGACTTCCCAGACAGTGATGTCTGCATCTAGTTCTGGATTGTCCTGGCCGGTGTAAGGAGGTAAGGGGACCCTTGTGCGGTCCGTCAGATATAGGGTTTGCAGAGAGTGCAGTAGTGCTTTGTCTTCCGCTGAGTTGCTGTGCAGCAGCCGCGAAAGACTCTTGCGCTGTTGGATCTTGTTATTTTCGGGGTTTAGCAAGCATCGCAGAAATGACCACGTGTCCTTTAGGCCTAAATTCGCACTCATGCGGTCGCAGAGCTGCCCCCACTGTTGGCGTGTTAGGTGTGTTGCGTGCTCTTCTATTTCCCTGACAAGGGCCGCGATTCGGGTTTTGAGTTTTCGATTGTGCTTATTTGCTAGCCAGCGTTTCTGTAAACTGTTGTGTGCCTCCCACATGTGTAATAGCCTACTGTCTGCGAGTTCTGAGTCTGACGTGGTTGGTACCTGGGATGTGGCCATTGTGGTATCTGCCATTAGTTGCTGCACCCACGTGTCCAGGTTATCGATGGTTTCAGGTGCGGCTGCTCTAATCCTTCGAAACCTGTCCCAGTCAGTGATGGCGACTTGGCGGCGTTGTGTCTTGGAGAGCGTACGGGTAGGGATGTACGTGCTAAGGATGAAGTGGTCACTGCCCAATGAGTTGAGCGTATTGAGCCATGTACCATTGGGTATGTGCTTAGTGAGAGTAAGGTCCGGGTTTGTGTTATGTTGGACACTGTTGCCGATCCTTGTGGGAAAATTAAGATCGTTGAGGAGCGAGAGCCCCTCGTTTTGGATGAGCGTCCATAGCGTGGTACCCTTCCGGCAGTTCTTTCTGTAACCCCAGGCAGTGTGGTTTGCGTTGAAGTCGCCCACTATTACTAGTGAGTTCCTTCCGCAAATGTCTAAGGTTTTACGTATCGCCGTTACTAGCGGGGATGCAGGGCCCTTGGGGGGGCTGTAGATGTTGAGCACAAACAGACTGGTGTCGTGTCTGTGTTGGGGAAGAAGTTCTATGAGCACTCCATCAATGTCCGGAATATCAAGTGGATGGAGCGTAGCTGTATAATTTCGGTGTACCAATGTGGCTACCCTGCTGGAGCTCGCATTGGCTATCTCGAAAGGTGTGTAATTAAGGAGCTTTGCGGGACCTTGTGTTTCTTGTAGTGCTATGATTGTGGGCGTTTGATCTGTGGGCAGGGACTGTAGGTGGAGTTGGAGGTTGCTGCGCTTAGCCCTGTAAATCCGGCAGTTCCACTGCCATACCACGGCCCCGTTAGGCCGTGCTGCCATGATGATGACTGTGAAGAGACTCGGCTACGGAGGCCGAGGTTGTAGAATTTGAAGCTAGCAGCCCATTTAGCTGAGTTTGTATCTGAGACACGGTTGCTTCCTGGGTGCCCTGCCGTTTCTCGAGCGCCGTGAGTCTATTAGCTATATTTGCCATCCAGGCGGCATTGTCTTTCTGCATGGCCATGAGGCTTTGTTGCATGCTTTGAATAGCGTTTGCAAAGCCTGTCATGGAAGTGGTCCCGTTTTGGGAATTTTCTCCGCTACCGTCAGGCTGCGCACGGCGCTTCTGGGGGGGATTCCTGGTGGGGGACGTTGCTTGTGACGGAAGGTTAGATGCCTGCGGCGCAGAGGGGGGTCTGACAGAGGGAGCCCTAGCGGCGGGTGGGGGATTAGGAGAGTCGGTTCTGCGCGCATGCATGTCGCGCTTAAGCAGTGATTGAATTTGTTCACGTAGTTCGGCGATTTCGGCACTTTGTTTCTGAAGCTGGGCCCTGAGCTCCTTATTTTCCCGCTCGAGAGACGGAGACCGCGGCCCCCAGCTCACCTGTTTCGTGGACTGAATCTCCGTCCCAGGTAGAGGAGGGTAGGAGGTGGAGCGGCTCCTGGTCCTGCCGCGCCCGGTGGTGGAACGGGATCTGGACCTGGACTGCGTCCTGGAGCGAGAGGCCCTGTCCGACTTCTTCTGGGGGTCCGAGAGCAGCCTCGTGGGACTGCGGGAGCTGCGTTGTTGGGTGGAGTCGGGGGTAGCCTTTTTCTCGATCAAAGCCACCTTGACGGTTGCGGGTGGAGACTTGGTCTTGCCGGTGCGGTCAAACCGCACCTTACACTTTTTGCACCCCGTGAAGTGCGCCCCTCCACAGAGGATGCACTTGGCGTTACAGGTGGGTGGTTCGACGAGTTGATGCTCTACTCCGCATCGCGGCCAGCGGTTGCTCTTGGGGTGCGGACACACGTCCACTCTGTGCCCTGCCCTCCAGCAGTTGTGGCATGCCTCCACTTTGGCCTTGAAATGGTGGCAGGCATATATAGAGTCCCATAGAAGTTCAGCTGCTTCGGGAACGCTTGCACATTAATGAAGGTGATTAAGATAGACTTGGTTTTGCCCAGAGGTCTTGCGTCAGTGATCGTGTACTGGGAGCTCTTATTCATAGCTACCAAGTCTTGGATGACTTCTTCTGGATTTTGATTGTATAGCGCATTGTAAATGATGCCACGTACCGCATCGTCAGGGGCGGCCACGTAAGCGCGGAGTGGGTATTTCACGGTGTCTAGTATCAAAGAGTCCACAGCCACATACCTCTTCGCTCGGTCCTCCGCAGGGGTACTGATCGTGAACGAGTTGTTGAATGGGTTCAGGCGCAGTTTGTCCTCCTGCCGGGCGGTGTTATAGTCAATGCGGGCGTTCGCGCATACGAGTGGGAGAAGCACTCCGCCGTTGCACTGTCGCACGCACAGTCCGCCGCCGGGTCGGAATATGACCTTGAGGTCTGTTTTGGGTAGCTTGGGTAGAGGAGCGTGCCTTTTTGGCTTGCCGGAAGTCAGCGGAGCCGTCGGCGGTGTGGTTGAACTAGAAGAACTGCCGGTGGAACCGGCCGATGGCGCCGGGAGCGGACTCGACGCCAGGTGTTGGAGCTTGGGGTAGGCAGCCTTCCGGGCTTCAAAGGCCCTCTGCCACCTTGGGTCACTTGCGAACTCCTCTGGGGTGATATTTTCTCCCGCGACACAGTAAGCCATCTCCAAGGACGGCTCCATGGCGCTGAGCGGCGTCGGAACAGACGCCAGTAGGCCAAGACCTAACCGGCTGTCGTGGCGAGACGCTCGTTGCGTTAGGCGTAAAGTAGGCCTATAGCGCGGCGGCCGCCGCGTCAGATAGAAAAGCGCTTCTCGCGCACAAAGTCCGGTCGGAAAGTTCCAAAGAAAGGTGAAGACGAGTGCCGGGCACCTGCACTGACCTTTGGGGACCGGTTTCAGGCCATTTACGGTGAAATACCCGCCATCTCGGTGAAAAATTCTCGGAGCCGATGTAAGGTGCGTCCGCTCTGCTCCGCCGCTGGTGGCGTTCCCCCTGCCGATGGTCACATCTCCGCCACACGAGCAGCCTCCAGAGGTGCACCTATTCCTGAATGGAGCATCAAAGCGCCGGACGCCAGCAGTAGCACTACAACAGGCTGCTGGCAAACTCCTGGAAGAGCTTAACGGCAGGCTGCTCGTGTCCACGGATGGCTCCGTGCTCTCCAACGGCTCCGCAGCGGTGGCTTGTACCATCCCATCTCACCGATCACCATCGGCACGCCTGAGAGCAAAAATCTCGGCCCTCTCTGCAGTGGGGGTAGCCATCTCCTTCCACTGGCTGCCTTCCCACGTAAAGATCGCCGGAAACGAGGAGGCGGATGTGTTTGCCAAGGCCGCCCACCACCCAACCGTTGGGTTTCAGAGGACCCTTTCTTGATCTTCTCTGCAATTATTTGAATGACAGTTCACAGGTTGTCATGAGTCAGTTTGAGTTTAGGGGGTTGGTCTTGCTAAAACCCTGATTCACAAATTTAAACCTGATTCACAAATTTAACACTGTCTCGTCTGGAATAAATGAAAACATAGGAAAACTAACCTGTCTAACTTTAGATTGAGCACAAATATACACTTCCCGCACAGTGTACGCACATGATCTCAGCGCTTTTTTCTGTCTCCCATTTTACATGTGACTTTTTTGACGTATGTCGCTGTGGCTCGAAGTTGTACGCTTAACATATCAATTTTTAGATAATTCGAGGTTGCACTTAGAGATGCCATGTGCTAAACATCACGCCTTTGTATCTGCATGTGTAAGTCATTTTGTTTTCACTACACATAACCATTGTAACCGCTGGCACTTACTTGAGAGTCATGTTTGTATGTATTGTATCGTGAACACATCTGGATTTCATTTTTTGTATATTAAAAATGCGTGTCATGAATAATCATTTATAATGCGCAATGATGATGATTTATGATGCGCAGTGTATTGTCTAGTCAGTGTAGATAGCGCGCCCTCTGCTCGTGATACGGTGCCCTTAAAAACTGTGTATGTGTTGTACATGCGTTACTGTACTCTGACGAAGGCTGGTCCACCAGCCGAAAACGTTAAGTAAAAAGAAGTCTTCCAAAAAGTTCGTCGTCTCTTTCCTGCGTATGTTACGTCGGGTCCTGCGTGCTGAACTTTGAAGAAAACCCCTATATATATATATATATATATATATATATATATATATATATATATATATATATATATATATATATATATATATATATATATAATACAAATCTGTATTTCTGTATCTGCTTAGATAGTCTCAACATATTTCCATCTGTTAAAAACAATATGTAGGCTCGTTGTACGTAACACACATCCGTTCTTCAGCGAACGCGTACAACACGCTACGTTTATATGGGGACGTGTAGCTTACTTTCAACGTTTTTGTCTCTCTCTTTTATTCATGGTGCGCCAGATAACTCAAAGCAGTTTCTCATTTATGAGCTCCTCGGTTGACGGGACATCGAGTTGCGAACTGCACTATGCTTCCAAGCATATATCAAATAATATAAAAAAGAAACGCATTCCTTTGATGGTGGTGTTCCTTTCTTTTCATCTTTACCACACGAACTCCGAAGAATTAAGCTTCATATTTTATTCTGTTTAGGGGTAAGAAAATATTCGATTCCATATTCGAAGGTCACTTTCCGCAAACATTTGTATTTCTGACTATATTCAAACACTCCCATAATTAATTTTAAGATCACCACCCCTAACTTCCTCCCATGCTTAAGCTATCCTAAGAAAGTTGACAGTTCTTCCGTCTGGGTAGATAGCCTCCGCGACCTCTTCTATAGGACTCCATGTGGAAATCACGCACGTCTCGGCTGCATTGATGCCGCATAATACGATCCCACACAATGATGCGTGCGAAGAGGTGATCGCTTTTCTCGGCGACAGAGCCGCAGGGCTCCGCGTTGCGTGTCGCGGCAAACCAAATTTGTCATGGGCTGCGCAGCACCGATATGTGCCGTGCCAGTATGACTTATACACCGCCCAGGCCGAATTTGTTCCTTCATGCGTGATCGGGCGAAAGCACGAAAGGGAGTCGAGATTTGAACAAAGCAAGATATAGCAATCATGAGCAAGCGGAGTCGAGCTTCTTCTTTCTTTTTGTACTGGTTGGAATAATTAGAATTTCAAACCCCCTCCTCACGTGTGGGGTAGCAAACTGAACTCACTCTGGTTAACCTCCCTGCCTTTCCTTCCTTTCCTCTCTCTCTCTCTCTGTCTCTCTCTCCAAATCTACCAGTTCTCAATTAGAATAACTGCTAAAGCTGTCACGCGTCTAGATGGCTCTTCGATCGCATCTATACACGTTCCATATGTGTATGTATACGTAAAGTGGCCGTGCCTGATACATTATATATATGTATATATGTACTGTGTGTCAAACATGCTCTCCCAGCCCTTGGTGCCTTGGTGCTGCAAGCTCGGAAAGGGCACGAGAACTGGAGGCCGTGGTCACCATCGAGGCCGCACCATGGAAGTGGCCTCGAGGCCTGGATCGCCACGCGGTGCCCATATACGCGCCCCCATATCCGGGAGCCAGCAGGGGTGCACGCCGCGGGCCGTCAGTTAACGAACTCCCGATTGTGCATCCCGAACACGGTCGCGTTATCGCCGAGGAAAGCACACATGCGTCCGCTTCCGAGACGAGTAGCCAAGTCAAATCACGTGCCATCCCGGAGCCACATCCCAGCGAACACTTCGTGCACTTCCGCAGTGCACCGCATTTGCAAAGACACAAACGGGCGCCGCCTAAAGGAGCGAACGTTTCGACCGCGCCCGGCCAGAACACTGCTCAGCCTTCCAGTTACGCCTCTCAGTGCCGTATCCTTCCACGCAACGGTTGCCACAAAGATTGTCAAACGTTTAGGCTGGTGGGCCAGCCTCTGTCACCGATGAGGGCTGGTCCACCAGCAGAAATGTTTCACAGTAAAAAAGAACGTGTTTGCACGTACGGCGTGTTTATTCTATTATGCTATACCAACGAAGCCAGTGCGCTTTATATACATATATATATATATACTTTCTGGGGCATTTATATTTTGCTCCTAGAACTAAGCCTCGGAGTGTTAGCGAGCGCCACCACTGACAAACCTTGGCGGAGGATGTAGAACATCCTCCGTCCATCCACTTTTAATTTCCATTAATTTATCATTTCTTTAGTTTATTTAGTAAGTACAATTTCCCCGTCCTTGCATGGCGTCTTTGTTTGTTGATTTCTTATGATATGATTATTAAAAATTGCGTCCCTCGGTTCCCTCTCTTCTCGTTCACACACACACACACACACACACACACACACACACACACACACACACACACACACACATATATATATATATATATATATATATATATATATATATATATAAAGTATTAAACATTTGCAATATTGAAAAAAATTCTTTTCGTTTGCACGAGTGAAAGCGTGCGGAAGGAAACGAACTAATGCCATAGCAAACGGCTAATTTCCCCCTTTCTCCCCAACTGAAATTCCCTCTTGCCGATGGAGTAACATGGTTCGGTGTTCTGCGCACGCATACACGCGAACGCGTGCGCAAGCAGCGCAGTTGGCTAATAAAGCATGTGAGCTGTGTCCACCGGTAGCGGGGTTAAATAGAGATATTAAACTCCCATTTCACAACAACGACAAAAGGAAGAAGGAAAAAAAAAAGAGCAATCCTCTTTATTTCGCGCACAAATCGTTTGCGATGGTAAGGATATCGCCGGTGCTGCACTGTTGCGTGTTTGGGCGTGGAGGAAAAGTCTGTGAGTTCAGTTCATGTTATAATTCGTTCAATCTTTACTCCGCTCACGCTGCTCGCACGGCGGTCCTGCGAAGTGATCGGACCTACGGAGGAAGGGGAGAAGGAGGGGAGCCCCGCGATCCAGCGGACGTGCATGACGCCGGAGCGGCGGCTCTGCTTTGGCGGGCATCGCGGACTGCGACTGGGTTGACGACGCGAAGCTGAGGCCACAGCGTCTAAAAATATGCAAGCGTTTTCTGAGCTTGTTACGCCTTTGTCCAAACAGCGAGCAGTGTATACGGTGCTTAGAATATGCTAAAAGCAGGAATCAGTGTGTGTTCTAAGCTGTTGAAACTTTCTGTTTATAAATTCAATCAGGATAAGTGTGTTTTTCTTTTCGTTCTTTACTTGGTAAACACTTGGAACCAGCGGTTTGTCAAGTTTCCCACTCAGTAACTTTCCTCGGCGCGGTCACTATCTGATTGTTTATTTTCTGCCTAGTCGCTCGTGTGCTCAGTCGTGATCAGGGGCGTAGCCAGGGGCTTATGGGGCTTCAGCCCCTCCCCCCCCCCCCGAAATTTGTTCGTGCTGTCATGCACCGCCGACCAAAACAACCCCCGCCGCCGGAAATCATTCTCGATTTCGTCTAGAATGTATTTTTCACGCTCGAAAAGACATTTCGGCACGAAGATTGTGAACTCGGGCTGGATTTCGTGGTAACGCCCATGCACCTGGAGTCATATAACGCAAAGAGCCCATCCGTGCACAAAGTTTCAAGAGTGTTTTGATGGCGAGCTTTCCCTTGCTAATTTGAAAGTACCGCCAGACTAGGAACTCTGCCGCCGCCGCGCGACCTCCTCGCCTCCTCTTCGCCCCTTGCGCATCAGCCCCCCCCCCTTCCCCCCCTTCCCCCTTCCCCCCCCCCCCATTGCGGGAAGCGGTCTTACGCCCGTTTTTCTGCATGATGATTGATTTCCCTACCGTTGCCCTTGGATACACGCAGGTTTTGCGTTTTGCTTGTTTGTTTCTTTTTCCTCCGCGCCATTTTTCTCCTCAGCTCGGCTGGCTCAGCGCTTCAGCGAACGTTGTACGCTGTTTCCTGCTCTCTGTGCTATCCCGTGCTGTTGCGCATATAACTGCAGCAAGGAGCCTGAAGATGGTTATGCAGTTTTTATGATACCACAAGGAAAGCGTGACGGCTTGCGCAGGAACCAGTGGCTGCATAACATTGGCCAAAAGAACATTGTTCTTACAAAGAACCGTGTTGTTTGCGAGATGAGGCGTCTTTCTTATTGCTCGTATCAAAGCATCCCCTAAAGCTGCATTTTTTTATTGTTCCGGCCTGCTCACCAGCATTTTTTCTGCAGCAATGTGTACGTTGCATAGTCCTCAGTATGCTTAATATTTTGCTGGGACTCCATCACCGGGCACGTCACCAACTGTTGTTGTTCAGTCCTAAATGCAGCATTACAATTTGTTTTACTCTGTGAACAATTCTGTGCAATGATACAGCATCTCGACCTCACTTTTCATTATTTTTAGGATACGTTGCCTGTTTTAGTGAAAATCGAAATAGTGGCTTGTAGAGGAGCTATTATTTTTAGCTTACGTCGATGTATGCATCAGTCATACAATGAATGCAGGCCCTGAAAGAATTAGTGGCAAGTATACCCGTAGTATTGCAGGTGATGAGCGCTAGTTAGCCCACATTGCGTTCTTTTTTATTATTTTAAGGCGAAAGCCTTTAGATCTATCGCTGTTTTAAGGTCGCGTTGTGAACAGGAAATATCACGTGAGACGTGACCCAGGAAGGCCAGACGCGACCCAAAGCATGTCCAACCATGTATAAAAAATTAAGGATTAGCCAAGTCAATTAATGATCCATTGGTGATAGAATTAAGGTGGATTAGGAGGATTAAGGGTGATTAGGGTGTATGGAGGAGTATTAAGGTGGATTAAGGTGCTTGAACAAGTATTAAGGAAGATTCGGGTGAATTAAGGTGGATTTGGGGTAGATTAAGGTTGATTAGGGCAAATTAAGGCGAATTGGAGTAATGAAGGAGTATTAAGACCGAATAGGGTGGATTAAGTACGATTAGGGGAGTTAGGATGGGTTAGGGTGGATAAAGGAGAATTAAGGTGCTTAACAAGGATGAAGAAGTATTATGGTGTATTTAGGTGGATGAAGGAGGATTAAGGTCGATTAGGGTCTATTAAGGTGCATTATATATGTGGTGTTTTCTTTATGAATGTTTGCGATTGGATAGGAGCAAACTTTATTTTGCCTGCAGTTGGGCGAGGTTCTCTTTTATGTACCGACGAAGCGAATAGTTCTCCGTTTGCATAATTAAACAACGCTGGATCGAGAATGGTGAGACAGAAAGTGCTTGAATTTTCCTTTTCTAGGCAATCTAAGCTGCGCTGCAGTAGCTCAAGAATATTTTAGCCATTCCAATAGGAGCTGTAAAAAATGCTTTATGGTCTCAATTAGAAACTGTAGTGAACTGATGGGTTTCGCGAACAAAGCGTGCCTCGCCATACCGACAGTCGGTTGCTACCGTTGCGTGATGGGTGTGCCATATTGTCGATGAAGGCTACTGAGGGCCACTGTGAAACATTTAATCGCTTGCGATTGGTTGGCTCTCGGTCTTAACAACGAAACTTTTCTCTCAGGTGGTTGCAACTATGGTGTCTGAATAAACTATGTAAGTACTCTACATGACGCAGCGTCGTGTTAGCAGCCATGAGCGTTTCGTTTCTTGGAGGCCTGTTTCAGAGAGGGGTGAAACTAGCAGCACACTTTTTCATAAAAACTGGGTGTTAACTCTTTCTTTTGCGCATTAATAAATGGCCATATTTGGCAAGGACAACTCACCAGAGTAATAAGAATCATGATGACAGCTTCGCTGGGCAATGTCTTTCTAACACGGATAACATGCTGACGCCAATTACCAAGATGTTTCTTTCATGTAAAATGCAATGTCTCTCATAGCTAAATTCTAAGCCAATGTTAAGTGTTTAGCCAAGCATCGTACACAACTTCACGTATTGAATTTTCAGACATTTTTTACGCAAAATGTATGGACAGACACGGCGCATATATGCAGTGTAATATCAGTAGCCCCGTTCAACGCTACATAGCTTGCGATATCCAAGCCCCAAATCTTATTCACTCACGTGCTTTACGAAAAGGAACTGTGGTTCAGACATGGCAGCAGAAAGAAGCCGACATGCCTTTCAATAAGTGCGGCTCGAGCCACCCATACCCCAACCATACACGAAGGGAACGGGCGCGCGCGGCCGCCGAGCGAGACGGAGCGAGCGGCGTCCTGGCCGTGACGTCACACGCGAGAGGGCGCCACTCCTATTTCTCGCCGCTAATACCATAGAGTTTCTCACTACATTGCCTAGAGGGAAATCTGGCGCTGCTGCGCTGTGGTATGCATGGGAATGCCGGTATATTGTGGATTCGGATTGGCATCGTTCTTGTAGAGACAGGACGCCTTGAAGACGCGCTTGGCAAGTACCGTTCCGTCCATAGAGTTACTATACTGACTCTAGAGGACAAGCTACCCATAGGGCCCATGCATTAAAATCGGGAACCTCAAGAGCGCCGCCATGTTGCTACGCGCCGAGGTTGCCAGCTCCTGAGACGCTTGCTAGACTTGGTGACAGTAGTCAGTTTTAATCCGGCAACAGTAGCAGCGTAGCAGCATGGCGTCTCGCTTGAAGTGTTGTGATGTGTGCGTGCAGCCGTGTGTTTGGGCTTCATAAGTCGGTTCTTTATTCTATGTTGCGGGATGGTGTGGGTGTGGTCCATGTTGGCCGTAGAGCTGGCAGTTATGCAACCGAGGGATGATCCTGTTCAAGCTTCTGGCGGTATGCGGTTTTCAGCGGTCACGCCTGTTGCAGGAGTGTCACTCGACGACGTTACGAGCTCGAAGCTGTGGTCAGATTCCTCGTTGGCGTTCCGTAATTATCTTCGCACGGGCGCGGTATGTTGCAAAAGCCGCTTTCGCGATCTATCGTCGTGACGATAGATCGGGTTTTTTATTATTATAAGTAATGATCCAGCTGTAGGGCACATGTAACCGACAAACGGAAGTCTCAGGAGAGCACCTGAGATGGTAGTAGAGCAGGCGGCGCAGGAACTCCAGGGCACCCGAGGGACAGTGGGGGGATCAAAGCTCGAAGCAGAACGGTACGTAGGTTGGGGCCGCCGAGGCAGGTGTGTGCCAGGGAGTGTTCGCACGGACAGCTCCCCTGGCACGCGCAGCCGTGCCTTGCAAGGTCGAGATACTTTAAAGGCACCTGCGCCCATGGTCTTTCTTTTGCCTCGGCGCAGTGAGCACGATTAACGAGAATAATGTGGAGGGCATCCGGTGCAGTCGCGAATGCATCATGACAAATGTAGCTCGCGTCGCCTGGCGTCTGTAGTAATATCAGAGTTGGTTGTATGAATTTTATGCATAATACGTTTTGTTACGGTACCTCAACGGAATGGGTCTAGAGGACGGTGTTGGTACATTTTTTCGTATCGCCCTAATCCTATACCCCCACTACAAACACACACATACCCCCTTTTTTTATGTATACATACAATTCCTTGCCATGACGGATCATAGCCTCCTTTATTTTTGAAAAATAGAGGAGGCTATGGACCGATTGACCAGTTCAAGTTGTCAACTTGTCAGTAACTGTCGTAGGAATCACTGTAATAAACATAATTACACGATCGGATTGTTTACTTTCATTTTTTGTTGTAACACTGAGGACTACATAGAACTTTATTTTGTATATGTGAGAGAAGTATGTGGATATCACGAGCTTAAGCCAATGTGCGATACACAGACAAAGCAGCTGCTACAACATGAACTGCATTGAGGGCCACACAACACATACGTAATTAAAGGTGCAAAATATAGGGGGAAGCTTCAAAATACGCTCTGTAGCACTGCAAAGTATAACATATATTGTATGTGTACAATAAATGTTCAAAAATACAATGCATCAATGTACCATTTGCCTTCAAGTTTATTATGAAGTTCAAGTTTACTGAAGTTTATTATGAGCATATGTACAACAGGGATCAACTAACACACCCGCAGTCGAGGTGGCTGTTCGAGGTGTGCTGGCTGCCTCAGTGTGAGAGAAAGAAATTGGGTAAATGTCGACACCAGTGCCACTGCCTCTTGCCTCTGACCTGCACGTGCCTCTGCGGCATCTTTGTGCACAAGTGTGCTGGCGTGGTGAGGCGTAGGAGTCATCCGAGAGAAAGAGTATTGTTTACATGGAGAAGTGGCTGTTCACATTGCCTGTCACTTTCCCTCAAATGTTTCCTTGGCGACTAGGGTGACACACCCGCAGTCAAGGTGGCTGTTTGAGGTGTGCTGGCTGCCTAAACGAAATAAAAAGAAATTAGATGAATGTCGATACCAGTGCTATTGCTTATTGCCTCTTACCTGCATTTGCCTCTACGGCCTCTTGGTTTGCGGAGTCTGTATGAGGGAGCTGCTGTGGCTAGGCGTAGGCATTGTCTAAGCAAAAAGAAAAGGCCATTTAAATGGGGAATTATGGAAATAAATGCAGTTATGTCTGCTTCTTGCACTCTTCTTGCATAAAAGTTTTCAAACATAGTGTCCAGAACACACCAGCACTTTGACTGCTTCTGCTTTTTACCTGCAGGTGTTGTTGCGAGATCCTTAGTATGGCTGCATGCAGCATTGTAACACTTGGTGGAGGCATTTGAAGTGGTAGCCAAAAATATAAAGAATCATCCTTGTCTGCACGAATGCTTTCAATTTCTAAATGCAGTGGTAACTATCACTATTGGTGCAAGCCCCCCCCCCCCCCCCCCCCCCCCCCACATCTATGCGGCAAGTGCCATAGCTCGAAACTGAATTGTTCCTTTATGTTTCACAAGGCATCTGATATGTCCACATTAGATGTGATGTGTTTGTTTTTATTTATCCCAGTGTGGAGAGAGCATCATTAAATGGCTGAAGTACTATAGCGCCAAACAGACGACACAAGAAGAGACACGGACGAGCGCTTATGTCTGTGTCTCTTCTTCTTGTGTCGTCTGTTTGGCGCTATAGTACTTCAGTAATATGCACCAACTAGCCCAACAAAAAGTTCTGATGAAATATCATTAAATGTTTTGTTTATTTTTGCGTGTCTTGTTTTTTGGTTTATTTCTGAATTTATCATGATGCTAAAGTGACTTATGTAATGGCAATCAGCTTTTGTTTTGCAGAAAAACAATGCATTTCCTGACCCATTGTATGACATCCCCTCACTCGCATAATTTTGCAGAGTATTCTACCTATATTGACTTGCTTGACCTCCACTAAAGGGTCTTGCATTTTTAAATACGACTCTTTCCTTAAAATCATTCGACACTTCTCATAATTTCTGTACCTTGGGCTTCTGATACTCTGCATTCACTATTTTTGCTTGTTTCTGACTAGAAATGTCTTCTTTAATTTAGAGCTTAAATTTAGCTTTGGAACACAGGGAAGGGCTTGCCATTGCATATCTGCATAAAAGGGAAACATGTTTCATTAAACATTTGCAAAATCCCATTGAAGATTGATGAATGCAGCTTGCAGTGTGATATGAATGAATGAGCCATAAAAGTAACTCATCTCACTTGGTAAATGAAAGCACATATTAGTGTGATGCACAAGATACGTTACACTAACGTGGTGGGTTCTCTTGCTTATAAAGCAATATAATCGGTGCGCGAGAAAAAAATTATTTTTGCATAACCCTTGTACACACTGACTTAAGGAAAATGAGCTGGAGCTGTCCACATGATGTACTTATTTTACCTGCGAGTATGGTCAACAAAAATGTGTCCCAGCTGCTGTTACGAACTTGTACCGCTGCACCACGATTACGGCTTTGTGGTCCCGTAGCGCTCGTCACCCGTTTCGTGACAGAGCGTTGGTAGCGATGACTCCGAGCCTGGCGTCGATGAGAATAACAAAAGGGACTTTATACATTATATACAGGTTATCATACAGGACATGAACGGGTCGGCACTGGGGCCGAGTGCTCACAACAAACGCGACTGTTCTCGCACGACGACGTCCGGCGAAAACGCGTTACACATCTCACCCCAGTCGGGAGCGACACACTCTCCCGGTGGGGTCGGCAGATCCTGTTTTCGAGCGGCGTGTCGCTGCTTTTATAATCCCCGAGGCCCATTGTCACTCAAACGGCCCAATACAAAGTCAGCACACGACGGTCGTCCGAGGGGTCCAACCAGCGACCGCGCTGGCCACTCGGTTCAAAGTTCGCGCGCGCGGTGACCTCCCGGCAAGGGAGGTGCGGCGCCGGGCCGTCGGGCACACGCGGACACGTCAAAACACGCTGCTCCGCCGAGGCTTCTCCCGCACGAAGGCGCAGCATCTTGACTTGTGAAGGGAGAATTATGGCGCTCGCAGGATAGATTCCGCATCTTGCAGATTCGGAATCCGGGCTTGTGGTAATGGCACAACACTGCTTAGTGGTATTCCGGATTATGTCAGTATTGCATATGTGCCTGTTGTCGAAAATAATTGAATTTTGAAAGTGCTCGCAGGGATCTGATGTGCATATCTGCAATTTATGGGTACATGTAAAAGACTCAGCATCAAGTGCAAGTGAACGGTCCCACAGGCCCGGAGTCGATCATGCAAATAGATTCGCTGCACAAATTTGTGACCAGAAAAGATATGCCACATGAAATGGCATGCAAGGAAGTGTTGAAAATATTGCACAGTTAATAAAACGCCTAAGCTATTAATATGTGGCTTGATGCACTCGTTATGCAAAACGGAGGTGAGGCGTGCAGACAGGAAACAAGAGTAGAGTATTTACAAGCAAACAACATGCGCGCCGCCCACTTCTCTACTCTTGTGTCCTGTCTGCACGCCTCACCTCTGTTTTGCATAATGAATCCTTACGAACTAGCTCAGCTTTCTGTCGTTCTAAGTCTCGATGCACTCTATTTCGTCCGCATTAGGCACTCGCCTCTTGATTACTTCGTGGCACAGAAATACTCGGTCATCAGGCTGTTTTTCTGCTGTGGCCTTTGTAGAAGCATGATTGTTCGAAGTGCAACAATTAAACAGATTCTTTGAGTTGCTTGTGGCTTCGCCAGTACAATTCCGGTGCGCTGGTCCGCCTGTCCAGCAATTTCCTACTGAAGGGAAACCTGCAAATAAAAACACCGCTCCACATGCAGAAAAATGCTCTACTGTGACGCTTCTCGAACGATTGTGATGTACCACAAGAGCTGCCTACTCGCGTGATATTCTCAACAAGGAGATAAATTCATTTACTTACATGTGAAGGTATATGCCAGACCACTTCGGGGCTTCGGTGGCACATAAGGCACGAGTGTGTCATAGCGTCCGATGTCGACGCGCGATCGCATGTCAAACGAAACTACTACGCATCCAAAAAACAGATTCGAAACCGAAATTCACGTCATCCTTTATTGCATGAATGCGTACATCGTGATTTACATAAGTCACGGACTTAGCGATCGCTTTCTGTAAACTTAATATTAACGTACCACCTTCATAAAGCCATCAGGTATGCGTTTTTAGGTGACAAAGCATAAGGTGACCTGTACTTGTTCTCAGCTCTTTCAATAGTAATTGCGCTGGCCACATTGACCAGTAGCAACAGGGCGGCGCCCTAGAGGTTCCCACTTTTCCGGCCCAGCTTTTCCTCTAGAGTTGTTCTACTAACTCTATGGTTCCGTCTGTCACAATGATTCATATTCTACTAGAACAGCACGTAAAAAGTTGTTTTGGCTTTATTATTACGCGAAAACATGTTTTGTTTAACTATGAGAACTTGTTATTGTGTGTACGACTACATGTTACGTAAAAAAGTATCAGCGGGCCGCTAAAGTTGGAGGACAGACGACAAGGTTCGCGCTCGCTTTGATACAGTTGGTCGTCTGTTCTTGCTTTTCTTCGCTTGGTCATGCATCGTGGGTGAGTAAAGATGTAATATGCGTGAATAGAAACATTTTATGAAGATTTTACATTGAGAACGCGTTCTTTGCGTAGCCATATCCACGTTTTAGACGAAGCCTCTTACAACACCAGCCAACACGAGCCTCGCAGACACATGCTGGGGCTCTATTCTGGACACGCATGGCGGCTGCACGGCCGCCATTATCCGCCATGTTTACTCTCTGATTGGCTGTCGAGAGGTCACGTGTTTTGAAATTTGTGCCGGGAAGCGGAAGTATTGCAAAATGTAATTTTGCGTTTTCATCAAGATGACGAAACGTGACGTGGAGCTGCAAATGTTATGGACTAATACATTTTTTTGGTCCTTGGCAGATATATTGTGATGTTAGCGCTTCAAAAAGAATGTGAGCGGTAGCGTGCAGAAGCCAGTGCAATGCATCTGCAATTGCGCGAATATGTGGTGGCGATTCAAGATATGCGCCATGCCAGCTTGCTGATTGGCTGAAGGAATATCTCATGAGGAGCGTCACAGGAAGGGCTGTTTCGTAAACGTCATTTTGACGACGCGTGACGTTTCGCAGGGCCGCCATTGCTGAGATTTTCCGCCATAATTTTTGCTGCGACGAGCCGCGCGAATTATGCTAATGGGAAGCCATATGCAATGGCAGCCGAGAGGAATGCGTATCGCCACATTTTCCCCGTCGTTTGGCGCCACGAAAATCTTTTGTTCATAACGCGTGCTCATAGTATTTGCATCGCTCTCGGGTGGTGTTGGCATTTGTGTTTTGGGCCATCGTTTTTTAAAAGAACGCGTTTATACGAAATAATATTGGTTGAATATAGCAAACTTTCAGCAATGTTGTCCACTTTTCACTGCTGCATTTGTATTGTAATCGAGATTAATGCCTTTTCGCACAATCAGACGTTATGACAACGGCCTCTTTCTAATTTATAAAAAGAAATGTACACAAGGCGGCGCCTTGAAGTTTCCTCCCGCGGTGCGAGAAACCAGCGAAATGAACAAGAGATGGCAGCGCCGGCGCTTGCGTCGCGCTAGTGGTTGTCTCTGGCGCCCGCAACGCTATCGGTGATATTCGGCCGTTTCTAAGCCAGCCGAGTCGGGCTGAGTCACTTGCGTTTCACGAAATAGCGATAACGTGGCCTAGAACGTGCGCGCATCACCACTGGTAGGTCGCGTATGTTGTCTCAAGAAAGAAAACAAGCGCGTTGGCGCCAACATGCGATGACTCATTCCATTTTCCAGGGACACGCATCCGAGGTACTGAACCAGACGACGGCTTGTACGCAGCAGACGACGGAAGCGAGAAGCGTTTTCGACAGAATAATCATACGCTTTGAGATAGCTGCTTTATTTTTACTGCGGAGGAAAACTGTTTTGCTTTACCGATAACGCTACATTCAGTGCCTTCATTTCAGTTTCTTAGGCGAAACGTCAAGTTGGCGTCACGTTACGTAAGCAAAACCGGGCCACCAGCGCCATTTTGTTTGCGTCGCGCCTACGTCACGCATCGAAGAAAATGGCGGAATGTCCAGAATAGCGCCCCTGGGCTCTATTCTGGACACGCATGGCGGCTGCACGGCCGCCATTATCCGCCATGTTTACTCTCTGATTGGCTGTCGAGAGGTCACGTGTTTTAAAATTTGTGCCGGGAAGCGGAAGTATTGCAAAATGCAATTTTGCGTTTTCATCAAGATGACGAAACGTGACGTGGAGCTGCAAATGTTATGGACTAATACATTTTTTTGGTCCTTGGCAGATATATTGTGATGTTAGCGCTTCAAAAAGAATGTGAGCGGTAGCGTGCAGAAGCCAGTGCAATGCATCTGCAATTGCGCGAATATGTGGTGGCGATTCAAGATATGCGCCATGCCAGCTTGCTGATTGGCTGAAGGAATATCTCATGAGGAGCGTCACAGGAAGGGCTGTTTCGTAAACGTCATTTTGACGACGCGTGACGTTTCGCAGGGCCGCCATTGCTGAGATTTTCCGCCATAATTTTTGCTGCGACGAGCCGCGCGAATTATGCTAATGGGCAGCCATATGCAATGACAGCCGAGAGGAATGCGTATCGCCACATTTTCCCCGTCGTTTGGCGCCACGAAAATCTTTTGTTCATAACGCGTGCTCATAGTATTTGCATCGCTCTCGGGTGGTGTTGGCATTTGTGTTTTGGGCCATCGTTTTTTAAAAGAACGCGTTTATACGAAATAATATTGGTTGAATATAGCAAACTTTCAGCAATGTTGTCCACTTTTCACTGCTGCAATTGTATTGTAATCGAGATTAATGCCTTTTCGCACAATCAAAAGTTATTACAACGGCCTTTTTCTAACTTACAAAAAGAAATGTACGCAAGGCGGCGCCTTGAAGTTCCCTCCCGCGGTGCGAGTAACCAGCGAAATGAACAAGAGATGGCAGCGCCGGCGCTTGCGTCGCTCTAGTGGATATCTCTGGCGCGCGCAACGCTATCGGTGATATTCGGCCGTTTCTAAGCCAGCCGAGTCGGGCTGAGTCACTTGCGTTTCACGAAATAGCGATAACGTGGCCTAGAACGTGCGCGCATCACCACTGGTAGGTCGCGTATGTTGTCTCAAGAAAGAAAACAAGCGCGTTGGCGCCAACATGCGATGACTCATTCCATTTTCCAGGGACACGCATCCGAGCTACTGAAGCAGACGACGGCTTGTACGCAGCAGACGACGGAAGCGAGAAGCGTTTTCGACAGAATAATCATACGCTTTGAGATAGCTGCTTTATTTTTACTGCGGAGGAAAACTGTTTTGCTTTACCGATAACGCTACATTCAGTGCCTTCATTTCAGTTTCTTAGGCGAAACGCCAAGTTGGCGTCACGTTACGTAAGCAAAACCGGGCCACCAGCGCCATTTTGTTTGCGTCGCGCCTACGTCACGCATCGAAGAAAATGGCGGAATGTCCAGAATAGCGCCCCTATATGGTAGTGACTAACGGGGCCCGGCACTTTAACATCTGTACTACAGTGACGGGGCCCGGCACTTTAACATATTCACTACAGTGACGGGGCCCGGCGCTTTAACCTCAGCCCTGCAGTGACGGGGCCCGTCTCCTTAACCACAGACAGGACCGGCACCAATGGCCGCACTTCTTTCAAACATTCTATGCAAACAACTTCGAGCACTTCACGGCAGGCAGTGAACTTTATTAAGGTCCTAAGGAGCGACTCCGAAACCCCCTTAAGAGGTAGGGGGCCGCGAGCCGTTCCGACGTTGGGACGGGCAGGCCGTGCCTGACCGCCTCCTCCCACTCTTCTTCCGTGGTGAGATGACCGTGGTCCCGTAACGAGGGACACCGCCAGAGCATGTGTTCTAAAGTGCAGAATGGATCTCCGCAATCCGGACACCTGCCCCGCACGGACGCGGCGTTAGGTTGCCCCTGTGATCCACCACGGCCGCCGCAAACCGGTCGGACGAACCGGGCGACGTCGACGAACGCGACCGATCGTAGATCGTCGGCGACGGATCCGAGGAGTGCGGCCGCTCGGGCCCGGCGTGTGCCTACATTGCGTTGCGCGTGCACGTTGCGCGGGAACGGCGAGACCGTGACGGCCTCCCGCGACCACGCGTCGAGCACGCACCTCTTTCCCTGACGGGTTAAAGTCCAGCGCCTCCAGGATCCGCCTCCCCGCAGGCGAGGAAGCGAGCCTGACAACCTGGACTAACTTCTGTGACCCAAGCTCATCGAAGGTGTTGTGGACCCCCAGCTGCATGAGCTTCTCGGTGCTGGCGCCTATGGGGATGCCAAGCACTTCACGGACCGTGGTATTTTATTCCAGTACTGTCCACAACACCACGTGAATTTCACGATGTCAGCAACTTCCGTGCAGTAATGGAATACATTGATTGCACACATACGGATCGAACGACCGCAATGGGTACTTGTCCATGAATGTGCAATCTTTTGCGTATGCACTGTAACACCTATGATGATTATAATAAAGAAAGAAAGTTCACTCTAATGGAAGGGGAACGGTAAAAACACATTAAAAAAGGCACGGCACATGTTTCTGCTTGTGTAGCACCAGACAATGAATATTCTACTGAATTAAGAAAAAGAAGCAGCGGGTAATTGCTCGCTTAGAAGACCGATAAACATGCAGTTCGATGAAATTTGAGAAATAATGATATTGAAGCTTCCAAGACTTTAGAAGAAAAGAAAAAGAAAATTAAGATTGAATCATCGCGACGGAACATATCTCAAGTCGCTGTAGGAGTCGAAGACCCTAGCTATAACGAAATTATTTTTGAACAGCTCCGATAGTGTCCATGCAACAATGGTTGCTTGCGTACTGTCAAATGTTCATATGCTGCGGCATAAAGCTCACGGTACGGTGCGAAAACGTGCTCGGAGCGAAAGCAATCGACATGCATGCAGACGCGAAGTCGGTCACCGCGAACCCGTGCGATCGCTGCATTGCAGCTTCATTCTGTTATGCTATATTTAGTTGCACAGACAGCCATCCCACTATAAGAACATATTTCACATAGTTTTCTCAGCGATTGCTTACGCTTCACGCAAACCGGTTCGGTGGAATCGATTGCGGCGACCGCTTGCAGTGTCCCAGCTTACTGTACGTAGTAGGCAAAGAGATAGCGTTTGTAAACAATTCTGTGCTTTCTGTTTGTCCAACATGATTATTTTAAAGGTAAAATACTGCCATTTCGAGAGTACTTGCTACATTGTTCAGGAGGGCTGCCGCGTAGTATGTTTATTTAGCCTTTATTTAACGCCGATGCATGTGAGGCGCTTCCGACAGATGGCGACTCCGTAAGTCGTCCTCGCCATTTTGCTACAAGAATTTTGTAGGAAACTCTATGGTCCTCGCCCCCAATACCGACATCTTTATAGTGACGGCCCCGTCGGTGTAGTGTTGTTGTTAAAGCGACGGGCCCCGTCACCGTAGTGTGGATGTTAAAGTACCGGGCCCCGTCACTGTAGTCACTACCATACTATGGTGTCTAACCATACTATATACCGTCATTCCCATGACGGCACGGTGCCCCCTTAAGAAACTCCCATAGACGGTGGCGCCAGATTACCCTCTAGGTGTTATGGTGAGAAACTCTATGGCTAATACCGTTCAGAGCCAAGAACATGGATGGATGGATGGATGGATGATTGTGGCTCAACCCTTTGAATCGGGCGGCGGCGACGCGCGCCACCTAGCCTTTAATTGTTCTATATGCATGCATACCTATGTATTTACTCCTTTACTTTTGCGTTGATATTGTCCACCAATCAGATAGCCTCCGTTTAGTTATTTCTACCTGTTCAAAGTCTATTCTACTTTCACTGTCTTTAAAACCCAAGGCTTTGAATAGTTCCCCGTTAGATTCAACTGCAGGGTGAAGTTGTTTACAAGCAAGTATCAGGTGTTCCGCCGTTTCCTCCTCCTCTCTACACGCCTCGCATACCAAATCTATCTCCTGGTATCTGGCTCGGTACGTTTTAGTCCTCAGTACACCTGTCCTGGCTTCGAACAACAATGAGCTTCCCTTAGAGTTATCGTAAATATTTTCTTTGGCTATTTCTTGCTTAAACGTCCTGTATGTCTCCAATGCCGATTTGGTTTGCATCTCTGTACTCCACATACCCCTCTCTGCCTCCTTAACCTTTTTCTTGACAGATGATTCCTTACTTGTTCCCCCGCTACTGCCCAAGTATTTGCTTGTCAATTTTCTAGTTCGCTTCCTCCACCTCGTGTCAACATTCCTCGTGTATAAGTAACTGAAAACCTTCCTAGCCCACCGAATTTCCCCCATTTTTCTCAATCGCTCCTCAAAGGCTATCTTGCTACTAGCCTCTCTGCCCTCGAAAGAAGACCATCCCAGATCCCCCTGCACTCCAAGATTTGGTGTCTTGCCATGTGCTCCCAGAGCGAGCCTACCCACCCCACGTTGCCTAATTTCCAACTGTTGCCGGGTCTCTGTTCTAATACATAGAACCGCATTGGCAAAAGTCAGGCCTGGTATACCATTACCCCCTTCCATATCCCTCGTACTACCTCGTACCTATTGTAGTTCCACAGTGCCCTACTCTTCATAATCGCTGCACTTCTGTTACCTTTAGTCGTTAGATATTTTTCGTACTCTGTCAGATACTCAATGCCATTATTTATCCACACCCCAAGGTACTTGTATTTATCGACTATCTCCAGCGTGGCCTCCTGTATCTTATGCTCGCCGCAACTGTTATCATTAAAAATCAAGACTGCTGATTTTTCTTTGCTAAACTTCAAGCCTAATCTGTCTCCTTCTGTACCACATATGTCCATTAATTCCTACAGATCTTCTGCATTGTCAGCCATTAATACAATATCATCCGCGTACATCAGTCCTGGTAATGACTGTTCAATCAATTTTCCTTGCTTAAACGGATGAAAGAGAGCCGCCTCCCGGGCAGTATGGAAAACTCTCACAGCAGACCAGCCCTGTCCTTTAGCTACATCATACTATTTCAGGGAACAAAGACTACTCGCAAATTGTATTTGCAAATTAATGTATTTTATGATTGCAAAATAAACACCTAAAAAGAGAAAACATTGCGTTCATGTGCTTCTTTTGTTGCGTGTTGTGTATTTACACTAATGAGTACAGAGAATTAGAGGCGTTTAATTATGTTTCACTTGTGAATTACGCGCATATTAATTGGCAGCGCGAGTTAAACGCCTCTAATAAACTGTATATCGTTGACCTGAAAAGGCAACACAGCAAAAAAAAAAGAGAGAGAGAGAGAAACCTGATGTTTTTTAATATAAAAAATAATAATTAAAAAAAAACAGTCCGCACCCGACCGATGGCCAACGGAAAACCGGTGCTTACGAAATATTGGGCCGTATATAGTCGGCCCGCACGCAGTGTCCACTCGGCCACGTCGGCTACAGTGGTCGGGCCTAAGTTGCCTAAGTCACTTGCCGATGGTCGGCGGACGCGAGGCCTATGTCAATCCCCGAGGTCGAGCCAACCGTTATGCAGTCGGCCAGAGACGTCGGGCCGATATTGTAACGGGGATTTTCTGTTGCTTGGGCCATTACTCCTGTTAACCACGTTTGCACTTTTCTCATCGCCAATTCCACATCTTCATAACAGTTATCTACTTCCTCATCGTCGTGACTGGACGTTGGAGCGTAGGTTTGCACTACCTTTAATCTATATATACCTCTGATTGAGTTTGATTACGACTACTGCTACCCTCTCGATCGTTGATGCTGTATAATTTGGCACTGTTACCCGCTATGTCTTTATGGATTAGGAATCCTACCCCGTGTTGCTTCTTATCCGGGAGACCATGCCGTTATTCACCAATGTGTAAGGCTTACCAGTTCTTCTAATCTCACTTAGGCCGATAATATCCCAAACAATGTCTGATAGTTCTTCGGAGAGTCCTGCTAAGTTAGCCTCACTCGAGAGGGTTCGGGTGTTAAACATTGCAAGGGTCAGTTTCCATTGGCGGCCTGTCCGGACCCAGGTATTCTTAGCACCATATGCTGCGTTGCAAGTCTGACCGCCGCTTTGGTGAGGTGCTCCGCAACCCCTGGGGACTGAGGGCCATTGGTCCATTGAGGAGATCATTTCATTTGGGAGGTTGTGGCCGAATACTGCACTACGGAGGCCAATTCCTGTTCTGGTGAGGGAGTGTCTTTGTTCAAGCTTAGTGGGCCTTCCAAATTTGGTTGTACCTGGATTAGTATAGCCCCACTCGCTCTCGGCATCTTTCGACGCTGTCAGGCGCTACTCCAAGCCTGCAGATGTAGTGCACTGGAGGATGTCATACGCTGCAGATACACCATCGTTAAAAAAAAAATGGCTGTGGCTTAGGTAAGGTTAAGCCCAGGATGCGAAGCATACTAGCCTTTATTTTAGTTGTTGAACCACTGTTTAGCCTGGTGAACTGCTGTTGCTTGGCTATATTTGGTTCGGCTAGACGAAGAAACAACTCATGCATTACTTCTTCGCCTTCAAGAGTGGAACGCGACAGCGTTCCCGTCGACCCGCCAAGGGGTGTAAGACAATGGGCTACAGGGCAGCGACTACGCGCCCCGCATTGGACGCGGTGAGCGTCGAGCAAAGCAGCGTTCGGCGCGGCAACGAAATGTGCGCCTGAGCAAGAGACGCACGCCTTAGAAACAGCTCGTTTCTAAGGCAACACCGCATTCACTAGAGGCGCTTTTGTACCGCTTTGAAGCATCGTACTCGTGGCTCAGTGGTAGCGTCTCCGTCCCACACTCCGGAGACCCTGGTTCGATTCCCACCCAGCCCGTCTTGCAAGAGTTGAGCCAAAGCCACTTCTCCTCTGTCGTGACGTCACTGTGTCACGTGATTTCATGGCGACACCGCCGCGCCTGAGGAGCTGGGTTGAGCTCTCGTAATATGCTTCGCATAAAAAAAAAAACATTGGAGGACGCTTAAGCTTCGCCTTCAAGAGTGGAACGCGACAGCGTTCCCGTCGACCCGCCAAGGGGTGCAAGACAATGGGCTACGGCGCAGCGACTACGCGCCCCGCATCGGACGCGGTGAGCGTCGAGCAACGCAGCGTTCGGCGCGGCAACGAAATATGTGCCTGAGCAAGCGACGCATGCCTGAACCTTAGAAACAGCTCGTTTCTAAGGCAACACCGCATTCACTAGAGGTGCTTTTGTACCGCTTTGAAGCATCGAACTCGTGGCTCAACAATAAAGAAAAAAAAAGAACTCGTGGCTCAGTGGTAGCGTCTCCGTCTCACACTCCGGAGACCCTGGTTCGATTCCCACTCAGCCCATCTTGCAAGTTGTTTTTTATTCATGAAGTGCCTGCTGGGATTTATTTCTCACGGCCAACGCCACCGACGCCGACGACACTGGCTTTTCTGCGACACGAGCTCCTTAACGCTGTCACGTTAAAAAAGAAGGGGGGATTTGCACTTCAGACTACCGCAACAGAGCATAAGCCATAGCTCAGTAAGATAATCCTGAAAGGCGGCTAGGCTACGTACGGCCCATAGGACCCCACATGCGTCAGATATCCGCTAGCTTGCCCGCCCTTTGCGGGTTTTTGCTGATCGGCATATGTTGCACGACAAAGTGGCGATTCTCGGTTGCCCTAGCCTGTTTCCCGCATCTTACGCTAAGTACTAAGGGAATTTTAACTGTTTAGCAAAGCATCATGCAGAATTTCACGTGTTGAATTTGCAGGCATTCTTTTTACGCAAAATTTATGGACAGACGTACATGGCCAATATATATGCATTGCAAAGCCCTTCAACGCCATAGCTTGCGATATACAAGCCGCACATTTTCTCAGCTCGCGCACTTTTGAAGGAACTCTGGTTCAGGCATCGCAGCAGAAAGAAGGCAACATATCCTTCAACAAGTATGGCTCGAGCGACCTCATGATACCCCAAGCATACACGAAGGGAACGAGCGCGCGCTGCAGCCGAGCGAGCCGAAGCGAGCAGCCTCCTGCTCGCTGACGTGACTCGCGAGAGGGCGCCACTCCAAATTCTCGCCGCTAATAGGATGTGTGCAATGTCTAAAACTTCATGTTCTATAGACGTTTATGGGACATATATAGTTCCCTGGGTCATGACTGTCACCTGCTTTTCTGTTTTTGCTCATGACACATCAACTGATTAATTGCGACTATATCTTTAATTGAAGAAATGGAGTTATAATTGCTCCGCACAAGGCACTAATGCTAATAAAATCGCCTCCAGTTGTCGAATGGGTGCCACAGTGCTACAATTGACCTGACATGGTTCGGACAAACTTTGTAGATCCATAGGGTACCGCTAAAGTTAATCATTCGCACCACAATTTGCGTGAAACGTTTCATATTAAGCGAGCTACAGACGATTACATTTTACCCTCCTCCATAGTCATGCATTTTCTCCTCATCTCGTTTGCCGAGTGATCGGGGCTAAGCTACGCCTTCACCAGCTCTGCGTCATGATGGCACGTCGTGTCGTCGACTTCCGGTTCTCTAGGAGTGAGCGCGCGAAGCCTCTCCAAACTCTCCGCCAGCTGCTTGGCAGTCGACCTCAAGCGAGAGCTATTGACGCAGCGTGCGTTGCGAGCATTCTGTTGCAGCGCCAAACGTGTCTGGTATTACGGTAACCACAGGTGAGCTGGGCGTTGCGACGTATGGCTGGAGCAATGGCTGGAGCAATTGCTGGAGGCATAAACTCAAGCTGGAAACTTTAGCGTAGACGTACGTAACCTGATCGGTCTGCACGGTCCAGCCACCTGTTGGCGCAGAGTTTAACCAGCCAAACAAAGCACTAATATTGCTCTAAACAAGTGTAAAACATATCAAACATTTACAAAGACAATGTGTTGATGATTACACTCCTGCAAAAAATTTGCACCAGTAGCAAAGAACAATACATTTCGTTACTGATATTGTGTGTGTGTGGTTGAGCTCTCAGGTGGCTGCACCATGGAGACCATTCCCATTTGCGCTTCTGTTCATACCGTTAAACAGTACGGTCAAACGGCCAGGCCCTGTCGCCTTGCGCTTGCGTTTACCTCAATACCGGACTCGCGAAATGCTATTGTGGTAGTAATCCTCCAGTGTAAAGTGACGCAGCAAACGTGCAAATCCTGGTGCCAATCGGATAGCAGCAGCACGATTCACTGCAGCCAGTCCGCTCATCTGCTGCCTTGCAGAGGGACACGATGTTGCAGCTTGACATATTGCCAGTCACTACGTCTGTAGCCCACAATGCAACAAAGTCGAATCATGGTGCTCGCGAAAAGACTGAGACCCACACTGACTGTGGAGGTCTCGTCAAAATGGAGCATGTTGTAACACAAGCAGACGACGCTTGCTGTGTGCCGGAAGTGCTTAAGTGTAGTAAGAAATTGTTCTTGTGCATTCACTTTCTGTTACTTTCATTTTATAGAAACAAATGAACTTACATTCCAACTATTATGAACATCTGTTCACCATAAAGTTGGAAAAATTATTGATGACGTGCCCTGGGCAGCCAGTCAGACAGCTCACCCTACTAAAGTCATTGGGGTAAATGACGTCAAATGGGTAACGGTGGCTTAAAATTCAGCCAAGCGATAAGCTGCAATTGGCAGCGATGTACATTTTTAAAACCTTATAATAAATTACACACTTAATTTATGTGGAGCACTTAGATGCGTCAATTATTGATCAGAAGGACCTACTCTAACGACTCGGTACATTTGTACAAAATTGTCAAAATCGTTTCAGGGTCCCTTTAAGCACTGCCTGCCGATATGACCCCATGCCATTACACTTGGCAGGGACTTCCTCTCCACTAATCATGCCGTCAAATGTGCCCGCCCGCACTTAAGTGGAGTTCACACCATCGTGCGACTGTTTTTGTCAACTCGCTGCCTCTACCTGCCAAAGTGCTTGTTGCCGCTGATACCGTGATTCTTCCTTCATCATCCATTCTGGTGACTCTTTCCTGTGACATCCCTGCTGACTCAGCTGTTGTTTTTGCTCCATCTGACTGAAACCACTCTCCGTCACAAGTGCTTTCTAGTTCCTTTTGCTGTACTGACAATTCAAGATACTACCAGTGCCACATACGTTTCCAATCCGTTTTCATGTCCCTCCACATTACTGCGTGGCAAGTGGCTTGGCGGTGCTGATGAACTTGATCACGTCTCTGCATACAACATATTTAACTACCCGATACTTGAAATGGTTGTAAAACGCAATGCTGTAGCTTTTTTCGTTGTACTCGCAATATAGTGCAAATGAAATCGCATATCATATATTTTGAACCAATCATCACTGCGGCGCTCGTTTGTCGCATCCCGTCTACGAAGTACACAAAATCGGCACATCAAGGCGATGACATCGATGCCATTAAAAAAACTTTCCCTGGTTACCGTGGTGCATTGCAGGACCCCGTCAATGTTGATGTTTGAGTATCCACTCTTCTTTAAAAAAAATGGAAAGCCTATTACAAAAAGGATGCATATCCACCATTGTCTGACATATATTTTAAATGCATGAGACTTTTTAACATAAGCTCCAAATGATGGAGTGGCAGTTAAGAACATAATACCGCAAGCTTAGTGTGTTGCTCAAGAACCTTTGCTATGATTTACACTTACCAAGAATTAAAACGTGCATATTTGAACTTTTGGAACTGGAAGTCATAACTACCAGTTTTCCTTATTAACGCTACTCTTGTGGACAAACAAATATGGACACAAATTAAAGCTGATTATAAGCTGCTACTTTTTCTCACTCTTCTGCTTGTACACTTTGTTTGTGACCTATTGTATCTGCACATTTGGTGACTGGATACACAACGGTTCATAATTGTAGTCCTGAGTTATTACTTGCAAGAGGTGTTCTACTTTACTGCTCTCTGTATGCACTTAATTTGTACCTTACGGTATTTTGGGAGTTAGCGGTTGCTTGCAGTCTGGCGGCAAAGTGTGGGGGCCTGAAGTAGAACTCTGCAAGCATCAAGCTTGAGGGAACTTGTAAAGGTATAAATGGATTGGTTAGTAATTATTCCTGATCAAGCCAAAAGAATTTGTTCACATGCTAGTTGACATGTGATTCTTGTCAGTAGAGTTTGCGGAGTGTGAATAGTCATTTGCATTTCTATATATCCTGTCTATTTGTGCTGTACAACTTGTTTTCAAGAGCTTGGTTGGACCACTGACTCATCCAATTGGCTTGCTTACCATTACAAATGAGTCTTGATTAAGGACAAAAAAATACGTTGTGTTGAGTGCTTTTGAGACAACGCTCCAGGTGAGCTGTGGGAAAAGAATAGCCTTGAACTGTCGCTGCAATCTTGTCACGCCTTGCATTTTCAGAAAGAACTGTATATTCATCTGGGTGATTGCATCGAAGCAATCTATACAAGCACAGACATACACTGTTCAACTCTTGCCTTAAAGCATGTTATTTATTGCCACCGAACGAAACAAAGTGCACACATAAGAAAAGCTAGCCAAATGATCCCATGAAAGAGATTGTATATGAAAAAGTGCAGAGACCTTGAAAGTGGGAAAAGTGGGCACATCTGAAGTCATACACAGTGCCAGTAAAACGCTGGTACAAGGGAGAAGGCTGAGTTACCAATGCTTTTGAGCATCGTGTATTTGCCCAGAGAAATAGCAGAGAAGCAGTGTGCTTTACGCTCTTCAGAAATCCTTTTACATACAAGCACATACAAATAACCGTATAGCAAGCATATGCACACACACAAACACAGAGAGAAAGGGAAACACAAGAAGCAAACACGCACATATGCATATGGCCATCAAAAAGTGCATACACTCACACAGTGACCAGCAGCCAGCTGGAAAACCACTCAAGTACGCATGTAAGGTTCACATATATATAGTAGCTGCAGTATAGTAGCATAGTAGCAGTATACAACAAGAGTTGCTAGCTAACATGATTCCATGTATCTGCCCATGCGGTTTGTACTTTTTGCCAAGGATGCGTGTGTATGTATGTGTGTGAGCGTAAGGAAAACGGGCGTCACTGTTAGCACCCCTAACGCTTTTACAATGCTGCACTTTCACACTCCCTAAATGTGTGCCAAAGTAAGCAGTAAAGAAGTGTAATTTTTAGCCTGAATTCTGAGAACATGTAAAACACACACGAGTAATTACCCTCAGCAAGGACTGTAGATTTAGACAAACCTTGATCTTGCATGGAACAGTGTGAAAAAAAGAAGAAATAGGATAGAATGCACTAGAAGTAATGCATAAGTTCCACTATTTCAAGCATATGCATGCCATGAGAATGCATAGTGCAATAGTTCTTTAGTCAAAGCTAGCTTTCTCAACCATTTCAAAAGGAAAAAAGAAGAACGAAGCCATGCAATACCAACTGTTTATGTTCAGTGTTGATTGATCAATCAGTCAATGCTGACCATACAAAATATGGACAACTGGTGATGCATGGCTTTTTTTTTTTTTTTAGTGGCCTAATGCAAGTGAATAGTACTGTCTCTGCAAAATCGCTTTTGGCACATTCTCTCGCTTGATTTCTGAGTAATGCTCAATCAGCACCAAACGTGTACTTGTCGAGCACACAATCGGATACAAAAAATGCCTCAGCACACAGCCTACATACATCATACTACACAAACATGTAAGGAACATGCACTATCGCTAAATAAACAATGAGTGGGATTTTACAGTGCAGCTGGTTAAAATTCCTTTCTACATGTTGGTTCTTTGGAACAGTAAAACGTTGAGAGATCTGACAAACAGGGCATTATCAGTGTTGTTCATAATCATAAGTGGGGCCATTTTTAAATGCTGAGGTGTACAATGCTAGACTGAGTGACGGCTAAGCAACTAAGCTTTTGTTCTTTAATCAATGAAGGCTAAGATCTCGACTGAATAAACAACAAAAGTGAGAAAAATGAGATGTGCACCCCGTACAGGAAACAAGAAACATCATGGAATGTTACCGTGACTGCGCACACTGCACTCGTGAACATGACGCAAAGGAGAAAAAAACAACAACAATGGGTACACCCTTCTTATAGGCACGATTGGTCAGTACTGCATGTACTTACATACAACCTGCTCTTCCCATGTGCAGGTGCACAGGGAGAACTGTCTCGCTGAACTACTGATAAGCTTGTGGTGTGGGGTGTAGCATGGCCAGAATGGAAACTATCACGAACGAAGTATACCAGCTGGCAAGAAGAAGAAATTAAATGGACTCTAAACACTAAGTTTAATCTGTTGAGGTATTTTTAAGGCTTAATTTACATTTATCTGACAGAAAACAGTTGGCTATTGGCTCAGAAAATGAATAGTGAAGCTTCCATTTCTGTGTGTTTCACCTACATGTGGTGCTGGTATGTTTGTATGAGGTCACAGATTTCAAAGTGCTATTGACACGTCTGTATCATATTGGTTAAGAAAACTTTCTTAAAACGTAAGAAAACTTTAAATAGCACTAGTTAAAGTTCTTGGTTCTCTTAGAATGCAATGTAGTACTTATTCATAAATAAACTATTAACTGCTCCTGAGTGAATGACCAAATTTTGTGATATGTAATTTCTTACCAGTCTAGTTTAACATAACATTAATAATTCATATCCCTTCAAGAAAAGCAGAAATAACCATCACTAGTTTGAAAATTAGAGTAAAGTTGCCATGTACACACACACACACAAGAACAAAGAAGCTGGTCTCTAACATGATGCTTCCCAAACCACCTTTTTTTTAATTTCAAACCACATGGTTAGCCATTGTGTTCTGTACCAGAAGTACCATGCTGCGTGACTGCTTGTAATGCACACACACGGGAATGCTGTCTGACGGCCTATGTTGGCAGTCGCAAGAATATTTTCCTTAAGAAAGTGGTATGTGTCAATGATGCTGCAGTAATAGAGAATGCATAATTGACATAAAGCATATGTATTGTGAGCTAGACAAGTGTGACAGATTTAGGAAATTGCACGATACATTGCATTCGCTGGAAGGAAGAGAGGTGGTTACATATTTCTTGGAACAATGCAAATGCTGCTGATAATTCACCCCTACAGACATTACAACCTCATGGCACCTTGACTGATAGGATGTGTTGTGGGCAAAAGTATCCCTGACCACATTTGCACATAACAAGCTACCCACAATCACAAGGGAACTTTATCTTGTGCAATCGATATTACAGCCTGAGGCAATTACAGTCCTTCTGCATGATGTGTGTTACTAGTTTTTAATGAAATGACATAAGTGTCCTTTCATGTCATCATTTGCCTCATAGAAACTTGGCCCCAGTGCAAGTCAATGCCAAAGATGGGCATACCGTGGCCTTGCCAACTTTACATGACAGCAAGCACAGAGGATATATACTACATATACATACAGTCTGTGGCCAAATTCTTTTGAGATTGCTTTTGTCATTGACCAATATGGGTTAGCTGATCGTGCTGCATTCTGTGTATGCTAAGAGCGTTTTCCTATCGCTTCTTTAAATTGAGTGTCAAGGAGCCTCATAATTAGCAAAGTACTATGTACAAGTTGATCTTAAGATGAAGTACAGACAGCGCATGCTCGCTGCTGCTACCACTAGATGGTGACACAGGTCAAGCTGCTCAGATGCATGGTCTCACCCCAAAAGGACTTTAACCATACCGAAGGCACCTCACTCTTAATTTCTTTGACCATCCATCAGCATAATGCTTATATCATGTCAGCAACGTGCAGAAGTACAAATTATTCACTGAACAACTAAGTCTGCTACAGGACATTTGACCATGTGGAGATGGGTACATAGTGAAAAATGCAACTGGAGACCCCATGGAGGTGCACAAAGTGTTCACAAGACAAGTACGTTCACGCCGGCGATAAACAGCGTGCACTCCTGCACACTCACGCGAGTGCTACTGTTGCTGCTGCATTATGTGCTTGTGCGTGTCATGTGTCACGCTTGATGTGACAGTCGGAAGCTATATATTCTGGGAGAGTGTAGAGAAAATGTGAGAGGAAAGTGGAACACTGTATTTCTGGCAATGACTGTAAGGGTCCTTACCAGTGTACAAGGAAAGGTTAGTGACCAAAATTTGCTAAATAACAGAGAAATGTGGATATTCTTTCTCAAAGAATGACATTAACAGGAGGTAACATTCAAACAGGCCAGTGACAAGAGTGTTGTCCGGTGAGCAAACACCTACAAGACAACTTTTCCATGTGGTCTCAAGTGGAATGATTAAACATGCTAAAGTGAAGCTTCATCTAGTCTCAATGAAAGATGAACCTGGATTCTGCATGAATGTAGTGTATTGAAGAAAATTTTTGCAACATGTGAGCTAATGCAGAACAGAATCTCTAAACTGTGATAAAATGAAGTGCCACAAGCTGCGAGAGCCACGCTTGATATGCCATACTACAGTGTCTGTCAAGCGAGAATAAGAGCACTGAAAGCCTTCATAATAGAATATTACAATTTTGAAAGTATTTGCATTACAAAACACATGACAAGTGCTTTGTTCTGTCTAATTTTGTTTTTAGCAATATTTGTACATTGAAGCAGCAGAGCTGAAATTTAGTGGGATATATAGCATACAATTGTGCCTCTCGCCAGCCCATAGCATGATAAACCTGGAAAAATAAAGAAAGTGAAGGAAAGAAGAAGAGTGCTTTTAGAAGCTGTCAGATGCCATCAGCAACATTTTTTAAAGAAAAAGACTACTCTAACACACACACACCTTTATGCGAGCACAAGCCACAAGAGACGACCTTTGTTCTCCTTCATTAATCTCAATACAAAATTGTGAGGATTTACTGCAGCACTTTGTTATATTTCCTTTCCTTTCATGTCAGTAGCATTCTGATAAGACAAAAGCGGCACTGCCAGATCAAGGCACTGATTTCAAGGCATTTAGCCTAGCATAGCAACTGAAAAGTCACATAAAAGAAAACTGCTTTAGTACTCAAGGTCAGTCACCCACCAGTTGCAGCAAGGAGGCCCTCTACCTTTGGCCATCCAAGAGTTTTCTACCTTTGTACCATGGTTATGACATATACATCTGCTAATGCACAGGGAGTGCTCTAAGCATGCAACACATTCCTTCAACCTTTCTGCAGTGCTTCTCACAATGTCTGGTTCACTACAACCTCTTGCATTACCACTAACCCTAGTTCCCTTATTCTGCATGGTCATTCATAGCATACGGGAGCAGAATGGCAAAAAAAACTTGCCTCATAGTTACACTACTACCCAGTACTGTCCAACAGTAAAACCGAAGCGAAACGCAAGGCTTCCTTTTTGTTCGTGAGCATTTGTCATCTGTGTGCAGTGCAACCCTGAGTCATATAAAGCATGCCTGCTGAAAACTGTGGGTCAGCTAGAAGGTGTGTATTTATACACTGGAAAGAAGGCATTACATATTTGGTGCAAATGAATTACCCTGCAATAAGCGTGGTACACATGCCCCCTGCAGGAAGGCATCAAGCGCATGACGTGGAGAACCGTATCTTGGAATTCGTTTCCAAAAGATGCACATGTCCAATGGTAAATGAACATGAGTGGGTTGTTGAATTTACTTACATTTCCTAGCTGTTAAAAAAAGAAGTACATTCCAATTCAGCTACAATCATTGTACGAAAGATAATCAAGCTTTAATCAAAGTTGTAGGCTATCTTAATCAATCTATCTACATTTTGTGGATGCTTGTTTGCTGGTTCATTAGCAGTTTAGATGTAATAAGGTTTGCTATGGGGAGACTTGCACCTCACTGGTTAGTGTTCAGTACACCTTGTGTTAAATTACCTTCTGCTGTTTGCAATTCGGGTGAAACTGATTCCATGAATGTAGTTTCACAAATTGATGCAATGCAACTGAGAAAGGTGTGAAATAAAAATTGCAGATTAAAGTTACAATAATGGGTAAGTTATGTTATTGCATGACGATTATATATTCTCAGGACTACTTCTTCAATAACAATACCTAGCACTCTGTTGCGATTTGGAGCGCTTAAAATAAAATGTTTAATAATGAAAGATGTAGTTGATGCTTTTGACTTGGCTTGTCTGGTGACACGAAGCTTTGAAGCCAACTACACTTATATATACGGTTAGCATCGTTATTGCGAAATTGCATTAAAACATTATTATTTTGGTAATTTGCAAGAACTCTTCCACACTCACACTTCCACTGTTTCTAAACACTGCCTTTTGCATGAACAAGGCAGTGCTACATGAAAGATTGCAATGTAATATGGTTTTGTCACATGTCATGCCAACAGCAGGCAGCCAAGCTTCTATTGCTCTGGGTACTTCAACAAGATAAGTGGTGCTGGTAATATTCTGCATTTAAGTACATAACCACAAAGCTTTAGACATTTTAATCATGCCAACTGTTGCGCTGTCAAACTATTTGAGAAGTGCTCAGAGTCTGCCATAGAAAACTCTAGTAAGATCAGAAATGCTACTACATTTGTTATGCATCGCCCTTGCTTTCACACCTTCTTTTTCTCAGGATGGCTGATGTCGCCCCTTGCATTAAAATTATTCTTCAACAGCAGAGAGTTTGCTTAGCTGACCCAAGTGGCCAAAACTATGTTTGCCACGAGGCTCGTTCAGATGAAGAGCAGCACCACTGCAAGGAGTGCAATGCAGTGCAAGGTCACCCCTCAAAAAAAGCTAACCATTAGGCAAGACATGACACCAGTGCAAACACACAAGAGGAACAAACGCTACTTCTCAACACAGGTGGTTACACACTACCACACCCAGTACTCTTGGCAGCCACAAGAATAAGTGGATGCATATGTGCGAGTGAGGTGCAGGGATCTTTGGGCTTGGTATAACATGTAGTAATGGGTTCAACTGATACAAGTGCAGGTTGGCACAAGTGGTATCGCTGGCAATGTGCAAGTACAAGAGTTCCTCTACACGAGAGACAGTGGGGACAAGGTGGCACACATGCATCATGAGGTGCAACCCTGACAGAGAGCTGTACACATGTGCTCACTCACAAGAGAACACTGGAAAGGCAATTTGACTATGCCTTGAGATGCATACCACCAATATTGACCAACCAGTAATTATACTGTAGTGGCTAAGTTTGAACAAATAAGATCCTGGGAGCAGCTGTTTTTGTGCAAAACTAAAGAGAGTGGCACATTAGGCATTTTTATTAAGAATGTTTCAAATAGTTTTATGGAGCTTAGTATGCACGTGAAATCCGGCCAACAACAAATCAGTTCTCCACAGCATAAGGATGTGCAGCAATAAAATTCACACTCCACACAGATTTCCAGTAGTGTATGCTTCCATTGTTAAAAGAGTATCAGTACTTCACACACAGAGAGCCTTAACATATGCTTTTGCCAGGCCAATGTGGGATGATATGCTGTGCTAGATTTTTCACAATGGTTTCAAAAACTGATTTGAGATAGATAGAGTATTTGGTAGTATGCACCCGCAGTTACTGAAGGCCGACTTTTTTTTTTTTAATGCTTCAGCTACATGAACAAAATTCTAACCAAACCTGTTATGCTTATGGTATGTAGCCTTCAAAATCTGCAGCAGTATCGTTCAGTTAAGCAGCATCAATGGACAATTTGCAGAATCCTGCAGCTCTGCACTCCCTGCAAGGCTTCATATAGGCTTCATATCACCAAAAAATTTGCCCACAGGCACACTTTTGTATTCATAGCAACAAACAAAAGGTTTCTACATCTATACGATCTCTATAAGTTGATTTCCCTTTTCAACACTTGGAGGTCGTGTGAGTTGCAGCCTGTGTTAAAGGCTGCTAGCTGAAGGCAATGTAGAAAAACAAGGATAGCATCAATCTAAATTCATCTTGGAGAGCAGCTGCTTGAGAGTTAGAGCTGCAGAACACTATTAATTTAAAAAAAATATATGCACAAAAGAAACTCGGTGACAATTTCATACACCAGAATTTGCCTAGTTGCACTTTTGTAGCACTAGTCTATGCTTGGAATAGACATATTTCCTGTGCAGAAGACATTTTGGGTTTAAGGAAAGCTTTGCATGGCTACCAAGTTTCAGAATTTTGGAAACTGCCCATTGCAATAAAAGTACACAGATATTGCAGCTACTAGTCCTCACACCTTCTCTCCTAATACTCAAGTCAAACGTTGTGTCAGTGACATTCCTTGTTAGGTCGCCTGCACATCCCATTTCCTTTCAGAGGTGCCCTTAGACTATTAACTTACACATTAACATGAAATAAGTAGCTAGCTTGTGTAAAACAAAAACAACAGCAAAATATGCACAGTCTCGAGCTTAAGCATTGTAATTTGTTCAGGCACTCGCAAGGATGTAGCAATAAATACACACATTCAGCCTTACATCTGAGTGTGATCCAATATTAAATGTTATGAAGATGTACAAAGTACCAGGCGCAAAATATATTAAAAAAAAGAAATCCACTAGTTACATCAGCGCTCCCAGGCAAACAACCAACATTCTGTGCACACCACTGTTTTGGAACTGTTCCACTTGGCTTCCACTAGTATGCCGTACAATAAAAAGCCCATCATACACTGCAGATCAAACTAGTCTAGTAACCATTGTGCTTTGTGTAATGCTGTACAAAGTTATCGCTCCTGGTATTCACAGTGGAATGAAAGTTATTGGCAGACAGTTTTATTTGTTGCTTGCAAAGAATGGGGTTTTGTGATGGTGTCGAAGGCTGTGTTGGCCAATTACGGCAAAAGAGTCAACACATGGCAGTAGACCTCAGTGTGAAGCAAAGCTGGAGCAGCCCAATTACACTTGTACAATGGAACAACAACAAAAAAAGAATATGGTGCCACTTTTTTAGCCACCACAGCGCGTTGCCAGAAAAAAATTATGTAAAATGGCCCCGGGCGACTAGCACAGTACATGATGGAATGTCAGTTGACTGCATTCAACTACATGGCAGGGCCCACACTTATAGCAAGAGCTAGATTGTCGTCAGGCCTCGGCGGCACTGCATTCGCATCCTGCCCTTAGTGGTCCCAGTGTTTTGGCAGCCCGACCTGTCTGATATGGCTTCCTTGCTGCCAACACGTACGACTTTCATCTGCTGGCTGCAGAAACTCTTTCCATACAATGCCTTCCTTCATGACAGTCAGGCTCAGATGATGCTGTGGGTCATTGCTAAAGCTTCTTTAGGTCTGCCACTGCCTGAAGAATTCGCTTGATGTGACCAACCTTGGTGATTCCCAGCTCCTGCACAATAATTACTCATGAGATGCTTCTGCAATGAAAGGAAGGGAGCCTGCTGACAGACCTAAACCTTAGTCAGCAGTAGTAGGAGATGATGAGAATACTAAAAACTGCGTTCTAAATCACAGTGGGTGTATGCAGAGGCTATGTGCATGATAAATGTAGGTAAACGCAGGGTATGCATGCATTCTCACGAGAGATGTCTATGTTCAAGCAGACAAAATTGATGTAGTGTTTTACACCACTTTTAAATACACTCTTCATTTGTGAATACAACTCTTGCAGAACACATGTAAACTATGTAAGAACTTTGCATAAGCTGCAAGGAAAAAACTTACACAGACCTGTCGCGCATGTTAAAATCTATATGAATTGAAGATACAGTCAAGCTGTGCGTATTAAATTCTATCTATACAACTAACGGTGATGCATACAATTGTATTTACTTTCATCCTATGCAGCATGCAACCTCATGCAATTTTTATGTTTATCCATCACAATGATCACAACGTTATTCTCCTGCAATTTTTATGTGTATGTGCTATACCATTCACAAGGTATGCTGAAATGCAAAAAGCAAATCAGGCAGAAAGACAGTGACACATCCACACAGCAATGTTATGAAGATTAAGGAGACGTCTGATGCTTGTAAAAAATATTGTGGCGACGAGTGTGCATGCAGAGAAGTGTAATGCATATCTAGCTGCATTCAAGGAACCTGTACCTCTTTTGCTACGTGGGATCTTTTGTCCCATTCTGGAGGATTGGCCAGAAATGGGTACACAGCCGGTGGCACATACCAAATAAGTAAATCAAACAACCCGTTGAATATAATGCACTATTCCATCATGAGATCAGCGTGCCTTAGAGATACCTATGAGGTGCCATCATATGTTGAGGATTTATGCACTCATTAATTTTTTTCTATTATGCAGAACAGAGGTGCGTTACTGGTACTATTTTGTCAGCATACGAGGGTTATATAGGCCAATTTGCTGGTACTCGCATTCAGTGCACACCTAATCTTCACACACACACACACACACACACACATATGCATGCACGTATGTGCGCACACACACGCTCGCACACACACATATCCTCAAATATATCTGCTGAAGTTCCAACCAACCCAACAATAGACAGAGAGTTATAAACTTCTTGCTTCAAAATTTTTAAAGTATATTTTGCAAATGTTTAATGCCCTCAATCAAAATTCTGCACCTAACAGTCAGTAGAATTTAGCCTTTTTTCTTAAATGCAACAAATCTCATTCACATTGATTCAGCGGTAGTCTAATAAGAAATTTCTTGTACTTCACATGCATTTGATTGGGTAGAGCAGTTTTGGCATTAGGCTAAAACGTTCCTCTTAAAAGAGCCTTGTTGGACATGCACAATGGCTTGCAGCCTGTGAGCCACATTTGCAAGATTCCTGCATTAGTGTCAATATCAGAAAATGATTACTTATGATAGAATACGAGAAAGTGATTACTTCCAAAGCAACACAAAGGCCATGAGGGATTTCATAACGGAGAGCTCCATGTTGGACTACCTGGGAATCTTACTTTTGCACTTTAGGCACAAGCATGTCTGGATTCTGCCACCATCAAAATGTGGCTAAAGCAGCCGAGAATTGACTTCACTACCACAATTTAAGGGCAGAACGCCAGAGCTGGTGAGCCACTGTGACAGGTCGCAATGGGAAAATACTTCTTGCAAGGTAATCTGGAATGTTTATCGTGATATGTATGCAAGCTTGTGTGAAAATTCGATATTTTAAATATTCAATTAAGTATGTTAAATTAATTAATTCGTTATTAGGCTATTCAATATTTGCTGCGGTTCGAATTTCGGTACTTGTTAGAAGTTATCGAAACGAATGAATCTAGGTATTCTACCGCATATAAGCCGCACAAAAATTCAGCGCATGTAACCTAGCTGCAAAATTAACTGTATACAACACCCGAATATTTGTAAGAACAGTCTCCATTCACGGATGCACGAATTGTCCACGTGATAGTGACATAAAACCACACTTCAAAGCATAATTTGCACTGCCAGAAGCCACACTTCAAGTCGAAATTCGCACATAACTCGTACCTGAATGTTACTGCTAAATTAAAAAACTTTTTGTTTTCTGTGCGCTTCCAGAATGGAACAGGCAAAGCCCGTATGTAGATAGAAAGCAGCAAGCTGAATTTGCACAACACAGCATAAACTGCCAGCTTCACACTGTCAAGGTTGCACTTCACAGCATTGCAATGACGCACGATGGGCGAATGCGAAATGTTCCCATGGCCTCAACCACCTCAAAACATTAGCTAGACTGAAGCACAACAGTGAGCAAGAGCCTTCAAACAAATTTTCTGTGCAGCTGGTGCTGTAAGAAATGTTGAACTTGCATTTTGCATGAAAATATCTGAATAATGGCAGTTTGAAAATACACTTCGAAGATGAACCTGTTTCCTATTTGAACGTAAAGAGCCAACTTCCTTTAGATTTGTCAAAATCTGGCTCCTATGTCAAGGTTCTATGCCAATCCTAGAACTGCTCAGACTATTCACTTGGAAATTATTCGACACTGATTAATATTCGCTTCAACCTAGAAAACTGATATTTGTACGAGCCTATATGTATGTTTATCAAGTTCACAGTGTAGCATATCAGCATATCTCTGCTTATTGCAAAGCAGCATGAGGCTAAAAAAGGTACTGATCATCATTACTAAACTGTTTACTGCATCATTTCACGATGCATCTGCCAATAGAGATCAAAGCATTCATAATCACTGGAAGAGCTACCATAAATGTTCTTTGCCAACATTTAAATGAGGAGTGCATGAGTCGCCGAGCATTCTGGGTGCATAGTATGCAGAACATACCTTGAGATCACGTCTCTCTAGGCTGAGCAGTTCAGCGCCACGAATGTCGTGCCGCAGGAAGTGGTCCTGATACTCTCGCATGTGGATCTCTGCCAGCCAGCTTGTCACTTGCTCTGCTGACCAGGCAGTTGGCCGACAACCAACGACAGCCAACTTTTCTGGAGATCCATGCTGCGACAACTTTGCCGGTGACTTGGGTGCTACAGTTGGCGACTTGGACAGTGGGGGAGGAGGAGAGGTGGCAGATTCTGGTGTGCCACAATTGGCCCCGCTCTTGCATGGAACTAGACTAATGGGACCTGCTGAGCCATCGTCAGTCGTTCCACCTCCGCTACTGATCGAGAGGGACGGTTCTGTCCTGGTGGGTGGCTGAGTCACCGACGTGGAAGATGACGAGGATGAAGCAGTTGTCTTGGAACGCTTCAGTTTCAGCTTGAACAGACTCCGAGGACGCTTATGCTCTTGCTGATGCTTGAGGAATGACAGCAAATGGGATGCCAGGTTAACAACAACTCAAGGATGCAACCTCCATTTGCAGACTACTGGCCCCTTGTTCAGTCCAATAACTGACACTGCAGCAAGGCCTGGCTTTCAATTAAAGCAAGGGGAGGACTGTTTTGGCCATTAAACAAGTAACTGGACATGATGTCTTAATGGTTCCTGCCCATATTACATATTACATATTACAGTAAAAATTCAATAAAATGATCCCGGATATACCAAATTATCAGATGTAACGAAGTTACTCTAAAAGATTTCTTGCCAATATCGGCATGTAACAAGTATTTGCTTATACAACGAACACTGTGTAAAATTAAGGTATTTTCATCTTGGATGCGACTTCATCATGATGAGGTTTGACTGTGTCATGCACAAAGACATACATTTTTGCACTACACTGAGATTCGAACAAAACCATGGCAATGTCCCAGTACACCTTAGCTCAAAACACCTTCCCTACCTCTGCTCTTTTTGCAGAGGTGGCCATGATAAAGTGGAGACCACTGACACCAACAATGCTAGGGCAAAGGAACGCCGGCCGAAGGAAAGCTGGTGCAAGCATTGTGGGTGCAATACAGCAAGGGTGCAATATTGACGGGCAACACATGCCATGCAATTACGATGCCATGATATTCATTGAAAGCAACTGCCTCACCCAAAGCAGTATGTCATGTGGGAGGCATGGTGAGAGATAGATAGAAGCTGAGGGCCATGAAAGTGAGCATGCCCAAGGTATATCACATGTCCCTTTCAATCATACAGCAGAACCTTCAGCTAAAACTTTCATAAAAATGTTTAGCATACACAAAATGTGCAAAACAATTATTCAATAATCTGAAGCAATGTCTCATGTGCAATGCTGCAAATGTTAACTTTGTAAGTTAAACACAAATAATTCTTACACTAAAAGACCGTGAGCACTGTTGAAGGCTAATTTATCAGGTGTCCAAGTTGAGCAAGACGACAGATTCAGCGTGCTTCTAAGGTTGCTGTTAACAACCAACACATGGTCACCGATAGGGCTATTGCAGTTGAGTCGCACGAGTGATTAGCAAAGGTATACAGTAGGCCAGACAACAGAAGTAATGCGACTACAAAAGTGCACAAAAGCACATAAGTGGCATTGTGCCCACTGACGAGCTATGCATGCTCAGCAGTTGTAGTACAAGCTTTTCATTGGTCTCAGAAAAAGGCACGTACTGCATTTACATCTATTCTGTTTGCCTGCCACAATTCAGTATAGTATAGCAGGGGTTGGAAATGTCACAGTTCTGGAAATAAATGCACCTTCCATTAAATGGATCCACAAAGCATGAAAACAGCAAAAAGGAAATAAGCCTCTCAGCTGTCAAACCTTAGCGTTTTGATTTTTTTTATCCCACATATGAAACCTTACATAAAGGCAGACTGGAATGGCTTGATTAGATATGGTATTTTCTATCTTCACAAACAAGACAGCATGCACATCTGGCCGCTATAAGCTTTTCTTTTATGTTTGCAATATCGCAACTACTCGGGTAACAATCACTTACGTTAAACATATGCCTCATTAAAGGGAAGCTGAAGAGTCTGTCGAATTCAATAAGACGCTCATATACGGATGCGGGAACCTTATAAACCATGTAGGTCAAATTTGGGGTTTTTTTTTCAAATAGGAGCGACGTAATCGTCGGTTGAAATTGCACTGTAGCTCCGCCCCCCGTCGAATGCCGCGCGCTGCTGCTGACGCTGACGATGCGAGCGGAGACCGGAAACCGCGGTGTTGTGACGTCAACTTTAGTGTTTTGCTCCTTCGCAGCCTGCGCGACCGTGCCTGACCGTGCTTGTTTCTGCGTGCGTGCCGTCGTAATCTGCTTCGATCGACCCTGCATTTCTTTGTTGGTGCGTCTGTGTGTATGTAGAGTGGTGGTCAACGTGCGCAGCATCAACTGATGTGGTGGGCCGATCATGCCGTCTTTCTGTGCAGCCTACGGTTGCACGAACACAGTGGCCGCGACGATGTTGTCTTCCATTGCTTCCCACAAGACAAGAAGCTTTTAAGGAAGTGGGAGGCTGCTGTAAAGCGAAAGAATTTCAAGCCCTCAAGAACAACACTGGTGTGCTCCAACCACTTCCGTGACGACGATTATCACCAGAATTTCCACTAGCAGGCTTTCTAAACGCAGCGCGAAAAGATCGAAGCAACGAAAACAAAGACGGCACGAGTGCGGACTGACTGATGATAACTAGTGTTGGAAGGCCTTATGAATACACGAACTCGCCCAAACCTGGATTTCGATTTACTGCGAGCTCCTTCATGTTAGCACGCTGAACGGAAGGTGCATGTTTATTTCCCGCCCTCGACGCAGGTTTCGTCGCAAAGCGCCGCGAATTTTCTATTTGCACGTGTGTTGTAAAACAGCCGGCACGCAGCTACCATAACGCAGTGCAAATGTAGAGTTTGCATGTGCTGGAAAGCCGGCGCACGCCAGGACGCTACGCTCCCCCCGTCTCTCGCGCACAGCGAGAAACCGACCGTCTCACGTAGCCGACCGAATTCGCCGCCTTTACGACTTCGGTTACGAGTAGTGTGCGGATGGCGCACAGATGAAGGTCACTACACGTACTGCATGAACCGGGAAGCTTTTCACGCGTTTGAACCGTCTTTGTAGGTTGCCGGCAGCTTTGGACAGCGCACAAATGCCGACGATCGCATCCCCGCTTACGTTCCACGAGGAGGCATGCAGGAACACAACACTGCAGTTGTTTGACCGGAAACGAGCTCACTGGATCGGCGAAAGATCGGCGAGATCACTAGATCGCTTTGCAAAAGACATACTCACCAAAGAGCATTTCCAACACGAGGAGATCCCAAGACTTCGCTTTCGTTCTCGTCGAAAGCACTGCTCGCAGCAGCATCGTTTGCTTCTTCGAGAGGCCGGCTCTTTGCAATCGGCTCGTACATGTAGGGAGCAACGCCCAACTCTTCAGAAAAACGCAGTCTCTCTAAATTTTCTATTACCTCTTAATTTTCCATTACGGCACCAAACTACCTGGCACCGCGCTTGATGTGGAGCGGCAGCGGCCGGTCGCTAAAGTTGACGTCACGGGTCGCCCGACCAATCACAGGCGGAAACGAGACGCGCGAGCTGGGCGTGTCCGCTGCTGCACTTTTCGTCGAAATAAAATATATTTGCGCTTTCTTTCGCTCAATTTCGATACGATATTCGAATTCGGAGGGTTGAAAACCATTATGTACACATGTTCACTCATTTTTTCTGGAAAACCTTTCAGCTTCCCTTTAAAAACAAGTAAAGGAACTGTGAAAGAATAGGAGAAAGCTGCAAAATTAGGAGGCATCTAAGTGGGAGTTAGTAGTTTGTATCAGCAAGATAACCTGGGCAATTTTTCTTTGCTCACTTCAGCAGTATCAATGCTAGTGAACACATAAAAACAAGGTAGGAAACATGCAATATGTGTAGAAGAAAATGCATACAGCAGTCCTGGTCATCGTATTCCATTGTGATAAAGCAGAAATCTTAGCAGGTCCAACTCATTTATGCAAAAAGACACTGTTCAAAGAAATCAAATCATCAGGTCAAAAATGTTAGACAAACTTTTTATTGGTTGATTGACTGATTAATTTTAACATCCTTGCAGGGGCTATAAGAGTTGCTGCAATGAATAAATAAATAAATAAATAAATAAATTTAAATAAATAAATATATTTGTTGGCTTTTATAGGATTGAAGCCATTGAAGTGTGTTGAATTATGTTTTGGGGCACGAATGAATTGGACCAGTTATAATGTTGGCTAGATATGAACATACATGTAAAGTGTGCAACAAACATCAAATGATCTTCTTGATCAGCTCAGATCAATGCCAGAGCACTCTGCACATGAACAAAGACTACTGTGCAAGTGCTGGCAAGAAAAGAAATGAACTAACATGAAATGTGATCACTGATGCTTGTGTCGCATGCATGTCTTCAATGACCACTGAAGCCAATGACTGCTACAATGAATCAGCTCCAGCTGTGTCAGCTCATGCTCTGGAGTCGACAGGGCTCACTGGTTGCAATGGTTATCAGAAACATGCATATCACAGGGATATAATCTATACAGACATGATCCTAGTCAGAACATAAAATCAATGGTATATACACAGTATTACATGCCATATACATAATTAAATTCATTGATTGGTCAAGTGTACTTCTACTTAGCTCATAGCCAGACATGCTAGCATAAAATGCATAAAAGGCCTGATCATGACAACCTTTCTTTTGATTTTAGCCAGAAGATATGTTGCTGCTTTTGGTTAGCAAACAGTGCTCGCAGGGTGTCACTCATGCCACTGAGGCACAAGCTGCGATATAAAAACTGCAGTGGATGTTAGGATGCCCTGGGGCCTCAGTGCGTTGAGGACAGGCTGTCTCGGAGCAGACAGCCTGCTGTGGGGTGCCAATCGAAAGCAACACGATGACGGTGGATCAGATATCGAAAGCTGCAATGCAAGAAGGAGGTGGGGCGATATACAACTGCAAGAGAAAGAAGACAGCACCCCAGCGACCATATCAAAACAACTTGGCTCCTGCTACCAGACCGACTGTTAACACCACCATTCTTGTTAACAGTAAGCCACCTACCACAACCATGAGGCAATAAGGTGTCGTGACACACAAAACCAGTGGCCTGGTTTTCCATAGAAGTCTCAGCTGATAAACATTAGGAAACTATGTGAAAAAATTAGCTAAAAAAATCTATGGTACTTTTACTAACATATTCTACTAACACATTCTACTAACACATTCTACTAAGACATTTTAGGTGCTATTATAGTACTTGCTGACCCTTCTGTTGCACGATATTTGGGAGCAAGTATATGTTGAGCTCTTTAATATCACAGCTTGGCCAGCCTGGGGTACGGATGGCAAATGACAAAAGCATCCTTTGCAAAGCTGAGACTCCATCACTGTACTAATGGGTGGTAATACAGAGAGCTGTGTGATTGCTCAGAAGCTATAAAAGCACTACAGGAACCATGTTAACATTTGACATGGTAAGGTAGGACACTTTGCCTAACTTAAGCGATGAACTTGGCTGTTATATTTTATTAAAACTGACATGCTCAATTTTTTTTTCTGCAACAACTGAGGCTTTTGCTTAAATATAGTAGGAAGTAGCTTTATCGACAAACATGTGAGCGCTGAAACCTACTCTTAATCTTTCTACAAGCTAAATATTCCTCTCAGAGACACAGGACAAATACAGCTTGGTTTTGTACAGGTATATGCGATTGTAAAGGCATTACACTTCATCCCACCAAAACATTCTTATTAGGACGTCCCTCTTGCAAGCTTTCTCACCAGTATACCACAGGGGCAGCTTACTCTTTACTGCAGTCCAAACTGCATTGTAGTAAGAAAAGTCGACAAGAAAAGGCTTCTTTAATAAGCTTCTACAAACAGCAGAGCCCTAAAAATTGGCATAATTCATGCCATGCAGGTTTCAAAGCAGGGACAAAAAAACAAAAAGAGACAAATGTTTCACTTAAAAAAAAGCAGGCACCTCAAAGGCAGGTGAGAAGTAAGCAGCAAAGCAGCCCTCACACCAGAACATGCACTGAGCATTTAGGATGGGCAAAAGCAAGGCTTATAGAGCAGATGCACTTTCAGGAAGGAAAGCACAAAAAAGACTTCAAGCATGTCAGTCAAGAATGAAGCAATGCACAAAGCGCTACTGTCTCACAACACCCAAGCACTCAGCTAACCCCACAAGATCAGTGAGACAGGCCACATCCTGCCAGTTGACATAGATTTAAAATGTTTTCTGATCAAGGCGTACACATAGTCACATAGTATGTTCAAATCATAGGAATAGCTGTCCTGCAATCTGTTCCAGGTTTTTTAAGACTGCAACAAACCAAGAGTAATGCACGCTGAGTGAAAATGTGTGTCGCCTAGTAGGTGGTACACTTATGCAGTTTCTGCAACTCACTTTCTAAGCAGCATTTCGGCCATGTTTCAGACATATGTACAATACATTACCCTTTTCAGCTTGTGCCACCACTTTTCCAGCATATATGGAGCTCAGTATACGCACTTTTTAAGCAGAGTATACAATACCCAATAGGCATTACAAGCAAGAGATATATAGAATCAGCAGCTATATTTTGTTGCCGCACCAACCAACAATTACCTGCACTTTATTTTTCACTGATGTAAGTTGCATGATTAAGCAGCGTTCAAAAACCAGGAAGAGACTGCTGTACATGCCCCCACAATTATACACAGTATCGATATGCTGTAAAAGACAAAAGCATCAACCTCACCTCATCGTCTCCTGTGCCTTGTAAGTCAAAGCACTTGCGCAACTCGTCTTCGACAGTAGCAGTCATAGAAATCAAGTTTTCCTCCAACTGTGGGGGCAGCTTCTGCAGAAAGAGAGAGACACAGATAAAAGTGAGGTAAGCTATTGAAGAAATGTTCCTGTCACATTTCTTTCATCATGAATTAAGTGTTTCCTTTAACAGTAGACCACACTGTATATATTACAGAAAGTGCACTGTGCATTTATATATGTCACATGAACGTTACTGAATCATCAGCTACAGAAGTTTCTAAACCATGGGTGCCGTGTATAGGAAAAACATATTTTATTCTAGTCCGGGGACTTGGCCTGAAATTGATAGGCGTAGTGCAGTACTTGCAGCCCCATAAGACAACATGTTTGGATTTGGAGCTGCATGTCTGCAGCACAAAGAAATTTAAATTTTCATGGAATTACCAGTCCACAAAACTTAGCCTAAAGTACAGTGCTGCACATTCTTTTACACCAGTGGTTGACCACGGGTCATACTGAAACTCGTCGGAGTGAACAAGATGAAAAAGAAGAAAATGGCAGGCACCTAAAGCACGCGCAGTAAAGAGCAATAAAAAAAAGAGAGAAAGAATCCTGAGTTAAATCGCATCGAATGCAGCTGTTTCGTCTCGTTTCTGTGAACGGTCATATTTTATTTAACAATCCTTATTTACTATTCCTTTTGCCCTTTGTCATTGGCTCGAACACTGCCATAAACTCTAAGATCAGCTGCTCAGCATAACACATAATAAGAAAAGAATAAAAAATTAGATTGACTGTTACAAAGCACAACTGGGCCAAGATATACAGTGCACACAGTTTACACCTGTGCAACAAGGATCTGGACGGACCCAAGGAGTGTATCAGCCACAGGACATGACAAGAGAAATTCCAGCACCCAGAGATTAGTACTTGGAGAACTTTCTTTATCTAAAGAGTTCTAGAATCCAAAAAATAAATATTAGCAAGATAAACATCCGTCCAGCCCATAATAATATTATTTTTTGTCTCACTATTATTGCTTCTACATTTCATCACGGCTTAAATACCAAATGTCTCAAAATTGTTCAAAATGTGTCAAAATGTCTCAAAATCTTCCCCAATGCCATTTTTCGTGAAAACTGTTCAAAATATTCGATTACAAATCTAGAGAAAGAAAAGCTCTTTGTGGCCTTAATTACAACTACAGCATTATTGTGTTAATGAGGTAAAGTTTTCATTATCATGCTGCAGCAACCTGATTGCAATCCAAAGCTGTGAAAATTAATGGTATTAGTAATACACAAAGGTCAAACCCACAGCTGAGCAATCAAGGCATCAATAATGACATTGAAAGTGAGCTAATTGCAATAATCAAGTGTCTAGTGTCTTGATAGAGGCACTGCAATAGAAAAACAATCACCATTGTCATTCACACAGTATGTATGTTGTCCTAGACAACATAGGTAAGTGCATCATCCTAGTGCACAATCTTTTGCCCATCTACCATCTATCGGTTCCGCACAGAAATTTTAATTAGCACTTGATGCTGTGTTGCAGAGGCTCCTAGACTGAGTGCTGTATTAGATCAGCAAACAAAGCCAGGGACACCGATGATTAGACAAATTATGCTAAAACCGCTGTAAAAATAGAACAAGAGGCATACCTATACACTACTCGTTGTACAAGCGTACAGCCACAACAGTGAACAGTTAAACAAACTCAAGCATAAGGATAGTACATGAGAAACATATGCCCATTAACAATATAATAGATTACCAAACAATGCAATGTTGCAACACTTCCATTGAACAAGAACAGCAAGGCTGCTCCTTACCGCTTCTTCAAGCTTCTCAGAGGCAAATATTCTTGTCTCTTGGCACAGCTGCCGGACGCTAGCCACCAGGTCACAGATAAGCTGCCGTGTCTGCATCTACATGTAGAAATCATTCCAATTATTTTAGCATACATCCTGCGACCAGCCAGAGATCCGATTCTGTATCTTCATTAAAAAATGCCAGTGACTCAATCTATTCTGATGACTGCAAAAAAGATATACATCTAGAAAGTAGGTTTAATTTTTTGCAAGTATCACCACAACAGCACAACAGTAGGAGTTGCGAACTGTTGTGCATGTCTCTATGTTCACTAATGAGCCACAAATGTCATGTTAATCAGATTTTACTTCCTGCATTTTTGCTTACTTGCTTCTTACTTCTTGCATTGCACAACATTTGCAGGCTTGGAGTGATGCCTGTCACCGGCAAAAGATGCCGAGAGCAGGTGGGGCTATACTAATCCTGGTACAACCAAATTAGGAAGGCTCACTAAGCTTCAACAAGACACTCCTTCACCAAAACAGGAATTAGCCTCCCTGGTGCAGTATACGGCCCCTCCCTCCTTCCAAATGGCTCACTCAATTACCCAATAGCCCTTAGTTCCCAGCAGCTGCGAAGCACCTGACCAAGGCGGCAGTCAGACCTGTAATGCAACAGAGGTTGCTAAGAATCTCTGGGTACGGACAGGCCGCCAATGGAAACTGACCCTTGCAACGTTCAACACCCGTACCCTCTCGAGTGAGGCTAGCTTAGCACGACTGTTTGAGTAACTATCTGACATTGTGTGGGATATCATCGGCCTTAGTGAGGGTAAAAGAACTGATGAGGTTTATACATTGCGGAATAATGGGCATGTCCTCTTCTGTAGAGGTCTCCTAGATAAGAAGCAATATGGGGTAGGATTCCTAATCCATAAGCGCATAGTGGGCAACATTGACGAATTCTACAGCATTAATGAGAGGGTGGCTGTAGTCGTAATCAAACTTAATAAGAGGTATAGATTAAAGGTAGTACAAGCTTACGCTCCAACATCCAGTCATGAGGATGAGAAGTAGATCAGTTTTATGAAGATGTTAAATTAGTGATGAGGAAAGTCCAAACTCAGTATACTGTAGTAATGGGTGACTTCAATGCAAAAGTGGGGAAAAAGCAGGCTGGTGAACAAGCAATTGGCAACTACAACGTCGATTCTAGGAACGCTAGAGGAGAGATGCTGGTAGAATTCGCAGAAAGGAATAAGCTTTGCATAATGAACACCTTTTTTAGGAAGTGTAGCAACAGAAAGTGGACCTGGAAAAGCCCTAATGGTGAAACAAGAAATGAAATTGACTTCATACTTTCTGCTGATCCCAGCATAGTGCAGGATGTAGAAGTGATAGGTAGGGTAAAGTGCAGTGATTATAGGTTAGTAAGGGCTAGGATTCACCTCAATTTGAAGAGAGAAAGAGCAAAATTGGTCACAAAGAAACAGGTCAACCTAGAGGCAGTAATGGTAAAAGCAGACAAATTCAGGCTGGTACTACTTGCAAACAAATATGCAGCCTTAGAACAGAGAGATGATGATGACATAGAGCTAATGAATGAAACTGTAACTAGGTTGGCTTCAGAGGCAGCAATTGAAGTGGGAGGCAAGGCACCAAGGCAACCAGTAGGCAAGCTCTCTTAAGTAACTAATGACCTAATAAAGAAACGACAAGAAATGAAAGTGTCCAACTCAAGAGATGAGATAGAATTTGTGGAATTGTAAAAACTGATCAACAAGGTGAAAGTAAGTGATATTCGAAACTATAACATGAGAAAGACTGAAGAAGACGTAAGGAATGAACACAGCCTGAAATCAGTGAGAAAGAAACTTGGCATAGAACAAACCCAGATGTATGCACTGAAAGATAAGCAGGGTAATATATCAGTAATCTCGAAAATATAGTAAAAGCAGCGGAAGAATTCTATACTGACCTGTACAGTACCCAGAGGAGTCAGGATACCTCAATTAGAAACAGTAATGAACAGTATATAGAAACTTCTCCTATAACTAGCGAAGAAGTCAGAAGGGCCTTGCAGGACATGAAAGGAGGAAAAGCGGCAGGAGAAGATGCAATAACAGTCGGTTTAATCAAAGATGGAGGAGACATAATGCTTGGAAAACTGGCGGCTCTTTATACGAAGTGTCTATCGACTGCAAGGGTCCCAGAAAACTGGAAGAATGCAAATATTATACTAATCTACAAAAAGGAAGACATTAAAGAATTGAAAAATTATAGGCCCAGTAGCTTACTCCCAGTATTATATAAAATAGTTACCAAAATAACATCCAATAGAATAAGGGCAACACTGGACTTTAGTTAACCAAGGGAACAGGCTGACTTCAGGAAGGGATACTCTACAATGGATCACATCCATATGTCATTAACCAGGTTATCGAGAAATCCGCAGAGTATATCAAGCCTCTCTATATGGCTTTCATGGATTACGAAAAGGCATTTGATTCAGTAAAGATACCAGCAGTGATAGAGGCATTACGTAATCAAGGAGTACAGAACCCTTACATAAATACCTTGGAAAATATCTACCGAGATTCTACAGCAACCTTAATTCTACAAAAGAAAAGCAGGAAGATACCTATAAAGAAAGGGGTCAGACAAGGCAACACAATATCTCCAATGCTATTCACTGCATGCTTAGAAGAAGTATTCAAGCTATTAAACTGAAAGGCTTATGAGTAAAGATTGACGGCGAATACCTCAACAACCTCATCGTCAACCTCATCGTCAACCTCAACGTCACAATCCATATCTCTTTCATTATTTAATTTCTAACACACAGATTGAGCAAGTACAATCATATAAATATCTAGGATTCACCCTCTCTTCTAATCTATCATGGCAGGTTCATGTCGGTAACATCATTTCAGCATCACACAAAACACTCGGTTTTCTAAAACGTCACCTTCGTCTTGCCCCACCACATGTTAAATTGCTCGCGTATAAATCACTTATAAGACCCAAATTAGAATATGCATCCCCCATCTGGAGCCCACATCAAGCATATCTAATCACCGCATTGGAAGCTGTGCAGAATCGTGCTGCCCGATTCATTCATTCCTCATACTCATATGACGTCAGTGTTTCATCCTTGAAAGCTACATCCGGACTGCCACCCCTCTCTTTTCGTCGTCACATTGCTAGCCTCACCCTTTATCACAAATTCTTTTATTCTCCTCTCAATCAAGCACCATATATCGCCGCCGCATCACGCATATCTCACTGCACCAGTCATCCCCTTCAAGTTGCCCGCCCACTATCACGTACTACTACGTTTTCAGCTTCGTTATTTCTTCGAGCAGCCACGGACTGGAACGGCCTACCCCATGACATCATCGCCATCGCTTCAACACCTGCTTTTCAAGAATGCGTAACAGATCACCTTTAATGTTAAATCACCATCGCTGTTTGTTTTCCTCACTACAAATGTAATCCCACCCCTTATGTAACACCCCCTGAAATGGCGGCCTTTAAGGAATAAAACTGAAAACTGAAAACTGAAAACCTTCGGTTTGCCGATGACGTTGTTCTATTCAACAACAATGCAGACGAGTTACAACAAATGATTCAGGGCCTTAACAGGGAGAGCGTAAGAGTGGGACTGAAGATTAATATGCAGAAGACAAAGATAATGATAAATAACCTGGCAAGGGAACAAGAATTCAAGATCGTGTCAGCCTCTAGAGTCTGTGGAGGAGTATGTTTACCTAGGTCAATTAATCACAGGGAACCCTAATCATGAGAAGGAAATTCACAGAAGAATAAGAATGGGTTGGATCGCATGCAACAGACATTGTCAGCTCCTGACTGGAAGCATACCATTATCATTGAAAAGGAAGGTGTACAATCAGTGCATTTTACCGGTGCTGACCTGGAGAATGACAGAGACGTATGAGAACAAGTTAAGGGCTGCTCAAAGAGCGATGGAACGAACATTGCTAGGCATAACGTTAAGAGACAGAAAGAGAGTGGTTTGGATCAGAGAGCAAACGGGTATAAACTATATTCTAACTGACATAAAGAGAAAAAAATGGAGCTGGGCAGGTCATATAATGTGCCGGTTAGATAACCGTTGGACCATTAGGGTTACACAATGGGTACCAAAGAAGGGAAACGCAATCGAGGATGACAGAAGACTAGGTGGAGCGATGAAATTAGGAAATTCGTGGGTGCTAGCTGGAATCGGTTGGCGCAAGACAAGGGCAATTGGAAATCGCAGGGAGAGGCCTTCGTCCTGCAGTGGACATAGAACAAGCAGATGATTATGATGATGATGATGACGACTTCTTGCATTATGGTCTAAGTCGACGCAAAACGCTTCATGTACTACTACCTGTAAGCATAAAAGGTATCTGAAACCTTCAGAAGTTTGGAATGACAAGTGCGTGAAAAATAAGTTGTTTTTGAGAAGATGGCAATCTCTGCCGTCAGAACCTGCTGTTGTCAAAGTAAATGAATTCACAGTCTGAGACATTGCTAAAGCTTGCTTTTTTTTTTTACTTTTTTGTGCTTCATGTGCACTTCCATTTAATTCCATACTTCAAAATGTTTTCCAATGTCTGACACCAAAGAGAGTGACATAGCTTACACTTCATGTATTAATTATGTGCTGTCTGACGATAATTGGAAAGCAAGAAATCACGCTGTCTTATGCAACAAAAACCAAATGCTGCCAAGGATTGCAGGGTTACATATGCTAACAGCCACAATGACTTAAAAGATAAAGACATGCTGGTCAACAAGGCTAAAAGTTGCATATATGATGCCATGCCAAGGAAATGTGCTGGATTCAACATGTTCACGAGTCTGGAAATAAACAAGAGCATACCTGCAAATTCCATTTTCAATCATTAAATCTGTGAAGCTACCTTGCAACTCACTTCTATTTACTTACATCAATACATATCCATTGCATCAATACTTATCTGACTATGCCTTTGGCCTACATTTGGAATATTGCTACTTCATGTGTAATTTTGTTAGACAGCATTTATATCTTCTGGTCTTATTCTGTTTTATATATCCATTTTGTATTTACCTTTGTCTCATAAAATACTGAGTTGCTTTGAGTTAGTTCCCTGTTGTCCCCTGCCACCACCCCAACGTCCAAGGAGGTAGGAACCTAATCAAACAAAGCCATTTTTAATGTACACCCCCTTAATCAATGTTTTATTGATGTAATCATTATTGCTATTAATAAAACAATTGACATAAAATTAGTGTACAGATTATTTGCCATGCTAGTAAAAAGCACAAGAATCAAACAGTTGAACATTCGCTTGATCGTCGCTTGAAGTGAATTAATAGGAGAACTCGGAAGTCACGCTACACACGCTGGTCATAGTAGTCCTTAGATGCATGAGGCTTTTAGCTCTCCACTAAATATGTAGGCACTAGTTCAACGTTTCTCTTAGTTTCCTTAACTCCTAAAGTTGGTATATACTCATCTAAGCTTCCCCAAGCTATTTAGATAGTTCAAACAAATTTCCTTATCACCTGAGATGGAAATAAGAGGGACTGAATAATTATGACAATGCCATGTCAGGTGCACCACTTGAGATTGCTGCTGTACTTCCTTTTATGTATTAGCCACATTGAATATTTTAACAGTGCAAATCTAGAGAGGTAACTTTGAATACAAATTGCAAACACACAATGCCATCTATCATGTTACTGGCATGACTAACAATGCGACGAGGCTACATAAGTAGACAGCGTGAAAATATTGTTACGGTGGGAAAGGAGGACAATGTCATCGATGGTGAAGAGGACGAAGTGGCAAGAGCCTATCCGGATTCTCGGCAGCTGTGTATATACGCTTTGTAAATACAACGTGTAAATAGTTTTATGCTTGTGACAATATGTAGTGTCACTCTTCATGCAGAACTAATTTAGCAGTGAGGGACTTGTGCACACAAAACAAGAATGCACTCTCATTGGGTCAAATTAAACACAATGATAAATTATATTGCCACACAAAGTAACGCAATATGCATTTTTTTCTTTTTTTTCTAATGTGAATACTAAATTAAATAACTAGAAGAAATGAGGCAAAAAGCTTGCTCACATTCTCTACCAAGTGACCTCCAGGAAAGACATGGTCAATTGCGGCAGATGTCTGAGAGGCGGCCAAGAACAGCTCATGTTCTACAACGGCATTCATAGCTGATGCTGTCTTGATTCTGCAAATTGGATTTGAAGAAGGAATTGTGTGCATTAATTCATAAAAAAGTGTGCTGTAGCGTGAGCAAACATCCTTATGGAAAAGGGATACAAAATGCTTAAACAGTAAAATAGCTATAACGGGCTGTGTCTTTTTACATGAGGAAATGAAGATGAAGCAGCAAGCATGAAATGAGGAAGGCGATGTTGGAATTGAAACATGTAGCACCCAAGTCATGCCCAAAGGAAGTGTAAGCAGTCAGCTTGAGCTTCTTGTGATTCACGACTATACTAGCAGAAAAAAAAAATTTGCCAGAGTCAACTGTAGTTGATGTCCACTTAGTGCAAAACACTCATGATTTGTAGAGAATGGTTGCATGAATAATGCAAGTATTGCGTAGCAAACGGTTACGTAGAAATTACAAGCTGTAGTGTTTATATTTATATAATAAGCAAGACAATGTTTCTAGTGGCAAGATATAAGACTGAAAGTAAACTAAAACCCAGTGGCATGTACTCAGTGGCACATACCAGGTGGCCCCAGGGACAGTGGCGCACACCATATAAACCAGAACATAGGTCAACCTTTGACTTTGACTTTGCCAGACGATGACTCACAATGTGCTAAAGACTACTATACAACACAAGGTGCCACTTTAGCTGGATTTTTTTCAAGAAACAATCTCAACCTATGCTCTGGTCTATACAATAGCCAGTTGCCCATGCGGCACACAAATTTAGACTGCACTGTCACTGGGATCGGCCCCCAAACAATGACATACCCTGCCTGCCTGCCCTTCTCAACTTGTATTGAGCTCTGCTTTGACAACATATTGAAGGACAGCCAATTTCAATAGAGATGGCTGGCTGCCACTTTCACTATGGCAATACTGCAAGTCACAATATAAGTACATGTCACAGGTAAGAACCCTTTCAGGTTTGGGAAGCCATAATGTTAGTTGCGTCGGAATGCACATGGAGAGCGTAAATCACCTCTGAATGCACATGCCAAATCGTGACACTCATGCCAACTTGGGGCAAACAAGCAGAGGCACCTACATTCGGACAAGGCTGGAGACTGCCTCAATGAAGGCAGTGAGCTGCTGGGCCTCCTCCTCAGTCAGGGAGCCCCTGTGATGGTAATGGTGATGGTGGTAATGGCTGTGGCGCCCAGTTGGGAAGTGCCTTGGTCGCTCCTGCCACAGCTTCATGCTGGCATCACACTGTCAATACAGAAATAATACGATGGTGGCTCACTTCATGCGCCAGAGTCGCACATTAGGAAACTGACGACATCAAATCACGTCAAATCAAACTTTATTTGTGCATGTAACGATTGATTGAGGTACCACTGCCATCAAATGAAATCCAAACAGCAGAGTGCGTGGCTGATGATACAGTTTGTGTTATCTGTCACTCGTCACCAAAGACACTTGTACATATACAATTGGCCTGGGGGTACAATAAGCTCTGCTCACATTTTATTTGACACTTGTGCTTTCACTTTGTCACAGGAGTGCTATGTGCATTGCTTCCACTGTTTACAACTCATACAGTGTGATATTGCTGGTAATCGTGGCTTACAGAGAGTACTTCAATGTGGACGGCAGAGGCAGAGACCGAAAGAAGTCAAACTTTTGCATTGCAAGATAAATTCACAATTAAAAAGGTAAAAAGCCTGTGAGTATCTTAGCTCACTTAAAATAGTTGACCTATCATAATAAAGTGCAAGAATACTGTAAAGAAAGCAACAAATTACAAAGGCCAATAACAAGCAATGACAGTTTTCCTGTCATGACTCTTTACATTAAAGGGACACTAAAAGCGAGTACTAAGTGAACGTGGACTGTTTAAATACCATTCCAGAATCCTCGCAACGCTTGTTTCGTGTCAAGAAAAGACTTAGTTTATGAGAAAATTGCATCTGAAGTGCCCGAATACCTTTTTCAAAATTCATATCTCCCGCCATTCAACCAGGGAAGTGGTGATGCTGCATATACCCTTTGCTGCTGTCAGTGAGTAAAATGGCGCCCAACAGAGGGCGGTACCGAGTCAAGTTTTGGTTCACCACTGCGACTGCTTTTTGGCCAAGTGGTGTAGACCGTTCAAGCATCCCGCGACATCGCATGGAAGTTAATTTCTGTGCTACTTGCAGTTTGTGCAAGTTTTGTGAGCCAAAAAAACCAGCGCAGCGCTACGCGAAACGTACTGAAACGTGAAAGTGCAGACAGTGCAGAGTCGAGTGAAAACGAAATCTTTCGACTGCCTGCGTCGTTGTCAAGGGTAATTTCGATGAGTCATTTTTTCTAGAAGTGCAATAGAACAGGACAAGTAGCACTTTATTTCATCTTATAATACAGTACAAAGAGGTTTTTTCGCAATGAGTGGTTGAGTACTAGTGAGAAAATTTAACCGAGGAGTGCTTTCGTTATCAGGCAAGTGCTTGGAAGTCCTGGAGGAGTCTCTAATCATGTCCTGCATTTACCTCAATTTCCCGTGTATTAAGGCTCCGTTCGCGATAATATTGACGCCTTAGATATTCTCAAACACAAATCTATCACTTTAGCTTGACTTAATATTTGCCTTTAGTGTCGCTTTAACACAATGAAGTAGACAGAAATATGGCACACCTTTGATGATTGGCCATGGTGACTGGCCATGGTGTGGTGCCCAGTGGTTAGAGCTAGCCTGGCTTCACGGGAAGAAGATTAAATGAACATTGTGGTCTCTGTGTCTTTCTTGGCGGACACAACCAAGTCAGAGAACCCACATTTTCACATTGGCACCAGAGAGAATAAACTGGAAATAGCTACGACCTATTTTGTGACTCCGAGCTTCTGCAGTGAATTGGTATAATATGTAGCACTGAACATACCCTGTTGCGGCACAGGATTTGGGTGCGGTTCTTGTGCACAATGCAAATATAGCCTGGCGGCTGGACCCAAGCCTCGCCGTCCACTTGAACAGGCACCCCTTCATCTCCGGTCACTGTGATACGGACTGAGCGACACTGTAGCCAATGGGAAATAAAAAATTACGTCACAAGATGCTCTGCGATACACACAACTTACTAAAAACATATTTTTCTTGACCACTTTGTGGAAACCGCTTGCAAAAAGATCATTATGTCCCATACAGTGCACATACACCATTTTAACCAAAATATTTATGGAGCCATGTCCAACTTTTCATCAGCCACACATCATGGACAGTAAACAGCTGCCACTACTACTTTATCACTTAACTTCGTACATGTCTTTACTGGTTTACGACTGCCTTGTGCACTGTGGTTAAGTGTGGCAATTGCAATGATGAGGGCTGTACTAGATTTCTTGCTTGCTTCTATAAGCAGAAGGCGAGTGGCAACAAGGAATGGACAGAAAGTGGACAGGAATATGGCAAAGGCAGCTGTTCACTGTGAAAGCATTGTCTTTCTTGCCTTGAAGTCACAATGTTATGAAATATGTCACAACCACCCTGCTTCAACAGAGACTTGGCATCAAGCTTTACTTGGCTACACCCACCCTTCTAACCTTAGTGGTGGTTTGCTTTCACAGTTTTCAAAACATTAAAGGGAGAAGCGATGAATGAAAGTACATTGCCCTGTTAATTAAAATGAATTAAATTATGGGGCTTTATGTGCCAAAACTGCAATCTGATTATGAGGTATGCCGTAGTGAGTGACTCTGGAATAATTTGGACCACCAGGTGTTCTTTAACATGCACCTAATCTAAGCGCACGGGTGTTTTTGCATTTCGCCCTATCAAAATGTGGCCGCTGTGGCCGGAATTTTATTCCCTGACCTTGTGCTTAGCAGCCCGACACCACAGCCATTAAGCAACCACAGCAGGTTGCATTGCCCTGTTGTCTTTACGGCAGTGAGCAGTAGGGTGTGGTGGAAGAAAACATCCGAAATGTACAAAAAAACTGTTCTCCTGTTTCAAGAAGATGACACTGGATTTCAGCAGCAGAAACCATTCACCTGTGCAATTCTGTGGTGCTGCAAGTTGATGACCCTGGATGCTGCCATTTGTACGGTACCAAAGACGGCAACAACTTCGAGTATCTTGTCATCTATGGCCGGCGCATAAAAGACCTGCACAAGAGCAACAAGAAAAAGCTCGACGTGTTGTCTTCATCTGCAATGCATACTTCATTATGCAGCGCAGAAGAATAATGCCTTGCACTTCATTCTGATTTCAACCATGCAGTGAGTGCAACATTGTTTCCTGATGCTCACCACCATCACTTCTTACAAAGGCCATTTATTGTTGAGCTTGCATATCGTTCCTCATATGCTGATGATTGGAAGAAATTTGGAGATGCAATTTCTCAAACATGCGCATCTTATTCATACACACAATTTTTACTCATTTTTACATATGCAAATGTAACACTTTTAAAGTTCAAGTTCAAGTTCATGTTTATTCATCAACGATGTCAGTTTTACAAAGAATTGTATACGAAATTAGTACTACACAGGGCGCCCCAAAATTAGAAACTGTCAAGGGGACTCCCATACATGAACAAAATGAAAAAAAAGGAGATATAGATCAAGCATTGGTTACAGTGACTTTACAGACAATGTGAAAAAAGAAAGGAACATTGCAAAAAACAAGAAAATATAAAGCTGTTTAGCAAGACAAAAAATTTCAAAGAATACTTCTGTAATAACGAAGCAATACAAGTTTAGAATACAATAAAAATAGGAGTAATATACCATGTAGTATTATTGCTAAGTCAATTATTATTACATCACAAAAGTCAGTTGTTAGGATGAAGAGAGTTGTTGCAGTCAGTCAGTCAGTCAAGAACTTAATTGAGGTCCTGAGGAGTTTTAAGCCGTTGGATATTCCACACGGGGAGTTCCTCGGGCCGAAACCGTAGGTGACGCCCAAGTCGGGACGGGAATGTGGTGACACTCCGCCAGTTCTTGGGCCCTCTGGATGGCTTTGAGCTGGAGTTTGAGGTCCGGGCTTTTGAAGGGCTTCTTCCCATTTGAGCTCACTGGAAAGAGGGCCCTTTGGTAACGCGGTACATTGCCATAGCATGTACGAGAGTGAGCAATAGAGTTCTTGGCAGTCTGGGCAACTTGCTGGGATGTCTGAGTTATAGTGACTCAGTAGGCCTCGTGACGGATACGAGTCCGTTTGTAGCATTCGAAAAGTGGCCGCCTGCGCGCGTACGAGCTTAAAGTGTGGGAGCGGGTATTTCATTCTGCCTTTTCGATAGTGTGAGGTGATTTCCTGATAAGTGAGTAGCAGGTCAATAAACTGCCAGCCCCTCGGAGGCTGTGAGACCGTTGCAGCGAGCAAGTTCTTGCACACGGCCATGGGCCGTTTCATTGAGGTTTGGTTTTCGCGGGTGAATGCATCTTTACCCATGTGAGCGGAGAACCAGAAGAGGCATCGTTTGCTCTCCTTTGAGCTCGCTAGTAGTATATGCACTACTTCTTTACATACGCTGCCACTTTCGTAGGCCCGAATTGCGGCACACAAGTCCGTGAGGACATGGGTAAATGTGGGGTCTGCCATGGTGACGGCTACGACTATCTGTTCTGCTTTAGCGCTGGTGGTCGTTTTAACCAATGCAGATGATCGTAAGGTTCCATTGCCATCTACGACTGCTATCGCGGGTGAATGTGTTGCCGTACTGGGCCATATCCACAGATGAGGTGGCTTCATGATCTGTGTCGGTGCGGTTGAGAACTGCACAGACACGGGCCCGGCGCCTGCCCACATTGTGTTGTGGGTCGACGTTTCTGGGAAATGGTGAGACTTTGTAGTTGTCTCTAATTTCGCTCGGTAGGGTTACTTCGCACTCGAGATATGGAGATGGGGAGACATCAGCTTCGTTTAGGATTAGTCTACCGGCTTTGGACGAGGATAAGCTGAGTATTTGCACCATAGTCTGAGCCTCGATCACTTCGTCGATGTTTCATCTCTTCGTCGATCACTTCGTCGATCACTTCATCGATCGAAGACCTGTTTGATGCTCTTGCGCATGAGTGTGTTTAGTTTCGTCTTTTCTGTTTTCATCCAGTTGTGGGCAGAGGCGACATAATTAATGTGGCTCATAAGGAATGTGTGGTATACGAGCAAAAGGTTATCTTCGCAGAGACCCTTCCTGCACCCCGAGACTCTGTGAATGAGTCTGATCATGTTTTCGGTTTTGGCAGTAAAGTGTTTGATTGTGTGCCCGTGGCATCCAGTGGCTGCGATTAGGAGCCCAAGAATGCATATGTGGTCGACTCGAGGAATCTGTTGTCCATCTCTTGTGTGTAGTGCGATCGGAAGTTCGTCTAGAGGTGTTAGGTAGCGGACTCCTTGGCAAGACTTGCAAAATAGTAAGAGTTCCGATTTCTTGGAGGATAGTTTCATTCCTGTGTCTAGTAGGTAGTCTTTCGTGGGATATAGGGCAGACTGTAATGCCTGCTCCATGTCTGCCAGGGAGCCTCCCGGGCTCCAGATGGTGATGTCATCTGCGTATAAATCGCAGTTTACGTTCGGGATGTCTCGTGGTTTGTCTGCGAGTCCCTTCATCACTATGTTAGATAGTTATGGAGAGATGACTGAGCCTTGCGGTGTTCCTACGGAGCCCAGCGTGTAAGGGTCTGACTTAAATTGTGAGACTTGCAGTCGGGCTTCTCTGTCGTTTGGGAAGGAGCGCAAGTACACCTGAAATCTCTGGCCATGGCCAAGGCCTGCCACAGACTCCAGTATGAAGCGGTGCGAGATGGTGTCGAATGCTTTCATGAGATCGAGGGCAAGGATGACTCGAACGTCTCTCGATTTAACGTCAAAGATCTGTCTCTTTAGGAGTAACATGACATCTTGGGAGGATAGGTGGGGTCGAAACCCTACCATGTTGTATGGGAGGAGTTCGTGTTCCTCAACGTAGCGTGATACTCGGTTTTGAATGACGTGCTCCGCTACTTTACCCACGCATGAAGTAAGAGATATGGGGCATAAATTGTCCAGGTTATGTGGTTTGCCGGGTTTGGGGATGAGGACCATCGTGGCAGTGCGCCATTGCGTTGGTACCTCTCCTGTTTCCCACATGTGGTTGATGTCTTTCGTGAGTAATGTAATGGCTTGGTCGTCTAAGTTACGTAACATTCGGTTGGTTACCCCGTTGGGTCCTGAGGCCGACCTGCTGTTTAGGTTGTGTAGCGCCCCTCGGACTTCTTCTGTGAAGGCAGCGTCTTGTTCGGGAGTGGTTTCGCACTTTATGCTCGGGTAATCGTTGGGGTGAGCGTCGCCTAACAGAAGGTATCGTTTGGCAATTTCTTCCAGGAACGACTCTTCCATTCCCCCTTCCTCTTTATGTGAGCGTAGAAGTCGGTCTAGTGTGTGGCTTTGATTATCCTTCATTTGGCTGTCGTCTAACATGTGTTTCAGGAGGTTCCACTTACCTCCGGTCCACATGCGGCCATCGACCGCCAAACAGAGCTCGTGCCATTGTAGTCTTCTGAGTTCCATACAGTAATGGTCGATGTCTTGGTTGAGGATCGCGATGCGTTTGTGCAGGTGTCTGTTGAGACGCTGCTTTCTCCATCACGCAAGTATCGAGGCCTTGGCCTCGAGTAAGTGTGTGAAGTGAGCATCAGCCTGCTGCCGGCGGTTGGCAGGGACCAGTTCATGTACCGGTGTGCTTCCAAAAGGGCGTGCAGATCGGGTCAGAGCCTGGAACTGCTTTGAGAGTTGTAGCATAAAATATTTCTTAACTTGGTTCTTGTTGTGGTTTAGCCGAGCCCGATTATAACAATGCGCTCAAGAAAAATGCGATAGTCCCTCGCTCCCTCGTTGTCACCACTGATGGTTGTACTCGTTTGTGGACAGTGAACGTTTCGACCCAATCCATAACATTACCGCTAGGACTTAAACTGGCAAGTTTTGATGAACAAGCCATTGTCAGTGTCAGAACGGTCGAAATGTCAACTGCCGAAAAAAACTCCAACCCCGATTCTAACCATGATAATTCTGCTGACTTTAAGCGCATGGTTGACAAGTCGCTGTCTTCTAGTGAGCAGTGTCTGCTGGAAGCTGTGCTCGCTCGCTACGCCACGGTGTTTGATTTTGCTCAAGGCCAACGAGCGTCCCATACACCACCGGCGTCTCGTATGCAACACCACATCCATACAGGGCAAGCAACGCCAATTCGTCAGAAGCCCTACCGCGTTTCACCTTCAGAGAGAGAAGTCATCGCCGAGCAGGTCGAAGAAATGCTACAGAAAGGAGTGATCCAGGAATCATGTAGCCCTTGGGCTGCTCCTGTGATCCTAGTGAAGAAAAAAGACAACTTATGGAGATTCTGTGTGGACTATCGCCGCCTAAACACCGTCACAAAGAAAGACGTGTACCCCCTACCACAAATATATGACGCTGTCGACTGCCTCTACTCCGCGTCGTATTTCTCTTTTGTTGATTTCCGGTCAGGATATTGGCAAATTCCCATGCACCTCTCAGACAAGGAGAAGACAGCCTTCATGAAACCTGACGGTCTCTTTGAGTTCAACGTTATGCCCTTTGGCTTATGCAACGCTCCAGTGACATTCGAGCGATTTATGGATACCGTGCTCTGCGGACTCAAATGGGAAATTTGCATGTGCTATTTAGACGATGTCATTATCTACGGCTGGACATTTCACGAGCACAATCAGCGCCTGTCGATCGTTCTTGACTGTATCCAGCAAGCTGGCCTTATTTTAAACTCGAAGAAATGTCATTTCGGTTAGCGTCAAGCCCTTGTACTAGGCTTTCTGGTCGACAAAGACGGCATATGACCAGGCCCTGAAAAGATAGCAGCGGTTCGCGACTTCCAACACCCACAAGTGAAAGATCTGCGAAGCTTTTTGGGCCTTTGCTCATATTTCAGGCGCTTTATCAAGAATTTTGCACAGCTTGCCTCTCCCCTCACGTCTCTCCTTCACAAAGACACTCCATACTTGTGGACTGCTGACTGCGAGTCGGCGTTTCAACAGCTGAAATATTTGTTGACTTCTGGACCGGTACTGCGGCATTTTGATCCGGAGGCGTCAACTGAGCTGCACACTGACGCCAGCAGTGCGGGTGTTGGCGCTGTGCTTGTTCAGCTCTGCGATGGCCGTGAGCCTATGCTAGTCGGACACTTACAAAAGCGGAGACAAAATACACCGTTACTGAACTCGAGTGCCTAACAGTCGTATTCGCCATTCAAAAGTTCCGTCCGTATCTACATGGCTACACATTCACGATAGTGACTGACCATCATTAACTCTGCTGGCTGGTTGGGCTGCGTGACCCATCTGGTCGGTTGGCCCGCTGGGCTTTGCGCCTTCAAGAGTACAGCTTTTCCGTTAACTACTTTCCGTTAACTACAAGAGCGGATGCTGTCACACGGATGCTGATTGCCTATCCCGTCTTCCTTCGCCGCACACTAAAGCTGAGGATGATGACTTCGATGACTATCTAGTTTCCATCTCTTCCGACTTTCCAGACCTGCGTACTTTCGAGAGCGAGCAACGTTGCGACCCTACCTTGAAATCCCTACAGGCAGCTGCACGTGAGCCAGCAGGAACAACACAGTTTACTTTTCATAATGGTTTGCTGTACAAAAAAAAATTACTCGGCTGATGGTTCCCCATTGCTTCTAGTTGTGCCCGAGAACCTGCGCCCTGCTGTCCTTCGTTCCATGCATGACGATATCATGTCCGGGCATCTTGGCTTTGCACGCACACTACACCGACTTAGACAGAGATTTTTCTGGCCCAAGCTCTGGAAAACAACGAAACAGTAAGTCGCCAGCTGTACTGTTTGCCAGCGCCACAAGCAAACGACGACGGCCCCAGCAGGCTATTTACAACCAGTTAGGCCACCGACGTTCCCCTTTGAAAAAGTCGGCATCAACTTGCTTGGCCCACTTCCAAAGACGTCAGCTGGCTACCACTGGATTATAGTATGCATAGATTATCTTACTCGCTACACGGAATCGGCGGCACTTCCATCTGCCACTGCAGCAGATGTCTCTTCATTTTTGTTGAATCAAGTCAAACTCCGTCACGGCGCTCCCCAGGTTGTCATCAGTGGCTGTGGACGGCAATTCACCGCCGACGTCGTTGAAGAACTTTTACGGCTTTGTGGTTCTGCATATCGGCCTTCCACTCCTTACCACCCGCAAACCAATGGCCTCACAAAGCGGACGAATCGAACCCTTACCAACATGTTATCAATGTATGTCGTTGCTGACCACAAGAATTGGGACGCCGTCTTACCTTTTGTAACGTACGCGTACAATAGTGCCAAGCACGAAGTTACTGGATATGCGCCGTTCTTTTTGCTGTGCGCACGCGCTCCCCAGAGCTTTCTGGACACTATTCTACCTTTATCGTGCCAAGAAGATCCTTCCATCGCCCAAACTCGGTGTTGTGCTGAGGAAGCACGTCGACTGGCGCATCTTAGGACGTTGTCCTCACAAGGCAACAGCAAGATTTGCTATGATGCTCGGCATATCCTCGTCAGCTTTACTCCCGGTGATTATGTTTGGTTGTGGACACCTGTTCGCAAAAAGGGATTGTACCGCAAATTTCTCACCACTCACACCGGACCATTTGTTATACTCAGCCGCTTGAGTGATGTGAGCTATGTCGTCGCCAAAGTGACGGCAAGTAATCGGCGTTCACGTGCAACGCAAGTTGTCTACGTAGCCAGACTCAAGCAGTACAATCACAGGTCCCTTTAACTCGCTCAGCGAGCTTCGTCTGCCCCCGGGGAAAATGTCACAGCACTGCACAACTGAGGCAGAGAAAGAAGAAGTAGAGTGTACGCGCGTGATCTCAGGGTACTCTGCGCCGGCTGGGCCTGGCCTGTAGCTTTTATCTCGGACCTCGTTTCACCCTGTAAATAAACATCATTCGTAACAATATGCACTGTGAATGGTGATTTAATGGTATGTGGAATAGAATTCCACAGTTTGATTCCTGCAAATGTGGTAGTGAACTTACCATAGTTCGTGCGCACTTTAGGTAAAAGATGATTATCGAGTTCAGAGAACCTAGTAATGTTAGTATGTACAAAAGTTTCAATGAAAAAGCCATCTACATGTGCAATATTACGAAATAACTTATATATCACGATTGTTAACTTAAACTGAAAGAGATGATGAAGAGGATGAATGTTTAAACTGCAAGAAAGTGGCGTTGCATTGGATAGGAAATGGCTGAAAGTCATGAGATGAAGCACCTGATTCTGCAGGCGTTGAAGTTGGCTGAGGTGTGCGAAGCATGTGTTACCCCAATGATATAATTCATGTAAGAGAAAATGACTTGTTCAGTCAATCACTGTTTCCTTTCTCTCATATGTAACCGTTCTATGCGCAAATTTATTTCATACTTTCTATTCTGATTGCAGCTCATGATATAACAGTAAATTTTTGTTGATTCGACTCCGGCTAATTCAATATTTCAGTCAGTTCAATCCCGACCAAAGGTCCCAGCCAGTGGGAAATTTCTATGGGCTAAAACTTTCGGCACAATTTATGACCCCAATAGCTGCAACATCTATCTTGGCTATGCTAGGGGTCATGAATGTGTTGATTTGTTATCTTCCACTCAAAACACATAGTTTTAGGCTGCCTTAGGAAGATTTTCAAGCAGAAACCGTAGCCCACAGTTTTTTTTTAATGCGAGGGTAAATGCCTCAGGGTATACAGGGGTATGGGATGGGGGTGAATAAGGACGATTAAATTAATGAAAAAAAATTTGCTGATCTCATGAAGTCCAAGAAGGATTGATAATGCGGTCCCTGCGTCCAAGCAGTGTAATTGCTCGGATTATACGGCGAAAGTCCCGCTGCTACGAGGTACCGGACCCTCGTCGGTTTCAGTGCTTGGCAAACCCACAGCAGGTGGTAGATGTCGGCTTCAGCATTTCGCGACTTGCAGAGTGGACACTCAGAGCTAGGATATAACGGGCGAAAGTGCGGCCACTTCCGAGTCACGGCAGGAGTGAGGGCAACTCCGACCCGGATCCTTCGAAGCGCAACCTCCTTTGCACAGGTAAGACAGCGGGGGAGGTTTACTGCACGTGGAAATATGAGAGCATGTGTATGGTGCCGGAGGTGCTCCTTTCTTGTTAAAAGGAGGGTGGCATCATCTAGGTGAAAGAGCTGAGGCAGTGATGATGGAGAGGTCGCTAGATGGGTCGCAGAATCCGCATGGCTTTGGAAGCTTAGAAAGTTGCAAGGGGATCCACTGGATAGATCTTGGCTGCAGGATGCGTGCCGTCAGAAGATGGGTCTGTCGACATATTTCAGGGCTGCGACTGACGCATCGCAGAAGCCACGTCACCTGGAGGGCATCAGTGCGGATGACGATGCGGGCCGCGGGGACCATGGAACAGGCAGCCACAGAGTACAACGCTTCTCGGACAGCAAGGAGCTCAGCACAAAAGGAGGAAGGAGGCTCTTGGATTTGAAACCGGGTCGTCTTATTAAGGGCAGGTGCACAAGGGCAATAAATTGCAGTGGTTGTTTCACAGTCCTGAATGCTTGCATCAACATAAAGCATGATGGAGCCAAGTGGCAGGTGGGCATCTTGAGCTATAATTCGGTCACAAAGCGCTGCCGCCGCGTGAGTTGATGTCGGGCGATGTATATCAGTTGGCTTGTTATCGCTCAGCTGTACAAAACTCCAGGGAGGAAGAACTGGCGATGGTGGTGGTAGAAGAAAGTACGAGAAAGCGTAAGCCCCGAGAGCACACGTTACATGTGAAAGGCTGGCCTTAAGCCTGCAAGGATCACGTCGCTGCTGCATCAGCTCATCTAGTGTGTTCAGCTGTGCATTTTCTTGGAGAGCCACGATCGGGGTGATGCGGGGAAGGCAAGTGATGACCCTCATTGCCTCGCGATTAACAGCCTCAAGGCAATCCCATTGTGCCCTCGTCAAATGCTGGAATTGGGCTTGATAAACAAGGCGTGGTTACACTACCGCCTTCACCAACTGTCGTGCAACATATGAGCGGGCGCCGCCCGTTTTAGGAGCAATGCGCCTAATCAGACCCAATGTCTGAATTGCCTGCTTTTTAGCGCTGGAGAGCCAAGCAGTTCTGGTTCCCCACTCGTGTACCATCAGACCCAGAATTTTTAAAGTTGGACATTGTTGAAGTGGGGTTCCGGATAGATGAAGATGAATGGGTGTTGCAGAGAGTTTACGCCAACCCCAGTGATTGGCGACTGACATGTAAGAAGATTAGCTGACAGAAAGCCTAAGGCCGACCGAAGAAGCATAAGTCGACGCGATATCTAAAGCTGATTGAAGGGCAGTGGCTTGAGTCTGCAGGTCATTATGAGTGTTCCATACCATGATGTCATCAGCGTACAACAAGAACTTTATGTCGGGTACATCGTGTATGTGCCATGCAAGCGGGATGAAAGCAATATTGAATAATGTGGGTGACAATACCGATCCCTGAGGTATGCTGCAAAGAGGGACAAATGAGCCGACGGCATCACCACTGAGGCGAATTGCAATATGTCGGTCTTCAAGGGAAGATTTGACAAAATTTCGTACTCTAGGGGGAAAATGCAGCATGTCAATTGAAGCCAAGATGGCAGCATGACTGATGTTATCAGACACCTTTTCAACGTCCATAACGAGGACAGTACGGACACTGTGGCTATGAGTTGACGATAAAACTGAGGATGCCAAGACAGCCAGCCCATCTTCAGTACCTATGGATGGACGGAAGCCAATTTGAGCAGGGTGGTAGAAACCGTGGTGCTCTAGCCACCACGACAGTCGTGTGGCTAGCATTTTCTCAGCAAGCTTGCACAACGTTGACGTTAAGGAAATGGGTCGGAAGTTGCCAAGGTCATTCGGCGGCTTGCCTGGTATCGGAATCGGGATCACAATAGCCGATTTCCAGCCTGGAGGGACAACATCATCTAGCCATAGCTTGTTAATGGTGTCGAGGAGTTGAGGCAGCACAGTGCTACTCAGGTTCTTGTAAGCCTCATAAGTAATAGAGTCTGGACTGGGTGCTGTCTTGCGACTGCTACCATCTATTGCGGCAAGCAACTCAGGCATAGTGAAAGAGCTTGCAATCCCCTCGGAGTCGGCTGTAGATGGTAACTTGTCGATATGTGCCAGAATGCCTGCCAAGGAAGCACCATTGCCTGTTTGAGGCAACACATCGTACTGAGGGAAAAACTTCCGGGCTGCTTCTCTGGCGAAATCATTTGGCGGCAAGCCAGCAGCGAAGCAGGCTGTGGCCGCCGCGTCTGGACAGCGGCAACCGTGTTCCATGGCACGGAACGTTCGCCAGAGAGAAGCATTCGATATCTTGGATGAAAACCGCTCACACCACATATGCCAGTGCCACCACGAGAGGTCACGTTCATATCTTCGGGCCTTAGCAGTAAGGAAATTCAGTCTTGTACGTGCTTGTGCAGAAGTGGGGTCTCGGGATGCTGCCAGCTTGGCTTGTCTGCGAGCAGCCCACAAGTTGAGCAGGCCGATGCCCAGTGCCGGTTGATTGACGTCTACCCAGCTGATCGCTGTAGATTCATTGGGCATGCTTTGTATGCGGTCGATAAGTAGTGGTGATGAGTCCACAGAGGTATCTTGGAGAATGGAGCGAAAGGTGTCCCAGTTGACCACAGTACACTTGTGGCGCAATCAGCAGACCTGTGACGGATGAAGGCCGATGATGATACGGTGGTGGTCACTGCCCAAGCAGTCGGGCTTTAGGTGCCAAGTGGGAGTGCCGGGGCCCGACCACCACATAAGATCCAATGCGTATGTAGTACGTCGAGCTTGAGGCACAGCCCGCGTTGCTGAATCGGGATGGTTCAGTAGTAAAAACAACGCATCCAAGAAGGCGTCCCGCACTTGCCTACCTCGGGGGCTAAAAGTAGGGTAGCCCCAATCTGGGTGAGGGGCGTTAAAATCACCACCAACTAAAATAGGACATGCTGCATATTGGCGACGGACACTCAATAACTAGCCCAGATTAATCCTTGAAGAGCCACCGACTGGTCTTACGTAGTATGACACTACCACAACAGCTGCCTTGGGTAACTTCACAGCTACTGCCACTACCTCCTGATATGAGTTACACCAGTTTTCAAGAGAAAGGCAGACCTGAGGATAGCGTGTATCAACATACACTGCCACCTTTCTGGGAGGGGCAGCTGTGTGCACGTGACGGTCACTCATCGAAGGAGACACGTATCCACTGAAGCCTGGAATGGCAGGCAAGGCGTTGGTCTCCTGTAGTACCAGGGCCCACACCTGCAGCTTGTTCATATGTAGATGGGATTTAAGCTCCCCCACTTTCGTGGAGAGACCTCTACAGTTCCACTGCAGCACGCCACAAACACCTGTACCTGCTATTTTGATTACGAGTCCAGGCGTTGTAAAATCACAGATGTCAGGTTGGATAACTGGCTGACCATGAACCGCAAGAAAGATGTTGTAGAGTTATTTGGCAAAGGAGCAGAAGACCTGGTAGACTCTGCGAACGATACAGCAGTGCGTGACAGAGACGATGATGCAGCGAAATCAATAGTTGTAGTGGTGTGAGATTTCACTGTGTGTCGGCGACGCGGAAGTAGTTCACGGTGCTGTTGGAGCTTGGAAACCTCCGCTAAAAGGCGGGCAATTTGATTGTCAACTGCTGCCATATCATCACGCGAAAGTTCCGGCACGCTCTGCTTCTGTGTAACCAGTGGGCGACAGCGGTCTTTGCGAACTTTGTCTCTGTAAGTCTGTTCGGAATGGGGTGCAGGCATGTCGGGCTCGGAAAGCTTTGGCCAGTCGTCGTCATCCCACTGGAGCGCCGCAAACCTGTTAGATGTCGGCACTGGTTGTGTGGCAGCATGCTGAGGCCATTGCTTATGAATCCCGCGATGAACCTTGTGAGTGGCCTTTTGCTTTGTGGGACAAGTTGGAGAAGTGATCTCGTGGTCGTCGTTCTTGCAGAGTCCACATCGGTAAGACAATGTGCCAGCTAGTACAGCTTCATCTGGCGCTGTAAACGGACAGGATCGGCACATGTGGCCAGGTCAGAAACAGTTGTAACAATAGACAACACTGGGTTTATATGGCCGAGGTCGTAGAATGCAGTCATAGTAGTACAGGCGGGCTGGGGGAGTTGGTGGGCCCAGCAAGGTGACGATGCAAGAGCGCCCCTTTCCCATGTAACGCGCTTGAATGACATGGTGAATAGGACAGTAGAGCTCACGCTGGAGGGCAGTCTGGTCCTCGCCAATGCCAGCGTTGTAAACGACACAGCACTGTAAATCCGAGACCGCTACTAGGTACACCTGGATCGGCACGGTGACTTCACTTGTGATCGAAAGACGCTGAAGCATTTGCAAACGCTCTACAGCATCCAATGTCGGGAGCCACACAGCGATGGTATTTGACTTCTTCCTGGCCATGAAGCCGCGGAAGCTTGTGGTGCCAAGACACACGTCTAGGTTTGCCTGAATAATCCTGTTCGGAATCTCCATGAGGCTTGTGGGGGCCAGAGCTTTAATGGTTGCTTTATAGCAAACCGAGCCCGGTCTTGACACAACTGGGTGGTCAGTCGTTAGACAGGAACGCCTGCCTTGGGAGCTGCTGTTGGCCGAAGACGAATTTGGTGCAGATTGTTCGAAAGGATGCTTCTGAGAAGCACGGGGGGCTGATGGCACAGATTGACGGTGCACAGTTGAATGATTGCCGTATTTACCCAATTATAATATGCCCCATAAGAGAAAGATTGGTCCCAATTTCCCTGAGCGGTACAACCAAATAGGGAACCAAAACTGTATTTGTAGCATCCGCAAGAGCCGGCCATCAAAGCCAACATCAAAAGTGAAAAATGAGTGAGTTGGGATGGAAGCACGGCTGAATTCAGAGCGGGGACTACTGGGACACAAGCTAAGGCACAAGAAAAGAAAAGATACCACGTCCTGTCTTGTGTCTTGGACACAGGCATGTGTTCAAGTAGTTCGTGCTCTGAATTTAGCAAAGCCAACGTCATCCTCATTGTCATCACAAGATGGCGACAGAACAAGTTCTTGCATAGGATGGTGATGATGAAGCGCCACTTTCAGTCTTTGATTACAAAAGCTAGCGCCAACAAAGTCACGTCACATGTTTTCGGCATTCCTGAGAATTGAAGGCGTCGCAGGAGCAACTAGTGAAGTGGTTAGTCTAGGCCATGGCAGAGGAATAGACAGGTGTTCCAATGATGCCCTGGAACACGTCTATTCCTTGTTCAGAGTTCCCGCATCTCCCACAGGGCTGCAACAGATCAGGGGGCATTATATCCAAAACCGAAATCATGGAACTCTTTGGCGTGATTGCACTGAGAGTGGTGCGATTGCACTTTTTCCACTTCAGTGGTTACTGGAGAGCCACATTTATCTCCTGGGGTACTAGGCCATGGTTTCAGAGCTTTTCAACAGAACTTCACAGTCACCCACGGGATGAAGCAAGGAGAGGAAGTTTTTGAGTATATCATGGCAAAACACTAGCGAATTGGCTCTTCAGATTGCGCTTCTCGATGTTACTGAGTCTGTGCTTATGCTTTTTAGTGACGGTGGTGGTGGTGAAAATGCCTTTATTTCAAAAGTCAAATATTGGCCTCTGGGCCTATATGTAAACAGGGGCGTGGTCACCCCACTCCTAAGACACACACCATTGTTAAAACACCTGGATCCACCATGGTCTAGGCATGGGTCATTATGCCCTCTGTGATTGTCGTGAAGTTGTTTGAGAAACATGGAATAGCAAGTATGCTACAGACCATATGGAGGGTGAGATGTGGTCCACAGACAATGATACAGTGCCATCTGAGAAAGATTATGATGGACGTTAGGCATAAATAAATTTCCATTCTGTGAAGGTAATATTTGCACCGGTTTTATATTCTTTTGGTTACCAGAATTGGAGGCAAACTGCATTTCTTTTTTGTTACAAAATTGAATGCACACAACATTTCTACTTTGTTTAGGAGTTCTGTCATTTCTACATTACTTTTCATACTCTGAACTCATAAAAGCTTGATACATATTAGATTCGGCAGCATTCATAATCGTGTATATACTGTAAAACAAGCACCAATATGTTGGGACATTTTTTTCTGCCTCTTCTTTAATCTTCTTGTCAGGAATGTCAAGTTCAGATTAATGGAAGTCACAATTTCAACAAACATAGTTATTGCATGTTTTCCCTTAATGACGTCCAATTATGTAAAACATTACTACATTATAATACATTACACTACATATGTTTCAAATTCTATAAATTGCAAAGTTTTTAGCTTTACTTTTGATAGAAACTACACGGCAAACAAACTAGATGTATACTCACATCATCTTCCTTGCTTCCACCCCAGAAGTTGGAGCCACCACCGTAACTGCAAAAGAAAGAAAATATGAAATAGGTTCAATTAGCAAACACAGCTCAATAACTGTCAACAACATTTCATATGACATGTGACCAGAAAAGGAAGAAAGAGGGCTTGATGACATAGCTCTCACAAACTACTCTGCCTTTTGATGAAAAGAAGCTTGAACTCCAAGCTGTCTGTTTAGTAACTGTTTCAGTGTGCCGTGAAACATGCAGCCTCTGTGACCAAACAAGAAATAGCAGAACAATGGTATATGCTGCTTTCAATATTTTGTGAGCTCAATGCGCTTGTATTGTCATGTGTAGCAGTAAGATAATTATTAAGGTGCTGACAGCTCAGTCTTCTTTATAGAAGTGCCCACTGGAATATATGGCATATTAAGGTTTATACAACTGGCTCTTCATGTTTTTCTCTCTAGAGACTAACAACACTGTAGTAAATTTAGGGGACTCGAGTTAGGTCTCCATCTCCTCTCTACATTTTGCTTCTGGAAAAGGCAGCTGATGTGGAAGCCAGTTGCAACCTGTCATCGCAAACATAATCTCCAATTTTCCATCAGCAGCAAATCATTCATAAAATGTCCTAGCAACCACGGATATTCGTGGGACGTCCACCACAAGTCTGTATGTCCATCCATCTTGATGTCCATCATGGAAGCCCATCACGGAAGTCCATAAGACGTACAAGAAAAGTTTATATCCCATGCGGATGTACAGAGGGCATTCTGTTTTGAATGTCTACTGGCTGTACATAAATAGACATGCTGAGGACATGCAGGGTTCGTCCGTAAAGTAATGAGACTGGGTCTGGTAAAAATAATTTATTGATCCGATCGGCACATATTATTAAAATTCTTCAAGATAATCTCCTTAGGCGTCAATACATCACTGCCAATGTGATTCCCACGCTGAAAAGGCTCCCTGGAAGTCAGCTGCTGTAACCTCTTTCAGGGACTCTGTGATAACCTGTTAGATGGCGGGAACATCCTCGAAACGGTGACCTTTCAGGCTTTTTTTGAGCTTTGGGAACAGTAAACAGTCTGTCGGGCTCAAATTATGGTTCTACGGTCGCTGCGGCAAGGTTGCAACCCCTATACGGGCAAGGTAGGCGGTCACAATGAAGTGGTATGGGCTGAAGCGTTGTCGTGGTGGAGATTCCAGTGATTGGCAATCTCCAGTTGTTTCCATTTGACGGCTCTGTGAAGGTGTTCAAGAACTTTTTTGTAGAACACAGAGTTTACAGTTAGTTGCCGAGGTACAAATTCTTTGTGGACCACCCCACACTTGTCCAAAAAGACAATCAACATTGTCTTTACCTTGGACTCCAGCATTCTCGCTTTCTTGGGGCGTGGGGAGTTCATGGTGTGCCACTTTGAACTTTGGCGCTTGGTTTTAGGGTCGTACTGGTACACCCATGATTTGTCGCCTGTTATGATGGCGCCTAAAAAGTCCCGCTCAATTTCTAACTGCCCCAATGTCTCATGGGAAACGTCATCTCATCATTGTTTTTGTTAATAACTCAGCACTTCTGCCTCCAATTTTGAACAAACTTTCTGCATCTTCAAATTTTCAGAAATAATATTGTGAACCGTTGTTTTGCACATGTTGAGGTCTTCGGCAATAATTCTGATACTCAAGCGATGGGTGGCATCCAAAAGATTTTTTAACTTTTGCCACATATTCATCCAAACCACTCATAAAGGCCTTCCTGATTGCTCCATGTCTTCAATAGTCTCCCATTCGTTCTTGAACTCACTGAATCACCGGAAACCTGTGCCCTTGATGGGGCATCGTCTTGTAAGCCTCCTTAGAGGAAGCTTTAGCTTGGGCCCAACTCCGACATGGCCTATTCAAATAGATGTAAGATGCAAAAACTTTTTCTGAGATAACCCCTGGACCGATGTTAATGAAATTTGTTGCATTTGAAAGAGAAAGTTAAATTTTAGCGATTATTGGAAGTAAAATTTCAATTTAGGGCCTAAATTTTCTTGAAAACAATTTCAAAAATTCGGAAATTCGAGAAAAAATATAGAAGCACAAAGTATACATATTAATAGCTATCTGTCAGGAACAGATATCACGGTTCTGTAAACGACATCCATTAGATCATTGAAAGCGGACAAATTCAATATATCAATTCCTTATCTTAAGTGAATTCGTTACATTTTGTACAAGGGTTCTGCAAAACCTGTATTTACACATTATTAACTTTTTTGAGATTCACGTGTAACACATCAGTTTTGTCCGCTTTAGATGTACTATGAAATACAATTCACAGAATTGTGATATCGTTTTTCATTGTTGAGTTATGGAGCTGTAAGCTTGATAGTCTCATTTTCTGAAAATTTGAGATTTTTGCCAATTTTTAGTAAAATATTGACAACCTAAATCAAAAACTCGAAACCAACAGTCACTAGATTTTAAGTTTTTCTTTTAAATGCAACAAACCTCATCAAATATGGCACAGTGGTTGCTGAGAAAAACGAGTTCCCGTTTTACATATATTTAGATAGGAGCACCTGAGCTAAAGCTTCCTCTTAACCAAGGCAAGCATCTCAGAAGGTGAAAGCAAAATTTAATCGCGCACCACCAGGGGCGTAGCCAGGATGGGGGGAGGGGGATGAAGCCCCACAAGCTCCTCCCCTGAAATGTTTTCGTGCTGTCATGTGCCGCTGACCAAAACCACCACTCCACCCCCCCCCCCCCCCCCGCCAGCCGGAAATCACGCTGGATTTTGTCTAGAATGTCCTTTTTATGCTCGAAAAGACATTTCAGCGTGAACATCGTGAAATAGGACTGGATTTCATGGCAATGCCCATGCACCGTGAGTCACATACCATATTGCACGGAGCCCTATCCGAGCACAGTTTCAAGGGCGTTTTCATGGAGACCGGGCTCATCGCGGCATCTTGCGGAGGTCGTGGAATCGATGGAGCGCACGGATTTCAATTCTGATACTTTATGTGTATAAAGTTATCATAAACGCCAAAGGTGCATTGCTTCTACAAAGTCGTACATCAGGCCATACAACAAGACAAACCAAATCAACACACTATCAGACAAGTTGACAAAGCACGTAGCGAGGTCCAATGAGACAAAGCGTTGTGGTGGTTCATTTGTGCCGTTGTGTAGCAGAAAAGAATATCAACATTTTTTTCGCCTGAGCCAAAGCATCAATGTCAAGACACTAAAGCCAGCAAAGGTAACCACGTTCTTATTTATTTTTTTACTTTGACTTATTCGCGAGGACACATTGAGCCTCTAATTTCTTTTGTTCTCGCTACCTTCTCGCTACCTTCGTTCTCGCTACATTCATGATTTCGCAGCTATTCTGGATGAGCAAGGGCAAATTGATATAATTTTTTTAGATTTCGAGAAAGCATTTGACCGGGTATCACACACCAAACTCATGATAAAATTGAAACCTATACTTAAAAATGAGTCCCTTCTTTCCTGGATTCAAGCATACCTTACTTCGAGACGGCAAACTGTAAACATAGACGGAACACAATCACAGTCAAGACCTGTACTATCCGGAATCCCACAGGGATCAGTGCTTGGGCCCTTATTTTTCTTAATTTTCATCAATGATATTGCACAGGAATTGCCAGTTAAAATAAAATTGTTTGCTGACGATTGCGTTTTATATAAAGAAATCCGTTGTCCCGCTGACCAATCGCTGTTAAATACCTCGCTGTCTACAGTGCAATCATGGTGCAGCACATGGCAAATGAAAATAAATGCAAAAAAAACTGTAGCGATGACCGTGACGCGGAAACGACACCCTTTAAACAACCAGTATTCGATCGATGGGCATATTTTAGACCGCGTGACAAGCTATAAATATTTGGGTGTAGTTATCAGCTCGGATTTAAAGTGGAATGAGCACGTGTCATACATAGAAAAGAAAGCCATGCAGAAGCTTTGTTACTTGAGGCGTTGCTTAAAAAATTCACCCCATGAGATAAAACTACTAGCTTACAAAACTTTCGTCCGCCCGATTCTTGAGTATGGGTCCGTCGTCTGGGATCCACATAGCGATATTAACATAAAAAAGGTAGAAAAAATTCAGAGAAAGGCGATACGATTTGTATTCAATTCCTTCAGCCGTTATGCATCACCAAGCACTATGCTCGAAACAGCAGAACTGGTTACCCTGCAAAAACGGCGATTTAAAGAACGATTAAAGTACATGTATCTGCTCTATCATGGAAAATTGGGCATCGACAAGGACACGTATACCGAGCCTCTAGCTCGTCGACCAACTCGGTCTAGCCGCGCTAAGCAGCTTAAAGATTACTACTGCAAAACAGAAGCCTTTAGAAATTCATATTTTCCCCGAACCATTAGGGAATGGAATGTACTTCCTGCTGCGGTGGTCGCCTGCGACACCATCGAATCATTCTTAAAGCTGCTTAATGAAATTGCGTAAATGACCGAGGTACATCCCTGCCCTCCTTTCCTTTTTCTTCTTCTTTTCGGCTTGTCCTTCCACATAACTGAACACACGTGTTTTCTGATGCTTCTGTCACTGCTACACATTTTTACACACTACCACATTATATTTGTCTAACAGGATGTTCTGTAATCGTTTGCCACGCGTGGTATACATATATTGTTCTAGTTTAGTTTTTCTGTCTCCTAAGTGTTTGTCACCTTGGCACTAAGAGCATTTTACATTTTCTTCTGGAATAATTTCACATTGTTAGCGCTAATTGCTACGTTCTCGCAAATGACGCGCTGCTTATGTTTTTCAAATTCAGTGCTATTTCATTTTGCTCACGCTTCACACCTTGTACTCAGTCTTACTCGTGATGTATGTAACCACTCCTGCTTAAGGCCTCTAACCAGAGGCTGGCAGTAATATTGAAATAAATAAATAAATAAAACCAGCCAGGGCGCTTGCGATTTTCTCGTGTTGCCCTGATCACCGCGCAGCGCACTTCGACACGCATTCGTTTCTCTCTGGCCCAGTGGATTTTCGCCTGGCAGAGTTTTGGACGCTTTCTGGCTAGCAGACGAGAAAAAGAAACAATGCATTGTCACTCGCCGCCATCACTGAAGGGACTTGACGGATTGCAACACGTTCGTTTGAGCGCCACCTCTCCGGAAAGTCTTGTCTCGCCACTCTAGGATACCGAGCAGTATGCGTATGGTTCTCTGTGGATCAAGCATCTCACGTTTTCTTCGATATTCCTTCAGTAGCCACATTAGGTGCTCAAATTAGGCCTTCTATTGTGGCCAACATGCTCACCTTGCATTTCTTTATTTCTGTGCCCCCACCCCACAAAAGAAAGAAGACATTGTTGCGGCGCAGCAAATTGTCGCATGGTGAAAGTTCGACTTTGTCACTTCTTCTTTTGCAGAAAGTAATGGGCCATGGGACACTTCATTTGCCAGATACTCTCACTATATTATTGTGATAACAAATTATATAGACACTCCAGGCGCATTCCTGCAGTCGCCGTCGCCCTCATGTTCTGTATAAAGTCCAAGGGCGATAACATCGTGACCACGCGCTGCATGCTGTATGTGCGAGTGAAAGCATAAGGGGGGTCAGGGTGGCATGGATGAGCCGACGATGGTGGCTCAGTCTTGTGTGCGCAAGGGAGGAAAGCGAGGAGGAAGCGCATCGCCTTCCGCTGTGCGCGATACATCAGGGGGAGTGGGGGGCTGTGATCTGTGAATCTGTGGTTGCGCAACATGTTTATTTGCCTTGTTTGCTGCATCATACATAGTGAATTTTTCTTAGATACGTAGATTTATTGGAGACTTATACATATATTTAAACACCTTGTTGTGAGGTTTTGCGTACATGTGCAGTGAACTTTGTTTCCAGTGACACTTTTTTGCCCTTTATAATGCTGTATCTTCACATTTGTATATTCCATTGTAACTTCACATTTCTAATGTACGAGGGCGAGTCAAATGAAAGTGAGCCGAATGCTCCTGCGCAATAATGGCCCGGTTCATTATCTGCGAGGCATGTGACACGCAGGTGGGAATATAAAAGTTCTTTAATACTCTCATGCACTGGGTTGAACGTGGTTGCATGACATAATAGACACTATAAAAGTTGAACAGAGTGGTGTCATGAAGTTTTTGACAGCTGAAGACGTTTCCAAAAAAAAAAAAGTCACCTTATGGCTGCCGTGTACGTTGAACATTGCATTTCATTGGCCACTGTAAAGCATTGGAGGAAACGGTTCAAAGAAGGTCATGAAAGTTGCACAGGCGATCCAATACCGGGCCAAAGCCACCATGCAATCACCCCCAACATAATTGCAAAGGCTGATCAGACAAGAATGGAGGATAAGCATCGATGAACTGGCAGGGCGTGTGAACATCAGTCACGGTTTCAGTCACACCATAATTCATGAACACCTCGGTTACCGGCTCCTGTGTGCGCAACAGATGCCCAAGATTTTGAACCACTGCCAGAAGATGGAGAGGTTCAGCGCTGCTTTGACTCATCTAATCTGGTATCACAATGAGAGTGACGACTTTTTGCCTGCAATTGTGACCAGGGACGAATCATGGTGCTGCTACTACGAGCCTGAAACACAAAGGCAAAGGTTACAGTGGAAACATTTGAATTAATCACCCCAAGGAAAGCAATGCTATTTAGCATTTAGTAAAAAGCAATTCCTTTTTAGTGGTTTTAAACAAGCAGTGCTCTGTTTCGAATGAGGCTACAGTGAGCAGTGTTTTAGATGATTTTAGAAATCTGGGGAACAGGCTATGTTTTACTTATGAGCCACCGGATAATGGTTTGCTTCAGTTTTTAGATTTACAGTTAAAGTTTTCAGATGGGCACATTTGTTGGGCTCACTTCCCTCGTGCCCAAAAAGGGCTCCTTCCGTACAATTCGGCCCACTCAAAGGTAGTGAAAAGAGGCATTGCCAACCTCTGCCTGGAGTCATCGCTCCGGAAGTCGTGTGTGCATGAGATGCAAGCAAGTTTTTACAATCGATTGGGCAGGCTCGTTGCAGCTGGCATCCCTGAGTCGGTCTTGGTCCCTATGGCAGAAACGCTCTTGAAGAAGTTGAAGGCTGGGGTAAGCAGGGTAGAGCCAAAGAAAAAAGAGTGGCCTATAGTGGTCTCATACATCCATAAAGTCACGCACAGCCTGAAAAAAGTGGCTAACCGGTATAATGTACCGGTGGCGTTCTCCGCTCCCCAAAAGCTTGCCCAGCTAAGCCATCACATAACTTGTGAAAGCCAAATGCCTGGCTGTCAGAAGAAGCATGGCCAGCGTTTCGTAAAGTGTGCCACAAACGTCGTATATGAAATTCCTCTGTCCTGCGGGAAATCCTACATTGGACAGACGGGGTGTTGTGTGAACAACCGGCTTAGGGAACATGCAAAAGGTATAAAAAATAATGAAGGTGAGCGACTTGTGGATCACTGCAGAGCTTGCACCGATTGTTTTCCACGGTTCCGCGATGCGAGGATTTTCGGTAGAGGCAGGCATCAGACATCGTGTGAAACATTGGAAGCCTTCTACAGCAAGAAAGCGGGTCCGAACTGTGTTAGTGATACATCGGTTTTTCTTTACGAGGCTGAGCTGAAGTTTCTATCGCGCCTACTCCGATAAAACTTTGTACTCCATGTTGCCTTGTACACATGCGCGGTGTTTTGGAGGGCTATATATGTCGAGTGCTTTCACCCTCACTAAACAGTTGAAGTAGCGACCGTGGTGTTGTCGTCTTCCTTCTGTGTGTTGTTTTTCGGCTCAAAATCTTTTCAGTATGCAATGCCATCATTTCTGCCGGAAAGGTGTTGTTGACTTCTTTTTTTCGGTCATCAGGGGCCATTATTGATTGAATTTGCTAAACCTGGAGAGACTATCAATTGTTTACAATACTGCAAAATGTCGGACCGGCTGCGTGTCGCAATCAAGAACAAACAACGTGGAAAATTGAGGAATGGGGTCGTCTTGCTCCACGACAATGCCTGTCCCCATGTCGCTGATGTGGTTAATACAAAACTGGCAAAGTTAAAGTGGGAAACGCTACAACATCCACCATACCGCCCAGACCTGTTGCCTTGCAGCTTCCACATTTTGGAACATCTTAAAAAACAGCTCAAGGGAATCAAATTCATGTTGGACGATGACGTGAAAAAGTCAGTTACAGACTTTCTGAAGCAGCAACCCAAGGAGTTTAATCAGACAGGAATCATGCGACTCATTAGCCAGTGGGACAAATGTCTATATGCTCATGGAGACTACTCTTAAATTAAGTACCCCATTTGTCATATATTCACATTGGCTCACTTTCATTTGACTCACCCTCATATATATTGCAGAACACCTGCTTTTTATATCTGCTCTCTGTTGCGACTATAATTTCGGTGCTATTACAATACATGACCGGTGACAGCTGCCACTGCGCAATACATTTTAATAAAGGACAGCGTCATTGAGATTTTTCCCTGGTACTTCTCTGCTGGTTTCAAACTAATATAGTTCTAAAGTTCATGTGATACCTTCTTTACTTATTAAATAGACAGAAAACATGGAAGCATTGATATCAGTTATTTCGGGCAAAATTTTTGAGACATACTAGTATATTATTTTATGAAAAAATACATATTTTACTTGTCTTGACAGCGCATAGCGTTCAAGAATTCGGTTGCAGCGTCTTTAGCAATGGAAACGCAGTTATTATTAATGTATTTGATCCCTCAACAAATTCTATAAGGAGGAGGCCGAGCTGCAACGTGAGCCCGCCCTCCCAAACGAAATTTCTGGCTATGCCACTGCGCACCACTGCTCCAGCGAACGCTCCATTCTCGACGTTTTCTGTCGTGACAAAAACTCAGAAACCTTTCTTGCGCCATTTCAGATCCTCACTGTCAGAGCTTGGACGCGACTGCCGCCCGGTGCATTACTTAGCTTAGAACCCCCCCCACAAATCCCACCTCCGGAGAGTACAATACTGGTGATTGCAGTGCTACGAGGCAGGAAGTCTCATTACTTTACGGATAAACCCTATACATAAGTTCGGACATAGACCGATGTCCTAATATGAAAAAAGGTGTAGCTGAAAATCTCATAGATTCACAATTCATCTTATATTGCTGTCTAGAGTTTGGGGGAAAGGCGCACATAGAAGACGAGAAAGTAGAGAATCAGACTGATTTACTCTAAGCAAAACGAAACCACCTTGCCATCTTGTTCACCTTGTCATCCAACTGCGTGACAAAACTGGTGGAGGCACTGAGTACAACCATTATGATGCATCCCATGCACAAGACCCCATCCAGAAGCTGGAACACAGTTCCTGTGAACACCCCAGTTCACAGAGCAAGCCGCTGGCAACGATGCCTACCACCAGAGACAGCAGGACTGCTGGCACATCAAAAAAGGAGCTATGAGGTTGTATCAAGTCACCGTAGAAGTTCTGGCACCTTCTACGCCAACCTACTGTACCTTTCAGAACCTGCTGTTGCCCCCTACCTTTCAAGGAGATTCACTATATGAGGACGTGGATGACTGGCTTAGTGAGTTTGAATGTGTCGCTGTGCTCATCTGCTCGGATGATGCCACAAAACTCCGGAATGTGTACTTCAGCTTAAAGGACGCTGCCCAGATGTGGTTCCAAAATAGAGATGTGTTAACAGGCTGGCGTGAATTCCGACATCACTTTCTGGAGTGCTACAGGAATGCCAACCACCAGAAACGCACTGAGCATGAACTACGATCCCACGTTCAGATGCCGAATGAGGCCGTCACAATGTATGTCAAGGATATGACAACTTTTTGAACGAGCAGGTCCTGCTATGCCAGAGGACAAAAAGTTACGCCACTTGATGTGCAGCGCGAAGAAGCAACTTTTTGCTGGTCTGGTACAGAGTCACCCAAAGAGTGTGGCCGAGTTCCTTACCGAAGCTGTGATGATGAAGAAAATTCTTTATCAGCAGTCTGCTCTCTTCAACCGGCAAGTGAATGCTGCATTAACTCCCGAATTGTTAGCCGCGTTTGGGAGCAGTAGCACCAAATGGGTTTGCGAAATTGTTTGCTTTGTTGTTTATGAAGAAATGAAGAAGCACTACGGAGTGAGACAGCCAGTGGCTGGCTCCATTGCCAGTGTAACCTGCGATGAGGTTCAGCAAGCACTGCACAGCCACCGATACCCACTGATGCCCAACGCTGGAACTCCCGTATTCGCAGATATTCAGCACCGTACGTACGCAGAATCCTTGCAAAACTCCACGCCTGTTTCCTGCCCTGAAGTCTCAATTAGGACGCCACAACCAATCGCGATTCAATCAGCACAAGCTGGTTTGGACATTGATGGTCGCTGTGCACCCCAACGGAAGTCTGATCTCTGGCGTACGTCGGACAGACTCCATTGTGGTGCTACCATTGTGGTGAGGTCCATCACATCTACCGCGAATGTCCGTATCAACTTGGGCTGCATAGTTTTTCCATTAAATCACCTAGTCCTCAAGAAGGGAAATTGAAGAGCATCTGGACCAGCAACAGGCACCTTTCTCATGATGTCAATCACAGTCACCATCTCCGAGGTGACCTTCCCGCATGCACCCACGTTTCAGGCTGACCGAACAGGGACGCTCGCCAAGCCCCCGTCAAGAAGACTGAAAGCAGCGGCCTTCAGGGGCAAGGTTGCTGGGACTCAAAGTGCGAAAGACCTTGATATAACATTAAACCTCTATATAATGAAGTAGGTAAAATTGGCAATTTGCTTTGTTATATCGAATGCAAATATGCAAATAAGTACAGTAGCCGGTCAATTCTTCTCACACGGAAAGGGGTCGCAGAATTTTCAGAATTACAGGGCAATAAAAGAAAGCAAGCTTGAGTAATAAAACGATTCATTTTGATGAATTCGGGAGTCGGCGACGAATGATACGGTTTCATGCCATGTTGAGAAAGTTCGTACCGCCTTCATATAGGCGGTACGAATTAAGCAAAGCCAGCTACGTGTTCGCGTGCACTTCGCCCATGCGGCTGATAGCGTCACCCATGCTGGAACGATGCTATCATAAAAAGCGCCTGCAAAAGAGAATGAATGATTCATGTACCTCTCACTGCAATGGGTCACCAAAACTCGAGATTACGCAACCTTCAATACTAAATGTGTGGGAAGACAGCTTACATGGTGTCCTGCCATCTTGGCATGGCCACTTTTGCATATGCGGCAGATTATCTCTAAAGCAAGGTGTGCGGCTATGTATGAGCTCAGCCGTGCTTACAGCCATGCGCAGCCATGCTTGAGACGCACGCCAAAAATTGCAACGCACACTAACTTACCCTTCTTGCGCATGCTTGATCGCGTTATCACAAGCTCATTCCCCTCCTTCTCTTTTCCTTTGCTCGTGTGGGGAAACGGCACTCCTGTGTGAAGTCACCACTTTTCTCACCTTCACGCGCTTTCACTTTCACCTAAAGCACAAAGTGTGCAGGGTGTGATAGGATCTTATCGCACTTGGACTGTATATGGAACATGATGCGGATTCACTTGGGTGGTCACTCTTGTCACGCCACACGCGATTTGAGAGGTGTCTTTGCAAGCAGCCACTTGTAATTAAATAATTTGACTATCTGTGTCCACGGAAGTTTCCATTTACTGTCTCAGCATTCCTTTGCTGAGGAAGTAAAATATTGTTGAAATCGCATACAAACACTTCGTTATGTTCAGATTCTAATTACGTGGTGTTCGTTGGAGACCAGGTTATGCAAAGTTAAATACTTCGTTATATCGAGAATTTCGTTATATTGAAGTTCGTTATATCGAGGTTTATCTGTATAACAATGGCTGGGTGCTTGAATGCCGCTGCTTCAATATGCCCTCGCACGCACGTACGCATGCATGTGTGCATGCTAACACACAAACACAGTTGGAAGACGTGAGTTTGCATCCCACCTGCAGCCAGTTGTATTTTCATCCACTTTCGTTTCCATTTATTTATCATTTCTTTCATTAAATTAAGAACTACAGATAATTTCCCCTATGCTGTCCTTGGTGTCATTGTTTATCAGCTTCTTATAATATACTAATAACAATTGGGGCCCCCCCAGCTTCCTTTCTTCTCATTCATCACATAGCAACAGTCTCAAATCAGGCAGATTTGATGCCTTCAGGTAGCATGTGTGGGTTTATTGACCAGTTGACTTCACCCAAAAAGTTAATGTAAGTGTGATGCCTGTGGAAGAAAGGATGTGGCACATCCACTGCCACGGTTTGTAAGTGGTAACACTAGCTAACCCTCCCAGGCTTAGTTCCAGCAGCTACACATAAGTACCCCAGAAAGTGGATGGGAAAACGGCACCACATTAGCTCAATTGGCAAGAGCATCGCATGCATAATGGGAAGACATGGGCTCGTATCCCACCTGCGGCCAGTCACTTCACAGCGGAGCTGTATATGGCTAGGGTACCATAGAATTTTTGTGTCCACATACTAAAGCTATCATAACCAATGGCTCATACTCCCGTAAGCACTCATCATCCAGTAAGCAAGCAAGAAATGCAATGGCTCATAGCTGCGTAAGGCAGAGGCTACAAGCACTCAGCAAAGTGAAGCGAACAGTGCTTACATTATTTCTAACAACGCATACAACATACAGAACAGCATGTCAAAAACTGTCACAATCAATGGCTCATACCCCCATAAACAAGAAAAAAAATGCAATGGCTGACAGCCCCGTAAGATTTATGGCTACACACTTTGCGTGGGTTAATTGCGATGACACTATCCCTGTGGTCATTATCGGTGATTTCAATGTGGACGTATCAGGGCCAAAAAGGGAGTGGTTTAAACATATTGTGTTGCAGACATATCGCTTGCAATGCCACACCAATCCGGCCCAACTGACCAGCGAGCGGCATATATAGTGTAGTCGGCATATATAGTGTAGTGAGCGGCATATATCTGTGTAGTCGCTATGATATACACTGATAGGCACACTCACCTATCAGTGTATATCATAGCGACTACACAGCCATTGTGACCATCATTACTAAGTTACGATTCGATTACATCTATTTATCATTTCTTTAATTAAATTAAGAACTACAGATAATTTTCCCTATGCTGCCCTTTGTGTCATTGTTTGTTGGTTTCTTATACGACTATATACAGTAGAACCTCATTGATACGTTCCTGTTTTTCTGGTGGTAACGTTCATAATCGAGAACACAAAAAATTACCCATTAAGGTTGCGAAAATTTTTTACCGGTTCATACATTCCCGGAAAGTATGATTTCTCGACACCAACTTTCAGTATGTCGCCAAACTGTGATCATATGAGACATTTTCCAGCCACTAGATCCCATGTAAACAAGAAAAAGCGTGAGGCCCGAGTGATCGACAACAGTCTATATAGTTGGCTGCTCTCTACCCGCCTACACTACTCGCCCGCCCGCCTCATGTGAAAATGCCAGCACGCACTCAGTTTTTCATTTCAGTACCAGCAAATCTTCTCCAGGGTCGTCGCACGCAGCATTCACAGCTATCACCGCCAATCCTATTGCGATAAGCATCTCCACCTGTTTCACAGCGTGTGGTGCTGTCAGAAGCAGAGTGCAGGCTTTTAATAGGTGATAACTCAAACACACCTCCGTTCCTTGCTGCAGACTGTGATCGTATATGTTTTCGGGCTGCGAGATCCCATGTGTACAAGAAAAGGTGCGAGGCGCATGTGATCTAGAACACCCATCTCACATGAAAACAACGGCGCACACAGTTTCCTATTCTGGTACCATCAAATCTCCGCCTGGGTTGTCGCACGTCACATTCACTGCTATCACTACCAAACCTAGTGCGACAAGCATTTTCACCTATGTGTTTTAAAGTCTGGTACATAGCGTCATTCGTAGTGTACTGCACGCTTTTAGTTGGCAATAATCCAAACGCGCGCCATTACCTGCTGCAGGCAGCGCCATGTGGGCATCACGTTTCAATCCGGCGGCACCCGGCGCCGCCCACCAGCTCGATTTCGTTTCGGTTACCCGTCGCCTTATTAAAACACCATGCAATAGGAAAACAACAAAACGTGTCTCAGGCCGCCGAATCACCACCAGCTTGACACATGTCGGCATCTTGTGCTGCAACAATCCGCATGACGCTTCGCATTACATAGATGTCAACAATAGTTGAGCCAGTCAAGTTGAGTCTGTCAAGTCAGATCGTAAATTTTTTCCGGTTTGTACGTTTTCTCTCGCTTTCTTTTCTTTTTCAGAAAGTATGAACGAGGTTCTACTGTGTTATATATACATATATATATATATATATATATATATATATATATATATATATATATATATATATATATATACCGCATTTACTTGCATAATGATCGCACCTGTGAATTTTGTCGTCAAAATTTGATTTTCTTTTTCCCATGTAATGATCGCACCCTGAACTTGCCGCAGCGAAATGTCATGTGCCAAGTCTAGCTATTAATGATCGTGCTTACCATCTGTCGAATGCTACGTGAACGACTCTTCAAGACAAACGAAGCGGTCTGCACGCACCAAACATTCTTAAGAAGATGCCCCATTTCATTCCTGTCATGACTTTCCGCACTTCCATTAAAAAAAAGCTACAACCAAACTTGCCTCGGCTTTATTATTTGTAGGCTTCATAATGGTTTTGGTCAACAACAACAACATAAAGGGTGCCTTTTGATTCTTCTCGTCTGCACTCTTGCACGCAACAAATCGTGAGCAGCAACAATAGTGGCCACGTTTCCACTGATACGTTAGAAATGTACCCTATTCGTACACCGACGCTTGTAACGCAACTAACATATTCGCCCACCCTTAGCGGAAACGTGCCGTAATAGGATAGCAGTGAAGACAAATGCTGTAGTTTCCGCAGCATGCCCGCCATGTGTTTCTATGTTACTATAACGTTCGGTGCGTTCGGCTTGCTCCGCCGGCCGCCATTTTTGTTTTGGTGTCCCGCACTGACAGCGGCAGCCGCCTGCTTGTTGACCTGTTGTCAACCTGCAGCAAATGTGGGATGAAAAAAGAAAATGTTTCTTTTCATGGGAAATTTAACCCACGTAGTGATTGCACCCCTGAATCTGCGTCAATTTTTTTTACAAAGAAGTGCGATCATTATGCGAGTAAATACGGTATATATTATTACGATATCATCGAGAGATGCTCAAGACACGAGCCGCCGCGAGAATGATGATGAAGTTGGGTCTGTGCCCTTGGCGCGAGTGTCGGCCGGGCTGTCTGGCTCTAGTGTAAATAGCCTGCAAATAGCCTCTTTTGTCTGTGTCTTTCCACACGTAACATTCTGGTGGAGGTTAGCGATCCCCATCCTTGCCACGGAACTCCGAAGTGGTCGATACATTGAGCTTGTCACCGTGCCTCCCAGTGAAGAGACCGCCTCTGCAACGGCTGCAATCATCACGGTTTCCCAACATCGCGACTCTGGTGTGTTCTCTAGCCTGGAGGGAGAGGACGTTGACGAATGGATCAAGCTCTATGAACACGCCAGTACTAATAACAGGTGGGACCCAACGATCATGCTCGCCAATGTCATCTTTTATCTCAGCGGCACCCCACGCTTGTAGCACCAAACACATAACAACGAGATAACCAGTTGGGACATATTCAAAGAAAAACTCAGGAAACTGTTCGGCGACCCCATTGGGCGCAAGGCTGCCACGAGAAAGGCTCTTGCGTCTCGTGTTCAGACATCTACAGAGCCGTATGTTTCATACATCCTCGACGTCTTGGCTCTATGCCGCAAAGCTGACAATACTACGTCTGACGCAGATAAAGTGGCAGATGTGCTAAAAGGCATCGCCGACGGCGCTTTCAATTTGCTTGTTTTCGGCAACGTCTCGACTATCGACGCCATCATAAAAGAATGCCATCACCTTGAACAAGCTAAGAGCCGCCATATTACACACACACACACACACACACATATATGTATATATACAGTCGAACCCACTTATAACAACATTCAAGTGCCACGAAAATTCCCTTGTTATAACTGATAATTGTTATAACCGAGTTGCATGAAAAAATCTAAATAGGGGGATGGCAGAGGTGATATGAGAAAACTATATAGGCAGGGAGGCCAGTGCGCCTCCCCACCACCTTCCTCCACCCGGCTGCTGATTAAATTCACTCGTTTAACTGCTTCTTGGGTGCTCCGATCGCATGTAACAAGCCGCAGCTGTCGGCACTAAAGAATGGCACTGCTATAACAATTGCAAAGAGGTGTCACGGGTGGCAAGTGATATGCGAGCACCGCCGAGGCATCCCATTGGTGGCCCCAAAAGGGGCCACCAAATGTTGCGAAAGCTGAGAAGAAGTTGAGAAAGAAGTTGAGAAACCGTGTGGCTGGAAACGACTTCAACACAACCAACAAAAACGAACGCGAGCGATTAAGCTGTTCGCAGAGCTTCACTGAATGAGGAGCCAGCGAGCAACATGATGATGATGATGACGACAGTGATCTAAAGAAAGGAAAGACTCTTGATTCTGCAACCTGTGAGGGAGAAAAACATGAAACATGCGAGAGAAGTGGTTCTTGTGGGGGGGGGGGGAGGGGGGAGGCAAGGAGGAAAGGCTGGCAGTATCTTCTGCAACCGTTGCGGGAGCACACGAGACGCGCCAGCCGTTTCTGCGCAGGTGCGAGTAAAGGTGGGCGTGAGAGAGAAAACCTGGAGGCTTTTGCTCCTTGAATATATGATTTTGCCTAGGCAATACGTAGGAGGTTTCTTTAGCACATGTTGTAGGTGTCTGTCCCTAGGTATTCTGGCATTGCGGAGTGGGGTTGAGTTTGTTTATGCTAGGCCACTGGCTGCCAGCACGGTAAAATAGGTGAAGCAGCGGGCACTGACGCCCAATTTGGCAACCACTGTGTCAGACAGACTGTCTCGCACCTGCGGCGCTCGTTCTAAGTCAGTCGTAGCGGATCATAGCTTGTGACCATAGTAGAGCCCGGGCCGCATATATTGAAAATCTAGAAGGCCTTAGCAAGTCTGTCCGACGTACCTTCAGAGGCAAAGTTCTGACTGGTGTTGCAGAAGTCAGGGGGCGCGGTAGTGCTGAACTTAGCATCCCAAGTTGGCGGCTGGATGTAAATATATTTATTCAATCGTGTTTTTTTACTAGCTGCAACAACGTGTCATTATTTTGTATTATTGGCGGTGCCTCCAGGACACCAAAGCGGTGACAGGGACACCAAAGATAGAACCCGGGCTGGTCCACGGGCTGGGGCTCACTGAGGCCGAAGCATGCCAGAAGTGTATAAGATCGGCTGTCTGCGGCAGCGGACAGCCCATTTTTTTTAAACGAAATGAGCACCATGAAATCGACTTGTCGTGAGATTTTTATTATCAGCCTATTTTTATGTCCACTGCAGGACGAAGGCCTCTCCTTGAAATCTCCAATTACCCAAGTGACACCCTCTTTATTTAAATTGTGGGTCTTAAATGCCTTTGCTGGTTAGAGGTGCCGGATGAGAAGGCCGAAGCATGCCAGGAGGTGTTTGCATAAAAAATTGTCTGTCCGCAATAGCAGACAGCCGATCTTATACACCTCTGGCTCTGGATCTTATATACCCCTGACATCAGCCTCTGCGGCTCCAACCCATGGGCTGCCCTGCTTCCAGCTTTGATTGATCCCCCCGCTACCCTTTGGGTGCTCTCGAGATCCTGCGCCAGCTGCTTTATTATAACCTTAGATGCCCTCCTGAGGCCTCCGTTTGCCAGTTACATGTGCCCTCCTGGAGCAGTGCTTGTAAAAAATCCAATCTATCGTCTTGACAAAAAAAGCAACTGTCGACTTCTACAACACCAGTCACAACCTTGCCTCTTCAGACACAGTGATCACTAAATGGGTGTCCATGCCCACTGGCTCACCGCGCAGGCAGCCAGCAGCAGAGGGTAAACAAACTTGACCACACTCCACAATGCCGGCATATCTGGGGGACAGACGCATACAACACGTGCTTAGAAACCTTCTCCGCAGTGCCTAGGCTGACTCATATATTCAAGGAGCAAAAGCCCCAAGATTTTCTCTCTCACGCCTGCTCTTACTTGCGCCTGTGCACAAACGGCTGGCAATCCCTCGAATGATTGTCTCGTGCGAGAGCCCGGCTCAGCGCAATCTGCTTGCGGTGCAGTTGGTGCGGTCCATATGTGTTTCAGAGGGCAGGGCGGCATAGAGCTATGGGCGCAGCCCATTTGTGTTTAGAGGGGTGGAAAGGGGATGGGAGAAAGCTACGCGAAGATGGCTTGAAAATGAGTGCACGGTGGCTGTTGGAGCAGCGGCCCATTGTGCAGCAGCTCGAATTTCTCATTTTCTTTTTTTTTCTCTCCAAGGATTTTGCATTTCACTACCTTTCGGCTTGGACACCCAGCAGCCAGTCTTCGTTATAACCGATAATGCGGCGTCAGGGCATTGTAGTAAGTGGGTTATTTCACCATGGAAAACGTACAAAAGTCGATGGTGCAGCGGCTTCTCAGTGTTATAACCGATATATTGTTAAAACCGGAAGTACCATTCGAAATACGCCAGCCTTGATATACAAATTTGTTTTATGGACACTTCCTGGACCTGCGATGGATGTCTGTTGGATATTTGTGGACATCTACTGGATATTCGTTATATCGAAAACGGAAATCCAATGGATGTCCGATGGAGAATGTTGGTTGCTTGGGGCACGACGTTTGTCATGAAAAACATGATGGTTATCAAAGGCAGAATATCATAGTTCCAGCTTTCCTTAACATTTTTTTTATCCCAGGTCACCTTAGGCTTTGTATTTGGCTACATTTTGCATTAGTGTAATTAGCAGCTGAACGATAATTAGCATAGCCACTACTTTCTTACGCACTACTATAATTAGACACTGTGACAACGTACCCCAGATGCTTCAATGAAATTTTTTGGCGAAAACTATTTTATAGATTGAAATCTGTAGCTTCAGAGTTAACTGGATATAAGTTTATAATTTCAAAGGGTTAACTGGTGCAGTAATTAACTACCAAACAGTTCGTGTGGACCCATTACCTGGGTATGTTGAGGACGACAATGCCTTGTAGGGAAGGCAATGCAATGCGGTGCCCATCGCACTCCAACTGCACCCTCTGCTCCAAGTTCTTGTATGTACGTTGCAACAACTCTTTTCCACCCAGAACACCATACCACATCAGATTCTTGGTGCGAGACCTGCAGATAGAACAAAGCAAGTAATAAACTTCAGAACTAACAATCCCATTGACACGAAATGATGAACAAACTATGCAATCTTACAGATTAAACATTTTTCTTTTTTTTTAACCCTGAGCACTTCTATGACTAATTGGTAATAATGCAACTGAACAAACCTCAGTCAAAGAGAAAATATTATTCAGTGGAACATCTTTTAGATTCAGCACTTTTATTTTACCAAAACCACGATCTGATTTGCAGAATCTCATCCCGTTACGTACGTTTTCTCGACGCTAACGTCCGCAATCGAGAACACAGAAAATGCCCCAATAGAGTTACGCTCACTTTTTACAGGTTCATATGTTTCCGGAGGAGGAGGAAGTAAACTTGATTGCTCTAGAAAGAGTAATTCAGCAGTCAGGCCTGATGTCTTCATCTTCTATTGGTTGATGCCGATCTCCAGCCTGCATGGTTGGCGCCCCATGCAGGGGGCGCCAACCAGGGCACCACTGAGCGTGGCTGCTCGTCGGGCATGATCCACCAGCCTCCATTGGAGGCTAGGGTTGCCGCTGGAAAGCACACTCTCCCACTGCTCCGCACTCGGATTTTCTATTTTGTGAAATGCCTTATTCATATTTCACTCCCATGTGATGTGATAAAGTGTGGGTATTGCGCCACACCACGGACATGTGTCCCTGTATTGACTTGGTAATATTTTGCTTAATATATACGAATATGGGAGAGTTCCTGTCTGCAGCTTTCACCAGTAAACTGCCTGTTGTTGAGTGAGTGTATTGTGGGGCAGGGGATATCTGATCCTCATCCCTCTATGGTAATTTAGTATGTCAGAGTACACTGGGATCACTGTCATGAAATCCTCAGGATCTCTGTTTAGGTCCGCTCAGTTTGTAAGCTCGCGAGCGATACTATCAACCCTTTGGTTGCCCTCAATCTCAGTGTGCCCCGGTACCCAAAAAATGGTGTGTCTAATGCGTTTATTCTGTCGGCCAGTGCGGAAGAAGATTTAGAGCGCTTTTTGACCGATTCTGCCGTTAATGTAGTTTCAGCATGCTTCCTTGGAGTACGTCTTTTAGAATTATAAGGGATCAATTTATGCATTAGCCCTCCACAGCTGCTAGAGCAACAGCCATTTCCTCTCCCTCAGTTACCGTACAATCCCGTGCCGAGACGCAAGCGATTTCCCTATAGTCCGAGTCTACTACAGCCGTGATAACTCTCTGTTCTGTTTCTCTTCGTTCTCGAGGATATACCGCAAAACACGGTTTATCGGCACCAACGATCAGTACCTCACCATATTGCGATCGTATAATACGTTTCCCGGCCGCTAGATCTCATGTAACAAGAAAATGCGCGAGGCGGGCACGATCAAGAGCAGTATATATAGCTGCCCGCTGTAGCAGCTTCACCGCAATACTCACACGCCCGTCTCACGTGAAAACGCTGGTGCGCACTCAGTTTCTCATTTTGGTACCAGCAAATCTTCTCCGGGGCCATCACATGCGGCATTCACAGCTATCACCGCCAATCCTATAGGGCTCTTGCATTGCCCAGGGGGGGCTGCGAAAATGGTGCTAAAGAGTGCCCTCTGTCCTGAACTGGGTAGTAGTACCAAGCTCAGTCGTCTGCTTCGGAAAGCACGTTTACAATATGGACCCGCCACTTTCGGTTTTGTTGTACCACGGCTTGCAGCGAATATCGGGCACCAAAGATTTTTTCAGGGGTAGCACGTTGCGTAAAGGCAATAAATTATGCAACGCCGAATACGTGTACGCCGTTCAAGAAATAAGCGGCAAAGCTTTAGCGCGGTGTCAATCGCAAGTGAAGTGAGTCGCGTACGAAGTTGAACTTCAGGTAAGGTTTGCACGCTGCTAGATTCAGGTGACAAACATGAGGAAATGCTTGATATAAATGAATTCACAGCAGAAATAAGCAGACATCATGTGTACGGAACTGCTCGAGCGCACGACGGTACACGCCGCGACGGCAGCGGTCTTTCAGCATGCCACGATGTACGAAGTGCTCGAGCGCATGATCGTACGCGCCGCGACAGTAGCAGTGTTTCAACATGCCGCGAAACAGCGGGCCTCCTGCAATCTTTGTTGACTGCATGCTGCTAGACAAGTAGTTATGCCTGCGCTGTAGTAGCGGCCATCTGTCCCTTTAGCAACTGATAAATAACTGATGCAATGCATATGAGCTCGCAGTAACGTACGTGTGAATCACGCTGCAGCACGAGCTCGTGCGCTGCTCGCTTGATGTAGCTTTTAATGACAGCGCTCGAACACCGATGTGCTGTAATCAATACTACCTTGCTGCGCTGCCTCAACGTGCTGGCTTGAGGTCAAGGATGAGCACATTTAACTCTCTAACCTGTGCTGCTCGTAGTGGGGTAGTGAATTGTCACAGAATCAGCCCGACCATTTGTGGTCATTTGCACACACCTGGTCACTTCACCAGTTCGCACCAGTTGAATTGTTAATTGTCGCTGTGGCCAGGTCTCCAATCGTGAATAACCAGCCTTGCATGCTGCTATGCCGGTCTGCCGTCGGGACTGTAGGTGCAAAAGACCGAATTTTGGAATGCAGATAATCAAGCAACTTCATTGACAAGTGAAGCAGTCAGTATGGTGCGAAGTTTCACTTATCCAGCACGACGAACTGCAGCTATCCAGCGCGCCCGACGCTCCGCTTCGTGAGGCCTTGAAGGAAAACGGTAGAATCTGATGTTGGAATTCAGGCCTTCTTGTTCATGGCAGCCCACGATGCAGAAGTAACGTCGGTGACGCTTTTTCGAGGCTGAGCTAGGCCTCTCCGGATCAGCATCGCCGATTTTTTCTGCTTCCAGCATTACGTCTCACGGAGAGTCCGTTTTTGTTAAACTATAGGCTGCGGCTAACTCGCAGCGTGGTCAGCATGGTCTTCAAGAAGTGATGAGATTTCGCACTCACAACAGGGCAGAAAAAAGTGTGAACTGACGCAGAACTCAGGCTAGAAATGTGCTTCGCCACAGCCAGGGCTCAATACTACCCAAGCCGGTACTACCCAAATAACGTTTTGCGCACCGCCACCAGGCGCCGCTACTATGCCTCAAACTAGAGCGCAAGATGCCCATTTCTATCTGTCTCACAGCGCGTGGTGCCGTCGAACGGAAGAATATGCGATAACCGAAACGCGCCGCCGTTCCCTGCTGCAGACTGCGATCGTATAAGTTTTCCGGCCGCTAGATTCCGTGTGAACAAGAAAAGGCGCGAGACGCGCACGCGATCAAGACCAGTATATCTGCCCGTCTCACGTGAAAACGACGGCGCGCACAGTTCCTTATCCCGGAATATCTCCAGCCGGGCCGTCACACGCTGCATTCACAGCTATCGCTACCAAACCTACTGCGATAAGCATCTTCACCTATCTGTTTTACAGCGCGTGGTACGTAGTGCCATCGGTAGCATACTGCATGCTTTAAGTCTGCGATAATCCAAATGCGCCACCACGTGGCCGCCACATTTCGTTCCAGCGGCATCCGGCGTCACCCGCCAGCTCGATTTCGTTTCGGTTTCCTGTCACCCTCTTAAAACACCATGCAATAGGAAAACAACAAGACGCGTGTCGGGCCACCAGAGCACCATTCGCTTGACGCGCGTCGGTGTCTCGTGCCGTAACGATCCATGCGCGACACTTCGAATTACGCAGACGTCGACGATGGTTGAGTCAGTCGAAATTTTCGCTCTGTCGGATCGTACGCCTTCCCGGTTAGTATGTTTTTTTTTTCTCATGTTTTTTTTTTCTCGAGAAACTATGAACGAGTTTCTACTGTAAAGGCATGCCGCAGTGGGGGACTCCGGATTAATTTGGAGCACCTGGGGTTCTTTAACATGCACAAATGCACGGTACACGAGCGCATGCATTTGCTTTCCACCCCCGACAGAATGCAGCAGCCAAGGCCGAGATTGAACCTGTGACCTTGTGCTCAGCAGCCCACCATCATAGCCAGAGCTATACTGTGCCATGTGGGAACAGCTTCTCCCACTGTGCAAGCAATGTAAACAAAACAACAGGCTTTGTCTACGTAGGAACAATGGTCTAAAAGAAAAGTCGCAGTTTCACCTGAAAGGCGAAGAAGGAAAGCATTAGACAGCTATACAAAGTAAGGGTAGTAGTTTTATTGGCCACATAAAGTTGTAAACATTCACTTAACTAAATTAACAAGCATATGGTGTCGCGCATGCACAGACAAATAAGACCACACCTCACTCGATGATTGCGGGCACCCACTGTCAAGACGATGGCGTGAGGAAGCACAGCAGAGCAGCAAGTGAACTGACCTTTATGCTGCCTCTCGCTTCAACACAAACTAAGCATCAAAATCACCGTGCACATGAAGCTATCAGTCCTTGGTGCATCTTGACTCTGTCCCCATCGCAGATTGCTTTCACGATAAGGCCCACATGGCCATGCCATATACGCCACCAAAGTAGAACACCTTTACTCCTCCCCTTCATCCAGTGCCTTGTGCACGATGGGAGACGGCGTGCTTCCTTTCCAACTTCCTCCCTTGCGCATGCCAGATAGAGCCACCATTCTCGGCTCACCGTCACATGCTGTCACTTGCAGACAGAGGATACTGCACATAGCCACGGTCTTATCGCACTTGTTCTTTATACGAAACGCCACGATGACGAGAGAAATGCGCCTGGAGTGTCCATATAATTGCTATCGCAATAAAAGGAAAAGAAGGCTGTAAATGTACCTGCACTTTTCAGGATGCTCTTCCCGCTTGTTGTGAAACTCGAGAGTGATCTTGGCATCCAGACCAATGCCAAAGTAGTTGTTCATGACACACTTTTCTTCAAAGCCTTCCCTGGGAGGAACAGAAAAGAAAGAGTAAGCAGATCCCACTTACATATTGAAAATGCACACATGGGAATCCATTTGAAGCGAAGCTTTGGTAAAGCATTTAACCCTTTAAGACGAAACATATAAATACTCAGAAATTTTTTTTTTGTTTCCTATTTAAATATGCAAAACACATCAAGAACAAGCATAATCAACAAAAAGAAGCATTTTGCAGAAATGTTTTTAGCAACAGGGGGCAAACCCCAGACAGGAAACTAGAAGTGGGCATCACCCCAGGCCACCTAAGGCTTCATTTGGAATTTGTACAGGTAGCGTTCGCCATATGTGAACCACAGGTGTAAATTCCATTAGCTTTACATCATGTGTGTGGCACCACTCTTACATTGGTGTGTCCCTTCTGACTTTTCGTGCCCAACTTCTTCTTCATCCTGTGTTCCTGCCCCAAACCAACAAATTACGCTTACTGCCTGTCATTCAGTGTTGGCTGAAGACAGTTAGCCAGAGACTTCATACTCAATACTAAAATTCGGCAAGAAATTTTTTTTTTTCTGGTATGTTGCCTGTAGGCAACACTTATTAATAAAGGGTTAAAAGGGTACTGACACAAAATTCTTTGGGTGCTGTTTCTTGGACCTGATCGGTAGCTACTGAACCAGTAATCATGCTAAGAAAACTCATTTGCTACAGTGCGTGCCAATTGTTTAGTTATGTGCTCGTATCGCATGACCAGTGATGATCACGTAAGTGCACGAACCTGCGAGGCACGCTAGCACACCATCTACCACGTCATTTGTGCTCCTTTTTTGTCAGCTAGTTTGGTGCTAAGATTTGGTGGGAAACCTGTACATTGCTACACGATCTTAATGCTTCATTGGGCAGATGTTCACGACACATTATGATCCCCACAATAGAGTGTTAGTCCTATTTTACCGTGTCCGCAAACTTCTTACCTTTCGTGGTTTGCTGGGTAACCGAAGAAGTCTACGGCAAGAAAAATGCTGGTAGCGACATCTGGTGACACAGTCTATAATCAGAGGACACACAGAACTAATACTGTAACTTAAATATCCTACCCAACTGCTGGTGCAAGAGTCGGCAGCAAGAATAATTTAATGTATTGTACTTTTATGATAATTCCCTTTGACAGTAACACTGACATGACACAAACAATTTTCGAATGCATTGAACTTGGACAAATCGTCCCAGAATGTCACTACCACCATTGCTACTGCCTTAAAGTTAGACAGGCGGAGTGTAAGCATTGGTTAGAGAAGATGGAAGAAAGAGATCAATGGCATGCTATGAGCTAAGAAAGAAAGAGATCAGGAAGGAAATGTTTTATGGTAAATCAAGAGGCAGTACACTTCTTTTTGAGGCTAGGTCGGGATGTCTGAAGACGTGAAGTTATAGCAGGAGATTTACCCAAGAAAATTACTTGTGTGCCAGGGTATACATCCAATAGTAAATAGAAATGGGGTCAGTCTTCAGGAAGCCCTGGGATATAAAGATGGCACTGACGAGATAAACATTGGCGCTGTAAACATAAGTACGAGACGATTAGGGGATTGATGGCACATAAGTATCGAGAAAAGGACGTGGAATAAAAATGTATGTAACCACAGAATAGAACAATTATATACATAAAAATGTAGAAATTACAAACATTTCACATTAAAATAATAAACACTAAAACAGGAGACTAGAGTGTGGTGACAAAAGCCATCACCCCATTTCAAAGAGGCTCACCCTCCTGACCATCATCATCATCATCATCTGCCAGCCATGGCACCAGTAACTTGTTAATCCATTAACAATACGTTTGCATGCACGCTTCCTGTGTGCCTGTACATAGACTTCTAGTGGGGTCACTGCAACACCCAATAAAAACAGTGCTGAAATGTCCTCCGCATGGCAAGACGAGCCAATGACGTTGCACATCACTGAAACCAATTGCTGAAAATCATGATGTCACATTGTTTACAAATAGGACATATGCTGATGACTACATAGATAGGTGCTGCACTTTCAGACTCGTCACTTGCACTAACTTCAAAATTAAATTTAAATACATTCTAAGCTGTGTTTGCTATTATAACCTTAAAGGTGACACCTATGAGCTCACAGCAATACAATCTACATTATTTAAAGGTAGAATTTTTGTATCAATACCCCTTTAATTAACTGCTTCATATCAAACGGCGATGCGCACAATTGTGTTTACGTCCATCCTTTACAATGTGCAATTTCATAGAATGCTTATGTTTATTCACCACAAAGGTCACAATTTTATTGTCATGCAATTTTTTAGGGGTGTGTGAATATAAATATTTTCGAATGTGAATTAAATGTGAATACTGTGAGCAAAATATTTGCATCTCATCTTCCTCATCTGAACATATCATCATCAGAGCCGCAAATTCTTTGTTGTTTTAGCGTGGAATCTTTGAGAATAAAGAAGTTCCTTAGAAGTGGTGGAGGTTACTCCTTGTTTCCAAAGTCCTCTCACGGTTTCTTCCTGGAGCTCCGCTCGGGTTGTCGCATCACCCCACTGTGTGCTACAATGTCCAGGGAAGACCCACCCTATACAACTGACGCCGCCGTTTTTGCCCAGTCTTCCTCTGTCTGGACAATCAACAACTGTTAGCATGACCCCCAAGTATTCGCTGGCTTACGCGGTGAAGACATAGAAGTTTGGCTCGATAACTACGATTGAGTCAGCGACTACAATAGGTGGGACAATTCTCATAAACAAAGCAACATCCTCGCTAAATCTTGGTTCTTGAACCATGAGCCCGTCTTCCCTGACTGGACCACTTTCACTCAGAAGTGTCGTGCTATTTTTTATGTTCCTGCTATTTGCACTAAAATCGCAAAAAAAGAAGCTCGGCCAGTGTGTGCAATTTTCCGGGGAGTCGTACATGTCTTACATTGAAGATGTCCCCATCCTGTGCCGGCGTGTAAACTTCGTTATGTCCAAAAGTGACTGCATCCGTCACATGATCAAGGGAATCAACGCTACTGGCTTCAACGTCCTGGCTACACAGAGCCCTACCACTGTGCCAGATATTATCACCATTTGCCAGCATCTTGAGGAACTGCAATCCCTTCGCGTTCACACAGATACGTATGACGGTCGCCTCCCTGAGGCTACGGACTTGCGCACTTTGATCCGTGCCATCATATGCGAGGAACGCCACGTGCATTGTTCTTCCTGTGCTTCTAGCACCATCACTTCCCCTTTTGCAACCAACTTGCATGCAATCATTAATGAAGAGCTCGCGTCTACTCCCCATGCCATGTGCTCTGATGCTACTGGTGCTCCTACTGTAACTACATATGCCAATACTGCCGCGATGTCTCCACTCATGACCATGCCTGGGACCACACTATTTATCTGCACACACACCCATGGCTTCAGTATCGATGTAGGTTCGTCCTCAACCTTCCTACCCTGCTTGGCGTCCTATCCGTCCTCTTTGTTATTACTGTGGATACTGAGGGCACATTTCCTGGTTCTGCCGATGTCACCAACAGGATGAGAGGTGTGATTAAGCTCCTCAAGAATGTTTCAATACCCGTCTACCTATGACTTAGCAGCAGATGACGTACCCACCTTCTTTGCACCATTCACCATCTCCCCCATATGCAGCCAATATGCCTTCCACCTACCATTCATCTCGGCGCCGCTCACCTTCCCCACGCTGTCGCTCAGTGTCCCCACTTCGGCCCACCTCACAGGCCCCTGACCTTTGCTGGGAAAACTCCACATTGCAGTTTTGGGAGGGGAAACTGCAACCATCAGCCTGCCTATAATTCTTCCAGAGTGCCCATCGAATCTATTATTAGTGTTTGTGGAAGGTGTTCGTGTAGAAGCTCTTGTTGACACTGGTGCTGCCATTTCTATCATTTGTGCTGATTTATGCTCCTGTCTATGAAAGGTGACCATGCCACACTGCAGCACTCCTTTGCGTGGTGCAAACATTGCCAGAATTTACCCGATCATGCAATGTACAGTACGTATCTCTATCAATGGCATCCGTCATCACATAGTATTTGTGGTGCTACGTGAGTGCACTCACAAACTTATTTTGGGTTGGGATTTCATGTCGTTGGCCTCCGCGTTTATCAGGTGTTACCAGTGCCTCTTTTTCTTGACCGACACCAGTCAGCAATGCCATTATACAGATAATGTGCATAGCCATTTCGTAACAGCTGCAGATTATGTGCTTTGGCCGTCTAGAGAACAAATCATTGCTGTTCGTTCCGCCGAGATTGTGGCAACGTGTTCATTCACACTTATGGCTGCAATTCATTTAGAGGAATTGTGATCACTCCCAGCCTTCTTCATTTCACTGATGGGTGCGCAATGGTTATTGCATTGAATACTACTCCCGATCCCCACTTGTTGCTCTGTGAATCAACCATCACATGTGCTGTTGATACTCAAACTGTTGGCCTCATTTATTTGACTGTTGCACCAACGGAGTCAACTTTGCCTCCTCTCGACTCTTCTTGCTCTCTTCTGACAAGTTGCATTAGCCCAGACCTTTCACCTACTCAGACTCGAGATCTACTCGGTTTGTTGAAAAAACATGGTGCCTTGTTCTACGCCCATTCATCCGTCCTCGGTAAAACGCCTGTCACCACTCATCACATTCAGACCGATGGCTCTTTCACCATTCACCGCCGTCCATATAGAGTGTTTCTTACCAAGTGCAAGGTTATCGAAAAATATGCATGCAGCATGCTTGACCAGAATGTATTATGCCTTTCCTAAAGTCCCTGGTCTTCTCCAGCGGTTGCTGCACAGAAAAAGCATTGCTCAGTATGCTTTTGCGTCAACTACTGCACCCTCAACAAAATCACACGCAAAAATGTTTATTCCCAGTCATGAATTGATGACGTATTAGACTCGCTGAAGGGCGCTGAGTACTTCTCCAGTCTTGGTCTTCAATCTGGCTACTGGCAAATACCAATGTATGAGCCTGACAAGGAGAAAACAGCATTTTCCACCCCGGACAGGCTCTACTAATTTAACGTGATGCCTTTCGGAGTCTGCAACATGCCTGCCACATTCGAGGGCATGGTAGACAGTGTCTTACGTGGTCTCAAATGGAAGACCTGCCCATGGTATCTTGACTATATAGTTGTCTTTTCCTCAACATTCTCACCACATCTCGAGGGCCTTGATGAAGTTTTAACCTGTCTTGCCAAGGCTGGACTGCAGTTGAACACACAAAAAATGCCCCTTCACGAGCAAGACCATCAAGGTCCTGGAACATATAGTAAGATGGGATTCGGCTAGACCCGGAGAAGATTGCCGCAGTCCCCAACTTCCCCCGCCAAAACATCAAAAAGACTTGCGCAGTTTTCTCGACCTCACCTCCTACTTCCGCCATTTTATACGCAACTTCACAACGCTTGCATCTCCACTCCCCCAACTTCTTGGAGCTGCCATTCCCTTCGTTCGGACAGAGGCCTGCGAAGCAGCTTTTCAGGCTCTAAAGCGAGCCCTCAAGTCCGAGCCGGTATTATGCCTTATTTTGTTATAGCGCAAGCTTGACAAGGACAAAAGAAGGCACATCAGACACACACAGCGCTGTGTGTGTCTGATGTGCCTTCTTTTGTCCTTGTCAAGCTTGCGCTATAACAAAATAAGATATGCCGTACCAACAAGCCCCTATTGCTATCCTCATTGGTATTATGCCATTCTGACATGCCTGCACCTACCATCGTTCACACCAACGCTAGCGGTCATGGCATAGGCGCTGCTCTAGTACAACATGAACATACCTCTCATGAGCAAGTCACTGCCTATGCCAGCCGTTGTTTGGGCTCTGCAATAATTCCCCCCATATTTACACGGCCACCACTTCATGGCCGTTAAAGACCATCACACATTGTAATGGCTCTCCCCGATGAAGAACTTATCGGGTTGTCTTGGGTGCTGGGTGATTCACTTACAGGAGTACGACTTCATCATAATGTACAGGTCTGGAAAGAAGCATCAAGGTGTGATGCTCTCTCCCATTGCCCGTTTCCAATCTCGCATCATCCACCCACACCTCCCCAACATAGCCCGTCTCGCGAGCAATCTTCATCCGTTTACAAATAGCAACACTGGACTGGTCAGGCGCTTACTGTCATCACATCCTTATTGCGCACCAGCATGCAGACCCATACTGTCGGACTATTCTTGACCACTTCAGTGATTTCTCCTCGCCCTCAAACTGCCATTTGTGTCGACAACTTGACCAATTCCAGTTGTACAATGGCCCCCTACACTGCTACATTTATCACCCTGATGACAACAAATGGGTCCCCGAAATTTCCCATTCTCTGCAAAGCGATGTCCTACAAGCTTTTCACGATTATCCAATAGCAGGGCACCTTGGATATACCAAGATGCACGACAGGACCCAAAGCCGGTTCTCTTGGCCTGGCCTCTCCTCCACCGTGGTCAAGTATATTGCCTCTTGCGTGCCTTGTCAATGCTGCGAACGCGCTGCATCTGCACCCGCTGGGCCCCTGCAACCCCTAATTTTTCCTGCTTCTCCCTTTGATGTCGTCGGAATAGACTTATATGGGCTTCTTCCCCTGATCGCCAATGGTAATTGCAAGATCATGACAGTTGCTGATCATCTCACTCGCAATGCTAAGACAGCTTCTCCACATCCTAGTAACAGCTTCTGAAGTTGTGGACTTTTTCCTGTGAAGCATCTTTTTACGCCATGGAGCACCATGCATTCTCCTCAGCAACTGCCGGCAAGTTCTTCCTCTCTTCCATTTTTTCCAAAGTTTTACGAGCTACCAGCACTGTTCATAAGACAACCCAGCTACTGTGCACAGACCGAGCGTTTCCAACGTACACTCTCCTACATGATCTCAATGTACATCAGCCCGGACCACACAAACTGGGATGCAATCCTACCATTCATGACTTTTGCCTATAACACTCCATCTCAATGCACCACCAGCTTTTCCTTCTTCTTCCTTGTCTATGGCCGCTCACCAACTTTCACCCTTGATTCATCTTTCTTCTCGGCTCCTGTCTCATCGGCAATGCCTTTTTCCAAACAATTTGTTACCCGCCTCGCCCACTGCCGCTACCTCACCCGCATCCTACATCTCCTAAGATACCCTCAAGCACCACTACGACTCCACTCACCGCAGTGTGATTTTCTTTCCTGGTGACAAAGTATTACTCTGGACACCTGTGCCTATCCCCAGTTTAAGTGACAAATTTCACAGTTGTTTTCTTGGACCCTACTGGATTCTTGAACAAACTTCGCCTGTTAATTACCGCATTTCACCTCTTTGTACCCCCTCTGACCGTCATTGTCGTGGGACTGAGATTGTGCACATGTCTCGTTTGAAACCTCATGTACGGCTTGTTTCATAGCACACTTCCGTGGCCAGGCTGGCCGCTTTTGCTAGAGGGGAAAATTAGTGTGCACATAGTGTGCACAATTAGTGTGCACAATATTCGCATCTCATCTTCCTAATCTGTACATATCATCGACTCATGTCATCATCATATCTGTACTGATCATCATCAGAGCTACGACTTCTTTGTCATCGTATTGCGAAATTTTCGAGAATAAAGCACTTCCTCAGATTATTTACTCTGAATAATGAATAATGATAAGCTCATGCATTTATTAGCAAGTTTGGTTATATTAACACATTGGAACATCTCAATTACATTGCAATGGTAAAAAAATTAGAGTAGCAAGCTGTTACCATATAGACTCATGCAAGGACCGCACTTATTTAAAAAATCTTGACAAGGTGCAGCCCTTAGATGAGACCGAACCTTTTGGCCAAAATGGTGCCGGCCCAGCGCACGAACATTCGCCAATGCATGTGCTGGGGGTGCGGCCCTTACATGATATACGGTACTAAAACAGTATATTATATAAGGTTATACAGTATACTAAAAGGTTGTATATTTAGCTCAAGTTAACTTGGAAAAGTGAGTAATTTCCACTAGCTGTCTGTTCTTTTTTGAAAAGCTAGTTTTCATATCAAATACGAATATTAAAAATATTATATTCGATATTATATTTGATATAATATTAGAGATTTTCTAATCTTAGCACAGTGCTACAATTTTTATGTTTATGCACTGCATAATTCACAGGCTATGCCAAAGCGCTAACTCCAAATCAGGTAGACGCAGTGTGAGATGTATACATAACAATACCACAAGGACGAAGGCGATGTATGATGCTCATTGCGGGAAGAACAATGATAACAGGTGTATGCATGACATGTATCAAGCAACATTTAGGGATTCTGTACCTCTTGGGTCACAGTTGCAGAAATACCTCTGAGCCGAGATTATACGCCCAGGTTTTATGTAGAAATGGGCTTTTTTTTTTGTTACACAGAACAAAGGCATGCATGCTTGCACTTTATATAGGCCTGTTTGAGGGAGATGTGCAGGGGTGCAGCACTGTATGCCACATGCAGTCTTAACACTGTTTGAAATGCTAGGCATCAAGAAGTGAATGTAGTAGTTTGTCCTGTGGTGTAGGTCCGGTTGGCGGCATCTGGATACACTAGGCTTCGCTACTTTTGGTTTAGGGAAGGCACCGGTGACATACCAAAGCGAAGACATTGCTCTTACTGCTCAACTTGGTGGCTAAATTAGCATGTGGTTGTGCTGGTAGAGCAAAAATTATTGGATGGTGCTCTATAAGGCATCTGAAATTTCATTAGTTCTTATATCAGCCATCTATGGAGCAGTGAAGGTGCTGCCAAGCTGTCCGGACTGCATATGTTATGCATTAAATAGCTATCAAACGTTTGCTCATTGAAACTTTGCCACCACTTTTTAAGGATATTTCTTTTTGTACATAAAAGACAGGTGTCGTAAAAAAAGTCATATTTTAGCTTTGTGTGGAAAAAGAAGAAAAGTAAACTTTATAGCTTGCTTCGGTGGTTCCGTTTACTAAGTGTTATGAAAATCTTGGTTCCTATTATTAATGAAAGTTTTTTTTTCATTGCATTATTCAAATACAAAACCAACCAATTTAGATGCTGTTATTCTGCTTATTCAACAATTCCATTTAAACAATTTTCGTTTCCGAAGATTCTACTGTATCCACAAATATATCCGCTGAGATACTAAGCGATTCAGCCAGCAGCCACGGCAAACTTGGCAGGCTAGGAAAGCAAAGCTTCATTTAAAAAAAAGCCAAGCTGTGTGAGCTTGTGAACCAGGCCTGTCACATAATAAAAATGCATTACATTGCAAAACAAAGCTTTCAGAGCTCCTGAACTCATAAGTATCAGTATGTTGGCAATAAGGAGAAAAATACCTGCAGAAGATGCATTGTGACAAAATAAAGGGAATGCTGTATTCACGTTGTGGAAGTTACACAATGGTTGTGACTTTAACGTTGTGTCTTAGGACATAAGTTCAACTGAATTCCTAAAGACAGTTCACTAAACCAAAAGTTCAGCTGAAGTTATGGTGTGCTAACCTATTAACACATTAACACTAATTGTACTAAATTTAGAACAATAGGTCTTCAGTTGTTTTACTTTTTCACTCTTATTTGAATATTTTCTTAGATAATGCAGTTTCCCATCACAAGAGGTGGTTCCATACAGACTACTATATAAGATATCTAGCTATACTAATACAGAAAATTTTATTGACCTTTCCTACCAAACTCGATAGTAGTCATCCATACATATACAAAGTTAAACCTCGATACAACAAACTTCAATATAATGAAATTCTCGATATAATGAAATATTTAACTTTTCATATCCTCTTGTCCATAGAACGCCATGTATTTAGAACCTCAATATAATGAAGTGTGTTTGTAAATGGTTTCAATGTAAAGAAATTTAACTGCAGCCGCAAAGGAATGCCGAGACAATTAAATGGAAACTTCTGTGGACGCAGATAGTCAAATCATTAAATTGAAAGTGGCTAGATGCAAAACCTCTCAAATCATCTGTGCGCATGCAGTAAGAGCAACTAAACTGCAGCCACATCATGTTCTGTATAAAGTCCAAGTGTGATAAGATATGTTGCGCCACGTGCACTGTGTACTTTAGAAAAGTGTGCGAGGGTGAAACAAGAAAGATGGTGGCTGTGGTAGCTTCGACAGGGTGGCCGGACACAGGACCTATGGCATGAGGCCTAACAGCCGGGGCGCGAAGCGCCGCAAGGAAGAGCCGGACTGCACGAGTCGGGGACCAGACAAAAAAAAAAAAAAAGACTTTATTCCAGCGAGGGAAACGCAGCAGGTGTACTTACAGTGTTAACCGATTCGAAGCTGACACAGGGTATTACAGCGGCTTTATGAGCGAGGCCTTCCCACGTGAGCAAAGGGAAAGAGAGGGGGGAGAGCGAGCTCGCAGTAACACGATCAAGCGTGTGCGAGGGGGGGAGGGGTCGGCAGAGTGGAGAGGTAAGTTGGCGCATGTCTCGGCTGTGGTTGTGCATGGCTGTAAGCGTGGCTGAGCGCATATGCAACCGCGCACCCTGCTTCAGAGGTAATCTGCAGCGTGTGCAATGAGTGGGCGTGCCGAGACAGCGTGGCGCAATGTAAACCGTCTTTCCGCATATTTAGTATTGGAGGTTGTGTAATTTCAAGTTTTGGTGATCCGTTGGAGCAAGACGCAGACAAAGCATTTGCTTGCCGCTCCCGGCGCTTTACCGGATAGTGTCGTCCCAGCGTGAGCAATGCTATGAGCCACAGGGGCGGAGTACATGTGAAAGCATGGCTGGTTTCACTTAATTCGTGCTGGTGATGTGAAGATTTTGTCGACGTATGTGGCATGAAACCATATCATTCATGTCTGACTGCCAAATTTATCAAAATGAATTATTTTCTTATGATTTGCTTTCTTCGATTACCCAATAATTTGGAAAATCTTGCGGCCTCTCTGCGTGTAAGAATTAAAAATCGATCGGTGACTGTACTTACCTGCACAAAAGGTTGAATTTCAATGCAACTAAATTTCGCTATAACGAAGCAAATAGCCTATTTTATTGACTTCATTATATTGAGGCTTATTGTATATACACTCTCTTGCTTTATAGTAGTATTACTCATGTGTGAAATTTTTGAAAGGTAAAACATTTATTTCAGAGAAAAACTGACAGCAACACATGCATCTTAATTTGCCTCTGTATGTGTCATTATGCAAAAGTGTGCATTGTTGTAGTGTATATAGGCATTTCTTCTGCATCACTACAATCACCATCACCACCACCACCGTCATCATCATCCTACTTTATGTCCACTGCAGGACGAAGGCCTCTCCATGTGATGATCTCCAATTAACCCTGTCCTTGGCCAACCGACTCCAACTAGTGCCCCGGAATTTCCTAATTTCATCGCCCCACATAGTCTTCTGCCATCCTCGATTGCACTTCCTTCTCTTGGCACCCATTCTGTAACCCTAATGGTATATTGGTTACCTAACCTGTGCATTACATGACCTGCCTAGCTCCATTTCTTTCTCTTAATGTCAATTAGAATATCGGCCCTACCCGTTTGCTCTTCGATCCAAACCGCTTTCTTTCTGTCTCTTAACGCTCTGCTTACCATTCTTCATTCCATTGCTCTTTGCACTGTCCTTAACTTGTTTTCTAGCTTTTTTTGTCAGTCTCCAAGTTTCTTCCCCATAAGTCAGCAACAGTAAAATGTATTGATTGTACACCTTTCTTTTCAATGATAATGGTTAGCTTCCAGTCAGCTAGGAACTGACAATGTCTGCCATATGCGCTACAACCCATTTTTATTCTTCTGTGAATTTCCTTCTCATGATCAAGGTTCCCTGTGAGTAACTGACCTAGGTAAGCGTAATCTTTCACAGACTCTAGACGCTGATTTGCGATCCTGAACTCTTGTTCCCTTGTCCACCTATTCGTCACTATTTTTTGTCTTCTGTATATCAATCTTCAACTCCACTCTTACACTCTCTCTGTTGAGGTCCTCAATCATTTATTGTAACTCGTCTCCAGTGTTGCTGAACAGGACAATGTCATCTGCAAACCAAAGTTTGCTGAGATATTCGCTGTTGATCTTTACTCCTAAGCCATCCCAGTTTAATAGCTTGAATACTTCTTCCAAGCATGCAGTGAATAGCATTGGAGAGATCCGTGTCTCCTTGTCTGTCCCCTTTCTTTGTAGGTATCTTCCTACTTTCTTTGTGTAGAATTAAGGTAGCTGTGGAATCTCTGCAGATATTTTCCAAGATATTTACATACAGGGTCTGTCCCAAAACTTCCTGGAATGATTTTTGTAGTTGGCAACGCCATCTGGCAATGTGGGGCTTTAGGCAGAAATGTTAGTGGGGGATCTAAGCTTCGAAACGAGACTGTCTCAGTTGCCTGCGGGCAGTTGTTGAGACAGGTCACGCTCCACGCAGAGGTATCTACTGCACCCTCGCCGAGAAAAAAAAATGGACCAGTTTTTGGAGCAGCGTTATGCAATCACGTTTTGTGTGAGCTGGGTAAAAACAGGGCGGAGATGCTAGAAATGCTTTGGAAAGTCTACAGTGATGACGTGATGAAACAAAGCCAAACTTTCATGTGGCACAAGATGTTCCAAGAAGGTTGAGAGTCCGTCAACGACGACGACCGCTCGGGATGCCTATCGACATCACAAATGGACGACTCGGTGCAAAAAGTGCGTCAAGTTTTGGACGAGGACCAGCAATTAAGTGGTCGGATGATCGCAGAGAAGTGTGGAATAACCAAAACAATTGTTTATCGCATTTCGACGGCGGATCTTCAAATGAAAAAAGTCTGCATGAAAATGGTGCCAAGAGTCCTGATGAGTGAGATGATGGAAGAGCGTTTGTTGAAGTGCCAGGAATTGCATGAACGCAACGAAACGACCCAGAATTTTCGGACAGAGTGATCAGAGGAAAGGAAACATGGATTTTTTAATATGATCCCGAATCAAAGCGTCAGAGCAGTGAGTGGCACACCATGGAGTCGCCTCGCCCGAAAAAAGCAAGGATGAGCAAATCGCGAATCAAGGCAATGCTCATTGTCTTTTTTGACAGAAAATGTATGGTTCACAGTGAATTCGTGCCACAGGGACAAACAGTCAACAAGGACTTTACTGTGAAGTGCTCAAACGGTTGCACAACAGGGTTCAATGCATTTGAAAAGAAATTTGCGACAGTTTAATCTTGCACCAAAACAACATGTCAAGCCACACCGTGCTCATTGTCTTCAAGTTTCTGGCCAAAATGGGTGTCGCAACACTGCCCCAGCCACCGTACAGCCCCAATCTTCAACCACCGGACTTCTTTTTGTTCCCAAAGATCAAAAGAACCCTGGAAGGAACTCAGCATGGGACACTGGAGACAGTAAATGCAGCTGCAACTACTTCGCTGAAGGAGGTTCTCGTTGATGGCTTGAAGGGTGCCTTCAATGATTGGGTGAAGCGTTGGCAATGGTGCATCAAAGCAGGGGGAGAATACTTTGAAAAGTTTTAAAAAGATTGCAAACTGATACTCAATAAATGATTTATAAAAAAAATATTACGGGAAGTTTTGGGACAGACCCTGTAAGCAACCTGTACTCCTTGATCACATAATGCTTATATGACTGCTGGTATCTCTACTGAATCAAATGCCTTTTCGTAATCTATGAAAGCCACATAGTTTGGGACTCTCACCTGTGCTCTTGGGACAAAGGAACAACAACACAGTAGTGCAAATAATCACGAGGGCATTTATTGCACCTTTCATAGACTGCTAGACAAGTTGCTATCCATAATATATGCCAATGGGCGCATGACAGATCACGGAAGTCTGACTTACTGCGACTGGATAACTACACCAACGCCTGGTCATTCGCGTGTACGGTCATGCGAACGGTGGCGCATTCGAACGATCATGTTCGTGTATTCCGGGGTAGGCTCGTGAGACGGTCTCGCAGAAGCATGGATCGGCGCACATGCAGAACGTCTGCGCCGTTTGCTGATCCTGAGCCAAAGAGGAAGAGCCTTCTCCTTTTTGTGCACAAGTAACCCCACCATTAGGTAGCGTTAGCAGAGCAACACTCGCGCCATCTCTCGTACTACCCTGCAAGCATACTGACCACCACAGTAAAGTCATGCGGCAAAGCCGGATTACAGGAGACAGGAGCTATGCAGGAAAACAACATATCAGGGGACGCGTGAGAGTTGCACATCCCCACAATAGAAAGGCTGATTGTACGCTGCGGATTTCTCGATTAATGACATGACTGTGTACCTTAGAAGAAATTCTTGTTGGGCAAGTTGGTGAACATTGGCAAACAGTTTTAGAACTGCGCAAACAAATGACCACAGAGAGAGAGCTAGAGCACACAAGGACAGGCGCAGACTAGCAGCTGATCTTTATTCCACAAGAGCACATATCAGTACATCCCAGAAATACGCCTCTGCGCGTGCACAAAGAAACCATATTCACCCAAAAACTTTCAGTTCAAGCAACACGCAACCCAACTACCTTCATCAATAAACCTCATCTCATTGTTGTACAGATAAACTGAGGTGTCGCTGACACAATAATCTCCCTTCTTTCTAATATGATACGCCTTGTGTAACTCTCTCGCTCGGCTATCTAGGCGCCCACACAATATCTTAACTTCTTTCAGGATCGGCTTTCAGAAGTTAAGATATTGTGCCGGTGTTTCTGGGTGATTATGGTTTCTCTGCACACGTGCAGTGGTGTATTTCTGAGATGTACTTATATGTGGTCTTTGTGGAATAAAGATTAGTTGCAAGTCTGCGCCTGCCCTTGTGTGCTCTCTCTGTGGTCGTTTGTTTGCGCAGTTATAAAACTGTTTGCTGACATGAATGTGATCCATTGTGGAGTATCCCTTCCTGAAGCCAGTCTGTTCCCTCGGTTGACTAAAGTCCAGTGTTGCCCTTATTTTATTGGAAATTACCTTGGTGAATATTTTATATAATACTGGGAGTAAGCTAATGAGCCTATAATTTTTAATTTCTTTAACGTCTCCCTTTTTGTGGATTAGAATAATGTTGGCATTCTTCCAGTTCTCTGGGACCCTTGAAGTCGATAGACAGTTGGTAAAAAGGGCTGCTAGTTTTTTAAGCATTATGTCTCCTCCATCTTTGATTAAATCGACTGGTAGTCCATCTTCTCCTGCCACTTTTCCCCATTTCATGTTTTGCAAGGCTCTTCTAACTTCCTCGCTAGTTATAGAAGGAGCCTCTGTAACCTGTTAATTACTGCTTCAAATGAAGGTATTGTGGCTACTTTGGGTACTGTAGAGGCAGTGGCATAGCTAGGTCGTCTGGCACCCAGTGCCCATAAGTCTTCTGTCACCCCCCCTCACTGCTTTGAGTTGTAGTCACAAAGGCGAAGATATCGAAAATTTCCAAGGAAGGGGGAAGGGATTGATGTTTCAGCACCAGCACGGCCACCTTGGATACCGCGCATGTCCCTCCCCCCCCTCCCCCCCCATTCGCTTTTGTTCCCAGAGATCGCGAATGCAGGTATACACGCTGTTTTATTTTTTTCACCAAATAACACAGGGTGCTGCACTAAGAACTTGTGATAATTGCATTCCACTGCCAGACTGTAAGGTTTGGCGGCCAATACAGATGCGGAATCGTGGAAAATATGGTTCACAAGCAAAGTAAGAAAAAGATTTTAATAAAGTTTTAATTAGCAATTTTAGAGGCAATATTGCATTTGCAAAATTGAAGCCCGACGCAAAATTGAAGCCCCCGGCCCCCCCTGTTACTTTGCCACTGTGTACAGGTCAGCATAAAATTATTCCACTGATTTTGCTGTACCTTTTAGATTGCTGATGATATTACCCTGCTTATCTTTAAGTGCATACATTTTGGTTTGTTTTATACCAAGTTTCCTTCTCACTGATTTCATGCTGCGTCCATTTCTTACGGCTTGCTTGGTCTTTCTCACATTGTAATTTCAAATATCTCTTATTTTCGCCTTGTTGATCAGTTTTGACAGTTCTGTGAATTCTATCTTATCTCTTGAGTTGCGCACTTTCATTCTTTGTCGTTTCTGCATTAGGCCCTTAGTTACTTGGGAAAGCTTGCCTACTGGTTACCTTGGTGCCTTGCCTCCCAATTCAATTGCTGCCTCTGAAGACAGCCTAGTTACGGTTTCATTCATTACTTTTATGTCATCTTCATCTCTCTGTACTAAGACTGAATATTTGTTTGCAAGTAGCAGCCTGAATTGGTCGGCTTTTACCTTTACTGCATCTAGGTTGGCCTGTTTCTTCCTGACCCTTTTACTGCGTCTAGGTTGGCCTGTTTCTTCCTGCAATTTTACTCTTTCTCTCTTCAAATTGAGGTGACTCCTATAGACCTCACCAACCTATGATCACTGCATTTAACACTTCAACATCCTTCACTATGCAGGGATCAGCAGAAAGTATGAAATATATTTAATTTCTTGTTTCACCATTACGGCTTTCCCAGGTCCACTTTTTGTTGCCACGCTTCGTGAAGAAGGTGTTCATTGTACACTACTTATTCCTTTCTGCAAATTCCACCAGCATCTTTCCTCTAGCGTTTCTAGAATCGACACCATAGTTGACAATTGCTTGTTCACCAGCCTGCTTTTTCTTCACTTCTGCATTGAAGTGTACTAAATTTTGTTCACTCATCTGCTAACTCTTATAGGCCTAATCTACAAAACACTTTTTCTTCTGGCAATGCTGGCACTGACTTACAATGAGACTTCCTCGACATCCATCAAAGGAGAGGCAGCCGCGCAGAGTGCATCAGCATTGGCCAGTAGCACCTTGCCCACCAGACTCTCTCGGTTCAGGTTGGGCCACATGGGCAGCGATGCCAGTGGGTTGATGATGGGGAAGGTGCGCTGCTGCTGCTGCTGCTGCTGCTGCTGCTGTTGTTGCAGTGAGTGGTGTTGAGAACTGCTTGATGGATGCATAGTAGAGGGTGGGTGCTCTTCTGATGGGCTCCGCTCACCGGGAAGCAGCGAAAGGCCGAGGTGCTTCAGAGTGCTTCCGCTGCTGATGCGTCGGGAGCCAGTGGGTGACTGTGTGGTCACAGCGCTGCTGCTTACTTTGGATGCTGAGCTTTTCTTGCTTTCTCCTGCATGTTGGGGGCATGGGTGAAAGTTATTATGGATGCTGTACAGCAGGTAACACATGGAGAACAAGAATGCCACAGCACACGGTAATTTGTTGTCGGAACATGCTCTATGCACTGTGCGCTCATGTCAAAACAACTACGCCACCAGCCCAGCATATTAAAGTAACCAGATAAGTATGGTATTAGAGAAAGTTTGGGAGAGAGGAGACAGGCAGAATGTAAGCATACATGGTAACCAAGCAATAACAAGTCTATGAATCTGCCTTTGACATTAAGCGCTCTTCTTTTTTATGAGATTATAGTAGTTTATTGTTTTTTTTTAATAAGTACTGTGATGTTGTGGTGATGGTAAGGAGCAGAACTTCCAGAAACGCTGGTTAGGAATTTAATTCTTTATTGTGCATACATGTGCCTCGCAAAACAAGCAACAAACTGAGCACAACAATAGTGGCGAGCACAGTCGTCGATCGTCAAAAATCTGACCTCCTGACCAAACACATTGGCTATTTATACATCACTTATTGTACATTCCAGCATCATCGCTGGTTCTCGCATTCATTCTACAATTTACACCACTGTTTGCCTCGTGCAATCTGATTAGACAAAAGTTATTTCCTGTAGGAAAGTTTTTTCTTGTAGAATCAGCAACATTTTCCAGAGCATGCCGCATCTTGTGCCACACAATAACATTGCAACAGTTGTTAGCCACTTAAAATGGTTACCGGAAAAACAAACAATACACACCTGCCAATACTTACTGATAGAAATCTTCTGTGTTTATTCTGGGGGAGCAAACAGCGAATTTCTGTCAAAAGTCAGCACTTTGTATTGACCACTACAACACTGTATTCTCCACTGTGAGGCTAAGCTGAGCCATCAGCCATGCATTTGCGGTAGTCAGCTTAAAGGGGTCCTGAACCACTGCTCGGGCTTGGTGAAAAGGCATAGTCTGCAGATAGCATAAGCTACTGTGAACATCTCATCCAAGTTTTGCTATTGTATGTGGCATGTGGTGCTTGCAAGCAGAGCATCAAGTCACCTTTCTCTCAAACACAAGCTAGCTCCTCACTATCTTTCGGAAAGTTTATTTCGTAATAAAGTAGATTCCCATACGCGGCTGCTATTGGCCAATAGCCAACATCAATCAAGAGGGCTGTTTGAAACAGTCAACTTCTTCCTGCTGTTAATGTGTATATTTATTGACAAAGTTCAATAAACAGGCTAAAGTAAGTGAAAATGTGCTTTTGAAATTTGATAATAATTACGTACTTCTGGAAGAAGCTGACCATCATCTGCTCGCATACATTCGGCCCCAGCCGCCAGATTTAGAATTAAACTTTGGCCACTCTGCTTATCGCTGTCACAGCTGGTGGGTCTCACTAATTTCACCTAGTTTTGAATGCTCAACTAGCCTGGAACCACGCGAAACTTAGGATTAGACCACACGCACACTTGCCAGTGCACGTGCACTCCTGGCCACTCCTGGTTAGACACCTTGGTAGACTAATGATAGCGCTTCAAAAATGAGCAAGCTGGTCAAGCTGGTGAAAGATAAAGCCGGTCCGCACCACGCAGCATGGTCGTACTATAGCATATACGTGCAAGCACGTACTCAAGCACTGTCGTGCACAAAGCAAACGCTGCGCACACTCACTACAGTTGCATGTAGCTGTGATCTTCTAGATAGCCTAGATACCACGACTGCCATGGTGTGCAGTCACAGGTGCACTGGCTAAATTCACTGTGGCTCACTGAGGACAACCACGTTTGGCTTACATTTCGCACCTATGATGCGCCAAATGTAAGCCAAACGCGGTTGTCCTCAGTGAGCCACATCGCCAAATCGGAAGTAGTGGAGTCTACGTTAAAATCCAAAAGCAAATTTGAACTGCACGCCACAGTGACATTTAGAAGGCAGAACGTTGTGGGCACGCCCCACTCCGCCATAGCCTTTGCAGTGCAACACATTGAAGAAGAAACGGAAGCATTGCGAAGGCCGTGCTTGATTGCCAATAACTCCGCTTCAGCTGAACACATTGAAGTACTTTTAATGGCAAAGAGCAAAACGAGAGCAAGGTAAAAGCAGCAGCCAAAGTTTCAACAAGTGGACTTGTCTTTTTCAAGGCCTTGGAAGAGACAAGTCTAATTGACAAAATGTTGGCTCCCACTTTTACCTTGTTCTCGTTTTGCTCATTGTTGTGAATTTCCATCTCCTGCCTTTGCCGTGTAATATTCCCTTTTGACGGCAAACTATTTCAGCAATAGACTATTTCAACTTCAAATGCATTTCTCCCCTTCGATAAAATGTGGTTCAAGGCATCTTTTAAGATGCTTTCGTGTGCCATTCCAAATGGCATGGAGCGTTTCACCTTTGTTCTTTCGCTGGGCCCTCTGCGGACTTCCCCATGACCGGTCCTCATCTTCCTCAGTAGTGGGTGTCAGTGCAAGGCTGGTCGGATGCAAAGACGATGGACTCAGAGATGACCTGCGCCTTTCCCGGTGCTGCCCACTCTCTTCCTTGGACGATGGTGGTTGTGGTGACACACTGCATGGTGATGGACTTGGTGAAGGGGTGGCCATCAGTGAGCGTGGAGATGGACATGGGGAGCTGTCTGCACTCAGACCACCCTCGATGGTGGCTAGAGTCACCTGAAAGCATTAAGTTCATCAAGCAATGCTGTTTTTTTTACTTCAGTCATTGTCTTTTTGCGGCTGTCAGAGATACAAAACGAGTCCCTTCAGCTGAAGAGCAATTACAGCTTCATCATTCATTAGCAAAGTTTAATAGAAAGTGCGAAGTGGAGAGAGAGAGAGAGAGAGAGAGGGGAGAGAGAGAGAGGAACACTAGTCTGTTTACACACCAACGTGCAGGATCTATACAGGTCACACTGTTCTCTCTTCTTGTCCTGTCAGTCATATGTTAGCACAGTGGCTAACATATTTTATTACTGAACTTCAAATATTTGTATAATAAGATCAGTACTGCATTCAGTCATTACTGCAAGGTCAATACTGCATTCTGAGGTTTTACTTGCCAAAACCACTATTTGATTATGAGACACGCCGTAGTGGGGGACTCCAGATTAATTCTGACCACCAGGCGATCTTTAACATGCCCCCAATGCACGGGACACGGGCGTTCTTGCATTTCACCCTCATCAAAATGCGGCTATGGTGGCTAGGATTTGATCTCGCGATCTAGTGCTTAGCAGCGCAACACCATAGCCGCTAAGCCACCATGGTGGGTCAATAATAGAACACCTCATATAAACCACTCATATCCTGGCTGAAGTTATTATAATATTATCAAACATAAGTACAGTATTCCCCTCAAAATGAGACAGGACCGATGGTGGTTGTGTGGACGCCTGCGTGCACTTGTAGGCGGAACATGAGCAGTCTGGCTATGGGCCTGAGCTTGTGTACAGCTGCTTGGCCAGGCCGTCTAGTTACCCTGCTGCTTCATCCTCAAGGTTCACTTTGTGGTTCCCACTTGCTCTCGGTTGATTGGGGACAGCTAATCTCCAGATGTCTTCGATGCACCATCCCTCATCACCATGCCTCGCTTCCACCATCATGCAGCTAGTGCTTAGCTGCCTCATAGGACTGTACTACATGGTTTACATTATCTGCATTGCGCGCTGCTACTTCCATATTGTATTCCATGGATGTTATAGCTGTCGCATTTAAATGTTTAATTGTTAGTTCCCAAAGTCCAGTCTTTGCCCATGTTTTATGAGCATGAATGGCTTTGCCCTGATTTGGATGCTCTGAGGTTATGCCTCAGTGACCCACAGCAAAACTAAAAAGAACCTGCATAACAAGCAGACAAACACATGCAAGGAACCTAAAGTTGCAGTCCACACTCTATAGTAGCATCTCGGTAGACAGTGCATTTTTTGCAACCTAAAACTTGCAAATTACCCATAAGCTATTCACAAGAATATATTGCACAAATTTAGGCTTTTGATATTAACTCGATAGCGTTAAGGAGCTCGTGTCGCAGAAAAGCCGGTGTCGTCGGCGTCGGTGTCGGCGGCGTTGGCCATGAGCGATAAATCCCAGCAGGCACTTCATGAATAAAAAAACAACTTGCAAGATGGGCTGGGTGGGAACCGAACCAGGGTCTCCAGAGTGTGAGACGGAGACGCTACCACTGAGCCACGAGTTCGATGCTTCAAAGCGGTACAAAAGCGCCTCTAGTGAATGCGGTGTTGCCTTAGAAACGAGCTGTTTCTAAGGCTCAGGCGTGCGTCGCTTGCTCAGGCGCACATTTCGTTGCCGCACCGAACGCTGCGTTGCTCGACGCTTACCGCGTCCGATGCGGGGCGCATAGTCGTTGCACCGTAGCCTATTGTCTTACACCCCTTGGCGGGTTGACGGGAACGCTCTAGCGTTCCACTCTTGAAGGCGAAGCTTAAGCGTTCTCCAATTTTTTGATGAGTGATCCACACCAGCATTAAAAGGAAGCTTTAGCTTAAGGCAAACTCTAACTTGCCTATTCAAATAAAGATGCATGTGAAATGCATGAATGCTCTCACTAAGGAACAACGAACAGATTTGAAGGAAATAATATGCACCATTTAAGAAAACAAGATAATGCCCATCATGGGAAACACAATTTCAATTTAGTGCCTCGATAATTATTTAATACCAAAAATACACAAATTAACAAACAAATAAAGCACGATTTTTGTAGCTCTCATATTCTGCACTAGTAACAGACATCACAATTCTGTAAATTGTATCTGTTGGGTCACTTAGAGTGGACAGTTATAATGTATTAGATTACAGCATATGTGAAATTGTTACATTATCTTACATAACAAAACTTCTATTCACAATTAACTTTTATCATTCAAGGCAGTAACCAATATGCTAATTTCATCTGCTTTAGATGTGCCAACAGGTGCAATTTACATAACTGGGACACCATTCTTATTGCAGTTATCGAATCATAAACTTGATGCTTCATTTTTGAAAAGTTTTCTGATTTGCGGGATGTTTTGTTTAATAGATTAATGGCATAAATCAAGGACGTGCTGCCAGCAATCAGTAAATTTAGTCTTTTTTACTGCAACAACCCTCATCAATGTCAGTTCAGAGTGCATCAAATAAAACGACTTACTCATTCTCACATTATTTAGCTCCCAGCTCCTCAGGTAAAACTGTCTATCAACTTTGACTTTTTTGGGTCTTGGCAAAACATCTACTTCATCATGACAGTACCTGCAGTGTGTCCTTGAGTGGTGCACCAACACTTTGTCCCATTGCAATGCCCCAGGGGTCCCAGCATTCGGATGACTCGTGGAAACTTGTCGTCAGCACAGGCAGTTCTGCTGTGTCAGCTGACTGAGCATCTGCCACCTGGGTGCTTCCTTCAATGACTGCAACCGCCACCCATGGTGCCTGCACCCCGCGGCCACTCTCTCCATCCTGGTAAACTTGTTCTGTGCTCCGATTCTTGTTCTCCGCAAAAATGTTCTCTTCTCGCACTTTGGTCTGGGCATTCTGCTCATCCACGGCTTTAAACGTTTAAATGAGAAAACAACATGCATGTAAGGCACCTGCATGTCCTTGTGTGGCTAACAGCACATTTGAAACAAACTTGAGCAAATGCAAGCATATAGGTTCAGCCTCATGCTGAAGACATGCTGAAGAGCACTCAAGTGCAATACAGGACACGAACCAAGTAAGCAGGCACACAAAGGCGCTTTGGTGTGTAAGCTATTCGCTCACATCCTCTACTGGTCTCGAACAGCTACAACAAGTTTGATCAAAGGCACCCCAATTTGCATGTGGTGAAAAAGAAGAAGCCAATCAGTTAGCTTAATTTTATTTTGAGTGGGCTGCAACAATGGCTGCTTAGTAAGGTGCGTTTGGCCTTTTCAACTTTCGTGAGCCCAAGTAGGAGCTGTGTTCTGCAGTAAACAACTGCACTTTCCATTATTTCTTCACTGACTGTCGGTTATTACTCAGCGAAATGATGGGTGTTAAGAAATGAATAAAAAATAAAGTTAATTGTTACAAAATATGGCCCCAGCTCATGTTCTCCCAACTTTCGTTCGGCAAATGTTGCAGAGAGACGCTTCCTCTATGCATGGTTGCCTTCAAGCGCACCAGCTTAAACTTATTTTGCAGAGACACAGCTAGTGAAAATGGCTTATAGAGTCTATTATCTGTGGTATTCAGTTTCAAGCCAACCTCTATGCAGTCCTCATATAAGGAAAAATACATGGAGAAGCTAGGGCACTAATTTGTTGTTTTATTTTTTTATAACAGCTTACATTCTACCTACAAGATAGTGCCAGCGGAAGCTGCCCTGTATAGAAGTACTTAAATTTCAATTCAAGAACAGTTTTTCTCTCAGAGAGCACTTTATATACTATGCAGTGAAGATGTCCTAGATAATAGTTAGGGAAGATATTAAAAATGCAAATCAGACAAACTGACCTCTTTCAGTGTGCTCAATGATCTGCCGGACTGCTTTCTTGAGGCTGTTTGCCCTCAACATGAGAGCTTCTCGTTGTATAAATGCTGCCTGCACATAACAGAGAGAGGCAATGTAGCATAGTGATTAATTTTATAAACCTGTTGCACTACATGTGAAACAATGTCGAACGGTATGTTTCAAAGGAAAATGTCTGCCTCAATTATTGTGCTGCGAGAGATCATAATATTACGCACGAAAGTATTGCTAAGAAAACATACACATAACCGATTATCCTACTGCTTAAATTGGTGACTTCACTCTAAGGTCATTTCTGACGTAATCTCACTGTTGTGCTGGCACTGCCGTGATTGCTTGCATCTAATATGACTTCTCATATTCCAGTGATGACATTCACTATGTTGACGATGAGCTGTAGTGTATGGTGTCACCTTGTAATGTCTGCCTGCCGACGGCATAAAAACAATTGTAGTTATCGCAGCAATGTTGTTGACAATGTCAATGTTGTTGACCTTGATAATGGATACAAGCAATATACGGATATTTAACAGAAGACACACTGGCATTATATCAGAACACAGTTGCGCATGAACACATGTGGCACCTCAGCAAGCGAAACAACTCTGTGCTGAGAAGTACATGGTGTCTCAAGTTTACAAAGGAGTACAGTGACCCATCAACTGAAGTGCTTAAGGCTGACCTTTGTTGATTTGAAGGTTGGGCTTGTTCGATTCTCATCCTCGTCACCATCAGGATCCTTCTTGCCAACCTGAGCCTCAGGCTCAGGCTGCTCAATGGCCAGCGACTCTTCTTTCAGAGTCTTCAGCAAGGAGTCCAGCTTTTCGTTGAGAACCTTGCACTGCTCATGCATTGCATCAAACATAGAACTTTTACAAAGCTGGCAGGAAGGCATTGACTGACATGTGCCTGATATACAGGGTGATTCACATAACTTGAACTGAGGATTTAAAGAAAGTGGTTAACTGCAGCTGGGTGAAACCAACGACACGTGGTTTTCCGTCATATTCCGCTCCTCAAAATATTTATTAGATTCCACTTAATTAGTTAATTAACTAAGATTAATTAATACACAACTTCTTAATATTCACTTTAGGGCTAATTGCTTCATTATGTTGTAGAGGGGATTCACAAATGACCGATCCAATTTTTTGTGGCAATGTACATGCTCCATGGTGAATTTTTTTTTGCCGTTTAAGGAAAGCCCATGAAATACGAAATAATGCCACGTGACTGCACTCATGTGCTACCGTATTGCAGTGCTCTCAACTGTGCTTCAAGCCTATCACTTATCAGGGACGATGGCACTTCCTTTCTAGGTGCCACTGTCAAAGATGCTCACGCATTGTGAAGCCAATGCCTAGAGCCGAAGGCCGCTCACTTTGCCACGGTTCACGCATGGTTCTTTTGCTCGAAGCATGGTTGAGAGCACTGCAATATAATAGTGCAGGAGTGCTATCACGTGGTTTTATTTCATATTTCACAGGCTGTCTTAAATGCCGAACAAGATCACCACAGAGCAAGTACGTTGCCACAATAAATTGGATCGGTCGTTTCTGAATCTTCTCTACAACATAACGAAATGCACTTGGCCCTCAAGTGGATATTCAACATTTGCATAATTGATCTTAATTAATTAACTATACAGAATATACTAAATACACTAAGGAGCGCCACATGATGGCAAATCATATGTCATTGGCTTCGTTCAGCTGTGGTTAACCACTTTTTCTAAATCCCTGGTTCAAGTTATGTGAAACACCCTGTATATACTGCAGTGTGCAGTTGGCACTACTGACACTGAAATTAAAGAAAAAGTGTATAAGCTGAGGAGCCTACTGAGAAAGCAGTGGCATTGGAATTTAAGTGCCAAGAAGGCAGTGTTAGTTGCTGCCTTAGAATTTGGGATGGCATGTCGCAGCAAATGCTTGACTGTGGAGCTCAGTTTATGAGCCACAAATGGCCTCTGCACACCTGCACACTCTAGATGCCAAGGACTTTCAATTCAACCTTGAGCAAGGTACAGTTGCGTGACTAATTTCTTCAAAGTACAATGTGAAAAAAGAATTTAAGTAAGCTGAATTCACAATACTTAAAGTTTAAGCACACTTCTTCAGCCTGTATCAAACCCAGTGCCCGGTCACAGTAAGCACCTGAACAGGTGAAAATTACATTGCAGCATGCAGGGAAGGGCAACTTTTGACTTGCCATTTGGAGAACCAGATTACTGGTGTGGTAGCAACAACCAGCGACACCAGACGTTCTACATACCAAAACATTGATGTTGGAGAATGTGTCAAATTTACCATGGTGTGCATTCTGAATCACATGCAGCAGCCTAATTTAGTTTCTTCAAGCTAGCTTTAATGCAAATTATTAGTGGTTTATCACAGTCAGAAGCCATATGGCTCCAAAGGAATTCGCTCCTGGGCTACATGGTACATTTTTCTCGAGTATGTACTAATTGTTCTTGTGGCACAAATAAACAGAATAAGAACATAACGTATGCACCTGTTCTGTCCATGTAGTTGTATTTCTTCTTGTCCCATTTATTTGCACTGCAAAAACTTCGCAGTATGGCCAAAGAATGGACAAGATAGAGGGTGCAAAAACAGAAACTGTGCTTTGCCTCTGTGTTCTGTACAACTGCAACAAGTGCACTTATGCAACTGCTTTGCTCTTACGATTGATAAAAGTGGCTCACTAGGCCATAGTAATTCTGAACAAACTACACTGCTAACACCTAAGACCAACTAGGTCTCTTGATAAGCACAGAGACATATAAAAATTACTATAAAATGTGATGATAAATACAGGGGCAAGGTAATCTGTATAAAAAAGTTGGTGTCCCTCATTAATGAAATCTTTTCACTCTGGTTTCTCAGTTAACAGTTCTGCAAGTTCTCTTACCTTGTGTGATATGGAGTCCTTGTCAACTTCACTGGCACTGCAAGAGTCAGCAGCACCTACCTTGGCAATGAAGTCCTTCACAGTTTCACAGAGGACCCTGCAGTATAATGGCGAAACAATAGATGGCAAGAAATTATAATGCAGCAAAAAATAAATGTGAGTGAGACTTCTTATGCCTCTTTCTTAAAAAACAAGCAGAAACCTGTGTGGGACAAGCAGTCGTGCGAATATAACCTTGAATGCAACATGTGCTTACTTGGCCCAAATCGATTGCATCATGGAAGAACAAAATGCTCTGTGAAATACATATAACTTTTGCCAATCGCAAAAGAGTGAGGGGAGAAATGCAAACCAAACACAAGGCTCAGACCCAAACGTGGTTGGCTCAATTTAGCCCTTTCAATACCAGGGATGAACATTTTTCCTTCAGACGCACATTCCAAAATTGCACATTAGCAATTCTTACTAATTGAGTGCTCTCTATTGCCTCCTGCATGCCATGGATGACTAGAAGCTGTTTCCTCTGCGTCAAAGACTGAATGAGTATGGGTGGGTCTAACATTCCAAAGAAATTCAGGTGGGTGATGAAAGAAATTTAAATTCAATCCTTGGGCTTCATTTGCCAGAAACAAAAGGCGATTATGAGGCTTGCCATAGTGGGGGACCCCAGATTAGTTTTGTCCTCCTTTAACAAGCCCCTGAATCGAAGTACACAAGCATGTTTGCATTTTGCCCCCATCGAAATGTAGCCACCGTGATTGTCATTGAATCTGCAACCTCGAACTCGGCAGTGCAACGCCATAGCCACAAAGCTACTGTGACAAGTCGAGCTATGCATGAGCTTACGAGTAGAGGATTTCTGACTAAGTTCGACCGGCTCACATTTGTTAATGAGCACCCAGTTCCTGGCGCATGGACACTTCTGCATTGCTCTCCTGTTGAAGTGATGAAGCATAACCATAGGCAGTGATCTGCTGTTGCAGATCACTATACCAGATGGCAAGAACTATAATGGAAAATACATATATATCTGGCACTGCTCTCGATCAAAACAGAAAGTGGTGTGGCTTCTAAAGATTTAAAAATGATGCTGTCCATCCAGTGTGGTTTGTTATGGGAGCAAATACAAGTGCCATCTGAGGTATAAACATAATTTTATCGAAGCTCGATCCTTAGAACACCAGTGATGAAAATGGCACAGAGAAGCTCTACAAGTCATTGCTCAAAGCAAAACTTGGTTTGGATAATACCAAAGGAGGCTCCATATAGGTTTTGGTGGCACTGAGAATGTGGGCGTTGCTTCTAGATAAGGACGACTTGCCATCTGCACTTCCCTGTTTTCTGCTACCAGCCTCACAAAGTATGACACATGCTGTAGAAAATTACTATTGGGTCATCAAAAAGATAAAAATAAAGATTATAGTGAATAACAGTAATATTCCGCAATTACAAGTAAAAATCTGCTGATATTATTTGGGCATAAGCTTTTCTCGACAAGGCCATATAAAAATAAAACTGGTGCCACATTCATCCATTGGATATGATTGGTGACATTACTGCCATTAAAAATTGCTCTTATCATGGGTGTGTAATTGGCAATATGCTTTATATTTCATGGCGATTATTATGAAAAGCAGCCCATACCCAGTGACCCAATTAGGTTGGTGCCAAAGAGGTTCACTGAAGTGTGGCACACACCCAGCGGCCCCAGCTCATTCAGGAGTGACGCATGCCCGGCAACCTGGTGACCCAAGTTGGTCTGACTGTTGGTTTTAAATTTGGTTCCCTGAGCACAGCAGCCAGATGATGTACCCACTGAACCACAGACCACCCAGCAAACCAAGTTGGCATGAAGGGGGTTACACACAGACAGAGAGACACACAAAGATGCAACCCAAGTTGGCACGAAGGGGGTTAGACACAGACAGGAAGACGCACAAAGATACAGACAGAAATATCACAAGCTGTGTGCACTTCCCCAAAAATGATAATCACATTAAATAATTAAGACATTTTTGCTATTCCACCAAAAATAGTTTGGCACAGGAAAGCTTAGATCTCCAATTACCCGTCAAGATTTACCACCATTCCACTGGAAAAAATGCCGCAGAAACCATCTCATGCAAAGTAGCGACACACCATACTGCCACTATAGAGGCTCATCATGTATGAGTCCTTCTCAACATGGGTGTTCACAACACGCTAGTTGAGCTCACTGAGGCAGTACGAGTGTCTCAGTTGGAAAGATTAGACCAGTCCAGAACAGGGAGAAAAATCATGGAATGGGTAGGAATCCAATACGACAGGGGTGCCTCAACTGGCAAGAAGGACATTCCATTGGACGTGCGTAAACGCTTCCGAATTGCCCCCCTACCTAAAAATATGCAGCCTATCTACAACAAAGAGAGGAGAGGTCACAGGGCTAAGGCTCTACAAAATAAACTTAAAAACACACTGGCGCATAAAGTAGCGTAAGTGGACGCCGCTTGCACTAAGACGGGGCTGAGGTATCGACGGTGGTTGATGGCGGCAGGTGCGTTAAGATAGCCTGCTCCACGTGCACAAGGGACGCCTGTACAGCCGAGGAGGTTGTAGTAGCCCTCGCTTGTGTGGGTACAAAAGCGGGAGTCATATTATGCAATAGCAAATTAGCTATCCGAAATTTAAGCCAATGGAGAATCTCAGAAGAGGCCTTCCAAATTCTACTCAAAAATTCCCCTAGGAGGGACGTAACTTTTATTTGGGTTCCGGCCCATAACAAAGCCGCTCACGAGCTCGTCCGAGCACTCTACCACCGGGAAACTCTAGAGCAGCCAGTTCCAGGGATCAAAGATAACATTATCACGTACAGGGAAATTGTAGATCATTACAAAGCCGAAAAAAGAATCTTTGTGCATCTGCATCGGTCTCTCTCACTGGAGGACACTCGCATCTGGTGGTGCCTCCAGGGAAACAATTATACATAACCTTATTGGATATACTTAACTCAGACGAGGGACTATAACGACACCCTCTGCAAAATTTGTAAGGAGAAAGGTATGCTAGACCATGTAATATGGGAGTGTGCTGGCTCCCCAGGGGCCAAGGAAAATATTGACAGTAGAGAAGCCTGGAAGCCTTGCTCCAGAGTGAGGCTGAAGACAACCAGGGTCGAGCAAACCACCTGGCCGTTGAGGCCGTGAAGACTCACCGTCCTCAACGCACGGGGACTGCTTTGTCCTCGCGCCCTACTTGCATGTAGGTTAAGAGGCAGGCACCCAAGCTCGGTGGAATAATAAAGCTTTCACTCAATCAATCAGTCATCATGTACGGTGTGTATGCAGCCGGGTTCCTTTCTCACGCTTCCTTCTGGACACACTGGGTCATACAGCGTGCCACCACCAAGTCTGCATATGGTGCTTGTATGAATATGCATTCAGAGATAATTGTCTGAATATATATGATGCAGGTTCAATTCCGCCCAAGCACTAGAGACAGAGATTCAACATTTATTGGTGTCAGCAATCATGGGGGCAGACGCAGCCTCCCTCCACCTAGCAGACAGCCGAGATCTCCTGGGTTTACCACTGCTGCCAGTTTTGAATTTTGCAGCCCTCGAAAGGAGCCACCTTCGAGCATGCCCGAAGGATATGTGGCAGATCTGCCATGCCCTTACATAATTTATACTGATCATTGTATCACCCTGGATAGAATCTGCTGCAGCCCACTGTGTAGTTAAGATACATGTTTGTTTGCAGGAGGTGACCGAAACAGGCAGTAGCCTGGCACCTTCCAAGCGATTTTTTTTGCCATTGATTAGCAGCATGTACCCAGTGGGCCAAGTTGGCGTTGAAGATCATTGAGGAGTGGTGCATACCTTGTGGCACACGGCTGGTGACACAATTGGCATCAAAGAAGTTCATTGAATAGCGGCACCTACTCAATCGCACATACCCAGTGGTCCAAGATAGTACGGTGGTTGGCTTCGAACCCAGTACTATCTGCACAAAAGCCCAGTGCTCTACCCATTAGACCATGGACTTCCTACACCGGGTATTCCATGGTCTAATGGGTAGCATATCCTGTAGCCTGCTACTCGGCTATGCTAGCAGGGCAGCAGGCTACAGATATTACCTCAGGCCAACCTCTCTGCATTTCCTCAATAAGTTCTCTCCTCCCTCCACACGATATATGCAGACGACGTCACCATATGGTGCATCGATGGCAGCGACGAACATTTACAGGTTGCGCTTCAAGAAGCCATCCATGTCACAGAAGACTACCTGAGACCAAACGGCCTCTGATGCTTGCTGCAGAAATCAGAGCTACTACTATAGAGGCCCAAGTGCAAGGACCCCAAACTGAAAGGTTGGAGGCCTGTAGACGACATCGGCATCACTCTAAAAATAAGTGAGGGATGTCACATCCCCAGGGTGGACTCTCTCCGGGTTCTGGGTATGATAATTGAATCAAACGGTTCCAATAACCAGACGATACTGAAGCTCACCAAGAAAACAGGCAATGCCATCAGGTTGATAAGAAGGGTTACCAACTGGCAGCAAGGACTCAGCGAGGACAACCTCGTCCGGTTCGTTCATGCTTTGGTGATGCGTCACTTTGCCTACGTCACGGCCATGCACAACTGGCAGCGGTCGGAAAGGGACAAGTTGAATGCGTTGATAAAGAAGGCAGTCAAGAGAGCCCTCTGGCTTCCTATGTACACGAGTTCGCAGCGAATGCTCCACCTCAGCATGCACAACATGCTAGAAGAGATAGTGGAATCACAGGAGAGGGCCCACTTTACCAGACTGTCTATAAAGTTCCCCCAAGGGAGATCGAGGCCCGTTTCAGTAGCGTACCTCAAGAACAGAATAAGCGCATTGCCGTTGCCCCCATTCCTTGGAATATCTACCCCGAGTACAACGTGGTGTTACGTTTTGCCTCTGACGCGCGGTATAGCCAGCGTCGATGCAACAGACGCCGGGGCTTCGTTAAAAGCGGCGGACATTTTGGCCCGTTTAGCGCTGCCGCAACGCTTCCTCCCAAGCGCGTCCAGGCATGTTTCAATGCCACATGTCTTCGCGTGTGCGTGTGTGTGTGTGTACATGTTGGTGCCCACACTTTTCAAAGCGCGGCAGCCGGGGAGAGGAGCTCCCCAACTGTGAAGTGAGGAGGTCTGACCGGCGCCGGCCCGGCGAATGCGTCACTTCTAGTCTCAACGTGTCCGCGCGGCACCGTCACGTGCGCCTCATCCCGAGCCGTTCCTTCTTGCCCTCGACTCCGAGAGTATAAAAGCAGCAGCCCACGGACGCAGAGAGAGGCTCCGATTTCTTCCGTCGAGTAACATGCTCTCCCATCTGTCCACTTCGGTCGACCTGACCGGTTGCTCTTTTGCGATGCTAGAATAAACAAATTGTTCTGTTAGCAGTCGACTCATCCTTTGCCAGCACCTTTGGATGCTTCCAGTTGTGCACCAGGCCGCCAGGCCAACGCTACCCTTGGGGCTTGCGACCCAGATGCAACAGTGGGCAGACAGAGGGCTAGGGCTAAAGTCCTCCTGGAAGAGGCCAGTGCACGCACCCAAAGTTGCTGTTTCGTCGATGCAGCCCGGTACTTTGACAGAAAGGCATTCACTACAATCAGCGTCGATCAAGACAGGAAAATAATAAACTTGATGGTCCGAGGTTGTGGAACAGGCCGCAATAGTGTTGGCCTGGCTAGACGACGGGAGAACGACGATATACAGTGACTCAAAATCAGCGGTCCAAGCATTCGTGAAGGCCACCGTCTTGAAACTGGTCTTGCGGATCCTATGGGACAAGGAAATCAAGCAATACACAATCGTCTGGTTCCCTGCTCACATGGGAAAGATCAAGGGCACCCTGTCGAACCTCAACGAGTCGGCCCACAGAGCTACATGAAGAGTTGTCGACCGCATAGCTATCGGGTGACGCGGCGCTGAGGTTCCAGACAATAGAGATCCCCCTGCCTCGTACAACGAACTCACAAAGTACTTTTATCTGGGGAGAGGGAAGTACCCGCCACCGCACAGTAAATTGCACAGGCCTAAGGCATTGACACTGAGACTCTTGCAAGTCGGGGCATACCCTAGCCCTGCCCTCTCACATCGGATCTATCCCGAATTTCAAGTGCAAACACTTGCACCCTTTGTTCAGACTTTACCAACTTAGATCATACGCTCTGGCGGTGCTGTGCGTTACAGGGCGACGAAGATAGTTACGTCGTCCAAGTGGGAGGCTGCATACGTAGTCCCGATTTTGAATCCCAACTATGGGATTCCGAACTGAATCCTAACAATTTTGAATCCCAACTATGGGCAGTCCAATGGGCCCGCGAAGCAGCGGAGAAGCACAGTCTTTCTGTCCTGACGTGGGAGCAGCCCGCTACGTGCTAGTCCCGATGAACTTTATTAAAGTTTTTCCATCCATCCATCTCTCTCAGTGACCCGAGTTGTCAGGAAAACAGTATAGGCCGGCAAGGCAGACAGGCAGGTGAACAGACAGACAGATGGACAGACAGACAGCCTCTGGATGAAGTACCTTAAGAATGCTAATCACATTAAGACGCATTGTGCCCTTCATTTTTGGTTATGCCATTGCCCTCTGGTCCTTTAAGAAGGGAATGCACTTCTCAAATGCATAGAGCACATTGTGGTTATTTATGCACATCACAAATAGAAGCACTGTGCAGAATAAAATAATGCAAAGCTTGGCAGATGTTGCGGGGATGCGCGACTCTCACGCGTTCCCTGATATCTTGTTTTCCCGCATAGCTCCATCTCCTGCAGTGCGGCTTCGCCGCGTGGCCTGGCGCCCGCGGCGGTCGGAGTGGTTGAAGCGCAGTGCGAGAGATGGCGCGAGTGTTGCGCTGCAGCTAAAGCTTTAGCTGCGGCGGGGATACTTGGGCGCAAGGGGGAACCCGCGGGCTCTTGGATGCGGGCCGGCGAGCAGGGCGGACGTGCTGCGCGTGCGCCGATCCACTGCTCTGCGAGACCGTCTCGCGTGGCCGCCTTTGAACGCGCCACCGTTCGCGTGACCGTACACGTGAACGACCAGGCGTTGGGATCCAGCATGGGGCGAACATATTCGCTCGCTATAGCCGGTCGCGGTGAGTCGGACTTCTAGATTTGTCGCGCGCCCATCGGCATGTTTTGGGGATAGCAACTCGGCTAGCAGGCATTGATCTGTGAAAGGTGCAATAAATGCCCTTGTGATTGTTTGTACTACTGGGTTGTCGTTTCTTTGTCCCAATAGCGCGGGAGAAGACCCCACAATGTGCTGTGGTGTCAATGTAAAAAATGAGCATGGGACAGGGGCACATGGGATAGGAGTGCTTGAAGCAATATTCTGCAATTAAATTCATCACAAGCCTGCTTATTAGCAATGATATGTAGCCATTATCATAGTGTACAGCAGCATAATGCCACATGCATGCTCTTGTGTATGATAGTATAGTTTCACGTCTGTATCAGCTGCAATCTGTGCAAGTGGAGCAGGCAGCAGAACTAAATAGCTTTCATTGTCTCCCTGTCTGCTACACTATATCACAAACTATTATTTTAATGGTTGAAGCACACTGCAGTATAGGGTATGGGAACGTTCAACCCTCACGCATCCCCCGATGTTGTTTTCCCTGCATGACTCTCGCATCTCCTGCAATCAGGATTCCTCGCGTAGCTAAGTGCCGGCGCAGTCAGTGTGGTTGCAGAGTATGAGAGATGGTGCGAATGTTGTGCTGCTAAAGCCAACTAGTGACAGGGTTACTCGGGTGCAAAACAGAGTAGCCTGATCGTCTTTGGCTTGGGGTCTGCTACCTGCATGGACATTTCGCAGACTCACCAGCCATTCACGGACCATCCTGCAAAAGGCTTATGAGCAGGACACCGAAATGGATGAACGTGATCATTTGAACGCACCACCATTCACATGACCGCACAAGCTAACAATTAGGCATTGATGTCCAGCATGGAAGTGAACATGTTCACTTGCTATCCAGTCATGGTGAGTTGGACTTCCTTGATTTGTCGTACACCCATTGGCATGTTCTATCGGTAATAATTTGGCTGGCTAGATTGGTGTATAAAAGGTGCAATACATGCCCTTGTGATTGTCTGCACTACTGTATTCTCGTTTCTTTGTCCCGAGGTCACATTTGAGACCCACAAGGGAGATATCACAGAATAGCGACACATCAAATGCAACACAGTCGTGACATAACCACCCTGCAAATGCCAGCGAAATCATGTAAACTGGGTCCTATCTAGTATTAAAGTGGCATTAAGTTTTTCTCTAACCCTTTTATCAGATGTTTAAGATTTACAAGATAAAGGTTGTGATAATTAAATGCAGCGAGTGTATGCAACATGGCTCAAGTGTTTGAGCCAAATAATATGAGGATACATGACCTACAGTCTGTGTGAAATGTCCTTTTTCGACTTGATCATGTTGGTCAGGCTGTCCCAAACATAGAGCTCAATTTCTTAAACCAAGGGATACTAATACAAATAACTACAAGCCTGGGAAAGCCCTAGGCATGCCGAGAATTATTCCAGAAAGAATTGTGCACAATAATTCCTTACATAAGTCACATAAACCCTTCAGGCACCATGGTTAAGTATACTAGTGTGGCCACAGAAGCCCAGTGCAAAAAGCCCGCACTTTTTATGAACAATAAAGAAAGTCAATAACATTTACTGAGGTAGAAATTCAAGAACTTCTTACGAGTTCCAATTAAGAGGACTTCGATAACAATTAATTAGATGACTTCAAAGGGCAGACAGCATTAAAGAGGCCATGTTGCCAGACAAACACTAATTATTTTTATGAATTGATTTCAGGAATTTTAGGTATGAGTGTTTGTAAGAGGTTCAGGAGCACATCACCAATAAATAGGACAATAATTTAAAGACTGCTAATGTGTTTCTTCGTTTTTCCTAAATGCAACAAACTTCGTTTGTTGCATTTAGGAAAAACATGTGGCACCCAAAAGGTTAATAGAAAGTGCTGCTAATAAGTAGAATAAGACTGCTTGTAATGTCAAGCAACAATAAAATGTTAAATCAATACCACTAGAAGAACAAAGTTACACAGTGATTGAGGAAGTTATTCTCACTTTGCTGATGAGATCACCACTGAATGCTGATCAGAGTGAAGTATCTGTGAAAGATGAGCAACCACAGAGTCTTCATAGACAGCGATTTGGTCATACTGAAAGAAAAACAAGCAGAAGAGGCACTCAATGTCTGTACATGCTTGCTGTTATATGGAGATTTTGACAGCAACCTGCGTGGAACTTGTTCGCTGGATATAATAAAGTGTGAGAAGACAGTGCATTGTACGCTCCCTTTATTGTGTAACGGTTATACAATATACTCAAAGCTGAAGTAACCTTTAGATGCTTAGTCGATTGGATATTATTCTCCATGAGCTGCAAGAAAATGCTTTTTCCACAACTATCCAATCAACCAAGTTCTTTTCCAACTCCACTCAACTTTTCCAGCCTGTTTCCTAAAGTCACCACTTTATCTAATACCATGCAGCCATAAACAAGATACACATAAGCAAATTATTTATTTGCAATGAGCATAATGCTCATAAGCCAGACAAGGTGGCAATGTGCAACCAAAATGTAGCTTCCCTACTGCGGGTAAAAAGCACCGCATAAAGGTAAAGGTGGACGAACTGCACCGAAGTCACTGAATGAATAAACGATTGCTAGTTGAAAAGAAAAGAAGAATGCAAGTGGTGCTGACAATTTCAAACTTTAAAAAACTTGTGAGAATATTTTTGCAAAAAAGTTCCTTAAGTAAATCTCAGAAATACTCTCAATAATAATACAAGAAAATGTAAACATACTGGCATGGAAATCTTTCTGGAAGGCAGTGGCATGGTCCCTTCGTAAGTCATTATGCTCCACCTAGACAAAAACCAAGCTTATGGTCATATGCAGCACATTACACAGTAATTAAATTCACCAGTATTAATTAACTCTGCTTCTTCAGGTTAGAAGAAGGAAAAAGCTTGGAAAAAAATCAGATTTTAATTGCCTCTAAGAAACTTACCACTGCTCATGTTAGAATCATCTGCCATAAACAAGCATTGAAGGCATGAAGGCAGGCCTCATTGCAGAATGACCAGTTGCCTATACATTCTTTATTACACCTTGAACCTACACAGATATATAAATTTTGACGTGCCTTCAGTTACCACACAGAGAAAATAGCTCTTTGGAGCTGCTTATAATCAGAGCTTGCTTTGGCACAGTGTCAGACCTCGGTCCACGCATGCTCAAAGTTTGTACCATTGCTATCATCTTCTCGGTTGTCAAAATTCAAGTATATATTCCAGAACTCATTGGAACTGCTTTACACATCACATAGAATGTCTAAAGAACTTCATCAGCTTGCATATTTCCACCGTCTCCTCTCACGATGTGGGGGGGGGGGTGAATTTAATAAAGTGTCATATCAGTCAGGGTGGTACAGCTCACCACTGTTTCGGCTCATTATGTTGAAGTCTGGAAGAAGTTCGTTACTTCCAGGAAATGAAGGGCCTGTAGATGACATATGACTAAATGCCTTTTTGTTTTGTAGTGGCACTCTATTTCCTTAGATGCCTTAAAGCTATGAAACTTTAGTAAACATCATCATATTGCGAGAGGTACTGGGATCGATACCCAGCACCTTCACCAGATATGTTACATAGGAAGTCACAGATGAAAAGATATACAAGTATATTTACAAGAAGATACGCCGTGCTTGGCCAAAAGGCAACAGCCCGCGCTAGCCTCTCATCATCCTCGTCGTTTTTACACTACTCGCCTCTTCGTGATCGCAAATACTGTTCCGCAGCAATATGTAATCTGACAAATTTGTGTTGATGAGCTCGGCTAGTCAACCATACAGAAAGCATTACCGTATTTACTCGCATAATGATCGCACTTTTTTGTCAAAAAGGTGACGCAAATTCAGGGGTGTGATTATTAGGCGGGTTAAATTTTTTGCGAAAAGAAAACATTTTTTTTTTTCATCCCGCATTTGCTGCGGGATGACAACAGGTCAACAAATCAACGGCTGCCGCTGTAACAGTGCGGGACACGAAAACAAAAATGGCGGCCGGCGGAGCAAACCGAATGCGCCGACAGACAGACAGACAATGAACTTTATTTGATCCTGAGGAGCTTCAGCGGAGGCCCCTATCGGGGACCCACGAAAGCCGCTGGCCGCGTCCAAGTCGGGGCAGGAATACCGTGATGTTCCGCCCTTTCTCGGGCCCTCTGGATTGCCTCTAGTTGTGTCTGGAGCGATGGGCTCCAGAGTGCCTCTTCCCAGTCGGCTTCGCTGGATAGAGGGCCGTTAGGTAACGCGGGGCATTGCCAGAGCATGTGCGCTAAGGAACAATAGATCTCATTACAGTCTGGACAGCTCGAATCGACATCTGTGTAGATATGGCTGAGAAAGCCCAGCAAGGGGAATGAGCCCGTCTGGAGCATTCTAAGTGAAACTGACTGAGACCTGTCTAACTTCGGGTGAGGAGGAGGATAGGCCCTTCTACTAAGCCGATAGTGAGATGTTATCTCGTGAAAAGTAAGGAGCGGATCGTTCTGCTGGATTTCATCCTGTTCCCATAAGGCCTCCATGCCACCGCCACGCGTTAGATCTCGCGGACGGTCATAGGCAAGCTCGTTCAGTTTAGGTATGTTCTGATGAACGTCCGCACCCATATGGGCGGGAAACCAAGAGATGAAGTGAGTGCCAGGGTTTGTTCTCTTTTCCAGAATGGAGGCAGCCTCTTGGGCTAGGTTACCCGATTCGAAAGCTTTGATGGCCTCTCGTGAGTCGGTGAAAACGGTGCGCGAGGGGTCGGTCATGGCCAGGGCTATGGCGACCTGTTCCGTGACTCCGCTCGAAGCAAACCTAACCGAGGCCGAGGAGCGTAATTCTCCTTTGCCGTCAATGATTGCCAACGCGAACATGCTGTAGTTGCCATACTGAGCCGTGTCGACAAAGACAGTCGAATCTTAATTCTCGCTGGCCTTCTGTAAAATCGCCCGTGCTCGGGCTTTTCGCCTCCCTACATTGTATTGCGGCTGCATATTCCGAGGGAATGGGCTGACCACAAAGGTTGCCCGCGCCTCCCTGGATAAGGTGATTTTCCGTTCATTGAGTATTCTTGGAGCCATGCAGGCCTCGTCTAGGATGCGTCTCCCTGCCCTGGTTGACGAGAGCCTGACTACCTGAGCGTTGACCTGCGCTTCGATCACTTCATTAATGTCGTTGTGCATACCGAGTTTGCTTAACCTCTCCGAGCAAGTGGTTACTGGTAACCCCAGTACCTTTTTGATGCTCTTGCGAATGAGAATGTTAAGCTTATTCTTTTCGGTTTTGGTCCAGTTAAGGGCCGAGGCTACATAGTTGATGTGGCTCATTAGGAAAGCATGATGGATCCTGAGGAGGTTGTCTTCACCTAGTCCCTTCTTTCGTCCGGATACTCTAGCAACTAGTCTCAGCATGCTCTCGGTTTTCACGGTGATGCGCGTGAGCGTTTTGGTGTTACATCTACGCGCGTCAATCAGTAATCCTAGGATTCGGATAGATTCGACTTGAGGAATGGGCTGCCCGTTTCTTGCAAAGAGGGATATGGGAAGTTGGTTTAGGGGGGTGGGCCCCCTAACACCTTGCCTGGCCGGCCTGTAAAGTAACAATTCAGATTTGTTTGGGGATAGTTGGAGGCCTGTGTCTTCCAGGTAGGACTCTGTTGCGTCTAGGGCTGATTGTAGCGAGTGCTCTACCTCTGCGAGTGATCCTCCGGGGCACCTAATCGTGATATCATCTGCGTATAGCGAGTGGCTTATATTAGGAAGGGATCTGAGCCTTTCCGACAAGCCCTTCATGACTGTGTTGAACAGTAAGGGGGAGATGACTGCTTCTTGGGGAGTGCCTCTGGCCCCTAGTGCGAACTCATCTGACTTGAGTTGCGCAATCCTGATGGTGGCTGTTCTGTTCATGAGGAATGATCTAACAAAAGCCTGAAACCTTGCTCCCAGACCTAGGCTGGCCGTGGCCTGCAGGAAAAATCGATGAGATACAGTATCAAAAGCCTTGGTCAGGCCAAGGGCTAAGATGCCCCTAACATCCCTAGTGCTGTTATCGAAAATGTGCTTCTTAAGGAGTAGCATTACATCCTGTGTGGAAAGGCCGGGCCTGAAGCCGACCATGTTGTGCGGGAACAATTCGTTGCGTTCTATGTAATCCAATATCCTGTGCAGGATCACATGCTCCGCTACCTTGCCTACGCAAGGGGTTAGCGATATTGGCCTTAGGTTGTCAAGGTTTAGGGGCTTACCCGGTTTCGGGATAAGCACAACCGAGGCCGCTTTCCACTCGTCCAGGACGCACCCGTTCTCTCAAGTTTTGTTGACCTCTTTCGTTAGCAGCTCAATTGATCTGTCATCCAAGTTCCTTAGCAGTCTGTTTGAGATGCCGTCCGGACCTGAGGCCGACCTGCTATTTAAGTTGTGAAGTACTGCTTTGATTTCGGACTCCGTGAAGGGGTCATCGAGCTTCTTTACCGTGTAGGATTCAATGTTGGGATATTCCTCTGAGTGTGCTGCACCTAGCAGGAGATATCTATTGGCTACCTCGTCTAAGAGCATTTGTTCTGTTCCTCCTTCTTGTTTGTGCCTGTGAATGAGGCGGCACAATGTCTGTCTTTGATTGCTTTTGGTTTGCGTGTCATCTAGCATGTGTTTAAGGAGATTCCATTTTCCGCCTGTGCGCATGCGCCCATCGACTGCTGAACAGATTTCATCCCATTGTAGCCTAGCTAAGTCGGTGCAGTACTGTTCAATCTCCTGTTAAGTGCGGCAACCCTCATTCGCAACCTCCGGTTAAGCCTTTGTGTTTTCTATTGCCTCAAAATAGAGGCTTTAGCTTCCAAGAGATGTGCGAGGTGCGGGTCCATCCTGGAAACCTCGAGCTCGGTTTGAATAGTTTTTGTAGCCTTTTCAACATCTGCTCTGAGTGTCTAGACGAGTTCGCTGAAGCTGGCGTATTCGCCCGTGTCCTCCTTTCTGAGCTTACAGAAAGCATCCTAGTCCGTCACTTTAAATTCCCTGGCCTGGGGGGCTCTGACCTGAAGGGTAACACTAATGATGAAGTGATCGCTGCCCAGGTTTTCTTGTTTGTTATCCCATGTTGTTTGCTCTACATTTCTGATAAGGGCAAGATCGGGGGTTGTGTCTCTAGCCACCGACGTGCCCAGTCTCGTGGGGGAACGGGGATCGGTGATGACTGTTAGCGCTAGGTCATCGACGGCCCGCGCTAGATTTGTGCCCTTAGCTGTCTGCCTGATGTACCCCCATGCGTTGTGTGGGGCGTTGAAGTCTCCCGCAATTACTAACGGTGACTCTCAAGCGAGCGAAGCCGCCTTCATAAACAAGGAGTGGAAAGACTGTCTCTGATCGGATGGTGGGCTGTAAACATTGAGGATGAACACGCTTTGTTTAAGCCAGCTGTTGGGGATTACCTCAACCAAAAGCACCTCCATTCTGCCGCGATCTGGCTGAATGTCATGTTCAATGTATGCGAGCTTTTTGCTCAATAGCGTAGCTATACCTCTCTTGGACTCCCCCCTTGCCGCCACCAATTTGTAGCCTGCGAGGGTGGGTGTAACACACAGTGTGTCCTGTAGCAAAATTACTTGCGGCCTTTTGGCCTCAACTGTAATGTACTGTTGCAGCGGAGTCTTGCACCTTTGAAAGCTAGCACAATTCCACTGCCAAATTACTAGATCCTTTTGAGTGCCCACCATTTTGCTAGTTTAGATTTTGATGACCCTTCGGGGCCGTCCCAGTACCGTCATTAGCTGCAGCTTGCCTATGAAAACTTTGAATTGGCCTTTATCACCATCTTGCTTTCAACTGATACTACTTTATTCTCTATAGCTCCTACTTTACTCTCAAGTGCTCCCATGCACTGCGCGAGCTGGTTAATACTTGCCTGACTTTCTTTGGAAATCCTAAGTAACTCTTGGAGCATTTTGTTCTGCGAGCTTTCTGCCCGACCATCCCCGACTCGCTTATCTCCGAGTCGTCCTCAAGTGGAGGGGGGGCCTGCGCATGCGCCGAATGCGATTTTTTTTCTTCTCATGAGTATATCACGGGCATTGAAACAATTTCTTCCATATCAGTAATGAATAATATTGTTACTATCGACAAGTTTGTGGCAATAATGTAGCCATGACCACTTTGAAGGGACAGAAACAGAGATGGGCGCTCTTTGACAGAAACCCATGGTGGGCACGCGGGGGAAACTGCGGCATTTGTCTTCACGACTATCTAAATATGGCACGCTTCTGTAATGGGTGGGTGAATATCTCAGCTGTGTTACAAGCGTCGGCGTATGAATAGTGTACACTTCTAAAGTATCAGTGTCAACGTGGCCACTACCGTTGCCGCTCGCAATTTGTTGGATGCCCACGAGTGCAGACAAGAATCAAAGGGCGCCTTTTTTGTTGTTGTTGACCACAACCATTATAAAGCCTACAAATAATAAAATCAAGGCAAGTTTGGTTGTAGTTTCTTTTTTTTTTCATGAAAGTGTGGAAAGTGATGAAAGGAATGAAATGGGTCATCTGATGCAGATGTTCGGTGCGTGCAGTTCGCATAGCATTCGACTGCATTTGACAGATAGTAAGCGCGATCGTCATTAGCTAGACTTGGCACACGAAATATCACTGTGGCAAGTTCAGGGTGCGATCATTACGTGAGAAGGGAAAAAATCTAATTTTGATGACGAAATTCATGGATATGATCATTACGCGAGTGAGACCCTTATGCAAGTAAATACGGTAATCATGTTGGTCTACATAACATACAACAAAGGAGAAAACTAGTGCTAAGTATATAGGACATGTTACAGTTAAACCTCGGTATAACGAAGCCGGTAAAATCAGAAATTTGCTTCATTATAACGAAATTCAACCTTTTATGCAAATAAGTACAGTCGCCGATCGATTTTTCTTACATGAAAAGAGGCTGCAGAGTTTACCGAATTATCGAACAATTGAAAAAAAAAACTAATTTCAATGAGAAAACAATTCATGTTGATAAATTGTGTAATTGACGACGAATGATACGGTTTCATGCGACATAACGTCGATGACATTTTCACATTGGCAGTACGAATTAGGCGAAATGCTTTCGCTTACACTAATAGTCCGCGGCTGATAGCATTGCCTGCACTGGGACGACGCTATCAGGAAAAACGTCGGCAGTGGGGAGCAAATGGTTTGTCTGCCTCTCACTCCAACACATCACCGAAACTTGAGATTACGCAACCTCCAGTACTCAACACGCGGGAAGACAGTTTACATGGTGCCACGCCGCCTTGGCATGCCCACTCTTTGCACACGTGGCAGACTACCTCTAAAGCAGGGCGCGTGGCTGTGTAGCCTCTCACCCTCGCACACTTTCATTCGCACCTAAAGCACACCGTGCGTGGGGCTCGATAGGATCTTATCACGCTTAGACTTCATACAGAACATGATGCAGCTCCACTTCGGTGGTTGCTCCTTTTGCACTGCGTGCAATTTGAGAGATGTATTTACAAGCAGCCGCTTGTAAATCAATCATTCAGCCATGCGCGTCCGTGGAAGTTTCCATTTATCGTCTCGGTATTCCCTTGCGGTAGCAGTGAAATTTAGTTATATAGAAATCGCACACAAACACTTTGTTATATTGCAGTTTTAAATACATGATGTCCTATGGACAAGACGTAATGAAAAGTTAAATACTTTGTTATAATGAGAATTTCATTATATTGAAGTTCATTATATCATGGTTTAACTGTATTGCAATAATGCAAAAGATCTACGTGGCATATAAAACAGCAGAAAAGCGAAGTCCTGACGGCTGATGGCTTTTGGGATATGAAAACATACGCAAGTGCCATTCTGATACAGACAAAATATCTTGGTGCTTGAGCATCTTTGAGCTAAAACCAAATTGTTCTGTACTTTCAGCCCTCCCTATGAAGTTTCTATGACACAAAAATGTTCAGTCCAACATTCTTTGTCTGAATTGCGCAGTCGTAGCTGCAACAAGACACTCTCTCGAGTTCCAGCTAAGTACCCATCTTAAAGGAGTCGAGCAGTAGATTCTTTTCTGGCAAAGATATTCACAGCATGTGAATACAAATACCCATCACAAAAACAAAACTGAAATGTTAACATTACTAAATCTTTTGTGGTCGGCGTCTGTCTTCACATTTTTTTATGTCTTGTCCAGACCCAGGGTTTTATAATACTCTCGATTTCAGATTGCCAGTATGATGACAAGAGCTGAGCTGTGCTCCAAGACACCTATGATAAGGCTTCAAGTCATGTCTCATTGAAAAATTGAATGTGTGTGTTTTTACGCTACAAAGCCATCTTGTTATGAAAGGTGCTATAGTGAGGGGAGCTACGTATTAATTCTGGTGACTTGAGGTTCTTATATGTCCTGGGTACATGAGCCTTTTTCGATTATGTCCCCTGCATAATGCAGTGGCTGCAGCCAGAGATTCAAGCCTGTTACCTCATGCTAGATGTGTCTTATGGCCCAGCTGATGCCACATGCAGCACCGGCTTGATGAAATGAAGTGGTATCATTTGCACTATAGATCGGTGTGGTATGCCCAGCCGTCAGTACTGCAGGCTTAGAACTCACCGGTCGAGGAGCCGTGGGGCTGCACGGGTGTACTTCTCGAGCAGCTGCGGTAACTGTGCATCGTCATCACAGACCGATCCCCATCCCAGCACACGTGCCAGGTCGTTTCCCGTACCCAGTGGCAGCACGCCCGTCTGGCATTGCCGGTGCAGTGACAGCCGGTCCATCTCACTCAGCACCCAGCTCACGCTGCCGTCTCCCGCACACACAAGCACCCGCAGGGGCACAAATGCCCGAAACATGCGCAGCCTGCAACCACATGTGACTGCATTGGCGGTGCTTTGTGAAGCAATGACACTGCAAGGTCTGACATCAACTGCAAATAATTTGAATGACAGCGTTTGATGTACAGTGGAACCTCATTCATACGTTTTGGAAGGAACCATGAGAAAAAACGTACTAACCAGGAAAACGTACGATCCGACGCAACTAAAGAAATTTGACAAGACTCAACTATTGTTGACATCTACGTAATGCAAAGCGTCACGCGGATCATTGCCGCTCGAGCCGCCGATGCACGTCGAGCTGATGGTGCTCCGGCGGCCTGAGCCGCATTTTGTTCTTTTCCTATTGCGTGGTGTTTTAACAGGGTGACGGGAAACCGAAACGAAATTGGGCTGATGGGTGGTGCCAGATTCTGCCGAAGCAAAATGTGATGCCCACATCGTGCTGCCTGCAGCAAGGAACAATGGCCTGTTTAGATTACTGCCTACTAAAAGCGTGCAGTACGTACACTACCAATGGCACTATGCATCACACGCTGTAAAACAGACAGGTGAAGATGCTAATCGCAATAGGTTTGGCAGCGATAGCTGTGAATGTGACATGCGATGACCCGGGCGGAGATTTGCTGGTACTGGAATAAGAAACTGTGCGTGCCGTCGTCTTCACGTGAGACGGGCGGGAGAGCATTGCGGTGAAGCTGCTGTGGCGGGCAGATAGACTGCTCTCGATAGCGCGCGCCTCGTGTTTTTTCTTTTTTACATATGGGATCTAGCGGTCAGAAAACCTATAATGCGACCACAGTTTGGCAAGGTACTGAACGTTGGTGCAAAAAAATCATTTGTTACGAGAACATATGAACCCATAAAATATGACTAAGCGCAATTAGCTCTATTGGGTCATTTTTTGTGTTCTTGATTGCGAAATAGGCGCCAGGAAAATGTATATACATAACAGGAACACATCAACAAGGTTCTGCTGGATTATTATTCGTCTACCAAACGGCTTATATGTACTCAGACTATAGGAACACTAAAATCAAGCCCAGAGCAATGATCTGTTGCAATGAACAGGTCAGAACTTTTTTGGTACAGTTCCTTTACACATAGAGCCTTTTCTTTCTTTCCTTTCTTTCTTTCTTTACTTTAAGAATCTGCCACAAGGCATATGGGAAATAAACTAAAATAAAAGCTTATAACTCTGCATCATGCAGGAACTGCAGCAATGTCTCTGCAAACAGGAGAGTGCACTATTGAGTCAAAACATTTGGTTTCTGATCTGAGGACCACATGGCGAGTCAGGCAGTGATATTGTGTGTGTCACATAAGGTTTGTTTGACTCCAAAAAAAAGGTGCACGGTACCACAAACAAAAAGGTGCAGAGGTGCCAGTTATGGTGGGCCAGGCTGAACCCACTCGCTGCAAGGTTCAAGGGTGCACTGCATCGCGGCGGCACCTTGCCTTGCACCCCATTCAATCAAGCGCGGGAGTGCAGGGTGCATCGCTGCACCTTGGCGAATCCACTGCTTAGGTGCAGTGCACTGTGAATAGGTGCAGAAGGTGCAGAGAAACTTGGCTGAATCAAATAGACCCATAGGTAAGCAGGTTGGATCAGAATGACAACCAAGCACGGTGCAAGCCTGACCATGCATCTGCTTACAGCCACACTTAAAGCCCCATGCTTTACTCGAGCCTCCTTATAATAGTGTTTTACTTCAGTGCTGTTTATACTTGAGCACTGCAGCAAAGTTTGAGGCTATACAAAACTTTTGTGAACAAAACAGATGAGGCAGTGTTGTTAGATCAGGAGTCTCAAGGGTGCAGTAGTGCAAACGGCCTGCAAAGCTTGATGAGCCACAGCTTTCTAAGCCTCCATCATGTGATTTGACAGCCTTGGTTCTTCTCCTGGGGACTTATTCTTGGACAAAGGCATAGTATGTGAGTTTGATTCAGCTATGTGGGATGCATTTGATATATTCACGATAAGTCACCTAATTCTTTCTATTGCCCCGTACACACACCCCTGCTTCCCACTTGTCTTGATACGTGTGACACATTCACATGATCCCTTGTGTTACTCCTGTACTGCACTGCACCTTCACTGCTCTGTTTGTGGGTTTCGTCTGCTATTTGCTAATTATCACTCATTAAAACACTCTGTACACATAATCAGACAGTCTCTGCACAAACTTGTCATCCCCTGCGCATTAGTTCCATCTCTTTATCTACACCCATTTACCTCCAGCGTATATATATGTTCGAGCATGATATTATAGAGATAGCCTGGTTCAGAGTTCAAAACTGCTTAGTGCAGTAAAAGTGTTTATATTGTATTTTCTGTGTACCCAAGGCTGGGACCTCCATTCATGAGGTCGAAGACTTGAGCTGGATTGAGAAGCTGCTTGAAGCGTCGGATGAACCGGACTCCTTGGTTGTCACCAGACTTGGAGTTGACAAATACCAGCAAGGGTGTACTGCCTGGCAGGCCCCGCTGAGATGGATCCTGGTAAACAATGCATGTATTAGGAGCACTGAAAAACACTGCAGTTAGGCAGGCTACAACATATACACAACTTTTATTATGGAACTCGCTACCATTTGCTTTAATATTAACAACACTACATTCATTTATTACAGAATTCAATGTTTTTTTTTTAACCAACCAAGCCTTACAAGACATTTTTTTATATGCCGCATAATGCATGCGTTTGCATTTTTATTGGTTAATACTGAAGTTTATATCATGCTTAATAATCATGTAAGCGGATTTTCTGTTCAATCTGTTCATGTTTCCATACGTTGCTTAATGTATTTAATTTGTGTTCTACTGTTTTCATAATTGCTGCTTTTCTAATTTGTTTTTATAGTTGTATTTATTACTGTCACTGTGTTAACTAAGTTTACTTTTCCTTTCGTATATATCATATACAGGAGGTCCCAATTCAGTCTCCAACTCCGGGACCTCCTCCTGTATATTACATGTTGTAATAACTTCGTATGTAGCAATAAAATTTTATTTTCATTCTGAACTGCCTTTATTAGGAGTCGGTAGAAGCTCCTAAGCATACTGTAAGCAAGCATGGCAAACCTTGATTTTTACAGATGACAACATACAGCTGTTCCCTGTGACTGTGTTTCAGTGTTGTTAACCATGAAGCCTGCTATTTTGCAATAAACACACCAGTACAATTAAAGCCCAGCTGTCCATGGCAGCTGACTAGTGCAAGGTGCAGTTGTGGCTCCATCTGCAATCTTAGCTGGGAACAACATGATGCAATCACCCTTTTTGTTGCTAGCGTAGTACAGGACATGGGTTGCTAAACTGATGAAATGTTTAGTTCTATAAATGCAAGTCAATATTATGCAGTCAAGCTATCACCTTGCCACCCTATCTGCACGGTACCACAAAATTTAAGATTTCACATTGCTACAGTCAACTATACTTATCTATCATTAAATTGGCATTCAACTAACTCTTTCATGTGAAAGGACAGTGAGTGGGCAAGGAAGAGTGGCAGGCATACGGACGCTTTACGCCTCGTTCTGCTTCCTTCTTCTGCAGATCTTGACTGTTCTGGGCACATGTTCATCTGTCACTGCCTGGCATCATGCCACCACTACCATTTCGTCACCGTGGTTTACTGCGCCTCCTTCCAACAAGACCATCGACACGTCACGAAGCAGGCCACCAGGCGGCTGCACCGTTCTGGCCGCTCATGTTTACACAGCCGCATATCCGACAATCTGGCCAAACTGCCCCTGTTTGCAGGAATAGCAGACACGCTAAAAGTCTCTGTTGTCAGCTCTATCCCAGGTTAAAGCCAATCAGCAGCAATTAGAAAAAACATTTTTTGATTTGGCTACCAGACTATCCACTGTTGAGTCTCTGGTTGATTCATTAGGCACGCAAGAAAATGCAGATGACCTTAGTAGCACTGTAACTGAGGCTGTACATGAAGAATCGTCCGCCATAAATGCACAATAAGATGACGTCAAGGACGGATCACGGTGGGAAAATCTCTTTCAGCATAAAAGACAGCAGTGACAAAAACTGGTCCCAGTCAGAAAACCATGCTTGGGATATTCTTCATGATGTTCTAAACCTTTTAATACTTGATGAAAGCATATGCCGTGTTTGCAGGTTAGGCTCGTACACGGAAGAGAAATTTAAGCAGACCAGTTGTTGTTGGCTCCTGCTTTCACCTTGTTCTTGTTTTGCTCATCGTCTTGAATTTCCATCCCACGCCCTCCCCGTGTTTTCCCTGTATACATATCTTGGCATTCATATAACCAATAATCTCTCACAGAAAATGAATGCTGACCTCATATCTAATAACGCTAATTGCATGCTTGGATTCCTTTGCAGTCATTTTTTGTCTGCCACCGTGCTTGCAAAACTTCCATCTTTATAAAGCTCTAACAAGGCCCAAACTAGAATATGCACACACAGTTTAGGACTCCAGTTATTTCATGCTATCACAGGCTATTGAACTTATACAGAACCATGCCACCAGCTTTATTCTGTCTAACTACTCAAGAACTGCAAGTGTGTCTTCTATGAAAATTATTCTTATGGCGCATTCACACCGAAGGCGGGGCGGGCAAAGCGGGCAGGCGGAAAGCGGAAAGCGGCGAAAACCTCCTCGCCGAGCGGGCAAAGCAGGCGGAAAACGCGGCGGGCAGCCTGATCGCTCTCGGACCGATTTTTTCCGCCCCGCCGGAGCTTCCCGCTTTCCCGCAGCCAACCAGGGCTCGAGGAGACAAGCCGACTCAAAAGGCATCCACCGAGACAGCTGAATTTTGCGCTGCACTTTTGATCGACACCTTGTTGCGCGATGCTATGTGACAAGAGACACGACGTACTCAAGGACACTGAATACAATCATCAAAGCACTAGCATGACCAATTCGCTCTCGTTCTTGCAAGGCGGGGCGGACCCACCAGCGGTGTTGGCGGGCGGTCTTCGAGCTTTCTGCTGCTCGTCTTGAAAAGCTCCTGAAGTGGCGGCGAGTAGAATGCCAACTATTTCGTCTTCTTCGTCCGAGCTGCTTCACAAGTGGTTAGCAAGCGCGAGCGGTTGTCCAGACGACGGTGGTGCGGTGACGACGCTCACGCACGCGCGTTGAGGACGGGCGACTGGTGCCAAGAGATGGCGACACGTGTGCCACGAAAACGCCGGATGCTCCGCCCTCGCTGCCACGCGGGCCGCCAGGCAAGCCGTCCGGTCTGAACAGGCGCGCGCGCTCACCGCCTCGCCGCGTTGAAAATCCGCTTGGCCGCTTAGCCGCTCCGCTTTCGGTGTGAATGTGCCCTTAATCTTCCCAACCTTGTTCTCCACCGCAAGTACTTTAGGCTTTGTCTGTTTCATAAAATTTACAATAACATCACTCTCATCCTCATCATCATCAGCCTGGTTACGCCCACTGCAGAGCAAAGGCCTCTCCCATACTTCTCCAACTACCCCGGTCATGTACTAATTGTGGCCATGTCGTCCCTGCAAACTTCTTAATCTCATCCACCCACCTAACCTTCTGCCGCCCCCTGCTACGCTTCCCTTCCCTTGGAATCCAGTCCGTAACCCTTAATGACCATCAGTTATCTTCCCTCCTCATTACGTGTCCTTCCCATGCCCATTTCTTTTTCTTGATTTCAACTAAGATGTCATTAACTCACTTTTGTTCCCTCACCCAATCTGCTCTTTTCTTATCCCTTAATGTTACACCCATCATTCTTCTTTCCATAGCTCGTTGTGTCGTCCTCAATTTAAGTAGAACCCTTTTCGTAAGCCTGCAGGTTTCTGCCCCGTAGGTGAGTACTGGTAAGACACAGCTATTATAAACTTTTCTCTAGAGGGATAATGGCAACCAGCTGTTTATGATCTCAGAATGCCTGCCAAACTCACCCCAGCCCATTCTTATTCTTCAGGTTATTTCCGTCTAATGATCCGTATCTGCGGTCACTACCTGCCCTAAGTATTATCTCTTATCTCTTATCAATCTTAACTCTTATCAATCAATTGCTTTTTACTCTGTCCTACGTGTCATGCCGCACTGACCATCAGTTTAAGGTAGGGGTTTCGTTATGCCATACCGACACTCGCCCAAATTTGTTTGTCCTTTGCACCTGCAATGAATGGAACCACCTCCCTGCCTCCATCACCACCATAATCAACACTGACAACTTCAAGAAGTGTGCCTAAGATTTTGTATGCTCCTCCTGTCTGTAATGCCCTCGGGTCTTCAGAGTATAAAAATGAATGAATGAATGAATGAATGAATGAGTGTGCAATCTTTAAAAAACTTTCCTTACTGTGGCTGCTCCCATGCTGCCCCGACGAGTGGGCACCACTGCTTCCCACGGCTCATCAGACCCAGCGCCAGTGCTGTATAGTGCCGTTGGGGGAATCACCGAAGCCCTACAGACACCGAGAGGGCACTGCACGGGGCATTGGGACCTGCAGGCTGAATGCACCTGCAGTGCACATGGGTCACAACAACGCAGAATGTGATACCAAGGTGTAAACCGGAACGCATATGACAAATAAAATTTACAGTCACTTCAGCATACGCTAAAGAGGATGAAGGCGAAAGCCTGTGTACTCACAAGACATTCATTACCTTACTTGAAATTCTCATTCGAATGTGTTGTTACTTCCTATTACTTGTTTTCTCCTATCAAAGGTTGTGCATTCGAGTGCCTTAGTTAACTCTACCTTAAATGCCTGTGCCTTAATTACCTGTGCCCTAATTAACACCACTGGTCAAGGATACCGCTGGTGAATTTTTCGTCTCATGAGCCATTTAAAGCTTTCGCCTTAACAGATAAGCATGACTATGTGTGCCATGGTTGTGCATTAAGGTTGTTCATTTTGCCTTGGTTTGCAGAGCAGTTATGAGCTAGAAAACAAGCTGATCATGTTCAGTGATATGTTAGTCAATCATTGGTTTAAGCAAACCACAATGTAGAATAAAGACACTAGCAAAGCATACCTGGGACTGAAACTGACTATAGACCGTTTTATCGGCGAGGAGAAACGTAGCCTCGAACCAGCGCACCTCATCGCTCTCCTCCTCGTACTGGTACTGTTTTCTCCCAGCGATGCTTGCAATGGTAGTGGTTTAAATGCAAATTAGTGCAATTCTAACGAGTTCTGTCTGTGATTTCTGCGATGTCAGATGACTCAAGGTCGCTGGGCTATCACTCTGCTGTATTCGGCTGCAAAAATAACTTTTGGTAGCAAGTGCAAAGTGCATCTTCCGCTGCAGCGACTTCATGGACACCGCCGTTGCGATAGCAGAGAAGTGTCTGCTTTGTATTGCCAGCATAAACAAAAAGGACTTGATGCCATAGAGTGCATGCTCGGGATGTTTTGTTCCCAATGAGTGCTCAGCAACAAATTCGGAACTCGGCACCCATGATCAAACTGTGATATGAAACAGAGGCACATATTTGAGTCGAATGAATGATGCGATTCATTGCGAATGAATGATGTTAACTATTTCTTCGTGCATAAACATTAAATTATTCTGCTCAGATGTGTTTTCAGATTATCGCACTTAGAAACCAATGTTCTGGTAGAAGTTGACCGAGGACGTATTATGAAAACAGTATGTGCCAACTAAGAAATGAAGGTGTGTTCTTTTCCATTCTGTAACCAAAGCCATGCTTACAGTGTGCTACGGGCTCTCTCATGCTCACACGGTTTCTCCCATGCTTCTCGATCTCGCCGGCCAAGCTGTCGACGCCGCTAATCACGCCCTTTTTTACTGCAGAAAATAAAGTTGCTGTTGCAAATAGTAGTTCGTTTTTCAGCTCTCTCGAGTAGGCGAAGTGTCCTCGTACGCACAGACACCATTAGAGACCTAAGAGCGCATAGTCTTTCAATGCATCGTGTGCATCTGGTTAATCGTGGCATATTTGCGGCCACTATCATAAGCTCATTTTTCCATGTTAACAGCCCTTTTGATCGAGTTATTTTACAGCTCTTTATTTTGTAACGCTTGATGTCTGGCTACCAGATAAACAAGTTTTAGAAAATTGTACCGCGAAAATTTTAGGATCATGAAAACTTTCAAAACGTGTTTCCTCGGAGCTTTGCAGTTACTTGGATTGGGATGTACGCTGGTGCAGCACACCGCATGACACATGGAGACACCACTGATTGTTGTCGACTGAGTGATACCTTAATAGAGTTCAAGGCTAGACATACAATAATAACACGTTACATGTATAGGTTACATGTCGACAATGTTCAGACTTGACTCTTCTCCTATTTCAATCATGGGCAGAGCTGTGAGAGCACCTCCAGGCCCGTCGCCATTCAAGATTGTGGTTATATCGAAGCTAAAAGCTTAGTGATGACATGCTAAGAAGTTTCCCTATCCAAACTACTTGTTGACACCTCTCGAGAAAGCGCAATAACTTGCCACTTGTCGTCGAGAGCACGTTTGCCGTGCACCCTTCAGCACAGTCCCACATACCAGCATGGTGCCAGATGATAGACAGCGCTGTGATCACAAAATGGCGGCGCTCTCAATAAAATGGTCTACATTTATGTCACAGACGAGTTGTGTGCAAATGAGCAGACAATGCTAGTATTTTGGCAGTGGGAGACACACAGCAAGAAAGTGGCCTGGTGTAGTTAGAATACTATGAAACTATGCAAACTGGCCCAAATCAATATTGCGCTCATAGTGCATCCTCCCATGTAAAAAAATGTTCAGAGTAAGTACAATTAATAACATTGTGAAATACCCGGAGCTGTACAGAATGGTGTTTAGTAGAAAAATGAATGAAAGGGTCCATTTCCATCATGGTGTTCACAACGTAGCACGAGGTACTTTTTCAGGACATTTCTTCAGATTCTTAGCATTGTCCAGGAGATACCAGGAGTTCTTCAGGAGGCACTGGAGCTTTCTCAACGTTTTCAAGTAGTACTGGGGGCTTTTCTGAAGGTAGCATGGGAATCTTGAGGTGTAGAGCCAAGAGCTAATCACTGCTGTTTACACTACAGTTAAACCTCGATATAACAAATTTCAATATAACGGAATTCTCGATATAACAAGGTATTTAACTTTTCACAACCTCTTGTTCATAAACACCATGTATTTAGAACCTCACTATAATAAAGTGTGTTTGTGTGTGATTTCAATATAACGTAATTTCACTTCCTCTGCAAGGGAATGCCGAGATAATAAATGTAAACTTCCACCAACGCAGATGGTCAAATCAGTGAATTACAAGCGGCTGCTTGTAAATGCATCTCTCAAATTGCGCGCGGCATGGCAAGAGCAACCACCAAAGTGGGGCCGCATCATGTTCCGTATGAAGTCCATGTACGATACACTCTTAAAAAAAATTACACGCTTCGGGGCTTACCTTTTCCGACAACAATAATCGTCATCTGTCTTGCCCGTGTTTTTTTCTTTAATGCTGTGAGCCTGGTACTTCACAGTCACGAACGGCTTGCGCATCATCAGTGTGACACAGCATTCTCGACAGAAAAGTAGCGAGCGCCAAATTTTCAAGAAAAGAAACGCAAGCAAGGCAGATGACAATTATTGTTGTGGGACAAATATACAAACCAAAGGGTGCAACCGTTTTAAGAGTGTAAGATCCTATCACACCTCGTGCACTTGTATTGTGCTTTAGGTGTGAGTGAAAGTGTGCAAAGGTGTGACAATAAAGATGGTGACTTCACAGGTTCCGCTTTCCTGCATGAACAAAGAGGAACAGGGGGAGGAGGGCGAGCTCGTGGAAATGTGATCAAGCGCGCGCAAAGGATGTTTTAGTGGGGGGTTAAGTTGACGCGCATCACAATTTCTAGCGCGCGTCTTGGCCATGGCTGCGCATGGCTGTAAGCGCGGCTGAGCGCATACGCAGCCGCGCACCCTGCTTCAGAGGTAATCTGTTGCGTGTGCAAAGAGTGGGTGTGCCAAACGGGCGTGACATCATGTAAGCTATTTTCTCGCACATTTACTGTCAGAGGTTGCGTTATCTCAAGTTTCGGTGACCCGTTGGAGAGAGAGGCCGGCACTTTTGCCGGCACTTTTCATGATAGCGTTGTCCCAGAGCGGGCAACGCTATGAGCCGAAAATTCCGAAACAATTCTGAAAATTCTGTGACACTTTTCCGTGTAAGAAAAATCAATTGGCGACTGTACTTATCCGCATAAAATGTCAAATTTCGATACAACTAAATTTCGATATAACGAAGCAAATTGCCCATTTTACCTACTTTGTTATATAGAGGTTTGACTGTAATTGAGTCGAGGGGATGAAAGAGTCATTAGAGCACCAGACTTTTTTTTACTTGTTGCTCTTGAGAAACAGCAGGCAAAGGGAACGGTCAATAACATGATAAATTCATGCTAGCCTCCATGCTTTACTTTATATGCAAGAATGTCCCAGTGTCTAAAGACCCAGTGTAACTTCTCTTTGCACAAACATGCATGAAGACTGAGTGTAGTCACAGAAGAGTTTGATAGCTAGCAATCAAGTGACCTAAAGTGAAATTTTGCTGGTCTGCACTAGCTTACTCCAACTAAATATCACATGTATTTATTTCTGCACAACTTTAAGGTTATGTGGCCCCATATAACATTGAAACAATCCCTCCCACCAACTCTCAAAGTAGACTGATCAATGGCTTTGTGCTACTGCCAACTTCACTAGTGACCAAATGGCTTCAGACATAGGTAATTCATTTAGGGGCAACCAAAAGAAAAGAGTCCAAAGTAACCAGGGGCTTGCAGTGAATGCCCCCTGCAGGATTAAGGTCCCTGCCAGTGATCTCCAATTATACTTCTCTCTTGTGCCAACTCTACCCTATGCCTAAATATTTCCCAGTCTCAACTGTTACCTTTAATAAATTGCCAGTTATCTGCTCTGTGCAATACATGAACTGTCAACCTTTTTGTTTCTCTTAATCTCGACTACAATACAGATCAGTTACCTGTGCTTGCGCTCTAACGTATGCTGCCCTCTTCCTGTATCCTAAGATTACAATTAATGTCCATCTTTTTTTGCTCCATTGATTGTTATGCAAGTCTCTGGCTCCATTTCAAGTTAGAGCTCCATAACTTAGCACTGGCATAATGATACAGTGATTAGTACAGGCTTTATTTTTGGGGGTATCAGCTGGTTGCCATTAGTGACTTGGCGTTTGCCCCACAGCTCTTACACCCTAACTGCACTGTAATGAGGCAGAATGAGCAATTTGTGTACACTGAGAAAAAGGCAAAGACAAGGCTAAGCTGTTGTGTGACACAACCAGAAGCAAACAGTGACTCACACACAGTGTGCATGCAGAGGTATGATTATGTATCTTCAAATTTGTCTGTGATAAACGCGGAAGAAAATACAGGACAATGACTGCACACGATTAAGCACAAAACTATGCCAGCACTATGAGGAGTTGAGAAAGGCTGCCTACCGTCGCTCTGCACCAAAGACATCGCCAATCCTGAAGCCTGAGAACGCTGCCGCAAGTTTTGTCGCAGACACAGCATTTTGCGCTGACAGGCAGGTTGCCCTCCATCCATTGATGGGGCATGGTCAGGCTCTGGGTGTTGAAACACAGGGTATGAGTGCTTCACACACACTGCAAATAAAAACTAAACTTGCAGCTTTTTTTCATCACTAAAGAAGGTGCTGACTGTGCACTTTTTTTTTTCTTACTTTGTAGATATGAAAGGTGCTTAAGATGTTTCAACTGTGGAACAAACAAAACAAATAAGAGCAAGCAACGACCAATTAATTTAATCTTCGCTTCCACTATTATTCATGTGTATACTCTTCAACCATCTCCAGCCACCTGCTGGCTGTCACAATAGATTATCATGATGCTGTCATGATAAAAAGCATGCGTGCACTAAGATAGCAAAAGAACAGGAATAATAATTTTACTGATGCATGCATACAGATCTTGAGAAATCAGAGGGATAAGAAGAATAGTGTACTACAGTAGTATATTTGCTTCCTTCAGGAGCCCTTTATCGATAATCCCTAAGCTTCAATATTAGACGAAGAGCTCACCCCATCCTCGTCTTCAATAATGTCTTTTCCTACAGATGATAATGTTGTCCACTTGCAGTTGTTTGGAGACTTGAGCGCACACTTTTTGTGTGCCTTGAACTTGCAAACTATACAGAGAAAGATTACATCAGTTATGTGATAAACTTTAGTAAATGCGTACTTATGGTTAAGTGTTTTAAGATCACACCAAAAGACAGAAAATGAAAACAAAGAATGTATGTTAAATTTTTTTTGTGTGGGGGTGAATTCAGTTTTATCTAACAATGGTCAGAGAAAGCAAATTTACTAGAGAGCTAAGAACGCGCTTGCTGCAGATCTGCAACCCCGCATGTGCTCCGATGCAAGGAGTTGGGAGAGGCCAAGCTCATGCATCTGCAATTCTCTCTCTCTCTCTTTTTATTTTGTTTCATTTGCGTGTCTCTGTGATGAAAATCGGAAGCAAAAAAGGGAATGAAGGTCACAGAAGGGCCGGGAGAACCCTGACTCGGGTTGCTGCAGTCTCTGTCCTGCTACCACTGCAATGAAATAACTAATCAAATTCAGTGATGGTAACATGTAATCATGCATACCTTCTATCTTTAAAGTGGTCCTGAACCACATTTCATTGAAGCTGAGACATGCATCTGAAGTTAAACAATTTCAGAACTGCTTTGCAGCAAAATGTACTTCAATGTGTTCAGCAGAAGTGGAGTCATTAGCAATTAAAGATCACGTTTGATCATACTCACGGTGCTCCCGCTCCTTCTTCAATGCCTTACACTGGAAAGGCTATGGCGAAGCGGGGCATGCCCACAACACTTTACCTACTGAACACTGTGGCGCACAGTTTAAACTTGATTTTGAATGTTCACGTAGATGCCACTATTTCCAATTTATGCGACTATGACGCACCAAACACAGTTGCCCTCAGCAGTACTGAGCAAGCCACAGTGCACACAGTGAGCTACAGCGAGCTACAGCGAGCAGGCTCATTGCGTAACCTTGCCACACTCATGATATCTATGCTATGTAGCAGACTGCAGCTACATGCAACTGTAGTGTGTATGTGCAGCATTTGCTTTGTGCACAACAGGGATGGAGTGTACACTCGCGGTCATGTGCTCCAGTCTGGCCATGCTATGGGGTGCGGATCGACTTTGTCCTGCACTAGCTTAACCTAAGGATAGTAGCCACATCCAACCTGTGCGTTTTGAGCACTGTCAATAGCTCAGTATAAAGCAATGTCTGCCAAGCCGTCTAGCCAGGTGCGGCCAGGAGTGAGTGTGCTCGCAAGCGTATGTTTGGTCTGACCTTAAGTTTCGTGTGGTTCGAGGCTAGTTGAGTATTTAAAGCTAGTTGAAATTAGTGAGACTGTATGACTAGGACACTGATTTGTGCGTCGGCCAAAGTTTATTCCTATGCGGGCAGCCACGGATGAGCATGAGCAGGCAATGTTTGGCTTCTTCTGTAAGTATGTATTTCTTATTAAAATTTGAAACACAGATTTTTACTTACTGGTCCAAACACCATTCTTTATGGACATCAGCTATAAGCTGAAAGAAGTCGTCTATGGGAATCTTGCATATGATGACATATGCGAGCTGCTGGCAGCATAGAAGTGGGTGAGGAAGAAGGCCTCATTTGGAAAAAGTGTTGGAGAAAATTGTGGCTTAGCACTCCGTTTGTGAGCTCCACACATCACACGTACAGGCTGCAAAATTTGGCTGAGATGCTCACAGCAGTGTATGCTATTTGCGGACTATGCCTCTTTCATTTCACCAAGCCTGAGAGATGGTTCAGGACCCCTTTAATGCGATCAGCAGTCTTGGGATGCTTCACACACTTCTGACATCAGAATGACACATTTGGAGATATGTGCCACCAAACTCGCCACAAAAATAAACTGTTATGCTTATTTTTTAACAAAATGCTCTTTGATGCATTGAAGCACAAAAGTAAGTGAAATGCCTATGTATTTTGTCCCACACTTGGGGGAACATCTTGAAACTAGTGTTATCTTGGAGGTTCATTTCAAGTGGATATGTCTTGCAAACTCACCAACTAGAATTTGTAACTTGCAATATGTGCCATAAAGCAATTAAATTAATTAATAATTTTTGTTTATTAGTAGAATATGTGTTTTGATTTCTCGTGTTAGTAATGTTCACCTTTTCAAATAATCGAACTCAAGGACTAGAATTATGCTATTTACCACAGGCAATTTTTAAAAATTCTGGAAAACCTTAAAATGAGCAGCCCCTATAGTCTGCTTCCTGAAAACTTTGTTATTTCGTGCAATAGATGCATGTACACTGTTGAGAAGCTGGACGTGCAGTCCTGGCATCAGAAAGAACTAGTGGATCAGACAAGTGCATAGAAAAGGAAAGAGATGATAAGGTTGATGTTCAAAATTTGCCACCATAAAAGCCAGTGAAGGGTCATGTATAAAAATATTTTAACAGAAAGACAACACAAATTTTGGGCAGAAACAAAAACTGAAAAAATTATGCCATATTTTGGGACTATAAAAACCGAAAATGCTGAAGCCTATGTATCTTCTATGCTATCTCCTCATTTCAAAGTAGCACTAAACATTTAAAGAAACCTTAAATTCCAAGAACTGTAGGGCTTAGAGAGAATGAAAGATGCTCAACAGACAACTAAACAGTATTTCTCTGGAGTGATGGAAAGTTTTGACAAAACACGTGGCAGTTAAAGGGAAGGAGTCATTTTATACTGTATAATGCAGATCTTAGTCTTTTACAAACCACAAGATATTGTGCGATATATATTTATAGGGGCTCTTTCGAAACTGTTTCTCATTGTTCTAAAACCAAAACAATGGCATCAGCAAATATTGCAGATCACAATTTCAGCATAATATTCCTTACTGTCATCGACCAAAAAAAGAATTTCGGAAAGACTTTTTGCCATTGCTATGGACACCTTGCTGTACATTTGAAGAATTACAATTAAAGAAGTAATATTAGTAAAGATCTTGTACAGGCATTCTTTAATTTCTACAGAAAAGTGGCACTAATTTTGCCTTGGACGAGGGATAGTTGGTAGTTAGCAGAGAAATAAATTCATGTTAAATTGGATAATAACTGCATTTATCTTGCACTCAGCAGTTCTTTTTCCTATTTATAGCATTAAGCTTTGTTTACCTCTGCGTATACCGAGTGTCATTCTCTCATTTCAGGACCATTTTGCCTGGCATGACCAAAAGGTGTTTTTAGACCTTTAGCTGGCGATCCCTTAGCCTGTACTTCTTTCTTCGTAACTTAAACACAGCTTTTAATTCCACAAAAGTGCCAGCATCAGTTTGAAATTATATTTTCTTCTCTCAGTGTCAGTCTTGTGCATTCAATTCTATTAACACCAGGGTGCAAGAACGAAATATTTTTCACTCTGGTTTTAGTTTCGTCCTACTGAAAAAGGTTCCGTTCCAGTTTTGCTCTGGAACAACAACAACAACAAAAACATCAGTGACCATTCATAACAGCTTTTGTTGGCATGCAAAAATTTTAGAAGCAAATTAACAATAAAAACAATATTTATTTTCCTCAATAAGTGAATTATGAATTCTGAGATCATGCTCAGTGCTTTGAGTCAAGGCACTGTTCCGATAAATCAAACTTAAATGGACATGAACAAACAATAAACCTTCGGTAACAAAGCGTTGTTCCCGTGAGAAATGAAACGATAAGCTCTTCAGCGTGCAAGCCCTGGGCTTCGCTACAATGCCAATCTGCTAGTGCACCGAGCAGCAGGCTTAAATTAGTGAAGCATTCAAACGGATACGAGCTTATACGGATCCTGATGTTGCCTGACGTCGGTTGTTTTGGATTGCTGACTTTCCCTTTGAAACGAAAACCAATCAAGAATATTTTGGTTTCACTCCGAAACAAAATAATAAATAATGTTTCGGTTACGTTTTCGTTTTGGCCAGAAATGTCATATTGTTTTGTTTTTCGTTTTCCTTCCGTTCCGACACACTGATTAACATAAAGCTTTTGTACTTTGTCTCATTTTCCTCACATTGCAATTATTTATTAGCTCAACCTGGAGTAGGACGTGGAAAGCCAAACTGGGTGACTTATCTGACTTATCAGCTAAGACGTGGCTGCATAAGAGGGTCCTTCATAACAGACCCATTTTGTGGTTCATCTCACTACAAGCTCCTCAGAAGGCTTGACATCGCTCACTACTTTCCCTCTCCATCATCACAGGTATTTATGGCGGCAGCACTGGATGACAATTAAATGTTTTAGTGGCACTGCTCAGATTTGTTGCCTGTGGTTCTGGCTGCATTTCATATTTGACTCATTGTATGCATGAAGTGGCTACAAAAGTGCACAGAACAACATGTAATAAAGCTCACGTGAGCAAGCTAATGCAGCGGTGGCTGCTCACCTTCACAGGAGAGGCCATGGGAGGTCACACCTGACAGGGCCTCCTTGCAAACATTGCAGTAGGTGGGACGTGCATGAGACGTCACGTACCAGTTGTGCTGCCCAGACAGAAAATCCTGCTGATGTTCTGTGCCCTGCATGCAAGACAAATGCAAAGCAAATGAAGGCTAGCCACACACAGAAGTCTTGCGAAGGACTTGGAATTTTGGTTTCTTGAACTGCATCTAGCTGCTATTTTCTTGCCTCAGAAATTTCATTGTGGTAAACCTATGCACATTTTCTTGCAACAAGGTGCGCATGTGGACAGGTTGTATCAGAAAATTTTCCCCTTAAGTATTTTTTGCAACTTTCCATTACCAAATCACAGGCATGCAGGACAGCAAAAATCTATGGCTGGTGCTGGGTGAAAAATTTCATGCTTGGTTTTGTTAAATTATAAAGATCACACCATCAGATGCATGGCCTCCAAGATTTGCTCGCACTGGCAGGTTTTGCTCCAGCCGTCCCATTTGCACAAGAGAGGGCAAGTTCAGAGTGGTGGGCGTGGCTTGGTGAGAAAAACAGGATCTTGCACTGCTATATGACCCCTTTTTATTAGAAAATTATCAAACAAACCTAACTCGCAGGACTAAGTGTGTCAGTCCAAATGCAAACATTCAAGGTAAAGAGTCACTGACAGAGCAAACACAATGAATGTTTCAGCTAAGGTACAGCAAGCTTTAACAAAGGTTTCATTGCAGACTAAAGAAAAGCCATGAATGCTGCGGCGCACGCTTGCGTGCCATTGACTGCTGCGTACTGCAGCAGTTTCATGGCTGGATGGTACGAGAAATTGTGCACGAAGCATGACTATATAAATTATGCAATTATTTACTTGTTTATTAGTATAATGCAGTTGGTGCCGAAGCAGCCAATATTATTGCGGGATGTCGTGTCTGCCGAAGGACGAATCCCAACATAAAAACGTAACGCTTCTTTGTTCGACTAACGATGGCAGTGGATGGGCATACCAACGCTACGTTCGTCCCAGTAGCGGAAAGTAGAAGGCGGTCTTTCTCAGCCAGGCAGCCTGTTTTTATAGCCACCGTCGGTGATGCATACCTCGGGTGACGTGGCGGTGGCGCTATGTTTTATCGACCATGCAGTCCAGCGTGCAGCTGTGTTATGCTGGGCCAGATGATAAGAAGACGGAGGGTGCGCAGAAATGTGCACGGAGTGTGTCGCCACATTATTATTACGAATAGCATGATTGAAATGTTATTACACGACTACAAAAATCTGCATGTCTCATGCCATCCGCATGTCTGTCTGCTTACAGCATGTTTATTTTATTTATTTTAAGGAAATATATTTATTTATGAATACCTTACAAGCCTTCAGGAAGGTACTAGGTAAGGGAAAAACTATGGTTACATCAGCTGATACAAGTATTATTTGACAAGGCCGGTAAAAAAAAAAATGCGTCAATGTAACGAAAGCTTTATTTGCTTAACGTAAAAGCGTGCAAGATCCATACAGTAAATACAAAAGGTACAACTGAAATGAAAACTAAGAAAAGCAAGATCCAAGTGCACACAGTAAGACCCTAGTAAATATTCCACGAATATCATCACACTACAGTGTAGGCGCACAACGGGTCAATTTCCATATGAATTGCTGACCGACCGCAATGCAAAGCGCAAAAGAAAGAAAGAAAGAAAGAAAGAAAGACGGAGTGTCCCCATAATTGCTATCGCAATAAAACTCGCGCCGGCAGTGCGCTCGGTAGGGAGTGAGATATGTAATGGCAGACGTAGTAGCAGACGACGCGGTTGCTCCCACCCTTTAGGGAGCGGCGGCGAAGGCGAGGCGCGCCAGGAGACGGGTAGAAATGGCCTCGCCTAGAGTTACTGTATATGCTACCAAAGCTACCTTTGGTAGCATATACAGTAACTCTAGGCGAGGCCATTTTTACCCGTCTCCTGGCGCGCTAAAGCGCGTTTTCCCGCGACAAGCGCTGGCGTGGCTCAGTGGTAGAGTAGCTGACTCTCGCGCAGCAAGCCTGGGTTCGATCCCGGCGGCCGCTGGGAACTTTATTTCTCATTCCTGGCGGCCTACAACCGCCTACGCTGTAAAAGCAGGGAAGAGATTGATACAACCGGATTCATTACGAGCATGAGGCAGATTAAAGAGCTGTAAAAAAAATTCTAGAATGAAAAGCATGCGTACCATACCTGAGTAACTCAAGCAGGCTAGGTGACTGCTTATCACCGCCCTGTTTCAAAGGGGATAGATAATCATAAACCAACATGCTGACGCTTACTAACTCCGTTATCACTCAGGAATTATTCGAGGCTCCAGCACTGCAGTAATGCGGGTGCAAGTTCTCGACCTGCGAGCAAGACGAATGTGCTTCTCTTGTGGAACACATCACGCCCATCTCTGTGCTTTTCAGGGCTTAATTCTCAGTGCACTTGTGGAGTATACCACCCGCCTACATCGCGGTGATGGATGAACAACATCCCGAGGTCCCTCCCGGTTCCTGTTCAACCGTGGACATCGCTTCGAGGAAGCGAGGAAATACATCGAGCGATAGCGAGGACACAGAGCTGTACTCCACATCAGGTGACAAGTCTTCGGAAGGCAGCTTTCGACCAGTCCTGTACCGCAAGACCAACCGAAGAATTATCAACGCATCTTCGGCGTCAAATTCGACACCTGAAAACTGCGCCTCAACAATGGCCTCACTCCATGCTGTTCGTGCCACAGAACGCTACTCACAGCCTATGTGTCCTCAACAGGTAAGCACTCTCCGTGTATCTAGAAAACACCGTGCCGAACGAGATCAAGGATGTCAGCATACACACTAGGAGAAACACCCTGGCAATCGATGTGATGAACTCCAGCACGATGAACACACTACAACATGCTGCTAGACTTTCGATTCCTCCATGGTGCCTCGCTCAGCCAAAGATCAACCTGACAATACCTGGCATTACAAAAAAAGCTGATCTATCATCACCGGTCCTTAAACAGCTCATGTTACCACTTTTGCATGAGAACTACCGTGACTTTACGCCTATCTACACTGTTGGATCTGTCCTGCCAAACAGTTCCGCTGCGTCAATCGTGATACCAGCGAAAGTTACAACAACCAAACTTAAGACAACATTGATGGCAGCAGAGCTTGCAGCAATATATCGCTTTTCATTACGTACATTGGTGATGAACCCCCACACAAGCGCTCTTCTGCGATTCAAAGCTAGGCGGCACTGCAGTCTCGTATACTGTCACTTTTACGACGCGGACCGCACGAACAGCTAGTATTTCAGATTATAGAGACGATGCACAATATAAATGATGCAGGTCATGGCATGAAACAACTTTCTAATGGCTTCCAAGTCACTGCGGGATTCATCATCATCATCATCATCATCATCATCAGCCTGGTTACGCCCACTGCAGGGCAAAGGCCTCTCCCATACTTCTCCAACTTCCCCGGTCATGTACTAATTGTGGCCATGTTGTCCCTGCAAACTTCTTAATCTCATCCGCCCACCTAACTTTCTGCCGCCCTCTGCTACGCTTCCCTTCCTTTGGAATCCATTCCGTAACTCTTAATGACCATCGGCTATCTTTCCTCCTCAGTATGTGTCCTGCCCATGTCCATTTCTTTTTCTTGATTTCAACTAAGATGTCATTAACTCGCGTTTGTTCCCTCACCCAATCTGCTCTTTTCTTATCCTTTAACGTTACACCTATCATTCTTCTTTCCATAGCTCGTTGCGTCGTCCTCAATTTAAGTATAACACTTTTCGTAAGCCTCCAGGTTTCTGCCCCGTACGTGAGTACTGGTAAGACACAGCTGTTATAAACTTTTCTCTTGAGGGATAATGGCAACCTGCTGTTCATGATCTGAAAATGCCTGCCAAACACACCCCAGCCCATTCTTATTCTTCTGATTATTTCAGTCTCATGATCCGGATCCGCGGTCACTACCTATATGCCCTAAGTAGATGTATTCCCTGACCACTTCCAGTGCCTGGCTATCTATCGTAAACTGGTGTTCTCTTCCGAGACTGCTAAACCTTACTTTAGTTTTCTGCAGATAAATTTTTAGATCCACTCTTCTGCTTTGCCTCTCCAGGTCAGTGAGCATGCATTGCAATCCACTGAGTTACTAAGCAAGGCAATATCATCAGCGAATCGCAAGTCACTATGGTATTCTCCATTAACGTTTATCCCCAATTCTTCCCAATCCAGGTCTTTGAATACCTCCTGTAAACAAGCTGTCAATAGCATTGGAGAGATCGTATCTCCCTGCCTGACGCCTTTCTTTATTGGGATTTTGTTGCTTTCTTTATGGAGGACTGTGGTGGCTGTGGAGCCGCAATAGATATCTTTCAGTATTTTTACATACGGCTTGTCTACACCCTGATTCCGTAATGCCTCCATGACTGCTGAGGTTTCGACAGAATCAAACGCTTTCTCGTAATCAATTAGGCTTTTAGGCTTCCTCCGTTCCTGAGAGCATGTTCAATTCTATCCATATTATACTTCCTTATGTCAGCTGTCTTACGCTTGTTGATTACGGTAACTTCGAAAGTTCTGCCAGTTCTATTCTAGCTGTAGGGTTAGTGGCTTTCATACATTGGCATTTCTTGATCAGATCTTTCGTCTCCTGCAATAGCTTACTGGTATTCTGTCTAACGGAGTTACCACCAACTTTTATTTCACACTCCTTAATGATGCCACAAGATTGTCGTTCATTGCTTCAACACTAAGGTCCTCTTCCTGAGTTAAAGCCGAATACCTGTTCTGCAGGTTAATCTGGAATTCCTCTATTCTCCCTCTTACCGCTAACTCATTGATCGGCTCCTTATGTACCAGTTTCTTCCGTTCCCTCCTCAGGTCTAGGCTAATTTGAGTTCTTACCATCCTATGGTCACTGCAGCGCACCTTGCTGAGCACGTCCAAATCTTGTATGATGCCAGGGTTAACGCAGAGTATGAGGTCTATTTCATTTCTAGTATCGCCGTTCGAGCTCCTCCACGTCCACTTTCGGCTATCCCGCTTGCGGAAGAAGGTATTTTATCCGCATATTATTTTGTTCTGCAAAATCTAGTAATAACTCTCCGCTATTCCTAGAGCCTATGCCATATTTCCCTACTGACTTGTCTCCAGCCTGCTTCTTGCCTACCTTGGCATTGAAGTCACCCATCAGTATAGTGTATTTCGTTTTGACTTTACCCATCGCCGATTCCACGTCTTCATAGAAGCTTTCGAGTTCCTGGTAATCATGACTGGATGTAGGGGCGTAGACCTGTACAACCTTCATTTTGTACCTCTTATTAAGTTTCACAACAAGACCTGCCACCCTCTCGTTAGTGCTATAGAATTCCTGTATGTTACCAGCTATATTCTTATTACTCAGGAATCCGACTCCTGTTTCTCATCTCTCCGCTAAGGCCCGGTAGCACAGGACGTGCCCGCTTTTCAGCACTGTATATCCTTTTTTTGGCCTCCTAACTTCACTGAGCCCTATTATATCCCATTTACTGCCCTCTAATTCCTCCAATAGCACTGCTAGACTCGCCTCACTAGATAACGTTCTAGCTTTAAACGTTGCCAGGTTCATATTCTAATGGCGGCCTGTCCGGAGCCAGGGATTCTTAGCACCCTCTGCTGCGTCGCAGGTCTGACCGCCGTCGTGGTCAGTTGCTTCGCAGCTGCTGGGGACTGAGGGCCGGGGTTTGATTGTTGTGTTCATATAGGAGGGATTATTGGCAATGAACGGGCCGATCAAGCCACCCGTTCAGCCCATACTGAGTACCACCACGTACCAATACCACAATCGACGCAGCACAGAAGCTTCGCCTGCAGCTTGCTCGCCAGTGCACCACGTCGCAATGGAATGAGCCACATTTCAGGAATTCCCGACTATACTTTCTTGATCTCACATTAAGCCTTCGAGTCCCATCAAAGCTCCACCGTGGAGCGCCATGCTTTTGTGTCAACTGCGGTTGGCCGTTGCTTTTACCAAAGCATATATGCGTTCCGCATAGGGATGGCCAACACCGCAACCTGTGAACACTGTGGCTGCATGAAGGATCGATTGGCCATATTCTGTGCGACTGCCTTCAGTACAGTTCACAAAAGGAATCCCTTCGCCATGAACTCAACCAGCTGGATGACCGACCACTATCGGAAGGAATTCTATACCATCGACAGGACCTAACGTCACAGAAGAAGGCCACGCAAGCGCGATCTACCGGCCTTTGTGAACGTCTCTAACTGGAACGCCCTTCGTGTGTGCATCTCTATGTTTGAAGTAGTGGCTTAGCGCAAATAAAACCATGGACACAAGGAAGACAGACAAGGACAAGCGCTTGTCCTTGTCTGTCTTCCTTGTGTCCATGGTTTTATTTGCGCTAAGCTACTACTTCAAATATGGACGACCAACTAGCCCAACAGTCAACTCTTCTAGAATTCATGTCTCTATGTGTGCATTATTTTTTTTAACCTTTTCCTCTCTGTCCTGTTTCTAACCCCTATCTCCCAACCTCGGTGTAAGGTAGCAAACTGGAGACTAATATCTTGTTAGCCTCCCTGCCTTTCCTTTTCATCTCTTTCTCTTTTGACCTGCAAACACTTCACAACCTTGCTTGCATCGGAATGTTGCAAAGTGTAATGGCCTACCGAAAGCACAACAAAAAATAAGCATGAAGCACCGCCATCTAAATAGAGACTCTGCGAACAAACAGACAGAGCAAATAAGCGCTGTTGTTGCCAACTCACCGTCATTTTTTAATTTGTAGTGACAAGCCGGCGGCACCAATGCAATGAAGAAAATGTGTGTGCTTTATGCCCGGGCCTTTCAGAGTGCAATTTGCATACTGAACCTCTGCACCAAAGTCTACAATTAATCCATCTTTCTCGTCGTCACACTTCATTAACTTTAGCATCGCTGTATGCTTATCTCTGAAATCTACCCGCGAACAAGAGAGAGCCAGAACGGTTTACAGACCTAGTTTCGTTTTCTCTGCCGAGATAAATAAATAAATAAATAAATAACAGGGGGAGAGGGTGGGGCTTCGTTCTAATGTACTTTGTATCTCTAATGGAAGTATCCAGGAGCATAAGAAAACGTACAAAAATAACTTTCTGTAGGAAACTATATCCAGGAGTGTGTCGACCAGGAGCACATAATGGCGACATATATGACTAGCTTTGCTTGGCCGGTTTCCAAGTCGGCAAAAATGCATGCGCTGCTATTCCACTCGTGCGTTCTGCGCTCTCACCTGGTGGTTTCGAACTATGCAGAGCCATATGCCATCGGCCCACACGTTCTCGCACGCGCTGTGGCATTGTACCATTATTCGCGACATCATACCTGGCTGGTTGATGTGCTACGCAAAACACACGTGTGCATTGCCCGAACACAGCCTCACTCGTTTTCGCTTCCGCACGTTCAACGGAAGTCTCGACCAGGAAGCGGTTATGGTTGGAATGGGCTTCCCGCACTACACAGCGCCAGGGACGTGCAGACGCGCACGCAGTTCGCGTGCTGAACCGGAGCACACTTGAAAGAAGGGATCTTACCTCGTAGAAATCCTTGTTGCAGACGCTCTTCAGGGCCGAAATCCAATCCTCCATTTCTTTCCTCGTCTCGGCGCACAAGATGATCCTCCGGAAGGGCGTGATAATCTGTCGGCACGACGCCCACACACATTCATAGAGTATAGGTGCAATACGCGTGTGCCTTTTGTCAATTAAAGCAAAACTATCTGTGGTGAAGGGTTGCAGCATTTCTACGGCACTCTACACACCGTGCATGTGACCGCGACACAGCTGGTACAGCCACTCGTCCCGATCGCCCTTTTTGGTTTTCGCAGGACGTCAGAACTGAACGCTATAGCTTGACCACGAACCGAACGCTTCCTTGCAATGTGTCTGCACTCCGGGGCGGTTTTTGTCTCACAGTCGTCATGGATATATAACTCGCGATAATTTAATCAGGAACGCTACAGACGCACAAAGCGGTCTAGACCCCCGGGAACACAGAGCATTAAATAAATTTAATGTCAACAAGAATATACGAGAGGAAAAGTGGACCTCAAAGTGGAGCAAAATACTGCCGCCACAAGGAGACTTTCGAGCCCGTGGAAGCTTTTGCCAATTACTTCTGATGCCCCTGCCTAATTATAGTTTGCGTTATTCTGCTTTGGAATAACGTTTGGAGTAATAACAACGAAACGGCTACCACAAGCGCCAGCTACTGATATGCCAATGAATTAACTTCATATAGTTTCAAATATATTTTGCCAAATCTACGTAAATCACTATCGCCCAGATCAGCCCCTTTTTTTTTTCACCTTCATCCATAGCATCAACTTTGACTCGAACGTCAAGCTACTGAGCAAGAGGCATTGTCAGAATTAGCCTGCATGCAGCCAGACACGCCCAGATATATTTTGCCATCTAAATATACAGAGACACATGAGCGCACGGAACATTCAAACCATGGGAGCAATTTTGTCCGATTTCATTCAACTGTACCGTGCTTTATCGACACATTTTTTCACCAGGAGAAACTTGCACGCATCGATCAAAGCCCGTTGAAGATATACCGCCTCCCTCAAAAGTTTTCGGAACATGGAATCCGAGTAAAATCTAAATCTAGACACCGACAGGTCCTTCAAACGAAAGGCAAAGTTGGTACTTCTCCATACAATCACCACATTCCTGACATACATTTCACACTCTGTGGTGAAATCGCGAGAAAATTTAACTTATTCTCTTTTTCCGTGCTCCGAAATATTCTGAGGGCGGCTGTACATTCGCAAGGTATATTACGTAACGTAACTCTCAACCGCAAGGGCACGTGGGATATATATGGCGCCGACGCGCTGAGAACTCACCTGAAAACTGTGGTTTGCATTCTTTGTACTGCATTCGGCCACGCTGAGCTCGGTGAGATCAATCTCCTCGAAAATCACAGACTGCGCCGGGATGGGAAAGGGTCGTTGGGAAACGAAAAGCAAACGAAACAGGGTGTGATCAGAAAGAGCTTAAACTGCGCATACACGTCATTATAATGCAATCTGGGCGGGAACGGAATGATGCAGATATGGCATCGGAGCCTGCGCGCGAGGATTTCTCTTACAGCGAAGCAACTTATTTGCGGCAAGCAAAGAAGGAACATTTCGAAACTGGGCGTTTTCTAAATCGATCGATCGTTAGCGCTAGATCGAAAAGTAATGGATCTTGTCGCCACTGCAAAGCTACAAGACGCCACTGCACAAGACGCCATAATTGTATACCCTGCCTTACGAAAACCGCGCCGCATTGTTGAAGCTACAGAGCGGACTTCGCAGCCGATACAAGGAGCCGGGCTGGCAGAGTAGCAAAATACCGCTCAACGTACCGTTAAAGGGACAACTTAATTTTGACACAAAGCAAAATAAAGTAAGTTTGGATTGATAATTATGTATTCTGTCACGCTATAAAAAAAAAGAAATACTAGAGAAATCGATGGCCAAACTATCATTTCTTGAATACCGCACCGAGGGTCAGCGCTAGTAAACGTCACATGACGTCAGGGCTTTCAAAGTACGTTCTTAAATTATTGTATTCGGGCCATTTTGTCTTCCTAGGCTAAGCCTTTGTTAAATTTTTTTTAATGCAGTGTGGTCCCTCTTTACCGATAATTCATTGATCACAAGTTGTGGAGGTTCGTATAGTCCTCTTGCGTTCTCCAGGGTAGTGTACGTCACCGCTGCCGACCAGTTGTTACGACGCCTGTTTTTCGAAGCTCGACCGACGTTACTATTGGGTAGCGTAGCGTTGTAGGCAGGCTGCAGGCATCCGGTATAGACCATGGCGACCAGGCAAGGACGAGACGATTTCTAGTGCGAAACTTACACAGTTTATTCAATGGTGGGTGAAAGATGAGAAGAAGAGAATGAAGTGAAAAAGTACATTGCGGGGCCCTTTAAATAGGCCCACTAAAGTCGTAGGCAGGATTTTGCTCACGTCGACACCACGAGACAGGCACTGAGTCCCCATCGGTGCTTTGCGGCAGCTTCTTCTCTCCTGGGCGAGGTTGCACGTCCCCATTGTTAATTGTGGCCATGTTGTCCCTGAGATCAAGAAGTTTGCAGGGACAACATGGCCACAATTAGTACATGACCGGGGTAGTTGGAGAAGTATGGGAGAGGCCTTTGCCCTGCAGTAGGCGTAACCAGGCTGCTGCTGATGATGATGTTACTTTGCGGCTGCTCCCGCACTCTTACGTGAACCTGGACGGGCTCGCCTCGGTCCGCAGGTATCAATCCGCAGGTCCGGGATCGTAGGCGCTTATACTTTCTTCTAGGCGACGTTGGTTCGCGGAAAGGGCGTCTGGTTGTGGATGGGTAGCTGACTGTGAATAGGCGACTGATCCGTTCTTCTAGGCGACGTTGGTTCGCGGAAGTTCTCCTGTAGAGCTTGACAGTTCGTGGAAAGGGTTCTAAAGCCGCACACACACAAAGGGGCCTGTAAGCACTCCAGTGCGCCAGCCAGACCAGCAACCCCCTTCTTTTCGATGAGGCACGGTGGTCGAGCATCCTTTTTGCCCGGGGTGCTAGACGCCAACCGTAACAGTCCCCATGACATCGCGAAGAGCCGTGCAGAGCTGAACAACTTCACGGCGACGTCGCAGTGTCCTTCTTTCGTCCCTGCGAGTTTTCACGATTACCAAGCCTCCTCTAACGGTAAGAGAGGCCGGCTTGATATAGAAGAACTGTAGTTTACTAACAAGCTTACATTCAGCTTGACGTAGTCGCTGTTGTTTAAGAACTGCACACAGATGTATACGATGTAAGTTACATTATGTATACAGACCCGGCTGTCCAATGACATACACACAAACATACTTTCTATAAAAGGAAAGTAAAGTAAGCAAGCCAAAAAAAATGGGAGGGCGACTTAGCTTCGCCTTTAAGAGTGGAACGCGATAGCATTCAAAGATCCCCGACTGCTTCCTCACGCTTCCCAGCAACTGCAGCTTATGTAAATGTAATGTTTTCCTGGTAACGCTGGCGGCGAACGCTATGCACGAAGGCGAGCTTTCTCGTTTTTTTTTTTTTGATGGTTGTGGGGTTTAGGGCTCTCGCGGTGGTTGTGTGGAGCCATTGCGTTGCGTTTCCGGGGGCTCCGCATCCCTCTCTTCCCTGCCTGGACGGGGTGGCAGCGGGTCGTAAAACACTGTCACTCGGCTGTCATCCCGCCCACGGGAAGGTCAACAGGCTTTCCCCACTCGTCGACTTTTTGGCGGGAGTCCGGCCCTGCTTGCGTACGCTCCGGGTACGCGCGCGCAAGACGGGGCCCGGATCGAGAGACCACATCGGGGCGTCTGAAGGTGCGTATGGCCTCGGCGGGCGCGCGCGCTTTTCCGTCGTCTCGATATCCTGAGGCAACGCCTTCTGACCGTGCCCCCGTCTGTTCGTCTGTCGTTTCTCTCTATTTCCCTTTTCTCTGCTGTGGGGCGCGCGATGGCAGGCGCTGACCGAAGGATAGGCAGCCTCTCACTGCTAGATTATTTGTTCTCTCTGTCGCGGTGCGCCGTTAACGGCCACCGGCGACCATTTGGCCATGTATTGTGTCGCAATTAGATTCGGACGTATTGATAAAGCTGGTGTTTGTATCGAATCCCCGGCTTAATAAATGCCATTTCTTCTTTCCCGAGTGCTTTGCCTACCTTGCTCCGCGCGCGGTCTCGCTTTCCCCTCCGGCGGGGCGCGTATCGGCACACGGAGCGGGCCGGCTCGGTGTGCTCGAAACCGCGGTGGTCGTTCCGGCACGCGCGATATCGGAGCGTGCGCGCCGTGAGCGTAGCGAGGAGACCACATGGTGTTGCAAGGAACCGAGCGGGCCGCGCCGCTCCTGTATACCCTGTCACGTACACGGATGGCCTTAACCGTGGTTAAGCTAATTACGGTTATGGCTAACCACGGCTACTGCTAGCTACACGGCAAACATAACCGCAGTTAGTCCCCTAACCATGGTTTTCGCAAACCGAGCTTGGCAATCGCAGTTTTTCCTTGTAAACCGAGAACAAGACAAGATGGCGGACGCCACGACTGTGAGCGCAGGGTTATCGGAAATATGGTCCCTATAGAATATCTGAAATGTCGAGCCAAAAGCGTATTAATTGTCCAGCCGCGACAACGCGGGCACTATAGTACGCGTTTGGCAAGACAATCTCGGCTCATTGCGCTCAAACACGCGCTAACGCTCGCGCATATACGCCAGAATTGTGGGTGTAGTAAACGCGCCGGACCGCCACGAGGTGAAGGATCTTAAAATACGAAGCAGCTGGGGCTGTAAGATTTGGAGTCGGGCTCGTAGGACGATCGGAGGACACTTGGGGCGACAGGACTAGACGAGCAGGATTTATTTACATTATTTACAGTTTAAACAAGTCATACATCGACAGTCTAGCGTGACTCCCAAATGGAGCCCGCAAGACGAAGCATACAGCAAACGAGCGCACAGCTCACGAGTACATTGACGAGCACAGAGCACGACGACGAGCACACTCTGGCAGCCGACAATCGCTGCTTATAAGCACTCCGTTCGACGCCATTGTTCGACGTCATCATTCGAAAGCATCGTTCGACGTCACCGTAGACCAGCCGACTCTCCGCGGGACAGTTTACACACACACACACGCACACACAAGTTTCAGTGCCCCCTCCGAAGGCAGATGACCTTTGCAGCGCGGCCGTCCTGTTATCCATTGTCCTGCGTCCCCGTAGTCAGGTGGTCACGCCCGAACCCATCCGGCGCCTCTACATTCCAGAGCTGCCTTTCTCCTGTTCTCCGAACGAGGCGCTTGGTGGATGAACGCCGCCGTAGTCAAGTTCTTCAAAGGAAGTTCACGGTTGGTTAGCGCTGTCCTCGCTGGTTCTCTGAAGGGCGCCAGCAACCCGGATCGGTCGACGCACCTGCAGCGGACGCACCTGCAGCAGTACCCCTGAAGGCCGATCCTAACAGGGCTCAATATGGAGAATCTTAGCACGCGCTATCGGTAAGTACTGAAGCCGTTCTTGTGACATATGTAACTATAAATTCATTGCGTGCACTGTAGCGGAAACAGACGATGTTCCCTAAGCCTCCGACCTAAATCGGCAGCTGGAAAAGGGGGTTTGCGTTTGAGTTTCCGCGTAACAGAATTATGCTTTCTCGTATATTCAAATTAAAATGCGACGCTATCATGTCTCTATAGGTTGTGTGCAAGTCGTACTTTACAAATTTTCTGACGCATTTTACTTCTCAAACATTTACATTTGACCAGTGGCGTAGCAACAGGGGGGGCCGGGGGGCCGTGGGCCCCGGGTGCATGGGGCCAGTAGGGGGGGGGGGGGGGGGGGGTGTCATATACGTTTTAAGACACCCGAAAATTGTTGATATCCTCGCCTTTCTCGACTACACCGGGGGGGGGGGGGTGACAGAAGAGCTAAGGGCCCCGGGTGCCAGACGACCTAGCTACGCCACTGCATTTGACACATTTTCCGACACATCTTACGCCACGTGGAAGGCCTGCGTTGTTCGGGATGATTTTCTCGGGTGGGACGGGGAAGAGAGAGAAGCGCGACTCATATGCATGCATGCATCTGCATTATGAGTAAAATAAGGTTGTGTTCGCTCTGCAATAAGTACACTGCTATAGGCGTGACACACGAATGCCATTTCTCGAGTGTAGTCTGAAGAAAGAACTCGAGGAAGAGGACCTCTTCTTCGACGGCGGTGTCACCAACTCTCAGTAGAAGTCAATATAAAGCTCATGAGTCACGGGCCTTGCGACCGTATAGGACAATTGCAATTATTCTCACATGACCAAATTTTGTCGTTTATATATACTATTTCCCTGATTCCGTCTTTCTGGATTAGTTAGTCTCTTTGCTAATTATCTAAAAATTTCTACGTTACACTGCCTTACTTTCTCTTTTTAAGTGTTTTTCTTCCGATGTTAAAATAAAGCTGCACGCGAAGTTTGTGCGTGCACAAATTCAAAATGCAGAGCAGTTCTCGACGGCTGGAAAACGCGTAGAAAAGGCCCCCGTCTCACGATACCGAAATTTCGGAATGAAGTTGGGCGCAAGTGTTATGTGTGTAAAGAACATACAACTCATACTGGGTGCTTTCAGTTATCCGGATGCACGGCGTGGCTGTGTCTATTGCATCGAAATCGACAAGGCGTAAGTATAGCGCTGTTGTCTTCAATTTTCTTACGTATAAATACGCAACGATCGATATTTACGCACGGCCGAGATATATAGTGCTCACATATATGTCATCGCCGGCTTTCTTACAGTGTTGTAGCAAGGAGTGCGCAAACGATACGAGGCACTCACGCAGGATGAGCGCCTCGTACATTAGCGCGTGGCTTACACAGAATTCCAAGTTGGTCGAGCGCCTCTATACAACGAAATGACCTGTGTAACGAAGGAATAATTATGCCCCAGTTCTACTGGGAGCCGTGCGGTGCGCGACCTTTACAGCGAAGTGCACCTGTATAATGAATGATTTCGGATGCTATAAGCATTTCGTTATAAAGGCGTTCGACTTATAACATGGCGATGAAGGCATACTTCGCAGCGCCCGGACCACTCCAGGTATCTTTTGATCGGTCACAATTTTGTGCCTGTTACACTTAAGGAAAATAGTGCACGCACATGCGCAAAGGCGAATTTGTTTGGAAGACTGACTGCAAACACACAGGAAGGCGTTAACTTGCACGCGAGAACACACAGTTCAACCTCGATATAATGAAGTCTATACACAACCGTATTGCAGCGCCCTCAACCGCGCTTCGTGCGAAAGAACCGTGGCGAAGTGAGCGGCCGCGGCTCCGTAGGCATCGGCTTCACACAGTGCGTCTTCGACGGCGGCACGCGGTAAAGAAGCGCCGCGGCGCACGGTTGAGCGCGCATGCAATACGGTAGTGCACGGGCGCAGTCACGTGGCTTTATTTCACATTTCGCGGGTTTTCTTCACGCGCCGGAAAAAAATCGCCGCGCAGCATGTACGTTGCCACAAAAAAAAAAAAAAATGGATCGGTCGTTTTGTAATGTACTCTACAACGTGACGAAAGGCACTTGGCCCTAAATGGAATATCAAAAATTTGTCATAGTTGATCTCAGTTAGTTAACTCATCATCATCCTGGTTACGCCCACTGCAGGGCAAAGGCCTCTCCCATACTTCTCCAACAAACCCGGTCATGTACTAATTGTGGCCATGCCGTCCCTGCAAACTTCTTAATCTCATCCGCCCACCTAACTTTCTGCCGCCCTCTGCTACGCTTCCCTTCCTTTGGAATCCATTCCGTAACTCTTAATGACCATCGGCTATCTTTCCTCCTCAGTATGTGTCCTGCCCATGTCCATTTCTTTTTCTTGATTTCAACTAAGATGTCATTAACTCGCGCTTGTTCCCTCACCCAATCTGCTCTTTTCTTATCCTTTAACGTTACACCTATCATTCTTCTTTCCATAGCTCGTTGCGTCGTCCTCAATTTGAGTAGAACCCTTTTCGTAAGCCTCCAGGTTTCTGCCCCGTAAGTGAGTACTGGTAAGACACAGCTGTTATAAACTTTCCTCTTGAGGGATAATGGCAACCTGCTGTTCATGATCTGAAAACGCCTGCCAAACGCACCCCAGCCCATTCTTATTCTTCTGATTATTTCCGTCTCATGATCCGGATCTGCCGTCACTACCTGCCCTAAGTAGATGTATTCCCTCACTACTTCCAGTGCCTCGCTGCCTATTGTAAATTGCTGTTCTCTTCCGAGACTGTTAAACATTACTTTAGTTTTCTGCAGATTAATTTTTAGACCCACTCTTCTGCTTTGCCTCTCCAGGTCAGTGAGCATGCATTGCAATTGGTCCGCTGTGTTACTAAGCAAGGCAATATCATCAGCGAATCGCAAGTTACTAAGGTATTCTCCATTAACTTTTATCACCAATTCTTCCCAATCCAGGTCTCTGAATACCTCCTAATATACTAATCTAATCATACTAATACTAATCATACTAATCAAGCGCAATATAAAGACATATTTCCTAAGGAGCGCCACACGACGACAAACCATGTCGCTGGTTTCATTCAGTTGCGGTTAACCACTTCTTTTTTTTTTTGTTAATGCTTGTTTCAAGCTACGTGAAACATCCCGTACACAGTGCAACCGACGGTGGTCTGCTCCGGACCACCGTCAGTTACACTTCGCTCCTCGAGGAGGCAGGACGTGCGCGGCGAGCCCTGAACACTTTGCAAGCTGGAAAACGCGGTTTTAAGCACAGACCTGAGACGTAACGCTACCGCGTTTCTCTCACATTTACTGCTAACTCGCCAGTATTTTTTTATTTATTGCACCCGCTAGCACGTAGAGATTTTTCCGCCGTTCGCATATTCGAAGCGCGCTGCAGTGTCAGCGCTGATAAATCAGTACACACAAAACACCGCTTCGGTAAGCGAATTATGCAGATAACACGCAATATATCCCAGTTATATAGCAGTTCAATAGATGAAATCTTTTTTCAGTGCATACAGCCACCCAGCTAAAAAAAATATAGAGTACGGGTCCGAGGAAGGCGAAAGAACTTCGCGGGTCTTTTGAAAAGCTCCAACCGCGGGCGGAACCCCGCGAGTTTCCATTTATAGCTCGGCAAGCGTGGCCGCCTGTCAGCGCGCGTACGCTCCGAGAGATAAAGTTCGAGAGATAAGGCACGCGTCTTTAGATGCGTTCTTTTTTTTTTGTTCCATTCTCGGCATAAATACACTTGTAAAGGTCAGAGCCAGTCAGGTCCGAAGCACGAAAATGCCATGCAAGCAAAATAGAAAGAATAAAAGGACCGAGGTTCGCGATATTTCCCAGCCGGCGCGCAGAGGCCGGGCGTATTGAAATCCGCAAGTCTTTGCTTTTAACCGGGAGAAAGAGACAAAGCGGCAAACTTAATTCATATATTATAGTGAAGAAGAGTAATAATAAAATGGCTGTGGCTTAGGTAAGGTTAAGCCCAGGATGCGAAGCATACTAGCCTTTATTTTAGTTGTTGAACCACTGTTTAGCCTGGTGAACTGCTGTTGCTTGGCTATATTTGGTTCGGCTAGACGAAGAAACAACTCATGCATTACTTCTTCGCCTTCAAGAGTGGAACGCGACAGCGTTCCCGTCGACCCGCCAAGGGGTGTAAGACAATGGGCTACAGGGCAGCGACTACGCGCCCCGCATTGGACGCGGTGAGCGTCGAGCAAAGCAGCGTTCGGCGCGGCAACGAAATGTGCGCCTGAGCAAGAGACGCACGCCTTAGAAACAGCGCGTTTCTAAGGCAACACCGCATTCACTAGAGGCGCTTTTGTACCGCTTTGAAGCGTTGTACTCGTGGCTCAGTGGTAGCGTCTCCGTCCCACACTCCGGAGACCCTGGTTCGATTCCCACCCAGCCCGTCTTGCAAGAGTTGAGCCAAAGCCACTTCTCCTCTGTCGTGACGTCACGGTGTCACGTGATTTCATGGTCACCGCCGCGCCTGAGGAGCTGGGTTGAGCCCTCGTAATATGCTTCGCATAAAAAATGGCTGTGGCTTAGGTAAGGTTAAGCCCAGGATGCGAAGCATACTAGCCTTTATTTTAGTTGTTGAACCACTGTTTAGCCTGGTGAACTGCTGCCCAAGTAACCACGGATATCCGTGGGACGTCCACCATAAGTCCCAACGTCCATCCATCCGGATATCCAACACGGACGTCCGTGGGACGTACAGGAGAAGTCCATATCCTGTTTGGATGTCCGAAGGACATCCCACCGGGATGTCCATGGGACATCCCATTTTGAACGTCCGCTGGCTGTCCATAAATAGGCATGCCCAGGATATACACTAGTGAGTTATATATAAACTAGCATAAATATATTGCCGGAAATTTTAGTTTGTTCATATTATATTTGTTTATTTTTGTTCTCTATCGGACACAGTTCATTCTTTTTTCAAAGCAATATAAATATATTTCCAACTTGATATCAATTCTGCCCACTTTAACATCGCAGTATTAAAATACGATTTTTTTTTCTATCGGTGGGTCATACAAACAATTTGTAGTTTGCTTTAAAAAAAATGCTTGTGGATGACTAGCAGAATATATAAGCGCCCATTTGAAGCCACTTATTCGACCTAGAGCCAAGCACTCAAGTTATCCCTCATTATGAAAAGTTCCTGATCATAGAGTTTTGGTCCTGACCTCCGAACATGTAGGTTCAGGTTTATCATTGAAACAGGAAGTAAAACACGTTGTTGGGCTAGTTGGTGCATTGTATTAAGAAAAAAAAAACAGCAAAAAAAAAAGACGGACACAGGAAACATACACAAGACAGGACTCTTCCAGCCTCTTTCCTGTCTTCTCGTATGTTTCCTGTGTGCGCCTGTTTTTGGCTGGTTTCTTAAAACAGGAAGTTGTCTGCAGTGTTCAATTGTGCATACAATAATATCATTATAGGTAACAAAAACAAATCTCAAAGGCTACGCTTTTGGTGGCTGCGTGCGTTGAAAGCGATTACGAAAGCTATAATGCGTCAGAGCCGCCATGCATTGACAGTAATCTCAAAGGCTATGTTTTTCTGGCGCCGACAGCTTTAGCAGAAACTAAAAACTCGAAAATCAGATACCAAATATTCCCAGAATAAGTAAATATTTCACTGTGTAATAATAGAATATTTTAAAAACCTATTTATGTTTGCGTAGACGCACGTGGAAGTGTTACAACCTTGGCAAAGCAGAACGCTGCAGTCATCCAATCCAATCCAAGCTCTAGCCATCGTCGCCACGCCATTTTTCATTCTGCGATCGTTTTAAGGGCAGCGGAGCAGCGTTTGTCACCTTCCGTGCCTGCCGAAGTCTCCTACTCAGCTACCAAGGTATGACAGCTACATCGATTTCTTTTTTAATTCGTTTGGGTATTGAAATGTGTTTTCTTCACAGGTGCCAGGATGCCTAGACTGCGGGAGAAGCCGCACGCGCGAAAAAGAGCGTCGCTGGAAACAAAGACGATATTCGAGGACTTCGGATCTCGCACCGGCAGCCAGCAGTCAACAGCTCGAGAATTCGCAACTCTAGAACTGTGCAGTGGCGCGCATACCCCGCACGCATGCATTAACATGTGCGTTCGGGCTGTCCCTGCAAACATTTGCACGCCTTGTGATGCTGGTCGCTGCACAGAGGCGACATCGGAAGTTCAGGACGGTGGTTGTGACACTACGCGCACTAAGGACAATGTGCCTTGGTTCCCTGATGGATATACTCTACGTGACGCTTCGGATGGTTCACTTCGCTGTGAGAACGGAACAGGATCCCTTAGGAGAGGTGTACGCACAAGTCAATGCGGGTTTTCTGGTAAGCAGGACCCCGGAGTCTACGTTTGCTTTAGCTACCGCGGACTCTTCATCGGCGCCCTTTGATTCTCCTGGCAAACAGCTTCTCCTGGCTAATGCGCTCATGATCAGAGCTGTAGCCGTCAGTAGCGGCAATATCGCCTGCTGATCTCTACGAAAATAAAAAGCTCCTTTTAAAAAAGTGAAGAATATATTAGTTGTTTTTATCTACGAGTTTGTTTAATATCGTGAGAATATGGTCACTACGGCCACGGCGGGGACATTGTAAACGAGAGTACGCATTCAATGGCCAAGTGAGTTTTAATAATTGTAAGAACGCACTACGCCACGAGAAAGAGCTATTGTTTAAAGAAAGTGAAGAATATATTGATTGTTCTTCAGTAATAGTTCGTTTAGCCACGTCAGAATGTGGAGACATTGGGAACGAGAGTACGCATTTGACGGCAAGTTGACTTACGAGAACGCACTACGTCGCGAATACCATTTAAGCTGCAATACCATTAAGCATGTCCGTGTGGCACCCCGCGAATGACAAGTTTAAGGCATTAGCCAGTTAATGTCATTTTTTGTGCCCGTGTCGCAGAGTGCTAGTGAAGTGATGTAGTCAAGATTAATTCCTTCATGTCATTTCTGTTGCTTTCGCTGCTTAATAATGCTAATTGATGTGTTTTTGCTCTTTCTTTTTATTCCATGCTGCAAACTCAAATGTCAAAGCAGGGTGGGCAATAAGTATTTTTGTTCTGCTGTTCTCTACCTTGTTGTTGGGCTATTGAAATTGCAAGTTTTCTTCTTTATCCGTGTATTTATTTGTTCTTTGAACAGTACGCATATATCTGCTTATTGGTCTTTTTATGTATATGTATAAGGTGACAATAAACGTTTAATTGTATTTGGAAGTTGGTGTAAGTTCATTTCTCGTTTATTTAAAACAAGAATGCATTCAAGCATTAGACCAATGTAATATATATAATGGTCCGGTGCTTGAATGTGTCCCGGCCACTATTGTCGCTTCAAGGCATGTGTATATCTGGAATATCCCCGGGAAGACACACACACACACACACACACACACATATATATATATATGAATAAATATATATATATGAATATATATATTTATATATACATATATATATATATATCCTGAACGTCCCCTGAATGTCCATGCTGGATGTCCGCGTCGGACGTACTACGGATGCCAAAGCAATTACCTTTGGATTTCCCAGGGACGTCCCTCGGACGTACGTCGGACATTCATGGATATCCCACGGACATCCCGAATATCCAGAAAGGACGTCCGTCGGACGTCGCCCGGATATCCGTGGTTACTTGGGTGTTGCTTGGCTATATTTGGTTCGGCTAGACGAAGAAACAACTCATGCATTACTTCTTCGCCTTCAAGAGTGGAACGCGACAGCGTTCCCGTCGACCCGCCAAGGGGTGTAAGACAATGGGCTACAGGGCAGCGACTACGCGCCCCGCATTGGACGCGGTGAGCGTCGAGCAAAGCAGCGTTCGGCGCGGCAACGAAATGTGCGCCTGAGCAAGAGACGCACGCCTTAGAAACAGCGCGTTTCTAAGGCAACACCGCATTCACTAGAGGCGCTTTTGTACCGCTTTGAAGCGTTGTACTCGTGGCTCAGTGGTAGCGTCTCCGTCCCACACTCCGGAGACCCTGGTTCGATTCCCACCCAGTCCGTCTTGCAAGAGTTGAGCCAAAGCCACTTCTCCTCTGTCGTGACGTCACGGTGTCACGTGATTTCATGGTCACCGCCGCGCCTGAGGAGCTGGGTTGAGCCCTCGTAATATGCTTCGCATAAAAAGAAAACCTTTACAACGGGGATGGTACCGAATCGCCAAGTTATTGAATTTCGGTGTCGGCTGGCGCAATATCTGGCCGTTTTGAAGATAACCGAGGGGCTGCAGAAGGGGAGAGGTCGTCCTCAACGGTTGCGGGAACGCTCCGCGCGCCTTTCTCTCAAGGAAATTGCCCACGTTCATTTTCTTGAGATAAGTAACGGCTGGTTCATAGCGTGCTTTTGTTTCGTCACATTTTTTAATCCAAAACGCACAGGCCTCTCTAGGCGCAGCCTCTTCTCAGCAGCGCCCATGGATTCTGCACACGGATGGAGTCGACCGGGACAAGTCGTCGCGGTGCAGCTGAGGTCTGGGCCGCTTCCGAAAGACGCCGAGACCTATCCCATGCAATGCTGGCACAAACAACGTGCGGCAACCAGAGCTTCCAGCGTACGAAACGGGCGCGCCCATTCCGTTTGACCCGGCGTCAGGCGAATCCGCCCGAAATACGTTGAATATTCATGTTTAACTCCATTGGTAGGAGAGAGTGGGGCGCCGGAAGTAGTAGCGGCGAGGAAATGTCCGGCCCATCTACTTGACTGCAGCGGAATGCCATATGAAGAAAGAATACTTGTTGTTCTGATTAACCCGGTGAGAGATCGAGAGCCAGAGAGAAAGAGGGTTCAATCCAGGGGCCAGAACGATTTTTCGTGAACTGCAAAGTTTGCTTACCCGCGTGCGAATCACGAAACCTGCACTACCGCGGACGGAGTTTGTGTGTTCCTTTCGCTCGAATGGAATCGTTGCTACCACGAACGGGTACCACGCGCGGCTTAACAGGGGCTGAGCAGAAGTAGTGGCTCAACCGGTAACCAACCGGTTGCCGTAATCACACGGCAATAAAGAAATGGGGGAGGGGAGGGGGGTACGAGCCCATTACAAGCGCGAAGCGAGGAATGCACGACAGCCAGCTGCACTTCCGGTATGCGCGTCGCGCCCCCCGGTCGGCACCCCGATTACTCCCCCTCTGAGCTCGTCCGGTCCGCGTGGCCTAATGGATAAGGCGTCTGACTTCGGATCAGAAGATTGCAGGTTCGAGTCCTGTCGCGGACGTATAGCAAGCACCTCGCTTTTTTTTTCTCGTCCCGAGTGCTTTTTTCTTTTTTCGTGAATTATGTGAACTGTGCCCTGTTGACATTTTCCCTCATAGGTCACATTTCCGTATTTTCCGAATAAATTTCCAGAATGACACCATTTTGTAGGTATGCGCCATCAAACTCGCCGAAGAAATGCACTGTTTTCCCACTTTCTATTTTAAACAAAACGCTCTTTTGTGCTTTGAAGCACAAAAGTAACTGGAACGCCCATGTATTTCGTCCCACACTACGGTAAATAATGCCTCAAAACTGGTGTCACTGTGGATATTCATTTCGAGTGGATGCGTCTTGCAAACTCATAGGCAACAATTCGTATATTGCTGCGTAAAGTAATTAAGTTAGTAAACATATGTTAATTAGTTGAATATGTGTTTCGATTTCACGGGCTAGTAATGTCTGCCTCTTTGAATAAGCCAGCTCAAGAACAATAATCATATTATCTGCCACAGGCGATTTGTAAACATCCCGTAAAATTTAAGAATGATCACGTATATGTTAGGGGTGATACTTTAATTTCAAAATATAAAATCGAATATTACATATTGTAATACGAGGGTTACTGCGCTATAAATGAATATTACACTCTAATTATATATCCGCATTTGAAAAATAATTATTTGGTATTTACGAATATTCAGAAGTGAATATTTCGCAAGAACACACTGTTCATGTCTTCCCATCTGCTAAGCAAAATATCGCAAATGTTTAGAAATGAAAGAGGGACAAAAGGTTTCGAAGCAATGCAGAAACAAAATAGGTGATAGAAACTTCGTTTTTGTTTTCACGGCGGAAGCCTATATGAAAGTCAGATATTTTGATTTTCTCTCATTTTAGGGCAATTGGCAGTCCACTTAAGTAGCAGTCTTATATTGTGCGCAACAACCGGTCACGTTTTCGTTGCAGTTCTTACATGTGTTTTATACAGACATGTTAGATATGTTACATATATGCCGGCGTGGTATTGCAGTGCCATGGAATAAAATTACGGACGCCTGCACATTTTACGGGACGTAGTTGGCAGCTGCCGGCATAAGTCCAGTAAAAACAACGAAAAATTCTTGCGGCTATAGCGTGTAGCTCTACGGAAGATGTGGATGACGCATGGCATGACATGCGCGCATAATGTGCGTGTCACACAGATTAGACGCTGAATGGAATGCGTGATATATAGCCGCCGCTATTACGGTATAACCGCTTAGGTGCAGCTGAGGGTTCGATCCCAGAACGCGGCGGCCGCAAATCGCACTAAGAAAGTTAGATTTGAACAACTAGATACATACGTAAGTGCGCGCATCTTCTTTTGTCCATGTTATCTATACCTATATAGTAATGATGTAAAAATCTCCACTTCAGAATGGAAAGTGTAAAGCGCCACAACGCCCTTGCGTAGGCATGGTAAAACATATTGCTTGCCTACGATTTGCCCTTCACCCGTTGCATGGGTAGCCAACAGGACATTTTTTCCCTCGCTATATGGTAGACCTCCCTGTTCTCCCCCCCTCCTTTTAGGCTCTTGCACAGAGTGCGCTTTGACAATCGTGCGCAACTGCAGTTTCAGAGAAAACTATTTTGTTTGGAAGTTTAACAGATGTTATTAGCTAGGATTGGGGGCTCGATCCCATCGCTCGTGATCCGTTGTCAAGATTGGAGTCCGGTATGAATTCGAAGGTAGCTGGCCCATGCCGTCGTCCAACTTATCCACGCTGAGGACGTTGATGAAGGGAAGAACTGCTTCTCACTGAGAACGAGAAATATGGGTTTATTTACAGTATTTAAATCAGTCTAACACGACTGCTTGAGAAACGTGGATCAGTCTAACATGACTGCTTAAGAAAAAAAAATGTCAGTCCAACATGACTGCTCAAGAGAAGTGTCCCGAGTATTCGCACCATAGCAGTTTTTAAACACTCGGTCCTCCCGTGATACAGGCTGACGCGAACGTTCGTTTACTCATTGTAAATTCGCCGCCGCCCCGCAGAACAGTTTACGCACACAAAGGCACACACATTCCTATGTCCGGAGCCGACGTCAAAGGGGCGCCGTTCCGGGAAGCTCGGAGCCATTCTGGGTAGCTCGTTGTCGTGCGTCCCGGTCGGCGCGTGGGAAGCAACAAAAAACGGCTTTTCCGCGGCAGCTCGCTCACGCGTAGCAGATCAGCTCCGCGCTGGGGAGTTCGGGCACAATAGTTCGTCCACCGAACTCATTCCGTCACAACGGCGATGGGGCTAGATGATGGCGGCGGTTTTCAGCACAAAGCCCGCTTCATCGAACGCATCCTAGCTGAAGCGACGGAGAGTGGGGGATGCGCGTCTTGTTCCCCAGTCGTAATTGGGTGGCAATCCTGCATTGCAGCTCGCCATTCTTAACAATGTAAGCGCACTTGTTCGTCTAGCCTTTCACGCAGCCTCGTTTGTTTAGCTTCGCGCCGTTTCGAGATCGGCACAGGCGCTGCTTCTATCGTTGTCGGCGCCGCACGGCGTACTTTATACGCTATATCTCCGTGCAGCACGTTCAGTTGCGCACGATGTCATTGAAACGCGAGATGAACGTCGGATTGCGACGAGCTGCTGCAGTCAGTGTTCGAGAAGGCGCGCACGCTTAGCTTCGTGTCTTCCTCTCGGAAGAGAGCGGAGCAGCGGTCGAAGCAAACTTTCAAATATCTTCTTTATTTTGATCACTCCTCTTCATTTTTTTCCGTGGCCACTGTTGTGACATTGAGGTGGTCCCGTAGCGCTCGTCACCCGTTTCGTGACAGCGTTGGCAGCTCTCTAGATGGTAGCGTAGACTCCGAGTCGGGCGTCGGTGAGAATAACGAAAGAGACTTTATGCACCATATACAGGTCATTATACAGGACAAGATCGGATCGGCACGGTGGCCGAGAGCTAACAGCAGTTATAATGGCTAACTAACAGTTTATACTAGCTAATTACCATCGTATACAGCTAGCGTGACACAAATGAAGACTACTCTGAACCTACCTTCGCTATTACGAAGCAGGAAACAATCGCGTCTATGCTTATTTCATAAGATTTACTACCAGAACGCTGCGCTTCGGTCGGCGTGGATTAACCCAGCACCATTAATCTTCTCCCGTAGAGATCATAGGAATAAGGTACATGTTCCTCGCTCTAACACACTAACAAATTCGCAATCATTTTTACCTAAAACATGCAACGAATGGAACGGTCTGCCAGCATCTATTGTTAATATAAGTAATCCTGTTCAATTTAGGAATGCTTTAGTTAACTACATGTAAATCATGAACCTTGCGTTCAATATATCATGTGACTTGTTATTGTATAAGTGCTATATTTTCAAATTAACTATGCATGTATTTACCTATCATTCCCAACCTGTATATTGAAGTGTATGATGAGATTTCTATGAACTACGACTACTATTTTTTGTGTAAATTAGTGAGCTAGTATAATTTTCTATTTTCACTTATACTTTGCCTTTCCTGTATATCATTCTTTACTTCCTTTATGAAGCCGCTCCCCTCTATAATGTATATTTACTCTGAGGGTACTGTAAATAAATAAATAAATAAAAATAAATGAAACGCGACTGTTCCCGCACGGCGAGGTCCGGCGAGACTCCAACCCCTCCCCCAAGCGCGTAACATATCTCACTCCACTCGAGAGCGGCACTCGGCTCACGGTGGTTCGGTGAATCCGGTTCTCCAGGCGGCGGCGTCGGGGCTTATAAAGCCCCGAGAAACGATTGCCACTCAAACGGCCCAATACAAAGCCAGCACTCGACGGACGTCCGAGAGGTCCAACCAGCGACCGCGCTGGCCACCCGCTTCAAATTTGCCGCGCGCGGTGACCTCCAGCGGAAAGGAAATACGGCACCGGGCTGTATAGCACTTTGTTGCACGTTTGGACATGTTGCTCGCCGATGCTCCTTCACAGGATTCTGCTGCATGGCGGCGCAGCATCTTGACTTGTCAAGGGAGCGTAAGGGCGCTGTGCCTTTCGGCGCAGCCCCGGGTTTGTCCAAAGGGCGTTCGCAGGATAAATTCTGCATCTTGTAGATTCGGAAACCGGGCTGGTTGTACGGGTACAACACCATACACGGAGAGGGAGAGAGAGAACTAAACTTTTATTTTCCGAAACGGTAAACCGAGGCAGAACCCGGTTCACCCTAGGTGGGAGGATTCCTTATTCCAAGAACCCTCTGGCTTGGGCTGCCTCCTTGGCCCGGGCGACGAGACTGCGTTGGTCGTCCAGGTCATCGGAGGAAAGCTTGGCCTCCCACGTTTCAGTTGTATGGATCTGAGGTGAGTTGGGGGCGCTCTTTTATCGCTTCTATGGGGCGGCTTTCTTTGGAGTCGTCTTGTGGAGCTTGTGAGATAGGGGCTGCGGCTGTGTGACGGAGTGGGCAATCCTGGACCCTGTGTTGCAGGGTGCCTGGAACGTCGCAATGGGGACATGTGTACGAGTACTGCGTAGGATACAGTCTGTGCATGATTATTCCGTGCACGTAGGTATTGGTCTGTAGGCGGCGCAGGATGACTTCTTCATCTTTGCTCAGATTCTTATGTGGTAAAGCGTACGTTCTTCTGCTGAGTCGGTGGTGTTGCAAAAGCTCCGGGTACTTCAGGGTGATGTCATCAACGTTGGTGGCCGGCCTAGTGTGGGATGGCAGGAAAGTCCGGCTAGTATGCTCGCGGGCAGCGGCGTGTGCTGCCTCATTTCATGTCATCTGGAAACCAGTTGATGTGGGTGTCGGGGAGCGGGGCGCGTGCGATGTAATTTCTTAGTATTTTGAGCGCGGTTTCTGATACGCGTCCTTTTTGATAGTTGCGCGCTGCTGCTTGGGAGTCTGTTAGTATTACTGCTACTTCAGGGCAAGTTGTTATTGCCAGAGCGATTGCCGTTTCCTCTGCAGTCTCGGGGGCTCTTGCTCGGATGCTGACAGATGCAAGTTCTTTGTTCTTTGCCTTGGTGATCCGTGACGCTTAGGGCAAAGGCATTTCGTTTAATATACCAGGTAGCATCGGTGTACCTTGTATCAGGGTCTCTCCCGTATTTCTCGCTGAGTGCGCGTATTCTGCTTTGCCGACGCTCCTTATGATAAGTTGGATGCATATTGCGCGGTATACTTGCAACGCTGATACAGTCTCGGACTGCAGGTGGGATTCTTGCTTTCTGGTCTGTGTCTGCAGAGAAACTTTCACTGTAGTTGAGGTAGCGCAAAACTGCACGTCCGGTGGGTGTGAGCTTGAGCCGCTCTAGTTGGTTGATCTTAATTATGAGCCTCGACAAGCTCTTCCCACGTATTGTGGACGCCGAGCTTGAGGAGTTTCTCCGTTGATGCCATGGGTGGGAGGGTCAAGGCACGGAGTAAATAAATAATACAAAATTGTTTGCTCTGGGTTCTTCCGAAAGAGGAAATAGAAAGAAGTGAAAAAATGAACGACTGCAATCGGGGCCATTAACAACCTTGTTCTATTTTTTTTTATCCCCGCCAGAGTCATCCCGCGCTCCTGCTTTTTTTACGTTCTCTTTCCGCTCGATGCCGCTAGGTGAGCTTTCTTTCGTTTACAATTTTTTTTGCCCGATTGAAACGCGCTTGTTCGGGACAGCTCGTGTTACGCGTCTTGTTTACCCTGTTAGGATTGGGGGCTCAATCCCATCGCTCGTGATCCGTTGTCAAGATTGGAGTCGGGCATGAATTAGAATGTAGCTGGCCCATGCCATCGTCCAACTTACCCACGCTGAGGACGTTGATGAAGGGAAGGAGTGCTTCTCATCGAGAACGAGGAAAATGGGTTTATTTACAGTATTTATATCAGTCTAACATGACTGTTTGAGAAAGTACATCAGTCTAACATGACTGCTTGAGAGAGAGTGTCCTGAGCCGCCACACAACAGCGGTTTTTAAACACTCGGTCCTCTCCCGATATCCAGGTGACGGAAACGGCCGTCCAAGCACCGTAGGCGAGTTGACCAGGCACCGAAGGGGAGACGAAGCACCGTAGGGGAGACGACCCGGCACCGTAGGGGCATTTATTCCCTGAACTGCAGCGCGACCGCCGGCCGCCCATTGTCTGGCGTCTTGGTCGGCGCGTGGGAAGGTGTGTCAGTAGACGTTCCCGCGGCTCAGTAACAATAGTTGGTCCGCCGAGCCCGTTTAGTTACAATGGCGACTTCGTCAAACTCGGCTCCCGCGACGGAGAGTCGAGGAGGCACGTATTGTTGTTCACACACAGTCGACGTAAGGTCTATTCGATTCAGCCAAGTTTCTCTGCACCTTCTGCACCTATTCACGGTGCACTGCACCTAGGCCTTCGGTTCCCCGAGGTGCAGCGGTGCACCCTGCACCCCCGTGCTCGATTGAACGGGGTGCAAGGCAAGGTGCCGCCGCGGTGCAGTGCACCCTTGAACCTTGCAGTGAGTGGGTGCAGCCCGGCACACCTTAACTGGCACCCCTTGCACCTTTTCGTTTGTGGTACCGTGCATTTTTTTCTGAATCGAACGAACCTTACGTCACGCCGTGGCTAGAGGTTTGCGGCGACGCTCCCGGAATGTTGCCTCCACAGTCGCAACTGGTTGGCAAAACTTGCACTGCAGCTGGCCGTTCTTAACAACCCTCTCTCCCGGCTTCATATAACGAAGAGAGAGAGAGAGAAGAAACTTTATTAATGAATGGCCGGCAGTTTCGTTGTGGTGGCTTCAGGTGGCGGCTCCAAGTCCTTGGACTCGGGCGGCATCTTTGGCTTGCCGGACGGCCCAGAGCTGGTCTGCCAATTCTGAACTTTTGAGAGCCGCCTCCCAGCGGCGGCGACGCCGGTGGAGAAGGTCCCCGGCGGGCCCCGCAGCTGGGGCGGCGTCGGGGAGAAGCGAGCTCGAGGCTTCCCGTACTGTGGTAAGGGCCGCGATTACGGACGCGTCGCGAACGGATGTGGTCCCATTACCGTGGTTGCCGCCACATTCCCAGAGCATATGTCGCAGCGTTGCTCGCTGTCCGCAAGCTTTACAGGCATCTGTTGGATATAAACCTGGGTAGAAGTGATGTAGGACCGCGGGGCTAGGGTAGCTGTGTGAAAGTTTAATCTGGGACCTCTTTAAGGGAAACGCGTTTATCGCTAGGGTTGGCTGACTAGCATGCTGCACGAACCTTGAGGCGCCAGGACGACCTCCGACTTCAGCCTATTCCTCCAAGATAATGTCTCGCCCATCTTCGCGAGTGATGGCGCTCAAGCTTTTCTTTTTCTATTTTATTACGATAGCAATTACATGGACACTCCTGGCGCATTTTTTACGTCGTCGTCATGTTCCGTATAAATTGCAAGGCCGATAACATCGTCGCCCTATGCTGCACGCGCGAGTGAAAGCGCGCGAAGGGCGCCGACGATCGCGGCTCGATCTGGCGCGCGCAAGGGAGGAAAGTTGAGAGGAAACGCGCCGTCGTCGAAGCGCGAAAGGCCCTGAGGGAATAGGAGGGAGTTGGGGGGGAGGGCGTTGTTCTCCGGCAGCAACTGCGCATTTCGCGACCGCGCGCAAGGTGAACCGGCAATCGCGGCTCCAATTGTCGCGCACAGGGGAGGAAAGCGGGGAGGCAGCGCGCGAGGGAGGGGGGCCGCGTTCTACTCCGGCAGCAACTGCATACTTTGCGCGGCTGCGTGCTCCTTATCTTGAAAGCGATCGACAGACGGCTCATATATACCTCTGTGCATGCTGTGTTCTCGCCGCGCAGTTTCCGCTGAAGCGATAGACAGAACGCAGGTCACTTCGCTCGCTGCTGCTGCCGTGATTACTCAGGCCAGAAGTTTAGAGCGCAGCCCCTATAGGTCCGCGTTCCTATACGTTGAGCGTCGGCGTACCTCGTCGGCGTAACCGAGCGAACGCGCAGCGCCGCGGAGAATGAAAGAAGGCGATAGCGAAGGGAGCTCTAGGAAGAAAGCGGAGGAGGAGGCTACAGTGAAAGCATGAAGCGGAGGAGAGTATGGCGAAAGAGTGAGGAGAAAAGCAGAATACTGCGGTAGCAAAGAGAGCGCGAGAAGGAAAGCGGAGGAAGCCACCTTGAAGCACCACCACACGGCGCTCACGTCCGCGCATCCGCGACCCTCTGAGGATTGAAAAAAATAATAATAAGGAAACCACAAAGCTCGCTTTCGGGCACAGCGTTCGCCGCAGGCGTTTTCCGGCAAATATTACGATTGTCGGGAAGCGGCAACTGTGTCGCTGGGCGTCGCGGCTCCGTCCGTCGGTGGTCGGTGCTGTGCCTCAACGTATCGCGAAATGAAAACACGCACAGCGTTGCGCTTAAATTTCGCATTAGGGAGTATCGTAACCTTCGGTGAACATTGACAGCGAGTGTCCGGATCATCGAGTGTGATGTGTTCATGTTTGTTTGTATGTGCTGGCACCATGCTTGTTAATTTAGTTGGTGATCGAGGGAATGTTTCCAAGTTTATACGGTTGATGAAACTACTATCCTTACTTCGTACACCTGTCTACTAATTTCTATCGCAATCGATGCTTCGCATTTCGGGCGAAACTGCGACTTCATCGCGTCGTGTGAGGAGCCACGCGTAAAGTCATAACGAGGTCCGCACGCGTCAGAGGTTAGCTGTGCGGAAACTTTCTGCGCGCGGGCCCACTTGCTTTTTTCTCATTCGTTGCCCTTCGAGGCGCAGGTTGCCTTTAAGGCTAAAGTTTCGTAATGCAAGCGCGTGCTATCTTTCCCCCCTCGTACAAATTATGCGGCCCGCGCTGTCATGGCTTTCGCTCTGAGGAGAGGGGGAGTGGCGCGCGTTGTCGAGACGCGCCTGCTTCGTCCCGGTGCCCCCAGCATTGAACGCGGCCTGACCTCGCGGCTGCAGGAGCGGAGTGTTATTTCTTGGCACGTAAATAGCGCGCCCCCACACGCTTACTTGTGCCCTTTCACGTCGCCCCAATTAGCGGGCATCTTATGCGGAGCCATTTCCTGTGGGGCAGGCGCGTCGACTGTGATGCCGAAACGTGATGCCGACTGCTTGTATGTATGTATGTATGTATGTATGTATGTATGTATGTATGTATGTATGTATGTATGTATGTATGTATGTATGTATGTATGTATGTATGTATGTATGTATGTATGTATGTATGTATGTATGTATGTATGTATGTATGTATGTATGTATGTGTGTATGTATGTATGTATGTATGTATGTGTATGTATGTATGTGTGTATGTATGTATGTATGTATGTATGTATGTATGTATGTATGTATGTATGTGTCTGTTCGTGCGAGCCGATTTGGATGCGTATAATGCTACTTCGCCCGTGCGCGAGAGGCAAGTGCAGCAGTGTTTTGGCATACAGGGGTTGCTCCGTGTAAGTAAATGGGAACAAACAAGGCTGTGACGGTGTGTGCACTACGAGGAGGAAGCACCTTCTGCGAAGGAAGTACAGGTCGCGCACCTCGTGTCAACTATTCTCGGGGGGCGAGAGCCGGCGGATACTGGGTTTACAATACAGGAGCGGCGGTTCCACACACTCCCCGAAAAGGGCTGCCGGTCCTTGAATTTCCAGGCGACCGGCATTGCTTCTAATGTGTTTATCTCAAAAGTTGTGTCTTCGTCTGCGTTTTGGTCGGTTCTGATATCTCTAATTACGCCGAGCTCGTTAGCGGGCAGAGAAAACGCAGGTGCTCTTCACCGGCGAGCACCGCCGACATGTTAAACACGCGTGCGTCTACGTACGTGTGCGTTAAGATAGAGCACGCTCTTGTTTAAAGACGTTGCTTTGGCTGCTCCACTGCATCCGAGCCGTTCGAGGTGTGACTCTGCGGACTCTTCTTTTTTGGGTCTTAAGGCGGAGAAAAGAGGGATGAAATGTCAAGAAAAAGGAACGGGGGCAAGGGTTTGTTGTCAAAGTTTCATGAATTCCGCGCGCTCTACTTTGCTTGCGTTTTTGTGATGCTTTGCTTAAGTCACATTCTCGGTGCGAACATTCGGCGCGAACTTCTTTCTTTCGCCTTGTTTCTTCTGCTGCACAAGGGGGGGGGGGGGGGGGGGCATATACACAGAACAGTATTTCTTTATCTTCTTCTTTCTTGAAGTCCTTACAAATGTAGTCGCGCTATATAGTTACTACAGTCATTGAACGTCTATTTTCGACGAACTTGCCATTCCTGGTGAGTGCGGCGCATGTCCCCTTAAGATTATAGTATGCCAAGGAAGCTTTAAAAAAGCGAGCTCGCCACGGGTCGGCCCTGTGTGCCCGCGTTTATTTTCTGCGAACGTTCCCTCGTCGCGACCGACGAGAAGACTTCCCGCTTGGCCGCCGTTCGGCGCTGCTTCTACGGGGACCCGGCCCTCGCGAGATCCGGCGACGACCCACAATGGACGATCCCGCTATACCCCCAAAGCGAGCAATGAGTTTGCAAGGAAACAAATATACGGAAAGGAAATAAGTGTGCGCCTCGAGAAAAGGCGAGACCGGGCAATTCGAGGACAAGCTGACCGAGGCAGTTTGTCTTGCCCGCTGCGTGGCCGGTTGTCAGCGCGTTGCTCTCCTCCACGAGGCATCCACAGCGAGAGGCATATTATATTGCAAGGCGCGCCAAGAAACGCGTGCGCAGCGATACGTCTGCGTGTCGCTCGTTCTGTTTCGCACTTGCTGCGTCTTCTCGAGCATTTGTTCCGATTCTTCCGCGATAGTGACGACAAATGATTTCCCGCCACCGCAGCGATGACACGCTCCCCGCTTTGCTGATGCGTGTTGTCACTTTCGCCGGCCCACTTTTTCCATCGCGGAATCGCGCGCGCGTCTCGCATTTTTCCGGCGCCCATCTCGCTCGTGCAACCGCTGCACTTCGGGACGCGGTGTTTCCTCCCGAGGAGAGAATTCAGGTCGCACCGCTCGACTCGCAATTCTCGCGATCGTCTTCCTCGTTCCGTACGTTATTCTATTTTTTCCTTGTCCCGTATTTCAGACCCTGATACTCCGTTTCTCATAAATGGATCGTGTAATTGCGACTGCAGTACTCTTGTGACGATGCAGGAAGCTCAGCATTGAATCCGTCCGTTCGCCCGTCCCACAAACGTTTAAATACGTAGATTTCAGGGATACATCGCATAAAACGGATTTATGACCTTTTTCGACGTCCTAAAGACGCTTCAGACCAGTCAGAATATATCTTATCCTTAAAATCGCTTAGAAAACGTTTAAAAAAATATCACTTACGATTCAAGTGCTCCCTAATGCGAAATTTGAGCGCAGCTCTATACGTGTTTTCATTTCGCGATATACGTACAATCTGTCTCGTGCGGCCCGTTCCAAACGGAGCGAAGTCTGCATCGCCAATCGGGAGATCGCGACAGGCAGCGCGTGGGTGACGCGTGGGCGCGATACACACCAGTCGCCGCACAGACACCCGCTCATGCAGCGCGTTGTTTCCATATATGGTAGCGTGCAACGCGCTCGCCGCAAGCTATTGGTGAACAGACGACGGCACTAAAGTCTCTCAATTAGTCATTCTCTATATTAAGCATGCTAAAAAATGAAAAAAAAAGAGGCTTAATCCAGGTTGAATAGCACTTATTTTATTCAAAAAGAAATCAGAAGGGAGGGGCTAGTAAAATGCACAGCGAATAAAATATTTTTGAAAAAAAAGGCAAAACTCATTTAAAATCGAGTCGAACATTCCCAAATGCGAATAAAAAAAAATGGCTGTGGCTTAGGTAAGGTTAAGCCCAGGATGCGAAGCATACTAGCCTTTATTTTAGTTGTTGAACCACTGTTTAGCCTGGTGAACTGCTGTTGCTTGGCTATATTTGGTTCGGCTAGACGAAGAAACAACTCATGCATTACTTCTTCGCCTTCAAGAGTGGAACGCGACAGCGTTCCCGTCGACCCGCCAAGGGGTGTAAGACAATGGGCTACAGGGCAGCGACTACGCGCCCCGCATTGGACGCGGTGAGCGTCGAGCAAAGCAGCGTTCGGCGCGGCAACGAAATGTGCGCCTGAGCAAGAGACGCACGCCTTAGAAACAGCGCGTTTCTAAGGCAACACCGCATTCACTAGAGGCGCTTTTGTACCGCTTTGAAGCGTTGTACTCGTGGCTCAGTGGTAGCGTCTCCGTCCCACACTCCGGAGACCCTGGTTCGATTCCCACCCAGCCCGTCTTGCAAGAGTTGAGCCAAAGCCACTTCTCCTCTGTCGTGACGTCACGGTGTCACGTGATTTCATGGTCACCGCCGCGCCTGAGGAGCTGGGTTGAGCCCTCGTAATATGCTTCGCATAAAAGAGATGCACACATAAACAAATATTTTCGAATATCCCCTTCAGTCACGAATTATGATCGACTGTCGATACATGTGTGAAACATAGATGGTGCTTGAGACTCCACCGAAAGCAAATCAAGGTGGTAGAATGACTCTTTGAGCATCTTATGATGAGTCATCAAAATTACAGAGTAGGTAAATATTTGAATATTGAAAAGTGTGCTATGTTTCTTCATAAAGAGGATTAAATCCACAGTTCCAACTAAGTACATAAGTTATTCATTCGCCTCAAGCATTTCAAAAAAGAAAAAAATATATTTCGAGGTTGCTACCAACATGCCTCACGTCAAACGTCACATAACACACGGTAGTATTTTCCCCAAAGTTGCACTTAATTGTAATGATACATATTACTCGGAAGTAAAATGGAAGTAATTTAGTTTATGAGAATGTTCAATTTATCTATAAGCTTAATGTTTGCGCTCTATTCCTTGCTACCACTGCACGGAAATGGCGAAAATAGGTCGCATCCACAAATATGGACGCCGTGATTGAAGGGGATATGCGCTATATCTATCAAGTGATAGCAAGCTCATTGGTACGAGGGCCAAACTTTGTCACAACAAATTTCGCTAGAGGTAGGACTCACGAGACTGCCTGTTCCATTTTACAGTCCCTTTCTGCAGAACTACCCCGCCAGGTAAAGCTGATCTGGGTGCCTGCGCACTCGGGTGCCTGCACGCCCGAGGACTAATAAACCGGGCAGCAACGGAATCGGACCAGCACAACTCGAGAGCGCGCATGCATACCTTCAGCGAGCTGATGCAGGCCTGTAGGGCCGAACGCCAGCTCTACCCCCCACCCATACCTTAGCAGGCACGAATATACACTCCACCCGCTGTCTACTAGCCCACCCGGGTGCCCTCAGCCCAACTTGCGGCTCCATGCCGCCGCCCTAACACACAACATCACGGAGGCTGATCCTCCGGGCTCAGAGTTCTCCACACGGGAGGCCACGTGGCGCGCGACGGACACGGCAGAGGACCACGCCGGCTGCACATGTGCTGCGCCTGGCGGTCCTCTAAGCGCAGTGGGCCTGGCCCGGGCTTGCAGCCCATACCAGTGGACATTAAAGGTTCGTTTCTCTAAACAGCTCGTGTGTCAAGCTCAACTGTCCTGACATACTCTCAGCCCGCGCACAACGCCTCAGTGTTGCGTTTCATTGCTTTAAAGAGCTTATTTTCGTTTCGATGAGGGACATCTGCACCTCGGCCTCAGCCAACACTTGCCGATCGTTGACTGTACACTGGAAACTCCTCCAGCCGACCACACGGCGTCAAAGACGATCCGTTACGATCCTACTCTGTTACTCTAGCGAGCACTACAGCGACTTTCGTTCCCCTTCAATAAAATTACAGCTATTTTTACCTGATAGATGTCCAAATTCCCTTAGTTTTCCCTCAGTATTTCCAGACTATTTAAGATCCCTGAGAATTCCCGGTTTTCCCGGTTGGTGGACACCCTGCACAGGAACGGGCGCCTAAGAGCTGCGTTCTAAAACACTATTTGTATCCCTGTCTTCTCCAAACCCTATTAAGATCGTGCTTTTGGAGGCCGAGTCATGCTTGCTGCGCAGCCATTGTAGGGTCGACAAGTCAGTTGCAGCACGAGAGGCCGAGCGGCGAGCTGCCGGAGTGTCGCCCGCCGGATATCGTCGAGCGGACAAAGGAACGTGGAATAACACGCCGATTATCCGCTTTCTCTGAACCTTTTCTGCGGCACGTGGTGAATTCGATGTGGCTGGTTATTGTTAGCAGACATCTGAATTTGGAAACATTCGTGACGAAAATGACGAAAAGCGGTGGGAACCATCTACGGATGGGGGAGGGGAGTCTGGGGGGCATCTGCCCCCCAGACTCCCCTGCAGAGGCTTTACCCCCACCCAACTCTCCGAAATGGAGGGGGGAGGTAGGCTATTTGAGTGCCCTCCCACCTCCCCACTTTTGAAAGCCGGCAATACGGCGCCTGGAGTTCCGACCTAGATCACTGAAGTCTATATATACAGAAAGTCGCTTAAAACCCTGGTAATGGGGGTCTGGCCTCTCCACCAGCTGCCCCCGGAGTCTCGGCCACATTGGTTCTCCAGGGCACTCATCACCGGTATGCGTATAGCACACAAGGTATACTCGGTAACTACCGGTGAATTTCCCCACCTCTGCACGTCTGCAGTGGCCCTTAAAGATTTGATCTACGCTTTGATTCGGACTACATTGTCGGTCATAAAACGAACCTCAATAGTGAAATTCAGATTCCCAGCAGTTTACAGACTGCATTCATTTATTTGGCCGTGAAAGGTGTTCTCTCGGTGAAACTAGATGCAGCGCGAAGCGTTCACTTCTCGCTACCAGCGCTCATCACGCAAGCGTTGCGACAACGAGTGCTCGCGGTCATCGAGTGAGGTGTGTTTATATTTGCCTGTGCGTGCGTGACACCATGCTTGTCATCTATATGCGTATCTACCAGTGTGTGTGTGGGGGGGAGGCATGCCCCCCCCCCATACGTACACACTTGTGAAAGCGGGCTATGTCGGCTGCACACTGACAACAGCTGATGCGAAGATTTCTCTCAGAATTGCGTCCACATATATACGATTTCTTTATTACATATCCCCTCATTGGGTAGCTATACTCTTAAGCAAAATTACACCCTTTGGGTCACATCTTGCCACACAACAATAATCGTCACCCGTTTTGCCCGCATTTCCTTTCTTTAACGCTGCGAGCCCGGTGCTTCCAAGTCACGAGCGGTATGCGCGTTGCCAGCTATACCGTTCATTCTCGACAGGAAAGTAGCGAGCGTAGAGTTTTCAAGAAAGGAAACGCAAGCAAAACCGATGACGATTATTGTTGTGTGGCAGATATGCGCCCCAAGGGGCGTACAGTTGTTTGAGAGTGCAGGATTGTCTTTCGGACGTCGCCGCCACTTGCTGTAGCAGACGACACTCGGCCGGTCGCACTAAGCAGTTTGCGGTGCTAGGTGCCTGCGGGACGTGCCTTGCAAGCCTGCATTGTCAAGAAAGCTGTCGCTGGGCAGGCGATCGAATACCCTACCATCCCTCTACCATAATCTACCATCCCTCGCGTCAGCCCGCATTTGTTGAAGCCGTCTAACCTAACCATCTTTGGAAACACCAAATAAGATTTGCTTTTTATAATTTACGAGTAATTAATCAGTGTCGCGATTTAAGCGACTTTCTTGCAAGGTTTAGTGACTTTTTTGTCTGTTTACGGCGAAGTTTTCTATTTAACAATCAGCAACTTTTTTGAGTGACTTGATTGAACAATTGGCGATATTTTATTGACTTCCAAGTTAGAAAGATTGCTTGAAAAATGTCCTTCTAGACCGCCATTTAATATTTAAAAGCTACATGTAAGTGGCCGAAACTTGCTGCATGACACATAGGCTCCATGACCATGATGAACCAACCGTTGCCTTCACATTTTGATTGTACTTCACAGCCCAGTGGTCATGGTAACTTTCACATTGTGATCCCAAAATTGAACTTTCTTTATTATTAAGCATGAAATCCTTTTTATAAGACCTATCTGAATGCGCAAGCATGTCAAAGAGTTAATTTACAAAACCAAATGGAATAAATCTTGTGCTCAGATTTTGAACCCAACAGGCGAAAAGGCATATCGAATGCATAACAAGGCGTAATTATCGGAACAGCTGAGCTCGTTCACGTGCGACTGAACAAATTGCTTCCGTTTCTCAAGGCTTTCCGCCAACGAGAACTTCACGGCGGCTTTCAGGTAGATCAAGGGCGAAAACGTGGTACTGGACCTCAACAAAGCTCGGGCCATCGCCATGTTAACAGCATGCGGCCAAGCGCGTTGCGCAGAATTATAGTTCTACTACCACGAACGTGTCGAGAAGCACGAAAAGATTTGGGATAACTGTTACGTAGACTAAGTGCATTTTCGTGCTAGGTGAAATACGTGGCTTGTGTTCTTTTGAATCGTGCTGTATTTGTAGCCTTCCCATCTGAAGGTAATGAAAAATTTACCCTGTCATACTCTGTTATGTAAATATTAGATGTAGGCGATGGAATACCGACTTTTTCGAATACGAATCGAATACGAATAGCAAATATCGAATAGACAAACGCAGAGGAACATACTTACAGCAGGAATATTTATTTCGGTACAATCAGGTAACACGCTTGTACTGAACAGACATTCGACTATCACGGACAATTAGGATCGTTTTAAACACAATATCACTACAACCGTCACGAAAAGAACTGTACGAATAGCAGCTTGACGCCTTTAGAGCCTGGTGTCCAACAAGCTTTCCGAGAATGACAGGCTACTGTATGGACAACTTTCCGAAAACACAAAATAAATAGGTACTAAGAAATATCAGAAGTTATGGAAGCGGAAAAGAAAAAAGCTAATGAGGTATTTATGTGTCGTATACTCAATAAAGGACATGTTACAAGAAAAACATATTTGGTCGCAACGTAAAAGACAGAACTACTACTTGACTAGACTGCAAGAAAGACTAACAGGGCAGGCCAGAAGCAAAAATAACCGAGAGGCCCGGTTTTGTGAGAACGTTCGCACATATGCACTAGTGAGAACCATATGAAATCAACAAATATTGAAGAAAAGGAAAGCATAGAATAAATAATTTGTAGTTGTTATTTGAAGCGTAAAATGAGAAGCTAACAGAAAATGGAGGAAAAAACAACTTGCTGCCGGTGGCAGCCGAACCCACAACCTCCGCACTACGCGTGCGTTGCACTACCAATTGCGCTATGGCGACAGCAGTTCCCACGTTCATGCATTCATGGGTATTTGTGTACGTGTACAAGACCTTATCCAAGGAGTGTTAACCAGCGCCACACTTCCGTCGGAGAATAAAGCTTGCATTGCCGATTTTGTGTCTGCATTGCTTCGAAAACTTTGTAGCTGTTTTGCTTCTGACAATTATTTGCGATACTTCGTCCAGCAGGTGGAGAACAGCAACCCAATTTTAACGGTCGGTTCTTGCGAAATATTTGGATAGTTTTGACATTCGAAAATACCAAATACAGTAGTTCATCTTCGAATACGAACAAAACATTACACACCAACTATTCGTTTCGAAACTTGGAATATTCGCCCATCCTATATAAATACATTAGTAAAGCTCTATACCATCTATAACCTGCCGGTAAATTCACAATTTCAGCAGCACGGACATTAGACCAACATTAAACGCCTAGATGAATGACTTCACGTTAGCTTATATTAGAGTGTTTAGAAACACCTACGTTTTTACAATCCACTTCACAGCTATAGCGAGAAATTTAGTGACTCTTTTACCTTTAGTGACTCTTTTATCTCCCTTAATTGGCACGCCCTTATCGAATGGAATTACAGGGTTTTGCGTGCCCAAACCACACTTTGATTATGAGGCACGCCGTAGTGGAGAACTCCGGATTAATTCTGACCACCAGGAAATCTATACCATGCCCCCAGTGAACGGGACACGGGCGTTTTTTGCATTTCGCCCCCAGTGAAATGCGGCCGCCGTGGCCGCGATTTGAACCCGCGACCTCGTGTTGGGCTGCTGCTGTTGGGCTGGTGTTGGGCTGCTCAGCACGAGGTCGCGGGATCGAATCCCGGCCACGGCGGCCGCATTTCGACGGGGCCGAAATGCGAAAATACCCGTGTACTTAGATTTAGGTGCACGTCAAAGAACCCCAGGTGGTCGAAATTTCCGGAGTCCTCCACTACGGCGTGCGTCATAATCAGAAAAGTAGTTTTGGCACGTAAAACCCTATAATTTTATTTCGTTCTTTCTCTCTCTCTCTCTCACTATATATATATATATATATATATATATATATATATATATATATATATATATATATATATATCAGATGAATGTTTCTGCGGATAATCCAGTCGCTTCATAAGCACACAAAGGGAACGATCTAATGCGCGAAACGTTTCTTTTTAAGCATCGAATGCTTTTTGCTCCCGTTGTCGGCGACCTTCAAGTGACCTTGATCCAAACGCCAGAGCCGTGATCCGGGCAAGTTGCCAAGAAAAATTATTCACCCGTAGGCACGCCTACAACTGTGGTATGAACGTGAAGTACAATATAAGATACAGCACATGTAGTACATCATACTTTATATAAACAAAACAGATCAGCAAATGAAATAATAAATGGTGTCTGCTTGACACTGGCTTTGCCACACACAACATCAACAACAAAACTACAGCGTCCACGCAAAAGCTTTATTGTCAGCCTCGAATTTACGAAAGACACCCGGGGCACATAGAAATACAACATCTCAACTTAGGCAAACAGAATTTGAGTTGGGAGAACAAAACAATATCATCCAGGCAACAAGTCAAAACTTAAGAAAATGCGGTCTCTGCCCCAACGATTTCTACACGACCGCATTACAAACGCTAGTTACTGCCTAAAACAAGTGATAAAAAATAATGCTTCCGATTTGTTCCTAATGTTTTTTTTACAATATCCCTCAAGCTGTAACTTATAGTACGCTGAAGTTTTATTTGTCATTTACAATAGCGACGCTCAAAAGGCAGATACTGAGCACCATACATTTCATTGTCATTTTCTGGCGCTGAGACAGGGTTTCCTGTGCTGTTTTGAACGCCAGCGGTCCGTGAGTTCCGCGGCGTAGCTCCTGCGTCGCCTCGAGAGGTGGCGCCACCGCTGCGTGACGCCTCCTTCAGCAGGTTTTCTTCTTCTAGCTGGGCAGCGTCCATACGGACCAGTGCACAGTGTGGCGTGGTGCGGTGTGCTGTTGCAAACATGCACTATACTCAATTTAAGATTGTGGTAGTATCATCTCCAACCAATCTGCTTTGCCGGTTTCCATTTCGCGCTTACATCTAGTTTACATTACGGGAGAGCCAGCAACTTTGCAACGTTTAGACCGGGGTTCCGCTTTCATAATCGGATTCTCTCTCTCTTTCTTACACACACACACACACACACACACACACACACACACATATATATATATATATATATATAAACGAGAAGAAAGGGGGTTAACCGAGGGTGTGTATATATATATATATATATATATATATATATATATATATATATATATATATATATATATATATATATATATATATATATACCTCAACACTTAAAGACGTCTTGCACGTCATTTGAGCCGTGGGAGCTACAACTGGACGGTGATGCCCTGGCGGAGCAATTGAAGCTCTCGTCCAGCAAGTACGTCGAGCAGCCATGACCAGTGGAGCCCTGGAATGAGCACACCACCCACTCGACCTCAAGAGCAACGACCTCGATGGTCCAGATAAATGTTTTCTCTCTCTCTCTCTCTCGAATGGGGGGAGGGGGCAAGCCATCTCTCTCTCATTAAGTATAAATATATATCTCTGAAAACATTTATCTGGACCATCGCGGTCGTTGCTCTTGAGGTCGAGTGGGTGGTGTGCTCATTCCAGGGCTCCACTGGTCATGGCTGCTCGACGTACTTGCTGGACGAGAGCTTCAATTGCTCCGCCAGGACATCACAGGTCAGCTGTACCTCCCACGGCTCAAATGACGTGCAAGGCGTCTTTAAGTGTTGAGGTTTGCCCCCGCACCCCCACGAGGTGTGAAAGAGTGTAGGGCGTGTGTCGCCGCACCAGGGGCAGATGCCGCGATATGTTTGTGCGTACATTTTGCTGTATCTGTGTAGGTTTGGGAACGTGTTAGTCTAGATAAGTCTGAGAGCTACTGCCTCTTCAGTGCTGAGTTTCCTGTGAGAGGGAAGATAAATCCTGCGGTTGGTTCGCTGGATCTCGAGTCGGTCGCAGTAATTGGATGGCAGGGGCACGAAAGTAAAGGGTGGGGATTAATGAGACGATTGGTTTTGCCCCGCTCGGTTGATTAGCGCTCGAGCTAAGGCGTTCGCCCTTTCGTTCCCCTCCAGTCTCGCGTTGCCCGGCGTCCACGTGATTTGATGGAAAATATAGTAGGTACGCCACTGGCGGGAAGAGTTGCACTTATGTCCTAGCTACCGGTGCCACCCCAGTATGTGCAGCGTTGGAGGTCGTATTTTTTTGTTTTTTTGTGGCGTCTATTTAGGCATCGTATTACAAATACTTGGTGCAGAAATAAGTCGTGAAGGCTGTTAATGTTGAAATTTGAGCAAATTCTTGAAGTGGCGTCCACGTGCACGTTGCTGTACGATCGCTGACAGGCGCTGAGTTACACCGACGCCTTCTCACATCTGTGGGAGACGGAACACGTCCTTTCCAAGTCCAGAAGGGAGGGAAACAGGCACAAAAAGCTCTTGTGAGGAGCTCCTGAAGACGAACCTTTAGCTCGGGTGTTCCTGTCTTAATACATGAGAAAAGAGAAATCGTTTTTCTCGGCCTCCACCGCATCAAATTTGATGAGGTTTGTCGCATTAAAAAAAAAAGTTAAAATCTAGTGACTGATGGTAGCGAATTTTCGATTTAGTTTGTCAACTCTCTCATAAAAAAAATGTTCGAAATCGCAAATTTACAGAGAACGAAACAATCAAGCTTAATTATTTAATTAAATTATGGGGTTTAACGTGCCAACACCACGATCTGATTATGAGGGGCGCCGTATTGGGGGACTCCGAAAATAAGGCCCACCTGGGGTTCTTTAACGTGCATCTAAATCTAAGTACACTGGCGTTTTCAAAGTATCAATCTTACAATCGAAACTAGGCAATGAGATATGATATCACAATTCTGCAAATTGCATCTTACAGTGCATCGACGCGGGCAAAATTGGTGTAACACATACAATGCATGGCTCTCAAATACATCACTAATATGTGAGGAGGACTTTTGCAAAAGCATCGTGAATAATGTAACAAATTCGTGTAAGATATCAATTTATATATCAAATTTGTCCACTTTGCATGTTCTAACAGATTCAGTTTACAGAACTGCGATATATCTTCTTGGTGCAAACCTAGACATTTGTAAACGTCTTGCTTCTATATTTTTCAGGTTTACGAAGTTTTGAAAATTTCTGTTTAAAATGAGAATTCCGCCTCCGACAGTCACTAAATTTTAGCCTTTTCTCTCAAATCCAACACATATCATTAAAATCGGCCAAGTAGGTTATCTTGGGGAAGCGAGACAAATACTTGAAGCACGCGATAAGCCGTACATTAAAACAGATATACGACGTTTCCTAGAGCTTCTATTCTGCGTCTTTTTGCGGACGTTTTCATCGTCTCGGATAAACGGTGAACAAGAAAAAAAAATACGCAATGTATCCCTTTCGCGCTGCCTGTTGTCGGTCTGTCTGTAAGGTAAGTTATTATTAAAATCTAGCTTTCACACTTTCTTAGTGCGATGCGATTAGCGACCGCCGCGGTCTGGAATCGAACGCTCGGCCTCAGCTGAACCTAACTGGTTATGCCATATAGCAGTGGCTGTATATCACGCCCTCCACTCCGCGTCTAATCTGTGCGACGGGCAGATTATGCGAGCATGTGTGCTGCGCGTCCGTACGCGTGTCATGCCATGCATCATCCACATAATCTATCGAGCTACACGCTACATAGGCCTATGGCCAGATAAGTCTCCGTCGAACGACCTCTTTTTCATGCATTCAGATGCGAGTAAACGATCGAACATGACCTGTGCGCGGTCTTCTTAGGACCTGCTAAGGCAGCTGGCGTGACGACCACCTTCGGAGGCTGATATCTTGTTTCGGACAGCGGCAATAACGCACGTCGTTGACTCAAAAATCAGCGCAAGCAATGCCGTCGTTGCTGAAGTCGGCTGGCCTCAGTGACGGCGGACGTGATGTGCTTCCCAGCGTTGTTGCAGATGGGTCGCAAGCCCCAAGGGTAGCGTTGGCCTGGCGGCCTCGGACACAGCTGGAAGCATCCGAAGGTCCTGGCAAAGGATGAGTCGACTGCTAACAGAACAACTTGTTTATTATAGCATCGCAAAAGAGCGGCTGGTCAGGTCGACCGAAGTGGAGAGACGGGAGAGCACGTTACTCGACGGAAGAATTCGAAGCCTCTCCCTAGGCGTCCGGGGGCAGCTGCTTTTATACTCTCGGAGTCGAGGGCAAGAGGGAACGCCTCTATAGAGGCGCACGTGACGGCGGCGCACGGACACGTTGAGACAAGAAGTGACGTATCCGCCGGGCTGGCGCCGGTCAGACCTCCTCGCTTCACAGTTGGGGAGCTCCTCTCCCCGGCTGCCGCGCTTTGACAAGCGTGGGCACCAACATGCACACACACACGCACACACACACGAAGACACGTGGCATTGAAACATGCCTGGACGCGCTTGGAGGAGGCGTTGGGACAGCGCTGAACTGGCCAAAATGTCCGCCACTGTGAACGAAGCCCCGGCGTCCGTTGCATCCGCGCCGGCTATACCGCACGTCGGAGGCGAAACGTAACAGCGTACACTGCACGGTTCAGCGCTCAGCTCCCTCCCTTCGCTGCATACATTTTCCCCTCTGCAACGGGCGCATGTCTCGTTAACCTAACCCAGGCTCACGCGCAAGCAGCGACACGAAAGAGGGTAACCAACACGATCTCCAACCGCAAAGCTAAGCCGGAACGAAGAATGAACCGAAGGCTTGTGCATATAGCAGCGAAGACATTTTGCAACACGCTGCCTTCAGTATGCGTGCGTCAAAGCTGCACAAGAGCTGGAATTCGGGCGAGTCTGTGAGACTGCGTACTGTTCTCGTCGTGTCTGCGCTCGTCCGGCCTGTGTGGTCGTCCTTTCCTCGGTCCCCGTTTTCTTTTTTCATTTTTTGGGGAGGGGCTTCAAGTGATATGAAACCGGCACAAGTTGAATGTCAGGTGGCCCTCAGAAAATGTCTTTCTGTTTGCTAAAGTGATAGGCGGACCATTGACGCGGTTCCCTTAATTTCCAGAAGTCGCTTCCCAGTTTTCTCGTGTTACTATTATTATTATTATTATTACTATTATTATTATTATTATTATTATTATTATTATTATTATTATTATTATTATTATTATTATTATTATTATTATTATTTAATTTCACAAGCACTGATGCATACGCGTGAAGGTCGACTTGCATTTGCATCTGGCGAAATTCGCGATCACGTTACCCCGGCCAAGCGGACAACAAGGAAATCGGTTGCACAGACAAACGTACGCAAAATATATAAAAAGAGGAGGAGCAAGAGGCAGGAGGAGGGGGGGGGGCACGAATAGGCAAGCGAACATGTGTTTAAAAAAAAGAGCAACAAGTTGAGGCGTAACAGACAGCGACGAAACAACAGTTCTGTTACGAAGGAAGGAAAAAAAAATAACGGAGCTCGTTTACCGAACTCAAACACCGATCTTTACGTCTGCATTCGTTTGCAGCGGCGACGGACTCCGTCCTGACGGTGGCACTGGATGCGTGAACACTTGGCACGCCAACGTGAAGGCGTGCCGAGATGCTTCGAGCTACGGGACGAAAATTCTGCGGACAATGTTGGCAGGAAGACAAGTGTGGTGCGAGTGACAAACTAAATTACGCAAACCTCAAGAGCAGGTTGCAACGCTGTATCATAATGGGGTACATGCGCTGTGTCAGGTCTACAACAACGACAAAAACAACAACCACAACAACACTGTAGTTGTACAGTCAAGAAGACATAGCTGGTAAATTCTGGAAAGTAACACCACATACCCGGGTGTTTTATTGTAATGTCAACATAATTTCTAAAAATTTCGTGCTTGCTTAGTATAATATCTGCCTATTCAGCTCGATTACTCGAATAGGCGGAAATTACTTACACTCGAGGTCAAATTGCATAGTTTACTAATTACGAGAACTTGACTAATTACATTAGCGCACATATGTGATACACAGATTGAAGCCAGTGATTTAACAAGCAACATTCACTTGGAACAAATTCAGAAACTTGCCCCAATTTTGAGATAAGCGCCGTCAAACCTTCGGTCAATATGCCCTGTTGTTTCAGTTACTTCATTTTTTTTAGCAAGACCCCTTTTTATGCACTGAAGCTCAAAAATTACCGCTACCTTAAAGCATTTGATTGAGAACTGCGGAAACGCATACTTCGAAACTGGTGCCATCCCCAATATTCGTTACAAGTGGATATGACTTGCGAAATCACCGGCTTCAATTCGTACATTGCAACGTGTGCTGTTAAAGTAATTACTTTAAAAGTCAATAAGAGAAAATTCCTGCATAAGTCAAATATTGATTCAGATCTCTCGTGGAAAGAATGCCCGCCTGTGAGAGTAATCTAGCGCCAGAATTAGAATCTTGCCAGATACCACGAGCGATATAAAAATTATGTTAACGAAAGACAAGAAAACTGGAAGAAACTAAATATATAGTTTTTATATTATGACGACTTATATTCATTCTGTTGAAACGTCACATATTCGGCGGAAAAAGGTTGATTGCGGCAGAAAATGAAGGCCAATCTCCCACCTACAGAACTTGGCGTCGAAACGTCACTGCCGGCTCATCAGTGTGACGCCACGAATTTCGAACTATTTTCTCGCATTTTGTACATTTCGGCGCAGCATGGGTCTCTCATTCCTGTCGAATGCAGCGCCAGTTCTTCTTTACAAATAAAGGAATAACCAGACCCGAGCAGCAAAATGCATGACGGCACTGCGAAGAGCTGGTGCGGGAAATTGAGGAAGGCGTCGCCACACGTTTCATCTTTCTTTTGCACGTGCGTAGTTTTCTAATGAAGCTTCATTATTACTCTTTAATAGCCTTTTAGTCGCTGCACCGGGTGTGGAGTATTTTTTTTTTGTGCCAGCTGCATATACGCCCATCAGGACAGCGTGCACGTTCTTGCGTTTACGACTCGACCCACTGCCTGCATTCCCACTGCGACAAGCGTGCGTCTGTCGCGTTCGTGGTCGCAGCAGACGACGAACCAGACGGGACACAGCGCGCCTCCTTGCGGCCGCCACCGAGCGAAGGGTGTTGTGCATGCGCGCCACGTGACGAGTTACGCGTGTAACTTGTAATCATGAAATTGCATTTCTTGGTAGCTTTGTAATAGATCGATGAATTTTTTTTTTACTCGATAACGCTCACTGGTGACTTCAGTCCGTGACCAGATACTTTATTAGTAGCGTAGAAGTAATCTATTATTTTAACTTAACTGCTGAATTACTTTCCCGGGGCACTAATGGGTCACTGTAGTAAGTTACACTTTTGAATGAAGTAATTGTAATTGTAATCGGTTACTTTTTTCTTTTTCGTAACGTGTATACGTCTGGTGCGCTGTCAACGACAACTCACTCACCTTGGTGTCTTTTGCATAGTAAAGTTTCCGCGGCTTGAGTCGGAAGTATCGCTTCTTCCACCTCTGCAAAAGGAACGATAGGGTAACAGTTACAAGCGGGAAGTTGCAGTGACACCAACCTCACAGGCTGTACTATACGTGCACGCTGCACGAAGGAGCACACGACACGATATGCGGTCGAGGGGGGCCAAGCCCTTGCTGGCTCTGCTAAAGGCCACCCGTCACCAGAAAATAGGTATTAGTGGACACGAAATAAGACTCTGACCCGTCGGCCAAGCAGTTCTGCTGAACAGCTGGTACGTCGCCCTACGCGGGAGTGCCTTGATCGCTAGGTTATGACCAAACGCGCCAAGGTTTCTGACAAATGCACGCTGAAGTTGGGGGGCGTGCGCTTATCCGAAGAAACGATTTTATGCTTGCGTGCAAGCTTTCCTTGGTGTACGTCTGCGAAGGTTTTTATTTGTGTATTTTGTGTAATAGCTCAAACATTTTTGCTCGGGGGGATTATTGAAACACAACAATATGCATGAAAAATTATGACTCTTCGCTTTCGAAAGTGAACGAAATGTAATGGCAATAACTTGAGGTCGTTTCCTCCGATAGATGCGTTTACACGAGTATTGTAGATGTGTTGACAAGGCATATACGATGTTGAGAGACAGCTCATTCACTGACATTTCTTCTGACAAGCGTTTCGATGTTATTGCTAGTCACCCGAAGATTATCGCTGCACAGAAAAAAAACAAATTGACAATAACTTGAAGGGACTGACATCCAATTTTTAACGTAACCATTTCTTTGGTGCAATGGAAAGCTTACAGGTCAGAGAGTCTAATCATGAAGTAGTAACGCGGAAAACGTCGTAAAAAAATTCTTTTTATTGGAATTTTTCGATCCGCAGTGATAATGTTGTCGTTCGCTGGGAGCGTGCTGAAAACAGCGAGAGGTGTTCGCGATGGCGACTCTATAGGCCGGCACTGGTGGCCGGCAGACAAGTGCGGCCGTAGATGTGAGAAAGTATGATTTTGTTTATCAAGCCCCTGCCATTCATGTTTTCCTAAGTGTTAAATTACTTCTACAATAATAACAACGCGTATGCGTGGTTACCTGTCCAACTATTTTGCTCATTAACTAGTCAAGAGTGTTCTTTAGCCAAGCCAAGTTCTCGAAAGCGAAGCGACGCTTTTACACGTGATATGCAGTTCCGCGTGTTGCCGTATTTGTGCGTGTGCAAATACTGGTACCCATTTACGGAACAACTGGTCGATGGCATTTTGTAGAATCCCACAGGGAGACCACACAACTCTCGGTATTAATTATTCGCAAACTCGCGAGCGTGCAACAGCAATTATGCGCGCCGCAGTGCATCGAGGAACGCGTGGGACGCTCGCTATCACGGACTTTCTCTACTTCGCAATACGCATAGATTAAAGCGAGAACGTCTAATGATATACGAACTGCAATTTTAAGCAATAGGTACGATGTGCTCAATAACAGTCGACTTACGTACAGTAATCTCATATACTACACCCGAAGTACCAAGATTTCACCGCCAGGCCGCGCCACTTAGTGATTTTCGAGACTTTCATCGACAATTTAAAGTTATAATTCCTACTGTTAGATATGGGACCGTTTCCTGAGCCTACTTCGAGTTCCCCAGACCTCATCGAATCGCACCACAGCTAATTAAGGAGCGCAGAAACACGATACCACATTCCTGAGGCACGACACGTGCAAACAAGTTGGCGGACCCCACTTCGTGTGCAGCCGGTGGAGTTATTCACTGCTTGGCTCTTGCCGAAAGTAAAGCGAGAGCCTGGCACCGTGGCGGGTAAAGTGGGTCCCGAAGCAAGACGGCTGTAATGCGCCGTGACAACCTGACGGCTGTAATGCGCCGTGACAACCTGGCGGCGTCGCCCCCTTCTCTCTATGGTGACGGCGCATTGCAAGTCAGCAAGGCAAGACCGCAGGGAGAAGAAAGCCCTCGGACAAACACCCGAGCAGCGACTCTCTTCACCGGGTGTGACTCCATCGCACGGGCGCCTACCATTGGCCGAAAATGACGACACCCGAGCGGGCTCGCCGATTGACCGAAAATGGCGTCACCTGAGCGGGCTCTCCCATTGGCCGAACGTGACGTGTCTAGAAGGCACCGAAGGGCTTAAAAGACGCAGACCTGGAGCATTCCTAGAGCATTCCGGGAGCATTCCTTGATTCATTTTTTTCGAGCTTCTTGCGACGGGCCGCAGCGTCCGAGTTGCTGCCGGCCCGTAATGACTCTAAGACTGTTAATTGACGTCTCACTGTAAATAATGTAAATAAACTTCCCAAGTTTTCACCCGACGTCCTCCTCAACTCCTACAACTGGTTGCTAGCGGTGGGATCGCCTCCAAATGCAACACTACTTGAATCGCTCACAATGTGTTTGATTCTATCACAATAAATGATGGTCGTTTAATTTTCAACCACGTCTCAACACATTCTGGCCAGTTGTCAGACCGTTTAATTATCCTCACGTGATTTGAATGCGAGAGCATGACTTCTCTAATTAATTGGTTACGTTCATGATATGTGGCGTCACAAATTGTCACGTATGCTTCATAACTCTAGCTTACTCCACCTAGCTCAAATATGTACCAACCATAATGCACCTTAATACCTTGCTCTAATTTGTACCAACCTCAATCCACATTGTTCTAACTTGTACCAAGTTTAATTCACCTTAATCCACTTCAACTCACCGTAATCGACTTTAATTAACTTTACTCCACCTGAAATCACCTTACTCCAACTTGCTCTAACTTTAATTCACATTACTTCACTCTAATTCACTTTAATTGACATTAATTACCCGCCGTGGTTGCTCAGTGGCTATGGTGTTGGGCTGCTGAGCACGAGGTCGCGGGATCGAATCCCGGCCACGGCGGCCGCATTTCGATGGGGGCGAAATGCGAAAACACCCGTGTGCTTAGATTTAGGTGCACGTTAAAGAAGCCCAGGTGGTCCAAATTTCCGGAGTCCTCCACTACGGCGTGCCTCATAATCAGGAAGTGGTTTTGGCACGTAAAACCCCAAATATTATTATTATTAATTGACATTAATTACACATAATTACTACTAAGCGTTGTTATACCATTTACTATCTTCTACATTACTACTGACGTCATACAAGACACCGATGACGTCACAAAGACTGGTGCCACTCGTTGCGGACGACGCCGGCTTTTCTGCCTCATGGGACATGCGTATAAAGCATTCGCATTAAAAAAAGTTAGAGTGACGTTTCACTTCATGAACGCGCAAGCGTATGGGTGCTATTCCCTTTTTGTGCATTGCGCGTAGAATGTTTTAATAATACTTTGATTGTGTGTAAGCGTGGCGTTCTTTTTTCAAGTTTTTTTTTATTTCGTATGTTTTATGTCCGTCTTTAGATATTTATGAAGTGCAAAGTGCCATGAGGGAAATGGTAAGGCACTGTAAGGAAATGCACAATCTTTCTTATTTCAGGCACTCGGACTATTCCTTTTCCACTTCTTCCTCTTCTAGAGTTTCCTGGGCACGCCAATCCGGCGTCTTTTGCCGGGCGTGTTCGGCTCGTGCCTGGAGCTTAACTGGCGACGACATCGGGGTCGGTCGACTCGCGCTCGGCCTGCAGCCGCTTGCGTAACTGCTCCATCTTTCTGGCTCGGCCTCTCGATCACGAGACGAAGCCGGTACATCCATAGCGCAGACAGAACTCGTAGCGACTGCCAAAGCAAGTCCACCCAGCGCGCCTCCGCATATACACTCCTCCTCCGCGACGCTTCGCCTCCTTTCCCCTTCCCCGATTCGCATCAATGCAACCTAGACTTTCCTCTAGGCGGCGTTGATTTATTACCGCGCGCGTTCACGCGCTCTCCGGCACTTTCCCCGGCGTGCGAATCTCTTTCCCACCTAAAGGTGCCTTCCTCCTCCGGCGCTCGCTTCCCTCGCGGCGACATACATAATCTAGCCAATTTCACAGACGGGACAGGTACGCTTGCGCATAAAATTTCCTTTCGAGTGTCACGCTTAGAGTTTGAACGCTTGCAACGCAACGCTCTATGGAACCTTTGATGCACGCGAAAAGTGGCGGCTAATTGGCTCGCCGTAGGTGCGCCGAGCTGCATAGCATGCTCATACTATTAAGTCCCGCAACATATGATGGAAGACCTTAGCCGACAAGGTCAAGGAATTTATCTGTAGAATGTCATTGCAGGATGTTTAGCAAGAGAACGAAATTTCGTGACTAGCAATCAGCTTTCGGAACCTGCGGAAGAGTAAGCCTATCTACGCAGATTGCACAAATGGGGCCTTGTTTATGGGAAGGAAACCTACAGAAGAATACAAATGGGTGGGAACGTGTACGGCAGGCACTGCCAAGTCATGTCCGCCAGCTTAAATATGTCCTTGACAAGTGCACAATCATTGCATTCCACCGGTACTAGCACATCGGGCGAAAGCTTGGAGCAATTAACAATGAAGATTCAGAAGTTAAGATCCACCCAACGAGAGATGGAGCGGAAAAATGACACGAATACAGCAGATCAGACAGCAAACGGGAGTAGCCGACATTTCTTGCGCTAGCAGTTAGAAGATAGGTTCGAGGCGCCCTTGCCGTCGGCTTGCTATCCCGCCATCGACAGCGCATGCACCGCCGGAGGATTGGAGGCAAATTGCGTCTGACTGCAAAAACAACGAGGCCAGGTGGGCTCGAACCACGAGGTATGACACGTGTTGCATGTCACGCAACTTGCAGACAAGCGGATTGCAAGGAACGAGGCAGTACACCCTCTTGTCTCCGTCTGCCCGCGACTTGCAGGCCACGGAACGAAAATTAGCGTTACAGAAAGGGCGCCGCAGACGACGTGATGAAATCAGGAAACTGGCAGACACATAATAGCTTGAAGTAGGTAAAGGCAAGGCGCAGAAGACCAGGACTTAGGAAGAAGAACACAAACGACAAGACAGGCGCCACTCACAACTGAGTGGCGCCCGTCTTGTCGTTTGTGTTCTTAGTCCTGTCCTGGTCTTAGTCCTAAGTCCTGGTCTTCTGCGCCTTGCCTTTACCTACTTCAAGCATGAACCAACTAGCCCAAGCAAGAGTTTTACTTGAACATAATAGCTATAGACAAGTGTAGCTGGAAATCTCTGGGAGCTGGAGGTCTTCGTCCTAAATCTAAAATTAGATTCTGGGGTTTTACGCGCCAACACCACAATGCGAGGCACGCCGTAGTGGGGGAATCCGGATTTTAATTTCGACCAGCTGGCGTTCTTTGACGCCCACCCGATGCACGGCACACGGGCGTTCTTGCATTTCACCCCCACCGACATGCTTATTCCGCGCCCTCGAGCTTCACACAGCGCAGCGAGAAAGCCACTACGCCACCACGGCGGGCAGGCGTTCGTCCTGCGACGGACATAAGGTGGGCCGACCAATATGACTATTCGGTCACGGAACAGTCACGGTGCCGGACAGCTACGAGTTAGAGACCCGCCCAGTTAGACAAAGGGCGTCTTCCGCTTGGAGCAGGTTTTTTTTTTCTTTTGTGACGCGCCGACCGAACGGCTGACCGAAGAAGGCAGGCATTGTGCGAAGGTCCGTTAGTGATTTGAATAACGCATATCACCATTAAGCGACTGTGGAAAAATATGCGTTCGGATATTTCCAAGTTACCATTGTGCATCCGACCGAGTACGGAAGCCGACAGTGGCTCAAAGAAAAGCACAAGGTGGCGGAACCAAAAGTTACCCGGCAACCATGTCCGCGAACCCAGCCGTGTTTTCGATGCGAGCAACGGACGCATCCTTTCTTGCGAACGTGCCATTTCTTTAAATCCGTGCTTAATCGCCGGTGTCGGGTCGGCCTCAGTTGTTCCTAACCCATCGAGCGCCGAGGGACGAGCTTCCGCTCCGAAGTCTGGACTGAAATACAGGCTCCGCGTGCCCGTGTTGATGGCCTTGGCCGTTACGGGTTCAACCCATTACCACAAATGCGTTCCCTCGCCGAGTCGTGGATAACGGCCGATTACACACACACAAAAACAGAAAAGAACTAGAAGCAGTATTGTAAGAGAAAGTAGAGCAATTACAGGTTCTTTTTTTCTTCAGAGCAGTCGGCGTCTTCTTTGGAGCTGGGGTCGGCTCGATCAGAGACACAGAAGCGCCGACCCCCTCCGATGCCAGAGAACGATAAGGTAAACGCGCACGCAGCATTGCGAGCGAGGATTTCGCAATATGAGCCCGTATCTTCGGGAATCGAAGGGTGTCGCAGGCCATTTGCGACCATGCGCGTCGCGATCCTAAGGCCGAGACAATAATAAAGAAAAATTGCAAAAACCGGATTACAATTCTAATAGTGAAGCCACATCAGTAAAGGCACTAATGCCAATCTTTACCTTATACATTTTGCACGAATATGGTATAAGGAAACAGAGCGAAGCTAAAAATAAATATATATAAAGAAACACTATCACCGGCAAGAACGGGACAATAGTACGGAGACCTAAAGATAATGTTATCGCCTCTTGCGATCACCTAACGCACTTTTGCTTTTTTTTTTGTTTTGAGTAGCCGAGCTAAAGCTAGCCGAGAAAAGACCGATGTAAGCTCTGTGACCGACTGCCAGACAAAGAAGAGAAGGCGCACAGTTTGGTCATTTGTTGGAACGAGGGGATGGAAGACGTCGTACAGCGCGCCACTGAGTCTCAGAGTGGGGATTCGTAGTAGGACGCCGAGATGACGAAAAACGGACGACTTGCCCCTGTATTCGGAAATGCGCATTAAGATGCAGCCACGACTTGGTCAAATGCTGCACAAGATGACGGCTCACGTCAGCGATCCGGAGGAAACGCAATGGGCATCTTGGGCACGGTCACGTGAGGGGTCGTGCCGCACTTGACCGAGTCAAGTTTTGGCTCGAACTAGGAAAATTACTGGATACGAGGGTTCGAGGCAGCTTTATATCGTGATTTTTTATCTAAGTAGATGCGTACAGAGAAATTTTGTCCACTGATCAAAACTTTATCAGTTTTTTTCGGGGGGGGGGGGGGGGGGAGGGATCACTTAAAAGACAAAGCTAAAATCTGCCGAGTGTAGGAAGCTGAGTTTTCGTCCGGGCTTTGCCGTGAACACTGCTGACAATGCAGATGTGCACCCGTTCCGCAAGGCGCATGTCTTTTTTCGGCACCGAGATAGGACAACGAGGGAGGTTGTAGAGGCTTTCTACATTAAACAGTATGGTCCCCCGTGCGTCAGCCAGCCCTTGATTAACCTTCACACAAGTGAAATAGCATATCTCGACAAACCATTTTTCGCAATAAAATTAAACACTTTCAATGGACACATGATAAAAGCGTGAGTCAGCGCTGGTTTATAATAATAATAATAATACATTTATTCATAAAAACAAGTGGTACAAAGTGCCAAGGCATTAGGAAAAAAGTTGCTACAGAAGCAACTTGACTGGTCCTAATAACCAGAAGGTCCAAAAGGCAGCAGACAGCAAGGAGCCAGAAAAAAAAAGAAGAAAACGAGAGGAAAAAAGGAACAACGAAAATGGAGAAAGGAAAGAGTAATGGCATGTAGTACATAGATCTCTTAAACAATTTGCTTCACACATGAAACAGCTCGGGAAAAACAAACAATATAGATATGTAGATACACAAAACTCTTAAGAAAAGCATTAAAAGCACATGGTAAAACCCAATTAATTCTTGGGGCAATAGAAATTATACAGGTCTCTGCCAGAACAATTTCCTACATCGATGGACGCAGATCTGAGATTATTCAGCAGAGTGGGGAGAGTGTAACAAGTCATTTGGTTACCATAGGTTGAACGCACATGCGGCACATGCCAGTATTCCGGGGACCTGGTGTTATAACATGGGATGTTGTGTTTTAATCTAGCCAGAGATGAAACAAGGCTTAAGTTCTGTTTGGTTTCTTTTAGGTATCCAAGAGCAAGGCGGTAGTTAAACATATCACTGGCTTTAAGTACCCGAAGTTTTTTAAATAGGGGCTCAGATGGGGAGTCAAAGGGCATATCACTAATTACGCGAACAATTTTCTTTTGTACTACAAGCAAACGGTTAATATTTGTAACAGATGTGGTGCCCCAGATAAGGCAGCAATAATGAAGGTGGCTCGCAAACAAAGCATTATAAATTAACATATTAATCTTCCGAGGCATGTAGCGAATAGCGAAAACGCGTCCAGTAATTTGGGAGAGTTTGACTGCAAGAAAATCAATATGATCGCTCCAACTCATATTTTCATCAAAAAAGACCCCGAGTGTTTTCACAGAAGGGACGAGTTCAATTTTAGAAGACCCTAACACCACGTCCCTATAAAGACAGATATTCTTATTCTTCGGTTGAAATAAAACTGCCTTTGTTTTATCAGCGTTGATCTTGAGACCATTTTCTAGAGACCATAAATACATTTTTTCCAAACAAGAGTTAGCCAGTGACACTAGCTCCGAGGCATCATTGGACGAAAACAGGACAGTAGTGTCGTCGGCATAGATTATGAATTTGGCATCGGGATCAATATTAACGAGATCATTGGCGTAAAGATTAAACAAAAGAGGCCCAAGGATACTGCCCTGGGGAACACCTGCCGTAACAGAAGAAATTTTGGACGATTTGTTGTTAATGAACACATATTGGCATCTATGCTGCAAGTATGACTGAAATAATTTTAAGGCGACACCGCGGATACCATAGTAGGTAAGTTTATTTAATAATAGTTCTTGACTGATGGAGTAGAATGCCTTACTAAAGTCAATAAATACCCCTAAAGTAAGCTGGCGGTCCTCAAAATTTTGTAAGATGTATTCTCTCTGCTGCAGAAGCGCAAGCTGAGTCGATCTGTGTTTGCGAAAGGCATATTGCGAGTCAGTGAGGAGGTTTTTAGTTTCAAGGAAGTTAGATACACGGATAGAAATTATTTTTTTCTAAACCTTTCGAAAAGATCGGGAGTATAGAGACTGGTCTGCAGTTGGACGTAGCTGATTTATCACCTTTCTTGAATATAGCTAACACTTTTGCAGCTTGCATTTTACGTGGGAAGACACCACTAGCGAGTGAAAGGTTATAAATATGCGTTAGCACGGAGGCAATTACATCGATAACATATTTAACAGGTTTCATCTGCAAGTTATCTATATCGCACGTGCTACTGTCTTTTAAATTGTAAAAAATACCGATAAGTTCACCTTCATCAGTTGGCCAGAGAAAAACGGTGTCATGAGGCGCGGCTTTAATATAACGGCAGGCACTGCTATTTGTGGGCAACGTGTTAATGTTTGTGAAATAATCATTAAAAACATCAGGTAACATTTCTGTCTTACGTTCTCGGAACCCTTGGTCATTTGTGTTTTTATGAGCATAGCCGTGTCACGATTCAATTTTACAACTTCGGTAAACCTTTTTGAGGGGTTTCGAGCGCGCTTGCGCAATTACGTACGTTGCTTTTGGTCTGTGCCAACTCGTCCTGTTTGGTCGTCCTTTCTTGTGTCGTTGTGTTTCTTGCGCTCCAAGTCAAGCATGAATTCTTACCAACTCACAGAAATTTCAGTTCTTCTAGGTTTCAATACTTCAAATTGATTTTCTTTTTCAAAATGAACAGATGTATATTTCACAATTCAGGAACACATTCTCTCTCTCGTACGATCTCGCACACGGACAGTGTTGGGCAAGAACAAAGTAAATGCTCCGTCACTGCGCTGAAACAGGCAACAGCGCAGCCTTTCCTCTCCCAGTGTCTCATTAATTGTTAGGTATCAGCGACAATTTGCTCGTATTTCTGCGGCATGAAGCGTTCACCTAGTCACAGCGCACAATGTAGTACGATCAATGCGCGAAAGCCTTGGATGTGCAAGAAAATTCCAAATCAAAAAGACATTCGCCGTCCTCTGGATGACCCTTGATTTGCCGTGTACTAGTGGAACATTTTATAGGTGTGAACTAGACGTCGTTAAATGTGTTGGATATTTGGTCTTTTGTGGTAGTACGGTCAATAGATACTTGTGGTTTGGTTATGACCGACAATTCTAATGTCGGCAGCCGGCGTTACGAGGCAATTCTTTTCTTACCCGTTCCTTTAGCTTGTAGCCTTTTGTTTGCCGTCGCCCAACTCATACGCGCTGAGGACGTTGTTGAAGGGAGAGACTTGTTCTCATTGAGAACGAGAAATATGGGATTTATTTACAGTGTCTACATAAGAACGTTACAGTTCATCAGTCTAGCATGACTGAAAGAGAATGCACACTCAGCAGCCGCGCCACGACTGCTTATAAACACTCTGTCCTCCCTAGATACCTAGGTAATAGAAAACGGCCGTTCAACCGTCGACCAATTCGGAGCGTACAAAGTCATCGTAGCCGACCCGCCTTTCAGGGGAAGGGTTAACAAACTAACTTCCGCACAGGTTTCACAGATCACACCAAGGTGAGAGGGTTTTCGCAGACACGGATCTTGCCCTGAGCAGGCGCCTCTTGGTCCTACAGTTGATCTCACAGACAGTGGCTGCCGCGTCTGTCCACTGACTGACGGCTTCTAAGACCCGTGAGACGGCGCCGCAAAACACCTCCTTCCAGGAGTTCCCCCGCTCCAAACAAACCGTGACGGTGACGGCTAATCCACTAAGAATACTTGGTCCACCGACTGCGTCTAGACATCCCGGCTTTGCTCGCTTGGACGCGGCGTATTGTCGTCCTTACAAAACGAGTCAAGGCAGCAGATATGCCGGCGCCAACGGGTTGTTGACGAGGCACATTCTTGTTTTCACAAAACGAGACATCGCAGCTGGCCGGGCAGAGTTCGACGGTCGCTGCCACGAAGATTTCCAGCCCCCGCAGGTCGAACGTAACAACACACGAGCGCCGGCAACGCGTCCCTACGGCGTCCGCCAAAGGCGTCTACTACGGCGTCCGCGATTCGCGTGGTCAATGCCGTAGTAGCCGCCGTGGTTGTCTTTACTCTGTACGGAGCGGCAGGCGAAGAGGATGTCGAGGCACCCTATAAGAACGTCCCTCCTCCCTCGCCTGAGCCCCATGCCTCGCGCGCGACAGGAGAGGGCATGCATCCGGGTCGCGTTCCTCGCTCGCGCACGAGATTTAACCGCGTTCGCCGGCTCGGCCTCATACGCTTTCACTCGCACATACAGCATACGGCGCGCGGCGACGGTTTTATCACTATTGGACTTCACACGGAATCTCACGGCGATACCGACGGCATAAATGCGCCTGGAGTGTCCATATAACTGCTATCGCAATAAAAACACGCACACAAACACACACATACACAGGCACGCACGCACACACACGAAGGAACTCAGGAGTGTCACAATAATTCAAACAGGTCGCCTGACCGGAAGAACTTCAGTAGTGCCTTCATCGCCTTCTGGTGCGAAGACCGCATTAGTCGGCATTATAAGAAGTCTTATATCTTAGTCTTATAAGAAGTCTTATAAGTCTTATAAGAAGTCTTATTATAAGAAGTCTTATATCTTATATTAGTCTGCTCTATGTTCCCTCAAGTATATACTACACTCGGGGAGAACTTTCTGTGGCAATGAAGGGAAAGCTACGGGGGCGGAGCTTCTACACACGTGTTACCGCGCCAAGTAGTCCGCCAGATTTTGACAGTGCTTTTGGTTGCTCGGAACAGACGCTGAATCGACGCAGCTTCCACGTGCGACGGTTTTGCGTTTGCAGAGACGCGGAAGGAAAAAGCCGCCAAATAAGTAAACTTTTGCATTCAGTGCTGTCTTTTGTCCAATTCAACTGCTGCTAATAAGGTGTTTATGTTTTCTCTTCCCGAGCTTAAACTAACATGGATAATAACACGGGACTCTTTTCAGAAGCCCTCTCGTTTGTGCGCGCTTTGCCTCCATAGCTTTCTCCTAACTGCCACAGAAAGTTGTCCGCGAGTGTATGAGAATCATGCGTTCAGAATAGCCGCCGACACGGCAAGCTGCGTTCACCTGTGCGATTTGTTTACTCCAACTACAGCGAACTAAGCCAACTTAATCCAACTTCACAAAAGTAGTCTGCCGACTGTGCCATGCTCTTTTTCTTCATTCATTCATTCCATTAACCTCAGCTTTGTTGATTGTCCGCGCTTCGTTGCTGCAACTCGCTTTAAGCGCCTACCAACACGCACGCACGCGCGCGCAGTCACACACGCGCAGCAAGTTTTACCGCTGTTGGTGTGATTTGCTATCAGTGATGTGTACTTTTTCTCGTAAATTTCATACCACAATCTGTTAATAATATTGCCGGAGTTTGCTTGACATATTAACGTTTATCTTTGTTTTATCCGTTTTTATTGCGATAACAATCATATGGACCATTCAGGCGCATTTTGCCGCCGCCGTGATGTTCCGTATAAAGTCCAAGGGCGCTAGGACCGTCGCCGCGCGTCGTATGCTGCGTGTGCGAGCGAGAGCACGGCAGGAAAGCCGAGGATCGCGGCTCACCCCCGTATGCAGAAATGCAACTTAAGTTGAAGCCGATGCTTGACTTGATCCGAGGGACGCCTATCGGGAACGCGCCGAAGGAAACGCAGTGAGCGTCTTTGGGCACGTTAACGCCAGGCGTCATCTAAATCAAGTCAAGCGTGTGCTTCGACTTAAGTTGCATTTCTGCATACGGGGGTCAATCTGGCGCGTGCGAAGGAGGAAAGTGGAGAGCAAACGCGCCGTGTTCCGTCGCACGAAAGGCCGTGGGGGGGGGGGGGGGATGGGAGGAAGGGAGGGTGGGGGGCGGGCGGTGCATGTTGTTCCGGTAGCAACTGCGTACTGACGATCGCGGCTCAATCTTGCGCACGGTAGAGAGGAAAGTTGGCAGGCAGCGCGGGAGGAAGGGGCGCGGCTTAGACTCCACCACCAAGTGCGTACTTTGCACGGCTGCGCGCGCCGTATCTTGAAAGGGATCTGCAGACGGACCCTACGTTTGTGCGCGTTGTGTTCTCGCCACTCTTGCGCTGCAGCGATAGACAGCACGAAGGTCACTTCGCTCGCTGCTGCTGCCGCGCTTGCTCGCACCAGCGTTTCGACAGCGAGTGTGATGTGTTCATGTTTACTTGTGTGCGCTGACACCACGTGAGTTAGTAAGCGAATGTTTCCAACTTCAAAATCATAACTCAGTTCTGCGGAAGCCCGCAAGGTGAAGGAAAGCACATGAAAGCAACAAAATTGGCATCCAACCGAATTGTGGCACGAAGCAACAAAAGAAGCCCATACGGGTTTCTCAGAAAGAAAGCCTCGCCGTTGAAGAAGTCCCTTTCATGGCTGCCGGGTCCGGCGGCATGGTCGACGCGCACATGCGCACCTCAATCGGAATGCGACGGCGCGAGTGGCTGCGTTCGGAGAACTTGACCGATGCCAGTCCAAGGTCCGCAGCTAACAGCCGGCGGTAGTGAACCGTCGTGTGGAGGCGAGTGAATCGACAAGCGGCGAGCGCGAAAAACCCAGAAGTCTCTCTCTCTCACTAATTTAAAGGCTTGCTCTTCCGTCGACAACTTGCTAGGCCTTCCATTTCAGTGATTGCTAGCAGAGAGAGAAAGAAAACTTGCGGCAGATACTTCTGCTGAAGAAATACATTGAGAACGGCCTCCGCTGAGAGCGAACCCGTCAAGGGCTCGCGAAAAATACCAAATTACATAGTTGTGCACCGGATAATAACGCAATAGGCTGGTAAACACACAGATTACGGTGAACCACTCTGGCTAAGAACGCATTGTGATTTCAAGCGGCGCAGCATACAACGATAGAATCTCAAAAAAATGCAACAAAGAATGAACGAAATGATTTCCAATCAAAATTACAAAAAAATAAATAGGACTAAAGCCGCATATATTTTTTTTGCACCTAGCTGGTTATTCTGCACGCAAATCGGCCACCATGAAGCAAACTTTTTTTTGTCGCCAGTTAGCATGTTATTTTAGGATTTAGATATTTTTGTTTGATCGTTAAACGAACTTTTTTTCGTAGGACGCTTGCCGTTCTCGAGCGCCACGATTCGCAAACAACTTATGCAAAAAAAAATATTCGAGGGTTTTACGCGCCAAAACCACGATATGCTTATGAGGCACGCCGAAGTTGGGACTCCGGAACAATTTTGACCACCAGGAGTTGTTTAGCGTGCACAATGCATGGTACACGGGTGTTCTTTACATTTCGCTCCCACCGAAATGCAACCGCCGTTGCCGGGATTAGACCCCGCGACCTCGGGCTTAGCAGCACAGCACCAAAGCCACTACGCCGCCACGGAGGGTACAACTTATGCAATCATACGCTAATTGCGTGCTCGGAGATACAATACAGCTAGGCTTTACGTCAATATTGAGGCAGAAAGTTAGCACATCGTCGCCACTAGGGCACCTTGATGGAACTTAACCGACGAAATGAAGTTCGCAGGGAGAATTTACGAGTTTGCCAGAATAATGCAAATTTTACAATGAGCGCTAAATTCGGAAAGCATAGAGGACGGCTGCCTCAATAGAGCGGGACAGGATAACCCTTACAAAAAAAATTGTTGAAAGGTTATTGAAATATCATTGGTCAACGTCAACAAATGACCTTGAAAGATCATTGGGGAATTGTTGAAACATCATTGAGGAAATTGTTGACAAGTGTTGATAATTGGCCCGCGACATTTTGTCGAAACATCATTGTGGCCTCTCAATTTGAAAGATCATTGGCATATCGTTGAAACGATGGTGTATTTCACTCTTGAAAGCCCATTGAAACAGTGTTGAAGATGTGTTGTTTGTCAATGTTGAAAGCCCATTGGGGTATTGTTGAAATGTGTTCTTTGTCAATGTTGAAAGCCCATTGAAGCATTGTTGAAGCTCAAAATTGAAAGCCCATTGAGGTATTGTTGAAATTTGTTGTTTGTCAATGTTGAAAGCCCATTGAAGCATTATTGAAGCTCAAAATTGAAAGCCCATTGGGGTATTGTTGAAATTTGTTGTTTGTCAATGTTGAAAGCCCATTGAAGCATTATTGAAGCTCAAAATTGAAAGCCCATTGGGGTATTGTTGAAATGTGTTGTTTGTCAATGTTGACAGCCCATTGAAGCATTGTTGCAGATGTGTTGAGTCGCAATTGAAAGCCCATGGAGGTATTGTTGAAATGTGTAGTTCGTCAATATTGAAACCCCATGGAAGAATTGTTGCAGATCTGTTGAACATCAACACAAATTACGTTGAAAGCCCTTTATGCCCCACTGGGTATTTAGCAGTTTAAACCTACACTTACCTTAAAATACTGCTGAGCTATGTTGCATATAATTACCTTTGATGTCACGGTGGTATGTCTGCTGTGAGAGGATAGGGATAAAATTTAAATACAGGCATTTTGTACCGCAGGCCTCTGTCACCCTGGGCTCAAAAGCATGCTCCTAGATTGCCTGTAATAAACCATATTGTAAAACTGCTAGCAGTACTGTTATGCCACTTTTTCAATTGTCAGAGTGAATGGTCCTCCGAAAAATCAAGAGTGCTGAACTGATGCAGACAAAAACCATTTTTCTAGGTGAACTGTTTATTTGTAACCACACATCTGTGTAAATGTACAACCATTTGTAGTTTGAGATCAGAAACTTCTTAAAAACTATCGCACAGTACAAACTTCCTGCAGCTTGACACCATAACAAAATTGAATACTGAAGATGTAGTCAGTGTGGCTCTCAAGTAAAACACATTTACCAAAAGAAATAAATTTAAAAAAATAACTGCCTAAATAAAAAAATGTACAAGCAGACTGACATGACTGTAAATAAGAACACTCAAAAAAGGTACTTGCTTTCTCTATTAGGTAGCCAGTGGTACTATAACCATGGCACAATTGCTTGTGCCCACAGCACTCAACTGAGACCTGATATGTAGGGTGGTTATCTTTAAGTTTCATGGAACTTATTGAAGACTGACTGTTGCAGCTAACATAATTCTAGATACAGAGTGCCAAACATTACTTGCATGAGAAACAAGACACCATAGTCAGCTGATTAACAAAAACTCAGTTCCTAATAAAGTTTTTACGAATTGTAGCCGGTAATTTTACAAGGTGAATGCACTTAGAATGAATTTCCAGAATGACACTAGTAACGAGACACATGCCATCAAACTGGCTGTAGAAATGCACTGCTGTAGCACTTACTTTTTTTAACAAAACGCACTGTTATGCATCGAAGCACAAAAGTAACCGGAATGCCCATGTATTTCTCTCACATTTATGGAAAAATTTCGAAATTGCTGTCATCTTGGAAATTAATTTCAAGTGAATGTCTTGAAAACTCACTGGCTACAATTTGCAAACTGAAATATGTGCTGTGATGTTATAAGTGAATTAATAAATTTATGACAATCAGTTTAATGTTTTCATTTCTTGTGTTAGTAATGTCCACCTCTGAACAATCCAGCTCAAGAACAAGAATTATGCTACCTGGCAGACAACTTAAATATCTGTAAAACTGAAAAAGGATCACTGTACAATCCTTATATGTTGGTTGAATGGTGTGCGCCAAGTTCAGTAAACCTTACATACTTTTGAAACATGGCAATCACAATAAGTGATGCTTATGGGAGCAGTTTATTATGCTGCATTGCTGTTGCATGATCCAGTTGTGTTTTCTGCCATGATAACGTTCCTGCACAGGTAATTCCATATCAAGCGACTTATTCATATTAACTGCTTCAGATTTTCATATGAAACAAAGACAGCTATTAGAGATGTGCTGGAATACAGCAAAGTTGCTCCTTGTGCGAGTTCCATTTCAATTTTATTCGCTGCCACAAAAAATAACGAAAGAATTCAGAAGATATGGTTTTATGTAAACATGAAAGGCACATCATCGCCATTACTGGAGATGTTTCGTTGCATATTAAATTTAAGCCGACTTATACCTATTAATTTTACTCATGTATTTTAGATAGCAATAAACCATTTTTACAAAGTTATGTAAAATGCCGTTTTTACTGAACTCTAAAAATGGCACAGATGCACTTGCAGGTATGCGATTCCATGCCGAATTGACAAGCATTTTTTTGACACCGCACATATATCTGAAACATTGCCATATGTTTACTAGAGTTCGAAGCTCGTTACCCACTTTTATTTATTTTTGCCAGATATTTTGTAGCATTTTAGGTGACAGTTTAGTTTTCCTGTTCAGCTGAGCTAGAGGACATCAAATGTCCTCTAGCTTTTCATTTTTTTTTTCAAATGCTTCAAATGCTTTTTTTTTCAAATGCACATTGTATTGATCGAGGCCTTCAAATGGTGTGCGTGGAAATACGGTGAAGTGATGAAACTGCCAAAATAGCCAATTTTTCAAATATTTGAATACTTCAATTGCTTTTGGCACCGGCAAAAATGAGTCAAATTGCAATCCGTTAGTTTTTTTTCGTCAGAAAAAATTCACAGGACAGAAATTAAATACAGAATGGTAGCCCAGGTGACATAGTATAGCAGAAAAATGTATGAAGCTCTGAAGGTTCAGCTGATCGCCTGTAAAAAAAAAATTCTAATCTTTTGCAAGAAGCTTCATGTTCAAGGAAAAAACAGCCTTCGTAGTTGGCGAAAAAATGTGATACATTATTGGATAGCTCTACATGTCTGCTATGCATGTGTGAAGTTAAAAAAGGCATTTTTAAATGCGAGAAATTCTTTTTTGAAATTTTGTCAGCACCGACTTTTCTCTGAGGTGCGCACAGCTTGCCGGCCGGGAATGAAAACGACAAAGCCGGCTTCGTATGCAACACAGATGACAAAGAAGCGGTGTTAGGGTCTGCATTTTATTGCCAAGGGACACATGCTCTAATGCAACGAGGCTTGTGTTTGGTGTGGGCCAGGTAAACCATACAGCCATTGCACATAAAATATCAATACGAGGTCTGTTAGAAGAGCATCCGACCTTTCGCTGAAGAAAAAAAACTGGCATAACTGAAGCGTTGGAAACTTAATCACCCTCAAAGTAGTCTCCTTGGGAATCCAGCCACTTCTCCTAGCGGTGCTGCCATTGTTAGAAGCATTCCGAGAAGGCCTCTTTCCAAATGGACTTTAGCTCAGCTGTCGTTGCAGCCATAATGTCTTCTCTTGTCTGAAATCACGCTTGTTTCAATGGCCCCTTGATTTTGGGAAACAGCCAGAAGTTGCAGGCCGCCATATCAGGAGAGCAAGGAGCCTGTCGAACTACAGGAGTCTGGTTTTTCGCCAAAAAGTCTGAATCAAGTGCGAGAAAAGCATTGTCGTGATGGATGTGCCAATTTCCTGTTGACAACTTCGGTATCTTGCTCCATACAGCATCACATAGGCCATGGAGGACATCCCTGTAGTAGTCTTTAGTGATTGTTTGACCCTGTGGTGTGTATCCGTGGTGTACCACACTGCGGGAGTCAAAGAAAGCAGTCAGCAACACTTTGACGTTGCTGCACACTTAGCGGTCTTTGGTTGGTGACGTGGAATGCTTCCACTGTAACGACTGGGATTTGGTTTCCGGGTCGTAAACATACACCCAAGACTTGTCACAAGTGATTATGGTGTGGAATGCTTCCACCGTAACGACTGGGATTTGGTTTCCGGGTCGTAAACATACACCCAAGACTTGTCACAAGTGATTATGGTGTTCATGAAGTTGGGGTCACTGTTTGTGGAATCCAGCATGTCTGTGAGACTTCAACACGAAGTTGCTTTTGCTCCACCATGAGCAGCTTGGGAACGAATTTCGGCGCAACTCTCTTCATGGCCAAATCTTCGGTGATAATGGAATGTGGATAAAATGTGCTGATGCCCACCTCTTCCGCAATTTCTTGGATAGTTACACTACGGTCCCGCATCACCACGGGGTTCACTTCGGCAATGACCTGGTCATTTCGGCATGTTGATGGCCGACTGGAGCGTGGCTCGCTCTCCACCGATGTGTGGCCGTCTTTATACTGGTTGTACCACTCCTTAATCTGTGTGCTGCTCATAGCATAGTCACCGAAAGCAGTCTGAATCTTCCGGATGGTTTCCACTTGGCTGTCGCCCAGTTTCTGGCAAAATTTGATGCAGTAGCACTGCTCCAGTCGCTCTGCCATTTTCCTTGCAATAAAAAACCGACGAGAGCACTGTACTACCTCATTCAAACGCTGCGTCTCAGCAATTCACGATATTGGCAGGTGGGAAAAAATTCGTGCATGCGCACAAAGGTTCAAAGGCGGCTGTTGAAAACGTGCTAGTTTCATATTCATCAGGTGTTCGCAAAAAAAGGTCGAATACTTTTCTAACAGACCTCCTACGTAATAAATATGTGAGGGAATCCTGCAGTGCTAAAAGATATGTTCCATGCAGTTTAGAAAAAGAAATATCAGCTATTATGTAGACAGTAAATCCAGAAAGAGCACTGATATTGTTCATACAAAGCATCTTAAAGGGCGTGTCGCATTGCAATGCAACATAGAGGGAGCAGGACACTTTGTGCCCTGCTCCCTGAAGCCCAATGATGATGCAAGTAGAAAACACCTTCATAATTCAGACTGAAAACCTACATAAGTATGAACAAATTCTTGTGGTGTTGTTTGCTGCCACTGTTTCAGAGCTGGAACATGCTCATCTATGAAAGTCATATGTGCTATGTTCAGTCTGATGTGGTCAGACACCATTGGCGACCACTTTTTGCGTTCATGTAAAAAAAATACGAGTTGAGACTGCAGCAGCAGCGCTTGACGTCACCTGCTTTCGTAATGATAAAAAAGGCAGTCAGGTTGTTGAGTAGTTCTTGTGGCTAATATATTAACAGCCTTTCCTTGCTAGATGACATGGCTTCATATATTCATGCTGTATGTGTGATCCACAAATGAACATTATAAAAAATAATTTATCGCACTTAAAGAATAATAACTTTTTGTTACTTGTCACATGCATAGCAGACATGTACGGCTGTGTAGTGATGGGTGACATATTTTTCTGCCAACCACCAAAGCTAATTTTTTACCTTCAACACGAAGCTTGCAAAAAATTTCAACTTTAGTTTTTTTAGCTGATCAACTGAACCTCCAAGGCTTGAAATATTTTGCAGTTATACCAAGTCAACCAGTGTGATTTTATATTCATTTTGTGCCTTCTGTATTTCCCTACGTCAGAAGAAAATTCAAACTTTGCAAATTTTGGCAGTCACCACTTCATTCTCTTGACATGAACACCATCTGAATATCTAGATCATACAATTTCCCTTTCAGAAGAAACGTGTATCAGTGGCTTCTAGCTTAGCTGGGCAAGAACAATAAATTTTTGCCAAAATTCAAAATTTTTGTGAAGGAAAATAAATGGGGAGCAAGAGTTCGGAGCTTCAACTATATCTGTGATGGCCAAAAAAACGCTGGTTGGTTGCCCTGGAATGACTTAAGAGTATGTATGAAAGCAAATTTTCTCGAACATTTTCTCGCTGTACCTACTCAAAATCAAGCAAACTTGAAATGGTTTGCCATAATGGAACAGTTCTTGAAAAAAGTGTTGGGTGGTTTGGCATGAAATGACTTAAGATACTTAAAAAATATATTAATAAGGAAACACTATCCTTACTGGAACCATATCAAAAACTAACATAAAAATGTAGTGAACTATAACAAAGCACAGCACTTGTATTCTGGATTGAGCAATCCAATGTGGGCTTCTCAGGAGACTGGCATAATTAACATAAATAATATTAACATAAAAATGTCAAGCCATAGAAAGGCACAACATTTGTATGCTCATTTGAGAAATCCAAATTGGGTCCTTCAAGAGACTAACATAAAACATAAGAATGTCGAGAGTTACAAGAGCACAACACTTGTGTTTTGGTTTGAGCTGTCCAACTTGGGCTCTTCAGAGATGAAGGGGCAGGGGCAGTTGCTTCAGGGGCAGGGTCCCATGCGAGAAGCGAGGCCAGAGTTCTTTACATAGGGCATGTTGGTACCAGGAAATTTGCGACACGTGAAGCCTGCAAAAACAAGCCAGAACAAGTTTTAAAAAGCAACTTCCACATGCAAAAGAATGGCATGCAATATGCCCTCGTTATAATGAAATTTATTTATGTATTTGTGTTGCTTTATTCCAATTTTCCACGGGTACAGCTTTACAGCATGACCATTTAAATTTATTTAGTGTGGCACAGGACTCCACTAAGTGTCAAATGCAGGAAAGGGCAAAGAGGAACAAAACCCTATAGCAATATAACTTTATGAATATCTTCAATGTCAAAGATGTGAACTTTGGTTGCTGAGAAACAAAATGGTGAAAAAAATTCATGTTGTTCATAAATAAACCTGAACTGACAACAAAAATTATTTCTTGTAACTTCATAATTAAAATGTGCAGCACTTCACTGCTTTTCCATGCTACAAATACAATAGTGTCATGTCACTAGAATTGAGTGTAGCTTCATTTGATGTTAGGTTTCCTGCGTTCACATGCAATCGGAACGTACTTCTCGCCTTACAATGACTTAGGACTTTCTACATTAAAGAAGACACTGCTTACAGCGAAGTATGTTTTCTGCCTCAACGACTGAATTACTGTTATAATGAGGATACCGTGTAGTTGTGCACCAAGCTGCTTAGCATGACACATGCAGAATGTGACAGATACGAAGAAATGCTGTCTTTTAAGAGCCATATGCCATAGGACTGACTTCTTTAACCCTTTTAGAGTTCACTGCCATACATCTGTGGCTGTGATGGAACGTTCTGAAAAAATATGCCTTTTCAGAACAAAGTGTTGCCTAGCATCCCACTGGAGGTGCTGCAACCTTCTGAGACTTCTAGAAAATATTCTTATAGTGCTGTCGCTCCTTGGGTTTCTCCCAAACTGATTTTTCACTTAGCTCCTTGGAGTCTGTCATTGCACTAATTTGGGAGTGTTGCCACAAGTTTTTGTAAGTTTCATTACACAAAAAACTATGCTGCTTTATCCTGCATAAAAAATAAAACATGTAAAACTGCAAATACTGAAATGGTATTGCCACTTTATTGTTATTTAAAAACATTATTTACCAGTTTATTTTCTCGGAAAGTCGCCCTGAAGAACTTAAATCTGCAATAAAAATATTAGGGATGCGCGAAAAGTGATTTTTGAGACTGAACCGAAAATGCCAGAAGCAAATCAAATATTGGATAGCTTCTGAATAATGAATAGCTGATATCACAATTAATGTAAGATGAGGTTCACATACTAGTATTCTTAAAGTTAGCAAGTTTCTGTCATTGTTATGTTATGAAGAGCTGTTTATTAAAAGCACAAATGGAGCAGCAAAAAGTTTCTTCACATGCACAGGACTCTTCAGTAAGCATAAATGATTGCTGTACAGCCTCTAAAGTATAGCTACTTTAGTAACGTAGCCTGGTCTGCTATTCTTACAAGTTCTTACGTTTTATGTCTATACTATGTTACTGGAGGTGAAAATTTACGGTACTTTGGCTCAAATTTCATGTTTTATTGGTGTTTCAAAATATTAGAATAATACTCACATTTACAAATAGTGACCATTCAAAGACTAAATTGAATAGGACACTATTCAATTCGAAAGTTTTGAGTATGTGCACACCACAAAAGATATATAACTCCTAAATTAGAGGCATATTTCTCCCCAAAATGTGATCCTCAACGGGCTAAACAAGAGCGACAGAAAAGCCCATTCATCTTTTTGATAAATTTAAGCCCATAATCTACTTGGCAATGGTTCATAACCCTGTTATAACCCTGTTAACAGGTAGGTGAAGTAAGGAAGCAGGAAACAATTCTAATAATTTCAGAATGGGAGTAGTGGACATGTCCGACGGTCTGTAAGAAGCTTTATACATTAGGCCCCAAGAGCCTATTCTCCATTTATTGAAGTATATGGGGAAAAGCCACATAATATTTTTTTCATATCTTAGAATACAAAGTGATAAAGTGCATGTTAATAAATACGAGTCATAGGTTAGGTGCTTAGAATAAGTAAGCATCCACTAAACATAGTACTGTTGACAGTGAAGCTGGCAACTCTGTCCCTGTTGTTTCTTTGATTGAAACTACCAGAAGAAAATTGCCACACCACTCAGGTTCCCTCTGCTGAAAGGTTTCTGTGTCGGATCACATGGACCTCCTTCAAGATAGGAGCAACTTTGATTTGATGTGGTCTGTTAAAATAGGTGAAACTACTGTTTCACATCTCAGAACATGGAGAGCTGTTTTGATTTCTGCAATTTGGTGAACGTGCTCCTGCTCGAGCTGAGCAGTAACCACACTTGAGCATAGCTTCTCCACAATTCGTGTATTAGAATAACACTTTCAGGCTACTTAACCATGTCCTCCATGCCAAAAGATTTGGAGCGTGCTTCACAGACAACTATTCCTTGCAATGACAGCCAAGTAGCACTGCTAATGCACAAATGCAGCTCATTTTATTTGGTGGAGATGCTAAAAACTTTCGGCAGTGAAGGCAGCTGTTAAATTTTAGAAGCATTTGAGTATGGCGGCATTAGGCACTTAAGATCATATGAACAGTCATTCCAAATGGTAGGCTATTGTAGCACACAACTGCACACACGGGCTACATGAAAGGCGTTTGTTATGCCAATGGCAAGTTCATAATTTTAGAAAAAAAATGTGAATGTAAAAATGCAACCGGAAAGGATATATGGTACTTGCCTATAACAGCACTGACCCTGATGGGGTCAAGAGCCTCTGTTGCCCCTTGGTGTTATTTCCAAAGCCCAAATGGCCCATGAGCTCCTCCTCTGTGAACACATGGTGAAGCAAGGCCCTTGCAAACTTTCCTGGTCCACCATGGCAGGCCATAGTAAGCTGGGCCAGGATAACCTTCTGAATGTGCACTCTTACAGCCTATGTGAACCTGCATGTTTAAGTAAATGTTAGCAAAACAGTTTTAAGCCTTTGAAGTACATTCACACAACAGCCCTACTGCAAATAAATTACAAAAGTATCTGTTGCAAATCTAGAACGCTAAACTTGACTTCTTACAAGCTTCTGATGCTGTCTGGATGCCACATGTTTCAAAAAAACAATACAGCACAAACAAGAATAATAAACCAAAGTATCCAAACATCTAGTACTTGAAAAAGGGGAGTACCAGCGAAACACAAATGACACGCACACAAGGAAACGGCATTAGACATGGACGGACATTGGGACGGACCAGCGTTCGTCCCTGTCTAACGCCTTTTCCATGTGTGCGCGTCCTTTGTTTTGCTGGTACCCCCCCTTTTCAAGTTCATCATGCACCAACTGGCCCAAGAGCTTGCGTTAATGCACATCTAGTACTATTTATTGTGATTACCATACTTGGGATACTTCATATTTTCAGGTGTTTGTCTCGATTGTCCCATCCATTTGTGTGAATATGTAGCCCATGGTCTAATGGGGAGATTGGGCTGCTATGTTTAGGGAAGAGTTCAATATCAACCGTTGGAACAGCTTAGGTGACTGGGTATGCGACCCTGGGCATATGCCACTTTTCAATGAATCTCTTTCACGCTATCTTGAGCATATGCTGCTGCTTGTGTTGGCAAGCAGCATTAGGAGCTCGAAGTGGGACATGATTGTCGATCATTACTAAGATTACCACTACACATCACGTTCGCTTGCTGTGCTCCAGAAGTAATGCGAGATTCCACTCCACTGTATGAAATGTACATAAGCCGCAAGGACAGTAAATTAAATCTCAATAAAATTAATCTACTCGCAACGCACAGGCTGCACAAGATCACGGAGTGAACTCAGAAGTTTGTGGACAGTCAGTTGATGTCCATGTCAGGGACCTCTAGGGAGACTCGGTCATTTCCTCGATGTGCATCATCGTGCCGTCACACATTGTATTACAATTCTGTCTCGTTGTACCACTAATAGTCATCACGTATCACAGAATTCAAAATATAAATAGACACTTATATCTACTGTTTATTTAATCTTTAAGAAAAATACTTTAAGCATGAGTTTTTGCAGAGATCATGAATTCTACCGCTTAAAGGAGCACTAAAGTAAAATTAAATTAATTAAATTTCGGCGTTTTAAGTGCCAAAACGACAATCTGATGTTTAAGCTTGTTTCACATGCAAGCGATTCAGCGAATGGAGCGAACAGCGGCGCGGCGCTGCGAAGCTTTTCGTGAAGTTTCGTTTCACATGCATTGCCGCGGCGCATTTTCTGCTGCTGTGAATAGCAATGTTGCTGGCATAAAACGCAGGACTTTCAGCCAGTTTCGGTAGTTTGCGACTACCAACATAAGCATTGCTTTGTCCCTGCCTCTCAAATTTTTATTTTATAAATACATATCCTGCGCTTTGCAATTTAACAATTCGTTGAAAAGCTCTCTTGGCATGTTGCCTGTACCACGCGTAGCAAGTAAATAAACATCGTCATATGCGCAGGCTTTCCAGAACTAATCCTCCGCTGGTCAAGTGTCGAAGTGGGCCATTCGGAAGCAGTGCTGCCGCTCTGCCGCTGCGATGAAATTCCAACTTGCCCGAACCTTGCCGCTCCCGCCACCGCTTGAAACCGATTTCTGCGGCGCGGCGGCAGGATTTGCAAGAATTTCCGCTTGCATGTGAAACTGGCTTTAGGCACGCCATAGTGGGGAACTCTGGATTAATTTTTACCAAATCAGGCTGCATGGTACATGGGCAGTTTTGGATTTCACCTCCATCAAAATGCGGTTGTTTGATCCTGTAACCTCGTGCTTAGCGGCGCTGTGCCAACACCCCTAAGCAACTATGGCAAGAAAGCACTAAAGAGAAAAATTATTTTAGATGTATCTGTAAATGACCTTTCTACAATTCGAGATTCACTCGTACCGTGACAAGAGGCTGAGTAAATTGTAAAAGCAGCTAGAGGAAAGATTGGTGGCAGAGCTGCCTTGAAGTTACCACACCCGCTTGCTATGACGTCATGGATTTTGATGATGTCTGTTCAGGTGCAGCAATTTTTCTTACACATAAATATGTTCTTCATCGTATTCCAAAAACTTAAAATAAAAACCGTCAGGAACTTTTACTGAAACAATACAACCCAAGTTTGTAAAAATACTTGAAATCCACGATGTGACAATGAGATGTCAGCACAAAGATTTTGGGGCGATACTCAGAAAATTGAACGTTGAGCTTTATTTTCTCTAATAATCAAGCAATTACCAAGAAATTTACAGAAATAGATATTTAAAATGATGCTTTATTTTAAATTCATTTAGGGTGTCATTAGTGTCCCCTTAATACAAAACAAGGAATGTACTTAGCTGCGTAATAGGTTAACATGCATCACTGGTTCTCATTAAGGTAGGATTATCAGTATAGCAATGGGCATGCACTGGCTGCTCCAGAGGGGAGCCCTGCCACTTCCCCTCAACCTCCCAATTTCCAATTTTTTTATGAGCAGTGATGCAATTTCTGTATCCTAACGAGGCATAATGCCAAGGAGATTCATGCTATGCTGGCTAAAGTATGTGGTGACCGGCACTTCACACCGTCCAGCTCGGCATCAATCGTTTTGGAATTTGGCCCTTGAAATGCAGAAAGCCCTGATCACTGCTCGTTCTTCACCCAACTTTCTCAAAGGGTGCTGCTGTTCTGGTTTGATACCTCTAGCAGTGCACTGCTGCATGACATAGGTTATACCTTCGTTCTGGTAAAACTAGAAAGATGTGCACTCACGTAGACCACTAATGTCCACACTAAGTTTCTGAACGCCCCTCTCATATCAGGCATATACCCTGAAGAAGGCACATTCTATCTTTAATATGTTCACAGGTGACATTGAAATTCACTCCCAGTCCCGGTGCAGTTGCAGTCTTTCAGCTGAGTGCTTAAAGGCACTGTCTCCTAATGAAGGCACTCTGCACCAATTGATCACTGGAGCAAATGCCTTGCAGTTGCATCAGCAATGTTGTTTTTTCTGCTTCCTGCAATACATTTTCACTGCATCACTGTATTTGATCATGGTGACGCTACAGAATGGATGGCCAAAAAATTCACCTTTAGCATTCCAGCTTGGGTGTCTCTCAGCTCATTTTGAATCTGAAAAAAGATGTCAGTATTAAAATGTGAAGCCACGATGCAGCAAAAGCAACAATCAAAAGAGCTACATGGACCATTAGGCTGACATAAATGGACGGATACAAATAACTAGTCATTGAATACACTAGTGTGTGGCCGCTCTTGCCAGTGGCAGTGTGAGCTTGTCAAATAATTTATTTCACATCCCTCTATTATTTTAAAAATTATTTCCATGCATCTACTGAACTGTTATGGCCACATATTCAAGGCAGCTCCTTCATATAAAACCACAGTGTTGCATTCTTTTACTCCCCGTCTACCTGATGCTACTGAAGTTTTGCTTACTCTCAAAGAAAGAATTTCACAGAACTGCTCTTTCGACAATGCCTTATTCCAAGCTTGTGGCAAAGCGTTGTCATTTAGTTCACAACTATGCGCTCCCCTTTCAATCTGTTCACTCTTTTGTGCTCGGATTCAAAGCAAAAATAGCTTTTCGACATAACTAGCTACTTCTATGGTCACAAGAAACAATGCTAATTATTGATGTTTATGTTGCCGATAACGTATACATGCCGCCTCGAAACCCAGTGGGACGACAAGGCAGATATGCCAGGCATCTCGTTCCTTTACTGATTTTAAAATTTTGTTAAATCAATCACTTACTGAAGTGCGAAAAGCTGCAATTTCACGAAATTACATTATTTTGAATGTTGTAGGACCTGGAGTGCCATGAAATCTGCCTTTCCGTGAATGCTAAGAGCGCCTACGCGAAGCCGTTTGGGGCGAAGCAGTCGATGGCGTCGAACGAAGATGAAAAAAGAAAGCTGAATGCGCGCGAACTGGTGGAAAACAAAACACACGCGGTTGACAAGGCGTATAACTCGATGATTTCGCAGCACTCTGTGGCATCCCCCTCTATTGTATCTCACGTATCGCATAGAATCACATGTACACCCTTCAAATTCTTTATTATTATTGCGCGACAGCCTCCTCTGTGTTTTCCGATTGCGCGAACATCGGCCGCACGGCGTGTCAGATAGCAGCCTTGAAGCACCGCGGAGGCACTCGTTCCTGAAGGGAACAGCGCAACAGAATACACTTTCGCCGATCCCACCGCCCCACGCCGCTACAAGCTCGCTCCCACGTCTTGTACTAGCGTGGCGCAAACGAAATATCTTCCGATTACAGTACAGATCGGATGGTTCCACGTCGCATTGTTTCGCGCTCATTAATAAGGCTAACTCAATCGGTGCTCGAACACCGTAACAGAAATCATGGCGTACAACATGCCCTGTTTTAGCTGGCAACACATAGCTGCCTTACGTCACCACAAGCGGAGTGCAAAGTTAAACCAGGACAAAGCTCCATGCTATATACCACGAATCTAGTGCTGTACAACCAATTCTGGCAACGGACGGATAGTACTAGGAATGAAAACTAGCGCGCGGAAGACACGCACAAGCGCTGAAATAATTCCCGCGCTTCCGTTCACCGCGTCGATCGCAATGCACGAACAAGGGAAATTCGAAACCACTCACCCTTAATGTCGCCGAGTCGGAGGCGATCATGGCGATCTTCGAGGCAACAAGCCCATAAAAAGCGAGCAACACGCAGGAATATTCCAAAGATGTCACAGCGAAGCACACAAAGAACGCAGAAACCGCAGGAAGCTCTCAAGCAAACAGCGTACACGCACTCGCCGAAATGTGCCAAGCAGCCACAGCCCAAACGCGCAATTATACGTGTACACTCATACAAATACACGCCTACATTATCATGAATTGTACCATTTGATAACACATTCTGTAATTTCATGTTAATACTGAACAATTGTTGCGATTTGCAAGTGTATGAAAGTTTTTTGCTTCGCTTCTTTGATGAACTACTTTCTTTGGCGCAGTAACGCAGTGTACCGGCCGGAGCTAATGGGATGCGCGGGAAAAGGCGCCAAATTCAAACGTCGCAAACGCCGTGCTAATTTTTGCGCGCACAGTTTTCGTCGTTTGGAATTTTTTAAAAAAGTAATGCGTGCCGCAACCATGCGAATTGAACTATTGACCACAAAAGTACAGAAACGTCGCTATTTGTGCTTCTTATTTCGACGTCATGGCCAACTGCAGGCGGTCTGTCGTCCCATTCTTTAAACATTTGTGCGTGTGCCTCTGCGCTGTGCGAGTTGTCACCGAGAACGTATAGCAGCGCAGATTGTGCTTGTTGGCCGAGCACATTCCCAACACATTCGCCAGCACTCCGTCTAGGTCACAGAAAAGAATTTGGCCTCCATGTGAAATATGAGCACCATGTTGTACATATCCGCCAAGCTTTTCGTTTCGTTCTGTAGCGCGCTAACAGGTAACATCTAAGCGAAACGCACTCTGTAAAAACGATGTTCACTGCTTTCTCCGCCGCACCCGCCGTGGTGGCGTAGTGGCTGAGGTGTTGCGCTACTAACCCGAGTGCTTGGGATCTAATGCCGACCGCGGCGGCTGCATTTCGATAGGGCTGAAATGCAAAAACGCCCTTGTGCTGTGCGTTTGGTGCAGGTTAAAGGACCCCAGATGGTCAAAATAAATATGGAGTTTCTTACTACAGTGCGGCTCATAATCAAAGCGTGGTTTTGGCCCGTCAAACCCCAGACTTGAATTTTGTTAACGTTCCCCGCCACCTTGACCATATTTAACATGGAGGCATGCAATGCCGTTTCCTAACACTCAGCCAGGGCACTGGCCCCTTATAATGACGCCGATAGAAATGCAGGATGCGTCCAATCATCGGTTGTTTATCACTGCTTGTAGCGACGTTTGTCTTCTCAAACTGTGTGTGTGTGTGTGTGTGTGTGTGTATATATATATATATATATATATATATATATATATATATATATATATATATATATATATATATATATATATATGCAGGGTGTTTCTGCTAACTTTAGGCCGAGTATAAACTCTATGCCCTCTATGACGACGCGACTAAATGCATGTTGCTCCCTTTGGTATGTAGCGTGTCGCGCTATTTCTATATATTGCTTAATTAGCTAATTAGTCAAGGATAATTAACCAACTTCTGAAGCAAGGAAGTTAGGAAAGAAATTCCAATTAGAAAGTTGCAGAGTAGTCGGCAACACGACCGAATAAGCAGTTTCTGTCTTTCTATCTGTTAAGTATTAGTGTTTTTCAGCTTACTGCGGATGCTCGCGAAATACAAAAAGCACCACGTGACATGCCCGCCTGCGAGTCATGATTGCACTGCTCCTAAGCCTTCTGCGCACAAACGAAAACATACCATTTAACCGGTGTGACACCCGTACCTGCTTATCGCCATCATGAACCGCAGTGAGGGAAGCACGTACGTCGCTGGCGATCAATACCACAGCCAACGCCTTCGTCACTGCCCTGTCGCCTTTTAAGCGGCAATACACCCTGCTCGATGGTATGCTCGTTTGAGAGCGCTGCATGCAAGCACGGCGCGCAAGCGGGTATGTCAGGTGATATTTTTTGTATTTCTCGGGCATCCGCAGTAAGCTGAAAAACACTAACACTTAATAGATAGAAAGTTAGAAATTTCCTAATCGGACGTTTTGCAAAGTGCTCTAGAACTTTCTAATTGGAATTTTTCGCCTAACTTTGTTCATTCAGAATGGCTAATTTTCTTGACTAATTAGCTACTTAGGAAAAATACAAGAATAGCGTGACACGTACAAGATTGAGCAACATGCATTTGGTCGCATCGTCTTATGGTGCATCGGCATATTTTTAAACTCTGAGTAAAGTTAGCTGAAACACGTGTATATACGTCTATGGTTCAAGTAACGTGAAACAACACCCTGTATATATGCAATGGTGGTCAAGTGATCAGTAAAGCAACATATATGTGCAAAAGACGCACACATACATATGTGCGTGTGTTTTTCACATGTACTTCGAAACTCAATATTGCTCGTGACTCAGTGTTATTCAACAATAAGTTAACAGCATTTAGTCAACGACTTTATTGTTGGAAACTACTCAACAATGGTTCAATACTCAATACTTTTCAACAATATGTCAAGAGAATTTAGTCAACGACTTTATTGTTGAAAACTACTCAACATTAGCTCAATAATACTCAATACTATTCAACAATATATCAACAGAATATAGTCAACGACTTTATTGTTGGAAACTACTCAACAATGGCTCAATAATACTCAATACTATTCAACAATATATCAAGAGAATTTAGTCAACGACTTCATTGTTGAAAACTACTCAACAATGGCTCAATAATACTCAATACTATTCAACACTATAGCAACAGAATTTAGTCAACGACTTTTTTGTTGTGAACTGCCCAACAACTTTACTGTTGAATTAGTGCTCTGTGGTTTCAATAATTGTTGAGGTATTGTTGAAAGGCTATTGAGTCAACAGTTCGTCAACAATATGCCAACAACATTTCAACAGTCATTTTCATAAGGGAAACTCCGAACTTCACAGAAGCCTGATGATGCTCTACAGCAAAGTTGCCGACCGACCAAAGACATTATCGCAAAGTTATCGCTTTGTGATTTATAGGCTGCGAGATTGATCACTTTACAGTGTATAAGCTGCATGGAAGAAGATAGATCAGCGCCGTTTTAATCGTTCACTCAATCGCCTATCTGCTGGCTTTGCTCGATGAAGCCATGCCACGTTCCAACATCGGTATAAGCTATAGCCCACATCATTGATTGCAAAGTGTCAAAAAATATAACTGGCTCCAACTCCGGACCTAAGTGTCATATGATTCAGTTTCCGTTATGGCACGTGTTCTTTCATTCTGTGTTCTTGGCATCTCCGTTGTAAGCCTATTCGTCGACGACAAGGCAGAGAAAATCTGTCGGTCGCTTACCTGGAATGAACTTGTCTGTTTCAGTAGGCATCCCTCCTTCACGCATACCTACAAAACAGAACGAAAGGGAAGCAGGTTAGATTGAACAAATTATTCAACATGGCTGAGCCAACAGCATTCGATGGAACATATTTCCTCAGCGAGTTACAAGGCAAGTTCTCGCGAAGCCGAAAAAAAAAGAAGAAAACACGTTCCGGCTTGCATCCAGAACGCGCGCAACAAGTTATAAGAACGTAATGTTCAGACGGCTCACAAAAAATGTTCGTTAAATCCACTCACACAAATAACGCGAGATACGAAATGCTCAAGAATTGGGCAAAAAACGAGCAGTCATTTGACTTTTATCGGAGCCGACGACGTTGAATAGGACGAAAAGTCGTCTTGTACATTCCGATTATCTGTGCTACCCAAAAGCAGACATCACGGAACACGTCTCGTCGTGTAGTCAACCTCAATGAAACAAGGCGGCTGTGGAAAAGCTGTGACGCTGACTTGCCGAGAGAACACGTTGCACTGTCTACTCGAGTGCTTTTATAAGGAAAGTGTATTGTATAAGGGATCACTGATGATGCGTTGAAGCGTGCGCCATAGAAATGTGCGGTGAGCACAATTAAGAGTTTTCTAAAACTTTCTCGAAACACAATTATAACGGTGAGTTTTGAGAGCACGGAAGGCTGAGCAAGTTGGTAAGTATTCTTGATATGGAAGTACGTGCTTTTAATGCACACACACAAAAGGAACACGAATGAGAACCTCAACGCCGCACAAGGACAACACAAGCGGGGTTCGCGCCCTTGTGCACACAAACGGGATCACCACACGGATGGATAGAAAATACGGGAAAGTATAACGACCCAGAATCAGGTCTCCCATGAGGTGATTTCGAGGCTTTGCCTCGTCGCCGCCTCTCGAGCCTACTGGACTGCCCACTCTTGTGTCTCGAGGCCGGTGTTGCGCAATGCCGCGGCCCACTTCGACGCAAGAGTGTCCGGAGCTACTGCCATTTTAGCTGAAGTAACAGGACACTTCCACAACATGTGCGAGAGCGTCGCTCTAGTTGCCTGACATAACTTGCAAAGAGCACTCGGGTATTGAGCGGGAAAAATGTGCCGCAATCGCTCCGGTCTGGGGAAGGTGTGTGTCTGCAGTTGTCGCCAGACGACGGCCTGGCGACGTTTCAATTTGGGGTGAGGTGGGGGCAATATCGCCTGCCTAGCTGGTAGTGCTTGGTCATGTTGTTGTATCTGACTAAGCGTTCTTCTGTGTTTCGCACCAGGAGGTCCGAACTCGGGGAGGGGGTCTCCGACTCTGCGCGGCGGGTCCGTTCTCGCGCAGAGCGGTATGCTACCTCGTTAGGGGGGGGGGGGGGTCTCGTCGGTGGGGGTTGCGACGTGCCCTGGGAACCACATGATGGGTGTGCTATCGAAGTGCTGTCGACCAGCTTTCCGTAAGATCTGGAGAGCTTCGGAGGAAATGCACCCCCGCGCGTAGTTACGAACTGTGGATTGTGAGTCGCTATAAGAACTACCTCGCAGAGTGGGTCGGCAAGCGCGAAACGCAATCGCAACCTCTCCCGCTGTTTCTGGGTGTTCCGTGCTGACACTACACGGTTGTGTAAGGCGAGAGTTAACGTCTACGACTACCGCCGTGAACCAGTGTTCTCGTGTGTATTCTGCCGCGTCTACGAAGCGCGTAGCCCTCTTCCCACCCATCAGTGCCTTGGCACGGGCCTTGCGTCGGCCCCAGTTATGTCCGGGTTGCGTGTTTCGAGGGATAGGGGCGACGATCAGCGTGCGGCTGATGTCGGGTGGAATGGTCTGTTTCTGACCGCGTTGGACGTGGTAATTGAAGCCGAGTTTCTGCAGGATGTACCGACCCGTGGCTATCAGGGACATGCGTTCGAGTTGCGAGGATCTTTGCCAATCCACGATTTCCTCAGGCGTGTTGCATATACTCCCAGCTGTGGCAGACGAGCCGTGCTCGTATCTATAGGCTCCGGCAGGCCAGTCTTGGCCAGTCTCCGACGGCCAGTCGGGCAGTCTTGCGTATAATGGTGTTGAGTTTCTCGCTTTCGGTGACATTCCAGTTTTGGAAGACAGCCACATAAGTAATGCGACTGATTGCGGAGGAGTCTATGAGGCGCCTCCCGCTGTCTTCCTTCATGTCCGTGTGCTTGTTTGTAATGAATTTGATTAGGCGGGTAGCCGCTGTAACCTTGCCTTCGATCTTGCGGATAGCTCCTATGTTTGACCCGTCGGCTGCTATATGCATGCCGAGGAGGTGTACCTTCGGGGCTCGGAGAATACAGAAGCCATCTTGATCAACACAAACGGTGATCTTTAAGTTTCTCTCGTGTCTCTGTTTACACCTACGTTTTTTGTGACAGTGCGACCCCCTCTTTTAGCTTTTCTTTGCGAGCCTCGCCGGGTTTGGTGACAATGTGTGCTGCGGCCTGGCTGTTTTCTTGCAGAAACACCACGGATCCAACCTCAGCAGATCCAACCAATCACAGCAAAGCGCGTGCGCCGCTGGGTTCCTTGCGCCACCACCACGTGGCGCTGCTCGGCCCCGCGCATCCGCCGAGGCGATAAAAATTCATTTCTAACAAATGAATGACAAGCAAATGACAGAGGTCGCAAACACAAAGGCGAATCTAGGCGTTTCCTACAACAGTCTAGCAATATAAGGAACTTAATTGCAGACATTATGCACCAGGGAATAAGACAGACACGGGGAAAAAAGATGTTGGGTTGGAAAGCAGAAACTACATAAGTGGCAGAACAAGGAAACAAAGCAAGCTATAGAAGAGCGTAGATGTAATGAAGTGGTGGAAATTCACCAAGGACTGAAGCAAGAATGTCCTTGTTGAATATTATGATAAGGGTATAGAAAGACGACTGGAAAACAGTTAATTAGGGTTTAATTTATCACGCATGCGTAATTGACAAATGCTGCAACAGAAGGTCCCCAGACTGATGTATGCGGACGACATAGTGCTGTATACTAGCAGGCCGTGCAGGAGATTCACAGGCACTTCCGAATATGTGCGGCAACGCAGCGACAATTCTCGGCTTTCAGTTTAGCACAGAGCAATAGGGAATTATGATCTATAATGAAGAGACAAGTAATTACGTGTTATCAATTCAACAGCAGGTCATACTCACATTCAAGCAATATAAATGCCACGTCGTATAGGAAGAAAAGACTTAATAACCCACCAAGATAATGCGAAAATAAAAGGGAAGCGGAATGCAGCAATAATGAAACATGGAGCACTCTGAGGCTACATTAATTATGAGGTGGAATCTGGAAAGGAGTAATGGTGCCACCGCTAACGTTCGCAAATACTATTCTGTGCTTAATATCTAATATCGTGTCGAGGTTGGAAGTTAACGAAAGATCGGTAGGCTGGTTGGCATTTAGGAGTCCACGGTAAAACCACATATGAGGCAGCGCAGGGTGTAGGGGTTGAGGACGGACTTCGGGATGAAAACAAAACTTGGGAGTATTTATTCTACATTATATACAGAGAGGTGAGAGTCAAGTAACAGTCGTACAGTAATTACGGGCCGGCAGCAACTCGGACGCTGCGGCCCGCGGCAAGAAGTTCGAGAGAGGTCAATCAGGGAATGCTGTGGTCTCTCTGGAATGCTCCTTTTAAACCCTTCGAGGACTGGAAGTCGCGTCATGTTCGGCCAGTGGGGGAGTCCGCTCAGATGACGCCATTTTCGGCCAATGGTTGGGGCCCGTGTCGCGGTGTCACACCCGGCGGCTCTCTGCGGTCTTGCCTTGCAGACTTGCACTGCGCTTCTTCAAAGGCGGAGAAGGGGGACGATTGGGCTCAATTGTCCGAGTGCTCACCTACTCCCGGCGGTACGGCCCCGCTGTGGTGGCAAATGCCTTCTTCAAAGGCGAAGAAGGGGGGACGATTGGGCCTTCCCGGTACATCACAGCCGTCCGGTTGTCACGGCGCATTACCGCCGTCAGGCCGTCCCGGCACAATACCGCCGTCTTAGTTTGGCACCCACTTTACTTTCAACAGTGCCGGGCTATCCCCTCGCTTTCTGGAAGACAAGCAGTGAATAGTTCCCCGGCGGCACACGACCTGGGGGCCACCAACTTGTTTGCACGTGTCTTGCCTCAGGAATGTGGCAGCCCTGCTTCTGCATTCAATTAGCTGCGCTGCGATTCGATGTGGTCTGGGGAACTCGAAATAGCCTCAAGAAACGGCGCCATATCTAACAAGGGTGACACGGGTTGGGCCTCTGCTGAAGTCAGAAAAGCGCAGAGCACAATTAGTTTTGAAGAAAGACCCAGGATCATCATCATCATCATCATCATCATCATCATCATCATCATCCTGGTTACGCCCACTGCAGGGCAAACGCCTCTCCCATACTTCTCCAACAAACCCGGTCATGTACTAATTGTGGCCATGCCGTCCCTGCAAACTTCTTAATCTCATCCGCCCACCTAACTTTCTGCCGCCCCCTGGTACGCTCCCCTTCCCTTGGAATCCAGTCCGTAACCCTTAATGACCATCGGTTATCTTCCCACCTCGTTACATGTCCTGCCCATGCCCATTTCTTTTTCTTGATTTCAACTAGGATGTCATTAACTCGCGTTTGTTCCCTCACCTAATCTGCTCTTTTCTCGTCCCTCGACGTTACACCTATCATTCTTCTTTCCATAGCTCGTTGCGTCGTCCTCAATTTAAGTAGAACCCCTTTCGTAAGCCTCCAGGTTTCTGCCCCGTACGTGAGTGCTGGTAAGACGCAGCTGTTATACACTTTTCTCTTCAGGGATAATGGCAACCTGCTGTTCATGATCTGAGAATGGCTTCCAAACGCACCCCAGCCGATTCTTATTCTTCTGATTATTTCAGTCTCATGATCCGTATCCCCGGTCGCTACCTGTCCTAAGTAGATGTATTCCTTTACCACTTCCTGTGCCTCGCTACCTATCGTAAACTGCTGTTCTCTTCCAAGACTGTTAAACATTACTTTAGTTTCCTGCAGATTAATTTTTAGACACACCTTTCTGCTTTGCCTCTCCAGGTCAGTGAGCATGCATTGCAATTGGTCCCCTGAGTTACTAAGCAAGGCAATATCATCAGCGAATCGCAAGTTACTAAGGTATTCTCCATTAACTTTTATCCCCAATTCTTCCCAATGCAGGTCTCTGAATACCTCCTGTAAACACGCTGTGAATAGCATTGGAGAGATCGTATCTCCCTGCCTGACGCCTTTCTTTATTGGGATTTTGTTGTTTTCTTTATGTAGGACTATGGTGGCTGTGGAGCCGCTACAGATATTGTTGCGTGTGGAAAGACACAGATAGAAGAGACTATTTACAGGCTATTTACACTGGAGCCAGGCAGCCAGGCTGACACTCGCTCGCGCCAAGCGCACCGACCAACTTCGTCGCCGTTCTCGCGGCGGCTCGTTTCTTGAGCATCGCTTGAGCATATCGTAATACTACCCCCCGGCGGCAAAAAGCACCGCCACTGTGCTGTTAAACATCCAATAATAATAATAATATTTGGGGTTTTACGCGCCAAAACCACTTTCTGATTATGAGGCACGCCGTAGTGGAGGACTCCGGAAATTTTGACCACCTGGGGTTCTTTAACGTGCACCTAAATCTAAGCACACGGGTGTTTTCGCATTTCGCCCCCATCGAAACGCGGCCGCCGTGGCCGGGATTCGATCCCGCGACCTCGTGCTCAACAGCCCAACACCATAGCCACTGAGCAACCACGGCGGGTGTTAAACATCCAAGGCGCGTGGAGAGTTGTAGGGCATGAGTCGGGCGACGTGGACGATGTCACTGGTTGTGACAGCGGAGGACGTAGCGGGCGTGGCTAAAACGATTTCATAGGTGACATCGGTCACTTTGCGGAGCACGCGATATGGGCCTGTGTAACAAGAAAGGAGTTTTTCACATATATTAGGCCAACTTTACGCGAAGGTGACCAAAGCAACACGAGGCTGCCGGGCACAAAATGGACATCACGGTGACGGAGGTCGTAGCGTCGCTTCTGCTTGTCTTGAGACACTTGTAGACGACTGCGCGCAAGTTGGCGAGCGTGGTCAGCATGGGCGATTGCATCACGGGCATAAGCGCTAGTTGAAGCTGTGGCGGACGGACGCACAGTGTCCAGTGGTAGCGTTGGTTCGTGGCCATACAAGAGGAAAAACGGGGAAAAGCCAGCAGTTTCGAGACGGGAAGAGTTATATGCAAAGGTAATGTAAAGTAGAGCCAGGTCCCAGTCACGGTGGTCGTCGGAAACGTATTTGGATAGCATGTCCGTAAGGGTGCGGTTCAAGCGCTCAGTGAGGCCGTTCGTTTGGGGATGGTAGGAGGGGGTAAATTTGTGCCGTATTGAGCCGGCACGCATGATGTCGTCGATGACTTTGGCCAAAAACGTACGGCCACGGTCTGTTAGCAATTGACGCGGAGCACCATGCATCAAAATAATATCATGTAGGAGGAAGTCCGCAACAGCAGTTGCGCAACTGGTCGGAAGAGCACGGGTTACGGCGTAGCGGGTCGCGTAGTCCACCGCGACTGCAACCCACTTCTTTCCTGATGTAGATTCCGGAAATGGGCCGAGAAGGTCTAAGCCGACACGATGAAAGGGCTCGGCAGGAATGTCGAGCGGCTGCAGGTAACCAGCGGGGAGCTGGGAAGGCTTCTTGCGTCGTTGGCAAACTTCACAAGCGGCAACGCAACGTCGTACGGAACGGGCAAGATCAGGCCAGAAAAAACGGCGACGTACACGGTCATAGGTTCGAGATACGCCGAGATGTCCTGCCACTGGTGCGTCGTGGAGCTCTGCTATAACGGTGAAGCGGAGGTGTTCAGGTATTACAAGTAGGAACTCAGAGCTATCCGGATGAAGGTTACGATGGTACAGAGTACCGTCGCGGAGGACGAAGAGGCGTAGAGTAGCATCGGCCGGAGAGTGCTCAAAACGGTCGATGAGTGCTCTGATGTAGGCGTCACGGCGCTGCTCGTCGGCGAAATGAAGCAGCTGTGATACAGAGAATACGCAAGAAGCACTGGCAATATTAGAGGAGTCAGAGTCGTCAACAGGGTAACGCGACAAGCTGCCAGCGTCTTGGTGCAGGCGGCCACTCTTGTACACCACGGAATATGAAAATTCTTGTAGCCTCAAAGCCCATCGACCAAGCCGACCTGTAGGATCTTTTAGCGAAGAGAGCCAGCAGAGAGCATGATGGTCAATGACTACGGAAAAAGGGCGACCGTAAAGGTAAGGACGGAACTTCGCAACCGCCCAGACTACAGCAAGGCATTCTCGTTCCGTAATGGAATAGTTGCGCTCCGATGGGAGGCGTCGTGGAGAAAGCTGGAGAACAATATCTTGCAGTATCTTTACATACGGCTCGTCTACACCCTGATTCCGTAATGCCTCCATGACTGCTCAGGTTTCGACAGAATCAATCGCTTTCTCGTAATCAATGAAATCTATATATAAGGGTTGGTTATATTCCGCACATTTCTCTATCACCTGATTGATAGTGTGAATATATATGGTCTATTGTTCAGTAGCCATTACGGAATCCTGCCTGGTCCTTTGCTTGACAGAAGTCTAAGGTGTTCCTGATTCTATTTGAAATTACCTTAGTAAATACTTTGTAGGCAACGGACAGTAAGCTGATCGGTCTCTAATTTTTCAAGTCTTTGGCGTCCCCTTTCTTATGGATTAGGATTATGTTAGCGTTCTTCCAAGATTCCGGTACGCTCGAGGTCATGAGGCATTGCGAATACAGGGTGGCCAGTTTCTCTAGAACAATCTGCCCACAATCCTTAAACAAATCTGCCGTTACCTGATCCTCCCCGGCTGCTTTCCCCCGTTTGCATAACTCCTAGGGCTTTCTTTACTTCTGCCGGCGTTACCTGTGAGATTTCGAATTCCTCTAGACTATTATTTCTTCCATTATCGTCGTGGGTGCCACTCGTACTGTATAAATCTCTATAAAACTCCTCAGCCACTTGAACTATCTCATTCATATTAGTAATGATATTGCCGGCTTTGTCTCTTAACGCATACATCTGATTCTTGCCAATTCCTAGTTTCTTCTTCAATGCTTTTAGGCTTCCTCCGTTCCTGAGAGCATGTTCAATTATATCCATATTATACTTCCTTATGTCAGCTGTCTTACGCTTGTTGATTAATTTCGAAAGTTCTGCCAGTTCTATTCTAGTTGTAGGGATAGAGGCTTTCATACATTGGCGTTTCTTGATCAGATCTTTCATCTCCTGCGATAGCTTACTGGTTCCCTGTCTAACGGAGTTACCACCGACTTCTATTGCACACTACTTTATGATGCCCACAAGATTGTCGTTCATTGCTTCTACACTAAGGTCCTGTTCCTGAGTTAAAGCCGAATACCTGTTCTGTAGCTTGATCTGGAATTTCTCTATTTTTCCTCTTACCGCTAACTCATTGATCGGCTTCTTATGTACCAGTTTCTTCCGTTCCCTCCTCAGGTCTGGGCTAATTCGAGTTCTTACCATCCTATGATCACTGCAGCGCACCTTGCTGAGCACGTCCACATCTTGTATGATGCCAGGGTTAGCGCAGAGCATACTCTGCGCTAACTCCAGGAACATGGATCAAAATAAGTTGGCGGCTAAAGTGCACATGTATCTGTACGCTAAAAGCATGGACATAGAATGGAGAAAGAGGTCAAGAAAGTTGGCAACCAAGTACAGGGTAATCAAAAGTGTACATAGACAACCAAGAGTCATCAAAAAGAAAGTGAGAGAAACAAAGATTAAATTGGGTGCAAAGAATGAAAAAAAAAAAGCCAACGGGATTCACAAGAATGAAAAAGAAAGAAAGTAGAAGGGAAAACCTGTGCGATAACACGAAAGGCAGTGCCTTGCTGTTTGAGGCTCGAGCTGGTTGTCTAAGGACATACCGGAGAAAATATTCGCAACAAGATGAGCACATCCTAAGGGAATGCGAAGGTATTCACCTAGTGAGACCCGTACGTAACGTACACCTTCCAGATACGCTGGGGTTAAAATCTGGAAGCATTAACACCGGTCAGCAGTCGAGATAAGCAAGATACATTTAGAGTATTGGTGGAAAAGAAAGCAGAAAAGAAATTGATACGATCGAATCCGTTACAGGCATAGGTAGCGGTACAAGGTACGTAGAGAAGCTTTGAGGGAAGAAAAGGATTAAGGCGATGTATACAAAAACGCTTGAATGAAAAACGTGTACAGTATGCCTGGTTAAATCAAGTAGGCTATAGGTGACCATTTGTCACCACCGCGTTTCACAGGGGATGCCAATAGATCAGCCTCGTCATTGCTGCGGCAGCGGCGGCGCCAGCAGTGCGGGGAAAGAATCAGAAAGCTCGACTTGGCGGATGCACAGTAGCGGCGGTGGCGTTGCATTAACCTATCCACAATGCCTGGATAAAGCCTGCAGTGTCAAAGAAGTGCCATGAAAAAAAAAAGTTGCTTTCTCTTCTGTAACCGAGAGTAGACGTAAGCATGAAATGGCAACAGGAAAAGCAGATTGTTTGGAGATGATATTAGCCACAATCTTAATATAGGTGTAGAGCATTTTTGCAACGGCACACCACACCACACCACACCACACCACGCCATACTGTGCACTGGTCCATATTATCACGTAGTAGTGACTGTGAAGAATGCAGAAAAACTGTGATTGACGAAACCAGGTTCTTACTGGGCGAATATGCGCCCTCAAAGCAGGCTACACTCAAAGAACAACGATAGCTGCGAACACAGTAGGCGATCGTCGAAAATCTGATCAGCGGGTCAAGCGCGTCAGCTTTTATACATGAGCCATCGAACGTTACAGAGTTATCGCTGGTGCCCGCGTGTTTTCCAGAAGGTTCTACACCATCCGCGTCGCGCATACATGCAATCAGATTACACAAGGTTCGGCGACAACAGACAGTGGATAGAACCATCTATAACATTCCAGAAACTTCCGAGACATGCAGGCGCGTCCTGCGCTGAGCGATATTTGTTAGACGGTGAAAAGCGCTCACCTGAAAAAGATAAACACGTCTACGTGTCAATATGGACGCTGCCCAGCTAGAAGCAGAAAACCGGCTGAAGTCGGCACGACAGGCAGCGAAAGACGCCAGAGAGGCGCACATGGTAGCTCGAGGGTTCGCAATCAAAGCACCCGAAGAATCCGCTCTCGAAAATTTACCGTCCGTTGCAAACGAATACTCCGCTCTATTGCCACACTACAGGGGAACCAGGATACGATATCCTCCCCCACATAAATCACTCACGAGGGCAGAGGCCACTGATTGAAGACAACTCCAGATAGAAACTTTCCTCAACCTAAACCTACTGAGTAAAATGAACCTCACCAGATACGCAGCTAAATGCCGGGGCTGCGGTCAAAAGCCCACCTTATATCACACCACATGGGAATGCCAACTTATAACAGCAGTCCCCAAAATCATAAATCCAAACGTGGAGCAATGGGAGGCACTGCTGGCCAGCGACCGTTACGAGGACCCAATTGGCCTCGTGTAGCGAGCACGCAGGGCAGCTGAGGCCGTTGGAGCCCTTGACATAGGGCCCCCACCATGCTAAACCCAGTCAAGAGCGCCCATGAAGACCCTGCAGGGACCAATAAATGTTTTCGATGACGATGATGACAGGGAGACAAAGCACACTGCCCAGCGAGAAAAAGAAAAGCGCCTGAAGGAGGCACCACGCAGTGTGGCGCCATATCTCGAGGCGACGCCAAACCTACGCCGCCGAACTCACGGACTGCTGGCATTCAAAAGAGCACAGGCAACGCTGTCACAGCGTCAAAAGATGACAATGAAGTGTATGGTGCCCTGTGTATCTGCCTTTTGAACGTCTCCCTATTGAAAATGACGAATAAATTTCAGCGTACTAGAAGTTACAGCTTAAGTTGGATTGTCAGAAACATTAGGAAGAAAGCTGAACCAATATTTTCTTATAACTTGCTTGGGCAGTAACTAGGGCATGTAATGCGGTCCTGTACAAAGGTTTGGGGGCCAGAGACGGCATTTTCTTAAGTTTTGACTGGTTTATTTATTTTCATACTCTAAGGACCCGAGGGCAGTACAGAGAGGACCGCTCTAACAATAACTTGTTAATCGCAACATTAAAGGTGTCATGGTCTTCGATTGCAGCGACAGAGTTGGTTGATCGGATATCGTTTTGTTCTCGCAACTAGCCCGGATGTTCTCGTTTGAGTATCCGGCTAACGCCTCTGGCTTCTGGCTCAAGGTCACTTGAAGGTTGCCGACAACGGGAGCTAAAAGCATTTCATGCTTAATACTAACAGTACCGAAAAAGTTGCACGCACCGTGGGAATCGAGGTTATGAGAAACATTTTTGGTGGTAGCTGGCTACCCATCACAGTTTGCAATTGCGCAAAGCGTTACCAGGTGGACCGGCGTGTTCGAATAAGACGAACTGAGATGTGTCTGGTGCGAGCGCGTGCGTGACGACAGCAACAAGACGACGGTGACGACGATCATGTGACGCCAACGGCGTGGTTTCTACTCTGGCCGCTCGACACGACCTACAGCATGCGATTGTTGGGTTCCACACAGGTACTAGACGAGGCGTAAGCGAGAGAAACACGCATTGTGACGTCATCAGGCTATTTATTTAATACATACTGCTAGCCATATATGTAAGATTATGCCATGTGGTGTACGTTAAAACGATGATGACACTTGTGCTCCGGCGATGAAACGTTAAAAGCTGTTCGACCTGGACCGAATATAATTAGGGCGGCACGGCGTCGCAACATTTCCACGCCAACACAGCGGTGTTGGCTGCTATACGAGGAACGTATACTGGAAAATGTGGGCCGATTACGGAGACGAAGCATGCCTAAAACACATTTTCACAAAGCGCGAGCTATCACGAGTAGGAAAAAACTGGCACGCCACGCTCGTAAGATGAGTTTTGCCGTTCTTTTTCTTCTCCCTTCTTCATTTTCTTTTAGGACGAGAAAGGGTGTGGATCAGCGTGCTAGCCGCACACACTGGCGCCGAGTGCAACTCAGATTGCCTGGGTTCCCGCACAGAAAACTGTTGTGCGTTACATACTCTCTCCGCTGCAGCAAAGCGTTAATTTGCTTTGAGTAACTTTCATCGAAGCCCCCGACTGTGGCACCCTCGTTCGCAGGTGTGCGCGTACGTGGGTGCCAACGGCAGCAACAAAACCACCCACGAACTACGCATAGTGCGACGAGTGTACCGCGCAAAATGCGGTACCACCTCGCGACCGCTAAGCCGCCGCGCACACACGCGAGCACGGGAAAGAAGAGGCCGGCCGAGAACCACAGCGAGCGCGCCGTCGATCCCCGAGCGGCTCAGCACGCGCCAACAGCGCCGAGGTCTCGAGCCAGGGCGCGCCACGTTTGCCCGCGGCAAACACGCGCCGGCGGAAGCAGAGGCACACGCGGCGACGCTTCCTTTCAGCGGTGTCACGACCGCACGCGGCTTGCGGGGCTTGTGTACGCAAGAGCTATAGGGGCGACGGTACTGCGCATGCGCAGACCCCTACGTCTAAGTACGCGCACTACGTTTGACTTTCGCTGCGAGCGCGTTTTCGCACCGTGCCGTGAGGTTTAGGCCGCAGCATATGAGCATTTGCCAGTACACTAGCAACTATTGTTGTGTGTACGCTATCAGAGCTGTTCAAAAATTATTTCGTTATAACTATGGACTTAGACGCCTACGGCGACTTGTGATGTTCTGTCGCGACGATTCAATTTTTTTTCGTTTCTTCTAAGATCTTGGACATTTCAATATCATTACTTCTGAAGTTGCATCGCAATGTATATATGTTTATCGGTCTTCTCAGAGAGCAATTTCCCTCTGCTGCTTTTTCTTAATCCAGTATACATCCATTGGTTGGTGATAACGCAGATATGAGCTACACGAGCTATGAACTATATTAACGCGCTTCTTACCGTTCCATTGCCATTCCAGTGAACTTGCCAGAGTCTGGCATCAACAAGTTCATAGATCAAAACTTCACGACATCAGCAGGGCAGCGCTCGCGGGCGAGCGTCTCAGTGCGCGCTTTCTGCTAGTCACCGAACATCGCAGTCTCGACGCCGTAGCAGAAATCTTGGTAGAACGCTTCTATCTGACGTAATAGTAGCGCTTGTGGTGTCTTCTTGTCTCGTCTCTTGTCTATTTTGGCGCTGTTACTAGCAGGAAACTCTTCCTGCCTTTGCTTCGAGGTGTTGACAAATTCGACTTCACCCTACCTTCTGCTAGCCGCCTGGTTCACTCGGATGGTAGAGCGGCTGTCCCGGAAAGGCGGTGGTCCCGGGTTCGAGCCCCGGACCAGGACGAATTTTTCTTCAACTGCGAGGCTTTTCTTTCGAGGAACCCGTATGGATTTCCTTTGTAGAAATTGCTACGGACGGGTGGATGTTTAACGCTTCTATCTGTGTTCTCTGGTTTCTGGCGAAATCTTCGGAATTTCCTGGCGCCTCGGCACCCGGTCTTGTGGCCATGGACGCGGAGCCTTCCAGAGGCCCTCCTGGCCAGAAGTCATCAAAGCCATCCGTCACGAGGAAGAGAGGAAGCGTGCTCAGTGACACCGAGGACACTGAGCTGTACTCCGCGTCGGATGAAGACTCATCGGATGATAGTTTCATCTCTGTCCGCAGGAAGAGGGCCCAAAGGAGGACTGTAAACGCGAATACATCAACGCAAGCGAGCACGGCGACTCTGAAGTCAAGGCCTGAACGCTCGCCTCACGCCATCGTGTTCGTACTCGAGGAACCCTCAAGCAACCTCCGATCACTGAACAGGCAAGTACTATCTGTTTTCTTGGAAGGGGTCGTGCCGAATGAAATTACGGACATACGGATAAATACACGCAAAAATGTCCTCGCAATCGATGTTTCCAACGGGAGTGCGCTTGAAAAACTGAAGCAAATCTCTGAGCTATGGCGCATCAAAGTGCGTTCTTATATACCCATGGATGATGCATCCACAGCAGGTGTAATTTATGACATTGATGTCGCCATTCCCAACGCGGACTTGCCTACCCTCGTCAAACCAGCAATTGAGGGTGTTGTCATCACGCGTATGAGCCGCCTTGGAACTTCGCGCTTCGTCAAACTGATTTTCAAAGGAGATTGCCTACCACCTCACGTCAAAGTCGGTCACTTCCGACACCCTGTTCGGCCCTTCGTACAAAGCCCTCTTCAATGCCATCAGTGCTTTAGGCTTGGACATGTCAAGGGGGTCTGTCCAAACTCGTTACTGTGTCCCCGGTGTGCTGAACTTCCCGCGGAGGACACGTGTCGGGCTACTGTCCTAAAGTGCGGCAACTGTAATGGTTGCCATGCTGCCTCGTCTAGAGACTGCCCTCGCATCAAGAAGGAGGTCGCTGTTCTCAAGCAAATGGTTCGGGACAATTCGACACACAGGGAGGCTGCTGAAACGATCTGGTGTTGGCGTCACCGAACCTCCTCAAAAAAAAGGCAGTAACAAGAGAGGAGAGGGGCCCTTCCATTGTAGCATCCACATTCTCCAATCAGGCCAAAAAGGGGCTGAACAGCACAAGGAAATCAGCTGAAAGGAATCTTTCTCAGGAAGAATGGCCTGCGCTTCCGAGCCAGCAACTTCTCACAGAACCACAGACTGTCAAGCCGGCTCGGGTGCCTACGCCGCTAATAACACGCCCAAAGCAGATCATCAAGTCATTTCAATGCTGCGTCCCCTCATAGATGCCTTTCGAGTGATTCTGTCGAACCTTGCAACCACGTTTGCTCGAAGTGCACTGAAAGTACTGGACGCCTTAAGCCCAGTGCTTGAGTCTCTCGAATAGAGACATGGCCAGCCATCACCCATCCTTTCGAGAAGTCAAGGCAGCGTCAATCATCCAATGGAATGCAAGAGGACTAAAGTCACGCCTTTGAGACTTTTGTCAGTGTATATATATATATATATATATATATATATATATATATATATATATATATATATATATATATATATATATATATATATATTGTCAGGAGTGACAAGCGTAAACGAAGAAAGAGGACGAGGAAGAAGGAGTGGAGCGAGCGCGTGGAGCCGCCATCTTGGAGAAGGGGCGCGCGCAGAGAAGGACGTGGTGACCGGGCGCAGCATTCCAAGAGAAGACGGCCGGAGATCGCCTGTCTGGGTCCTGCCCCAGATCTTAGGCGACACATCGACGTCCCGCCTGAGTACCAGCCTCGGCGAGCAGATGTCCGACGTCCCTGGAACCACCGCTGGCCCGGACCTACCCGCTAGGACACGTCAGCGTTGCTGCCGCTGAACGTAGACGCGCGGAGGCTGGCTACAGCCAGTCACCATCCCGTCCGGAGAACCAAGCTGGGCCGGCGCGCACCGGGAGCGCCAGCCGGCACGAGCCCCGCTCTGTCGGAGCGCGACAGCGCCTCAGGGACCGTGCCGTCGTCACGTCGGCTGGGGCATCGGTGACGCCGGACACTGACAACGACGGACGACGACCAGATCGCATCGACAGACCACAGACCGGGGGACGCCGATACTCGCGTCGAACAGTACCGGTACTGTAAGCGCTCCTACTACAGTGAATAGACAATCGCCGCACAGACGTTTGTAAACGCAGTAGTGTGCGCGGTAAGCTTACTAAGGGAGGACGCATGCCGTGAGCGATAAGTCGAATGTTACCGTGTTTTCCTGTCCTTAACAGTCCATTTTGAATGAATGTTGTGTGTGCTGCACCTTGCGTTCCTGTGTTCCTTCCGCTCGCTCAAGCAAGCGTACCAGGCGTTAACATACGCGTGACAACATTGGCGAGCCTGCCAGGATCCCTTTAACGTCGTCACGTGCCTCGGGGTGTATTGAGCAGCGGAATGGACCTTGAACGTTTGATGACGGTTGGGAGTGCCGCGGGCATGTCGGCTGAGGTCATAATAGCACTGTATATATATCACGAGGAACAGAAGCGATTAAGAGAAGAACGCACAGAGGCGCGAGAGGCTGCGAAGGAAGATGAGGAGAGAGCGAAGGCAGCTGAGGAGAGAGCGAAGGATGCGGACGAGCGTGCATATAGGAATTTGATTTTGGAAAAAGAGCTTACAGAAAAGAAATTGCAGCTGCGCATGAGTAATAGTGGAGAAGAGGCAGGAAATAGCTCATACGTGCTACCTCAGAGAATAGCGACAGTGTGTCCCCAAAAGCTTATCACCCCCTTTGACGAAAGGCGAGATGATCTAGATGCCTATATACAACGTTTTGAGCGAATAGCAACTGGACAAGGCTGGTCGAAGAGTGACTGGGCGACGGGATTGAGTATGTGTCTGGTGGGGGAAGCGTTGGCCGTGTACAGCCGGATGTCAGCGACTGACGCACTAGATTATGACAAGGTAAAGAAGGCTCTCCTACAACGCTTCAGACTAACGGCCGAAGGTTTCCGGGATAAATTCCGAAGCTCCAAGCCACACGATAACGAGACAGGCCAGCAATTCGCCGCTCGAATCTCCAACTATTTTGATCGTTGGTTGGAGATGGCTAACGTAGAGAAGACATTTGAAGACTTGAGGGACAACATGATTGCAGAACAGTTCCTAGCATCATGTCACCAGGGCGTGGCAATATTCCTGAAAGAACGCAACTTGAGGACGGTGGCGGAACTATCTGAACACGCCGACCGCTATTTAGAAGCCCAAGGCCAAAAGAATTTGGGAAAGGGGAAGGAAGATAAAAAGACACCAGATGAAAGAGAACATACTCGAAGCACAATCAAATGTTTTATGTGTGACAGGATAGGGCATCGGGCTGTGAATTGTCCCTTGGGTCGCACTCGCAGTTCGACGTTGAAGTGCGAGGAATGCGGACGGCAGGGACATACAATACAAACCTGTCGAGCTAATTCAGAAAATAAGACTGCATGTGTTGTTGCGAGCAAAAGTCACATTTATGGTGAGAGGACGCGAATGGAACAGGAGTCCAGCGACAAAGCAAGTGCTGTCACGACGGTTCCGTCGTCGGAAGACCCGGAGACCTCGATGCCAGTAGTAGTGGGAATGCTGCAGGGACGAAAAGTGTCTGTACTCAGAGACACTGGGTCCAACATTGTTCTGGTAAGACAATCCATGGTGCCAGAAAGAGATATCACCGGGACAGAAACGCCAGTTCGATTGGCGGATGGTACAGTAAGGCGAATGCCTATGGCTCGTGTATTGCTTTTGACACCTTATTATTGCGGTTGGATTGAAGCCCGGTGCGTCAAAGAACCGCTTTACGACGTCATTCTTGGGAATGTGCCAGGAGTTAGAAGAGTGGATGATCCAGATCCCCTCTGGAGTTTTCCCAGTATCCAAATTACAAGTACGACGGAGCATGAATCCACCGAAGCAGGTGGCAGAGACAACGAAAGAAGGTCGGATCCGTATACCAGAGAAGCTAGCATAGGGTCAGTAGAGAAAAACACAAGGAACCCGGATAGGAAAGATGTCGGTATAAAAAATACTTCAGGCACCGCCATCGATATAACCACGACGGAAATGAAGAAAAAGCAAGAAGCGGACAGTACGCTGCGACATTATTTTGAAATGTTAGGGAAATGGATTCGGAATAAGAAGAGCCGGGTCGTACATAAGTTTGAGAAGGTCGGCGAATTACTTTACCGTATAGCCAGAACTCACGATGGAAGAGAAACACGACAGCTAGTAGTGCCAGTGAGTTTGCGAAAACCAGTCCTTGAGCTGGCGCACGACACTATAATGGCTCGCCATCAAGGAGTAAGAAAGACGACCAGCCGAGTATCAGAAGAATTCTTTTGGCCATGCATGCAAAGTGACATTAAACGGTTTGTGCGATCTTGCGACATATGCCAGAGAACCACATCAAAAGGATTGGTATCAAAGGCACCTCTAGGGACTACGCCTATTATTGAGCAACCATTTCAAAAGGACTCCGGAATGGTCACCACAGAGTTGGGTGCTGAAAGCCCCTACCAAGCAGACATCCCAGCAACAGAAGTTACACCTCAGAAGGCGAAGATAACAAGCATGAAGTCTAAACCGAGCGTATGTGAGAAAAGACAGACTCAAGTATTGAAGAGTAATGGACGCATCATCGCTGTGTCCGACAACTTTGACAAGCTTTCGGCATGCAGGGCTGGGTCCCGCCCCAACTCCTGGTGTCGTCCAAATCATTCTTCCCGAGGTCATGTCTTGATGAGGCGCTGGTGGTGAGAGTCCGGACCAGTGCACAGCTTCCTGCCTGGCTGTATCGATGTCAGACAACAACCGGTAGGCTGGAGTTCGAGGACTACGTGAGTGAACGTGCCACGAGGGAGATTACTGACTTTGCTGCTCATGTTCGTTTTTGTTAATAACACTAAAGAGGTATACAATCATACTGGAGAACAGCATGCTGCGCATACATATAGTGTTTGGAGCTTCTGAGGAGTCTTCCTCAAACATTCGCGGAAGACAATGACTTGTGAATGGTGCTGGCGTTGACATTGATGTAGTGTTAAGACTCGGCAGAAACATACGTGCTTACGTGATGTGCGCGTGGGTGCAGTGAAGTGCGGTGTAGTGCAGTGAGGTGTGAAGGAAAAAACGGCGAAGAGTAGTTATATGTGGTATAGTGCAGTGAAGTGAAATGCAGTGATGTGTGAACGAAGAAGTGATGAAGTGGAAGTGCAGTGTCCGTTTAAACCCAAGAGGAGACGAGCAGTGAGGGAAGTTTTCGCGGAGCGAAAACTCAGAAAACAAGGGGGCCATTGTCAGGAGTGACAAGCGTAAACGAAGAAAGAGGACGAGGAAGAAGGAGTGGAGCGAGCGCGTGGAGCCGCCATCTTGGAGAAGGGGCGCGCGCAGAGAAGGACGTGGTGACCGGGCGCAGCATTCCAAGAGAAGACGGCCGGAGATCGCCTGTCTGGGTCCTGCCCCAGATCTTAGGCGACACATCGACGTCCCGCCTGAGTACCAGCCTCGGCGAGCAGATGTCCGACGTCCCTGGAACCACCGCTGGCCCGGACCTACCCGCTAGGACACGTCAGCGTTGCTGCCGCTGAACGTAGACGCGCGGAGGCTGGCTACAGCCAGTCACCATCCCGTCCGGAGAACCAAGCTGGGCCGGCGCGCACCGGGAGCGCCAGCCGGCACGAGCCCCGCTCTGTCGGAGCGCGACAGCGCCTCAGGGACCGTGCCGTCGTCACGTCGGCTGGGGCATCGGTGACGCCGGACACTGACAACGACGGACGACGACCAGATCGCATCGACAGACCACAGACCGGGGGACGCCGATACTCGCGTCGAACAGTACCGGTACTGTAAGCGCTCCTACTACAGCGAATAGACAATCGCCGCACAGACGTTTGTAAACGCAGTAGTGTGCGCGGTAAGCTTACTAAGGGAGGACGCATGCCGTGAGCGATAAGTCGAATGTTACCGTGTTTTCCTGTCCTTAAGAGTCCATTTTGAATGAATGTTGTGTGTGCTGCACCTTGCGTTCCTGTGTTCCTTCCGCTCGCTCAAGCAAGCGTACCAGGCGTTAACATACGCGTGACATATATATATATATATATATATATATATATATATATATATATATATATATATATATATATATATATATATATATATATATATATATATATATATATATATATATATATATATATATGCACTAATTTGTTCCCAATCGTTGTCATATGTGAGCCTAACGTGTCAAAACCAGTCAGATTATCGGGATACGAAGCTGTTATATCCGTAACACCTGATGCATGCAGCAAAGCCACTGTTGTTATTCGTCGAGAACTGACCTGGGCGAACTGATGTTTACACTTGTAGGTGTTTATATATCGCTTTCAAGTAATTTTGATCCCAAAAGATCAACGAACATCTTGTTGGTGTGCCCTGCTCCCTATGTCATCATCGGAGATTTTAATGCGCACCATATGGCATGGGAAAGCACAAGGACAAATGCAAGAGGGCGAAGACTTGTAACGCGGCCTTTCACTCCTGAATGACGGCAGTCCAACGTTTATATGACGCGTGAATTATGACAGCTGTCTTTACCTAGCTTTCATCTCCGGCTCTTTCACAAGATGTGTTAAATGGTTTTCGGATATCGAGACACACGGGAGTGATCACATTCCCACGTACCTTGTCATCAAAGGGATGCCCAGGTCTTTCCCACGGAAGACCATTCGATTAATTGACTGGGCTAATTTTACTTCCACCATGGAAGATGCTTGTCGAGAGGGCTTGTCCTCTGGATTAGAGGAAACAATCAAGTCTGCAATGCGCACACGGTCACGGTTTCGTCGAAGCACACGGAATTGGATATAGAGTTGGAGCAACTTCATGCACTCCGTCGTCGTGCGGAGTGGCGTTACCGGCGTACAAAATCCATCGAAGACCTTAGGATAGCCAGACGACTACAAAAAAAAAAAATTCAGCGTCGCATGCATAGATTGGCATCTCGACGTTGGACAATGTTTTGTCAGTCACTAGACCCCCGAAAGCCACTTTCCCACACCTGGACAACCATACGTGGTCTGCGTTCCCTCCCTGAACAACGCTTCCCATTCAGAGCGCTGGCGCTCTTCCAGAGGCGACTGGATGCTAATGTTGCAGAAGACTTTTGTGCAAGGATCGCTGGCCAACCAACCGGTCCAGGCTTTCCAGCCACCTTCACATCCCTTTTTCACGTGACTGCTGCATGGATCTTCCTTTCTAATGGAGGAACTAAAAGCGGCTCTTGCTCTATGCAGGCGTTCTTCATCCCCGGGACCAGATGGAATATCCTACCGCGCCTTGAACAACCTGAGTGATGGCGCACGGAGAGAACTGTTAGATCTATACAACGTATCTTGGCAAGATGGCATGGTTCCCGAAGAATGGAAGACAAGCCGTTTGGTCCTTCTCTTGAAGTAAGGCAAGTCCCCACTTGAAAGCCTGTTTCACATGATGCGATTTTCGTCGCACCGGAAGTGCGATTTCCGTCGTTTGCGATGAAAATCGCAGTCGCAGTGCCGACCCCTCGATTTTCGGCTGCGACCAACCGGTTGGTCGCACAGTCGCACCGTCGCACCGATCGCTGCGATTTTCCGTCGAAATTGCGCGGAGAGCTGTCAACAGAGCTATTTCGCCGGTTTGTTTTGGAAAAAAGGCGCCTCGCACGACAAGTGCAATGCGCGGAGACGTGGATCGTCGAATTCGGTACGTACGCGAAGGGAGAATAAAAAACTTGTACCGCACATTGCATTCTCCGATTTCTATGCGTTCGTTGACACGCTACACAGCAAATGAAGTGCATTTTCACGTTTGCTTCGTACGCCTTTGCGAGTTGTCAGTGCTAGGAGGTGTTCGATCCCCAGCAGACGACGAGGTCGTCACAATTTTCATTTGTTGGGTAGCATGCAAAAATCGCGCTTACGGAACAGCTTGAATTATTTCAACCTCGGCAAGGGCAAATGACAAGACAGCAAAGTACCCGAAGTTTCAACGTTGCGCTGAACGCGGTACCGTTCAGTTGCATTTTCTTGTCGGTTTTCAAGCACGAATTTCCCGATGCATCTTGAAAGCTTATCTTGCCTCTTATTAAATTTGACAGAGCAAAAGTGTAGGCTATCGTAATGAGTTTGCTGCGATAGCATTAAATCCGTGGCTTGAATAAAATATTACATGCACGTTTAGTTGCACCTCTTCTCTGGAGAATTTTTTTTTCTTGCACAGAAACCAATAAACATTGACTATGTTGCGGACTTTGTATCCTTACTGCATCTGTATGAACACTTGCTCTGCAAGGTAATTAACTGTACAGCTAGTAGATTAATTAAATACAGTGACAACGTACCCTCCTGCACAATTATGTAGAACTCGTGCAACAATGCGAAAAGCAGGCAAACGGCCTGTTCTTGTGGGGATAAAACAGTATAAAACGACACGCCGAAGAAAAGTAAATCAACACTGTGCAGTGAAGTCAGCCAGTACAACCAGTTCTTGCACGTTCACAGCTGATCAAGTGTGCAGAAACATTCATGCCTTTCATGTTTCTAGTAAGTTTCTAATAAGTTTGTGGTCACATATATTAGTGTGTAAACCCATATAACGATATCCGCTGCGATTACTATCTTTATAAGTAATGAAATACCATGCTACTTGCAAGAACATATATCACCTGAGGATTCTAGAACAAATTTCCGCATTTCAACAATACACAATATGTGGTTTATTCAATAAAAGAACACAAACTGGGCTTTTTTGCAATGACAAACTTATTCCAAACTTTACTTACATACAGGCAAGAAAAAAAATTATAGACAGAAATATTGTTCTTCAATTTGTTCACCTGCCACTGTGGCTATAGCATTCTGCTGCTAACACAAGGCGAGGGATTGATATGCCAGCCATGGAAGTCGCATTTCGATGGGAGTCATAGGTGCGAAAAAAAGCTCTTGCACTTAGATTTAGTTCATCACCTTTTATTGAACCCTTACACTTCAAAATGCTATTGCACGGGGGGCATGCTTATGCAAAATCTAACACCAATAGAAAGCAAAGTGCAGAATTGTAAAACAATCATCTTTCGTGATAATTCAAGTGTGTAAATATTCATTGCATCAATATGTATTGTTCAACAGCACTGTACAAGTAAGCATGATCAGGTATAGCAAGTACTCTGTCAAGAAGCTGGTTCTACAGATGTATAAATGTCAAGGCATGAATGCTCATACTACGTCGCACACATAGCACAAAGAAAACCTTTTTCAAGAGTTGTCCCTTCTGGCAGATATGAGTGGGCCATAAGCAGCAGAAACTTTATTGCAGGACATTGTGTAATACCGCTTATGAAAGAATGAACAGAGTGAAGAGGCTTTTAACCCTTTATTGACGAGTGTTGCCTACAGGCAACACACCAAAAAAGAATTTTTTTTTCTTGTCGAGTTTAAGTATCGAGTACGAAGTTTCTAGCTAAATGTCTTCGGCCAACACTGAATGACAGGCAGCAAGCGTCATTTGTTGGTTTAGAGCAGGAACACTGGACGAGGAAGAAGTTTGGCACGCGACTCACTGTCTTGTGCAAGCAAGTTCGGAGGAGACAGGCCAATGCAACATATGCAGCTGCAGTGGTGTCGCACATCTGATGTAAAGCAAATGAAATGGGCACCTATGGTTCACATATGATAAGAGCTGTCTATACAAATTGAAAATAAAGCTAGGTGGCTTCATTGCGGTGAAGCCCACTTCCAGTTTCCTGCCTGGAGTTTTCCCTCTATTGCTGAAAAGCTTCTGCAAAATATTTTTTCTTTTTGTTGATTATGTTTACTCTTGATGTGGTTTGCATATTTAGATAGAACAATAAACATGTTTTCTCGGTATTTATATGTCTCGTCATTAAAGGGTTAACAGCAGTACCTCATGCTGCTCTAATAAGAGGAACGATGAGCAAAAACATTTCTGGTAGAGCACTTAAACTAACTTTCTGAAAGACAGAAAATTCCAGGTGAGAGTTGGAGGTACGTTTAGCCCACACACACCAACAACACGGGCATACTACAAGAAACACTACAGCCTATGGTGTATTACAGTCTGTGGGAAAGCTATCTTATACAGAAATCAAGAATGATGCAACAAGCCCTCGACAACACTGCAGACTTTCTTGGCTAGTCTGGCCTCTCGCTTTCTGATAAGTCAGCTCATATCGACGTCAGAAAAAAAAAAGAAAGACTAGAATCAAGAACTACCCCAGATTGCACATTGTGATCCACATAGCTGGACAAATATGCCCGCAAGTCAACATCCACAAATCCTCAGCTAGTGTAAGCCCATGACGGCAGAGCCAGCATGTGGGTGAAACAATTATGCAATGCCTGGACGCAACTTCCACACCTGGTGAAAAGAATAATCTCGAAATAACGGCGGTGGGCGAGCAGATACTATAGAAAATCGCAGATGCTGTGCTTGTGTCCAAGGTATAGTACGGTATGAATTACTAGCAGCACATAAAAAAGACAACTCATCGAATACAGGCATTGGGTAGTAATAACAGGTCTTTCCAACTGTACCATGCTTGAAGACCTCTATGAGAAAGAGCTAACGAACAAGCACCTAGACAGAGTAGAGTTGCAGCCTGCAGCACAAATTCTTTGTCTCAAGAGCTCAGAACCTCATCCCAAGATACTATGCCAGCTAGCATATGAGATGCAAAGACGACTACCCCTCCCTTCAGAAACACAACCTCGGGAGTACCTGAACTTGAAACACAACAGGCCCATACCATGGAATATGGGGGCAAACAATTAGGCCAGGAGACTATATGCAACTGCCAAACACACAGAGGAGGTTGCTAGTCATGAAGATACAAGCAAACATAAGGCACATATAGTACACTGATCTGGCAATAGCAGTGTAACAGTAGTATGACACTACATAAAACTAAACCCCATATAAGTGAGTACCATTCCAGGTCAACCTACACCTAGAAAAGCTGAACGGAAAGCAATCAAAGCAGCACTTGTAATGCAGATTACACCCTGCACAACACCCTGCATGGATTCACCAGAAACTGTCTGGGCCTGCACATCACACAAGATTGACAGGAAAATCAGGAGATTAACATGCGACTTGCCAGCACATGGCCAGAAATTGAATTACAGGATACATAGCCATGCAGATATTCCAGGACACAAGCGGGCTTATAAGCCTGACGTAATAACTGAAAACTAGATGAGTTTGTGTGTATTCATTATTCACTAAAGTGCAACAGATAGACAACACACAAGAACGAAGCGCTCTGTGTGTTCACTTCGTTCCTGTCCATCGCATTTCTGTTGCAGTATAGTTAATGAATTCATAAGGCTGCACAGGAGATGAATGATACCTCTGCCCAAGGGCCCGATCTCGCATCCAAATCCACGCGTCTGCACACACACACACACACACACACACACACACACACACACACACACACACACACACACACACACACACACACACACACACACACACACACACACACACACACACACACACACACACAAATGTTGCAAGAGTGCATAGCATGAAGCAGTATCAACAGGATGACACTAGATATGGATGAGGACTAACTTTCAACTGAGGTTCATTTGTAAAAATGTGGCAAGTTGTAAAAGGGCGATGAGCAAAACGAGAACAAGGTGAAAGCAGGAGCCAACGTTTCGACAAGTGGACTTGTCTTCTTCAAGGTCCACGTGTGGAAACGTTGGCTCCTACTTTCACCTTTTTCTCATGTTGCTCATCGTCTTGAATTTCCATCTCCTGCCTTTCCCGAGTTTTCCCCAGAAAAAGAAAGACATCTTTGAAGGATAGATAAAAATTGGTGCTTGATGCAGCCAAACATAAATAAAAATGCTACAGAAAGAAAATAGAGAAAAATTCCAAGTGCAGGAAAAAATAATTACAATTGCCAATCCTGCATGCCAGCACCTTTGAAGAAACACTGTTGTTATTCCAGTAGACAGACTGACAGCTTGCTTATGCAATGCAAGCACATTCTTCCAGTTCCATGCCATTGGGAAAAAAATGAGTTTCCTGGAAGGTAGCCACTTGCACACTTAGTGATCACTGTTTTTTTCCCCTGGACTTGTATATCTATATGTATTTTCCCCCTTTCCTGCTTTTATGTTTGGTTTCATCAAGCACTAGTCCTTATCAGGTTTTATTGCTGTACTACTTTGTGGTAACCTTTATAGATCACTGCATTTTCACAATAAACCTTTTAATTAGAAGTTAGCATACCCTGTTCTTACTGCTTCACAATGTACATTCTTGCTACATTGGCGAAATAAAAGATTTTCTAAGGTATCATGAGGGCCATTAAAGTGACTTGCTGCAGTCTAAAAAAAAAAAAGAATGAATAGCCTGGCTGCAAATGGCACCAAAGAACACATAGGACAAACAAGAAAACCGTGATGATCTAACAATCAAAAGTTTAATGTACACACCGAGTAAATGCTCGCTGACAAGCAATAGACTGAACATACACAAAAAGGAGAAGCAAAAATTCATGTGCATTTCCTGACGGGAAATGCATCCATTTCTAACGGAGGCCGTGATGACAAGATTAACCCAGAATTTTTAGATCTACAGCTTCCGTAACTTCTCTAGGCAGCCGATCTGCACAGAATGCTAGCTTCTTCCTCTACAATGCACGCTCAGATGTGGAGAGTGCATTGTAGAGGAAGAAGCTAGCATTCTGTGTAGATCGGCTGCCTAGAGAAATTATGGATGCTGTAGATGCAAATACACTGGGAGAATCTTGTGTCAGCATGGCCGCTGTTACACTTTCAGAGATGGATGCGTTTGCTGTTGGAATTTGTATGGACACGCATCAGATCTTGCTTCTGCTTTTTGTGTAAATTCGATTTATTGCTTGTCGACCAGCATTTACTCGGCATGGTCAATAAACTTTCATTTGTTAGTACACCTCACGAGATTATCTTGGTATCTAGCAGAAAGGTGTTCATTCTTTTTAGAGTGAAGCTGTATATGCCTAGATGATCCGATCACAAGAACCCTAGCGTAGGGGTATGAGCCATTGTTTCGGGGGTTGTGAGCCATTGTTCGTCTTACATGAGGGATGGAGACATTTCTTGTTGGGTAGACATAGAAATGCTTATGCATTTAACACATAAACATTTATCTACGCATTATTGCAAGGAAGGGACACAGAGTGGGACTGGGTTAAGACAAGATCATGATGTCATAATTATCTTGCAGCAAAGGTGTGGCGGGCCATTGGCTACACCGATAGTGACGTCGTTTCTCTCTAGCAGCAGAGCGCGCGTGCAGAAGTCTCTCTCAGACTTCCCTATAGGTTCAAAAATGTGTCCCTGTATTTAATTAAATGAAATGTGCAGCCCCGGTGTGTCACTTGGTAACTACAGTGCATAACTGAGTCATAAACATTATGATTAACGCATTACAAAACACAAATGCGTAACATAATTAAGAAAGACTTCGATGGACCACCTGGATTAACACAACGAACCGCTGCTCATTGCACTTTTGAAGATGGTGATCTTGCAAAGTGCGATGTGTGGCATTACAAATAAACGTGATAAACCCAAGCCAAACATGTGCATAACCTCATTAAGAAACACAGACATAACCAATAATATAGAAAGACTTGAATAAGCCATTGGAATTAACCCAGTGATAAACACAGGGGCCGCACATTTCGGCTTCGCTGGTTTACCGTCTGTACAGGGTGCATGGGCAGTAACTTTTTCTGTTATTGTTTGTTAAGTATTGTATAATGTTGAGCCAGTAAAACACGTTGGGATAGTTGGTGCAATGTAGTGGTACTGTTTTTGCTGGTTTTTTTCTTAATGTTGTGCCCTTCTTCCTTTTGTAACAACTTTTTTATTCCCCCTTGCATAATACTCCAACCTTGCAGCCTGCGAGGTATATAAATAAATAAGTACATAAGCACGTCATTCATTCATCTGCATACACCTCGCACCATTCCTTGCTCAACAAACGTCACTGTGTTGATGTCTCGCAGCGTGCATCTACATTAACTGCCGTTTGCGTTTCGGTATGGTTTGTGAACAGTGTAATGCATAAAGATTACATGACATTAAGGTTGTGACCTATGCGGTGCATAAGCAAACCTTGCAAAAGATGACAAGTTGGATTGTTGAAAATAAGATAAATTGTATATATCGCAGTTACTTTAACAGCATTTAATTGACCACTTGACAAAAACTTCACTTCGCATAGATTCCAACACGTACACTGAATCTGCAGTTTTCTTTTTTGCTTATTAATGCAGTCGTTACTGCATGGCCACATTGTAGATTTGAAAACAAAGTGAAATAAATTTGTTTGTTGCAGTATAACAATATGTGTAGATCACTGCGATTGTAACCCCAGAACTTAATACAAACATGCACACTATAGGACGCAGACAAATGTTCAGGACAAATTTCAGAATGTTTGCATCCTGATACTTATGAAAGTGAACGGTTTCATTCCATGGCTGTCAATGAGAGGGATAGAGAAAACTTAATTGTCTTCGTGGAACAAAAACGCATTGATAAGCTTAGACATATAGTCATTGCTTAACACTTTCGAAATGAATAATTATAGCTTGCTATCAACATTGAAGCAGCCATTCAACAGCAAGAAAAGGAATCAGTTTTTCCAGCTCTGAACATTGAATTGCAGGAAATGCAAGCAGGCATAAAATTCTGTCAATATAATGTTTAGGAATACCAAATTGGAATAAACATTGAGGCTTGCATTTGTACTTTCTCTGGCTGAGCAATCTAGTTTGAAATGACTCCCATAAGCATGTCGTAACAATGTTGACCTAATACAGGTTAAATGCATGAGTAGCTTAAGAAATCTGGATGATTGCTATAAATTACAGTGAAGAAACTATAATATCTAATAGCATTAATAATATAATAATAATATTTATTTCCACAAAACAGGCTAACCGTGAGAGCTAGGCGTGCGAGGCTGAGCAGAAAGCTGAAAAATTCTACGGCAAGTGCGCCTGCCGTGGGCCTACGATCCTGCATTATGAATAGCGCGTATTGATATGGTCTTCTTGTTAGAAGTTCCGAGTATACTACCAGCGCGAGACACGGGACAACAAAGTGGACGAGAAGCGTGTCTTTTAGAATGCTATGTTACAACGTACAGGTTTCTACAAAAGTGACGGTAACTGCTCGAAACATTTGATGCGTCGGCTTTTGCGGCTTTAGAAATATTGAGTGGGGGCTCCCATATATATATTCGCAGCGCAAGCACGGCGATGGACGAACCAGGCTAGCGCTAAGGTTGAATTTCACAACACAATTTTCATTCCACGTCGTAATCACACAGATCGTTTGAGGCTTCGTTCAGGGGCACACGCGGGCGTTCGGGTTGGTGCTTCTTGTTGCGTTTGGCGTAAGAATATGGCTAGGAGCAGGCACCACATATGCGCAATGACAGGCAATATACACGCATCATTTCTCTAGACGCTGACGCCGAGCACGGGTAGCGCGAGGATCTTGTTGGGCTGACACGACAACTTCGTGGCAGCCGAATTCCGAATACTGCATATACGGTGAGGGTAGCTATATGAACTTGTCGATAGGTCATCTTGCAGATTGTTGTAGCACAGGCAGAACGAAACGGTCATAGAAGGTAGATAAGACAACACACATCGCTGAATCACCTGCGAACAGCTGTTTACGTGCGCGATGTCGCACGGAACTACAGTAACCGCCGTCGCGCACCCCAAGACAAATCTTAACTAACGTTTTTAAATGAGTAAACGTACATATTATTTGCCTATAATCAAGAGAAGTCAATAATATTATAGTGTAAACGTTTTATTCACTACAATAAAAGAATTATGCAGCGTGTGCCACGAAACCTGGCACTAAGCAACCCTGGGCGTCGCACCAGTCGCACTGTTGAAATCGCAATCATGTGAAATGAGCCCTCTAAAAATCGCATTGCGACGCGTGCGACAGCACCGATTTTCGTCGTTGCAGTCGCAGCATGTGAAACAGCCTGAACTCCCCTCATACCGCCCAATAGCGCTGGCCAGCTGTGTGGGAAAGATAATGTAAAGTATTATCCTTGCCCGCTTGGAGTGGTATCTGGAACACTACAACATGTTATCAAGTTGCATGGCTGGGTTTCGTCGAGAACGCTCATCAGTAGACAGTGTTGTTGACCTCGCTACGTATGTCCAGCATCAAAAGTCACGCAAAAGATTATCTGCAGCTTTGTTCTTGGATGTCAAGGGGGCATACGATAACGTATCTCGCGAGGCTATCCTCGATGCTCTTGAGATTGTTGGCCTAGGTGGTCAAGTTTTCCAATGGATTTCTCATTACCTTTTTATGAGATCGTTATTTGTGTGCACCGGCGTTGGTAAAACCGTACGACACTACACCTACCGAGGTGTTCCTCAAGGCGGTGTACTAAGCGCTACCCTATTCAACCTCACACTCATTGGTCTCGTTGATCATCTGCCAGCAGCGATCAAGATATCAATGTACCCAGACGACATATGTATATGGGCTTCAGGTGTGACAGGTCCTCAGATACGTGCAAGGCTTCAAAAAGCTGTCACTCTGACAGCTATATAACTCCGCAACCAAGGTCTTGAAATCTCGTCAGACAAATGTGCACTGATGGCATATACTCGCAAACCAATGACACCCTACGCCATCTCAATAAATGGCCAGATAATTTCTTATTTATTTATTTATTTATTTGAGTACCCTAAGGGCCCGTTAGGGCATTACATAGGGGGGGACGAAAAAGTTCAAGCATGATTGAAATCTGTACAATGTAAATATATGAAGGCATTAGGAACCATGAAAAACATCTAGCAGAAGCAAACAAAAAAAAGAAAGAAAAGGGTAACGAAATTTATACAATGTTTAGTAGCGTCAAACGCGCATAAGAACATAAAATGTGATGCAAACAATCAGTACCCATCAGAACACGAGGTTAAGGATAAACACCTAGGTAAACAGCCTACACAGACACATATCTGATGAAACGGAATGAATTTTACACAATGCCAAGCACCTGAAAACACTGTTTATATAAATATTCAAGAAAACGTGGGATCTGACAGGTTGACACACTCTAAAAAGGTTAGCAGTGCTGCATGAAATGATGATGATTCCGTAATCGAGACAATGGTTGCAGGTAGCGAGTTCCATTCGGCAATGGATAAAACTAGAGGCGAATTTTGATAAGCGTTAGTCCTGGCGAATATAGGTTTTACTTTATGAACATGGTCTGTGCGGGTAGAGATATGGGGAGCGGGAAGAATATGGGCTCGAGCGAATGCAATGTTGCTGTGGTAAAGGCTATGGAAGAAGGTCAACCGTGATAATTTCCTGCGCATGTCAAGTAAAGGGAGATTAAGTGATTTCTTTAAGGCGCTCACACTTTGATAGCGAGAGTATGAAGTTAAGATGAACCGCGCAGCTTTATTTTGAACTGATTCAAGTAGGTTCGTGAGATTAGAGTGATGGGGGTGCCAAATTATTGACGCATATTCTAAAGAAGGCCTGATAAGGGAACTGTATGCGCGAAGTCTGGTATCTGTGTTAGCAAGGTGTAAGTGACGTTTCAGGTAACCAAGTTTTTTGCATGCTTTTGAGGTGATGTGTTCAATGTGAGCATTCCAGCTTAAATTGGAGGTAAACAGGACACCCAAGTACTTGATTGAAGATACTGAGTCAACAGTAATACCGCGTATTGTATATTGCTCAGAGGTAGGTCGAGTTATCGAAGCAAATTTTACGTGTTTAGTTTTGGCTATGTTAATTTCCATCTGCCATGTGTCACACCAGTCAGTTAGTTTTGTTAAATCAGACTGCAACACAGAAATGTCGGCAGGGCAGCTTATTTCATTATACAAGACGCAGTCATCTGCGAAGAGACGTATTTGTGAGGTAATATTAGTTGCGATGTCATTTATGTATATTAAAAATAGCAGTGGCCCAAGGACGGATCCTTGAGGAACTCCTGAAGTGACGTGAGTGCGGTTAGAAAAGCAGTTGTTGAGACTGATTACTTGAAATCGGTTCGTTAGGAACTCCTCAATCCATCGCGTCGTGTTTTGGTCAAGCTGTAGGTTTCTAACTTTCAGTTTTAGTCGATTATGAGGTACTCGGTCGAAAGCTTTAGAAAAGTCAATAAAAATGGCGTCTGTACTAATCAATCTGTGCAAAGAAGTGTGAATATCTGTTACGAGTTCATAAAGTTGCGTCTGACATGAGCGATTTTGGCGAAAGCCATGTTGGTTATTGAGGAGCAGGTTATTATCGTTAAGATAGACTATAATGTGAGAGTATAGGATGTGTTCCAGTAGTTTGCAGCAGATAGATGTCAGTGATATAGGTCTGTAATTATTAGGGTCTGCTGTATCACCAGATTTAAATACCGGTATCACTAACGCCGATTTCCAATCTTCCGGTAGGCACCCTGTATCGAGTGATTGCTGAAATATTAGAGATAATAAAACTGAAGAGTAGTGCGAGGTTAATTTTAGAAGTTTAGCACTTATACCGTCAGGACCTGGGCTGGTTTTATGAGGAAGCCTGTCAATGGCACGAGAAACACCATGTTCCGTTATTATGATGGATGAAAAGGGGAATCGGATAGATGGTTGTTGAAGTATGTGAGTGTTATCAAGAGGCAGTTCGTTAGTAAAAACTGCAGAGAAGCATTTGTTAAATAGCTCAGTGCTATCTTTTGTGTTGAGCACTGCTCCATTTTCGGAAAGAAGACTCACAGATTTCTTGGCATAATCATTGATAGAGATCTCTCATGGAGCCCTCACGTGACCTACTTTAAACAGCGTCTGACACCAACCTCCCAGTTTTTCAAGTTTCTGGGCGGAAAGACTTGGGGAATGTCAGTGCATGCAATGTTGGGATTGTACAGGGCTCTTTTTCTGGGCTTCTTGAGATACAGTTTGCCCGTACTGACCAACACTTGCCAGACAAATCTTCGTGCTCTACAGGCTATTCAAGCTCGGGCTCTCAGGGTTAGTCTTGGTTTGCCAAAATGCACATCGACTGTAACGACTATTACAATCGCCCGGGATATACAAACACACATTGCGGTGGAAGTGTTGAGAGTGCACATTAGGCACGTTGCCCATGCCCGTTCCCACCATCTGGCAACGCTACCGTCAGAAAGGCCGCAGGCATCACTTTGTACTACGATTTCGGAGTATTAGACCAGCCTTCCATCAGGCTTCACCCCCGCATCTAAGCCTTCGATTCCTCCATGGTGTTTGGCTCGACCTGCAGTGCACTTCACCGTACCAGGAATCAGGAAAAAAATCTGAGCTGTCATCACCTGCTCTTAAACAACTTACTCTGCTCCTTTTGCACGAGAGGTACGCCGACCACGTACATATTCTTACTCATGGATCGGCAACTCTCCAGTGTTCCTCTGGAGCCATGGTTTTCCCAGCGAAAGCGACCACCATCAGTTTCAAGATATGTCACTCAACGACACCGATGGCTGCGGAATTTGATGCTCTTCGCGCTGCACTTCAACTTCGTCAGCCAAGAACAACCTCGAAGATGGTCAGTATTCAATGACTCGAAGGCAGCACTGCAGTCTTTGCTATCAGTCTTGCGGCGTGAACCACAAGAACTGGTATTCGAGATTAGAGAACTAATCCATACCTTGACTGAGAAAGGACACCACGTGACATTTCAGTGGCTTCCAAGTCACTGCGGCGTCATAGGGAACGAACATGCCGATAACGCTGCTCGGTCGGCGTTTCAAGGCGACTAAGAGGAGCCAATACCATTATCGAGGACAAATGTCGCTAGAAAACTTCGAATTATCAGCCGTGACATCACGTTCTCCTTGTGGAACGCAAGAAGTTTTCAAAACAACCGGCTACACAACTTAGACTCATCTCTATGCCTTTGCATTCCAGCTGGACTCTGCCGTCGCGAAGCTACCCTGCTTTGTCGAATATGGCTAGGGGTGGCCTTCACCAAGTCTTCTGCTTTCCGAATCGGATGGGCCGACGACGCCACGTGTGATGACTGTGGTAACGAGGAGACTCTTCAACACCTTCTCTGTGACTGTCCTCGCTATAATTTGCGGAGACGATCGCTCGCAATCGCGACAGCGCGCTTTCACCGAAGACCTCTAACAGAGGAACTTATTTTAAAATGCCGCCATCACAAGGGCCATAGCAGCAGAGGGCGACGAGGGCACTGTTGCAGTTTTTAAATTCAACAGAATTGGACAAGCAGCTGCAGCCTGAACAGTTGTTTATAGTGATGCAAGTGCTGAAAGTGCTACTGTATTGTGCGGTGACAGTATTCGGCGACAGTGACCGACTGTGATTGTATGTCTGTGGTCCTTTATTTCTTTATCTCTACTTTTTTATCACTTTACCTCCCCCTATTCCCATCGTAGGGTAGCAAACCGGATATTCCCCTCTGGTTAACCCCCCTGACTTTCCCCTTGCCTCTCTCTCTCTCTCTTTCTCTCTCGCGGCTGTGCTTACTGCACACCCTAGTTGTAGCCGATGGCTGCTCGCCGGTTCTAAATTTCACGATTCAAGCTTCAGGCAGCTTCTTGGCTCACGGGTAGGTGTGAAGGCTGACACCGGGCTCCGTTGCGTACGTCCGGCACTGCGGCACCGAACAGCAGCCTACCATGTTGGACGCCTTCAAAGGTAGCCACTACCTATCATAGTGCTGTCAAGACTTTTCAAGTAGTCACCCGAAGAGGGAAAACCTCCCCACTTAATCAGAAACGCAGCGCATGCAGGTGGGACTTTTCAGGACGTTTTCACCTTGCTTCGTTGGTTCCGAAGCAGCCGCTAAGTCCACGTGATCCCTCATCCCACGTCAGGCCGACAGCAGCGCCAGATTTTAATATTCGGAGCTAGATGAGGTATGCATATGCTGCAGCAAAGATCAAGAGACCACTATGCTCATCCTAATGCAATGCAAAGGGATTCACCCAATAAGAACCGCAGGTGACGTACACCTCCCAGAAGCGCTTGGGTTTAAAGTGGACGGAAGCGTCAACCGGTCAGCAGTCGAGATAAGCAAGAGACGTTTAGAGCATTGGTGAAAGAAATAACAGGGAAGAGATTGATACGACCGGATCTCTTAAAGTCATAGGTAGCGGTGCAATGTATATATTGAAGAAAAAAAGAAAGGTTAAGGATATGTACAAAAAATGCTTGATAACAAACATGTTGTTACGACTTTGCACCGCTGCACCACTATTACGACTTTGTGGTCCCGTAGCGCTCGTCACCCGTTTCGTGACAGAGCGTTGGTAGCGAAGACTCCGAGCCAGGCGTCGATGAGAATAACAAAAGGGACTTTATACACTATATACAGGTCATTATACAGGACATGAACGGGTCGGCACTGGGGCCGAGACCTCACAGCAAACGCGACTGTTCTCGCACGGTGACGTCCGGCGAAAACGCGTGACACATCTCACCCCAGTCGAGAGCGGCACTGGCTCCCGGTGGGTCGGCGGATCCGGTTTTTCAGGCGGCGCGTCGCTGCTTTTATAATCCCCGAGGAACCATTGTCACTCAAACGGCCCAATACAAAGTCAGCACTCGGCGGTCGTCCGAGAGGTCCAACCAGCGACCGCGCTGGCCACACGGTTCAAAGTTCGCGCGCGCGGTGACTTCCAGGCAAAAGGAGGTGCGGCGCCGGGCTGTCTGGCACTTGGTGACACGTCTGAACAAGTTGCCCACCGAGGCTTCTCCCGCAGGACACCTCTGCCTGACGGCTCAGCATCTTGACTTTTCAAGGGAGAATTTGGGCGCTCGCAGGATAAATTCTGCATCTTGCAGATTCGGAATCCGGGCTTGTGGTAATGGCATAACAATGTATAGCGCACCTGATTAAAGCAAACAGGCTAGGTGAGTATTTGTCACCGCCCCGTTTCATTCAAAGGGGATGCCATTAAATAATAATAATAATAATAATAATAATAATAATAATAATAATAATAATAATAATAATAATAATAATAATAATAATCACCACCACCCGGCCGGCGCCGCCGCGGTAGCGTTGCACAGTTTGTGCATATGGCACGGGCTGTGCTTGCTTTGCTATGTGACAAAAATGCAGGTGCTGGGCTGTGATAATGTAAACAGAAACAAGCATCCATTGCCTGAAGAGAACGCATGTAGCTGGGGCCTCAACAGCGTGCTGACCACGCATGCAGAAGAAGCACGTAATCAGGCGCTAGCTAATTGGCTACAAACCGTGCAGTCACCGTCGAGGACACCCAGGCTCGAAAGAAGCGTCGCGCGCAACAGGAGCTGAAAAGTGAAAAGTGGTGCAGACCGCGAATGTATGTAGTACAATGTATAGGTATACAGTTGCGTTAATTGAATCACGTACAGGCCCATAATTCAATTTAAGTGGTATGGTGTGTATGGTTTACTGGCGCAAAACCGACTACAGCTATGATGCGCCAACCACAATAATTCAATTTAAGTGGGACACTTCTGCTACGATGGGCAATGTGTCAGGTGAGGCAATGATAATGCTCAACGCTCTCAGGCATTATTTATTTATTTATTTATTTATTTATTTATTTATTTATTTATAATATACTGCGGACAAGAAGCCCAAGCAGTGACGCAGAACAATGACGCACAACGCCTCAAGCAAACACGTCTCCCTGTGTGTTTCGTGTACTACGCAAGGAAACAGCAGTGGTGCATGCAAGGTAAGGTTTAACATCAACTAACCACTCTCGTATTGGACTGAACGCTGCAGAAATTACACATGCGCCACCAACATCACCACTAATTATCTTCAATCAAAGCAAACAGCACACAAAGCTTCGCGTACATTCCAAATCATATCGGACAGTTTTCCAGGCACAGACGCGGAACTACTAGAGAAACTGAAAGAACGATACATAGGACCACCATTAAACACAGACGCCCCAAACGAGACGCGACCATACCTTGGAAAGGCGAATTCCAAATTAGATGAACCTTTCACATATGCAGAAGTCTTTGAGGCAGCTCAAGCAACCGCCAGAAACTCGGCTCCTGGCCCTGATGCCGTCACGAACGCGATGCTTCGGAACCTGGACGCTAGAGTCATGACTAAAATCACAGAAGTATTCAACGGCGAGAGCTGGCTCAAAGGCCAATTGCCCCCGGAATGGAAACACGCTAAAATTATCATGATCCCCAAACCTAAAAAGACTCCCTCAATAGGCGCTCTGAGGCCCATTTCTCTCACGTCCTGCCTGGGTAAACTGTACGAACGAGTAGTACAAACAAGACTGCAGCGGTACCTCGAAGAAATAAGATGGTTTCCAAACACCATGATAGGGTTCCGTACGGGGCTATCCTGTCAAGATGCATTCTTACTGATCAGAGAAGAAGTTATAGCTAACATCGCCCGCGGAGAGGAAAGACTAGTGCTCGCACTAGACCTCAAGGGCGCATTTGATAACGTTTCGCACAAAACAATATTGGAGGAACTCGAATTGACGGGATGTGGAGAACGAACGTACAACTACGTGCGGGCTTTTCTCGCCAACCGCACCGCCACGATAGGAATCGGTCAAATCACTTCCCAAAAGTTCAATATGCCCAGTAGAGGAACACCCCAAGGGGCAATAATCTCACCTTTGCTGTTCAATATGGCGATGTGTCGCCTGGCGCGACAGCTGGACCAAATCCCCGATTTGGGTTACACACTGTACGCAGACGACATAACGCTATGGGCAGCAGGGGGCTCTCTGGGACACAAAGAACAAGTGCTACAGCAAGCAGCCGAGGAAGTAGACAAATTCTCGAGGAGTAGTGGCCTCAAATGTGCCCCCGAAAAATCGCAGGTCATTCGGGTACACTCGAGGGGCTACATATCCAACGGACCTGTCAACATCGTTGTGGAAGGACACACGGTCCAAGAAGTTAAGGCGATGCGTATTATGGGTTTCTGGCTCCAAAGTAGCGGAAACGCATCCCACACCATCAAAACATTGAAAACCACCGCCAATAATATTGCGCAAATGATCCGTCGTGTAACTTATAGGAAAGTGGGCATGCAAGAACACGACACGCTGAGGCTCGTGCAAACACTAGTAATAAGCCGAGTCACGTACGGCCTGCCCTACCACTTCCTTAGTCGCGAGGAGGAAAGGCAGGTCGACATCATAATAAGATCAGCATACAAAGCGGCCCTCGGACTACCCAAGGGGACGCCCACAGATCGCCTGCTAGCCTTAGGAGTACACAACACATTCGAAGAACTAAAACAAGCCACACTAATCTCCCAGAGGGAACGCTTGAGCTACACTCACGCAGGACGGGCCCTACTGACAAGGGTACGTATTTCCCCACACCCACAATTTATCAGCGAACAGTTATTACCACTACCACCTTCAACACGAGCTCGAATGACAGTGGCACCCATACCCAAAAACATGCACCCTGAATACAATAAAGCAAGGCGAAAAGCACGTGTACAACATATTAGAACAATGTATGAAAATAATCCCAGGTACAACACAATATACACAGACGCAGCCGCGTATTCGAACGTGCACTCGAACGCCAGTGATGCCCAAATGAACATCAGGAGGTACGCAGTGGCAATCGTCGACATGAAAGCACAGCAACAATTTACGGCTTCCGTTAGGGCAGGTACTCCCGCGGCTGCCGAAACTTTCGCCGTGGCAATGGCCCTCGCTCACGCGGAACGCACGCAAAAGAGCGTCACCATAATAACAGATTCACAAGAAACATGTCGCCTTTTTCTCAAGGGCCACGTGACCAAAACATGTCACTCAATAATACCGACGAAATTCGCCCATCATCACCGGATCCTATGGTGTCCAGGTCATACAGGCCTTGAGGGGAACGAACTGGCCGATTCGCTAGCCCGAGGTATTATTAACCGGGCCGACTCGACTGGGACGGTCCCAGGTAGCCACTGTAATGACCCCAATCCAACGAATGCCCGGGAGATTCTCGCTCATCAGCGTGCAACCAGAAAAAGTACCCTCCCCCTCACCCACAACTCAGTGGAGAGGAAGCCGCCAGCTGGCGCAAAATTCAGACTGGGGTATTCCCCCACCTTAAATTACAGAATGCCATGTTCCCCACTCGCTACAGGCCCGACTGCCCGTGGTGCGGAGGCATACCAACACTACAACACATTACTCGGGATTGTGAATCACACCCGTTTGATAAAACACACCACACAATGGAGCAGTGGGAGGCACAGCTAACCAGCTCAGACCTGGCGGGACAACAGTCCTTCATAACACAGGTCAAGCGGGCGGCCGAGGCCAGCGGGGCCTTGGACTAAAGGGTCTCCGACCACTGCACGTAAATCGTTTATCAATAAAAGTTTCTCTCTCTCTCTCGCGTACATCGATCCGCACAGCGCGCGGGATTCGCATATCTTTCTTCATTTGAATGCGGGATCCCTCCATCGTTTGTTTTTCTTTTAAATGTGGCGACGTGCACGTGGCAATACACTCGCGACGTTATGGAAATGCGAGAGAAATGCTTCAGACATTACGCCGCGCCTCCTTGGGGCGCCAGACCCATGATATAAACCCCGCTCACCACATTGCAAAGTGCTGTTCAAGAACTGGCTCGACACACGTCCAGCCTCTTCGAGGAGCGAAGTGCAACTGACGGTGATTCAGAGAGAGAGAGAGAGTCCGGAGCTTACTACCATCAGCTGCACTAATTTATATATGTGCCTCTACCGCGTGACCGGCTTCCCGCACCTTACACAAGTACTTTTTTTCCACTTTGACGCTCCCAATGCTAACGAATTAAAAAAGAGAGAGAGAAAGACTCCTATATATATATATATATATATATATATATATATATATATATATATATATATATATATATATATATATATATATATATATATATAAAAATACCCGGCGGGCCCAGCTTTTCGTTACCTCGCCCGGACGGTGGTGATGTTTTTTGTTGTTGTTCACTGGACGCGCCGAGCCAGGGCCTAAGAGGCGAGTGTTCTTACAAGGGGGACGTTAAAGCCACGTGTACGCGGCACGCCACTATCAGATGCGAGGGAGCTTAATGCACCAAAAGGAGAGGAGATGCAGAAAGTGGGCTGAAAATAGCCGCCCGGGACCAGCCCCCCGAGCAGTCGCACATTCTTCACGAAACTCTATCCACGGGGAGAGCGCGCGAGGTAGCACATTCGGCCCAGCCACGCAAAGTGCGGTTCCCCGTAGCGGTGACGGCCCCCGTTTTTCACGCAACTCTACAGCGTCCACCCTTCCCTCGCGTTAGGCCAGCTGCGGCGTTCTACTACAGCTCCACCTGAGCGTCCCTGATTGCACCCTCCTGCTTTCTACTGCATGTAGTAATTGAACTGCGACCACACTGCAAGCGCTCTTACTGCAGTGTTTTGTCTCTGCAACCTTCTTCCTCACTGGAAACATGAAACGTTGTAGGAGCTACGGAGCTACCGCCTCATTCGTAAACTTTAAAATCAGGGCTAGAGATAGAAAGCGGGAGCATACATTGAGAAAAGAGGAAGCGCGAAGAAGCGGGAAAAGGAAAGACAATACTAACGCGATAGCGCTAAGGGCCCAATGTCGCAGGAAATCCGGCGTCGGCATTCCACGTCGGAGGTCGTTTCGGCGAAAAGATTTTCGAACCACCCATACCCAAGCCCTCCATGTGGCGGAAGAAAGGTACTGAACTGAATTTCTCAAGCTAAAATACGCAGAAAAATCTTAAAGTACGACTTGCACACAATCTGTAGACATGATAGCGTCGGATTGCAATTTGAATATACGATAAAACATAATTATGTTACGCGAAGACTCAAAACTCCTTTTCCAGCGTTTCTACCAATCACAGACCGGCCACGGCATCCGCCGTTCGTGCGCGCCGGGGCGCGGATATCTCGCAGGCCACGGAACTGCGCGCCCGCTTCCTTGCAACACCTCCAGATGGCGCTCGCCTTTGCCACATCGCGGCTCACGCAAGAGGCCGCGTTTCTACCAAAAAGCCCGCCTTCGGGCATAGCGTTCGCCGCCAGCGTTTCCCGGTAAACATTGCGGTTGCATACGCTGCAGCTACCGGGAAGCATGAGAAGCAGTCGGGGATATTTGAATTCTATTGCGTTCCACTTTTAAAGGCGAAGTTTAAGCATCCTCGAAGTTTTTAACAACGCATGCACGCGCACAGCGTTCACTGTCTGCATTCAAAGGCGGCCGCAGAGCACAGTCGTCTTTATATTACGGTCCCGCAGAGTTGCAGTGGCTTTCTGTGCCGGTCGAGTCCATGGCCTCAATATAATTTCTTTTTCAGTGCGCTCTCTGTAGTTGACATGGCGTTTGAGCGGGTCAGGTAGCCGGTTCGACCCCTGCGCGCACTCAGCAACGCAGGCGCTCCTTGATGGCCGTGAGAACGTTCAGAGCTTTACAAACAACTGCGCGTGATGGAAATTATTTGAAAGCCCCAACATATACCGCCTCCGCGGTTTCTATCGGACACTATATACGGAAAGTAGCATCGAGGGTGGGCACAAAGCTGGCTCGCTCCCCCTTTTCCCAAGCACACGCGCTCGCCACACGTGCAGCAGAAGCAGTTTCGTTATACACGGCCAGCGCATCAGCAGTGATGCTGGTGGACGGCGTTCAACGACCCGCAGCAGCAAAAAGGCTTCGAGATGAAGCCGCCGTATGCGAATTCCGAACGCATCCCTGCGAATCTCGGGTAGCCGATGAAATGATGCGCGCATGCGTTTGTGCATTCACTCATCATCGGAATGCGTCCGCCGCCCAGTCGGATATCGAACCCGCAACCTCGCGCTCGGCAGCAGAGCGGTACCTGTCGCCAACGAGCCTGGCGGGTAATGGCGCTCGCATTCAGCGATACAGCAGTACACGTGTGCGCTGTCTATACAATGCACTGCAATGCGTGATACATAGCCTTGCAATCAGAGACGCGTTAGCACGGCGCGGCCACTAAATTGGCGCTGTAAACGCAGGAGCGAGATGCTTCGCGCAGCTTAACTATCCTTAACTATGTCATATAAACGAAGGAACAAGAAATAAGGTCATGGGGCGCTGGCGGGACTGCTGCGAACATGTACACGTGAAGCAATGTCCTCAACAACAACAAAAACAAAGGAAAAAGAAAGAAGGCATTGGGAACTAAGGAGAGGTAGCCCCAACGCGAGTGGCATCAGCGCGACGTGCCGCTCCGCAGCAAGCGTGCATACACCGGGCGGCGTCGTGCCGATCGATGGCAACAGCGAGAGTGCGTGCGCGACGAGGCGGCGCCGTGGACAGGTGGTGACGTGTCGGCAAAAGCTTGTCCATAACTGCAGCATGTGTGCCGCAGCAACGGTGACGAACGTGTCTCTTGTCGATGAAAACAAAAAGAGCAACGTACTGCGGCGGTGTTCTACCGGGTCTCATTAAGTGCAAATAAAAGAAAAGAATGCCGCTCACTGCGTTCAACAAGCTGGTCGCCTTTATTACAGTTCTCTTATTTCCGTTTTTTCTTCCTGCAAGCTGCAATCACCACAGCAGCCAGGACTAATTCACCTTGGCTCAAGATTAGTACTGCCACGTGGACCCGGCGGGGCCCAAGTCCTCTGAGTGCACTCGCGGGCGCTCCATCGGCTGTCTTTCTTAAAGCCATTGAAAAATAGTTGAGTGCTATATTACGCAGTTGAGCAGTAGAATAAATAAATAAACTCTATGGTTAAGCACTATGCGAATCCCTAGATCCAGAAAAAGAAAGAAAAGAAAACGGTGCCGCGCCGACACAGACGAGCCATCTTCTCATTAGCCGTGCGCGTTTGACTTGACTCAAGCGCAATCAGAATCGCGTCGCTCGAAACAAGAGAAGAAGAATAAGCGCACAATACTGAGGAAATTTAGGTGCTCAAAAGCACGAAGCTGAATAAAACCAGATATAACTGTAGATCGCTTCATGAAGATTTTTGGCGTATACAGTGCAGGCAGGCATGTTGTTCTAGCAGGTTAGGTTCGATCCCGGCTCGCGCAGTGATGGCCACTTCTCGCATATTCCCGCATGAAATCATGAAATGACTTCAAAGGGCGGCGTTCCACGAAGGCTACGCAAGCGTTTCAAGGAGTAGAGACACGTACTCCCGCAGTGGTACATAAACACCGCAGGCTTGTCGCATGCAGATATTTCAAGACTGGGAAGCGCTTACATTTTTACTTGGACGCTAAAGTTTATCTCGAAATCATCGACACTACCGCGGCACCGAAAGACAAAAAGTTGTCGACCTCGCGTAGCAATGTAGGACATATATGCGTGTGACGAAATAAACGCGAGTGCTGCAAGCGTTCCTTGCGGCTGCGCTCGCTCTGTGGCAGCTGCAGCGATCCCAGGTAAGGAGAGAGCCAATGACGTCATGAGGCACCCACATCCATGTTACCGAAACTGGCTCGCAGAAACGAGTACTGTAGCTAATTATAAACAGCGGAGCTATTCAAGCTTTAGTTCCGCCGTGGAGCGTAACCAGAAAACTCAGCCCAGCTGTGCGCCGCCTCGCGTTGCCTAGCAACCACCTGGGAGAGCACCGATCCACGTAACCTCCTCACACTCCACGCGCGTATGGCGGAGTCGTGACGTCACATGAGTAAACGCTCGGGCCAGCGCGGCGGCACACCTCTCGTCTCCTCTACTCCGTGCGTACGTGCTGCTGCCATGGGAAGACCGAAGAAAGTCTGGACGCCCGAAGAAGACGCGGACCAGGAAGAGCGCCGTACTGCCAAGCAAGAAGCGATGCGTCGCCGCCGAGCTGATCCGGAACACCGCACCGAAACTGCGACTAAGAAGAGGCGACGCCGAGTCGAGGATCCCGAGTTTCCGTCTGGAGAACGCGAGAGTCGCTGCCTGAACGCTCGACGTCGCCGAGAAAGCGATCCCGGCCCTGCGACTACTCGACCACTTCCAGCTTCAAGCTCGCCGAGACAACAACCAAGCAAAACCTAGCATAACCTCGCAAAACCTAGAAATGTAAGTAGCCGCACCTACCAAGAACTTAGCGAAACCTATAGCATAGCCTCGCAAAACATACAAACAACTTAGGCTAGCCACGTAAAAACTAGGTTTTTACGCGGCTACGTGTTACGTGGTTACGTGGTTTCGTGGAGTCAACAAGCTCCGTTGTTGACTCCAGCCTTGCACCACTATGCAAGATGCACCCGTTTTTTTTTCTTTTTTAGGAATATCCGACTTTCGTGACTATATTATCTAGGGTTCAGAATGCGTGGACCTTCGCTCAACGCAACGAAATTGATAAGTGATGTTTGATTCGCAGATTTTAACGTCGCAAAACGACTCTGGGGTTATGCGGGAAGCGGATGACTGCGGTTTAATGCTGATCACGTGGGCACCTAAATCTAATGGAACCGGTTCCCACCGTGCCCCAACACGGTTCGCCGCAATATACTGAGTCCTCTCGAGATTGAAACCCGAGATAGCCTGCCCCAACTCAGAGCAATCGGACTAGCGACGTGATCGAGTTTCTCTCAGATCTCGGTCGCGCTCCTGCAGGTTGAATGTGGGAGCGCCTCCGAGCGCCCCGAACTGGAGCCTGTCGGTTTGGATAAAACCTGGAGGCGAACGTGTTCCTAGCGCCTCACTTCGAGCGGCCGAGTGTGAAGCGCACTGCGAGAACGCGATCGAAATGCCGCCACCGCCGGGAACCGAACCCGAGTGCGTAGCAGCCGCCACCGCGGGGCGTAAATGAGAACACAATAAATAATGTCACAGGTCGAAAATATCACGCCAGTACTTCTCTAAGACTCATCTGTAAGATACCGAAAATCCTGCGAAAATCGCACCTCGGGCGGAGAGCCGGAAATATTCCGCGGCGCCCCGCCGGCACTCGACGCTTGCACGTGGCTATTCATTGCGAGAAGTGCTGCCGCCTGTGGTCCCCGTATTCATGCACGGGGAGGTCAGAAATTTTCTGGTATGAGCGGGTGGAGGGCGAGGTCACCGCGGGATTGCAAGAACCAACGCGCCGAGCGCTCTTTCGGGGCGACGTGCCTTTCGGGGCGACCTGCTCGCGCGGCGCGTGTTGACACTCGGGCAGTACGAGCCTCGGCATCAATTGTTCAAGATTAGATGCCGACGAGCCTAAGAAGCCTTCCGGCCGCGGAGCAAGTCTACACGGCCTGGGGCACACCTTGTTTATTTCCCGAGCGAGCAGAAATAATGCCGAGGGTGTATTACAGTTCTACAATAAGCACCGAAGTCAGTATACGTTAACCGCTGTTCTGACCGGCCGTTTACCCCGCGAAGACGGTCGCTCACGGAGGACGCGATCACGGTGAACGAGCCGACGACCTCGTCAAAGCCATCCCCTGCAGCTGCGATGATCCCTGGCCAACCGTTGGGCTCTGCAAGGAGGAGCTCTGCAAGGAAGGGTGCCAGGGAACATTCCTTCACATCACCTGTCATCCGTCCAAACTGCCACGTCAGCTCCGGAGACGGAGTCATTGTGCTTCCCTCTTCCCCTGTTAGTGCACAGTGATGTAGTAGGTGTGTTTTAAAGCAAAGCTTTCGTTGACTCTTCTCCCGCCTTTCAGGGTGCTGCTGCTGTGCTCTTGCTCGCGCGCGCAGCCGGGTTTCTTGCAACACCGCCAGATGGCGCTCGCCTCCGCGCATCTCGGCCGGCGCCGCCACGGTAGCGTTGCACAGTTTGTGCGTATGGCGCGTGCTGTGCCAGCTTTGCTATGCGATAAAAATGCAGGTGCTGGGCTGTGGAGGTCGCGTGCTGGGCTGTGTAGTGTAAACATTGCAATCTTCCATATAGCCTTAAGAGAGCGCTTGGAGCTGGCCTCTCAACAGCGTGCTGACCACATATGCAGAAGAAGCATGTAATCACGCGCCAGCGAATTGGCTACAAACCGTGAACTCACTGTCGAAGACACCCAGGCCCGAAAGAAGCGCCGCGCGGAACAGTAGCGTCTTCGCTACGCAGCGAAAAGTGGTGCAGAACGCGAATGTATGTATAAAATGTGTAATAATAGTTATAATAATTACTTGAATTACGTACAGTCCCATAATTCCATTAAACTTTCACACTTCTACGACGATGCGATGTGCTGTGTGGGGCAATGATAATACTCAACCCTCTCCCGAGATTTTGAACAATGACACAAAATTAACAACGCCACGAGCAAACACGTCTCGCTGTATGTTCTGTGGATTATGCAGGAAAACAGCAGCGGTGCAGGCCAGGACACTTTTAACATCTACTCACAGCTCCTGTGTTGAACTTAAACGCTGAAGAAGTTACATATTCGCCGCCAACATCACTGCTAATTATCGTCAATCAAAGCAAACGCCATACAAATCTTCGCTTAGATCGATTCCCACAGTGCGTGGGACCCACAGGTTTCTTTTCTTTTTTTTTTAATATGGTCGATCTGTGCTCGGAGGATAAGCGCTACAAACCTCCGGATTGGCGGAGGATGATGTCGGGAGCTCGAACTCGAACGTACCTCTTCAGTATTTATCCACAATAATAACGTGTGCTTAGAGCGACCTGGATGTCTGGCCCGACCCCACGTTCACTCACTCCTCCACGGTGAATGGATATGTAACAGCTTCGGACCCCCGGTCGCAACACTGCTAAGAAGGCACATTCGCGTCATAGAACAGACACCGTCTTTTCAGTTAACCTGAAATGCGCGTTGTTCGCGGGAGTGTGCCCTACGTAATTTGCTGGGTCAGCCGTGTCGATAGGAGAGGAAGACGACGACGATCGCTCGAGCAGACGTGTGTTCGATGGGCTCCGTCGACTACGGCCGCACGAGCACAAGTTGGATTCGACGGTCTTGGTTTATCGCTGGAATCAAGGAGAAGAGAGGTCCGAACGCGGATCCACCGGAATTAACAAGGTGGGACCGAATTCTCCAGCTTGCTGAGCTGACGAAGCCGCACCGTGCCACGACGGCCGCTAGGCCTAACGAGGCCTAGACGCGCTAGGGAGCAGAGATAGAGGCTACGCCTATCGGCTGTGCCCAGACGACCTCGTGCAACATGGAGGTTGTAGAAGGTACGGAAATTGATCCCGACGAGTTGAAGATTCCGGGACAGTGGTTTAAAGCGAAGAGGAGCGGAAAAGTAGCACCAGCGGAGTTGGAAGAAGGCGGCCACGTCGCCGGGAACCGAGGCATACGGGAGCGTGCTGCGCAGCGACGCGAGGGAAGAAGAAAGGCAGAGAAGTCGGTGGAAAGGCAACATACCAGAATTCCGCCCGACTACGAGAAGATAATTATGAGACCTCAAGGGGGACTAGAGAAATTACTCCAACTCGGCGGAGCTTTCGTGGCTGACGCAATCAGCGCAGCGGCCGAGACAAGTGACAGAGGTGTGAACGACATCATCACGTTCAACACGAAGCAACAATCGATCCTCATTGCTACAAAGGACAAAACGACGAGAAATAAGTATGCAGCGATCAGAGAACTGACGATAGGCAAAGAAAAGGTGAACGTCAACGCATACGTGGCGGCGCCAGAGAACAGCGGAAAAGGCGTCATATACGACGTACCTCTATTCTGGACTGAAGACGAAATCAAAGAAAGAATGGAGTACTTCAGTGCAAAGAACCCCCCAATCCTAGGAGTGCGAAGGCTGGGCAAGGGAACGAAGGCCGTACTTATCCTCTTCGAAGAAAGCACAGTTCCGAGGCAAGTGTACCTGTCGCCCACGCCAACGAGATGCGTCTTGTACAAGAAAAAGTACGAGGTATGCTATGCGTGCGGTCGATTGGGACACAGATCGGACGTGTGCCCAAACCCGGACAACAAAAAATGCCGAAGATGTGGGGAAGAAAACCCGCAGGAGGACCACCAATGCGAAGCCAAATGCCAGCTCTGCGGGAAAGAGCACCCACTCGGCGACAAGAGATGCAAAGAGCTGTACAGAACACCGTACGAAATCAAGAAAAAAATCTGGGAGAAGAAGAAAGACAAGCAGGAGGAGCTGAAGACCCAACAACGGCAACCCCCTGCGGACGGAGCTGAGAAACTCACCAAGGAGGACTTCCCCAAGCTGGAAGGAAACAACCAAGGAAACTTGCTGACCCCCGGTTGCCAGGAGAACAGGGGACGCAGGAGATCGAGATCCAGGGACCCAAAGGACCCATGGGGCAAGGGACGAAGCAGAAGCAGGGATCCAAGCAGAGAGCCCAAACAAGTAAGCTTTGTAGAAGGGTCCTCCCAGGCCAAAGATGATAAGGACAGAGAAATAGAACAGTTAAAGAAAAAAGTAGCGGAGCTACAAGGGCTCATAAGTAACCTTATGAAAGCGCAAAAAGAAAAAGAGAAGGCAACATCCCCCCCTCCCCGCACACAACCCGCACAACCCAAGCAGGTGGCCCAACAAACCACTCCCCCAACACCCAAGCAGAGTGAAATGGAAGGAGAGAAAATGGATGAATCAGAAACAGTCAGGAGACCCCCACTTAAACGAAAAGGAGATAACGAAACAGACATGTGGGAAGAACTAAAGAAGGAATGCGAGGCGAATAGGAACGCAATGAAAACGATACAAACAGAACAAAGAGACTTCATGGCACAGGTCATGACTGCACTCAGCCAGATACAAAAAAATATAAACCAAAGATTTGAAAGTATAACAGCAGAACTACAGGCACAGAGAACTGAACTACAAACACAAAGAACCGAGCTGGTTGCCCTTGCGGAGCGACAGAAAAACTTAGAGGGCTCCTTTACCCAAATCCAATATGGCCAGAAACGCACGAATTAAGTCTATCATTTGGCAATGGAACTGCCGAGGGTTCCAACGCAAGCGAGCGCTACTGCAAAACTACATCGATACACTAGAAGAAAAGCCGCTAGCAATAGCGCTGCAAGAAACCGGTAAATTAGCATCCCTCCCAGGATATCAGGCGTTTCACAGTGATAAGGGGGAAAAATCTAGGGTAACAACCCTAGTGAAAAGAAACGTAGCAACAATCGAACACGAGATTCAATCCAGAGACACAGAAGGAGTCTTAGTGGAGATGCTTACGGGTAGAAAAGAAGAGCCCAGCCTATTTCTACTAAACATCTACTCAAGTCCTAGACAGAAAAAAGTCAGGTTTAGGGCCATCTTCCGCAAAGCCCTGAAAGCAGCAGGAAAGAACCCTCTATTCATAGTAGGAGACCTAAACGCGTTGCATGAGGAATGGGGATACAACAGAAGGGATGGCAAGGGAAGGCAGCTGTGGGAGGACATACAGGAACTGAACCTCTCACTACACACCGACCCAGGAAACCCAACTAGAAAAGGAAACAGCGTCACCGCAGATACTACACCCGACCTAACACTCTCCAAAAACACCAAAACAGTAACGTGGGAAAATACAGGACAAGACTTAGGCAGCGATCACTATATAATTGCCACCACATTAATGAAGGGAGTAAAGGAAAAACGACTAAAACAGCCAAAAGTTACAGAATGGGATAGATTTAGAAAGCGGCGAGAGGAATCTCCAACCACAATCATCACAGATCTAAGAGAATGGACAGACACACTTAAAAAACACGTCACCGAAGCAACGGTTACTTTAGAAGGCCAAGACGCTCCACTTATAGCAGACAACAAGCTATTGCACATGTGGGAAGCAAAGAGTAGTCTAGAAAGCCGGCTCAAAAAACAGAGATGGAACCGGAATCTAAAAAGAAGAATAGCTAGACTAAATCGAGAGATTGAAAAATACGCACTGCAGCTATGCGAGCAAAACTGGTGTAGCACATGTGATGACATGGAAAAAGGTATGAGTTTAGCTAAAACATGGAACATCCTAAGACACCTGCTAGACCCAACCCAATCAAAGTCGCAGACAAACATAAGGCTAGCCAAAACACGACATAAATACGACGGAACAGACGAGAGCTTCATGGAAGAGATCAAACAAACATACATAGGAAGCGTGACTCGCACCAGCCTACAAGAGTATGGGGGACCCCTAAATGAGGAGCTAGATGCACCCATAACAGAGGCAGAAGTGAGAGGGGAAATAATCAGACTTAAAACGAAATCGGCCCCAGGCCCAGATGGAATAACAAACAAGATGCTGCGGAACCTAGACGATGAGTCGATCACAGCTATAACCAAATACATTCTACAGGTATGGGAGAAAGGCGAACTCCCGAAACAATGGAAAGAGGCTAGCATCATACTAATCCCCAAACCGGGCAAGCCCCCTAAGCTAGAGAATCTCAGGCCGATCTCCCTCACATCATGCGTAGGGAAATTAATGGAGCATGTAATCCAGACAAGGTTAACCCGATTCATGGAGGGAAATGAACTATGGCCGAATGAGATGGTTGGATTCCGACCGGGCTTAAGTACCCAGGACGTGATGCTGCGGCTTCAACACGACATCATAAACTCAAGATCGAGAGATATAAAAGCAATCCTAGCTCTAGACCTCAAGAAAGCCTTTGACAATGTCAAACACGAGGCAATCCTGACAGAAATGCAAGAAATAGGTGTAGGATGCAGAACCTACAACTATATAAAGAACTTCCTGACAAACAGGACGGCAAAGATTAGATACCAGGATTTGGAATCGGAAGAAATAGAACTGGGAAACAGAGGTACCCCGCAAGGATCTGTACTCTCCCCACTCCTCTTCAATCTGGCTATGAGGGGCCTCCCGGCTAAACTCAGGAAAATAGAAAATTTAAACTTCAGCATGTACGCAGACGATATAAATGTTTGGATACACAAAGGTAACGACGCGGAAATAGAAAACAAACTGCAAACAGCCGCGGACACAGTAATCGAGTATGCAGCAACTAGGGGACTTACTTGCTCACCAGAAAAATCGGAACTCTTAATGTACAATCCCAAATCATTAAGGCTGAAAAGAGACAGCGATCTCAACATCACGGTTGGGGGCAAACCAGTACCCAAAGTAGATAAGATAAGAATATTAGGACTTTTCATCCAAAGCAATGGATACAACGACGAAACCATAAGGAAACTGGAAGGTTATGCAGCACAAGTCACCGGGATATTCAGAAGAATAGCTCTCAAGGGGAGAGGGCTAAGAGAAAGAAGCCTAGTTAAGCTAGTACAAGCGTACGTCATCAGCAGACTTAGCTACGCCACACCATACCTTAACATCCGGGCTTCAGAAAGAGACAAATTAGACTCGATCATCAGAAGATGCTATAAACGAGCACTCGGACTACCCATAAGCACCTCTACTGAGAGACTCCTAACAATGGGAATTCACAATACTTGGCAAGAAACAGCCGAAGCAGTTAAAACCGCCCAACAGGAAAGACTCAGCCAAACATATACAGGCAGAGCTATCCTGAACATGGTGGGGCTGCAGACAGACAGAGGCATGCAAAAGAAACGTGACATCCCAAGAGAAATCAGAGAACAGCTAAGGATAGACCCACTTCCCAAAAACATGCACCCCACCTTCAACAAAGAAAGGAGAGAAAAGAGAGCCGAAGCACTGGTCAGACGCTTCAGTGAAATAGATAGGGAGATAGTGGCGTACACGGATGCGGCCAGCGGCAAACTGGGTGCGGCAGTAGCCTCAGTGGTAGATGGCCAAGGCGAAGCAGTCTCAGCAGCAACAATACGCAGCCGCAATCCGGAAGCAGCGGAAGAAGTAGCAATCGCGCTTGCTTGTGTCGGGACCAAGGCGAGCTACATAATAAGCGACAGCAAAACAGCCATCCACAATTACGGAAAAGGCAGAATCGCACCAGAAGCGATACGAATACTAACAGGAAAGAAAATTGACAGAAAAATCAGCCTCGTATGGGCACCAGCTCACACGTCGGTCCCAGGCAACGAGGCGGCACACTTCCTAGCCCGAGATCTCTACTTCCGGGCAGGAACAGAGCCGCCCGCTTGCAAGGAACTAGACGAGAGACTACAGACCTACACAGAAATAATTGAAAACTATAAGCTTCAGCGTAGAACTGTCCCCCCTCCGGACAAGGAGCTCGGAAATAGAGAGGCGAGAGCCTGGCGCAGACTGCAAGCAGGAAACTACATAAATCCAGTATGGGCGTCACACGTACTGAAAGACGACGATATAGACGATAAATGTAAGAGATGCGGGGAGAGGGGGACCCTCGACCATATAATCTGGCAATGCGTAGACTCCCCAGGTGTCAAGGAAGGAATAAATAGTAGAGAAGCCTGGGACACCCTTCTGCAAAGCGCGGACCCCGCCATGCAGAGGAGAGCCATCCATCTGGCGGCAGAGGCCGCGAAGAGTCAACAACTCTTTGCCTGCATCTAGTCGCGGAGACTCCCACCCCTGTCCCTAGGCCTGCGCGCCAGGGACAGGGAGTAGGGGGTCTCCTTCTCTGATGGAAATAAAAGTTTTTGGAACGGAACGGAACGGAGCCGTGTCGATAGTAGCGCATATGGCCTGGTAAGCCAATCCAGCGTTCGTCTCTTTTTTTCCAGTGACACGAACGTGTCTGCTTGTCCTGTTGATCCACCACTGCCCAGAATCAGCAAGTCAAAGATTTTGCATTCGGGAGCTCGTGTCGCACCCAAATGGCATCGCCGACTCGAAGGCGTTCGAACGAGCAACGGGGGACAGCGCGGCTATTTACAGCAGGAAGCGCCAGGGGGAGCTGCACGATTACTTATACATCCGGCCGTGGTCATTAATTCAGTGCCCGTCAAAGAAGGAAAACCTTGGCCTTGTTTACGGACACCGGCTGCCTTCGCGCGCTGCGACCGCAGCGACGGAAACTTGCTACGTCACTCACATTTCCTCTCCTCTGCGCGGCATGCAGCGCGCACTAACTTCTCGTGGTTCATCTGGCTACTGGGCTCTGGCCAACACTGCCGTGGAACGCGGCGGCTAACTCGATCCCACCGGGACACAGGAAATGGGTCGAATTTCCCGGAAACGAGAGAAATAAAAGGCGGGAAAACGCCGTCGTATGCTATATTTAGCCTATAGGGAACTTCGCGTGCGATATAATGCAGCGTAATAACCTAATAAAACTGAGCAGCATAAACAGAAACAGAGATACAGCGAAGACTACATGACGTACGTGTACTAAGCTCGGGTGCACCGAAGCGTTTGAAATGATTCGTGTATAGCGAAGGAATTGCACCGCACATAGTGGAGCGCGGCAAATATACCTTATACCTTAGATATATACAGCTCCGCTGTCTATGTGACGTATGGGGTTCTCGCATAAACCTAGGAACGGTTTTTCGCTGCCGCTTCAGCGTGTGTCAATAACCACCCCGCAATTTGCCTCTCCAATTCCTGTTTTCTTGTGCGCGACTATTTTCTACAACCCTCTTGTTGCTCACTAACGTCTTGCAGAAAATGGCGCCGCTTCCTATTCACAATCACTCCCTCTTTTCCTGTTGAAATCTTTCTCCTTCTCCTGACCCTCCCTTCGAAGAATTCGATCAACGCATGCGTTGAGGTAGAGCATCCGCCTCGCGTGCAACAGTACCACGGTTCGAATCTCGGTGCCGCGCAATTTTCCACCTGTATAAAAAAAATATATATCCGCGTGTTGATAAACTTGCATAAACAGGCCCGGGGACCAGAACTGGTAACGCAATACCTCACCAGAGCAGGATTGGCCACCCTGGTGCAGTACGTGGCTAAAACCTCCTATTTGAGTACAACAATCAAACCCCGGCCCTCAGTCCCCAGCAGCTGCGAAGCAACTGACCACGGCGGCGCTCAGACCTGCGACGCAGCAGAGGGTGCTAAGAATCCCTGGTTCCGGACAGGCCACCATTGGAATCTGAACCTGGCAAAGCTTAACGCTGGAACGTTATATAGTGAAGCAAGTCTAGCGAGAGGAATTAGAGCGCAGTAAATGGGATATAATAGGGTCAGTGAAGTTAGGAGGACAAATGAAGCATATACAGTGCTAAAAAGCGGGCACGTCCTGTGCTACCGGGGCTAGCGGAGAGACGAGAACTAGGAGTCGGATTCCTGATTAATAAGGATACAGCTGGTAACATAAAGGAATGCTATAGCATTAACGAGAGGGTGGCAGGTCTTGTCGTGAAACTTAGTAAGAGCTACAAATTGAACGTCGTACAGGTCTACGCTCCCACATCCCGTCATGATGACCAGGAAGTCGAAAGCTTCTACGAAGACATGGAATCGGCGATGGGTAAAGTCAAAACAATATACACTGTACTGATGGGCGACTTCAATGCCACGGTAGGCAAGAAGCAGGCTGGAGACAAGTCAGTGGGGGAATATGGCATAGGCTCTAGGAATAGCAGGGGAGAGTTATTAGTAGAGTTTTCAGAACAGAATAATATGCGGATAATGAATACCTTCTTCTGTAAGCGAGATAGCCGAAAGTGGACGTGGAGGAGCCCGAATGGCGAGACTAGAAATGAAATAGACTTTATACCCTGCGCTAACCCTGGCATCATACAAGATATGGACGTGCTCGGCAAGGTGCGCTGCGGTGACCATAGGATGGTAAGAACTCGAATTAGCCTAGACTTGAGGAGGGAACGGTAAATAAGAAGCCAATCAATGAGTTAGCGGTAAGAGGTAATTAGAGGAACTCCAGATCCATCTACAGAACAGGTATTCGGCTTTAACTCAGGAAGAGGACCTTAGTGTTGAACACATGAAGGATAATCTTATGGGCATCAGTAAGGAGTGTGCAATGGAAGTCGGCAGTAACTCCGTTAGACTGGATGCCAGTAAGCTATCACAGGAGACGAAAGACTTGATCAAGAAACGCCAATGTATGAAAGCCTCTAACCATACAACTAGAATAGAACTGGCAGAACTTTCCAAGTTAATCAACAAGCGTAAGACAGGTGACATAAGGAAGTATAATATGGATAGAATTGAACATGCTTTCAGGAACAGAAGAAGCCTAAAAACAGTGAAGAAACTAGGAATAGGCAAGAATCAGATGTATGCGTTAAGAGATAAAGCAGGCAATATCAGTACTAATCTGGATGAGATAGTTCAAGTAGCTGAGAAGTTCTACAGAGATTTATACACTACCAGTGGCACCCGCGACGATAATGGAAGAAAGAATAGTCTAAAGGAATTTCAAATCCCACAAGTAACGCCGGAAGAAGTAAAGAAAGCCTTGGGAGCTATGCAAAGGGGGAAGGCAGCTGGGAAGGATCAGGTAACAGCAGATTGGTTGAAGGATGGTTGGCAGATTGTTCTAGAAAAACTGGCAACCTTGTATACGCAACGCCTTATGACTTCGAACGTACTGGAATCTTGGAAGAACGCTAACATAATCCTAATCCATAAGAAAGGGGACGCCAAAGACTTGAAAAATTATAGTCCGATCAGCTTAATGTCCATTGCCTACAAACTATTTACTAAGGTAATTGCAAATAGAATCAGGAACACCTTAGACTTCCGCCAACCAAAGGACCAGGCAGGATTCCGTAAAGGCTACCCAACAATAGACCATATTCACACTATCAATCAGGTGATAGAGAAATGTGCGGAATATAACCAACCCTTATATATAGCTTTCATTGATTACGAGAAAGCGTTTGATTCAGTCGAAACTTCAGCAGTCATGGAGGCATTACGGAATCAGGATGTAGACGAGCCGTATATAAATATACTGAAACATATCTACAGTGGCTCCACAGTCACCATAGTCGTCCATAAAGAAAGCAACAAAATCCCAATAAAGAAAGGCGTCAGGCAGGGAGATACCATCTCTCCAATGCTATTCACAGCGTGTTTACAGGAGGTATTCAGAGACCTGGATTGGGAAGAATTGGGGATAAGAGTTAAGGGAGAATACCTTAATAACTTGCGATTCGCTGATGAGATTGCCTTACTTAGTAACTCAGGAGACCAACTGCAATGCATGATCATTGACGGGGAGAGGCAAAGCAGAAGGGGGGGGGGGTCTAAAAATTAATCTGCAGAAAAATAAAGTATTGATTAACAGTCTTGGAAGAGAACAGCAGTTTACGATAGGTAGCGAGGCACTGGAAGTGGTAAGGGAATACATCTACTTAGGGCAGGTAGTGACCGCGGATCCGGATCATGAGACAGAAATAATCAGAAGAATAAGAATGGGCTGAGGTGCGTTTGGCAACCATTCTCAGATCATGAACAGCAGGTTGCCATTATCCCTGAAGAGAAAAGTGTATAACAGTTGTGTCTTACCAGTACTCACGTACGGGGCAGAGACCTGGAGGCTTACGAAAAGGGTTCTACTCAAATTGAGGACGACGCAAGGAGCTATGGAAAGAAGAATGATGAGTGTAACGTCAAGGGATAAGAAAAGAGCAGATTGGGTGAGGGAACAAACGCGAGTTAATGACATCTTAGTTGAAATCAAGAAAAAGAAATGGGCATGGGCAGGACACGTAACGAGGAGGGAAGATAACCGATGGTCATTAAGAGCTACGGAATTGGTTCCAAGGGAAGGGAAGCGCAGCAGGGGGCGGCAGAAAGCGATGTGGGCGGATGAGATTAGGAAGTTTGCAGGGACAACATGGCCACAATTAGTACATGACCGGAGTAGTTGGAGAAGTATGGGTGAGGCCTTTGCCCTGCAGTGGGCGTAACCAGGCTAATATATATATATATATATATATATATATATATATATATATATATATATATATATATATATATATATATATATATATATATATATATATATATATATATATATATATATATATATATATATATATATATCAGAACAATAGGAGTGAGTGAGTGAGTGAGTGAGTGAGTGAGCGAAATAACTTCATTTCAGTCCAGAGAAGATGCAGGGGGACCCTGCGCCACCCGGCTGGTCCCACGTAGGGACCGCCAAGCTGATCTTGACAAGCAGTGTTGGGTCGTTGAATTCGGGGCTGCCCAAGAGTGCAGCATAGCTATCCTCGCTGAAGGCGGAGCCGATAGCTTCACACTCTCACAGCACATGGTCCAATGTTGCCGTTAGTCCGCAGGCAGGGCAGTCCGCACTGGTATACATTTCAGGGTATATGGCAGGGGTAATTGAAGAGATCTTGGAGAGGTCTTCGTCCTTCCGCCAAAGGACATAAAAATAGGCTGATGATGGGATGAAGCGCGTCAGTCGGTTCCTTACCCCTTCCAAAATTAATGGTGTTTCCTAACGCTTCATCGGGAGCACATGTCTACCCGAGCCTCGTCGCGACTTCTCCTTCCGCGCAGCGATCGCACGTAAACACCGCTTCTAACATCGCTCTAGTACACGTAAACAGAACAGCCGCCGCAAATTGAGCCAGGAATATTCGCAATTCTATGAGCACGCGCGGTTAGAACGCTATGCTCCAGGCCGCAGAATCCGTGTACTACACGTGCCGAGAGCACTCAAGATCGTTGCAACGTAGAATGCCGAACTGCGAGGCCGCGGCTCTCGCGTTGTAAGCGCCCCTCCTCGTTTTACAAAATAAGAAAGGTCGCTTCCCTGGAGAGCACGAAAGCTCCCCGCTATACGCGAGGCATACACAACCATCGGCGGAATTATGTTTACAGCCCAGAACGAATATCGGGCTTCTATTTTCGTATACGCGGCTTGAGGGTAAGGAAAAGATATATATATATATATATATATATATATATATATATATATATATATATATATATATATATATATATATATATATATATATATATATAGCGAGAGAGAGAGAGAGAGAGACTGCTCTAAGCGACTACAGACTTCTCTCACCCATAGTGGCCATCCTTTAGGGCTCCTTGATCCTCCGGACCTCAATAATATATGACGCGGTCGATGAAGTGCGCGCTGCGCAAACCGGACCCCCGGTGCGCGGTCGCTCGCCGACGCTCTGTAGGCGAAGGATGGATGCAACGGCCGGCGTAAGCGCGACCCAGCGATTAGTGGTGACGCCATTTCGTTCTCAGATTTTTTTTTCTTTCAATTCACCACTAGCGGGGCCTCGCATAAATGCGGCTGGACGGCGCACAAGGAGGGAGGCCGCACAGGCGGCGCTGTTAGTCCCGTCGAGCTACGTCGAGCAGCCCTCCCTCGAGACGAGAGCGAAAGAACGACAAAAAAAAAGGGAAGGAGTGACGCAGATTTCTTCTCTCCCCTTGCAACGGCACTTGTCATGTTATCCCATAGAAACACACTAGTGAAGACGATCGGCGGAATGACGACCCCGCCCTGTGGTCGCATCGAACAGACGTGGTTGCAGTAGCGAAATTTACGTATATCGGCAATCTACTGACCGTATGGAGCCATTTACCTCAATTAAGAGGGCTGTCCATGGGCTGTTAAAACCAGCATACAGTTGATTCCCACGCCGACTTCACGACGTCCCTGACGAGAGCCGAATATCGGAACCTTAGCAGACACAGGTCGCTGACCAATTATTTGTACCGAACAAGTGCACTAAAACTGTCGGCGTTATGTGTCTTGGGCGGAAAACCAAGAGAAGGAAAACACAAAGAACAGCTTCCAAAGGGAGCGAAAAGCGCCCTACACAGTGCGCCCATGGCCTTGCAGTGACACGCCGTAAAAGCACAAAGCAGATGACGACTAGGAAGTACGTAGTGGTGGTGTGAGAAGAATACGCGACACTTGGGTAGGAGCCATATACGTGATAGAAAACAACAGCAACAACAAGTCCTCCTGCACTAATCCGCGGATCTTTCGGGAAAACTAACTGATGTACACGTTCGTGAGGAAGCCCAATTCTTGTCACGTTAAAGCCTATTCCTTTCAGGAGAGAATCGCTTGCAGGAATACAAAAGTGCCCTATCTCGTCAACGTCATTGCATTCCGTGTGCAAGATATATAGACAAGCGGCACGGTCGAACTTAAACATCCATGCAGAAGTGTATAGGCCGTTCCTATTATTAATCTGCATAAAATGGTGGCATTAACGCGGCTAAGTCACGTTACAACACAGGGCTTTACGCGGCCACAGTGAACGAAAGTGGCGAGAACTTGTCTTTAGGGAGTCGCTGATTCACCGGAGCTCTCACTCCTTGAAAGAGCTTCAATGGCGAGAGCATCTGGTTGGATGGGTGCTATGAGCACCCCCTTTGGAACGGGGCGGTGGCTTACGCTACCAAGCTCTTCGTATTATTTTGCTAATGTCCTACCAACCTTTAAAAAGAGCAAAAAAATTTTGATCATCAAACTTTCTGGACCTGTATTGATGTATCTGTATTGATGACCTGTATTGACTGTATCTAGCTTTATAAGCGCATCTTCTAAGACATCCTGATCGTAGAAAATGTAAAAAGCTTCCTCTTATTGTGACTATGTTCTCGCTGAACATAGTCTCTGCTCTCGCTGAACCCAAGAACTTCAAAGAGGCCGGCGGAGCATAAATCAACCACTGGGCAGATATCTTCACATTCTGATAAAACATGCTTTATCGTTTCCCTAGCTTTACCGCAGCAAGCACATGCTCCTTCATCCTTGTGGTATCTAGCTTTATAAGCGCATCTTCCAAGATTCCTGATCATAGAAAATGTAAAAAACTTCCTGTTACTGTGACTATGTATTTTTATTCTTGCCACCCCTTATGTAACTCTCCATTTATTGGGGCATTTAAGGCAATAAAATGAAATGAAATGAAATCTAATGAGCTTCCCTTTAGGTTACCAGAAATTGTCTCTTTCCTGAATTCGTTTTTTCTTCTAAAGCCGTTACTCAGAAAGCTTATTTTTAATTGCCGCCACCCAGCCTCTCTGACCTTGCGCTTGAAGTTTTTTTTTGCCATGTTAATTACCATACCGGTCACATACTTGCTGGTACAGTTCCTATTTCTTTTCCTTCATTATGAATCAATGTTTTTCTTGTAAAAGTGTCTGACTGCTTCAAATAAAGGTTTCACTCTCTCTCTCTATCTCTCTCTCTCTATCTGAACGCAATCCGTGTTACAGCTTTTACTGTTGTTTTTTTGGGCTCCTGCGGTAGAGCCTACCTGTTACAACCAACACATGCGAAACCAATCTCGGCGAGAGGCGAGTCTAGCAGTGCTATTGGAGGAATCAGAGGGCAGTAAATGGGATATAATAGGGCTCAGTGAAGTTAGGAGGCCAAAAGAACCATATACAGCGCTAAAAAGCATGCACGTCCTGTGCGATCGGGGCTTGTAGTCGGATTCCTGATTAATAAGAATATAGCTCGTAACATACAGGAACTCTATAGCTTTACCGAGAGAGTGGCAGGTCTTGTCGTGAAACTTAGTAAGAGGTACAAATTGAACGTCGTACAGGTCTACGCCCCCACATCCAGTCATGATGACCAGGAAGACGAAAGCTGCTACGAAGACGTGGAATCGGCGATGGGTAAAGTCAAAACAATATACACTGTACTGATGGGCGACTTCAATGCCACGATAGGCAAGAAGCAGGCTGGAGACAATTCAGTGGGGGAATATGGCATAGGCTCTAGCAATAGCAGGGAAGAGTTATTAGTAGAGTTTGCAGAACAGAATAATATGCGGATAATGAACACCTTCTTCCGCAAGCGGGATAGCCGAAAGTGGACGCAGAGGAGCCCGAATGGCGAGACCAGAAATGAGACTTTATACTCTGCGCTAACCCTGGCATCATACAAGATGTGGACGTGCTCGGCAAGGTGCGCTGCAGTGACCATAGGATGGTAAGAACTCGAATTAGCCTAGACTTGAGGAGGGAACGGAAGAAACTGGTAAATAAGAAGCCAATCAATGAGTTAGCGGTAAGAGGGAAAATCGAGGAATTCCAGATCAAGCTACAGAACAGGTATTCGGCTTTAACTCAGGAAGAGGACCTTAGTGTTGAACACATGAAGGATAATCTTGTGGGCATCAGTAAGGAGTGTGCAATACAAGTCGGCAGTAACTCCGTTAGACAGGATGCCAGTAAGCTATCGCAGGAGACGAAAGATCTGATCAAGAAACGCCAATGTATGAAAGCATCTAACCCTTCAGCTAGAATAGAACTGGCAGAACTTTCGAAGTTAATCAACAAGTGTAAGACAGCTGACATAAGGAAGTATAATATGGATAAAATTGAACATGCTTTCAGGAACAGAAGAAGCCTAAAAAAAGTGAAGAAAGTAGGAATAGGCAAGAATCAGATGTATGCGTTAAGAGATAAAGCCGGCAATATCAGTACTAATATGGATAAGATAGTTCAAGTAGCTGAGGAGTTCTACAGATATTTATACACTACCAGTGGCACCCACAACGATAATGGCAGAGAGAAGGGCCTAGAGGAACTTGAAATCCCACAAGTAACGCCGGAAGAAGTAAAGAAAGCCTTGGGAGCTATGCAGAGGGGGAAGGCAGCTGGGGAGGCTAAGGTAACAGCAGATTTGTTGAAGAATGGTGGGCAGATTGTTCTAGAAAAACTCGCCACACTCTATACGCAATGCCTCATGACTTCGAGCGTACCGGAATCTTGGAAGAACGCTAACATAATCCTATTCCATAAGAAAGGAGACGCCAAGGACTTGAAAAATTAGAGACCGATCAGCTTACTGTCCGTTGCCTACAAAGTATTTACTAAGGTAATCGCAAATAGAATCAGGAACACCTTAGACTTCTGTCAACCAAAAGACCGGGCTGGATTCCGTAAAGGCTACTAAACAATATACAATATTCACACCATCAATCAGGTGATAGAGAAGTGTGCGGAATATAACCAACCCTTACATATAGCTTTCATTGATTACGAGAAAGCGTTTGATTCAGTCGAAACCTCAGCAGTCATGGAGGCATTACGGAATCACGGTGTAGACGAGCTGTATGTAAAAATACTGAAAGATATCTATAGCGGCTCCACAGCCACCGTAGTCCTCCATAAAGAAAGCAACAAAATCCCAATAAAGAAACGCGTCAAGCAGGGAGATACGATCTCTCCTATGCTATTCACAGCGTGTTTACAGGAGGTATTCAGAGACCTGTATTGGGAAGAATTGGGGATAAGAGTTAATGGTGAATACCTTAGTAACTTGCAATTCGCTGATGATATTGCCTTGCTTAGTAACTCAGGGGACCAACTGCAATGCATGCTCACTGACCTGGAGAGGCAAAGCAGAAAGGTGTGTCTAAAAATTAATCTGCAGGAAACTAAAGTAATGTTTAACAGTCTTGGAAGAGAACAGCAGTTTACGATAGGTAGCGAGGCACTGGAAGTGGTAAAGGAATACATCTACTTAGGACAGGTAGCGACCGGGGATACGGATCATGAGACTGAAATAATCAGAAGAATAAGAATCGGCTGGGGTGCGTTTGACAGCCATTCTCAGATCATGAACAGCAGGTTGCCACTATCCCTCAAAAGGAAAGTGTATAACAGCTGTGTGTTACCAGTACTCACGTACGGGGCCGAAACCCGGAGGCTTACTAAGAGGGTCCTACTTAAATTGAGGACGACGCAAAGAGCTATGGAAAGAAGAATGATGGGAGTAACGTTAAGGGGGGGATAAGAAAAGAGCAGATTGGCTGAGAGAACAAACGCGAGTTAATGACATCCTAGTTGAAATCAAGAAAAAGAGATGGGCATGTGCAGGACATGTAATGAGGAGGGAAGATAACCGATGGTCATTAAGGGTTACGAACTGAATTGCAAGGGAAGGGAAGCGTAGCAGGGGACAGCCGAAAGTGAGGTGGGCGGATGAGATTAAGAAGTATGCAGGGACAACATGGCCAAAAATTGGTACGCGACCGGGGTAGTTGGAGAAGTATGGGAGAGGCCTTTTCCCTGCAGTGGGCGTAGCCAGGCTGATGATCATGATTTTTCTGCTAGACGCAGGGCAAGAGCTCTGAGCTTCCCTCAGTTCAAAACTTGTCCAGCCCATATCATCCTGCACAGCTTGATTTGTAGTGTTCCCGTGGGCGCCCAAAGCGAGGCGTCCCACTGACCTTTGGTTTCTATCGAGCCCTGATTGTACCCCTGACTTCAAGCAAACAACCGTATTTCCAAAAGTAAGTCCTGGAACCACTACACCTTTCAAAATACCCCAGAGCGCGTCGTACCTATTGTATCCGCATAGCGTTCTGTGTTTCATTATGTCCGCATTTCTCTTCCCCTTTACTGTTGTTGTATTTTCCTGTGTTTCCGTATATCTATTGCCTTCGTTTATCCATATACCAAGGTATTTATATTCCTTCACCCGAGATATTTCCTGGCTCCGTATTGACATTGTCTGTTCACTGTTTTCATTGAATACCATAACACTTTATTTTTAACGCTAAATTTCAGACCTAAATTATCGCCTTCCTGTCCACACATATTAGCCAGACGTATGTCACTTTGCTTGATAGCTAGCAGCACAATGTCGTCCGCATAAAACAAACCTGGAAGCTGCTGCTCTACTACAGTACCCGCTTGTTTGTATGAGAGATTAAACCCACTATTACTTTCCTCTAGCGCCCTTTCCATCCCCACCATGTATATCATAAACAACAGGGGGGATAGAGGGCACCCGTGCCTCAATCCCTTGTTGATATCAACGTTACCCTCGCTCCTCATCCCTTCCCATTCAACGCAAACCGTCTTTTCTAGGTAAATCTCTCTCAAAAGCTGTAGACAATCGTTGCCTAAGCCTACCCTTTCCAGAATATCCCACAAAATGTTGCGGTCTGCGTTGTCATACGCTTCCGTAATGTCTAAAAAGGCCCCATATAACGGTTTGCTTTCTACTCTTGATGTTTCAATACACTTAGTAAGGACAAATAAGTTATCGTACAAACGCCTACCTATGCTGAAGCCATTCTGATGTTCTCCCAAAATGTCATTATTCTCTGGCCATGCTTGCAGCTTTGATTTAACTGTCTGCATTGCTAACCTGCATATTACCGATGTAATTGTCAACGGTCTATACGAGTGAATTCTATCTTTCTCCCCGTTACCTTTATAAATTAAATTCATTCTACTTTGTCGCCAATTGTCTGGTATTCGTCTACCTTTTAAAGTTATTTCCACTGCTTTCACCGGAGCTTGCTTCTTTTTTGGTCCTAGTTCCTTAATCAGCCTAACGGGAACCTCGATTGGCCCTGTTTCTGTGCACTTAGGAATTTTCTCTTCGGCTTTCTTGCAGTTGAGATTTGTCAGCACCAGCTCTTTTCCATCTTGTTCTCTTTCATGCTCTTTTTTTCTTCAAATGCCACCTCGTCAGTGCCTTGGAAAGATTCGGCTGCTATTTTTCGAATATAATTTAATGCCGCGTCTACTTCCAGTTTGTTTTTATCTTCGTGAAGGATATATTGTTGCACTGTGCCAGACTTCTTGCCTAATAAGTTTATGCGGTACTAAAATAATCTAGGTGCGGCCTTCTTTTGTCACGTATTTCTGACAACCAACATTCACTTTGACCTTTTACCTTTGCTTGCACAAGTATTTGAACCATAGATCTTTTCTCCCGGTATATTTACCATTTACTGGCTACTTCATCCTGCAGCAACTGCGCTTTTTTTTTTCTGCCTGCCTATGTACTCGCGATGGTTTCTCTCGTTAATCGATCGCTTCCCGTATCTCCCCGTTCCACCAACTTTTCGTTTTTTTTTCCTTCCCAACGAGCATGTTTCTTCTCTTTCCGTATTTCTGTCGTAATTACAATTAGAAACTCACTATATTCCCCCTCATTGCTTGGCTCTTTGCCAAGTTCTTCATCCACTCTTGTGATTATATTTGTTATTTGTCGAGCGTTCAAATTTGGACTGGCCATTGTTGACTCCTTGCTCTCTTTCCCAATTACATATCCCATTTTCAAAATGACGCGTTTATGGTCATTCCTTAAGCTTCTATTCTCTTCCTCGACAAGGACAATTTCTCTCGACTTATCATGAATTCCTTCTGTCATAAGACAGTAATCAATGGTCGATTCCCGTTTTCCCACTTCCCACGTTTGGCCATGTATTCACGATAACGAGGCTATGTTGCCCACAAAGATCTAGCATTGACTTCTCGTAGTTGTCGGTATAGCCATCTAGATGCTGTATGTGAGCATTCATGTCACCTAATAGGATAATTTCAGAATAATTCTCGAAACCCTTAATATCAGCCCTTAGGCATTTCACTAACTCTTGGTTCTTCTTTGTGCAATTATTTTCAGTCCACAAATACGTTACTTCCTGCCAAGTTTTCTTTCCACTCATTGTACCTGATAACCAAATATGCTCTTCACATTTTAAATTTGCTCGTATCCATTTAGCTCCCAGATGAATGAGCTTTCCGACTTCCCCCTTTCTTTCCGATTTAATTCTGTTGCGCCCTTCCTAAACATAATTCTCAATCACTGGCGGTTCTTGTGAGTTTCTAAGGCGCGTTTCTGTAACCGCTTACACCCCTATTTTGTTTTCTCTTTTTAACAACTCCTCAATATCTGCCCACTTTTGCTTTCTTCTACAACCCTGCGTGTTTATGTAGTCTATTGCATGGTAAGCTCTCTTTCTTCCTTGCCTGCTTGTTCTGTTATTGGCGGCGACGCTAGTCTGAGGTTCCTCTATCGGACCTTCTTCGTCACTACCAACTCTGGCCTCCGGAGCGTCCGCGGGCCCCCCAAAAAAGCAAACGCGCGACCAGCAAGTCGCCAGCCCACTCCTCGTCCAAGCCTGTGACTGAAGTGGATCCCTTGTCGTTGAAAACCACCATCCCTACTCACTTCCCTATTTATCTGTCCAACTTCAAAACCTTTCTCGCGACTCAAGCTCCATATAGGCCCATTTTCAGCCGCAACATTTCTTTGTACGTTATTTTTGTACGTTACGGCTCTTTCGTTTCCAGTAACACAACAGGTGAAGTTCTTTTTTTTTCTGTTGCGATTTCTTAAATGAATCCCCTACTGACGATAGAATTTGTTTGTAGGCACGCGACGCGATAGTTGTTGTATTGCTTAGTTGGAATCCGAACGTATGACGGCGTTATATGCGGGTACGTTCTTGAGCTGACGAAAAGAGGCACGAATAGCGGCACTCTGCAACCTTCGAAAATATCAGGCGATCCAAACGACCAGACCATGCAGTAACGAGAAACGGTACCCAATATGAATTCACGCTGATCATCCCGTCCATGTAGACACGGAATTGGTTGGAATAATTAGTATAGTGTTCCAGCATCAAACAGAAGAAGGTGTCCGTGGCTTGAACGGTAACCTAGTAATATTAATGTCGCGAACGACGTCCTCGAGCATCCAAGGCGGATCAGTTAGTCGCCTTCATTTCAGACTCTTGAGAACGAGGACTCCGAGTATTTTGTGTATCGAAGTGGGATCGAAGCCTGGTGCTTCTGAGAAGGGCTCTTCCAGGGAAAGACTCACCCGACCGAAGGAGCTGGGTCAACAGTGCTTGGGAGACCAGCAGGCGTACTCGTACACAGATGGGGCCTCGTGTACGACTTTCTCGCTTGAGGCAACCGCGGGAACGCCCACAGACAAGCGGATACCATTTCTATAAACAATTTCTAGACGTTCCTGTTAGGCCTCTGACGGGCATATGTCAGCCGGCAGGTTGCAGATGTTCAGGCTGCTTACAGAAACTCGGTCACGTTTATTCGTGCCAGCCCGAATCTCGACTCTACCCACTCGCGCAAGATTCACTTGGCTGCACTGACGTTCATTGATCTCCAGCGTATGATTAAATCTTGTGTCTCATTGACCTTTGCGTGCCGCCCTCTGAAACACGTTGGACTTTGTTGCCGAAAATTCTCTCCGCAAGGGCATCTGTAGGAAATGATTTCGCCATCGGTTATCATATCGCTTGCCGCAAATACATCGCTACGTACAGCACACGCGGCCCCTCGATCTTCGAGTGAGGATCATTTTGTTTTCGCAAAAGGCGAAATGGAGAGCGGACGAGCGTAAATTCGCAGAGAGAAACAGAAATCGAAGCAAGAGAAAGTGGTCGTAACTGCCCGCACGCCCCCTTATTTCCATTGTTCGCCGCTTTATTATTTTTTTTCCCCTTCGGCCGCCACGTCAGCTCGGCCTCAACCTGATGGTGCTGCCATGCAAATCAGCAGGCCCGCCGGCTCTCGTGTCCGCAAGTTGGCGTGTCCCGGCGGAGATGAACGTAACGGCGCGGGATGCCGTCCAGTACGGGCACCGGCACGCGCGCAGCAGCGCGAAGCGAACGGGCCCTCCGAGGAATGCGCGTGCACGCCGGAGAAGCCCGCAAGAATGCTGCACCCAGGGGGCGCTTGCGGAGCTGCCTTGGCGCCAATGGTTTAAGGTGACTTTTGAAGTCGTCGTCGTCGTCATCATCATCAGCCTGGTTACGCCCACTGCAGGGCCAAGGCCTCTCCCATACTTCTGCAACTACCCCGGTCATGTACTAATTGTGGCCATGTTGTCCCTGCAAACTACCTAACCTTCTGCCGCCCCCTGCTACGCTTCCCGTCCCTTGGAATCCAACCGTAACTCTTAATGACCATCGGTTATCTTCCCTCCTCATTACAGTTCCTGCCAATGCCCATTTCTTTTTCTTGATTTCAACTAAGATGTCATTAACTCGAGTTTGTTCCATAACCCAATCTGCTCTTTTCTTATCCCTTAACGTTACACCGATCATTCTTCTTTCCATAGCTCGTTGCGTCGTCCTCAACTTGAGTAGAACCCTTTTCGTAAGCCTCCAGGTTTCTGCCTCGTACGTGAGTACTGGTAAGACACAGCTGTTATACACTTTTCTCTTGAGGGATAATGGCAACCTGCTGTTGATTATCTGAGAATGCCTGCCAAACGCACCCCAGCTCATTCTTATTCTTCTGATTATTTCAGTCTCATGATCTGGATCCGCGGTCACCACCTGCCCTAAGTAGATGTATTCCCTGACCACTTCCAGTGCCTCGCTACCTATCGTAAAGTGCTGTTCCCTTCCGAGACTGTTAAACATTACATGTGTTTTCTGCAGATTAATTTTTAGATCCACTCTTCTGCTTTGCCTCTCCAGGTCAGTGAGCTGCATTGCAATTGGTCTCCTGAGTTACTAAGCAAGGCAATATCATCAGCGAATCGCAAGTTACTAAGGTGTTCTCCATTAACTATTATCCCAGATTCTTCCCAATCCAGGTCTCTGAATACCTCCTGTAAACACGCTCTGAATAGCATTGGAGAGATCGTATCTCCCTGCCTGACGCCTTTCTTTATTGGGATTTTGTTGCTTTGTTTATGGAGGACTATGGTGGCTGTGGAGCCGCAATAGATATCTTTCAGTATTTTTACATACGGCTCGTCTACACCCTGATTCCGTAATGCCTCCATGACTGCTGAGGTTTCGACAGAATCAAATGCTTTCTCGTAATCAATGAAGGCTATATATAAGGGTTGGCTATATTCCGCACATTTCTCTATCACCTGATAGTGTGAATACGGTCTATTGTTGCGTAGCCTTTACGGAATCCTGCCTGGTCCTTCGCTTGACAGAAGTCTAAGGTGTTGCTGATTCTATTTGCGAGTACCTTAGTAAATAGTTTGTAGACAACTGATGCAGCGGTGGCGTAGAGGTAGAACACCCGCCTCACGTGCAAAGAGGTCCGTGGTTCGAATCCCGGTGCCGCGCAATTTCCCCCGGATTAAAAAAAATCTGCGTGTTGACAAAATTGCATAAACAGGCCTGGTGTGTGGCCTGATTCCGGTGACCAGAACAGGTAACGCACTCCCTCACCAGAGCAGGATTGGCCACCCTGGTGTAGTACTTGGCCACAACCTCGCATATGAACTCAACTTTTGACGTCACCAATGGGCAATGCGACCGAGTTGCTGCCACCGTGAGTCGCGCTTACACCGACAATGCTTTGGGAGGTCAAATAATTGTGGGACCGAGACAACGTACTAAATATCGCAGTACGGCAACTTATCCCGTGCCAAGAACAAAAACGGCGCAAGAAATGGTACAAGGAAGAAAAACACGATGCTGTTCGTATAGCACCGTGCACTAACTAGCCCAACAGCAAGCTCGCCTAAAATTCCGTGCTATTTCAGAGGGAATAAGCATCAGCCCTGCTGGAATACAAGGATGTCATTTCTTATACAACTGGGGAAGTAACGCCTTCACACTTAACAGCTACATCGACGGCCACAAGAGGGCAGACAGCGCCGACGCCAACCGACGCATGCGGTGAATTGGCTTGTGAAGGAGCGGATGAGGGAGGCAGTGGTGACCCAATAATCTGGCATCGTGGGGGCCCAGGGGGAAATAGGCGTGCAAGCGCAGAGAGCCTCTCTGCATTTGAGGCGTGTCACCTGCGTTAGCTCGTATGTTGAGATTAGGGGGGGGCTATTCTGTAAGTGTCCACTTAGTGGACATATCCATTTAGTCTGCTGCTCGAGTGCCGATTGGCTGAAGGTGCCTGTCTCCTTCTGGTGCGTTTCCCAGCCCAGCCAATCAGAACTTCAGCAGCAGACGAAATGGACATAACCACTAAATGGACACTTACAAAATACCCCCCCCCCCCTTTTTTTTTCAGATCAGTGATGTCCTCCAAAGCAGAGCAGCATTTGAGTGCACAGAGTGGCGTGTACTTTGGCAGTCCTGTTATCACTCTTGTGGCCTCGTTGTTGGGGCTATCCAGGGTATGTAGCTGTGCTGGAGTGATCGACTAAAGCGAGGACAATCGCCGCCTTAAGTCTCAACCAACACACGATTTTGAAAGTTTCGCAGAACGCAGCCGGAACGCGGCGTGGCCGTGGTATGGCTCAATAGTCGCCGGTTGCGCTCAACATGGTCCAGCGCTTGTTGCCAATTTGTCCGTGTACTTCTGGAGGAAAGATACGACGTCTTCGAATGAGAAGCGAATGTCATAACTCGAGTGCCAACTTTTCGCCCAGCCGTCCTCGCCTCCCCCTGCGCTTTTTTTTTTTGCTTTGTTTTCCTGGCAGCGTTCTAGACAATGTGGAGAAATGGTGCTGGGTCCGGCAGATGAAGTCGATCCAATCAGGTCACTGGCGCGTTGTGATTTGTCGTGAGCTGGTTTGGGAGGAGTGGCCAAGGTTTTAAAAACGAGCTCCCGACCCTTCTCGAGTGTTCTGGATGTAGGAGCGGTGCTCTGTATCTTCGGCTCTCCCAAATTGAATGCGCATCAGATGCAATGTACGAGTACACCTGTACATAACTGCCTAGCGTATAAATACTTTGTATATAATGTGTCGTTATTTTTAAAGTGCAAAACGACTACGGCGTCTCATTTCTGACGGCAAGAGAAAAAGGTAAGTGGCGGCAGTGTGTGAAGGCGACAGTTTCGCTCTTAAGGAAGCTGATTATTTCAGTGTGAGGAAGCGAGAAGTATCAGAGAACACACACGTTATCAATCAATCAATCAATCAATCAATCAATCAATCAATCAATCAATCAATCAATCCTAGTTTTTTTACAAGACTGAGGGCAGGGAGAAAAAAGCAGCGCCGCAGCGCCGTGTGATTGGCCTCGCCAACTCAAGAAGTCATCAGCAGCAGATTACATGTAAGGAATCTGTGCTATACAAGCTTACAAATACACGTAATTAAAAAAATAACTATGGGGTTTTACGTGCTGAAACCACTCTCTGATTACGAGGCACGCCGTAGTGGAAGACTCCGAAAATTTCGACCACCTGGGGTTATTTAACGTGCACCTAAATAAAGTACACGGGTGTTCTCGCATTTCGCCTCCATTACATGCAATTAAGCACAAAAACAATGAAAAGAAGAAAAAACGCATACATATATATTAACTTGCAGAGGTGTGAACATGATGTCATAACGCCATTTTGGTAAAACTTCCTCGCATTTATAACGGCATTTTGGTAAAACTTCCTCGCGTTTATTTGTCGGACATTGACAGATTAAGGAATTTGCATATACACAATCGCAATCTTCCTCATCAGTCGCACCGTCTCCGCTATATGCGTTACGGTAGCCTTAACACGACAGGCCCGCTCATATTCGGTTAAATGACTGAAGACGTAAACAGTCGACTTGAATGCGCTACTGTGTCGGCTCAAGCGCCACTTCTTCAGCATACTGCCATTTGAGAAGCGTTGCAATGTCACACTGTGCACCAAACACGGGTCTTGGAAAATCAAGGGGGGAAAAAAACACGCAATGATCGTGCATTGCACGAGGCATGCGAGCACATGTTTCTTCGCTCCCACGGAGAGTCCAGGACTTGTCCAGCCGGAGGAGTGTGCCCCCCCCCCCCCCCCCCCCGACGTAAAGTTATGAACACGACATCGATGAGTGGAAATAGTTCGCGAACACAACCTACCCGAGACAGCTTGCTGATGGCCAGAGGTGTCACGCGCGGCAGGCCCATCGGAGCGAACCCCTCTTTTGGGCGGACGGCGACTCTGCCCAGGAATCGCGCGGACGGGTGCGCACACTCCCCAAACGACAGTGCACCCTTCGACAGTATACAGTATGTCAGCACGTCAAGGGCAACAAGCTACTCTACGAACTCTCGAATGAATGACCACATTAAACAAACGATGAAAGAAACACGTTAGACCATTTAGGCAATAACTCGAGCATGGAGTAGTACAAAAATAGTTTTTTTCGCGATTAATATTTGATGTGACCGAAAGCATAATTTCGATATTATAGAAAATAGTAAACAGACAGTCACGTGTGCATGCGACGATGTCTACTCATTTTCATTTATTCCTGGGCAAAGATAAGAACTAACTGTATAGCTGCGTACACCGAGAGCTGTCCCACGAAGGCTAACTAAGGCAACACGTTTTCCCAGGATTCTGAAATGTATGCACAGCAAAGAATGAAGCAACTTCCCACAGAGAGATATCCCAATGATAATTTCGGCAGTCAAGTAGGCAGCCGTCATTGTTCGGAGCAGGAACCAACCATTACCCGCCACCCGTACAAGCGTAGCTTATGGTTCCCTTAGCGAGCTCTTCTCCACAATATGAGTCTCCACGATGAGCTCACTTTCGTGATTCACTTCGTTTCATAGGCGAACATCCTCAACAATTAAAGTACAAGAGAGTACTGCGTGTATAAGATATTACCGTGGCAGCAGCAAGAACCGTTAGGCATAGCACCACCAATCAACCGGAATCGAACCAGGGGCGCTCAACCTATTACACCATAAGGATAAACAGCTGCCCGCACTGACAGAATGGCACGCTTCGCTACAAAATACAAAGTGTGCTCCGCACACAAAACATCGACGGTGACTATGGCAGCTCGATTCGAGACCGCAATGCATCGAATTAGATGCAGGGTGAAAGAGAGCAACATGCGTAATCTTCTGCTGTAGACTCCGGCAAAGAACCATGGAATGCATACTGCAGCGAACACGTTCCTCTGCCGTGCTTGGACTTTAAAAAAATAAAAAAAATATGAAATGACTTGAGTTGAAACCTTTCGCTTGCCCAGACCTTCTTTACCGGAGTGAAAGCGTATAGTGCAGCCTTCGTCCCTCGCAGAACATAGAAAGAATTTAAGCGATACCGGAAGCTATTCGTTGGCCGTGATGCACAGTTGCTTCTACACTTGCTAGGAGGCCCTATCGACTGCTCAATATGAGGGAGCTGATTCTCACACAGAGGAGGAACATAAGGCGTCAAACGCGTTGCCTTATAATCGGATGAGCAGCATGCAATACTGCACACAGCTTATAGGCGATCCAAAGATCGTGGCATATCGTTACCTTTTCCTCCTCAACCTCTATCTTCTCCTAATCGGTGTTTCCCAAACAAAGCCTTTCCCTCGGTCTCCCAGACCCTGCAGTCCGAGTCTACGTGGTGGGCCACGCCCCTCCCTCATTCCCTCTCTCCGCTCCCAGGGGAACTGTCCGTGCCAGGCGGAGCTTTGCAGGTTAGCGCAACTGCTGTTCAGTTTTGGAAAGGTGTTAGGGAACGCTCGTGCTAGGGGGAGAAGGAACTCCCTACGCCCGCAGCACATGCATTCCCTCAGGCTTTTTCGCCCCAGCAAGCGTGAGCGCAGCTCGTGGCATGGCTTCACGCGCCGCAACGAAAGGAGGGGCGGCAGATCCTTAGGCAAGGGTGGCTAACGGACGTGGGCACGTGGTCAACTGAAGAGAGAGAGAGAGAGGCGGCTACTTTGTTCAGTATCACAATTGCATCGTGAAAACAAGCCCAAGCGAGGGAGGGGGGTGTTCGGATATCGTGAAACGCGTTTCCGCTCTCTTCGTCGTTAAATGGAGAAACAAAAAGGATCAAAGCGTGCTTGATGAGTACAGTATAAGGGAAGTTAGGCGCCGAATAATAATAATAATAATAATAATAATAATAAGAAGAAGAAGAAGAAGAAGAAGAAGAAGAAGAAGAAGAAACGAGGAACACGACCCAGTTGTTTCACTTCTAGAGCGGTAGAAGTGCGGCGCAACAACTTTGCTGGAGTGCTTCCCTTCCACCTCGGGAGTCGTCGTCCTCTTTTTCCCAAACTTCTCGCGTTCCTCGAACTCGGTGCACGCAGGTAATGGCCCGCTGTTCCCCGCCCGAGGTAACCTATATTTTCCCTTCCTCGCGCACACTCCTTCTCGCGTCCGCTGATTGCCAATTAAGGCCAGCTTCCCGCGCGCTGGAGTTCTTGCGCGGAGGAGGCGGACGAGGAGGTCGGCCAAATGGGGAGCTGTCGCCGCCAGCCAAGGGGCCGAAGAAGAAGAAGCAGGCAGGCGCGATATTTTCAGGAGGCATTCTCCGGCGGCGAGGACGACCGCAGGCGTCGGCGGTGTGCGCCTCCTATTACGCGCAGCCGCCCGCAGCGCGAAGGCACGACGATGGCTGCGGGGCGTGGTGCGCGAAAAGCCGCTTCCTCCCCCCCCCCCCCCCACACACACACACATCGTCAGGGGACCGCAGGATGGCGGACTACTTCTCCGGCAGGTGCGCCAGCCGCGTGACGCTCGGGTCAAGGACGACCAGCAGCAAAGCATGTTTGCACAGACGAAAAAAGGAACACCGAGCATTGGCGATTTTTGCATTCATCTACTCTCCCTTTCCTTTTTTTCCCTCTAGACATATGAAGACCAGAAGGCTGCCTGCTGCATAGCGGAAGGGGCTCATTGTTTTCTGCTCCTCGCATTCCATTTTGCGAAGAAGTTTGATAAAGAAAATTGGGGAGGGTATGATTTACGTAAAGGAAAGACAGGGAGGTTAACTAGACGCACGTCCAATTAGAAAGCCTGCACTATGATGAAGGAGCTAAATAAAAGAAAAAAAAAAGCGAGATAAAGAAAATGCCAGCTGCGCGCACAAGTGTAGGCGCTCATCGACTCTACAAACAACTGCCGAGACCCCTCGACTTGACGGCGTGCAACCGAGTATTCGCAGAAGATATCATCATGCTATGTTCACTATGTTGTGAAGTTGCGTTGCTGCTTACTAACAAATGCCGTGGCCGTTAGTACAGGGGCCGGGATCGGTCCAGTCAGGCAACTTGAATTTTGACTCCCGAAGTGCACATGCATTGATTACAGGTTGAATAAACTTCATTTCGTTGCGTTATGCGCCAGTGACCCACGTGACCATGGTTCAAGGACCTCTGTAAGGACGGTCTTGAGTCCAGTCCGTGCAGTACACTCTGGAGAGGGCGGCACTGGGCGTCGTAACGGGGGCAAAAGAGGGCGTGTGTTTGCTTCCGCACGAGTCACGCATAGACGTGCGATATCTTGCAATGAGGAATATGTGCTACGGAACCAGTGTCAACGAGGAATAAGCCAGCTTCCGTCAATTCACGTCACATGAACGGCTAAAGTAACAGAAAAGTGCTAGGCAGAAATAGCTCTGGAGGGATGGCTAGAGATAAAGCGCATAAAGGAAAGGGTTCACCAGAAAATGACGCTGAAGTCGGTATACCGCAGACCGAGGAAATGTTTACAAAGACAAGACAGTTTCCGCGAGCGCACACTGGAGCGTCCACTGGACGTGGACGAAAAGCAAGACGGGAGGAGTGTGGGCACCGCGGCAGCACGCGCGATGCATTGCTCAGAATTCGGCAAAATGTGGTCGTCCGTCGGCTGACGAGCGGTATATGAAAGCTGGGCTCTTTTGTATTTATGCTACACATTTCCTGTCAGGCTGCCCCACACAGAAAGAACAAAATTCCAACATAAAGAAAGAGAACGATTAAAAAGTTGGGTTACTGCTCCAGCAATGCGTTTGAGAAGATAACGCAGCCCTCCGCGCCGACCTTCTTCGCTCGTGGTCCTTTTATAAAATATATGAAGCCGTCTATTGATGTTCAGGGCGCACGAAACCTTTACATATTTTTCGCGTTACGGTCACGTAAATACAATTTCCTGACCTTGCGCAGCCTGCGGCAGCGCTAGCTTACGATACATTTACATCCATACGATCATGTCTCACTTCATTTACCTGTCCATGCAGAAGTCTCGTCTTCGCACTTTCAGCAGCACTGAGATTCTTCTCGGCGCAACCTTACACATTTATTTATTTATTTATTTATTTATTTATTATACCCTCAGGGCCAAAGGCATTACAGAGGGGAGTGGGTAATATTAAAAATTATGGGGTTTTACGTGCCAAAACCACTTTCTGATTATGAGGCACGCCGTAGTGGGGGACTCCGGAAATTTTGACCACCTGGGGTTCTTTAACATGCACCTAAATCTAAATACACGGGTGTTTTCGCATTTCGCCCCCATCGAAATGCGGCCGCCGTGGCCGGGATTCGATCCCGCGACCTCGTGCTCAGCAGCCCAACACCATAGCCACTGAGCTACCACGGCGGGTACGGGTGGGTAATATAGGTTACAAAGACAATAAATACAATACAGTGAATTTTGTTAGAACATAATTTCAACATTCTCCAAAACAAACAAAGGTTGTTAGTGCATCACGAAATCGTTGATTATCCTCAATGGCTGCAATATCGGGAGGGAGGCGGTTCCATTCGACAGATGTCTGGGGAAGGTATGACTGAAAACAAGCTTTAGTTTTGCAGTATTGGATGCCAACGTTGTGCCGATGATCAGCGCGATGGGAGATGTATTCCAGTTCCCACTTGTGATATTTTCAGAGTATTGATAATCTGTCAGGCGAATTACCTGCCTAGTGGGCACTTGAGAATCATCACCAGCGTCCAGGCTGCACTACGCGCGCCGCAAGGCACCGATCGCCCATGCATGGCGCCTGGAGCTGTCGACAGAGCGCGCGCGCACGCGGACCAACGCGAATCGCGGGAGTGCGCTTCTGGTCGCGTGAACTCGTATGTTGCGCCGATCTTGCGGGCGCTTTTCAGTGATTACGCAGCATGCCTTCAGCCGCGTGATAGATACTGCACAGACACTGATGCTCACAAAAAGAAAGAAACCACCGTCGTGTCAATCCTTGAGGCTAGGAGGCAGACGTAACGCGAAAGGGGCAACAAGCACACACTGACAACGAGCCGCATGGATCATCATCATCACCATTGTCGTCGTCGTCGTCGTCATCATCATCATCATCATCATCGTCATCGTCGTCGTCATCATCATCATCATCATCTTATTTGATATCCACTGCAGGACGAACGCCTCTCCCTGCGATCTCCAATTACCCCTGTCCTGCGCCAACCGATTCCAACTAGCACCCGCGAATTTCCTAATTTCATCGCCCCACCTAAGTCTTCTGCCGTCCTCGACTGCGCTTCCCTTCTCTTGGTACCCATTTTGTAACCCTAACGGTCCAACGGTTATTTAAGCTGCGCGTTACATGGCCTGCCCAGCTCCATTTCTTTCTCTTAATGTCAATTAGAATATCGGCTATACCCAATTGCTCTCTGATACAAACTGCTCTCTTTCTGTCTCTTAACATTATGCCTAACAATCTTCGTTCCATCGCTCTTTGCGCTGTCTTTAACTTGTTCTTAAGCTTCCTTGTCAGTCTCCAAGTCTCTGCCCTATATGTCAGCACATATAAAATATACTGAATGTACACCTTCGATTTCAATGATAATGGTTAGCTTGCAGTCAGAAGCTGACAATGTTTGCCGTATGCGATCCAACCCATTTTTATTCTTCTATGAATTTACTTCTCATGATCAGGGTTCCCTGTGATTAATTGACCTAGGTAAACGTACTCCTTCACAGACTCTAGAGGCTGACTGGCGATCCTGAACTCTTGTTTCCTTGCCAGGCTACTGATCATTGCCTTCTGCTTATTAATCTTCAACCCCACTCTTACACTCTCTCTGTTAAGGTCCTCAATCATTTGTTGTAACTCGTCTCCAGTGTTGCTGAACAGGACAAGGTCATCTGCAAATCGAAGGTTGCTGAGATATTCACCGTCGATCCTTGCTCTATAAGCCTTCCCCAGTTTAATAGCTTGAATACTTCTTCCAAGCATACAGTGCATAGCATAGGAGAGATTGTGTCTCCTTGTCTGACCCCCTTTTTTTTTGTAGTTATCTTCCTACTTGTGGGTAATTAAGGTAGCTGTGGAATCTCTGTAGATACTTTCCAAGATATTTACGTAAACGTCCTGTACTCCTTGATTGCGTAATGCCTCTATGAAATGTAATGCGTAATGTAATGATTGCGTAATGCCTCTATGAAATGTAATGCGTAATGTAATTATTGCGTAATGCCTCTATGTAATGCCTCTCTTGTGTCCTGTCTGCACCCCTCACTTCTATTTTGCATAATGAATCCTTACCAACTAGCTCAGCTATTTGTCGTTCTAAGCCTCTATGACTGCTGGTATCTCGACTGAGTCAAATGCCTTTTCGTTATCTATGAAAGCCACATAGGGAGGTTGATTGTACTCTGCGGATTTCTCGATTACCTGATTGATGACATGCATGTGATCCATTGTAGAGTATCCCTTCCTGAAACCTTCCTGTTTCCATGGTTGACTAAAGTCCAATGTTGCCCTTATTCTTTTGGAGATTATCTTGGTGGTGAATATTTTATGTAATATTAGAAGGAAGCTAATGAGCCTATAATTTTTCAATTCTTTGTGGCTTCTTTGTGGATTGTGAATTGTGTGGATTAGTATAATGTTGGCATTCTTCCAGTTCTCTGGGACACTTGAAGTCGATAGACAGTTCGTATAAGGTGCCGCTAGTTTTTCAAGCATTATGTCTCTAGCATCTTTGATTAAATCGACTGGTAGTCCAACTTCTCCTGCCGCTTTTCCCTGTTTCATGTCTTGCAAGGCCCTTCTAACTTCGTCACTAGTTATAGAAGGATCCTCTGTAACCTGTTCATTACTACTTCGACTGGAGGTATCGTGGCTGCTCTGGGTATTGTACATGTCAGTATAAAATTCGTCCGCTGCTTTTACTATATCTTCGAAATTGCTGATATTAACCTTCTTATCTTTCAGTGAATATATCTTGGCTTGTCCTATGCCAAGTTTCTTTCTCACTGATTTCAGGCTGCGTCTATTATTTACGGCTTCTTCAGTCTTTCTCACGTTATAATTTCAAATATCACTTATCTTCGCCTTGTTGATTAGTTTTGACAATTCCGCGAATTTTATCTGGTGTCTTGAGTTGGACACTTTCATTCTTTCTCGTTTCTTTATTATGTCCTTTGTTACTTGGGAGAGCTTGCCTACTGGTTGCCTTGGGGCCTTGCCTCCCACTTCAATTGCTGTCTCTAAAGCCAGCCTAGTTACGGTTTCATTCATTAACTCTAAGTCATCTTCATCTCTTTGTTCTAAGGCTATACATCTGTTTGCAAGTACCAGCCTGAATTGGTCTGCTTTTACCCTTACTGCCACTAGTTTGACATGTTTCTTCTTGACCAATTTTACTCTTTCTCTCTTAAAATAGAGGTGAATCTTAACCCTCACTAACCTATAACCACTGCACTTTACCCTACCTATCACTTCTGCATCCTGCACTATGCTGGGATCAGCAGAAAGTATGAAGTCAATTTCATGTCTTGATTCACAATTAGTGCTTTTTTCAGGTCCAATTTCTGTTGCTACGCTTTCTAAAAAAGGTGTTCATTATTCGCAGCTTATTCCTTTCTGCGAATTCTATCAACATCTCTCATCTAGCATTCCTAGAATCGACGGCGTAGTGGCCAATTGCTTGTTCCCCAGCCTGCTTTTCTCCCACTTTTGCATTGAAGTCGCCCATTACTACAGTATAATGAGTTTTCACTTTCCTCGTCGTTAATTCAACATCTTCATAAAACTGATCTACTTCATCATCGTCGTGAATGAATGTTGGAGCGTAGGCTTGAACTATCTTTAATCTATACCTCTTATTAAGTTTGATTACAAATACTGCTACTCACTCATTATAGCTGTAGAATTCATCAATGTGGCCCGCTATGTCCGTATGGATTAGGAATCCTACCCCGTACTGCTTCTTATCTGGGAAACATCCATAGCAGAGGACATGCCCGTTAGTCAGCACTGTATAAGCCACACTAGTTCTAATCTCGCTAAGGCCAATGATATCCCAAACAATGTCCGATAGTTGCTCAAAGAGTCCTGCTAAGCTAGCCTCGCTCGACATATTTCGGGTGTGAAAGGTTGCCAGGGTCAGCTTCCATTGGCGGCCTGTCCGGATCCAGAGATTCTTAGCAACCTCTGCTGCATTAAAGGTCTGACCGCCGCCTTGGTCAGGTGCTCCGCAGCTGCTGGGGACTGAGGGCCACGGGTTAATTGTAGGAATCTAGCTGGAGGGAGTGGCCGAATACTGCACCAGGAAGGCCAATTCCTGTTCTGGTGAGGGAGTGTCTTTGTTGAAGCTTAGTGGGCCTTCCTAATTTGGTTGTACCTGGATTATATTAGAAATGGGGGGAACTGGCCCCTTAGTTTCCACTTAGTTTCCCGGGAACGCTGCGAGCTTATTGGGGACGAGCTCCGCACTGACAAAGCTGGCGCCACCGTCAACGTAACGTGGCATGAGGGATCACGTGGACACAGCGGCTGCGTCGGCTGCTTCGGACGCGCCGGAGCGAGCTGAAAATGAAAATTTAAAACCCGCGGTTCTGATGAAGTGGTGAGGCTTTACCGCCTTGGGTGTTTGCTTGACAACATTTGAAAGTACTGTAATAGGTAGTGGCTGCCTTCGGAGGCATGCAGTACGGTAGGCTACTGCTCGGTGCCGCAGTGCCGGACGTACGCAACGGATCCGGTGTCAGCCTTATTCACACGTAGCCGCAGGGCAAGGAGTTGCGTGAAGCTCGGCTGGCGAAACTTAGAATCGGCAGACCGTCATCGGCTACAATTCGGGTATGCAGTAAGCACAGACGCGAGGAAGATTTCTGCTACGACGCCGGGACTGCGCGATGTTCGGTGAGTAGCAGAAAACGCGCACTGAGACGCTCGCCCACGCCCGCTGCCCGGCTCATGTCATGACGGTTCGGTCTATGAGCTTGTTGATGAAAGATACTGGCAAGTTCACTGGAACGGAAAGGGAGCGGTAAGACGCACATTAAAAAAAAAAGCATGGCATATATTCATGTTTGTGTTATGAATTAATGCACCGGATTACGAAAAAGAAGCAGATGGAAATCGCACGCTGAGAAGACCGATAAACAAACAGTGCGACGCAGTTTGAGAAATAATACTAATATGTCCAAAAATTTAGAAGACAAAAAAAAAAAGATTGAATCGTCGCGACGGCACATCACAGTCGCCGTAGGCGTCGAAATAGTCTATAACGAAATTATTTTTGAACAGTTCTGATAGCGTCCACGCAACAATGGTTGCTAGTGTACTGTCAAATGCTCAAATGCTGCGGCCTAAAGCTCACAGCACGGTGCGAAAACGCGTTCACAGCGAAAGCAAAACATTGTGCGCGGACATGCATGCAGACGCGCAGTCGGTCGCTGCGAACCCGTGCGATCGCTGGATTGAGGCTCCATTCTGTTATGCCCCATTTGGTTATACAGACAGGCCACTATAAGAACATATTTGACATGTTTTACTCTCAGCGTTTGCCTACCTTTCACGCAAGAAACCGGTTCCGGAGACTGCATCGCGGCGACCGCGCGCAGTGGCGTTCACTGTACGTATTCGGTAAAGAGATACCGTGTGTAAACGATTCTGTGCTTTCAGTTTGCCCAAGATTATTATATCGACAGTCAAAAACTTCCCTCGTTTTGAGAGTACCTACATAAATGACGAAGAGGGCTGCCGCGTGGTGTTTTTATTGAGCGTCGTAAGCGAAACTCATGAGGAGCGCGCCGCGTGATCCCTCATATACTACGCAAGGGAGGCGCTTCCGACAGATGGCGACTCCGTAACTTCTCGCGCCCAATACGCTAGGAAGTCGGGAATGCTACGCCTTATTTAAGCTACAGCAGTGCCGTCTTCAATCAGCCAACATGGTTTGTACATATTTCGCGTGGAAGCAATTGATGGCCTGGCTACCACCACGCTCGCAATAAAATTCCCGGGTATACAAACAAAAATACGCAAGAAAGAATAATTGCAGATGTAGACGAAAGGAATGAACCCAAATACGATCGTTTTGACATGATGAAAATTTGTGAGTTAGCTTAAGAAGTGGTGTCGCTACGTGCTTTTTCCTTATACTTTGCGTGAATACTGTAAAACCTTCTCGTCGCTTTTCTCTCTTCCTTTCGTACGAAAATTTTGCATCACCAAAGAAAGCCCGTTTTGGCAGCGCGCCTTGTAAGTTGCTGCGGATAAATCCTCGAACATTTGTAGTGTTATGGAGTGTGCAGTGCTAACATCTACTCAAGTAAAAGGTTCCCCGAATACGTAGATCTGTATAAGCAAGCTTTTATGTATGTGGGATTACAAAGAGAGAATCACGGCATGTGCAGATGTTACGAATTTGTCCGCGTTATATTTTCTAGTGTTGTCGCTAGAAAGTATGTGCAAGGTATGTCAGTAGTGTATTGCAAAGCCCTTTTCGTAAAGCTTTCACGCCTGAGAGATCCGTTGATTTATTCGTCCTCTGCGGGTTTTGCTGATCGTCTTAGGTTGTACGATATAGTGTCAATTCTGAGTGGTCCTAACATCGTGGTTCGCTAAACTCACGCACGCATGCGGCCTTGAACGCGCCTAGGTACACGATATATTTTCGGCGAACTTGAACAGCACTTAAAACTTGTGTGAAAAAAGCCGTCGATATATATATATATATATATATATATATATATATATATATATATATATATATATATATATATATATATATATATATATATATATAAAGTGCATATACGGCCACTACATTCTTAGAATTTTGCGTACCTGCGCGTTTTTCTTCCGCTAGAGAATTCAAAGCAAATCAGGGCCCAGTAGCCATGACGATACGTTTACAGAGAAAACTTGGCGCTCACTGAAGATCGATAATGTAATCATATCATCGGCCGGGAAAATCTACAACAGTCCCTCAACAATCGACCCCGGTCCAAATATGTAAATAAAGGAACCCATTTTCTTTTTTCACTCGGAGGGTTGAAGTGTAGGCACAGCGGTATTGGAGGAACCGAACGTGCGCTTTAGAGCAGCAACGCCGGCCGATACCGGCTCCAGTCTGTCGCCAGAGTATGCGTGACACTCCCCTTAGCAGAGAAGGAAACGCCGACGGGCGCACGGCGGAGTTGACCTCGTTTTCGGGAGTCCTTCCTTCCCCTTAGGACAACGAAGGAAACGGGAACGACTTGGCCGCAGAGACCTCTTTCACGGGACGGCTACTATTCAGCGGCGAGCGACGAATCGATGGAGGCGGCTGTCGACAGATGTCGCCCAGAAGAGGGGGAGGAGGCAAGAAGTGGATCTCCCCGACGAAAGGAAAAAGAGCAGCATTCGGGAGAGAAGGGAAGCAGGATGTTTTCGTTCGCGCCGGTGACGCAAGCAGCAGGGGGGGCGGCGGCGCGAAGAGGAGCAAAGTGACGGCAGTTTGTTTCTCCGCCAGACGAAGGAGGCGAGCCCGAAGGAGCGGCGACAGTTGAAGGAGAGCAGGCTATTTCGGGGCACACACCCAGTCTGGACGGACAGGAGCCCTGCGGCTCACACACGGATTGTATCCCTTTCGTTGACGGCGGCGTTGCTACTGCTTTCCTGTGGCCGGGCCACCGGCGAGCGAGCCCGGGCGCTGGCTCGTTCCGCATCACTTTCTTGTTCCGCTAACTACGGGCCGTCCGCCGCTGCACAGCTACACACAAACTAAGGAGACAAACAGTTGGAAGAGGACATACATACCATCAGACATGTTCGAATGCGCACATTAATATTGTTCAGGAAAGTCGCTATCAGCAGAAATAAATATAGGTTACACGTTTCCTCGAATCAACGACCCTCCACATATCTGTCAAAGGTAAAACACGTAGCACACAAACGCACAAAGTAAGCAAAGTGGCACGTAAGGGACAACTGTGCACTGTGCGCAGAGATTGAAACTCGGAGCGCTGGGGACACCGAGTCGATGCATTTCTGCATCGCACGAAAGCGACAGCCTGAGTGGCGCACTGCATTCCACCGCACCTAGGCGATCACCGATGGCGTTCACCGGTGGCGCGAAAAAGCCCCGCGTCCGCCACGCGGTCCGAGTGTCGCGCACTGAACGGCGACAATTGCGTCGTTGCGCTTGCGTGAGATTGGTGCGTGTGCGCTTGCGCAGCTCGCGCGATGCGCAGAAGAGACTTGCACCAATCCGGCTGATGCGTGCGGCGACCGCGGCATGAATCGAGGACACGTTGCCGTCCCGTGCGCCTTGTATGCCCGGAGAGTCGCAGATCACGGTGCACGCCACGAGACCTTTTCACAGAGCCTTCCGCGGTGACCGCTGGGAGAAGTTGCGCAGCGGTGGCGAGCGAAGAAAGCGATGAACGCACACTGAAATAGAGAGAGAGAGAGAGAAATAACGTTTATTTGAACACGCAAAAAGAGCCCCGAGGAGGCAAGAGTCTGCCTGTCTCCTTGGCTTACTCCTCCCCGTTCAGCTGGCTGATGCTCCTTGGAGCTCAGCGGTGTCCAGGGCCATGCGGATGACTTCTCTTTGGTCATCTTCCTTCGAGCTGGTCATTAAAGTCTCCCAGGATTGTCTACCCTACCTGGTTTATTGTATCTAGGACACGTCCATAGTATGTGGATCATGTCCGCCTTTGCCCCGCAGTGTTTGCAACTCATGGCCTCAATGCTATCGTACCATCTCTTCAGAATGTAGGGGTTGCAGATCACCCCCGCTTGGAGTTGCCTCCATGTTATCTCTTCTTGCTTACTTAATTTCTTATGCGCCTCTGGCAGTGTTTTCCTTCCCATTCTATAATAATCGAGAATTTCGCTGTAAGTGTTTATACCTTCCTCTTTTTGTAGGGGCTCCCTGGCTGTAGAGGCTGCATTGGTGGACCGGTAAATAAGCTCTCGGGCCAATGCATGCGCTTTCTCATTGCCGGGCAAGCCTTCGTGGGCAGGAGTCCATATAAGGTTCACTAATTCTTCTGGAATTGGTCCTTTCTCCAATATGTTGAGCGCCTCTTTGGAGATTCTCCCTGCGGTATAATTCCTGATAGCTGTTTTGGAATCTGACACTATGATTTTCACCCCTTTTTGAGTCAAAGCTAGGGCTATGGCCACCTCCTCTGCAACCTCCACACTGTTTTGCGGGGTACTGCAGCTCTTTGAGTTCTCACCGTTAGCCTGTGTCGTCACTGAGACAAAACCTGCTCTGCATTCATATTCTGCTGCATCCGTGTAGAACACCCCTGGCTGTTTATCTAGTGATTTTTGTAACGCTTTAACCCTGTCTTTCCTCCTGTCCTGGTGGTGAGTGGGATGCATATTCTTCGGGAGTGGTGGTATGCGTATCCTGTCTCTGATTTGTGACGGGATGGCTCCCGTGTTTCTTACTTTGTTGTTAGTTTTGTATCCTAGTTTCGCTAGAATTCTCAGACCACCTCTGCTTCGCATTAGTCTCTGTTGCTGGGAGACTAGTGTGGCTTCGATCAACTCTTCTAGGGTGTTTGAAATGCCCATGTTTAGTATCCTCTGCGTAGATGTGCATGGTGGCAGGTTTAGGGCTGTTTTAACTCCTTTCCTAATAAGGATTTCTATTTTGTTTTTCTCGGCCCTTGTTAGTTTAAGGTACGGTGTTGCGTATGTGATCTTGCTGATCGCGAAGGACTGTATTATCCTTAATAGGTTAGCCTCCCTCATGCCTGCCTTCTTGTTGGCGATTCTTCGGAGGAGTCGGCATGTTTGGCTTACGCTCATTTCAAGCTTTCTAATCGTTTCCGTATTTCTTTCATTGTCCTGAATGTGCATGCCTAGCACACGTATAGCTTTTACGTTTGGAATCGCGTCCCCATTAACAGTGAGTTTTATTCCGTGGTTAGGGATTTTCTTTCGCATGTTCTGTGGACTGATGAAGAGAGCCTCCGACTTCGTAGCTGAACATTTAAGTCCGGCTTTTTCTAAGTGCTCTTCAATTATATTGATGGCCTTTTGCAGCGTTTCTTCTATGTGGGCGTCACTGCCTCTATTTATCCATAGGGTGATGTCGTCCGCATAGATCGTATGTTCTAGCCCCTGTACGTCCTTAAGCTTGTGCGGGAGTCCAATCATTACTATGTTAAAGAGAGTGGGTGAGAGCACAGAGCCCTGCGGTGTCCCCTTATTACTGAGCACTATCCCTTTCTCCTCGTTACCCCCTAGACTGACCGTTACTGTTCTGTCAGTCAGGAAGTCCTTTATATACTCGTAGGTACGTCTCCCTACGTTTAGGCTATTCAATTGTTCTAAGATTGCCCTGTGGTCTACGTTGTCAAATGCTTTGGCCACGTCTAAGCCAACGATGGCTTTCGTGTCCTTCGTTTTGTGGTCGATAATTTGCTCTTTAAGCTGTAGCATGACATCGCATGCAGATAGGTGTGCTCTGAAGCCTATCATTGTGTCAGGGTATATGTCTTGGTCTTCCAAGTACCTGCTGATTCTAGATTGTATCACATGTTCCATTAGTTTTCCGACGCATGACGTGAGGGATATTGGTCTGAGGTTTTCGAGACTGAGCTTTTTCCCCGGTTTTGGAATTAGGACTAATTTAGCCTCCTTCCATTCTTTGGGGATTTTGCCTTTCTCCCAACACTCTTGCATAAAATTCGTTAGGTTTACTATTGACTTGTCGTCTAGGTTCCGCAACATCCGATTGCTGATTCTGTCCGGTCCTGCAGCTGTTTTCGTTCTGAGTCGATTCAACTCGGCCCTGACTTCTCCTACCGTGACGGGGCTGTCCAAGAGGGGGTTCTCTTCGCCTTTGTAGTCCGGCAGCGTTTGTTGCGGACCACATTTAAGATATCTATCCTTAACTTCAGCGAACAATTGCCTATTACTACCTTCGTATTTATACACTAGTTTCTGCATGTTGCTACGCGTCTCTGATTTGCTGTTTTGGGGATCTAGTAGGTGCCTCAATAGTTGCCATGTATTTGATTTACCAATTTTGTGATCCATCTGTTCGCATATGCTATTCCAATTTCGTTTCGCGAGTTCGAGTGCGTATTCTTCAATCTCTCCGTTCAGGTGCGCTAATGCCCTCCTAATGTTTCTATTGCTTCTATTCTCTTTCAAGTTTTGCTCTAGCTGCCTCTTTTTCCGCCATAATCCGACCATTTTCCGGTCTACTACCTCTTGCGTTTCGTCCGCCTCCACCTTTTCGGTGGCCTCTTCAACCGCTTCCAAGAGGGCTTTGCTCCAACTGCTTAAATCCTTGAGCTCCACTTTTTCGGCACATTTCTGCCTAAAGAGGTTCCAATTTACCGCTTCGAACTGCTTGGGCTTGGGAGTTGGTATGCCGTGTTCTACCACCGTCTCTATTATTCTGTGGTCGCTCCCCAAGTCCTCTGCCGTGTTACACCATCGTGCGGTTATGTGTCCCCCTATGAGAGTAAGGTCCGGTGTGGTGTCCCTGGAAACGCTATTTCCCTTTCTAGTCGGGATTTGAGGATCTGTTAGTAGAGTAAGTTCATGTTTGGAGATAGTATCCCATAATTCTCTGCCTTTTTGTTGCGAGGTTTTGTACCCCCAAGCCGTGTGTTGCGCGTTAAAGTCTCCGACTATGACTATGGGGCTGTTCCCTGCAATGTTTTTGGACCTTTCGATGAGCTGATCGAAGCCACAATTCTTTTTTTGCTTAGGAGAGCTGTATACGTTGAGAACGTATAGGCTTCTATCTTTTCTTTTCCTCGGTACTAGTTCAATTAGGACGTGATCAATCGTATTTGTGTCAGTCTCGTGTAGTACTGCTGCTAAGTTTCTTTTAACTAAAATAGCTGTCTGCCGATTCTCTCCTTGCCCAGTGTAGGCTGTGTAGCCGGCCAATTTTGCATTTTTCCCACACTCTTGCAACGCAATGACATCTGGTTTATCGATGTTAGTTAGGAATGTTTGTAGGACTGCTCTCTTTTTCAGGAAGCCCCTACAATTCCACTGCCAGATCGTGTTATTTTGCCAATGCATTTTGAATGTTAATTAATTGTGTTCTAAACCAATCGAATTCCGCTTTTAAAGCGAAGTCGCGTTTCTCAAATTCTGCTTTGAGGGCGATGTCGCGCTTTTCAAATTCCGCTCGAGTTTGTTCCATGAATTGCATCATAGCTCCGTTCATCAGGGTAATATCCTGAGTAACTTTGTCCATCTTGCTGTCTGAGTCTGTCTCTCCCATTCTCTTCTTTTTGAGCGGGGGCCGATCTGTTTTAGGTTCTTTGTCCCCTACACTCTCTTCCTGTCTCGTACTGTTTGCACCCTTCTCTCTTTTCATCTCCTCGATTATCTTTAAAAATTCTTCCCTCTCCTTTTTCCTATCCTCAATCAGTATTCTGATTTGTTCTTCTTGCCTCTTAATAAGCTCTTTTAGCTCCTGGTTTTCTCTATCCTTTTCTGAATCCTGGGAGACTTTGCCTGACCAGCTCACCTTGTTACTTGTTTCCTTCTGTTGTGTCTGCTGTTGCGGCGTCTGTAGCCTCGGGAAGGACTCCGAGCGGCTCCTGGTCTTGCTGCTCGATCTCTCGCTTGGCCTGCTTTTACGAAGTTCCTCTTGGTTCGCCTCATCGGCCGCTTGTTTTTGCTCCCATCGTCTCTTCTTCACGATGTACGGGGTGCGGAATAAATTCCTGCACTTCTTATCCCCGGTGACGTGGTTTTTGCCGCAGAGCTGGCACTGCGGCTCGCATTGATGTCCTTCTTGCGGTCTGGTTGCCCCACAGCCTCTACACCTCGGTTCGTCATTGTCACACACGTCTGATCTGTGCCCGAGTCCGCCACACTTGTAGCATACTTCGTACCTCTTCTTGTATAGGAAGCACCGTAGAATAGCGCCCATGAAGAAAACCTTGCGTGGAACTTCCTCGTCGTCAAAAGTTAGGAGGAAAGTTCTGGTTTTGCCCATTCTTCTTGCTTCTAGGATTGTCGGGTTGTCTTCATCCTCGTTGAGGTTGAGTAGGACATCTTTGTCGGAGTACATTTCCTCTATGCCGTGAATGACTCCACGCCCACAGCTTTCCGGTGCGTTCACGTACGTGACGACCCCGTAATCTTTGTCTCCGATTCTGATCTTCTCTATCTTGCTTATTTTTTTAGCATTCTCCATCGATAATGTGTGGTAGATAATCGTACCTTGTTTGGTGTTTATCACGAAGCGGTCTCCCTTGGCTTCTTGTAGGCTGACGCCCGCGCTTTCGCGCACTGCTCTTCCTAGGCTCACTTCCGGTGCCTTCTGAAGTACCGAGAGGCCTTCTCGTAGTCGTAGAGTCACTTTCCAGCCCGTTGCAGGCAGTCTCGGTAGGTTCGATGCTACCGATAGCTCCGCTTCCTTCTTCCCTGCTCCCTTCTTGAGCGCGTCGCGCCGAGCGTCCGCCGAGCGTCCGAGCGTCGTCTCCGCGCCAGCTGGCACGGTCTTCTGCCTCCTTTTCGCCAAAACGGTGAACCATCTTTCGTTGTCGGGTCCCTTAGGATCCTTTTCGTTGCCTTCCACCGTCACTTCCATGTCGCCGCTTCTCTGGGAGCCGCCGCTGGCTTGGAGCTCTCCGTCGACGCCGTCCACGGCCGGGGCCATGCCGAAGCCGAGGTGAGGCTTAGCGTGGCGTTGTGCTCCGGTTACAGTTCTTTAGCCGTAAAATCACAAAAAATCGACTCACAGGCACAAACAATTCTGTCCACAGGGTCCTTGTCACTTCCGAAAATCGATTGTAGCACTACCGCAGATCATTTTGCCAGAAAAACCACCAGAATCCTTGTTTGTTCGCGGAGCCGGCGTAAACACGTCCTCACTCCTCGACGCTACCTGAGGCGCACATCCACACTGAAATAGAAACACGGGCTTCTGTTGTCTCGCTTTTGGTATGTGATCGCGCGTCGTTATTTGAGCCTGCACGCAGCGAGCCAGTAGGTGCACGGACAGTGAAAGAAAGAAAGAAAGAAAGAAAGAAAGAAAGAAAGAAAGAAAGAAAGAAAGAAAGAAAGAAAGAAAGAAAGAAAGAAAGAAAGAAAGAAAGAAAGAAAGAAAGAAAGAAAGAAAGAAAGAGACATGGATGAGGAGCATTAACTTTGGTCTCAGCATACATACGCGCTCCTCTAGAGTACACCAAAGCAAGCTAAACGTCTGCTATCGCATTCGTCGTTGTTTCTTTTCTACATTGCCGTCATTTTTCTCATAATTAATCTTGCGAAGTCAGCATGAACTAATAGGTGAGCTTTAACGTCCCACAGCAACGCAGGAGCTATGAGACCTCATACACTTGGGCTTCTTTGACCTGCTCACTGCTCACAGAGCGCGGTTCGCGTGTGTTTTTGCATTCCAGCACCGGTGGTACGCGGCAGCCGCGGGCAGGATTCGAACCCTACATCGTGATAACCAGCCGAAAGCCCCAGCCACTGACCCACAGCGGCGGGTTGAACTTAATAAAGAGATGTGTACGCACGCTTACGGAGTTTTAATGCGAAGTAAAAAAAAGCAAAGAAAGATTGCGGCGGAACCTGCCTCACGGTTACCGCCGACGCTAGTGCGTTATCATTGAACCAGTATAGCGACACAACGCATTGCCCCCACGGAAACGAGTTGTGTATATATGAGGCGCGCACTGCAGCGGGATCGCTCGTTCGCGCTTCCCCACGAATGCCGGGCGCCTATGAGCGCCGCCGCCACGAAGCTCGCGCACGGCCATCGTGACGCGCTGCTGCGGGCGAACGCTCAGAAACGCGTCATGCGGCAGCTCTTTCGCGCTTCTTCCTGGACACGCTGAGCCGTTTAGTGGCACTGCCGAGAAGGCTGCGCATGGCCTCCGTTGGGACTCAGGGTAGTGCACCCCGTCGTTGTCATACATTTGTTACGATTCGGTGTCTGAGTGGCCATTATGGCTCCGTGGCTAATGATGTGCAAGGTTCCGGGCGATCGAGAGGTCCCGGGCGACGTCCGTGAGAAGAGATAAAGAGTTTATTTACAAATTTACACGATGAGAGTTTAAATCACGAGTTCGAGTACCAGCACGAGCATGAGTAGTAGCACACGTACGAGTACGAAACGGAGCACACTCCCACGACACTCAAGATCAACTTTTATGCAGGTCTCTTTCTGCTTTCTCTCGTAGGGGAAATTCACTGTTCTTCTCGGCCAACTACAATCGCCGAACCACTCGCAAAATCCCGCCCAAGACATCGCATCGTCCCGTCGGGCTTCGCCTCCAATGTTACATGTTCGCCCCCGCATACGAGGCAACGACGTGGCAAGCTGAAAACTTGATGTCGAAGTCGTTCCCGCGGAATTCCTCGACGTTGGCCCCTTTGGTCCAATTAGTGGGCCGTTCGTGGCGGTCCGTTTGATCCGGCCGAGTGGTATCCGCGGTAGCTATTGCTTCCGCGAGAAACGGCGGTTGTTGTCTCCTCGACGTGAGCGCCTTTGTTTGAGTGTCACCGTCTACGTCGGGTCCAGTCTCGTCCAGGCGGGCGCTCATTTCAACCGTCAGCTTTGGTCACGCTGATTTAGTAGCAAGCTCCCTGGTCCTGAGAAAACGATGATACAGCGGTCTTTCATAGCTGCACGCGCTTGCCGGTGAAGCAATGATCGTCGTGAAGGGATGCCGGGTAAACAATGCTAAACGTCAACCGTAATACCTAAACCGTAATGCCATGAAACTGTACATTTACGTGTATACTGGCCGATGCAATACTGCATTTCGTTAGTCTACTGCCCCAACGTTCTTTATTGACTTGGGTTAATTTTCAAGCGACTTTCATTGGGCTGCAGACGACTCTCGTTAGACAATGAATTCCGCCTCCAGAACCGTTCAGAGCGGTACCAAGTGCCTGATTCTTTAGAAAGAAAGGACGCTTAGAAAATTTCTTCATAATATTTGAATTAAATTCTACATAGACACGTCAGAGCAGAATTCAACGCTTATTGTGAGATTCAAGAATGTGCGCTTTTCTCCGTCATTTCTCCCAGACGTGGGCGAGCAACCCGCGCCAGAAAGAATTCTTCGCTGCCGCATTTAGCCCGCTTCAATATAGCTAGGCCCACAGCGCCGGAATGACATCGGTAGACTGGATACAGGAAGAGCGGAAGGCAGGCAGCACGGAATGCATGCAGAAAACAGCCTGGAAAGTTAGACCTGTCCGCGCTGAGTGAGAACCGTAGCGCAACATCGAGGCCGGCCACACCAGAGTGCTTGTGGAAACTGTTCACCCACAATTTCTTATAACCGACGAGGCGACTGATTACTTACCTATAACCACTAAACCAGTGGTTAAAGGTTGACTAAAAATTACAGAAGCACAGCAAAAGTATGATAGCAAAACTATTTCCTCGCTCGATCGCCTCTTCAATAAAGAGAGGCGCAATCAGTGTTTGCTTCTTTCTTCCGAGAGAAATAAGAAAATAAGAAAACGAGCTTGGAAAGACTCGCACACGATCAACGGTCTCTTTTTCGGCAAATCCAATTTAGCTAATTTAGGTAAAAGAGAAAAAAAAAGCTGGCCGCTTTGAGAGGACCCGTAATACGTATGCAGCTTGCTCTAAATCTAATTAGCCTCTCAAAGCCCCATGCCAAAACAAAGCACACTTCTCGCGTATCTAAAGCGCAAATCCGGGCTAGTCTGCTGCAGGGGAAAACACCACGCAGAAAACGAAGCACGCAATAACGGAGCGCCTCTTTACATCACACCTGCGCAGTAGAGACCAGGACACAGAAAGAGACGTGTGTGCACAACCACACAGGCGCCTATAGCGTGTGCGCGTCCTTGTGTGACCTCGTCCTTTTCATGCGCTATAAGGCTCACCACTTGCCATGTACACCAACACGCCCAAAAAGCTATACGGTAGCGAGCCTTGCCACGTCTTTCGCGCCGCTTGCGACCGCCTTTCTCGAGATCGCTATGTTTGCTTTGTTTTCACTTATCGCACTCGACGCCTACATGACGGGCATGCCTGACGGAACTTGCCTTTCCTCTGCAGAGACTCTCTGCCACTCGTGCAACCTTCTCGCAGACTCGACCTCACTGCCTTACCGAAGCCTGTACACGGCATACAACATTCCTGCGCGCTTTCTTGTGACAGCGCGCATTCCACCTAGTTGTTGTACGTCTTATCTGGAATTCCAGAAGTAAACTTTCTTTGCGAAGCCTCGTGAAGTGGCTTGCCGAATAGCGCAGCCCGTGCGTCTACAGCGAGCCAGCTCGTACGCATCTGGACTGCCCCTTGCCGGTGACCAGCTCAGTTCTCTACGCAGTGAAACAACAAACGTTATACCAAAATACCTTTACTGCAAAAAGAAATTGCGCAGGTCCAACGCACATAGTGGAATCTATAGGCCCATTCGGCTGGTGCCTACCACGCTGTGACTCGAACTGCAACGGTGCGGAGCCGGTTCTTCATAGGATTCGGAGTGAGCGTGCATTGGATTATGGTGTGCCAGAACAACGATCCGATTGTGAGGCACGCCGCAGTGGCGGGGGACTCCGGATTAATTTTAAACAAGGTTCTTTAACGTGCACAGGCGTTTTCGCATTTCGAACCCATCGAAATGCGGCCGCCGTGGCCGGCATTTGACCTCGCGCTTAGCAGCGCGACGCCACAGCCACTAAGCCACCACGGCGGGTAAAGAGAAAGCGTGGACAAAGCGAACGCATACCGCCGCTGGCCACGGCAGTCGAAGGCCGGAAGAGAGGGGTACGCCCAGTTGACATGTCCAGTTCGCCTGCTGGTGAAGTTCTGAGTGGCTGGGCGGGGCTGCGGCGTCCATAGCAGACAGGTGCCACTTGAACAGCAGATGAAATGGACACGTCAACTGGGTGCACTCTTACAGAATACCTCACCGGGCCCGACTTGTGCTGTAAACAATGAAGGCTTGCCGACGCATGCCACTACAGCTTAAGCCCAAGAGTGTTAATATGCGGACGTCAACAATGGATGCTGCAGGAGCCACGTGACCGCAACTCTAGGGCGTCTTGAACGAACATTTAATAACGAAAATAATAACGGATTTAAGAACGCGTTCTCAAACGATCCCTAGACAAGTAATCCGCACAAGGACGTGTTCTTAAATTCATAATTACTTTCGTTATTAAACGTTCGTGCAAGCCGCCCCAGACCACCATTGAGTTCCCAGGTCGAAGATGAGCTCTGAGTTGGTGCGCGGCGACCTGAGAGAACTGGCCGAGCATAGCACTCTGCCGGAGGGTTCGAAAGTGACTTTTCGCGAAGCGGTCAATTAAAAGCTGTAAAACCGTTCGTCTTTTGCAGGTATGCCGTCTCTTGTTTCAGTGCACAATTTGGCAGTGAACAGAGCGGGACCACAGTCCAAGCGCAACATTTCTTTTTAAATGCGAACAAGGTTTCTTTTTTGTCTCCCGTGCTCGTGGTTGGAATCGCACGCATACTTCTCTCGTGCCAACTCCAGCTCTTTGAAATGCACGTGCTCTCCCGCGAGAGCTTCTAGGCGTCCGAAGGTTGAGGTCCACGTGGCCGGTGTTGTGTCCGTCGCCTGTGGCAGTTGAGGGACGTCGCTAAAGTCCGCAGCGCGTCCATAGAGATGCGCCATCTCGTTTTCGGGGCTCACCACAGCTTCGCCTAGACCGACTGCCACAGTATGCGGCGAAGGCAATTTTATTTTTGAAGCTTGATACGTTTCAGACAACTACTGTCGCTTTATAGCGCAGCTCATGGGCACTCGTTCCTGGGTTGAGCGTTGGCGTCCCTCGGCGTAACCGCGCTCGCGCGTTCGTCGTCCACAGCTGGCCCCGATGTCGCTCATCGTGCCAGCGATTCCCATATTGCCCCTCCCTCTGCGAAGGCGCTGACGGCACTGGCCCACTGCCAGTTGGTGTGGGTGATTTCGGTCTCAAATTCATTGCCTTAGTATATCGCGAAATGAAAACACGTATCGAGTAGCGCTCAAATTTCGCATTAAGAAGTATCGTAATCGTCGGAAATTTTATTTATTTATTTATTTTGTTTTGGCTTTACATGCCTGCCCACCTCACAATGTTTACAAATCCAGCAGGCACGACATGGAGGGCAAAGAGCTAGTGGGGAAGGGGGCGGGGAGGGCAAAGCACGCATTTATAGATACAAAGCTTTCCCGCAGCACACGCCTTTTATGGCATACATGCACACAATATTAACAATTATTTTACCGCACCGAACAAGCAGCAGCAGCAAACGTGGAACAGCAGAGAAACAACGCATTCTTTTTATGTCACAGTGACTTCTTCAGCGACTTTGCTGCTCCCAATTTCGCCTTCTTTAGGAACTTACCTCCATAAACTCGTTCTAAGCTATATGTATCCTTCTGGCGTCCTTTAACTACCAGAAGACTTTCAACAGAAGGTTCGGCGACGGACGAACGCAATATTTTCGTAAACAATTTATTTTTGGTAAAACTTAGCGCAACAATCGTATATAACAAGAACAAATTCGTAAAATTTACCGAAATTATGGGAGAGTTGGCAGGCATGCCTTTAGGTCGTAACTGCCAAAGCTTCGCCCCTAATTACTACAAACACGATCTGACGGTGACAGTAAACTAAAAACAAGTAGAAGTGACGCTGTCTACAACAATGTGAACCCCTGTTCCTCTTCCCCGCTGCGCAGTTTTGCCGACAAAAGCACCTGTCTCAATTTTAGTATTGCCCGTATAGGTCGTCAGCGAAAGGAGGTGACACACGGCGGGCGGGCGGGCGGGGGGTGGGGGTGGGGGGGGGGGGCTCTGCAACGCTAAATATACGCATACCTGGCTCACGGTCAAAATCAATTACGTTGCTTACGCAACGTCTAGAAGCTCTGTCACTCACACATTTTAACCCCCTCTCCCTACTCGCTGTACGTGCCTTCCTGTCCACAGGCATACGCGAAAGGTAACGATCGTGCGCCCAGACTTTGCGCATGCTTGACGCTACTGAGTTTGGAAAAGCGCGTGCGTGGACACTGCGTCCAGCGAATCCAGTTTTGGGGACCAATTTGTTTCGTGAATTGTATTTGCTCGTGATCGAAGTTCGCGAGGATCAGGCTGGCGCAAACATTAAACTCATTTACTGCGTACTTCAAGGTCAAACGCGGATTCGCGGAGTATGTTCCAATTCTTGCGCACTGTGTAAACTCGCCGAAAAATACGTTTAATCAGAATATACAGAGAGGGAGAAACGTTGAAATAAATCATGCTTCCTGGGTGTTAGAGCACGTTTTCTTTTAACTGTTTCTCTTTTCTTTTTCTCTAAATGATACGCGTTCAATACGTAGGCTGCCTGCTGAAAAAAAATTCTGCATATCCCACGTACTGTGGGAATCGATGTAAGCGAAGCTTTCTGTGCCGTTTGCGTTCACTGACGATATTTGGCGATGATGTTGACGGTCTACGGCGGTTATTGTGCGGCATTGTTCGAAGCCTGCGAAAAAGTTAGCGCTGTCATTCCCTACACAGTGTAAGAGTTGGGGTCGGGCGCATGTAAAAAGGGGTAGATGGCCTATGCCGTCGTCCGAATCATGCATGCTAAGGACGTTGTTGAAGGTAGGAACTTGTTTTCATCGAGAACGAGGAGTACTGGTTTTAGCTACAATATTTACATAAAAAGTGGAGAACGTTACATCTCATCAGTCTAGCATGACTGAAACGAAGCACACTGAGGAGCCGAAGACGGCTGCTTAGAACACCGTCTGTCCTCCCTAGATCCCTAGGCCAGGAGAAGTGCAGTCCAACCACCGTCCAATCGGAGCGTCCAAAGTCCCTTGAGTCGTGCCATCCGAGAATTTCATTTGTGGTCATTAATTAAAGCCAACGTACTTCTTTCCGCATCGAGCATGTTTCGGACCGCTTTCTCGGGGCAGAGGCAGTGCACACGCGCGCCAAGAAATTACATCATTTTCAGGTTTGAGCTGCATTATTATTTCAAATAGTTTTAATTTTTAAATCCATGATTTTAAGCATAAGATGTAAGGGAAAAAGCAAGCGCTGTCGGAGTTTCCTTTTCAGTGTGAAATGTTTTTAGCTCCCGTTGACGGCGACCTTTAAGTGACCTTGTGCCAAAAGCCAGTGTCATTATCCGGGCACTCAAACGAGAACATCCGGGCAAGTTGCGAGAACAAAACGAGATCATCCAGACAACTAGTTAAAACTTAAGAAAATACAGTCTCCAAACCCCATCCCATTGTACAGGACCACATTACATATGCTATAGTTACTGCCCAAACAAGCTACAAAAATATTGCTTTCGAGTTCTTTGTTTGTTCACAGTATCACTCAAGCTGTAACTTCTAACACGCTGAAGTTTTATTTCTCATTTCCAATTGCGACGTCCAAAAGGCAGACACAGGGCACCATACACTTCATTGTCATCTTTTGGCGCTGAGAAAGGGTTGCCTGTGCTCTCTTCAACGCCAGCGGTCCGTGAGTTCCGCGGCGTGGGTTTGCGTCGCCTTGAGACATGCATGGCGCCACGCTGCGTGGCGCTTTCTCCAGCCGTTTTTCTTATTCCGGCGGGACAGTGCGTTCCGTCTCCCTGGCGTCTTTCGCTGCCTTCGTGCCGCCATCAGCCGGTTTTCTTCTTCTGGCCGGGCAGCGTCCACACGGACCAGTGCACAGTGTGGCGTGGTGCCGTGTGGTGGGGTGTGCCACATCTTAAAATTGTGGCTAGTATCATCTCCAACGAATTTGCTTTGCTGGTTGCCATTTCATGCTTACAGCTACTCGATTACAGGGACAGAAACCATTTTTTTTTCATGTCATTTGTTTGTGGGCTGCTATTCTCAAAATTCAGAGGAATAATTTTGTCATGCATGTAAGACGTGGTGTGAACAACTGTAGTGACAGAATGATGTGGCAATATAACTAGCATATACTCCAGGTCATAAAGCAGGGCATGGCATATATACGTAAATATATACGGAGCCTCACGGCGAGGGCGAAGATTCGTCTGGTGTCCATATAATTGTTATTGCGATAAAGAAGAGGACACAAAAGCACGCTGGGCGCCCTTTGACATCCGTTTGATGCCATGGAAATGTCCGCGTCCTGTGCGAAAACAGGCGAGCCACGTGAAGCCCGGCGACTTATTGTGCAAGCCATCTAGTGATCTCTCTGTGTTGACCCTTTTGTGCCCTCTCCCTCATTGCAGGGTAGCAAACCGGACGTGCGTCTGCTTAAACTTCCTCTATTCGCGAGGGGACGGGCCTCGCATTAAGTCCTATTCTTGCCCATAACGCTGCAAGGACGAGTGTTTGGATGCGCGTAACAATGACGCGTTAATCTCGAAACTCACAACTGCGATCGAATCAGGTGTCCACAGCAGCACGTGGTACACGTATGCTGCGGTCGAGTGCTTCCGTGCCGAAGCATACCGCTTCCACGCGCAAACAGAAGCGCGGTTGAAATATTTAAGAACAAGATCAGGATACCCAAGTGTTGAAATCAAATACTATACTAATCATAGAGCACTACCATGCAAACTGAGTCGCAAGCAGTAATTCCAGCTATGTACTGCCCAGAGACCATCGACTACTATTCCATCAACCACTTTGCGATCGCCATTTCGCTATAACAGCATTCAGAATAGGAATGGCTTAATTATTTGCGGATACGTAACTCGCACTGAGAAATAATTACATGCTGTAAGCAGCAACACAAAGGGTGTTAACAATTACGTTACGTGCCGGAAAGTGTGCACATGTCTGCGTGTATAATATGCATTCTATTCCTAACAATAAAACTGGTCAGAACTTTTTCAGCAGAGATCCGGGTATAGCCTTCCGCCTTCGACATAATATTCCTCCTCGTCCTCTGAAGTCGTCGCTTTACTCTCCCCGCGTCGCTATAACGCCCGCAGTGAAGACAATGCGCTGACAGTGCGCCCACGCGCTATTCGCGTCAGTCGTACGGAAACGAGGTTGCGGCAAGCAGCGCTTACTTCTCGTATCGTCATTTCAAAATAGCAAGTATGTCGCTCGTGTATAGTAGGTACACTGTTAAAGGGAACAACCGTTTAGTATACATGACTATCAATACGCGATTGATATATGGCAACAACAAGTGCGGATTTTTCTTTAATGTCAGCTTATAATGTGTCCTACTAGCCTTCTTTTTGTCGCCCAAAAGTAGCACCGTTTCAGTCACATGACTATATCCTTTTTTTTTCGCTTCCTTTTTGTTATTGTTGCCGAGTGTGCGTATAGGTTCCACTATCGATGCGGCGACAGAGAAATGAGACAGCGGCCTGTGGCAATGGCGACGACTAAGCGATGTCGCCTCTAGAAGAAAAAGAACCAGTAAATCTTTGAATAAAATGAAGAAGGCCAGAAAGGGCAGCAGGAGAAAACAGCACGTTGTAAGATTTGGCGGACGATCTCGCCGCTGCCACCGTATGTAAGATTTGGAGTCCGGCTTGTAGGACGATCGGAGGAACATGGGGCGACAGGACTTAGGCGAGCAGGATTTATTTACATTATTTACATTTCAACATGGGATACATTTACACAGGCTAGCGTGACTCCCAAATGGAGCCCGCAAGACGAAGCATACAGCAAACGAGCACACAGCTCACGAGTATATTGACGAGCACAGAGCATGCACGACGACGACCACACTCTAGCCGCCGACAACAGCTGGTTATATCCACTTCGTGTTCCTAGATAGGTGATGCAAAACGTTTGACGTCATCGTAAACAAGCCGCCTCTCTGCGGGACACACACACACTCACACACAGGTTTCAGTGCCCCCTCCGAGGGCCGACGACCTTTGCAGCGCTCGGAGCTGACCTTCGCAACGCGGCCGTCGTGTTGTCCATTGTCCTGCGTCCCCGTAGCCAGGTGGTGACGCCCGACCCCAGCCGGCGCCTCTAAATTCCAGGGCGGACCTCGCACAGTGGTCTCCGCCTCTGCCCATTGTCTGGCGTCTTCAAAGGCCTGTGAAACGGCACCGCATCTCCTTCCAGGAAATCTCCTTGCTTCAGTCGAACCGTGAAGGCGTTGGCGATTTCACTAACAATAGCTGATCGCGTTTAGTCATGCGGCGCAGAGGGGTTGTTGACGAAGCACCTCGCAGACCCTGCGAAACGAGTCACCGCAGCAGGTGTTGAAGGCTTCCATGGTATCTTCGGGGAAGCTCGCCACGCTCGCAGCTGCAGCTGACTGCGAAAACTTGCATGCTGCCACCTCGGCAGGCCATTCCTAACAACGTTCACTGACGTTTTCTACCTTTCCTGTCATGTCCGTCTGCGCTTTAAAATACTCGGTTTCGGAATACCAGCCTATTATGAAATCTGTGCACCATATCAGGGAGTCGGCGCTCTTTCCCGCAGAACCGGGCGACGCCAAAGGCGACGCGGCTACACACCGGCGATTACGTAACCTCGCGCTTTTGCACAACGTAAGCCCTCACGCGGCGAGATCAAGCGCGGACGGAACGCCAGGAGAGGCAGCGCGCGAGACAGGAAGCTGCCGAACGACTGCGAAGCGGCAAGGGGGCGCGCGACGAGGAAGAGAAATCTCACCGACGATTACGATACTCTGCAATGCGAAATTTGAGCGCAGCTCTGTAGGTGTTTTTTTTTCTTTCTTTCTTATTTTGGGACACGCGAGCTGAGGCGACGCGAATCTGCGAGTGTAGGCGTCGCTCCGCTCGGCGTTTAGGAGCGGCGGCGGCAGACGAAGCACTCCCACCGGTCGCGTCACTCGTTGTGAAGAGAACGCTGTATCGTGGCTGCTGGCAATGTGTTGCGTGTCACAATGCAATGATGCGTGGGCGCGTTTCACAGCAGTCGCCGAAACCTCCGCTCGTGCGCCGCTGCGATTAGAGAGTTTTAGCTTGAGCGTTTTTACGGCCAGCGGGGCGGTCACTTGCTCTGCTGCTCCACCTATTGGTCACAATTCGAGTTAGAGTGAAAAGAATATCAATTAAACCTGCTAATAATGCGCTGAAACTGTTTAATAAAGGTAGGTTATGTGTTTTTAGTTAGTTATTTGGTTAAACTTCTAAACGGGCCTGAGCAGCGGTCGCCGTCGACAACGCAGCAGCGCCGGCGCTTGTGTTGACGGCTGCCATCTTGAATACCCATACACGCCCGCGCGCTTTTACGCACGCTCGCGCGCTGCCTATCGCTCCGCTGGAGAGGGCTTCCCAGCGGGCGTAAGCTGCGCTCCGTAAAAACGCTGGCCGGCCCAGCGACGTGCGCATGCGCAGTGGCGTCTGCGCTCGTCCGCTCCGCTCCGCTGGCCGTAAAAACGCTCAAGCTAAAACTCTCTATTGCGGCATCGGCGGACGCGACGGCGAACAGACGACGGCGCACTGCCTGCGCTCATGCAGCGCTGCGTTACCTCAATGGCGACTCTCCTCCTCCGCTTTCCTTCTCTCGCTCTCTACGCAATCACTGTCATTCATTATCCGACGCCGCTCAACGCACGAAAGGGCTGTTAAAAGCTGCGCTCTAGCTCAAAGAAAAAGAAATTTAAAGAATGGGCGGATTCCACGCACTGAGGGAATCGATGTAAGCGAAGTTTTGTACTACGCTGTTTGCTTTCATTAGACAATAATTAACGGTAATGTTGGCGACGAATGTGTAATTTCTTCAGCGCTTATTCCACTACAAAAGTGGTGAGTTGATGTCGCGTTACTTGCGTGCACCAGTACTGTTTCTCGGCGTAATACGCAGAACACACAGCGAGACGTGTGTGCTTGAGGCACTGTTGTGCATCATACTTCATAATGTCTGAGAGGGTTGAGCAGTATCATTGCCTCACACGGCACATCGCATCGTGGCAGAAGTGTCAAACATAAATTGAATCATGGGTCTGTACGTGACTCAATTAACGCACTTGTATATATACATTGTACTACATACATTCGCGGTCTGCACCACTTCTCGCACGCGTAGCGACAACGCTCCTGCTGCGCGCGACGCTTCTTTCGGGCCTGGGTGCCCTCGACGATGAGTGCATGGTTTGTAGCCAATTCGCTGGCGCCTGATTACGTGCTTCTTCTGCATGCGTGGTCAGCACGCTGTTGAGACGCCAGCTGCAAGCGCTCTCTTAAGGCTATATGGAAGAATCAAATATTTGCATTATCAAAGCCCAGCACGAGACCTCCACAGCCCAGCACCTGCATTTTTATCGCACAGCAAAGCAAGCACAGCACGTGCGATATGCACAAACTGTGCAAGGCTACCGCGGATGCGCCAGCTGGGATGCGCAGAGGCGAGCGCCATCTGGTAGTGTTGCAAAAAACCCAGCGGCACGCGTGGCAAGACTATCACAGTAGCAGCGCTCGGAAAGTCTGGAGAAGATACAGAAGGCGGCGGCGGCGGCGGTGGCGGCAGCGGCAGCGGCAGCAGCCTAAAACCCATTTTACGGGTTTTAGGACTTAGTTATAGGTTTTAGCACTTAGAAACCCACCTAATAATGTCTGCCGTATACGCACTCCAGCCAATTTTTTAAGCGAAAGCTTTACTAGCCGCGAACTTGCGATTTCGCCGTGGCGGTGCTCCGAGCAGGCACATGAAGTCACAACGCGCGCTTCGCCTCTCGCTCCCTAGTCACTACTGCGCATGCGCCTCTAATAGCACCGAGCCACAGGTGTTCCGCCGCTGCGCAGCGCCGCGCCTTAAGCTATGTTCACACTACGGTCGTAACGCGCGTAACAGCGCTTTCGGCGTATCGAACGTAACGGCTGTAAAAAACGTTACGGCAGTTAAGCCGGCACCTTTGTTCACATTTACTGCTGCGTAAACTACGGCTTTTACAACAGGCCAATCAAATTTGGAGCTGCAGAATCGACGTCACCAGCGGTCCAATATGGCTCCTGTCAACATGCGAGCGCTGGCCGAGATCGAAGAAATTCACGCTCAAAACAAACTTATAGCCATGTATTCAATCGCACAAAGACGACGAAGGCGACGCAGAAGGGTTTGGGAGCGGCAAGTATTTCTCGACGGGGCCGTGGACAGCGATTTTCACAACCTTTTCGCCAAGCTCCGAGTTGATGACGCTGTGATGTTTCATAACTTCATGCGCATGTCGCCCCAGCAGTTCCCCTTCCTAGAAAACCTACTGAAACCACTCATCGAAGTTCGGAGCACGCATCTGCGGCCATCGATTTCCTCGGCGGATAAACCAGATGAACTGAAAACAGTCTCGCAAGGCGCACCGCACAAATTTTCACGAACACAGCCAACCTAATCGTGCGCACGGAATGGCGGAATGGCACTTCCCGCGCCCGGAGCTGTCTGCAGGCGGTAGGACGAAAGTGTCGTCACCGGTTGTTGAAAACCGAAAGCTTATCGGTCATTGGCTGTGTCGCAACGGTCGTAATATCACAGTCGTAAATGTTGCCTAGCCTTTAACACTCTCACCCAGGATTTTCGCGTGAATTGCGCACGTTGGTACCTTTACGTTCGCAGTCTGAACTAGACGCATACGCTTGTTGCGCTTCCGCTTACGCATGTTACGAAAAATAGGCGCCTTACGAACGTAGTCTGAACATAGCATTACTCCGCCGCCGTTTGGTATGACGCCACACCGCGTTCCACGTCAATGCCCTCGCCTTCGCTCGCTTCGCCAGCTGCGTCGCGTGCCTGATAACATGTCGGAGGATTAAAAGGGAGAGCTCGCGTGCGCCGCAACCACAGTTGAGGCGGCAGTATGGAAGGCGACAATTCTGATAAGCAGGAGGAGGCCTGGAATCAACATCAGAACGAGATGAAGAGGAAACGAATCGCCTGCGAAACAGACGAACAGCGCGCCATAGCGAGACAACCAGACTAACCTGGACTTGCAAGCAAGATTAACCAAGGTTAACCATGCTATGCCTTAATTAGCTTTCGCTACCTATATCCTCGCATAGCCGAGCTAAGCCACTGCCAATTTTATTCTTCTGTAAATTTCCTTTTCATGATCAGGGTGCCCTGTGAGTAATTGACCTCGGTAAGCGTACTCCTTCAAAGACTCCAGACGCTGACTGGCGATCTCGAACTCTTGTTCCCTTGCCAGGCTATTTCTCCTTATCCTTGTCTTCTGCGTATTATTCTTCAATCCCACTCTTACAATCTCTCTGTTAAGGTCCTCGATCATTTGTTGTAACTCGTGCCCAGTGTAGCTGAACATGACAATGTCGTCTACAAACCGAAGCTTTCTGAGTTGACCATAATTATGATCGCTTGACGCAAACAAGGAAGGACGGGAGGGAAACCAGGAAAGCGCCTTGTTTGCGAAGGTTGCTGAGATATTCGCTGTTGATTCTCACTCCTAAGCCTTCCCACTTTACTACCTTGAATGCTTTTTCCAAGCATGGAGTCAATAGCATTGGAGAGATTGCGTCTCCTTGTGTGACCCCTTTCATTGTAGGTATCTTTCTACTTTTCTTGTGGAGAATTAAGGAAGCTGTGGAATCTCTGTAGATATTTCCAAGATATTTACGTGGGCGGCCTGTACTCGTTGAATGCGTAATGCCTTTATGACTGCTGGTATCTCTACTGAATGAAATGCCTTTTCGTAATTTATAAAAGGTATATAGGGAGGCTTATTGCAGTGTGCGAATTTCTCGATAACTTGATTAATGACACGATGTGATCCATTGTAGAGTATCCTTTCCTGAAACCAGCTTGTTCCATCGGTTGGCTAAAGTGCAGGGTTGCCCTCATTCTATTGCAAATTATCTTGGTGAGTATTTTATATGATACTGAGAGTAAGCTAATGGGCCAATGAGTTTTCAATTCCTTAACGTCTCTCGTTTTGTGGATTTATATAATGTTTGCATTCTTTCAGTTTTGTGGGACCCTTGCAGTCAATAGGCACTTCGTATAGAGAGCCGCCACTTTTACAAGCATTGTGCCTCCTCCATCTTTGCTTAAATCGACTGTTATTCCATCTTCTCCTGTCGCTCTTCCTCGTTTCATGTCTTGCAAAGCCCTTCTAACTTCATCGCTAGTTATAGAAGGCACCTCTGAAACCTGTTCATTACTACTTCACCCTACCGCCATTTGTTTCTACTGTAGGAGACCAGTTCATGTCAAACTGCTCTCGGCCATTTCCTCGTTTTACTATGTACGCAGGAATTAAAAAAAAAAAACATGGAAATATGCCTGCTGTTTTCGCCTGCACTGCCGTGATCCGCGCAAGCTCCTCTGTTTACAAATACACCCGGCTCGCGTCCACGGTGCCCTTTCTCGACGCACGAAGATCGAAACCAAGGGAACGCGACCAGCAGCGCGACTAACGAAGCTCGCATGCGGGCACCACCAGCCGGATTAGAATCCGGGGAGCCAACGCGCGGCACGCCCGCAGCCGCCTTCGCGTCCCCCCCCCCCCCCCCCCCGCTCTCGACGACTCGAGATCGCTCATGCAACGAGCGTCCCAGCATTCCACGGCCGAAATGTGCGCACCACCACCGCGAAGTACAAGAAGAAAAAATAAAGACATCACGATGAGGGGAATTTCTTGCAGCCTGCCGCATATTTACCGGGAAGGGGACACGTGGGAAATTTTCTGCGTGATGCACAACTCGAGCCACCCTCTTCTTTCATTTTTGCACGGAGTCTTATTTCGTCCTCGTCACTTCGCTCTTTCGGCCATCCCTGGCCGATTCCTTGCGGGGGGCTCAAATGCGCGTGCCCGCTGGCCACAACGCCGGCGTATTTGTCCCGCGGTACGCGACGGCGCTTTCCGAGAGATCAACGGGATACTTTCAAGCGTTGCGGGTTGTGGTGTTCTCTGTGTTCACTCTTCGCGCGCCTTACAACATCCTGTGGCGTGCCCCGTGCGTATCGTCGTATTTATCATCGTTTCCACGAGGCGTAGAGCGCAGTTGGGCATAACGCCAGGGCAAAGCTTTCGACGGCCGATCTGTGCGGGTAGTGGTGTGCCGTGCAAGTCCAAGTAGGCGAAGGACAGACGAGCATCCTAGATGATTATCGCAGCTGATCGTTATCAAAGAGAGCCGATAGCATATTGTGATCAGCGTTAACGGTTTTATACTCTTCGTCTACTTTAATTCTGGTTCTTGTTCCGTAAATTGAAATTAATTTGCCCTGAAGCCCATTACGTAAGCGTGTAATATATTTTGCTGTGGTAAACCAAATGTTAGTTCCTGGCTGAATCTTCGCTTGTTCTGTTGGATCAATTCAAGACTCCCCCATCACTTAGCAATATGCCTAATAAGCAATACGCGTTCGTATAACAACACGTGTGAGCATTTCGTTTCCTTCCTACTTTTCTTTCTGTATTTCGAATCTATATATTCTTTGTACAAGCCCCTTCTGCCGTCTATGCCAGGAATGCCATGTTTTAACAGGCACACTGCTGTGTAAGCATCTCTTCTTAAGCATCTCGCCAGGCTTGTTCGCCTTCAACTGCACCATGACATTGTGTTTTACGCAGGAAACGCTCCTGTTCTCTACTCTTCGGCTCTGTGGCAACACTTGCACATCCTCGATGATTCCGCAGATGTGACGAAGAAAATGCGACAAAAACAAATAGAGGGAACGAGTAAGCGAATACGAGTTTTTTTTTTCTTTTGATATGAAACGTCTCTTCAATTTCACGCTCCCCTTCGAGTGCAAGGTTTTTTTGCTCGAAAAGTGCTTTGGTTTGAATGACCGCACAGATTGGCTTTTCGCGCATTTGTTTGTGAATTTTCAGCAGTCGGCCAGCGCCGTCTGGCCTGTGCTCCTCCATCATGTGCTCGTCTCTCTTTCGCGGTGCAAGCAAACTAGCCAAGCCGCCAAGATGTCCTCCACCTTGGTACGACTACGGGTGTGTCCCGATTCTGGCCGACATCGGAGACAGTCTACGCAGACAGTTAACGAGACAGCCGAAACAGCTCCGAGGCCGCGTTTCGAGCCGTCTGGAGAACGTATGGAAGACGCTTCTGTGACGTGACGCCACCTCGTTGCGAGAAGAAAAAGTTGAGAAAAGCACACATTATTTCTGTATTTTAAGTCATTGCGTCTGCAAACCTAAGAAAACAAGATGTGACTTATATTAAGGACATAGGGAGGCCTTGCTACGCTTTCTTGTGCACAGACTACCTTCCTGTCGAGTTTCCAAGCGTCCTGCTCAGCCGCCATCTTGTTTGGACAGGAAATTAGCCTGCAACGTTATTGACTTCGATGCTGTGTTCGCGAAGCAGTCTACTTTGACATCTTCGTGAGAATTGGAACACAGCTTCAGTATTTATTCATTCGTTCAATCTGTGCACGCCAACTCACGCTGACAAAAGGAAAAATTAATAATAATAATAATAATAATAATAATAATAATAATAATAATAATAATAATAATAATAATAATAATAATAATACACACAGGCATTCAAGAAAGGAAAATAACACTGTTCCCAATGAATAAAAAAGATGAAATTGCAACAACGATGTTGTCGAGTGAAGGCCAAAGCGTTGCCACACGCTTGTGGCTGGCACTTGCCCTAGAGTGTGGAGCAGAGCGCCAAAGCAATCTCAGAGCTCGAGCGCAGAGACACCGCGTTTTCAATATGCGTGGCGAAGATGTAAACAAGGCAATGGGATCCCGTAGAGAGAGAGAGAGAGTAGGTACAGGAACGGCACACAATGGGATGCGGCAAACACGTGCGCCTGAAGAAAACGCGCGCGCGAAGTTTGACAAAAGCACCTGGGAACTCCGCAGATATATTGTACACGTGACCAGGAGGTGCTCAACATTGATATTGGAGAGACAAGCACGGTTGGGGGCAGCTGAAGCAAGAAATGCGTACCGGGGTACACAAGTGGAGCAACAACAGGGCGTCTTGGTGTATTCAAGGTTTTTTAATCAAATTCAATCCAAGCACTTCTTCGAGTTCCCAATGTTTACACATTTGCCCAAAGAGCCCGGTTTCGCACTATACACAAGCGTTCGAGAGTCCACAAGCACGCCGTCCGTCCGTTGCTGCTGTTGCGTTCTCCTCAAGTTCGGTGGAGGCGTCGCCCCGCTGAGAACGCCGACGACGTACGACAGCTCGGCGAGACGGTGAGCGTTAAGCTCACAATGCAGGTGCACAGAAAGCATCGAGCCCGTAGCAAATTACCTCCTCCGTGAGGCACTGGAGGAGGCGGACCTCGCGTGGCTTAGCTAAAGAATTGCAATACTCCGTTGAATAATCGATCTTCCCCGCCCAACACTCTTGTGTTCGGCAGCCGACTGGCGAGTGTGAACGCCCGACTTGGCGGCGCCCTCCGCGCACGTGAACTTATCGCATCCCTCGTTCCTCTCTATCCCGCCCCCCATCGCAGGGTTTCCGGTAACTGGTTAACACCCCGGCCTTCTCCTTTCCTCCTCCTCCCCGCCCAACACTTTATCATTTGTTCACCCAATACCAGCAATAACGGCAACGCCTTCTTATAGTGATTGCGCAATGTTTGACAACGACGCGGCTAGGCACGGCAGATACCTACGTTTGCCAAGCATACATGCCGCGCCGTGCCATCATTCAGACTTTGTCCCACACTTTGTCCCGGCGAGTTTCCGTCTCACGTATCGAGGCGCGCTCGGCTTCGATACTGCCTGGATTGAGCGTTGAAATTTGATAATTATCGTTAATTACGTGCGCTTTTCACGACTGTCCTAAAAAATGGAGAGCATTAAAATGTGACTGCTTCCAAATTTGTTATATGAACTGTCAACTCTAATAAAAAGGTTGATTACCAATTTATTAAATTTAATCTTCTGAAACTCGTGTAACTAGAGGCAAGGTATGTTCGCTTCGCTTAGGAACTGCTCTGAAAGAACGCCACATTCACCACGCTCACAGCCTTTCTGTACATAAATAAAGAAAACCTGTATAGCGCCACTTCCGAGAGGTATAGAAAATATCGCCGAACCACAACGAAAGCAGTAGAGCGGAGAATAATGGAAAAAGAAACAATGATCGCGCTCAGGATTCGTCAGGTGGCCTCGTTTAAAGCAGCGCCATTTGCCATCCTGCTCGACAGCACCGCTAAACATCAGGCGGTCAACGGCTCGAACGCCATGCGGCAAGCTGCACTTTATACTTTTCCTCACGTGCGACAGAAATGCAGTCTTCCAGCTAGCGGGAGTCGAACCGCCGACCCTTTCCCGCATTCCGTCTTGGACGCCTTCCTAATGCGTTTACGTCGTCGCCTCCCCTCGCTCATCCTAGGCCGCGGAAAAAGGATCACCGGCGGCAGGAATACGCCTCTTTGTTTTCAAGCACATCGCCTTCGCCGTCACCGCTCAATTACAGTTATTACCGGCACATTTTCTTTCTCATGTCTTTGATTTCTTCTTTAACGTGCCCCGCAGCAGCAGTGCCAGTTCCCCCCCTTATCAATAGCCCCGATAGCAGCAGCTTTCCCTCAGCACTAAAATGCCGTGCGGGAAAGCCCGTTCATCACGTCCGGGCACGGGCGTTGCCGCCACGGACGAGAACCGCCAACGTTCCCCCGCTCAGGCAGAGCTCTCCTCCCGTCCCGGGGCTGCGCTGCCGGTGTTAATAAAGGAACGGGGCCGGATGCTGAAGCGGCTCGAGGAGAAAGGCCCGACCAGAAAGGTTCGAGCGCCGGTGCAAGAAAAAGAGAAAGCAAAGATGCGCGCGCGTGTGTGTGTGCGTGCGCGCGCGCGTTGGGGGAGGGGGGACGCTCAAACACCGAGATATGGGACGGAGCAAGTCTGAACAACATGAGCGGTACTCCAGCGCCCAACTCTTTCATGGAACAGCTAAAAAAAGCAATGAAAGCTAGAGGGGATAAAGCGAGTGTTGAACAAAGGGCGCAATTTTGACGGAAAGAGGAGGACGGAGGAGACAGAGAAGGGAAAGAGTGAAAGTGAGAAAAAAAACGTAGCCGCGAGAAAAACAAATTAGGCACGCGAACAAGAGAATGAAAGATGGCGCGAACAGTCGTCGTCGTTTAAGTTATTTAGGCCTCCGCTACCGCAACTCCGGAAGTGCTGCTCCGGGAGGAGGTCGGTCATTAGTGACCTTTTATTCTCTGTTGTGGGATGTTTCCTTTTTTTCCCTATCGAACAAAGCAAAGACGGCGGCGAATAGCAGAAACGGAAAGACAAAGTGGGAGTGCGTATGAAAAAATTTCTCGGTTAAGAATAGTACAAGAAATTTAGACAAATAAACGGAATCTCTCAAGCAGACTGGTCTTTAAGAAGACACTCGTCTTCCTAAATTCCGTCGTATCTCGAATTTGTCCGGCAAAAAAGAACAGAAAATGAAAAGAAGGACAAATAATGTCCCGAAGGTAATGAGGAAAGAGAATACAAAGAAAATCTGCCGGGCCGTAGCGCCTGTAGCGACTAATGTGATCGAGGCAAAGCAGGCCGTGCTTTTAGCAAAGCCGCCCCTACTTTAGGATGAGAAATAATTCCCTGAAATGTATGACGGTGCGCCGCGGCGCACCTCAGTCGAAATGAACGTGAAGAGGGAAACGTGGAGCTTATTTGCAGCGAGAAGCCTGCGCACCGTGCCCGAGGCGCCGCCACAGGCCCGCCGACATTCAATGCCCTCTGAATCGAGAGCTGGAAGACATCGTCCACCGCGATCGAGAGCAAGCAGGCATCAGCCGCCGCTCGAGCAGCGCTCTGCCGAGAGGCCGGGCATCGCTTAGTGGTGTCCACTTAAAACGTGGAAGAGCAGAGGACTATAGCCGTGTATAGGCGAAAGAGTGCGGCCGTCTGAGCCGTGCCTTCGGCCGCCGTGGCCGGTGTAAACAAGCGACAAAACGCCGACCAGAAGGCGTTCAATGGCGAGCGCTGTCACGTAAGCAAATATGGCGGCGCTTATGGGCATGGTGTTGTAAAAGGCCTATAGGCTTTAGCCACAATACCGATCGAGCGCATAGATCGCTCAGTAGAAATACAGCAGGCATGCTTGGCTACGGAAACACTTGAGAACATTTACTTCTAGAAAAAAGAACGGTCAGTTGGGTGACTTGTCGTACGAACACGAAAACGGCATGAAACGATTCGTCGCCATGCAGAGAACGCGTAGCAATAGTCGGCAACCCTCCGAAACGCAGCGTAATCGGCCGTAAGCACATCACAGGTGAGCTGGGATGCGAGTGCCTCTGTCGTCCTTTGCCGTGCCATCGCCAAGTGCTATCTAACTTAACTGCCGCGCCCTCCGCCATATGCCGTTACGTTCCCCAATTTAGTAATGCCAAGATGATAGGGAAGAAATCAGGAGGAAGAATTGCATATTAAACAGACGCTTGTGACGGAGTTGGCACGCCTACAGACGACCGGCCGCTTTCTGAGCAGACGATCTTAGAGTGCCGGCTGATGCAGTCTTCACACCAGAAGACGATGAAGACTAGATTGAACTGTAGCTAAACTAATGCTACGCGTTCTCTGCATGGCGAGGAATCATTTGATGCCGTTTCCTTGCTCGTACGGAAAGGCTCCCAACCTACCGTTCTTTCTTCTAGAATACCAATTATTTTCTAGGCTTTCTTAATATCGAATGCCAAGACAATAGGGAAGAAATCAGGATGAAGAAATGGAGTCGGCCAGCAGGTCACGTGATGCGTAGAGCAGACAAGCGGTGGCCTATACTAGAGTAACAGAATGGATGCCAAGGGAAGGAATGCGAGGACGACAGAACATTGTAGGTGATGTGATCAGAAATTTCGCAGGATAGAATCGGACGATGGAAGACAATGGTGATTGGAAATCACTGTCCTGCATGCAGACTAGATACAGTGAACTGGATATAGATACGATGATGATGACGACGTTGTGGATAATGATATGTAAGGTGTTATGGCGCAAGGGCCAATCATGGCCAAAGAGCACCAAGCAATGGTGTAATGCACTCGATGATACTAATCATGACAAAGGGTAAAGTGACTCACAATGACAATGTAAAGTCGCTGTATAAGGGCCTGAAAAGAGTAATAAAAATGTATACGCATTAAAATGACTTTTAATATCTGCAAAGAACCTAAAAGACATGCTAAGAAGAAATGATATATACTGAAACCTACAAATGCCAGTGGCATTACTGCCTCACCGAGGCCCTTAAGTGCAAGGGCCTGCAGGCATGTACTCTACAAAAGGCCACAATCGCAGGAGCAGCAGCCTTTGGCAAGAGGCCGTGCTACGGAACTCTTGGGCCTATAATTTGCGATGAACTAACGTCCTGCATAAAGTTAAAAGCTTCTTTTCTGTCAAAACAACAACAACGACAACAAAACCGGGTAAGTACCAAGGAATATTGCTCTCGGTAAGCTAGAGGGAAATTCTTCTCCCCCTTTCAGCTTCCATTTCCCGACACTCCAGCAAGACGAGGAGGACGGGCAGTGTCTCGCCACATTTACAGCAGATGGAGCTTAACCACCGGCCAGCAGATGAGAGTGTACGCCATACGTATGGCCTATCCTAAGGCGGCAGGAAATGACCTCAATTCACCGTATTTTTCTTTTCACTGGTAATATATTTTCTAAACGAGGCTTAGCTAAATGATGTTTGTTGGAGGTTTCCGTGTCTCACATCCAATGCCAATAGCCTCAAAGTGTTTGCGCAAAAATGGCTTTAGGTCTGGGCAGGGATGCCTACTATGGAATAGTGGCCAGCTTACATTGCAATGAATGTGGTCAATTTCATCTCCAAGCGTGTTACCTTCGATGTCTCTGTGCCCAGGTACCCAACATAGTTTGACGTGCTCATTAAAACGTATATGCTGCGCACAGGACGGCAATATAGCTCACTGAGTACAGGATTTTTCTGTTTATGGAGTGACATTAGAGATTTCATGACATTTACAAAGTCTGCCAACATATTGGCATTTTGTAGCTTTATTTTATTGATTTGTTTAACAGCCGACAGAACTGCATAACCTTCTACAGTGAAGAGGCTTATTGCCTGGAGCAGGACGCTGAATTCCGAAAACGATGAGCCGACGGCTGCATACGAAACGCCGGCATGTGACTTCGAGGCAACTGCTTAAAATTCCTTGCAAGAGTACGTCGACTGAAGCTCTAGAACCCGCAGCTGCGGAGCATTTTTCGTTATTTCAACAAATGATGTGTCCCGTTGATGATTATGATGTGTCCCGTAACAAATCATGAGCGCCCGTTGCATCGATGAAGGCACGCAGCGTGGTGCAACAGCGTCTACGTATAAGGTTGTCGTACAGGTTCATGCAGCATTTTCTGTCACTACCCCCTGCTGTGTGCGACAATGCTTTGAGAATGTCCATTGTTTTAAGGTATCTGTGCTTAAGAGTTCTTAGGTGTGGAATGAAGGGCAGTACTTTGTCCGGAATAATGCCTGAAAATTTGTGTTCTGCTTCACAGGTATGGGCTGTCCATATAACACCTTATACTTATAACACATTGGGCTGTCCAGCACAGCAGCCTAATGCGCTACCCATTCTACCACAGACTACCCAGTGACCCAGGTGGGCGGAAAGAAAATTAGACACAAACATGGATAAAATTCAAATAGATAGTTGGCCCTCGGAATGGGCGCGAAGTACCTCAAGAATGTTAACGCACTAAAGCTACGTTAGCCCAGAGGGCCCTTTCCGGGCTCCGTGATTGCAGGGTTTGGCGCCCTCCAGAGAGCTGCGCCGATCCTTGAGCGTCTGGGACGCCGATGCCGTGGGCGATGTGTCCGTCGCCTCCCCCGCCCAATGCTCGCTCGCGGGTGTTTCTCCACGCAGTCCTAGATGTCGCAAAGCTCGAAGGACTGCTGGCTCTTCTTTGCTGGGTGGCGGGACCGCACTGGTTGAGTAGGGGGGGGGGGAGGGGGGACTGCCGCTGGTCCAATCTGCGGGGCCGAACGACCGCCGAGAGCCGTTGTGGCACTGCCGTGCCACTACGGAGACTGAAGGTCCCTGTAGAAGTAAGAGGCGTTTGCGCGCTCCTCTGAATGAAATGTTTTCTTTGACCTTGAGAGTATTGATTTCCTTTTTCTTCTCCCATGAAGGACAGGTGCGGGAATACGCAAGGTGTTCACCGTCAGAGCTTGCGCAGCGGGGTGGGTCAATGCAGTTGTCCGCACTGTGGTCGTGCGACGAGCACTTTGCCCAGATAGGACGGCTTTGGCAGCTCTGAGAGCCATGACTGAATCTTCAACACCTAAAACAGCGTCGTCGGTAAAGTATGTATGGTCTCGCGTGTATCTTGGTGTAGCCTGTTTCGATTTACTCGGGTAGTGTAGTTGTACAAAATGTCAGAATGAGGTGTTTAGTTCGGATTTCCTCGCCGCGTTTGATTTTGATGCGCTGTACGCTTGTCACCTTTCCAGCCGTCAAGGAGCTCTGTCTTACTCAAACCAAGCAGCTGCTGCCGTGATACTCGTCCTTACGTGCTGTTCAAGGAATGATGAGGAGCAACTGAGATGTTACCAAATGAAACGAAATTTGTCAGTTTGTCTTGTTAGACTTTATCATGGCCTTCAAGAAGAACGTCACCACTGTCCATTTTCGTAGCCTTTTATCCAGGGCCCGGTGCGTCTGCAAGGCATTTCGGTACAAGGACGTAGTAGTGTTTTTACGATCTTGTCAGGGGATTCGCTGTGAATCACGCGAACGCGTCAATAAATTTCTTTGGGTTTGGTGAAGAAGTTTACGGATTCATCGGTGCACCCTCTTACTGCAAGAGGGCGGATCGGACAGTCGGGGGAGTTCAATTCAATTCTTTATTTGCAGACATGGAACATACAGAAATACCAGAACTGGTTGGACCCATAGCCACAGGCTAGTTGCGGGTCCCATGAAAAATGAATAACAATTGCAAGTACAAAGCAAATAAAATACATCACGTGCAACGTCTACCTCGAGGGGAAGCCGATACCGGAAAAGACGCTCATCAGAATCCTGGGGATGTGGATACAGTCAAACCAACGCTGCACCCACACCCTCGCCCTACTCAAGGCATCCACCCTACAAGTGGCCCGCATGATCACGCGCATCTCACACAGACGCCATGGTATGCGAGAGGAGGACACACTCAAGCTGGTCAGAAGCTTGGTCGTCAGCCGAGTGGCATACAGCCTTCCATTCTACAATCCCATCAAGAGTGAGGTACAACAGGCGGACGCGATTCTACGCAAAGCCTACAAAACCGCACTCTACCTTCCCCACAACACCTCAACCGAAAAGCTCCTAGCCTTAGGACTACACAACACCTTCGACGAATTGAAAGAGGCGCAACTAGTCTCCCAACAACGCAGACTACAGCAGACACCATCTGGCTGGGAGCTCCTGAAGAAATTAGGCTGCGCCGATCAACTTCAAGAGATACAGAGGACCGAAACAATTCCGGACGAGTATCGCAACACACTAAAAGTAGCGCCCATACCCCGAAACATGGATCCCAACTTCCACAAAGCACGCAGAGAAGCGAGGGCTGAATACCTACAAAAGACACTAGCACCCCAAGAAACGACGGTATACGTGGACGCAGCCACATACGCCAGAGCAGCTGGGCAGAGCAACAGCAACGCGGTAGCAACGGTGATTGATTCGAACCTACGCGAGATAACCAGCGCATCACTACAAGGCTGTACGATAGTCGAGGCTGAAGAAGCGGCCGTCGCTCTAGCGGCAGCGGAGGGATATCGGTCTAAACGGTCTCTAACAATCATTACAGACTCGCAAACAGCGTGCCGCAACTACCTACGCGGCAGAATAGGGAACGGAGCGCTCCGCATACTCCGCTCCGGAGACCACATAACAGCACGACAAACAAAAGAAGAACGAATTAGGCATACGATAGTATGGGCGCCGGGACACACGGGAGTGGCAGGGAACCAAGAGGCGGACAGGATAGCTCGAGGGTATACTTATTACCGAGCATCCAACGTAGGCGACCTCGAGGAGACCGAACCTGTACCCCAAGACTATTCGGCGATACTATAGATTACTACAAGGGCTGCAGAAAGCGGTATCCACCACCGCACAACTCACTTAGCAGAGAGGACTCTGTCGCGTGGAGGCAGCTACAAACGGGCTCGTACCCGAACTTAAACGTACTCAACAAAATTTATCCCACACAATACAATGACAAATGCCCCTGGTGCCACGAAACACCCACGCTGTACCACATAACGTGGGCATGCCAGAAGGTAGACGTGGTACCCGTTATACCAAACCCGAGTGCGGAGCAATGGGAGGGAGTGCTCTCCAGCGATCGCCAGGTCGACTAAGAAGGTCTGATTCGGCGAGCACAACTGGCAGCAGCATCCAGCGGAGCCCTGGACTAAGGGCAACCGACCGTTGTGCTGGAAGATGGACGATTCCATCTGAAGACCGCAGAAGACCAGCGAATCTAGAGCTAATAATGTTTTTCACTCACTCACTCACTCACACTCGCATACCATTAGGTTGCACGAGCGCACACAATGAAATGCGAAACAGTGAAAAGAATCTTGTACTGTTAAACCTGTCCAAGTAAACACAATACACTAGTTAGGAGGATTAGGAGTCAGGAGGAGTTTCTGATTCGGCCGTAAAGATTTAACCGATTTCGGCAACGGTGCCGGCCGCCCACCGCGGAGCCCGACAAGTAGACGCGACCGGATATGTGCAAAACAAGGCCTGCCAACGCCAGCTGTAAACTACTACAACCAAATGTGTTATACCAAGTTTGATTACCCGACACAAGGTTAACACTTGCTGCCTGGAAGATCGGAATTAATACAGAAGTGAGTAGAAGACAGGAAATATTGAAAGTGAGAGAGAACGAGGAAGTCTGGAGAGTAGGGCAGGGAAAGGCAACAACCCATTTCCCCCGGGCGGGTCAGTCCAGAGTTGCCGTTTACGTGAAACGGAGGAAGGGGTACGCTGCCCCCGCCGAGGAGCCTTAAAGGTCCAAAAACTCGGCAGACGACGTTGTAGCATATGAAACAGCTAACGTGCACAAAGATGGGCGAGCATCGAGCAACTTCGCGTTGCAAGACAAAAAAAAATGCAGCTAATATTTACGAACAAGAATGAAGATTGACAGACGAGGCGTCAACATTCCGACTTTCCAGTGTCACGGCAAAGCGCCCGCTCCTCTACAGACGGGAAGATGCTCAAGACGAAAGCTCGGAGCTGTGCGCCATATCGCGCCGCACGGTGGTTCTGGACGCCTTGGTGGCGGCGTTCCCACGAAGCTTACGTCAAATCTCGGAGGCGTCAACAAAAGAGCCCTTCGCGCGATAATGTCGTCGAGATTGTTTACAGCGCAGCCGGCAGGTGCTCGAAGCGCTCCCCTGCAGCAGCTCACGCACGCCCGTGCAACGCAGCGCCGCTACCAGACGTGATGGAATTGTTTCGGGGAGCGAGTGCTGACACGAAGGCGGTGGCGTTGCTTGGAGACGACCAAGAGAAAACGCGGCCTTTCAAGAGAGCTTTCCTTTGGCTACTTCCCATCGCTATCGCTACATTCGCTAAAGTTTTTTGTAGAGGCGGACGAGTGTTAGAAATTTCGTACACAAATCAAATAGCCCCTACTATTAGAAAATTCACTATTCGAAGTTATCAGAAATTCGTTTCTATTGAAATATAAGGGATAACAAGTTAAAAAAGAACTGTTGGAGTCTTGAGGGAGGGAGGGAGGGAGGGAGGGAGGGAGGGATGGAGGGAGGGAGGGACGACAGTTCCGAACGATTCTCCAGAGGTGCACATTTGGACCACACTGAGCCACGGAGGTCTGTTTTCGTAATTCGTATAGAATAGCGGCACGTTCGTGTAGACACCATTATCAGTCTCAAAAGGGCGCGTATAATGAAGGAACGGTGGACGGGATGTGCGCGTCTTCATAATGAACCTAATGATACGCAACCTTATATTGTCTTGTCCTTTAATTAAGGAAACAAGCTCTTACTCCCGCTATAGGGTGCCTGGGAAGGCGGCCCCGCCGTCTTTGAAAGGCAAACACAACGCATACTAAGGCGAAACTAAGCACCTTCCAATTACAAGCGTTCCTCGCGCCATTCGAGGACTTATTCTAATATAAGGATTAGAGAGCCTCGCGCCATATCAGTTGTCGACATGTTCCGTGCGACAGTCTCCTTTAGGTTGTGTGTCAACTTTTGATATTTAGAGATCGTCTGATTTATTGCTGTGCCTCCTCGATGGGATAACGAATGCGCACTTTATCACCTTATGTAACAAAATGGCGTCGATAACGCTTACACGTACATTATTGTCTATACATAAGTGCGTTCTATTGCTGATTTGCTTACACGTTCGGATAAGTGAGAACGTATGTGCACTTTAAGATTACTGCAACCGTTCATGATCGAAACAGAACGAAATCGGAATGACCTGTTCACCATAATAAAAGGGCACATTTCCGCATGCCTTGTATTTTGCGCGTAGCAATCTTTATAGTCAATATTGAAAAGGCAGTCTGGCTGACAGAGTCGTGACTTGGAGATCTTCTTCCGCACTACCTTCGAAGCTTTGCAGTGTACAGCAAATGGTAACCATTTATACAAAGTAAGAGTCGATTCCAAGCAGCCTCCTTTATTTCGAGGGTCTGAGATTTAGAAGAAAAGAAAACATTGCGCTAAAATCAGAGCGACCTTGGTGATTACGAATTAATCCTTTGCTGAGACATATATAACTAAACAAACAACTGCCCTAGAGCTTGTGCTGACAACGTTTACCCGGCATTTGCGAGATACGCGCAGTATAGTAATACGCCCAAGCCATTTGCCTGAAGCCTAAGTTCCTTGCGATTCTCTGCTTCCGGCAGCAGAATTTATCGTCACAGCCTTCGAACTGGTCGCTGGAATACATCACTGTGTTAACACACTTTCCAACGGCTACTGGCCGCTTCTGTAGACGGAGCTGTATGCATTTCAGGGCCGAGAGCACTGTTCCATTTACATATTTGAAATATATAACCGTCAACAGGCACGTGAATATTCTTGAGTAGTGGCGAAAAGCGGTCAAACAAGGCTTCGCTAGCTCAATTTTTCAGCGCCGTTTTAACCGCTGACCCCAGTTTGTTCTCGCTCGCGGAGCGGGTTTCTCCGCACTATTAAATGTGACGGCGAACCGGCCATTATACGGAGACACATTCAATGCGTATATCTGCCGGCAGCTGTGCATGTACGCTGTTTGGCCTGAACACTTCCCTCCAATATCTTCCCACTCGTTGATTAAAACTCGCTTTCGCGACCAGAAAGCGACCGCTTTAGAAACTCGTTTATCCGTGCTCAGTTCGAATGTCGGGCCACGGGGCAGCGCTAATCGTGCAGATCGTGCAGCTGTCCGAGCGAGAGCGTTTGTCGGCGGAGTTTGACGACCGGTTCAGACGGGCGAGTCGAGCCCGATCCGGAAACGACTCATCCACTTGGCTTCATTGGCGATCCTGCAGGCAACACTGGGGCCACGTGCGAGAGACACCGCAGCAGCGCGCAATGGCCGCACGTGGCGTTGCGCGGCTGAACTCCATTTCGCGGCTTGAACCTCGGCTGCGGCGCGGCCGCATTTCGATGGCGGAGAAATGGAAAAACGCCCGTGCACTCAGATTCATGTGTGCGTCGAGAAACCCTAGGAGGCCAAGATTGGTCCGGAGTCCCTCACTGTGGCGCGCTTCGTAATAATATCGTTGTTTGGGCACGTAAAACCCCAGAATTTAATTTTCAGAGCTCCAGAATAATGTCGGCCACCTGTGGTTCCTTAAGGTGCACCTAAATCTAGGTACCACGAGCTTTATTTTTTAATTTAGCTTCCGTGGAATTGCCATTGCAACGGTCGGGTTCGAACGCACGACCTAGTTCTCAGCAGCACAACGCCACAGTCACTGAGCCACCGTGAAAAAGCCCAGAAACCACTTCCTTGTGCGCTGTCTGTGAGTTCAGGTCCCAAAAAGTAAAGCACACATAAGTACGCTGTGCCGATGACTAGCCCTTGCACTGTCGGGAAACATAATGGAACAAATAAGAGAGAGAGAGAGCACTGAATTTCACTATACTTATTCGCCTCAGGCCAGTCAGGTGAAGGCGATACCTCGCACGCGCGGACCGCGATGATGCCAGCCCATTCTTCTGAAAGGAGCTCGCAAGCACGACCTTCACATAATGCGCCCTTGTCGCCGCAGCGCGCAGCGGCGCTGCCAACTCGGGCCCCAGCCTCGCTTGCCACGTACGCGGTGTCAGGATTGGGGGCTCAATCCCGTCGCTCGTGATTAATAATAATAATAATACTTTATTGATGACTTGAGAAATATACAGTGCAAGAATCGGGCCTGCCAAAGCCACAGTGGGCTTGAACGGCAGTGCCTGGCAGACAGCGACAGAGCCATCAGTAACTCGTTATTAAACAATAGTGAGAAAAAAACACACACATACACTCACATGACAGGCTTCCAATCATGCATTCATGTGTCTAAGAGCCTTTCTAAGACCATATTTTGTTTTCACATCTTGTACGGTTTGAGGAAGTAGATTAAACATTGCTGGGACATAGTAGTTACGAAGTCTTCGACCATATCTCGTCTTACAGCGGGGTGTAATGTAAGGATTCTTTGGTCTCAGGGAACGGACAGGCACATAAGGAATTTTATACTGACTTAACCAAAAATGTTTTAAGATAACAGTTTCAAGCAGCAAAGAATTGAAATCAGGTAAAGACAAAGTTTTGAACACATCAGATTTGGGGGAGACATCATAAGCAACATGCTTCAGAATGCCACGAAGGACGGAGTTGACCCGGCTCACCAAATGTTGAGCGCCATGACCATATGTAGATATCCCATACCGGATTACACTGTAGCATAAGGCATGTACTACAAGCTTTCGGACAGACAATGGCATGTAAAATTTTATGTTATACAAAACACAAGACACTGCGCGAAGTTTTTGACAAATATATGCGAAATGAGAATTCCAGGATAAATCACTGTCAAAAAAGACACCAAGGTATTTAATTGAACAAGCGTATTGCACAGGGGCACACGAACAGGGATTGCAATGTGATGTGTGCAAATATAACGGGGAGGATAGGGTAACTTTCTTGACAGGGTTGTAGAAACAGATTAGTTGGGTTTTGGACGCATTTATATGGACTACATTATTCTGAAACCAGTCCATCACTCTTGTTGTTGCCATTTGTAAAGAAGAGATGGCGTCAGTGTAACTTCGAGCGTATGAAACAAGGACAGTGTCATCAGCATACTGATATAATTTGACGTTCACAACATTAGATAAATCATTAAAATATAAGTTAAATAATAACGGACTTAAAATTGAACCCTGGGGGACGCCAGCTTTAATTTCGGTCAGGCTGCTACGAAATTTTCCAATAGACACAAGTTGTTGCCTATGAGATAAGAAGTTTTTCAGAAGCCGCAAAAACGCACCCCGAAAGCCCAGCAAAGAAAGTTTGGTTAGCAGTATACTATGGCAGACGCTGTCAAACGCTTTGCGGACGTCTAGAAACAGTGCACAAGCAATCTGATTGTGTTCAAACGCAGAGTTTAGTGTATCGGAAAAATCTTCGAGCAGCAACTGCGTACCCCGATTCGGCACAAAACCATACTGGCTAGGAGATAACACGCCATGATTGCTTAAAAAGCTGCTCATTGTCTTGAGCAGATGTTTTTCCAATATCTGCCCAATGCATGAAAGGATAGAAATAGGCCGGTAGTTTTCAATATTGTTGCGTGCGCCACTTTTAAAAAGAGGAATGACCAGCGCATTCTTCAGATTATCGGGAATGATACCAGTGGTAATAATATTGTTTAAAATGAGTAGTAGCACATCTTTTATTGCTTCGAAAGTTCTGCGCAGCTCTAATATTGAAACACCATCAATTCCAGGAGATTTATTTGGTTTTAGACTGAAAAGGATTGATTTGAGGTCATGTTCCGAAAACATGGGAAGAAGGGCGGATTCTGAAATACTAGTTTGCAATGTGCAAGTATCTGGATGAGGTCTCGCTACACCAGACACTTTTGAAAAAAATGAGTTAAAATCATTGAGTTAATTCGTTGTCAAGATTGGATTCCCGCATGAATTAGAAGGTAGCTGGCCCATGCCGTCGTCCAACTTATCCATGCTGAGGACGTTGATGAAGGGAAGGTCTGCTTCTCATCGAGAACGAGGAATATGGGTTTATGTACCGTATTTATATCAGTCTAACATGACTGCTCAAGAGAAGTGTGTCGTGCATCCGCACAACAGCAGTTTTTCAACACTCGGTCCTCCGGCCATACAAGGCGGCGAACGTTCGTTTCGTCGGCGCAAACTAGCGGCCTCCCGCAGGACGGCCTACGCACACAAAGGCACACACGTTCCAATGTCCCGAGCCGATGTCAGAGGGGCCCCGTAGCACTCGGAGCCGTTCCGGGTAGCGCGTTGGGGAGTTTGGGAACAATAGCTGGCCCGCCCAACTCATTCCGTCACAAAGTCGATTTAGTCACGCTGTGGCTAGAAGTTGGCGGCGAAGCTCCCGGTATGTTGCCCTCATAGTCGTAAGCGGGTGGCAATCCTGCACTGCAGCTGGCCATTCTTAAAAGCGGAGAGACGAAGGCTCCGTCGACGACGATCACCGATGGCGCGTCCCTCTGAATCGGGCTGGTGGAAGTCACATGGCCTGCGTGAGCTATTCGCTTACCTGGCACATCGCGTGCCTCTGCTTTATCTTGTGACGTTAATTATTCATCCCGCGACAATCCCATCTCATTCAGCCTATCCTTGCTTTATCCTGTACCTTACCTATACCTGCGACCGATACCGTGCTCGTCTCTTACCGGATATTTTTTGTAATTTATTTTTATTTCTCTCTATATACATAAACTAAACGTACCTTTCTAGTCTACAGCGCTGACAACTTAAGCTCCCGTCAGTTTCGAACACCAGGGCTTCTGGAAGATTCACGTTCTTTCCAGTTCAGGCTCGGTAAATAAATATTTTCGCAATCCACTGTCCGCTAAAATGTGCCAGATCGGTTCCGGAACCGCGCTCCGCTCCGAGCGCCGCCACCTGAATAGAAAGCAAATGAGTACAGCAGTAGTTCGGCCAATGTGTTCCCCGGTGTCGACTCGCACAGTCCGCTCCAGATCTACCAACGAGACCGCGCACGCCACGCTGCGTGACCGCGAGTCGAATCAGTGTTTTGACCGCTTCGATCTATGCCACCCAAATTCATAATAACAACGATCGAAACATCATACGCGTCGGACTGTCGAATCGATAGGCTATATACCGCTCGCCTTCATCGACCGCTCGAACTCGCGTCTTGGGGTGCGCGCATACGCACCCCAAGATGCCGTAAGAGGCGACAATGAGGTAGTGAACGGCGTAGAAAGAAGGCCCAACAAAACAGAAGCGCTATAGGAGAGCAACCCACAGCGCTCGACGTTCATTACCTAACGTTGCTGGCTTAGCACGTTTGTGTCCCATTATGAACTACTGAATAAAAACAATTTAGTAGCAGCAGATTGGCGGCCACATACTGCGAATGAGATTATACCGGCAGGAATCTCTCTGCAGAGTGCGCGTAGTTCCGGTAGCTTCGTATGCGCTATGCTTTCGACGTTTCGTTCGCACTGAAGCGAGACATGCATGAAGGTCAATTCGCCTTGCTGCTGCCGCAATTCCTCACTCCAGAATTTCCAAAGACAGTGTCCTCTGTCGTCGAGCGAGATGTGTTGGTGTGTATGTATATCTATTGGCGGGAACGGCGCGTTCCCTTAGTCCCCGCCAGCAGGCCACAGATCTGGCCGGCCACGCCCCAAGAACGTCCAGCTGAGCCTCGAAGCACCGCTCGCGCTCACGAGTCACTTTGTCCTCCACTTGCTCGACTGTTGGCTCCGATTCCGGAGTTCCCGTACTGTCCCTCCCTATGCGAAGGCGATGATGGCACTGGCCCACGGTGGATTGCAGCGACGGCACCGGAGCCGCGGCGGCGGGAAAGCCTTGCAGATTGCTGCACCGAACGAGGATCAGCGGAGCAGGCAACGCCTGAATCACCAAGGTCTTCCAAGAACCCGAAGGCCCTAAACATGGCTGCCTTCCAAGACGTACGCTTCGCGAAGATGCGGCAGACGAGGTGGTGGAGCCTCCGTGTTGTCGAGGGCTTGCAGGAACCAGACGTTGTCAGGATTGGGGGCTCAATCCCATCGTCCGTGGTCCTTTGCCAAGATTGGAGTACGGCATGAATTCGAAGGTAGCTGGCCCATGCCGTCGTCCAACTTATTTACGCTGAGATCGTTGATGAAGTGAAGAACTGTTTCTCATCGAGAACGAGGAAAAGGGTTTATTTACAGAAATTAAATCAGTCTAACATGACTGCTTGAGAAAAAGAGTAACAGTCCAACATGACTGCATGAGAGAAGTGACTCAGTCTAACATGCCTGCTCAAGAGAAGTGTCCTCAGCATTCGCACAACCACAGTTTTTATACACTCGATCCGCCGGTCCTACGACGCGGCGACTGTTCGTTTACTCATCACCAACGCGCCGCTGCTCTGCAGAACAGTTTACGTACACAAAGGCAACCGCGCTCTGATGCCCGACGACGGCGTTGGCGGGTGCCATTCCGGGAACTATCGTTGCCGCTCGAGAGTCGCTCGTTGTTCCGTGCCACTCCGAACCGTGAGAAGCACAAAAATACGTCGTTCCCGCGACAGCTTGTCCATGCGTGTCAAATCAGCTCCGCGTTGGGGAACTCCGGAATCATTGTTCACGCACCGAACTAGTTCCGTCACAATGTCGAAGGGGCTGGAGGAAGGCGGCGGATTCCAACGCAAAGGCCGCTTCTTTGAACGCCTCCCAGCTGCAGCGACGGAGAGGGAGAGGTGCGCGTCTTGCACCCCTTGTCGTAATCGGGTGGCAAGGTGGCAATCTTGCTTAGCGGCTCGCTATTCTTAACAACGTCCATAAACCATTCCCGGAGGCACACCTGGTCCGGTCTTCCCCCTCGACCTAGTTCTGACGAGTGCACGCTGCACGTCGCCGGAAGTAGCAGCCACCCGCTCGCTGCCATTCCACCTTACAGAGACCACACGGCCCCACACCACGCCGTTAACAGGAAAGGAATATCGCAGATGATGATGATAGTCGCTCGAACGGTGCCGTTTACACTACCGCTGTCAACTCACCTCGAGCGCCCCAGAGGTTCTGATCGCAGCCGTCGTTGAGCTCCTCTTTTTCGGCATCGCCGTCATCTTCGTCTTACCTGCCGCTGCCGCCGGCTGGCGCCGAGGAACCGCCGCATGAGTCCGAGACTTCGCCTCCTCGGGCTCGGACAAGGACGACGCGTCGCTCGATCTTGTTCTCGGCTTCGCTACCCGACGACTGAATCTTCCGAGCCCTCGTTCTCTTCGACAGCTTGCATGTGCGTGACTTGGCGGCTCCCTTACCTTCAGCGGTACAGTCGTCGTCACTCTCCGAGGTCTCCGAGTCGCTGGACGCGGCCACGTCGCCGGGTTTGGAGCCACAAGTGGTCTCCGTGCTTCCACAACGTAACCCCACGGTCGTCGGTCCCGACGCTGTGAAGCTGCCCAACGACGTAAGATCCAAGATTTCCATACACCGGATGCCGCGCACTATGCATCCGACCTACAACGAAGGACGAAGACGAGCCAGGGGTAAGCTTTGGTCGCCAGCGTCAGCTTGGACAAGGATCGAACATGCTTAGTAGACACTGCTTCGTACGCTCAAAAAGAAGCCTTCTCCTCAGTGGTCATCGACTGTGATTCCAAGGTTCTCAGATGTGCTACTATCCGCACTTCTAGTTCCAGCGTTGCAGAGCAGGTTACAATTGCTCTCGCATTGACGGATGGTGTACATGACACGATTTATTCAGACTCCGAGGCCACTATCAGGGCCTTTCAGATGGGAATGGCGGCTCCCCAGGCGTATCATCTAAAATGCTAAAGACCCCAAGCATCACTCATGGGCCTGGTTCCTTGCGCATTTCCTGCGGTTCCCTACGCACCTTGGAACCAGTGATGGTGCCTCACTCAACCCCAACGAGAAGGCGCATTGGGCTGCACGAGGTTTGACTGACCGTACGCCGGGTAACGCGTCGTCTCCTGGACGACCCGAGCCTCTCTGCTCGTACAAGAAGACATGCAAGCATAATTATCTCTATAGAAGACTCCTGCCTTTGCCGCACTCCCGCTGTGCAGGGCACAGGCAGTCACTGTCACACTTCTACAAACAAGCACTTACCCGAGCCCTGCGGCACTGCACACAGTGTACCCCGAACGGTTCCCAAGCCCGGACTGCCCCCTGTGTGGTAGTTATGCGGGCTTGCAGCATGTCCTGGGGGCTGCGCCTCTGCCGGTCTTCCTTTCACCCAAGAGGAAATGAATAATCTTATTAAGGCCCAGGACCAGACCTCAAATCCTGGCAGTCCAGAGGGCCCGCGAGAGGGACGTCAGGTTTCACCTGATGGTCCTCGAGTGGGCCTAGCCAGGTGATGTTGAGTTTACTCACGTCTATTGTGGGCTGAATAAAGTTGTCTCACTCACTCACTCACTCACTCACTCACTCACTCACTCACTCACTCACTCACTCACTCACTCACTCACTCACTCACTCCACAACTTGCATTCTGCAGTCGTCGTCGTCGCCGTGAGGTTCCGTATGAGTGAAAGCTTGCGAGGGTGAGCCGGCGAACGCGGTTCGATCTCGCGAGCGGGGAACGCGGCCTGGATGCGTGCCCTCTTCTGCGGCGCGCGAGGCAAGGGGGGTCAGGCGAGGGAGGAGGGGGCGTTCTCCGGCGGCCGCTACGGACCTACGGTGCCTCGATGTTTTCCTCGCCCGCCGCTCCGCACAGAGTGGAGACAAGCGCGGCGTCTACTACGGCGTCGGCGACGCGAATCGCGGACGCTGTAGTAGGCGCCTTTGACGGACGCCGTATGGACGCGTTGCCGGCGCTTGTGGTTCTTGAAAGCGGTCGATCTGCGCCGTGGCTGAAGCGCGGGTCCGCGCGGGCCTCATCTTCAAAGCGATCTGCAATGTTTGCAGAGCGCGCGTAGTGCCGGTAGCTTCGTATGCGCTGTGCTTTCGACGTTTCGTTCGCACTGATGCGAGACATGCATGAAGACCAATTCGCTTGCTGCTGCCGCGATTCCTCATTCCAGAATTTCTACAGACAGCTCCCGCTGTCATCTAGCGAGATGTGCTCATGTTTGCCTGTGCGCGCGTGACACCTTGCTCGTTAATTTAGTTAAAACACGTTGATGGGCTAGTTGGTTTGAATCCATGATTGAATGTGTAAGCGCGACTGAACAAGGACGCAGAAAGAAGCAGACTCACAACGAGAGCGCTGTCTCCGTGTGTCTGTTTCTTTCTACGTATTCTTTAAGTCACGCTTACATATTCTATCATTGCTAATTTAGTTAGTAACCAAATGCTTACAAGTTTACACGACCGATAAAGCTACTATAGTTACTTCGTACAGCTATCTACTCTAATCGGTGGTTCGCCTTTCCGGAGGAGCTGAGAATTTGTTTATCCCCACGCCCACGGACAATTGTTCAAGAAACGCTTGCCTACTTCAACTGCAACACTCGAAACATTGCGGGAAAAACAACAAGAAACAGCAAAACTAATGACGTTTATAAGGCGACACCCACGCATTTTCTTCGTACTAAATATACGAAGGGAATGTACATTGCGAGTCTTCGCAGCGGTTGAGTAAAACGGGGAGTGAAAAAAAAAAGCAAGCAACTGCGTGCTTGTAGTGTGACAAGGAAAGCTCAGAAGAATTCGAGGCTGCGTAGATGCGCCTAACGTACGCGCAGCCACACGCCAAGTAGTGCTGCGAAAATCAAAACACGAGAGAGAGAGAGAGAGAGAGAGAGATCACCTGTAAGAGAGACAGGATGCATGCGATGCTTGTCCCAGTGAAGAAAAACACCGCCGTCAAGTCGGGCACCCGTCCTTACCGGCCGCGTATTACGCGACTTCCCTTCCATCGACGCCGCGTACGCATCTGGCGCCGGCGGACGCACAACGCGTTGCTATGTTTTAAAGGGAGAGCCTGGGAAGTAAACACGCGCAGACCATCGCGAAGATAAAGCGGACACGGAGGACGAAGGGAACGAACCGTGAACATTTCTGTCTGCATGGATGGATGAATGCTACGAGCGTCCCCTTCGAAACGGGCTGGTGGGTTGCGCCACCAAGCTCTCATTCTATGTGCTGGAAAGAGAGCGTCCTCTGGCGACGGAAATGCACGGGCCACGATTGCGGTCTTCGCATAGAAAGAAACAGAAAATGAGGAAGGGAAGAAAACGTAACAGGATAGAGAAAGTGAAGCGAACGAAGAATGATTCAAAACGAAAGGTGAACAAGAAGAACATGTTAAACCTCCACGTGAATTTTCTCTCTTTTATCTGCCAGTTTGCGATGTCAATGCAAGCCGTCGTCGGCTTATTTACCGCGTCTGCCTCCGGTGAATACCTCAGCGTGACGTTCACTGCCTGTACAGTATGTGCTGCGCGCACCTTTCTTTCCTCTGCACGACGTTCGTGAGGCTAAGCCGATGCTCTCAAAAGAAAAAGAAAAAGGCGAAGCGGAAACTTGAGCGTCGGCGCGGCCCCGTTCACTTCGCAGCGGTGAAACGCCGCTCGAGGGTTCCTTCCCGTCGTGCGTCGACGACGAGAGACGAAGGCTATTCATGAGTGCGAGCGCTGCTGCCGGGCTCTCGCGGAAAAAATGCGGGTCTATTTATTTATCAACTTAACAAGAAGTGCGCGCCTGGCAGACGTCGCCAGGTCAGCTTCGATGCACGATCTGACACCCTGCTCCTCCGCTTTTCTCCTCGCTGTTGCCGTCTTTCATGCGCATTCGCTCTTTCATCTTCCGCTTCGCTGTGCTCGTCCGCCCGGCTACGAAGACGCCGAGGGACGACGACGACGCTCGCCGCAGAAACGCGCGCGCAAGAGCTGCGCTCTAAAACAAAACACCACACGCACGTTTCATATGCCGGAATCCTTGAATGCGTTCCAGTTCACGTTCCGCCCTCCGTCTACCTCTTGCTCTAGAGGTAACAGATACGTCCCGATGGCGCAGCCAAAAGAAGTGATCTGGCTTCTTATTACATCGTTCGGTGGCATGCCTGCGGCTTCGTTGCCGACTCGGTCATCGATCACTCTTCGAGTCCCGTGAAGAGCGACGACGTTTCCCGAGCGCAAAGTCCCTTACACGTCTGGCGGCCACAACAATATGTGCGCACCATTTTGGCCAAGCACACAAATAAAGATAAAAAAAACAAGGAAGACGGGAGAGAAAGATAGCGCTAATATGGCAAAACCAAAAATGGCCGCGCAAGACCCACTTCCGCGGCCAAGTTATGGAGCAACAAGTGAAGTGCTCGAGTCTTTGCCGGAAGAGTGATGCAGAAATTTGAAGCCCCGCGACGTCCCCAGCCGGGAGAACGTTTTTCTGCGTTTGCGTGTGCTGCGCGCGTCTGTATGTGTTTCCTGCAGTGTGTCGTGAAGCGGGATTAAGGCGCGCTCTCAAGTTTCCCGCCGTCCTGTGAACGCCGACGGAATACAGACCCGCTACGGCGCGTGAGATTGTGCCGAAGGGCAAAGGACTTACACCGCCCCTGAGAGGTCGCGTTTCTTTCTCTCAATAAAGAAAGGAACAGGCAGTACGAATCAAAAGAAAACAAACAAAAAGCGGCACGGCCTTTGCAATGCAACTCGAAAGAATAAAAGATTCGCATTTTCAAACGGAAGAAAGCCCGAAATTTCAACGCAATGTAGAAAATAAAAGCCTGTTATACGCTGCATTGTGTAGAACGAGACAAGAAAACGATAAAACAGAACCCAGTGGCAGCCGGTTCTCTTTAGCACGAAGTATGCAACTTGAACGTTTCGTAAGAAGGGTGCACCACTGAGAAGAACTGCCGCATCCCTGCGCCTGCGGTGCAACCGCTGCATGGCACGCGCCGTGTAGGATGGTCGATGTACACTACTCGATGTAAACACGCTTTGCCGCTTCTCTTCAAGCGAGAAACTTGCTGTTCGCTGTAACAGCGCGATATATACGCCGTTCACTGAAGCAAAAATATTTACCTTAAAATAACTATAATACGCCGTCACCTACTCCAGTCTACCCGCAGTGTCTTTTGCATCGAGCTAAGACTAATTGGATGTATCGTACATGCAGCACATATGAAGAAAAAAAGTAGCACTTGGACTCTGAACTGAGAGTGTGAGAAAGAACTTCATCGCTGATGGGAATCAAACCCGCAACCACTCTACGACGATGCGTGTCACATGAAGGCCACGAAATCACCAGCAATACTTGGCATCTCAATTTAAAACAAGCAAGATAATATTCATCTATGTTTCGCTTGACTATAGCGTCTGTTCCCTTTGCGCTATTGTCGTACCAAGCAATGATAATGATGGTGATGGCAGTGGTCCTTGTTAGATATGGAGCTGTTTCCTGCGATTACTTCGAGTTCCCCAAACCACTTCGAGTCGCAGCACAGCTAATTGAGGAATGCCGAAGCAGGAAAGCACATTCCAGAGGAGCGGCCGAACAAACAAGTTTAAGGCAACAAGTTCACGTGCCAACAAGTTCGTGCGCCGCCGGGATTAGCAGGTGGGCCTCGGACAATGGAGCATGAGCAGCCCTCCCCTTCTCCTCGTTAGAAGTGCATTGCCAGTCTGCGAGGCAAGACCGCAGAGAGCCGCCAGGTGTGACACCGCGACACGGGCGCCTACCATTGGCTGAAAGTGGCGTCATCGGAGCGGACTCTCCCATTGGTCAAACATGACGTGACTTACAGTGCTCGAAGGGTTTATAAGAAGCCTTCCAGAGAGACCTGAGCATTCTGGGACATGCCCTGATTCCCTGATTCACCTCTCTCGAACTTCTTGCCGCGGGCCGCAGCGTCCGAGTTGCTGCCGGCCCGTAATGACTGTACGAATGTTACTGGACGCTCACCGTCCCTGTACATAATGTAGAATAAATACTCCCAAGTTTTGGGTTTCCATCCCGACGTCCGTCCTCCAACCCCTACATCCTCTGCTTTGAATTTGAAAAGAAACATTTACAGTTTACTGGCAAGTATAGCGTGCTTCTCCTCACGAAGCGTCTTTTTGCGGGAAAGCCGGATTTACCGGGGCCCTCCACAAGTGGGCCTTCAATGTCGTCTGCAAACAACGTCGAAATTTGTTTGTACACAAGGCGATCGCTTGCCAAACAAACGCTACGAGCCGAGTTGAGCTACAGATGAGTAGGGACGCAGAGTGTGTGTGTGTGTGTGTGTGTGTGTGTGTGTGTGTGTGTGTGTGTGTGTGTGTGTGTGTGTGTCGTTTCTTTTGCTTTTTTAGGCGAAAGCTTTACTGGCCGCGAACTTGCGATGTCGCCGCGCGCCTCCCCGCGGATATTTCTCTCTCTCACGCTACCTAGTCACTACTGCGCATGCGCCACTAGTAGCACCGAGCCACAGGTGTTCCGCCGCTGCGCAGCGCCGCGCCTTACTCCGCCGCCGTTTGGTATGACGCCACACCGCGTTCCGCGTCGTTGCCCTCGCCTTCGCTCGCTTCGCCAGCTGCGTCGCGTGCCTGATAACATGTCGGATGATTAAAAGGGAGAGCTCGCGTGCGCCGCAACCACAGTTGAGGCGGCAGTATGGACGGCGACAGGCCCAAAATCGACATCGAAACGATATGAAGAGGAAACGAATCACTCAGGAAACATACGAACAGCACGCCGAATGACTGGCTAAACGCCGCAACATAGCTAGACAACCAGACTAAGCTGCACTTGCAATCAAGATTAACCAAGGCTAACCATGCTATGCCTTAGCTTTCGCTACGTATATCCTGGCATAGCTGAGCTAAGCCACTGCCAATTTTTAAGCAATGTTTTCTTTGCCTCTTCCTTCGACTTTTCTACTGCTGCTGCTGCTGTGACAGTTTTTCACGCCGTGTCCGGAGGTGGTTGCGAGCACACGGTAGAAGTCCGGGAGAAGAAATAGGGGACGTCAGAAACCATGCCTCGTTCGGAGGAAGCGCGGCCACAATGCCCCTGCGGAGCTCCCTCAGATTTACCTTGGCAGTGGCAACAATGACCTCTCCCCGCAAAAGAATTTATGAAGCTGCAGCGCCTTTGTGCCACGCGCAACAGACTGGAGAGGGAGTAGAGAAAGAAAGGAGGCAGAGAATTGGTAGAACACTACCAATTCAGTCACCGACGCAGTCACGAAACGAGCGAACAACTTTGCCCCTCTTCGCTCGTGGCAGCTCGCCTACACGGCACGTGATAGGGGTGATGCGTCTTCCGGGCTGCTACTACACGTGGTAACCGTTGAGATATGGTAAGCTCAAGGTATGCTACATTTCTGGCATTTCTGAAAAATAAACATCGTGCAAATCTGTCTGCCGAGAAGTGACGCTGGGCGTGCAGACGCAAAGCCGCATTAAAGCACCCAAGCGTCAAGACGACATTACTCAAGCGGCTACCCAGCAAATCAATACTTCTGCACACTCTAGTTAGCTGAGTGGAACACCTCACATACAAGCTGCACCAGACTGCACAGACTCAACCCTTCGCTGCAAGTCAGACCTCCGGCCGGACTGCACCGACGTGAAGCGTCTCTTCTGTGTCGGTTGTGGTTGGGAGTTGTCTTCACGAAAGCTTATTCAGCACTCATTTGAATGGCTGACAGTCCTGCACGTGATGCCTGCGGCTGCAAGGAGAGCATTGACCACCTAGTGTGCCACCATCCTCAGTTTGAAGCACAAAGTCAATCTATGACCAACGCACTCAGGAAACTAGATGATCGTCTTCTGAGTGAACAGACAATACCAGAACACCATCCCCACCGATCATCGGCTCAGAAGGCACCAAAGGCACTTTTGTGCTTTCTGAGAACGTCTGGCTTGTACGAGCGCCTTTGACTCTGTAGTGCTGTTCGCGGACGTCTCTCTGCCCTTATCTCTCTCTTTCTCTCCGTTCTTTCTATTCTCCTACTCCTTTCCCCCAGCGCAGGGCAGCCAACCGGACTATTGAATGGCTAATATCTCTGCCTTCCTTTTATCTCTCTCTCTGCAGCCGACGCAGTGTCTTAATTTCTTCGGCATTGCTCCAGGTCGCGGGTTCGCCCCTGACCACGGCAGCCGCATTTCGACGCGGGTGAAATGCAAGAATGCTCATGTATTAGATTTAGGTGCATGTTAAAGAACCCCAGGTGCTCAAAATTTATCCGGAGTCCCCAACTACGGCATGCCTGATTGTTCTAGTATTGTGTTATTAGCACGTAAAGCACCCTAATTTATTCACCCTGCCGGAGAAAATGGGTTTATTTGCGTGTAGTAAAACTTTTTGCGTGGCCGTGTAAAGTTTTCAAGTTTAAGGCTCCTGCCACATTGCGATGCGTGGTGTGGGGCAATGACAGTGCTTACCTTTCTCGGAGGTTATGAATAATGACCCACAACAACAGCTCAAACAAACGAGTCTCGCTCTGTGTTCTGCGTACTACGTGCAGAAACACAAGTATTGCACGCAAGGGGAACATCACCCTCACCACTCTCGCATTTGTACAATGAGCCCAGTGACTTTTTTAAGGCATTCACCATGAACATCACTGCTAATTACCGTAAAAACAGAATGAGAGAGAGAGAGAACGCAAGAATTACAGAAACCTTCGCTTGCACCGATTCCGACAGTGCGTGGTATTTGTATAATTAAAAAAGAAATAGCGATTTATGTTTATGTTACGTTTGATGTTTATTTGTCTATAATCGCGTCACCTCAATGCATAGGCTGAATAGTTACACTATGTGTGTCTGTGGGTGTGCTGTTACAAATGACTCCATAGAAGAGCGCCACTGATAGAGTAAAATGGGAAAGTGTAGATCGAAATATTGTGAGTCGGAGTCTCAATTTTTCAGAATCAGAATTCAGCTTTTTGTTTTTCGCATTGATGATGAATAGTTACATTATGTGTGTCTGTGGGTGTGCTGTTACAAATGACTCCATAGAAGAGCGTCACTGATAGAGTAAAATGGGAAAGTGTAGATCGAAATATTCTGAGTCGAAGTCTCAATTTTTCAGAATCAGAATTCAGCTTGTTGTTTTTCGCACTGATGATGTTACATATAAGAGTATACAGGAGGAGGTCCCGTAGCACGGTTGCAGGGGGACCTCTCTATACAGAAATTACTCGACCGAATAACTTTATGGCGCGTGACAACTGCTACTATTGTTCTTGGACTCATCTTTGCGAGAGTAGAAAATACGTCTGAACTATGAAATGGGTTTATTTGCGTGTAGTAAAACTTTTTGCGTGGTCGTGTAAAGTTTTCAAGTTTAAGGCTCCTGCCACATTGCGATGCATTGCGTACACACAGAGAGAATGAGATGTATTGAAAAGAACAACCCTCAGAAGAAGGCCGAATACTTTCTTCGAACACCCCTCTGGGTGGCGGAACACGCGAATCCCACAGGGCGGGGCAGACAACAGCGTCGTTCCACGAAACAAGACCCGCAGATGCGCGAGGCTGCTACAAATGCGACTTCGAGACACAGCCGTGATAGCTGTTGTACCTTTTTACAATGTAAAGGTGCATATCGAAGTCGACTTAGCGAAAACGAACAAAGTACTGTGTGAAAAAAAAAAAGAGGGGAAAGACCGGCCGCGGAGGGAATGTCATCCTCGTAGCAGTCATGCTCGCTGTTAAGAAGGCTACTGTGCCACTAATGTAAGAACGCGCATAATGCAAGAGCCCCAGCTAGGCGGCTGTTAAGAGGTTGGGAGAACGGCGCAACCGCGAGAAAACTGGCTACGGTGTCGCGAAGAAAGAGAAAATAATGCATAAATGAAGGCTGGTAGACTAGCGCGGATTATGGTGAAAAATGAGCCTGAGACCAACAGATATTCCATTTGTCAGTCGGCTGGTGTCAAAAGTGGGGGCCTAGAGGCGAGGCGAGAATTGACCAAGAGTCCTTAAGTCACGCAAAGTCTACAAAGAAACACCTCAGCAGTGCTTCGCAGATGATGGCCATAATAGTACGTAATAACAACTCGCGACTGCACAACGCTATAGCATATTCTCTATAGACAATAGCCTACAGTTTGACAGTGACAAGACGCCTCGCATTAAAACAGCCACTAAAAATTCCACACCTGTTCGAAGCCAATCCAGTTTGAATTCAGGCTATATTGTGACGTACCTAGAAGTGGCGGTATCTCGTGGCGGGTGACATCTGACAAAGCTGCATTTAAACCAACAGAACTTTTGAGATTGCTGAATTTGCTCATTCATCTCATCGCGCAAACGCTCCGCTCCTGCAGCAAAGTAGCCCCTCCGCCGTATTTCGAATAATCGACGGTCGTTCACATCCCACAGATGCACCACCGACAGGGATAAAAAGTTCCGAATTGATTCACCGCAACGCGAGTCTAACTGCAAAGGCGTCCTTTCGATAAATCTCCATCGCAATGCGGCAGTTGAGAAACAGCCCGCGATCTCGTGCTCGTGCACAATCCAGGCCTCGCCTGCTCTCTGCCAGCAGAGCCTGCGGGCACGTGTTGCCCGCGCTCGCTCGCAGGCGAAGCGGCTCGCAGGTCTGCGCAGGCTCGCAGGCGAAGTGCGTTCGTTTGGCGGTTCCATAAAAAAAAAAAGCAGCGGTACGTCAACACACGAATCTCAAAAGCCACCATGCTCATATGTCCTCTATATTAAGCACAATGTTAAGATACCTCGGTCATATCTTGGGTTTCACCCTGGCGTGCTCATATGCCAATAACCGCACTTGTGTGCTTATGTCCAGACGCTGAAGGGACTCTACCCGAAAAATTGAATAATCGATGTGTCCTGGCATGCCGAAGACGAGCACGCGCTACGAGGGTCACCGTTTTAGAGGGCGGCCGAACAAGTTTGACGTCTTCTTTCATTGTTCTTTAATCGCCGAAAGGGACATCGGTAAACTGGCGTTCTCGGTTCCACCACCGATGAAAAACGCCTGTAGGTGGCTACGACCCGGACGCAGGATGTTGTGCTGGGCAGTAGAATGCATCAGCTGCCGAGGCGGGTCAAGGGAACCGACTGCGTCTCTCGCTCAAAAGAAAAAAAAAAACCCGTCGAGGAAGTCATCGGATGGTAAGACAAACCGAACCAGGGTTCGGCTGCGGGCTAGTTGGTATTCCACTGCAAACTTGACTACAGCGCGAGCTGTAGTCAAGTTTGACAAAAGGATCGAAACAACCGCGGGCACTGTCGTCGTCAAGGTGCAGCGCTTGTCGTCGTCGTCCTTTCGGTCCTTTCGTATTTGCTCGCGCTGTAGTCAAGCTTGCAAAGGTAGCACAGAGAAAACGAGCGGATCAGACGTGAATGAAAGCGAAGGCGAGAGAGGCAGCGGTCCTCTTCGTTCGCAGGAACGAGCCCGATCACCCGGAAGTGAAAATCCGCCTGCAGGAAAGGGATACAGAAAGGCGCACAGAAAGGAGGAAGGACGACGGTTGCCACCGGAGGGGTTCGCGCTTCTATAGCGCGGAAGGCGCACTGCGACAGGCCCGTCGTTTTTCAGTACCAGCATGCACAGCGTGTATACCAGCGTGTTTAACGCGTGGGCATTCTTTGGCGAGCTCCCCAGCCCTGTCACGCATAATAATGCGTAATTTGCAAAGTTTGGACATATAATCGTCACGATAGTGTAACTGTAGATGACTGGTGGCTTTTAAGCGACAATGAACAATTTAAAGCAAAGAAATAAAATAAACAGAGAATACCTATAGCGATACATAGGGATGCTTAGAACATGCATGGGGACGTTTATAGTAGGCGTGGGCAAACTGAAATTTGAGCGTGGGCCAACTTAAAAATTGAGGGTGGGCCAGCTAGCGAATTTACCATCCCTTTTCCGTACCGGCTATGTTTCAATTAAACCTCATTTGTGGGCCGATCCCGGAGGTTGCGACCACAGCCGCGCCCACAGCGGCGCCAATGAAATTAGATCAGTTTAAGGTTTGAGCTCAGTTATTGTTGCGCTCTTTTAATATTAAAGTCTGAGAAGATTTAAGATGAACGGCGTGTGCTGTCGGTGTTATGTTTTATGACATTTCTTTGCGGGCTGCCATTCTCAAAATTCTCAGGAATAATTTTGTCAACTATGCAAGACCTGGTATGAGAAACTTTATCGACAGAATGATGTGGCACTTTAACACACACATACCGCATGTAATATAGCAGGGAGTGACATATAGCATACATATACCTAAATATATGCGGAACCTCCCGGAGACGACGACGGCAAAAAGTTCGCTTGGAGCGTCTACATATATTTGTTATCGCGATAAGACTGCCCGTGCCGAATGAAATGCGGACGATGAAAGGAGTCGCAAAGCGTGAAATAATCTGGCCGGTGTTAACCGCTAGTGTGAACCCCACAGGTTAGAAACATTTAGGAAACACTCTAAGAATGTAGCACGTATACGTTGTTCAATGGACACATCCTATAATAACGAACAAATGTTGTGCTTGTGCTTTCGCGCCATTACTTCTAAAGACAGTGGCCGCACGTAAGTCACAAATGCGCTGTTTGTTTGTTTGTTTGTTTGCACAAAGTGAATTTAGACCTAAGTAATACTTCGGTTCGCCACACGCCCAAACATAGCTTACAGGGCTGCCGCGCTTATTGAGAAGTACCAGCCCATATGGCCGCTTCTGATGAACGATGAACGCTTTGTGGCGTTTATCGTTGCAGTCTGAATTTACCTCTTTCACATCTTTCAGTCCCCTTGTGTAGTGCAAGGCAGCCAACCGGGCTCAGCCTGGTTAACCTTCCTGCTCTCTCTCTCTGTCTACCGACCAACATCAATAAAGTGCGCATGTGCATGCACGCAGAAGGGTTGAAATCCGGGCCAGTTGGTAACATACATGAAGGAAAAAAACCAGTCAAAAAGCACAAAGGACAAGAGGACCAGTCGTTGTGGTGTGAACCTTTCCTCCTGTCATTTGTGTATTTTGACTGGTTTTTTCCTTCATGTATGCACGCACGCGTGAATTCGAGCCTGGGAGTATACAGGGAAGCGAGACATTCACGCCACGCCTACCGCTCCTCCCCATCGGCGAAATCAAGCCACGTTTCGTAAGGCCCCTACATTCCACGCGGGCCTTTTGGCGACAGTTTCGCACCCCGGTAATCGCTTCACCGACGAGCGCGCGCCCGCGCAGTTACACTCAACGCGCTATTATACACGTTTCGCCGATGCCGAGAAAAAGACAGCAAGAAGAGAAACCCTCGCTGAAAACAAGAAGCTGGTTTAGCCCAACAAACTCGCAAAAGCACAAGCGCGCTGAGCAGTTTCGCGCGCACTGGTAAGAGCGCTTAGCCGATCGTCCATTACGAATACGCGGTTCGCGGCAAAGCGAACGACACGGCGCTGCGACCGATCCCCCGACATTCGTGGCATCGAGACATGCGCTGGCGGAGTGGGCACTCACTGACGGCGTGTGCCCCCCGTAAACAAACGCTTGGAACAGGTAGCGTTAAGCTGTAGAAAAAACATAGTGCAAGTCAAAAGGTGCTAATAGCTATATTGGAGAGCACCTAGTCGAGTTAGAGCATCTAGCAATCTACCAAACAATATATTAACGTCGATTATCCGACACTTTAACTGGTATATGCACGTGCGAAAGCTTCAAGTACAAATCTGTGTAGCAACACATGGAATCTTATAATCAAGCGATTGAGCTTTCCTAGATATATTTTGTTTTGCTTTAAAGTGTAGGTTGTCATGGGCTGATTCCTGCAGCGGTTTCGGTTGGCGATGCTGTTCGCCGCCGCCGGCGCCCGTGGCAGCTACCGCCGGTAGTGAGAGAAAAAAATATGTATACCTAAAAAGAAGAAAATACCAAGCTCCCACCGGGATCTAACCCGGGCCCGTTGCGCAAGAGTCACATACTCCATCACTGAGCCACGCCAGCATTTACTCTTTTTTTAAATTGTATTTGTTACGACTATAAAACGTACTTGCGTAAGGTCTTTACATAGCAGCGAAAACAGTCATAGCCGCGTCTACAAGCACAAAACAAACACTTCACAGTACAATTATTACAGTAAACAGATCTCTAGAAAGGAGGCAAAAGGATACACTGCAAACGATGAATGCAAAACTGGTTGGAAATCTCTTTGATCGTAAAGTCTTTCAGTTGTGAAATCATCCGAATGAAATGTGACTGGGAAGACAGAATTCGTTCTGAATTCCGGTCTAACCCGCTAGCAACATGTCAAAAGGCACATCTTGACATCGTATCGCATGAGGATTTACATCAAGATCCCCTTTTACAAAAACTTTGGAGATTATCCCAAAACAAGATGGCGCCCTTGCAGCCACTAAAGTATTGTTCTATAGTTTCCGGTGCAATACAGAGACGACAGCTACAGGGCTTGCTGGCTTGCAGTGTAAACACGCCATACGAATGGGCGCGACGAGACGCGCGATGAGACACGCGCGCCGCGCAGCGTCGGACGGCGCACACCCTGCACTGCACTTGCGCATCATTATCGCACCAGGTGCCACGCCATGAAGCAGTTGCATAGGCAGCGGTACGAGGTAGACAAGAAAGGTTTGAGGAAGAAAAATATGTATACAAAAATGATAGAATGAAAAACAAATATTGTATACCTGATTAAATCGAGCAGGTTAGGCGACCATTTACCACCGCCCCGTTCCAAATGGGATGCCAATAAATTACGATCGTCATCATTCTCAACACTATCTTGTCGTGCCACGGGTCAACGTATGTGACTTGTACAGTCGCGTGCAATACGACTTGCAACACCCTTGTTCGCGGTCGAAGGGGCTCCAGGGCTGCGCGGCGGCTCTGACATGCTTAACGGCGGTTTAATAAATACCACTAATTGAAGCTGTGTTTAGGCCTGGAACTTACCCTGTGCCTGCGCAGCCGTACAGTCTTGGAGCCCCTTCTACCACGGCCACAAGTGTTGCAGGTCACATTGCACGTGACTGTACGTGCACCGCGTAGTCTACAGCCTGCATGCTCAGTATGGTGAACCAGCGATGGATATATGCGGCGCGTCGAAAAGAGTGCGTTGCACGCCGCCCTGGCGACGAAACGCGGCATATTCAAGCCGCTCGACCCGACGACACGTCCGCGACTGTATCACAGTTCCCACATATGGTTCGCATGTTTTCGTTTTCGCGCCGCTTCAAGTGGACAGTTTTTGTAAAGAAGCTAGCGCCATCAGGTGAAGAAATGAGCAAAGAAGCTTTTTAAGTTTTATATATTTTTCACAGTGTTTCGCAGCGAGCACATGCGTTTATTTAACGGTTGCGCCATGTGCCGTTCCCATGCTTGTGTGGCAGCCTGCCTCGCAAATCTAGTAGCTACGGCGCCGGTCTTGCTGCGCTATGGTTTCGGAAGTATTAGCTGGCCTGAAGACATTCCATACTTCTCTGGCTAGACATAAGAAATTCTGACGTTACTTGGCCACAGCAGTCAATGGAGAAGAAAGCTTTATCGCATCAGCTGACTCGGGCAAGCAAAGGTTTGAGTGCTCCGCTGCTTGATCGTAACAACCCTGGCTACATTTAGCACTAATTACATACATTTACCGGATGTATCTCAACGCCGAGTCCTCATCCGCATGCGCATTTTTAAAAACACACATATACATAGGCGGCTTAGTCGCGCGCACGCCGGCAGTATGCGCACACAACTCGTATTACAAGGCAGCTTCCCTGCCACATAATTCTTGGCAATGAATGGCAATGAATTGGCAATGAATGCGCACGCAACGCCGCTACAGCAGCAATTTTCGTCAGCGGGAGCGGCTGCATTGTGCACGTTCTGACCGCCAGGGTGGCGCTGCAAGCGTCGTGAAAACTCCAGCGCTGGTTCCCCATAGCGGGCAAGCTTCTACACTGCAACCAATACCATTTTCTCTTTGTATAGCGCTTGCGCACTTGTTGACTGCAACATCGTGCCAGCTTGAAGCGGTCGACTTACACAAGCAATGTTTGGTTCAAGTCCATGTGAACTTCGCATCGCTCCGTGCGTCTGTATCTGCACTCAGATCTTCGGGCAGAGTGTTTTGTAGACTCGAATAACTTTGCGTGTATCCGTGTGTACGCGACGGTTTCTCTTGTGAATTTCATTTATTCCTCTCATCTTTTATGCTATGACGTTGGCACATATTATCCGTAGCTTGACAGAGCTGTCATTTCTAAAACTGCTTCCTTGCTAAACAAGAGCAGTAAAGTCTTCTACAATGCACGTTAGGCTTCGCGGTGAGTCACAAGTCAAAGAAATTTTGCGCTCGCTCCAGAGCAGTTCTCATGGCAAGGATGGAGCGCGTGACTTTTGACATTCTGAGCACCGTCTCGCCATTGCCTCAAGCGGTAATTATCAGTAAAATAATCCAAGGACTTTAAAAATATCCAGGTCTGGCAGGTACCGTGCGAGCGCACTTTCGTACTGTTTGGTCAAGCAGCGCGCGTCACCTTTGTGCGACTGACGACGCACGCACGCACACTCGCACAAAAACGCAGGCAGTGCAATTAAACGCGATACGTGGTCGCCCAGTTGGCACACGACGGTACAGGAAAACAGGCTTCTCAGCGCGCGCTCGTGGCAGCGTTACGGGATTAAGCAAAGTGCCCCATTATCGCGGCTAACCCCGTGCACAGTACAAACACAGCCGAGGCGCGCGACCCTGCGGTAAGCAACGAAAACGCCGGCGTCGACAACAAGATCGGATACTGGCGAGGCGGCGTCGAACGGCAATCCACTTGTTCGGAGCACTCGGAAGAGAGGGCGCTCACAGTGTGTGGCTAACTACATAGACGACGACGCCGTAACGATCCGCTGCGATCGCTAAAAGGCTTAGGCTAAGAAGAGCACACTTCACACACACTGAGTGAGCAATGGTGGGAGCCAGCGCCGCTGCAGGCAACTGAGGCAATCCACTTTGCGTGTGCACAGGCTAAGTGCAATACTGAAAGCGAGGTAACGACGCGGATGCAAGCGTTTTGCCAAAGCTGCCGACCAAGATGAAATAGCAAGTGGTGTTTTGTCTCCATATGGGGGTCACGCTAGACTGTCGATGCATGTCTTGTCTAAAATGTTAATATGTAAATGAATCCTGTTCACCGAGTTCCTCTCTACGACCTTCAACTCCTTCAAATGGTGGCGGCGGCGAGATCGTCCGACGACCCTACATCTGCTTGACAGCGGTGGGATCGTCCGACAAATCATACATCGTTGTGTGGCCAATATACACCCCAAAGGGTGTACATTTGTTTAAGAGCGTATCATGCACCAAGATTTAAAATATGCAAATGCCACGTAGCTGGACAGAACCAAGGTAATGTTGTTTGCCGTCGCTCGGAGATATTCAGATTATTTTTTGTATACCACCTAATTAGATAATTAGTTGTATTTACCAAATCAAGTTATCAACTATTGTAATTAAATGAAAACTGTCAATGAGAAAATTGTAGAGCGACATGAAAAACTCCTGATACAGCTTTCTGTTGCTCAATACGTGCTGCATAAAAGTGTTTTTGCAAGCATGACAAGAGCCCGCGAACACACGCAAAGTGCCTCGAGCGGCCAGTCGCGCGGCAATTTTTCTTGTATTTGCGGGCTTCTTTCACGCACGAAAAAACTTTTATGTAGCACGTATTGAGCAACAGAAAGCTGTATCGGGAGTTTTTCATGTCGCTCTACAATTTTCTCATTGACAGTTTTCATTTAATTACAATAGTTGATAACTTGATTTGGTAAATACAACTAATTATCTAATTAGGTAGAACACAAAAAATAATCTGAATATCTCGGAGCGATGGCAAACAACATTACCTTGGTTTTGTCCAGCTACGTGGCATTTGCATATCTTTAATCTTGCTGAATGATAGTTCGGACACCCTGTACACTGTATCCGCAACGTGCTTTACGCTTCATTACGGCTACCTTACGCTTCCCCTTGATTATCTTTACGAATGCTCTTCTAGCACACCTGGCAGCAGCTGCCCACTGCGCGGCCGCTCGCGCCGATCAGCGTCGGGGGCCGAGTCAAGGTGCGACGGCGGCTCATACACCTTTGTGCGCGCTGCGTTCTCGTGTGCGTTGAAGCTACAGACAGCACACTTCGCTCGCTGCTGCTGCCACGCTTCAGCCCGCCAGCGTTTTGACAGCGCGTCCGCGGTCATCGAGTGTGATCAGTGTTATGTTTGCCTGTGCGCGGTGACACCATGCATGCCATGGTAATTTAGATAGTAAGCGAACGTTCGTAGACCGATAAAATTACTATCCTTACTTCGTATAGCTGTCTACACATTTCCTATCGCAATCGACGGTTCGCCTTTTGGTCTGTTTTTTAAAAGTTTGGCCAAAGTTACGTGGGACAGCCATATAGCATAAGGAAAAGCTAACTAGCGAGCAGCGTATCAGTACGGGGAATCAAACGCCCACAGCTGTTCCTACATATGCTGCGTCGGGCTTGCCGCCGGTCCCAGGCCCGGCCGCTCCAGCAGACCGCAGCGGACAAAGAAGGGCTGCAGTGCAAATACGGCCTGGTCAGTAACTCCTCGCGCGTCTGGCGGTCATTACCGCAACAGCGTTCCCGCCAGGCATGCCCGGCTGCCTGCGTCGCGAAAACGCAGAGTGACGTAAGAGAGGCCCAGACACGATGGATGCGCAGCGGCCCGAGGCATCACCGGCAGAGGCGCCAGACCACCGACGCAGGGCGGCACGAAGCAGGCTCCCCAACATCTCGCATGTGGCCGTCCTGCCGATGGACCGAATTTCGTGAAATCCCCGAGCGTCGGGCGCGCCCGAGGGAAGCCATCCGCCCGACGCCCACCACAGGAAAGGTGCGGCGCGCACAGAGAGACCTGCGTGTCGCTTCTTCCCGGCGGCAAAGGTTCTCTCTACGGTTAGCATCCATCTGCGCTGACGTATACGCCTCTGCGCGGGTGAGGAGAAAGGCAGGCATGTGCTCCTTGGAGGCGGTATCCGTGCACCACTCGCGTATATGCCGCTGCTGATTCAATGATGAGGTTTGACGCCCCAAATACTTTCGTGGAGGTCTTCGAAGTGCTCGAACGTCCGCCCAGAAATGTACACGAGCGCCTGTGCGTTTCGCCAGCGCCGGCAGCCAGGAGCGAACCCGCGACGTCAGTAGCAGAGCGCCACTACGGCGGGGTTTCTTCCCGTGTTTAGCGGCTGGATAAAGTGTTCCGCCACCACTTTGAACGCCGTTTCAATCGCCGTTGACAAACTACGCATTGTTGCAGAGCGCTCCGCTGCAAAGCGCACACTTGCTGGATCGGAAGGCTCCAAATCAACTATCCCGGACGTCCAATCAGAAGCACAACGGCAGTAACTTGAGCCAGTGTGGCCAGGGAGCTCATCTGTTCCCAGTGCCAATCTATACACCCGCGGGGTCTATAGATTGGCATCTCATCGCTGTCGGTGATCAATTAGGCGAGGCGAATATGTTGCCGGATATCGGTAACGATCACGGCGCTCTCCGGAGAGTGCGTATAGGGTAGCCGCCACCTTCCGCGCCGCGACTGTGAACGGTATTTACCGATCAGTGATCGCACACTTCGCGTGACTCCGTCGTCCTGCGTGGTGGAAGTTTTCGCTGCGTTTCCAGCAAAAACTGGAAAGGCCTCCGGATTAACTTTTCAAATCGTCTCGCGGGGCGCTTCGTAATTCGTCGAGTCTCTCGCGCTTTCTGCACCCGTATTCGCGCTGCGGGAATCCAACCCGCCACGTTGTCCTCGTGCGGAACGCCGAGGCCGCCGCAGGTCCGCAGCGCCTTGAGGGCTTATTCCCATCCTCTCCGGTTTCACGCTGTACGAAGAAGTGCTTTAGCAGGTGCTGTCGACGCGTGTGGAGGGACGGGATGCGAGATAAGAGCTGAAAATGTGGGCAGAATGGTTGTTGATATTAACTCCGTGTTTCAGCCGCGAGCAAGCCTTTTCTCTTTGAAACGCGGTAAATGTTGGCCTGTACATATGGTCACACCAAAAAGCGCTGCTTGCCATATTATACTCTGTTTAGTTGACCGACTGGTTGGTTGGCTGACCGGTTGGTGGGTTGGCTGGTGTCTAGGGTTGGGCCCTTTATGCAGTCCTTCCCGTCGTTCTGCGCCAGTCATGCTGGCAAAGATTGCCACGTTGCCGAAATGCTTAGCGGGCCCTCACCCGCTTCACCGCACACAGTCATCACTTCCTTCTTCTCTTCTTCTTTCCGTTCCCCCTTTCCCTTACCCCCAGTGTAGGGTAGCAAACCGAACGCTCGTCTGGTAGGCCTCTCTGCCTTTCCTCTCTTCGCTATCTGTCTCTCTCTCTCTCAATTTATTTTGTTTAATCGTTCATTTATTTACAATTACTAGGTAGACGTAATCAGAGCAGCGTCCAGTTTTTCTCGAGAATACTATTGTTGGATGAGCTGAACACGCTGCTCTTTCAAGTTCTCGCCATTCGCGCGTTGAACGTTACGGTTCACTGAAGTTGCGAAGTCGTTCTTATCGGTACCAGTTAAAAACGACTACGTTACCGTAACTGGAGGATAATGATTCCTAGAATATTCCGCACGACTTGAAGGTTCCAAGCGTTTCGTGATAACCTAACGGATTTCTGTACTCAGTCCAATATTTGCACGTTCGTGCGTAATGCGAAAAAAAAAATAGAGAAGCAATTAAACAGAAAACAAACATCAGGATATTACTAATTAATGTGCACTACTGCAAAGAAATTGTTACCGGAAGAAAATGTGCTACCTATGTAAATCAATATAAATTACTCATCTAAGGCGAAGCAAGATCGTGCTTTCCAAAGCCAGCCGCAGTGATGCCGGCGTTGCCACATTACGTTTTTCCGCGTGGTTTCAGCAGCCTCTTTCCATCTTTCTCACAGACTCGAGCACGCGGGACGGCGCACAGCTGACGCATACATTGAGCTTTGAGGCGTACAACAGATGCTTGCACGAATCGGTCGCGGATGCCGTGATTTGCTTTATTCGATAGCGACACTTGCAACGCTTCCTGTAACGTCTTTCGTCACCTAAACTACTCACTCATCGCGGGTTACATCTATAGATGCTTGAAAATAGTTCAAAACTGGTGGCGATTTCATGTCATACATCCATTTGTGCCCGCCCCTCCCCCCTCTCTTGTGCACCTTGTATTTTCCACATGTCACCGCGTGATCGGCGCAGCGTTATTGCAGTTGTCATGCCTCCAATCACTTGGCACGTTTTCCTTGCTAACTGTTGAATTTATCGCGCGGTGCAGTGGCACTGAAACGGGAAGCTCAACGATTCCTGAGCGGCTTATAGGCACAGCCGCACTCGGGTTTCGATCGATCGGAGTCGGCATTAATTAAAAATTTCCTCTCCCAGACCGAACCGGACATCGCGCGGAAGGGGACGCACGCACTCGGGCCACGCTGCCGCATCGCTCGGCTGCGATGCCGTGGCCACTGAACGAATGAATGAATCGCTGCCTCCCGCTTTCGGAAAAGCAAGGGCTTGTAGAAGCACGCCTGGGGAGGTCGCGAGGACCGCGTTGCCGTTTTGGGAAATCGCCGCTCTTTGCTCTTGGGCCCAATGGGGGTTCGCTTCCGAAACCAATTTCCCCAACGCCACGGCTCGCGCGGGGATCGATGATTCTGCGGCCCGTGCTGCTCTCTTTACCTCGTTTCGATGTTACCCTTTCTTTGTTCTTTCTTTCTTCCTTTTGTTGGTGCGTTACAGTTTCGGTTACTTTTTTCCTCTCCACTCTGGTTTTGCGTTTCTCGCGCGGTCTCATTTATCTCCCTCCTTTCCGATCTCTACTTGGTTCTCTCTGTTTTTGGACAGAGAGCTGTGTTTTCTCTCCCTCTTTCTCCTTCCTTCGTTCACGCGTGTTCTTTCCTCGCCTCCGGGTCCTGAGAGAAATCACGCCTGATTGGGTGTGCGTGGCGACCTTCGGCGCCGAATCTTAAGCGGCCTTCCTCCGACAGACTCGCAAACGGTATGCGCGGTATGTGTGCAGCGCTCTACAAACAGACCGTGCGTGCGAATGTACGTCAGGCCTCATTCGCACCCGCTAGCAATCCAGCCGTTCCCACGACTAGCGGGCGGGCAGGGAAGCGGCGGAGTGGTTATTTGCCTCGGCAAAGGCAAACGCTTTCGTCCGGCGGCATTGTCGCGAGAAAAAAACGGGAGCGTGAAATTGCTGTAGCCGCGCGATAGCGAGGAGGGGGGGGGGGGGTGCACTCAGTATTGATAGAGATCGGCATTTAAGCATATTCTAGACAACCAGGGCTATTAAAAGGCAGCTTACGCTATACCTCATAGCCGTGCGAGTGTACTTCGAAGAGGGGCGTAATACTGTAGAAACTGCACGTGTTTTCCTATTACGCGCGCTTTACATGTAGGAGATGCTCAGACGTCTAGCGCCACTTTCTCACCAGGTCGCTTTGAACCGGCTGCACTCCCTAAGCATTTTTCGAGACGGCAGATTCTGGAAGCGCGACCGCATTCGATGGCCTTGAAGCCCACCATCCTGAGTGACCGCCTGCTGACCTGTCGAGCGCACTCATATGTTCGAGCAGTGATGCCCTATTGATTGATTGTGTATGTTGACCCACAGCAACTTTGGGGTTTGAGAAACGTCGCAGTGGAAGGCTCCGGATTAGTTTTGACCATTTGAGTTTCCTTAACGAGCACCTGAATCTAAGTTCATAATCTTGTTTAACCACGACCTCTTGCTCAGCAGCTATGGCCGCTGAGCTACCACGGCGGGTATAGTGCTGTCCTGTTGTACACTGCAGCCTTTCCTACATACGGTGACAGCTGTTATATGGACTCGCCCTTCCGGTTCACAATCATTTCTTCCGTGGTAACTATATCGAAGTCACGAAAAAGATAACGAAGCTGTTTGTTACGATTGCAACAGGAGTTCTTGAGGACATTTATTGTCGCGACCAAATATCATGCACGTACAGGAAGTATTTAGAACCGTTAGTTTATGAATACATGTCCGGTAACAGGGAAGCAATCAGTACGTGGGAAAAGTGCACGGTACTAGCATTGCTCGTGCTCTCCTCAAACTCAAATGAGGTAGAGACCGAAAGGCTAGACAAGTGGACCCCAGGCTGTCCAGAAGGCCCATGATGTTGCGGTGAGTCTCGGCCTGCCAGTCCCGTCATGGGTGAAGCAGTCGGAGCTCATCCCGAGGCGCGAGCTCTTCAGGACCTCAATAAAGTTCTTGGCATGTCATGACATGGACACCACCGATGTGGTGGTGCATCAGCGAACCTCTCGCGAGCTGGCTCGCACCGTCACTAAAAATAATGCAGCTGATTGTGCCCGATTTGCGTAGACTGCGATGCGCATCGCTGTCTGTCGCTGTCGCTGCAAACGTTTGCTGCAGCTGAGGGCCAGCTTATTGCAGTCAAAGAACTGCCAGTTTTATTTGCGATAGCTACTTGGTCTTTGCACCTGTTCGTCAAGTTCTCTTGTCTGAAGCCTCTTTTGTGTCATATGTGCCTGCGAGATGTGTAATAACGTAAAAATTTATTTGCGATAGCAAGCTATTACTTTTTCCTCACGTTCGTGTCAGCTCGCCTAGAGTCGCTTGTGTGACTATTTCATCTTGAAAAACAAAACAATAATAAAGAAGGCGCAAGAAGACGCAAAGGGGTGCTCCCGAATCTCGGACGTAACAGCCGGCATTTCTGGAGTGCTTACTAGATGGCGCTACAATGCTGCACAGCGTGCACAGCGGAGCACTGCGAAAAAAAGACAGGCTTCACCAAGGCGCGTACTATCAGCTGGCGCAACCACATGAAACCAACGAGCAGTGCAGCGCAGGAAGACATTGGGGAAATTATGTGTTCCTTAATTTGAAATGTATAAATAATGAAGAAAATATAAATAAAAACGCACGAAAACGCAAATTACCGCCGGTGGGAGCCGAATCCACATCTTTCGTTTTTTCTAGCGACGATTTAACTTGAAATGTGGGTTCGTATCTATCACACGCATATATCTGTACTCACGAGGATTTCGACGGAAATTTAGGGCGCAGGCCTCTTTCCCAAGCGTATCACCCGTGAAGGAAGCCGAACGCCAGGCCGTGGTACATCACTTGCGCCCATGGGAGTGGGTGCCTTGCGGGACCCACAACTTCCCGCAGCCGAAGCTCTATAAGGCCGCGGCTGCGGTTGTTGCATGAGACAAGCAGCTTTCACGCCGCACATTTGGACTCATTGCATGAGCACTTTCATGCAGGGCGCTTTCTGAAGGCGGCTCGGGTTTCCCTTTTCTGTTGCTCGAAGGGGTTACACGACCGAGTGCAAGACAGATCTGACTTTGCTGTCGTAAGGCCCTTCAGCCGCAGCTTTACGCGGGGTGCATTTCCCTCTCTCTTCTTCTTCTCCTCCTTGCTCCCTGTATTTCCCCGGTTCTTGTCTGCCTCAAGGCGCGAGCTTTGTCCAGCAGCAATGTGGGCGCGCCAAGAATAAGCTCCCGTCAACAAACGTCTCGAGAGGCGCCCCTTCTCGTTCTGCGCATGCCAACTCCCGAGAGCAGCTCTCACAAATGCGCAGACGGGGCGGGCGCGCCTGGGCTCGATAAGCGAGACGCCCGATAAACACCACCAGATGTAGTCGGTATTTGTTCGGCTGGACGGCCGTTTGCATAGTGATGCAAACCTCGCGCGAGAAGCTCGACAGCGGGTGCCCATTGTTCGTCTTGGTTAGGCCTCGCACCTGCGGCTTGTCGGTAACTTCCGGTCCAGTGTTTCCTCGGGGACATTTGTTGGAAACAAACACGCTTTAACGTGGTCTGCTCTCGGTCGGCATACTTCGTTTGAGGTGCTGAAATATGAGGGACACAACTCGTGCTTGGATAGAGAGCATGATATCGCAATTTCTCTTGCACTTCAAGCTGGAAATGATTCGTGAAACCTCTAGCGGACCATGGACAACAACACAACTATAGAGGCGTCTAATACTGACGGTAGCTTGTAGCTTGACGGTAGTTTCGGCTGTGCCTCGCACACATGTCGTTGTTGTTGCTGTTGCTGCACAGAAGCACCAAACAAAGAGAAAGATAGGCGGCCTAGCAAACGGTACTCCGCACCCATCCGATTGGAGAGCAGAGTGAGAAGGAAGGGGGCAGGCACGCACCACGACACACGGGCTTAAAGACGAGTCCCGCGCTTCAGAAGCCTTCTAGCCCGGAACGTCTTGAAGAAAGCAAAGACAGAAGGCAGGAACACTCAGGACAACGCTGTGTTCCTGCCTGCCGTCTTCGATGTCTTGCGCTGCCCTCTTCGAGACGCTCAACCAGTACCAATTCGCCCAAATGTAGATCCAGAATTCTAGCACAGATTTGTGAGCTTCGTGTCGAGTTCAAGCTCAATATTTCGAAAATAAAAAATGTATCATTGTATGCGCGTTCGAATAGAAATTGCACATTTAAGTCCAGCACAGTCACGTCCGGCCATGCCCTTGTGCCTTTGCTAGATTGCTTCTCGAAAACCTTATTCTGGGTATTGTATCAATTGCGGTATAGAGGAGCAGGATGTGCAATCATGCAGCCCGTTTCAACGTGATAGACGATCGTGAAACAGGTGGCACATTCGTCAGGCCATTCTGAGATTGCTTTCAAAGCGCTCTTATGATCGTGTAAAACGGCAACGAAGCCGTATTACGGAGACGAATGTCTTTGGTAGCATTATTCCGGATTTTTTAACACAGGAACGTGATTATTATCATCGTAAATCTTAGTTACATTGTTAAACGTTTTTTGAAGCTTCGCAGGAGCGTGTGAAAACTACCAGTCGAATGTCCTACGATATTCACCGAAAAGAAATTATATATATATATATATATATATATATATATATATATATATATATATATATATATATATATATATATATATATATATATATATATATATATATATATATATATATACCAGAAAAAAAGCAGTTCTGGGTCCGGGTAAATATTCACAGTGAAGTAGACGCGCGTATGAAGCGGTTTATTGACGTTTCGGCCGGGGTCCGGCCTTCATCAGAACCACGTGATTCTGATGAAGGCCGGACCCCGGCCGAAACGTCAATAAACCGCTTCATACGCGCGTCTACTTCACTGTATATATATATATATATATATATATATATATATATATATATATATATATATATATATATATATATATATATATATATATATATGTATCAGAACGTATAGGCTTGAAGCAATAAAAAGACATTCATTGGCGTTTTAGCGGTAAATGCGAGAGAAATGGGCCAACATTACGTCGCATCTCTTTGAGGTCCTGGATCCAGGATTGAAACCGCGCTCATCACATTGAAAAGTGTTGTTCAGGATAGCACTCACCCATCTACTGACACAAACACACACGCGCGCGCGTTCGCTCATCTAAGCTCTCCCATTTCCTCTCAACCTCTACCACGTGACCAGCTTCTCATACTTCCTTTTCCGGCAACGTGCTATACACTGACGCACCCGACGCGTATAACTTGAGCAAAAGGAACCTTGCGCGGCGGGTTAAAGCACGCACGTGCAGACGCAGAACGGAAATCAAGCATCGCTTCCGCCAGTGCTGTCTCCGCATGTGCTGCCGGTGATATATCGGAGCTGAGAGCCCGCGGAAGGGCAACCGCAAAACAATCCCCAGACGGGAGGGAGGCTGCCGTCCCTCAAAGGATTACCGCCTGATCCGGCTTCGCGGGGACGCCGCGCATAAATCTCTCCAGCGAGAGGAACGCCGAGGAGCACGTGGCTGTATCCAATTGCACAACGCTGGAAGCACACACGAGTGAGTGCCGGTCAATGTGCCGGAAGGAACATCGGATAGCGAAATGGGGGGGCTGTATAGTATTGCCAACTCCAGAGTCCGTTACTTGTTCTGGCAACATTGTCCAAATAAGCAAAGATGGCTACGACACCCAGATTAATGGCGGCTAGCTCTTTCGCTTGGTGCTGCGCTCACGCGTTTCTCGTTCGCGGTGTTCAATCGAGGTGCTTCGTCGAAGCCGACAGGGTCCTTGCTGCCGATTGCCTTGTTTTGGTCGCTCTCAAGGATTTCAACGACGAAACCACGGACATAACTGGGCTGTGCGTGCCAACGTCCGGCCTGCCCCACGAGCCGCATAAGACTTTTTTAAAGACAAGGCGCCTTTCAAGCCAGTCGGAAGTTACAAATGGGAGGTGCGTGTGCGTAGTAGGCCTACAAGAGATCCAAGCACTTGTTTGCGGTGTTGCCTTACTGGTACGGGTAGGATACTCGACTGTTTTCGACCTCCATAGAAAACTGCGACTCGTTTTGTACTTTGTGAAATATATCATCTCGCAATATATGGGCAGTAACGCCCGTCTTGCTTTCAGAAGCTAAATCGGATATTCTGCACTGACAGAAGGAGGCTAAAAACTGTAAAGCTGCTTGTTCAGTGTGCCTTGGGATAAGAATAAATTAGAGTTCCACTTGTGAGTCGGGGCCGCACCTTTCTTTGTATAGCATGCTGATAGCTCCGATGGCTGGCACTTGTTCGTGCCTGCAGTGCGCAGTGTTCGAGGTGCGGCCCGGCCTTGGGAACACAGCAGACGCCCGCCGCCTGCAGAAATTCTCAAATCCTGGTGAAATGCGAGAAGTGGCCACCAATCGGGCCAAGTTGAGTTGCTTCGAACAGGTTTAAAAAATTTAGTCAGGGTTTTTTTTCTTTTGGGCTAAGTCACTTGCATTAGTCTAAATGCATGACTTGAAAACGAAGTGAACCAGTTTTAATGGAATTTAGCTGCGTGCACAGTGTCGGAAAGCAAATTAGCGGCGTTGCGCACAGGTCGAACGCTCCAAAGCTGGAACGAGCGCTGTTTGCTGCTGCTTCTAAATTTCTTGTGAGCAAATAAACTGACAATTCAACGCTGTCACACACCTCGTGAATGAGGCGCCAACCCCGATCCAAATTCCAAAGCCGACTTATCAGCTTCCGAAAATAACCCCACAAAAGCACGGACAATTAATAAGGGGCCCTCTGGTGCGCCAGCGAACGACGGCTGTGGATCCAAAGACCGAGTAAGAGCCCAGAGTTGTCAAAATTCAACGAAATATATTGTTCAAATAATGCGGTTACATGAAAATATGCACACTTCGGCTAGGCACTTCACAATGCAATTCAGATGGGTATTAAAGGGCCCCTGAAACGGTTCGGACAAATTTTGCAAACGCGTAGGGTACAGCTAAGGTTAATCATTCGCACCCCAATTTGTGTGAAACGTCTCACATTAAACGAGCTACGGACGATTACAAGTTGCCCTCCTCCATAGTCACGCATTTTCTCCTCAACTCGTTCGCCGAGTGATCGGGGCTAAGCTCCGCATTCACTGGCTCTACGTCATGATGGCACGTCGTGTCGTCGACTTCCGGTTCTCTAGGAACGAGCGCGCGAAGCCTCTCCAAACTCTCCGCCAGCTGCTTGGCAGTCGACCCCAAGCGAGAGCTAGCGAAGCAGCGTGCGTTGCGAGCATTCTGTCGCAGCGCCGAACGTGTCTGGTATTCCGGTAACCACAGGCTAGCTGGGCGTTTCAACGAAACGGTGGATGCATATGTCTATAAACTCAGGCTGACGAAGGAAATTTAGAGTAGACGTACGTGAGCTGCCAATCGGTCTCCACGGTCCAGCCACCCGTTGGCGCAGAGCTTAACCAGCCAAACAAAGAGCTAATATTGCTCTAACCAAGTTTAAAACATTTTGAACATTTACAAAAACGAGTTAACGATTACACTCCTGCGAAAAATTTACACCAGCAGCAAAAAAGAATACATTTTGTTACTGCTACCGTGTGTGGTTGAGCTCTGTGCCACCAGGTGGCTGCCCGGTGCAGACCATTCACATTCGCGCTTCTGTTCATCCCGCGAAACGACACGCAAGGGGACACAGCCGGGCCCTGTGCCCCTGCGTTTACCCTAGTGTCACTAACTGATCCCGGGGCCGTGCGGATGTTGCGAGCAGAGATGGAGTCGGGAGACGCAGGCGAGCACAGCAAACAGATTTTACTAATAACACACCCAAAATAAAACACACTCAAAATGGAATTCAAAACTCAACTGACAATTCACCGATTCTCCGAACGAGGAGCATGGAGGATTAACGCTGCCGTGGTCTCCAATTCTGCGAAGGAAGTTCATGGTCGGTTAGCGCTGTCGTCCTCGCCGATTCTCTGAAGGGCGCCACCACCGCGGATCGATCGAAGCACCTGCAGCGGACTGAGATAGTTTTGCAGAGCAGTACCCCTGCAGGCCGATCGTAACATCTCTGCTAACCTAATCTTCAATTCTAAAATTTCTTTTTCTCGTTTCTCCTCTTCGCACGTTCATTCATGTTCCTTTCCTTTTTCTTGTTGAGCACACTCGAAGGATTTCATCGTCTCCTCCTTCGACAGGTTTAAATCTTTGGCTATCACCGCCAAACGTTCCCACTCCATCTCTAAACCAGCAAGATCGGTAACAGGGCCGAAATAGAATCCTGGAAATATCCTGGGACGGATCCTGTCCTGGGACGTATCCTAGTAAGGATTCTATCCTGGCAGGCTCACCAATTTGTGCCACTGACTGATGTTGGGGCCGTGCGGATGTTGGGAGGAGAGATGGGAGTCGGGAGACGCAGGCGAGCACAGCAGATTTTACTAATAACACACCCAAAATAAAACACACTTAAAATGGAATTCAAAACTCAACTGACAAAGATAAAACTCCACACTCAATTGCTTATCCTAAATAATGTCCTTATCTTCGCCTACGTGCGTCCTTAGCGCGTTTCGTGCGAAAGTCCGGCAACCCTGGCCTATGGCTGCACGCTAACAAAACAGAACGCTCTTACGAGCCTCAGTCGTGGCACGCATCTCCAAGTACGATGTGCGTCGACTCTTGCTCCCAGTCGGTGCTCCCGCCGACTCCGCAAGTTTTGCTTCCTTGGTATCGGCCGGCCAGCTCCTCCGTCTCGGATGTCGGCGTCCCGAACTATGGTGACGTGTCACACAGGCCTGCCTGGCTAGGCCTAACACCGGGCTCCGCCGCTACCTCTCCGTGTGCCGACGAGAAGCCCCGGGGACTATCGTCCGTGCTGGTCTGCCGAAGAAAGGGGATCCAATTCTTGGAGGGCCCGGCAGCACCGTGGGAGGCTGCAGCAGGTCCAGGGAGCCTCGTTCGAACGTCGTCGAGGTCGACGACTACACCCTGGGTCACCAGCGCCACGGGCCCGTCCGAACTTCCAGGACTCCCGTCGCCAGAACGAAGCTGGCGCTCCAACCTTCTTGGCCCAGAGCCACGTTGACAATAACACCTTGGCGCCGCTTCTCCTCCGATCACACCTCAGGTCACGCGCCTCGAGGGCTCCTGCCGTTCGGACCGGTCGGCACGCATCGTCCTCTTCTTTTCTTTTTTTGTGCCCCATGCCTCTTGCATATGACACCTAATACCGGCCGTGCGAGACGCTATTGTGGTAGTCTTTCGGTGTAAAGTGACGGCCGCAAACACCCAAATCCTGGCGTCGATCGGATAGCGGCAGTCCGATGCGCTGCAGACAGTCCGCTCGTCTGCTGCCTTGCTGAGGGACACGATGTCGCAATTTGACATATTGCCAGTCGCTACGTTTGCAGTCCACAACGCAACAAAGTCGAATCATAGTGCTCGCGAAAGGCTGAGACTGACTCTAACCGCGGAGCTCTATAGTCAAAATGGAGCACGTCGTAACACAAGCAGACGACGCTTCATGTGTGCCGGAAGTGCTAAAGTGTAGTTAGAAGTTGTTCTTGTGCATTCTCTTTGTTACTTTCTTTTTATAGAAACAAATTAACTAAAATTCCAACTATTACGAACATCATTTGTTCCCCATTAAGGTGGAAAAATTTTAGATGACGCGCCCTGGCAGCCAATCGGATAGTTCGCCCACATGACGTTAATTGTGTGATTTACGTCATATGGGTATACGGGCGGCTGAAAATTCCGCCGAGCGATAAGCTGCGATCAGCAGCGAGGTGCATTTTTAAAACCTTATAACAAATTATACCCTTTACTCGGAGCACTCAGATGCGGCAATTAATGATCAGAAGGACCTACTCTAACGACTCAGTACGTTTGTACAAAATCGTCAAAATCGTTTCAGGTTTAACAAAACTCTGAAAAATAATTAACCACACCCACTAAGAGTTCGACACGTACAGTATAAAATGAAGATGAGTAACAAATGTCCACTGGTATTCATCCATGCTGGTCCTGAGCCAGACGTCCCCAACGTAACTTGAGGCAAATCTCAAAAGAAGGGGCTTCTTCCGGAGATGCAGACGCCCGAGAAACTCGTCAGCTGGCCGGGGAAGCGCCTTCTGCAGACAGTCGGTCAACGCGTCGCATCTCTTCGCCGGCGCGGTCTGATCTCCGATCTCCTCCGATTCCAGCACGGCGCCCTCCGCCGGCGTCTCTCGAATTTTCCGACGGAGTCGTTATGGCATGAACAAAGCCTGGGAACCTTCTAGACACACTTCTCACGTTTTCAGCCGCGGCCATTTTATTCATCCGTCGGCGCATTTATGGGCGCACGCTCGGGCTGTCCCCCTTTCACTCCCCGCGTGTCGAGGCAATACCCTCTATGTGTTGGTCGAACTCTCTCTCTCTCTTCTATCGCCGTTGATCGCGTCGGTTGTCTTTGCTTGCTTGGGTGATACGCGGCGCGCGCTTTGATTGCGCGCACTTTTGTGACAAACGCTTTGAATTACTGACAAAACAGCACCTTCTGCTTGCACCGCTAAATTAAAGCATGCGATGAAAACGATGTGTCGCTTTGCGGCATAGCATGGGTCATGATCAACTTCAGTCCTTCCGAGGCAGTTATCATTCCTGTTACCGTGCCTGCAGACAAAACTACATTATGAAAATATTCCTGCTGCTTAAAGCATTAGTAACACTAAAAATGGAGCAGAAAGCTATAAACGAACAAAACGAAACGAAGCTTACACGTACGTCACTGTCATTTATTAAAGCTGCTGCCTAAACATAGCCCACTCCGCGATACGAAACGCCAGCAAGATATTAGAAATAAATAAAAAATGAAAGCAATGTTCCGCTCTCCGGGAAGAAAGAAGGCCCGAGTGAAGTGTTTCGAACACAACCGGTGCAGGACCAGTCGTCACCTTTACCTAATGCGAAGTTTCTTATTCGAGTCGCTCTCCGATGTGCGTCGTCTGCTCCCTTCGCGAAAAGAAGAAATCATATATTGCTGTCTTGCGCCCTCGATGACATGCATAATGGTGCACAACAAAACTATTTCGACGTCCGTTCTTGTCTCTCCCTCTCTTTTTTTTATTTTCGCACTTGTGCGCGGCGGCATCACGACGATTTGAGGGAGGCCGCTTCAACCTTTAAACTGGATCGGCTGTTTCTGGGCGCGGCCGCTAGGAGGCGAACATTTAGTTAAACTTGCCAATCGTTAACACGACGTGCCCTATGTAGGCACATGGATATGGCTAAAGATGAATGAATGAATGAATTAATTAATAAGGGTAACATTCACTGTCGCATTAATTATGGCATTGTTTCCTGGGGAAACACATATAACTGTCATATCTCGCCTATTCAGCACTTACAAAACCAAGCAATACGCATTATCACAAACAGCGGGTTTTTCACAAGTGCTACTCCACTACTTCGTGAAAATAACATCCTTGCTGTAACGAAATTGTTCAACTATCATCTAATAATTATGTTTTATAAATTACTAACTAAACAGCTCTCATACCAATTCACTGATTCCAGGCACCTTATCGATATCAATAATACCAGGTTTGAACGTAACTCCAATTTTCTACTACCTATGGTTCATTCTAACTATGGAAGAATGACATCATGCGCTGCTATAAAACTGTGGAATGGTTTACCCGTCAGCATTAAATCTTCATCGTTTCACACATTTAGTCATGCCCTTAAGCTGTTTTATAGGTGTAACTAAGTTTACGTCATTCATTACACATTTGCATTTGTATGTATTCACAGTTGTTTTTTTGCACTATAGGCTTGTATACATACAATTTGTTTTCGCTGATTTTATTTTTCTATGTTGTATTTCTGCGATTGTGTTTGTTTCTTTTACTTAGCTTGCTCTTCTTTAATACATCTCTACATTGTTATTATTAACCGAGGCTCCCGTTGCAGTCTTTTGACTTTGGGACCCTCGTCTGTATATTGTATCTTACCAATTCATTGCATTTAAACAATAATAAACTGAAACTGAAAACAGAAGCAGCAAGTAATGAGTGAGTGAGCACGTGACCTAATGAGCGGAGTGGATGAGTGAATAATCGTTTTGCACTAGATGGCTTAATGGGTGAAACGATAGGTGAGTTATCGTGGATAGGTAAGGTAACATGTCGGTGTAAGCAGCTTCGAAACGGTGCCTTTCCAGAATGTGCATAAAAAGGTCAAAAGGGTTCTGTGCTTGAGGTCTGTTGTTAGAATCCGGCAGCCGAACAAATTTATGTATGTGAACACACACACACACACACACACACACACACACACACACACACACACACACACACACACACACACACTTGGACTAACTTGGATAGCTAACTTGGACCAATATATTGAAAAAACATATGCGTTCTTCAGAACAGAAATCGCGTGGATGTTCTTAGCGTTTATGTAAGCTCACAGTACCATTTATTGCTCGTCTTTTTATCAGTAATTAACCGAGATAAATTAACCAACCTTTAAAATATAGCCTGAAACGTTCAGGCGTCAAAAGGAAAGTTGTGGAGCTCCACAAATATTGCCCGACCCAGGCACTTCCAACGAGATAGACTTAGCGGGGCCGTTTTTATTCGGGGAACACGAAAGCCCGCGGATTTTGTGTGTGTATATATATATATATATATATATATATATATATATATATATATATATATATATATATATATATATATATATATATATATATATATATTTATTTATTTATATATATATATATATATCGTAATATCAGGACCGGTGGCTCCGGGGACACGCGTCCACGGAAACAGAGCATACACATAGCCGCACACTTCTTTAGCCAGCACTAACTCCGCGACCAGCCCACGAAAGAGGCTAGAAACATACCCAACACGGAAACGTGGGTGCTATTCATCCACAGGGCTGTCTTTGAATAAGCCCGTGCAAGTAAAGCCCCTCCATCCACGCGCCACCGCCGACCAGGTGGTGGCGGTGGCGCGTGGATGGAGGGGCTTTACGTGCAACCAGCGGCAATTGCAATTGCGCCGAGCGCTGAATCGCGAGTGATGCGGTCTGCATCGGAGTGGACCGCACGGTGTCTCTCGTGTATCGCGTTCGTCCGGCGAAACGAAGCCGTCAGGGCAAGCGCAACGTGGCCGGCGCGCGCCCAAGCCGCATAAAGCGCGTCGAGGGAGCCACGTGTGCAGAGAAGGGCGTGACGGGAACTTCCACGTGGAAGCGAGGGAACGTGCTCGATGGGGAGCCCCGGAGCGCCCACGGGTCGCCCGCCTCGATATAGCGTGGACGCGTAGGCGCTTTCGTGCGCGTAGCGTCGTGGCGGCGAGCTCCGCGGGCGGCCCAGCTGTGCCCAGCGGTGGTCGGCGGCAGCGCGGTGACCCAGGCCACTCGCCACTTCGCGCGCCTTGTCGCGCGCAGCTAGGGCCGAAAGCTTACCCGTGTATGCCACCGTCGGGGCGCCCGCGCTCTGCCAGGGGAGGGCGAGCGTTCCCTCGACGGGGGCGATGGCGCCCGCACTGCGTGTACGCTCGCTCCCCGCCAGACACAAACTCGACGAAGTCTTCCGACGCACGGATAAGGCTGCGCAGGAACGTCCCACACCGTAGATCCATTCGCTCGACCCGCTTTCCAAATACTAGACGTCCTTCCGAACGGGCAAAGAAATTTGCCAAATTGGGAACGACGAAAAGAGGGCTTTTTTTCTTCTTTTTTTCCGGCACGGAACTGCGGTGTACGCACCGCGCGGATCGTTGCCTTCCGCAGGCTCACTGCGCACGCGCCTGAGATTTTGTTTGCGTTGAGTGAAACGGTGAACGTAAAACGAACGTCCCCGGCGAAGTTCACCTTCCGGAAGTAAAAGCAGCGGAGAGAGAGGAGCTTCCAGACAGGAACGGAAATCAATTTGCGCAGCAGATGCGGACGGATTCCTCCTCACTGGCCCGATGCACGCGCCCACATCTTCGCTCGCTTGTCTGCCGCACTCGTACACTTCCGGCGCGTGGTCGCCGTTAATTAACAAGGGCGCTTCGCGTGCTGCAAGCGGTGGAGTGCACACACGCGGGTAAACGAAGTCGCAGAAGACGGGGATCGAGGCTAACCGGTAAGGAATCCGGTTTGCTACCCGGTAAGCGAGGAAGGAGAGGGCAGCAGGAAATAAAAGATCAAGGGAAAGAGACCAGTATTGGTAAACGTAAACAACGAACACATGTCAAATTACGCGCGCGGACCGCAGGAAGCTATAGGCATCGCACTGCGGTGCCTATGGGCACCCTGCAATGCAGTTTGCCTGTACATGTCGCGCCACCTGGCAGCGGCGGTGAGCACCCGCGGGTAGGCCCTCACCGTCATTTCACCATTGCCCGTGGTGCGCTCAGGCCCGCCTGCACGCTTGCTTTTCCAATTTTCCAATGGATTCCCCGCGGCCTCTTCGCAGCTCCATCGGGAGAAGCATGAACAAAAACAAACGCAGATACTGCTGCGTTAAGGACTGTCACAACCGCGAAGGGGATGTCGGCATCAAATTGTAACGCTTCCCTTCAAAACCAGGGGAAGCAACCCGGCGGTTGAAGTGGATCGTCGTAGTTCGTGTCGGTCTTGCGAATTTCTGTTAAACGAACGAAGACGTAAGTGCAACAACAAGAAAAAGAAATGAAAAAGAGCCAGCAGCGGCATCTATAAAAACACGCAATAAAGCGTCAACTGCATAAAAACGCGTGAATTGATTCCGGCTGTTGTAGATCAGTTTTGATAGTTGTTTAGCTCGTCTTGCTCCAAAACAAACGCACAGTGGTTGTATAGGTGTCAAATACAGCTTCGTAAGCGCTCGGTGCTGGAGCTTTGTATGCGCTGTGCTTCTTCCTGCGCCAAGATCAAGACGCGAATGCTGGAACCGAGCTCATTCGTGCCGATGTTTACTCGCGCTTAGAACAACTGAACTAAGGTTGGAGTACACTGCAGAACACGTCGAATATTCGAAAATTAGCATTTCCCTCGCACACACAAGCGCATATTTGTTAAGTCTTCACGTTGTTTAGTCTCAGCTGATTGCTCTCTATGATGCTTCAGCGGTAATGCCTGTCTCTCACATTCGAGCCCGAACGACAACACCAGAATATGCTCGAGGCACTTTGTCAACGGAGAAAAAAGCACTTACCGGCCAATTCGCCAGAACCTCTACAATGTGAGGTGCAATGCACGCTCCAAGTAAGGAAGCGACAAATTACAGTTACATGACGTCCACGGCCGTATCTGCTCACTTAAGTGGCATAAAATAACGATTTTTTAACGCACTTTGAGATCGACGTCGTAAGCATACTTATTTTCTTCTGATAAATACTTCGCGACCTACGGAGGGTTGCTAAGTAGCTACGGTGTTGGGCTGCTGAGCGCGAGGTCGAGGGAGTAAATCGCGGCCACGGCGGCCGAATTTCGATGGGGTCGAAATACCAAAACACCCGTGTAATTAGATTTAGGTCCATGTTAAAGAACCCCAGGTGGTTCAAATTATTCCGGAGTCTCCCGCCACGGCGTGCCTCCTAATCAGATCGTGGGTTTGGCACCTAAAAAACACAATATAATTTAAGCACCTCATTGTAATGTCCGTACTGTTTACTTCTTTGACACGGTATACGTGGTTGCAGTCGTAAATTTGACGTCCTTTCTCAAGCGTCGATGGTAAAAAATGGGCCTCGACGTTTTCGATTGCCTTAAAACCGGAATTTAGAACGTTCGAAGTGCTTCAAACGAGCGCCGCTAAAGCATGCCTCCGCAGCATCGGCCGCCTCAGTGTTTCGCGCAACTGACACCGTGGCGCTGACGGCTGGGCCGATCGCCGCGCCGCCTGACCATTGCAGGGAGCCTATAGGAGATTTTATAGTGCAGATGGCTGCTGTGACCGTCTTGAGAGAGGGATGTACTTAAATAGGAGCTGGATACGTTAGCCCAGCGAAGTGGCTGACCGGCCATAAAGGAATCGAAACCTGGGCAAATTGATGTGCATTAATCTTCAGAACAAAGCGCCAGCAGACAGAAGGCGTATAATAAAATCAAGCAAACAATAAAACTGCCCATGATTGGTTTTCTACATCCCTTGTCTGCTGGCGCTTCGAAAAGCCGGAAAGGCCATGGTCTATAGATGATCAGGACTACGCTGCCCTGATGTCTTTATTAGGACAGCGGGCGTCTGTCAAGCGTCTCCAAAGCGCGATACACAGCTCTTGCCTCTCCCCACTGTGACGTGGAGAGGGGGCAAACACAGCCACATGCGCGAACGTCCCATCACGACCGCGAGTGTGTGACAGGCATACGTACGCTGTTGGCTACTTCAGTCAGAAAGAAAGCGACCTACAGTCCACGTGACACCAGGCAACGGACGGTGCAGGAGAGTTTCTTCCCATCGCAGTATTCCACGCAGAAGACGGGATATGCAATTCAGGGGTCAACAACTGTAGGCGAGTGTTTGCAATGTGAAAACAGTTTAGTTCGACGAGGCAAATGTAAGACCACGTGTCACGGATCAAAGTCTAGCCACTGGAATCCGATCTTGAGAGCAGAATCAAAATGCATCAACAGTAGTCGGCACATCGATAACGGTGTCCCGGCATCCACCGATAACGTATGTAGAGCTCGATAGTGCGCATGCCTGATCGTCGGTATCAGTTATTTATGAAATCCGCGGCCCATTGAATTTCCAATGCTTTCAAAAGCTGTCCTGTCATATTCTCAAAATATTGTTACGTAAGAAGACGCAAATGAAAAGCTATATACAAGTATATTTACAACGTAATACGCCGCACTTGGCCAAGAGGCAACAGCCCGCGCTAGCCCCCAATCGTTGTCTTCGTCTTCTTCCTGCTCAGCTCTTCGTCAGTGGGAACATACCCCGTAGCACTACCCCCGGCGGCAAAAGCGCCGTCCCGGAGCGACTACAGGCTGGACTCTGAAGCAGTGTAGTAGCTCTTGAGCCTACTGACGTGCACGACATCACTAGACGCCAGAGTAGATGACGAGGTTGAGCTCACAGGAGCAATTTCATAAGTCACAGGCGTCACCTGGCGCAGCACGCGGTAGGGTCCTGTGTATCGCGAAAGGAGCTTTTGTGAAAGTCCGACGTGACGAGAGGGCGACCACAAGAGCACGAGCGCACCAGGCGAAAACTGTACGTCACGGTGGCGGGCGTTGTACTGACGCTGCTGAGTGCGAGAGCGATGGCGTCGCGCGCATACTCGCTTGTTGAGATCGAAGTAGGAGGAAGTGCCGTGTCAAGGGGCAAGGTCGGTTCGCGACCGTAGAGCAGATAAAAGGGAGAAAATCCGGCGGTGTCGTGCCGGGAAGAATTATAAGCGAATGTGACGTAAGGAAGGGCAATGTCCCAGTCGCGGTGGTCCTTGGAAACGTACTTTGACAGCATATCGGTAAGAGTACGGTTTAACCGCTCTGTCAGGCCATTGGTTTGAGGATGGTATGAGGTAGTCAGCTTGTGTTGAGTGGAGCAGGAACGTACAATGTCGGCGATAACTTTCGAGAGGAAGTTACGACCACGGTCAGTGAGCAGCTGTCGCGGGGCGCCATGAAGTAAGATAATGTCCCGCAAGAGAAAGTCCGCGACGTCAGTGGCGCAACTGGTAGGGAGAGCCCGCGTGATAGCGTATCGGGTGGCGTAGTCAGTTGCGACGGCTACCCATTTGTTCCCAGAGGATGACGTGGGAAAGGGACCGAGGAGGTCTAATCCAACACGAAAGAACGGTTCCACAGGGACAGTGATCGGCTGGAGATGACCGGCAGGTAGCACCTGAGGTGTTTTCCGACGCTGGCAGGTATCACAGGCAGCAACATAGTGTCGGACAGAGCGAGCGAGACCAGGCCAATAGAAGCGGCGGCGGACGCGGTCGTACGTGCGGGTTACGCCAAGATGTCCTGCAGTAGGTGCGTCATGCATCTCAAAGAGCACAGTCTGTCGTAGATGTTTTGGCACGACAAGAAGAAGATCAGATTCGTTAGGGAGGAAGTTCCTTCGGTACAGAATGCCGCCCTGGAGGACATATCGGCGAACGGATGCGTCGGTAGGTGTAGAGCGCAGACGCTCGATGAGTACCCGCAGCGATAGGTCTCGGTACTGCTCATCGGCGATGTTAACGAAGGCAGACACAGAGAAAATGCCGTCGGCAGTACTACTGTCGGCGTCGTCAGGCTCGTCTGCCGGGTAGCGAGACAGGCAGTCAGCGTCCTTGTGTAGTCGGCCAGATTTGTAGGTGACAGAGAACGAATATTCTTGGAGGCGTAGGGCCCAGCGACCAAGTCTTCCTGAAGGGTCTTTCAATGAGCATAACCAACAAAGCGCGTGATGGTCTGTGATAACGGAAAAGGGTCGGCCATATAAGTATGGGCGGAACTTCGCAACCGCCCAAACTAGGGCCAGACACTCACGCTCAGTGATGGAATAGTTGCGCTCCGCGGGTGAGAGGAGCCTGCTGGCGTAAGCGATAACACGGTCGTTGCCGCGCTGGCGTTGTGCCAGTACTGTGCCAATTCCGTGACCGCTGGCATCAGTACGAACTTCGGTAGGCGCAGACGGATCGAAATGGGCCAGAACGGGAGGCGTTGTGAGAACGTCGATTAGATGCGAGAATGCAGAGGCCTCGTTAACGCCCCACTGGAAAGGGGCGTCTTTTTTCAAAAGCTCGGTTAGTGGTCGTGCTATGGCCGCGAAATTTTTCACGAAACGGCGGAAGTAGGAACAAAGGCCGATGAAGCTGCGCACATCCTTGACACACTTCGGAACAGGAAAGTGCGTAACAGCATGGATCTTGCCTGGGTCCGGTTGCACTCCGTTCGCGTCAACGAGATGCCCAAGGACGGTAATCTGGCGACGGCCGAATTGGCACTTCGATGCGTGCAGTTGCAGACCGGCGCGACGAAAAACGTCCAGGACTGCCGAGAGGCGCTCGGGGTGCGTAGCGAACGTTGGGGAGAATACTATGACGTCGTCCAAGTAGCACAGGCATGTGGACCATTTGAAACCGTGAAGAAGGGAGTCCATCATGCGCTCAAAAGTGGCAGGAGCGTTACATAGACCAAACGGCATTACTTTGAATTGATAAAGACCGTCCGGAGTTACAAAAGCAGTCTTCTCGCGGTCGAGATCGTCCACAGCAATCTGCCAGTAGCCGGAGCGGAGGTCAATAGAAGAGAAGTAACGAGCACCATGGAGGCAGTCAAGGGCGTCATCGATCCGAGTTAGGGGATACACGTCCTTTTTGGTAACCCTGTTAAGGTGCCGATAATCCACGCAAAAGCGCCATGAACCATCCTTCTTTTTTACCAGTACTACCGGTGACGCCCATGGACTACATGACGGTTCTATGATGTTATTGGCAAGCATTTTGCGCACTTCAGCGTGAATAACTTGACGCTCAACCGGTGACACTCGATACGGGCGGCGATGAATAGGAGGGGCATCGCCGGTATTAATGCGATGTTTAACAGTTGTAGTTTGGGCCAAAGGACGATCGTTAAAGTCAAAAATATCGTTGTAGGAAAGCAGAACGCGGTAGAGCTCACGAGCGTGCTCGGACGGCATGTCGGGCGCAATCATTTTCTGTAAGTCGGCGATGGTGCAAGTTGTCGACTGAGATGGTAGAGGAGGATCGGCTGAATTGCTGTCTACCTCAATAGATGCTATTGAGTGATCTTCGAATGGGCAAAGCTGGGCCAGAGACATCCCGCGTGGCAGCACTTGTGTCGTCAAGCCAAAATTGACCACTGGCAGGCAGACGCAATTAGCCGTAATAGATAAAACGGTATGAGGTACCGTGATCCCGTGTGTAAGGAGGACGTCTTGTATAGGAGCCGCGATATAGTGACCGTCCGGCACTGGTGGGGATGACACTAGGTCAACGTAAGTCAGTGCCGTAGGTGGCAAGCGAACAAAGTCGACGGAACTGAGGCGACTGGGGTGTGGTTCAGCGGGATCCAGAACATGCAGGTCAAGGCGGAGAGTACTGGCGGAACAATCAATGAGAGCAGAATGTGCGGAGAGGAAGTCTAAGCCGAGGATGATGTCGTGGGGACAGTGGGCGATGACTGTGAATAGCACGACTGTTGAACGATCGGCGAAGGAGACGCGGGCGGCACACATACCAATTACGGGGGCTGTTCCGCCATCGGCGACACGGACAACAAGCGTCGTGGCGGGCGTGATTATTTTTTTCAGGCGGGTACGAAAGTCCGCGCTCATTACCGACAAATGCGCCCCAGTGTCTATAAGAGCAGATACAGGAACACCGTCGACTTGCACGTCAAGAAGGTTCAGATGAGTGGGCAACGTCAGTGGAGGATACCCCTGCTCCACCATTGAACGGGCTCAAGGAGAGCAAATTCGAGTGCCGCTCTGATTGCACAAAGACGGAAATGTGCTATTTTGTGCAAGAAGTAAGACGGCGATCGAAAACGTAACCAAGTGAATGTACAACTGACGCATCCAGCGCACCACGCCGTGCAAACGCAGGCAACGCGCAGAGAAAGCTTCTCAATCGAGAACGTTGCGAACTTTCGCTGGGGACCGAGAGTATTTACCGGTTCAGACTGTTGTTGTCGGCGCTGTTGCTGGCTGTCGTTATTGTTTAATATCGAACGACTTTACCAGACCGTCGCTGTGCACTGAGTGCACATTACCCTGTAGACACTGGTCACGTGTTTCCCTAATGCCGCCGCCATCGTACCACCATGCAGTCAGCAGCAGATGCATCGCTTGATATACGAGGAGAGTTACGCGGAACAGTGATTTCGTAGGGTCCTAACACCGAACTGGGAACGCAATCCGAGCCAGGTACGAAGGCCCTGCTCTTATACCTACGCCCGTCAGGCATTCTTTAACCGTTCAAAGTCATTAGGGCTTGTGTCTTTATTCCTAGCTTTCTTGTTCATTTCTGTTTGTTTGTTTGTTCTCATCATGTGAATTCAGACAACCCAACTGAAGCATCAAGACCTTCGCATATAATAGGGCCGACATCTTCAGCTTTTATTAAACTAGCTCTTTCTCGCCGAGGACGCAACTGGTAACACGGAATGATTAGTTCCAGGGCTGGCTTGTCCGCGTTGCAAAGGCATTGCCCGTTTTACGCGTCTACAAAAGACGAGCTAGCTACCGTACCAACAGCGCGCGCTCTGCTGTAGTTTACAATGCCACACGGCATGGCCTTAGCACCGCGACGTGTACATAGGACGACGCAGCCGTGGCTTTTCGATGAGTTTCTTTCTTTTTGCCTTTCTTTACTGTTTAATTTTACGCTATAATGCCGCGTATTTAACTTACGTTTGCGAGCCTCACAAACACAGCCCCGCAGTGCTATACATGCACCCGGTTAGCGCCGTGAGCCCCGTTTATTCATAACCTTGCTAATTCTTTTAGGGATCTTCGTACGGTACCCTTTGTGCACAACACCCAGACATTATAGAAAGAGCCCGTTTTTAAAAGTTAACCATGACCGGGGTTAACTTAAAGCCCACGTCAGAGACGAGCCCGAGCGGCGCTTGGCTCCTGCGCGGGCTCGTTCTAAACGAACCTTTCCGTGTTGCACACAAGTTCGGCAGGCTAAATTTTACCCGCGGTTCGCGATAAGGGCAACGACCGAGAAATAATAGGAAGAATACAGAAAGCGGCGAGCGACACACTCTGCGCGCATAACGACGCAGTGCGTTTTCATTTACGATGATTTATGGCGCTTCCGCGCAAACCACGACAGCACACTTTGCGACGCCCACGTTAACGCGCTGGAGAGAGCCGCAGACCGAAAGACGACGAGGACGAAACCAAAAATACGACGAACACAGAATGATGGACGATGCAAACGGGCAGGTAGCCCTTTCGCCCACAAGTAAGAGAGGACGGCGCCCGAGAATCGATTCCTTCAGTCGAGAACCCCCCTACGTCCGCAGCACTGGGTGCGCAAAAACAGGATGTCCTCCGGTATGTGATTTGCTACAGGCGCCGCGACAAACGTAGCGCGCACGCAATTCGTGCACCTGCGTAGTGAGCCGGCAACGGCGGACGGAAGGCAAGAACCCGCTTTCCATCCGTATACGCATACCGTCCGGCGCCACGCTGCGGGTGATTTATGCAGCGTGCGTGTGCGGTGAGCAAATTCTATAAAGCAAACGGAAGAGAGCCAAGGTGAAGAAGAGGACGATTTGGTGACAGAGAAGACAAGAGAACTTGCTCTCTTCGTGAAGAGTACATGGGCGAAGTGACCCAAGGTCGTCGACCCGCGGAGCGAGAAACGACGCGGAGAACTCCGTAACGCACCCGTGCATACGACCATGTGTTTGATATTGCTCTGCGCACAGGATGCAAACACACGTGTTCCCATGCACAGTATACACATAGCGCGTGCCTTGGCAGAGAACGAGTTGCGTAGACAGGCAAACACTTCTCGCCTCACAGTGTAGTTGAGGTCGCTTACGTTAACCGCACCCTCGAACCCGCGGTTCCGGAAAGAAAAGCGACCATCAGGCCCGGAGCACTGAAATCACACTTTCAGCTGTCAATTCATTTTTCTTTTTTTTTTCTTTCCGGACGCTCTAAATCTTACATGAAACATAAGAAAAAAGAAATGCTGACCCTACGCACGTGTAGAATCTATGTGAAGCGAAGCTTTGCTAAACCGGTTAATTAACTGCTCTACAATTAATGGCGATGCGTACAATTGTGTTTACTTTCATCCTAGGCAACGTCTAATATCAAGGAACGTTTCTATTTATCCACCACAAAGTTCAAACGTTTATCATCACGCAATCGTTCATGTTTATGCGCTACATCGCCCACAAGCTATGTCGAAATGCAAACTCCAAATCAGGCGGATGCAGAGTGCGAGACGACAGCGATGTCACGAGAACGAATGCGATGTGCGACGCTTGTCGAGGGAAGAATAACGATGACGAAAGGCACGGCGATGGGCCTATATATCGGAGGCACCCTGTTACCCCGGCATTAGAAGGTCTTAGTGACCGCACTTGAACGTGCAACATGAGGCTGAGTTTTCTCCGCAATTAGTTCGAGGAACGCCAGGAAGCTTGATCTCAATTATGGGCAACCACTGCGAAGACAAAGCGAGAGAGAACAACTTTGTTTTAAACTATCAAGTATTTCAGAGCGAGAGCTCTTCTTTAAACATGCTTAATTTTCTTTTTTTCCCCGTTGTAGTTGTTGTGGCACGCCATAGTGTAGAACTAGGGATTAATTATGACCACTTAGGGTTTTTTTACCGTGTACCTATATCTAAGTACACGCGAGCGTTTTTGCATTTCGCCCCCGTCTAAATGCTCGCGGCCGTCGCGGCTGCAGGATCGAAGCCGCGACTTCGAGCTCAGTATAGCCAACGCCATAGGCACTTAGCTGAAGCGCCGGGTGTCATTCTACACGACGTCTGTTTTTTTCTCTTGATCGCCGCATTCCTGACTTTGAAAAAGAAGTGCTTCGTGCAGCTTGTTCAGCCTGACTGAGTCCTGGATCACCTTCCTATTTTTCCCATTTCTCCGTCTCATAAATTTCAATTCGTATACCAACCATATCCGATGCTTCAGCGGCATTTCGTACATCGACGTGTACTTGGCAGAGCACGTAGGAATGTTTAATGTTCCCACAAACGCCGGTTCATCGAACTACCGGCTTGACTGCGAGCGCACCTTGTCCGCCCTACGTCGAAGTCAACTTACTTCATGCAAAGCCAGGAACGTCCGAACAACAACCTGCTAACTCTTCCTGTTTTCCAACTGCCCCTCTATTCAGCCGTGAGCATATGCTAACTGCTCAAACAACGCCGACGTTGCCACAACACTATCGTGTGTCACACACTCGGCATAGCCCCTCCTTTTCATTTTTAATCTTGTCTTTTCAGACTTCAATATCTTCTCGAGCCTACACGCTCAAAGTGTCTCACTTACTTTCTTTGACGTTCCCTACTTACGAGAGCACCAGTCCTCTCAACGCTGTCAAAAGACTGTCAAGTGGCATTTCTGTGGCGCTTTCTCCATAGGCGTCCATGCCCCACTTCTGCGCTGCAATTTCACGTCGCTCGATCGTGTCGGGTAACTCCACAATTCAGTCGCGATTCATCTGGACCTGCACAAGTGAACTGCAGACTGTGTGTGCTATTTATGGAATTCTGAGGAGCGGGGCAAACGCATATATGAAGGCTTTCAGCGGCGATGTAAATATGACTATGGCGCCAGAGTCAAGAAACGAAAAAGAATATATAGCGACGAGCGAGAAAGTGCGCGGAAAGGGGCTGCATATGCAAAATGCCTGAGTGCGCACCTCGTTTCTTATACCTCTCTCGGCATGAGGCAAACGGCAAGCATGTCAAGTTCCCTGGCCCGCTTTCTCTATCCGCCCTCTTTTCGTAGACGCCTCGCGATCAATCAAATCTGCAGATAAGCGCGGAGCCTTAATTCTTAGCCGCTCCCGGCTCCTCTGCACGTTCGCGCACGCGCAGTTGCTGCTTGTCTTTCCTCTCTCGTCGGCGCGCTCTGCACACTCGCGCACGCGAATAGCGTAGCTGATGAGGCACAGCTCGAATGTGAGAGCAGCGTTCGCTGTAGGTCCAGTACGCGGTGGACTTTCGTTCGCGTCTAACCAATTTATTTTTACAGTAGAGATTTCGTTTCGCCGCATAGTGAGCTAGACGCCCCTACGAGTAAATGTTTCTGTCTCAATCAGTCTTCACTGCAGAACAGACGATGTGCGATACACGCAGTTTTGTATATAGTAGCCTCTATACGATACAGATACATATACAGAGCGTTTCATGCAACTTGAACCAAGCATTTAAAAAATGGCGGTTAACCGCAGATGGGTGAAACCAACGACATAAGCTTCGCCGTGACGTGGTGTTCCTCAAAATAATTTTTTATGTTCCGCTTGAACTGATATCAATTATACGAAATCTTTAATATTCACTTTAGGGCAAAGTGCGTTTTGTTATATTGTAGAGAAATTTCAGAAATGACTATTTTTTTTTTTGCCATCGCATTGCAGCGCTCTCAACCGTGCTTCGAGGAGCGTGACGAAGCGAACGGCCGCGTCTCCACACTTCACGGTGCGTCCACGTCGGCACGCGGAAAAGGCGGGTCGCCGTCTTTAATAAGCGAACGGTCCGCGCGCGCGGTTGTTCCACAGTTCGCGAGAGCCATGTTGGCCACCGACCTTCAGTGCCGTATACATAGTTCGCGGCAACGATTGACTCGCTGCTGTTCCTACGCCAACTGTTGGTAAGCGCAGGCATTGATCGATCGATGGCGTTTCCAATCTGCAAGCAACAGACCCGTGACAGGAGGAACGTAGTAATGGAGTTCTGCGGCCAACCGACTTGGATCAACTCGGCTGCTTCACTGTGCGCCAATATCTTTAGATGGACGTTATTCCAATCCACCGCTATATAAAAATTAGCCGGTCGCCCCATCGGCAGGGAATCGAACCCGAAACCTCGTGCTCATTGGCGGAATGCGGACGCTGAACCACAGTGGCGCGTGCACATGAACGTCCTTGTTGTTTCGAAACCAGGGGCCGAATTGGCAGGCGTTAGCATGATCTACTGCTTCTCAACGAACACCACCCGTTTTGTTCTTACGAAACAACACTGATGGCTTGCTCCTTGCTATAGAAGGGAGAACGGCGGTGGCCGAACTCGAGAATAGAAAGATGGACACACCACGAAAGGAGATGAGCACGACTGTGGTGGAAACGCAGCCACGAACGCGAGCGGAGCAACGGTCCGTTTCGCTACGTGGCGCGTGACGTCTGAAAGGCGACGCCGGTTAAAGGCGCACTGCGAGGCCCATCGGAACCGTGAGACGCATTCCATTAGACACTGCGAGGTAAGTCAAGCCGCAGGAACACGCGAACCTGACACCGCAACCAACGACGGGGAGGAGCGCAGCGGCACGCGCCGAGGCACACCCCAGCGTCGTGCACGGCGATGCGACTCGCGGGGGAGAGCCACAGCCGATCCGGCCCTCCTTCCGCGGGCTGCCCGCGACACACGCCAAGGGACATCGCGCCAGCATTCACGTGGCCACTCTCGATGGCGGCACGAGGCCAATGCTTGCGCGAGCCACGTTGGCCCGCCAGGCAAGAACACAATGCGGACGCTTGTGGCGGTCGATACGACAGAACTCCCACGGCGAATTACAGTCTGACTGACGCGGTGGAACGACGATAGTCATTCGTCGTCAGGCGTCGTCGCCGTGCCAGTCTTGTCGTCGTCAGGCATGGCGACGAATTAAGGGAGACACGGTAATGACGACGACGGAATGACGATCCGCACGTTCCGAGCGCCACAAGCTTACGTCGAGCGAGGCGTTTCCCAGTGAACGTATGGCCAACTTGGTCGTGTGCTCTAGGCCTCCAAACGGTCACGAAACAGCAACAGCGTTCTTTGTAGACCCCAAACCAACCTTCGCTTATACCGATTCCCACAGCGCCTGGGGCTTGCACATTCTCTCGCAAAATATGACGCAAAATTCATAAAAACGTACAACGCGCGTGAATTCGTAATCTAAAAGAAAAAATCGGAATAGTTTAGAGGTATACAAGAAAAGCATGTACACAATCACGTGCAGTGTCCTCGCTCTCTCCAAGCCATGCGATAGACTCTCTGGTGCAAACTACCCTCCACCTATTACTAAAGCGAACGCATTATATGCCCCATTACGCGAAAATCTGCCGGCGTGACCAAAGGTTGGTACCAAAAATGGCCGACGGTGCAAAGAGTAAAAACACACGTGACAGCGCAGCCAATATGGAGGACGTGGTGCCACGTCATGAGTGTATAAAATACGTGTATAAAATAAAAAATTAATGAGTCATTCCACACAGTGAAGGTGGATGACCAGCGAAGCTGTTTAGTGCACCACACAGAGGTGGCACCGAATTACTAACATAGGTAGAACACATTTATTGTCCTGATCTGTGGTCATCGTGACAATATAGGTACGCACACACATTTGCGTATAACATCTGTTATTAAATGTGTCCGTCACGTAAGACAATGAATTGCTCATACCCCTTAAGCAATGGCTCATACCCTCGAAACGCGGCCTCCCCATTACGACGGTCGCTATCGAATCATCATCATCGTCATCATAATCATCATCATCGGTATCATCATATTCTCATATTCATCATCATCCTAATTTACGTCCACTGCAGGACAAAGGTCTCTCCCTGCGATCTCCAATTACCTCTCTCCTGCGCCAACCGATTCTAACTCACGCCTGCGAATTTTACAGCTAAGCTGCTATTTTTCCCAGCATCGTCTCCGTGTGTTGACACAAAACTATCAGCATCACAAATGGCTCCAGCGTCGTCGTCTTCTCCCACAGCTGGCTCGTCGGCGACCGTCGGCGCTACCACGCTGCCACGCTCGTGCCAGTGCTCACGGGTTCATCATCACCATTAATGAAGCAGTTAATTAATTAATTACATAATTAGGAAACACAAAGACGCAACCAAATTTGCAGTGAAGCTAAGAGCTAGTTGCCCCAGGATCGTGTCCGTATGTAGACGCAAACGTCGACACGTGTAGACACAAACGCGGGCCGATCCCGAAGATAGTGCAATACCGGGCCAAATAACCTCAGGTGCTCTCCTGAGGCCTCCGTTTGCCGGTTACATGTGCCCTCCTGGAGCAGTGCTTGTAAAAAATGATATCTATCGACACGACGAAAAAAGCAACCCGCGATTTAGACGACACCAGTCAGAACCATGCCCCTTCAGACACAGCAATCACCAAATGTGGCGTCCGTGCCCACTGCCTCATCGCGCGGGCAGCCTGTGGCGGAGCGTAAATAAACTCGACCGCATGCACTACGCAGTGCCGGCATGTCCAGAGGACAAACGCACACAACACGCGCTAAGGAACCGCCTCCGTGGTGCCTAGGCAGAGTCACATATTCAAGGAGAAAAGGCCCCCAGATTTTCTCTCTCGCCCCCGATCTTACTCGCGCCTGCGCAGAAACGTAGAGCGCCGCGAGAAACGCCCCGCCCCGCTGTACCTAGTAGCAATTGTAAAGAAGCGGCCGGGCTGACCCGCGACATTCAGAGCATTCAAAGATCCCTGGCTATATACTTCTCGCTCTTCTCAGCAACTGCACCTTATGTAACCGTAATTAATGTTTACCGGGAAACGCTTGCGGAGAACGCTATGCAAGAAGGCGAGCTTTCTGGTGGAAAAGCGACCTCTTGCGTGGGCCGATCACAGAGGTAGTGCACAGCGGCGCCAAATATTTACAACATTTTCAGGTCTCAGTTATTGTTTCTCACTTTTAATATTTCAGACTCAGAAGATTTAACCTAAGAGACAAGCGCTGGCGGTGTTTTGTTTCAATACATATGTTTGTGGGATGTCATTCTCAAAATTCCGAGGAATAACTTTGTCGAGAATGTAAGACAAGGCATGAACAACGCTAGTGATAGAATGGTGGGACAGTATAACCCGCATATACAGCACGTCATGAATCTATCTATCTATCTATCTATCTATCTATCTATCTATCTATCTATCTATCTATCTATCTATCTATCTATCTATCTATCTATCTATTGTGGGGTTCTCAACCGTGCTCTTGGGACAAAGGAGCGACAACACAGAAAGGCAAACAATCACAAGGGAATTTATTGCACCGTTCATAGACTAACGCCTGCTCGCCGAGTTGCTATCCATAAAACATGCCGATGGGCGCGCGTCAAATCGCAGAAGTGCGACTCACCACGACCGGATAACGAGCGAATATGTTCGCCCCATGCTGGACAGCAACGCCTGGTCGTTCGCGCGTACGGTCACGCGAACGGTGGCGCGTTCGAACGACCTTGTTCATCCATTCCGGGGTAGGCCTCACGAGACGGTCTCGCAGAAGCATGGATCAGCGCACGCGCAGAACGTCCGCCCCGCTCGCCGAACCCGAGCCGAAGAGGAAGAGCCTTCTCCTTCTCACGCCCAAGTAACCCCGCTGTTAGGTGGCGTTAGCAGAGCCACACTCACGCCATCTCTCGCAATGCGCTCCAACCACACCGACTGCTGCGGGCAACAGGCCACGCGGTGAAGCCGGATTACAGGAGACGGGAGCTATGCGGGAAAACAACATATCAACATATCAGGGGACGCGTGAGAGTCACGCATCCTCTCTCTCTCTCTCTCTCTCTCTCTATATATATATATATATATATATATATATATATATATATATATATATATATATATATGTATATATATATATACGGGCATTTTCGCTCACGGGCACGCCGGTGCCGGGCTCGGACGACGGATTTTCTACGACACGGGGGTCTTAACGCTGTCGCGTTGAAAGCCAAGTTCAAAACCTGGCCGATTATACAAATCCAAGGCCCACGTCATATATATATATATATATATAGCCTACGAGCTGCGGCGCGCAACGATGAAGGAATCCGATGCCGACCGCTCACCTCGAGCACGCCAGCCGGTTTCGCCGTCTTCGCCCGACGGACGTGGTGTGCGCGGCGCTGATTAGCGAAGCCACGAGGGCAGCTTCCGTGTCGGCGTGCGGGGCTCGCGCGGCCGCTTGAGCGAAGCGAGTCACGCCACGCGCCAGAAAGCGTGCAGTGTCTATGTCGGCGCGTGCAGTATGTGGCCACGTAGCACACACGTCGTCTGCTGCTTCCGGCGAAAGCAGACGACGATGCTATGACAGCGTCATAACACGAGTCATTAACATGAGACGTATTTCGTCCCATTTCTAAGTCGTTGTTGATTTTGTACGCGTTTATCCCATACAATGATAAGTGCCAGGTTAAATAATAATCATACTAAAAGCGCTCCTAAAAGCTTGGGTCTAAGAGTACTCGTGCTTTATTTTGTCAAATCTCTTACCAGCACAGTTTGCCTTGATAGCGCTTGCTGCGCCAGCAAGCTTCGTTTGCGCGTTGTACGACGCTACGCCACCCTCCTCTTTATCTACAGTGGCGCTCTAGTTGACATATTCGACAGGTTGTTTAAGAAGCTTCGGTAGTGTTTGTGCGAGGCCGCTTTAAAGTTGTATGAAGAAAAGAAAAGAAAAAGAAACGCACGTATTAACGGCAACGTGGCTTCGTTGTCGTCATTTGAGCATGCAACACTGAAACGCCTAGTTGCTGTCTTACACGGCATTTCTGGAGCGCCCTGAAGCGCCATTCAAATGCGCCATAACAGCAACGCCGCATTCACGTGGCAACGTGTTGTGAAGCTGCCAGCTTGTGTACAATAGCGACGGAAACGCTTCGCTTCTTTCTTTTACGCAGCAGTGATCGCGGCGAGCAGGAAGCTTCGGCAGAGCTGCACGCATTTGCAAAGACTATCTGGCAGCCGAGCCGTAACCGCAGACGAAGGCTTCCGGCAGGTCCGTGGACAAACCGAGACGGCGGATGGCGCCAGGGCGGCATGGCATCGCTTGCACGCATCGTACGCATTGCATAGAGCAGCAGCAGCAGTGAAGCAGACAGAGAGAAACATCCTCTGCGCGACGCGTAGTCGTTCCCCTAAGTATGCTTACGATTGTCAACCACCCTTCTAAACGGATGTAATGTGTATATATTGCTAATGAAAGGCCCACTTCTACAGGTACGAGCATTTTCATTTTGCTACATCATCACACAGCTGTCACTAATAAAAGCAGCAAATCGTCGCATCCCATGCTGTGAGCATCCAAATTCCCGCGTCTATAGTGTGCAATAATGACCGATTATCCACTCCGTCCGACGTAAGAGGCGAGCTATACATCACCGACGACGTACTGGAGAGCTCCGGATTATTAATCACAGCTCCCATGTAGTACAAAGGATCACGGACGCTCCCGCTCGCCTGCGTGACTTTGGTAATCTGCTCTACGGTCGCAGTTGAATGGCGCAAGTGAAAGCTCGAATTCAGTGCGACGTGAAGGAAATCGAAAGCGAAGAAAACAAAATAAAGGAAAATCTTGCAGCGACCGCATTACGCGGTCTCCGTCAAAACTGCCCATCAATGTTGACCAGTGCAGCTGGGTCAGCGCCGCAGCATCGTGTTCGGCGAGCTCTTGGTCCACGCACGCAGGGTGATCGCTTCCGTGGACACCGCCACACGATGCGCATCAAACGAACGACAGCGGCGCGTGTCTGGTGGCGAGCGTCGATGCACGCTCGACGGGTACGTGATCCAGTCCTGGCAAGTTAGGCAGCACATCGTCATTTGCCAACGGGACTCGCACGGTATATGGAAGACACACGCTGACCTCTCATAAAATTATAATGCATCCCTCCTCTCTCTTCTATTTCATTTTATTTTTATTGCCTCGCCTTTCGCGGAATGCTACGTTCAGTAACACGTTTTGTGGCCCAACTGCCGAGCCAGCGGCACAAGACCCGAGCCACGTACTACATCGCCGTCAGCACCATCCCCACAACCACGATATACCGTCCATATCCCGTAACGACTTCGCGAATGGCTCAGTGTTATACTGTGACCGTCGCGCCGCACATATACCGTAACTCGCAGGCTGCAACGAAGAAGAAAAGCAGTAGCAAAACCAAAAGTAAACCAAGAAAGACCGCCTGCGAGTGGAGTCCCCGGGCAGGGCAAGCTCGGGTTGCCGCTCGGCGCGCTCAACCGCCCGATGGTTCCAATTAGGGGAACGCCACGGTCCGCCGGTCACACCGCAGACGCGCGCGCTCCTTGGCGGCTCGTGGCGCTTCGATCGCGGATGTCAGTGAGCGAACCGCCGCGCGGCTTCTGCTCTTCCGCCTCGAGGACGCCGCGCGAGGCCGCGGATCTCCGAGCGGGACACGGGAGGCGCACAAATGGTCGGAGCCGATGCGCGCCGCTCTTGTCCCGCGCCGCTGGCGAGGAACCCTAACGAGGAGAGAGCCTGGCGTTGGCACCCGGGACTTGCCAATAGGGGGTTCTACAGCGCGGCTAGTGCGGTCGCGATTCTGATGGCGATTGGGTCCGCGATACGCGGGTGCCGAGCCACGGATGAGATCCGAGCTACCATTGCGTCCGCGTCTGGAAAAAGACTTTCTCGGGAGGGACGTCGCACGAGCAGCGCGGTCGTTGGAATGTAGTACGTAACGACGCCAGACTCGCAACGCAAGCGCTGCCACACCATTCCCGCCTCTGCGCAACGCGCGTTCAATACCGAGACGGCCACGAGCGAAGAAGCTCCCCGCGTAGGAGGTGTAAGCACAACGACGTCCACGCTGGCCATAGAGTTAGTAGAACAACTCTAGAGGAAAAGCTGGGCCGGAAAAGTGGGAACCTCTAGGGCGCCGCCCTGTTGCTACTGGTCAATGTGGCCAGCGCAATTACTATTGAAAAAGCTGAAAACAAGTACAGGTCACCTTATGCTTTGTCGACTAAAAACGCATACCTGATGGCTTTATGAAGGTGGTACGGTAATATTAAGTTTACAGAAAGCAATTACACAGTCCGTGACCTATGTAAATCACGATGTACGCATTCATGCAATAAAGGATGACGCGAATTTCGGTTTCGAATCTGTTTTTTGGATGCGTAGTAGTTTCGTTTAGGTTTGACATGCGATCGCGCGTCGACATCGGATGCTATGGCACACTCGTGCCTTATGTGCCACCGAAGCCCCGAAGTAGTCTGGCATATACCTTCACATGTAAGTAAACGAATGTATCCCCTTGTTGAGAATATCACGCGAGTAGGCAGCTCTTGTGGTGCATCACAATCGTTTGAGAAGCGTCGCAGTAGAGCATTTTTCTGCATGCGGAGCGGTGTTTTTATTTGCAGGTTTCCCTTCAGTAGGAAATTGCTGGACAGGCGGACCAGCGCACTGGAATTGTACTGGCGAAGCCACAAGCAACTCAAAGAATCTGTTTATTTGTTGCACTTTGAACAATCATGCTTGTACAAAGGCCACAGCAGAAAAACAGCCTGATGCCGAGTATTTCTGTGCCACGAAGTATTCAAGAGGCGAGTGCCTAATGCGGATGAAATCGAGTGCATCGAGACTTAGAATGACAGAAAGCTGAGCTAGTTAGTAAGGATTTATTATGCAAAACAGAGGTGAGGCGTGTAGACAGGACACAAGAGTAGAGAAGTGGACGGCGCTCGTGTTGTTTGCTTGCAAATACTCTACTCTTGTGTCCTGTCTGCACGCCTCACCTCCGTTTTGCATAACGAGTGCATCAACCCACATAATAATAGCGTAGGCGTTTTAGTAACTGTGCAATATTTTCAACACTTCCTTGCATGTCATTTCATGTGGAATATATTTTCTGGTCACAAATTTGTGCAGCGAATCTATTTGCATGATCGACTCCGGGCCTGTGGGACCGTTCACTTGCACTTGATGCTGTCTTTTACATGTATCCATAAACTGCAGATATGCATATCAGATCCCTGCGAGCATTTTCAAAATTCAATTATTTTCGACAACAGGCACATATGCAATACTGACATAATCCCGAATACCACTAAGCAGCTGGGACACATTTTTGTTGACCATACTCGCAGGTAAAATAAGTACATCATGTGGACAGCTCCAGCTCATTTTCCTTAAGTCAGTGTGTACAAGGGTTATGCAAAAATACTTTTTTTCTCGCGCACCGATTATTTTGCTGTATAAGCAAGAGAACCCACCACGTTAGTGTAACGTATCTTGTGCGTCACACTAATATGTGCTTTCATTTACCAAGTGAGATGAGTTACTTTTATGGCTCATTCAGTCATGTCACACTGCAAGCTGCATTCATCAATCTTCAATTGAATTTTGCAAATGTTTAATGAAACATGTTTCCCTTATATGCAGATATGCAATGGCAAGCCTTTCCATGTGTTCCAAAAGTAAAATTTAAGCTCTAAATTAAAGAAGATATTTCTAGTCTGAAACAAGCAAAAATGGTGACTGCAGAGTATCAGAAGCCCAAGGTACAGAAATTATGAGAAGTGTCGAATGATTTTAAGGAAAGAGTCGTATTTGAAAATGCAAGACTCTTTAGTGGAGGTCAAGCAAGTAAATATAGGTAGAATACTCTGCGAAATTATGCGAGTGAGGGGATGTCAAACAATGGGTCAGGAAATGCATTGTTTTTCTGCAAAACAAAAGCTGATTGCCATTACATAAGTCACTTTAGCATCATGATAAATTCACAAATAAACCAAAAAACAAGACACGCAAAAATAAAAAAAAACATTTAATGATATTCCAGCAGAACTTTTTGTTGGGCTAGTTGGTGCATATTACTGAAGTACTATAGCGCCAAACAGACGACACAAGAAGAAGAGACACGGACATAAGCGCTCGTCCGTGTCTCTTCTTCTTGTGTCGTCTGTTTGGTGCTATAGTACTTCAGCCATTTAATGATGCTCTCTCCACACGGATAAATAAAAACAAACACATCACATTTAATGTGGACATATCAGATGCCTTGTGAAACACTAAAGGAACAATTCAGTTTCGAGCTATGGCACTTGCCGCATAGATGTGGGGGGGCCTTGCACCAATAGTGATAGTTACCACTGCATTTAGAAATTGAAAGCATTCGTGCAGACAAGGATGATTCTTTATGTTTTCGGCTACCACTTCAAATGCCTCCACCAAGTGTTACAATGCTGCACGCAGCCATACTAAGGATCTCGCAGCAACACCTGCAGGTAAAAAGCAGCAGCAGTCAAAGTGCTGGTGTGTTCTGGACACTATGTTTGAAAACTTTTAGGCAAGAAGAGTGCAAGAAGCAGACATAACAACTGCATTTATTTCCATAATTCCCCATTTAAATGGCCTTTTCTTTTTGCTTAGACAATGCCTACGCCTAGCCACAGCAGCTCCCTCATACAGACTCCGCAAGCCAAGAGGCCGTGGAGGCAAATGCAGGTAGAGGCAATAAGCAATAGCACTGGTATCGACATTCATCTAATTTCTTTTTATTTCGTTTAGGCAGCCAGCACACCTCGAACAGCCACCTTGACTGCGAGTGTGTCACCCTAGTCGCCAAGGAGACATTTGAAGGAAAGTGACAGGCAATGTGAACAGCCACTTTTCCATGTAAACAATACTCTTTCTCTTGGATGACTCCTACGCCTCGCCACGCCAGCACACTTGTGTACAAAGATGCCGCAGAGACACGTGCAGGTCAGAGGCAAGAAGCAGTGGCACTGGTGTCGACATTTATCCAATTTCTTTTTCTTACACTGAGGCAGCCAGCACACCTCGAACAGCCACCTTGACTGCGGGTGTGTTAGTAGATTCCTGTTGTACATATGCTCATAATAAACTTCAGTAAACTTGAACTTCATAATAAACTTGAAGGCAAATGGGACATTGATGCATTGTATTTTTGAACATTTATTGTACACATACAATATATGTTATACTTTGCAGTGCTACAGAGCGTATTTTGAAGCTTCCCCCGATATTTTGCACCTTTAATTACGTATGTGTTGTATGGCCCTCAATGCAGTTCATATTGTAGCAGCTGCTTTGTCTGTGTATCGCACATTGGCTTAAGCTCGTGATATCCACATACTTCTCTCACATATACAAAATAAAGTTCTATGTAGTCCTCAGTGTTACAACAAAAAATGAAAGTAAACAATCGATCGTGGAATTGTGTTTATTACAGTGGCTCCTACGACAGTTACTGACAAGTTGACGACTTGAACTGGTCAATCGGTCCGTAGCCTCCTCTATTTTTCAAAAATAAAGGAGGCTATGATCTGTCATGGCAAGGAATTGTATGTATACATAAAAAAGGGGGTATGTGTGTGTTTGGAGTGGGGGTATAGGATTAGGGCGGTACGAAAAAATGTACCAACACCGTGCTCTAGACCCGTTCCGTTAAGGTACCATAACAAAGCGTATTATGCATAAAGTTCATACAACCAACTCTGATATTACTACAGACGCCAGGCGACGCGAGCTACATTTGTCATGATGCATTCGCGACTGCACCGGATGCCCTCCACATTATTCTCGTTAATCGTGCTCACTGCGCCGAGGCAAAAGAAAGATCATGGGCGCAGGTGCCTTTAAAGTATCTCGACCTTGCGAGGCACGGCTGCGCGTGCCAGGGGAGCTGTCCGTGCGAACAGTCCCTGGCACACACCTGCCTCGGCGACCCCAACCTACGTACCGTTCTGCTTCGAGCTTTGATCCCCCCCACTGTCCATCGGGTGCCCTGGAGTTCCTGCGCCGCCTGCTCTACTATCATCTCAGGTGCTCTCCTGAGACTTCCGTTTGTCGGTTACATGTGCCCTACAGCTGGATCATTACTTATAATAATAAAAAAAACCCGATCTATCGTCACGACGATAGATCGCGAAAGTGGCTTTTGCAACATACCGCGCCCGTGCGAAGATAATTACGGAACGCCAACGAGGAATCTGACCACAGCTTCGAGCTCGCAACCTCGTCGAGTGACACTCCTGCAACAGGCGTGACCGCTGAAAACCGCATACCGCCGGAAACTTGAACAGGATCATCCCTCGGTTGCATAACTGCCAGCTGTACGGCCAACATGGACCACACCCACACCATCCCGCAACATAGAATAAAGAACCGACTTATAAAGCCCAAACACTCGGCTGCACGCACACATTACAACACTACAAGCGAGACGCCATGCTGCTACGCTGCTACTGTTGCCGGATTAAAACTGACTACTGTCACCAAGTCTAGCAAGCGTCTCAGGAGCTGGCAACCTCGGCGCGTAGCAACATGGCGGCGCTCTTGAGGTTCCCGATTTTAATGCATGGGCCCTATGGGTAGCTTGTCCTCTAGAGTCAGTATAGTAACTCTATGACGCTGGCCACTTGTGCAGCGCGCATCGGCCGCGCATGCGCAGTGCACGTCGGCAGCCGCACCGACCTTTCGTCAGTTTCTAGAAACGACGCCGTCATGTGTGAACACAATTTGAGCTGTGCGAGAAGCAGGAATCCTTCTTGTGACTTACTTTTCGCGCGGTATACATAGGCAGCAATGACGTGTATATGGCAGCGAGACTGGCAACACTCGATAGACGGGGGCTACGCAGAAAAGCCGCCAAATTGTTCCCAAACGGATAAGGCCCAAGGAAGTGCGCCTTGTCTGCTGCAGAGAATTATAACATTACATCGTGTCGAAATGTGGAGCAAAGCCGGTGTGAGCCCGCAGCCCTAAAACACTCACAAAGTCGCTGACGTCCTTGCCCTCACATTCACCCATTCGATCACTGTGGCTTAACGTGTAAAAGTAACGTAGGAGTGCGGGGCGGTTGTTGAAGTACACGGATTAATTAACTCTGCCTCAGCGGACGAGCTGCGATGACAACAACGGACAAGCTATTATATACTGCCAAGCCAGTACAACGTTAAGACTACACATACGATGTGGGTTTGGCGAAACGTGCTGTTTCACTCGTCTGGTGAAGAATAACGGCATGCGCCGGCAGACTTCGTTTTAAACTATGACTCGTGCTAAACCACTCATCGTTCTTGAACTCAAGCCATCCGGCGATTGTGCACTAAGCCGAAAGCTTTAGATGAGTGTACTTGTATTACTATTCAGTTAGCGACTCCTGTACACAGGACAGTACATCAGCAGCCATGTGAAATGCACATACGAGTGCAATACGCGTTGCTGAAATGGTGATGATCTGCAAAGGCCTTCTTTGCGAGCGCGCAATTCTTCGGCAAAGACATGGTCGACGCCATCTTGCACAAGATAATTTCTACACGACTTCCCTGCGACGATATACATTCTCCCTGTAGACCTAATGAAGATATGCAAACTATCTTAATCACACACACACAAAAAAAAACAGGAAGTATAGTTCAGAGACCACCGTGGTCCAAGCCTTTGGTTAAATGATAAACCGGGCAGTAAGCGTGCATGCGCTAAGAAAGCACGCGCCACGCCTTCCTTGACGTCGGCTGAGCTTCAGCGCCGAAGCCGCTGTAACGTAATCACGAAGAATTGGAGCTAACCTACGCACGCGCGCACCGAGGAACCGGCGCCTTAACGACCCGCCAGAGACACACAAGAGACGCGCGGACATCGAGTGACTGCGAATTCCCGGATGATTTCGTAGCCCTTGAGAGGTAATAAATAAAGAGAAAGAACAATCACGTTCCTTCCTGGGAATGCGCGACTACATTAAGCAGCAGGTATTGTACGAGGCCTACAAATGCTGACATATAACGTAATTGGCTAGCGCATTCGCTCTGGGTGGTTCGCTACACGCGCTGCTGATCTGCCACCGAGCGCAGCGCCCCAACGCGAACGCCAGCGGCAGCATCGACAAACGCGGCGAGCACGCATCGAAATCCCACCCCTCACACCTTTAGTTATCCGCAAGACAAGGGCGCTCGAGCGCCTCGGCCGCGCATGCGTGCGGTATATAGTTTGCAGGTGCGCGCGAAAGCGGCTTCTTTCGCGCGCACTATGCCGTCCGCGGAACCCGTGCCCGCGGGCCGGGGGAAAATCCTTCGGGTCGTGGCGCCGTGGCCACCGACTCCGGCGGCTCGGGCCGTGTTTACGCGCAGCACGACGGGCGCAGGCGAAGCGGGCGTCATAAATATGCATTTAGCCGCGACGCGGAGACGCCGGTGCGCGTGCGGCGGTGGTGGCGGGCCTTGCAGGAGCTAAGGAGCAGAACCGCGGGGGAAGCGACACGCCAGCTTCCCGCGCGGGGGGTGAGCTAGGTGAAAGACGGCGCGCGGCTGCGCACGCCCGTGTCAACAACGATTCCCGGGAGCGCCCAATGGAAATGAGAGCGCGCCAGGTGCCTAAAGTCGGCGGGCGGGTCCCGCCATGGCGGACGAGAAAAGAGGGGACGTGCGCTCTGCGCGCACGCCGGCCCCGAGACGCGTGCGATGCCGACGGGTGTGCGTGCAAATCGCGAGCGCCCGTGAGTGAGCGAGGCGCGTCGGGGAGAGTGAAGTATCACTGCAACGCAGGCGCATTTTGCTACACCGCATGTAAAGTGGGAACTGCGGTGAATGCTAGTATGCGAACTGTCTTGCAATATGGAAAGTACTTGCACGTCTGTCAACTTGTCAACTACGAAATGAGCAAAAATATCGAGGACATGACAAAAGGACGAGAAAAGGGAATGCCACGCATTTTTTTTTTTTACACATTTGCCCGAGCACACACTTTTTGTGTGTGCTCCTGTGCGCGTGAAACTGTTTTAGAAGAATACGTCATTCTAGGTCGCAGTCATTATCAGCTCACAAGAGAAATCATCGAAGCAAAGAATATCATAGGACTGGGCCAAGCATGTGTAAGCTCACCTTCATTATCATTATCAAGCAATGAATTGGCGCATCTCAGACTGCCGCCACAGGGTGTCTGAATATGTTTTCACATGGTTACTTTCGGTTTTGTTGCTTGGTTTTGTGTAATCTCTGCATGTCACATGGTTCGCTGAGTGTATAAGTAGCCTTCTGTGTCACGAAATAAACCATCAGTTGGAAATTAGCACTCACTCTGTTCTCCGTTCCATTTCATTACCCCTTCCCCCTTCCTTTTTGCTCCTTCTGAGCTGCGCTACAAGCCTAAAAAAATCATGATATACCAACTCGCCCAAACTGGCACGCTTTTGGCTTTTCTACGTCACTATGCTCTATCTCACAACTCGTTTGCAAGACCACCGAAGGTATACGAAGCGTACACAGGCAATACTATTGCGCAGCGGAGTACAGTTCAGGGCGTAACAGCCCGGTTAATGGCGGGATTAGATAGTTGTTCTTGCTTGGTACATGACACGTTACAACGATACGTTGTATATACCGCGAATTCAGTGGGCGTTAAGCAGACGGCGCAGCGCAGATGAATACATCTCAAGGGTCATTCGGCCCTCCTATTGGCTAAAGAGTATTGCAAGTTTCACAAGGCTGCAAACAACTTGCTGGAATAGGTTGGAATGGCGTAGAGGGCGAGGAGATGGTCTTACAACGACAGAGTAACGGAAACACAAGAGTTTGGAGCCGTTAACTGTTGGCACAATAAAATAAAATTACAGCAAGGAGATCCAACGGACACTGTGGAATCTACTAGACAGCAGACCATCTTCAGATTCTTGGACCATGGAATAGAACCCTGCTGTTGCAGGCTTACAAAGCGACACGGGCGCATATGAGTAGCCAGCACAATTCACGAAATCGACTAGCCTAAGTGACCGAAGTGGTGAACAATCGCACGTGTTCATATTGAGAGTATATTCCCTCCGTCTCCTTTCTTTTCATCCCTTAAACCCCTTCCCCCATGTAGGGTAGCAAACCGGACGCGCGTCTGGACAGCGCTGGCCTGGTTGACCTCCCTACCTTCCCTTCCTCCTCCTCCTATGAGAATCGAAGCTTTCGTGAAGCGTTCAATTAAACCTCGCCCAACTCTTCATCCACTGCAGCGCGTTCTGCAGCGTAGCGACTGAGCGCGTGCCTGGCCGCAAACCCAAGACGCGCGGGCCCACTTTTGGCCCCACCACCTCCGGGCTCAGCCCACGATGTGGATGTAGTACACACGGGGCTACACACATAAAAGGCGACTTGTAGCACGAGTGCTGTCCAGTGTATGAGCTATTCGGCGAGATGGCCGGTCGGCAAATTGTCCGGGACGGTTCGTCTACAAAGCCTATAGAAAACAAAACCATAATCCACTCGCCGCAGATCGAGACAAACGATTTCTTCGCGCCGCTGCACAGCAGGCGCTCGACGACAAAGCGCGGGCGAACTCGTGCGGGACGCGATTCAAAGCCACGCGACGCGGAGAAATCGCTGCCGTGATTCGACGACTGCACAGAGCGCATCATCCACACATCCGCGGAAGGCGCGCGGTGTTCACGTGTCCTCGCTATTTACGCGCCGTCTCGGTATACGCGCGTTATCAGTCTCTCTTCGTCACGTGTAAACGTGTATTGTGCCAAGTTATCTTTCGAAGGATCAAAGTGCGATATTCGTTACGGCACTGATGACAGCCGCATATTCGCCCGTCGCACAGTACTCATATGCAGTGCGAGGTGCGACGACACGATGCGCGACAATTTAAGAGGCCGACCGTTGCGCACTGTATGGCTTCGCTTTAAACGTTTCTTTGCTTAAACGTTTACGCTCGGCTTAAGGCTGGCGACGTGTACTCCCGACACACGAGCCCATTAGCAGTGCGTCGGAACGCAGCCGGGAAACGAACCCACAACCAGGCCTGCTCAGCACGTTGAAGAACATAGCCTAATAGAGCGGTGTGTGTATATATGTTGCGTGCAGCGACCCCGTTCCCCGACGATAGTGGCATCCACGCTGCCCTAAGCACGCGCAAGATCACGAGTCGCGAGTGGCCTTTCGACGGACTCTCGATCTTCGCGACATTCTACTACAAGTGGTCGGCCGTGCGTCAAACAGGCGCTGTTTTGAAGAAGGCAGCAATCAGCTGCAGTTAATGTGAGTTCTACTATAGTGTTGGAGCACCCGCGGTCACGTATCACTATTGTCTACGAATGCTGCGATGATGAAGACGGCACTTGCTTGCGTCAATGCTACTGTCAACATACGCCTACGCGCGTCCATGCTGCCGTAGACACTGCCACCACCGCATGTATATATAGGCCGACGGATAGGACACGGAAGAGCACTGGCCACGCATCCTCTCGTCTCCTTTCCGACGCACGTTATCCGTACGCTGAATGCTGCGGTGGCCATGAACCGAATACCGCAGGACAAAACGCCAGCTGACGCAAACACTGCGACTTTACGGGCGAAACAGGTCGCTGTCCTCCAAGAAGCGCATGAATATAGACGCGCCATTTCGCATCACTCCGATCAAAACAGCCGCCGACTGCAATTGATGTGCGGCGCCAGTCGACGAAAGGCTCCATCGCGTGTTGAGAATGAACACTGCTGTCTTCGATTATTACAGGGTATGACGAGCTGTTTACCAACCGGGCGGGCAAAAAAAAAAAAGGAAGCGCTCGCAGGCGGTGGGTCGTTGACCTCGAACAAGACTGGCCGCATTTAGTGCAGCGCCAGGCAAGCATTCTTTCGCAGCTGCAATAAACTTCCTACCATGCACGCCGGCCGCAATCGGGGCTCTCAATAGTATACGCAAGAGTCCGCAGGTTTATTACGCGTGTTAACGAAGCTACGCACCGATACGGGCGTGCCCTCCCGTTTCGACCATTCCACCACTCCGACGAGTGCAAAGACTTGTTATTGCGATAGCAATCGTATGGACACTCCATCTCTGCCGTCGGCGTGATGTTCCGCATAAAAACTAAGGGCGATAACATAGTCGCCGCGCGCCGCATGCGGCATGTGCGAGTGAAAGCGTGCGAGGGCGCAGCCGACGATGGCGGCTCGCATGGGAGGAAAGCGGGGAACGAGCCCGCCGTCTCAATTTCGCCAGATCGCGTCGGTCGTCTTTCGTTGCGCGCAAGGGGGTCGGACCCCGAAGAGCGAACAACGCGCCGCTCGCCCGAATGTGCACGCACACCGCCCGCATTCACTCAACGGGCCCAAGCCGCGCACTGGGCATTATCGGCTCGTCTATATGCTGTTGTGCCATTACCACAAGCCCGGATCCCGAATCTGCAAGATGCAGAATCTATCCTGCGAGCGCCATAATTCTCCCTTCACCAGTCAAGAGGCTGCGCCTTCGTGCGGGAGAAGCCTCGGCGAAGCAGCGTGTTCAAACGTGTTCGCGTGTGCCCGCCAGTCCGGCGCCGCACCTCCCTTGCCTGGAGGACACCGCGCGCGCGAACTTTGAACCGGGTGGCCAGCGCGGTCGCTGGTTGGACCCCTCGGACGACCGGCGTGTGCTGACTTTGTATTGGGCCGTTTGAGTGACAATGGGCCTCGGGGATTATAAAAGCAGCGAGACGCCGCCTGAAAAAACAGGATCCGCTGACCCCACCTGGAGAGAGGGTCGCTCCCGACTGGGGTGAGATGTGTCACGCGTTTTCGCCGGACGCCGTCGTGCGAGAACAGTCGCGTTTGTGTGAGCTCTCGGCCCCAGTGCCGATCCGTTCATGTCCTGTATGATAACCTGTATATAATGTATAAAGTCCCTTTTGTTATTCTCATCGACGCCAGGCTCGGAGTCTTCGCTACCAAAGCTCTGTCACGAAACGGGTGACGAGCGCTACGGGACCACAAAGCCGTATTCGTGGTGCAGCGGTGCAAGTTCGTATCACTGGTGGCACCGGTTGGATGTCGTAACACTGGTGGCACCGGTTGAAGTTCGTAACACTGGATGGCAGCTACGGGATTGACCGGCATCAGCTACCTCGGCGCGGTGAGTGCCTGAAGTTTACCTCAAACACCAGACTTTCTCTGACACAGGTGATAGTAGCTTAGGGAAGGATTTGGTGTTGCATTGTGATAACCTTGTGTGTTTCAAGCCTAGTAAGAGTGTTTTGAAAACCAGGGGATGCTGAGGGGGTAAACAGGGCAGTGTGTGATATACTTGCATATGTCTTACTAGTAGTGTTATAGTAGCGTACGGCAGGTATATTCAAAAAGGGTAAACAGCAGGAGGACAGTGTGAACGATGGAGAAGTACAAGGTGAAGGAACTTCTCGAAATTTGTGAGGAGTTGGGCATTGAGTTGGGCTCAACCAAAAGAAAGAATGCGATCCTTGAGGTCATGAGGACTGGGGACGTAACGGCTGAGGAGGCCGCTGAGGCCTGGGCGGATATCAATGAACGACGGGAAAGGGAGGAAAGGAGAGAACAGGAACGTCGCGAAGAGGAGGAAAGGAGAGAACAGCAACAGGAGGAAAAGAGGGAGAAGGAACGTTGCATGGAGGAAAGGAGAGAGATTCGTGAGCACGAGCTTAAAATGAAAGAGTTGGAGACTCGAAATAGCTCGCCAGCGCCTAGTCTCACTTCTAACGTTCCAAGAATACGCGATCAACTTCCACCCTTTGTCGTCGGAGAGGATATGGCCAAATACCTCGTGAAATTTGAGCACGTGTGCGAACGGAATAGCATTGAGCGATCCCTCTGGGCACAGAATCTGTTAGCGTTGCTTCCTGGGGAGGCATCAGACGTAATAACTTGCTTATCGAAAGAGGCGTTTGAGAGCTACAGTGATGTGAAGGAAGCGCTACTGCGGAAGTACAAATTGTCGCCCGAAGCTTTCCGGCAGAGGTTCCGGTATGCAAAAAAGGGTAAGGAGTCGAATGTTGACTTCGCGTTTCGTCTAAAAGCCGACTTGGTGGAATGGCTGAAGGGCGAAGAGGTTTTCGACGACCGCGACAAAATTGTCGAATGCATCGCGTTGGAGCAGTTCTACCGTTGCATTGATGAGGATGTCCGGCTCTGGCTGCAAGATAGGCTAAAAGAGGTTAGGCTAAACAAGGCAGCAGAGTTAGCGGAAGAGTATTACACCCGCCGCAGCTTGCACAGCAAGGCAGTGCGCGTAGAAAAAGCTGATAGGAGAGATTGGTTTTCCGGGAAGCCCGACGAACGGAAGCAAATCACGCGTCGCGAGTTTCGGGACGACGAATCCCTTACCAAAGAAACTGTAAGGGAAGGACAGAATGCATCTCAGAATGATGACAATGGTCCGAAACAGCGAAACGAAATGACGCGTGCTTTTGAAAAACGGAAACCGTTAACCTGCTACAATTGCAAAAAGCAAGGGCACATCGCTGCAAGCTGCCCAGAGAGAATTGCTTTTGCAACGATACAGGAAACTCACAAGAACATACGTCTATTGGAGCCCTATGTGCAGGAAATTAAGGTAAACGGCAAGAAGTGCCGAGCACTGCGGGACTCTGCAGCAACTATGGACGTTGTTCACCCGTCTTTCGTCTCCTCGAGTGATTTTACGGGAGAGTGCGTTAGGATACGGCAAGTGGCCGAGAAGGAGAGTGTCTGTTTACCGATCGCAACGGTTAGCATTGAAGGAGAATTTGGGAAACTTAACGCCGAAGCCGCTGTGTCAGCCGCCCTCCCGGAGCAATTTTCCTACCTCTTCTCAAATAGCTCGGAGCAGCTGCTGAGGGATCAGGGCAAATCATTCTTTGCCGACGTGGCGTACATGGCCCCCACGCGATCCAAAGCGCGCCCGCTGTCGAGGGAACTTGACTTAGCGTCGGTGAGCGAAAGGCGGTGCGGCACACGGACCGATCACGGTAACTGGAGTGGCGAGCAGTCACGGGAGAGGCAGAGCTCGGAGGCTGGCCTAGACGAGCGGGTCCTGGAAGTGAGTGGGAGTGACGCGTGCAGTGCTAGCCGCGATATAGACTCGACGCCGCAATTAGGCGACGCGGGCTCCACACTCGCTCCGGTTTCCGCCAGCCGGCAGGAGCAGGCTGCAGTTGAAAGAAAAAGTCTGATTCGCGAGCAACAGGAAGATTGTTCATTAGCCGATCTGAGGAAGAGCGTCAAACGGGGAGTGGAAAAAAAGGGGGATTCATTTGGCAAGGAATCTGGCTTATTGTACCGCCGCTACACGGATAAGCAGGGTCGCAAATATAAGCAGCTTCGGATTCCGCGAAAATATCGCCGGGAAAAATGAATGACCTCATTTGCTTCCTCAGAAGTATGTTTTCGGTCCAAGCGATTTCAAGGGGACCATTCTATTTGTCATTATTATTGATGATTAATAATTGTTTCTATTTTGTTGCGTTGATAATTTGAAAACTGGTTGTTTGAGCCTTGTGTACTGGATCGTACACCTGCCTCCTGTTGCAGCGGGAGAAAAAAGGGGAAAACAATTTAGTTAGGTTGATTTGAATTATGGCCTTGTCTGGTGTTTGACGGGAGACAGAGGGCACTTGTTCGTGTTGGGTGTTGCCTTTTGCCGGTCGGTTTTGCAAGCTGCAGAACGACCAAGCGGGACCAGTGGCGAGAAGCAAGGTCTTAGGAACGACCCGAGCGGAGCTGGTCAAGGTGCCTTGGCGACGACGTGGTGAGCAGAGCTCCTGTCCTGGCGAGTCGGACCTGGGCACGTGAGGTTACCTGGCGTCCCGACACTGGATGTGAACTTGGACGAGCCTGACGAACGTGCGCGCCTGGCATCCGAGCCACGTGGAGGCAGCTCGTCTTCCCGGCGCCTTATCTGAGGGCGGGGATGCTGTTGTGCCATTACCACAAGCCCGGATCCCGAATCTGCAAGATGCAGAATCTATCCTGCGAGCGCCATAATTCTCCCTTCACCAGTCAAGAGGCTGCGCCTTCGTGCGGGAGAAGCCTCGGCGAAGCAGCGTGTTCAAACGTGTTCGCGTGTGCCCGCCAGTCCGGCGCCGCACCTCCCTTGCCTGGAGGACACCGCGCGCGCGAACTTTGAACCGGGTGGCCAGCGCGGTCGCTGGTTGGACCCCTCGGACGACCGGCGTGTGCTGACTTTGTATTGGGCCGTTTGAGTGACAATGGGCCTCGGGGATTATAAAAGCAGCGAGACGCCGCCTGAAAAAACAGGATCCGCTGACCCCACCTGGAGAGAGGGTCGCTCCCGACTGGGGTGAGATGTGTCACGCGTTTTCGCCGGACGCCGTCGTGCGAGAACAGTCGCGTTTGTGTGAGCTCTCGGCCCCAGTGCCGATCCGTTCATGTCCTGTATGATAACCTGTATATAATGTATAAAGTCCCTTTTGTTATTCTCATCGACGCCAGGCTCGGAGTCTTCGCTACCAAAGCTCTGTCACGAAACGGGTGACGAGCGCTACGGGACCACAAAGCCGTATTCGTGGTGCAGCGGTGCAAGTTCGTATCACTGGTGGCACCGGTTGGATGTCGTAACACTGGTGGCACCGGTTGAAGTTCGTAACAATGCACACGCGAAGGTCGGGATGCGGAAGCCCGGACAAACACGAGGCACGCTGGCGCTGGTCACGTCCGCGCCCGCATTACACGCAAGGCGAATGAGCCACGCACTTGCCTCTGCATTTCGATACGTTACCACAGAACGGCACGAAGGAGTGTACGACGAAAACAATTTACACCCTTAAAAGTGAACAATGTGAGTCTGTAACTCTCATTCTTACACCCTTTTTTCGTGTTTAAGGTTGCGAGTTATAGGCCGATTTACACCAATGCTCAATTTTAAGGGTTTAAATTATTTTACGGTGTAGATCTCAAGCACGCGGCCTCCAAGGCTATTCCACGCGGTGGCCGTCCTCTGTGTTTCAGGCATACGCCACAGCCACAGTCTCACTCAATATCCGACCGTACAGCTACAGCACATTCGTTTAGCTTCTAATCTCTGTCACTGGATAATGCCACAACGTCCCAAGTAATAATAATCGCTACAGAATTTAAAAGTATAATTATGCGTGCCGAATGTTACTTAGCAAACATCATCAAGAAGTAGGAGGACTCGTTCACTCAATCATGTCGTGGTTTACTAGTGAGACCGAAATTAGAAAACAAACGAATTCAGTTCAGCAGAGCTTCTTGATAGGCGACTGACACTACTTGTAAGTGAACACAAAACCAGCGAGAGAGACGCGCGCGTACACAAAGCGGAGAAGAAAGAATCGAACAACTCGTGCTGTCTACTGCCACCTTTCTGTATACGCGGTGTTTTTCTGTGGTTTCCTGTTCATTTACAAGAAATGAATTAATTGTGGTAGAAAGATATCTGACTGTTAGGAATCAACATTGCGAAGCAAGCATTTCACACAATGAACAATAAAATAAGAACCAGTAATTCGCTCTATAAACGAATGCGTATACCAAACTGTAGAAAAATCCACGGAGCACTCGAGATTCCCATGCCGTCTAAACGACTGCAGCGCCGAATTTACCTGTACACTAACTTTAGGAAACTCAATCCTGCGAAAGAGTTGGGCGGTAAAACATGGAACAAATGGTCGCTCCGTTCTAATCTGGAGCCGGCAGGAAACGCGGTCGCGCCGCGACAATCCCGAAACGGCCACGGATGTTGGCGCCCTGTCTCCGAATTCAAGCTCTCCTGCGTGTCTGTGCCGCAAAAGCCCTCGCAGGCCATGCCGCACGCCTCCTATATCTAGGTAGAGAGAGCAGACTGATGAAGTATTGTTTGAAAACTCTATTCGCGTTATCGTGCCACAACGGTTCTATGATTGAAAAAAAAAGAAGAAGAAAGAACGCCATAGCGTTATTCTTTTATTATCGCCCCGAAAGCACAGCGCCGGCACGTCAATGCGACGTCACTTCAACGTGTCTGGTCGTATTCGGGCCGTTGTGGCTCAGTAAAAGTTACTCAGGCTTGCCAAGTTCTGCCTTTGGCTGCACAATGTGGTCCGTGTATATTATGCCGACGTAACCAGGCCCGAGGAGACACCATCGAAATCCATGCCGTCGTCACGAGAAATGGTGTCCGTGTGAAATGAATTTTGTTCCTTTCAGACATTACACGAGCGTTCTGTTGCAGCCACGGAGACCTCCGGCATGCCTCGTCGCGCCCTCGTCCTTCCGCTATATACGCAGCGGCGCTTTCGCGAGCCCTTCCTTTGAGGGCTGCAGCGTCCAATTTATTTTCGGTTGCGCGCGCATTCGACGTCGCCTACATGTTGTCCAGCGCAGCGCGTATACGAAACATCTGCTGCGGGCCGGACACTTGGCAGAACGCGCGTTTCGCAATTCTGCCCCGGGGCCCGAGCTTCCCGGGCGTGTTTTCCTCGGGTCTCGGAGTGATTAACGGCCGACGCCGAGCGCAGAAGCGCAGACCGCGTCGCACCGGAGAGGGAGGCCGCCCTGCACGGCGCGGGTGCTGCGCGCGAGATCTCGTCCGGGGCCTCGCGGCGGCTTGGCTTGGCCGCGGGGGGCTGGAAGTGTGCTCGCGCGAAGGCCTCGGTGAAAAGGTTCCACGTGTCTTGCGGTTCAAATGAGCATAGACCACTGGCGCCGGCCAACGAAAAAGTCTGTCTGCATGCATGGTCAGAGAAAAAAAAAAAAAGAGGAAGGGCGGGCAAGTTAGCCAGTATACGAACTCGGCGGGCTGTACATCTTGCACTCTAGTGTCAGAAAGGTCAGAAAATGATAAAGAGGGGAACGCAGCACAGAGTTCAGGCATAGCTGACACGGCAGACGAACTGCGATATTCAACACTATGTCATGGAGGGTTAATGCTCAGTCCCGTTGACTTCCGAAAGCGCAGTAGCAAGAAATATGAGCCCCTCAACTGTCGCGAATGCCGAAATCTGCAAAGCCGTTTCGGTTTCCTCGAAAAGTTAACCTCGCAGTTGACAAACCGCTACCTGAGATGCGTTTTTTCATCATTATTGGCGAGCGCCTCTAAACGCAGGCCTCCACAACGAAATGACCTGCATAATGAAGAAGCGACCTGTATAACGAATCATTTCGGAGACCTCAAGCTTTTCGTTATATACGTCACTGACTATTCCCTTTTTTTTCCTTTCTTTTTTTTTTTCTACAGCGAAGCTGTTTATTGCTAGGCTTCCGTGCATTTGTGGTCTGCGCTTCTGTGGTCCGTGTTTCTGCTTCGTCCTTGTGTCATTCTTGCGCTATGTATCCCAGTTTGTAAGTATCCCACCAACACGCCCAAACTTCTTCCCTGCTAAACTGCGTCAACAAAAACTATCATGAGCAATGGATCATGCTCCTCTAACAGTGGTAGAACAGCTGACAGCAAATGAAAAAAAGGCTGGATTCTTTCTCAAATGCAAACTGTTTATTATCTGCAGAGCGTCGGCGTGAAGCGTGTTGCTGCCTTCCTCGGCCGCGTCTCTCGTGCGTCTCCCCGTGCCGTCTCTCTGGCTCGGCTGACCTCCGGCTCTTCTCTCTCGCCTCGCTCGAACCCCCGTGTCTACTCGTGGGTCTCTTCTTACAGTCCCAGGAACTATGGCAGGGCATCGGTGCGATGAGTCTTTCCTCGTGTTTACTCAAGGGTCTCTTGCGGGGAGCAAAGTACCATGCGGGGCGTCTCGTGATCTACGGGATTGCGGCGGTGGAGCTCGCTGCCTGACAGGTCGGCGTAAAATTCGTGACGGCTAAGTTACGAGAGTGCGCGCCGCTCACACAGCCATTTCACCTTTCGGCGCAGGTCCTAGCGCAGGCAAAAACCGATTTGGTGCAGCAGCAAGCACTTTTGCCGCAGAGTCCAACGCAGGTGTGCCTACCATATATCATGCAAATATTAACTGATATAGCCCACATGTTGTGGAAACGGGTTTGCGCGAGGATTAGCCTGCAAGCGCGGTCAGGAAAGGACGCGATGCTCCCCACACCCCGACGGAAAGGTCGCTACGGCCGCGTTCGTCGATACGGCACAGAGAAGGCACCACAGACAGATCGTCAACAAACCCGTGTTTGTTGCCCCAGGATGCAACACAGTGCGACAGTCATGGCTTGTGGGCAAAGGCCGATCGAGTACGCGCGCCTGCACCGAACATGACGTCATGCAATATAATCGTGTCAGGCCATGCACATTAGAGAGTTTTCGAATAGGGACCGCAAAGGTTCTGCCGCCGGAAAAAAAAAAAAATAGCGTCAGCGCCACTACGCACGCGCGAGACACAAACAGTGTTCTGCGTTTGCGTCGGCGACGCTATTTCACCGAAATAGCACAGCGGCCCAAGCTCGACGCAAAAGCTTTGCGTACACGAACATGGCGGCACCCACCGAAGTGCCAGCTCTCGCAGCGTACCACATTCGAGCTCATTCGCTATTACCATTTTTAACTATATGCAACACGTGCGATTCCGATCGCAGCGGCTTTTTGCAAAACCCCGCTATCATGCACCCATAAACATCGAAAAAGCTTGCACTTAATCCTAAAATGTGACATCCTCCTTCGGCAAGAGGGAGAGAGAGAGAGATTAATGAAGGGGAAAGGCAGGGAGGTTAACCAGATATGAGTCTCCGGTTTGCTACCCTACACTGGGGATGGGGGATAGGGGTTAGAAAGATGACAGAGAGGAAAACGCTAAAAAAAAAAAAACACGCACACATGGAGGCACACACACAAAAGGCGTTCCAGTTAAAGTCGTTCACTAAGGCCGGTAGATCGCAAAAAGCGCAATAGCGCTTGCACGGCCTTCTGCTGTGACGGTAGGTCCTTTCGATGTTGTAGAATTCTTTTTTCGGATAGCGCTTGGTCGTCCAGTTTGTCAAGTTCGTGGCGAAGGCATGCCCTCTGTGTACTGTATACTGCGGGCAGGCACACAAAATATGGCTAATTGATTCTTCATGGCCGCAGTGGTCACAGGTTGGTCTGTCGGTCATCCCTATGCGGAATGCATAGGCTTTAGTAAAGGCAACGCGCAACCAAAGTCGATATAGAAGCGTGGCGTCTCTACGGCGAAGCTTTGATGGCGCTCGAAGACTTAGTGTGGGATCAAGTGAGTACAGTCGCGTGTTTCTTAAATGTGGCTCATTCCATTGCGACGCGGTGCACTGCCGAACAAGTAGGCGGAGCTTCCGTGCTGCGTCAGTTCTAGAAAGAGGAATTGGGACGTGGCGCTCCTCAGTATGGGCTGAGCGGGCAGCGTGATCCACCCGTTCATTGCCGATAATCCCGCAGTGACTTGGAAGCCACTGAAAGGTTATTTCATGGCCTGCATCACTTATATGTTGTAACATTTCTGTAATATGGAATATTAGTTGTTCATGCGGTCCGCGTCGTAAAGCTGACAGTAGAGACTGCAGTGCCGCCGTCGAATCGCAGAATATTGTCCACTTGTGTGGTGGTTCAGCACCAATGTGATGAAGGGCACTAAAGAGCGCTGCGAGCTCTGCTGCCGTCGATGTTGTCGCGTGAGTCGTCTTAAATTTGATTGTTGTAGCTTTCGCTGGTATGGCGATTGCCGCCGCGGAGCTGCTTGGAAGGACAGATCCATCAGTGTAAATATGCATAGAGTCACGGTAGTTCTCGTACAAATATAGTAGCGTGAGCTGTCTAAGGGTTGGTGATGACAGATCAGCTTTTTTCGAGATACCAGGTATTGCGAAGTTGATTTTTGGCTGAGCGAGGCACCATGGAGGGATCGAAGGTCTCGCAGCCGGAGTGAAACAAGCTGGCAGTTATTCATCACATGCGGTTATCGTCTGGCTGAAAGATGTGTGTGGTCTGTCCGCTGTTAGTGAGGCCAAGTGGTGACGAGGAGTCCTGGCCAGATGCCTTGTATGGGTCCTGAGTACTTCAATTTCAATGTGGGTCCTGACAAGGTGGTCTCCAGCAGGCACGTACCCAGGATTTTTTTTCGGGGGGGGCCCACCACCTTCATCATCATCATCATCATCATCATCGTCGTCGTCGTCGTCGTCGTCGTCATCATCATCATCAGCCTGTTTTAAGTCCACTGCAGAACGAAGGCCTGTCCCTACGATCTCCAATTACCCCTGTCCTGCGCCAACCGATTCCAACTAGCGCTCGCGAATTTCCTAATTTCATCGCTCCACCTCGTCTTTTGTCATCCTCGATTGCGTTTTCCTTCTCTTGGTACCCATTCTGCAACCCTAATGGTCCAACGGTTATCTAACCAGCGCATTACATGACCTGCCCAGCTCCATTTTTTCCTCTTGATGTCAATTAGAATATCGTCTATACCCGTTTGCTCTCTGATCCAAACAACTGTCTTTCTGTACCTTAATGTTATGCCTAGCAATCTTCATTCCATCGCTCTCTGCGTGGTGCTTGCTCTCAAACATCTTTGTCAGTCTCCGACTCTCTGCCCCATATGTCAGCATTGGCAAAATGCACTGATTGCACACCTTACTTTTCAATGATAATGGCAAGCTTCCAGTCAGGAGCTGGCAATGTCTGCCCTATGCGATCCAACCCATTTTTATTCTTCTGTGAATTTCCTTCTCATAATCAGGGTTCCCTGTGATTAATTGACCTAGGTAAGCGTGCTCCTTCACAGTCTCTAGAGGCCCCACTGGTGATCCTGATCTCTTGTTCCTTTGCCCGGCTATTTATCATTATCTTTATCTTCTGCATATTAATATTCAACCCCACTCTTACACTCTCTCTGTTAAGGTCTCCAATGATTTGTTGTAACTCGTCTGCATTGTTGTTGAATAGAACAATGTCATCGGCAAACCGAAGGTTGCTGAGATATTCGCCGTCGATCTTTACTCCTAAGCCTTCCCAGCTTAATAGCTTGAATTCTTCTAAGCAAGCAGTGAATAGCTTTGGAGAAATTGTGTCTCCCTGTCTGACCCGTTTCTCTATAGGTATCTCCCTGCTTTTCTTGTGTAGAATTAAGGTAGCTGTAGAACCTCTGTAGATATTCTTACGCGAAAGACGAGTCAGTAAGACGAGAAACTATTTATAGTTTATATTTACAACAACGCTTGCAGCGCTGACCGGTTAGATTTTCAGCGCGAGCCCAGTTCGTTCTTCCTCCTCTTTTCTGGAGTGATGGCACCCACGCGCCTCGTTCAAACAAATACCACACGCATGTAGCAATATTACTCCGCCAGTTAATCACAGAAGCAAACAAAATCACCCTCATGCGGCCTTATCAAAATGGCGTCGTGCTTGATAGCTCCGGATCGTCCGCTGTTCTTGAAGAGTTTTCCATCGGCGCAACCAATGAGGTATGCAACAGACAAGGACAAATTGTACGGAGTCTGAGCATATTTCACTCTTCAAAAGTCTGCGGTACAGTTCTTTTCACTGCTGAGCCGGTTTACTCATGAAACTTCACTGCCAACTGATGTGAAGCATGACAATAAATAGTTGCAGCGAAGCAAGCATTTCAGTTCAATAAAGAATTAGGCTTTCGTCATTCCACTGTAATAGGCGAGGGAAAGCGTGTAAAATTAAGCGCTAATAATTTTACTTTTTTGTGGTTACCGCCTTATTTGGGTAACAGGAAAAGTTTGAAGTACGGATTATTTGCAGCCTCGTGGAGGAACAGTGGCTGGTTGTAATGAGGGCGTGGGCGAGGCTTCACTGTAGACTTCAGTTGTCTCCGACTATAGTAGCATTTTTTGTATCAGCTCTGGAAGAATTATAGCGAAATATATATTTGCGGAACAATCACAGTTCTTTTGGATTCCTCGTTTACTGCTCCAAGTGCGAAAACGACTCGTGTTGTTATTTGGGAAGTTGCGTACCGCTGTGTGGCCGCCAGTCCCATACAACCGCGTAGAGCGCAGGATACTGAGATTGTAGACGCACTGCGCCCACCGCGAAAGGTTAGAAAAACACCCACATAAGCACAGCAGAGAAGTGGCTACGTGAGGCGGTTCGACCGATAACTGTAGAAGCGTCATTCAATACACGCAATTGTTCTCCGCTTCCAACGGCGTTTTTTCTACTTCCTATTTAAATAAAAAGATGTTGATCCATAAATATTTTATGAAGCAACGGTTATATTTGTTAGATTTGTTGTTAAATTCGCTTTTCCTTACAGTTTGGTTGTTGCCTTGGCTCTCCCCCTTAGTAGATCGCTTGATTTCTCAACTCCTTGCGATTTTTGTTTCCAGTTGCCAATTTTAGACGAAAAGTGCCATACAATTAGGGAAAAACCAGACGAGGTAACGGGCGACAGTCATCTTGATTATGGGTTTGAGGATTATTGCAGGTTTTCGTGATGGACGCTGTTTCACATTATTTTATTTCCCACCTTATCTAACCCATATCACGTGTATATGATTCCGGGCATCTGCCAGCGTCGCGACGAGCTGTCATTCAAGGAATTAATGAAGCAAAAGGAAAAATTAAACGCAATTGGCGTTTTCTCCGCCCGCAACTCGTTCCACGAGAGTACAGACCAGTTGACTAACAGCCGCATCCCTGTCCTGGTCCTAGGATGAGCCTAAACAAAGAAGGTTGAACTAACAAAAGCAACAGCTATGCGCGTGACAGTTGAATGCATGGTGACAAATGAACGCATCTCGAGTTAATCTCGCGGGCGCCGAATCTATGAGAAAACTGGCCTTCACATCCCAAGAGATGCTGATAACTACCGCCATCCAAAAGGAGTGAAAAAGGCAGCATAATGCTGACCGATGAATAGCTGCCAAGTCTCAGCAATGATCTGGCAGCGCTTTAGGAATGTGTGAGGAGTGGTGGCGTGGGTGGGGAGGGGGGGGGGGGGTATGCCATCTGATTTCGGGGGGGGCCCGGGCCCCCCCGGGCCCCCCCCTGGGTACGTGCCTGGTCTCCAGCGATTGATATCGTAGCCACTGTTGAAGCACTCTGAGGCAGGCCTAGACAGATCCGGAGCACTTGATCCTGAAGACTTTGTATTGTGCGTAGATTTGTTTTACCTCTGTTGTTTATTCCTGGCAAGCTGTATCGCAGAAATTCTAGAAAAAGCACCCTGTACAGTTGCAACATGGCACTTGGCGACATTCCCCAGGTCTTGCCAGCGAAAAACTTGAGCAGGTGACAGATGCCTGTCAACCTTTTTTATGCGAAGCATATTACGAGGGCTCAACCCAGCTCCTCAGGCGCGGCGGTGACCATGAAATCACGTGACACCGTGACGTCACGACAGAGGAGAAGTGGCTTTGGCTCAACTCTTGCAAGACGGGCTGGGTGGGAATCGAACCAGGGTCTCCGGAGTGTGGGACGGAGACGCTACCACTGAGCCACGAGTACAACGCTTCAAAGCGGTACAAAAGCGCCTCTAGTGAATGCGGTGTTGCCTTAGAAACGCGCTGTTTCTAAGGCGTGCGTCTCTTGCTCAGGCGCACATTTCGTTGCCGCGCCGAACGCTGCTTTGCTCGACGCTCACCGCGTCCAATGCGGGGCGCGTAGTCGCTGCCCTGTAGCCCATTGTCTTACACCCCTTGGCGGGTCGACGGGAACGCTGTCGCGTTCCACTCTTGAAGGCGAAGAAGTAATGCATGAGTTGTTTCTTCGTCTAGCCGAACCAAATATAGCCAAGCAACAGCAGTTCACCAGGCTAAACAGTGGTTCAACAACTAAAATAAAGGCTAGTATGCTTCGCATCCTGGGCTTAACCTTACCTAAGCCACAGCCATTTTTTTCACGTATGATACGTGTGGGTTCCATGACAAGTCCCTGTCGATTATGACACCTAGGAACTTGTGCGATCGGACCCGTCGTATTATTTGGCCATTTAACATTACACTGTAATTGGCCATGGGTTTGCGCGTCGGTATGAGTCCTGATGGTATGATGGTCCTGATGGACCTGATGGTCCTGACGGTGTGAATCCTGATCCTCGGTATGAGTCCTGATGGTAGCCCGGAAGCCCTTCTGACTACTTTGCGGATGGGAGCGTTGAGCTTGTGTCGCTCCGCTCTGAGCCAGTTGTGCATAGAAATCGTGTACGTGAGATGGCATAGTACGAAGGCGTTGATCAGCCTGAGGAGATTGTTTTCCTTCATGCTTCGGGGTCGGTCCGCGATTCTGAGAACGAGGCGGAAAGCGTTGTTCGTCTTTGCGATGATCTTGCGGAGAGCCGTTCCGTTCCCGCCGTTGAATTCGACAAACATGCCCAGGGCCCGAATGACGTTGACCCTGGGTATCAACCCCCCCTCTGTCACAGGTACGAAGACTGATGCTGTTTTCGGAGACTGGCATCCAATCTTTGGGTCTGCCTTCCTTCTCTTTTCTGTAAATCAGAAGCTCCGACTTGGCGGGGAACATCGAAGTCCGGTAGGTCGGAGATACTCCCCGATCACGTCGATCGCCTCCAGCATGGCTTCTTCGACTCTGCTCTCGCAGCCGCCGGAGCAACAGATGGTGATGTCGTCGGCGTAGATGGTGCGCTTGATGTCCCCGACGCGTGCCCACCTCTCGTGAAGACCAATCATCAGTGCAGCCGGCATGAGCGTAGGTAGAAATGTGGACCGCTACGTTCAGGTCACATGCCCTGGTATATTTTCTTGTATCCTACTAATGAATATGAGTTAATTCACTTATTTTCCGAGTTATGTAATACTACATCCTGTGACACTGATGGTATACAGATGACACCTGTAAAATGCGCCTCAAACATTATTCACACCTGTTTTAGTATACGTTTATATTCTCTGTCCAAAATGCACATCGTTAAAGTACTTGCTCTGCTTAAAACGGGCAATAAGACTGAGTTATGTAATTACAGACCGATCTCTATACTTCCAACTTTTTCAAGTGGACTTGAGAAAATAATATTTCAGCGTTTTTCAAATTTAGAAAACACAGCCTGTTAAGCGACTGTCAGTCTGCTTTCGGAAGAGGAAGATCAACCCAGCTTGCTTTACTAGAACAAAAAGAATTGATATTAAGACAATTTTAATTAAAGCTGCTCATGCTCGGGGTTCAAATCGATTTCAGCAAAGCGTTTGACTCTATTAATCCTGAACTTTATTGAGTTCAGGAGCTTGAGTACGAACTAGGGTATTCGCGGTACTACACTCACTCACTCACTCACTCACTCACTCACTCACTCACTCACTCACTCACTCACTCACTCACTCACTCACTCACTCACTCACTCACTCACTCACTCACTCACTCACTCACTCACTCACGTCTGAACGAATCCAGTTCAATTTAGTTCAGTTCAGTTACCCTGATTCGATAGAAATGATCTAATTTCCTAACTAATCAGGATAATTCTTGAATTCATACAACTCAAGGATATTCAACAAGGAATCACATCCGTGTCATTACTCGGGTTACTTAAAAACTGGTTCAATGTAAGCGACTCCTCTATAAAGGCTTCGGTGATTATGAAAAATATTACCTTTTTATTTATTAGTTCACACCCAGACTAGATGTGTACGTTATTTCTCATAATGTCAAGTACATGGTTCAAAATAATTGGCACAGGGTGTGATAGTGCACTTCTAATACTGCAATGAAATGAAAATAAACATACGCAAAAGCAAACAAAAATCAGTACAAGCATAAACTGCCCACAAACATCATCAAGCGCAGGCTACAGGCAGCACAAGAAACCCTCCGCTTACCCATTTTTCTTTAATTTGCACTCGCAGACATGTAGAAAGCGGAGAAAATACAAACAGAAGCCAATGATAAAGAATACAAATGAAGCTGTTGTTCACGAAATTTTAGAGCGATTCCGAACGTGCTGCTTGGTGCCGACATTATGAAGGCATGCGCTCAAAGGTGCAGCCCGAAATACCCAGCACAATTACCCCTTTCAACGCCTGGGATGGCTCACATCGATCCTAGCCTCCGGCGAGGTCCCGAATGCCAGCCGGGCCCTACAGCGCTTAATCCTCGCAATTTTTGCGAAAGCGCCTCCGGCCTTGTTTCACCAACTGCGCGCGCTGCGCCGCCCCCATCACGCGCTGAACCCTGGCCCAAAGTTTACAGTGCGGAGTCCATCCTCCTCCTCCTCCTCGAAGCCCGGTCACTCAAGAGGGAATATCCGCGAGCTCAAGGGGCATCGAAGAGCAGCTCGTGTTCGAAATCGTATGCAGGCATTACGTCTGAACGAACTCACCACGAGACGAAAATTACGAGAAATCGCTGCACGGCAATCACGGAAATTTCAGATTAGACAGACAGACAGACAGACAGACAGACAGACAGACAGACAGACAGACAGACAGACAGACAGACAGACAGACAGACAGACAGACAGACAGACAGACAGACAGACAGACAGACAGACAGACAGACAGACAGACAGACAGACAGACAGACAGACAGACAGACAGACAGACAGACAGACAGACAGACAGACAGACAGACAGACAGACAGACAGACAGACAGACAGACAGACAGACAGACAGACAGACAGACAGACAGACAGACAGACAGACAGACAGACAGACAGACAGACAGACAGACAGACAGACAGACAGACAGACAGACAGACAGACAGACAGACAGACAGACAGACAGACAGACAGACAGACAGACAGACAGACAGACAGACAGACAGACAGACAGACAGACAGACAGACAGACAGACAGACAGACAGACAGACAGACAGACAGACAGACAGACAGACAGACAGACAGACAGACAGACAGACAGACAGACAGACAGACAGACAGACAGACAGACAGACAGACAGACAGACAGACAGACAGACAGACAGACAGACAGACAGACAGACAGACAGACAGACAGACAGACAGACAGACAGACAGACAGACAGACAGACAGACAGACAGACAGACAGACAGACAGACAGACAGACAGACAGACAGACAGACAGACAGACAGACAGACAGACAGACAGACAGACAGACAGACAGACAGACAGACAGACAGACAGACAGACAGACAGACAGACAGACAGACAGACAGACAGACAGACAGACAGACAGACAGACAGACAGACAGACAGACAGACAGACAGACAGACAGACAGACAGACAGACAGACAGACAGACAGACAGACAGACAGACAGACAGACAGACAGACAGACAGACAGACAGACAGACAGACAGACAGACAGACAGACAGACAGACAGACAGACAGACAGACAGACAGACAGACAGACAGACAGACAGACAGACAGACAGACAGACAGACAGACAGACAGACAGACAGACAGACAGACAGACAGACAGACAGACAGACAGACAGACAGACAGACAGACAGACAGACAGACAGACAGACAGACAGACAGACAGACAGACAGACAGACAGACAGACAGACAGACAGACAGACAGACAGACAGACAGACAGACAGACAGACAGACAGACAGACAGACAGACAGACAGACAGACAGACAGACAGACAGACAGACAGACAGACAGACAGACAGACAGACAGACAGACAGACAGACAGACAGACAGACAGACAGACAGACAGACAGACAGACAGACAGACAGACAGATAGATAGATAGATAGATAGATAGATAGATAGATAGATAGATAGATAGATAGATAGATAGATCTGCAAGAAATGCGGGAAACGGTAAATCCCGCCGCAGTTGGTTGGAAATGCCGTTAATTTTGCGCTTTTTGTTTCTTATTTATGCTGTTGAAAAGAAAGGGTGTTTCATAGTCATGTTAGTTACAGACAGCTGACGCGACAAACGCAGCGTCCCTGCCCCCCCTTACTCCCCTTCCCTCTACGCTTTCAGCCAATCGCAGCGTCACAATTCTGAAACGTGCGGCGTCTACGCGGAGTTTCGCAATTAGTAGGATTGAATAGCTCCGGCTCCGATTGCAGTGCACAGACAATGCGACGATCTGCCCACACAAAAACCGCCGACGCTGGTGCGGCAGTCTGGGCCCAGAGCTTTGCGATGTCAACGGATCGGCCACCCCCGCCATCGAGGCCATCCGAGTGTCACGCAACAGCGCGGGAGGCCGAACGGAAGGCTCTGGCCGGAGGTTGGTCTCTGCGGGCCACCGCACCGGAGCAGCGAGTCCGCGACGGCTGTTCTCGACACCTCGCCGCGCCTCGGGCGACACGCGCCCTGCGGCGAGGCATGCCGCTCGCGTCTGCGGCCCGTCGAAGCTTCGGTGGCCGCCGGCACTGCGCCGCGCTGCTACAACGGGGCGCTGGACGTGAAGGGAGGCGGGCCCGCACTCGCGGCAGCAGTGCTCTCGGCGGGAATACCAGTGAATCGACAACACTCAACGGTTGAATTGGCGACCGCGAAATATATTAAGGTCACGACGTAGCTGTTGGCTGCTGCTACGACCAGACAGCCGCGGGCTGCTTTCATCATCATCATTATTATTATTATTTCAGAAAAAAAGGTAAAACATGAACTAATGCAATCCGCGATATTTTACAGGACGAAAAGCCAGACCCAAAGATCCCGTTTGGGTTGGCCGCATGAGCTGAGGCGAGCCTAGACGCTAATCGCTTTCTCTGACGGCCCCTATTCTAAGAAAGCCTCTTTTTTTTCTCTTTCTCTCTGCTTCGCTTCATTCGCGTTTTCTATCGGCGCCCCGAGCCGCTTCGCACTGGCCCGGCAAAGAGCGTGACGCGGCTGCTTGCTTGCCGCAAAAGCCGACCGTCGCGACACTCCGCGCGCCTCACCGCCACCACAAGCCGGGGCAGCCATCGAGTGCGCACTCACTGCACCCGGCGCGAGAGCGCGGCTGCCGCACGCGCAACACGCGCGGGCTCACCCTCACTTTGCATTTTAACGCGACAGCGTTAAGGAGCTCGTGTCGCAGAAAAGCCGGTGTCGGTGGCGTTGGCCGTGAGCGATAAATCCCGGCAGGCACTTCATGAATAAAAAACAACTTGCTAGATGGGCTGGGTGGGAAACGAACCAGGGTCTCCGGAGTGTGAGACGGAGACGCTACCACTCAGCCACGAGTTCGATGCTTCAAAGTGGTACAAAAGCGCCTCTTGTGAATGCCGTGTTGCCTTAGAAACGAGCCGTAGAAAGTTATACTGCGGTGTACATCGGTGATTATGGACATGTACCTTACAGAAGTCGCAGTTACACGAGTAGCGAAGTGCGTTTCCGCTACATTTCATCTGCGCTTTCCGCACACGCAGAGCCGTCTTGCTGCAACACAGAAGACCCCCCGCCCTCTCAATGTACGGCGCTGCCTCGACAGGTGGCGCGCCACGCGCGCATTGGGGCTGTGCGGGGACCGGTGCGAGGCGCGTCGCGGCCCGGACTCCCTCTCCCCTGACGACGCTTCGCCTTGCTCCATCTCTGACCGGTTCTGTGTGGCCCGCAGAGCGGCGGCATCGACTGCGTGGAGCCCCCTCTCCCCTTTGCGGCGACTGCGGCGCGATCGAGACACTCCAGCATCTGCTGTGTGAGTGCCCCAACTTTTCGCTCGCGCGCGCGTCTCTTGCCCGTGTTTACCGTGGGCACGGCCTGCCGTGCGACACCGTGACTGAACTCCTGCACCCCTCTGGCTGCCCTTCACGACACAGAACACTACTACGTGCGCTCCTGACATTCGCCGAGGCTGTCGGCCTGACCGACCGCCTTTAGCTCCATCACATTTCCGCGGCGTGCTGCTGATTCTGGTTTTCATTCCCTACCCCCTGTGCAGCGCGGTTGAGGTGTCCTCTGCTGAGAGACAGTTACTGCGCTGCACTTTACCCCAACCTTCCCATCATCAAGAATCTCCTTCTCACGGGTTGCAGAATCAAGCGTCCTCCTTTCTTTAGATCACTATCTGTCTACCTCTCTGCCCGTGCCGATCACGACGTTTGGCTGGCGTGCATCGTTTACCCCCCCCCCCCCCCCCCGAGACACCGAGTTCTTAGGTTCGTTCTGCTGGTTGTACATATACGCTCTATACATAGAACGTAATAGAGCTCAATGAGTACAGGATTTTAGTGTTCACAGAGTGAATTGAAGGCTTTTACGGCGCTTTGAGAGTCTGTATAAGTATAATTGCTGTTCGAAGTTTTGATTTCCTTACATGCTTCACGACCGACAACAGGGCATAGGCCTCGGCCGTAAAGATACCCGTTAGCGGGAGCAGTATGGATTCAGAGAAGGGCGAGGCCTATGCCAAGAGAAGGGCATAGGCCTCGGCCGTAAAGATACCCGTTAGCGGGAGCAGTATGGATTCAGAGAAGGGCGGACCGACGGAAGCGTAGGACACCCCGGCGTGTGGCTTAGAAGCGTCTGTGTAAAACTCTGTGCGCGAGTACTTGCACTGGAGCAATATGTGCCTCTGGCGCCTGTATCGAGACCTGCACAAACGATGTGCCACACTCTATGACAAGCCGATTCCACGGCAGTACTGATTTCCCTGGAGCCGCAGGACAATATTCAATCATTGGAATACCCATTTCCTCACAAATGTCCCTGACACGCAAAGAGAACGGCCTTCTCGCTGTAGGTAGGTTATGGAAGAGTGTGACAGCAGTCATATCGCTTATGGTAGAATAAAAAGGATGTTCAATGTTCGCGTGTACTCTCATAAAATATGTAAAACTTGTATATGACCACTGCATATGAAGTAACCACTGATTAGACTCTACTTAGAGGCTTTGGATCGGACTGTTCCTATAAGCACCGGTCGCAAGACGGATACCCAGACTGTGAACGGAGTCTAGAATTTTTACTGCACTTGGCGTTGCGGAATGATAATTACAGCTCCGTAATCAAGGCGTAAACCGACGAGACTGTTATGCAAGTTCAGGAAACACATTTGATCACTACCCCGTGTTGTGCGCGACAGAAGTTGTAAAAGATTCATTCTCTTCAGGCATTCAATCTAAAATAATTGCTAGAAACTTATGCTCACTGCTCACAGTGAGCTCATCTTCCTTCACTTCAATACTTGGGACTGGCGTTACGCCCTCTTCTGGGAATTTAAAACCATTTTCATATGCCCATTTGGACAATTTCTTTATTGCAAGCAGCACTTGTCGTTCACAGATCACAATATTGCACTACTTAAAGCCTATTTGCGCATCGTTTACATAAACGGAACATTGTGCGTGGGATGACTCTATGCAGCGAATTCATTTTTTACAATAAATAGCTTGCAACTAAGCACGCCCCCTGGCGGTACACCGATCTCTTGGGTGAAAGGTCTAAACAAAGCGTTACCCACTCTTACGCGGAATGTGCGATTAGAGAAACAACTTTTGATTGCGCGTTGCCTCGTTCACCCATCGCCGAAAGGTCTCAGAGAATTCCGAAGCACCATGATATAAGCTTTTCCTAGGTCCAGAAATAGCGAGATAGAACTGCGCGTATGTATAAAAGCACCTTTAGTTTGCCTCAATATGAATAAGGTGGTCTATTGTGGACATACCTTTCCTGAAACCACATTGGTAGGATGTTGCTGCTTTCCGGCACACAAATCAAGCGCCGGTTCACCATTTCTTTCGAATACCTACTGGCTAAAGATTGGTCCTTGCCTTGTTTAAAAGAAAATGGAATATAACCAGCTGCCTACTGTTGCGACGCCTGTTTCGCGAACCTCGACCGGCGTTTTTACTGGTGTTAGGATTGGGGGCTCAATCCCATCGCTCGTAATCAGTTCTCATAATTGGAGTCGGGCATGAATTAGAAGGTAGCTGGCCCATGCCGTCGTCCAACTCATCCACGCCGAGGACTTTGATGAAGGGAAGGACTGCTTCTCATCGAGAACGAGGAATATGGGTTTACTTACAGTATCTACAAAAAGATGTTGCAGGTCATCAATCTAGCATGACTGCGAGAGAAAGTGCACTGAGCCGCCGCACAACAGCGGTTTATAAACACTCGGTACTCCCTCGATCCAAAGGTGAGGGAAACGGCCGACCAGTCATCGTAGACGAGTCGCCTCTCTGCGGGACGGCTTACACACACACTCACAAACACACTACCTTGCGCGAGGTTCACGGTCCCGAACCGAGGTCAGACGGACTTTGTAGAACTCGGGGCTTGTGTCAGGAAAGGTGCCTTTTATTCCCCGAGCTGACCCCCGCAGAGCGGCCGGGTGCCCATTGTCTTGCGTCTTGGACGGCGTGTGGGAAGGGGTTTTGAACCACGTTCCCTCGCGGACTCCCTCGTTCACAGCAGACCAGCTTGGCGGTGGCGGGTTCAGGCACAAAGCCTGCTTCGTCGCACTCACCTTGGCTCCACCGACGGAGAGTTGCGGACGCCCGTATTGTTCTTCACACACAGCCGACTTAGCGACGCCGTGGCTAGAGGTTTGCGGTGGCGTTCCGGGAAAGTTGCCGCCGCTGTCGCAACTGGCTGGCAAAACTTGCACTTCAGCTGGCCGTTTTTAACACTGGGTAGCGTGGCGTTGTCGGCGGGCTGCAGGCATCCGGTAGGCCATGGCGACCAGGCAGGAACGAGACGATTTCTAGTGCAAAACTTGCACTGTTTATTCAATGGTTGGTGAAGTATATAGAATAAGAGAATGAATGAATTGAAAAAGTATATCGCGGGGCCCTTAAATAGGCCCACTAAAATTGTAGGCGGGATCTTGCTCACGTCAACGTCACGTGACATGCACCGAGTCTGGTGGGGAATGGGCGGCTGATCCCGTCTGCCACGTGACGTTTTCACGTGCTTGCCTCCTCTGGTGGCAGCCCACGAAGTGGTCGGTGATGCGCGGCTGATCCTTTCCCTCAGGTGACGTTTGCACGTGCTTGTCTCCTGTGGTGGCAACCCACGGAGTCTGGTCGGGTTTAGGCGGCTGATCCTTTATCCCAGGTGACGTTTGCACGTGCTTGCCTCCTCTGGTGGCAACCCGCGGGTCCTGTTTGGTTCGCGGAAAGGGTCTCGTCTAGATATTATTGTTTCCGCTATGTGAAAAGGAGTAGCCGTCGCCATTATAAGGTGACTACGTCTCTTTATTTTCATTTCAATAAAAAATAAATAAAAGGTCTCCCCTATAGAGTCGGACAGTTCGCGGAAAGGGTGCTTCCCTGGAGTCGCAGTTTGTGAAAAGGGTTCTCCCCTAGAGTCGCACACACAAAGGGGCTTGTCATCATTGCGGGGCTCCTGCCAGACCGCGAAGCACTCGAGAAAACCATAGCGAATTAGAGATCCATCTTCCGTTTCGATTAGGCATGGTCTTTGAGCATCCTTTTTGCCCGGGGTGTTACCCGCCAACCGTAACACTACATGACACTGAAAAGACTAGTGCGTTTAGAGTTTCAGGGTGTAGGTGCTTAATGATTTCGTACATGATACGACCGCCACCTGGTGCCGAGTTGTCACAGTTGAGAGATGCAAGACAAGTTCAGCAGGACAAAATGGTCGAGTGTATGCTTCGTTTCGCGCGCAGTTGCGTTCAAAGGGATATACGTTAACATTTTTTTCTTTCTATTCATCCAGAAATTCAGTCTCGGCCAGCTCCATCAAGTCATCATAACAAATGACACCGCGGATGTTGTTCATGGTGCGGCGTGGGGTTACTGAAACTGGGGTTCTCGAAATACACCCGATTACTTAGTTCCAATAGGAGGTCACTACTTGCCAGTTTCGATGCCTTAGAGGCTGGGCCAATTGTTTGAGTTAGATATTTGGAAAAGAGGAAAGGCGAGATCATTTTCGTTGTATTTCCTGGTTTGCCAGAGTGAATGACTTGATAGCGGGGAACGTATCCAGTGTGTCGGCCAAAAAATTTAAACACTTCTCCGGTGCGCTCTCATGTCTGAGGTCGATCAGGAAGTTTCGGAAGTAAAAAGAAATGAAGACAGGAAAGATTGAAAGTGAGAAAGAAAGACGAAGAATGGAGAGGAGAACAGGAAAAGGCAACTATACCGACTTCCGCCGGGTAGGTAGGTCCGGGGGTGCCGTCTACATGAAGCCAAGGTCAAAGAGGTGTTCCCTCCGGCGAGGGGCCATAAAGGTCCAAACATCCGGCATAAGCTCAACCCCCGGGATCCCCTTTCCGTGGACACGTTCGCCAAATAGCTTTGACTATTAGCCAATATACGTATCAACGATAACTAAAAAAAAATTCACCAGTGTGCGCGAGGTGACTTCACTCTTGGTCCCGCTCCCACCATCGTTTATCGTTTTAAAAGCTGGCCCCCTTGGCTGAGATACACGGCTTACGGAGGCGAAACGCACGCGGAACAGTGCATTTGTTTACACAGGCACACTGCATGAAACTGAATTTCATTTTGGCTAAATTGGTTGTCATGAATACTATGTATGTAGTATACTACTGAAGCAACTTTGGCAAAGCTGCGGATCTGATAAATGTTTAGCACTTCTATTGGCAGAGAGAGAGAGAAGGGAGGAAAGAAAGGCAGGGAGGTTACCTAGACTGAGTCCAGTTTGCTACCGTACACATGGGGAGAGGGAGTGAAAGAAAGAGAGAATGAAGACGCGCATCTATATCGCAGTTTCCCATGCACTAAACTAGGTGCAGCATTTCTGCAGTAAAACACTCAAGTCTGTTGCCTTCAGGTACTGAAGAAGCTCTAGAATGGCTTTCTGGGCTGATGAACTGTGAGGCCAGGCTCTCAAGAGCTTTGCTTCTGTAAACGGCCTATCGCTCAGTCTATTCAAGGCACACTGAAGAGTCTCACGTTGATTATCGAAGCGAGAACAGTGGCACAGAAGATGACTGGTGGCCTCTTCACACTCCCACTTATCGCACAACGGCGAGTCCGCCATTCCAATGCGATAGTTGCAGCGAATTAGTGACCTACCACAGCCGGCACAGCAGTGCTGCTCCACGTCGTGAGATGTTTGCTGGTAATTTCAGCTTCAGTGATGGGTCGAGGCTGTATATAATCGACAAGTCCTGCGGAGTATGCCAGTAATTCAACGTGATGGTACGCGCGAGATTGCGAAGCTCTCCTGCAGCGTCTACCCTCGATAGAGGTATAAGGAGTGTCGCTGCTCCAGCCTGGGCAAGTCGGGTAGCGCCATCGGTTAGGTGAACACAAACGATGCCACAGTGTCCCGGCAGCCACTGAAAGATCACGTCCTCGTTCAGAAGCGCAATGGTAAATTTCGTTGATTTGGGACAACAGCTGGTCGTAATTAACACGTCGTAAACCTCGCAAGCTTCATTGGCAGCCTTCGAATTGCACTTAAGCAGATGACGGGTGCACTTTAGGGCTGGCGGATATGACGTAAATCGCACCTTCGAGATTTCTCGGCGCGTAGCGGGCGCCGCCAGTTCTCAAGACGTCATACAGAGAAGCGGCGATGGTTCTCAACATTTAGAGTATAAAAATACTTGAACATTTTAATGCAAGAGAATATTTTAAAGAAAGACCTTGGTTACATGCGGCACCACCCCATTTCAAAGCGGAGGCTCAACTCATGTCATCATCATCTGGGTCATCCGTCACTTCCGGCCGAGCGCTAATGACTGCGTCTTTATTGTTTCTATTCTTTTTTTAAGTTTCAGGATGTAAAACGTACATTTTTGCAAGCTTATCGTGACACATTCACTCGCATTTCAAGCGCAAGATTCAGCGCGGAGCCTGCTCCATCTACACAGTCTGAATCTATGGGCTTTTTACGCGGTCCGAAATTTCGCTGACGTCGGTCTTCAATCGGGAATACAGAAAACGCGAACATCTTGAACGTTAAAGAAATACTTCCCACAGTTTACGACACACACAAAAAGAAAGGAAGACATGTAGACGGCACCGCTGGCATTTCCAACTGAAGCACGGCTCCCGTTTATTGAAGACGTAATACACACCACTCAGCGTTGAACTTGAATCACTTTTTTTTTTCGCTTTGCTCTTCCGCGTTTCGGCAAATGCGAAATTGCGGCAGGTAGTCCAAGAAACTGAAACGAAAAGCGTTGTCAAACTACTCGACGCAGCCACATTAAGGCAGAAGCTCGACCCCTGTAAGTTTCGCTTCACTGCAACAGAAAGGCCGTCCATGAATAGAGTTGTGCACACAGCAGTTCTGATAAAAATGCACAGGCGTATTTTCGCTCTTTACTTTTTCCGTTGATAGCGAACGACTGATTTGAGTGCGCAATAGAAGCCCGTGAGGCGTAGCGGTCCGCGCGCCGAGAGGCTAGACCAAAGTATTTTTTAAAACATTTATTTGTTATTTAAATTAATCAATCTGTGGTCTGGTCACCCACGAACCGAATCCCAATAAACAAGCTTAAAATATAGCACCATAAAAATATTTCGCAACATATGAAGTTTTATTAATAGCGCAACTATTTCGAGTTATCTCCGGGAGGTCGCCAGGCTAGAGAAATATATTGTACGAATCTAGGGAATAGCGATAGAAAACGAAATACTCACAAGGGAGAAATATTCTGATACCATCACAATGTAGCAATGATTATTCCATAGTCTGCCTGCACTGGCGTCGAAAAATGATGGGGGCTCATTCCATCCTGTGAGTCTGATGGGCCGACTGCGCCTGCTTACACTTGGGTAGGGCAGCGGCCCGCAAGAAAACCACGACGCTTCTTCCGGGCAAATGCGTAATTACATTACTCTATTGAATCACAGCACCCACTACACCCCCCCCCCCCCCCAACAGAGATTTCTTCGCATCTTTTCTGAACGCACGATGGCAGCTTTTAGCGAGGAGGAGTAGATACGCTACCATCACATTCACCGGTTATGTATGATCTGCACAGTAGAGAAACTACCCAACTTCCTCTGGATGACGCCATCCTCATCTCGACTAGGATACCATTTATACGCACCTACGTTAATCCATACTGTAATACGCCTTGTTGTCTTCTAACGCTACGCGTATTCATTCCCTGTTCAATCCCGCATTTTTCCGGCAATACCGCAGTTTTCCTGACGGCGATTATAAAGGGTGTACAGCCTACCTCGATGCGACGAGTACCACTTCCAGGAGCGGCTCGCACTAAGAGGTCGAGACGGAGTCTTTTCCGCGAATCCGCGGCACAAGAAGGAAACGACGGGTGGGCCAGCCTCCGCACACGCGATCCCCCCCCTTGCCCCGGCACGCTCTCCGCATCGTCGTCGTTCGCACGAACCCCTTGGGCGTACTCGCCCGGAAGGGGCGCGAGCAAAAGCCCAGCGGCGTCAGAAATCGACCTGCCATGCCAGCACCCTCGTTTGCTGAAGACCGCGAGTGGCAGCCAACCGCGAGTAAGAAAGAAAAAAAATATTTACAACAAAGGTACGGCCGGTAGCGGACGCCGCAGCACCAGCAGCGCGCGGTTGAAAGACGGCGAGGAGGAGGCGCGCGGTTTGGCCCGGGGCTCGGCCGACGACACCGGCGACGCTTTCCGGAACTCCTGGCGGCGCGCCAAGGAGTGCGATCGGGCGCGCGCGCGCGGCACTGGGCCCGCGCGGGGCCGCGAGCTGCTCGGAACGGTGCGGCTCCGTGTATACGCTTGGGCGTGCACACCGGGCGTCGAACGGAAACGCGCCACCGAGCAACAAGAACGCCCGGCATGGCACGACAAGTGCAGCCATGGCGTGTCCCCTACCGCGCGCTCTTGTTGTTCGGTGGCGCGTTTCAACATGCGCGCAGAACGGTCCACTGTTAACCGGAACATTCCAACTTGGCTGGCGCTCGAGCAGCATGTGCTAAATGAAGCTACGCTCCGCACATGTGCGCATGCATACACGGAAAGACTCCTGCGTCGCCAGCCACACGCGCTTGCCGGAGCGAGACGTTCGCACGTGCGTCTCCTTCGTGGCAGATGGGCCACACTGTATATGCAAGCCCCAACCCTCGTATATGGGCGCGCATTCTGCAACATTTCATTTATACGTTCTTGCCTTGCGTCGGTCGGCCCACCCCGGTGATAATCCGAGCGAATGACGACGGAGATAAAAATGGGAAATGGACAGTTGCAAAAAAAAGACTTAAATCGGCCGTCGGATTCGCAAGACACGTATGGTCGGTCGGCGCTTTGGCTGTCGCTGGTGTAGTTTAAATGTGTCCCCGAGCTGTCAGGGACGTCGTGATCGACAGAGTTGCGGACTGCTCCATTCAACTACGCGATCATTACACCTAACGGACGTGCTACACTTGTTTCCATTTCATGGTAGCTGGGAGTCGAACACGCGACCCCCGCTGCTCGGCAGCAGGACGCCCATTCTGTGCAATCATAGCGGGTGCAGTTGCAACCGCTAAAGCTACCGCAGCACTGTCGCCGGTGTTCGCACATTATTGTCTGTTATTACACACTAGAACGTACCGCTAAGGCTTCAATTGGGGTCGCAAAGCTAAAGCTTTGCTGCGCGCACAGTGCAGCGCACCGGATTGCTGCGACTCCTGCCGACGTCCGCATCTGGCATTTTCGGTACGCGACCGGTGTCCAAAAGTCGACATCGCGCGCAGCACAGCAGGTCGGCTTCCTGAACGACTCATAGCTAAGGCTAGAAATGACCCAGCGCATACAATATAAGGACGTTCGCCGAGGAAAGCGAAGACATTGAATACAGCCAAACATAAGCAATCGCAAGCGCACGGCACTCACCATGGGAGCGCCCGCCTGCACGACAGGTGAAGGTCGGCACGTATACTACAAGGCGGCCGCAACACCGGTGCCCAGCAGGATGCTGGATAAAGGACCGCGCCAACGGCGTCGCGAATTGGCCACCGATCAAGCCGACGGCAACGTTCAAGCGTCTGCCCCACCGCACGGTATTAGGCAACGGAAGGTGTAGGTGACTGCGTTCGCGTCTTCCTTTCCGCTTCTTCCCCTTCACGGCGTTCCTTCACCGTCTCTCCCCACCCACGCGTGTGCCCGCTTTCTCAAGATACCGCTCGGCACGCGACGACGGAACACGATAATCCGGCGGCCGCCCGAGGAGTTTACCGTTGCACCTCTTCCGGCCGGCGCATAAAGTGAACGCGGCGGTGATGTAAGCAACGAAAGGGCAAATGGAAACAGGAGAGAAACAAGCCGGTCGCTTATTGATTTGTCCCGATACGAGGGCGCTTGTAACGTGCCGACTTCCAAGAACCGCCGGTGCGCTCCCACGCCTCGTTCTTTCTTTCACCATTCTTCACCCATTCCTCTTTGTCCGTTTATTTCATCGTGTCGTCACGCAAAACAGCGCCCTGTTTAGAAAAAGAGGGTGGGAAGGGGAGCAGGGAGGGGGCGCTGAAAACCTACGTTTGCCTGCCCGTTAACCGGTGCCCAATAATTGCATTATGTAAGGGTTCTTTTCCTAATGCTCCAGCCCTTTCTTATCACTCGTCGCAGCGAGCGTCCGCTACAGGCGACTGCGATGGCCTGACGAAATGCAACGAAAAATGTGAAGAATCCCCACGTAATAGGGACCCAAGCGTGGCGCTTGGTGAGCAGCTGTGGAAGTAGGCCCTGAACTTGCGTCACGGGCGTTCCATTATATATGGCGAACAAGAGGTAGATTGATGTGAAACAAGACAGAGCTACAACTAAGCTCCCTCCCATATTACATTTAACAGAAAACTGATGTTACGTCCCTTCTCATTGTTTGTGTGGCTACAAAACACACTACGACGTGTCCGCACCAAGCAGCCTGTGCGAGTGCATGGCCGACTGGCAGCTACACCAACCGCTTGCCACCGCAACCTGGTTTCGACTTCTTGGCTTATTCCGCAGAGTGCCGTTCGACACCGAGCGGTATTTCGCTCCCTTTAGAATACACCGGGGCCGTTTCTCCTCGCTGCGCGACCACAATGTATACAGCAACGTCGTGTTCTTAAAGCGGCTACGAAGGCAAGAAGTAATATCGTCTCCTTGAAATGGGCTTTCACCGCGCTCGAATGTGGATGCTCCCTTCATCAGATGCGTTCAGAGCAGGACTTCGGGTGCGAATAGATCGGAAAATTGTTCCCGCACGCCTCTCCACCGCTCTGCGGGCTTGCGCGCACTACATCGGGCGCAGGAAGCGACTATACAACCCCGGGGCGGCACAAGCACCATAAGGCGTTCCTGCTGAACCTCAAAACTGCAGTGACAGGTCGGTTTTGGTGCTGGACGTTTTTTTAATCGGACGGGCACTCTCATGGTTCGTGTGCCCGCTGACTTCAATTGGTCCGGCTGATAGCTTCGCAATAATGGCTGCACATCGTGCAGTCTATCGCAGACACTCCTAATAGAGGATGTTCCCGGTGCTGTCCGCTGTGTGTCTTTTGTTCCAACCGCAGTTGTGCGCAGCGACACTCGAAGAGGCGAGTGCAGTGTCTGTTCCCACCCCTGTTATAAGCACGAGGTAGCGGGATCGAATCCCAGCCACGGCGTGCCTCATGATCATATCGTGATTTTGGTACGTAACATCTTTTTGTTGCCACCCCTGACGTTGTCACTCTTCGCGGTGCCAGTTTAGAGGGAACGGCACAGGCAGAACACGCTAGCTCCGATCGACCTTGGCTCCCCACGGCCCGAGTACGCAAGGCCCTTCGGTAAGCTGAACACGCGTGCAATCGGAACACGGCATTGCACAGATTGCGCGAAATTAGCTTTTGTTTTACGTTTTACGCACGCGCTCGCATAAATAGTAGCGCACACTTATCCTTTTCTCTCTCCCTCCCACCCTTCGCGCGAAGCAAAGAAAAACACATACAAAGTCAAGGAAGGCAGCAAGCAATGGATGGAGCCCGGCAGCGATTCAACAGCTTCTGTATAGCGCAGTGAAACAATTCGTTCGTCCCTATATGTATACTTGCTTCTGTACATTTGCATATAGATGAGGCGCCATGACGCAGCCTCAGATATTTAAATTTCTATCTCGCTGGATGTCACATTTTCAGTTCCGACGGCCGCGCGAAGACAACAGAGGCGGTCACATCGCGCGCGCGCGCGCACACACACACACACACACACACACACACACACACACACACACACACACACAAGCACGCGCGCGCGCGCACACACACACGCACACACACACACACACACACACACACACACACACACACACACACACACACACACACACACACACACACACGCGCGCGCGCGCGCGCGCGCGCGCGCGCACACACACATTTGTCAAAAGCATACGCACATTGTGTTGTTAAAACATTTATCAAAATAATCAAAATGTTTTCGCATCCAGGAAGTGGATCCATCAGGGTGGGTGGAGGGACAAATGAGTAAGTTAGTTCAGGTGCTATTGACCATTTTGACTCTTGTAGAAATCGAAGTAATCACTGGAATATGAGGCACCGTCTCTCGGGGGACCAGTGTGAAGGCGCCAGGCGTCCAAATCCCAGGCCTGGAAGCAGGGATGAGAATGGCTATGGCTCTTCTCCGGTGCTCGGCGAGAGCCATGCAACCCCTCAGTATACGTTGCTGATCCAGCAGTTGGTTCTCTATAGACGGGAGCTGCAAGTGGCTGATTGTTAGGTCTGGAGACGCATCACGGCGCGGCGGGCTGGTGTCACCGCTCTACTCCGTGGCGATGCGTCGCAGGCGTGTGGCTTCAGCACGGGTCCCCGGCAGAGGCGTAGAATTTTGCGGGAGGATGTTCCGGAGCACGGCACTTCGAGCCGCCTAGGCCTCTGCAAGGACTGGATTTACGCAAGTGCCTGACGACTCGTACCCCATCGACCTGGAGGTGAATGGGGTACGAGTCGTCAGGCCCTTGAGTTGAGTCTCTGAGGGGCAGGGAAGACGCTCCCTTGCCAGAGAGTCGGCCATTCGGTTGCCAGCGACCTGAGCGTGAGCTGGTATCGATTCGAGGCGCACAGTGTGGCCAGCCTCGTTGGCGACTCGCATCGCTCGGCGTATCGAGTGGACCGCACCACGGCGCGAGTGCAGCCGGGCGCAGGCTTTATCGAGGCCTGCAAATCTGCGTAAACAGTGCGATGAGTGAAAGTTGCAAAAGGAGGCTTGCGGACGGCGTTTCATGCAGCGGATATCGCAGCCAGTTCCGCCGTTAATGAGTGGTAGGAGTAGGCCGCGCCGGTACTATGACAATTCATTTACACAGTAGCGCACGTGGACGGCGGAAGAGACGGAAGTGACATAGCGCTACCAGGCTCGCTCGAGCGCTAACGGCTCAAGCTCCAATGTCCTGCAAATATCTCAGCAGGACATTGTCCGAGTTCTAGGCATCTGCATCGATGCAGATGGTGGTGCAGCAGCATGGCTTCGCAACATCAACGGCATCACCGAATCCGCTGCACGTGCACAGTGTGAACCGAGCGTTTCAAAAGCGACGCGCGGTACAAGCGAGGAAATACGCCCGCCGCACTGGTTCGTGAATTATTCCGAACGGCGACAAGCAAACTCGCCGGCGTGGTGACCTTGCACTGCACGGCGCATCCCAGCGTGCGTGATCTGCCGGGAAAAACGCACGCAGGAAATTGAGAACGACGACACACGCTGGCAATTCACTTCGCCGACGGACAAAATGGCACACAGGCCCGTAACTTGAGCGGACTGTACTGCAAACATGCCGGAGTACACACATGGATGACTTTATTCTGCGTACTCCCTGCTCGCTTTTCCATAATCGATTCTTAGATACGCTGCAACACGACCGGTGACTGCGCGGTGTTACGATCGGCCTGCAGGAGTACCGACCTGCAAAATGTTCCCAGCCCGCTGCAGCTACGGGGGTGGCGATCACCGGAAAAGCGACCTTCGAACCCTCCCCGCCCGCTGCGACGAGTCGCCTTGTAAAGCCAACAATGCGGCTCCTCCGACAGCCCAGCGGCGCCGGCGAGGCTAGCCATGTTAGGCGGACCAAGTATTGTTAGTTGGTTCGCTGTCGCCTTCACGGTGTACTTGGAGCAAGAGAACTTCTGAAAAAGTGTGCTTTGCGGTGCTTTCTCACGGCCCCCAGAAATCCTCACAGTCAAGTGACAGACGCGGCTACTGACTGCGGGGTCAGCTCTGGGATCATGAGGCGCCTGCCTGGGTCAAGCGTATCAACCCCTGCCTGCGACGACCCGCTCCTCTCGGTGTGTTCCGTGAAACCAAAGTGCGGAACTGAGTGTATGAATCCTCTCCCTCAAAGGCGGGTCGACTACGATGGCTTTGGGACGCCCCCATTGGACGAAGGTTGAACGGCAGTTTTCCCTCACCTAGGGATCTAGGGAGGACAGAGGGTTAGGCAGCCGTTTCCGGCTCTTCGGTGTGCTTTCTTATTCAGTCATGCTAGACTGATGAAATGAAACTTTCTCCACCTATGACGTAGATATTGTAAATAAATCCCGCATTCCTCGTTCTCGATGAGAACAAGTCCCTCCCTTCAAGAACGTCCTCAGCGTGGATGAGTCGGACGACGGCATGGGCCAGCTACCAATTATTTCGTGCCCGACCCCAACTCTTGCAACGCCTGTGCCGCGTGTCGCTTCTGTAGGCGAGCGTCACATTCGCAACGAGGGGTGTTTGATCCGCACCGATGGCACCGGCTGTTGGAATCTCAGCGCGGCCACCAGCTGTTGGAACCTCAGTGCTGACGCCCGTTATTGCAACTGGGTCGCAAGCCCCAAGGGTAGCGTTGGCCTGGCGGCCTGGGGCACACTGGAAGCATCCGAAGGTCCCAGCAAAGCATGAGGCGACTGCTAACAGAACAACTTGTTTATTCTAGCATCGCAAAGAGCGGGCGGTCAGGTCGACCGAAGTAGAGAGACGGGAGAGCACGTTACTCAACAGAAGAAATCGGAGCCTCTCTCTTGGCGTCCGGGGGCAGCTGCTCTTATACTCTCGGAGTTGAGAGCAAGAGGGAAGGTCACGAGATGACACCACGTGACGGCAGCGACGGACGGACTGAGAGACACGTTGGGACAAGGAGGTGACGCATCAGACGGGCCGGCGCCGGTCAGACCTCCTCGCTTCACACTGGGGGAGCTCCTCTCCCCGGCTGCCGCGCTTTGACAAGCGTGGGCACACACACACACACGCACACACAAAGACACGTGGCACTGAACATGCCGGGACGCGCTCGGCGGGGCGCGCTCGCGGCCGCTCCGAACGGGCCAAAATGTCCGCCGCTTGGAACGAAGCTCCGGCGTACGTTGCATCCGCGCTGGCTTTACCGCGCGTCGTAGGCGAAACGTAACAGACCGCCCCGCCGGGGGAGGGAGATCCCGATGGTCAGGGGACTGCATCCGCTGTCCGGAGGGATGTCGCTCGATGATGCTCATAACCGAAGTCGGTCGTCCCTCGGCGTTTCTTGAGCGCAGCGCACCGAGAAGGCCTCGTTCTCACGTTGAGGTTCACAGAGGACACTGCAAAGTGACTTCGCGAGAGTTCTCATTTTTCTCTCGTTCCCAGCAAGCGTTAGAACTACGCCGAAACTCAGCCGCTCAGTCAGCAAGCACGGCACAACCCTCACTAAGCCATGCCAGGCTCTTTCCCCTTTAATACTACTGCCTAGTTCCTTACAGTAGTCTAGCAGCACTCAGAACGCGTCCACAAATTGGAAAATTGCACTAGAAAGCACATCATCACTTTGAAACACTACACAAAAGCAATATGTTAAAAACCCTGCCTCAGGAAGAAAAACATCAATAACAAACAATTTTGAGGCTCATTCTCACGTCAGGGGCTTCGACTTAAGCCATCGGCGTTACCGTTGAGACTCCCCTTTTTGTAACGCACCTCAAACGAATGTTGTTGCAAAGCGAGGCTCCAGCGCAGGAGGTGGCCATTTGTGGAAGAGATAGTCTGCAGCCATTGGAGAGGGCAGTGATCCGTTTCGAAGCATGCGAAGCGGAGATCGCAGCGAGCGACCGTACACGAGCTCAGCTGGCGAACTCCCCGTAGCGGCATGCGGCGCGGTCCTTAATGCAAACATCACCCCAGGCAGAAACAGCTCCCAGTCAGTTTGTTGTTCGAACCACAATGCTCTCCACACGTGCTTCATGACGGAGAGGAGCTTCTCAAGGGAATTCGACTGTGGGTGGTACACTGAGCTGTGTAACAGCTTTACCCCACACCTTTCGAGAAAAGCTGTCGTCAAAGCGCTAGTAAACACTGTGCCCTGATCTGATTGGATTTCCGCAGGAAAACCAACTCGCGCAAATATGGACAGTAGTGCATTGACTATCTCAACTGAGCTGAGTTCTTTAAGCGGCACTGCTTCAGGGAACTTTGTCGCTGGGCAGATCACAGTCAAAATGTGTCTGTACCCCGTGGCTGTTACCGGCAGAGGTCCCACTGTATCAATAACGAGCCGTCTAAAAGGCTCCGTAATGATAGGTACCAACTTCAACGGCGCCCTCGATTTGTCCCCTGGTTTGCCGACCCGCTGACAGGTGTCGCATGTCTTCACAAAGTGGTCTGCGTCCCGAAAACACCCTGGCCAATAGTACTCTTGCAAGAGACGGTCCTTAGTTTTCTTAACTCCTAGGTGTCCGGACCACGAACCCCCATGCGACCAGCGCAACAGATCCTGACGATAGCACTGAGGCACGATCAGCTGATTGAACTCCACTCCCCTGCGGTCTACATACTTCCGGTACAGGACCCCACCTCTTTCCACAAAGCGAGCATTTTTCTTGGCGATACCTTCCTTGACAATGCAGCGTATGTTTTCTAGGCTGCCATCCTTCTTTTGCTCGGCTATCAAAGCCGACCGGCTGACTTTTAGCAACCTATTAAGTCCGTCTGACGTAGGCGCGATGAGCAAATCTTCAGATAGCTCTTCTAACTTTCCCGCATCGGGAATTTCCTCTCCAGTACCTGGTGCGTTTAACGCTACAGACTCAATTTTATTCAGTTCGGGCGTGCTCTGAATATCAGCTTGCTGCGCCTCTGACCCTTTCTCATCGTTCGACAACGTCGGCCCCGCAACTACCGCCTTTGCAGCGAGCTCCCGAACCTTCGATCTGGTTAAGGCCTGAACGCTAGCCTCACCAAACAAAAGCCCCTTCTCGCGCAGGAGGTGATCGGACCTGTTCGAAAATAGGTACGGGTACTGGGGGGGCAGCATAGATGACACTGCCGCCTCCGTCTCAAGTGCTCCGAAAGGTCCTTCAATAAGCACTTTTGCTACGGGCAGACACACGCTATGAGCTTCCACGGCTTGCTTGATCCATGCGCACTCGCCCGTGAACATATCGGGTTCTACGTAAGAAGGGTGAACTACATCCATCGTAGCTGCGGAATCGCGAAGCACTCGGCACTCCTTCCCGTTCACGAGGAGGTCTCGCATGTAAGGCTCGAGAAGCTTCATGTTCTCGTCAGTGCTGCATAATGACAAAAACACTACTTTTGCTTTTGTTTCCGGACACTGCGCCGAAAAGTGACCCGGCTTCTGGCACGTATAACACACGCGCGCTTGCCTCGTCTCGAACCGCTTTCTGCGTTCGGCTTCGGTTGCCGCCGTCTCCTTACGTTCGGTCGGACTGCTTTCACTCGCATCCGCACTACGTGTGTCCCCCTTTGCTCTCATGGGCGTGAACTTCGGCCTCTCAAACTTGGAGCCAAATTCACCCTTTTGACCGTCCTTAGCTCCGCGAGCCCGACGCGTCACAAACTCTTCGGCTAGCTCAGCGGCTCTAGCCACCGTACTAACGTCTGGCCTATCCAAGACCCAGTACCGCACGTTCTCAGGTAACCGACTATAAAACTGTTCCAGCCCGAAACACTGCAGAACTTTCTCGTGGTCACCAAACGCTTTCTCTTCTTTGAGCCACTCCTGCATGTTTGACATAAGCCTGTAGGCAAACTCTGTATACGACTCACTTTTTCCTTTCTCATTTTCTCGAAACTTCCGACGGAACGCCTCCGCGGACAGCCTGTACTTTTTTAGCAGACTCGATTTCACTTTGTCGAAATCCTCTGCCTCCTCTCTCTCCAAGCGAGCGACTACGTCGGCCGCCTCGCCGGGTAACAAAGTGAGCAAGCGCTGTGGCCACGTTTCCCGAGAGAACCCCTGCTTCTCGCACGTTCGCTCAAAGTTAACCAGGAACAAACCAATGTCCTCTCCAAGCTTAAACGGCCGCATCAGGTCAGTCATTTTGAACAATACTCGTTCTCCTGCACCGTGTGCCTGATTTCCATTACGAGCGCGTTCCATCTCTACCTCGAGACGCTTCATTTCTAAAGCGTGTTGACGGTCGCGCTCTTCTTTTTTCTCTTGTTGCTCTCGCTCTTTTTCTTTCTCTTGTTGCTCTCGTTCTATCTGTTCTTTACGTTCACGCTCCTGTCTTTTTGCCCTTTCCTCAATGGTCTCAAGGCATTCCGACAGCTCGTCATCCTCAGCTCCTAACTCAAGAATAGCACTTAGCAGTTCTGGTTTTCTGAGTTTGTCTGAGACATCCAGACCCAACTCTCTTGCAAGCTCCAACAATTTCGGTTTGCGCAACGACTTCAAATCCATGGCTGCTCTGAATGCTGCTTTCTCTACTGCCTACTATTGTCTTGCCGCAACTAACCCGGCAGCAACGACAACCCCAATTACCAGCTCTGTTTCTGACACTAACAAAAGCCTGGCAAAACTCAGAAGAAGAAAGTCCCGCACTCACCAAACCTCGCAGCCAAGAATTCAGCGCAGTCGTTCCGCTGCAGGCAACCAGTCATCACACAGGGCTCGTTGCACTGCTCCCGGATGGTCGTTGTGCTGCTCAGCATACAGGCAACCGCCTATCTTCGCTGCTGGCCTCCGTTGTCGCGATCTCACCGCTGGCAACCAGATGGTTGAACCGCACCGATGGCACCGGCTGTTGGAATCTCAGCGCGGCCACCAGCTGTTGGAACCTCAGTGCTGACGCCCGTTATTGCAACTGGGTCGCAAGCCCCAAGGGTAGCGTTGGCCTGGCGGCCTGGGGCACACTGGAAGCATCCGAAGGTCCCAGCAAAGCATGAGGCGACTGCTAACAGAACAACTTGTTTATTCTAGCATCGCAAAGAGCGGGCGGTCAGGTCGACCGAAGTAGAGAGACGGGAGAGCACGTTACTCAACAGAAGAAATCGGAGCCTCTCTCTTGGCGTCCGGGGGCAGCTGCTCTTATACTCTCGGAGTTGAGAGCAAGAGGGAAGGTCACGAGATGACACCACGTGACGGCAGCGACGGACGGACTGAGAGACACGTTGGGACAAGGAGGTGACGCATCAGACGGGCCGGCGCCGGTCAGACCTCCTCGCTTCACACTGGGGGAGCTCCTCTCCCCGGCTGCCGCGCTTTGACAAGCGTGGGCACACACACACACACGCACACACAAAGACACGTGGCACTGAACATGCCGGGACGCGCTCGGCGGGGCGCGCTCGCGGCCGCTCCGAACGGGCCAAAATGTCCGCCGCTTGGAACGAAGCTCCGGCGTACGTTGCATCCGCGCTGGCTTTACCGCGCGTCGTAGGCGAAACGTAACAGGGGTTTCCATGGCGCCTGAACTGGCCCGCCGCTCAGAGTTGTCGCTGCAATATCGCGACGAGTCGCACTCATTCACCGTGAACGAAGCGACGCATCCCCCCACAACAAATTCCGCGATGAGCGCCGGGACTTTGTCAGTAAAGCAAACGACAGTTCAGCAGCTCCTGTAGAGGATATAGCGTTAGAAAAGCAAATACTGTCGCCAACAAGCTAGCCGCTCCACGTGGAAAATTTTGCATATTCTGTTGCGCACCTCGGAGTGACAGCCGCTGAGAACAAATGAACAAACAGAAACGGCGACACGTACGTAATAATGGTCACTGAATATTCGTGAACCATGCAACTCAACTGCAAACTAAGTTGTCCTTAATCATCATACCTTGCTGGTGAAGCAGCGCACTGGCACGGACACTGTGTCGGTGTCAGTGCGCTGCTTCATCAGCAAGGTATGATGATGAATCCCCAACTTTCCCCATTACTAAGTTGTCCTTATTGTCTCGAACATTCGATACCACCCCCGTGCTATTATTCCTTCGCAACAGCGAAAGCGACTTAGTTACGAATAATAATAATAATAATAATAATAATAATAATAATAATAATAATAATAATAATAATAATAATAATAATAATAATTATTATTATTATTATTATTATTATTATTATTATTATTATTATATTGTTGCTTGTTCTTTTCTTCTTATATTCACCTGCAGATTTTTTCCTTGCTTTATTTTTTAAGGTATGCGTAAGCGTTCGATGCTTGGCAAAGCAGCAAGCAAGCGTAGTGAAGAGATCGAAGTCACGTGAACCAATCCGAAGTACGTATGTTTATCAATTAGACCCTAGTTTCAAAGTAGCGCTCAACCCTTCGAGCTGTTCCTGGGTACGGTAATTGATCAACTGATTGATCAATTAACTGATTGATTGATGTAGCGACAACGCGGCCATCCTCACCATGCAGGTTACTCGGCGCTCTTATATGCGCAAGCCCCCGTATTTTTCTCTTATGTTCCTGTTGTTGCGTTGTTACTGCACTTTATATTCGCGAATTCCACATCCGCTCAAGCTTCAGGTTACAGCCTGCGGTCAAACGTCGGCAGAATCATAAAGGAAGTGCGCTTGAGCGAACTCCCCAGCCACGCAGGCCAGCCGGATCCGATCGCGAGATGCCAAAGAGTAGCGCCGGTGCGACCCGAAACCATGCTTTGTTAGAAAAAAATGCTCGCAAAGTGATTATTAATTATTATTATTATTATTATTATTATTATTATTATTATTATTACGGTGATGGTGATATGGTCGAAAATTTTTCTTTCTCTGTTTTATTTGTTTCTAGGCGGTCCTCACTGTTACAGCGAAGCTCTCCCTGCCTGTATACTTACCACTTGTCGAATGCTGCTTTCCTGTCGATTATACAACTTGGGTCACCGGGTCCAACTGAGCATGTGCCATTCGAGTCGTGAGCATTCAGCGAGTGCCCCAGGATGGGTACGCGCCGCACAAAAGCGTATAGTGTGTGGAGAAAGAGGCAAAGAGAACGTAACTGATTTTATTTTTAGCTATATTAACTAGAAATAAAACTACCCATCTCCCATTGCGGGTACGTGCCGTGTTTTGAAGGCACAGCAACACGATAGCTGGACCACAGCGTGCACACAGTGGCAAGGAGTCTGCGGTGGCATGGAGTCGAACTTTATCTCCAGCTTTAACATCATCCCCTGTGTAACTTTATCTCTTGCCTGAGCCACTCAGCCACCCTCGTAATACTTCTTTTTCTCCGGTAAAGGTTTAGCGCGATTGAAGTGCGCCTTCGGACGCGACCTGCGTAGCTTCCACCGCACTGATCGTTTACAGTCGCAGAGCGCCCGCTGTGAACTGCCGCGCGCGCTCGCTGTCACATCGCACCATGCCCGGCCGGCCACTTTCAAAGCGCGCGCTTCGCTGTTACGCATCGTGGCCACTCGCCCGTCACACGTCGCGAGCAACATCTCGTCTGCTGCACACAAGAGCAGCGCGGATCGCTGCACGTGCGGGTATAGTGAAGGAGCCAAGCTGTTCAATGAAAAGCAAAAAAGATTATCGATGGTGCAAGATACAATTATAAAACCTGCAGTGTTCGATCGTCAGACGTCTGGCGACCGAACACCGCAGGAGCTCTCCGTGTAGGAATATATGCTTGCATTTTAAGTGTTCCTCTAAGATTGTGTAAGTTTGCATTTTCGTACACAACTTTATTTTGTAATATGCGTAATTTTTCTGTATGATTTCTCAAAAGTATTAAGCTGATTGTGTTTGTTACTTCCACAGGTTCCCCAAGTGTTCCGAGAGGACGTCGACTACCACAAGACCGCGAGGGGTTATTGAAGGCCGTCTTGGCCCCCGTGTTAGGCAGGTTATGATCAACCTGTCAAGTTTGAGAAACGTTCAAGCGGGCGTTCCCACGCCGACATGACTGCCCTCTTCCCCGAAAAAGCATCATCCCTTTGTGCCCTGAACAGACACAAAGGGAAGGACGAGGAGAAGGCCTGAAGGGCAGGCGCTCGTCGAATGCAGAACCTGACGAAGGCACTGATATATACTTCCACAAGTTCCCCACGTTTTTCAAGAAGACATCGACGACCACAAGACCGCGTGGGGTTATTTAAAGCCGTCCTGGCCCCTGTGTTAAGAAGAACCACTCGAGACTCGGATAGAGTCACAACCATGCATCAATGGAGTGAACACATTATTTTCTTATTTTTCTTCATCATCACGATGGCCGCCTTCGTCGCCGTTTTCCGATTCTTGCGGTGAAGACCCACCTCACCCGGTCGAGATCGTATCAACACGGTCCGCGCGGCCGCGCAATACGCAGCCACCGCCTCGGAACGTCATCAGCGCACCTGGCGCCTCCACCTGGAGGTGTCTGCTTGCGTCATCAATTGACCTTGCGCCACCGTCCGCAGCATTTCGTGTCGCCGAAGCGCTGTCGTTCACATGCTGGTCGAATCACGTTTCATAACACTGACAATGACACCGGGCGGCGTGCAGATGAGCAAGTGGCACAATGCTTACGCGTACTCAGTCAACTGCACATACTTAGCAGATGCCGCGTGAAGTTTCCTTCTTTCTCTTAGACGTGTTCATTTTTCAGGAAGAAATTCAGCGGAAAAACTGACAGTCATACAAATCTGTCTCTGTAGGAAAGAAGCTCTGCGCAGCTGGTGTCCTCACAATAAATAGTGGCAATTTTGCCCGAGAGGCGAAGCACCGATTGCAATAGCACATTAGTAGACCGCCATAACAAGTAAGGATAGCAGTTGTGCCGACCGTATCAACTTGTGAACAATCACCTACTAACTAAATTAATAAGCATGACGTCAGCGCTGGCGTGAGGCAGTGCGGCAGCAGCAGCGAGCGAAGTGGCCTTCACAGCACGAAGCGATATATCGCTTCAACGGAAAGTGAGCGGCGAGAACACAGCACACGCAAAGCTACGAGCCCTGGGACGACTGCCCCAAAGCGGAGCGCTTTCAAGATGAAGCCCGCGCGACCGCCCGTTGCTTTCGAAGCACAATGACCCCCCCCCCCCCCGACCTCCCCTCCCACCGGTTCCGTGAGCGCGACGGCAGATTGGGCGCTTGCTCCCCGCTTTCCTCCCTTGAGCGCGCGAGATCAACTTCGCACGCTTTCACTCGCACATACAGAACACGGCGCGCGGCAACGGTGTTATTGCCCTTGGACTTCATACGGAAACATCACGGCGACGGCAAAAATGCGCCAGGAGTGTCCGTATATTTACCATCGCAATAGTAAAAAAAAAAGGACCGTGTTGCATGTATGCATAGGGGGCTAACAGTCCGAACTGGGCCGGGTCGGGTACTGGCAAAGTTTGAAACCACCGGGACAGTGGCGGCGTAGTGGCTTCGGCGTTAATTGCGCTGCTAAGCCCGACCGCGCGATCGAATGCCAGCCACGGCAGCCGCATTTCGATGGGTGCGAAATGCAAAAACACCCGGATAACGTGCATTGGGTTCACGTTAAAGAAACCGAGTTGTTCAAAACAAGGTAATACAATGACTTATGCCATCCGTATTCCCCCATCGAATGCTTTCGGAACTATACCACTCAACGCGCAGCGATGGGATACGCCCGCGGAAACAGACGCTACGAACGGCGAGACTCTCAGCGACTCGCGTAGGATGCCTGTCGGTATACACGCCGCGATTGACGTCGCCTCACGCTGCAGTGTGCCCGAAGTATATCGATAGCACGGTGCGTGGTTCCCCCTTGCACGAGAAAAAGCTTTTCGACGGATTAAGGCGCATTTGATAGCATCGTTCCAGAAGGCACCGCTGTTCAGTCTTGCGCCGGGAGCCGAGTTGTACAGAGTCCTCCCATATATAGGTGAAGCTTTGCTTGTCACGAGGCAGCTTTGCCAAGCTAAAGGCAACGTTCTCCAAGGGGAGAGCGAAGGCTGGCGTCAAGAGGCGACAGCGGTGAGAGAGGGGAGGATGATCCCTCCGCGAGGGCATATCATAAAGCACCGCGCGCTCTGAAGTTTCACCGCGCCGCTAAATTGACTCTGCGAAAAGGCCGGATCGCCGACGACGTGTCTGGCTTGGTGCCGCCAAGTTTCGCTCCGAGCGGGCGGCTGCATCGATGCCGCACGTCGTCCGTCGCGCTGCGCCGGCGGTTAAATCCGACAGCGGCAAATCGAGCGGGCAACGCGCCTGATTACGCTCTTGCTATACTTCCTTTTATCTTTTTTTTTTTCGAGGGTCGCTCCACGTAGTACTGGCAGGGCGTCAGCTTTACTCTGTGGCGTGTTATACGAATGAACGAATCGACGGCAGCACAAATGGTTCTGACCACAACTCCGCAACCTGTAGGCATCAACTACCAGTTGAAGCCGACTACAACAAGATATCACGTCTCCAGAACGACACCAATATTTACATGCACTCATAGCACGCCTGCTCGTACTCAGGATTACCAAGCACACAACGCGCGCGCACTTGTGCTTCACCGCGATGACATTGCCCGGTGCAGCAAAGCGAGCTTCCAGGGTGCCTTTACGCACACCTGTTTGCGTCTTGCGCGTGCCACCTCGGCACCTATCATTCTGCGTTCTGCCTATCGCCGAGACAATGCCGAAACGCTTTCTCGTTTCGTGCTTCGTAAATGTGCCGACCTTTTGGCAAAAGGACCAGCCCTTCGCCATAGGTGCGCGTGGCACAAAGGTTTGGTATAGTCACGAACGGGCCGGGACGCTTACGCCAGAGTTTACGCGAGGCCTCGTTACGGCGACGGACATCCCCCTTCCCTTCTTGAACGTACCTGCTACCCTCTGCACATGCCTCGGAAAGGCGACGACGGTGCTCCGCAGCTGGCGCGCCTCGTACGGATCCAAGAATAACCTCCGTTTGCCGCCGAGTGGCAGCGCATTTCCTTCTTTTATGTCTTTCCTGGCGTCGACTTCAGAACAGCACCGCGCACCGTTTCTCCTCATTGGGCGCAAATTCGCGAACAAAAGAGCTCGAAAGAGCTGCAATTTGTAGCCACTAGAGAGATAGAGAAGAAAAAATGTTTTCGTATTCGCAGTATTCATGAGTCTCGTTCGTAATCGTGAAAACGCTGCAAACTCCACGCCGGCCTCGTTAAGCAGCAATTCGACGTGACTGCCTCTATTTTTTCCCGCGCTTCTCTCCTCCCGAACGAACGTACTTCAGTTGCAAATTACTTGCCCGCGGCTACAAACAGCGCAGCGGGACGTAAATCAGCGGAAATAAACTAGCTAGAATTGCTTTCGGGACGCGTATACAGTATGCGTGCACACCGAATTGGTGGCAAGCAAACCGGAATAACTTATTCATAACCAAATATAGAGTAAGGGTTGCGCAATAATTAGTTTAACATATTTAAAACCACTTATCGTTACGTGATCTGAATGCGAAAGCATTAGGACTGGACTAAGTTACCACCTTAAAACTCCATCTTAATCCGCCTTGCTGCAACTTGCACCATCTTTAATCCACCTAGCTCTAATTTTTGCCAACCTTACTTAATCAACTTTGCATTTGTACCAACGGTGTTTGTCCGTGGATGTTCATCGTAGGATTTCGCAGTGCGAGCCACACCAGGTGCAGCGCCGGGAACGTGACGTCATCATTTGGTCACGTGGGTTCTCGTGCCATCGAATGTTAACGCCTGACGCTTGCAGGATTTTCCGTTTCATGGGACATATAAGGTTTTGTCTTAAAACATACGCGCAGGTTTGTTTTAATAAACGAACCCTCATATGTGAAGGAGGGAAGGAGATAAGAATAAGGCAGGGAGGTCAACCAGAATCACGTCCGGTTGGCTACCCTACACCGGGGAAGGGGAAAGGGGGAAACATAGATAAGAGAGAGAGGAGGGAAGGAAAGAAGGAAATTGCAGTGAGTTCGCTGACGTGTGTGGCCTTACAGAAATTGCATTAACAGTCACAAATGGTCGCACAAGCCCGTCGTCCTTAAGAAGCACAAAAGTGCCTTCACCGCTTTATGGGCCGACGGGCGACGAGGGCGGTGTTCCAGCAGCACCTGCAAAAAAAGCGGCCGATTGTCCAGTTTTTGAAAAGCTTTGGCAAGTTCTTGTCTCTCAGGGGTGTATCGTGGACAGTGGCACAGCAGGTCGACATCCGATGAACATACACTAGGAAGCACCGGCACTCCTCAAGGATCGGTCATATCCCCGCTCCTTTTCAACCTCGTGATGCTGGGTCTCCCGGCCTACCTCGACGAGATCGATGGTCTCCATCACGCCTTGAACGCAGATGACATCACCTTGTGGGTCAACAAGGGCAGTGACGGTCAGATAGAATGCACCTTACAAGCAGCGGTCTCTGCACTAGAAACCTACCTCCAAGACACAGGTCTCCGACTATCTCCACTGAAATCGGAGCTGCTCGTCTACCGCTCGCGCCGCCGGCCCAAGCCTACAGCCGAATCGCGCCAATGTGACGACATAATCCTCTATACGCAAGACGGCTCCTGCATTCCCCGAGTCCCGAAGATACGCATCCTAGGCATGCATATTTATTTATGCATATTTATGCATGCATATTTATTTAACAGCCAACGGGTCAAACATAGAAGCTATTCGCAAAATCGAAGGCAAGGTTACAGCGGCTACCCGCTGTTAGATATGGGGCTGTTTCCTGCGCCTACTTCGAGTTCCCCAGACCACATCGAATCGCAGCACAACTAATTGAGAAGCGCAGAAACGCGGAAAGCACATTCCAGAGGAGCGCTCGAGCAAACAAGTTGAAGGCCCCCACTTCGTTCGCCGCCGGTAGCTATTCACTGCTTGACTCTTCCAGAAAGCGAGGGGATAGCCCGGCACTGTTGCAAGCAAAGTGGGTCCCGAAGCCAAACGGCTGTGATGTACCGGGAAGACCTGGCAGTGTCACCGGTCGCCTTTGAAGAAGGCATTTGCAAGCCAGCGGAGCCGTACCGCTGGGAGTAGGTGGGCCCTCGGACAATGGGGCCCAAGCGTCCCACTTGTCCGCCTTTGAAGAGCGCATTGCAAGTCAGCAAGGCAAGACCGCAGGGAGCCGCCGGGTGTGACACCACCGCACGGGCGCCTACCATTGACCGAAAATGGCGTCATCTGAGCGGACTCTCCCATTGGCCGAACATGACGCGACTTCCAGTCCTCGAAGGGTTTAAAAGAAGCATTCCAGAGATACCAGAGCATTCCCTGATTGACCTCTCTCGAACTTCTTGCCGCGGGCCGCAGCGTCCGAGTTGCTGCCGGCCCGTAATTACTGTACGACTGTTACTTGACTCTCACCTCTCTGTATATAATGTAAAATAAATCCTCCCAAGTTTGTTTTCATCCCGAAGTCCGTCCTCAACCCCTACACCGCCTGATCAAACGCATTACAAACAAGCACACGGGCATGAAGGAGGACAGTGTCATGCGCCTCATACACTCTTTCGCAATCAGTCACATCACTTATGTGGCTGCCTTCCACAACTGGAATGTCACTGAAAGGGAGAAAATCAACACCCTTATACGCAAGACTTACAAGATCGCCCTTGTCCTACCGGAGTCCACAAGCACTGCTCGTCTGCTACAGCTGGGGGTATACAACACGCTTGAAGAAATCGTGGATGCGCAAAGAACCTCTCAACTCGAACGCATGTCTCTGACAGCCACGGGCCGGTACATCCTGCAGAAACTCGGCTTCAACTACCACGTCCAACACGGTCAGAAACAGGTCATTCCACCTGACCTCAGCGACACGCTGATTGTCGCCCCTATACCTCGAAACATGCACCCCGAATTTAATCGGGGCCGACGCCAGGCCCGTGCCAAGGCACTGCTGCGCTCCTTGGGTGGAAAGAGGACTACGCGCTTTGTAGACGCCGCAGAATACACACGAGAACACCGGTTCACGGCGGTAGTCGTAGACGTTAGCTCCCGGCTTACGCACGCGTGTAGTGTCGCAACGGAATACCCCGAAACAGCAGAAGAGGTAGCGATTGCGCTTGCGCTTACCGACCCCCTCTGCGAGGTAGTTTTTAGCGACTCACAATCAGCAGTTCGCAACTACGCGCGGGGGCGCATTTCCTCCGAAGCTCTCCAGATTCTAAGGAAAGCTGGTCGACAGCACTTCGATAACACCGCCATCATATGGTTTCCAGCGCACGTCGCCACCCCCACCGATGAGGGCCTCATTAACTTGAACGAGGTAGCACACCGCTCTGCGCGAGAACTGACCCGCCGCGCAGAATCGGCGACCGCCTCTTCGTGTTCGGAACTGCTGGCTCAAAACACGCGAGAACGCCTGGTCAGGTACAATGACATCACCAAGCACTACCAGCTAGGCAGGCGGCTGCTGTCCCCACCTCACCCCATGCTGAAACGTCACCAGGCAGTCATCTCGCGACAATTGCAAACACAAACATTCCCCAGTCCGGTGCGATTGCAGCACATTTTCCCCGCGCAATACCCGACTACTCTTTGCAAATTATGTCAGGAAACTAGAGCGACGCTGTCACACATGTTGTGGGAGTGTTGAGTTACATCAGCTACAATGGCAGTAGCTCCGGAGGCTCTTGCGTCGAAGTGGGCCGCCGTTCTGCGCAGCTCCAACTTCAAGACACAAGAGTGGGCTGTCCAGCAAGCCCGAGAGGCGGCGACGAGGCAAGGCCTCGAAGTCTCCTCATGGGAGACCTGAGCCCGGGTCATCAAATTTGCCGGATTCAGAATAAAGTTGTTTCCGTCCATCCATGGTCGATGTTTTCTTCCGTGCCACAGACCTCGCATGCTCCACTGTCAGTCACTCCAATTAATGTAGAGTATGCCTTTGTGAAGGCAACTCCTAACCAAAGGCGACAGAGAAGCGTAGCTTCACGTCGAGGAAGTCCGAGTGGAGGCCGGAGTTGCAGGGAGGGGTTTAGTCGATGCAGTCGTGTAAGTCGTATGTTTGGCGAGTTCCACTCGGTCAGTGTGAGACTGCGTGCCAAGTGTCGAAGCTGCCTAGCGGCGTCTGTCCTCGAAAGCGGAATTGGAACGCTCTGCTCTTCATGATGTGCTGTACGAGCAGCGTTATCGGCGGAATCATTGCCACAGATTCCACAATGGCCAGGTACCCATTGAAAAACGACCTCGTGACCTTTTTGTTGGACATCATGGTAAAATTTCGCGATTTCGTATGTCAGTTGGCCCTCATATGTGAACTACGTGTGCATCCGTTTGCGCTGAGCAGAACGGTTCATTTCATTTCCCCCGATGGAGGTTAGCTCGAATCTGCCTTTTTCTCGCAACTTTTCTTTCGTTCGTTGGCCGTATCAACCCTATCTCACTGTTGTACTGGCATTGGTGTGGGTGACGGCGTTTCTGGAATTAATAGTAATAATGGTCACGATTTTGTAGCGATGCCTTGTCCGACGCTATTCCTTTTCGCGCTTTGCCAGTGATCTGAGGGACGCAGCTCGCGTTATCAATTGGATTAGCCGATTGTGAACTGTCGATGATAAGAGCGGCTGTCAGGATTGGGGGCTCAATCCCATCGCTCGTGGTCCTTTGCAAAGATTGGAGTGCGGCATGAATTCGAAGGTAGCTGGCCCATGCCGTCGTCCAACTTATTTACGCTGAGATCGTTGATGAAGTGAAGAACTGCTTCTCATCGAGAACGAGGAAAATGGTTTATTTACAGAAATTAAATCAGTCTAACATGACTGCTTGAGAAAAAGAGTATCAGTCCAACATGACTGCATGAGAGAAGTGACTCAGTCTAACATGACTGCTCAAGAGAAGTGTCCTCAGCATTCGCACAACCACAGTTTTTATACACTCGATCCGCCGGCCATACGAGGCGGCGACTGTTCGTTTACTCATGACCAACTCGCCGCTGCTCTGCAGATCAGACACAAAGACACACACATTCCGAAGCCCAAACGACGGCGTTGGAGGGGTGCCGTTCCGGGAACTATCGGTGCCGATCGAGGGTCGCTCGTTGTTTTGCGTCATGCCGAAGCGTGAGAAGCCCCAAAATACGTCTTCCCCACGGCAGCTTGTCCCTGCGTGTCAAATCAGGTCCACGTTGGGGAACTCCGAAACCATTGTTCACACACCGAACTCGTCCCGTCACAATGTCGATGGGGCTGGAGGAAGGAAGCGGGTTTTCAGCACAAAGGCCACTTCTTCGAACGCCTCCTAGCTGCAGTGACGGAGAGGGTGAGGAATGCGCGTCTTGCACACCTTGTCGTAATCGGGTGGCAAGGTGGCAATCTTCCTCAGCGGCTCGCCATTCTTAACACGGCATAGAATCGGAGAGGAAGGCATCGTCACACATCTCGGCTGCCCTAGAAAGGACGGCGAGTCGACAAGCTTGGACTACTGTCGGCCTCGCGAAAACGTCAAGAAGCGAGTTACAGCTGCCCTCCACATGGCTCAAATCGGCAGGAGCCTGCATGGTTAAAACGCTACAGACAAACAGGTAATGACAGTTATAACTGGGCGAGTTAGCACATTCAGTTACTCTTGCCCCGTTATCTCTTATTCGGGCGCTGTTATTTTACATTTGCAAATAAATGACAATGACGTAATTAACTGTACACGGCAGTTGTCGGTGACCCGGACGATAAAGCTACTTTTAAAAATTCACCGACGATTACAACACTCATAATGCTAAATTTGAGCGCAGCTCCATACATGTCTTCATTTCACGATATATTCAGGCATTCTAGCAGAGCCGCGACGCAATTGGCGGCGAGGAGTTACGGAGCCGCCATCTATCGGAAGTGCCTCCCTGGTGTAGTATGAGGGATCACGCGGCGCGCTCCTCAGAGGTTTCGCTTACGGCGCTCACTGAAAACACCACGCGGGAGCTCTCCCGGACATTTGTGTAAGTACTTTCGAAACGAGAGAAGTGTTTTACTGTCTAAATAATAATCTTGGGCACACTGAAAGCACCGAATCGTTTACAGACGCTATCTCTTTGGCGAATACGTACAGTGAACGCCACTGCGCGCGGTCGCCGCAATGGAGTCTCCCGAACCGGCTTCTTGCGTGAAAGGTAGGTGAACGCTGAGAGCAAACTATCTGAAATATGTTCTTATCGTGTTTGTATAACTAAATGGAGCTTAATAGAATGAAGCCTCAATGCAGCGATTGCAAAGATTCGCAGCGATCGGATGCGCGTCTGCACGCTTGTACGCGCACTGTTTCGCTTTCGCCGCGTGTGCGTTTTCGCACCGTGCCATGAGCTTTTCAGGCCGCAGAATATGAGCATTTGACAGTATACAAGCAACCATTGTTGCGTAGGCGCTATTAGAGCTGTTCAAAAATAATTTCATTGCAGAGACTTCGACGCCTACGGGGACTGTGATGTGCCGTCACGACGATTCTATCTCTTTTTTATCTAAACTTGGACGTTTCAATACTATTTCTCGAGTTGCGTCGCACTGTATGCGTATCGGTGTTCTCAGCGTGCGATTTCTCGCTGCTTCTTTTTTGTAATCCAGTGCATTAATTCATAGCACAAACATGACCATATGCCATGCTTTTTTTTTATGTGCGTCTTACCGCTCCCTTTCCACTCCAGTGAATTGCCAGTATCTATACCATCGACAAGTTCATAGACCAAATCGTCATGGCATTAGTCGGGCAGAAGACGCGGGCGAGCGTCTCAGTGCGCGTTTTCCAAACATCGCAGACCCGGCACCGTAGCAGAAATCTTCCTTGCGTCTGTGCTTGCTGCATACCCGAGTTGTAGCCGATGTCTGTTTGCCGGCTTTGTTTCGCGATCCAAGCTTCACGCAGCTTCTTGTCCTGCGGCTACGTGTGAATAAAGCTGACACCGGGCTCCGTTGCGTACGTCCGGCACTGCGGCACCGAGCAATAGCCTACCATGTTGCGCACCTTCAAAGGAAGCTACTACCTATTGTAGTGCTTTCAAGCGTAGTAAAGTAGACACTCGTAGCGGGAAAATTTCGCCACTAAATGAGGACCGCAGCGTATGAGGGGATTTAAACTCTCATTTTCAGCTCGCTTCGGCGCTCCCGAAGCAGCCGACGCAGCCGCTATGTCCACGTGATCCCTAATAGCACGTCACGCCAAGGGTGGCGCCAGCTTTTCCAGTGGTGGAGCTCGAGGCCAATATATTGTTGCCGCTCGAGGTGGCGTTTGGGCTATAGGAATCCACCAAGCCCATCGACGAGTACGTCCGGTAGCAGGAATGAAGGAAAAGGTGTTTATTTTAGATTACTTACACCGGCTCCTGATACGGAAGCCTACTCCAGACAGGAGCATATTAAACGACCGAGTTCACACCAGGACACGTCAGCCTCTCCGCACGAAAGGCCTCCGCTTTTTATCCCGTTGTCTTCCCTATAGGCGATTAGACTAAAGAATCTGATGACTGGATCGCGGCCAATCACAATCATCGAATCTGTCGCAATATCCCGTCCAGGATTTCAGGCCGTTCCGCCGAACTCCGCCCCAGAAGGTATGAAATATGTGACCGTATAGCAACCTGGGAATCCAAGGTCGGCGCCGTTCTTCAATAGAATTCGATGTTGGCCCTTTTAATCGTTAGTTCAGGCTGTGAGGTAGTAGTGGGGGTTGCCTTTTGCGGGCCCATCGACAGTCGCTGTCAACGGTGCGTTGACTTCTGGATAGGCGCTGATGGATGGGCAGGGTTGCCTCATAGTAATCGTATAATTAAGGCGCTTGGTCGTGTTGAGGCGTAACAATGTACAGGGTATTTCACTAAACTAGAGCCAAACCTCAAAACTATGCAAATGCTACGTAGTACCGTAAGCGAAAGCGTGAGAACGAAAGCGTATTGCAGCGACGATGGCCACGAGATGCCGCCAGAGTAGCACGCGTCGACTGGGAGGTCCGTCTGCGGCGGCTGCAGTGAATCGCGCCCACGCGTCAGCCACGCGCTGCCTGTCGCGATCTCCAATTTAGCGAGGCAGTCGCCCCACACTTCGCTACGTTTGCAACGTGCCGCACCACACAGATTATCCGTGCCAGCTAACATATCGCGAAATGAGTACCGAGTACCCTAATTTGAGCTCAAATATCGCATTACGGAGTATCGTAATTATCGCTGAATATTTATCAATTTTATGGACACCGCAGGCACATTTCTGCCACCGGCGTCGCCGTGAGGTTCCGTATAAAGCCCAAGGGCGGTAACGTCATCGCCGCGCGCCGTATGCTGTACGTGAGAGTGAAGGCTTGCGAAGGTGAGCCGGTGATCGCGACTCAACCTCGAGCACGCAACGGACGAAAGCGGGGAGGAAGTGCGCCGCTTTCCGTCACGCGCAAGGCTTCCGGGGGAGGAAGGGGATGGGGGGCGATCTGTACTCCGGGCGGCGCGCGCGGCTGGCCGCTGTATCTTGAAAGCCATCTGCGACGAGTCCGCACTACGCTGCATTTTCGCGACTTAGTTCGTGTTGATGCGAGCGGCTGCACGAAGGTCAATTCGCTTCCGCGTTTCCGTCTTCCGCGTTTCCGCACTGCAGCGTTTTGACAGCAAGTTCTCGCGGTCATTGTGTGAGACGTGTGCATGTTCACCTGTGCGCGCGTGACACCATGCTTGTTAATTTAGTTAGTATGCGTATGTTTACAAGTGCATACGGCCGATAAAACAACTATCTTTACTTTGTATAGCTGTCCACTAATTTGCTATCCTAATCAAGCTTCGCCTTTCGGGCGAAACTGCGACTTTCTTTTTCTTGGTAATTCAGACATTGCGCAAAACGAAAAACAGGCTGCAAGTTCCCTCGCTAGCTTCTCGTGACGTCATGAGATTCGGAAAGCATCTGCTCGGAGCTATATAGTTAGTTCATCGACTAAAACGAATTACACCTCAAGATCCATTAATTTAACCGAATTAATTCTGAAATATATTTGACAACAAAAGCGGGTCAAACTTGCAAAAATACTTTGGAATTCGTGATGTCATAGAAACATGCCGGCGAAGCGGTTCGGTCACAAAATTCGAGAAAAGGAAACGTCGCAATTGGGGTGGTTGCTTAGGCTAGTTGGTAATTCATGATAAAAAATGACGTACAGCGCGAAGGACAAGGACTGCAAGAGATGACATACACTGCGTCTTCCTCTGTTGCTATAACCAACCTTTTCACACAGAATATGTGCAAACTGAGTCTCAATAGAGTACAAGAGTAAACTATTTCAGTGTTGCTTTGAAGAGCCTCTTTAAAAGGGCGCTGCAACACCTCTTAAACTCTCTTCATCGGTGACGCCATAGATAAGCACCCAGCAGCCCGTTCCGAGAAGAGAAAAGCTGGAACCGCTACGCCTCAAAACAGCAAGACGCGGCTAAGGTTGGTGAAGGTATAACTCTTTCCTACCGCTGTCATGAAAACAAAGAGGCTTAATTCGCAGCAAGGTGCGACGATTAAAAAAAAGAAGATATCTGAGGATTTACGTGCCAGAACCACGATATGATTATGAGGCACGCCGTATAGTGGGGACTCCGGGTTAATTTTTGACCACCTGGAGTTCTTTAACGTGCACCCAATGCGCGGTACGCGGATGTTTCTCGCATTTCGTCTCCCCCATCGGAACATGTGAGTGTAGTAAGAGAAATTGCTTCCATCGCACGGTGATTGCGCAAAACAAAGCCCGCAGCAGCATCTACTTCCGGCTGCGAGTCAGGTGACACGCGCAAGAAAGAGTCGAGCGTGTCGCAAACGGGAGCAGCAACTTCGAGAGCAGTTCCATGCGCTTATACAACGACTTAGCGCTGTTCCGCAATTAACGAACATGACGTCACCGCTGCGTCACGGCATCGCGCGGATTGCGAGGGACGTGGAGTGCTCTTGTCACGCGGCACAAATATTACGAGCACGGCGAACGTACACGAGGCTGAGCAACGCCAGCGTGCAAGGGAAACTTGCCCAGAACGGACGGAAAACTCGGCGAATTGCGAGCAGACACCACAGACGACGTGCTGAAAGGGACGAGCGCGCGTCAGGCGCGCTTTATACGGTACTTCCGTCTGTTCGCGCCCTCTGGTCGCGATGCGGTGTCCGGGCGGCCATTGCGGTTCCGTGGCTGGTGATGTGGCAGGGCGATCGAGAGATCAGGGGTGACGCCCAAGAGATGAGAAAATGGGTTAACAAATTTACGTCACGATGGTTTACATGAGCAGCGCGAGCACAGCCCCACGACATCCGCTTTTCAAGCACTTCTTTAGTTTTCTCTCTCTCTCGTGGGGGAAATTCCCTGTTCCTCTTCTCGGCCAACCATAATCGTCGAACCGATCGCAATATCCCGCCCGTGACGTCGCACCGTTCCGCAGGACTCCGCCTCCCATGTTGCGCGATCGCCCCGGCGGACGAGACAACCACGTGGCAAACTGGGAACTTTATGCTGACGTCTTTCCCACGGATGTCCTCGACGTTGGCCCCTTTTATCAATTAGTGGCTCTTCGTGACGGCCCGCTTGTCAGGTGCAGGTGTATATAGAGTGGTCTTCGCGGTAGTTATTGCTTCCACGGAGGGCGACGGCTGTTGTCGCCTCGACGTGAGCTTCTTTGTTTGCGCGTCACAGTCCACGCCGGGTCCAGTCTCGTCCAGGCGGGCGCTCGTCTCGCCCGTCAGCTCTGGGCGGTCGAACAACCGAAGATACGGAACTGCTTGTCCGTTAGTCTCGGGTGACGCTGATTTAGTCGACAGCTCTCTGGTCTCGAGAAAACGACGATGCAGCGTGATTTTCATAGCTGCACGCTCGCCGGTGAAGCATCATTTGTCGAGAAGGAATGCCGGGTTTACGACAGTGCTAAACGCCAACGTATACACTCTTGAAGACCCCCAATTTGCGCAAATCGACAGCTCGCTTATTTTTTTCTCACTGTCACTCATTAGACTGAGTGAAGGAACGAAGGAGGAAGAAAGAGGGCTACATGATTGAAGGAAGAAGAGACAGAACTACCAAATAAGTGCACAAATAGGGGCATGAATGAATGAATTAATGAACGAAGGAAGGACGACCGCCACCACATCAACATATTTCCGATCCCTTGTCTGTACGTTCGGAGTCAACACATCATTCCGCCGCCAATACCTTTTGTCGATCACGTGACTGTAGCAAAGGCACCCATGTAAATGTGCAGCGATTATAGTTAAGCCACGACAACCTGAAGCCAGGGCAACATACAGACAGCGGAAGAGTTGATGCGCTCATTCCATACGCCATTGTTTGAGGACAGCTGCACACCTACTCGTGGACTCGTGCCTAGACGGTGTCCGTCTTTTCAGTTTGCTCGTATTAGTTACGCGCACCATTTATATGTCAACACGTTCGCTTCATCTCTCGTTCTCCTCACACGGAGTAGCGTACTCAGCGTTTTGCTGGGTTGACCAAAAAAATGGAAAGCACTCTCAGCACAAGTGACTGCCAGATTGTGCGAACTGGTGGCCACACTGAAAGGTCGCCTGCCGTAAGAAAAACTGCAGTGAATGACAACTAGAGTTACGCTCGGGAACCTGCACAAGGTTATTGTGCAATGCGGTGGTGACTAGAGATAAAGAAAACGAACACGAAGGTCACCACTCCCTAAGCGGGCTCGACAAGGGCGACGACCTGAGCGAGAGCTTTCCCTGAATCTACGCGGTGCCTTCTTCATTGTTGCTTTCCATTTCTTTTAGCGTTGTGATCACGACAAAAGAATTATGATAACGATCTGCGCAATGACACAGCCGTATGGATGCATACAAAATACGTTGAGGTGTTGATGGCCATTAAATGTCGACGTGTGCCTCTCCTATGTGTCGGCAATTCTGCCACGCTTCTATACCTAAGCTTTTTCTGCGCGATATGGACGGCACCATCCCTATAAGTGAAATCCTGAGCTAGTGGCTCTAAGTTGGCGAGAGTTGTGCGATAAGCCTGCGAGTATGCGCCAAGCGAGCGGGTCTGCAAATCAAAGCGGGTTCAATTGAGCCACTCCCTTCGTAAATCTGTGTGAAATCTAATTAGGTTGCGTGGTTTTACATGCCTTAAACCATAATTTCATTATGCGGCACGCCGCAGTGATACCACCTGGAGTTCTTTAACGTGTACCTAACGCACGGCACACGGGCGTTCTTGCATTTTATCCCCCATTGAAATGCGGCCGGGATTCGAACCCGCACCCTCGGGCTTGTATCGCAGCAAGACGCCATGTATATACACTGCGCCACCATGACGGACAAATCTGCGATTCGGAGAGTCACACTGAATCGGGGCCGATTATTGCGAGTGCGCGACAGGGCGCGATTTCGGTGGATCCGAGTCTTAGTGAGCCCAAAGCTATAGATACACACACGCTGTGAACGATTCGGACTGCATTCTATACTTGTTTCGCCGATCTGTATGAACACGTGCCCGGTGAACTGTTCGATTCAAACGCTGTGCGCAACAGGTACACAGCTGCTGGCACCCACATGAACGCGAGATCGATACCGGCTGGGTCAGTGTTGGACGTTTATTTAGAACAGCGAACAAAGTTTGTCAGCAGAGATCGATCCAACGAACAAGTGTCCCGCGCCTTTGGTCTGAAACACTGACAAAAACAAGATAAATAAAAGAGGCGCAAAATTTAAATATTCATGACTTTACAATGAATGCCGTCAGCATAATTATGGTACGCTCGCCAGGGCATCACAATGCAGGCAAGCGTAAAATCATGGAAGCAAACAACACCGGCATCCTTTCGTTAATTAAACCGAATATAAATAACGGCGGATTACGAACGTCTCCTTCTCGTTACGCCCCCTCCTCAGAGCGCAGGACCGAGAGACCTAACAGTGGCGTACGGCCGAGCGTCAATTGCTCAATCAACTGAGCCCTTCAAGAAACTAACTACGGTTAAAATAGCAATCGAGTGCTCGGAAATTCAATTGTTCCCTACTGCAGTCATGCGATCATGATCGGCCATATAATATACATACGATTATAGGAGGAGAAAACTGTGCCTAGATGCTTCTCGGGTGGAATATGTCGACCAAACGGTTGTCTGACGCGCCTGGGCAAAAAAAAAAAATCTGTTGCGAAAGGCGTGTGCCTTTAGAACTATGTGCACGAGAATGCAAAGAGTGCGCGTGAGGTTACACGGGCACACTTGAGTGCAGGGAGGTCACGCGCCTTCTTCACTCTGAGTGCACGTATAAGCAACGCCGGATGCGCCGTGTGTCCGACGTTCACACACACACACACACACAGGCGCGCGGTCACGACGGGTAGTGGGCCGTACGTACTTCGAATGTCCAGTAGGGCTCTCGCCTTAGTAATCGCAGCGCCGAGCAAATCTGGCGTCGCGCGTCTGATAAAGGACGTATCGCGCGGTCTGGTTACATCCCCTGACCTGTCCTTACACACACCCGGGGCGAAAGCGTTCAAGGCCACTGTCGCTGAGCACAGCGAGGAGGCTCGGCTCCATTCAACCCACACGCCTTGCGCAACGAAGCCGGACAGGGACGAACAGATGATCTTTAGGGGGTGAGATCAAAGTCCGGCGGAGTTGCCTTATAGCTAGGCAAGAGTGTCGGAGGTTTAAACTGTTGCGCAAAGGTCGGGGCTCGGGAGGGGAAGCCATGCTTCTTTTCGCGTCGCCATGCTTGTAAGGCTTGATCCACCGTCCGTCCTTTATTTGAGGTCGGCTGGATCTTGTATTAGGTCTCCGCGGGACGATTAATGGGGTAGAGAAACCAGAGTTTTTATTGCTCTTACGTTTCCGCAGCACTGCTCACGAAATCAACGATAGCGAATCGTAACGATGCGCCCATACGCCTATACGCACAAGTATATTTAGCAATAGGAGTGTCTTTCTAGATCTTTTTTTTTGCTAGTGACACATAATCCGCGTCCCAATACGTGGCACTGGAGTGGAAGCTACGACGCATGCTCATGGGCGGAATTACTGCGGTCGAGGAATGCCTCCTAGGCAGGAGAAAGCCGGCCAGCGGCTCGCCCTGATTCTGACGTCATCCATAAGAAAGCCGAAGGTCCAACCAAAACAAAAAAAAAATCTTTTGCAAGAACAGATGGCGCTAAGAACAGCTAGGGTCCACCACCAATGAAATGTATGGGCTCTCGCCATTCTTGCGTGATGTCACGGCTATTAGGCAGGTTCACTCCGTATCAACGGTGCGGATGCGTATCTGTAGAACCCAACCGCAACGTTAAAGGGGCATTAAAAAGAAGAAAAAATATTTAGTTACGCTAGTAAGTATCTAAGCAATTTGGGCAGAACTCAGCTACGATGGCTACACAAGTATGCGAGACACGTCACGTGTGAGGCAGGTACTGCAACCGGTCTCCTCTGCTGCAACCTCTTTGGCACGGCTCTTCTTCCGCGCATGCGCCCAGTGTCGCATATATACGCACGTGAACGGCCCATATCTTGGAATGTACTTCCTTCGGGATCGGCCCACATTTTTTGTCGGATAGCTAGACAGCCGGAAAGAAAAGTGTTCAAGAACTCAGTGTGGTGCGACTTGCCTTCGCCATTTGTATCTATATGTTCGTGTGTATATACGACTGTGTGCTGTGGATTCCTTGTTCCTTATCCTATAGGACGCTGTTTATATATATATATATATATATATATATATATATATATATATATATATATATATATACTTTTGTTGTTACTGCTATGCATGCGTAAAGGTGTATGCCGTGACCCTTATAGGTTGACTACATTTCTTTCCTTTCATACTAAAAAAATAGGGGATGCTATTCGACGTGAAACTCATTCATACCACGAAAGTAGGCTTCATGAACCCGTACGAGCGAAATATGGGTGGCGACTGAAACTGCCGCAGCCGCTTGCCGAGGCATCGTTAATTTTGACGGCGCCTGCTGAAAGTTAACTTTTTGTAGGGAAAGATCAGGTCGAATCTTTCAAAAAAGAGCAATAGACTTAGCAAGCTTCAAGGACGTTTACTAAACCCCGCAACCAGCCAAATAAGAAAAATATTTTTGCGACGCCAACACCGACGTGCCGGCGCTTCATAAAATGAAACTTATGCCTTAATTTTTCTCGTTTGGTAATAATTACAATGAAATCAGCCAAAATATAGTTTTCAATGAATACTTCACCAGGCTAAAGTGATCTTGTGTTTTATAGTTAGCGACCCTTGATTGCTTGATCTCTTGATTGCTTGGGGGTTCGCGGCATTTCGCGGAGTGCTCTCGCGAAATCCCGTTGCCGCTGCCTGGGAGGAGGAGGAAGAAACCGCATTGCTATTGATGCACGGCGCGTCCAAGCGCGGACTGACAGACGCAAAGGGAGCTTCGCAAAATGGTGGGCGTTGGCGCTGGCGATGCAAGCAGTGGCGGTGACTCCGCTGCAGGCTATGGCCGTTGATGAACACGCTAAACAAAACAAACTGCTGGGCAGCTGTCCACATCGAGACACACATGCGGAACGCGCAACTAAAAGCGGTCTGACAAAGGACTTTGCGTAAACGCATGCGCCTTAATACGTGTTGCGCACTCTAAAACTCTTAGCTCGACACTGCCGCGGTCGGATCTTGTTAAGAACGGTCCAGCTGAGGTGCAAGTTTTGCCAGCCGGTTGCAACAGCGGCGTCAAATTTCTTGGAACGTCACCGTTATGCTCTAGCCTCGTCGCCGTTGGGACAAGAATGCGATCGGCGGACCAACTATTGTTGCTGAGCCCGCCACCACCACCCTGGTCTGCCGCGAGCGGGGGAGTGCTCGCGGGAACGTAGTTCGAGGCTCCTTCCCACGCGCCGTCCAAGACGCAAGACAATGGGCACCCGGCCGCGCTGCGGGGGTCAGCTCGGGGAATAAAAGGCACCTTTCCTGACACAAGCCCCGAGATCTACGAAGTCCGCCTCACGTCAGCTCCGAACCGTGAACCTGTGACGAAGTGTGTCTGTGTAAGCCGTCCCGCAAAGAGGTGGCTTGTTTACGATGGCTGGACGAACGTTTCCGTCACCTTGGGATCGAGGGGGGACCGAGCGCTTATAAACCGCTGTTGTGCGGATGCTCAGTGTACTTTCTCAAGCAGTCCTGTTAGACTGAGGTACTTTCTGTCGCATTCATGCTGGACTGATGTAGATACTGTAAATAAACCCCTATTCCTCGATCTCGATGAGAAGCAGTCCTTCCCTTCAACAACGTCTTCAGCGTGGATAAGTTGGACGACGGCATGGGCCAGCTACCTTCTAATTCATGCCCGACTCCAATCTTGACAACCGATTACGAGCGATGGGATTGAGCCCCCAATCCTAACAATCTGAGCAGACGACTCGCTGACGGTGAGGAAGACGAGCACTCCCTCGAAGGCGCTCGCGACTGGCTGGTATACGCAAGCGGCACCGCATGCCCTAAGCGCGGTAAGCACGGTAGCGGGTATAAGCGTATGCACTGCACTCTCCCGCAACGCACGCGCCCCTGGAAACGCCGCGGTAGCTCGGCGGATATATATGCGCCGCTGCCGAGCTCGAGGTCGCGAATCTGATCCCCGGCCGAATTTCGGTGGGGGACGAAATGCCGAAACGCTCTTGCATATGCGCGCAACTATGTAGGTGCCCGTTAAAGAATTCCGCAGGTGGTCGAAATTAAACCGGAGTCTCCCCGTATACGCGGGCCTGATAATCATATCGTGGTATTGGACGTTATTAAATTTAGCCAGGTGCTACACATTTCGGCACTTGTGCCTTTACTCAGCGAAGTGTACGCCATTTCGCAGGGTGGAACGCGAATGGTACGTCATGCATACAGTAACCGCTGCTACAACGACACTCGCCTACCATCCGCCATGTACCTTGTGTAGTGTGCACGCTTGCTTCAATGGAATCGTCCGAATATTAGACGCATCAGCATGCACTCTTTTAACCTCTCCGGTTTGCATCTCCGGCTGGAAGGGTATAACAAGCTTGGCTCATAGTTGGTTCGGTTTGAGAGAATGCATTCCTCTGGCGCGGAACGTTTAAAGAAGCAAGAATGGGTAGAACTGAGGACAGCACTGTCCTAAAATTCGGCCCCTGTCCGCAAAAAAAAATGCGCACTCTCACAACTCTCCTCTCCGCCCAGACTCTCTCGACGAGCGGCAATCCTCTGTGCAGGCGGTCGCAGAGAATTGCATTCGCAACAGCATATCTCGTATACACGAATAACTGCTGATTGCACCGCCTGCGACGAGACCGCACATTTTACCCGGCTGCCCTCGATATGACGCACGAAAGCAATGGCTCTATCCGTCTCATTAGAACAGGTGGACGACCGGCCATATTGTCACCAACCTTGTCGTTCGATATGGTGCCGTGATCGCCTTCGACCACGCGATATTCTTTCGCCACGTAAAGCGTATGGAACATTCGTTTCATTTGTGCACCTTAATTTTCATCCCTCTGTACATAGCTATACACTCGCGGACAATTTTCTGTGGCCATGAAGGGAAAGCTACAGGGGCGCAGCACATGTTTTACTGCGCCAAGTAGTCCGGCAGAGCTTGACAGCGCTTTCGCTTTTTCGAAACAGACATTCAGTCAGCGTCCACATGCGATAGTTTCGCACTCGCGCAACGCGGAAGACAAAAGCAGTAAGGCAAGTGAGATTTAACACCCTCTGGAGAATTCGTTTCGCTGCTGTAAAGCACGTGTTCCTGCTTCCTCTTCCTTAGCTCAAACACGAATTAGGACGTGGGACTTCTTTCAGGAGCGCACTTGAGCTCAGCGCGCTTTGCCTCCGTATAGTTTCTGCTTCAATGCCACAGATAAGTGGGTACGCGAGTACAGTCAACCGAACGCTTACCATTGTCCTCGCGTTCGGTTGACTGTACTAGCGTACCCACTTATCTGTGGCATTGAAGCAGAAACTATACGGAGGCAAAGCGCGCTGAGCTCAAGTGCGCTCCTGAAAGAAGTCCCACGTCCTAATTCGTGTTTGAGCTAAGGAAGAGGAAGCAGGAACACGTGCTTTACAGCAGCGAAACGAATTCTCCAGAGGGTGTAAAGAAAAAAATGCTACATAAATTCTGAGAATTGCCTACTAAAGCGTAAGCATTCTCTGGCTTGGCTGTTTGGGCCCAACTCCAAATTTCATTTGACCCATCCCCAAATTTCAAGTTCGCCAACCCCTCGCGAATAGCCACCACATTGCAAACCCATCGCGTGCGCTCTTCGAAGACATGCCCAGAGTCATGCAGCGCGAAAAGGCGTGGTCCGTTCTGATCTCTAACGCGCATTTCAAAGGAGAGTCGCCAAAACAAAACCCCTCGTTCATTTCAGATCGGATCCAATCGAGTTTACAATTTCATCGCCGCCGCACGCTATGGCGCCAAGGACGCACCTGCTGCGTTTTTAAAGCGATAGCGCTACTGGCCGCGAACTTGCGATTTCGCCGTGGCGGTGCTCCGAGGAGGCACATGACGTCATAACGCGCGCCTCGCCGCGGATATTTCTCTCTCTCTCTCGCTCCTTAGTCACTACTGCGCATGCGCCTCTAGTAGCACCGAGCCGTAGGTGTTCCGCCGCTACGCAGCGCCGCGCCTTTCCGCCTCTGCCGTTTGGTATGACGTCACACCGCGTTCCTCGTCGTTGCGCTCGCTTCGCAAGCTGCGTCGCATGCCTGATAACATGTCGGAGGATTGAAAAGGAGAGCTCGCGTGCACCGCAGCCACAGTTGAGGCGGCAGTATGGACGGCGACAATTCTGGTAAGCAGGAGGAGGCCTAGAATCGACATCGGAACGAGATGAAGAGGAAACGAATCGCCCAGGAAACAGACCAACAGCGCGCCGAACGACTGGCTAAACGCCGCAATACAGCTAGGCAATCAGACTAACCTAGACTTGCAATCAAGATTAACCAACGCCAACCATACTATGCCTCAGCTTTCGCTACGTATATCCTAACATAGCCGAGCTAAGCCACTGCCATTTCTTTCACAACGCTGACCGCAAAAGCCGTGCCAGTCTGGGCCGCTATTTTGTAGCGGTGCCTTATGCCTTATTCTATGCTATTCTTATCATCCACCACACACGGCCGCCTGATCCCGTTGATAATGTGGGCAGACGGTCGCTCTGACCACTGGCCAAGCGCGAAAAGTCTGAAAAGGAATAGAATCGGAAAAGGCATCGCTACAAAATACCGGCCCTGGGCGCGTTGGGCAGTCAAAGGAGCCCAGCGACGAGCCTGCAGCTCGAAGCGACCGACGCGGCGCTTCTCGTCAGCTGCAGTTTCACGCGCGCGATAACAGCAGCGAGCGCGCGACTCCAAGAAGCTTCCGGTCACGTGCCTTGTTGGCCAACTATACGCCGGAAGGCAACGCGCGTTTTTGAGATGTTTCAATGACGGGAAAGTCTATAGACAACAACGGCACCGCCGAGCGACGCTGTCGGATGGATGGATCGATGGATGAATGAATGTTATGAGCGTCCCCTGTGAAACGGGGCGGTGGGTTGTCCCACCAAGCTCTTGCTATTATACTGCCTTGTGTCCTATCTAGGCTAAAAATAAAAAAAAACACGATGAACTCCCACAACCAAATCTCCCGACTCTCTTTTGTGAACACTGATTTTCTACGTCTCCGTTTTTTGTCGTTTCCCCACTTTTCTTCCACCAATCTTCCGATCGCCTCTTACTAATCTCTATTGCGTACATGTTTACTTTTCCCTTGATCTCGCTGAGCCCAAGGGCTTCAAGGCCAGTGGTGCCTAAATCATCCGCTGGGCAGATGTCTTCACATTCTAATAAAGCATGATTCATCGTTTCCCTATAGCTTTACCGCAGCAAGCACATGCTTCTTCTTCCTTCTTATATCTCGCTTTATAGGTGCATGTCATAAGGCATCCCCATCTCGCTTCGAAAAGTAATGAGCTTCCCTTTCAGTTATCATAAATTGTTTCTTTCCTGATTTCGTTTTTTCCTTTTAACTAGTTACTCATGGCAGGTTTTTTTCCTATTGCCAGCATCCAAGAGATTTCAGCCTCTCTGACTTTCCGCTTGACGTTTTTTGTTGCTCTGTTGCTCAACCTACAGGCCGCATGCTTGCTGGTAAGCTTCTTACTTCTTTTCCTCCACTGTGAATCAATGTTTTTCCTGTACAGATACCTCAACACTCTCCCAGCCCATTTACTTACTTCCATATTCCTCAGTGGTTCTTCATAATCAATTTTACTGCGAGCTTCCCTCACTTCAAAACTAGTCCAGCCCATATCACCCTGCACAGCTTCATTTATAGTCTTCCCGTGAGCGCCCAGTGCGAGGCGTCCCACTGACCTTTGGTTCCTATCGAGTCCTGCTTGTAACCCTAATTTTAAGCAAACAACCGCATTTACAAAAGTAGTCCTGGAACCATTACACCTTTCCACATACCCCGGAGCACCTCGTACCTATTGTATCCCTATAGCGCCATGTGCTCCATTATGGCTGCCATTTCTCTTCCCCTTTACTGTTGTTTTTTCCTGTGTTTCCATATATCTACAGCCTACGTTTATTCATATACCAAGGTATTTATATTCATTTACCCGAGGTATTTCCTGGCCCTGTATTGCGACTGTCTTTTCACTGTTTTCATTGAATACCATAACAATTGATTTCTAATATTAAATTTCAAACCTAAATTATCGCCTTCCTGTTCACAGATATTAGCCACACAGACGTTGTAAATCACTTTGCTTGTTAGCTAGCAACACAATGTCGTCCGCATAGAATAAACCTGGAAGCTGCTGCTCTGCTACTGTACCCGCCTGTTTGTTTGAGAGATTAAACCCGATATTACTTCCTTCCAGCGCCCCCTCCATCCTCACCATCTATCATAAACAGCAGTGGGGATAAAGGGCTCCTCTGCCTCAATCCCTTGTCGATATCAACTTTCTCCTCGCTCCTGATCCCTTCCCATTCAACGCAAACGGTATTTCTAGGTAAATCTCTCTAAAAAAGTGTAGACAATCGTCACCTAAGCCTTCCCCTTCCAGAATAGCCCACAATATGTTAAGGTCTACGTTGTCATACGCTTCCGTAATGTCTAAAAAGGCCCCATACAACGGTCTGTTTTCTACTCTTGATATTTCAATACACTGAGTAAGAACAAATAAGTTGTCATCCAAACGCCCACCTATTCTGAAGCCATTCTGAAGTTCTCCCAAAATGCCATTTTTCTCTGCCCATGCTTGCAACTTTAATTTGATTGCCTGCATTGCTAGTCTATATAATACCGGTGCAATGGTCAACGGTCTGTACAAGTGAATTGTATCTCCTCCTTACCTTTATAAATTAAATTCATTCCACTTTCTCGCCAACTGTCCGGTATTCGTATATCTTTTAAACTTTCTTCCACTGCTTTCACCAGAGGTTTCTTACTTTTTGGTCCTAGTTCCTTAATCAACCAAACGGGAACCTCGATTAGCCCTGTTTCTGTGCGCTTAGGAATTTTGTCTTCGGCTTTCTTCCAGTTGAAATTTCTCAGCACCAGCTCTTTTCCATCTTGTTCTCTTTCATGCTCTTTCTTTTCTTCAAATACAACCTCGTCATTGCCTTGGAAAGATTCGGTTGTTATTTTTCGAATGTAATTTAATGCCGCTTCGCCTTCCAGTTTGTTTCCATCTTCGTCTAGGATATGTTGTTGTATTGTTGTCGACTTCCTGCCTAATAATTTTGTGTGGTTCCAAAATATTATAGGTGCAGCCTTGTTTTTCTCACGTATTTCTGACAACCAACGTTCACTTTCACCTTTTATCTTTGCTTGTACCAGTATTTGAACCAGAGACTTTTTCTCCCGGTATACTTACCATTTACTGGCTACTTCATCCTGCGGCAACTGTGCCTTCTTTGCCTGCCTGTGTTCTTGGGATGCTTTCTGTCGTTCGGCGATCGCTTCTCGTATCTCCCTGTTCCACTAGCTTTTCGGTTTCTTTTTTCCTTTCTAACGAACGTGCTGTTTGTCTTTCCGTATTTCAGTCGTTATTACAGTTAGAAGCTCACTATGTTCCCACTCTTTACTTGGCCATTTGCCAAGTTCTTTCTCGACTCTAGTGACTATATTTGTTATTTTTCAGCGTTCAAATTTGTACTCCTTGCTCTCTTTCCCAACAATATATCCCATTTTCAAAATGATGCCTTTATGGTCACTCCCTATGCTGCTATACCCTTCCTCGTCAATGACAATTTCTCTCAACTTATCATGAATTCCTTCTGTCATCAGACAGTAATCAATGGTCGATTGCCGGTTTCCCACTTCCCACGTGATCTGCCCTTCCCACTTAGGCCCTGTATTCACGATAATGAGGTTATGTTGCTCACAAAGGTCTAGCATTGACTTCCCGTTGTTGTCCGTATAGCCATCTAAATCCTGTATGTGGGCATTCATGTCACCTAATAGGATAATTTCGGCATCATTCCCGAAACCCTTAATATCAGCGCTTATGCATTCCACTAACTCTTTACTCTTCTTCTCTGTGCAATTATTTACGGTCCACAAATACGTAACGCCCAGCCAAGTTTATTTCCCTCTCATTGTACCTAATAACCAAAGATTTTCTTGACATTTTGAATTTACTCTTTTCAATTTGGCTCCCTGATGGATGAGCATTGCGACTCCCCCTCCCTTTCTTTCCGACTTGGTTCTGTTGCACCCTTGCCAAACATAATTCTCACTCACTGGCGGCTCTTCCGAGTCTCTAAGGTGCGCTTCTGTAACCCCATACACCCCTATTTGTTCTCTATGTAACTGCTCCTCAATCTGTGCCCTGCATGTTTATGTAGCCTATTGCATGGCGAGCGCTCTTTCTTGCTTTCCTCCTTTTTGTGTTGTTGATGGCGATGCTATTCTGAGGTTCCCTTAGGCGAGCTTCTTCATTACTACCTACTCGCGCCGGCGTGATAGTGCCGCATGCGGGGCGAAATTCAACTAGCGGGTGTACACCTATCCCATCTCTCGTTCACACCGCATTGATTGCCTCTTGCACTGCGCGTGTTTGGGCACGTTCAGTACAGCGCGCGGTGTGTGCCTACGTGTGCATGCGTGGACGTTTTATTCGAAGGACGATGTACACGCGTCTACTTGCCTTTAAGAAGATCGGTACGCTAGACGGTTATTTTCATGGCCGCAATGCGGCGAAAGGGCAGCGTCTGCTCAGCCACGTAAGTGACACTGAGCAGGTAACTGGAAACGACATCGTATGTGCCGCCGGAATAATCGTCGGCACATACGATGCGTGCGATGCTAAAGTCATTTTTGCAGTTTCCTACAAAATGTTTACTACAAATCCGTGTTGTCTCTGTTGGCGACAACGAACTTCCATCGACACTGTGCGGAAATAAAATATATCGCCGCATAGCACAAATACGACATGCGCACACAACTTTAACTAGTACGCCCCTACAATACAGAATAGAGGCAGCGATGTAAATAGCTTGGCCATTTTGTTACAGTGCTCAAGAGACGGAAGTTGAAAGTATTAATAATCATTTCTGCTTCAGCAATGCCGGCGCGACCAAGACGCGGCCGTGTATCGTCCAGTCACTCGATCGATCGGTGCAGTGATGATGCAAGAATGAACTCCGGTCATGTTCGATGCATTGTGCACATATTACGTTTCTCGGCATAGGTGAACTCCGGCCCCAGCTAGCGCAAGTAACAGAAGTGGTTTCCATTCTTGGGCAGCGCACACACAAACGAAACACGAGAAAGAAGACAGGACAAGCGCTGGTCGAACAACTTAAAGTTTTTATTTAAATAAAAGGATTATATACCCAGTAATCATAAAATTCATGTGGATTACATGTAAAAACCACCACACACTCACGAGTGATCAACGAACGAGATCGCTTCGTTTGCCAATTGTTTACTTTGTTCGGGGCATCGCCGTAATCCATGACTGTTGTCTACTTTTTTCGCACCGTTCTCTTGTGAATCGGCAGAATTTCACTGGTGGCATCAACCCTTTCGTGTTTACATTGCTGATGTGGCAGTCAACAACACAATAATAATTTCCATTCATCCGAAGAGGCGCCGTTGCAAACAAAAGACGTTTCGCTTGCAGCGCGAACTAAGCGCTGGCGCGACCTTGAAGGGAAGCGCCGGAAACGTACACCCGTGGGAGGTGAAATCGTTCCGCCAGGGGAGGAACGAGCGCTGGCGTCTAGAATGAAACTTGGCGTGCGGACGTCTATTTTTAAGTTTCCATGTAAACGACACGCGCATTACGCCTCATACTAAGATCTATACGTATTTTTCGTTTAACTTACGGCAACCTTGACTCGTAAAAATGCTGTTATGCACAGAGGAAACGCGTTGAAAATCTTCGGGCTTCTCTTGCTATAACACACTCCTGCAACTCGTTATTGCAGCTATTGTTTTTCTTTCTCGCTGCACTAGCTATTGTTCAGTGATGGAAACTGTAGTTATTTATCCCTAGGTCTAGGGGTTTTCGGGTCCGTTTAGGTACTTGGCGTCTTTCACGAAGTATCGAGGGATTTTTAACGATGCAGGTATCTTGACATTTACCCCGATATGCAACTTCATAAGTAGTCACGCAAACTTTAGCAATGTTACTGGCACGAGCTGCTTCTCAACTCGCTAGCATTATACCAGTGGAGTGGGAGCAGCGCGCCCGGGGTAGCATGCAGGTAGCTGTCGCTGGAACTAGCCGCGCTATAGACAGTCGCCACTTCTTTCAATTCTGGCATCCTAATAGGAGAGGGTGTCGCCGTTCTCTTGGCGGCCATATGAGCCGGGGCCCCGTAATTTAAGCGGATCTAGTATATACATAGCCTCTATTTTTGAACAAAAGGCCACATATTCTTCGTTTTGGAAACCATTGTTTGCTCCTCTTCATGAAAGATGGCGAAGAATTATCGCGGCTGAGTTTACAGCTGCTGCACAGCACGTGAAAAAGCGAAACTTCTGAAGCTTGGCAGTTTACGAGATTTCCGCTTTCACAGCACCTCATGCGTTCATGGTTCCAGGTGCGCACAGTAGACGCATTACCAAAGGGCAGCTTGTGGAACGGACGGCGACGAGCATGGTGAGCCGAGTAAAATGAAACCAATTTACCATTCAGCAATAAATATGAAGATGTGAATTAACAGAAACGCGCACAAAGCTCTGCCGCCCCATGAAGCATAACGTCGTCAAATTTTGGGGATTTTTTACGCAATATAGGGATTTTTTGGTTATCAATCAACGGATAATACAGCACACTGAGTTGGCAACACCGTCGCTACATTTACCAGGCTCCGTCTGTGGGCAAAACCGTCCAGGGCATCTTTGAAAAACAGCGAAAGCCCTGCCCAGAATTTCTAACACACGTAGTGTTCCGACTACGTCTCGGATTCTTGCGGGAGCGTGCAGCGGAAATTGCGTCACCATCGGCACGCAAGTGAGCCAAGAAAGCTGAGAAAATGCAGGCTGAGTTGATCAAGTTTAACGTTCTGAAGCAACAAAAGAGCCACGCGAAATATCGCATGCAGTTGGAGAGACGGGTGTTTTAGATTATGATGTCACTGGGTTTTAAACGTGCACCCGTAGCACGCACGGTCGGTAAATGCGGGTTTTAAATGCGTAAGCATTTGTATGGCTACAAAACGAAGAAACCAGACCATCCGTCCGTCACGTAACACGATCGCTTTCAATACAGGGCCCGCAACCGCGAGCGAATTCACCTATGTGCTGCCTCTCACTGCAAGGCGAACTAAGCGAAGATAACAAAGCGCGCACGAAGCTATCAGCAGTAGGCGGCACTGTGTCGCCATCGCAGATCGCTTTCAAGATACGGTCCGCGCGACCGCGCTATACGCCGCCGTCGCCGGAGTACGGTTCATCACGGTTGCGACGCCGATGGATGAGGCGCTAAAGAGCGATAACGGCTTACAATAATAGGAACGTCACCAGCGCACCTGGCGCCACCACCTGCAGGTATTCGCTTACGTCATCGAACCACCTTGCACCGCGGTCCGTAGCGCTGTCGTTTATATACTGGTCGGATGAAGTTTAACAAAAAAATATTATGAGGTTTTACGTGCCAAAACCACTTTCTCATTATGAGGCACGCCGTAGTGGAGGACTCCGGAAATTTGGACCACCTGGGGTTCTTTAACGTGCACCTAAATCTAAGTACACGGGTGTTTTCGCCCCCATCGTAATGCGGCCGCCGTGGCCGGGATTCGATCCCGCGACCTCGTGCTTAGCAGGCGAACACCATAGCCACTAAGCAACCACGGAGGGTCGGATCAAGTTTCGTAGCATTGACAATGGCACCGGGCTGCGTGGAGACTATAGCAAGCGGCACAACGGTTATGCATACTTAGACAACTCCCAGAGGAGCTTCTGCGTGAACGTTTGCATTTCACCGTAACGCATATGAAGGCGGCCCACGCTGCCGAGAACTGAACCTGCAACCTCCTGCTGCAGCAGCAGAACGCCTTAAGCATTGAGAAAAGGCAGTCCTATATCGAAGGCTTTTTCTCACGGCCCCGGCCAGGCAACTAAACTCAATTTTGCCAGCGGCGCGCATACTATGCTTTTTGCGCATACTATGCGACATATAGTACTGCGACATATACTACGCGCATACATACAGTATGCGCATAGTATGCGCATACTATGCGCATACTATGTCGCTGGCGCCAGCGACAACACCCGCACGTGACGTCACTGCACTAACCCTTTAAAGGATGACGAGGCCGCCTTTTACGAAGGTAGGTACTCCTATCGAAACATTGGCCAGCCTTTCTGAGGCACCTTACCCCTGTTTACAAGCGTTATACCACAGTATACTGTAGAAGGATCGACATTTGGCCGAGTTGGTACTGGTTGAACATCTTGAAGAGGCAGCGCAAAAAGTCGATGACAGATTGACAGACGATGATTCAGCGCTGTCCTGTGTGTTCCTGCCTTCTGCCATCGTCTTTTTGCGCTGCCCCTTCAAGATACCACAGTATACAGGAATATAGGTAACGCTGGCATAGCAGTTTTTCAGAGTTTAGCTTCTGTAATCGACTAGGAGAACGTACTGCGAGCCAACGGCTCCACGACTGCATACAGCTTATGCTTATTCATTAACAAACTTTATAGAATCTTATTTGACCGCATTTCCCATCACTCAAATGAAAAAAATATGTAATTGCAATGTAAAACCTTGCAATCAAAAGCACTCTTTTAAAGAGAATACGACACCGACACAACCTCTTCGTAGAAACTAGGCGTATATAATATTCAGAACGACTTAAGATCAGGAACAAACTAGGATTTGACATTAATCCGGCATGCGCCACGTATTATGAGCAAAAATTTTCTAATATACATGACTCGAAAAAAGTGTGGCAAACATTTAATATCCTGACATCAAAGAATGATAGAAATAACATTCTGGAACTCACAATAAATGGTACGCCATGTGCAGGAATTGAACTTGCTAACTAGTTTAACTAGCACTTTTTAAGCGCTGGACACTGACGTTCTTACTGTAAATGACTGTGGTTACAACTTACAATATGTTAAAAAAAAGATTAAGGATTCAATATTTTTAGTTCCCACTACAGAAACGGAAGTATACAACCTGCCACATCAATGAAAGAATAGAAGTGCATGCGGCGACGATGAGATAAGGGTTCAATCGATTAAAGCAGTCGCGTATCTTACGAGGGTGAATCAGAAAGTATTTGCCCCTATCTTTTATTAGCCAAAATAAAATACATATAGGTAATTACAAATATACGTACTATTCTACGAACCTTACACTATTTTTTCACATAGTTCTCACACCAGTTCAGACATTTGTCCCATCACAGCACAAACATTGAGGTGCTCCTGCGCCATATGTCGTCGTCAGCGACGCACGCGGCCTCCCCGAACGCTCATTGTCGCGCAAGTCTCCCTGCCAACTCGCACCACCGCGCACTCCTCGAAGTTTCCCCACACGCGGGGTGCGCTTCCCTGTGCATTTCGATGGGCGTTCGCCGCTTGCTCCAGAGAAAACGAATTGCACTTCGTTGCTCGTGCGCCGTGGAGGCGTGAAGCACAACCGCCGCCTTCAGCAATCATTCAGCAACCGACAGCAGCGACGCGTGCCGCGGAGCTACCGGCAGATGCGGCCGGGCCGGTCCGAGGAGGAAACGCCCACCGCTGGAAATGGATATGTCGACCTCGCATTCACAGCCGCAATTTTTCTAAAAGAAACATGTGTGACATTACAAACTGTGTGACATTAGTAATCTAATACTGTCTACAAGTATCTTTCCTGATGTATTAAAGGTTGGTAGGATGTCAGTAAAAAAAATGTGATCCAAACGACTTCAACAATTACAGATCCATCTCAATTTTGCCAATCTTTTATAAAGATTTCGAGGAAATTATCAACGACAGACTAGTCAACTTCTGCAATTCAAAGAAGATTATTGTTGAAAACATTACGGTTTTCAAAAGAAAATCTCGACAGAACAGGCGTTGTAATTAATTAAGAATAAAATAATTAATAACACTGAGCCGAAATTACTTACATTCTGGTTATTTCTAGATTTAAAAAAAAAGCATTTGACACTGTAAAACACGATATTTTATATGACAAACTATGAATGTATGGTATTAGGGAAATTCCTTTCGAATTAATCAATAGCTACTTAAAAAGACGCGTTCAGTACCCTAATATCAAACGCGCTAAATCAGGTAACGTTAAATATGGTGTGCCACAAGATTTCATTCTAGACCCGCTTTGATCTTTGTTGTATATGACATTATTAATGTACCCTATACACCCTGCATTTTACTTTACGCTGACGACACATATAGTTGTTGTTGTTGTTTTTTTTTGTTTTTTTTTAGTAGACCTGATCGCGCTACAGAGTGAAGCTACTAGATTGCTTGAAGGCCTGACAATCTGGCTACAACTAAATAAACCAATTAAATGCGAGAAAAACAAAATCGCTATTTTTAATCCACGCAGCAAGCCCCTCTCCAATCCGGCAACTGTTCCATTTATTAGTCTTGCTACTGAGCGCGTTACTACATACAGTGTTCTTGGCGTGCTGCCCCAAGAAAATGCTAACTGGTCACCTCACATAAATGAAGTTCGATCTACTATATCACGTTCCATTGGAATAATTTCTAGATTCAGACACTTATTTTCCGTGTGGCCCATAAAGCAGTCGTACTACACGCTTGTACACTCCCGTTTGAATTAATCCCTTCTTGTGTGGGGAACTTCAACCAAAACCAACTTACCTATCCTGCTATTGTTATCGAAAATAATTTCATGTGTAATTGCAAACACATCGTACCTTTGTCACACCGCCCAACTATTCAGTAAACATGAAATATTCGGTGTTAACGACGTCTTTAAAAGAAAGTCCTTAATTGTTACTTATAGTAAAATGAAAACTCAGATTCATATTTATCTAGCTAACTCCTTAGGGAACACCGTTATGACTTCCAGCACAAAAAATTATCACAAGGAGAAAATACGTATTAATTATGGCACCGAAAAAAATAACCTATCTGATACCGGATTTCCTAAGCCGTAATACGGTCGTCACACCTATGATGGTGGAAAACGTGCCAGGCAAACTTTCAAAAAAAAAAACAAAAAAGTATCCCCATGTATCTTTTGTCCTCCCCCTTTCGTGAACACAATACTGCGAGTGTTTTCCTTCCAGTGTAAAGTGTTTGATTTTATTTTTCACTATATTTACCTTTTATTTTTTTAAATCGACTTAGAATGTGCATTTCTGTTTTTCGTGTATTGCTTCTATGGCCTCCTTTCTAGTGTTAATAATAGGTTTTGCACCAGTACGTGACTGTAACACGAGTTTAATGGCTTGCTCGCTGTATTTGTATGTTTTGTTTTTTCTTCTCTCATGGTTCCATTTATTATTTTTGTTTTATTTACTAGTTTTGTCATTTGCCCCACTGAGTGGTGTGCCACCTAGTAGGAAGGGTTTTTGAAGCTTTGTCAGGGACTATTTTGCCTTTTCATCAATCAGCTTGACAACTATGTATTCATTGTCTAAGTGCACTTGTATTGTATTGTATTGTATTGTATTGTATCCTTTCCCACGTTTCCCTTCTTCACATCGAACAAGTTGCTTATCGAGCAAATCTCGTACCTTTTTTTTTTTTTAACACATAAGTGTTAATTGTCTGAGTGTTACCAATTTCCTCCGGAAATCTGCAATGCAACTTATGTCACCGCTCGCGCAAAGTTTATTCCCTGCACTCCAGCACGATGGGAATATACTCGTCTAGCTCATTTTGGTTCTGTGTTTGCATACATTAATTCGGAAAGTAAGCAGTACCGCAGTTGTTATATATACGCTCTCCAACTAGACACAATTAACAGCTCGCAGTCGCTGCGCAATTGTACGCATAATATATATCAAGATCTAGTATTGCAGGAAACTGGAAGAAGTATAGAAGAATAAGAAATTGAGAGGTAAGTGGTATCGTGGCGCCATATACAAAAGATAATAATTCTAAAACATATTGAAATAAATGATTCAAGTTCGAACAACTGAAGCTCTATTTCATAGTAAACTCGAATCTGTTGACAATTTCAACTTTCAGTGCAGTGGCGGCATTTGCAGTTCTTGCTTGTAACATATACGGCTAATCGCCGCTCACGTTTACTGCGAATTTGCAGCAATGAACGACATGCTTCCATTCGTGCCACCACAAATGGGAACGCGTATATATTTCTAGAAACTAGGTGATCATTACGGCTAATACATTGCGGCTTTTACGAACACCTGTGTTCATTTACTTCGCTTGCAATTGACAATAGGCGCAAGGTTGCGTTGTGTCGACATCGCATCCGCTTCGACGGCGTTGTACAGCTGCATCAATCGCGGAAATGGGAGCACAACAAAAGGCGCTTAGGCAGTGGGAGATGATCACGAACGAGGCCGTAGGACTTGACGCGACGCGAGTAGTTCGTAAACCGCGCCGCACCACGCCGGCAGCGGAGCGAAGGCGAGCGTGCTGCCGACTCTCCCGGGCCGCGCCTCCAAGCGTTCGATCAAACACGCCGACGCGGGCTCTCACGCGCCGCTGAACTAAACCGCCTGCTTGTCAAGCGCTACGCCGTCTCGAGCAAAAGAAAACACAGCGACTGCACCGAAACGTGCACGGCACAAGAAGCCGCGCAGGCAGGCGAAAGTTCCAGGGACGAAGAGAAACTGTGCAGTGTAAACAGCGGCCGACTTCGAGCAACGGCAGCATGGGAGCGGCCCGGCGGTTGACGTTTTTATCCGGCACGCACATGATGCTGTTCACTCGCTCGCTGGCGTTTGCAGCAAACGAGCGCATGCGGACAGTGCATGCAGACAGTGCGCCGGCTGCGCGGATACTCGAGGGGGAAAAGCGTCGTAGAAAGTTGCGCGAGCGAACGCTTTCGGGAGCGGCCGTCAACACCACGCGTCAAACGAAAACCACACCGCGGTACTTGCTGACGCGAGAACGCTTAGCGCGTCCGGGTTGCATGCAACAGCCGTTGCAGAGTACCGCATCCGGGAAGATTTGGGAAGGCGACGGCAAGGTAATGACGGCCGTGATCGGAACGGTGCTTGCAGGTGCGGGCTGCGTACAACGTACGAATTACAAACGAGTGTAACGCATGAGCGTAAGCGCCGAGCGCGGCCTTACCCCGTTTTTGATGGCTTTTGAGGTGGAAATCCGCCGGTGGAATGCCTTGGTCGGCTGGGCGTCGCCGTCGCTTTCGGAAGAGTCCTCCGTGGCCGGGTCCGAGCCGCACTTTTCGCCAGACCCGCCGCGTTGCTTGTCGTTTTCAGAATCCCCGACAGCAACAACGGCTCCCGACGCCATGTTTCCCCCGCGACTAACTCCTCTTTGCCCGTCGTCTGCTCAGCTCGTGCAAACTCGCCTCCGAGGTGGCGGTGTTGGCGGTGGCGTTGCGATCGCGAACACGCCCGCTCTCGACGCGAAACTTCGCTGCGCAGCAGACGACGCACGACAAGCAGTGGTGTTTTTTGCACACGTGAGGCACCTGTCGCCTTAATTCTGCCGAGTAACATGAAAGCGGATAATTATTTTCAACTGAAACTCAAATTACAGAGAAAGAGAGAGAAGTTACAAGGGTCGAGAATGATAGAGAGATTTCAAGAAATTTATTATAGGAAAGGCAAGGCGGTCGGCCCACGCTTGTATGCCTTTCTACTCCGCAGAGGAGGAGAATGAAAGAGCATGAAAAAAATAATAATGATAATAAGAGAGAGAGAGAGAGAGAGAGAGAGAGACAGAGAGACATGATGATGATGATGATGATAATGAAAACATGAAGAAGGTATGCATGTGAGATAATAGCTACATGAGTCGAGTCTGGTACACGAAGAAAAAAATAGAAGAGTGGCAAAAACTTACGAGTGATGCAATTAGGAAAACGTATAATTAAAGGAAGTTGTGGAAATGTCCTAGTGTGTGGCATTACTATGCAAATATTTAAAAAAACGGTGGTGCAAGACGCAGTTATAAGAGCTACTCTGTTCGGTCGTCAGAGGTATGGCTACCGAACATCGTAGGGCTTAAAATCATATCTTGCACCGTGTTCTTTCATTTTTTTTTTCGTTGAAAAGCTTGGCCAACGTTAGCTGGGACACCCTATATTATATGGGCTTAAACACTTGCATAGAGTTTCTTACAATAATATTGTAGGGAACTCTATGAACACTTGAACACAATATGACAAATTACTTTTAAGAAAGCCCGAAAGGTGGCAGAGGATTCATGAAAGCGAAAATTTTGATCCATCCGACTATAGCTTGAAGCTGCGCAGAAAAGCCGCACGGATTTCTGAGAAAGAAAGCTTCAAAGTGGAAGAAAAATTTGTCTTGGTCCAGGGATCGAAGCCGGGACCAACGCCTTACCGGTGTTGTCGTTCTGCCATCTGAGCTAACCAGGAGACTAGCAGAGCGAAGCAGAATTGATCGACAATTCGAAGGGCACGAAATATGGTAAATCAGTTCTGTGGAAGCCCGCAAGTTGGATGAAGGTTCATGAAAGGGAAGAACTGATTTGGTGACATGTGACAGCAGTGATTTGGAGTACGCAAGACGAAGAAATTATAATTTTTGTGGTGAATAACTTCCGGTAATTTGCAAGCTTTCACGACAACTACAAGAGTTAGGCGACATTCTTGCGATGTTCTCAAAGCAAACGAATCAAGATGCCGTGAATTTGTTTGCTATACGTAACTTAATTTATTCATCGATTCCTTTTAGTAAATTGAAGGATACAACTGGCCTCAGTTTAATAGAAGTTCATTCATATTATAGTAGCAGTTACCTCACCCTGTTCGCCTTACTAGCTGTTGCAATCAGGTTATTATTATTATTTCTTTAAATACTTTGTGCAACAAAGCATCGTACGGTAAGCAATACAGTGAAGTAATTCGACGTTGCCGAAAGTGGAGCAGCAACGAACTGTTCGCTAACTGAGAGATGGTGTTTACACGATTCTGCAGCGAACGCCCCAAATTCTCATGTTTGGTCATTCACGAGTCTCATACCCATTTCTCAGCCGTTCCATCTAATGAAGTGCTACTACCTCCAACACAGTTTAGTGTTTTATTTAGCGCATGCGTGAACACTCCGGACAGGCCGCCATTGGAATATGAACCTGGCAACGTTTAACGTTAGAACGTTATGTAGTGAGGCGACTCTAGCAGTGCTATTGGAGGAAAAAGAGGGCAGTAAATGGGATACAATAGGGCTCAGTGAAGTTAGGAGGCCAAAAGAAGCATCTACAGTGCTAAAAAGCGGGCACGTCCTGTGCTACCGGAACTTAGCGGAGAGACGAGAACTAGGAGTCGGATTCCTGATTAATAAGGACATAGCTGGTAACATACAGGAATTCTATAGCATTAACGAGAGGGTGGCAGGTCTTGTTGTTAAACTTAATAAGAGGTACAAAATGAAGGTTGTACAGGTCTACGCCCCTACATCCAGTCATGATGACCAGGACGTCGAAAGCTTCTATGAAGACGTGGAATCGGCGATGGGTATACTCAAAACAAAATACACTATACTGATGGGCGACTTCAATGCCAAGGTAGGCAAGAAGCAGGCTGGAGACAAGACAGTGGGGGAATATGGCATAGGCACTAGAAATAGCAGGGGGGAGTTATTACTAGAGTTTCCGGAACAGAATAATATGCGGATAATCAATACCTTCTTCTGCAGGCGGGATAGCCGAAAGTGGACGTGGAGGAGCCCGAACGGCGAGACTAGAAATGAACTAGACCTCATACTCTGCGCTAACCCTGGCATCATACAAGATGTGGACGTGCTCAGCAAGGTGCGCTGCAGTGACCATAGGATGGTAAGAACTCGAATTAGCCTAGACCTGAGAAGGGAACGGAGGAAACTGATACATAAGAAGCCGATCAATGAGTTAGCGGCAAGAAAAAAAATAGAGGAATTCCAGATTAACCTACAGAACAGGTATTCGGCTTTAACTCAGGAAGAGGACCTTATTGTTGAAGCAATGAACGACGATCTTGTGGGCATCATTAAGGAGTATGAAATAGAAGTCGGTGGTAACTCCGTTAGACAGAATACCAGTAAGCTATCGCAGGAGACGAAAGATGTGATCAAGAAACGCCAATGTATGAAAGCCTCTAACCCTACAGCTAGAATAGAACTGGCAAAACTTTCGAAGTTAATCAACAAGCGTAAGACAGCTGACATAAGGAAGTATATAATATGGATAGAATTGAACATGCTCTCAGGAACGGAGGAAACCTAAAAGCAGTGAAGAAGAAACTAGGAATTGGCAAGAATCAGATGTATGCGTTAAGAGACAAAGCCGGCAATATCATTACTAATATGGAAGAGATAGTTCAAGTGGCTGAGGAGTTCTATAGAGATTTATACAGTACCAGTGGCACCCACGACGATAATGGAAGAGAGAATAGTCTAGAGGAATTTGAAATCCCACAGGCAACGCCGGAAGAAGTAAAGATAGCCTTGGGAGCTATGAAAAGGGGGAAGGCAGCTGGTGAGGATCAGGTAACAGCAGATTTGTTAAAGGACGGTGGGCAGATTGTTCTAGACAAACTGGCCACCCTGTATACGCAATGCCTCATGACTTCGAGCGTACCGCAATCTTGGAAGAACGCTAACATAATCCTAATCCATAAGAAAGGGGACGCCAAAGACTTGAAAAATTATAGACCGATCAGTTTACTGTCCGTTGCCTAGAAAGTATTTACTAAGGTAATTGCAAATAGACTCAGGAACACCTTAGACTTCCGTCAACCAAAGGACCAGGCAGAATTCCGTAAAGGCTACTCAACAATACACTATATTCACACTATCAATCAGGTGATAGAAAAATGTGCGGAATATAACCAACCTTTATATATAGCTTTCATTGATTACGAGAAAGCGTTTGATTCAGTCGAAACCTCAGCAGTCATGAAGGCATTACGGAATGAGGGTGTAGACGAGCCGTACGTAAAAATAATGAAAGATATCTATAGCGGCTCCACAGCCACCGTAGTCCTCCATAAAGAAAGCAACAAAATCCCAATAAAGAAAGGCGTCAGGCAGGCAGATACCATCTCTTCAATGCTATTCACAGCGTGTTTACAGGAGGTATTCAGAGACCTGGATTGGGAAAAATTGGGAATAAGAGTTAATAGAGAATACCTTAGTAACTTGCGATTCGCTGATGATATTGCCTTGCTTAGTAAATCAGGGGACCAACTGCAATGAATGCTCACTGACCTGGAGAGGCAAAGCCGAAGGGTGGGTCTAAAAATTAATCTGCAGAAAACTAATGTTTAACAGTCTCGGAAGAGAACAGCGGTTTACAATATGTAGTGAGGCACTGGAAGTGGTAAGGGAATACATCTACTTAGGACTGGTAGTGACTGCGGATCCGGATCATGAGACTGAAATAATCAGAAGAATAAGAATGAGCTGGGGTGCGTTTGGAAGGCATTCTCAGATCATGAACAGCAGGTTGCCGTTATCCCTCAAGAAAAAAGTTTATAACAGCTGTGTCTTACCAGTACTCGCGTACGGGGCAGAAACCTGGAGGCTTACGAAAAGGGTTCTAATTAAATTGAGGACGACCCAACGAGCTATGGAAAGACGAATGATAGGTGTAACGTTAAGGGATAAGAAAGGAGCAGATTGGGGGAGGGAACAAACGCAAGTTAATGATATCTTAGCTGAAATCAAGAAAAAGAGATGGGCATGGGCAGGACACGTAATGAGGATCGAGGGAAGATAACTGATGGTCAATAAGAGTTACGGAATGGATTCCAAGGGAAGGGATGCGTAGCAGAGGGCGGCAGAAAGTTAGTTGGGCGGATGAGATTAAGAAGTCTGCACGGACAACATGGCCACAATTAGTACATGACCGGGGTAGTTGGAGAAGCATGGGAGAGGCCTTTGCCCTGCAGTGGGCATAACCAGGCTGATGATGATGATGATGAACACTCCAAAGCATTCCATGACCTTGCAGCGAAGTATCTAGTAGTAGTAGCAGCAACAACGAACAAACATCATCACGGTCGATCGTGTTCGTTCTTGAATAATATAGCTGCTTCTGCGTGCGAAAATGAAGTCACCGGCGTTGAGTTTCACGCTCGACGACCGTATATGCCCCGTAACGGCCGTCTACTATAGGCCGCCGCGTGAAATATACTATAGTACTATGGGCTCTCGCAGCACGACCTCTTGCAAGCAGTATAGTCATAAAGACAGAACGCGCCTCTATCTACTACCTCGCAAAGCTATACACTGCTGCTGAACCCGATTCATCAGGGACCTTCTGGTACGGGGCACCCGGCCTAAATAGGGCTATCGTCTGCCAAAGTTTTTGTCGTCTGCCACCGAAGGTCCATGAATTGGCGAAGAGGGTGCTCATATTGCGCATGTGCGTCGGCACACATTCGCGAGAAAAAAGAGAAAATGGAACTGTAAAATGCAAAGACGCGCACAAACTCGCCTATGAAGCGCCAGTCTGACGACGTGACGTAATAATGGTAGGCGAAGCTCCTATAGCTGGGCCTGTCCGGGGTTGTACATAATTCAGGCCTCCCAGGTTTCGAGCTGTCTGCTCCGCGCTCGGCCGTCTCTACCTTTTACACAAATTGCGACACGCTCTCCTGCAACCTCCTCTCACTATACGAAGTGCACTGCCCTCGCTTCTCGGCTTACCGAGACGGGAAGCTAAACATAGCCATGCGACAGTGCTTAGCACGAGGAACAGTTAAGTAGTTAAAAAGGATAAGGCACATCAATGACTTGAATAGTTTGTTAAAAAGGCACGTTACTTTTGGGAGAATCTGATACACATGGATCTTTTGACATGTTCTTCCGAGATATCTTGTACTCTTTGTAACACAAATGTAATATTTAAACAAGAGAGATATGAAGATGAAGACTTGAAGATGGAGGCTTGAAGTGATTCACAGTAGCAGAACAAGAAATGTCGCTGAAGCCAACATTTCGACGAGGGGACAAGGACACGAAGACAGGTTCCCTTGTCGAAACGTTGGCTTCAGCGACATTCCCTGTTCTACGCATTCAGTCTCTGTGACAGGCATGAGGCTGCGGCCACGATAACGATGTTGACAATATGTGCAAGTTTGGATGCTTCGACGCCAGTTCCGAGTTGAATTTTCCGCTTATTAAGTTTATGTACAAGTTCGAACGTCTGAATTGCATTTGGCAAGAGTTGTGTGGGATTCTCCCAACGTGATGTGTGGGGACTGTGCCAAATAACTATTGAGCGGGCTTCCGGTGCCGAAGCCCGTGGTGGCTCTACAGTAATCGAACAAGCGGTGTCTCTGACGCCAACGTCTCGACAAGTGGACTATTCGGGCTTTGTGACTTCTCTGTTTGTGAGTTGCGTTGTAGTGTCGGCACTGCATGGATGAAGGAAAAATGGGGAGAGAGTTGTGCAACGCGATTGAAGCCAATCGTGTCGGCCCAACACGTGGTCGTCACGTCAGAGCGCGCGGTAGGTTTTAGTGATCCTACTCTGCAAGCAAAGCTATGACAGAGCTACAGTGTAACAGGGCAGCCGAACAAGTGCGTATTAATAAAAAACTACTGGGAACCACACATACCCGGGCCGATACGCTGAGTCTCAGAGGACACGTGTTGGGCCGATACTGCGAGGGAAAAAGCGAAGGGAATGGTTCGAAGGGGTTTTTTTCCCTTTTTTTTTTTGGCCAAGGCTGGCTGCGTGACGCGATACCTGTGGTTTGTTGTTTCTTTCCTCCGTCCTGTAGTGGCAGTTATTTCCAACCTGTTTTCTCCTTCATTTTTCTTTCTTTCCTGGGTAGCAGGGGTGTTCGAATAGTCAAATTTCCGAACTGAATCGAATAATCAGAATATTCGAGAAAAAGACGACTTTTAACATCTAATCTAATATTTTGTTACTTCTGAACAACGTGCACTATCAAGCTCGTGCGGAGTCCGTTTGCTCAGTGCAGAGTATTATTTCTAGTGCATGCATGTAATGCCATTCGCAGCTATTCGTCTGATCCTGTGAAGACCTTGTCAATGAGAAACAAGTGCGTCTACTCATCTGGTGTACCGTGTCTACGACAGCATAATGAAACAACGGAACAGACTGTCACTATAGGAGGAGGGGAAGGTATTCTGTAAGCGTCCACTAAGGGGACTGTCCGTTTCAGCGCGCACTGATTGAATAGAGCTCGAAGCCGGCAGCTACATGGCCGGCGCAGAGCGCCATCGCCGGCTTTCGAGCTCCGTCCACTCATCGCACGCTGAAATGGACAGCTTACTTAGTGGACGCTTACAGAATACCTCCTCTGGATCCACGCAATATTTTACGTGTGTTCGCTGAACAAGATAAGTTTGATATTGTAAGAGTTGTCGGACGATCTCACCGCTGGCATACAGCTGTAGGAGTGGTCGGACGATTTCGCCGCTGCCACCATTTGTAAAGGTTGAAGGTCGTAGAGAGGAACTTGGGAGGAACTAGGTGAACAGGGTGTATTTAGAGTATTTTCATTTTAAACAATACATACATCGACAGTCTAGCGTGGCTCCCAAACGGAGCGCGCTAGATATATACAGCGAACGAGCACACAGCTCACGAGCACGACGAGCACACTCTAGTAGCCGACGACAGCTGCTTATAAAGACTCCATTGGTCCCTAGGTCCCTAGGTGAGGGAAACGGCTGTCCAATCGCACTGCCCATAGACGTTGGGGCGTAGTCGACACGACTTGGAGGAGGAGTGCTCGCACACTTGGAGGAGGAAGGCTCATGCACTTTGGATTCCCAGAGCCCGTGTTGAGCGCGTCCCCGTAGTCAGATGGTCACGCCCGACCCCAGCCGGCGCCTCTAAATTCCAGAGCGGACCTCGCACAGTGGCCTCCACCGCTGTCCATTGTCTGGCGTCTTCAAAGGCCCGTGAGAAGGCACCGCAAGGCATCTCCTTCCAGGAAATCCCCCTGCTTCAGTCGAACCGTGAAGGCGTTGGCGATTTCACTGACAATAGTTGGTCCGCCGATCGCGTTTAGTCATAGCGGTGCCGAGAGGTTGTTGACGTGCCACCTCGTGGTCCCTACGAAACGAGTCTCCGCGTTGGGTGTTGAAAGCTTCCATGGTATTTTCGGGGAAGCTCGCACAACACCTCCTACACAAGAAGGCCGGAGTGCTCGGCGAGTGACGTCACGGAGAAGAGGCCGGGGGCGCGCGCTTGGGGATACAGGTTGAATGAAGGGATCGCGGCTTGGTTCACCTAGCAGCAGTATGCTTCCATTGACTACTCCACACTTTTTCTTCAGTCGAAACTGCGGAATGAGCAGCAGACACCTTACAAAGCATTTATTTAGAGGTACAGATACAAAACAGCTTTGTAAAGCTTGTGCAGGTATTGATACCAGCATCTTGTTCTAGCGCTGCGCTTTGTCGTCTTTATAATGTAAGTTTTATGTGAATTTTTGTTATTATTATTATTATTATTATTATTATTATTATTATTATTATTATTATTATTATTATTATTATTATTATTATTATTATTATTATTATTATTATTATACTTCATACTTCGTACCTATTACTTCAAATAAATTGAATCCATAAAAATGTTTCCCTCTGATGAATGTAACGCACTCGATTAGCTTCACAATTGTGTATGAACAATATTATTGGGACACCTGCACTTATTCCAATCTAGATTATGCTTAAACGAATAATTTCGCTTTCGACGCCCTAATTATCGCAGTCCACTAACTTACAACTCAAATAAGTTTAGAAATGGGATATAAAACATTCGTACAGCTACTTACAAGGAAACAGCTGCCTTATTGCGCATAGTTTCAGCTTTTCTCTTCCTTGGCTTAGCATTGGCATTCAATTTTGTCATTCATCTTGAAGCAATACTGCTTCAATAAAATATTCGTGCTACACTACAAAAGGTGCCTTAACACAAATTCACATTTGTGTCCATCCTCCCAGGCGTCAAACTCTGAGTAATCATCACTTTCTGTAATGGCACTTTCTGTAATTGAGCAATTAACCTTTCCGTATTTTTCAAAAGTAACTATATTTAAAGAAGTTCTCAACATCTTACCCCTGAGTGCGGTAATACAATGAAGTCTGCACGTGGTAGCGCCCTAATCCAGGCACTCTGGGCTTCTTCATCTTGCGGAAACTTGAAGACATGATTTTTCTGCCCCGATTTGTGCATGTAATTGCTCCAGCAATTGGGAACGCAGCACTTATTAGGCATATCTTGGCAAGCCACTCCACATTCCGGGGCAATGAAGACTCGTGGTACGCACAATCGCAAATGGATGAAGTTGAGAGTATGACGGAAGCCCGTCTGGTCGGGATGATGCATACTTAAAAGGAAGAGGTCTGGACACCGACCAGAAATGGTTTAAAATAGTTATTTACGTTTCGGCTCCCCCACAGGAGCCTTGTTCACAATGAAACAAGCGGCAGAGCTGGCGCCCCTTTTTATGTGCGTCTCAAAACATGATTAAGGCATCTGGCATATACGGGTGGCAGATTGCCTTCGTTGCGATTAAGAGTGTGCGCCGTGGTTTGGATGATTAGGGACTCAAGATAAAGACGCGAAGAATGATTTCGTTCCTTGGCAATCACGCGAGATTTCTCCCAGTTAATTTTATGTGATGTGGCTGCGCAGTGTTCGGCCAAGGCATTCGATGCAACGTGTCGTTTCTGGACGTCATTCATGTGTTGCTTAAGTCTTGTTTTGAAGTTGCCGGTTTCACCGACGTAGACATACCGACAGTCCGCACACGGAATGACATACACCACGCCTGGGAACTTGTCCTTTTCCAAAGGGTCCTTCACATGCACGAGCTCGTGTCTAAGTTTCCAGGAGGGAACGTGCGCAGCCTGCACGTCATATGACCGCAGGACGCGTGCAAGAGAGACTCGGCTCTGTTTCTGGCCGGGCATTTGCGTTTTGCGCAGCAAAGCCGTAGCGCCGTCTGCAGGCGCCGTTTTACTCACCGACGGCGCAACGTCACTATGAGACCATGGCGTCACCACTACGCGATCGGATGGCGGGCGATTTGAACTGCGCTAAAGGTACGCGGACGCTTCAGAACGCATTTTCTCTTACAATAATCCTCTTCTTCGCATCATACAAGTGTTTCGAGGTTTGTGGGATGGTATCTCAAAAGTCCACGTTTATTTAATATTAACTTTTGGTGTCCCTTTAAACATAAGGTCAGAGGAGAGGAGGAAACTCGACTCGCTCATTCGACGGTGCATAAATAGTGCCTTAGGCTTACCACTTAGCACCTCCACAGAGAAGCTCCTCTCTATGGGAGTGCACAATACCTGGAACGAGATAGCGGAGGCTGTCAGAATTTCGCAGCTCGAAAGATTAAGCTGAACGACCACAGGCAGAGCTATCCTCGAAATGGTAAGCCTGCAAACAGATATAGGGGACTACTAGGCATGACAAACATCCCGCTGGACTGCCGAGAAAATCTCATCGTTCCCTCCCTCCCTCGTAACATGCATCCCATATTCAACACGGAGAGGGGGGGAAAGAGAGCAGAAGCACTGATCAAACGCTTCGATTAGAGGGACAGCAAGTCGGTTGCGTACGTGGACGCGGCAAGGGGCAAGTCGGGTGCGGCGGTCGACGGCCGAGGTGCCCCGTATCGGCCGCCGCCATTAAAAGCCGCAACTCGGAAACGACTGAAGAAGTTGCGATAGCGCTCGCTTGCGTGGGAACGGAAGCACATTTCATAATTAGCGATAGAACAACGGCCATCTGGAATTTTAGAAAGGGTAGGACCTCGCCGGAAGCGGCAAGGGTACGTTCTGGCGACGGCTAAACAGAAAAATAGCCTAATTTGGACCTCCGCACAAACGTCCGTTCCTGGCAATGAAGCGGCACACGAGTTAGCCCGAGCTCTCTACTTCCGGGTGGCTGTGGAACCGCCCGACTACCGGAACATGGACGAGCGTCTGCAATATTATACGGAGATTGTCGAAAATTATCGGCTACGCAGGAGAGTGGTGCCACCGCCGGATATAAGTCTAAACAATAGAGAGCCAGTCACATGACGGCCCCTGCAAGCTGGGAACTTCGTAAACCCGGTCTGGGCATACCATGTTATACATGATAGAGATGATGATGATGAAAACGGTTTATTTAAAGGAAAAGGGGAGAGGAGTTAGGAGAAGGGTGGTCGGATTCTTATTCCGGAATTCCGTTGGTTAAACCACCGCCCTAGCTCTTTCCACGAGGACTCGCTGGTCCTTGAGGGTTGAGCTGGACAGGGCTGCCTCCCATCCTTCCCACGTTGGCTGTTATATAGTTTCTAAGGCACTATTAGCCAGGCAGGCCCATGCCATATGGTACAAATCTGCGTTCTGCCCGCAGAATTTACACTCGACCGAAAAGGATTGTGGCTCAATAGCATTTAGCTTGACTGGGTTATTAAATGACATGGTTTGTAATCTTCGTAAATGACATTCTTCTGATTTATCTAATCCCTTAGTCGGGCCCGGGTATTCTCGTGGCGATAAGCGCAAGTGCTGTAATACGTCTGCATAAGTTATTCCCAGTGCATGGTTCCCAGTGCATAAGTTCCCAGTGCATGGCACTGGAAAGTCCGAGTCTTCGAGAAGGAAGGAGGAGGCACTTCGGGGGAGAAAAGCTCGGGCGGCAGCGTGTGCACACTCATTTCCCTCTACACCCTCATGACCTGGCACCCAGATCAGCTCTTTGTGCGAAGCGAAGACCCCAGATTGTTTGAGGATCCTGCAAGCTAGCGATGCAATTTGGCCCCGCGTTTAATTTCTATATGCAGTTTGCGAGTCTGCAATGATGTATTCGGAACTAGGATGCGAAGCCGCCATGGCGATCGCCACCTCTTCCAATTCTGCAATTTCCCGTGCCGAAAAGAAAGTCCATTGACCGACTGCCTTTGATGCACCACCGATATTTTGGAGGCACATTATAATTAGTTCAGAATAACGCTGCTCGTTTTATTTTTTCGAATTAGAACGGCCAGCGAACAGCCATGAGAACTAGCCTTTCTCTTCCATCTCTTGCAGCTCAACGTAATGTTTCCCGTTTACCATTATTTCACAAATGTTTCACCATACAACACTGCATTATGTATTCATTCGTACTCCGCGCTACGTATCCCGTCGCATCGATCATTCTTACAAGGTTCACGTTCCTTCTTGCAATTCAAATACATTTTTCCACTCATTCGTGCCTCGGACGTCACTAGACTGGAACCGCCTTCCCGCAAACATTGTATCTATCAGCGATAACTTTTTGTTTCGTGATGCGTGTTTCGAGACTAGCGTGTTCTGGTCTACAGACGAGGCAACCTAAAGTTTGCCCGCGCGGCACCAGCGCCGAATGCTCCCCTAGCGGACCGATGGAAGTTTCGAGGGTCGTCGCTGCGCTAGCGCGCGCCCGTGTTCTGTACGGCGGGAGCGCTCGTGCGCGTGGTTTTTGCGATGCCGAGTGCGACCTCATCAGCCAGGAAAGGTGGCACGCAATACTGATGTGTTGTTGATTGCCACAGCAGCCTCGAAAACACGAAAGGTCGTACGCCACCCGTGAAGTTCTACAGATTTCCTGGGAAGTGGTGCGAGAAGGACAGACGACAAGCATGGATAACTGCAGTGCGCCGTGTCAAGTAAGTCTCATACTTTCGTATTCGCGTGTAATATCTTGAAAGCGGAATAGTCATATGCCTGTTTTTAGTGCACGGCCGTTTGTTTAGTCGTGTCGCGTTGTTGAATTCTGGTGGCATCCGCCGTTTGTTAGCGGTAAATGCATGCGTGTTGCGCCGCTAAGCTCTACGACGCGTGCTCGATTCCCAGCCACGGCGGCCGCATTTCGATAGGGGCAAAATGCAAGAACACCCTTGTTACCGCGTGCTTTGATTTTTGTGCACGTTAAAGAACCCCCAGAGGTTAAATATATTCCTGAGACTCCCCATTACTTCGGGCCTCATAATGATTTTGTGGTTTTTGCATGGTTTTGGCACTTAGAAACCCCTAATTTATTTGATTGCACTGTGCCTTCCCTCGCGATCGACATGGACGAGCTCAAGAGAATTATTTCCCTTTTCCAAACGCTGCAACTGAAATAACTAGTTGTGCAGGTAACGAAAGGGGCCGCGCGCTACTTTTCTGTGGTAGCAGACCGTATTTAATGCAAGCCGCGGTCGTCGCGTGCGTCGGGAAGCGGCAGATCGGAAAGCAGCCGCTCGAGACGTGCGCGTTATATTTGTTGTTTGCCCATGATTTCTAAGTATCTAAGTGTGCAAGTATCATAACTTGTAGTGGTGCCACTCTTGTAGAATAATATATGCACACAATCCCAGGAACGTTCCCTTTGCAAACATATTATTGGGAGTAATTTAATCCCCACAACAAATAGGCACACATACTGGTTCATTCATATGCGATGCAGATGGAAGCGGCGCCAAACAGACCAATGGCAATCACAACAGTCTTCTCAGCAGTCAGCACCACCGGGACATGTGCTTTCCTAGTGCAGCGACGCAGCTCTTGAGCAGCACCAAGACACGTGTGAAACAGACTCCAGAACATGCCTTTGTGAAGTGACGGAACCGTCAAGAAGCAGCCCAATGGATCTGCAGTCATCGAGTAGTATGACAACAGAAGTTCCTGCTGCCAGTCTGACTTATGTTGTAATTGAAATAAAAGTGGCTAAATTTCTGAACATGGTGCGTACCTCTAAATCGACGTCGTCTACGATCTTGTCGGACACCTGTGACACGCACTTGGCTTTCACTCTCACATCACCGTCCACAATTTGTTCAATGCCGTACACGTTCCGAAGCAGACGCTCCCCTATCGTGAGGTTGCCGCCGCGAAAAAAAGCTGACGGCGTCGGCAACCTTCTTGAAACCGCACGGCAATCTTTGCATCGCTGTTGCGCAAGCAGGCGATCTGCCGCCGAGGAAAACGGAGCGCCGTGAGAACGAGCAGCGAAGAAAAGCGCCGACGGCACAATATAAACAAAGCGGAGCCTGCGCCACGACGCGACCGCGCTGCTTGGCATTTCCACATTGGGGCGCTGTCAGGAGGCGCAGTAGCGCCGCCTGGCCATGGTTTTCTCGTCTATACCCCTCTCCTCCCCATCCCCCGGCGCGCGGTCTGATTGGTACGCTCCCATTCCGGCGGGGTCCTGAATAGATGGGTGGATGTTATAAGCGTCCCCTTTGGAACGGGGTGGTGGGTTGCGCCACCAAGCTCTTACTATTATACTGCGTAATGTCCTACATAGGCAAAAAAGAGAAGGAAACGAAGAAAAGAAACCCACGATGAATTCCGTATAACCAAATTTTCTGACCCCCTATTGTGAACTTTGTTTTTGTAAGACTCCGTTTCTTGTCGTTTCCCTGCTTTTCTTCCACCAATCTTCCAATCGCCTCGTACTAATCTCTATTGCGGATATGTTTACTTTTTCCCTGCTCTCGCTGAACCTTACGGCTTAAAGGAGGCCAGTGATGCCTAAATCGACCGCTGGGCAGATATCTTCACACTCTAATAAAACATTGTCCATCGTTTCCCAAGCTTTACCGCAGCAAGCACATGTTTATTCTTCCTTCTCATATCTCGCTTTATAGATGCGTGTTCCTCGCTCCTACCTTCGGCGCGCCTTCTGGCGGTGAGCTCCGGTACCTGCCCCCCTGCGTGACACCGGACGCCGGACGGCGAAGGCTCGACTAAGCTCCGCTGTTAAAAGAAAGAAAAAGGTGCCGGAGTTGGCTAGTCCTTATATCTAAATACGCTGGAATTAACGGATGGATGGATGGATGGATGGATGGATGGATGGATGGATGGATGGATGGATGGATAAACCTTTATTTGAAACAGTGACTTGTCACTCGAGGTGCGAGTTTCCCTTTTTCCAGGAACCCTCTGCCTGGACAGCCCGTCGGGCCCGGGTTATCAGTTCGCGTTGGTCGACCAGGTCCAGCTCGGAGATCGCAGCCGCCCACGTTTCAGTGAGTAGGTTTGGGTCTGCGTTTACTGCTCCTGGTTGTGTCGCTGTGAATGTGATGCTCGTTCCGGTATTCTTGGATTGCAGTAGAAAATGTGCCAGGGTGCCTGGCACACTGCAATGGGGACAAATGTGGCTTTATAGCGTCGGTTGGAAATGATGCAATGAGATGCCGTGGCTGAACGTATTGGTTTAGAGTCGCCTGTAGTCGGTGCCTTCGTTTAATGCTAGTTTTGGATGTGGGAGCGGGTACACTCTACTTCCAAGCCGATAGTGCTGTAGTAGGGTTTGGTAAGTTAGTGCTACTGTTTCTGTTTCCTTCGCTGGTGTGGATGGGCGCGACGTGTCTAGAATTTCGTGCTGGGAAGTCCGGTTGACGCTTGCGCGGGCCGCGTTCTGTGCCGCTTCATTCCTCTCGAATTCCTCGTGTCCCTGAACTCACGTGATACAGGTGCGGGAGGGAGGAGTGTCGCCGCGTTTTAGCATGTTGATCGCTTTGATGGTAATCGTGCCCTTCATGTAATTGGGTGCCGCTGTTTGAAAGTCGGTGAAGACCACTATGGCATCCCTGCTCGTCTGTGTGGCGAGTGCTATAGCAGCCTCCTCAGCTGCGTTCGCACGTTTGGCGAGAAATGTCGCCAACGCAAGTGTCGCTCCCTTGCAATGTGTGACGCTGATGGCGCAGGCGTTTCGGCCCGGATGCGTGGCTGCGTCCACGTAGCGCGCGTGCAGGTCATTAGAGCGGTTATGTCTGATGGTGTTATGTCTAATGGCGAGCCGTCTGCCTCAGTGGTGTTCAGGATGCATGTTCCAAGGGATCCGGCTAACTTGTAGATATTCTCGGAGCTTCCACTGGATCTTGCCCGTACGTTCGCCATCGAGTTCTAGGTTGGGTGTGTGTCCTGTACGTCGGACGACTGCCCGGCCTGCGGTTGTGAGCTTGAGTCTTTGGTTGATGAGGTGTGCTTCCTCAAGTTCTTCCCAGGAGTTGTGAACTCCCATGCGAAGCAGTCGGTCAGTGGAGGCGGTTGGTGGCAATCCTAGGGCGAGCTTCGTGGCCTTTCGCATTGTGAGGTTTAGCTTGTGTTTCTCCGCTATCTTCAGGTTGAGGTAAGGAGTTCCGTACGCAATGCGGCTGTAAAGGAGGGCTTGTACCATTCGCAAGGTGTCGTGCTCTTTGAGGCCATTGCGGCGATTGGCCACCCGTCGTATGAGATGAGTAAGCTGTGTCACGGAGATCTGTAGCCCAGGGAGTGTGGCGAAGCCGGACCCGTCCTTGTGTGTATGGATTCCGAGAATTCGAAGCGAGTCGACCTTCGGTATTGGCACTCCCTGTAGAAGGGCTTGTGGTTCCGGTGCGTCGTGGCTTGGAGGTCTGCCCCGGGTGAGCGCCCCGAGCACTACCAGCTCGGATTTTTCCGGGGCACAGTGTAGCCCGCTGGTGTTGAGGTACCGTTCGATAATGTTGACCGCCTCCTCTGTTCGCCCGTGCACCCCTTCAGCAGTCTTCTATAGATGGTGTGTGAAATGCATGTGAATGTTGTGTGTCTCAGTATTTCTTTTCTTTCCAGTATAAGCAATGCTAACGACTCATAAAAAAAAACCTCTTCTAATAATTTACAACATTTATTACGGATAAACATCGTCACTTGCATGCAGAGGTCATAAATATATACAGGGTGCCCAAATTAACTATCATGCACATAGAATTACAAAAAAAAAAAGCAACTGTATTACTTGAAGAAACCCTGGTGCATATTTTTCCAGTACAGTGGAGTAGCCGACAGTAACTTTTTCATTACTGAGTAATAATTAGGTAATTGTAATTAATTATCTAACTCGAGACGTCCTATGCTAATTATGAAAGTGTCAATGAGGCATATGAAGGGACAGCCAAGGGACATCTAACTGCGGTACTTTCAGCGACGTACTAATTGCGTACTAACTTTTTTCCGACTGATACATAAACCCTGCGAAATATAGAGAATACCACGTAACTGCATGCGCTCCCATCCTTATAATAAAGCAGCGCCCTCGAACAGGCTCCCTCTGAGTTATCCAGAACGAAATAAAGGAAATAAAGAAAAACATCGTGATCGAGCTGGTGACTTATCTGCCACGCCCCGACCGAAGTAACATGTCGCGTTTGGTGTTAATTGAAAACAAGCTGTGACAGCTGTTGTCTTAGCGTAGATAAAGTGCACAGATGTCTTTTTTTTTTGCCGCAGGACCTATCGCCACAAAGGCGAGTTGACAACGCCAGTGCAAAGGTTTAAAGGTGCATTTTGTTTCGTCCTATTCGCCATGTGTTTCTCTAATGAGCAGAAGGTAAACGTGATCCTTGCCTTGGGATCTGCAAATAGCAACAAGAGGAAGGCCGCAAATATATATATATATATACCAATCATGGAAGTGTGGCGGTAGACCAAACGCATCGGCTATCATCACAAATTATTAAAACCTGAGAAAAACCGGCAGCTTCAAGAAGCAGTGGCGGAGGACTCCATCTTTGATTCACAGCCTACGCACGGATGTCCTAGCATTTATGGCCTCAAACCCTCATGCTACCGTGCGGTACATGGCCGCTGCAGGTAAGGATTTCCAAGTCATCAGTTTGGAGGATTCTAAATGTCAGCCTTTCACCTGTACCGCTTTAACCAACACCAATGCTTAGAACATAGGGACCTCGTCTAGATTTTTCGAATTGGGTCTTCACAAAAGCCAATGAGTCATCAGACTTTTGACCAACATCATGTGCACAGATGAAGCCAATTTTCGCAGAAACGTTTAGGTAAATTTGCATAACGCACACTACAAGAGGTACTCCAGTCCACACTGGGTAAAGTGCAATCGGCACCAGTACCAGTGGTCGCTCATTGGAGTTGAATGGAAAAACTTTAATAAAAGTCCAGCAGGACGCACGGCAGCGCGCAGTGGGCGTCTCCCACGCAGGGACCAACAGGGCATACCTGGCGGCCGCTGCGCGAGCCTGCTGGACTGCCAACATTGGTCGCTCATTGTGTGGTTCGGAATTTACGCCGGTGTTATGATCGGTCCCATCTTCTTCGATTGCACACTGAACTGGACAGCGCTACGTGAACGAAATCCTTGAAGGAGTGGTGGATGAGTTTCTCAGCGAAGTCCCGTTGTCACGTCTTCCCCTTCTGTGGTATCAGCAAGATGGGGCGCCAATACACAGCAGCAGCCGAGCACGAAACTGGCTGGACGCACTTTTCATGTGCAATAGATTGGAAGGCACGGGCCTGTAAATTGGCCGGCTAGGTCACCTGACCTCTCTCCGTTCGATTTCTTTGCTTGGGGTTATGTGAAAGGTCGTGCTTACATGATTGACACGGACTTCAGATTAGTTCAAGACAAGGATAACGGATGTATGCCGTAGAATTCCGGCGTTGGTCATCAAAAAAGCCACTGAAGATGTGATAAAGCGGACACAATACTGCATAGCTGCAAAAGGAGACCTATTCAAACACGTCCTCTAACCTGGTGTTCAACAGAGCTTACGAATTCATAGATAATGTTGGCACAGTGCAATCTGATGGTCTTTCTGTTTTTTTTCTCTCTTTTTTTGTGCAGACATCTGATTATTAATTCGGCTAATTGAGAAGTGGTATATTTACTTTCTTGAACGCAACGGTTTTGTCTATTCTCTACACGTTGGCCGCTTCCCGGCCTGTTTATTTCGCTTTTATTTTTGACACAAACATGTTTTCACAGCACGTAAACACTTTCATGAAAAATAAAACGGTCACTTTAATTTGGCTTCGGTCAGAACCAAGTTTCTGGCACGAAATATAGCTTCGCACGCACTCTTTCGATGCGTGCGTTGGCAGGAAAGCTGGGATTTTGAGGTCGCGTTATCAAGGGGCTTTTGTTATCAATGCGATCAGTCGGTCATGAAAGACGGATAATAAATAAGTGTGACGCAGAAACGAGTGGAAGGAATAGCTGCGAAGCCGTGAAACCTGCTGCTGGTGCTTCTTCCGTACGATTATCGAGGTGATGCGCTGTCCATTCGGGTTTGCGACAGGTAATGCATTTGCTTTCAATCAGTATGATGCGGGTAGGAGCGCACTCACGTGGCATTTTTCATACTTCGTGAGGTTTTTTTGCCAGTCGGAAAATATAGTACGGAATTAGTACGTCGCTTAAAATACCACCTTTAGATGTCATTTTGGGGTGTTTACAAATGCCTCATTGATACTTTGAAAATTAGGACAGTACTTTTCGAGTTACATAATTAATTGCAATCACTCAATTAAATCTCAATAACGAAATAATACTTGCGGCTACTCGACTGTACTGGAAAGAATATGCACTAGGCTTTCTTCGATTAATGCAACTGCTCTTTCTTTAAGTCTTGGTGCATGATAATTGGGGGACACTGTATAATTCACCCAGTAAGCGAAATGACGCCAAGCCGGATTCACTCGAAATCAGAATCAAATTCAGTCATGCGCAGGAGCGCTTATAGTCGGACTCACAGAAAAGAGAGAGAGAGAGAGACTAGTTACGCCGGAAAGGCGAAGCAGTATCCAATTATACGACAATTACACGAAGGAAGATTACACCACCGGAAGGACTCAGGCTGTGAAATTGAACTGTCTCCTACTATGAGGTCTTGCATATACTTATATAACGGCGTCACTTCAGTGCTCAATGCTTCGAGGTCACACGGAGTTTTTTGAAGTGCAACAAATATATATATACATGGGGTTCGGAAAGCAGGTCGCCTCCCCACCCCCGCAAAAATGAAAACTGTCCGCCTATGCATCAATGCATACTAACTCGCTATCTACCGCCATTTGAAGCTCGTTTGAACCATCGCTTTAAAACCAACGTTAGTTATACCGATTACAGTGGTCGTAGGTGGAAGTAGGACAAAACGATAGATGGAAGATTGAAATAAATAATTTCTAATATAAACGGCTGGGTAATATATCGTAGTGTGATCCACGTACAATAATAAGATGTATCAAAATTTTTTGAAATTGCTTTATGTTTTAAGCAGAAATATGAGTGCTACGTCCATCAAGATCGACAGTTTTACATTAGGTATATTGAAATGGCACTGTAATGGCACCCCTTGACCAAAAATATCAATTTCATTGTTTTCAGACGCTCTAGTAGTAATCTTTATTAACTATACATGTAGTATACTTAGGCGGAAAGTATCGCCTTTGCAGCGAAACTGCAGCCTCAATTTTTTCTTTCTTTCTATATTTTTTTTCTTTTTTTACTGTGAGTCCACGTATAAGCGCTGTTGTGCATTACTGCTATTCATTCTAATTTAGAATTAGTCTGACTTGACCTCGTTTCGTTTACTGCGTGAATTACATATTGTTACGGCGAAGGGAACGATGAAGTTGAATAGGACTAGACGAAGATGAAGTCTGGCAGTTGCCTGAACTTCTTTAAGAAAAAATCTAGAATCAAGATTTACACAGCTTAGTTTGAGCTTTTCAATTATAAATATCCTTTCTCTAGGAGCCTCCTCTCTTGGACAGTGCCACACGGATATTTGCTCAACCGTGGAGGATTTTATAGTTGCTACAAAGAGATTGTCTTGAATTCTTAAACATTTTATTTTTGTTCATTTCCTCCAGTTAGCTTTTGTTAGATATGGAGCTGTTTCCTGCGATTACTTCGAGTTCCCCAGACCACATCGGATTGCAGCACAGCTAATTGAGGAATGCAGAAGCAGGAAAGCGCATTCCAGAGGAGACACGTGCAAACAAGTTGGCGGCCCCCAGGTCGTGTGCCGCCGGGATTAGAAGGGGCCCTGGGACAATGGAGCTCAATCGTCCCCCTTCGGCTTTGAAGAAGGCATTTGCCACCGCTGCGCAGCCGTACCACCGGGAGCAGGTGGGCACTCGTGCAACGGAGCATGAGCGCCCCCCCCCCCCCCTCCTTCTCCTCCTCGAAAGAAGTGGATTGCAACTCTGCGAGGCAAGAGCGCAGTACCGGGAACAAGTGATCAAGAGTGGAGGACCAGGCGCTGACTCTCTTCGCCGGGTATGACGCCATCGCACGGGCGCCTGCCATTGGCGGAAAGTGGCGTCATCGGAGCGGACTCTCCTATTGGTCGAACATGACGTGACTTCCAGTGCTCGAAGGGTTTATAAGAAGCCTTCCAGAGAGACCTGAGCATTCTGGGACATGCCCTGATTCCCTGATTCACCTCTCTCGAACTTCTTGCCGCGGGCCGCAGCGTCCGAGTTGCTGCCGGCCCGTAATGACTGTACGACTGTTAATTGACGCTCACCTCCTTGTAAATAATGTAGAATAAATCCTCCCAAGTTTGGTCTTCATCCCGGAGTCCGTCCCTCAACCCCTACACTTTACCATTCTCAGTTTTTTAATAAAGATAGCCTAATTTCATCCAAATCTTGGCCAATCCCCCACAGTGGGTGTGCGCCATCGCATAAGGAATACCATACCATACCATACCATACCATACCATACCATACCATACCATACCATACCATGCCTGAACGCCATATACGCCAGTTGTAAATATACGTTATTTTACACTCGTGGGCCTGCTTTCTTCCTGCAACATTTTGGTGGAAGGTGCGGGGTACAATCACGGAACTTCGCAGCGGACGTCATCTACCTGCCGCCACAATGGCAAATCAACCGACACAAGCGACAACGCCTCAGCAGCCCGTGCCAACGGTCATCCTCACTCATCCGCGGGACTCGGGGACATTTTGTGGCACGGACAACGCCGACGTCGGGGACTGGCTTACGATGTACGAACGAGTGTGCGACAACAACAGGTGGGATCCAACAATGATGCTAGCAAACGTGATATTTTACCTAAGAGGAACTGCGAGGCAATGGTACGACACACATGAAGCTGACCTAACGAGCTGGGATGTCTGCAAAGAAAAAATGCGAGACCTGTTTGGCAGACCTGTCGGTCGTCAGCTGACGGCAAAAAAAGAACTTGCGTGTCGCGCTCAAACGTCCACAGAATCCTATGTCGTCTACATACAGGATGTGCTGGCCCTCTGTAGCAAGGCTGATAACAACATGACCGAGGCAGACAAGATTGGTTACATATTGAAAGGTATTGCAGACGATGCCTTCAATCTCCTGATGTGCAAGGATTGTGCCACTGTGGATGCAATTATAAAGGAGTGCCGGCGCTTCAAACAAGCGAAGGGCCGCCGCGTCGCTCCAAAATTTCGACCGATTGCCCAATACCGCTGCGACATCTTCTTGCGAATACCCGCCGCGCTTCGTTCAGCCCACAGGACCGGAAGAAATCACGCGCACCGTTCGCCGTGAGCTTGAGGCCATGGCTCCGGCTCCAGTTCGTTCTGACTGCCGGGAAAGCGTGCCCGCTATCTCCCTTATACAAGCGGTCGTTCGGGAGGAAATAGCAAGTTTGGGCATTCCATCTCTCAGCTCTGTCCGCCATACAAACACCTACCAGATTTCTCCGGCCGCTCGCTCCCAGACGCAAAGCTTTCCGCCCCCTCGTCGCAACCCAGCTGACTGGCGCACAGCGGATGATAAACCTATCTGTTTTAATTGTTCCGGTATTGGACACATCGCCCGTCATTGCCGCAACCATTGGTCGTCGCCTCCTCGGTGGTCGTCGCCGAGTCACTACCGCCAAGTACCAGACGATCGTACTTTCTCGCCCTATACGCCGACTAGGAACATCAACGCCGACAGTGCTCCACCAAGATCCAGCCGCTCCCCGCCTCCGCAAGGTCGTAGGTCCCGTTCGCCTCTCGTTCACCGCTCTTCGTCCCCTTCTGCAACCGGTTGCTTCGCTTCGGGAAACTAGGCGGTGCAGCTCCCGCAGGTGAAGCTGCAACTCCGACCCAGCCCACAAATCCTCTGTTGACCCTGACTACATGTGGAAACCTACTGGACATTGAAGTTGATGGCGTTCCTGCTAGATCTCTCGTTGACACAGAAGCGCAGCTTTCAATTATGAGCGCTGCTCTCCGCCGAAGGCTCAAAAAGGTTCTGACACCCGCCGTACCGTGCACTGTGCGAGTCGCCAATGGGAGTACTTCACCTGTCCTTGGAATGTGCACAGCGCGTGTGACCATTGGGGGCCATTATACCGTTGTTATATTTATCGTCCTTGAACACTGTCCACACGACCTAATTCTCGGCCTCGACTTCCTTTCGAAACACTGTGCCCAAATTGACTGCTCCGCAGGTGTTGTACAGTTGGATCTGCCGCTTCCTGCCGACGAAACAACTTGTGTTTCCCACCACTTATGTTCAGCTGAGTTTGCAAGGCTGTCTCCACAGGCGGCTACAAATGTCCTCCTGACGCCCTGTCCTCCCTTACCTGATGGCGAGTACGTCGTGTCGCCGCTTACTGACGTGGTTTTGTCGCGCAATATTGTCCTACCGAGCACCCTAATCCAGATCCGCGAAAACTGCGCTCGCGTGCCCATCCTCAATTGTGGATTTTCGCCGCATGTGCTGCCACACGGTATCGCCATAGCGCATATCACTCCTTTGGAAGAAGTTGAGATTTCTTCTTTGACCTCTGAATCCTTCGTAATTACCAACGGACCTTTGTCACCAACTCCTCCGCACTCGACGCCTGCGGGCGATGTTTCTAAGATGATCGCCCCTGACCTTCCTTCCGAGCAAACAACAGCTCTTCGTCACCTCCTGTCATCTTTTCGGGACATCTTTGATTTGGACGACCGTCCACTTGGCCAGACATCTGTTGTCACGCATCGCATCAACACTGGTGACGCCAGCCCCATTCATAGGCGGCCATATCGTGTCTCCGCAACAGAAAGGGCCATCATACAGAAAGAAGTAGACAGCATGATAGACAAGGACATCATTGAACCTTCCAGTAGCCCGTGGGCATCACCGGTTGTCTTAGTAAAGAAAAAAGACAACTCGTGGCGCTTCTGCGTTGACTACCGTGACCTCAACAGGATAACAAAGAAGATCCCCTGCCGCGCATTGATGATGCTCTTGACTGCCTTCACGGATCCCAATACTTTTCATCAATTGACCTCCGCTCCGGCTACCGGCAGATTAGCGTCGATGAGATGGACCGCGAGAAAACCGCCTTCGTCACACCGGATGGTCTGTACCAATTTAAAGTCATGCCGTTTGGATTATGCAATGCGCCAGCTATATACATTCGAGCGCATGATGGACTCTCTCTTGCGCGGCTTGAAGTGGTCTACATGCCTCTGTTACCTCGACGATGTGACTGTGTTTTCGCCGAACTTTGAGAGCCACCTGCGGCGCCTCACAACCATACTCTCCGTGTTTCGCAGGGCTGGCCTTCAGCTAAATTCCTCCAAGTGTCATTTCGGTCGCCGTGAAATTAACATGCTCGGCCATCTCGTAAACGCCGCCGGAATCCAACCTGATCCACAGAAAGTTCACGCCGTGCGAAATTTTCCTGTACCTTGTTCAACAAACGATGTCCGTAGTTTTCTGGGCTTATGCTCTTATTTCCGGCGATTTGTGAACAATTTTGCCGACATCGCTAACCCTCTCAGTGACCTTCTTAAGAAAGACGTCTCTTTCTCTTGGGGACATCTGCAGGAGAAAGCCTTTTCTACCCTGATTGAGCGACTTACAACTTCCCCAATTCTGTCCCACTTTGACCCTTCTGCGCCCATTGAAGTACGAACTGACGCGAGTGGTCATGACATCGGCGCTGTCCTCGCTCAGCGTCGACAGGGCCAAGACCGTGTCATCGCTTACGCTAGCCGCCTTCATTCCACGCCCGAGCGAAATTACTCCATTACTGAGAGAGAATGTCTCGCGCTCGTATGGGTGATCGCGAAATTCCGGCCGTACCTTTTGGGTCGGAGCTTCTGTGTCGTAACCGATCATCACGCCCTCTGCTGGCTCTCCTCTTTGAAGGACCCAACTGGACGACTTGCACGTTGGGCATTGCGTCTACAGGAATATACATTTTCTATTAGGTATAAGTCAGAGCGCCTGCATAAAGACGCTGACTGCCTGTCCCGCGATCCCGTGGATCAACCGGACGATACCGATGCAGACTCGGACATCAGTGTTCTGTCCATCTTTGTCTTCCTCCATATTGGCGACGAGCAGCGCAAAGATGTTGTTATTCGAACACTTATGGAACGCCTAAGCTCCTCGCCCAATGACCCGTCCCTCCGCATGTTCACCTTGCGCGATGGAACTTTATACCGTCGTAGCGTTCGTCCTGACGGCCCGGAGCTCCTCCTAGTCGTTCCCAAGCACCTTCGACTAGCCGTGCTTCAGCAACTTCACGACGCTCCTACTGCTGGCCATCTGGGCATCACTCGTACACGACCGCCTGCGGCGCCGCTTCTTCTGGCCCGGCATTTATCGCTCTGTGCGCCGTAATGTCGCTTAATTCTTGCCACCAGTGGCAGCGTCGGAAGACACCTGCTACGCCTCCCGCTGGTTTGCTTCAACCAATTGATATCCCCACAGAGCCTTTCTTTCGTGTGGGCCTAGACCTCCTTGGCCCCTTTCCAATTTCCATCAAAGGAATCAAATGGATTGCTGTAGCAACCGATTACGCCACGAGATATGCCATCGCACGAGCGCTACCAACCAGCTGCGCTACAGATGTCGCCGACTTCCTACTATACGACGTCATACTGCACCACGGCGCCCCTCGCCAGTTGCTGACGGATCGCGGGCGCTACTTTTTATCGAAGGTCGTCGATGACCTGCTCCGCTCCTGCTCTACAGAACACCAGATTGCTGCCGCGTACCACCCTCCAACGAACGGCCTCACCGAGCGACTCAACCGCACGCTAACTGAAATGCTGGCCATGTACGTTTCCGACGATCACCGTGACTGGGACGTCGCTTTACCATACATCACTTTCGCATCCCTAGCAAAAATTCTAATAGAAGTTTGTATTAGTCTAATACAGTTTTGTATTAGTTGTATAAGTTTTGTATTAGACCAATAGAAATTTCTATCAGTTGTACTGATTGACCTATAAGACCAATAGAGCCTATGTATTAGGCGTATTAGTCTTATACAAACAGTGTTGCATGTCTGCTAGTTTCATTATTAGACTGATACGTCCTATTGACTTTATACAGATTGTTGCTGGTCTGTTATGCAACATGCATTGTTGAATTTTGTTGCCCCTTTTTGCTGCTTGTTTAATGCGAGGGTGAAAGTTCATGAAAAATTAAGTCTGTATTGGGGACCATTTGCAGAGAGGTCTCTGATTATTCGCTGAATAATAAAGAACAAAATGTGCAGCACACAGCATTCGCACGTTTGTATTAGTTTCATCGCACTAAGCTTATCTCTCAGCGATATACACGAAAGCGATCGACGCGCGCCAACATGGTCTTGCTAATTTTGTTTCACTGGCGACGTCTCATAACTAGGCCTCTGTTGAGCCTCGTCGCGATGAGTCGTGAGGAAACAGCTATGTTTACAACGCAACAAATACTTCGCCACGAAAAAAAAAACACAACGAACAACCAGCCGTGACCTGCGAGGCAGAGTCGCGATGCCCGGTGGGTTTACGAACGATGGTGCAATCGCAGCAACCATAGTTGTTTGCCACTGAAGTTGCGTTAGTCCCGTATCTTCTGTTGAAGTGCGCATAAAGCAGTGTTAAACTTGTAACCTAAATTGATAACTTAATACCCCATATAAAAGGCCGTAATATTTTTTGACATCAATGAGCAGTATCGCAGAGAAGGGAACACGGCAGGCGGGAAGATCGCAAAAGTACGGCCGTAGTCAGCCGTAGTTGCGCACAGCACGTGTGCATTGGCGGCTACCATGTTGCAGTGTACTGTAGCCATGTCAAGGCGAGGTGTGCGCGATTTTTAGTGAATTAACGATGTGTTTTTAAGGAACCCGAAGTGCTGGCGTCTGCGCAATCTTATTCCTGCAATATAATACTTGGATATGGGTGTTGTGTGACTTCAAAACAACGGAAGGCAACTAGTTTTACCCCTGTGCTTCGTGGATCTATCAGCGTGCATCGATGTGATGTGTCTTCGCCGGCGCCGATTCCTTTCCATTTGGAGGTAACTATTGTACTTATTTATGCTTCTATAGTATAGTATAAAGTTGTTTCTTTTTATCCCAATGGTGGATGCACTTCAGTACAGTGTGATTGGGCCGATTGTTGTGCGCATAGCAGCAGTGACATGCATGTTTCCGACAATGCTGTGCAAGATTTCTGTCTAGAGTTGTTCTTTATCTGCCTACAGTTTCGATGTAACACACAGAACATTTTTGGTGCATTTTATGTGCTGTCTAATTGTTTTGTCATATCAGATGGCGTCATTTTTCTTTATGATAAACATATGGAACTAAGCATATCAAACTTTGCCCTAAAATTAGTTTGGAAATTACGGGGCCATATTATTCCAATTTAGAAGCAAATATTGCCTGCTTAAACATTTAGTGGTAGAACTAGCACCCCTGCTTTTAAATGTTTCTATATGTGTGTATGTTTCAACCCAGGTTTTTCTGACCACCCCAAAAGGACGTTCTCTGGTCGAAGTGGTGGAGTAAAAGCTCTGGCAATCAAAATTGCTGACCTGACGAAGATCTCGAAAGAGAAATCTGTAAAAATATTTGTGTGCTAATAAATGCTCCTAGCAATTATGCCTGTTTTTCATTCTGTAACTGGTGCATTGAGACCTTTTCTTTCACACCAATAGACCTATTAGACTAATACGCCGATGTACCTATTAGACTAATACGCCGATATACCTATTAGACTAATACACCAATAGACCTATTAGACTAATACACCAATAGACCTATCAGACTAATAAGCCAATAACCAATAGGTCTATTAGACTAATACACTAATAGACATAATAGACTGTATTAGTGTCAATAACCTCATAGGCTATTAGTTTTTGTATTAGAATTTTTGCTAGGGATACAACTCGTCCCGTCACGAGATTGCCGGATTTTCACCATTTTACCTTTTGTATGGCCGCGACCTCACCTTGCCCTTTGACACGTTGCTAACTTCCGCAGTACAATCACTCAGCACTGGTTACGCTCGCGATGCTATTGACTTAGCCGCCCAGGCCCGAGATGTCGCCCGTCATCGCCTCACAGTCTCGCAAGCTTCTCAAAAGCGACGCTACGACCTTCGGCACCGAGACTACCATTTTTCACCTGGTCCCCTTGTCCTTCTCTGGACGCCTTCACGTCGCGTCGGCTTGTCGGAAAAACTACTTTCCCGGTGTTCTGGTCCGTACCAGATCTTACGCCAACTGTCCGACGTGACATACGAGATCGCCCCAGTCGTCAGCCTTCAGTGCATCGCAATGTCACCAGCGATGTTGTTCACGTCGCCAGGATTAAGCCCTATGTCTCCCCATTAAGTGAGGCTCTATAATTTGCACTGGGACGGAGATACTCCACCGGGAGGGTGATGTTACGGTGAAGGGAACGATGAAGTTGAATTGGACTAGATGAAGACGAAGTCTGGCAGTTGCCTGAACGCCATATATACGCCAGTTGTAAATATACGTTATTTTACACTCGTGGGCCTGCTTTCTTCCTGCAACAATATATTTATGACCTCTGCGTGCAAGTGGCGATGTTTCCATCCCTAATAAATGTTGTAAATTATTAAAAGAGTTTCTTTTTTTCATGAGTCGTTAGCACTGCTAACTGGAAAAAGAAGAAATGCAGAGACATGTCATTCACGTGCATTTCACACTCCGTTGATAAAAGACTCTGCGGAAGGAGTCACTGATGTCTGCAGGTTTTTTTCAAGATCAAAAAGCACGCAAAGCAATTTGAAGCGAGGTGAACATACAGCAACATTCATTCTCTAGTTGGAAGGGGAAAGGGCGCCTAAGACGAGGACAAGCAAAGAAGACAACTCATTCTGTAAGCATGGGCTATTCGTACCATAAGAAATAATATAGTTGGGTACCTCCTTCTCTATAAAAAATACAATAAGCTTTGTCTGTGCGTGGTGTTTACAGTAAATAAAAAAATGTTGAAGTGAGAAAATACGGATGAGGTAGCCACGGCTGGTGCTTCTAATGCGCCTGTACTCCTATTGTCAGGTTTAGCAGAAATAAAGCGAAAGTATGAATTAAAAGCCGTGCATGTTCACGCCAATAATGATGCAGTGAGCTTTAGCCACAATAAAAATTTAACTGAAAAGGTGAAAAGGTGAACTAAAAAGAAGTGATGTGGGTGACATGGGTGACAGAACTCTGGTAGTGACACCCCGGGGGGGGGGGGGAGGGGGGAGGGGAAGCCCGCCCTCGCCCCTCGGATGGCCGAGGGGCGAGGGCGGAAAGCTTTGGAGGGGGCTCGGGCACCGGAGTCCCTCCGTAGTCGGCACCTATGCAGATATATACATATATTGGCAGCGGGGCCGCGCTGTTGTATACGCAGCGTTCTAAATATGCCAGAATAATTGCATTCTTGAGCTTGTAAATCAATCATCATTTCGTTCGGATAGATATAATCACGGTTCTAGCTTTTATTCACACGAATTACGAGAGCTTCCTTTTAGAGTAGTTTGCCGGATAAAGGTTCAAAGCAATATTTTTGGGCTATATCTACCGTGCTGAGTTATACTTTCATAAAGGCACACTTTCACTTGCTTCTGCGTTGTAGGAAGCCATGCACTCAAAGCAAAAACACGCAAAAGCTTTCTGTTGCAGAGATTGTGACGAATCAGTTGACGCGCCGCATTTGAAAGCGAAAACGGAACTTACCCCGGTCACGTGAGACAAGCCGCTGGCAAGTTGTGGCTGCTCGTGCACTCACGCACTTCGTACGTGGTGCGGCTTCGGTGGTGGGCCGCCGCTAGGTAAACAAATGGTTGGGCTCGCGGAATGGCCCAGAAGCTTTAAAATGATCGTCTAAGTTTGCAATCGTAGCTTTACAATGGACTCGGTACGTAGCGCCTTCTTTTTCGCAACATCTTTACGTGTAAGTGCATCTGAGCATTGTAAGGACTTGTACCGCCGATCAGTACACTGTCCGTGCGAGGCTGTCGCCGTGCAGAGCATGTGGATAATTTCAATTGAGAAGCCTCTCAAAGTGAATTCGACAATGTAGCGTCACTTTTTAATTATTGATGTATATCTACGAATTACTTTGAAATGCTACTACATAGCGTAGCATAGCATTGCAAAAACGTAGTTAACAGAGACAGCTGCCGACCGCCGGACACGAAGAAAAAGGTCATCTCCTCACAATAGGACTGCGTTGCGGAGGTTGTTGCACGTCTCCATCGCAAATTGGGTTCTGTTTGAGCGATTCACTGGCTGCTGAGTGATTAAAAAACACAACTCTTCGAATGAGTGTGCGCTTCTTAAGCATTTCCGAAAGAAAGTCGTTTCTTATCCCAATAGAAATGTTCTACACATGCATACATATATGTTGCTGCATAACCATGGCAGGTGTTTGCATGTAGTCATTACGCTACTAAGAACAGCGCCGTACTGCTCTTGTTTATCTTGCATGAGATTTCTTAATCTCATTCGCAGTTGTGCATTTTATTGTCTGTCCGTGTATCAGTTTAGTATTTAGAGATCACTGAACGTTTGCCAATTGCATCTCTTGGTTTTGCCCTGCTTATACACTGCTGAAAAGAACATGAGATATGTTTACATATAGTGGCTTTCATAACTGTGCTACATAGTATATGCATTTCACGTCATGTCACTGAATGCTACATTTCACATGCAGGCATCCAGAGTATCATCATGACTAATGTGAACTGCTGGCAACAAAGCCATGGCAACCATGTTCGACCACAATCGAAACTCGACGGGACTCAAATTTCCCAAGAAAGAATGGACGAGAGAGATCGATCGCAGCTGGGACCAAGCACTTCCGGTACCCAAGTGGGCCATACGCTGTGGACCCTGGCTAGTGGCGGGAGCTTCATTGGTTTGTTTTGGCCACAGCCTAGCTGGTGACTTTGTATTTGACGACACAGAGGCGGTGGTGCATAATGCGGACATACAGCCAGAAATTCCACTGCGGCGCATATTTGAAGATGACTTCTGGGGCACTGAGTTGCAGTCTGAGTCAAGCCATAAGTCATACAGGCCCCTTACCACACTAACTTTCAAGTAAGTTACCCTGTACTCTAAGAAAGGAAGATGTACCTAGAAGGCTGTCTGCGTTTTGTTTTGTATTTTGTTTTCTCATTGACTGTCTCATGAGGTTGTGTCATGCATTTTGCATGCTTTAGCATGCTTCGCTCTACTGGACCTTTCTTTATCAAAGGAATGAAACACGTAATGTACTGTGAAAAATACAAAAAAAGAAGGGTGGAAAGTAAGAAAGAAGAGAGCACAGACCATCAACTTTTATTGCAAGAAACATAAGGAAGCTAATATAAAGGCATACTTATCACATGTGCCACCTGGAAGTGCAACAAATGAAACAGTCATTCTGCCACCTCTGGAATATGAGGTGTGCACACTTTTCTTTAAATTGCAAAAAAGTATATGACAGGGAAAAACTAATGGCACAACCATTACAAAAAAAAAAGCAGTAAGCATGACATAAACTAACGAGAACAACCAACAATATCGGGTGGCTAAAAAGCCCTGACATTTTCTTCTTCAAAGCAGTGAGATGGACATTCAGCTTATCCAACAATTTATTTGACCTCTTAACTGGGATGACAAATAAAAAAAAAAAATCACGAGTGCGAAATTTTTTTATAGCTTTTTTTCTCAGATATATGGTACCGGAATGCCTATTGCATTATTACTGATCTTGTTGAACAAATATAGCGAACATGTTCATGTATTATTTATTTCTTAAGCTTACAAGAACCAACATATACACGTGTGCAAAAATTGTAGAAAGTTCACGGCGAGTGAACTTCTCATTGGCACCAGCAGATGCTCATTGTGATGACGAGTTGCCTGGTCATTGGCAGTTAAAGGGTTAAACACTGAGAACAACAAGGCAATGGTCAGAGATCGAAAAGCCCGCCCTTTGCCGTGGCGCAAGCCTTCAGATCGCTTTGGGTATGCTTCTACCATGGAATGGAGGTCTTGGTCATCAATTTCTTCATCCAACACCTTCGGAAGTGATATTCGAATCCTTCTGGGGAGTAGTGCAGGCCTTGCTCTCAAGCAGGAACAGCACAGGAAAGTTGAGTAAATTTAAGTCAGTTAAACAAGAAGGCTGCTCTTGTGAAGTGAAGTTTGCAGACTGTGTTGCATCCTTGTGGAACCACTTTAATACTGTGGGGAGGCAGAGAATCTTGCTGGAACCCCTACAGTCAACCGTTGAAGTGAGAGTGTCTCTAGGGAAATACCATGTAGTATTCCAGAATGTCATTCAGATAGTTTTGAACATTCACTTTCACTCCCTGGTAAGCGAAAATTAAGGGCATCTTGCAGTCAACATGACTGGCGCATGACTGAATCCACATGTTCCTCCCGATTAGCGTAGCAATCATATTCATTCATTCATTTCCTTGGCAAACAGAACCAGATTTCTGTCATTTTGGTGGCTGAAACTTCTTCATTGGTGAACGTTGCTCATCAGTGAACAGCACTGCACCATGTCATTCCTGAGGGAAACGCTTGGGAAGCGTAAAGTACTCTTGAGGGCAGTTTGAATTGATAAGGTCATCCAAAACACGTATGTTATGGAGTGCGCTCACACAAGCCCAGACAGTATTTTGGGATGTTTCTACTCTAAGAGTGACTCATGCTAAGCTCCTTCGCCAATTTCCTCAAGCTTCCTTTCATTTTTTTCTTGGTTCTCTGTCTGACAATCCTGAAGAATGATATGGATGAAGCAGCACACTTAAAACAGACACATTCAGACACACATGAAAGAGGACATACTCGGTGCTTATAAATGTCCTTTTTCATGCGTGCATGAATGTGTCTGTTCTAAGTGTGCTGGTTCATCGGTGTCATGGCTCACCAACTAGCCCATCAGTATCTATTAAGTGAAGAACTGTAGTGTAGTGGGCCAAGCCAAGACAACCCAGAAGCCAGCAGCGATCCAAGGCAAGAATAAGAGAATAAAGTCAGTGTCGTTTTGAAAATGATGGCGGTATCCGCAGCTTCCCTTCATCTGTAACATTAAACACAAAGTTAAACAAAACTGGTGACAAGATATGAAGACGGTGCGCTGCATCTGCAAGAAGAATCACTTTCAGCTGTGGTGAAGTGCTGCAACTAGTGAGCAAGCTTTGATGTGATAAAAGGACTTACAGCGCCCACATTTCAAGCAGCGAGGGAAACAAGATGGTGTTTGCTCCATCCTTGCCATTTTTCCCATTTTTTGAACATATTACGTATCCAGCAGCCATTGGTCACCAATGGCGACGGTGCATAAATAGGTTTGAAAACCTTCTGTTGGGACTTCAAATTTACAACGCTGTGCAAAAGAAGGCGCTTCTCCTCCACTACATCGGCGAAGAGATTTATGATGTCTATGGTTCACTGACGCTCGTACCAGCGACCCCAACAACCTCCAGCAGCAACGCCGGTCAAGGTGAATCCAGCCACACGAGTATGAGCAGGTCAAGAAATGCCTCCACAATCATTTCAGAGCAAAAGTGAACCATGAGTACGAGATCTTCAACTTATGAAGAGCGACTCAACAAGATAGCAAGACGATCAACATTTTCTATATGCACCTCTATCCCATGGCAAGGTACTGCTCATCTGATGTTGACAGTGAAATCAAGGTACAAATTGTGCTTGGTACCACGTCCACGAAACTTCAACAGTTTGCACTCCAAACCGATGCAACACTGGAACAACTCCTGACCCACGGGTGCACGTACGAGGTAAGATCGAGGCAGCAAGGAAAGAACTAACACCAAGGCACAGCACACAGATTAGTGAAGTAAAGCTCAGATGCAGATTCTGATGACTAGGCCTTTGCAATACAACACAGCAACGCCAAAGCCCCAAGAATGATGGCGTCCCTCAATGACGTCATTATTTAATTCATTGTGGATGCAGGAGCGACACTGAACATCATCAGCTGAGAGACATATGACACCCTGCCCAACAAACTAATCTTGAGTTCCCCAGGGCCCAAAGTATTTGCCTATGGTTAAAAAACTGAGCTCCCCTAGCTAGGGAAATTCTCTGCTGAGATATCATATAAAGGCACCAAGCTGCAAGATACCATGTTGGTCACAAGCATGTCGAGCGAGTCCCTGCAACATTTCAAACCAGCTGAAGCCCTCGAACTTGTAGCCCATGTGTATAACATCTCATCGCGCTAGAGCATTCAAGGTGACCATCCCAGGTTGTTTGAAGTACTACGGAAGCTCGAAGGAATTGAAGTGAAACTACACATTGAAAAGTCTGTTCTACCAGTAGCATCCAAGATCCAGTCACAAAAGAGGTTGAATGGCTCAAAGGATTCAATGTAATTGAGTAGGTAACTGGCCCAGCGCAGGAGTCTCTCCTATTGTGGTACCCAAACACCACTCTCCAGGCATGGTATGAATGTGTGTGGACATGCGTCGGGCCAATAAAGCCATAACAAGAGAGTGGCATACATCCCCAGTGTTTGAAGATCTTGTCACTAGCCTGACTTGTGCACCAATCTTCTCAAAGCTTGAACTAAGTGATGAGTGGCACCAACTGGTGCTGCCTGAAGAGTCGGGTTACATGACAACATTTACAATGCCCATGGAATTATACTGCTACGAGCGCTTGAACTTTGGAATAAATGTCATAACAGGGTTTTTCCTAAACACAGACAGGTTATAACAGGCATCCCAGGAGTCATCAACATTAGTGACGACATTCTTGTGTATGGCAAAACAGAACACAATGACTGCATGAAGATGGTGCTGCAGTGCCTTTATAGCACCTAGGTAGGACATTAGGCAGTATAACAGCAAGAGCTTGGTGGCACAACCCACCGCCCCGTTTCAAAGGGGCTGCTCATAACATCCATCCATCCATCCATCCATCCATCCATCCATCCATCCATCCATCCATCCATCCATCCATCCATCCATGCATCCATCCATCCATCCATCCGTCTGTCCGTCCGTCCGTCCGTCCGTCCATCCATCCAGCTGTGGACTAACACTCAACCCAATGAAATGTTGCTTCTCCCAACCCAAATGGATATTGACGTTGAAAGGAGGTGGACTGACGTACACCAAGCGGCTCCCAGCAAGCTAAAAGAAGCCCTGATAGGTAACCATGCTTTGGCCTACTTTTATAGCAAGAAGTCAACCCATCTCATTATTGACGAAGGCCTAGAAGGTCTAGGTGCCATGCTGGCTGGCACAGGTAGATGATAACATCAAAATTGTGACTTATGCAAGCTGCAGGCTAACTTATGCGGAGCACTACTCCAACATCGAAAAGTAAACCTTGGCTGTTGTGTGGGGAATTGAACACTTCAGCATTTACTTGTACAGAACTCACTTCATGCTCCACACTGATCACGAACCATTGATCAGTATCCTGTCCAATCCTTCTGTTCAATCCTCTGCTAGAATAGAGTGCCTGCATTTTAGGATCTAACTCTATAGCTTCTCCGTACAACAGACAATCCATCCGACTACGTGTCGAGTCATCCACTCAAATTTACTCAGAATCGGTACAGAACACACAAGGTGCCTGATGAATATGGGGTGCTCCTGTCCCAGGTAACAGTGCAAAAAGAGATAATGACACAAGAGGTAATCAAAACAGCCAACGGTGACACTACCTACTGTGAACTAAGAGAAGCCATCCAAGCTGTAGGTACTAGGTGGCATGCCCTGTGGCGTGATACAGCACTACAACTGTACAAAAATGTTGAACCAGAACCGACATCACCCGACAGTCTCATCCTTCGGGGCAGAAAACTTCTGCTACCAACCAGCTTACAACAATGTGCAGTAGAGTTTGTCCACAAGGGACACATGGGAATTGTAAAACCAAGCAACTGCTCCACACCTGTGTTTGGTTGCTCCACGTGGACAAATTAGTTGAGCAGTCAGTATGTGACTGCATCCCATGTCAGTCTTCAATGACAAGCTCTCAGCGGCATCCTGTGGTACCAGCTTCCCTTCTGAATGGACCTTAGGAAAATTTTAGCACCGATTTTGCTGGTCCACTTCCCAATGGCAAGTACCTACTCATACTCATTCATGATTATTCCCAGTTCCCCATAGAAGTTGTGCCATCATCAAATGCTGTTACAGACTGACATGCTTACAGGGACTGAACAGTGTTTATTGAAAGCATTTGTTTTTAGGCTCTTTTTGTGTCATGACATCGTTACTTGAGCATGCGCCGTTGAAATGACGCCGAAATGAAGCCGAAATGACACCACTTCGATGCTGAGAGTAGCTTGTCATGATCTGTAGATTGCTGATGCTGATATAGCAGTCTTCCTTCCCCTCAAGGTGCATAACAGTCCAGAAGTTGATGGGCTCTCACAGACCTGTGCAGTTGACTTTTGTTGAGTGGCTCACTTGTAGCCATGCTGATGACTTGCTTGCTGTACAAGCAAGGTCTTCTATTGGCCATTCGACGGCATGCTCACCGCCAACATCTTTGCTGTATTGTGGAACTGAGTTGTCTGATGCTTTCATATCTTCTGATGGTGTTTGTGCACCGAGGTCCATCTGGATCGCTGGCCTAACCAATGAACACTGAGACTCTAAGGTCTTTTGGTGCTTCAGCTAGTCCTCATGGCGGTGGTGATAATCCCCACTGGCTGACTCAACCTCAATCATCTGAGAGCCTGCCGTGGACTTCACCACACTGGGGCTCCAGCTGGCACCTTTTCCAAAGTTACTGAACCATACGGGCGTGTCAGGTTGATGGGAGGATGTCCGTCCGGAACCTGCGATAAGAGTTAGTCGGGACACGACATTATCCAAAAAAGTGCATGGCTGAAACCCCAGTAACATAGCCGCCGGTGTTTTCCCATTATTCAAGGGGGCACGCCAACAGCGCAAAAGAAACTGATCTAATCAGAATTGCAGTGTTCCCCATGAATTCTTGTGGGACCCATGCTTCAGCGTTCTAATGACCCTCTCTGCCAATCCATTTGATTATGGGTGATATGGTGCGGCGCGCAAGTGTTTGATGCCATTCTGCTTTATGAAAGACTGAAACTGTGGCCCATTGTCCGAGACGCGTTCGCAGCAGACCAAACCTGACGAACGTTGTCTGCAGTGCTTCCAACATCTTCACTGTGGTGGCAGTTTTCAATAGGCTTGCTTCAATCCATTTCATATGGAAGTAGACTGCCGCTAGCAGCATTTGGCCCTCAATAGGACCAATATAATCAATGCATGCTGCTGCATTCTATGCAAGTCGAGTAGGCCCTGGCCATGACCTCAATACCTCTATCGAGACCTGGGTACCAAACAGCGAGTGAGCAAGACTTTTCATAGCAGTGATACCCTGGTGCATGTCGTGTAGTATACACAGCATCGACTTCTGGGCCATGACTGGAATTGCAGCTTGATGACTCTGGATGACACAACTGCTACAAATTGGCTTATTCTTCTTGTGAAAAAATGTGCATCAGCCTGCGTCTCTCCCCTACAATTTACTTGGCCAGCCTTCATGAATCTAGTGTTTGGCCTTCATTAATGCACCATCCTCTATCATTATTCTTGCTGAACCACTTGACGTCATTAGCCCGCTGTCAATGGATACCAGGCCATTGCGGTATCATAGGAAATGATGACACAGATAAGGCAGCTCGGACATCAAACCAAGAAGACTGCTGCATCTCCATTCCTCTCTCAAGGACAGACGCTGCAGGACAGCTTTGCATTCTAGCATGCACACTCTCGTTAGGTGAGTGGAACACCGCACATACAAGGTGCACCAGACTGCATAGATTCATTCCTTCACTGCAACTCAGACCTCAGGCCAATTCAGGCCAGAGGACATTTTTCTGCAGCAGTTCATACAGCGGTGTAAGCACTCTTGCGAGGTTCTTCAGAAATGCTTTGTAATCTGTTGCAAAGCTGATAAACGAGCACAACTCTGATATGCATGATGGTTTATTAATTTATTTTATTTATTTACTTACATACCTACAGCGCCCAATGTTTGGGCATTAGAGTAGGGGGAAGGAATATTATACATTTGTTAAAATACAGATGATTGATGGTACAAAAGGATACATGTAATACATAAGAGTACACAATATTAATATTGAAACATACAGTACTTAATACAACATTACACCGAAAGTTATCATGAAATACAATATAAATACAATGTAGTACGTAATATAACGCAATAATACTAATAATAATATTTCAAAACACATACACACACATTTTCAACATTGCATCTATATTCCCTCCTTAGGTAACTCAGACAATGCAAAGGCATCCTCACTAAGTCTCTGGGATGTCGGCATCAGGACATTCGTATATCCTTAGGATGCCCTGCACTAATCCTAAAAGGCTCGTGGTCAACGCTATTTGTTCGTCCCAAGTAGATACTGAGAACATACCAGGTACATAATTTGCAGGACCATTTTTGGATTATGTCAGGGCATGCTCCAAAGCACTACTGTTTCACACTGTAATTAGAGGGAAATTCATTATTTACAAATTGGGTTATTATATGCATGACACAGCTTGGATATGAGAACCCATATTGTAGGGTTCTGTTTTGATATTTGTGTGCTTTTATGTGCTTTGAAATTTCAAACTTTGCATCTGTTTTTTTGCCCTCATTAAAAATAATTTTGGTATCAAACGAACTGCTTTGGGTGCCGCACAACCACTCTGCCACTTACAATAGCATAGCCTTCAAGATCTGCTTTTGTTACTTCAAGAGAAAAGTAGATGGAAGGTGTGCTTTGGCGACCATGACAAATAATAATAATAATAATAATAATAATAATAATAATAATAATAATAATAATAATAATAATAATAATAATAATGTAAAATATTGTCTACAAATAAAAAAATTTCTAATTTTTTGCAGTGTGCCATTTGTATTTAATTTTTGGTTATACTCACTTTTGTTTGAGAAAGCATGACGCTCCCAAATTAACGCACCTGGAAGCAACATATTGAGAATATCCTGCCAGGGATGTCTCTCGAATATACGTCCAGTTAGGTTCATGATAAGCCCAGCAGTAGATGTGTTTAAAGTTCATCGTGGGCATGGTGCTGTAGACATCCTCAGTATGTGCCACGAAGAGCTAGGACATTAGGATCTTTCTGGGACATCCACGGGATGTTTTGTGTTGTCTGGGAACCGTCTGTTTGCAGTGGTGAGAGGCTCGACAAATTCGACCTGTTATTGTCGAAAGGCACACTTATTATGTTGCAGCTTCACACAGAAGGATTCCTAACCTCGCAAACACTTGGGGCAACCTTTCACAACTTTCTTGTTTTTTCACCACCATCTCATGTTCATGAGTAACCGGCAAAGCATGTGCGAATATGTGAAGAAGACACTGATGCCGGTCAGTGAAACGGAGAGTGGACATGTGATGCGAGAAGCATATGAAGTGCTTGAAGCGTGAAAGGAAGAATGAGGAAAAGAGAGATGAAGGAGGAGGAGCTGGAATTGCAGATGTGGATGAGGAGCACAGCAGATGCATCTCCAGCTGTGCTCTGGAGACTGGAAGCGGCAGCTTCAAGGACTACGGACTGTAGAGGGGACGTCCAAGAGTCGGCTTGCGACAGCTCCAGCTCCCGAGTCCTGATGCCGTGGCAGTGCTCCACGACCCCAGTCCAGCCCCACGCTGCTGTAACCAGTCACTGTCCAGTACCACGGATGCAATCGCCTGGCCATGTCAGCGGCACAATACCTGACTGGCCCAGACCGTGCCATGTGCCAGCGGGCCTCTAAAGAGGATGTAGCCCCGTTGCTCGCAGTGGAGGTTGATGCCTATGCCGCATCACAACTGAGCAGGCCGGCGGCTTACTCCACGCTGGGCCAACGTTTACCACTACTATGATGGCCAGAACATTAGAGTCTTAGGGACTACGTGTCATTTGGCTAGTTAAACTAGGAACAGTGAACACATAATATCTAGTTTGTTTTTCCTATGTATATAGCCAGTTTTGTGAATGTCTCTTGCGTGTATGTGGTTTATGCTGTGTGAGTTTGCTGTTTACTTGTTTTGGGTTAGAATTGTTTCTTAGGGTAAATGTTTTTTAATGTGTTTGCATTGTGTCTCTGTCCATTTCTAGAACGCTGAAATTCATAACAGTCGCCAAGATAAACTTGAATTCCTGAAATACCCTGTAGTATGCCCTCCATGAATCTTTGAAAAATAGCTGGTGCTGAGGCCACCTCAAAAGAAAGCCTTTTGAAGCAGAACAATCTCTTTGCTGTGTTCACAACGAAAATTTTCATGTCTTTATCTAATGGCAGCTGATTGTAGGCACCTTAAGGTCGACGGTACTAAAGACTTCACTGCCACCAAGGTTTGCGAAGGTGTGTAGAGTTTTCGGCAAGGGATACTGCTCTGTGACACAGGCTGCGTTTGCTGTTGCCTTGAAGTCGCCACAGAGACTGATGGATCCGTTCTTGTTCACAATGAACAATTGGTGCCCAAATGCCAGCCTCAACGAGACAGTCTATCTCTACAAATACTTACTCCCTCATTGTGTAGGGTACAGAGCGGGCTTTACAGAACTTTGAGCGTCAGCGTGCAAGTGCAAATGTACAGGTGGTCCCTTAATTAGTCCCAACCCTGGTGAGAACAACTCTTGAAACTCATTCAACAGCTGCATTAATTGGGAGTCAGTAACAGGATGTTGCTTACCGATCGCTGATTCAAAGTTGAGTATGTGCTTGCCTTCATGTTCGAAAGCCTTGATAATGTCACGGCTGCATGAATTGGGTTCTGAGCAACCAAGTACGATCAAAGTAGCCTCCAGGGTCTTGTCAGAGTAGGTAATTGGAATTTTCAGCTGGCCCTTGATTGGAAGATTGCCGAGAAAACACTTAAATGGTAAAAGTGTCTTTTTCAGCCCAGGCCATCGGTACATCAGCCAACTTATAATCGACACTGGTGATCCTGTGTCCACTTGCATATTTATCTGCACACCGTTCCACTGTAAAGTACAGAAGACCGTTTGAACAAGGCTTGCTCAACTCGGCAATTAAACGTGCTTCGCCGAATATTGGCTCAAATGGGCGTCCTTGTCCAAGTAAAGAGCGATAATGGACCACCTTTCAGTTAAACCAACTTTAAGCGGTTTACTGCTGAGTATGGTTTTGCACATAACAGAATAATACTGCTTTGGCTTGAGGCAGATAGCAAGGCAGAATGTTCTGTCAGAACATTGACTAAACCCATCAAAGCACTGCATATCCAGGAAAGAGACTGGGTCCAAGGCGTGGATGACTTCCTAACGCATTATAGAGCGACTTTACACGCAGCAGCATGAAAGTCTCCATGTGGCAGGCAGATGCAGACAGCACTACCATGACCTGCACCAGACCATGAAGGTTGCGGTAATGAGGAAGTGCACCAAGATGACCTCACTGCTAAACTGCAATCCAAATTATATGCAGACAAAAGGCATAGCACCATGCCGAATGGGCTTAAGCAAGGAGACTCGGGAAGTCAGGCAGAATAAGCTCACACCATACCTTGACCCTGACCCATACATTGTCACAGTAGTGCAAGGATCCAAAGTCACTGCAGTAAAACAGGGGAAGAAAATAACAGGCAATGCAAACTTCTTCAAGAAAAGTATGTACCAATCTAGCACAACTCGTTATTTATCCTGTCTCCCTTTTAATGCACTCGAATGTGCGGCACAACGCACATGGAGTTGGCGCTTTTCATTAACGGCTGCGAAGTCCACAAGAACAGCACGATGCTATAGGGCCAGCCCAAACAACAGAAAAGAATGAGAGCAAGCACACACCTCTCTAGCTCGTGCCGTTCGCCAGTATAAGCGGGAAATTCAGTGTGGAGGTAAGGAATCGGACGTCGAAGAAGATCCCATGCCCCTAAGGAATGCAGCCATGTTGCTCCCAGAGAGCACTCCATCCCAAACTGAAAACGAGAACACCTAAGAGCAAGGAAGTCGAGCACGATATCCCATGAGAGTGTCAAGAGGCATCAAGCTGTTGCACTACAGAATTCATGAGCAAAACTCTACAGACATTGTTCTTTTAATGCGACAGCATTTAGGAGCTCGTGTCGCAGAAAAGCCGGTGTCTACGGCGTCGGTGCAATTGCAAAATTGCAATTTGTTGCTGTTTTTCTCATGTGTATACTCTGGATTGCTTGACCTTTTGTAATGTTTTTCTTGTATTGAAATTGCCTTTTTTGCCGGCATAAGATGAAGCCAACATTGTGTCGTATTGTATTGCTTGTGTTGTCGGTCCTGCATCAGTGCCTGTGCTTACCGATGCTGCCCTCAGACAGGGTTTATGGCCCGTCAAGTTGCTGTGTGCAACTTTTAACGCGACAGCGTTAAGGAGCTCGTGTCGCAGAATTGCCGGTGTCGTCGGCGCCGGTGGCGTTGGCCGTGAGCTAAAAATCCCGGAAGGCAATTCATAAATAAAAACAACTTGCAAGATGGGCTGGGTGGGAATCGAACCAGGGTCTCCGGAGTGTGAGACCGAGACGCTACCACTCAGCCATGAGTTCGATGGTTGAAAGCGGGAAAGCGTCTCCAGTGAATGCGGTGTTGCCTTATAAACGTGCCATAGAAAGTTATACTGCAGTGTATATCGGTAATTACGAGCATGTGAATTACAGAAGTCGCAGTTGCACGAGTAGCGAAGTACGTTTCCGCTACATTTCTTCTGCGCTCTGCGCACACTCAAAGCCATCTTGCGGCAAACACAGAAGATCCCCTCCTCGCAATGTATGGCGCTGCCCCAACACGTGGTGCGCCACTCGCCCCATGATCGCGTCTGCCTCCATGGCGCGTCGCGGCCCGGCTGTCCGTGCCAATCACGACGTTTGGCTCGCGTAGATCATTTTGAGTGGGCGGCGCAAACGGGGTGCGATAACGCTTTCGCGTTCCACTGTTAAAGGCGAAGCTTAAGCGTCCTCCAATTTTTTTTCTCCTTCTAGCACATTCCTTCATTTTATCGTGACATTATGTTTTCCTTGTATATTCTTGAACTTCATTTTGGAACTTTTGATTAAAGGCAGAGGGGAGTATAGTGTAGTGGACCAAGCCAAGTCAGCTACAGACTAGAAGTTTTGAAGTTGTGTAATTTAGGGAAACAATGTGAATTAGTGTGGTCTTCGACATCGTAGATCACATGTCACAGTTTGCTCACCACCAGTCTAGTAAAAACCTGAAGCAAAATGAAAATTAACTGACTCTGCTGCTGTCAAAGTTATGAATGTGGAAGCTAAGCACACCTTATGTTGATGCAGGGATTCTCGTTAATCACTTCTATTTTTAATATGTACGTGAATATTCCTCCATATCTGTGAAATTTCTTTGTAAAGTTTTGCTTCTTCTTGATAGACTTGCTCTTGCGCCATGTGGGCAAGTCGATAATATTATTCTGCATACTGCCATGGTGCAGGATAGACCATTATAAATCCGTATTTCTCCGAACTGGAACATTATTGAAGTGCATTGAACCCATATCCAAATCGGTACTTCTTAATGCAAAAGTAATGGATGCCCCATTGCGTGAAATTCCGCCTTTGTCACGGAAAGATGGTACCAAAAATGGCCAGTGCCGCTAACAGTAAAAACACATAAAAAAATGCTCGAAGTGATGTCACATTTCTCAAGGAGGTCCCTGTAAACAAAGTAAATTAATGGCTCTGAAAAGAAAATTTGGTAAACTTCGATCTGGGTGGGAATCGAACTCGGGCCTCCGAGGCGCGAGATGAGCACGCTTCTCTAACGCCACGGCGGCTCCACAGTTCTCGCTGACTACAGGTGTGCTTAGTGCATAAGTCATTGCACACATCATGTTTATGAACTCCTTGCACGTTGAGACACTTGGTGTGTTTTGATTTGGCATTACCGAGGTGCATTTAGAATGCAGGCAAGATATCGTGCAAGCAAGGAACGTGCGGAAAAAACATTTCACCAAAGAAACTGTAATTCATTCATTCATTCATTCAGAATTTATTTGAGACAACGAAAAGGTTGTCCAGGGTGACGTGGCAAAAGGCATACTTTGCCTGACGAGGCCACGCCACCCGGATGACAGGCGGCACCACAGGCTACAAAAATCAAGAAAGAGCATTACATAATAGAACACACATTCAATATTTTTTACACAATGCATAAGACATCCTTACAAAAACACAGGCTTTCGGCGGAAAAACAAAACAGCATACTTCAAAGCACAATTCGACCATAGCAGTATTTACAAAACACACTAGTGATAGGTATACGTTCAGTTTTCACCTTTAAGGTTCATTTATGAGCATTGCTTTAATTAACATTTTGTATTTACGTATAGAGGGAGTGCTGCGTACAGTATCCAGAATAATAGGGTATTGATTAATTAAGTCAGGAATTTGCCATCCTAACCTCTGAAAACCGTAATTAGTGCGTACACGAGGTGTTTCCATACATTGTTTCCTAAGTTCGTATGTGCTAAGTTTAGTGTGATAGGTGGTTTCGAAGGTTATTTTGTCTAGTTTGTACTGGCGTAATATTTCCAGACATAATTTGTATGTGTGCAGTTTACTTATTTCTAGTATTCCATAAGACCTAAACAAGGGCCAGCAGCTGCGCAATAACTGTATTTTCCCAATAGCTCGTAACGCCCGCTTTTGAATTGCAAAGAGGGAATCTCGATTTGTTTGTGTCGTCGTTAACCATACAAGGGAACAGTAGCTTAAACGGGAATGTATTAATGAATAGTATATTTGCCGCTTTATGGACGCCGGGAGATATCTCAATTTGTTTAAAATGCCAACCGCCCGACAAAGATCACTTCGAAGCTGATCAACATGCGAATTCCAAGAGAGATTTTCTTGAAACAGAACACCTAGAAAACGAATTTGCGAGCACTGTTTCAGCTGAGTGTTTTCAAAGTTTAAGTTTAGGTTGTCAGGAGCTTTTACACCTTTTGCTCTGAAGAGAATGTATTTGGTCTTACTAGCATTTAATTGCATCTTGTTTAGTTTTAACCATGTACTCAAGCCGGTCAACCAATAGTTAGCCTTTCTTTCGAGCGCGTAGGGGTCAATACCTGAGAAAAAGACATTAGTGTCATCAGCATACAACACTAGGTTTTCGCTGCCTGGTATATTCACAATATCATTCAGGTATAAAATAAAGAGTACAGGTCCGAGAATAGATCCCTGAGGCACACCATATTTTATTGTTTTTACGTGTGAGGCTGCAGCATTTATGACAGTAAATTGCTCTCTTGACGTTAAATAGCTCTCAATTAAGGTCAACGACACGCCACGGAATCCGTAAAGTGGAAGCTTTCTTATTAGAACATCGTGCTGAACACAGTCGAATGCCTTTCTGAAGTCGAGGAAAATTCCCAGGGTGTGTGCCTTTTCTTCAATGTTGTTTAGAATTTTTTCCTTTATCCCGAGGAGTGCGGTTTCGGCTGATCTATCTTTCCTAAAGCCAAATTGCTCATCGGCTATAATATTTTGCGCGGTGAGAAAACGGACGAATCTTTTGTTTATAACCTGTTCGGCTACCTTTGCAAATACTGGTAGTACTGATATAGGCCTATAATTTGTTAGTTCGTTCGCTGGGCCACCCTTGTAAACTTCGATCTGGGTAAACTGCTTAATCTGGGTAAACTGCGTAAACTGCTTATCTGTGGGAATGCTTTCGCATTCCCACAGATAAGCAGTATTAAGTGTCTGTGCCAAATTTTTTGGTTCAGCACTCTGGTTTACATGTTTTTGTGCAGTGAAATTGGCTTTTGGTAACCAACTGAAATTGCCCCCTTACCCCAGCTGTACTGCCAGCTGTGGTCTCTCTGCAACTTTTCCTTAATTTTCTGTTCCAGGCTCAACTGCATGTTGGCTGGAGGCCTCATAGCCAGCCACTTTCATGCTGTCAATGTGGTCCTCCATGCACTCGTGTCACTACTTTCGCTGCATCTCTTCAGGATACTTCTTCAGGGGGCGCCACGTGCCTCCCTCCTCTGTGCCCTACTGTTTGCTGTGCACCCAGTCCATACAGAAAGTGTATGTATAAGAGCATGTTTTGCACAAAGCTTTTGAGAACGGTTTAGCTGCATTTATGTTGTGTAGAATCAGTGTATTGTTTATGTACAGCTGTTAAATTGAAAAAATGTGTGTTGCTGCATCTAGCTGCTTCAACCTTATTGTGTGAAAAATTATTTTTCTTAAAAATTCTCGTGGTTGTACTTGTTGAAATTTTTTGCTGAAAAATTTGAAGCAGCACAGCCACTTGCAGAACTTTTCAAAACAGGAAAGCTGTGCAGCAAAAGTGCAAAGCCAGTAATCACAACATGTAATTTGTACATGCGTCTGTGACCCACTGCAATTCAACATTCAATGCTGGAGTTTACACATTGACTGCAATGGGAAGAATGAATGTGAATATTTGACGAAAAGTTGATGCTTTAGCAAACTGCTTTTTTTGCATGTACTTTTATGAAGCAAGAAGTTCCAATTTTGTTTTGTTTTTCTCTATTTATAAGCATTTACATTTTGAAATCATTTATCAGTGATTGTGCATATGTACATGCAATAGCTACTGCCTGCAACAGCCTGGAACAAAATGTTAAATTCTGGGGTTTTACGTGCCAAAACCAAGATATGATAATGAGGAACGCTGTAGTGGGGGACTCCTGATTTTATTATACCACCTTTAGGTCTTTAGAGTGCACACAATGCATGTTACATGGCCGTTTTTGCATTTTCCTCCATGCTAATGTGGCCGCCGTGGCCAGGATTCAATCCTGCATCCTCTGGCTCAGCAGCACGTCAAAGCCACTACACCACTACAGTGAGTGGAACCAGATGTTGGCGACATGGTTAAATCTGTATTGCTGAGGTTGCATCAAGTGGCTGAGATTGAAGTTAGCAAGCGTGTTCTCTAATGGTCAGTTTTAGCAGTCACATTAATGCAATCTGGCATCGTTTTCAGAGGTACACTATGGTTGTGGTTCTTTGTGGCACATGTGCCTAACAGTGAAGTGCACTTCCTGACCACTAAGCGTATGTCTCTGCTCTTGTCAGTGCCCTTGCTCTTCATGGTCACTCATAATGAAGATTACATATAGGGGAAGAGTACCCACATACATATTGAAAAAGAAAATAATTGACAGCAGTCATTTGAGAATAAGGCCCCACTTGTAATAGTGTTAGCAAGGTAATTGGTGATACATATGCAGGTTTTTCACTTTCATTTGAACTTTCATTTCCTTCTTGGTGTGTAGAAAACCATGGCTCACAATGGATAACTGCATAAAAATGCTGCCCACACATCAGACTCGCTCTTTAACAAATTTCTTTTATTGCATCAGTCCAGTTTCAGCCTTACACATTCTCATTGTATAACCTGTAAAGCAGATCTGGGAAATCTGGTAATTGTGGAGTCTTAGTAAATGGTGCAACTTACTGTGCCTTTCTTGAAGCTTGATAAAGCTGCAGTGCATAAATTTGAGCATTCTATGCATTCGTAGTTGCCAGTTCTCTGTGTCTCACTGTGATTCTGCTTCAGCTGCCTGTGGAATACGATGATGTTCATTGGACCAGGCTCAACATTCCGAGAGACCAAAACTGCATTGTTAGAAAGCATACTGTTGAAAGCATAATTTCACATTCAAAGACAATGCACTCTCATATTTGCTGTGTTTTGAAAAAGGAAGCATAAATTCTTCATCTGCATACCCCTTGTTGATTGTTGCTTCAGTCTAGGTTGGTAAAGCACCTTTTCGCAAGTCTTTTTTCATTAATTTTGTGCTAAGAGCATTGATTACCAGAAGAGAGAATGAAGGCCAAACTTCCATATCTTGAATTTCACGCCAGACCGCTAGCGTTGTTATGTCAGTGTCACATCATGAATTTCAAAGTATCTTTTATATGTGGCCATTGTGAGCACAGTAAGAAGTATTTGAAGCTTGCAAGTTCAGTCTATGCTCCTTTAGATTAAAATACAGCCAATCTTTATTGATAGAAAATCAACTAGGCCCGACCAGATGTCCTCAAAATTCATTGCATGCCACCGGCACTTGAAAGTGGTGTTGCCACCAATTTTTTTTTTAACCTTTCCTGTGTTACTAAGCCTCCTCTCGCAGGAAGTGTGTTAGTTTTGGCATTTTAGGAGGGAGGATAATTTACCTATGCAGCTATTTTTCTGTTTAGTGTTGCTTTAAAGGGCCCCTCACCAGGCCCCATAGCAAATGTTGGCTATAAGCTGGAAGTTGTTACGTGTCTTCTAGGGAGTGTTCTGCCACAAAAATTTTTCTAATCGGCTTATTAATAGCTGAAATATCGATATTTCAGTGCTGCGAACCCATGAGTTCAGGCGGCAAGCTCCTCTGCCAAGTGAGACAATCTCTCCACACGCCCCGTCTAGCCTCCGCAAACGAAATTCCTTCCCTGTGTTCTCCCATGTCGGGCCTCGAGGATCACATGATGCATACATCACGGGCCTCGCCTTCACTTTCTTTTTCTCCTAACTTTATTTTTTTTTGGTGCTGTTCACTTTCACTGACAGCATTGTGCACGAGCTTTTGTGATTGTCTCGTTTCATGCAGTGCACGATTTTGCGTGCTGTGCACAAGGACACATGACTAGCGGTATAATTCAGTGCTACACGAATACTTAGGCAGAACAAGTGTGTCGCAGAGCATGATCACACGCTGGAACATGGTAGAAAATGGCATAGTTTTGGCACCTACGCACATGACTGCATGACTGTGGGAACAAGCAGATGAAGCGGAAGTACATCTCCCTTGCTTCGGTGTGAAGTAAAACAAAAAACACGCAGACATTCTATTTGTGTGTTTTATTATTTCTCTAAACTTCAATTCATCAATTCAAGCAACAGATCACACAAATAACAGATGTTGCCTTGAATAATTCTTGAAGTCATGTGTCACCACAAGCGATGTCACACTGCGGACAGGAGTATGCAGGCGCAGGGGCACGAGTACGTCACTGTCCGGCTTGGAGCTCGGTTGCCGCAAGGGAAAGGAAAAACGGCGTTCGGATTGAAATTTCAGACCTTTCCACGGCGCATAGCGATGTAATTCTTTGCGAACACAATCGTTAGCACGCATTGTATGCTCTGCGCTTGTCAGCTCAATATAGCCTGACCAGGTGAGGGGCCCTTTAAGCGGAATGCTCATGTATATGCCTTGCAGGTGGCAGCTGTGGTGGGCAGGGCAGACCTGCTGTGTGCTGTGTTCTTCATCCTCTCCTTCCTGTCTTTCACTCGCTCCTGCTCATCAGGTGTGTGTGCATCATCTTGAACACATGGTGATGGCATTTAAATTTATTGATCCATTCGTTGATTCATGGGGTTTAATGCCCCAAACCATAACATGGCCCATTAATTTTTGCCCACTAGGTTCTGAGCATCCAAAGCACAGTGCACATGTGCATCTTTCTGTAGAATACGGCCACCAAGGCTGGCACCATATTTGCATGCAAATAATGCAACCACAAATACTATATAACACAAGGGGGGACTATTGGTCTCTCAGAAAAACAAAACAAAGAGTATGTTACAATTATAGCACGAAATGATGCTGCAAAGAAACGACGCATAAAAGCAGATAGCCACAGGGCCTTACTTGTTGTTACTGTACATTGACATCGCAAAATAAATTAAGAAGACGAGTGCTGATGTCTTTATCACCGTTGGCAAGAATGGCACTGTCCTCCGTGGCATCCACCGAGGTTATAGGACAAGCAGCACTTCAGAAATGGCTGCAACGCAATTGAACACGGCAAAGCCTTTCACAAGTCACGTTGATGTACCGCATGACTTTGAAGACCGCTTGCTTGATGTGCCTGCACAACAGTGCTGGTTGTCTTGCTTAAATTTGCAATTAATACCCCATTACTACATTGGTGAGTTACTAATAGCGTTCTGAATCAGGAGAAGAAAGACAGCGCAAAATGCACAGTGACAGCTTCCAGCTCAGCACTCTTGCGCTAGATGAAGTGGCAGCGGGTACAGAGAGCTTGCCAAGCAGGCATAAATATTTAAAGAGAAAGAAACCCATTCTGTTTGTGTCATGAACACAAACATAATGTGACATGGGTTCTGAGGCCAAACGTTTCTTTAAAATTCTTGTGTTATATTCGTGCAAATACGGCAAATCATGATTCATTGAGCCACAGTGGCAGGTGCAGAGAAACCGTTCAGCCTCTATACAGTTTTCTTTTCTGTTCGCATATTTTCTTGAAATCACTTATTTTTCTTTATTTATTTGTACATTCAAGGGCCCATTTAGGCACTTTGTAATGGGAGATAACTTTTATAAGGAATGTGCCAATTGAAAAACATTAGTAAAAGCTAGCGACAGAAATACCTTTCGGCAAAATTACATATGCAAGACAATGCGCTGAGCTGAGAGAAAAATTTAACTTTTATAAGAAGCTTTAGCTTGCAAACAAAGACTTCATAATCAGTTATGGATGCTATGTCCTTTTGTGGCCTTATACCAATGATACAGAATTGCCAAGAAAAGTGATAAATGGCGATATACTTAGGTTAGTGCAGGCAAAACAGGGCTGTACTTAAAATGGGAATTTAAATGCTGAAAAACATGATGTCCTTGATGTTGACATAAGATTTACTTAACTAGGATTTACAGTGATTGATGAAGCATGTGAAAATGTGACAACTGCATTAGTAGATAAAAAAAAGCCATTCCCTAATTTCAGTGATGCTGTAGCTATGTGAGTACATACTTAAATCTTTATTTTGTATTTCTTCTAGTTGTGTGATTATGCACATCTAATGCAGGTTCCACATAATCGTGGCATATTCTATTGTAGAGTGGACAAGTGTGGTGTATTCTAACAGCGCAAATTGTGGTTTTCTAGTATCACTGTTCTCAGCATAGTTATAAAGGAACATTGAAACTGATAGTGGGTTTGATATGGTGAGTTAGGTGGGAGCATGACAGAGATCAGTGGACAGCTTTAGGAAAGGCTTTTTTTTTTTCAGTTGCGATAATTGGGCTGTCATGTTTCTAATAGTAGAAGTGGAAACAATACTCATGTTTTTTATTAATGCAAAAGCATTATATGCCCCATGAAGCGGAAAATACGGTGCCCGTTGTTATCACCTGATGGTACCAAAACCCACATGATCAAGTGATGACGTCACAGTGCCAGGGCTGGACTTGCTGCAGCTCGCACTGCGAAATCCTACAGTGAACAGCCATGGCATTGGACTTGACCCACTCCCAAAATTGTACTAAGGCAGATTAAAGTAGGTTAAGATAGATTAAGGTTGGTGCAAATTAGAGTAGGGTGGATTAAAGTGGACTTTTAGTTTAAGGTGGTAGCTTAGACAAGTCCTAATGCTTTCACATTAAAATCACGTAAGGATACTTAACTGACTGTCAATTTTTGGTTCTTCAGAGAATGCCTGGTCATCTTGTCTCTGGCTCATGACGTCTGCATCTTTGAGTATTGTGTCCATGCTTTGCAAGGAACCTGGCATTACAGTCATAGTAAGTATAAATTTGTCCTAATTCTTGTTTGTGACCTTGTTGGCTGCTTCTGTATTCCTGTAGAGCAATCTTTGTGCTAGAGTTACATTTCAGCACACTACAAACAAACAAACATGATGGTTTTAAATTACCAGTGTTCTGGTATGAACATATGGCAAGTTGACGGGAATGCATGGCCGAAAACTGAGCGGAGAGAACAATGAAGTGAAAAGAAAAGTAGACAACACATTCCTCATACCATCTTGTCTACTTTCTGCTTCTTCTTGTTTTTCTTTCTTTCTTTATCTTCCCAGTATTTTTAGTCATGTGTCCTGCTATAAGTGCAGTAAAGCTTGAAGTAGGTGTGAGACACTATGATAATATTCTGATAATATTCAAATTCTTTATTTTCCCAAACATGTTTGGAATGGCTTTTAGGGCCTAAAACTGTGGTCAGCGGCTTGACAAAGACCCAGAAACCAAATACAAGGCAGGGCTTTAATTCATGCACATGTGGTGCCTGTCCTTGATGTCCATGTCAAACCATGAGCAGATACATGTTGACCCTTTTTGCGGTGATCCCGTGAGTGCTGCCATGTTTGATCACGTGGTGATGCATCCATTGCTTGCCTCAATCAATTGCCTCCGTTGCCTCTGCACTTACAAAGGGTGTGTATGACACCGATGCAGCTTCACAAACCTCTTTCGGGAGGTATTGTAGACGGTGACTTGGTGGACAACATGAAGCTTTGGCCACAGCTTCAGAGAACATGCAAAAGCACTTTGGAAAATGGCACGAGCAGCGCATATGGTGCTTGTTTTAAAAGCGAGGCTAAATATGTATTCCAAGCTATCCAAACTTTCCGCTCATGAATTGAATCAGGATTAGTGTGTTTTCCTCTTTGTTCTTTATTTGGCAAATATTTTGAAGCAGCAGCTTGTCACATTTCTGACTCAGTAAATTTCCTTGGTGCGGTCACTATATGATTATTTATGCCTAATCGCTCGTGGGTGTGCTCAGTTCCGAGAGATTTGTTCTTGCTGCGTGCAAGGCTTGAAACATAGCCGTGTTACATTGTAATACCTTGTAGTAAAGATTTATTATCACTAGTAACTTGCTTACTCTTGTGGATCGTCACAAAACATTAACCTTCGACCATTTGTGCGCTATCGGTGTAGACCATCATTTATTTTGCGTATATGGTGCACATCTATTCAAATGTGCGCTCATTTACTTATTGACATGTTGACGATAGAGTGGTTTTAAGATTCCATACCAGTTGGGGTAGATGTGTCTAGATATTGTGCATGAAACTTATTATTACAGGAAGCAGCGCTACTCCTTTTGTCATTCTTTAACAAGCAGTACTCACTCTTGCCGACATTCTGAGGCTGAAGAGCTTTCTTTGAAGGTTAGCAATACAACGCTGGTGGATTAGTAAATTACTGCACCCTCGAAGAAAGCCGTACATCTCGAACTGCCAGTAACACATACGGACAGTTGCAGCAACGGTCTGCGAACGTGGCTGCATAGATTCATTCCATTCCTTAGTTTGCCAATAACTATTTTTGCAGCCAACTACTGCGCATGTCTTCAATCCACATGATTCTATCTGGCATGATTGGAGCACAGTGTGTTAGTGAAAGCTATATTGCATTTCCAACAGCTGATTGCACTGAAGCAAGGTGGAAGTGGTAATGGTTTCATATTCATGCGCTGTCACTGAGGTGACGTGCGGCGTGCCGTTGAAAGCGCCATTCCATTTCTCTTGAACAAATTGCTACGTGAAAAGGGCCATTAAGTAGGTTACCAGAGCATTCAAAATAACAAATCTTCAGAAATGAGAATAGTAGAATACAGTACATCATACAAAATGCTAAGAAGAAATTATAACACAAAGAATAGATTAAACGTGTTAGAGTACTAAAGTATGCAATACTAGATATCTAAGTAAGCATGTTGTAAAAAATACTAACATAAATGGTAACACAGATAATACAGGAAACGTATCGGTAGGTAACAGAGCATTAAAATAACAGATCAGTAGAAATGCATTAGATAAACATTAAGCGTTAAAACAATTCAATGTGAAATTATTCACTGTATGAAGCACTACAATGTGAAGCACAGATAATAAAAATTAAAAATTAGGTAATGGGGTTTCACGTGCCAAAACCATAATCTGGTTATGAGGGACGTAGTGGAGGGTGCCAAAAATTTGAACCACCCAGGGTTCTTTAACGTGCACCTAAATCTAAGTACACTGGTGTTTTCGCATTTTGACTAATTGAAATGCGGCCATCGTGGCCAGGATTCAATCCTGCAACCTCGTGCTTAGCAGCCTGACACCATAGCCACACTAGCAACCATGGCATGTTACAAATAATGGCAAGATAAGTTTGCCCACATCTATTAAGGATTATTGGAAAGTTATGTTTCAATGACTGTAATTTATAAAAAGTATGGAAACAGTGTATTAGCCATAAGTCAGTGCTACATGTGCGAATATCTCTGTACCATTGAAGCAGTGCAGTTGAAATAGTGAAATGCTTCAGAGTGGGTGAAGATAAAGTTGAACCCACTTATAACAATATTCAAGTGCCACGAAAATTCCATTGTTATAACCAATAATTGTTCAAACTGGGTTGCATAAAAAAGTAAAAATAGGGCGATGGCAGAGCTGATGTGAGAAAACTATAATGGCAGGGAGGCCAGTGCTCCTCCCCACCACGTTCCTCCATCTGGCTGCAGAGCAGCTGCTGTGACATGTTTGATTGATTTATTTGTTGATAGAGTTTAACATACTCCCCACATACAAGACACTCCCTCACCAGAACAGGAATTGGCCTCCCTGGTGCAATATTTGGCCACTCCCTCCCAAATGGCTCACTCAATTACCCAATGGCCCTCAGCCCCAGCAGCTGCGGAGCACCTGATCAAGGCAGTGGTTAGACCTGTAATGCAGCAGAGGGTGCTAAGAACCTTTGGGTTTGGACAGGCTGCCAATAGAAACTGACCCTTGGAACGTTTAACAACCGAACCCTCTTGAGTGAGGCTAGCTTAGCAGGACTCTTTGAGGAACTTTCAGAAATTGTTTGGGATATCATCAACTTAGTGACATAGAAAAATTGGCGAGGCTTATACATTGCTGAATAATGGACATGACCTCTGCTATGGAATTTCTGAGATAAAAAGCAATGCGGGGTAGAATTCCTAATCTGTAAGGACGTAGCGGGCAACATTGATGAATTTTACAGCGTTAATGAGAGGGTAGCTGTAGTCGTGATCAAACTTAATAAGATGTATAGATTAAGGTTAGTACGAGCCTACATTCCAATTTCCAGTCACTATGATGAGGAAGTAGATCAGCTTTCTGAAGATGTTGAATTAGCAATGAGAAAAGTGCAAACTTGGTATACTGTAGTAATGGGCGACTTCAATGCAAAATTGCGGAAAAAGCAGGCTGGTGAACAGCAATTGGCAACTATGGCTTCGATTCTAGGAATGCTAGAGGAGAGATGCTGGTAGAATTTGCAGAAAGGAATAAGCTTCAAATAATCAACATGTATTTCAGGAAGCATAGCAACAGAAAATGGACCTGGAAAGGCCCTAATGGTAAAACAAGAAATGAAATTGACTTCATACTTTCTGCTGATCCCAGCATAGTGCAGGATGTAGAAGTGATAGGTAGGGTAAAGTGCAGTGATTATAGGTTAGTAAGGGCTAGAATTCATCTCAATTTGAAGAGAAAAAGAGCAAAATTTGTCAAGAAGGAACAGGTCAACCTAGAGGCAGTTAGGGTAAAAGCAGACAAATTCAGGCTGGTACTACTTGCAAACAAATATGCAGCCTTAGAACAGAGAGATGATGATGACACAGAGCTAATGAATGAAACCGTAACTAGGTTGGCTTCAGAGGCAGCAACTGAAATGGGAGGCAAGGCACCAAGACAAACAGTAGGCAAGCTCTCTTAAGTAACAAAGGACCTAATAAAGAAACGACAAAAAATGAAAATGTCCAACTCAAGAGATAGGATTAGAGTCGTGGAACTGTCAAAACTTATCAACAACGTAAGTCATATTTGAAACTATAAAGTGAGAAATAATGATGAAGCAGTAAGTAATGAACGCAGCCTGAAATCAGTGAGAAAGAAACTTGGCATAGGACAAACCCAGATGTATGCACTGAAAAAATAAGCAGGGTAATATTGCTACGGGATAGTATTTCCAATGACGAAGAGCCGAACAGTAAGAAGACGACGACGACAATTGGAAGCTAGCGTGAGCTGTTGCCTCTTAGCCAACTGCGGCGTATTGCCTTGTAAATATGCTTGTAAATAGCTTTTCGTGGGTGTCTTCCTATGTAACATATCTGGTGGAGGTGCGGGGTGTAGGTGCGGAGCTTCGCAATGGACGGTACGTCGAGCCTTCCTTCATGGCTCCCGGCGACAACAACTCGACTCCACCGGCTTTGACACCTGCTGCCACTTCGGCGACCTACATCACTCTCCCCGCTCCCTGTGATCCTGGCGTATTCTCGGCAAAAGATGGGGAAGACGTCGAGGACTGGATCAGCCTGTACGAACATGTCAGCCGCAATAACTGGTGGGACCCTACTATCATGCTCACCAACGTAGTCTTTTACCTCGGTGGCACACCTCGAGTTTGGTATCGGACGCACGAAGATGAACTTACCAGTTGGGATTCGCTTAAGCAAAAGCTCCGAGACTTGTTCGGCAACCCCTACGGTCACCAACTTGCCACGCAGAAGGCGCTTTCCGGTCATGTGCAGACGTCAACGCAGCCCTACGTCACGTACATTCAGGACGTCTTGTCTCTGTGCCGCAGTGTTGACGCACACATGATCGAGTCCGACAAGGTCTCCCACATCCTCAAAGGCATTGCCGATGACGCCTTCAACTTGCTCGTATTTAACTATGTGGCGACGGTGGATGCAGTTATAAAAGAGTGCCGCCGTCTGGAACTTGCTAAAAGCCGACGTATCGACCAACAGTTTGCCTGTCTGCCCAACACCCCAGCGACATCTTCCTGTGCCGACGCTCCTCGTCCCAAGAACACTGCTGATGTTACCAGGATTGTCCGGCGTGAGATCGAGGCCGCCTATCCGGCTGCCTTCGACTCCAACCCCTCCAGTGCACCTGCAGTCACTGTTTCCCTGATCCAGGCAGTTGTCCGCCAGGAGTTCGCCAACATGGGTATTCACACCATCTGCTCGGCCCATCGACCTGATACCCACCCGGCTTCTTCGATTCCTCCCCGTCCCGCACCGTCTTACCCACCACGTTTCCGCAACCTCTCTGAATAGCGCACTGCAGACGACAAGCCAATTTGTTTTCACTGCCATCGAATCAGGCACATTTCTCGGCACTGTTGCAGTCGCTGGAGTTCCCCGAACCAGTCTACATATACTGCCTACTCTCGCCCCCCAGGTGGCCTTTCTCGTCCCTATGCTGCCCGCTCAGATAATGCTGCCACTGATTCTCCTGCGCCGAACCGCCCCTATTCTCGTTCGCCTTCGCCCCAACGACGACAATCTCGCTCCCCCCAGCCCCGTCGCTCCTATTCGCCGACTCCCTTCGGATGCCGCTCCCAGCCGGAAAACTAGACGATGCAGCGCCTCTAGGTAACGCTGCATTGCTCCCTACGCCGCCAAATCCTCTCCTGAAGTTGCCCACTCATCTGAACCTTCTTGACGTGCAAGTTGACGGTGTTCCTGTATCTGCTCTCATAGACACTGGGGCGCATGTGTCGGTAATGAGCGCTGACCTTCGTAACCGGCTGAGGAAAATAATCACGCCCACCACGACGCCTCTTATCCATGTCGCCGATGGCGGAACAGCCCCTGTAATTGGTATGTGTGCCACCTGCGTCTCCTACGCCGATCGCTCCACTACCGTGCTATTCACAGTCATCGCTCACTGTCCCCACGACATCATCCTCGGCTTTGACTTCCTCTCCGCACATTCTGCTCTCATCGATTGCTCCACCAGTACTCTCCGCCTCGACCTGCCTCTTCTGGATCCCGCTGAACAACACCCTACTCGCCTCAGTTCTGTTGACTTCGTTCGCTTGCCACCTTTGGCACTGACTTACGTTGACTTCGTGTCATCCCCACCAGTCCCCAATGGTCACTACATCGCGGCTCCTATGCAAGACATCCTCCTTACACACGGGATCACAGTACCTCATACAGTTTTATCTATTACGGCGAACTGCGTCTGCCTGCCGGTGGTCAATTTTGGCTTGACGACACAAGTGCTGCCACGCGGGATGTCTCTGGCCCAACTTTGCTCATTCGAGGATCACTCTGTAGCATCAATTTCAGTAGACGACAATTCAGCCGATCCTCCTCTACCATCGCAGTCAGCAACTTGTACCATCGCCAACTTACAGAAAATGATTGCACTCGACATCAGCAATCTCGAAGATATAGTAAAAGCAGTGGAAGAATTCTATACTGACCTGTACAGTACCCAGAGGAGTCAGGATACCTCAATTAGCAACAGTAATGAACAGGATACAGAAACTCCTCCCATAACTAGCGGGATAAGGTTAGAAGGGCCTTGTAAGACATGAAACGAGGAATAGCGGCAGGAGAAGATGGAATAACAGTCAATTTAATCAAAGATGGAGGAGACATGCTGCTTAGAAAACTCGCGGCTATTTATACTTCGTATAAATCATCATCATCAGCCTGGTTACGCCCACTGCAGGGCAAAGGCCTCTCCCATACTTTTCCAACTATCCCGGTCATGTACTAATTGTGGCCATGTTGTCCCTGCAAACTTCTTAATCTCATCTGCCCACCTAACTTTCTGCCGCCCTCTGCTACGCTTCCCTTCCCTTGGAATCCATTCCATAACTCTTAATGACCATCGGGTATCTTCCCTCCTAATTACGTGTCCTGCCCATGCCCATTTCTTTTTCTTGATTTCAACTAAGATATCATTAACTCGCGTTTGTTCCCTCACCCAATCTGCTCTTTTCTTATCCCTTAACGCTACACCTATCATTCTTCTTTCCATAGCTCGTTGCGTCGTCCTCAATTTAAGTAGAACCCTTTTCGTAAGCCTCCAGGTTTCTGCCCCGTACGTAAGTACTGGTAAGACACAGCTGTTATAAACTTTTCTCTTGAGGGATAATGGCAACCAGCTGTTCATGATCTGAGAATGCCTTCCAAACGCACCCCAGCCCATTCTTATTCTTCAGATTATTTCATTCTCATGATCCAGATCCGCAGTCACTACCTACCCTAAGTATATGTATTCCCTTACCACTTCCAGTGCCTCACTACCTATCGTAAACCGCTGTTCTCTTCTGAGACTGTTAAACATTGCTTTAGTTTTCTGCAGATTATTTTTTAGACCCACCCTTCGGCTTTGCCTCTTAAGGTCAGTGAGCATGCATTGCAGTTGCTCCCCTGAGTTACTAAGCAAGGCAATATCATCAGCGAATCTCAAGTTGCTAAGGTATTCTCCATCAACTTTAATCCCCAATTCTTCCAAATCCAGGTATCTGAATACCTCCTGTAAACACACTGTGAATAGCATTGGAGAGATCGTATCTCCCTGCCTGACGCCTTTCTTTATTGGGATTTCATTGCTTTCCTTATGGAGGACTATGGTGGCTGTGGAGCCGCTATAGATATCTTTCAGTATTTTTACATACGGCTCGTCTACACCCTGATTCCGCAATGCCTCCATGACTGCTGAGGTTTCGACTGAATCAAACGCTTTCTCGTAATCAATGAAAGCTATATATAAAGGTTGGTTATATTCCGCACATTTTTCTATCACCTGATTGATAGTGTGAATATGGTCTATTGTTGAGTAGCCTTTACGGAATCCTGCCTGGTCCTTTGGTTGACGGAAGTCTAAGGTGTTTAAATAAATTTGGCCCACCTGGAGTTCCTCCATGTGCACACAGTGCTTGGCACATGATTGTTTTTCATTCCACCTCCATTGGAAGGCATCTGGGGAAGCCAAGAATTAAATCAGTGACAGAACACTGTAGCCACTATGCTGGCTCCTGTAAGATGTGTGCTTCTCAATACGAGGAAAGCGAAGGAAAACTGTTGATACTTGTCCAGTAACCTTTAGCTGTTTGTTTATTGAAGATAGCTGCGGCATTACACACTGCTTTACATGTGGTCCTGCAATGGAAGCTTTACGTACAAAGTGAGGGTGTCACAGTTTTAAAAAACTGATGTCAGCAAATGGTTTAAGATTAAAATGATGAAAAATCAATGCTTAACTCATGCACAAGATGTCACATAGGCAGCAATGCCCACAAGGATAAAGACTACACAACAGCATGAAAGTATATAATGCCTTGGAAAGGCTGGATGTTCTCATAAATAATGTGTGCACACGCACACAAATATTTATGCATGCCACTCACAGACATGCATACAGACTCACTCTCTCTCTTTTGCCTGCTAGATGCAGCAGCGTTTAACTTGAGTCCATTGCTGTTTCGTAAATTTACACTGCCTCTAATATGTCGTTTCACTTGCTTTTGTGATGGCGAAAAAGTTGTGTTGCTTGGTGAACTTCAGCCAACCAAGTACACCAAACAGCCCTTCTTCACTAACACGCCACATCATTTGTGAGATTTGTACCAAGTTAAAAGAGCATGGCTGTCTCTTTATTTCTTTTTGCAGGGATTGTGCTTCATATACGATACAGTTATCATCTGTAAACTTGATCCGCACTACATCATCAGGGAAAGAAGTGGCATGGTTCAACTTAAGGTATGAATTGTGATTCTGGTATTATGGCAGGTATTACAGCTCACCTACTTGCATTGTGATTTTTGTATATTGAAACAGGCAACACCAATACAGTTCAAAGCCACTGTATTTTCATTGGATAAGCCACGCGGCACTAATGCATCAGTTGCATGGTTTTCATCACGTTATAAGCTGCTGGGTGTTTGCCACTGAATGCAGAAAGTCAAGGCAAACTTCTTTCTTTCTTTCTTTTTTCCATTAGAGGCAACTTTTCCGAGCAGCTCTGCGGCAAGGCACCCTTGCTACGGTGGCCTGTGCAGCACTGGCTATACGCTGGAAGGTCATGGGTTCATCTTCACCTGTGTTCCAAAGGATTGACAATCCGGCTTCCTTTGAGGAGAACTTCTTTGTCAGGGTATGTGAAATGCTGCTTTTGTGCAACTGATTTCTCACCATGGCTCTTTAAGAGCCTCCTGTTAAGGTGAGCTCTGTTAAGCCTGAATGCCTGATAAGCTGGTCAGCTTGGTGGCAGAAATTTTGTTTTTTTGCCTAGGTGGTTCTGTCTAAAAGACATATCTACTGCTAAAAAGATGAATACCAATGCGAGAAAATGGAATGGTGGCACCACCCACGTTATCGTTCATGTTTCTTGCTTTTGTGTTCATCTTTCGATTGCTAAATAATGTTCTTCAGCTTGATAAGGAAGATTTTGAACAATGTGACACAGTACACTAAAGAGAGGCAGAGGACAGCAATCTGTCCTGTGCCTCTTTTCTGTGTCCTTTGTCACACTGTACAAAATTCTGCTGTTTAACAAGATGTACGAAGCAGTCCAAAATAACCCACTGATACCCTATGTTTTGTTTTCCATATATGCCGGGTAGTGCAGTTCTGTCAAGACAAACTGATTTCTGAAGTTTCCTCACATCTTTATCTAAAAAAGGAGTCTAGTTTAGCATGTTTCATGCGGCATTCATACTTAACAGTTCTTGATTAGTTTTGTTGTTGTCAGAGGATGTTGTAACCTGTGCATACCAGGTGCACTGAATATTTGAGGACATAATGATAACTCCACAAATAGCAACAATGTTTCAGACAAGAGTATACATATTTGTTCCCAATTTGTACACTTGTTTCTTTTGCTGTTGTTTTCTAAGGCTTTTGAATATAGCATATATAGAAGGCTTTTGAATGAGACTTTTGTTGATAAAAGGTTTGGCAACTCGTGAGAATGGAAGGCTGGAAACATCGATGTGAGCTGTGCACGAGAGCTTCCCTGGCCCATGTGGGATCATGTTTCTCAAGAGCACTAAATAACAACATGCTTTGTTTAGAGGTGTGCATGAAAGTATATTGTGAACTTTATGATGCTTTCAGCATTCTGCAGGATGCTGAGCATTCTCTCATCATTTTACAAGATGACAGAGCTCTTGTGCAAGAGTAGATCACATATAATCACATGCAATCATATACAGTTGAATCTCGTTAACTAGAACACGCCTAATTCGAACTTCCGGTTTATTCGAATCGATGCTGTGGTCCTGTCAAAGCTGTGTGTATTCCAGTGGATGGAAACGCCTGGTAATTCGAACGCGCAAGCATTTGCGATGGTTAATTTGAACATACCCTGCTCCGGGAATGCTCTCAGCAGCGCGTCAAATGACGTGGCGATGCCTCCGACCAGCATTGCTCTGACCCTGCCATAGAGGAAAAGCTTAGTAAAGACCCCCCCCAACACAGCGTGTGCAGTTCCATATACTAACATCCAAAGAGAATAACAACGTTGCTGCATGCCCTACGCTGTGTGTGCGAGTGAAAGTGTGTGATTGCCACTCAGTCTCACTCATACGAAAGACAAAGTGGGGAGGAAGTGCGCCGTCTTCCATCACGCGAGGCACCCAACGTTGCGAGACACCTGGGGCAGGGCAGACAAGGGGGCGGCAATCTACTCCGGCTGCGATTGCTCATGTGGTGGCTGTGCGTGGTTGCCCGGCTGTATCCTGAGTGTGATCTGCGTTGGGGGCAACGTCTAGGTCAGTCTAGGTGCGTCAGCAGCTCGTAGATTTGTGCATGCTGTGTGTTCTCGGTGCGCACTTTGTGTTGAAGGGATAGACAGCACGAATGTCATTTCGCTTGCTGCTGCTGCCGCGTTTCCTCATGCCATCATTTTGACAGTGAGTTTCCGCATTCATTGAGTGAAATGTGTTTGTTTGTTTGTGTGTGCGTGACACCATGCTTGTTAATTTAGTTAGTATGCCTATGTTTACAAGTTTGTACGGCCGATAAAACTACTATTTTTGCTTCGTATAGCTGTCCACTAATTTGCTATCGCAATTGATGCTTCGCCTTTCGGCTGAAACTGCAACTTTATTTACAATGAGGAGTCTAAACCGAGACGTCCTGATGGAAAGGTTGTTCCCATTCTGTACAGCAAGACGGACCCTGAATACAAGGACGTGAAAGCGACACCCAGTACCTCATTCTCCTTGTCTTTTGGATGCGGCGACACTGTAACAGAAGGGAGCACACCAACACAATTATGAGCACACCAACACGATTATGATCAGTGGCAACTGACTTCGTCATCTTCATAAGACATGATGCGTTAAGAACGCAAGACGAAGAACGTAAATGCAGCACCAATCTTTCAGCAGACGAAGGAAACAGCATGCGAGCACGCAGAGGTTAACAGCGGGAAGCAACTCAGCAGCTTTGTTGCCAGTCTTAGGTGGCAGAGGGAATTAGTGCCGACCATCAAGCTGGCGGGAAAGCAAATTCGCCTTCTGCCCGCCCCTACTCGCAACTGCATTCCCTTCATCCTACCTTTCAACTCCCTGTTAACTCCCTCACCTTCGATAATCATCGGGCTCCCTCGCCTCCGTGCCGGTGGCGCCAGCCTGGCGCCAGCTTCGCCTGCTCCCTGAAGTTTAGTTTTCTGTCGTTATTGGGAAGGGAGCAGTGGCCGGCGTGGGCAGTTTCGTGGTCCTCGCTCGCTGTGTGCTTGTGTGCCGCAATATTTCACGACTTGCACCGTTTATGCATCGTGCTACAGTGCACAAGTAGGTCAAGAACAAGTCCTCTTTTTAATTTGAACTTCTTTTTATTCGAACAAATTTTTGGGCCCCTTTGAGTTCGAGATATCGAGATTCGACTATAATGAAGCTTGTATGGTGACCTGGTTTTTTACTTTAAGGAAATTTTAAGGTCCCTTACCACTACTTTGTTCTTACTTAAATTTTGCAATGGTATTACAATCTTTGACTTCTGTCTTATAATCAAACACATGGCATCATTGTTTGCCTTGCTTTGGCAAACAATGATGCCATGTGTTTGATTATTTGCTTTACCATATGCAGCAAGACCAAGTTATTTCTCTGTACCAACCCATTTATCCACTCGCAAAGTGCAGATTACAACTGTGGCTTTTCACTTTTTTTCTGGAATAATAACACAAGCCAAAATGCTAAATGCTTTATTGAACAAAGCAAACCATAATATCTAATTTCGTTATGAAATATGAGCAAAAACAAACAAATGGTCGGCGTAATATCCTTTTACAGGTTACATGTGTAAGCTTTAAAAAGATGCCTATAGCCCATGAAGTGATCCTGGTTGCATCTGCCATAAATAAGCAGTGGTTGCGGTCACTGTGTGTCTTAGTATTATTTTTTCCTGTTTCTACCACTTTACTTTTGTGAATGCTTTTTCTGGCATTTATCTACTTTGTATACAAGCAGCTCGTTGCAATAGAAGTGTCATTTGAGAATTGATGAATGTGCTGTCCACTTCTTCTGTAAACATAATTTTGCACTTCTTGTTTTACAGTGTGAACACACTGTACTGCGCTCTTTTTTTCGGCACTCTTGTAGCAGTGTTTAAACAATGCATTGCATTGTACCTGTGGAAAAGCATGCTCTGCTGCTGTATATGAATGTGTGTGGACACGTGGTTGCAGGTGGCAAACTACAACCATGTGTATGCCCTGAACACCTGGCTGTTGCTGTGTCCACAATGGCTGTGCTTTGACTGGTCCATGGGCTGCGTGTCCCTCATCCGTTCCATCACAGACGTTCGCATTGCCAGCGTTGTGGCCTTCTGGCTCTCCCTTGCTGTGCTTATCAGCCAAATGGTGCTGGCAGCAGATGCCCAGCTGCGAAGGTAGGCCTTTCTTTTGGAAAAGCTTTGAGCTCTATGCTTGTGTGAAATTTATCTGCTCAAACAAAATTATGTAAAGTAGGCCTAGCCAACTCCTTGCATTGGTTTCAAAGGCGGCTTTAGGATGTGACTTGTGGCGGTTCCACTGTGCGTGCGGCTAGGGCTGAAGGCGAGCTCTGGACCTAGCCCCACGCAGTCACTTTGTGTTACTCCCCAACCCGTAGTGCGGGAATCGCGGCTACGTCGGGTTCGAACGAATAAGGCATCCAGCGGCGTCAACTGTAAGAGCGTTTATTGCTACCGGCAATAAAGAACACTGGCAGAGAGACGTCCTCTCCGTAATAGTAATAAATAGGCTGGCCTCGTTGCCCGGGATAGTCAGGCAACGTGGTCACTCACGGGTTGCGGCAGGTACTCCAGTCCTCCAGTCCGGCAGGTTAGGGGTCCGGCCTCAGAGAGAGAGGGTCTCCCCCGGTCGCGCTGTTTTGTACCTATTTACCTGGGCGAGGGTAATGTCCTCCTCGCCCGTCAGCTACCTGCCCTTTGAGTCGGGGAGGAAGGGCGCGCGCTCGTTGCGAGAGCGAGGGAGAATCAGGAGAGGGCATAGTGCGCCTCTCCCCTGTCTATGCCGGCTCTCGACGCGACGACGCGGGGGTAGATGGGTGCTTGTGCTCCCCACAGACTGCACAAACAGTGAACAACAACAAAAAAAATTAACTTGATCTTTGTGACCTGGCAGTAACCTACAGGGCATGCTTTATATGTCAAGTTTGTGGGGGTACGCTCTGTGTGTGGCTAGGGCGGAAGACGAGCTCCAGATCTAGCCACACACACGCAGTCATTCCGTGGTACTCCCCAACTTGTAGCATGTGTAATCACAGCTACGTCGGGTTCTAGCGAATAAGGCAACCAGCTGTGTCAGCTCTAGCATCATTTATTGCTATAAGGAATAAAGAACACTGACAGCCAGAAGTCCTCTCTGTAATAAGTAATAAATAGGCTTGTCTCGTTGCCTGGGATAGTCAGGCAAATGACCTCACTCATGGGTTGCAGCAGTTACATCCAGCAGGTTAGAGGCCTGGAACCAGAGAGAGAGGGTCTCCCACAGTGACGCTGTTTTATACCTTTTTACCTTTTTGAGGGGTATGTCCTCCTCGCCCATCAGATACCTTCCCCGAGTCGGGGGGAAAGGGTGCGCGCGTCGCGAGAGCAAGGGAGAACCAGGAGAGGGCGTAGTGCGCCTCTCCCGTGTCTACACCGGCTCTCGTGCCTGCAATGTGCGACCGCGATGACGTAAGTATGCGGGGGAAGCAGGGCACGTGTGCTCCCCACAAGTTGCAATGAGACACTTGTGCAAAAGTACTCTTAACTAAAGTGCTTCGACTGTCGCAACCTATCATGCATCCTTTGTCACGTAGATAATTGGACTGACAGTAGTCTGAACCATGAGACCAATTAGAATGGTCACCTGCAGTTTTGATCATTTTTCATTTCTGGCAAAAATGGGCAATGGACTTTCTATAAAAAAGCAAATTCCATAATGTAAGCACAAAAGTTTGAGCATCCTCTTTTACTTTTTCACAGAAGCAGTGCACCTCTGTTAAGACAAGGTGGCAGTGAAACCAACAGATTTCCAAAGTTCCCCGTGTTAATCGTAAGCAAGTCTACTAGGGCTGTGCGAATATTCGAAATTTTCAAATAACAAATCGAGTAGTGTCCTATTCAACATGGTCTTTGAATTGAATAGTCAATATTTTTAAATGCAAATATTTTTCAAATATTTTTCAGATATTTCAAAACGTCCACTGCACCCAATTAAACATAGAATTGGAACAAAAGTGCAGTAAATTTTCACCCTTGCGGGCATAGTACAGAAATAAAAAATGAGAACTTGTATAGTGAAGCAGGTTATGTTGCTGAGGTAGCCATACTTTACAGGCCATACAGTGATCAATCGCACTCTCTGAAGAGTCCTGTGCATGGGAAGAAGCTAGTACTTGTTTTCTCCTAATGCTCCATTTGTGTTTTTAAAATGCCTCATAGCCTGCTACGTAATGACAGAAACTTGCTAACATTAAGAAAACTAGGATGTGAACATTGTTTTGCATAATTGTTGTAATGGCTGTTTATTATTTGAAAACTACTCAATATTTCATATGATTCGATTCATTTCTGGCACTATTTGATTCGTGTTCAGTTCGGTCTCAAAAATCACTATTTGCCGTTCCCTAAAGTCTACTGTGCTTCTCTGTACACAATGGCCAGCCTATGTTGCTGTGGTGCCATGTCTTTCTTCTATATAGCCTGGCCTTCTGCCAGACAACATGAAGTAAATATGTTCCACTGATTCATATATAATTGAACTTTATTAACCCTTGTATGATTTGAGATGAAGAACAGCACAAGAACAGAAGCACAATTGAGTCATGCCACACCATTCGATGATGATATAGCCTGAATCAAGTTGGCGGATGCTAGTAACATACACTAGACTTTGACTAAGTTGACTTTGGTTAGCTAAATCCTGACCAAAGGTCCTGGGCAGTGCCCATACATTTCTATGGTCCCAAATATTTGTTATTTCGATTTTAAAATTGGTCTTCACCAAATAATTGGAATTTGACCAGTTAGCATGCAAGCGCCTGATCCCTATGGTGATCCCAATAGCGATGCCTTTAGTGGCAGCACATGTCTCGGCGCTGCTTAGTGGACAGTGAACACATGTCATTTCCCATTGAAAATGCCTTTTTTCGGTAGGGGTGTGTGAATATCAAAATTTTCAAATACCAATCGAATACGAATACTTAGCTTCGAATATCGAATACTGATACGCACATTCACCTATTAGCAGGCTCGGTTAATTTGTTATGTTGGAACATTGGAATTAAATTTTCACTGCTAAAAAACTAGACTAGTAAGCTTTTATACTGAAACATTGTGTATTTGGCTCATGTTAACTTGGAAAATTTAGTAATTCCCTCTAGCTGTCCTTGCCAGCCTGTGCCTTATTATACTGCACCAAATGCCTGTAAACTCGGAGGCATTTGACCCTGTGCCAGTCTCCAGTCATCTCACTTGCTGTCAAGCAATAAACTCAGAAATGGTGGTAGCGCTGAAAAAAAGAAAGAAGAAAAAAAAAAGTGCACCCTTGCTTGCTCGCAAACCTGTGCCCCTTGGTGCTGAAAGGCTGGCTTTCTCGCATAACTTGAACGTTTAGTGGCTAAGTGGACATTACAGTCAAAATTTCGCTAGTAGCATGAAATCGTCACAAAATTCAGCACGAATCGCCCCGATATTTACAGCTTATATAGAAACAAATGCTAAGAACGGTGTTTGCTCCCGCACAACCAGGAATATGTTCTATTTGATTCACATGTTTGTATCCCAAGTACAACTGATCGCATTTCGGGGCGGTTCAGGGAAGCGAGGAAACTTTTCACCCTGCAAGCATGTCCAGGCAACCAAGCCACCCTTCTGACGATGATGCGTTGCGTTTGGGGACGCCTTCTGGGAAACAATGACGCATTTCGCCCCCACAAACACCTGCAGGCGATTAAGCGAACGTCGAGGGCCCGCAGGGACTGCTTACCCATGGGGAAAGAACTTGTCCCTTCTTGTGCCCAACAAGGGACGAATTGGTGAATTGGCAGACTGGTGAGCCGGGGCCCCCAAACATATTTAAGCCTGTGCCGGCCCATTGTTAAGGCAGACGGTCCTGGATGACGCTGTCGTTTTCTGCTCAGTCTTCAGCCTCTCAGCAGACTGACGAGAAGTCAATAGGCACGACTCAACAGCAGAATGATGTCGCACCACAGAAATTTACAAAATAGTGCATGTACATCTGCAGGAAAGGTGACAGATTCGATGTTTATAGTGCAGGCTAATGCTATTTATTTGTCTCACAATGAAAGACACGCAGCTGAACCTTTTACTAAGGGAGAACGTGACAAAAAAAGTGACCCGCAAGACATCTAATCTTTTCCTACGTGCAAGACAGCGGGGCAAATATTAGCAAAAAATACACACCACAGCTTAAGGTGCACAACAGCTGGTTAGATGAATGAATAGACTGTGCTCGGGTATTCTGTATGGGTTTCAAGGCGAGAGCACTTGCAACTCCACTAATCCCGGAGGAGCGCAAATGACGGTTTGAAAAATTCTGTCGCCATGGGTCAACGTGGAGAGAGACTTCGTCCCAGTGTTTCTCCACGCGTACGGTAGCGAAATAACACCCGTTGCTTTTTACATGATGGCAGGTGCCACTAAAAGTTACCATGTACCAAGCAATCTCGAATGAACGGGCGACGATGTGGAATGACTCCTACCCAAGAGGTACCACGCACAAGGTCCTGAAGAGCGGGTGGGGCGGCGTCACAGGAGGATGGCTTGCCAAGGCTAGTGGAATCATGCGACGCTCCCCCCTAGTCTTGTTTCCTTCACACAGATTGCGCACAGAATGAGTTCTTGCATAGCATAACAACTTAGGCATGTCATTGACTTTCAGACTAATTACGAATGTTCATTCAAACAATAAGTTGTTTGACATGTTAAACTAGTGACAACAAGTTATTGTCACGTGTTCTTGCTGGTCCGCAGAATTGATGCGTTGTGGGACTAGTGAAATGATTTCCTAGGTATACCTTGTGGTGCAAAATACATTTCTTGAAAAGGTACAGAAGAAAGGGAGACAGTGGAGACAGGGAGACATTCCCTTTTCAAGAAATCTATTTTGCGCCACAAAGTATACCTAGGAAATCTAAGCACCAACTTGCCCAAGAAGAAGTCCTAGTGAAATGGTTAGTCAGGGTTCCGGTCACCATGCCATTTGCGATTGTTGCAGAATTGTTCGATAACTTTGGAATACATAAAATGCACTATGGACCGTACTGAGGACACCATGTCGGGGTTCTTCATATACAGTGGTCAAGTGCTGCTTGAAAATGATGACGATGGACATTAGGTAAATAAATTTCCATTCTGTGAAGGTAAAGTTAGCTGATTTCATCCTTTTGCTTATTGCCATAAACAGGGGCATGCTACGTTTTTCTTGCTAAAAGATTGGGTGTGCGTTTGTTTCTACTTCGTTTGGGGGCTTTAATGTCATTTTTACTGTAGTTTTCTACTTTGAACACATGAAAGTGCGTCGTGTTTGATTTGGGGGTGTGTTAGAATCAGGAAAATACTGCAAAATGAATCAGTGGGGTGTTCTGGCATTTTTTCTGTGTCTTGTTTAATTTGACCCGCTGGATAATTAGATCAATTTCATCAGTCCCGTGAAGGTCGAATTAATGGAAGTCGACTGTATATGAAGCACAATTCCTCCAAAGAAGGTACAACCATGCCCTTTTAACTTGGTGCTTTTAAGGCACCTGCACATATAGTTCATGTGTGCACTATTTCGCTCGCGTTTGTTTATGTGCAAATCACCTGCTCATGTGCGAGTATTGCAGTGTGTTTACTACAAGAGGCTGTTTCATATACTTATGTTTGCTGCTAACAAGCGATACAGTGTAACGTTGGTAGAATGAACGTATTTACCAACAAAATGCCTGATATCACAAGGTTAATGGAAAAACAAGAAGAAATGGGGTTAACCAAGGGGCCAGATTTTTATTATTCATATCATGAGTAGCCAATAAACAAGGGCACCAAGGAAAACCATAGGGAAAATTACTTGTACTTACTAGTTGAATTAAAGAAATGATAAATTAATGGCAATGAAAGTGGATGAAAAAACAACTTGCTGCAGGTGGGGAACGATCCCACATCTTTGCATTGCACGTGCAATGCTCGTACGCATATGCATCGCACGGGTAATGCGAAGCGCATCGCATGCGTAATGCGAAGATGTGGGATCGTTCCCCACTTGCAGCAAGTTCTTTTTTCATCCACTTTCATTGCTATTAATTTATCATTTCTTTAATTCAACTGGTAAGTACAAGTAATTTTCCTTATGTTTTCCTTGGTGTCCTTGTTTGTTGGCTTCTCATGATAAGGTTAATATAGAGTGTTTCTCACTCATGTCAGCATTTAACAAATATATTCTTAGAATTAATCTTGGTTATAAGAAACAAATCATATGTGAAATGCTGCTGAACTATAACAAAGCCCCACCGTACATATACGTGACAAAATTGCTAACCGCACGTACTTGCCGTCCGAGTGTGATTTTGGAAAAATATAGTATCTTTGTGGCTATTAGAAGAAAGAACGGAAGGGACAGAATTCTGTTGGTTGCACCTGCAACGACTGAACAGCTGAACAATGACTTGAAGGTGGGTGTGACCAAAAGAGAATGTAAATTACGGGGAGAAAAAGCAAAGAGGATCAACAAGCCATTGTGGTAGAGAGAGAGTCCAGAAATTTGCAGGGCTACTGCTTTTGTTCAAGGGCCAGTGTGGAGGTGATGAAGTGGGCACACAATTTGCCATTGCTTCCCCCAACCCCTCAGATGCGTACGCAGATTATCTGTCAGGGACAGATCTGGGTCCCAATGGCATGCGTCTTCCCTAAAGTAGAGGGGGAAACACTTTATTGTATGGAGTGCTGTGGTTCCAAAAGCTTTTTGTCTAGAAGTAATAGTCACCTTTTCCACAATCAGATGCCTTATGCTGATTCATACTTGTGGTTAGCACTTTAGTTTCACGGTTACAATTACATGAAGCCAACAAACAATGAAGCCATGGAAAGCACAGTGCAAATTAGGCATACCTTTATTCGAAGTGTAGAAATATTAAGAAAATGAAAGCGGAAGAAAAGACAACTTGCAGTCAGTGGGAGCTAAGTCTGCAAGCTCCACATGATGCTTGTGATGCTCTACTAATAAGCTATGGCGGTGGCTGTCACCCCGTCCACATTCTTGGGCATTTGTGTATGTGTACTAAAACTAGCCCTGGGAGCGTTAGCCAGCGCCACTCATGGCTATTGTGGCAGATGCTTTCCTAAGCTTTACTGTTTATTGACTTCCTATGTTTTTACCAACAAAGATCTGAGCCCCTTTGTTCCACTAAGTCACACAAAGGTACTAATTTGTTCTCTGCACTACAGAGGTGGCAAAAACACCCCAGGATGTTCTCATACCTTGTTCTGTGCAGATTGCTATGCATAGCGCTCTCTCTGTTGGTGGTGCCATTTCTGCCCGCTTCAAACATCTTCTTTCGTGTGGGCTTTGTCGTGGCCGAGCGAGTGCTCTACCTTCCCAGCCTGGGCTTCTGCTTGCTGGTCGTGCTAGGAATGGCACGCCTCGCTGCCACTTTGCCTCAACACCGGCAGGTGAGCTTTGTGAATACTACTGCTAGAAATTAGCAAGTAGCTTGTGATTCCATGAATAATTATCATTGTCATTAATATTTATCATTAAATGCATTACACTTATTCAGCAGATTCGGTGCTGCTGATAGCAAGCCTTGTCAGTATTGCTAGAGTGAGTAGCTTTGAATTCCACATTGTTGCATGTTATAACCAGCAGGGTACCATGCTCGTCTGCAATTCAGCGCCACCACAATGGTATAAATAGCCTACTCGATCAGGGAGGCATCGTCATCATATTATGCGACTGTACCTACAAGCTGTTGCCAATAAACCTGTACCTCACCTGTCGTTTCCTCTCTAACAATGGCGACAAGGAAGCCGCAAACTTGCTTGCCATGACTAAAGCATCAAACCGCAGCAACCATCATGGACGACTCCCAAAAATTAGCACCATCCCCTGGCCATTGGGCACCTGTCGGAATTCTGCAGGTAACATGGCTATCTATCTCGAGCGGTTCAAGGCCTTGACGAGAGTGAATATGCCGGACGAGCAAAGCAAGACGGACATGCTTATCACGCTACTGGGTGGCAGCGCATATACCGCGCTGCGGAACTTGATGTTTCCGGAGGTCTCTAAAAAGAACATACATGAAAAGATAAAACAAGCACTTCTAAATCATTACACTCTGAAGTGGCCAGTAGTCATGGAGTGATATAACTTCCGTAAACACACACAGGGATACTAGGAGGCAATTGACTTCGTCGTAGAATTGAAGCGTTTGATGATGAACTGTGTATTTGGAATATTGTTAACTGAGGTACTCGGAAACCAGCTTGTCGTGGGTGTGCACAGCCAGGCTATTTGGTGTAAGCTTTTGGCCATTGAAGACGACAAGGGCCTAATGTTGGATAAAGCGCATGTTATCACCATGTCCATGACAGCCGCGGAAAACCACGCGAGGGAGATGCTACAGGGACCAAGCGTGACATGAGAACCAGAGGACATTAAGTGGCGACGCGGCAACAGTGCGCTGACTACACGGTCCACTAATGACAGTCAGCGACATGTGATGGCGAGCGCAAAAAAAGGTTCTGCTGACAAGGACAGGATACTGTCGTGCTTTCGTTGTGGGGGTTGCCACCACCAGCAGGACTGTCTAAACATCAATGCAAGTACAGTTGTTCTCGGATGGGACATTTAGCTAGCATGGGCAATACAAGGCAGAAAAATTTCACTGGGGAAAGGGTTGTCTAGTTTGGAATAGTATGCTCTAGGAGAAAGAATTCAGCCATACAAAATTTACATGAATGTAAACGGGGAAACCATTGCTACGAGAATAGACACAGGCTTAGTGGTGTTTGTTATTCCTGAAGGTGAATTTGTGAAATATTTTGGACATCAGCCATATCAGCCTTTGTAGTTCTGCTTATGGATATAGAATGGCTCAAGTGTTTCATTGAAGGGCAGTGCCACTGTAACTGTAACTCATGAGGGCACTTCTTTGAGACTGCCGCTCATGGTAACTGCGAATGAACAAAGGTGCACAGTACCGGCATTGCTTGGCTGAAACTGGTTGAAGCACATTCACCTAAACTGGTCACAGGTTTTCCGAGTGAACACAATCACTAAAAGGATGGACTGCTAGACAAGTACAAGAGCATGTTTTGCGGGCCTAATTGGAACTATTAAGGGGTTCGTGGGTTCTATTGTTTGGAAACAGGGAGCACAACCGGTATTCTGTAAACCTAGACCAGTGCCATAAGCCCTGAAAGACAAGGTTGAAAAAGAGTTGAAGGAGTTGGAAGTCTCAGGTGTGTTGCACCCTGTATGTAGAAGTCAATGGGCAACCCCTGTCGTAGCTGTTCTGAAGAGTGATAGATAGGCCGTCAGACTCTGTGGTGACTACCATGTGTCCATGAGCCACTGTAGTATTAAGATAGCCCACTATCCATTGCCATTACCAGAGGATGTGTTCGTGTCATTGGCAGAGGAGACCTGTTTTAGTGTGCTTTATTTATTGAAAGCGCATTTGCTACTTCAAGTGGATAGCCATTCGCAAGAGTTGCTAACGATAAACACACACCTCAGCCTTTTTCATTTCGTGCATTTGCCTTTCGATGTCGTGAGCACCCCTGCCATAACAAAATTTTCCAGTCGGTAATGGATCGAGTATTGGCTGGCTTGTAGGCTGCAGTTTGCTGTCTCAATGATGCTCTCATAACAGGAAAGACCTAACACGAGTGCTTAAGATGTACCAAACAGGTGCTACAGACACTACGGAAGCATGTCACACGTGCCAATGCCAGTAAATGTAAATTTTCTAAACACCACATCCTCTACCTAGGTTACGAAATTGATGTAGTTGGCATTTATTCCTCAGAAAATAAAGTGGAAGCCATATTTAGGGCTCCAACACCGACTGGCATCTCTGAACTGAAGGCTTTCCTAGGACTGATGAATTTTTATGCTAGGCTCCTTTCCCAAACAGCAATGACCTTAGAACCACTCTACAAGCTGCTCAGAAGAGATTCTTCGAGATTCTCCGTGGGAGTGGACAAAAGAGTGCAAAAACACTTTTCAAAAATTCAAGCTGCTTCTAAGCGAGGAGTCAGTGCTAGCTTTGTACAACAGAAACAAACCACTGCGCCTTATGTGTAACGCATTGGCATGTGACCTCAGAGCAGTGCTCACACATGCCGAAGCTCATGATGAAAGACCTATCGCTTTTGTGTCCAGCATGCTTACCGTGGGCGAAAGAAACTGTGCACAAATGGAGCGTGGAGCTTTAGCCATAGTCTTTGGCATTAAAGAGTTTCATAAGTACTTGCTCGGTTGGCAGTTCAAAATAGTAACTGATCATCAGCCGCTGACACATTTGTTCGATCTGAAGATACACTGCAGTCAAGTAATGATAGCAAGTGTGCAGTGATGGAAAAATTTCTTCGCCAGTTATCAGTACATCATCAAGTACAAGAAGGGTCAACAGCTATTGCCACACAAATAGTTTATCAAGGCTGCTGTTGGAAGCAACTGCGGAGGACGAACAAGAAATTTTTTTTTCACCACTTTCAGAAATTCTCTTTACAGCCCAGGAAGTGGCTGAAGAAACAAGCAGGGATGAGGTTTTGAGCACAGTAATGGACATGACATGGCACTGTTGGCTGCAAGAAACAGAAGAGCAATACCGTTCCTATTTTAATCAACGACACAAGTTATTGATAGAGCAGGGTTGTTTGTTGTGGAACAATCAGGTTGTTATCCTCAAAGCTCTCAGGCCAGGTGTTCTGTCTTTAATGCATTAGGGCCACCCAGGAATGATGAAAATAAAAATGCTGGCCCGAAGTTGGATTTGGTGGCCAAATCTGGATGCAGATCTAGAAAACATAGTATGAATTTGTGAGATCTGTCAAAGTGTACGAAGTTCTGCACAGTCAGTACCGGTTCAACTGTGGCCAATAGCTGCAAATCATTGGGAGAGGGTCAGCCAGTAGGGCAGCCAGTAGGACCAGTGCTCCTGCGGCGATCCACTAGGACCTGGTGAGTGTACGAAAGGTATAGGCAACAATGATTGCTTGCTAGTGATCCAAAATAAGGGGAGGAAAAGTGTTGCATGTTATAACCAGCAGGGGGCCACACTCGTCTGCAATTCAGCGTGCCACCACAACACTATAAATAACCTACCCAAGCACGGAGGCGGTCTCTTCATATTATGTGACTGTACAACAAGCCGTCACCTATAAACCCCTTCCCCACCTCATCATTGTTCACCCTTAAATACATTCCACTTTGTCAACAGAATCAGTGCTCAGACATTTTTCTCACAGTTGTCAATTGCATTTGAACCTGACTGTTCTGGTTTATGTTCTTTTTTTTTTACCCCTTACAGGTGTTGCAGTACTGTCTGATAGTGCTACTACTGGTTTTCACAGTCAGAAGCACACAGGTTGGTTTGTCATCTCTATGCTTTCTGCCTTGTTACCTGAAGTCATCAGGTGGAGTTAAAGGGACCCTGAAACGATTTTGATGATTTTGTACAAACATACCGAGTCCCAACATGTGCAGGCCTGCACGCCTTGCCGGTGACACCTGTCACCGGCAAAAGATTCTGAGAGCGAGGGGCTATAATAATCCAGGTACAACCAAATTAGGAAGGCCCATTAAGCTTCAACAAGACACTCCCTCACGAGAACAGGAATCAGCCTCCCTGGTGCAGTATTCGGCCACAACCTCCCTAATGAAATGATCTCCTCAATGAAATGGCCCTCAGTCCCCAGTGGCTGCGGAGCACCTGACCAAGGTGGCGGTCAGACTTGCAATGCAGCAGAGGGTGCTAAGAATACCTGGGTCCGGACAGGCCGCCAATGGAAACTGACCCTTGTAATGTCTAACACCTGAAACCTCTCGAGTGAGGCAAGCTGAGCAGGACTCTTCGAAGAACTGTCAGACATTGCTTGGGATATTATCGGCCTTAGTGAGATTAGAACTGGTGAGGCTTACACATTGCTGAGTTTCGGCATGGTCTCCCGGATAAGAAGCAACACGGGGTAGGATTCCTAATCCATAAAGACATAGCGGGCAACATTGACAAGTTCTACAGCGTCAACGATTGAGAGGGTAGCAGTAGTCGTAATCAAACTCAATCAGAGGTATGCATTAAAGGTAGTGCAAACCTACGCTCCAACGCCAGTCACGACGATGAGGAAGTAGATAGTTTTATGAAGACATTGAATTAGCAATGAGAAAAGTGCAAACGCGGTATACATTAGTAATGCGCTACTTTAATGCAAAAGTGGGGAAAAAGCAGGCTGGTGAACAAGCAATTGGCAACTACAGTGTCGATTCTAGGAATGCTAGAGGAGAGTGTAAGAGTTGGGGTCGGGCATAAAATAAGTGGGAGCTGGCCCATGCCGTCGTCCAACTCATCCATGCTAAGGACGTTGTTAAAGGGAAGCTGAAACACTTATAGAAAAAAAAAAAGAGTTCTCTGCGGCATTCTACAGTTTTTAATCCCCTGAACACGAATATCTGGTTCAAAAAGGGCGGAAACAAACGCAAGAAGCTGTTTTTCCAAGAAAACGCGCACCAATGCCTCAGGGCATCGCGCGATCGCCGCTGTTGCCCGTGATTGGTCGGGGCCGCTGTGACGTCATTCGCGGCAGTCGTTGGTCGGCGCTGCCGTTTCAGAGGGTAGCACGCTGTTCTGTTCTGCCTTCATAGCTGAGTCAAAGTTGTTCTTTATTCTATGGCTGAGTTGTAAGCATTATGGAACGTTCTCGCTGTCTCGGACAGCTTGTGATTTCGCCGTACATGTTCGAACCGACAGCTGATACGGAAAACGATGGCGGCAACGATGATGTTGAGTGTGCCAACAGCGAGAGCGATGTGTGCGCCTTCTCACGCGTTGGAAATCTTAGCTGGTACTTGTGTTTTTTTTTTTTCATCTAGCTGCACGTTCCAATGACGGGAAAAAAATGCGCTAAAGTGTCACTGGGAACTTGCTGCTGGAAGAATGCCGAAGCACTAACTTCTCATTAGGTTGTAAACACGGGTGCAATTATGCGATGTCAAGCACCTTGCCGCAGCTTGTCTAAAGTTCCGTGGTTTTTTGCGTGTTGATACATGATCGCGAACATAAGTGCCGCGTTTGGCTACTTCAAGCTCTTCAACATTATCTGCCTGTGTCACACTGGCTGCTTCAAACTCTTCGATTGGTGATGGTAGTGGAAGAGGTTCATCAGGGGCTCGGTTCTCTAGGTGCTCTGCTAGAACCTGAAAGAGTGCAAGGCATGGATGTCATGAATTTCAGCATATCATGCATATCAGCAAACATGACAACAGTTAGATTACTTCCAGTAATTCAAATACTTTTTTAGTAATTTATGTGATGGATTAGTTGTCTAGTGATTTAGCAATGTGAATTATTTGGTGTCTGTAATTTCATGGCTGAAGTAATTTATTAATTGCATTAAATATGCACCAGTAAGTTGTGTATGGTGCCAGAACGTTGGTAGTGTCGTGAGGTGTCGTGGAGGAACATGGGGGGGAGGGCATGAAATGTTGGCAAGTGCATGTTACCTTGAAGAAAGGTTGGCGTCCCTTTAAACTTTTCTTTTTGCTTCTTGTATGCATGAAAACTTTTTGTAAGCAATCGTAAAGTAATATGATTTTTGAAAGTGGTAATTGGTAGCGTAATTCAAATCGATGATTGTAATAAGAAAGTAATGAGTAATGTAATATAAGAATTTTGTCATGTCTGATACATAGCTAGTTCTCTAGGTACAAAGGCAAGAAAACATTTTTTGTAGAGCAGCGATGCCTGTATTGGGCTAGACGACATCGAACGCTGACAGGTTCAATACCTCACAATGTTACTTCTTTATTTGAGCCCGTTCGCCTTGCCACGGGCGCGGCTGTGCCGACGCTTGTTTCTGCGGCATTTCGCTGCTGGTAGCAAGCTGTGAGTGCGAAATCTACAGAACAAAGTTTTTACACGCTGAGTTCAACTACTGTATCGCGAGCATGAAAATATTGCCGTAACGCCTCATGTCGTGCGATTTTAACACGAATGCTGAACAGCTAAACCTGCGAGCACCGCATGGTAGGACGAATAGCAAATATCACGTAATGCACAAGCGTACCCCCGGTCAGTTATTTCACCGTATCAAAACAGCACCGAACAAACAGCCGTAGTACAGTGTTCCGTGACCCAGCGGAGGGGAAAAACCGGATGAAAATGGCAAGCTGTTTGCACGCATGTGCATATTCCCGGCTGTGCCTCCACCTCGCTTCGTCAAAGGCCGCTGTATGGCCGTTTGTTCGATACTCAGGTGATCATCTGTTTAAAACATTGCCCGTGTGCACATTAAAACCCTTACCTCACCCTTTCTCCTCCTGGCGAAGGCCGCTCTTGGAGGTGGCGAGGTGTTTGTCTTGTCAGAGAATATAGACGGAACAACGCTGGGCTTCAGTCGCGCCGATTTAATTGAAATACCGATTTCCCGCATCGTTGTCAAGCTCTGATGATAACCACTGTCGCGGAAATGCTCCGAGCACAGCACAGTTGATTTCGTTGGCACGAAATTATCTTGTCCTTTGGGAACATGTGAAACACCACATTGTCTCGGCCGCCTGTGTTCGCACAGCCGAATGTGCACAGAACGAGGGCAGGTTAGGCGCCCTTGGCTGTAGGCACTCGTGCAGCACAGAAAGAAAGCACAGTTCACGAAAATCGCAAAAGAAAACAAACGTCAGCGGCGGCATATCTCTCGTAGCGTCGTTTAGTAAAGCGCAGGATGGGAAGAAACATGCCAGCACATGCCAGCACGCCAGTCCGGCAGTACGGTCCCCGCGAGTGACGTCACTCTCGCTGGTTCTCTCCTCTGGCAAGCACCTCACCCTGCGCTCCGGGAAGCGACGGGGGCGTGTCCACGGGGGGATTTAGAAGGCTATTTCTGCCCCTTATATTAACAAAACAAAGAAAAAAATATCAGAACCGTAAATGAATAGGTCTGTTGTTCCCTACCCCAGCAATTCATGGAAATTGAAAACCGCTTCAGCTTTCCTTTAAAGGGAGGGACTTGTCCTCATCAAGAACAAGGAATACAGGTTTTATGTACAATATTTACATGAAGACAGGAGATACATTTGATCAGTCTAACAAGACTGAAAAGTGGAGCACTTGGAACAGCCGAAAGCGGTTGCTTAAAAACCCTCTGTCCTCCCTAGATCCCTATGTGAGGGAAAACTGCCATTTAACCTTCGTTCAATGGGAGCGTCCAAAGTCATCGTAGTTGACCCGCCTTTAAGGAGGAGGGTTCACACACTCACTTCCGCACTTTGGTTTCACTGAACATGAGATGAGCGGGTCCTCGTAGACAGGGGTTGATACGCTTGACCCAAACAGGCGCCTCTTGACTCCAGAGCTGGCCCCGCAGTTAGCCGCTGCTTCTGTCAATTGACTGTGACGATTTCAGGGACCCGTGAGAAAGCACCGCAAAACACCCTTTTCCAGGAGTTCTCTTGCTCCAAATAGATCGTGAAGGCGACAGTGAATCAACTAACAATACTCGGTCCGCCGAACGTGGCTAGCCTCGCTGGCGCTGCTGGGCTGTCCGAAGAGGAGCATTGTTGGCTTCCCAAAACGACTTGTCGCAGTGTGCCGGAAAGGGTTCGAAGGTCGCTTCTGTAAAGGAGGCACATTGTTGGCTTCCCAAAGCGACTTGTCGCGGCGGGCTGGGAAGGGTTCGAAGGTCGCTTCTCCGAAGGATGCCACCCCTGCAGGTCGATCGAAACTACAGTGGGCTGGGGAAGGTTTGTAGGTCAGTACCCCTGCAGGCCGATCGTAACAAGAGATGCTGGTCGAATTCGCAGAAAGGAATAAGCTTTGAATAATGAACACCTTTTTCAGGAAGCTTAGCAACAGAAAGTGGACCTAGAAAAGCCCTAATGGGGAAACAAGAAATGAAATTGACTTCACACTTTCTACTGATCCCAGCATAGTGCAGGATGTAAAAGTGATAGGTAGGGTAAAGGTGCAGTGATCATAGGTTAGTGAGGGCTAGGATTCACCTCAATTTGAAGAGAGAAAGAGCAAAATTGGTCAAGGAGAAACAAGTCAACCTAGAGGCAGTAACGGTAAAAGCAGACAAATTCAAGCTGGTACTTGCAAACAAATATGGAGCCTTAGAACAGAAAGATGATGATGACATAGAGCTAATGAATGAAACTGTAACTAGGCTGGCTTCCGAGGCAGCGATTGAAGTGGGAAGCAAGGCACCAAGGCAAGCAGTAGGCAAGCTCTCCCAAGTAACATAGGACGTAATAAAGAAACGACAAAAAATGAAATTGTCCAACTCAAGAGATAAGATTAGAGTCGTGGAACTGTCAAAACTGATCAACAAAGCGAAAATAAGTGCTATTCAAAAGTATAACTTAAGAAAGACTGAAGAAGCTGTAAAAATAGATGAAGCCTGAAATCAGTGAGAAAGAAACTTGGCACAGGACAAACGAAGATGTATGCACTGAAAGATAAGCAGGGTAATATCATCAGCAATCTCGAAGATATAGTAAAAGAAGCAGAAGAATTCTATACTCACCTGTACAATACCCAGAGGAGTCGGGATACCTCCGTTAGAAACAGTAATGAACAGGACAAAGAAACTCCTCCTATACATAGCGATGAGGTCAGAAGGGCCTTGGAAGACATGAAACGAGGAAGAGTGGCAGGAGAAGATGGAATAACAGTCAATTTAATCAAAGATGGAGGAGACATGCTGCTTGGAAAACTCGCGGCTATTTATACGAAGTGTCTAACGACTGCAAGGGTCCCAGAAAGCTGGAAGAATGCAAACATTATACTAATCCTCAGAAAGGGAGACGTTAAAGAATTGAGAAATTATAGGCCCGTTGGCTTACTCCCAGTATTATATAAAATATTTACCAAAATAATCTCCACAGGGATAAGGGCAACACTGGACTTTAGTCAACCAAGGGAACAGGCTGACTTCAGGAAGGGAACCCGCCATGGTTGCTCAGTGGCTATGGTGTTAGGCTGCTGAGCACAAGGTGGCAGGATCGAATCCCGGCCACGGCGGCCACATTTCAATGGGGGCGAAATGCGAAAACGCCCGTGTAGTTAGATTTAGGTGCACGTTAAAGAACCCCAGGTGGTCGAAATTTCCGGAGTCCTCCACTACAGCGTGCCTCATAATCAGAAAGTGGTTTTGGCACGTAAAACCCCATAATTTATTGACTTCAGGAAGGGATATTCTGCAATGGATCATAACCATGTCATTAATCAGGTTATCAAGAAATCCGCAGAGTATATCAAGCCTCTCTATGTGGCTTTCATGGATTACGAAAAGGCATTTGATTCAATAGAGATGCCAGCAGTCATAGAGGCATTACCTAATCAAGAAATACAGAATGCTTACGTAAATACCTTGGAAAATTTCTACAGAGGCTCTACTGCTAGCTTTAATTCTACAAAAGAAAAGCAGGAAGATACCTATAAAGAAAAGGTTCAGACAGGGAGACACAATCTCTCCGATGCTATTCACTGTGTGCTTGGAAGAAGTATTCAAGCTGTTAAACTGGGAAGGCTTAGGAGCAAGTTTTGACGGCGAATATCTCGTCTACCTTTGGTTTGCCGATGACATTGTTCTATTCAGCAACAATGCAGACGAGTTACAACAAATGATTGAGGACCTTAACAGAGAGAGTGTGAGAGTGGGGCTGAAGATTAATGTGCAGAAGACAAAGATAATGATGAATAGCCAGGCAAAGGAACAAGCGTTGAGGATCGCCAGTCAGCCTCTAGAGTTTTCGAAGAAGTATGTTTACCTAGGTCAATTAATCACAGGGCACCTTGATCATGAGAAGGAAATTCATAGAAGAATAAAAATGAGTTGGATCGCATACGGCAGACATTGTCAGCTCCTGACTGGAAGCTTACCATTATCATTGAAAAGAAAGATGTACAATCAGTGCATTCTACCAGTGCTAACATATGGGGCAGAGACTTGGAGACTGACAAAGAAGCTTGAGAACAAGTTAAGGACCACGCATAGAGGGATGGAACGAAGATTGCTGGGCATAACATTAAGAGACAGAAAGAGAGTGGTTTGGATGAGAGAGCAAGTGGGTATAGACAATATTTTAATTGACATCAAGAGAATAAAATGGAGCTGGGCAGGCCGTGCAATGCGACGGTTAGGTAATCGTTGGACCATTAGGGTTACAGTATGGGCACCAAGAGAAGGGAAACGCACTCAAGGACGGTAGAATGCTAGGTGGAGCGATGAAATTAGGAAATTCGCGAGCACTAGTTGGAATCGGTTGGTGCAGAACAGGGGTAATTGGAGATCGCAGGGAGAGGCCTTCGTCCTGCAGTGGACATAAAACAAGGTGATGATGATGATGACCGAGTCGTTAGAGTAGGTCCTTCTGATCATTAATTGACGCATCTAAGTGCTCCGGGCAAAGAAGGTAATTTATTATAAGGTTTCAAAAATATACATCACTGCCGATCGCAGCACATCGCTCGGCTGAATTTTAAGCCGCCCCTACTTATTTGACGTCATTTGCCCCAATGACATTAGTAGAGTGAGCTATCCTACTGGCTGTCCAGGGCGCGTCATCAGTAATTTTTCTAACTTTATAGGGAACAAATGTTGTTCATAATAGTTGAAATGTTTATTTCTTTCTATATAAAGAAAGTAACAGAAAGAGAATGCAAAAGAAAAATTTCTCACTACATTTAAGTTCTTCTGGCACACAGCAAGTGCCGTCTACTTGTGTTACAACATGCTCCATTTTGATGAGAGCTCCACGGTCACAGTCGGTCTCAGTCTTTCTGTGAGCACCACGATTCGACTTTGTTGTGTTGTGGGCTGCAAACATAGCAACTGGTAACATGTCAAGCTGTGACATCGTGTCCCTTTGCAAGGCAGTGGGACATGAGCCCCGATCACTTGGCGAACAAGTTGAGGAGAAAATGAATGACTCTGGAAAAGGGTAACTTGTAATCATCTGTAACTCTCTTGATATGAGACACTTCACACTAATTGTGGTGCGAATGATTAACTTTAGCTGTACCCTATTCATCGACAAAATTTGTCCGAACCATTTCAGGGGCCCTTTAAGGGGCAACTGCACGGACTATATTTTTTACTTTTTTTAAGTGTAGTACCTCCTGCTGTAGGTGTGCCGTATTATGCTGCCTAATGGCACGCTTTTGTCACAGTTGAAATGCAAACGTTGATAGTAGTATATCAGCTTCTATTGAATAAGGTGGGCAGCGTAACCACAGTTTGGTTGTTGCGTGATATCAATGCTGAGCAAAACAAATAGATATACCAATGCTGGGCGATACTGCATCAGAGATGATCCTGAAATGTGTCTTGTGGTTGACACATAGTATTTTCGAAGTTATAGAAACTATACCATACATTTCTCATATATGACAAGACCACACCTTGTAAGTATGAAAGTTTGGGAACACTTACAAGACATATTGATTTGATGCTAAAGTTGTCTTGAAATGCCAAACCTGGTGGCATCGACAGTATCATGCAATCATCACCCAGAGCAAAATTTGCTGATGGCAAGTAGTAGCTGGGCTAGCTATGATGGTGCTGTTCATAAACACATAAAAGAGAGTGCTCGTGTGTCTGTTCTTGCTGCACTTGCATGTGGCAGCCACATAAATTGCAGGGACAAAGCTAGCCACTGTATCGTGATGTCATGATGCACCCACCTCCTGGGCACAGAAACCCAGACTGGTTCATAGAGATACTGTGTAGGCTTGTGTAAGGGCCACACCCGTGCAAGGGCTGTACCCCCAACTTGGCAGCCCAAAATTTTGGGGGAAAAGAAAATTCCAACAGAAAAGCAATCGCGTTCAGTGCCCCGATCCTTATGCTGCGCGTGCGCATCAGTGAATTCTCGCACACTACGTACTACCGCATGCCACTACTAGATGGCGAGAGCTGCATGTTAACCTCTGATGCAGTGGTACATCCAGCGTATTCACCAGTCACCGCACCATCTTGACCAGAAGGTTTGGTCCTGCGTAAGGGTCACACCTTGCCAAATTGTGAAAAAAAGTGCGGCCCTTACACGAGTCTATACGGTAAGCATTCTGGTAAATTATTTAAGCTGCTCTGGCACTTCACAGTATCCTTCTATGGTTTCGAGCATTTGTATACGTTCATTTACAAAATAAAAATAAAAATATCATGTCAGTACTTCCCTATGGTGTTTGCTTGTTTGACTTGACTGTTTCAATTTGTGGTACCTGCCTATTGTCATTATGCAGCCTGATCTGCAGCATCATTCAATTTAAAGAACTATTGAGACAATGGAGGAATCATTATTTATTGCAGAGGTGTCATGAATGGACCAAAGAGTCTTCATTGTTCGAGTCTGGTCTCAAAGTATGTCCAGGAAATGCGAAGGTGAGGACTGCTTTGGTGTTTCTATGCAGCGGTCATTGTGCTGTTTTTGGTTCATTATGCCAGCCTATCCAGCTCTCTTCCTTGTGTCCCTGGGGAGAAGTGTTATTGATTATTATTATTATTATTATTATTATTATTATAAATACTTTATTATTATGGAGTTCAGTTTTGATTTCAGCCCCCTGATTTTCACCCAGCAGCTGAAAAGCTATTGAACTCATCATGGAAACAATTGGGAGCCTTGATTCCCTAAGTGTCAGCTCAAGCAATTGACTGATATTTTATTCATACCAGAAGTGAAAACAGCTCTGTACTCAATTGCATAGTCATGATTTTTTACTGTAGGCACTCTCTATATTTTGCTGCTGATCAGGTGCACTACAACTTTGCCAAGAATGTGGGTGACAGCGGGAACAGAGAGGGGGCCATCCAGGGCTATCGGGAGGCGCTGCGCCTGCACCCAGACTATGACCAGGCAATGAACAACTTGGCAAACATCCTTCGGGACACTGGAGAGCTGGAAGAGGCACGAGCTTTGCTTCAGAGGGCTGTCCAGCTTAGGTGAGCAGGGCTTCCTCCTCATCCAGCTCATGCTGACTTATACATCTTTGTTGTTTTTGTTTTGGTAAAAACGAAAAAAAAATTGTGCTGGTAATGCCCATGTCACACACGCACCCTGAACTCCCTTACCCCATTTGCTGCTGCCCGCCGCATGCGTTTGCGGGCATTCTGCACTGCACATCTTTTTTTACCGATTGCAGTAGTATGCTATACACTCATTTTTCTTTGTGCCCTCAGTGCCTAGGTCAAATATGTGGTGGGAAAATTATGACACATACATTTATTTACATTGGAGGATCATTCAGATATTACTCTGTGCAGTTTTCGAAGTCACAGGCATTTCATTGTGTGAAAATGTTTCAAGCACTTCAGCACGGCATGGGCTGTCATCCTTTGTTGAATCCAAGTCATGCCTACTGTCAGATTCACTTTGTTCTTCAAAAGAAGGCTCAGAGAAAGTCCTGTTGTCACAAGGCTTGTCATTGTTGTCACTGTCGAAGGGAATATCTAATATATCATGCTCGAAGAGAGTACGACAGCTACCAGACGCTACCATTTCTTCTGCCACTCGGGATGGTCAGAAACAACCAGAAACATACAAAAGTGCTTTCAAGCAACGCAGGTGCATTGCCATCTAGTGGTAACATATCTAACTGTAATTGGATAAACCGACATGTGCTGCCGTCCGTCAGTAGCTTTGAGAAGTATAAAATACAGCTGCCCGATGCCTCAACGGCTTTGGCAGCAAATGAGCACAAGACTTGCTAAAGGAGTTTGACTTTGGGGTGGTTTGGTCGTGTCACATGGCCACTAATTAGCTTTTAACAAAAGCCAACAGGGGCCCATTAGGCTCTGCTCGTTTTACGCAAGCATGCAAAAAATTCACCTCTAGTTTCTAGGGATAAGGGGGGGTGCCATTGCCAACTCCTCAACACACCATGCAACGCGTTTGGCCACACGCCTGTTCGTCGATCACGGCACAGTTCAAGCTTGAGGAAACAATGAACAACAGCCACGTGTATACATTTGGAAATAATTTATTATGCCCGCAACTGACACTTCAAGCAGGTCAACTAGCTATAGTTTGCAACACTGAGGGTTTCCTTGAAAAGACAGGTAGAGATGGGTATTTGACTTGCCAGTTAGGGTATGAGCGGCTGTGGTGTCTACCACGGCAGAAACATTGTTGGCTAACCACATGGAGGAAAACCGAACTGGCAGCGGAGAATTTTGCACTCACTGCTTGCTGGGCACTAAAAAGCCTCAAGTGATGCTGTGGGATCTTGCGTGACTCGCTTGGTAGCTCTCATAGTGCTTGCGCTTACCGTGTGCACTTGGCATCAGGGAAGGTTCTTCCTCTCTCATAACCTGCTGGGGTGCTTCCACCTGACCTTTGCCACGTGAGCCACCGCCTTAGAACATGGATTCCCACAAGTTACGCCTTTAAACTATTTTACCTAATGGTACATGCCTCAATAAAGAAGCCTAATACACAAAGTTCATGTGAAAAACTTGGTACAGTCATACCCACTTATAACAAGACTACATGTGTAGAATATAACAATGAGCAGCTGATACACTGTCAACTTTCATATGTGTTATATGGCAAAAAAAATCGTTTACTACAATACTCCCATGCCTCGTTATCAGTTACAACAATGAAATCTGGCTACTGGGTATGTGTGCCAAAACAAAGAAGAACACTGGAAGAAAAAAAGAATTTGGCAGAGACACTTAAGACTACTTACTTGTTGGAATACAAAAGCTTATACTGTTTATTTGTTTACTTATTTTCACATGCTGGCGCACCTGGTGGAGCTATAGCAGGAGTGGATAATACAGTACACTAAAAAAAAAATACAACAAGCAACAAAGAAATATAGCAACAGGAGTTAAGCGCAATGTTGAGGAAGCACAGACAAGAATTCGTTTAATGGGAGAGAACGGTCGGTACCTGGTAGCGAATTCCAAGTTTCAATTGTTTTATGGAGAAAGCTATATTTGAAAGTATTAGTGCGCATATAGAAGGTTGTAATGTTAAGCACATGATGTCTCCTACTAGAAGAGAATTTAGCTAAGGTGATGAAGAGGCGGATGGGATAAATGAATAGTGCCGTGAAAATTTAAAAAAGAATTAATGTGTCGCTGTTCGGCGAGAGATGTTAGATTAAGTGAGGACATGGATGACAATGGTGAGAACTGGCGGCCATAACGATGGTCGATAAATCTATTGGCTTTCCTTTGGACAGACTCAACTCTATTTCGTACTGCTTGTAGGGCTTCCAAACAATGCTACCATAGTCAAGTATAGGGCGGGCAATAGTTTTATATACAGTAAACCCTCGTTAACTCGAAGTTGTAAAATCCGGGAAAAATTTCGAGATAAGCAGAGTTTCGAGTTAAGCAAAGTGCCGAAAATTTCAGTGACCGGGTCACTGAAAGAGCCAGTAACAACCAGCACTGCTAACAAACGCCCCACAGCACGAGGGGAGCTTTTGCAAAAAACGCAGAATTCCCAGGAAAAAACTGAATTTTATTGTTTTGAAAAGAACTGGGTGATGCTTGCCTGCTTGGCGTTGGCATTCGGCGCGAGAAAAGCGTCCTCGAGCTGCTGAACGCACCGCATGAGCCGTTGTTCGCCGCCGCTGCATTCAACTTTGTTGCGGAGCAAACGTAGCAGGTTTCTTGTTTCTGCAGTTGTCGGCACTTCTCGAGGTGGTTCTTGGTCAGCGTGATCACCGTCGTCGTTCACTGCCATTTCAACAATGTCGGCGTCAGACAACATTCCGGTAACGGGCACGTCCGACTCGTAGAGCGCGTACTCTTCAAAAGTGAGTTCGCCGTCTTCGGCATCGCTGGCGCAGCCGGCAGCTTTGCGGACTTCGTCGCAAAGTTCATCGCAGTCACTAAACTCGTCAGTGTCTGGCTCGAGCGATTTCTCGCCGCTCGAAAATCCTGCGTGCGCGAAACAATTGGCAATCGTCAATGGACGCACTTGTCGCCAGGCTTCGGCGATCAGGTGGACTGCACCCAGCAAATCTATTTCGTACTTCTTACCACTGTCGTAAGAACACAAAATGCGGCGCAGCAGACTCTTCCTGTAGTACTTGCGAGCAACCTCAATGACTCCTTGGTCCATCGGCTGGAGCACGGACGTCATATTAGCAGGCAGGAACTCCAGCGTGACAGCCTCCAAGTTGTTGATTTTTCCGTGGCCGGGGCAGTTGTCCACGACGAACAACACTTTCCGGCCGTCCCTTGCCATTTTGCGGTCAAGAGCACGTACGTACTCTTCAAAGAGCGCTGCAGTCATCCAGGCCGTTTTATTGGCGCGGTAAGTCGCATCTCTCGGGAGCCGTGCATTTCGGAAGCACCTTGGATTGAGCGACTTACCGATAACAAGCAGCGGCAGTTTTTCATCGCCGGTGGAGTTGGCTCCGAAAAGTATCGTCACTCGGTCTTTGCGCTGCTTAGCGCCTGAGCACGCTTCTCCCTTCGGTGTGTATGTGCGGCTAGGCAGCATCTTATAGAACAGTGCTGCTTCGTCGAGGTTGAAAATGTCCTTGTCCGCGTAAGCCTTTTGCAGCTCAGCGAGGCGGTGGTTGCGCCAGGTGTCTGCAGCCCCTTCATCAACAGTGCCGCTTTCGCCGTGGATAGGCTTCGAGGCCACGTTATTTCTTTTTTTAAATCGTTCAAACCAGCCATTGCTGCAATTGAAGTCTGTGTGGCCCATCTGCAACGCCAGCGCGTCTGCCTTCTCCATCATCATTTGGGTTGTCACGGGAAGGTTGGCTGCCCTGACATTCCGGAGCCACAGCATGAGCGCTGCTTCGACGTCGGGGAATTTCGAGGCCCGAATCCACTTCCGCTCACTGGAAAAACTTTGCTCGAAGCCATCGAAGACCTTCTGTCGATTTTTTACAACTGTCGAAAGCGTCGACAAGGGGATGCCGAATTCTTTGGCGATGCTTGTTTTGGATCTTCCCCCTTTCTCCACTTCCTTGATCAACGCGACTTTTTTCTCCAGCGTCAGAGACTTGCACTGCTTGGGGCGGGACATCGTCGTCGTCCGTTGACCACACACCACGCACACAACAAAAAAAAATCGCAGTCAACGCGTCGTGCGCACAGCGCGACGAAACAAAGAACAGCAGAATCGCACACGCACAATAACGTTCGCACGTGCGAAATGCGGTGGCACGACTACCCGATAAAACCCATGAGCCCCCGCGCGCAAGCGGCGCACACCACGTGACTGCTTCCAAGGTTACTTGACGTGGTTGACTGAAAACGGCTGCATCCGCGGGAATTTTGTATTCGCCCTTAGATCGTGACCGCGTTCGGCACTCTAGTAGGAACCAAGCGCTCGCTCGGACCCTGTATCACCTTTAGGTAACGGCCTCTGCCTTCAGCCGTCCCGGTCAAAATTTCGAGATATCCGTATTACGCCCGAAAAATGCTTCGAGATAAACGGGTGCGAATACATAACACCTATGGGTGGGGAAGGCGCGGCGTGGAAAACTTTCGACTTAACCGATATTTCGAGATAAGCGAGTTCGTGTTAACGAGGGTTAACTGTAATAGTAATTTAGTGTCGCATGGGGGATCAAGCAGCCTACAACATAAATAGCCAAGTTTTTGTAGGGCTTTAGTCGTAATGGAATCAATGTGCTTTGATCAGGACAGGTTAGTGGTGAAAGTGAGACCAAAGTATTTATATTCAGAAACACGTTGAATAGAATTATCCTTAAATTCGTAGCTGAAAAAGAATGAGCAAGCTTTATTAGAGAAGGACATAACAACAGTCTTACGGGAGTTAATATTCATTTCGTCATGTCCCACAACATTTGGAAAAACTGAGGAATGATTCATTAAGGCAAGCATGATCAAGGAGAGATGAAATTATGTCATATAACACACAGTCGTCTGCATATATTTGGATTTTAGAGGATCACATGGTAAATCATTAATATATACAGTAGTAAGAAAAGAAAAGGACTGACGACTAATCATTGATGGACATCTAATGACACACCTACCACCGAGGAATTGAGCAAGTTAAATCTTACAAATTGAGAATGGTGAGACAAGAGACTCTCTGGCCAGTTCACTAAATGATTGTTGTTAAGAATGGCACTTAATTTGGACAGTAGTCTTGAATAAAGTGCAGTATCGAAAGCTTCTGAAAAATCTATGAATATAGTGTCAATTTGAAATCCCTTATCCAGGTGACAAGCTATGTCATGCTTGAGCTTGACAAGTTGTGTTATTGTGCTAAATCCATGCCTGAAACCATGCTGTACATGACCTCATACGTCAGTAGACCTCAGTACGTCATTAACATGCTCGTTGCACGCATGAATGCATTCATTAACGCACACATTAGGCACACCTTTAGTCAGCTGGAACCGTGGTGCTGCTGTGGCGTCAGGGTAGCTTGCTCGAGTCGCACCCCAGAGACCCGAGTTCGATTGTCACCTAGACCAAAATGTACCAAATTTTCTTGTCTAAGCCATTAATTTACTTTGTTTACAGGAACCTCCCTGAGGAATGTAGCATCAATCCAAGCATTTTCGTTTGGTAGTGACTCTAACATCTGCACTACAGTGACGGGGCCTGGCACTTTAACAACAACACTGTAGCGACAGGGCCGTCACTATAACGATGTCGGTATTGGGGGCGAGGACTTACAAAGTCGCCATCTGTCAGAAGTGCCTCACTTGCGTAGTCTGAGGGATCATGCGGCGCGCTCCGCATAGGTTTGGCTATCGGCGCTAAATAAATGTGCTATGCAAGAGCCCTCCTGGACATTTTTGCAAGTACTCTCAAAATGGCAGAAGTATTTTACCTTTAAAATAATAATCTTGGTCAAACGGAAAGCATAGAATGGTTTATGGACGCTATCTCTTAATCTATTATGTACAGGCGCGGCCACTGTTAGAGGTAACACCGCGCGCTTGGCCGCAATCCTTGGACCACCAAGCGGGCGCCGTGCGAAGTATTGCAGCGCAAGTGCAATCAGCGCAAGAGGCGGAGTTAGCTGCGCATCGTCTGCTGTGGTTCCTCCCACTTCACCACACGTGCTCTGGTACAAAAAGACTGTATCCATGGTGCTTGAAAAAAAAGGAGACCTTCATCTAAGCTTCATGTGCAGCCGTGGTCTGGGCTTTGTATTTACCATACAATAAATCTGAAGCATAGATTTATAAATATGCCTTGTTTGTCGTATGATTTTTTACTTCCTTAGCAGGCAAATTCTGAAATCGACCCTCTGTGACAAAAGGGACCTTTTAGAAGTAAAAGACGCATTTAAAAATTTAGGTCTACAGCATGCCTGCGTGCTTTGATAACTGATTTAGAATACTACCTGTTGACACACCATTGCTACAGGGTTTGTATACTCCAAAGCCTGCGTGCAGTCTAGGTTTTGCTGCTCGCTGTGAAGTGGGAGGAATTGTAGCAGACGACGCGCAGCTAACTCCGCCTCTGCTGCTGATTGCAGTTGTGCTGCAATACTTCGCTCGGCACCCGTCGTGGCGCTCCGCGAAGTGCAGCCACCCACTCCGTGTTACCTCTAACAGTACAGTAAGCTGGGACACTGCGTGCGGTCGCCGCGATAGATTCCCCCCAACAGCTTTCTTGCTTGAAAGGCAGGCAATCGCTGAGCGAAAACTATGTGAAATATGTTCTTATAGTGGGCTGTCTGTGTAACAAAATGGAGCCTAACAGAATGAAGCTTCAATGCAGCTATTGCTCAGGTTCGTGGCGACCGACTGCGTGCTTGCATGCATGTCCGTGCACAACGTCTCGCTTTCGCTGCGAGCGCGTTTTCGCATCGTGCTGTGAGCTTTAGGCCGCAGCATATGAACATTTGACAGTACGCAAGCAACCAGTGTTGCATGGACACTATCATAGCTGTTCAAAAATAATTTCGTTATAACTAGGGACTTCGATGCCTATGACAGTAGATTTGTGATGTGCCGTATTTTCTTTTATTCTAAAGTCTTGGAAGCTTCAATATCATTATTTCTCAAGTTGCATATTGCACTGTATGTTTGTCGGTCTTCTAAGCGAGCAATTACCGGCTGCTTCTTTTTCTTAATCCAGTACAATAGTCATTATCCATTGAACATGAACATGTACGATGCCTTTTTTAATGTGCTTTTTATCATTCCTTTTCCATTTTAATGAACTTTCTTTCTCTCTTTCTTTATTATTATCATCATAGTTGTTAACAGTGCATGTGCAAAAGACTGTTGGACCCAATAGCTGCAGGCTAGCGGATACGTCCGCATATGCGAAATATAATAGACATTCGGTACAAGCCTAGGGGGATCAATACAGAAAATGAATGCAACACATTAGCACATTAAAAATAGAAAAAAAAAATTTTACAGTATGCATAAAAATTATCGCCAGTTACCTAAATTATCAAGCTGCAAAGAACAGAATGCCAAGCAAGAACACAGGCACCAAATCAGTGGTGTATAGCTAATAAATAGTGCTTTGCCGAAATTTTGTGTTTCTTTTGTTTTTGAGGATATGTTGTTCCATTTCTTAACTCCAACAAATTCGAGTAGTCTTTTGCCATATCCATTATGTACAGGAGGCAGGTTGAAATTTCCAGCGGCAGTACTTCTGGTAGAATGCGATGATGAAAAAAAATATGGACACAGGGAAAGGATGATTACGTTTCGCAACACTGTTTACGTAGGTAGCTGTCTTATGCTCATGCATAAGATCAAATGGCAATATGTTTAGCTTATTGAACAGCAGCCTGCTGGGTGTATCGGTTCTCGAGTGCGTCACGCCTGCTTTTGTATGCGACCAAATGGACCATAACAGAAAGAAGCTTCAATGCAGCCGGGCCCCGTCAGTGCAGTGCAGATGTTAAAGTGCCAGGCCCTGTCACTGTAGTGCAGATATTAAAGTACCAGGCCCCGTCACGGTAGTACAGATGTTAAAGTGCCAGGCCTCGTTGCTGTAGTCACTACCTTTTCGTTTATGTGTTTTTACTCTGCACCAGCGGCAATTATCGGTACCATCCTTTGGTCACGTCAAAGCCAATGGATTTTCACGTAATGGGGCGTATAATGCATTTGCATTAAAATGCAAGCTACTTTGTCACACTTGCCTTACACCCTTTCGAGCCTCTCTCCCGCCTACCTTCCACCCCTCTGATGTCGGGGAGAGGGTGGCAGGGAGAGGGGTGCATGAGGCCTGAAATGTGATGCGACGAAGGCGTGCAGCATGGGCTGCACGGCACAAAGGCAAGTGTGACAAAGTAGCTTGCATTTTAATGCAAATGCATTATACAATGCAATAATGCAATAACTGCAGTGCTGGCAATCACATTCTTTACCCTGTGCGACCATGTTTTACCACGTAACAAATGTTATTGCACAGCACAGGATGCGCCAAGCACGTATCCGAAGTTTCTGGAATGTTATCGGTGGTTCTATCCGCTGTCTGTGACTGAACCTTGTATAATCGGATTGCATGTATGTGCAACGCGAATAATGTAGAACTTTGTGGAAGACATGCGGGTCCCAGCGATTACTCTGGAACATTCGACAACTGATGTATAAAAGCCGACACGCTTGACTCGCTGATCAAATTTTCGATGATCGCCGAGTGTGTCTGCCGCTATCTTCATTCTTTCAATGTAGCCTGCTTTTGAGGGCACAAGTTTGCCCAATAAAATGCTAGTTTCGTTAATAACAGTTTTGCTGCCTTCTTCACCGTCACTACTACATGACAATATATGCAGTAAACCTCGCAGTGATCAAGAGAAAGTTGGTGCTTGTGTATGCAATCAAAGGGTGCTCTGTATTAAGATGAGGGAAGCAGCAAGCATAAGTGGGATCAAGCGGTGCTTGAACTGTTTATGGAACCAAAATTGTTATAGTTACAAGCAAGGGTAAGCTTATGACAAACAAAAAGAATCATGGGGCTGCAAGCACATTCATATGGGAACGGATTACCAGTGAAGCTGTTTAGTCTGCAAACATGGACTGCATACACGGGCTGCATACATTATGAAATCATATTTTTTTCATACGGCATCACACTACACCAAAACAAGCACTGCCGTGGTCACCACACCTCCAATGCATCTGCCGCAACCACTGCTGCAGCCGTGCCGACACCTCCGATGCATGTGACGTTAAAACCACAGAAGCACAGGCCACGTGCACAGGCGGCATCGCCACACTCTTTCCCCATCTCTCCCTGCCTGTCTTCATTGCTGCAGTGCTGTCAGCACATTCTTTACCCTGCTCCCCTGCCCATCTCCATTCTAGCAGTGCCGATACCTCTGACGTGCGTGATGTTATAAGCACAGAAGTGCAAGCCGTGTGCACAAGTGCCGTCACCACACTCTTTGTCCCTCTCCCCCAAATGGTTGGCTGCGCGTGCATTCCTGTCCACAATACAAATGCAAGATGCCTGGGGTACTCCCTCTGGGAATGCATGCAAGGGATGCATGCGGGAGATGCATGCGGGGGATGCATAGAGGTAAACAGTTTCACTGTAAAATCAAACTCACTTTTAGCTCAAGCACTGTGGGAACGACATTACTCCCTTCAGCCTTCTATGGAGATTGCCGACCTCCTTTATATGAAAGCTTCATTAAACTCTTTTGGCAAGAGTTCCCATGTTACACCAAGTGAATCTCTCTTGAGATAAAGACGAAGGAGGCAAAAGGAGTTCACTGGTGCTTGTGTGACACGGGCATAAGACAAGGCGACGGTTTTGTGCCCAAAAAGGGAGGCAATAATAACTGCTTGGTCTACCATTCTTGAAGTGAACCACACAGCTCCTGTTCATCATCAGTGTTACTGTTCGAAGAGTTGTTTATCTGCTCGCCCAACACATAAACCACTGGAAGTGCAATCCGTGCTGCAGCCTTCAATAGCATGATCGTTGTTTAGGGAGGTAAATAATAGCTGCTTAGTTAACCATTTTTGAAGTGAACCACACAGCTCGATTTCTTCCATTGTATGTGCATCATTGTACAATCCCGAACATGGTGATACTAATTTGGGTTTGAGTGTGTACTATACAAGTAAAGCTTTCGTGAAATGGGTTTAATCTGCTTATGATGGGCCCTTCTTGCTATTGAAGTTATGACAATATTCGTGAAGGCTTGAGTACTGCAGGCACATCTTTTGCAAGAGCAATAACAGCTAATACTGACGACTTCGTGAGAACACACCATCCTAGATAAACTGTGGCGATACGAATAATAAGGAACAGAGCACAGACAACATGTGAGGTGGGCAAGGTTTTTGGTAAATGAAATTCATTCAAAGCCATGGGTACGCTTTGAAAACAATACACACAATGAAATTCTTGCTGGTGTTTGGATGGGCATATGACGTAGCAGGAGAATGGGAAGAGGTGAGTATCAAAATGTGTTGAAGGTGTTGCTGCACAATGATCCTGGTAACCTTTGTGGTCCTCCAAGATAATGAGATGTGGGTGTGCACCAAAGAATTACTCGCGAAGATGGCTGTAATGCTGTGCGCTTTGTGCGAACACATGTAAGTCAACGTCCGAAAAGTTGGGCAGTTCAAAAAAATTAATGCATGCCTTCTACTGCTCCGAAGGGCTCAAATTGCCATAGGCACGTCTGAAATGGCTCTGGAGGCCTGCTGATACACATATTAGGCGTACCAGTGCTCGTACTCTCACAGGAGGTGGTGGGTGCACGTGCGCATAATTTAAGAATAGATATCGTGATCCGTGACAGTTGCCCCTTTCCGCTCTTAGTATGCTTCACCTAACAACATTTCTGTATTGCGGCGAAGCTGACTTTTGGGGCCAGGAGTTATGTCGCAAGCTGTGCTTTCCGCGCGTCTTGCCAACGGCGAGGATTACAAAGGGGGAGCCTGTGCCATTGCTGACAGCGGCGAATTCTTTCAATGAAAAACGTGGCACTGAACAGCAAAAAGCTTTGTAGCGAACGTCGAAGCAGCTAGGCCTAACGTTGCCGCATGTGGCCAAGCATGAGGTCGCGGGATCGAATCCCAGCCGCAGCGGCCGCATTTTGATAGGGGCAAAATATGAAAACACCCATGTACTTAGATTTAGTTGCACGTTAAGGAACCCCAGGTGGTCCAAATTTCCGGAGTCTCCCACTACTTCGCGCCTTATAATCAGATCGTGGTTTTGGCACATAAAACCCCATAATTTAATTGATGAAGTTAATTTAGGTGGCTATGGCTGCCAGGAGATTTACGTGCATGAGCACCATTTCAAGGCAGCAGGATAATCAAAATGGCGGCGGTGGTGGCTTCAATTGATGCTGTTTCGAACCTGCAGTCATGGCAAAAATTCCGGAAAATCAGACAGTGAAGAGCTTTTGCATCCAAAATTTCAGACATTCTTATACATCGACTCATGCGGTTCGTGGTGACATTCAGAAGATCGGTCATTGACTGTAGTATGTATTTTGGGGATATGAAGCCAGCATTTGTTAGGGGGGCTTGAAACAAATTTTGTGTATATTCTCTTTGTCAGAGGCCAATTTTTCCTTTATTGCAACGTGGTTCTGCTGCTAAGCTTAAAGTCACGAGTTCATTTCCTGGCTCCTGCAGCTACATTTAGATGGTGTCAAAAAGCAGGATATGGGTGCACATTAAAGAACTAAGGATGGGTAAATAGTGGAAGTACTACTGACCAAATATTTTGCAACAACTGACTTTTACAGTCTGGTTACTGTTCACTGTTTGCTAAACTATGTATGTCGCTCTTAATCAGAAGTGAGACCACAAAACTTTTCCAAGTAACGCAGAAACAGAATCTGTTATGCAAGGTTTGATTTCGGCTCTGTGGTGTTAGCCTACTTGACAGCATGTAATTTTTGCTTGTAGTATGTCATTTAGTGTTTTTGGCAGTGTAATCATGTAGCAGTTCTATAGTTTATGCTGCAACCAGTGACGTTTCTTTTCTTTTCTTTTTTTTTTTTGCAAGGGACTCTTTTACATGTGTCTAAAACACAAGTCCCTCCCCAGCTTTCTTTTCTTCTTGTTCCGCAACTTCTGATCGTTTTTCAACAAACATTTATTTGGCATTTTTGTAAAGCTCATCATGCAGCAGCCACTCATTCTTTGAAAGCTTGTCTGAAACCAGGCTCTAAAGATCTTCAAGCAGTTTTTTAGAGCACAGCTCTTGGGGCCCCCGTTGCTGCGTTGAGCTTCAGTGTCAGCGTTTCTCATAATCGAGTGCACGAGCACAGTGAAGGATGAAAGAGTGAGTGTGGAGCACAGTGGGGGATGAAAGATTGCGATTACGAAGAGGGTGCCAGGAGGAAAGCAGAGGAGGAGGGTGCAGTGGAAGCATGAAGAGGAAAACGGAGGAGGAGATTACTGCGAAAGGGTGAGAAGGAAAGCGGAGTGCTGGCGGTGACTAGGCATGCGGCAAGTGCACGCATCGATACCATGTATGGAAACAAAGCACTGGCGTGGGCTTTGGACCCAGTGTGCATGCGCTTTTCCATTTACTGTTGCCACTAGAGAATGCACTCTGTGCGAGCCATCTGTTCCCGTGTTCATGCTTTCTTTCTGAACATTGAATGTCGCAACTGATGGAAATGCTTTGCCTGCTGCTGCTGCTAAACGAGCTGCCTGAGCAGAGGCTCAGAGCCGTCGCCAAGAGGACCCTGTCATTCAGCATCAAATTCTTTGCCACAATATATGAATTCAAAAGACCTAAACAGCTGTATTCAATATTCGCATTAAGGAGTATCATAATTGTCAGTGAATATTTTCTGATGACAATTAGTGATTTTGTCTTTAAAACTTATCCTCTGTCCCTGATAGTTTTTTTGTTTTTTTGTGCTAGTCAGTGCAGGCATAGTACCTAATGATTCTGAAGGAACTCTTCCTGCTGTACATAGATACATCTGCATTTGACTATGCAATATTCAAATTCGATATTCAATACAATTACTATTTGCATTTGATTCATATTCGCAAAAGTTTATATATTTGCCCACCTCTAAAACCTCTAGGTGGGGAAAATTAATCAGGAGCTTTCCACTGAGGCAGCTCTCATATCTCCACTGTAGCCTTGGGATGTTTAACTTCACAAATCAGTCAGTCTTGCTGCATGGCCAGGTTATTCTTCTACTCCATTTATATCTCTGTTGTACATTTCCCTACTCCGATGCCTTGCTACCTTAGTTGTGTGAGCCAAATGACAAGGATGGTCCCCTTGCCATGCAGGCCAGATTTCGCAGCTGCCTGGATGAACCTAGGCATTGTTCAAAGCAGTTTAGGCCTGCTGGATGATGCTGAGCAGAGCTACCGAACTGCCATAAGCCACAGAACCAAGTATCCAGACTGCTACTACAATCTTGGAAACCTGGTGAGTACTGAAAGTGGGTGTAACAAGGTTAAACCATATGCCCATCTTTACTGTGCCTACTTCGTCATTCACTGCTAAGAATGAAATATATATCCACAAAGTGTATGACTACAAAACCATAGCATCGAAATTAGGGTTAGAAACATGGGACAGTGTTTATAATGTCACTACCGCCGATGAAAATCTTCAAGCTTTTCTTAATATAGGTCACGGTCACATGAGCAGTTCTTATTCTATGATATCCTATAGTAGAAAAGGTTTGAAGAGAAAGCTGTGGATTACACAAGGCCTTTTAAAATCAATTAATCATAAGAATAATCTACATAAGACAGTTAAGCTCTGTCCTTATAGACTTAAAGACGAGCTATAAGACATATAAGAAACGCCTTGAAAAGTTATTGCATATTTTGAAGGCTGATTATTATCAGTCACAAATATTGCGTGCCACTAATAATACTTCTAAAACATGGAAAGTTCTAAACTCTGCAATGAATAATGTAATGCATCAAACTAAAGCGATAGCTATTACTGATGGAAACCACTTACTTACTGATGGAAACCAATTACTGATGGATGATAATCAGTTTTTCCCAACATACTGAGTCTATATCATTTGCTTATCTTCTATTAAATATTCTAATGTTGCATAATCACACTCGTTTTCGCATTGCAGTTCTTATGTACAAATTTCTGAAAAATATTATACAAGGTCTGTCAGTTCAGTTTCATCAACAAGTAGCACAGTGTCCAACATGATCCTCATTATTACCTTGTTAACAGTTTCACATACATGCACAAATTATGGAACATTTTCCTTTACAAATACTGCAGCCAGTCTTTGGAACACCCTTCCTAAAGACATAACTTCATCATCATGCTTTCAGTATTTTTCAAACTCACTGCACTAGTATTTCCTGTACAGTTCTGAAATTCACAAAAAGTTTGTTTCCTTCTGTGTACTGTATAACATTTTGCCTTTCTTTCTTTTGATGTGTACACCCATCTATATGATCTTGTTACACAGATATAAATAACATTATCTATCATAGGGACCCCTTCCACAACTCCCTGAGTTCTGGGAGCCCAACTGTATAGATGTGGTGCACTGTATTCCATTTTTTTATGAATAATAAACTGATTCATTGATTTATTGATTGATTGATTTAATGGCTACACAAGTGTTCTCAGTGTTGTCAATGTTTACTTTGTGGACATTATTTTCCATTTATTTAACTCTTTATTCATATGTAAGGTTAATGGTATTTTTTTTGTTACTTATTTGTTTTACTACTCATATCCTTTGTTTTTTTCAAAAATGTGTTACTGCACTTACTAGTTTATTCTGTTGCTGAAAAACCCACTGTGCAAACAATTTACAGGCAGTGCACTGACAGTGCTGTCATGAAGTAGATGCAGGTGCCATGCCAGCATTGCAAGCAAGTTAGCATACCAGAATGTGTAGTGACGAATATTACAAAATTGTATCAAGTTAACCCCCGTATTTAGTGCACACTTATGGGGTACATTTATGTTAGATGGACCAGAAATGCAAGAAGGCTTACGGTAAACATTTGCAACACAGTCAATGTCGAATTCTCTAGGGACTGCCCAAGGACCCCGAAAACGTCCCAAAAATTGGCCAGTTAAAAACAAACAAATGCATGCACGAAACACACCATATTATTTATTTATTTATTTATTTATTTATTTATTTATTTATTTATTTATGTACCCTAAAACTCTAAGTGGGGGCGGGGGGGGGGGGGGTACATTACATCATTGTGTCAAATATAGAAACACCTGAACAAACAAGAAGAAAAAGAAAGCTATGAGTTAGGTAAAAGGAAAACACCGTGGTGTGAAGTTTCATGACACATTCAGGATGCTATTCAAATTGAAATCAGGTACAATGAGATAAATATTACACAGTTCCAAATGTGCATAAATAACAGAAACACTGAAATGAATCTCAGAATTGGTAAGTTCAGTATTATAATATAGTGCCATATTTAAATTTGCACGAGTAAATAAAAAAAAGAAAGAAAGAAAAGCATTATATGGTTCTAAGAGACGCATACACATAAAAACAGCCATTATGCATGGAGATTTCAGTAGTTCCCTTTGAAAACTAGCTGCATCAGTGCAAGCAAAAATGTTTTCTGGCAATGCGTTCCATTCGTTTATGGATTCCATTCGTTTATGGATTGCACTAGAGGTGAACATGGGTACTTTAGTGTACGAGCAGATATGGATTGCACTTCGTGTTCATGATCCCGCCTGGATGAAATGTGATGTGCCGGTTGTATGCGACTAGTTGCAAATGTTGGCTCGCCGTAATATAAAGAATGAAAGAATGTTAAATGCAAATATTTGTGCGTCAGGTGTTCAGAGCGGAAATGTTGATTCTGCTTTTTAACAATGATACGCTCATATAGGATGAATATGAGGAAAGTGTGAATCTTACTGCCTTATTCTGTACTGACTCGATGCGGTTCTCTAAAGCAACAGTACCTGGGTGCCATATTATGGATGCATATTCTAACGAAGACCGCATGAGAGATGTGTGACTGTGAAGCTTTGTTTCTGAGTTGCCAGGATACAAATGATGTTTGATTAATCCTATTTTCTTAAGTGCCAGCTTGGTTACCTATATATTCTATGTGTTTTTTGCCAAGTTAGATCTGTAGTTAAATAGATGCCCAGGTACTTGAAACTGTGCACTCTCTCTATACCTGTATTGTTTATTGTGTAAATGTTTAGAGGAGTACTAGTAAGTGTAGAAAATGTAATAAGCTTTGTTTTTTATTCGTTTATCTCCATATGTCAGACCTTACACCACTTGCCGAGTTGCATTAGGTGCGTTTGTAAGCTAGTCACATCCTGAGGAGTTAATATTTGCCTGTAAATGATGCAGTCATCAGCAAAAAGTCTCATTTGAGAACCTATAAGTTATATAATTAATATAAATGAGAAAAAGCAATGGTCCCATAACTGACCCTTGTGGCACTTTTAGCCCCTCCATCCTTGTCAAAGGGCTAATAGGTAGATACAGGTAATTATATAAAGAAGAAAACACAATAATCACATAACAGTGCATAGTACCATGTGAAAATAACGCAAGTTATAGTGACACAATAAGCATATCATAAAAATATAGACGAAATATATACAAGTGGGTAATACAGACGCGCGATTCTCCACCGGAAAAAAAAAAGTGTGTTGAGAAAATTGCACAAACAGGCCTGGAGTGCGGCCTGATCCCGGTGGCCAGAACCGGTAACGCACTCTCTCACCAGAGCAGGATTGGCCACCCTGGTGCAGTACTTGGTCACAACCTCCTATATGAATACAACAATCAAACCCCGGCCCTCAGTCCCCAGCAGCCGTGAAGCTTCTGACCACGGCGGCGGTCAGCTCTGTGACGTAGCAGAGGGTGCCAAGAATACCTGGCTCCGGACAGGCCGCCATTGGAATCTGAACCTGGCAACGTTTAATGTTAGAAAGTTATCTAGTGAGGCGAATCTAGCAGTGTTATTGGAGGAATTAGAGGGTAGTAAATGGGATATAATAGGGCTCAGTGAGGTTAGGAGGACAAAAGAAGCATATACAGTGCTAAAAAGTGGGCACGTACTGTGCTACCGGGGCTTAGTGGAGAGACGAGAACTAGGAGTCGGATTCCTGATTAATAAGGATACAGCTGGTAACATACAGGAATTCTATAGCATTAACGAGAGGGTGGCAGGTCTTGTTGTGAAACTTAATAAGAGGTACAAATTTAAGGTAGTACAGGTCGATGCCCCTACATCCAGTCATGATGACCAGGAAGTCGAAAGCTTTTATGAAAACGTGGAATTGGCGATGGGTAAAGTCAAAACAAAATACACTATACTGATGGGTGACTTCAATGCCAGGGTAGACAAGAAGCAGGCTGGAAACAAGTCAGTGGGGGAATATGGCATAGGCTCTAGGAATAGCAGGGGAGAGTTATTAGTAGAGTTTGCAGAACAGAATAATATGCGGATAATGAATACCTTTTTCCGCAAGCGGGTTAGCCAAAAGTGGACGTGGAGGAGCCCGAATGGCGAGACTAGAAATGAAATCGACTTCATACTCTGCGTGAACCCTGGCATCATACAAGATGTAGACGTGCTTGGCAAGGTGCGCTGCAGTGACCATAGGATGGTAAGAACTCAAATTAGCCTAGACTTGAGGAGAGAATGGAAGAAACTGGTACATAAGAAGCCAATAAATGAGTTAGCGGTAACAGGAAAACTAGAGGCATTCCGGATCAAGCTACAGAACACGTATTCGGCTTTAACTCAAGAAGAGGACCTTAGCGTTGAAGCAATGAACAACATTCTTATGGGTATCATTAGGGAGTGCGCAATAGAAGTCGGTGGTAACTCCGTTAGACAGGAGACCAGCAAGCTATCGCAGGAGATGAAAGATCTGATCGAGAAACGCCAATGTATGAAAGCCTCTAACCCTACAGCTAGAATAGAACTGGCAGAACTTTCGAAGTTAATCAACAAGCATAAGACAGCTGACATAAGGAAGTATAATATGGATAGAATTGAACATGCTCTCAGGAACGCAGGAGGCCTAAAAGCAGTGAAGAAACTAGGAATTGGCAAGAATCAGATGTATGCGTTAAGAGACAAAGCCGGCAATATCATTACTAATATGGATGAGATAGTTCAAGTGGCTGAGGACTTCTATAGAGATTTTTACAGTACCAGTGGCACCCATGACGATAACGAAAGAGGGAATAGTCTAGAAGAATTCGACATCCCAGAAGTAACGCCGGAAGAAGTAAAGAAAGCCTTGGGAGCTATGCAAAGGGGTAAGGCAGCTGGCTAGGATCAGGTAACAGCAGATTTGTTGAAGGATGGTGGGCAGATTGTTCTAGAAAAACTGGCCACACTGAATACGCAATGCCTCATGACCTTGAGCATACTGGAATCTTGTAAGAACGCCAACATAATCTTAATCCATAAGAAAGGGGACACCAAAAACTTTAAAAATTATAGACTGATCAGCTTACTGTCCGTTGCCTACAAGGTATTTACTAAGGTAATCGCAAATAGAATCAGGAACACCTTAGACTTCTGTCAACCAAAGGACCAGGCAGGATTCCGTAAAGGCTACTCAACAATAGACCATATTCACACTATCAACCAGGTGATAGAGAGATGTGCAGAATATAACCAACCCTTATATATAGCCTTCATTGATTACGAAAAAGCGTTTGATTCAGTCGAAACCTCAGCAGTCATGGAGGCATTACGGAATCAGGGTGTAGATGAGCCATATGTAAAAATACTGGAAGATATCTATAGCGGCTCCACAGCCACCGTAGTCCTCCATAAAGAAAGCAACAAAATCCCAATAAAGAAGGGCGTCAGGCAGGAAGATACGATCTCTCCAATGCTATTCGCAGTGTGTTTACAGGAGGTATTCAGAGACCTGGATTGCGAAGAATTGGGGATAAGATTAAACGGAGAATACCTTAGTAACCTCTTATTCGCTGATGATATTGCCTTGCTTAGAAACTCAGGGGACCAATTGCCGTGCATGCTCACTGACCTGGAGAGGCAAAAAGCAGAAGGGTGGGTCTAAAAATTTATCTGCAGAAAACTAAAATAATGTTTAACAGTCTCGGAAGAGAACAGCAGTTTACGATAGGTAGCAAGGCACTGGATGTGGTAAGGGAATACATCTACTTAGGGCAGGTAGTGACCACGGATCCGGATCATGAGACTGAAATAATCAGAAGAATAAGTACGGGCTGGGGTGCATTTGGCAGGCATTCTCAGATCGTGAACAGCTGGTTGCCATTATCCTTCAAGAGAAAAGTGTATAACAGCTGTGTCTTACCAGTAGTCTCCTACGGGGCAGAAACCTGAAGGCTTACGAAAAGGGTTCTACCTACATTTAGGATGACGGAAAGAGCTATGGAAAGAAGAATGATGGGTGTACCGTTAATGGGGAGATAAAAAAGGAGCAGATTGGGTGAGGGAACAAACACGAGTTAATGACATCTTATTTGAAATCAAGAAAAAGAAATGGGCATGGGCAGGGCATGTAATGAGGAGGGAAGATAACCAATGGTCATTAAGGGTTACAGACTGGATTCCAAGAAAAAGGAAGCGTAGCAGGGGGCAGCAACAAGTTGGGTGGGCGGATGAGATTAAGAAGTTTGCATGGCCACAATTAGCACATGACTGGGGTAGTTGGAGAAGTATGGGAGAGGCCTTTGCCCTGCAGTGGGCGTAGCCAGGCTGATGATGATGATGATGATGATTCACTTCGATAATAGAATTTTCATTAGTATTGAGCATGTAGCACTTTCCCTCCTACAATAATGTCTTGTAGCTTAATTTGAAATTAGCGTTTAAGCCTCTGTCGAATTCCAGAAGTCTCTTCCAGGTGTGACGTGTTGCGGCGAAAAAGTCTTTGTTTACGCCGATACCAGTTCCCCCAAAACCAGAACTTTTGGAAAACACCAGCTCTTTTGTCTTCCAAGTGTCAAACTTCACTACTAAAGGCCTATTTTTTAAGGCTTTCGCCTTAAAAAATTGGCCTTCACAAACTTCACCATGGGCCTAGAAAGGCCCATGGTGAAGTTTGTGTCAGCAGACCTGACCGCCACTCCGGCGGTCAGGTCGAAGCGTCATCACGCCATATGAAGACAGATTTAAGAATGAAAAATGATTGATAGTGACAGTTAGTGAATGATAATGTTATAATAGGGATTGGTAGAGGTAATTAACTAGCAATTACTAATAATGGTTACTAATTGTAATGACTACTAATGACTCTGAAATGACCAATATGTCTAACGACGGCTTGCAATGACCACAATTTATTAGAAATTACTAGAAATGTCTAGTAATGTATAGTAATGACTAAAATCACTATAATGACTTGTATTGACTATGAAATGGCTGATATGTCTAACAACAGCTTGTAATGACCTCAATTGATTTAAAATGACTAACAATGCTTAGTAATGACCATTATTGTCTAATAATGACTGAAATGACTTGTAATGACTACTGAGGACTAAGATATGACCAGCACGTCCAACGACGGCTGTTAATGGTCACAATTGATTAGAAATGACTAAAAATGCTTAGTAGGGGGTAGTAATGACTAATAATTGAAATTACTTGTAATGACTACGAAATGACCAATATGTCTAACAACTTGTATCTACTGCAATTCATTAGAAATGACTAGAAATGCTTAGTAATGACCAGTAATGATTAATTAGTGACTGAAATGACTTGTAATGGCTACTGATGACTATGATATGACCAACATGCCTTACGACAGCTTGTGATGACCACAATTGATTACAAATGATTAAAAATGCTTAGTAGTGAGCAGTAATGGCTATGAAATTACCAATATGTCTAATGACAACTTGTAACGACTACAATTCATTACAGATGACTAAAAATGCTTAGTAATGACCAGTAGTGACTAGTAATGACTGAAATGACTTGCAATGACTATGAAATGACCAATATGTTTAATGGCAAATTGTAACTACTACAATTGATTACAAATGACTAAGAATGCTTTCTAGTGAGCAGTAATGACTTGTAAAGACTACTAATGACTATGAAATGACCCGTATGTCTAACGACAACTTGTAACGACTACAATTTCTTACAAATGCCTAAAATTGCTTCGTATAAAAGAAGCGAAAGAGAATCAGCAAAGAGAAAGAGGCAAATGATAAGAGGAGGAAGAGTAAGCTTTTGCCATACACCTCTTAAGAGAGATCTTAAGAGACCCTGTAATATTTTCCGCTGACAAATTTACCAATTCTGTGTGCATTCTCTATGCTGTCTAGTGGTAGACGTACATCCAGTTTGTCTGAGGCAATGGAGATAACTGTTTGTTCACACTGATGTGCATTCACATATCCCAAAGAATATGAGATTTCCTTGCCGTGATCTGTCTTGCGCGTTATTGAGCCACACGAGAAGTGTTGCAGTCTCTTGCTGTACACGTTTTACATTTTGACATGTGTCACTAATTTCTTGCTGAGTCTCAAAGTCAACAGTCTGACATTCTAGAGCTTGCAGACGATCATTAATATCAATGATGCTGGCTGTGATGGACTGCTGTGAACGTTTAAGCTCTTCTACCACCTGTGACATACCTGATTGGTTTGTTTCAATGTGAATACAACAGGCGTTTGTTTCTTTTACTGTTTTAAGCAGTTTGGATATAACCTTTTCGTCAGGACCAAGGTTTCGCTCTATGTTACCACTCATCGACAAGAGTAAATTGCAAAAAGGATCAAACACTGCTTCTGGGCATGGATGCACAATTATAAAGCAATCTTCAGACCTGAAGCATTCGGTAGGCAGCATGGAAAAACGACCAACCTGCACAAATAGGAAGATATGGCAGGAGACTGTCATCCTGCTTGTGCTTCCATGCCTACTGGCGACGACACGGGTGAAGTTGGCTTTTATGCTTGGCGATATTAGCACTGTGGACATCACTGTGCCTAGGTGGCAGTTCTGACGGTATTCGGGAAAAACGTCAGGCATGCTCCAAATGGCAAAGGCAGCATGTTCGATGATTGGCGAGTGGGACTGCGTCCCGTTGGGTTGCCCGGAAAAAGCATTTGTCGAAGAAGTGCTGTTGAAGACACCAACAGAGGCTGCAGAATTCTGACCGCAGCTCGTGAAAATGGCCAGAAACTGCACGAATAAGAAGATACGGTATGAGACTGTCATCCTGTTTGTGCTTCCATGCTTGTGCTTCCGTGATGGGTGACGAAGAGCTGAATTAGTGCCTTGAAGAATAGCCTGGAAAGATGACTAATTTGTGAAATTTTCAAAAAAAGTATTTATTAAAGACATCGTTCGTGGGTTCCGCGGGTACAGCGTTACCGCTTTCATCGTTTATTAAAGGAACTGTGTGTTCATCTTTGGGATTAATAACTCACCAAAACATTTGTAGGGTTTATTTTTAACAAGTTAGGTAACATATAATTAAAGAAATTGTCTTTAGCCTCATTAATTGCTGTCTCAGCGGTAACGTGCGCCTGTTTGTACTTTTGCCAATCACTGTCAGGGTTTGTTTTGTTCGCTGTTTGGTATGCTCTCTTTTCCCTATTAAGGAGTTCCTTAACTTCTCGTGTGAACCATGGCACATCTCTTCTGGTTTTAATGGCTATTTTAGGGATACAAGCAAGTTCAGTTTCTTTCATTTTATTGCAGAAGATGATCCAGTTGTGATTTGTTGCCCAGGTATGGAACATGGCTTCGAACATGGGGGCAAACTCATCCAGCATTCGTTTCATTTTAGTAGTGTCAGATCTGGAATAGTTTAGTATCTGTTTTGTGACAGTAGATCTTGCTCCAAGGAACAGCAGAAGCGTATAGGGAACAAGTCTGTGGTCGCTAATTTCCTCAAGTACATTGGTATGAGCTTTCTGGTGTATTTATGAATAGCAAATAAAGAATATGTTCGCGTGTACCAGCAGGACCGAATCGAGCATGTTTATTGTGTGAAGAAAGTGGGAACACTCGTGACAATTAGTCGAAGGTTCACAGAGGAAGTCGTCCAACTTATGTTGGGGTAATTAAAATTGCCGCCTAGTATTAGAATGCATTGTGGATGCATGCTGAACATGTGTTCTAATGAGTCATGCAAATGATCGATGAAGTCTGACTGGCTGCTATGATGTACGTGATGCCTTTATGTCTAAACATAACATACAGTGGTGTCAGTGGGCATAGGTGACGGCTGATAATTGTTCTGTATAGCGATCATTTACCTCCTCCCCTGCAATCACTGCTATCTTTGCGAAAAACTGTCAAGTTAGTCGGGAGGGATAGTTCACCATTCGGGATATCAGCGGTCAGCCATGTTTCTGTGCTGATAATAATATCCACGGTGTATGTGTGTATCATACTTTTCACTGCGTCTAGTTTAGGAAGAATACTGTGGAAACTTGTGAGCAGCACAGAAAGAGGACTATTTCCGTGTGGCTTTGACTTGCGCAATGGCCCTTGTCATTTAGGAAGATGCGCCTCCTGTACGGCTGTCTTGATTACCTTACTTAAGATTGCGTTGTATTTGAACGTCTTGCCATGCAGCCAAAGTTTGTTAAACCTGATTGTGAAGCATTCGATTCCCTTGCATTTGGTTTTAGCAAAATTTCTCAACTTTTTTGCGGGCCATTTGTACTTTCTGTGAGAAGTTGTCCTCTAGCTATACCTTGGGCTTGACATTCTTTAGTCTGCTAGCATTACACAGTACTTCTTCCTTCAACTTTAAGTTTAAGAACTTATTATAACGGAGTTATCTTGTGCTGTTCGACGTATACCAATGCAGTGAGCTCATTCAATGTCATTATTCTGTAAGTGCAAACTTATGTGAGCTGAAATAAAATCTCTTATTTTTCTTTCACTGATTGCGTAGTCCTCTTTCACGGTCCCTGGTAATCCCTTTGTCAACAGGTTGTTATGTCTTGATCTGTTATTAAGATCATCTACAATGTCGCCGAGCTCCTCATTTGTCTGATATGGATTGCCTTACTTCATTTATTGTGCCATGGACAGAACCGACGTCATCCCTAATTTCATAGATGCCACCAATGTCCTGCTCGATGCTACTAAGTTGCATTCTTAAGTATTTGATATCTTTTCTTATTTCCATCAGGGTAGCCGTTGCTTTCTTGAATTTTGCTTGATTGTCATCCATGAACTCTCTGAGGAGGATAAGAACGTCCTCAACCTTAGGCCCAGGGTTGGCCTTGACATCACCAGCACAAAGGCAAAGCGCAAGGAAGCAAACGCAAGAGAAGGTCTCAGCAAAAGTAAACGGATATCATTTACTTGGTTGGTAGCTAAACTTAGGCGTCCCGAGCATGGGCAGGATGTGCCAATGCTAATATTTCATCAAAGATGTGTTTATTTGCAGATGATTGTGTGATGTACCGCAAGATTTTTAATGACTGTGATGTAACAGCTCTGCAAACTGACTTAAATAAAATAACTGATTGGTGCAGCACGTGGAAAATGCAACTTGACATTAAGAAGTGCAAAATTATGAGGGTTTCTCATACTAACTCTAGTTCTCCTAATTATTCTCTCACTAATATATCGCTCGAATGTGGGACCTCGTATCGTTATTTAGGAGTGACCATAACTAACAGTTTGTCTTGGAAATCGTATATTGACATTATAGTGTCCAAAGCTAACCGCACTTTAGGGTACGTGCGCCAAAATTTTTCTCATGCACCATCATCATTAAAACAATTACTGTATACCACTTATGTTCGCTCGCAACTTGAGTATGCTTCATCAATGTGGGATCCCTGGCATTCAACACTAACACACACGCTGGAAGCTATACAAAACCGCTCAGCCCGTTTCATTTTAAATAACTTCAGTCGGACAGCAAGCGTAACACACATGAAATGTTCATTAAACCTGCCTCCTTATCCAACCGCCGAAAACACTCACGCATTTCTCTTTTTCACAAAATCTGTTATGATAACACCTTTTTACACACTCTTTGGATCAGGCCAGCACCTTTCATTTCTTCTCACTGTGATCATAATCAGAAAGTTAGCATACCACATGTCAATACTATCATGGGTGCGAATTCATTCTTACCAATGACTAGCAAAGACTGGAACAGCTTATCCCCTTCATTAACAGGTATAATTAATCCACTTATGTTTAGAAATGCACTTGAAAACGAACTTTTGTAATATACTTACCATTTGTCTTGCCTATGTGTATGTACCTTTCCCTATTGCAGCGTTTTCATCAGCATCATGATCAGAAAAGTTAACAATGCATTTTGTAAATCCACTGTACATAGTATGTTTTCTGAACCTCTTTACCATCGTGTATGTCACATTTGTATTTGTATCTTTTGTACGACTATTTGTTATCATCGGATGTCAACTCAAAATTTGGAATCGTTACTGTTGTGGCTTATTTTGTTTGAGTTACTTTTGCGATGTTTACTTTGTATTCTCTTAGCCCCTCTCCTCTATAATGTACTGTGTACCTTGAGGGTAAAATAAATGAAATACGAGCACGATAGACACTGAAATCAATGCCCATGGTGCAGTTTTCATTCGCATGAGCAAAACACTTCGAACAGCCAAAGGGGATCAACAGCCACTCAAGTACAACAACACTACTCAAATAGGACTGAATGCCTACCTATAACAAAGCAAAACAGCAACTTAGCGCTTGTAGCCTCTGGTCACAAACCCCGGAGATTCCGTGTCGTTCCCATTAGACATTTCTCGGATAGAGAAGGCCAAGGCTGGAGTGGTAAACCATCACAACTCTGCCAATGCATCGTTCAGGCAGTCCTGAAAAAAGATGTTGGTAAGAGTCCTAAAAGAGACATTGATTGAATAAGTGTGTCCATAGTCAGCCGTCTGTGGTAGCATTATTCGTCATGCATGCTAAATTTACAAGCAGTTATTTGTGCTGACTTGGATGTTCTACCAATCCCTACTGTGACAAATGTGGGGCTTTAGAAGTGCTAGAGCATATCCTGTTAGAGTGCCTAGCCTATAGAAATGAAATAACCTTTTATGAAAACGAAATGTACAAAAATTTTCAGGCACCACTGATGCTAAGAAGCATATCAGGTTACTGGAGAGGAAGCTTTGATCTCAAATCCAGGTGTGAATTGGTTGGGTCCAGAAGCGTTTTTTTTTCTACATTAGCATGACTTTTCATCATTGCTGATGCACCACTTTTTTGTAAAGTATATATTTATGTATTTCTTGTCCTGAAGAGCTCTGAAGACAGCTTCATTTGCTATCTTATTTCTCTGAAAGCCACAGTGTCCTGGAACCCACTGGAATGTAATGAAGTGGCCAGTGGCGTTGACTAGGTGGTGATCTTGTTCACACCTTGTCCTTTCAAATCCCTCATTCCCTCCCCCATGCAGAGTAGCATGTAGGCAACTTCACAAATGGCGACACAATTCTCCGCATTCCATTAAAGAGCTTTCTCTCTCTCTCTTTACATGGGGGACAAATGATGTGGCCGTAGCGCATGCTCTCATTATTATAAGTGGAAAGGGTGTGCAGTAAAGTCCAGCAGGTGCCAGTATATTATGTTAGGTAGCTGTTGTGCTTTGTGTTGTTTGCTGCAAATGAATGCCACTGGCTTCTCAGCTGCCCTCACCCAAGCCCGTTTAATGTTTGCCCAGCATCAGCCTCTTCAAAATTTTCGTAGATATGGAGAAAAGGCATGAAAGCTCAGTATGACAATGTCTGACCATGCTCATGCCATCCTCTAGTGTAGTAAAACTTCCACATGCTGAAATTGAGTGCCAGGGGTCCAACTTTTGGTAGTAGTTTTGAAATGTGTTTTCAGGCATTAGCTGTAGCAAGTGCATTTTGCAGGTGTGAGTTTGAATGTGCTTATTTCACCACTGAATCAGAGTGGCGCATCTGTGTTGTTGTTTCGTTACAGTACCTGGAGCAAAAGCGGTATGAAGATGCCTATCGTGCATGGCGCAATGCTACTCGGCAGCGACCAACACACCTCGTCTCGTGGAACAACCTCGTCCTGATGCTGGACCAACGAGGTCACACATCCGATGCTGAGCGTGCCGCACTCCAGGCTTTGAGGCACCTCCCCCATGAACCTGCCCTTCATTTCCAACTGGCCAACATTCTCGGAAAGGCAGGAAAATATCAGCGCTCCGAGCAGCACTTCCTGGCAGCCATTCGACTTAAACTGGACAATCCCAGCTATCACACCAACCTTGGTAAGTTGCTCCTCAATTCAAGGTGGCACAGTGGAACCTTTTTAATGCATTACTTTTGTTTAAGTGAGCACCTCAGAAGGCCATACATATTGAATTTGAAAGAATACTTCTGCACTCCATATGCAAAGAGCCTTAACCAGTTCACTCAGGACATTTGTGGCAAACATATTTGTGATGTACTAATTGTGTACTGGGTTCTAACTATGGCTCTTTTTATTGTCTGAAGTTTATGGTTGCTGGCCAACCCTGGAGCACTTAATTTGCATGCCTGCGCTTTGATGGTACAAAACCAAGCAGCAAACACAACACAAACATACTTTGTGTGTGTGTGTGTGTAGTGATTTTTGAAGGAGAGGAAGAGAGAAGTCCAGTGCCGTAGCTGTCTCTCAGAGGAGGACACCTCAACAGCACTGCACAGGGAAAGGGGAGTGGGGAGAAAAAGATAAGGGAGAGAAGGAAAGGAGGGCGGAAAAAACATAACAAGAAAGTTGAAGAAGCAATGCGGGGCTTACAGCCACGCTCTCAGCTGCGTGTCAGAACAAAAGTCAAGTAGGGCAGGAAGCACTTTCTTGACAATGGAAGGGTGGGCTGCCGGAAAGAGAAGTGCTCCCTCCGAGTCACAGGGCAGTCCCACACGACGGTATGATGCAAAGAGCGCAGTGCGCTCAACATCGAAGGCCGGGCAGCGGAGCAGAAGGTGCTCAAGCGTCTCCTCCTCGCCGCAATCCAAGCACGCGGGGCTGCCTCTTCCGTGCAGTCTGTGCATTCTGGCGGCCGTGTTGTAGCAGCCAATGCACAGCCGAAGGAGAAACGAGCGGTCCCAGTGGGAGAGACCCGCGCGAGGCATACTTTGCCCAAAGCAAAGTTTATTGCAAGCCACAGGTATCGCTGGGATGCAGGCTGAGGTGGGCCAGTAGTGACCTAAGATGTTCATTTAGGTCGTACAGCGAACAAAATGCAGGTAATGACAAGAGAGAGGAGCAACACATTTACTTGTGGCCCTTCCTTGGCCATTGCTGGCAGTCATCTGCTCCAAAATCTCACTGGGCCTTTCCAGTCCTGGCATTCTTGCCTCACTCTTTCGCTCCGTCCAAGCATACAGGACTCTGTGACCACATGACAGTCTTAGCTTGCAACCAATCCAATTGGCTATGGGGGAGGGAATCGCACTACAGGCATAAAGCCAGCTGGCCCCCAGTAGCTAAAAGCATCTGCTCTCCTTGTGAATTTCGACACATGCTTAAACGTGATTTAATGCTAGATTCCATGATTATCACAGAGCAAAATGTTTGAGATGTGCCTATCTATAGAAAGATACATTTTGTATTGACGAGGCAGCCTTGAGTTTATGCCCATGATGCCAATGCCGATTGCTTCCCTAGCAGGCAGGTTCTAATGTTTAGGGTTGCCATAACACATCGGCGGATGATTGCGGATGCCATGGTCCCTTCTTTTCCCATCTGAGTGACGGCACGCCCCTTTGCGTTAGAGTGTGTGCTACTAGTGGCTGTGTTTCCACAATGGCAAGTGTGGCCTCGTCCTCCCGCATGCTTGGTACACATTATTTTTCAATCGTTCAGTGACACAACAGATTTGAAAACGCAGTACACCGAGGTCAGCCTGCATAGCTGCATATTTCAGGGAACTTCGCAGACGAGACAAGTGCCGAGCTGTATGCGGTGTCAGATTGTGCATTTTTCTATTCGTGTGCCTTCTTTTAATCCTTGTTTTATGGTAAAGGAAGTGGCACTCAAGTACACAATCATAAAAGGTTTAGTAAGTTTCATACGTATGGGTGTGCTCGTTGAATGCTGGCCCTTTTCAGGAAGTGCACTGCAGAACCGGCTGATTAGAAATATTATCGTGTTCAAGTGCACAATGCTGACTTTCCGAAGCTCTGTAAGTGTGACAGCATGTGTTGCTAGCATTGAAAAGGGCAAATCTTATGGATGTTTCTGGGAGTTTTACCCTTGGTGTGCGAGCTGGTAAGGCAGCAGTGCGACAGATTGACATCTGTAGTTCTTTATACACAATTGCCAATTGCGCACTGTTTATCATTAAACACTTAGTTTAATCTATTGTCATAAACCTTTGCTAGCCCTTGCACTAAGAATTGCACATAGCTGTTCCCGAAACAAAGATAATTTATCATTCATTTGGATATGCTGTTCACCTACTAAGTGATGATATGCCTTTTTGAACTACGCAAGACCAGGAGTTTGAGCTGCTTAACGTTTCCTTAACACGCTTATTTGTCAAATCTGAAGCAGAGGCTGGCAAAATTTCATGACACCATGGGGGCAGAATGTGGAAACTACAAGGTGGAACTTTGCAGGTTTAGGTTTAAGTGCACAATAAAGAACTTCAGGTGGTTAGGCTATACTGCCTTTCACAGGTGAAGAGTTGCTTTGGCACCTTAAAGCTCCATCACTAAGGCAACAAAAATGCCATTACCTTGTCAACTATTCGCCCACTTCTTTAATCAGCCCTTCATCCTTTTGGAATATCCGTTGTTCCTCCATTTCCCCGACAGTTAACATGAAACGTAACACAGATGCCAAACCTTAATTGCCATTTAGCCTGCTGAGAGCCATAACTGTTGACAGACAAATTTGTTGCATTCTATAACCCATGTTGAGGTTGGTCTTTTGGCGGCATAGTTCATATAAAAGATTTCTGCTAGATATTCCAAAATCCAGTATTTCGAGATGTTGAGACTCTCCGTTTCTGGCTTCATTTCTCGCTAAGGTGTGCTCTACCACCGCTGGAAGAAATACGACCAGGCAGAGGAATGCTACCGATATGCATTGAAGCTCAAGCCTGACCTGAAAAGTGCCCGTGACAACCTGAACATGCTGCTGCAACAAACGAGGCTGCAACCTGTTGAAACAAAACGTTGATCCAGTGGTTTACAATTGAATGACACTGGATATGCTCATTGCATTGTGTTACAAAATGTACGTATTGCTGGCTCAGTTTAGCAAGTGTCTCACTGACCTTTTTCTACAAATTTATCCACACAAATGACAAATTAACGACAAATTTCCAGTGATGATGTCTATGACTACTTGTGAATCTTGTCACTAGACGTAAAGAATCTCATATGGATGGGCTAGTGCGGATATCAGAAATTTTATGCCAGGTGAACTGCTATTAAGTCTCCTAGAAATCACTTGGATAGTGCACTATTTGTCCCATAAAACTAACATAATAATTTCGAGCTCCTCAGTTCAGCTCGTTCATGCCATTTTAGGTGCTTTAGAAATGAGGCTATAAATCACTGATGGCTAATCCAAGTGGGAGACTTAAAAAAAAAAAGGAAATGACACATTCTGCATTATTTTTATCAGCCTGCTCCTTCTAGAGTGCAGAGCCATTTTGAAATCCATACATGGTATTGCACCAAAACTTCTTATGCGGCCTTTTCTTACACATTCTAAGTTATTATAACATATACGGTAACTTCTGTTGCTTGCTCTGCAGCAGTTGCACAAATACTCAAGCGAGCACTGTCATTTCATTAGGCGAATTTGGCAGTGGCAAAGTAAACTGCTCAAGAGGAAATCCTGGCAGAAGTTGCCATGTGTTGCTGGTTCCAGAAACTCCAGTTTCTGCTGATTTTGTAAGCTTATCAAGGTATGGTAATTTTTGTGTTGCCACTTCTGCATCTTGCACTGCGTGAAATAGCAGAACTCTTCTGCACAACAGAAAATACAGTCATCATGTAAAAAAAAATGGATGTTGTGCATCAATGTTTACATAACCTAAAGGCATGCATACCTGTCCCCTGAGTATGTGACATTGAGTTTATAACTGAATCCATGCCGAGACAGTGAAGAGCAAGAGAGTGCCCAGGATGCAGAGCAAGTTGATCTGAAACAACCCAGTGTAACAGTAGAACCTGCTGCAGATCAACCAGTGAAATCTGCTAGTCTTGCTTTCTTGCACCAAAAATGCGCACATCTGTGAAGCTGAACAAGTGTGCTTGAAAAAGAAGTGCCAGATCTGCAGTGGCCTGAGGAACCAATCTAGTTTAAGTGTTTTAAAGAATGCATTTTACTTGGACATCACAGTTAAAGTTGTATACCAAGATTACTGAGATGAGGTTCTTGCCTGTGATTTTCAGAGCAAAAGGCTTTTCTATCCCATGGTATCTCAGTGTGTTCTAACATTTAATAAAGTACTATGCTCGTGGAATGAAGTGTAACAGGAATTCTTTTAAATGTGACACTCCACATATGTAATTACTCAAGAGTACCATGTCATGTCGCTACGAATCTGGTCACTAAAGTTGATGTATATTTTGATTTAAGTACACGAGCCAAAACTGCGCTGATATTACACGAACTGCAGAGGATGGAAACAAAAGTGTGTTCATTAGTTAGCCCTAAATTAAAACACTTTAGTCTGTGAGCACTGTACATGCTTTTATGCGGTTCTGGGTGCATGTGGTCTTTATTTGTGTGTAATATACGTGTATATACTACATCGGGATGTTACAGAATATGTGCCATGCACTGCATGTCCGCCCATTGTAAAGTTCTGAAGTACCTCTCAGTTTTTCTTGCAGCTGGATCTAGTACGTCTGCCTGCTACACAACAGCCCGCAAACATTTCTTTTAACGGTTTTAATGCATCAGTTCTGCTGATTCATATGCTGCCTGCAATTAATGTTGTTCTGTTTCTCATATGAATTTGTAGTAATGCTTTTGTTCAAAACAAAAGGGGAATGAGATGACAATATAGCTCGCCGAGACATTTTGTATAGATGTACTGATGTTAGCAGCACAGTAACATCATGGAGGGAGTGAATGTCCCGTCCTGATCTCAACCTTCTCAGTAGTTTGTGATACGGGAACATTGTTGATGACCTTCTTCTCAGATGTCCAAAAGCAATAATGCTGCAAAAGTTGCTCACCATTCAGGGGTGTAAATGCGACTTAGCTGTTGGATGCTGTAAATACTCAGCAGAATCAGTAATTATTATTAAATTATTGATTAGCCCTTAACGTAAAGTTATACCACTTGTCAAAGTAATATGTAAATAGTGTAAGAAAGACAAGGTGCGTAAACAAACATGATAGTGCACCTTTAACTATTCTTCCTTTTACATAAAGAGAGACATGCAAAATGGCTTCTGACATCCTTTGAGTATTGGCTGTAAATTTACTGCAATTATCCAAGCATTTATTTGCTTAAAGAGAAATACCAAGTTAAGTTGGTTTGATAAATACATTTCTGGAATACAAAAATTTCCAAAAATTGCAAGTGTAGGTTGATGATGTATGTCAAACTGAGTGCATAGGTAGAGGGTCATCTTTGAAAAAGCACTTAGATTGAGGGCATATGTATGTACCTTGATTTGCCCATCGTTCTAAATCTCTTTTCAGATATGAACATGAGTGTAGGCTTGGCTTTAAAAGATGTAAAAATGAACTACAGATGAACCTACAAGTGCCACCTTGTAGTTCCCACATTCTGTCCCCATGGTGTCATGGAATTTTGTCAGCCTCTGCTTGGGATTTGACAAACAATAGGTGCATTAGATTATAATGGAACCAAATATGGAACTTAGCAAGCTTTGGGAATTCTTCTATACAAAAATAGCCTAAGCGCACAAATATTTTTTGAAGTCTGACACCTCACTCAACTGCTGGCATTGCTATTTTAGGTGCCAAATTCAAGAAACAAAACATTAGCCTACATTTTTTTTGCTCGTAATCAGCTCCTTTTTACCAAGTGGATGCAGATCGTATCTTAAAAGACTGCTTCACTGATCTAAAGCAATTTGGTGTTGCTATTTAACTTGGGGTTTCTCCCATACTGATGTCAAGTAGTAAATCATCCTCTGCAGCTTCTGTTTATCTTGAAGCTCTTTGTGGCTGTAACAACAGCTTATCTGCAGATGAAGCTGTGTGTGTTTGTTTTCATTTTTGACTCTTGTAACTCGCTGCATAAGAAGTGCTGAAGTGATAGGAAAGTGGCTGGTGATGATGGACAGTCATTGAGGAAGCACCGTAGGCTTCAGCTTTTCTTTCATAGCTAGTTACTCAATGCTGTTTTGAGATTACTTGACTGTGCCTCACACAAGCCGTGTTCTTAGACACTAGAAAATTATGTTGCAGCATAAAACTTATGCTTGGAACAACTTGCTGCCAAGTAACCTTGTAATGGGGTACGAGAAGTCGGCCCTCCTTAAGCCTCCTGATCCTAAGAAATGTAACCAAGTCTTTCACTTCTTCACTCCTTTTTAAATGAAAGAGAACTGTTGCACCCGAATTATTGGCAGCACAAGCAATGTGTGTGCTATGACTGCACGAAAAACTAACGTGAAAAACGATGTGATTTCTGTAATGCTCAAGTGCTGCTTCAAAGTTTGAAAAGTTGCGGTATGTTTTTATTCTTTGCATGCAGCAAAATGCTTTTCTGCCCTTCAAGAGCTCTGCTGCTTTCATGTGTGCCATGTTTTGTTTTGAAGTGATAAGCAGTATTGGAACAAGAAATGTCCCTGGAAACAAAGTTTGCACAAGGAAACTTGTCTTCGTCAGGGACCCGAAGTAGACTTGTCACTTCAGCAACATTCCTTGTTCCACCAATGCTTCAAGCTTCCATCTTCCTTGTCTTCTTCGGATGTTTTGTTTTGGCCACTAAAGAAAAAAAGTGTATTGCGAGGAATTTTTATATGTAGAATTTATCTGCATACTGTTCACTTTAGCATTCACTCTTATGATTGTGTTGGGTATCATATTCAAATCCATGCTTTTGTTCATGAACTGTGTCGGTAAACTTGCCTTTAGATCTTAGACATTTCGTTATTTGTGCATGTCTGCATTTAGTATTGCCTTCATGTTCTTCTTTTATACTTTTTTGTATCATTAGTTGTGTGTCACATACATAGCTACATATTCCATTGTCACATTATCAAGCTGTCAGTGTCTGTGTTAAACAGCTGTAATAATCAAATGAAGTGTTTACCAGAATTTCTGCATGATCCTTCCGTGAAAAGCCAGAACTATTTTGTAAAAAAAAATTTTTAAGAGTCCAAGTAGCAATAGAAAATTGTTTGATGTCCCTCCACTAAGGAGATATTAATACCTCCTGCAAGAAAAAAAGAAATGTTAATGTTAGATCCCTGCACATATCACCCTGATTGATGTCAGAAATGCACAATCATAAAACTTGCACATATCACTGTTGATGTTGCCGTCTGTTGCCCACCTCGACTGTGTGTGTGCTCAAAACAATGTGTTGCACTTTGTTAACATGGTAGACGTGTGTTGAAGCACAACTGTATTTAAAACGTTTCCTGCAGAATAAAATATTCGTGTAACAAAACGTGCAGTGATGTCGCTCACTGTCCATTAGCCAGCAAGCTGTTAGTATATAGCAACGTGTGGCCGGCACCCGCGCAGTGCACAAAAGTGCAGTTTAGCCCAAAGGCACTGCATATGGCTCCTGCAGAAGCCAGAGTTGGGCTTCTGTTTTCAACGTGCCGCTGCATTGCCATTCACCAAGAGCAGTAACGTGGAACTCTGAATTACTGCAGAGAAGCCACACTAACAGTGGCAACGTGTGGTCAGCACCCACGTGCCGCTGTGTTGTCATTCACCAAGCGTAGTCACGTGGAACTCTGAATTACTGCGGAGAAGCCACCCCAACTGTGGCAACATGGCAGCAACCATACAGCGCCAACCACTTCTTCGATATGAATTCGCGTTTCATACTGGTTCTCCGCCCTGTCAGCAAGGAACAAGTGGCAAAATCTGTCATCGCTAAGTATAATGTCAAGCTGAGGTCAAATCGTTAGGTATGTTTTGCCGTAATAATTGAGATCGGCTGTTTTCATGCTGCTAGGTCTGCAGACACGGCATCAAGCCGTAAAACTGGTTTGATTTCTAGTTAGCAGATGGCGCCACAGCATCAGCAGTGGTGGTGCGTTGACGATGCGGAAAGCTATAAAAGTCTACAGTTCAATGCATCACTAATTTACTGCCCCGCTTTAGCATGGTACGTACGTGGTCACGGTAGCGAGCAAACGCCAAATAGACGCCGAGCAGACGCTGCGGCACAGGTGAACATGTGTAAGTGTATTCGCCCTTACTGCTTGCTAAGGAGCTGCAAGGCAACTGCAGGGAAGCGTATAACTCGCCCAATCCTCAACCCTAGGTAAAGCGAAGCCCTGCTGCCGCATGCATGTAAACGCAGCATATAGTTGCGGCGTCATAACATTTTTTCCGCCAATCCAACAACCACGGAGTATGTAACATGATGGCAAGCAGACGCTGAGCGCACGACGCGGCGCAGATGAGCACATCTCGAGGGGCATTCGGCCTTCCTATTGGCTAAGAATTCGTGTAGCTTCCACAGGGCTGTAACCAGCTTGTGAGATGGATCCCCTCTGTAATACCTTTGTGGTCTTGAGTAGAGTATTGAGCAAAGAATTTAGTCCCTGCGTGAACGAGAGGTGGCTTCACTGCACAAAACTGTATTGCAAGATGGCGGATCTATGGCCAACTCTGGCTCCCTGTTGGTTGGCTCCCTGCGGGGACCATATACAGTAACTCTAGTTTAGCCGACCTTGTTATTCGTAAAGTATTAAATAAACAGTAATCTCATTTTCATTTCATTCACATGAAAGTGCCTGCGAGATAACTTGACCCAGCCGCGCAAGTTATCTCAGTGGTAGAACCCTTTCCTTCCATGCGCAGTCGTATGCTATTAGTAGTCTAACAACAATGGAAAAACAAACGCGCGTTGAACTCGTGACTTATATGTTAAGCTAAAGGTTGCAGTGTTTTAACGTTTGTTTCAAGCTGTTGCTTTAAATGCCATGGCGATATTCATAAAATAGGAGAGTAGCGATGTTAACTTCTTACCTAAAACCCTGTGATGAAACAATTGCATCAGTGAACGTTCTCCAGTTCGATTGTACTGTGTCTTGCCGGCGGCATCATGAGCTCGCTCTTCGAACGCGTGCTCAATTTCCTTCAGCGTCGACTGCCTTGTAAGTCATTATCAAGCAGACATCGTGTATGCATGAACCATACGGGAATGCTGATTGCGTGCGCTGTCTCGTGCAGCCGTGAGAGGCTACGGAGGTGCGGTACTGAAGTTCTTCATTCCCCAGAACAGGCTGAGACGCCAACTCTTTTAATAAATGCGATCAGTATCGACCAGAGTACGTTAGAATACTTGGCGGAGCGTGTGAGTGAGCCTTGTTCCGAGTCCCACAGTGCATCCAGGCCTGACGCACGTGCTATATGTGAACACACGGGTAGCCAAGCCCCAATCGTCTAGGTAATGTTGGGTTCTCTATAATGTCCCTTGTCAGCTTCTGTACCATACCCTGGCTGTTAAGAATGCACTCGAATATCGGCGACTCGCGAAACATACGTACTTGCATTGCGAGCACATTCTTTTAATGGGTCGTTCTGTGCAGGTTTGTGCCGCGCATTTTCGAACTAATGATCATGAAATTTTGGGTATTTGAGCATCTCTAGTTGCAATGGGGATAGCTATAGGGGCTTGTTCGTACGGCATATATTTTGTTGTAGCCCAAGCTGAACGACAAGGGCAACAGAAAGGCACATCTGACACACACAGCGTTAACATTCAAAAATAAATTTATTTCCAGTTCTTGTCGCTATATATACACCATCGAAACGTCATACACGTGTAGAATCTCGGTAAACATAAACAAAAAACAGGGAACCACGCGCAAGTGCTTTTTTGCCACACAGGTTGATAGACATGTACACGTTCAGCGCGAACAAAGATAATCCAGCAGCTCTTTTGCGGATAATGAAATGGAAGGCTTACTGACGCATGTGTCACCAACTGTCAATGTGTGTCTCGCTTCTAGGTGTCATCTCACACCTGCTTCTACTCATGATGACTGTTTCTTTAAATCTTGGTTTGCATTTGTACCTCTGGCAATGGCTGACAAGAAAGCCGTCGACAGCCACGTTGTTTACTTTGTTATTGTGTTCTCGCAGCCTGTCATTTATGCATCTACCTGTTCGACCAATCTAGGGTCGTCCATAGTTAGCCAAAGTTATAGCAGTGTGCGTCACATGTATCTTTCTGTTGTCCTTGTCGTTCAGCTTGCGCTATACAACAAAATAAGATATCTAGTTGCAATGCCGTACGTTTTCCTGGACTGTGCTCGATTCCGGTTCTCACGGTGACTTCTTGTGAAGTAAGGCAAGTTTGGTTGCATAATTTTACACTAGCTATGAAGGACGATTACACGCACACAGCGACAGGCTGTGTAACTCGATTAGGTTTCACGGTAAACATTCAATAAAGATTTCCCCTGGCCTACTTCACTTAGGCGTACACAAAATAAATTTCAGAGTGCTAGACTTGTATTTCTATAGATCAGAAAAAAGAAAAACACAAATTCAGCTTTTTCGTAATAGTTCTCTTAGTTTTACATGTCTGGAGACTGAGGAGGATGGGGGCATGGAGGTAGTGGAACACATGGCTTAAACGGAAGCTTTAGCTCGGGTCCAACTCCGACGTGGCCTATTCAAATACATGTAAAACGCAAAAACGCTTTTCTTAAATAACGTTGGACCGATTTTAATGAAATTTGGTGCATTTGAGAGAGAAAGTTGAATTGTAGTGGCTGTTGGAAGCGGAATTTCGATTTAGGGCCTAAATCTTGTTTAAAAATTTTTTAATGATTCGAAAGCTTGAAAAAATGGAAGCACGAAGTTTAGATATTAATAGCTCTGCGTCAAAAACAGATGTCGCGGTTCTGTAAATGGTACCCGTTAGATCATTGAAAGCGGACAAATTTATCATGTCATTTTATATCTTGCGTGAATTTGTTACGTTATGCACAAGGGTTCTGCAAAACTTGTATCTACACATTACTAAATTTTTCGAGATTCATGTGTAACATCAATTTTGTCCGCTTTAGATGTACTATCAGATGGAATTCGCAGAATTATGGTATGTTTTTTTCTTGCTGAGTTACAGAGTTGTAAACTTGATAGTTTCGTTTTATGAAAATTTTTGATTTTTGCCAATTTTTATTAAAAATTGACGACCTAGTCAAGAATTCGAAACCGACAGTCACTATATTTCAAGCTTTTCTTTTAAATGCAACAAACCTCGTCAGATTTGATGCAGTGGTTGCTGATAAAAACGAATTCTCCTTTTCATGTATTTATATAGGAGCACCCGAGCTAAAGCTTCCTCTTAAGTTTCTCTTTCTCAAACCTTAACAATTTTTTCAAGAGCTGGTGACAGTGATATTCACAAGGTGATTGCGAGTCATAGAGCTGTCATTGTTTAGACTCGGATTTAGTTTATGGGTCATAATGTAGAACCCATGTTTCATACAGTGTAGTCCATCCTAATTCCAAAATAAGTCTTGTTTTTTTTAAGGCACATTGTCAATATAGTCACCGCGGTGAGGCGGGCTATTAGTTTCTGGACGTGATCAAGAGTTCACGGCTGCAGGTCGCTCCTGGTGATGACAACTTTCCTGTCGAAAGATGCGACCGTACGGGGACCTATTACGCTATTGAAATTGAGGGAATTCATGCAAATCAGCAGGCGTGGCATGCTGTAAAAAGGCATCCTGCACCTGCAAGACAATGCTCCTGCTCACAACTTGCATTTGTGGCAAATAAATAGGAGAAAGCTCCTGTGGTTATGAAATTCTTGAATCGCCAAACTCCATACTCTCCCGACCTTGGGCCCTCCGGTTTCCACCCCTTTGCACATATGAAGTCATTTTTGAAACGCAGGTAGTTTCCTCATAAATACACGCTCATCGCCGAAGTGAAGTCATTGCTCCAAGGCCAACCTCAGGACTTCTACGGGCATGGTCTTAACAGCTGCGTAAGATGATGACAGAAGTGTGTGGGCAGGCCTCGGTGGCAGCCACGTAAAGGAAGATAAATATGCAAACTTTTGTTCTCCTCAGCCCGGAGGAAGTGGATCAGGAAAAATCTCATAAACGACCCTGGTGGGTACCGAATTCGTTTGCTACATGCCGTCCCACAGGCGTACAGCGCAGGCTATCCGACTTATCACCTGCTCGTGCGCGGCCGCCCGCGTGGGATTTAAACTTTGGCCGCTCTACCTAATCGGTGTCGCAGCCGTCTGGTCTCGCTAATTTCGAACCTCCAACCACGCGAAACTTAAGGTCAGGCCACACGCACGCTCACTCCTGGCCGCTCCTGTCAGACGCCTTGGCAGACTTCGCTTCGTAATGATCGAACTATTGATAGCGCTTCAAAATTCGCAAGTTGGATGTGGCTGCTATCCGTCGCTCAAGCTGGTACAGGACAAAGCCGGTCCGCACCACGTAGCACAGCCAGACTGGAGCATGTGAGCCCTGTCGTCATAGGATAAAGAACCAGCTGTCGTGCACAAACCAAATTACCCTGGTGCACAGCCGATGACGGCACTGCGAACAGCGCTGTGGTAACTTCAGACGGGGGACTCGCCTTTGTCGTCTGCTAAGCTCCTGCTAAAGTAGCTTCATTTTCATTGCTCCCACGCTATATATTTAATGTATCATCTATGTAACCACCCCGTGTGTTAGCACAGTGGTAATGGCGTGGCGCTGCCAAGTTCGAGGTCGCTGATTCGACCCTGGCCGCATTTCAACGGGGGCGAAATGCAAAAACGCTCGTAGATTTAGATGCACGTTAAAGAAACCATGTGGTCAAAATTATACCGTAGTCCTCCACTGCGGCGTAGCTCATAACCATCATGGTTTTCGCACCTAAAGCCCCAGAATATAATTTGTAATGTAATCAAATTTCATAAAGCCACATCCCTCGTGGGCAGGTAATGTCATTACACGTGTGATTGAGCCATAAAACATCGCGCCGAGCGAGTAAGTGAAAGTCTATACACATTTGAAAATGGAACACGATCGCAAGGCTGATTGGTAAAATTTCACGTCGACTAAACGGCATTGTAGTTGAATAGAAATTTTAGATTTCGCACATAATTCTAGTCAGTTGGTGTTGCATATACCAAACTTTTTCTGACAAGAAAACTATCATAATTTTATTGGCAAGCGGTTGTTCTTGAACACCGGTTGCACCGCGGTCTATCGTGTTACGCAGTCTTCACGCATGCTTTACACTATTCCTTGTTTTTTTTCTTTTTTTTTTTGCAAATAAATCTCATCACGACTTCCTCGAGCACAATTTTGATGTTTCTTTAGGCTAGCATAAGACAGTTTCTGATCACCGCACTTTCACACTACCGGAAACGGCTCCGAAAACATCACTTTAATTGTCATCGTTGTCAAAATAGTATGTTATAAAAAGAAAGAAAATTAACGCCGGAAAGGCTGTGAGCATTTTATTGTGCCTTCGTTTGTGTGAGTTAATGCGGTTTGCGTCCAAGTACCGGCAAACCTAAGCTTCTCAAGTTTCTTGTTTTAGTTCTGAATACGTAGGACGCGTTCACAGAACAAAACACTTTGAAGGTCCTTGCAAAGGTCGCCGCTCGTTGCGCGATAGCACCGATTTTCATCGATGGGCGAACCATCGCTCGTGCAGTGTGCTCGCGGCATGTACGGCAGGAGCAAAGAAAGAGAGGGGTGTACGCCGAGCCGACTGACATGCGGGGACGAGCTGTGTCACGGTGAAAGTAAGCAAGTTTAAATAAAATTTCCTTGCGAAGGTCAACACTGTAGCGCAACATTACGTAACTTTTGCCCACTGATTTTGTCCGCCATTCCAGACCGCATTTTGCTGCAATGCCGCTAAAGCAGTGCATGCATTAACGCGCCGCATCGATCACGTATAGTTTACCGAGAATGGCATCGAACGTCTTTCGTGATATGCTTAACCCGCTGGGCAGCAACAAAATCGGAATGTCTGCGGCCAACGGAGCAGGCGACCGAACAGGCAGCACACGGTGCACAGCGAAACAGGATATTGCAGCGCAGACACTGTAGGTGGCCAGCTGCTGCAATTCATCGTCAAAAATGGGCCGACAAATCATTATGAGTGCGCCACGACAACGGAAGTGCAGTGACGAGAAACCACCGCCGTACACGCACGTATACACAATGATGAGTAGCAGACGACGCTAGAAGTCCAAGCGTGGTGACGACTGCGACTCCGCTAGATTTCGCAGGGAACAGTGTCCTGGAACATTCCGTATTGACCCTTTTCGCGGCGATCCTGCGGGAGCTGCCATGTTTGATCACGTGGTGACGCGTGGTGGTGACACGTGGTGACGCATTGCGCGTTCACAATGGGTGTGTATGACGCCGGTGCGGCTTAGCAAGCCTCTGTTTCGGGATGTATCGTAGGCGCTGACTAGGTGGACGACACGAAGTTTGGCCACAGCTTCAGATAACATACAAAATAGCTTTCGGAGCTGATTAAGCTATGTCCAAACGTCGCGAGCAGCGTATATAGTGCTTAATTTGTTCTAAAATCGGGGCAAAATATGTACTCCAAGCTATCCTAACTTTCCTATCACGGATTGAATCGAGATTAGTGTATTTTGCTCTTCGTTCATTATTTGGCAAATATATTGAAGCAACGACCTGTCACGTTTCTGACTCTACCTCGGTGCGGTCACTACGTGACAATTTTCTGCGCCGACCCGATCTCAGCTAGCGTCTTCTTGCGTTCCTTGCCTCTAAATATGCCGAAAATCACACGGAACATGGCAAGTTTGCTCTGCAACGATTGAAGTTGGAGTGAGACACGACCGCGCATATGGCCAGCATGGAGGAAGGAAGGGAGCATACCGCAACGCGATTGAAGCCAACCTGCTGGCCCAGCGCGCGATCTCGCGTCAAAGTGCGCGGTTGGTACGGCAGGGCAGCCGAACAAACGCGCACCGAATAAAACCTAGTGGCTGCTGGAAACCAAACGTCTCAGCGAATCTCGATTCTTGCTCCGTGATCTCGGTGCAAGAGGTCACGTGCTGGGCCATCTCTGTGGATTCGCGGAGCGTTCGCTTGGCAAGGCTGGCTGTGTGGCGTAATGCTTCCTCCTGTATTTTATGCGAAGCATATTACGAGAGCTCAACCCAGCTCCTCAGGCGCGGCGGTGTCGCCTTCAATACCACGTGACACCGTGACGTCATGACAGAGGTGAAACGGGGCTCCAACTCGCGCCGTCGCTCGCGGTGTCGCGGCGGTATATAAGCAGCTGCGCTTGCCTCTGCTAGACACTCACGAGGTGCGATGCCTCCTGGAGACAGAGCTGCTCGTTGGAATGAGAAGCGAAGGTTGCGGCGTGCTACGGAGACTGTTTCTAGGTGGCTTTGGCTCAACTCTTGCAAGATGGGCTGGGTGGGAATCGAACCAGGGTCTCCGGAGTGTGAGACGGAGACGCTACCACTGAGCCACGAGTACGATGCTTCAAAGCGGTAAAAAAGCGCCTCTAGTGAATGCGGTGTTGCCTTAGAAACGAGCTGTTTCTAATGCTCAGGCGTGCGTCGCTTGCTCAGGCGCACATTTTGTTGCCGCGCCGAACGCTGCGTTGCTCGACGCTCACCGCGTCCAATGTGGGGCGCGTAGTCGCTGCGCCGTAGCCCATTGTCTTACACCCCTTGGCGGGTCGACGGGAACGCTGTCGCGTTCTACTCTTGAAGGCGAAGCAGAGTAACGCATGAGTTGTTTCTTCGTCTAGCCGAACCAAATATAGCCAAGCAACAGCAGTTCACCAGGCTAAACAGTGGTTCAACAACTAAAATAAAGTCTAGTATGCTTCGCATTCTGGGCTTAACCTTAGCTAAGCCACAGCCATTTTTCCTTCCCCTATGGGGGCCAGTCATGCTTGGCGCCATAACTTTGAGCGATCCAAGCTCTGGATGACTGCGGCTCGTATGTCTCTCTTGGCTCTTACGCAACTGCTTGTTGCCCGCGCGAAAGGCGGCTTGGGAACCCACGCTATTTTTCGACTTTAGGGTCTTTAGGTTGACCCTAACGTAAAAACGCAGGGCTGCCTTGCGTTCTGCGCATGCTCAATTGTGGCCCGGTATCTTCTTGGGGCCCTAAAGCGCTTGGGGCCACAATTCTAAATCTCTCTCTTGTTTAACGAGCGGTACTCACTCTTGCCGACGTTTAAGGGCTAACGCCCTTTATTTCAAGGCTAGTGGGGGCGAGGAGTTACGGAGTCGCCATCTGTCGGAAGCGCCTCCCTTGCGTAGTACGAGGGATCACGCGGCAGCCCTCCTGGACATTTATGTAAGTACTCTCAAAACGAGGGAAGTTTTTGACTGTCGATGTAACAATCTTGGGCAAACTGAAAGCACAGAATCGTTTACAGACGCTATCTCTTTACCGAATACGTACAGTGAACGCCACTGCGCGCGGTCGCCACGATGAAGTCTCGCGAACCGGCTTCATGCCTGAAAGGTGTAGCATACGCTGAGAGTAAACTATGTGAAATATGTTCTTATAGTGGGCTATCTGTATAACCAAATGGAGCATAGCAGAATGAAGCCTCAATGCAGCGATCGCGCGGGTTCCCAGCGACCGACTGCGCGTCTGCATGCATGTCCGCGCACAATGTTCTGCTTTCGCTGTGAGCGCATTTTCACACCATGCCGTGAGCTTTAGGCCGCAGCATATGAGCATTTGACAGCACACTAGCAATCATTGTTGCGCGGACGCTATCAGAACTGTTGAAAAATAATTTCGTTATAGAGACTTCGACGCCAACAGCGACTCTGATGTGCCGTCGCGACGATTCAATCTTTTGTTGTCTTCTAATTTCTTGGACATTTCAGAGTTATTTCACAAGTTGCGTCGCGATGTATGTTTATCGGGCTTCTCAGCCTGCGATTTCCCTCTGCTTCTTTTTCGTAATCCAGTACATTAATTCATAACACAAACATGGACATGTGCCCTGCCTTTTTATTTAATGTGCGTCTTACCGCTCCCTTTACTTTCCAGTCAACTTGCCCGTATCTAGCATCAAAAAGTTCTTAGACCAAACCGTCATGACATTAGCCGGGCAGCGGGCGCGCGTCTCAGTGTGCGTTTTCTGCTACTCACCGAACATCGCGCAGTCCCGGCGCCATAGCAGAAATCTGCCTCGCGTCTGTGCTTGCTGCATACCCGAGTTGTAGCTGATGACGGTCTGCCGATTCTAAGTTTCGCCAGCCGAGCTTCACGCAGCTCCTTGCCCTGCGGCTACGTGTGAATAAGGCTGACACCGGATCCGTTGCGTACGTCCGGCACTGCGGCACCGAGCAGTAGCCTACCGTACTGCATGCCTCCGAAGACAGCCACCACCTATTATAGTACTTTCAAATGTTCTCAAGCAGACACCCAGAGCGGTAAAGCCTCGCCACTTAATCAGAACCGCGGCGCAGGTGGGACATAAAACTTTCGTTTTCAAAAGCTCGCTTCGGCGCTTCCGAAGCAGCCGACGCGGCCGCTATGTCCAGTATTAGAGTTGTAGGACGATCTCACCGCTGGCATCCAGTTATTAGGTTTGGTCTGACATGAACTACATGGTAGCTAGTCCATGCCGTCGTCCAACTCACCCACGCTTGGGACGTGGTTGTAGGGAGGAACTTGCTCTCATGGAGAACTAGGAGTACAGGATTTATTTACAGTATTTACATTAAAACCAGAGATACATTTCAACAGCCTAGCATGACTGCAAAAAGGAGCACGAAGCTACCACCACACAGCATACGAGCACAAAGCTCCAAGCACCAATCACACTCCTAGCAGCCGACAAACTGCTGCTTCAAAAGCCTCTGTCCTCCCTAGATCCCTAGCGGAGGCAAAACTGCTGTCCAACCTACCTTCGTCCAATCGGACCGTCCAGAGTCGTTGGGGCGCAATCGACCCGCCTTTGAGGGTCGAAGCTACTCTGAAGAAGAAGGCAGCACTGTGACTTTTCAATATAAGCGATGCTCCCTGTCATGGTGTACCCGAAATTCGTTCTCAATCCTAAGGTTGAACCATTTCCTTTTTCATGGACGGGCTTTTTAATAAAGCAGCGCGTAAATACTTTCGCATAAATAAAATAGTCTTGGAACACCCTCTGTGCTCTGCGTGCCATCTGTTCAACTATGCCTAAAAAAAAAAAAAACTATAACTGCGCTCTGGATAATGTTGCACGTAAGTGCCCGATCCCTTCGTTCAACCCGTATCCCCGAGCACGCCGCCGGCCTCCTCTCCGTGACGTCACTCGCCGAGCGCTCAGGCCTTCTCTTGTCTAGGTGGTGTTGGTTTGGCACGTTTGGTGCGTCGTAGGCGCCAAAATCGGAAATAGTGGCGTCTGCGTGAACATTCAAAATAAAATTTGAAGTGCGTGCCACGGTGACGTTCGGTAAGCGGAGCGCTGTGGGCATGCTCGGTTTGATTCCCAATAACTCCGCTTTTGCTGAACGTATTGAGGTAGTTTTTGCGGCAAACTATATCTGAAATAGCCTAATTTAACTTGGAATGCATTTCTCCACTTCGATAAATAGTGGTTCAGCTGGGCCCCTTTATTTAGAGAAATTGCTCACGAGCATGGCAGTAAGGCCTTGCGCGCACACACACATTGCATCCCGTTCGACTCTATTGTTCGAACCACAGTAGCTCTAGAGTCCTTGAATACTTAAAAAAGCGTCCTAAGCGGAAATGCGAGGAAATTAACCAGAGTGGGGGGGGGGGGGGGGTATTCTGTAAGAGTCCACCCATTTCGGCCACTGCTGATTGGATGCAGCTGTACGAGTGAGGAGGAGACGAGTGGCCCTAGCCAAGCAGCAGCGGCCGAAATGGACAGTCCACTAAGTGGACTCTTACAGAATACCGCCCCCCCCCCCCCCCCAGATATGTCTGCTATTCTGGGAGAGAAAACGGTGGTAACCACCAGTCAAAGCCTCGGCTATCTCTGTATTGGCCGCGTCGTAGGTGTCATGGCCGTTCAAGAACAGGATGCGGACGTGACCGGCTTTTACGTTCGCCTCTCTGGCGACCTGGAGCCAGAGACTCCCGAGCAAACTTCTTCCGGCTCAACCAGAAACGCTGCTGTACCGGCCGCTAGGACAGCACTTGCACCGCCCAAGCCTCCGCGGCCCCGAACCGTGAAACCCGTGCCGACGGCCTTCCCGTCCAACTGGAGTTCGAGACGGGGCCGACCGGACTACGCACTCAGGTCAGCGTCGTTGTTACGGAAACGCGACGTCCATTGTTGACTGCGGGATGGAACCAATGACGCCGACAGTGACGCGTGACGCCGTGACAAAGCCCGCAGCAGCTTGCGTCGCGAGAAAAAGAACAACAACAACAGCCACGAAGTGTTAATTTGTTGTTAAAAAATTTGGCAGTTTTGCCCGAAACTGCGAAATATTTTTGACAGTATTTGATCAAAACTGCAAAAGCAAGGTTTGACGCTGTGCTCAACTCCTCGAAGAGTGTTCTAACCAAGATGTTAAACCGGTCCCTAACCCGAACTGAAAACCATACCAGAACCAGAACCGATATTCTTAGAAGGTGCCAGAACTCGAACCGAACGTGAACCGAAAAAAATCTGGCTATCGGTACGGCACGAAATGGTACAAGTCGGTTAAATGCCGCAAATTGTTTTGTCAGGTCGCTAAAAAATTTCGCCGGTCGCTTAACACAAAAATTTGTTGCTAAATAGACACGAAAGTCGCTAAATCTAGCGATAAAATCGCTAAAATGGCTATACTGCCTACAATAAGGGTGATATTTATCGTATTTATTCATATTACCCTACAGGCGATAAAGGAGCATTTAATAGGGGAGTAAGAAAATAACAATGAGGGTCTCTCCCCCCCCCTTCTCCCTTTGAAAGGAGCGAACACCACATAAAAATACTCGAAGTGCAAAAAAAAAAAAAAGCTGAGATAACTTCTACACTGAAAGAAAAAAGAACAATGTATACACGAGCGCAGAACAAAGCGGAAATACGCATCGTTAACCAAAATTAAAACGACATCTGAAGTTACCATTGTTTGGAACATTCAACAGGATCACTTATCGACGCAATATCATTAGGAAGATTATTCTATAGTGCTATGACGCGTGGCAATGCTGAATTGTTGAAATACCGTGTGCGGCCAAAAATGCGTCTGATAGAGATTGAATATTGTCACGTGGTAGTGATTGTGACGAACACAGTAGCAAAACTGTAAATGGCGAACCTAAATCTTTATTGGACGAACTTGTACCCTCAAAAACAGGCTACACTCAAAGAATGGCGACAGCGGCGAGCAAAGTTGGTGATCGTCGAAAATCTGATCAGCGGGTCAAGCGCGTCGGCTTTTATACTTCAGTCATCGAAGGTTGCAGAGTAATCGCTGGTGCCCGCGTGTCTTCCAGAAAGTTCTACACCATTCGCGTCGCGCGATGAAATCAGATTACACAAGGTTCGGTGAAACAGACAGCAGATAGAATCATCGATAACTTTCGAGAAGAGAGAGAGAGAGAAGGGAAGACGGAAAGGCAGGGAGGTTAACCAGACTGAGTCCAGTTTGCTACCCTACACGTGGGGAGGGGAATGGGAGTGAAAGAGAAACTTTCGAGAAACTTCCGATACATGCAGGCGCGTCCTGCGCTGTGCGATAACATTTGTTAGGCGGTGAAACGTGGTCACCCGATAAAGATAAACAAACACGCGTGTCAACACCTCCCTCTTAAAAAGCCTCGTCCCGATGCTACAAACGTAAAAGAGAGCGAAACACAACAGGGTGCTTATTAAATAAAAGTAACAAAATAACAAAGAGACAAAGTTCAAAGTAACAAAGTCCACGAAAAGAAGGTCCAGCGCTCAGCTATGCAAAGTCCCAAAGTCCGTTAGCGCTGGTAGAACGACTTAAGTTGCACAACATGGACTATTTCGGTGCGAAATAGCGGCGTAAAAGCTTCTCGCTAAGTCGTCGTCGGCGTATTGGGGTCCGGTAGTATGCATGTAGAAATTTCTGTAAAGTTATTGTTGTTTGCTAATTTGCTTTTGTGGAATCTAATTTGCATTTGTGGGATGTGACCACGGGCTGAGAACAACGCCTTCCGACAGTGGTTGCCTGCCTACGCTGAATAGGAGACCGTCCAGTGTTCGTGGCGCCAGCTTATATGTCAATCAATCGCGTGCGTACCGGCGTTTCACGCATGGCAGAGCCCCCCACCCCTTTCCCTCCCTTTTATGGTCTCCGGAAATTGAAATACTCAACACAGAACCCTTATGTCGGCCGTTAAAAACCCGCAACTCTTTCGCTCTATACTTGCCATAACTGTCGGTGCGCATTGCCGGATTTAATAGTACGCCAAAGAAGACCTCCCCTAAAATTATTGAAAGTTTTGAAAGTGATTTCTTCCCACCTAAATTTGTCACCAGTCATTGTATGCGTTAGTCAACATTTGTGCATGTATCGCGCATGTGTACGTATACTTGCATGTACGCCGTACACGTGCGACGTTTGTAAATCGATTCGTCCGGTTCAGTCTGTGTCACCTCTTTCCTGGCGGGTAAAATATCAATGCCTACCCCTGCGTTTATTTGTATGTCTGTTACTTGCGCATGTCAAGCTGATCGGGGCGTCTTATACAGATGAGCATCAGCCAGAAACGGCGCTCTCTGTAGGAGCCATCGCCCGAACGTATAGGTGGACGAGAGCGACAGAGGCCAGCGCCGGAAGCATCGTCTCGATCGCCAGCCTCGTGGAGTCCTCGGTTCGCCCGAAGAGGAGTCAGTAGTGTGTGTTCCCCGCGCTATCACCGAGCAGGGCGAAGGCGTAGCCCGCGCTGACAGCCGTGCGTAGAGGTTGGCCGCGAGGTAAAACATCAGTGTGACTGGAACGCTGAGCGATAGCCGCATGGACACAAGTACTGATCATCGGTGATTGCGGCGACCAGAAGGGCCCTGAAGACGCCGGTGACGAGGGCGAACGTGGCCACGGCTGCCTTGACTATATGCGACCGCCTTGCAGGAAAGGCCACACGAACAGGAAAGCAAGGCGTGTGCCGAGGTAGGCGCTAGCGTTGAGGATTGGGCGAGTTGGTACTGCATTCTAAAACTGGTACAGCGCAACATGGAAGGGAACCGGCCGAGCCGGCCAGAAGAAGGAACAGAGCGCTGACTTCCAACTGGTTTTATTGGTAGATTGCACAAAACAAAGGTAGGCGACGACGAGCACTTCAGGGTCGAGAGAGACGCCGCGTGCTCCGCTGAAGCGTCTATCCGGCCAGTTGGTCGTCGTCGTCGTCGTCGTCGTCGTCGTCGTCATCATCATGATCATCATCATTTCAGCTCCATTCCTTTCACTTAATGTCAATTAGAATATCTGCTATCACTGTTAGCTCTCTGGTCCATACCGCTCTCTTCCTGTCTCCTTAACGTTATACCTAACATTCTTCGTTCAATCACTCTTAGCGTGGTCCTTGTTTTCGAGCTTCTTTGTCAGTCTCGAAGTTTCTGCCTCATATGTCAGTACCGGTAAAATACATTGATTGTACACCTTTCTTTTTAATGATAATGTAAGCTTTCAGTCAGGGTCTTACAATGTCTGCCGAATGCACTGCAACCCATTTTTCTTCTTCTGTAAATCTCCTTCTCATGATCAGGGCCCCCGTGAGTAATTGACCTAGGTAAACGTACTTCTTCACAGACTCTAGAGGCTGACTGGCGATCCTGAACTCTTGTTCCCTTGCCAGGCTATTAAACATTGTCTTCTGCTTATTAATCTTCAACCCTTACATTCTCTCTGTTAAGGTCCTCAATCATTTGTTGTAACTCGTCTCCAGTGTTGCTGAACAGGACAAGGTCATCTGCAAATCGAAGGTTGCTGAGTTATTCGCCGTCGATCCTTGCTCTATAAGCCTTCCCCAGTTTAATAGCTTGAATACTTCTTCCAAGCATGCAGTGCATAGCATAGGAGAGATTGTGTCTCCTTGTCTGACCCCCCTTTTTTTTATACTTATCTTCCTACTTGTGGGTAATTAAGGTAGCTGTGGAATCTCTGTAGATACTTTCCAAGATATTTACGTAAACGTCCTGTACTCCTTGATTGCGTAATGCCTCTATGACTGCTGGTATCTCGACTGAATCAAATGCCTTTTTGTTATCTATGAAAGCCACATAGGGAGGTTGATTTTACTCTGCGGATTTCTCGATTACCTGATTGATGACATGCATGTGATCCATTGTAGAGTATCCCTTCCTGAAACCTTCCTGTTTCCATGGTTGACTAAAGTCCAATTTTGCCCTTATTCTTTTGGAGATTATCTTGGTGTGTGAATATTTTATATAATATTGGAAGTAAGCTAATGAGCCTATAATTTTTCAATTCTTGGAGGCTTCTTTGTGGATTGTGAATTGTGTGGATTAGTATAATGTTGGCATTCTTCCAGTTCTCTGGGACACTTGAAGTCGATAGACAGTTCGTATAAGGGGGCGCTAGGTTTTCAAGCATTATGTCTCTAGCATCTTTGATTAAATCGACTGGTAGTCCAACTTCTCCTGCCGCTTTTCCCCGTTTCATGTCTTGCAAGGCCCTTCTAACTTCATCGCTAGTTATAGAAGGATCCTCTGTAACTTTTTCATTACTACTTCGAATGGAGGTATAGTGGCTGCTTTGAGTATTGTACAGGTCAGTATATAATTCTTCCGCTGCTTTTACTATATATTAGATTGCTGATGATATTATCTTGCTTATGTTTCAGTGCATTCATATTGGTTTGTCCTATATGCCAAGTTTCCTTCTCACTGATTTCAGGCTGCGTCCATTTTATATTGCTTCCTGTCTTTCTCGCATTATAATTTCGAATATCACTTATTTTCGCTTTATTGATTAGTTTTGACAGTTCCGCGAATTTTATCTGATCTCTTGAGTTGGACACTTTCATTCTTCGTCGTTTCTTTATTAGGTCCCTCTTGGGGGAGCTTACCTACTGGTTGCCTTAGTGCCTTACCTCCCTCTTCAATTGCTGCTTCCAAAGCCAGCCTAGTTGCGGTTTCATTCATTGCGTCCATGTCATCTTCATCTCTGTGTTCTAAGGCTGCATATTTGCTTGCAAGTGCCAACCTGAATGGTCTGCTTTTACCCTAACTGCGTCTAGGTTGGCCTGTTTCTTCATGACTAATTTGACTTTTTGTTCCAACGCTTAATGAAGAAGGTGTTCATTATTCGCAGCTTATTCCTTTCCGCGAATTCTACGAACATCTGTCCTCGAGTGTTCCTAGAAACCACGCCGTAGTTGCCAATTGCTTGTTCACCAGCCTGCTTTTTGCCCACTTTTGCATTGAAGTTGCCCGTGACTACAGTATACTGAGTTTGCACTTTTCGCATCGCTAATTCCTCATCTTCATAAAACTGCTCTATTTGATGTTGTTGATGGCGAGCTAAATGAAGGCTAGCTGGAGCCACCTGCGCCTCAGCGATGCCGACCGCGTTCGGCTCGCGACTTCTACCGTCTCGACTCGCGCAAGTTGCTGCAGTTCCCTCCCGAGGTGGGCTCGGCACTCGATTGCCGCCACGCCGTTGATCCTCGCCGCTCGTAGGGCGACCTGCTCGGCCTCGTGGTTCTTTGCCACGAGCCAGGCGTGTCTCTTTCACCGTGCTGAAGGCGGCCAGGAGCAGCGTGGCCAGTGCCGCCACCCGCAAGTGCAATGCAAGCCTTCACACGTCTACGAGGACGGAGAACATCGGTACCAGGGTGGCCGAAACCGCCGGCGCGATGGTACAGTAGAGCAACCTGATCAATTTGGCCGTGACTTCGTATATTGTGATGTACACCATGACGAGGGTGGAAGACGACGCCATAGCCTCGGCGTCCATCACGACGTACGTCTGGAAGTTCAGCGCGAGCGAGCTGCCCAAGGTGGTCAGCAGTAGCCCAGAGAGGGACACGACGGCGACTGCTTTGCGGCCGACGCGATCGGCGGCCGCTCCGGCCAGCGGCAACGACAAGATGTGGTCAAGGGGTACGCGACGAAGTGGGCGATGTCCGTCGTCCACATGCGACTGCACACCGCTCGCTGAGGATGGTGTTGCCGTGCTCGGTGAACTCCCACCAGGTGCAGGGCACCACGCGGGTAGAGGGGCCCCCGTCGGGCGGTTCCCGTATTGTGCGCCGGCGCACAATACGGTTCCCGTTGGCGTCTCGTGAAATGGCCATTTCTTTGCAGACGGCCACGCTCAGCCCGGCGAAGGCGGCCGGCCGCAGGTAGCAGTAGTCCCTCTCTCGTAGAGGCAGCCGTAGGATCTTTGAATAAAGGAAACAGACGCCGCCGACAGTCGCCGAGATTAGCGGCGAGCGTACTTGGAACGTATCCTCGCCAAACGGCATGTAGCGAGCTTGGCACTTATCGACGATTTCGGGGCAGTCTGCGTCCAAGTCCGGCTCCCTCGGTTGTTGTTGCTGTTTCCTCGGTTCCGCCTGCGGACCAGCAAGGCCATGATTCACCCTCTTCGCCTCAATCGTCGCATGACTGCACATAGGCTCTGATGATGGTAAGCCAGCTATGCTGCTTTTTAGACGTCTATTTCCACATCTATTTAATGTCAGTCATATTTGAAGGGTCACGTTAAAGGCCCAGTGATTTTGCGGTATACCATATTTGATCATCTGCACATGGTCACATTAGAAAGAGAGAAGAAGTGTGTGTGTGATTGTAAAGAGTAATATAGGCAAAATAGAAGAAAGAAAATTTTGCGCGCTCTAGAGTACTTGGGGGCTTCGAATGCTGTGATAGGTGAGTTCACAGCTGTACTTATATTAAAGAAAGGAAAATAAGGAATGAGGCACGACTTAATTATTCTAATTATACTTTACTTACTTTATTTAATAATACTTTACTTACTATTTTACTTTGCGAAATTCAGTTGGTTCAGTAACTTCTTTCCGTTACACGAAAGACCTGCGCAGTTCAGAATGATTTTTCGCTAAAGGACGCTGACACGGGGCCCTTGACGCTGTCGCGTTAAAAGAGCTCAGACACGAGCCTATGTATCAATCACGCACTAAAGGTGCAACACATTTACAGTCGGGCGCCCAAGCAGACGTGGCCGACGTGATGAAATATTTTGGTTCCGGACACGGCGCAAGAATTATTTCAAGAGAGGAATCTGTCCGATCCGCGAGATGAGATTATACGTGAGCGTTAAAAAGCGAAGCGCCAACTGTCTCTCAACAGAGGACACCTCAACCGCTTGAGGTGGAGTGTAAGGAAGGGGATATGCACGGACGTGCCTCTGCCGCTCGCGACAGTGGACAGCGCAGTGGCGTCACACCAGGTGAGGAGGAAACCTACGGTTTCCGGCGCATCATAACTAAGAGATGGCGCTTCAGGCGTGCGCCATATATTTAGGGGCTTTGGTTTCTCATAAGTTCACTGAATAAAACTGAAACGTAGCGACATTCCTCCTCGCCCGGCCTCTCCTTCTCCTGGCATCCTCGCAGCTCGCTCTTTCTCACGTAGCTCGCCCTCGCAGTTTGGTCGTTCGCTCGGAAACCGCCCATAGATTACGCGAGGTGAGACATTAAAAATTGTTGGGTGTTGGCGCATGAATTCTTACCGTATTTAAGGCTTGATCATTGAGTGCTGTTCTAGGAGCGATGATGAAACGCTATGAAACTGGCAGAAGCAGGTGTTTTTTATGCTTTTGAGGCGCGTAACTGCGCGCTTGTTTTGTGGCTTCGGGTTGGCTGCCTGCTTCCAGTTAAAAAAAAAAAAGGCCTTTGAGGTTAGTTTGGTGGACAAATTCCCTTTAGTGTCGAGTACTAGCACAAAAACCACAATTCTTTGTCTCGCCACTAATGTATACGTAATGTACACGATGCTTATATACATGCCAGATCTTTGTTTGAGTGTTATGTCGTCCACGGCCGTGCGTTGTACTCGTAGGCAAGAACAGTCTCGCGGCTTGCATAGATCAACCCGCTTCGCGAGTTATTTCTATTGCATTTATCAGATTCTTTATTTGGCTTTCTAAAGACACTTTCCCGGCGAGAAAGGGCTGCGATCAAGGTTTCACCGGTACACGCCACAGGCGATGCGCTTGCGTGTTTGCAGCATTATGTATGCCTGCCGATTCACCAACTCGGATGCGTTTGCGCTGCTCGAAGTGCGTACGCCTGTACTTGCGTGTACCCAATCGACTGCCGTGTGTCCAGTTTGTGAAGCTTCATAATTTAATCATCTTAGTACCACGATGACCGAAGGCAAGGCGCATGACATATTCGCATGAATAACGCGAGCGCCATTAGAAACGTGGGCGATCAACGCGGAGCATCTCAGCTGTTCTCGTCGTTTCGTCATGACGCTGGCATCTCTCCATGCAGTGAAACTGGTCCTACGTTTTTATGACAGACTGATGCCGTTGGCTCTCAAGCGCAAACATCACAGTGGAACCCGTACCTCATTTGTGAACAAAGCGTATGCAAGGGCGAAAGTTACACGTGGAAATGGTTTCCATCAATGAGCGCTTTCCCCCTTTGCGCAGTTCCAAGTCAGTATGAGCCAACAAACTCGTGCACCACTTTATCCTGCCGAGCCGGCGAAGCGGTGCAAGCCTACTCACAATAGTCAAAATCATTTGCACTGGTAGTGAACAGCTTGTCCTCGCAAAACATATTTACGGTGCCTAACAAAAGCATGGACTGACGCCTCGTGTTATCTGTTGTAGTACTACTTACACTTTTCGCGTATAGTGGAGCTGTGATACTACCGAAAGAATGCTTACGCATTAAATTATTAAAATGATTTCACGCATACAAAAAATAAATGTATCACATATTCCTGTAGCTAAATTGGCTCATGGTCAGTAATATAGTTATGTAAGATAAATATTTCTTTGCAATTTTCCATCGGGGAACCGAAAACGCATTCGAGTGCCGCGCGTATTCCGCGGCGGCCTGTGTGATGGGCCTGCCCTCTTCTGCCCCTGACAATATGTCCGCCGGTGGCTTCACTCGCTCCCGTAGGCGGCCGCAGCAGCTGCCATTCCAGAAACTTTAGTGTTCAACCTCCTTGGTTCTATATCACTCTTTTGAGTGACGCCGAAGGGCACAGACGTGCCGACTGGTAATGCCCGCGCCCAAGCTATAAGTTCTACAGCGAAGCTGTATATATCGGCGGCGACGAGTCGCCATCTATCGGAAGCGCCTCGCTGGCGTAGTATGAGGGATCACGCGGCGCGCTTCTCGTAGGCTTTGCTGTCAGCGCTCACTGAAAACACCACGCGCGAGCTCTCCCGGACATTTCTGTGAGTACTTTCGAAACGAGAGAAGTTTTTTACTGTCTAAATAATAATCTTGGGCAAACTGAAAGCACAGAAACGTTAACCGACGCTATCTCTACCGAATACATACAGTGAACGCCATTGCGCGCGGTCGCCGCGTCGGAGTCTCCCGAACAGGCTTCTTGCGTGAAAGGTAGGTAAACGCTGAGAGCAAACTATGTGAAATATGCTCTTATAGTGTTTGTATAACTAAATGGAGCGTAATATAATGAAGCCTCAATGCAGCGATCGCACAGATTCGCAGCGGCCGACTGCGCGTCTCCATGTCCGCGCACTGTTTCGCTTTCGCCGCGTGCATGTTTTCGCACCGTGCCATAAGCTTTAGGCCGCAGAATATGAGCATATCACCGTATACAAGCAACCATTGTTGCGTGGGCGCTACCAGAGCTATTAAAAAATAATTTCATTGTATATACTTCGACACCTACGGGGACTGTGATGTGCCGTCGCGACGATTCAATCTTTTTTTTTTCTTCCAAGTTCTGGAACGTTTCAATACTATTTCTCGAGTTGCGTCGCACTGTATGTTTATCGGTGTGCTCAACGTGCGATTTCCCGCTGCTTCTTTTTTGTAATCCAGTGTATTAATGTATAACATAAACATGACCATATGCCATGATTTTTTTTAATGTGCTTCCTACCGCTCCCTTTCAACTCCAGTAAACTTGCCAGTATCTATAGCATCGACAGGTTCATAGACCGAACCGTCATCACATTAGTCGAGCAGCGGACTTGGGCGAGCGTCTCAGTTTTCCGAACACCGCAGACCCGGCGCCGTAGCAGAAATTTTCCTCGAGGCTGTGCTTGCTGCATACCCGAGTTGTAGCCGATGACTGTTTGACGGTTTTATGTTTCGCGAGCCAAGCTTCACGCAGCTTCTTGTCCTGCGGCTACGTGTGAATAAGGCTGACACCGGGCTCCGTTGCGTACGTCCGGCCCTGCGGCACCGAGCAGTAGCCTACCATGTTGCGCGCCTTAAAAGGCAGCCACTACCTATTGTAGTGCTTTCAGGCGTTTTAAGGGGGACACTCGAAGCGGGAAAATTTCCCGCTTCGAGTAGCCGACGCTCCCGAAGCAGCCGACGCGGCCGCTATGTCCACGTGATCCCTAATAGCACGTCACGGTGACGGTGGCGCCAGCTTTTCCAGTGGTGGAGCTCGAGGCCAATAGCTGTCCTCCGGCGGTGGTCAATGTCTGTCCGTCTACACGTTGCGTCGACAAGAAAGAATTTTCGTCTCCAGTTTCTTGCGAATGCTCTGTAGTTCTCAATCTAATGTACGCATTTTGGAAAAAATCATACTGAAATCGGCTGCGTTTATCATTCCGCTAGTTTCATTTACCTATAATTACTTAGTTCACAGTGAAGTGGTAAACGTTACAGAATTCCCGTCTGCTGGCAATACATGGCCGTCTACGGAGGGAGTATGGTTACAGAAAACGGCTGTAAATCTGTAATCTGTAATCTGTAATTTTTTTGTCTGCAGGATGTGTCTGCAGGATGTGTGTGGTCGCCATCAAACCGTCTATACAGCAGAAGAAGCATAGGCTAGCTAAGCGGGTCGGAACTCAAGCAACTCAAGAGCGTGCAGAAGCAGAGGAAAGTGGTAGAAGATAAGCTAGCCAACATAGAAGTGAAGGGCCGCCATCCCACAAAGCAGTGGTGAACGCTTCGATGCAAGCACGGCGAACGGGGCTGTCGCTGACGTGCCGGCCGCGGAAGGCAGCATAGCGAAGGGCGAGGATGAGACGGAGGGAGGGCGTCGCGGTCCCAGGTGCAGCTTTCGGCGGCGAGGAAGAGCAAAAACACGCGTCGAGTTGCCTTTGTTGGGGATTCAAACGTGCATAAAATAGATCCGGCGATAATGTGGTAGATGCAGGCGAGCGATTCCAGGTTAGCGCGCTTCCGGTGAAACCGATTAAGGAAGTGATAGCGAAAGCCAACCAATGCATGTTGGACGCAATGGAGGAGTGGCACCTATACCCGCGGACAACTTTCTGTGGCTATGAAGGGAAAGCTACAGGCACGTGGCTGCTGCACATGTGTTACCGCGCCAAGTAGCCCGGCAGCGTTTGACAGTGGTTTTGGTTGCTCGGAACAGACGCTGAATCGGCGCAGTTTCCACGTGCGACGGTTTCGCATTTCTTCAGACGCGGAAGGGAAAAGCCGCAATATGAATAAACCATTACACTCAGTGGTGTGTTCCGTCATATTTAACTGTTGCTAATAAGGTGTTTATGTTTTCTCTTCTCCAGCCTAAATGAACGTGGATTGAAATGCGGGACTACTTTCAGAAGCGCTCTCACTTGTGCGCGCTTTGCCTCGGTAACTTTCCCTTCTTGGCCACAGAAAGTTGTCCGTGAGTATAGTGGTGATAATGGCCGGGGTGATTGACGTACTGCAAGGACATGTCGCGAAGCACATAACAAACGGGATTACGGACCTGCGGAATGTTTCAAAGGAGGTGTTAATGGCAGTGTGCATGGTGCGAGATATTGAAAGGCAGGGCTATGCAATTGAAAGGGCAATGCTTGCACTAAGTGAAGTTTGGAGGCAGTGAGTTTTTTTGAGTCCCGGACCAGGACGAATTTTTCTTCAACTATGAGGCTTTTCTTTCGAGGAACCCGTATGGGTTTCCTTTGTAGCAATTGCTACAAACGGGTGGATGTCTGATTTTCCATTTATTCACGATCATTGGCATCAACCGAGAAGTGCACCGAGCAGGCTGCGAAGGCGCTTTTGTGCGTGACATCTTCTGCGGGAACAGCACTTTATTTTAGAGCGCACCTCTTTGGCGCCCGTTCCCGCGTTTCGCGTCGCCGTTGGCCTTGCCGTTGTGCCTCGCCGTAACCAGCTCCGTAGCCGCGTACACCGTGCTGCTCTAGCTGCGCGCGCTCCTGGCGCCACCTCTCGCGCACGACGCGAGCCTTGCTCTCCCCTTGTCCTCCAAAGCCGGATCACGTTCATGGTTATATTGCGCTCAGTTTTACACAGATGATATTAAGAAAGGACAGGACGTGGACGGACGTAGCGCAATCACGGATCACGTGTTCTCGCCTATCCTCTTGCCCCTTTCCTCGGCGCAGCGCCGTTGCGGTGACTTTCGCCGCTACTGTCCACTCCGCCCTCGCCGTCCCTTCTCCCGCTGTCGCGGCACTGCCGCGGTGCCGGCGGCGGGCGCTCCTTGCCGCCGTCGCGCGTGATCCATGGCTCTCCATTCCTCCGTCTCCGCGTCGCATGACTGTACGGCTTTCAGCCGTGTCTCTCGCTTCCCCGTTTGCGGGGTGCGTTCCTCATTGGCATTTGTCGCCTCAGGCAGTGCTTGCGCCTGGCTGTCCCCTTCTCCCGCCTGTACTCTTGCCCTATACTTCCCCTTTCCTGGCGCAGTGCCGTTGTGGTGACTCGAAATACAGTTATAGCGTTTCGTCCCCTTACTTCTACTTCGTACCTCAACCTTGTGCGGCAACATTGAGACCTACCTGCCTGTGAACGAATGAGTTTGTGACCTCTACTTAACACCCCTGTTCTCCACCAGTTTCCTCATCCCACTTCAGAAGAAACATTCAATAATCATTGCTAATTCCGCCCCCCTCTCCGCGGCGGTGACCCACTATAAGATGGCGCGTCGCCGGAGTGCCGGCTCGATAGCGGCGGATCGCGGTGTGCGCTGCCCAATCTGAAACGCGGAACCGCCTCCGTTCGGCACTGCGTGTTCTGTATGTGGTTGCCTGTTGTTGAAAATAAGGAAGCAGCTGCGCTAAAAGATGGCATTACCAAGAAGCGTAATCGTCGGCCAATTTTTTTCTCTTCTTTTTTTAACAGCGAGCCCAAATTCTTACCGACTGACCGTGGATCGAGGAAGAGTGCGCCTTACACCAAGGCTGGGTCGGCGATGCAGTCGTCGCAACTCCTCGCTGAGGCTCCTGTGCAGCGTCGCCGGCTCCTGAAGCCATCATCGGCGAGGCCACCCACGCCGTTCGTAGAGTTGCAGCCCGCAGTGCCGTCGCAGTTTCAACACCGGGCGCTGTCGCCAGGCCTGCGGTACGAGTGGCGGGTGTGACACGCGCTGCTGACTCCATTCCACTCGCCGCCTAGGCGAAAACCTTCAGATTGACGACGAAGTAAACACCTTCTGATTGTTCAGTTTTTACAGCGAATCTGTATACATCTACCGTCCAAGGAAATTTTCGTGTCGTTGTTGGCGTGGTAAGCACAAAACTCCCCATACGTGGGCCGATCCCGGAGATGGTTCAATGCCGGGCCGACCTGCGGCGGAAGTGCAGTTCGCCATTAAGGGCCGATTTACGCTCGAGCCGCCCATCGCCGCAAGCCGCACCGCACGCGTGCGGTCGCGCGTAAGATTGCACGTATCAAACACTTGTGCACAAATTTCGGTTTACAGTGTGTAAGGTATACACTGTGCACACAGTGTAAATTTGTGCACAAGTGCTGGATACGTGCAATTTCTCGCGCGACCGCAAGCGTGCGGTGCGGCTTGCGGCGATGGGCGGCTCGAGCGTAAATCGGCCCTAAGGGGCCCACATACACAGCTTCGCTGGTCATCCTTCTTCACAGAGGGGAAGGGCACAGAGTTGTTCCTTTTTTTTTTTGCGAATATTGAGGAGCTGTTGCTGGGTTGCCGCGTCGCCGGCGCAAATCGAGCGCAAAGCGCGTTATCTCAGTCGGCTCCTTTCGAGTAAAGTTTGTGTTCTTGGACACGTAACGGCCAGCGCGTCGGCTCACTGAAACCACAGGCATCCAATCTGTCATTGGCTCAGCCAAGCAGCGCTTCTCTGAGAGTTATCGATCGGGAATATATGGGCTTCATTTCGGGTGCTGATGCAGGTCTCGCAGTATTTTGCAGCGCGCTGTAGAAGTGTCAGGTGCCTCTCGACCACATCGCAAGTTCACCAACACAGTGACATTGAGGGGCAGAGGAAAATGGACTCGTTGATACGGATTTGTGGTGTTACTGACTGCGCTGTAAGCACTATAGCATATCGCCGCTAGTGTTTCGTTTCCCATCTTCGTTCTTGTTTCCTGTATCACGAGAAATTTTACGTAAATCTAGTGAGTCGTGTGTTGTTAGCGTCTTGTCTTTACTGCGCTGTTACATCATGATAGCGGTGCTGACCTTCGTGCTAAAATACACTACCCAAGCAATTGGTTTTTCACGAAGGTTGCAGCTAATGCACTCGCGAATGACAAGGAAAAAAAGAAAGCGACAGGGACTCGCACTCCATCGCATTTCACATTTCGTGCTACCGCACGATCTAGATGGTTTCCGTTGTGTGTCAAGATTCTACAACCGCTGTCGCTTAGCCCACGTACTTTACGGCCACATGTGGGGAACGTTGGGGGCACACTTGAACGAGCTTGGCTGCACCACACTAAGATCTGCACCAGACCCCCGCGCGGGCTCCTGGTGCGCCACGTCCAGGGGACGATGACATATCGCTAGCACTCCACGACCAGGGGGAGTCTCGCAGAGACGTCAGACCCCGCACACTCTCAAGTTCAACAAATGGGCAAAGAGGGCGAAAAAATCGCCCGCCGCCGCTGCTAACAAAACAAGCATAGTAGAATCACTTCGGGATGCTTACGCTAGTTCCAACAGTTCCCGCTAGAGGCGCCATAATAAGCGCAATTTTATCTTACACACTTTCTCTTACAATTACCGAAGCATGTTTGTTACATAAGAAACAGGGCAAAACTATCATTGATAATTAGATAATACACTATTTATTAGTAAGTTTATTGTTTCTTTGCCCCTATAAACGCAAATAGCGTTCAGCATCATCGATCTTTCACGTGACCTCTGGCCTAGATTTAAAATTTTACCGGTATTTTCGAGTGCACGGCGGCACGGATTCATTCGTTCGTACACTCAGATTGGTTGCTTCTTTGTTTCTAAAACTAGTTAATTGCGCTTTGATGTCTCGCGTTATTTAGCTTGGGGTGAAGTGACGTGTTTGCAAGCGGACATGTAAGCCCAAAAGTTGGGTATCGATCGTGAGACATTCGGAACGTCTGCATCGCAACGGGAGCTGAATTTTGCTGCGGCTGACAACGGCAATAACGGTGAGTCGTTTAACACCGCTGCTCGAATCGTTATGTAACATCCGTCTCATTAACTTACAGGCGGGGACAAGTTAACGAACTAGAACCTGCATTACAGCAGTCAGGATCTCAGTTGCTGTTTTCTAAATAAACCTTTACTTGCGAGGCTATCGTTATACACACTCAATCAGGAAAGAAAGAGCGATATCGTAACGCGCGTCTCATTTTTCATCTTATTGTAGCCGTGGTCATAGGTGACTGAGTAGCCTTATCAATGTACATATAAAACTTTATTTCGAGTCCGCCGGCAACTTCTTTCGTCCACAAAACCGAATAATCCTTTGGTAAAATGAAGTGAAAGTACAGTTTAATGTATTAAACAGTTGCAAGCATGATAATTCACCCATATTTCGTACTTGTTGGTTCCAAATGTTCTTGTTGTTCAGTTTGGTTTACTGTAGGGCATTTATTTTTGCAGTAGTGAAGCGGTGCATCACGTTCGTGCAGAAAAATAATGCATCGGTTCTAATAGCTTCATGACTTTCATGAATTTTCTTGTGGAACGATCATTGTGATTAGTGTATAAATGAACGCACAAATGTTCTTATTTGTGATCTTAATGACACTTAAGCTGTTGACATGCATTGTAGTTAGGCAGAGTTCAATTTTATGGACAACAGCAATATTTAACATGCTGCTTAAGCACCCTAGAACAAACTGCACATTTGCATGTGTTCTGTAGTCGCAAACCATTACAGTATATATGTCACACTTTTTTGCATTTCATATTGCAAAATTGTGCGTTCTCAATTTCTGATTCAGTCAAAATTTCTGTGCCAGACATGCAGTAATAAGGACGGCACCAGTATAAAGCAACACACTCCACGCACTAAACAGAAGCTGCTGCCTGCTACAACAAGGTCGTTGTGTAGACGTTGGCTACTACTACAAGGTAAACAACGCATGGTTCAGAAATAAATATGTTTGATATATGCTGTATTGGCTTGCTGTTTGTAGCAGATATGAATGTTTGTTCATATTATGGTTCAGTATAATTGGTTCGAACATAAAATAAAACACACATGAGTTTGCCTAATCTGTGCTGTATCTCGTGTCACCGTTCCGCCCCAACAGAGTCTATGCCATGCACATCTTGGTCATCACAGGAGCTCCTATCTACACCAACAGGAAGGGGCTGGAGCTGAATTTGCAAGGCTTTTACACCACGAACAAAGAAGCGCATGCAGAAGAATTTGGATGAGATACCAAGTCTGCAGAGGACTGCGCCAAGACTGAAAAGAGCTTCGATCGGCCAACATTCCACCAGCACGGACATTTAGCTGAGTCATCCAGGTAATTCAAGCAGGACTTTCTAGAAATTCTTCATGTTCAGATGCACCTGCAACTTCTGACCAAGCACGGACGACGCTGGCCAAAAGAGTTTCGTCAGTTTGCCCTTAATCAGCTTCCTGGCCATGTCAATTCCATTTGTGCCAAGTGTTATTTTTCTTCTATAAATGCAAGCTTTTTCATTGCCCATTCTCGTTAGAGATCATTCATCGTCATCCAAACATAAAGGTCAACCGATTCTTCGCTGATACTTAATACCAGTCATTGTCTAGTAGGCTAACATATCTGTAGCAGTATCTTCTAGTGTATGTTGTCATGCACAATTCCTCTCCTGAAATAGCTGATGCAGCACCGGTATGGGTCTTGCATTAACCTACACACCGTGTGCTATGTACCACTTTATTTTCTTGATGTTTAAAGCCTGCAATGCTTGCAGAGCAGAGTGGCTTCTCTCTTGAATGTAGGCTTTCTCATTTTACATATTCCTAGTTTCGTTGATGATTACTCTTCTTCCTCGATAGCCTGGGTCTCTGCGCAAGCTGCATTGAAGTGATTGATTGCAGAATCTGGTTTTGTTGCCCCACTTGGTTGTGCAGGGTGTCTACCAACCGGGAAAACCGGGAAAAGCGGGAATTCTCAGGGATTTTTAGTAGTCTGGAAAAAGTCAGGGAAAACTGAGGGAATTTGGGCCTCCATCAGGGAAAATTAGCGGCAATTTTACTGAAAGGGTCGAAAGTCGCAGTAATGCTGGCTCGAGTAACAGACAGGAATCGTAATGAATCGTCTTTGACGCCCTGCCGTCGGCTGGAGGAGTTGCTAGTGTACAGTCAAGGACTGACTTTCCGGATTCCCGATAATTTGGACGGCTTCGCGGCACCGTCACGTACCCCACAGAGTCAACGTATCAGAACGTGTGAAATTTCCGACGCAAAAACTCTTCGCCGTCCGATTTTCCGGACGTTTTGCCGTGACGGCAGGTCCGAAACGGCAATAATCAAAGGAACCACGGTTGCCGTTTTGATTGCTTCGCCACCTCGAACCGGCACTCTCGCACGAAGATCCGCTGGCAGCCGTTGCCACCACTGCGGCAACGCTAGGCCTAGCTGCTTCGACGTTCGCTATGAAACTTCTTGTCGTTGGGTGCCGAGTTTTTTATTGAAAGAATTAGCTGCTGCCAGCAATGGCATGGACTCCGCCTTTGTGATCCTCGCGATTGACATAGAAAATGCCGGTTCCTGAAAGTCAGCTTCGCCTCTGGAAGAAATGTTACTTGGTGAAGCATACACAAAAGTATTGCAGTGAAGCTTAACAAGCATGGGAAGGGGCTATTGCCACGGAAAACAGTATGTATTCCTTAATTATACACGCGTGCACCCGGTATTTCCTGTCACATTACGAGCACCGATATGTCTAATATGTGTAGCGACAGGCCTTCAGAGCGTTTTCGAACGTGCCTGTGGCGGCTTGAGTCCCTAAGGGCAGTAAATGACACGCATTTATTTTTTTGCAACTGGCCGAATTTTCGGACGTTTTCGCGGCCCCTAGGGAGTTCGAAAAATCGGTCGTGGACTGTGCAACTGACCAAGATGCTTCAAATGGTCCTTGGGGCGAACTAGTGGCGGAAGGAGGACAGGATCAGAAAGGACCTACGCATTGAGGAATAAACGGGAAAGGAAGCTTGCTGCCGCCGTTTTGAAGGAGCTTGAGCTCAAAAAATAAAGTTTTGGCTGATGCCGAGATGCAGGTGTCCCTCATCCAAACCAAAATAAACTCTTTAAAGCAGTGAAACACAACACTCGGGCGTCGTGCGCGGGCTGAGAGTATTTCAGTATAGTTGAGGTTGACTTACGAGTGTTGAGAGAGAATCTCAATTGTGACAGAATTCCGGCCCCGTACCCCTGAGATTGCAATCAGTTGATAGGAATAGCTCATATTCGAAAATATTTGCTTCTATATGCATCTTTTTATTCGTATTTGAGAATGTCCGACTCCATTGCAATGTTTTTCGAAGACACGTTATTTGCTGTGCATTTTACTAACCACTGCCTTCTATTCTCTTCTTGAATAACATAAACACTACTTTTTAGTATTCAAATTGGATTAAGTCGCTTCTTTAATTTTTTTCATGTGCCTACTAGGGAGTGACAGCCTCAGGCGACATGTTTTCAGCCCGTCTTGACATAAAACATAGTTCTGCATCACTCAGGGAAATTTGCAATGGCACTCAGGGAAAACCTGGAAAACTCAGGGAATTTGGAAATGTCAACTTGGTAGACACCCTGTTGTGGTAGCCGTGTTACGTTTTTCGGATGTGGGAGCCTGGTCATTTGCATTGGTAAGCAATCTCTCAAGGTAAGCATTTGCTCCTCCAGTCCGCACAGTGACATAGACTCCCTGTGTACACACACCATGACTGGTGCACCCTGTTCGTTCGTTCCTGCTGCAACGATGGGAAAATTGTGCTTTTGGCCTACCTCGGCGTTATTTTACTCAAAACTGAGACCAGAATATGTGCTTACATGGTTCGAAGTGTATAAAGTTGATAGCCGTATGGGTGGAAAGGCCCACAGTAATGGCTGCCGAAGGTGATTCCCACGAAAGCGACTTGTCCATATTGAGACGAAGTGGGACACCAAGTGTGAGCGACACAATAGCGGCCCTCGAAATAAAATAAACATGCAGGTTGGAAAGGAGTTAATGCTAAAATGCCGGGTAGTCCATGTCGCTGTGTTGGTTGCGGCAGCAGATGCCTGCGTCACCTGATTGCTTCGCAATGGAAGTTGCTCATCTTCAAAGGCAACTGTCGGTTCAAACATGTGCGACGCCCTGTCCAATATGCTTGTACCGCTGGTTGTCGCTCGTTACCAGACCACCACATGCGACGAAGGCAAGCACTATGCCTGTAGGTAGGTGGCTGAATGTACCGTAAGAGACCTATGTACGTGAATGCTCACTGTTGCCATATGGTTCGTAGCCAATGTATAATGTATTGTCTGAACTCTATGCGGTGATTGATTGCTGTTTAATTTTGCTGTTATCTCACTTGGTTACGGTCGCCATGTTATGCTTCTCGGATGTGGCAGCCTGATCAGTTGCATTGGAAAGCAGTCTCTTGAAGCAAGCATTTGCTCCTGCAGTCTGCACAGCGACGCAGACTACCAATTTACACACCTCGTGATTCGTGCTCCCTGTTCACCCTCTCCTGCTGCAGCCATGAGAAAATTGCGCCTGTGGCCTTTCTCGGCTGCGATTAAGCACGAACGGAGACCAGCATACGTGCTTACATGGTCCGACGTGTATGAAGTTGATAGCCACATGGGTGGAAAAGCCCGCAAAAGTGGCTGATGAAGGTGATACCCATGAAAGCGACTTGTCCATATTGAGACAATGTTGGAAACCAAGTGTGAGCCACACATTAGCGGTCCCCGAAAGAAAAGAAACGTGCAGATTGGAAAGGAGTCAACGCTAAAATGCCGTGTAGTCCATGTCGCTGTGTTGGCTGCGGCAGCTGATGCCTGCGTCACCCGATAGCATCGCAATGCAAGTTGCTCATCTTTAACGGCGACTGCCGCTGCAAATAGGTGGGACACTCTGTCCAATCTGTGTGCGCCGCGGGTTGTCGCTCGTTACTAGACCGCCATGTGGGACGACGACGGTGAGCCGTTTACGAGCTCGCGTCAATGATTCCAGCGTATCTCGACATGCAAATTTTATTTCTGATATTGCACGAGAATGTACACTGCTTGTCTTCTGCCAATAAAGTCGCACGTTCTGTTCACTCACTTGTGGCTTGCTTGTATGGGCGTCAGTAGAGGCTCTTTGGTCTCCTGGCAATTAGAACGCACCGGCTGCGCGGCAGCCGAGGCATGCCGCATAGCCGGCAGGGCGAGCACGGCGCGTACGAGCGGATACAAGCGTACACGACCGGCGAAACGCGGTCATATTGAATATTGCCGCTAAAGAAACAGCTACATTTCCGCTTCCTGTTTTAGCAGCGCCATCTGGCGTCCACCTAGGTAAGTTCCATGCGCTGCCGCTGCTTATTCTCGAACCACTGCGGAAGGTACAGTTTCACTTTTCTAAAGTTGGTTCTTTATTTTATGGAGACGATTCGTAAAGCCCCTTAAACTTCGTAAAGTAGCGACACTCTCCACCTCGTTTCTCCTCCTTCCCGCTCCCTCCTCGACAGTGGCGCCGCCTACACTGCTCGAGCGTAGCAACGGGGCCAACATGCGCTCCTCGCCACTCCGTAGACTCTTCTCGAGCAAAAATGGCGGTGATGCACGGCGCGAGGGCCCACGTGGTGCTATTAGGCCAATAGCGACGCGCCGTCGGCCTAGGACAGAGGGCGCGAGCAGAAGGCGGCATTCTTCAAGGCGTGGCACTACCTTACGAAGTTTAAGGGGCTTTAACGATTCGGACTATAGAGTCGTCAATGAACAAAGTCGTCTCTGCGACCGAACTTGGCCCACTGCACACCGCGCGAGATGCACGAAGGAACGGCGTTTCCAGTGTGAAAGTTTTAATAGAAGGTTATAGAACGCCAAAACATGTGCATAACTGTAGTTCTTAAACGACGCGAGCCCCCGAGTGACACGTAAAAAACCAATTAAGCATAACGAAAATCGTGCTATAAAACGTCACTATCTGCACCGTTAATGTAATGCGCGACAGAACAGAACAAATCAACGCTCAGAGCCTGTGAAGAGTGTGTGCGCACACTTTGGCAGCTATGCTGCGGTTTAACGTAACAATGGAAATAGCGACAAACACACATACACATGCAGGCTTCGCAGGGCCAAATGCGTGAATCTCATTAGTTTCGCACGCAGTTCTGACAAACGCAACAGACTTCACCTTTCCATCCAAAACGCCTCAGAAGACAGCGGTCCTAGATCTGTTACGAGCTACTGCTATTAAGCGTTGTCTTAGCAGTTCTTGGAAGCTCCGAATACTAGAAGCACAGTAGTGTCAGATGAAAAAAAAAATCATTCGCTGTATTTACAACGCCTGTAAACACTAAAGATAACCACAACCCAGGGCTGAGTTGACCCGAGTCGTTGCGATGGTGACGTCAGACGTACGGACAGTCTGATTGCAGACACTGCTAGAAGCTGCTGTTGCAGTCCGTTCGTGTAGTCTCGAGTGCACAGGTGGCGCAATCTTCGCCTGAATCCAGCGTCCCTCAAGCCGCTGGCTGTTCGAGTCGTCCGCAGGAAAGAAAGGCACGACGGGCGAAGGCTTTCTCGCCGTGGGCTCACTGGAAGGCGGTGACCAGGAAGAGCACGGCGAACGCCAGGTAGAAGAGGAAGTAGACCTTGCGGCGGGGCTCGCACCGCGCATGCACGAACACCGGCTCGGTGCGGGCGGGCGTGCTGCGGCTGCGCTCGGCCACCACGAACTGTTGCGACAAGAAGGCCAGCGGCAGGCTGCAGTTGAGCGCCTCGCGGCACGCGTCCAGGGTCTGGTTGCGGTCAAACACGCGCCGCCACGCAGTCACCCCGAGCTGCACGTCGTTGTACGCCTCGCTCGCCGGGTCGTTCAGGAAGAGCAGGTAGTAGTAGCCGTCCGCCGGCGTCTGCGCGGGAGGTGTTATGTGGCGGGCTGCGTCTAGCACACGAGCGGCGCTTGTCCACGCTCAGAGTACGCAACAATATGCTCTACTTATCAGCCGAACGCTGTAACGTGCGTGCGCGTTCAGTCTATAGCAGGACTACAAACGGGCCTGGTTAATGATTCGTTGCTTTGCCAATTCTTTACGTCCGAAAGTTACTGTGTGTTCGTGTCCATCAGTGTCACGAGCAGCGCGCTTTGCCATGGAGGGCCTCAACCTGGTTGCTGACTTCTGTAGCAACTCCGAGGCACAAACTACACCAATTGTGCACTGCTGTTAGGCATACGCGATTTCTCGCGGCATGGAATGCAAGCGTACACGGTTGTGGCAATCGAGTCAACGGGACTATAGCTTCTTTCATTTTTTCAGCCACCTGCGACGGCTTTATAGTATGCAGCGTGTTCCTGAGGGCGTGTGGAATTATGTGGTCGTGATTGCCGAGAAAGATCCTGGCGCCCGAATGTGCAAGCTCAAAGGACGTCAAACCTCGTGCCACAGCACAGGCCGAGGTCTAAGAGGGCCGGCACCGCCGCAGGCGTCCGGCACCAAGTCGACGGACGCCTCGGAGGCGCACCGCACGGACCAGCCCGTGCTGTTGCGACTGATCTGCGAGTCCAAGATAGGGCCCCGCACTGGCGGCACCGGGAACAAGTCGTTGCTGGATGAGCCGTTCCTGCACAGAACAGTGAAACCGCTGCGATGTAGAAGGGAAGGCCTGTGTCGCGCTTCAGTCGCACGATTAGATCGCCGACTAGTCCAGCGGTGGACCAGTCATGACAGTGTGATTGAGACATCCTGTCACAATTCATCATCAGCCTGGTTACGCCCACTGCAGGGCAAAGGCCTCTCCCATACTTCAACTACCCCGGTCATGTGCTAATTGTGGTCATGTTGTCCTTGCAAGCTTCTTAATCTCATCCGCCCACCTAACTTCCTGCCGCCCCTGCTACGCTTCCCTTCCCTTGGAATCCAGTCCGTAACCCTTATCTTCCCTCCTCATTACATGTCCTGCCCATGCCCATTTCTTTTTCTTGATTTCAACTAAGATGTCATTAACTCGCGTTTGTTCCCTCACCCAATCGGCTCTTTTCTTATCCCTTAACGTTACACCCATCATTATTCTTTCCATAGCTCGTTGCGTCGTCCTCAATTTAATTAGAACCCTTTTCGTAAGCCTCCAGGTTTCTGCCCCGTACGTGAGTACTGGCGACAGAGCTGTCACAATTCCAAACACGCAAAAAAAAAAAAACACCCTCGAAGCGCGCGCAGCTACGATAAGCAGACGCGCGCATTTGAGGCATGAGGCTCGCAATTTACTTAAGGCCTACAGCGATACCAACACACGACGACGCAAAAAAAAAAAAAATCTGTTCGGAGGCCGTACTTTGTGACAGTTCTTGACATTTCACATTGTTGCCATCCATCTAGCCAATCTCGTCGATAACGGCAGTGTGGCGGCGCCCGACAAACGTGGTCCGAAACCAGCGATGAAGGGCGAATTAAAGAATCGTGTAAATAGAAAGGATCTGAAACGTGCAGCCCCAGCCGTCGTCTTCCGCTTTCGAAGCTTTTCGTTCAAGGAGCGAACGACGGGGAACTATAATGCACATTGACGTTGGCGATTTCTATATCAACCGCCGTGCGGCTTAGGCTTCCCGACACTGCTGTGGACGGCTACGAGAGACGCCGCACAGGGCTCCGGATCATCTTCGAGCACCGGGGACCCCGCAGCACTGCGAGCGCGGTTCGTGAAAATGGCCCAGCCTCGCATCACAACCCTCGGCCACCTCGCGCTCAGCAGCAGCGTTCCACGCTGGCGCAGTAGTTGCTCAGTCTCGCAGCACCTAACTTCTCGAGGGTGTGTGGAGCGACTGCGCCCAGACTGCCGGACAGCCACTGCGGCGTACCTTCCCGCGACGGTGCTCAGGCACTGTTCGAGCTTCCCGGGTCCGGCGATCAGGTGCAGCTTCGTCCCTCGGCCGGCTGGGCAGCAGGTGACGGAGACGCGAGAGCCTCGCAGGAAGTACATGCCCAGGTAGTAGTACGATGCCACCCGCACGTGCACGCGCCGATTCTGCGCACGGCAGCGTTCTTGTTCGGGCTGAATGGCGCCACGTGAGCGCTAAGGTGAGCTGTGTTGGCAAATTACGCTCCTTGGAATAAAAGTGAGCCTTGCTCACAGCATACCTGTCAATGCAGAATAGACGCACGAAGGCCAAACACAACGATTCTTGTACCTCGTGTGAGTATTTTGCGCTGAAAGCTATTTGTAATTCCAAGGAGACAGATTGTCTCCTTCTCCTCTGTTCATGGGGCATTTCTTGAAATGTCCGAATAATAATAAAAAAAGCGAAATAGAGAATTAGCCCAAATGTACAGCTCTTAAAATCATGAGCAAAAACCTGCTCATGATAAGGTTAACTTTAAAGGCGCTACTGACGACGTCACAGAGTTTGACAGCGTCCACACGCGGCTAGGTAGTCGTATACGAATAAAAAATAAATTAATTGCATTCCATAGGAACAAAATGTCAAGTCTAGCTAATATTGGAGAACTGTTTCTGAACACACACACGCACACACACTTTTTTCCACTTTGACATTGCTAATGCGAACGCATTAAAGGCTGCCCAGACTTGTGAACATGCCTTGAATGTTATTAACAGCGTGTTCATTTGAGCTGGTTGGTACATACTGCAAATAACAGCTTTAACCAGCGCGACACACGAGACGGCAAAATCACTACAGCAGTGGTTATTTTGTTGTGTGCTGTGTTGCACCGTCTAAAGCTGTTCCCAATTGAATTTTATGCCGTCACACTATCGTACCGGCGGAGTGGTTTCGGCGGGAAATTAAAAAAAAAATACCTGTCATTTTCCCCGCGCTTACATTGCCGTGAAGTAAAAGAACAAGAAGTCTTGTAAGAATGCTTCAACGGACCAAACTACCTTAGCGCGGCTCTCTAGCGCGATTATGGCGCAATGTAGGCGTGCACGTGTATGCGCGCGCACGACAGGATGAGCATTATATACGAGATTTGTTCCTGCTGAGTGGCCATATCTGGTGCTCGCTTGTAGTCATCGGTAGTGTGTTCCTGTCGTTGTATTTCTCGGAATGTTGATTGAGGTAGTGCAGAACAAGCATTCACGGATTGCATGAACGCTTGACAAACGTCGACGCCTGCAGTTCGATCGTGCTTCGGGTGTCATTCTTTGAAGCCTCGTTGAACGACGGCAGAACTGGCGAATCCGGTGAGGTTTACCGTTATTATTTCGCCAATTCGTAGACCCGAGTGACCGATTCCGACGATAACAGCTAGGTGTCAGTGACGAAGTATGAAAAGAGTACTAAAAGAAAATTGTCCCCTAATAGCTTGGGTTATCAGAGCGGAATCTGTTGCCGTGACAGTCCTTGCTGAAATGACTTATATTGCACATACGAAGCATCGTCGTATCTCATGCCGCACGTCCGGCCCCATTAAAAATTGAGAATTATGGGGTTTTACGTGCCAAAACCACTTTCTGATTATGAGGCACGCCGTAGTGGAGGACTCCGGAAATTTCGACCACCTGGGGTTCTTTAACGTGCACCTAAATAGTCTGGCCCCTTTGTTCACCGCCAAGCTCTACGTCATGCAGAGTAATATTGTGCTCTCTTTCAGAGGATATTACGGCTGTTGTAACACACGGAACGCTGCCGCGTGCGCGAGGGCACACACAACTTGCTCTGTGGTAGTTTTAGTAATCCATCCGCCGGTGAAGCTTATATACTTCACTGAAAACAAAAAAACCCTTATTTCCACAGTTCACGAAAACATGGCATTAGAGTGGATATAAAATAATAATTGGCCCAATAGTGTACTGACTGGTTGACAAACGTGAACCCCCGAACAGGCTTGTCACGCAGTAGTGGCTGCGCTCGGGAGGCCACGCACGAGCCTCGCGAGAGCCGACTGACCTGCACAGAGTGCTCCGTGACGTTCGGCTCGGCGCCGTCGTACAGGTAGGCATTGAACGTGTGCGACGACATGGTCGTCATGTTCTCGCACCAGAAGGTCGAGCTGTGCTGGCGCAGCGGGATCACGTCCTGGTATCCCATGGGCAGGCTCCGCTGCGAGTACACCGAGAAGCGCAGCAGCAGCGGCGTGCTGAGCAGCGCCACGCCGCACGCGGCCAGGAAGCAGGCCAGCAAGAGCTTCTTCAGCGAGAACGCCATAGCCCGGTGAGCCGCCTCCGCTCATGGCCTGCATTGCATCGAAGCCGCCAGGCGCGCCTCGCTGCGCACCACGCAGGGTTGTCTCCACCGGCGCGGTCCACGCGAACGGCGCCGGTGCTCGGACAGGAGCCGAAGGCGGACGGGCCACCTTCCTCGCCGTTCTCCGACCTGCTTTCGGAAGAAGGAACGATACGTGGACCTAGTCCCGTGCGTTGCCGCAGCTGCAGCGTCGCCGACGAGGCTGCAATGGTCTGATCCGAGCCCGGACGCGCCCAGTGTTTCCAGCTTCTTCCTTCGGGCCGCCACGCGCAGCGAGCTGTCTGCGAAGATTGCAACACTGCATGCACAACGCCGCCTTCTTTCCTTCGGCTGGCCGGCTTAATTGGAAATGCTTTTCAAAGCAAGGCGCCGCTATAAAGAAAAAGTGTACCGGCAGGTTGCGTAGCATTATGCAATGCACCGACCGATGACAGTGGGTATCAGGAATTCCTGACGCGCGCGTATTCGTCTTCCACCAGTGGGCGGGGCATCCTCGTGTTTTACTACGTTCAAAACGTAATGTCCGCTTACTTTTGCACTTTGTGTGTTTTTCTCGCCAACCTTTCCCAGCGTGCAATTGTGAATTTTAGACGTTGCATAATCCCATTTGCTTTCTTTACGCTCAAGTGAGGCGCTGGGGGCAGGGGTCTTAATGCAGGAAAACATACTCTTAATAAAGCGCGTGCTTCCACTGTCGAGGAGCCTAAGTGGACATGCCGAGTCTAGACAGCTGCATTAAGAAAGCCGTAATGCATGCTCAAGTACGTTTCACAAAACCTTGCTCAAGATACTTTATTGTCAGCATGACGTCTTACGAGCGGTGTTGTTCGGAGGTCAGCTAACAAGCGTGGCTGTTCAGCTAGATAATGTCAGTCAGCTTTCTTTTATTTGAAATAGCTGAAAGTTATTTTTTCAGTCCTTCGCGAATCACACGAACACTTATTTTTCATTCATAATTTATATCCTTCTACTCTACAATAATAAGGTCTCACAGTAGTTGAAGACCTCCTTGCGGGTTTACCACTGCAATGGCGTAGCGTGGTATTTTATTTCTTCTTTTCTTTTTCATGTATTTACCCTAAAGGCCCAGCTTGGGCATTACATAGTGGGGGGGTGGGGGGCGGAGAACAATTGATATACAAAGGTATAACGCAACTTGCATGTAAGTCGAATATCCTTATATGAAGTCGTACATGCTATGCAACCTTTACATCACTTCTCATTCGACAACATCATGCGCCAATATTTCTTACATTGTACAAACAATATTATTACATCCTCTGGCATCTGAAGAAATGCAGGAAGAAATGTTAATATTTCTAATTTCCGAATGTTCCATTAAGTGCTTGTTTGAATATAATATCATTACGACATAATCGGGCGATGCTCAAGGGACGAGCCACCGCGAGAACGACGACGAAGTGGGTCTGTGCCCTTGGCGCGAGTGAACCATCATGTCGGCCTGGCGCTCTGGCTCCAGTCCAGTGTAAATTCCAGTGTAAAAGTTATTTCGGCTATATTACTTGGGAGATGATTCCCTTCCGAAATGGCTAACTGCAGACATGAAAACTGCAATAGTTTGGTACGTGCAAATGGTTGTTCGACCTTAAATTCGCGATCAATTCGTGGGAATTTCGTTTTGGCTGGTAAGATGTGTGCCTGAGAGAGAGAGAGAGAGAAAACTTTTGTCAAGTTTTAGTGGAGCTTTCTTTCCCAGCGGTGTGGGCTAGCGTGGCGTCTGCTTTGCCGCGACGCTATCAGCCCATTCCGCCAACCGTATCTGGTCTCGCGGGTTGGAAGTTTTCGTTTTTTTCTCCCACTCGTCATGTGAGGGAGCTCGCCTAAAGAGTTCTCTCGGGGGAGGGTTCTTTTGGCATTCCCACAAGATGTGATCTTGGCCCGCAAGGGGACAGCTACAATGTTTGCAGTTTGGTGGATATTCACCACCGGTCATTGCAGCTAGCCTTTTTGGACTAAGTACAGATCTAGTCTGTACTCTCCTGAGCTTAGTGGCCTGTATTGTTGTCAGTGTCTCGTGCGGGGATCTCGTGCGGGGATCTCGTGCGGGGATGGATATATTCGCCTGGATTCGTGGTAATAAACGGTCATTTCGTTGTAGGTGTAGATACCTTCATGTCGGTCAACCCCGTCGGGCAAGCCCACCTCCCGGTTACTAGCTGCTCGGGCGGCTAGGTGGGCGGCCTCATTGCCAGGGTTGCCCGCATGAGCGGGTACCCACACCAACTTCAATTGATTGAGGTTTTTGTTAATTATTCTGAATGCTCGAGGGGAAATGAAGCCTGAGGTGTAGTTACGAATCGCTGTTTTCGAGTCGGATATAATAATCTTGTTGCCTGGAATGGAGGTGCCCATGGCGATGGCGGCCTCTTCCGCCTCCACAATGGAAGATGTGTTTACCGTCGCACAGCTGATGGTGTGCCCGTCGCCATTAGTGACGGCTATGGTGTGTCGACCATCACTGGTGCGAGCAGCATCCACGTATATAGCGGGTTGGTTTTTGTAGCATTGCCAGAGTGCCGCCGCCCTAGCTTTGCGTCTACCGCTGTTTTCAGTGCTCATGTTTTTCGGAAGCGGGGGGATAATGATCTTGGTCCGGATAGTGTTAGGTATTCGCTGTCGTTGCGGGATGTCTAAGGCTGGGCGATACCCTAAGGTGTCGAGGATCCGCTGTCCCGCATGTGCGCCGGATAATCGAACTGTTTGAGCCCATTTGTGGGCCTCTATGATTTCATCAACGTTATTATGCACCCCTAGACTCAAGAGTGCCTCTGTATTAGTCCATTTTGGTAGCCCAAGAGCCTGTTTGAATAACGTTCGGATCAGACCGTTAATCCGTTCCAAATCCCTCTTCCTGAGATGCAGGTAACGGCAGACATACGCCACTCGGCTCAGAAAGAAAGCCTGGATTAGCCTACAGGCATCTTTCTCCTTAACTCCGTGCCGTCGGTTGGAGACCCTCCTGAGAAGGTTCTGTAATTGCCCAGCTGTAGTTTGGAGTCGTGCTACGGCTTCTTGGTTGTGCGTGTTTTGCTGGATCCACAATCCTAACACTCCGATTTTAGGAACGGGTGGGACCGGTTGTCCAGCTACCTGCACCTGAATGTGTGCCGGCAAATTAGCAGCCGCATTTGCGGGATTTTTTTTCCGGACTATAAGCAATTCTGACTTTTTCGGCGAACAGCTGAGGCCATTGTTGCGAGCGTGTTTCTGCACTGCGTCAGCCGCTGCCTGCAGTGATTCTGAAATCTCTCCATCCGACCCAGTGCACATCCAGATCGTTACGTCATCGGCGTAGATGGCGTGCCTGATATGAGTAATCTCTTTGAGCTGTCGGGATAAGCCACTCATGGTGGTATTAAAGAGGAAAGGAGAAAGTACTGCTCCCTGTGGTGTACCTCTAGTGCCGAGCTCTATGGTTTTGCTTTCAATATTGCCTATGTTTACGTTGGCAGTACGTCCCTTGAGGAATGTGGTAATATAGGTATATGTTCTCTTACCTACGTTCATGTTGGATACGCTTTCTAGAATGGCTCGATGTGAGACATTGTCAAACGCTTTGTGTATGTCTAATGCTAACACTGTTCGAGTTGCGCGTATAGGCGCTGTTAAGGATATCATTTTGTACTTGCCACAGTATGTCTTGGGTGCACAGTTTAGGACAACCGATCATTGTCTCTGGGAAGAGGTTGTTGGTTTCGGCATAGACAACCAGCCTATTGAGAACCACATGCTCCATAGCCTTACCAAGACAAGAGGTAAGGGATATGGGTCTGAGGTTCTCTAGACTGAGTGACTTGCCCGGTTAAGGAATGAAGACCACGCTAGCGTGCTTCCACTCTTGCGGGAGTGTACCGTTTTGCCAGAGCTGATTAAAAAGCTTGGTGATCATTGTTATGGTAGGGTCATCTAGATTCCTGAGCATTTTGTTGGTGATCTTATCTTTACCGGCTGATGATGTCGTGTGTAGGCAGCTGAGAGCGGCGCGTACTTCGGCCTCGGTGATGTCTTCGTCTAATGTTGTGTTTTCGTCTCCTCTGTACTCTATATATGCACCCGGCTCCCGTTCGGTATTAAGATATTGCCCGATCAAGAGGTTTACGAATTCAGAGTCTGTTCCCGGGAAACTGTGTACAATTTTCTGAATCCTTTTATCAGCAGCACTTTTAGAGTGTTGTGGATCTAGCATGTGTTTAAGCAGGGTCCAGAGGTTCTTTTTGCTTAACTGGCCATTCATATTGTCGCATAATTGGTTCCATTGCATAGTGCTGAGCTCGCTAGAGTACTCCTGATTCTCTTTCTCTAGGGCGGCGAGTTCGTGGCGCAGCGTGCGGTTGATCTTATTCTTTAGCCATCTCTGCTGAAGGTCTTTATGCTTTTCCCATAGACCTAGGAGTTTTGAGTCTGGCACGGGGCCTTCCTCTTCTATCGGTGCCATGGTTGTGGCATTGTCCACATCCTGGATAAGCTCATTCGTCCATGCACTGAGGTGTGCTATATCGGTGAGCTGTTTGCGGTTTCTTACGTATCGGAATACATCCCATTTAATATGTGGAATCAGCTTCATTTTCCTTTTATGCCCCTTTTGAAGGGATAGTGATAACAACGATATAGTGATCGCTCCCAAGACTAGTTTCGGTGTTATCCCAAAGAGCACCATTGGCATTTTTGACGAAGCATAAGTCGGGTGTGGTATTCCTGCTTACACTGTTGCCGATACGCGTGGGCCTATCTGGGTCAGTGATGAGTGTAAGTTCCAAGTCACTTGTCACTGAATATAGTGCATTGCCTTTCCTAGTGCAGGTTTGGTATCCCCAGACTGTGTGCGGAGCGTTAAAATCTCCTACAACAACCAGTTGTTCCTTCTCTGCGGCTTTACATGCTTTTTTCAGGAGGGCAATAACTCTGTTGCTTTTATCTTTCGGGGAGCTGTACAAGTTAAGGATGAATACACATCTGTGTTCTTTTTTCCTAGGCAGTAGCTGTACAAACGTGTAAGGAATTTTGTCTTCATCCAGATCAATTTGCATTGCCGTTAGGTTGCGTTGTATCGCAACTGCCGTAGAAGGTTTATTGTCGGCTTCAGTGAATTCATTGAACGTGGTATACCCAGTAATTTTTACTTGCGTGCCTGTTTCCTGTAAGGCTACAACATCTACCTTGGGATCAAAGCTAGCGAGTTGGAACTGCAGTGCTGCACGCTTTTGCTTAAAGGATCTGCAATTCCATTGTATAATCTTAATAGTTTCAGCCATCTTTTTCGGTGTACGGTTCTGCCCTTACCGGCAATACAGGTGTCATTTTGAAGCCCTTAGTGTTGAGCACTTTGGTGGCTGTGGTGGCAAGTTGTTCGTGTTCCGGGCTTTGTGTAAGGCTCTGTGTACATTCAGCTCTATACACAGCACCTATCCTAGTAAGCTCGTGGGCTACCATCTGCTGAAATTCTGCGGTAGACTTTATGTGACTGGAGACTGTCTCAGCTAGCTGAGCAATTGCTACTTCTAACTTATCTACTCTGTCCATATGGTTTGAGGCTTCGGACTCCTTGGGTGTGTCCCGCACTGACGCTTTGCGTTTGTTTGACCGTTCTGCCTCCATCGATTCAAGTTCAGCTTTCCGAACACAGGCCACTATTTCGCGTGCAGCCGGCGTCATAGAGGCGCCTCCAATTGGCTGCCTACTTTCTAGGGCCCTGATTTTGGCATTGGCTGCCTCTAGTTGTTGTCTCAGTGCTCTAATCTCTTCAGCGAGCTCCCTCACCTGGTTTGCATCCTGTTGAGGTCGTGTGGGCGTGGGGTTGGGCTCGGGATTGGCTGACCAGGCGACTTTCCGCGATACCGCCTGGTCACTTCGTTGTTTGGAGTTGGAGTGGCTACGAGACTGGCTGTTGCTCCGGCTGGGCTGCCTGCTGTCACTTCTACTATTTGAAGCTTCGCGCTGGTCGGAACGCACGTAAGGGCAGCCGCGCCGCACGGCGTCTCGGTAGCTCGTTCCGCCCTCTGTTCCGGCGCCAGATGGGTTTTGTGTGCCACTCGCCGGTGGCCCTGCTGTCATGCTGCTGTCATTGCTGGCCCTGCTGTCAAGTAGAACCCTTTTCGTAAGCCTCCAGGTTTCTGCCCCATAGGTGAGTACTGATAAGACACAGCTATTATACACTTTTCTCTTGAGGGATAATGGCAACTTGCTGTTCATGATCTGAGAATGCCTGCCAAACGCGCCCCAGCCCATTCTTATTCTTCTGATTATTTCCGTCTCATGATCCGGATCCGCCTTCACTACCTGCCCTAAGTAGACATATTCCCTTACCACTTCCAGTGCCTCGCTACCTGTTGTAAATTGCTGTTCTCTTCCGAGGCTGTTAAACATTACTTGAGTTTTCTGCAGATGAATTTTTAGACCCACTCTTCTGCTTTGCCTCTCCAGGTCAGTGAGCATGCATTGCAATCGGTCCCCTGAGTTTCTAAGCAAGGCAATATCATCAGCGAATCGCAAGTTACGAAGGTATTCTCCATTAACTTTTATCCCCAATTCTTCCCAATTCAGGTCTCTGAATACCTCCTGTAAACATGCTGTGAATAGCATTGGAGAGATCGTATCTCCCTGCCTGACGCCTTTCTTTATTGGGATTTTGTTGCTTTCTTTATGGAGGACTACGGTGGCTGTAAAGCCGCTATATATATCTTTCAGTATTTTTACATACGGCTCGTCTACACCGTGATTCCGTAATGCCTCCAGGACTGCTGAGGTTTCGACTGAATCAAACGCTTTCTCGTAATCAATGAAAGCTATATGTAAGGGTTGGTTATATTCCGCACATTTTTCTATCACCTGATTGATGGTGGGAATATCGTCTATTGTTGAGTAGTACGGAATCCAGCCAGGTCCTTTGGTTGACAGAAGGCTAAGGTGTTCCTGATTCTATTTGCGATTACCTTAGTAAATACTTTGTAGGCAACGGACAGTAAGCTGATCGGTCTCTAATTTTTCAAGTCTTTGGCGTCCCCTTTCTTATGGATTAGGATTATGTTAGCGTTCTTCCAAGATTCCGGTACGCTCGAGGTCATGAGGCATTGCGTATACAGGGTGGCCAGTTTCCCTAGAACAGTCTGCCCACCATCCTTCAACAAATCTGGTGCTACCTGATCCTCCCCAGCTGCCTTCCCCCTTTGCATAGCTCCCAAGGCTTTCTTTACTTCTTCCGGCGTTACCTGTGGGATTTCGAATTCCTCTAGACTATTCTCCCTTCCATTATCGTCGTGGGTGCCACTGGTACTGTATAAATCTCTATAGAACTCCTCAGCCACTTGAACTATCTCATCCATATTAGTTATGATATTGCCGGCTTTGTCTCTTAGCGCATACATCTGATTCTTGCCGATTCCTAGTTTCTTCTTCACTGCTTTTAGGCTTCCTCCGTTCCCGAGAGCATGTTCAATTCTATCCATATTATACTTCTTTATGTCAGCTGTCTTACGCTTGTTGATTAATTTCGAAAGTTCTGCCAGTTCTATTCTAGTTGTAGGGATAGAGGCTTTCATACATTCGCGTTTATTTATCAGATCTTTCGTCTCCTGTGATAGCTCACTGGTATCCTGTCTAACGGAGTTACCACCGACTTCTGTTGCACACTCCTTAATGATGCCCAAAAGATTGTCGTTCATTGCTTCAACACAAAGGTCCTCTTCCTGAGTTAAAGCCGAATACCTGTTCTGTAGCTTGATCTGGAATTCCTCTATTTTCCCTCTTACCGCTGCCTCATTGGTCGGCTTCTTATGTACCAGTTTCTTCCGTTCCCTCCTCAGTTCTAGGCTAATTCGAGATCTTACCATCCTATGGTCACTGCAGCGCACCTTGCTGAGCACGTCCACATCTTGTATGATGCCAGGGTTAGCGCAGAGTATGAAGTCTATTTCATTTCTAGTCTCGCCGTTCTGGCTCCTCCACGTCCACTTTCGGCTTTCCCGCGCGCGGAAGAAGGTATTCAATATCCGCTTATTATTCTGTTCCGCAAACTCTACTAATAACTCTCCCCTGCTATTCCTAGTACCTATGCCATATTACCCCACTGCCTTGTCTCCAGCCTGCTTCTTGCTATACCTTGGCATTGAAGTTGCCCATCAGTATAGTGTATATTGTTTTAACTCTACTCATCGCGATTCCACGTCTTCGTAGAAGCTTTCGACTTCCTGGTCATCATGACTGGATGTAGGGGCGTAGACCTGTACAACCTTCATTTTGTACCTCTTAAGTTTCACAACAAGACCTGCCACCCTCTCGTTAATGCTATATAATTCCTGCATGTTACCAGCTATATTCTTATTAATGAGGAATCCGACTCCTAGTTCTCGTCTCTCCGCTAAGCCCCGTTAGCACACGACGTGCCCGCTTTTTAGCACTGTATATGCCTCTTTTGGCCTTCTAACTTCACTGAGCCCTATTATATCCCATTTACTGCCCTCTAATTCATCCAATAGCACTGCTAGACTCGCCTCACTAGATAACGTTCTAGCGTTAAACTTTGCCAGGTTCATATTCCAATGGCGGCCTGTCCGGAGCCAGGAATTCTTAGCACCCTCTGCTGCGTCGCAGGTCTGACCGCCGCCGTGGTCAGTTGCTTCGCAAGGTCCGCATTTTCCAGCATGTGGACCTTAGCCTTGCACTCCTATATTGCTTGTAGTAGCAGTCGTTCAGCCCTTAAAATCACGCAGTCTTCTCGCGTTTATTCAACATTATTCCGGCCAGACGGGCTACCGTCAAACTTTTGATTTAGCTCTTGGAGTTTACATGGAACATGACGGTGACAGCAGGAATGCGCCTGAAGTGTCCATATAATTTCTATCGCAATAATAAGGGCATCAGAGTTATGTGGCCCATCACTTTCCGTAAAAGAAGAAGTAACAAAATCGAACTTTTCCCATGCAACAGTTTGCTGAGCCGCAACAATGTCTTTCGGCCAGGGGCACCGAAGTGAAAAAAAAAGAAAACGCAAAGGAAAGCATGTTTGCCGCAATCGGATGCCTGTCGACACTTAATGAGGTTTCCGAAGGAATATCGAAGAAAACGCGAGGCGCTTGGTCCACAGAGAACCATACGCGTACTGCTCGGTATCCTACACCGGTGAGACAAAGGACATTACGGAGAGGTTGCAATAACATCAAAGCGAAGGCGATGCTCTCAAGCTGAGACGTTGCAATCCAACGAGCGCCCACAGTGATTGCGGCAAGCGACCATTGTTTTTTATTCTCGTCTACTAGCTAGGAAGTATCCAAAACTCTGGCGGGCCAAAATCCTCTCGGCCCGAAAAAAAAAAAAAAAACGAACGCGCACCAAAGTCCGCAGCGCGGTGCTCGGGGCAACACGGGAATGGATGAATGAAAAACTTTATTTTCACAAAGGAGGTATACGGGCGAAGATGGAGCCCTTATTCCAGGGCCCCTGTGGCCTTTGCCATCTTGTGAACTCTGTCGATCAGCTTGAGCTGTTCTTCAGGCTTCGAGCAGGACAGGGCAGCCTCCCACTGCTCCGGTGTTGGTGTTTTGCGTACTGGCGCTACCTTTGGGGTTTGGCAGGCCCATGTAACGTGGTAGAGCGTTGCGCGTTCCCCGCATAGTGGGCATTTATTGCCATATGTTGACGGATAAATTTTGCTGAGAAGACTCAGATTGCGGTATGTATTAGTCTGCAGTTGTCTCCAGGCAACCGACTGCTCTCTACTAAGGTCTTTGTGGAGAGGGGGTATATCATCCTTGGGGCTCTTTGGTTTCCTAAAATGGCTCCATAGCGTCTGGTGACTGTGTCCGGTTCTCCGTCGTTCTGGCTGGCTCTGGCAGCCCGTGAGTAGCGAAAAAAAAAAAAATGAAGAGGCTGAATGTGTCCTCGCGAATAAAAGTCAAAGTAGAAAAAATATATAAGAAAGCAGTTACCTTTGCTGGCTTTACTGTCTTGACATTGATGCTTTGGCTCAGGCGAAAAAAATGCTGATATTCTTTTCTGCTACACAACGGTGCCAGTCAACCGCCACAACGCTTCGTCTCGTAGGAGGTCGCTGCGTCCTTTGCCAAGTTGTATGATAACGTGTCCATTTGGTTTATCTCATTGTATGGTCGGATGTCCGACTTTAGAAAAGTCAATGCACCTTTGGTATCAAATGTTTCTAAGAATTTTATGCCCATAAAATTTCGCAATTGAAATCCGTGCGCTCCGTTCATTCTGGGGCCTTCGCGGGATGCCCCGACGATCCCGCTCGCCACCAAAACGCCCTTGAAACTTTTTGCTCGGATTGGGCTTCTTGCGTTATGTGATTCCAGGTGCATGGGTTTTGCCCCGCGAAATCCAGCCCGAGTTCGCAATGTTCGTGCCGAAATGTCCTTTCGAGCATAAAACAGGCATTTGTAGACAAAATTCAGAATAATTTCCGGCGCCGGAGTTGTTTCGGTCGGCGGTGCTTGACAGCACGAAAAAGTGTCGGGGGGGGGGGGGGGGGGGCTGAAGCACCATAAGCCCCCCCATCCCCCCGGCTACGCCCCTGCTGGGGATGATCGTATATAGAGTGCATCCGACGGTGGTCCGCTCCGGTCCGCCATCAGTTGCGCTTCGCTCCTCGAAGAGGCAGGACGTGCGCGGCGACTGAGCTCCTGAACAACGCTTTGCAATGTGGCGAATGTCGTTTAAATCCTAGACCCTGAACCGCGAAGAGGTGCGACGTAATGCTGACGCATTTCGGTCGCGTTTACCGCTAAATCGCCGCAGACTTTTTTTTTTACTAAGCTCATATTAGTAGCATACAGTGCGAAGGGAAAGATAAACACAACTCTTTGGCTTGTGCCGTGTGTATACACCACCTCAGTGACAGTGAAGGTATATAGTTAACAAGCACAGCTTGGCCCAAAAGAAATGCAACAAAATACTCCTAAGTATTTTTTTTTATTTTTTCATAGCCATGTACACTGTACATTATAAACATTTTTTTTGTACATAGACACTGTGAGAAAATATTTCACCAGAATCAATGTGGTGTGCGAAGGACTACCAACGAGGTGTACCGCTTTTCTTCATGAAATGTATTCTTGATGGATGCCGCTTGGTCCCGCTTTAATCAGTCACCTGACAAGCACTGCGTGCATTTCTTCAGAGGAACAGTCTGAGATATAAACACGTGTTTTGTGCTTCAAGTGTGAGAAAGTTAAAATTATTTATTGCATATATCGCGTATATTGCATATATTATTTATTGCATATATTCGCTATCAAATTATGTTTGGCACAGCTTCAATGGGGGCAGACTGGCACAGTCAGTTGTCTGATCGAAGAAAATGAGTGAAGGTCGCAGGCGTAATGTTTTCGAGCAATAGATGCGACACTGTAGAACACGGGCTATGTATGCAGCGCCATCTAGACGTTTTAAGGCGCCATAACGACACCCATCGCGGTGACTAATACTCGCCTGCACTAATCTGTAGCATGTGGGCATTTCTAAGGCGTTTCTTAACCGCGGAATTTAATCTTTAGTGTGAAAGTCGACATGGTCGGCAAAAGAACTCTCGACTGCCCTCGCATCCCAGACATTACCCGCTCATTGTTTTAGCAAGCGATGACTTTTATTCTATATACACCAGCCTTAGGTGACCCGCGCCGTGGTTGCTTAGTGGCAGTGGTGTTGCGCTGCTAAGCACGAGGTCGCGGCATCGAATCCCGGCCACGGCGGCCGCATTTCGATGGGGGGCGAGATGCGAAAGCACCCACGTACTTAGATTTACGATATAGGCATAAGCAGATGTCATTGCTGGTCGAGATGTTGAGTGACATATTCCTTGAGCTTCATCGACAACTTCAATTCAGGGAGACAAAAGGGAAGGAAAGACAGGGAGGTTAGCCAGTGTAAATGCCGGCTGGCTACCCTGTGCTGGGGAAAGGGGTAAAGGGAATAAAAGGAGAAGGAAGAGAGGAAAAAAAAGAAAAATGCACACAGTAACGCGATGTTACGCGCAACAATAGTCAAAGGCGGCCGCACAATTCACATGTCCTTAAGAACTTGAGCAAAGCCCTTAAGGCCTTGAATGCCGAAACCCGTCTGGACCAGTGTCCTCGAACTTTCTCTTCTGTGAAGGGGCGAGTGTCCAGTTTTTCGAGCGCGGTCACGAGCACTTTCCTTCGCACATTATAACGCGGACAGTCACAAAGGAGGTGCGCAATCGTTTCTTCGCAGCCGCAGGTGTCGCAAGCAGGGCTGTCGGCCATACCAATGCGGAAGGAATATGAGTTCGTGAATGCCACGCCGAGCCATAGGCGGTACAGAAGTGTTGCTCCCGCTCGTGGCAACCCTGTTGGAAGACGGAGTTGGAAACTTGGATCCAATCTGTGAAGACGTGTGTTTGTGAATTCACTGGTGTTCCACAGACTTAGCGTAAGCTCGCGTGCCTGGAAGCGAAGAGGTGTGCCTGCATCTGTTCTTGACAGCGGTATGGGTGTAATCTGGGCACAACTTCAATTCAGCCTTGGTAAATATCAAGGCGGGAATTGCAAGTGAGATCTCGACGCTTTTATTTAAACGGGCTACGTGACTCCTCAGCCGTAAACGCCACCTGTTATTTACGTTTATCTATATGGGCTTCGCCGACGCGCGAGAGTTTCACGATGCCAAATTGCCTTTGCAGTTAAACACCGTTGGTGCATTCTCCTGTTGCTCCTTTCACGTTGCCACGACTCACTGCGCAAACTACGTGGAGAGCCTTTGATTTGACGCACATTACGTAACGAATTGTTCCTTCCGATCTGAAAAATAGTTGCGCAACTCAGTCGCAGACCTGCGCAGCCCTTGCGAATGTGTGCGCAACTGACATTATCTTATCGAAAGTATGTCTTATATCGCACTCACGAGTAAGCGTAATGCCGCAGTGTGAAAAAAAGAAAGGAAGAAAAAAATATTTCGCCATACGTGCTTTCTTCCGACGGAGGCATCGAACACATTCAGAGGGACGGCGTCGCAGAAAGAGGGCGTTCAGGTTTTGTACCTTGAAGTGCTGGAGATATGTACACATGCCTGGAATTCTGCATCTAAAGTGGCAGGGCTACGTCCTCAGTGTAGTCGCTTTGCAAAGGTCACGGGCATTTACACGCAGTGCGTGCGTGCATGCAGAGCGCACGTTCATGCAGGGTACCCAACGTAGTGCACACATAACACTTGGCCTGCAGCATGCGATTTGTGCTGGCTGCTTTGGCATGAAAGTTGGCGAAACGCAGAGATGGCTCTCAAACGACTTGCGCCGTCAAGTCTTGGTGGCACGTGCTTCACTGCCCGCGACCGTCCAAATGACGAAGCTGAGGGCAGTTGACACAGGTAGACCATAGGCCGGCAGTGCGCATGAGATTTCAATCGGTACTGCACAGAATTGGTATTGCACAGAACTGTCCAGAACAGGACTGCACGGAATCCAATGCACAGAACTGTACGCTGGCACGGATGATGGAAGGACCCAAGGACCCATCAGTTGCATGCAGGACATGCCTGGCGACTGACGTCCTTGCGATAGGGATCCACTATCGTCGAACCACGGTGTCTCGAAGCGAAGGCTTTTATCAGTGTTTGCCAGCATCTTGCGCATGCTCTCTACAAGTGAACCTTGCGAGATTCTTTCGTATTGTCTCCTGTGCGCCGACACGTGGTCGATTCACTAAGCGGCCGATTCATTCAGCATTGAATGTTGGTCATTACAGCGCTGAGCTCATGCATGCCACATCACGAGCGAAGTCGCTTCAGGCAAAGCTCCGCCCTCTTGCGAAGTCTCTGCTGGCAAATGCCTGAGTAAAGTTTGGCTGACGTGCCTGAAACATCGTGCTTATAAAAAAATGAAGGAGGCCGAGAGAGACAGTCCATATGATCATAAAAAACCTCGCGCAGGCAGCACCGTGTGACGAAGGTGAAGTAAAGCGACCATTTCTTTTTTCAGGGCGTCCGCGAGGTGGAGGTGCGATCCGCGACAGCTCTTTCATTAAAAGGAGCCACGCTGTGTACTGCAGCAATTTTCTACAATTGTGCGCATCATTATATCGTGTCACACGGGCTAGCTTCATCTGCTACTGCGAGGCGCTCGAAAGCCGATTGTGACAAGGCCGTTTAACGTCGCATAGCTGCGAGAGCGCAAATATCGCGAGTCACCGTAACACTTGGCAGCTGGCGTGCTTCGTCACGAATGCACACGCTCACAATCCGTTGCCGACCGCCATCAGCCCTGAAAGGCGGCCATCATGACGAGGAGCCCGAAGACGAAGTAGAAGACGAAGTAGACGCCCTTGCGCGGCAGGCAACGCGACGTGAGCACGTCAGAGGTCCAGTTGAGGTGCGTGGACCCCCGGGGCTCGCCTTGCATGTCGACCACCACGTACTCGTCGGAGAGAAAGTCCAGAGGCACCGAGCAGTTGGTCGTGTTCTGGCACGAGTGCGTATCCGGACTGTAGCTCCTGGACACGTCGTACGCCATCCTGCAAGAGACATGCAGGCACGCATGTACGCGCGAGGCGTTTCGTGCACTATCAACAAATGTCAAGAAAAGGGGGCTCGGGAGAGAACGATAATTTCTGCTGGTCAAGATTGCACGATAATCGCCAACAAGCTCTGCAATTGACTAAAATTCACCAACTGGCTTTTTAATTATAACATTTGCGGAACTGAAGATGGTCAGCAACTAAATAAATAGTGCGTTACGTGGAACGCCAAGTCATGTCGTCTAAAATACCAAGGCCGTTGTCTTGGAACTAATACGTGTCTTGGTATTCCTACCGTAAATATATGCGCATTCAACGCTGACCAGCTTGAATTTCCGCTGTTGCGATATGAGCCCTGAAGCCATTACCTACTCAAAATGTTTATCAGCGGACTTTAGTTAAAGTGCTTTGTCAACTCTATCACATATGCGTATTGATTTGGGCTGACTATTGCTGCAAGGTTTTTGATGTCCGTCACTGACATGTGTGTGTGTGTGTGTGTGTGTGTGTGTGTGTGTGTGTGTGTGTGTGTGTGTGTGTGTGTGTGTGTGTGTGCGTGCGTGCGTGCGTGCGTGCGTGCGTGCGTGCGTGCGTGCGTGCGTGCGTGCGCGCGCGCGCTGAAACACTCAGCACGTACCTATATTTGAGAACTCGGACGCCTGCTTCTCTGCGCTGCAATTTTTGCTACGCGAAAGTCGCATGGCTCCTGCTTCACCCGAACTTAAGATGCATCACAAGCCAGGGCGCAGAAGGTGCGTACCCCTCATAAAGATAAATTTAGAGGGTCTATTCATTGTCTTCGTACGTTTGTGGTTTTAGAGCCACAAAAGACAGAGAAGACAAGACAGACGCTCGTCCTATCTCCTTTCTGTCAGTTTTTCTGCGCCACTAAAAGCATGAACGTTAATCAAGAACATCAACTAGCCAAACAGGAATCACTTCTAAAGTCTTCTCGCAGACTACCTTGCCTTTTTACAAACTTGTATATCTTGTTATGTAATGTGTTTATGTAAAAAAAATGTCTGACTATTGTTGCTGGCCTACCATGATTTATAACAGACATTAGCCAACAAAATGTGTAATGTCTGGAGCACACAGCCTTCCTGTACAGACAATCAGTTGACTGCACAGAAAAACATCTGTAGACATTCTATAGAATGTTAATCATTTCTTTTTGCGAGGGGATTTTCACTTCGGCGTGTCATATGGCGATTTCTCACAGGCCGCATGACTATGAGAACCAGTCGCGTAGGGCTGCGGCCCGCAGTGTGTGCGCACCGGCAGGCTCGTTCTCCAGGCCGTTCTCCTGCCTGTGCGACAAGTGACGCCACGCTAAAGGAAAATTACCACTGCTAGTGCGATGCCAATTCCCATTGACGGATGACGTTGTAGCAGAAAATGGGCCATCGCCAAGCTATATCTTCGCATCATCATGTGCTTTGACACAATGAAACACTGAGCTGCGACGCAATACTTTCGACACGGACGTAAAGAACTAAGACATTGTACAGACACACATGAAGTGCAGAACGTCCACAGCGTGGCTTCCTGTGTGTCTATAATGTCTTAGTTCTCTACGTCCGTGTCGAAAGCATTGCTTCGCAGCGCAGTGTTCGATCATGTCAGAAAACCAACGCATTAACGGTATTATATGCTCCTTGTTCGCTGATCCTCGAAACGGATATTATCGTGCCGTGTTCGCGTGTACGTGTCTTTCTTCATATTATTGTACCTTTATTTTTTCTCTGTCTCTCTTCTGTTGCCCGGGGGAAGTAGGCGGTGTCATCGGTGCTCTGTGCGGGTCTACTTTCGCGCTAAACCGTATGACTATGCCACCTCGACGATCGAGGCTGACAGGATGCTGCACTTCCAGGCAACGTGAGAGGGAGGAAAAATATTATTTAAGGAAAGGGAAAGAAGTAGGCTTGAGCTGGTGCGGCTGCTACTCTGTACAGTGGTGGGGAGAAGGGGGGGGGGGATGAACAAGGAAGGAAGGAGTAGATGCGTATATGTACGTACGCACATTACACAGCGCTATATGCTAAAGCCACTCGTCCAGCGCCGTGGCATGCAAGAAGCCCAACAACGCTTTCGCAGTCTGCCTCGCAGCTGCGGTGCGTTGCACTCAATGTGCTGTACCAGGCCACGGGGCCGACACTATACACGAAGGCTGAGCCCACCTGTCGAGGTAGAAGTCGGCGACGATCGTGTTGGACGCGACGTACAGCGGCGGGTTGCTGGCGAAGAACACGTAGTAGAAGTCGGACGCCGGCACGGCGTAGCTGATGTTGTGCCGGTGGTCGCGGCGGTCGTTGGCCGTGCCGCAGCTGTACGTCCAGCGCAGGGGCACGTGGAAGAGCGCGTTGTTGCAGACGCTGATGCCCAGCGTCTCGTTGAGCATCAGGCCCTCGCTGCTTGAGATGGTGGACGACTGGTCGTCCGACTCCGGCGACGACTCGTCCTCGCCGGGCTCGTCCGAGTCCGTCTTCTCGTCCGACTCGTCCAGGCCGCGCCTGCAGCGCCGACGTGCGGCCGAGCAAGGAACGAGTCGTCAAGTTGCCGCGCCAGTTGTATATGACGTCATGCGACGTCGTGACAGTTGGAGAGCGCCTGCTCGGCTAATAGTTCATCGATAAACATTTGTTTCCAAAGGAACCAAAGGCTCAAACCTAGGGAATTTCATATATCGTTTTCTCAACAAAGGCGACGTCGCGCTAAATTAGCGGCGCTGTGGTCTGGGCGTGAAAAATGGCGCCGCATTTGGCACCGCGTCACGCTCATCGTGCTACAACACTCCAGCGTGCCCAATTTACTTTTACTCTCTCTCTTGTTTGGCGATGCGTCATTATTATTATTATTATTATTATTATTATTATTATTATTATTATTATTATTATTATTATTATTATTATTATTATTATTATTATTTCTTTTTTCCCTGCTGCAATGGTTTTTTTCGTGGTCGAGAGAATGGCATAGTCTTGTTTCTTCTTTTTTCCCCCAGAAGTAAGCTTGACTGATATAGGAGTTCCAGCAGATACACCGATTAAAGCGCTGCCGCCCTTTGTGCCGTATCGCTTACACAGACATATCACTTGCCTACATGCCGGTGTCAAGTTAGCAAAGAGGCACCTTGCGCAATTTCACTTTAATCGTTCAATCTGCACAGTTAATATCCTCGCTTGCGCGTAGAGACCGTGTGTATACACTGTCGCCTCCTATACATTATGTGAGTTACGCAGTGTCAAATATACAAGGGCCTCCATGCATGATCATGTGTGAGGCTCCCGGATCTAAATATTGCCTTTTTAAAATCGTGTCGTTGCATGATCGGAAAATCCTATATAGCGCGCATTATCACTCGCCACTGTGGTCGACAACGGGCCCACGTTTCCGTGCGAGTGAGGAGGAAATCCCCGTCATAGTTTCGCTTTCACAAATCACTTTTGCGAAACGTCGGTACCGTAGACTCGAGCACACTTTTGTTTGCCCATAGAGTTAGGCGCATAAACGGTAAGGAACCCCAGGTGGTCAGAATTATTTCGGAGACCTCTACTACGGCGTCTCTGATAAACCCAGCGTTGATTTAGGACAATATGCCATTAATCAAGGACGCCTCTCTCCATATTATTCTCGTTTTTTTTCTGTCGCCATTGCTTGTATACAATCGTTTTGTAGCGGCCGGCAAGCGGTCACCGCTATCGAATGCGTTTAAAGATTCGATCACTTGTCGTCCAGTCTAAGTCACTTGAAAGTCCGAAGGTTTGCCCAACACGTACGAGATACTCGAGTGCAATTTCAGCAGCGTGCACGAAGCGCAGACAATACGACAATCGAGCAGCGCGAACGATGCCAACTCGAACGAGAAAGCGCATAATTAAACGCTCTTCTACTTCGTCCTGCTTTCCTGGAAGGCGCAGCTCCGCTGGATGGAAAATAACGTGCTGTTTTCCTCCTCCTGCTGGTCTGCTCTCGCTCGAGCCGAAGAAGATTCGGACAGGAAGAACGCTGTACACCGCGGCAAGGGCATCAACGCGAAATGTTCCCCATCACACTTTTACCGGCACCGTTTGGTTGTACATGGGCTGAATCCTTTCATTTCTGACATTGTTTCTGTAGGAACTTCCCCTCCTGGACAATGTCACAGGGAATGTTTCCTCAGCCGTCGAGGTATCGCTATTTGTGTCAAGGTGACTTCTTGCAAAATTCTTGGATACATTACGTTATTTTACTTTTCTTTTTATTTTCCCCGAAATGTACGGTTTGCTTCGTCGACAGAACTGAATGCTGTGTGAAATAATAAGCGCAAACTTTAGACGGCACAGTGAGACAGACAAAGGGCCGGCGTCTGTCCCACTCTCTCGTCTAAAATGTGCGCTTATTATTCCACACGAAAATGAGCCAACTATCCCAGAAACATATGCTATTAAAGATCTAATGTATTTTTTTTTATTTTGGAAGCTTGGCCAATCCTTATATTACAGCGAAGCTGTATATTCTTTAATTCAATTGAATTCTCTTTGTTTACCAGAAAATATGCTGGCTGGACTCCTGGGCTAAAAGCTGCAAGAAAACAGCTTGATGGGGCACAGGAGACCATACATACATGGCGAGATATCTGACAGGTAAACTGATAACAGATGTTTGAGAGCATCATTCACGAAAGTTATTTACAGAGATAGTAGAATATCATGATGAATTAATTAAGAACGTGCACTCTTACTTGTAGAACCGAAAAAGAGAAATAATGCCATTTGCGTTGCAATGGAAAACAAACATAAATTCAAGAAACTAACAAAGCACAATGCTACCATAATACGTAACAGTAATTTTACTAACAAACAAATGGTAACAGCACTAACACAAAAACTAAGCGCAAAAAGAAAGCAACCAGAAAGCTCGCCTTCGCACATAGGATTCGCTGCAAGCATTTCCTAGTAAATATGACGGTGGTTGCACATAAGCTGCCGGGAAGTCTGTAGCGTACGAAGCGGTGAGCGGCTGTTCGCAAGTCACGAGTCTGCCCTCGCTGTAGAACTTCTCTCGTGGCGTTTACACGAACCCGACAGAAACGGCTCGAGTCGGTTTGTCGAGCTGGAATATGCCTGTCGAGTTCGTGTAAACGCTAGCCAGTCGGGCTCAATGAGCATCGAGTGCGGCTCACTCAGCCCGACTGCATCGGGTTGGTTGACCCAGCCCGACCCGCTTGCAGGGTGCTTGTGAACGCGGACGGGTCGGGACCGCCAGCGCCGAGACTTGCGCGGCACTGCTGTGACGCCCTCGATTTATATTGCGACGTCACAGCGTATCCAGCGGGATCGGGACAAGCACAGTGCAGCGCATCCTCGTCGTAGCGATAAGGCCCACGAAACAGAGCTGTGCAGCGGGGACGGAAGCACAGTTCGAACGCACTCGGCGCGACGACGCATGCCGTCGTTGTCCACAATCGTCACAGGGTGAGTTCACGTACACGCGGTCACGCGCCGAGCTCGGTCCGCCCTATTTACGACTCGACCCGCTCGCATCGGGTTCGTGTAAGCGTAGCCTCTGACAGGTCGCTGCAACTATTGGCGAATTGTGCTGTTCGCTACGGAGCAGCTACTTGGATTCCCGGGCGAGCGCTCGAATCGCTCTCGCATTTTGCAAATTCATATCTGTTAGGAGACGACAAAGTGATATGCGCCAGATTATAGTGGAAGCCGTCAACTCACCTGTCCGCCGCAACGTCGGTTTACGTGTTCTGAAAATTCAGGCTGATTCCGTGCTTCAAGGGTTCTTTCCATCAACCTTGTTCCGTTTTTCTCTCAGGGGATAGGTAATGCTCTTTATTCTTTTATACATCAATCTGTGAAACTGCCGCGGCACTCAGTGTCTTGTAGCAGAGTCACTTATAGAGCTTCTAGCTGTTTTTTCAGCGCTCCCTGCTGATCGCCCAGGTTGATATCGCATACTCTCCCTCTCCCTGTCTCAGTGCTACGCCAGTCACTCCTGTCGTATTCACCCCCAAACTGACGCTTGTCCGAGGCCTTGCTCGCTCGCACTGCGCATCGTGTTCGGCGGATTCGCTCATGTACGAAAATCTCGACTACGCACTACTCAGGCCTGCGAGAGAAGGCCATGTATACCTTGTTGTTAACTTCACTTTGGGCACACAAATAAACAAACAAAAAATTCGAGAGTTCTTTTCAGCCCCAGCCAATGCTGCTACCCCTTAAAGGGCACTGACATGACAATTTAAACGTGTCATTTTCTTGCGTTAAATGACTGTCTGCATTTCTTAATTTTAGAAGAAGAAGAGTACGCGCGAAACACTTTTGTGTACATTTGTCTTTTATGAGCGACGATGTCGTACCTAGCCTTATTGTCACATAACGTCAGCAAAATGTGTTGTGTCATGGCGTCGCGATAATGTCGATGCCAATATAGGTCTGGCTTTTGAGATCTACTTTAGCGTCACATTAACGTATCTTATTACTGTCTCTCAACGTACATACTTTCTAAGTGGCATCCCTTTACGTACGAGAAGCGTGCGTTTCACTTTCTGCGCCTTTGAAAATGTGCCAGTAAACCTGAGAGGAAGGGCCACAGAAAGAGCGACAGAACGGGAAATGTCCTTCAACGACGCGCTCATCATTCTCCCTTTTGCATGTGGTCCTCCGACTCAAGTTTCTTTACCACCAAAGAAGTTTAGACGCCAGATTGTGCTGAACATCTTCATTGTTGAGGATGTCCGTAAAGGCTGCCGTACATGACTTGAGAGCATATACCTGCCACCCTATGAATTTCAAGATTTGCTGAATCTCGCAGATCAACACACCTAGAAGAGGAGTGCAAAGTTCTTGGTTTTATCTGATAAAGCTTTCTACAAACACACGCCTTTTGAGAGACACATATGCGCTTCAATACCGATTATTTGCATTTAGGCGCAGCGCACCAGCAACATGAAACTTGTAGAGACTGACAAACGACACCTTGGCTTTTAGATAAGGGTGAACGAATGTGCTGCCGCCGATTTCGCTTGCTTCAGGAACTCGTCTGTGCAAGCTTGCCTGAAGCACATAGCCCTTGGCCTACGTCCTCTCGCCATCAAAAGAATTCGAAAGGAAAGTTCGCAGCCAGAACTTATACAGAGTGTCCCAACTAACTTTAGTCAGAGTTTAAAAGTATGCGAATGCCGCGTAGCTGGGCAGAATCAAGGTGATGTTTGCCGTCGCTTGGAAATACTCAAATTATTTTTTTTCACTTCGCCTAATTAGAAAATTTTAATTAATTAATTTCTCAAATATTATTATTCGATCAACAGTGTCAGTGAGAAAATTATAGAGCAACATGAAAAACTCCCGATACAGCTTTCTGTTACTCAATACGTCCTACATAAAAGTGTTTTTCCGAGCGTGAAAGTAGCCCGCGAAAACACGCAAAATTGCCGCGCGACTGGCTGCTCGAGGCACTTTGCGTGTATTCGCGGGCTTATTCTTTGACGCTCGGAGAAATCGTTTATATGTGGCACGTATTGAGGAACGTACCACATATAATTTCCTCATTGACACTTTTAATCTGATTATAATATGTGAGAAGCTAATCAATTAATTAAGACTAATTATCTAATTAGGCAGAATGAAAAACACAGCGTGAATACTTCAAGTGACGGCAAAAGTCATTAGCTTGGTTATGTCCAGCTACGTGGCATTCGCACATTGTTAAACTCCGGCTAAAGTTAGCTGGGACACCCTGTGCATTCGCAGAACTTAAGCAACTTGCAACTTGCTTAAGCAACTCGTAACAAAAGCGCAAATTCGTAAATTTTACGAAAAATTAGGAAGTTTTCGCGGGTATGCTTGAGAGTGGCTGCCATCTCCCTCCGAGCTCTTTTTGTTCGTTCGGACGTTTTATCATTTGGGCGGCCTGTGGATCAACGTACTCCACCACAATGTGAACATTATAATCTTTTGTGCGCTTGCCATGCTGTTGAAATTGTTTTAGTCTCTTTTATGCTAATCTTCAAATCTGCCATTTGACCTAGCCGGTTCAGCTACATGATAATTTAAGTCATTTCGAGCGTCGCCCTACTAAAACGAATAGCTTTCTTTGCCGCTTTCGCCTGTCGTCGTGGTTGGTCGGTGGTCTGCAGGGAAACCGTTCGTTCATTCGCTCGTTCTCTCGTTCGTTCATCTACGCTCGGTCGTTGTCGACGACCCCCACCCGAAGCCGCGGACGGGCACACCGTGGAGCCTCGTGCTGCTCGGCTGCAGGACACGTCCGGGCGGCGCATTCGCGCGCTCGCTCGCTCGCGTTTGTTTGCTCACGAGCGCCCCGCGGAAAGCGTACACGCTGCTCCGGGCCTAACGTCAACAACTCGTTCCCACACGTGCTTGCGTTTTACTTCTCTGTTCCGCTTTCTTTCCGTGCAGTCGCAACCGCTGTCAACGGCTCCGCTACATTTAAGCGATTTGAAACAAGTATAGCTTTCTACTGTGGTGGCTTCAGTTGGCTGAATTAATGTGGGTGCTTTACGTCTGCCTTTGCAGAACATTAGGAATATGCCGACTTCTCCTCGAAACTGGTTTAACGGCGCAGGAGACGTTGGTGCATAGAGTGAGAGAAGCTGCTTCGATGTCAATCCCCCCCCCCCCCCTCGTCGTTTTTCCAGGCCGCTTGCTACATGATGCATTGCGCGCTCTGAAGTCGTACAGCCGCTGTTGCTTCGAGCCGACAATGATTAGGCCACCTAGTTCACTCCACGCATACGGTGATGATGAGTGCGGTGATCCGAAAACCTTCGTCCCACAGCATGCGGCAATTATAGGCCTCACTTCGCATATCACTTGCGGACGCTTCATTATAACTTCACCATATTTAAATTGATGAGTCATCTGAAATCGTTTTATCGAGCGACTTGATTGAGCGAGTGAAACAACTTTATTCGGTCCACCATAGACGCGAGTAAACTCAACGTCATTTTAGTTCACATTGAAATTCAGGAAGCAACAGCTGGCTTCATTTTCCTTCAAGCAGCCTTTGCAGTTCTCTTTGCAAACTCGCTTACAGTCCGAACTATTCATTTTCGTAATAAGGCATCGTAATGCAAGAAGTAAGCGAAGAACTTAATTAATAGTTCAACAGTGCTATGTACAAACATTCTACATAACGAAAAATATTTGCACGTAAATGACGACTAGGTTAATAAATATTGTATAAAGAATGCAGCAGATCCAACGAGTTGGGATTTATATACAGCAAAGCTTTGTGCGAGTGCATAAAGAGTCGAAACGCGAGTGCATTGTACTGAGCCTTCTGTGAAGCGCAGTTGCCGGCTGCACGGCGGACGCCTTGAACGCATCATGTGCTTTCAGAGGCAGCGTACGCACACGTGCGTAGCGCAAGTCGAATCGATTCTATTCGCAAGAAGCGTTTACTTGCTCATTGCGAGCTTTCCTTCTTTCCCCCACACGGCCGCTGCCACTGATGGATGGATAAGGGCTTAATTAAATCGGGCGGCGGCTCGCGCCACCTAGCCGTGAGTAGCGATATATCTTGTACCTAGCGGAGGATGACATTTCTCTGTTGCCCTGGTCTTAGCCATCGGTGAGATATGACCTCCGTATGGTTATTTCTGCCCGCTTAAGGTCTATTTTGCCTCCACTGTCCCTAAACCCCAGCGCTTTGAAAAAAAGACAGCCCCGTTGCTTCGAAATGTAGGGCGAAGCCATTCACAGAAAAGTATCAAGCGTTCAGCCATTCCTCCTCATCTCCAAGCGCACGGCATAACGTGTTTATCTCTTGGTGCTTGACTCGGTACGTCTTAGTCCGCATAACTCCCGTCCTGGCTTCAAAAAACGAAGAGCTTCCCCTAGAACTATCACAGATATTTTCTTTGGCAATTTCCTGGTTGAAAGTTCTGTATGTTCCCAGTGCCGATTTTGTCTGCATCTGTATCTTTAACAATTTTCTTAACCGATGATTCTTAATTTCCAACAGTGCTCGAACCTATGTAGTCATGCACAGGACCGCATTGCCGAAAGTCAGACTAAGAACCATCACTCCTTTCCAAATCCCTATCACCACTTCGTGCCTGTTGTAATTCCACAGTGCCCTATTCTTCATCACAGCTGCGTTCGTGCTACCTTTAGTCATTACATATTTTGCATGTTCAGTTAGGTACTCAGCCACACTGTTTATCCACAGGCCAAGATATTCGTACTTATCCACTACCTCCAGCGTAGCTCCTGTATCCTATGCTCGCCGCCCTGATTATCATTAAAAATCCTGACTGCCGATTTTTCGTTATTAAACTTGAAATCTATCTCCCTCTTTACCACATATGTCCATAAATTTCTGCAAATTCCTTGTTGTCAGCCGTTAGTACTATGTCATCCGCGTGCATCAGTCCTGGCAATGACTGTTCAATCCATTTTATTCGCTTGAAATTTAAAAAAAAATGGTTGGAGCTAAGTCCGCTTTTCTTCAATTTGGTCTCTAATCCTTGTAGGTACAACGTGAACAACAAAGATAACACCGGGAGCCCTTACCTAAGCCCCCGCTGTATCTCTATAGGCTCAGATACCTCCCCCCCCCCCCCATTTTATAAGCACCTTGTTACTTCTATAGATAGCTTTTAAAAATTAATTACTCCAGCTTCCACATCTAGCGTGCCCAGTGTGTCCCACAAATCCCCTTGAATTACATTTCCATAGGCTCCCTTGACATGCGTAGATGCCAGCCATAGGGGCCTGCGTTCCCTTTCCGTTATTTCGATACACTGCATCAATGAGAACAAATTGTCCTCTAACCTCCTTTGTTTCCGGAAGCCACTTTGTAGTCCTCTCAGCATCCCCTCGCCCTGCACCCATGCTTGCAGTCTGTTATTTATAACCTTCTTCACCATCCTGTAAACCACTGAGGTCACTATTATGGGACGGTAGTTGTTTGTCAACTTTGTCCCCCTTTCCCTTATGCGTCATGCTTATCCTGCTTAGTCTTCACCCATCGGGGGCGTCTGGTGGCGATGCGAGAAACCAAGCGGCGGTGACGCCCGCCTCCTCTGCTGTGATTGGTCGGTGGCCTATTCGGCGACAGAACAGCCACGTAGCTCCCACGGTCACGAAAAACCCGGCGATATTCGCAAAGTGGAAAGGTACTTTCATCGCAGACGTGTAGCGCAGTTTCTCCAAGCATTTTCTGAGTGTAAGAGAGAGAGAGAAAGAAATGGAGGAAAGACAAGGAGGTTAGCCAGTGTAAGTAGCGGCTGGCTACCCTGTGCTGGGTAAAGGGAATAAAAGGAGAAAAAACTTCTTTCGTAAAGTACCAACAATTGCGAGGCGAGCGTCTCATGGCGCGTCTCACGACTATGTGACACAATAGTCGTCACAGAACCAAATTTAGTTCCAAGAGTGCACGTAATTTATCTTTATATACAACGCAGCCAAAATGCGTAGCACATGCAATTATTTGCCGTCTAAGTCGGCGGTGCACTTCTAGATTTTTGTACACGTTCGGCATCGTATAAAATGTAATTTTGGTTATAGAGTGTCGACAGCTATGAGCAAAGCAAATGGTGGCGCTTTTGCGGAAGGGTTTTAAGGCGAGGCGGTCATATTTTGGCGCTAATAACGTGAGTTACAAAAGTCTAATTAAAAAAAAATGGCCCCCGGCCGCGACGAATTGCGTGCCGAAGTTTGAATGATGGCTTGCCGCGACAAATAGTGACATTCCGCGACGCGGCAGATGCTTGCCAGGCAAGACGTGTCCCGTATCCATAACTGCCAAACTGGCAACATTACAATCCATAAATACACTGATGCGTATAAGAGAAAGGGGAGGGGCGGAATGGAGTAGCGCGCATTTTTCTTTGTATTTGCCCCGACCTTTTCAGGGTACCTGCGCACTTTGTTTACGATTGTTGACGCTTAGACGCAGCACGTATAAGGAGCAACAAGCTAGACACAGTAGAAACTTAGAAGCACTAGTGTTTTTAGATCATAGTGACTCTGTCGGCGGCATTGGTTTTGTCGATTTAGCCAGGAAGTTGCCTGGATAAGCTTGTTCGGAGCAAGTAGCTCTCTGGTTAGCGCCTTGAATCCGGGAGGCGCACCTACCACCGCAATTTATTTAAATTCGATCTTGTTCGTCCCATCCTTCAGCACCTTTAAAGCATTCTCGCGAACAAAATCTATTTTTCGTCAAACTTGAGGCAACATTCGGAAAATCGTACATCAATTCTCTCCAATTCGTCAACTTTACGACACGTTCAGGAGTTGGCATGTATCGCGTATCAGTATGCGCCGCGATGTTTGAACTCGGTCGCGTTTTTCCTCACGGCCGCGTTTCCGTCTGACATGATAGCGGGGCTGTTTTATCTTGTTGGCGGCAATGAGCGTTGAAATTCGATTATGAATATTTCGAACTAGGTGCGATTTTCAAGATTTAAAAAAAAATTGGGAGCGTTAAAATGTGCTGTCTCCATATATGACATATAAACAACACCCGAAAGGCTCCAATAAAAACATAATTTAAGAATATTCGTTAACGATGTTCTTCTGACACTTACGTTATTCGCGGCAGTGCATGTCCGCCTAGCGAACTCCTCTGCAAAAACGCCACGTTCACTGTGCACCTAGCATTCTTATAGAACACAAGTTCACTCTGGAGCCTCGACTTCATCAACACAGTGGCTGAATGCACGGTAAACATATGCGTACCTAAAGAACACGCTATTCGAAAGGTCGTTTATTGTTGCTACATTTCTTTTTCGTTTTCTTTTCCGGCGTGATGCTCGAGCAGTCTGCATAATTATTTCCACGAAGTAGTCTGACCTTCGCTTAGCGACCTTTTACCGCGGAGGTATCCTATAGCAGCTGCGCCATCGCGAGGCCCTCCCAGCATTGCTGCGGGAGGCAGGCCTCGCTGCGAGGCGGTGCAGGTCTGCCAGTGCGTGTCGTTCGTCTTCTCTCGTTCATCCCTGTCACCAATCACGCCTATAGAGTACACCATGCCAAGCCCGTCGCTATATAGGGTAACCGCTGCAGACGTAAAATTAATCTTTATATCTCTCCCTGACCTTTGTTTAGCGCATACTTGTTTGACGTGCTTAAATATACCATGCAGCCTTTACTAAGGAGCCACGTTTATATATTGGGTTTTCAGCGAGCGCTTTCAAAAATCCTTACAGGTTGTCTGTGGCAGACAGCACAATTCTTGTTCACGAGCAGGTCTACACCAAGCGGTGCACACTACTTGCACAAAAAAATTGATATGCGTAATAAAATAATTAAGAAAAATGCACGAATTAAGTTTTGAACTAATTAACTTATGGCCCATATTGCAATGAACAAGCTCTAGCCGTGGAGTTCGCAAGGCGGATCCACTTCGAACGAATTCTGCGGATGACACGAGTTTCGAGATATTCATTCCCTAACTTTGCCGAGAAATGCATTGGCATTCCAGTTACTTTTCTGCTTGAATGCATAAAAGGACGTTTCGTTAAGAAAGTAATTCGCCTTGCGAATTCCATGGCTGGAATTTGTAAATTGCAATATGGGACAGAAAATAATTTGCTCAAAACTGAATTAATTAGCGCACAGACATTGAAATTAATGTTGCAAAATGCGAATCCGTTTGGATTCTACTTGAGCCGTTCAGCAGTATAAATAACGAGAAATATGTATTTGCCTCCGTTTACCGTTCCCCGTCTTCTGACGTGGCTGATTTTTGTAACGCTTTTGCTGAGGCACTTCACAAGTTAACCATCGAGAACAAGAACATATCTATAATGGGCGATATTAATATTAACCTACTTGACACTTAAACCAGGTCTGTATTGATTATATCAGCTGTTTCTCTAGTTTTGCAGTCTGATAAATGTGCCTACACTCACTCTCAAATTTCGATGAACATGTCTATTCTGGTGCACTCGACTCCGATATCAGTGATCACCTAGCAGTGTATTTTTTACCTCACTAAATCTGTAGCTCCCGTCCATCTGCCTCACTTTCGTGCATACTTTGATAGCAATGAATTTGTCCGTATTATTTCGGACACTGACTGGTCACATTTCCTTAACTTCACAGAACCTGAGGCTGCTCTGTCTGAATTTTATTCCGTCATTACTGATGCGATACAGAGCAGGGCAAAAACTATATCTTACAATAGGCGATATCGGTCTCCACGCGTTCCTTGGATTACTAAATCTCTTCTTTCTTATTTACGGAAGAAGGATAACTTATAAAAAAAAATACAGCCATTCAACTGCAAACTGAAATCACGCTATAAAAAGTATTCGGCTGTATTAGCCTCCCTTCTCAAAGCAGCCAAACGGCAATATTACAGTCAGCAGCTTCAGGATTGTGTAAATGACTTCAAAACAAAATGGAAACTGCTTAATCAGTTTTTTAACAATGTAACACCACATAAGCAAGTGACTTCAAGATGGCTTATGAATTAATGATTCTTCAGGGATTGCAAACGCTTTTTCTGAACACTTCTCGTCTGCTCGCTTCGATACCTGTATACCTCTCCTTGCTCCTGTACTATTCCCCGTTGTTCTCATTCTTTGTTTCATAGCCTACTCTCCCTGAAGAAGTGCAATCGCTTACTACCAGTTTGCGCGCCACAGGCCTGGGTTTAGATAACGTTAATGGTGCTGTCATAAAATTAATCAGTACGTTAATCGGGCTTGTGCTCTCACACAACTTTAACTTGGTATCTAAGACTGGGGTGTTTCCGCAACAGTTCAAGGAGGCAAAGGTATTGCCTGTCTTTAGAAAAAAGTGACTGTAAGCTTGTCAAAATTACAGGCCAATTTCCGTGCTTCCTTTCTTATACAAAATTTTAGAAAAACTGATTGAAATCCTCCGTAGCATATAAATCACCGAGTAAAGCAATGGAGGAGGCTAGTTGGTGGACGTTCATGATTACATAGAGCTTAGTGTTACACTGACGACATTAAGTGAAGGACAGGCCGTGGACGTACGTAGTGCCACGTACGTCCACGTCCTGTCCTTCACTTAATGTCGTCAGTGTAACACTAAGCGCTATGTAATCATGAATCTCACAGAGTTTCATATTCTCTCAAATTGTCAGTTTGGTTTTCGTGAGAGACTTTCTACGAATATAGCTATTGCAAACTTCGCTGACATAATTAAAAGATATATTGATAATGGAACTTGTGCTGGAACTATTTTCGTTGACTTTGCAAGAGCCTTTTGACTCGATTCACCATAACATACGATAACATACTTCTTATAAAACTGGAGCGTTATGGCACAACTGGACCACCCTCAAACTTTTTACGGAGTTTTCTGGACAACAGAAAACAGCACATCTCTATTAATGGTGTTAACTCGGATCCAATTACCATAAAATATAGCGTTCCTCAAGGCTCTATTTTGGGCCCTCTTCTTAACCTTCGTTAATGACCTCCCCCAGTGTTTAGCTTCTTCGCAGTGCATATTATATGCGGATGATACCACATTTTTCCCTCTCCATACCAACCTGGACCATCTAATGTTCAACCTTCAAACATATTTAAACTCTCTTCAGAATTGGTCCGCTATAAATAAGCTAAAAATTAACGTAAAGAAAACGTGCTTTATGCTTTTTACGCCTCCTCAGAAAAAAACTTCAATTCCTCGTTCTCTATATACTCAAGCTCGAGAAATCAAAGCTAACAGCAGCACTCACTTTTTAGGTGTTGTTATTGACTCCAAGCTGAAATTCCGCGACCATATTTTCTCGGTTATTAGGAAAGTCGCACTAAGACTTCGGGCACGCATTCGCGTTCGATATTTTTTTTTACATCGCAACACTTGTCACTTTATATTGTGCATTTATTCACAGTCATATCAATTATTGTATTGAATCCTGGGGCCGCACCTATAATATCCATCTACATTTCCTAACCCTTCAAAAACAGGTTATTCGCATTATTTTACTTTAGCCCCCTGAAAATCACACTCACTCCCTTCCTTTATTAACAATGGTGTACTTCCTTAATCCCTATCTTATTACTATAATCTTGGTCTATTATTTTTCAAAATGTTTCATCACTATCTCTACCTTGACATAATTCCATCATACGTATTGGTTAACGCTAATTGCACCCGTTTTCCTCTAAGGGCAATCTTCTTTTGCCCAAGGTGCACACTAACCGTGGAAAACAAGATATTCTTTCTTTCTGCTATATCACTATGGAACTCCCCGCCTACCGACTTAAAACAATGTAACTCCCTTTCCATCTTTAAATCTCAATTAAAGGACTACCTATCTGAATAAAAAAATGACTGTACTAATTAAGTTGGCATAGTGTTTGATTGTTCTGCGCCTACTTACTTAAATTTATCCTGAATACATGTTATACCGAGGTATTACTTTTTCATTTTGTGTTGGTTCTCTGTGTACTTTTCGTACTCCTTTTATTTTTGTAACTTGTTTTTGTTATATGATTGTGCATGAAATCAGTACTTATTTCGTCTTTCATCTGCTTATTAATTTTTCACCTATGCATTGTTAGTTTCGCTTTTTTTCACGATTTACAATTCATCGTTACTTTGGGACCCCTTCCTGTATACAGCTGCTTTCGTATTAATTTACTTATCAATAAAATTGAATTGAAATTGAATTGAATGCCCGCCTCTTCGTGTACGCCAGCTCATGAACTAGAATTGTGCTATCTGCAACAGGCAACCATTTGTTCGCTGAAACACCCAGTAGATGAACGCGACATTTGCCCATCGATCTATAGCGCATCAGGTTCACGTAAACGTAGGCAATCACAAACCGATCGCGTCTCATTAATAGCATTGGCGTGAACACGCCAAGAAAGGTACGGGGAGAAGAACGCCGGCGGGCGCCGAATCGAGGCGTCCAGCGGCGAACTTAAGCGAGACGGCTGCCGGTGCGCGTGTTCCAGCCTCACTCGTCGCGTCCGCGCGGGCGGGGAGTTCTTGCTTGGAACACCGCCGCGCGAGTCTCGAATCGTTTTACGAGCAGGTTGTGTAAACGCTGGCGCGTTTCACGGTGGTGACGCGCGGCCGACTCACCGCTTGGTCTCGAGGGCCGTGAGGCACTTTCCCAGCGCTGCGGCGCCCCGGATGAGGGAGAACGCGGCGCCGGAGAGGCGCGAGCACACGGACACCGTGAAGTTCGAGCCGGCCACGAAGTAGAAGCCCCAGTACTCGTACGTCTGCTTCGGCACCGTCATGGTGAGCGAAAGCTCCAGGGTCCTGCCCGCCGGCGCCGTCACCGTGCCGTCCGAGTCGCGGAATACGTGCGCGTCGAAGCTGTGGTTCATCACCAGCTCCTGGGCCGAGCACCAGACGGTGGAGATGCGTTCGCGCACCGGGATGACGTCAGACACGGCCATCGCCACTAGCGTCTCCTTGTAGACGTTGAATCGCAGCACGAACGGGTAGATGAACAGCACGGCTGCCGCCGCCACGAAGGCCAGCGCCAGAAACGGGTGGTGCGAGTACACGTGCATGCCGCCGCCGCCGCAGGAGAGCACACATCGGCCGCTCAGGTGGTCGCCTCGTTCGCAGCGCGGACACCGGGCCCACCCCGAGCGGTCCGAGGAGAAGCCCGAGGAGGCGGCGCCTGCCTTTCGCCGCCTTCGGGGAGCTTTTTTGTCTACAGGTGCGCTCACGTAGCTTTATCTCGGCGCACTTGTAGAAACCGTCGCGCACTACTTTCCGTCTGTCATTTTGAAACGTATCGTGAAGGTGTCCCACTACCTCTTTCTTCAGTGGCTTCGGTACGAGTATAGACTGCCGAGGACGCAGAGGCCACCAGATGTGCCGTGCTTTACGTATGGCAGGCGTTGTTTCCGAGCGACGTGACCATCGGGGGCGGATTCTGAGGCACTGCCAGCTTCGATCTAGGAGAAGCCCAGGTTGGGTTAACGAACGATTCGGGTTTCTCTTTGTTGCAGCAATGTTCCGCTCGTTGCACGGCTTCTTCGGGCCGATGGCCTTGCTTGCGGCACTGCAGAGGGAGCTTGGTTGCCAATGCGTGCTGCCTCCCAGCGCGACGAGTGAAAGACTTGGGCCGTGCTGCCGAGGCTCGTCGTCACATGCTCGAGTGTTGCAACTGCGAGTTAACTGCGAGGCTCCTTTCGAACTCTCTCCCCCCGTGCAGTTTTTGCTCGTCCTTACGAAAAGCGAAATTGCAGACACTCCCGGCCGCGTCGAGCGAGAGCCACGGCCCGTCCACGTTTCCGAGTTGTGCTTCGTCAAGGCAGTGTTTCAGCGGAACTCGGGGAGAAGAGAGAGCAACTTTCTCGGGCCACAAATAGCTCGCGCGCGGCAAGCCGGAGAAACGGAGCCGCGTGCTGCTCGCTGGGCGGATGGGCCAGCGACGAGAGTGGACGAACCCCTTCCTGTGGCCGGGCGACGGTGTTTCGCGGACCCTTCTGCAGAGGCACGAACGCCAGCTCGCGAAATCGGCAGCAGAGGCGGCGCGGGCGCCCACTTTCGTCTTCTGCACAGACGCTGCCTTCTGATCGTTGCAGCGCCCTGCCGTCTTTGTTCGACGTCGACACCCCCCGGCGCGCGGCGCTCAGCTGTTCGGAGCGCGCTTGTTTCCTGGGAGCACGTGGTCGCGTTGTTGCGAAATCTGCGCACCGACGATGCCGCTTCGCTTTCGCGGCATCAACGAGACGACAGCGGGTCCACACGGGTTTCCACGAGTACGACTCGCTTTCCCTTCCTCGGCGAGCATGCGATTCCAGCCAGCCGCGCAACTGTCGGCTACGTTGCCTCCTTCTCACGACGTTCGCGCTGTGTAGCACATACAGCGTGAACGTCGTGTTCACCCACTCTCGGAGCAGGGAAAGGAGCACCGCCCGCCGACAGCTGCTTCTCACACGGTCCGCAACCCTCGCTCGAGGCGCTGCGCGCGCGCTCCCCGCTTCCTCGTCTCTCGGCGCAACCCCCGCTCTTGCGCAAGCCCTCATTGTTATCTGTCAGCGGAGCTGGCCTAGCGACTCCTGCGCTCGTGTTTTCATTTTGGCACCGCCGCTCGGCGATTTCTTCACTTAGCGCTCGAGCCGTGCCCGCCGATAGCGGCGTGAACGAGCTGATATCTCCGTCCGTCTTGCACCCCTCGTGGCGAGCGGGGCGGGGACCTCTTCTTGGCAGCGGCCGCCCCTCTCGCTTGTCCATCGCAGCGGGTGACCTCGACTTCGGCCCAGCCGGACGATCGAGTCGCCTGACGGACCGTTTGCTGCCTGTGTACTTTATCTGCAAATAGAGCCGCTGCTCTGCTTGCGCGCTTGCAGGTTCTGCGCCTGCATCACACTTGGTGATGTGATTCGCGCGCCGCGGCTGTCGCACTTTTCTGCAGCAACAGTGTATTTATGACGCCTTCTAAAAGGACGCGTCACCGTTAACAACAATCTTGTTTATTGCGGGCACGTACCTTTGCCGGGTCTATAAAGGAGATTGTGTTGTTGCTACTGTCATTCACTGGAGGGGGGCCAGCACGTCTGTCCTGCAGAAAGAGCACTTGGCTTATTGCGACCTTGAACGATATGACACGCCATTTGCATCTAATAGTCTCGCGACACCTCGAAAGTCACGTAGCGACATTTCTAGAGGCAAGACCAAAGAGCCTGACCTTGATCCGATCAAACTCCTTAATAAAAATGGCTGTGGCTTAGGTAAGGTTAAGCCCAGGATGCGAAGCATACTAGCCTTTATTTTAGTTGTTGAACCACTGTTTAGCTTGGTGAACTGCTGTTGCTTGGCTATATTTGGTTCGGCTAGACGAAGAAACAACTCATGCGTTACTCTGCTTCGCCTTGGACGCCCCGCATTGGACGCGGTGAGCGTCGAGGAACGCAGCGTTCGGCGCTGCAACGAAATGTGCGCCTGAGCAAGCGACGCACGCCTGAGCCTTAGAAACAGCTCGTTTCTAAGGCAACACCGCATTCACTAGAAGCATCGTACTCGTGGCTCAGTGGTAGCGTCTCCGTCTCACACTTCGGAGACCCTGGTTCGATTCCCACCCAGCCCATCTTGCAATTGTTGAGCCAAAGCCACTTCTCCTCTGTCGTGACGTCACGGTGTCACGTGGTATTCAAGGCGACACCGCCGCGCCTGAGGAGCTGGGTTGAGCTCTCGTAATATGCTTCGTATAAAAACACTGCAATGTAAGGACTAGTACACGACGGTTTGAATGCTCTTACATCTGTTACCATATTACTGTCATGCTGATATCAGTGCAGTTGCAGCAACGCTTTCCTTCTGTTCTCGTCCAGTCTTCTTTGCTTCGGGTCAACCGTGCACTTGTCGTCAGCTACAGGCGAAGTGCCTCGAGCGGCCAGTCGCGCTCCAATATTACGTGCGTTCGCGGGCTCCTTTCACGCTCGGAAAAACACTTTCATGTGGCACGTATTGAGCAACATAAATATGGGGAGTTTTTCATCTTGCTCTACAATTTTCTCATTGACACTTTTCATCTAAGTATAATATTTGAAAAGTTGATTACCTAATGAACACTAACTATATAATTAGGCGGAATGCTAAAAATAATCTGAGTATCTCCAAGCGCCAGCAAACAACATTATCTTGGTTCTGTCCAGCTACGTCGCATTTGTATATATTTAAATGTTGGCGCGTGATAGTTGGGATACCTTGTATAGAGAGAGACAACCAAGTACAAATTGTATGGGAAGGCCCAAAATGTAATGAAGTTGTGAATATTCACCAAGGACTAATAAAGCAAGGATATTCTCTGTCTCCATTGTTGTTCACACTTTATGTTAAGGGCATAGAAGGACGACTGGAAAACTGTGAGTTAGACTTTGATTTATCATACATGCGTAATGGACAAATGGTGCAACAGAAGTTCCCCGGACCACATAGCGGACGACATAGTATGCGGGCGACATAGTGCTACTACTAGCAGACAATGCAAGATATTTACAGGCACTTGGCGAATATGTGCGGTAACGCAGCGACAAATCTAGGCCTTGAAGGGACTGACAACCGATTGTCAATATATATATCAAAACGTTTATTTAAAAGAGAAAAAAAATTGCAGAAAGCGAGTGGGTGGAGCCCCTAGTCCAGGGCCCCACTGGCTTGAGCGGTCCGCCATGCTTGGTCGAGAAGCGCTAGTTGCATCTCCCGATCCTCGCTGGCGAGCCAAGTCTCCCACTGCTCCCTTCCGGAAAGTTTGCCGGCTATTTTTGGAGTATTAATTTTGGGTGGCCTGTTCTGGCAGTCCCACGTAATGTGGGTGATTGTCAAGGTACACGTTTTTTTAGTGCAATGGAGAGCTTACCGGTCCGAGTGTGTAATCAAGAAGTGTTAACGCGGAAGATGCCGTGGGGCATTTCTTATCGAACATTTTCGATCTGCAGTGAAGATGTAGTCGTTCACCGGAGGCATGCTGAAAACGGTGATAGGTGAGAGCGATAGCGATTATACGCCGGCATTAGTGGGAGGCAGACGACAAGTGATTACGAATTGGATTAGTAAATTTTTAACTAACCGGTACCGATTTGTAATTAGTAATGAATTTTCTTCTCCGCGATCACTAGTTGAATGCGGAGTACCGCAGGGCTCTGTATTGGGACCAATTTTATTCCTGCTATACGTCAACGGCATCAGCATTAATATTAAATCTAAAATAAGACTATTTGCAGATGATTGCTTAATTTATAGACGAATAATTAACTCTTTCGACACTGACATTTTGCAATCTGACTTCGCGAAAGTTACCGACTGATGTAAACAGTGGCAAATGGAAATAAATGTTTCAAAAACTAAGGCTGTAGCTTTCACTAGATCTAGCAACCCAAGGGTTACCCGTTACATGATGGACGGCATTAGTATTGCACATGCGCAAACAATAAAATACTTGGGAATTCGTTTATCTTCAAACGTTTGGCTACATTAGGCGTAACCTTTACTCGGCAAACAAGTCCACTAAATTATTAGCCTATACTAAACTGGTTCGTTCGAAAATGGAGTACGCGTCTTTTATTTGGAATCCTCATCAGTCGTACCTCATAAACAAGCACGAGTCAGTCGAAAGCAAAGCAGCCCGCTTCATCACGAAAAATTACCCACGAACTTCTAGCATCACTAACATAAAAATATCTAAATCTCCCCTCGCTAGAAAATCGAAGGCTGATAGGACTGCTTTCCCATTTCCACAAGCTGTATCACTGCGGGTCGTCTTTCAGCGCATGCCACATCAGGCCCGCCCATCGTATCTTGCCGCGCCTTGATCATCCCTTTAAAGTGCAGCCCGTTCTTGCGCGCACTAGCTTCTTGAATCACTCGCCCCTCTTTCTCGCGATATATCGCTGGAATATGTTACCAAATGAAATCGTATCAGCTCTAAGCCATGATAATTTCCTAGCAAAACTAAAACACTATTTTAACGTACCAACATAGTATTTTCTTGCTCATTTGTTATAGGCATCACTGTGTTATTGCGCGCTTTTTTCTTATTTTATCTTATTTTACTTTTTTTTCCTCACCATATTTTGATGTTCCTTGCGCAAATGGTTTTGTTCTAGGTTAGCACAGAGTCACTTGTACTGCATAAATTTTTCTCCGCTTGTGCTTTGCATTGTTTCATGCAGTATCTGCTGGTATGTATACGTTTTTAGCAAGCATTTTTCCTTGTATGAAGGGACCAAGTTACATTGATGTTGTGTAACACCCATTTTAAATCTATATGTATCTTCAACCTTTAGGACGTGTCGTTGTAATATTGCTCCTACTGTCTTTTATTGTTTTTAACTGTTTTTCCGCTTGTGTCTTTTTTATTGTAGCATGCATTATCTGTTTAAATACATATACTGTACCTATCATTAATTTATTGTAACTCCCCTATGTAATGCCCGCATGGGCCTTCAGAGTACTTGAATAAAAAAGAAGTGTGACCGCAGCATGATTTTGTTTATCAAGTCGATTTTCCTGCGATTCATGTTTTCGGAATCGTTAATTTTTTTTTCTGAGATAATAGCTGCGTGTTTTCGTGGTATCCTGTCCAACGGCTTTGGTATTTAACCAGTCAAAACGAAATCAATCGGATCGAAAACGAAATGGCGCCTTTGCAGGTGAGATGAAGTTCAGGGCGTTGGCGTAGCCACGCGTGCGTTTTGTTGTCCGAAGCATAGAATAATGCTTATTAAGTGTCGAACAATATACCAGCTGAAATTTTACGCAATAATTATACTATACTTATTAGCAGTCGACTAACTACAGTAATCTCATGGAATACACCCGAAGTACCAATATTTAACCGTCAGGTCTCGCCACTTACTGGTTTTTGAGACATTCTTTACAAGTTAAAAATTATAATTTCTTTTTAAATAGCGAACAACGTGCTGGATTCCATCACTATAAATCATGGTAATTTCATTTCCATCAAGGTCTTACAAGACATTCTCGCCACTTCTCAGTCCCTTTAAATCTAGCACAGAGAAATCGGGAGTTATGATCTTTAATGAAGAAACGAGTAATTACGAGGTGTCAATTCAACAGCTAGTCGTACCCATAGTCAATCAATAATAGTGTCTCGGCGTATACATAAACGAAGAATCCAGCAAGATATCCTGAGAATAAAGGGAAAGCGGAATGCACGAATGATGAAACACAGGACACTTTGCGGCCACAATAAATAGGAGGAGGTATATGGAAAGTAGTAATGGTGCCATCGCTAACCTTTGAAAATGTCATTCTGTGCTTCAGATCGGATATCTTGTCGGGGTTGGAAGTTAACGAAAGATCGGTATGGCTTGACGAGCTCACGGCAAAACCACAAATGAGGCAGTGCATGGTGACATGGGTTGGGCCTCGTCTGAAGTCGGGGAAGTGCAGAGCAATATTAGTTTTGAAAAAAGAAAGATCAGGAACATGGATCGAAATAAATGGGCGGCTAAAGTGCACAATTATCTATACATGAAAAGCGTAAACACAGAATGTCGGAAGAGGCCAAGAAAATTGGCGACCATGTACAGGGTCATTGAAAGTGTAAGTAGACAACTAGGAGTCATCAGAAAGAAAGTGAGAGAAACATAGACAGTGAATTGGATGTAAAGAATGGAAACAAAAAGTTCGGCAGCGTGTTGCGCTCCTGCAGCACGTGAAGGCGAAAGCCTGCTGCAGCATAGGTAATGCGCCGTCTCGCTTCATCGCGCTGCTGCTTTCGCAGTTCGGCTTCTCCGGCTTGGTTTCGGCGCTTAGGTGCGGCTTGGCGCGCTCGTATAGCGGGGTCAGGCTCACGCCAACGACGTTTCTCTTCGACTTTGCATTGCATCCTCTCAACCGGGAATTGAAACATACGTGGTTCTGTGTGTTGTACGGGTGATTTCAATGAATGTATGCACTGTTCGCTTCACTTTGGTGAGCGCGTGTAGCCTCAGCCTTGTGGGGGTATGAGCTACTGGATTATTTGCTTGCTTATGGGGGTGTGAGCTATTGAGATGGTCACGTGGTTTTTTGTACCGCTCGACTAGACGCCGCGTTTCTTTACGTTGGATGCGGGATTGCAATGAATGTACGCATTGTGCGCTTCACTTTGCTGGGTGCTTGTAGCCACTGCGTTACGAGAGGTATGAGTCATTGTGTTTTTCGCTTGCTTAAGGGGGGTATCATCCATTGCTGATTATGACATTTTTGTAGCTTTGGAGCGGACGACGTCTCTGACGCGACTCTCCTGCTCTCGGGGCCACTGTCTTGTGGACTTGTGCTGCTCCAGCCCTGGCCTCACTCCGAAAGGAACTTCGAATGCTCTTGCAGCGAGGCTGGGATAGCTTGAGAGCCATAGTCCAAGCAGAGCGGTGGGAAATGGAAATGTGGTGCAGTGGAAATGTCTTCCGTAGGCATCTTTCAAGAAGGAGCACAACTCGTTCTTCCATAGTTGATCAAAGCGATGAGATCATAGTTCATTCACCAGATAGAGTTCTTGCACTGGCGAGGTTGTTTTACGTGAGCGTGTATACCGAACCAGCTGCCACTCCAGCTATCTTTCCATTTGTTTCACCAACTGAGCCGCAAGGAAGTTAGTGACTCTGCCATAGTCGAGGACGAGCTCGTTTCGGCCTTTAAGTCTATGGCGCATAATCGGGGTACAGGATCCGATGGTTTGACTGTTGAATTTTATATGAAGTTTTGGAAACTGTAAGAGAAGCTGTTCACATCATTGATGAAGTCTGCTGCACATTTCGTTAGTGCGAGTGAAGGTTGCTCAGTGAAGGAACCTTGCCAGCCTCTCAAAAAGAGGGGCTGATCACTCTCCTTTGCAAGGATGAGTCGAGAAGCGCCGATCTGCGAGCGTGGCGTCCAATCACACTTTTGAACTGCGACTAAAAGCTCGTAGCAAAGTGTGTATGCGACTCACTCCAGTGCTTAGCACTGTTTTGGGTCCATACCAGGTATGTTGTATCCAGGGGGCTTTCCACTCAGCTTCACGGTTTAGCAGTAAGGAACCTTCTCCTGTGGGCTAATGCCAGGAAACGTTTAGGTATTCTCTGCTCCTTTGATCAGGAGAAGGCTTTCGATATCATTAGCCACAGGCTCCTGTACCAGGTTTTGGATGAGGCTGGCTTTGGCGTAGGTGTTCGGCGAATGCTTCAAGCTTTGTATTCTCGACCGACTACTGCTGTTCTCCTACAGGATCGCGTCTCGGAGGCTTTTGTTGTGGGTCGTGGTGTACGGCAGGCAGATCCTCGCTCGCCTGCTCTCAACGTACTCGCTTTTGAACCGCTTCTGCAGAGGTTGTCCTGTGACAGTAGAGTTGGTAGATTCGTACTCCCACGAGCTTCCCTTCTAGTTGCACTTTTTGCCTATGCGGACGACTTGTCTATTGTCGTCCCGGACGAGGTATCAGCTTGCACCATCCTGGATGTCATGGACAGTTACTGCAGGGCGAGTGGTGCAAGGTCGAATAGGTCGAAAAGTGCAGCCATCTACTTGAATTCTACTCCATCCAATCCGCAGCCCATTCATGGTCTACCCGTGAAAACGCGGTGGCGAATTCTAGGTTTCCACTTTGATCCAGACTGTCTCTCTCCTGAAAAACTGGCAGCAAGCTAAGGAGCAGGTTGAAACCAGGATTCAAGAATTCAGCGCGTTGTCGTGTCCATTGACAGCTCGAGCAAATTATTCGCTCACTTCTGTTATCCTTTCTCACGTACGTTGCATGTGTGTCTCTTATCCCAACCCGAAACAAGTTTACCTTGGAGAGTGTCCTCTTTTGTTTTCTTTGGAAAGGCACCACTGGCTGTGTAGTTCGGCAGTTGCTTAAGTTGCCCAAGGATAAGGGAGGACTCGGAATTCCTGACCTGGGCATTGTGGCTACTGCACTACATGTCACGTGGACCCAGGTCGATTTTAACTGCGATTTGCTCCGGACTCGAAACTTAACTTCCTTTCTTCTTAGTGCTCGACTCCGTTCGATATCGCAAAGCACATTTTCTCACTGTATGCCTCGCTCAGGTTCCCCGTCAGCCATTTATGCAGCAGCTGCCAATTTTCTGGTGCGCCTCCGTCAAGGTTCACCCCGTCATCGATGTAGTTTCAATTCCACTCCAAGAACTAGTTGATATCCTCACCCAAGGTCTCCTCCCGCATTGCCAAAGGTACGATCTGTCTATCCACAGGCCAAGCTGGAAGGTCATTACGGCCAGTTTCTTCGACGCCAGGCGAGCTACGTTCATGTACCGCCTGGCGCGAGGGTGTCTGCCGTTGAGTCACAGGCGCTCCACAGCCAGCCCGGCTCGTGGAGTGTGTCCTTTTTGTGGTGGACGTGAGGATACGGTCCATATCTTTTCGCAGTGTTTGCTTCCCGCAGCTCTTCTTCAATGGATAACTCGTCTTTTTAGTCTCCCAGGAGTTCAATCAGACTGTTTGTTTCTTGTACCCTTTGCCTGAGCAGGCGATCACCTGTTCGTGCTTCTTGGCGAGTGCTCATACCAAGTTTGGTTAGCACGCTATGATGCGGTTTTCGGGGGGCGGGCACCGGGCCTTCACGATGTGCTTGCGAAAGCGCGGGAGGAGGTCTGGTTCCATCTCACCCGGGAGCGGGATCACTTGGGCGAGAAGTTTCTCGAAGTGGGGGCTCGCCCTGCCGTTATTTTTGACGAGTCAAGTGGAAATTTTCTCTCCATTAACTTATGATGCATGCCCCTAAGGTCGCTTGACTCGCCCTTGTGTGCCAGTCGTGTTTGGCTCAGTGAAACCCAGAGCCAGAACCGGTGGAACTTCAGCGAGGCACACATTGAGCAAATGTGTTTTGCGATATCAAACCGATTCGAATACTAAGAAAAAAGGAAGCCAAGCTTCGCGTCCGGAGCACATCCGAGTTAAAAGCCACCTGAGTCCACCTAACATGTAATGCAGTAGCCACAATGATCAAGTCAGGAATTCCGAGTTCTCCCTTAACCTTGCGCAACTTAAGCACCTGACGAGCTGCACAATCAGTGGTGCCTTTCCAAAGAAAATGAAAGAGGACACTCTCCAAGGTAAGCTTGTTCCCGGTTGGAACAAGAGACACATGCAACGTACGTGAGAAAGGAAAACGGAAGTGAGCGAAGAATTGTTGTTCGAGCTATCAATTCACGACAACGCGCCCTCGTGTGGTCGCGCTGCACTGCCGACGGCTTTGGTGGTCTGCGTAGTTCTATGAATTGACCTCTTCTACGTTAAGGCAATTCGAGGGGTTCTCGGACTCAAGTAATTTATGACCCACTTGGCTGTTTGTGTGGTGAGAGCGGCAGCTCAGTTCGTGCTGCTCCACAGCAGCCCCTTGCTCGGAAAGGGCCGTTGGCTTGAACCAAAGGCCCCCCCGCCCAATCAACCCGGGTAGAAGGGGGGTGCCGGGTCAATGCACTGAATGATGTTGGGTTGATGAGTGCATGTAAATTGTGGGACACGCCCCTTCGGGTTCCAAGTCCTCTTCCCATCTCACAACGGCGCCACTAGAGGCTATCTTCTATCTGCACTTATTGTATAAAGCCTTTCGTTTCCTCTTCGTCTGCTCCAAGAGTCCATCCCTCGTTCTCCACCCCGAAGTCACTACTGTCGATGGCAAGCTGTCGGATTCAACGTCCGATAACGCTCACTACACCGCTCAACGGCACCCACGATATCGACCGGCGTCAGATATTTCGATGGTATGAGTGCCCGACGTTTGCCTTTCACATCGCCAGACCTCTGTCGCACAACTAAATGCTAAGGGCATCTGCTCAAGTATTTTGAAGGAAGATGCAGCTGTTTGTCTTACGTCGCTTCAAGCCTTGCATAGATTTCCGGCTTCAGAAGCAAAGCTAATTTAGAGGCAAAACCGGAGACGAGCCGTCAGATCACGATAGAGAAGCTCAGGATACAGCATCTTCTTGACGTTTGTCAGGAGACGAGCATTTGGTTATGAAATTCTTGAAGTTATGAGATCACAAAATGTAACTGAGCAGGAAGTCGAAGAGGTTCGGGAGAAATTCTCGAAAAAAAAAATGTGCGTGAGGAGGCAGAAAAGAAAGAAAGGCGCGAACAGCGAGATCGTTCCAGATAACTGGAAATCGGGCAAACGAGAATCAGCTCGGCGCGTTCAAGTCCCGTTTCTGGCGGATACGATACGCCTAATTGAGAATACAGGACCTGATGTTACCGTACAGGATAGGCGGTGATATCGTGAATTTCGAACGTACGTGTGAAAAGATATACGCTGGACGAAAGCCTTTTGTCCCAAAAACTTCTTTCCGTTGTTCCAGGAGAGGCTGCGTAAGTTCTCGCCCGTTTGTCTAAAGAGGACTACGAGAACTATAGGAAGGTCAAAGCCGCGATTCTTTGCAAATATCGCCTCCAGGCCGAGGCACTTCGACAGCGGTTTAGACAGGCAAAAAGGGGCAGCGAGTCGCACACTGTCTTTGCGTACGAGCTAAAATCGAACTTAAAAGAGCTGCTCAAAAGTGCAGAAGTATATGGCAACCACGACAAGGTGCTTGAATGCATAGCACTAGAGCAGTTTTACCGAGTTCTTCCAGAAGAAGTGGTACTTTGGCTGCAGGACAGGCTCCCATAGGTAGACCTCGAGAAGGCAGCACAGCTCGCGGAGGAATATTACACGTGCCGAAACTACTATGAAAAACCTATTCAGAAAGACAGGTTAGGCAAAAATAACTATTCTTTAAAGCCGCTTTCCTCTCGCAACACTTTGTGCAAGGGGCAAACCGCGTTCGTGAGCATTAGTCAGTCAGCGAAAATCTGAAGCTGCTCCAACCATAGATGCAGGATATCGGGGGAAACGGGAAAATATGCAGGGCACTTCGCGATTTAGCCGCCACCATGGATGTTATTCACCCGTCATGTGTTTCCCCCGGGGACTACACAGCGAATAGCGCCTGGATCAGACATATCGCAGAAGAGCCGAGTGCGTGCTTGCCAGTTGCCAGGGTAACCCCCGAGAGCGTTTTCGGAAGGTTGCGAACGGAGGCAGCAATGAGCCCAAGTTTACCCGAACACTTTTCTTATCTTTCTTCGAACAAATCGGGGCAGCTTTTGGAAAAGGGTTGGTTATTGTCAACCAGCATTGCTTGCATGGCATTAACGCGATGGCGGTCACATGTCCTCAAAATAGCTTGAAAGCTCATCTTCAAACGAGGAAACAACTCGCAGTGCAACGTCCTCACAGCGGCATCCCAGGCCGGGACATACGGCTGATGAGAAGCAGAGGTCCCAGACTTGCGAAAAATCAATACCCGGATCAGCGACAGAAGGTGAGGAGCCTTTCGATACGCGGGAAAACGGGGCACCTTGGGACGAAGTAGAAGGGTTACTGCTTAGTCCCGCATCTCTTGCTGGGAGCAGCTTAGTAAGCTTGACGAAGAGGCGCTTATCGTGGCTCAGAAAAGTGACCCTTCGCTAACTGTTCTGGAGGCTAATGGGAATAAAGGAGTAGCCCGAAAGAACACCTCGTTCTACACTAGGTACCGGAAATGTCAGGAATCCAAGGGTCGTCGATGCAGCCAACTTCTCGTGCCATAAAATACCCACCGCAGTTTTTGGAGTTAGCTCATGGGAATGTTTGGGCGGGTCACCTCGGTCTCAAGAATACAAAGGCTTGGCTAGCGCCGGAATTCTACTGGCCGCGATGCTGAAAAGAGGTTGAAACGCTAATTCGGTCGTGTGACGCATGTCAGCGAGTTGGTAAATCCAATGACAAGTGGAAGGCCCCGATGAAATGCGTTCCCATTATTACAGAATCGTCCCGAAAGCTTGTCATAGATGTGGTAGGACCCCTCCCTGAATCGCGTTCAGGTTGCCGATATATATTGACCATACTGTGTGTGGGAACAATGTTTCCCGAGACAATTCCACTTAAAGAACTAAACTTCCCGTGCATTGTTGATGCACTATTTTCCACATTCGTCCGTGTTGGCTTCGCGGTGGAGATTCGAAGTGACAACGGGAGCGTGTCTACTAGTTGCTTGGCAACAACGTTCTTTGAACGCTGCGGAATAAAGATAAGTGACAGCTATATTTATAATTCCCAGTCGTAACCTGCTGAGCGGATGCATTCCGCACTTAAGCGGATATTGAGGGCACTTTGTTTTGAGCACGCCGAAGAGTGGGATGCTTGCATCCCGGCAGAACTCTTCGCAGTATGGTCAACTCCACACTAGAGCACTGGGCTTAGCCCCGCCGAGCTAGTTTACGGGCGTAACCCGAGGTCACCATTGAGCTTGCTGAAAGACGCTTGGGAGGTTTATCAAGGACACCCACGTGTGGTCAACTACGTGTTAGACCTGCTGGAAAGAGCGTCACAAACAACGAGCTTGTAGAAGAAAATATGAAAGTTGCTCAGAGCTCAGCAAAGACTTGTTAACGATATGCCACCACGGAAGCGCACGTTCCACATTGGCAACTAGGTAATATGGCTAAGAAAGTGCACGAAGAACAAGATGGTTGTTTAATGGGAATGGCCTGCTAAAGTAGTGTCGAGGCTGTCCGACACGAACTACGCGGTAAAACTCGGCGGAAAGCAAAACAAAATTTAGCATAGCAACATCTCAGTGTCTTTTCCGATCTTACCGATTATATAACCAAACATAAACTTAACTGTTGTAAAATGTTACTTGCTGGTGATTTCAACACCCCTGGCATAGATTGGCCAACGCTATCTGCTGGTGGCCGTCACAAAGCCATTTGTGATTACTTGATTAACATGTCTATTTCTTTCGATCTGACGCAAATTGTGAATTCCGCAACCCGAGAAAGCTCAATTTTAGATCTTGTTTTCATAAATGAGCAACTTAGACAAAATGGTTATGATAGTACCATCGTTGAAGGCCTCTCGGACCATAAAGGGGTCATTGTTTATTTGAATTTAGCAACTATGCCTAAGCGCCCCTCACATCAGACAGTATTGAACTTTGAACGTGCTGATGACAACTCCATAACTGAGTTGCTCGCATGCTCTTTTGATGAATTTTCGAGTTGCGTAAACCATTCCTCTGTTAACGTGTTAGTGAACCGTTTTTACTCAATTGTCAATCAATGTATAACTGATTACATTCCAACCAAGTGTATAAAGCGCAATCCCAAGCACCCTTGGTACACACGTGAAATTATACACCTAATTCGTCGCATCAGGCGTCTGCGCAAACAACCCTATGCAAACAATCCAATGAAAGCTTCAGTATTGACCACACTTAAAAACAACTTAAAATCTGCTATGTCAAATGCGAAAAGTTTCTATTTTAATAGCACCTTGTCATACTTCATTAAAAACAAGCCATCAAAGTTCTGGCGAACCATCAGTCCACCAAGTGAGAGCTCTCCTTCATTCATAATTGCTAATCAACCATGCTCAGATAATCTTAGCATTACTGAAGCTTTCAATAATTACTTTAAATCAGTGTTCACCTGTGATGATGGACGCACCCCCACGTTTTGCACTACTCTTTCGTCATCACCTTTTCCTAGTATGGCAATCACTTCAGCTGGTGTACACAATCTTATACTCAAGATCGATACTATGAAAAGTACTGGGCCAGATAATATTCCAGATATGTTTTTACGGCGATATTCTGAATGGAGCTCTCGGTACTTATCCCTAATTTTTTCGAAATCTGTAGAATCATCCACTGTTCCAATACTCTGGAAATGTGCTAAAGTTGTTCCAATTCACAAAGACGGTAATAAGCAGGAAATATCTAACTACAGACCTATTTCTTTAATATCAACATCTTGTAAACTATTGGAACACATTATTCATAAATATATCATTGAGTACTTATCTGAACATAATCTTCTTTCGCATGCTCAGCATGGCTTCCGTTCCGGATTCTCCACGGTAACACAACTTCTAGAATTCTCCCATGATATTGCATCCACACTTAACCTTAGAGGACAACTTGATGCCATTTTTATTGATTACAGTAAAGCTTTTGACACAGTGTGCCATAAAAAGCTTCTCATTAAACTCAAGGCAATAATTCATGATTATAAATTACTAGGTTGGATACAGGACTACCTAAGTACAAGAACTCAGTTTGTTGCATTTAACAATGTTCACTCATCTCGTGTCAATGTTACATCCGGTGTACCACAGGGGTCTGTCTTGGGTCCTTTGCTGTTTGTAGTCTATGTAAATGATGTCGTTGAAGTAACCGCGGGCACTTCTGTCAAAATAAGACTATATGCTGATGACTGTGTCCTTTATTCTAGTATAAGTAGTAATCATGATCAGTTAGAGCTGAATGAAGTCTTCACCCGTTTTTGCGAATGGAGCAGAACATGGCAAATGTCACTTAATTTTAAGAAAACCGTATCAATGACTTTTTCGAATAAAAAACAACCATTACAATTTACATATTTTAATGAAGCGCACAAGCTTGCAAGCGTCCACACGTTTAAATACCTTGGTGTTACTTTCTCCCCTGATCTAAAATGGCATGCTCACATTAACTGTATAACCAACAAGGCGTTGAGAAAACTGGGTTATCTTAAAAGAACCTTACGAGATGCAACTAAAGAATGTAAATTAACGGCATTCAGATCACTAATAAGGCCTCTACTTGAATACGCGTCGGTAGTGTGGTCGCCACATCATTCCAAAGACATAGACATGCTTGAGTCTATTCAGAAAAAGGCCATAAGGTTTATATATAATCGTTATGACCGCCATTTCTCACCGACATCGCATGCTAGCAAGCTACTACTAAAGCCACTGGCCCATAGACGTACTTGTGACCGTGTTGTTCTGCTACATAAAATTGCTCATGGGAAAACTTATGTCAATGCGCCTATTGTTTTCACTAACCCTTCTTCTCGGCCCACCAGAAGAAGTCATCATCTTAACATTGTTCCTTTGAATGCAACGATTGATTGTTTTAGGTTTTCCTTTTTTCCGCATACAATTGTGATTTGGAATGGCCTCGAGGGGTCCTTGCGCGAGTTACCAAGTGATGTATTTGCCAACCTATTACCTAATCATGTTCATTAATCAACTATCTATTCCTGATATTGTTTTTTTTTCGATTGTTTGTTTTCTTTTTGCCACTCAAATGTATTCTTCAACTGATTGACATATGTATGCACTCACTCCTGCAATATCTTGCTATGCAAGATGGCAGTATATGTAAATAATAAATAAAACATTACTTTCAGCGTCAGGCAGTAGTAAACTCAACCGTAAATGCGCCGGAAGAGGAACAGACTGATTTTCTGTGTTTTCCTCCGCGAAGCGACGCCGTAGCCAGTTTCTTGAGCTTATCGCTGAAGAACAGCGCCTCTCGAAAGCCAACGAAACCTCGACTTAAGGGCAATTGTTCCGCACTTTGAACCGGCATTTTTGGGCCGGCTAGGGAAAACAACTCTAAATGAACACGATATTCAGTAGTAGAGCGGACGGCCGGTTTGCAGCAAGCCGTTCAGCGACTCGCAACGGCAAAAGAAAACCATGGAAACCGAAATCCGTCGCATGTGCGACCTGGGTGTCATTGTGCCCGGTAAAGGTAAAGAGCCAAGATCTGGCGTGAATTATCGCCAGTTAAATTCGGTAGCCCTACCCATGGCGTACCCAATGCCTAACATCGAAGAAAAAGTCGAGACCGTGGCAAATGCCATGTACCTATCCACTTTAGATTCAGTGCAAGGGTATCATCAAGTCCCACTGACTGAACGTGAATGCATGCAGCATTCATCTCGCCATTAGGAACATTCCGTCCTCTGATGCCGAGCTTCGGCCTAAAGAATGCTCCCTATTGCTATTAGAGCCGAATGGATCGAGCGTTGCAGGGGTTGGGAGGTTTCGCCTTTTCTTACCTGGACGATGTAGAAATATTTCTTCAACACCTGGGAGGAGCTTGTTAAATAATTCGCGCACAGTCCTAGGTCGACGGGTCTCACTGTCAGAGCGCGGAAGTGCCACTTGGGGTGTGCTAGTAGTGTGAGCGACCTGGGACAGGTCGTGGGGCGCGGCCAGCGTAGACCCTCCGAGCTAAAAGTTGGCGTTCTGGAGTACCGGTGTCCAACTACAAAGCCGGAAGTTTTTAGGACTTGCGGGGTATTACCAGCAATAAGTAAAAAAATTACTCGAACCTCGCTGGCCTTTTGACAGATTGTCACCGCAAATAAGAACCAGCGATCATTTCTTGGGTTAAAAATAAAGAGAAGGCTTTTAAGTAGGGGTGTGCGAATATTGAAATTTTCGAATACGAATCGAATACGAATAAGGCGCATAACTGTCTTCGAATATCGAATCGAATATCGAATGTATGTGTAGTATTAAAAAATTGCAAAACGAGGTAACAATAGCTTCATCACCCTTTTAAAGATAATATTACATTTTACGAGGCTGCTTCAGGTTAAAGAGGCACTCATTATAGGTAATGCACTCAGGTAATGTCAGGTAATGCTCTGTCAGGTAAACCGCTTGTTACAGATTATCGCGAAGGAAAATTGACTGCTCAACATGTTCAGAAAGTAAGGGCTCTCTATGCACTGTGACAACATTTGTCCAGGTAACATTTTCTAGGTGCATATTTTATTGCGCATACTTACAAAGCCCGAAAGTACATCATATATTGTTATGAAAGAGCCCTGGAATAAAGCTTGGTAAAAAAAACTGAAACTGATCATGTCTCACGGGCCTGATGCAGATAGACTGGAACAGAGCGTACACAGTCATAGTAAGGTTCGTTACAGCACTTTAGATCACAGCGCTGCAACGCTGTGTCGTCGTTTTGTACCTTCTTCTGTCCCTGTTTTGTGTTGCGCTGCAACGAACCTTACTATGAATCCCAACAAACTGGCCCAACTTGCCATCTTGATGCAGAGCATACAGATAATGAGCGGATCATGTGAAGCTCTCAATGAATAAACATGTTTTTAGGAGAATGTGGAGCAAGCATATAATTCGTTAATTGCTAAATTATTCACAGTCTGTCCGAATATTCGCCGTTTCGACCATTATTCGGCCGTCCTCGAATATTCGGGAATTTACTAATATGCATTTCTCGAATCGAATACGCTTCGAATAAGGAAAATATTAGATTCGTATTCGAAATTTCGAATATTCGCACACCCCTACTTTTAAGAGCCTGAAACAAGCCCTGGAAAAAAGGCATGTGCTTATGACTCCTAATTTCTTTAAAAGCTTTATTACACAATGTGACGCAAGTGACCGCGGCGTAGGAGTCATACCAGGAGGATGCCGACGGGCTCGAGCGGCCCGTCTTGTATTTGAACCGGAAGCTTAACTGCCAGAGAGGAGGCGTATAGTTATACGTGCAAAAAGGAGTGCGCTTGCCTGGTATAGGCTGTCGATAGGCTTGGTTGTTATGTTTCCGGGTCCGCATTTAGACGGAGCATTGTCCTTTGTCTTGGTTACACACCGAGTCACCAAGTAATGGCCGTCTGCTCAGCTGGAGCTTGTCACTTCAACACCAGAATTTCTGAGTTTGCTACAACAAGGCTGCCTACAAATGCTGGCGAACTTAGCCGAGCTTCTTACGCTGCAGCCTCTGTTTATCTGTGAGGTTTCCTTAGATGTTCAAGATTTTAGTGTTGCGTTTTCATGTATATTCTTTTCTCTTCAGTTATTTTACATTATTATTATTTATTTTAAAAACATGTATATATGTTTGACAGAAAAGGGAAAGCAAGGGCCAGGCTGGCAACCTTGAAAATGATTTATAATCACTTACGAAACACATCGTGTGAAGGGTATCGTAGGGTTAGTGTCACGGCTCAAAATAAGCCTTCTGATCGCTCGAGAGCCTACCGCTGCCGATCGAATGGGCTGTCATTGCAACCCAAGTGACTGGGAGCGAAACAGGGCAAAAAATAAACTTTCTTCGATCGCCTCAGCTGTTTCTAGTTTGCCCCAATGACTGTTGAGAATTGCTTTGCAACCCATTTTTTAGCTGTTTATGTTCTCAGAAAGCATTTTGTTTGAGAGTACTATTTGTAGAGGTCTGTATCCCGAGCTCTTAATCGGGTGCGTGTCTCGTGTTTAGTATAATAACCTTAATGGTGCTGTTGACAACACAGCGCGGTTAGAGCATTTCTTTTCGTACAGTTTGGTCTGGCGTTGTGGAGGGCATTGGGAGGGTGATCGCTTTCGCCGAAGTGGTTTGACGTTGATTTTCAGTCACTGCAGTGGGCTTTCTCGGAGCCAAGCAAAGGAAAGACCAGCGGACGAAAGAGCAGCAAGGCCATTCCCTTTATGCCATCAAAGACGTCAATCAACCAGCACATCGCATACGTCGAGCTGCGTCGAACAGCTCGACTTCTTGATGCATTATCTGACGGTGGGGGTGCTATTGTGCCACAATACGTGCCTATCATCGAGGCGACTGCCGCTCCTCCCCCTCCCCTCTTGTTCTTCTGAAGTGGTTGCCCTTGTGCTGAGCTTCATACATCCACTGACGACCTTTAAAGTTCCTCGGAACTGCTGACGCTTTGCCGTAGAGTCCGGTGGTACGCAGCCCCAAGACTTCTCGCGTGATGAAAAAAGGAATGCGACGCGGGCGACGTAGGCACCCGCCCCGCCTCGTTACTGCCAACGACGGCTCGCCGAATGGATTTAAGGCAAAACCGGCCCATGGTTAGAGGAGAGAGTCGCCACCAGTCGCCCCGCCGGTCTGTTGCGCTCTTACCGCTACATTTACGCTATATTCTCTCTGTACATTGTTAAGAACGGCCAGCTGAAGTGCAAGTTTTGCCAGCCAGTTGCGACAGCGGCGTCAACTTTCCTGGAACGCCACCGCAAACCTCTAGCCACGGCGTCACTAAGTCGACTGTGTGTGAAGAACAATACGCGCGTCCTCAACTCTCCGTCGCTGGAGCCGAGTTTGACGAAGCAGGCTTTGTGCCTGAACCCGCCATCGCGGACCTGATCTTCTATGAGCGGGGGAGTTGCCGCGGGAACGTCTACGGAGACCCCTTCCCACGCACCGACCAAGAAGCAAGACAATGGGCAGCCGGCGGGCGCGCTGCGGGGGTCAGCTCGGGGAATAAATGCTCCTACGGTGCCTGGTCGTCTCGCCTACGGTGCCTGGTCAACTTGTCTACGGTGCCTGGTCGAACGTTTCCGTCACCTTGGGATCGATTGAGGAACGAGTGTTTATAAACCGCTGTTGTGCGGCTACTCAGGGTACTTTCTTAAGCAGTGATGTTAGACTGATGTACTTTCTCTCGCAGTCATGCTAGGCTGATGAACTGCATGTAGATATTTGAAGTAGTAGCTTAGCGCAAATAAAACCACAGACACAAGGAAGACAGACAAGGACAAGCGCTACTCACAACTGTTTAATGAAAGGAAGGATAGTGCGTTATATATATATCCTCTTGTCACGCATGCGCCTACCAAGCAGAAGTGAAGCCGGTACATGCACATCAAAGGCGGTCGCGCAAGAAGTTAAATTCGGCATCCAGTAATGTGATGGAACGCTCACTCACACATCTTCAGCACTATCTATCTATATCTACCTATATACCACTCTACCTATATATATACCTATATATATCTACCTATATCTATATCTACCTATCCTACCACTACGTATATCTATCAGCACTTCCGCCTTTGATGTGCATGTACCGGCTTCACTTCTGCTTGGTAGGCGCATGAGTGACAAGAGGATATATGTATAACGCACTATCCTTCCTTTCATTAAACAGTTGTGAGTAGCGCTTGTCCTTGTCTGTCTTCCTTGTGTCTGTGGTTTTATTTGCGCTAAGCTACTACTTCAAATATGGACGACCAACTAGCCCAACAGTCAACTCTTCTAGAATTGCATGTAGATACTGTAAATAAACACATATTCCTCGTTCTCGATGAGAAGCAGTCCTTCCCTTCAACAACGTCCTCAGCGTGGATAAGTTGGACGACGGCATGGGCCAGCTACCTTCTAATTCATGCCCGACTCCAATCTTGACAACGGGGTACGAGCAATGGGATTGAGCCCCCAATCCTAACAACATATTGTACGCGGACAAATCTTTTCGTTTCCTCAGTAATGTGGAAAGTTGGGCTAGTTGGTGGTTAATCATCATGCCTTGCTGGTGAAGCAGCGCACTGACACGGACACGGCGAGTGTCGTGTATTCTTGTGTTTCTTCGCCGTGTCCGTGTCAGTACGCCGGTTCACCAGAAAGGTATGATGTTTTCGTTTCCTCTTCGTCTGTTCCAAGAGTCCGTCCCTCGTTCTCGCAACATCGCCCAAGTATGAACACAAATGCAGCAAGCGCCATGTATTTGGGCTTTCCCGACTCGCCTGTGCTGGTTTCGCTGGTATCGAAATGCATAAATGAATAAAAAGAAAGAAAGAAAGAAAGAAAGGAAAGAAGAGCAGGTGCACCTGCATTCAAGTGCCCGCTATAAAAGCCCACAGGTGTCAAAAGTAATCCATAGGACTCCACTACGGCGTCTCTTATAGCCCCTGTGAGGCTTTAGTATGTTAAATCCCACGGATCGATCGATCGATCGATCGATCAATCAATCAATCAATCAATCAATCAATCAATCAATCAATCAATCAATCAATCAATCAATCAATCAATCAATCAAGTATCCAGTTAGTGCATGCGGCTCCTTATAGGAAGCCTGTCGTTTTACCGTTCGAACCACGGCACATGAAGGTTCTTATTGTGGGGGCCTCCCACTTTATTATAAGCACCGAGCTGTCGCCACTTGTTTCACGAAGCACACAGGACAAATGCATCTGCTGTCGAGTGCACGTTAGAATTCCGCGGTCATGATTCGTGTATGAAATCCGAGACGCGAGCTCAAACCATGCGTATTCCATAAGCTCGTAAACAAATGCGATACTGAAGGCACGCTGCTTTCGTGTTCGTGTACGGTTAGCAACTCTTGCCTAGGTGCTGCATTAGCACACCTGAATTCCTAAAGCCACCCGGTATGCGCTTAACTTTCCGCTCAGTTCCCGTTGTTTCTTTTATATACGTCTACGAAGGAGTACTGACGCCTTTTTCGTGCTGTGTTTTCATTTCATGCCCTTGGTTTGCCGAATATTCAGGAAGAGGGAAATATGTGCAACGTAAAAAGACTAATGTGTAACGTGTCCGAACAATTTCAATCATTGTGGCTTCGAGCATTCGCATCGGTGCTCTAATTAGACAGTGATACATGAAACGAAGGCGACAAAAAGAAAAAGAAAGGATGTGCTAACTGCTTATGCAGAGCTTGGAAAGCATATTATTTATCGCAAGAATACGTGCTGCCCAGACGTAATTTGACTATTCACTTTGGAAGACTCTCACATAGCTAAGAGCAACCTGCCGAGGAGTTATGGCACATTCACTTGTTACATACTTTCGCGAAAGAAAGAAAAAAGCGCAGCGCACTAATAAAGTTCCTTCGTAGCTTCACAGGCACATATAGGCTTACTTAGCACTTGTCAAGCGTCAGCGTCACTGCGGACGCTCGACGGTGTCCTCAAACCACAATGCTTTCGTAGTACTGTTTGCACCGACTGAAAATTGCGATCCCGCACACAGGCATGTCTTTTCGCACTCTGCCGGGAGTTATACGTGCACAAGGTGGGTATTCGCCAACATTCCTTGCCGGTCCTGGCAACAGCTAGCACGACACAAGCACAAGTGCGACAGAGTCGGGGACATCGCTTGCGTTCTGTTCTGCCGCAGATGTGAACGAGAAGTGCGTTCTTTATTGGGGACGAACCGTCTCGGTGGCTTGGTGCGAATGGGTCCATTTCGCAGGCGCTAGACGCGAGCACAAGACTAGACAACCGGTCACATGGGCTGGACGGATGGAGCAGCCGTTGCTCCGGGTCCAGCCTCCTGAGCACTCCTCTCCGGCGCCAGGATGGGCTCCAAGGGAATGAGCAAGTCCGCTGCGTTCTCTTGCCGCAGCACTTCGGAGTAGCGAGGTGGTTGAATGGGCGTCGGGGCATCGATAGGAGGCACAACATCGCCCAGCAGAGATTCGTCCTCGGGCACCGCGGGAGGCTCCTGCTGAGTCCGCAGTGACGCGTAGCATGGCGGTGGAGTCCTGGGCGGCGGGTCCAAGCCGGGCACGTGGTACACGAGGAAGTGCTCGGCAGCGGGATCGGCAGACACCGCTACACCACTGCCGACGGCCACACACTCCTGGACCTCGCGACTTTGCGATGCTACCAGTTCCTCGAGCCTCCTACGACGCCGTCGCGTCCTCTCGTCCTCGCCGAAGAGTCGAAAGCGCAGGTACTTCCCTTCGTCTGTCGATGAATTTGCGAGATAACTGAAGGCCCGTATCACGGCACCCAAGAACACCAGGAATAGGATGGGTATGAGGATGAACAGAAGCGCGTAGAAGAACACGCGGGGCCGGCACGACGTAGTTATGGTGAATACGGCGTTGCCGGCGTCCCTCTCTCGTGGCACATGTAGGATGAGCCTGTCCTCTGCGCCGAAATGGACGTGGTACACACAGTGCGTCTGCTCGAGGCACACCACGTCCTGGGGGCTCACGCCGAACACGGTGCGGTTCAGGTCGACGCGGATGTTGAAGTTCACCAGCGAGGACGAGGACCGGTTTTCGTTTACAAGGAGAACGTAATAGAGGTCCGCCGCAGTGGCCCGGAAGGTGAGATGAGCCGCGTCCAACGTGTCCGATGGATGCACGCGCTTCGATTTGATAGCCCAGCGGTAGAAGGCAGGCAGGCGCCTGGATGTGTCCTCGTCGTCGTCTTCCTCGGAGCTGCCGTAGTCGTCTTCCACTTGTTCCTGCAGCGTGCGGATGCACCTCTGCAGTTCCTCTTCGCCACGGATGGCATGCACTGTGCCCCCGGGCCCGTCGGCCATCACGTCGGCTGTCACGTTGGAGCCCGGCAGCAAATAGTAGCGTAGGTAGTGGAACTTTCCCGAGGGTACACTGGCAGACAGCTCTATGGTGTGATGGATGTGGTTGGCCGGAACAGCCGGCGGAAGGTCATTGACGCGGTAAACACTGAACGGGTGCGCCGACACAAACTCCTGTCCGCCGCACCATACGTTGGAGACGGCCTCGACGAGCCGCATGTCGGTGGAGGCCATGTGCACGTCTTTCTCGGGGAAGCGCAGCATGATGAGACACATGGCACCCAGCAGCACGGCCACGAGCGCTATGAGCATGCTCACGCGCATGCAGAAGGTCTGGCAGCGCTTCATGGCTGTGGCACTGCCGCTGCTCCTTCGCTCAGGGCGGCTCAGCATCCTGGGTGTCACGCGCAGGACGTGCACATGGGGCCGGTCGCGTGCCTGCGAGGGAAAAAAAACGAGGACCCTTGTTCAGGCTAAACGTTTAAGCTCACATGACGTGCAGTAAAATGCGAACGCTTATTCTGAACCCTGTTTCGAAAGAATTCCACTCAGCACATGGGTGCCAAAGAGGAAACTTCAATCAGCGAGAGACAGCAGCACTCGACTGCTGTGTTTGTATCACCTTTCTTTCTTTCCAGTCGCATGATATCTCTCTTCCTAAATTAACGTAGAAAGAAAAAGTAATGATTGCTTTCCATTGATGTTGAGGGACGAGGTCCTTGTAGCCCGGTGGGGCTGAACTAGTAGACAGGAGGCGTCGAGAAACTATGGTGAACGGTACTTACAAGCAAACTATTTACATTTGCACAGAATGCGAATAGCTTTAGTAGGCCCTCATTCTTCTGCACCTTGTCAAGGGGGTTAGAGCCCGGGACGCTGCTAATGCGTAGTACGAGACATGGAACCTTACTGTTCTACCACTGCGTGGTTACATTCAAGACTGCCGGCGAGTGATCCGTACTGCGGCTATGAAAGTAATGTAAAAAAAAAGGAGGGAGGTGGGGGGGGGCCTAAAGAGAAAAGAAAACAGCTGAGCGAATGGACCCTCTCTCGCTTCTAGCGCTAGTTATCTAACTGCACTACCCTTTTCTGTGCTCGCGGTTCTCGCATTCCGACGCACCCATGGCGTTGCTTACGTACACTGACCCCACTTCCTATTGCTTCACCCCTATAGTCGGCAGTAGGTGTCGAGACCGTCAGACACTAGAGCGACTGCGGTGTACAATCGGATTCACGGTCCGTTCTCCTTCCCGCTGGACAAGGGAATGAAAGGTTCAGCGCCCGGCAGCAAATTGTGGGCTTGGATATGCCTGTCGAGAGCGAGAGTCGGGTCATTTACTTGGGGGAGCCCGTCCCTTCTGAGGAAGCATAACAGGTCACTGTCAGCCATTTCTCAGCGTAGTAAATGACACATACGCGGCCTTACAGGAAGGTTCTTTCGGCAGTACCACGCTTCACACGTGCATGTTATTCCACACTTCTTAAAGGAAAGACAATAGCGAAACGAAAGCGCACGAAGCCGGTGAGCTATACGTATTAGAGATCCCCGCACTTGAGGACTATCCACCTCCTGCCGTCTTGCTTCGGTATCGCTGTTCAGTAGCAGCGAGACAAAACTGCACGCCACTTATTTTGTTTGCTTAGACAGATGGTTGCGATAGCTGTGGGAAAGGAGCCGGACGAGTGCGGCTTGGCTCAGGGTCAACAGAGCGCCCAAGTACAACCTGCAGGACTAATCAGTCAGGTCGAAAATCTCATTGCGTTGCCTTCGTACGGGCGCGTAGCTTGTTCGCGTCTCGCAAACAACGCGACAAGTGTGCCGAATGACTGCACGATAATCTGTTTCAGTTACTACCGAACAGCCGAAGCTATAATGGAGGCCATCTGTCGGCCAAAATGGCCACCTAGTGTAGCATTTCGCAAATAGATCGCACAAAACTACGTGATGTTGCAGGCAATATCGTATTGGTGAACATTTATGGGGAACCAGCGCCGGCCAGGAGGCGCAACGGCAGTTTTAGTGTGAAGCTGAATTATGCTGACACCTTCCGATAGGGCCGCCGCGAAAATGGTGCGACATTTTGGATTACAATAGCAGCGCGCCTGAATCAACGTTCGCTTTAGCTGAATGCGTCCAGCCAAGATCTGATATGTACTTATGCGCTTTGGAGAAGCGCATGCGCTCAAACGTTCGAGCACGCCGGTTCCCACTCGAGCCAGTATCTAGACACAAGTACTTCGAGACATAAAGTTTCATACAATTACTAGGGGGAACTGTATGCTAGTATGTATGCGAAATCTGCAAGTAGGGCAGTTCAGCCAGCTCGGGAATCATGGCTAGTACGTGGATTTCCCTAAACTTCGTCCTTCTGGCTTTAAATGGCTTCGTGACTTTGAAAAGTGTTGATTTTACAGCGAAGCTGTCTATGGCTAGGATCTGGAAAAAAAATGTGTCCGAAATGTTGTCAAAATCAAATAATCATGTGGGCCAATCCTGGTGATAGTGCACAAAGGGTCCAAGCTCAATGGCACATACCCCTGTAGACTCGGGGACCTATAACGCGCCCTTGAACTACCCTTGTCACACGTGGGACCCAAAGAGGTCCCAACCCAAGCACAAGGTTAAGAACAGTTTTTTGAAAACAAATTATTTGTGCAACTTTTTTCAAAACGTACTGTTAAAACGTACTGTCACCCATTAAGGATTTCTCGAGCTTTGTTTCGTCATACATTCACGTCCTTGTCCAGGATCACGTACTTTGGTAGGAATATAGATGTGTCTACATATTTACATGTATTCAGGGCGAGACGCAGCGATTAAAGGAATTCATTGAAGTAGAAGTCATTTTATTTATTAGATGCGTAATTTCGGTTGACTACTTAATGCTTTCGAGTTTCGGTTATGCTCACGTTATATGACGCAATATTTCCCGTTGTTGCAAAATGAATTAATCCTTCCGAATAACTTTAGTCAAGTAAGCAAACGCCTATCCAGGGCAGTGACACGAAAGAAAGCCACGTTTACATTCCTACGACTGCAATAAGTGCATTCGCCGCAGCAGGCAAGATGAAACAATAATAAAAACTTAGTGTACTTATGAAAGACACCCCCCCAATCCGCCACTTGTCTTTTCTTTTTTTCTTACGTTTCTTGTTTCTTGGAATGTTGCCACTATGCGGCAACATTCCAAGAAACAAGAAATGTAAATCAACCGAAATGGTTGGTTTACAACAAGAAACGAACCAACAAGAAACATCCAACAAAAAATGAACCCTAACCGTAGAGGAGTGTTGCCACATAGTGGCAACATTCCTCTTCGGTTTGGGTTCAGAAATGAGCGGTTCGGGCTCATTTCTTTGCATGCGGTCAAGATACATATAGGCTACGGCAGCTCGTTTACAATATGTAGAAGTTCACAGCAAGTCCATTAAGCCGCTCATGAGCCCAATTCCAAAGTAACTTTTTTACTGAGCACAAAATATTATTTAGGCATCACACACACACAAAAAAAAAACACTGAACCATAAGAACCGAAGGGCTTGGACAATATTGGTCTTTCCAAAACATGAAAATTGAATGACACATGTTTTTTGTTAATATTATGGCGAACTGCATAATCCCAGGCAGTAAAAATGTGTAACGTAACTGCATAATCCCAAGTTGTAGAGATGGGCGAGTTAGGAATCAAATGTTGTTGGCACGACTGGAGAAGTTTCGCACTCGGATTTCATTGCCAACAGCTGTGTCAAGTTCATTGACTCCTGCGAACAACTCTGATTCATGCTGTGCGAGGCGGCAAGGAAATGCTTTTGTTAAGTTCGTTTTCTCTACATGCTAGCAACCTTTATCCTAATGCTAGCAGCTGTCCAAATCATTTTTTTCGTCTATATTTCTTTTTTCTTGTGAGAGTATCTGCCACTAGTTCCACGAGTATTAGCCCCGAGAACGACCTACAGGGACGCTGCGAGCGCCGCTGGCGTGACGTCAGGGCACGGACTCGCGCCCGTCGTCTGCTGCAGTTCGGGCAGTGTCCGGGCCCTTTCTGCAGTGTTTCGGTTTGTTCGCTCTCGTTCCGTATGTTTGTATACTCATGACGGTCGTCTCAAATATATTTTTACAACGTCTTCGTTCGCGAAAATTTATTCAGAGTGCTTATTTCCTAGACGACAATATATTTCCCAAAGGTAACGCTACAGTGCCAGCTGAAGGAGCGCGGACCAGCCCACTGCGGGCTTTTCAGGCGTGGATCTACACTTTGCAGCGGTAGCGCACGTGAATAATAAAAGCATCAACGCAATCACATAGCACATAAGAATCCATTTAGGATATCATACCTGCCATCTAAGAAACGCTTGCGATCTATGACTTCTACAACATTTACCTTGACTTTAACCCGCTAAAACATGTTTGCTCACGACGAGCAGTTCGTGGTATAATATCGAATGTTTGAATTTCTTCACAGTAGCGCTCGGCAGTCACACGAGGACTAATCACATTGTTGTTGTTCTTGTTTATTAACTGCAAGAATAACAGTGCATGTAATTTAGGTTCTACCAGGACCACTTGCTTCTTTAACTACTTTTCAATATTGGACCGTTCTTCTGCGGTTACTTTCAAGTGGCAGCAATTTGAAGTAAAGCTAATTGAGACGTACAGCTGTTTGCAGCATACGGAAAAGAATGTACCAATATTTATTCCCTTTTCTGTGCTGTACGTTCAGCTCATTTGAGCGATTTACTGGTGCTTGTTGCTTGAGGAGCAGACATGACGAATCTGTTTGGCGAATTGACACACGCTGCTCGGCCCAAATTTGAGTGAAATATGCCTTTTTAATCGTTTGGCTGCAGCCGGAAAGAAGCCGAAGCCTCATTTATTAGTAGTACGGGACATATTGAAGATATTATTCCGCGGTGGAGGTAAAAAAAATCAAATGAATTCATGCGAGGCTTGTGGTGTCTTCGTTATGAGGCGGATACGCGAGGATCTATTTGATATACTGACGAAGCGTTCCGAGTTCTCATTGCAGTTTCGCGCTGTAAAAAATTTCATCGAGGTTTCCATTCGAAGTTGTAGCGAACTGATGGGTGTCGAGACCCATGCGTGCCTCGCCATAACGACAGTCGGTTGCTTCCGTTGCGTGAAGGGCGTGCCATATTGTCGATAAAGGCTACTGAGGGCCACTGTGAAGGCTACTCTCGATCTTAATCACGAAATTTCCTTTCTGGTGATTGCTGTTATGGTATTCGTTACTCTCTTTTCGCTCGAGTACTTGGAGTAGCACGTCAGGCGAGCAGCCAGGTTACATCTCCAGCGTATGATTAAATCTCTCTCTCTCTCTCTTCGCCCAAATAAGCATTCATTTCACAGCGTAGAGTGAAAACCGCGCGTTCTTCGATCCCGTTGGCATTCTCGCCTGCCCTTAACTTTTTTAGTCGCAGTTGATTATACCGTTGTGGGGACAGGTGTAATATTGCCACGCGCTTGGGCCACTTGCGCCCAGAAGACGACGAGGACGGTCTGGCTCACGAGCTCGCGCCTTCGTCTTTTGTCGGTGCTGCGGTGCCCCTTCGACGACTCCGACTTTAACCGTCTCTTTTACAAGTCGCCTGCCAATTAAACGTGACAATATTGACGCTTCACATGCTTTACAAGCATTGAGGAAAACTTATACATGACAATAAAGAAAAAGAAAATGTACAAGCATCAGCTTTATAATGTCGTAGCTCCGCAAGAGAAATCAGTATAGAAATTATGCAAGCAAGTTTTAGAGAGCCTTCCAATTGAAAAAAAAAAGAAGTAAAAGAAAGGAAATAGAACCCTCAAGAGAAAGAAAACTCAATGTGTTAATTTTTCGATTGCGTGGAATTGTGACTCTAGTTACGTGATTTTGCAAAGATTCCTATTCTCAATGTCAGAGGGTCATCTGCAGTCCATTGAGGGACACATTTGTACATTTTAAGTTCCCCAACAGATGCAGCTTGCAAAAGTGCACTATATTTTTTATTCGCGAGTCAAGTTTCTAAACTGGATGCTGCAGCTTCGTTTATATTTTCTAATTTTTTCTTCTAATATTGTTAGACAAATGTTGTAAGATAACAAGAAATGTCACATGTGCGGGACATCTAAAGCGGCGTTAACTTTAACAGTCTGTAGATTTTGCCTTTGTGTATTGAATCTAGCCAATATCGGTCAGGTAAAAATTTAGAGTATTTCTGCTGCTATCACGTGCTTTGAACAGGGAAGCTCGAAAATGAAGTCTCTAACGATATTCAGCGCACACACAAAAAGAGGATAGCATACTGACAGGAGAAATAAACAGTGCAGCTTACGGTGCAACAAGAAGGCATGTCGCGGTTGTGTTGCCTGTTTGACTGAACCACGAGTTTCAACTGGGCGGCGCAGTGGTCGCGTACTAATGCAGTCAGTCGTGCGAATGTCGGCCGTTAGATTTATCTCTGAGCAGCCGCCGTAAGGGTGCACGTCCACCCGTATAATCTGACGGCTTCGCCAATCCCTCAAGAACGAGCGAATTCCCAGACATACATCACTGGCGCTTCCGGATACCTTGGAGGCCGACGCTCGACAAGTCCAGCCACATGAGCCACATAAAGATAACGGAAACGCCCAATTTCTGCGCTATTTACTGCCCTCAAGGTGATATAATGACGCGCACAACAGTGCTTTTGCTATATTATAGATAACAAAGAGCGTTGCGGCTCGAGACCAGTAATTTTTGTAGTAAAGCAATTTTTTTAAATTTTATTTACACGTAGAAGCATGTGAGGTAAAGCTTTTCATTTTTGCGTCTTGCTTCTTGATGTTATCTCGCAACTGATCATTTTTTGTCTACTGTTTATTTAGTGCCGTTTAACGTCGCAAAGAAACACAGAGACGTCGTAGTGGAAAGCTACGCGATAATTTCGATCGGTTATATGGGTTCCGTACATGCACCTAAACGGAATTACAAGAAGGCTCGCTTATTGAGACCCCATCAGAATGCAAAAACGCTCGCGTACCGTTCTTAGGGTGCATTCAGGGACCGCGGGGGGACTAAACCGATGCTCAACCATACGACGTCCCCAACTAACCCGCGCACGCACGTGCACGACAGAGGAACGGCTGAGCCGACGGAACAGCGCGTGAGTGAGTGGCACGGTCCCCGTGCAAGCGTTGCATTCGTGCGTCTGCGCGTGCGCGTACGCAGGCTTTGGTCCAACTGCAACTCTTCCCGGAACACTTTCACCCGCAGCGTAATGCACGATTTATGTAGTGTTCTTTGTGTTAGGTGATCTTATTTGACGAACAAAGCGAAAAGGAGAAGCCGTTTCGAGCGAACAAAACGACAAGAACTCCTCCGTTTATTTTTACCCGGAAGAAAAAAGAAAGAAGGAGAAAATAAACGGCTAGAAAGCCTGTTTAATATATATGTATATTGAGGTGCTTTTTATTATAAATATTTTTTTTTTGGGGGGGGGGCTATTTTGACAGCTTGCCGCAAAGTCGCACCTGCTGCTGCACAGAACCGTTTTAGAGGCTCGTAATAAACGCCAGGCACTCGCGGACGGCAGCAGTGCGCTCGCGTCTATACGCGCCACGGCTTTCGAGGCCGCGTCGAGGCAGGCGCAGAGCAGGTGGGCCGAGCACGGCGCTCCGCTTATCTCGTTGACCGAGGCGCGCCAGCCTCCGTTGGCCGCTCCGAGTGCGGCCAATCTGGAGATAGCCAGCGTCCCGCTTTAACAGCACGCGACCAGCGCGTGCGGCTGCGCACGGCTACGGGGAGAACCATGCGGCGGTGTCGGAACTCTTCGCGGACGCACCAGTGAGAAGCGGAATCGCCGTTTTTAGAAGCCCTCCGGGGGCGCCGGATAACTGCCCGAGCAGGCCATCCGAAAAGGTGGGCGCAGTCTTTGATAACCTTTCACAGCAGAGGTCGCCAGTGTTCCAACTACCTAAGTTGATTGGTCTGGTCTGTGGTGACACATCTCGTGTGCAGCCATATAGTTGCTACTTCGAGATAAACCACAGTGATTGCAAATTTGCACTCATGCTCGCGGCTTTTTGTTCCTGTCTCGCTGTCAAACGTGCGCGCTTTACACACAAGACGTTACAACTAACACACGAATAGGGCAAAGGCACGCGTTACGAAATGCACGTGGTCCTCCATTGAGCTGGTTGGTTAGGTTAGGTTAGCGCAATAACACACACACACAACACGGACGAGCGAGAAATGGTGGCGGCGCATCTTCTAAGCGGCTTTCAGCGTGCACACGCCGTTACGCTGCGAAAGCTTTGCAGAGACGAACACGGTTAGAGCGTACTTACGAGCGAATGCTATGTCATTTGTCAAGAACTAGCTATTATACGCTAAATGGGAAAAGCTACACCCTACGCCAACTGCAGTGCGAGTGAATTATCTGTCTGTTCACCTGCTTTTTTCTTCTTTTTTCCCTTATCTCCTCTCCTCCGTGCAGGGTAGCCAACCGGACGTCCACCTCCACCTTGCCTTTCCTTGTTTTATATCTCTCTATATCTCCCCGTTTGCCGCTTCACTTGCCGGAAACTGTACCTGCGGTCTGCAAAGCGTGATACCAACTCACCAAGGCGGCAACTTATTGGTAACTCCAGGATTCATTACTTGTGCTGGCAACACTGTTCAAATAAACAAAGTTGGATACGACATCAAGGTTCACGGCGGAACTTTCACTTGGTGCTCTGTGTGCTATGCTGAAGTTTCTTGTTTGTGGCGTAGAATTGAAGTATTTCGTCGAAGCCGGAAGGGTCCTTGTTATAGCGCGATTACCTTATTTTGATCGTCTCAAGGATTTCGGCGATGAAATCGCAGAAATATAAGCGCTGTGCGTGCAAACGTGCGGCCTGCCCAGCGAGCCGCATCAGTCTTTAACGACAAAGATTTGCCTTTCAAGCGATTTGGGAGTTAACAAAGTCAACAATAATTCGGAGTGCTTCATAATCAGATCGTGGTTTTGGCACCTAAAACCTCATGATCCTAAAAAATTCGAGATGCGCTCAGCTATCCGTACGTGGATGAAGGCGAAAAAATTGCGACCACTGCGCGTTGCTTAGGCATGCTGCAACAAGGCAAGGACCTGGGTTCGACCCCCAGCAAAGGTCGAGCGTTCGGCTCCCGACAAAGGCCGTGGCTACGAGTGCATTAATTAACACTACCTTAATTCATGGTACTTTAATTAACTTTGGCCTAATTACCACCAAAGTTTGTGGGTATGACTCCCATCAAAGGTCGCGGGTTCGAGTGTTTTAATTAACTGGGCCCTAATTAACTTCGCCTTAATTAACACCGAAGGTTCTGGGCTCGAGTCTCACGAAAGGTCGAGGTTTCGTAGCCTTTCCGTCCCATTGTGTGGACTGGCCAGTGCCGGATTTTCCGTCTCATGAGACATTTGATGCTTTCGCATTAAAAAGGGAAGTGTTCGCGCGTAGCGGACCTCCGAAAGGTGCAAGCACTAGTTCATGGCGTTGATCCACTGCTATAAGTACTATGCGTGACTGTTTTTGTCCTTTGTATAAGCAACTTCGCACTGCCGACTCGTGTTGCAGTATATCACACATAACATCTCACAATATATGGGCAGCAACGTCTGTCTCGCTTTCAGGTGCTAAATGCGGAAATTGTGCGCTGATAGAAGGAGGCTAAAGAATGTTAAATTATTTGGTCAGTGTGTCTTAGGATAAAAGCAAATGATAGTTCAGTTTGTGAGTCGATGTGCATCTTTCTCTCTACAGTTAGCTGATCCGTGTGAGAAACTTCTAGTCTGCGTCTGATGCTCGCAGTACGCAGTGCTCGAGGTAGGGTCCAGGCGTGGGAACACAGCAGACCACCGCCGCCCGTAAGAATCCTCAAGCCCCGGCGAAGCGTGAAAAGTAAATAACAACCAAACGGGGCGCGGACGAAGCTGCGTTTCTTCCACCACTCTAGAAACAGTTGCACACTTTGGGGTGTATATTTGCAACACCACAATAATCGTCATCTGTCTTGTCCGCATTCCGTTTCTTTAACGCTGCGAGCCCGGTGCTTCCAAGTCACGAACGGCATGCGCGTTATCAGCATCGCATAGCATTACCGACAGCTAGGGAAGTAACGAGCGCAACGTTTTCAAAAAAGGAAGTGCGGGTAAAGCTATGTTCACACTACGGTCGTAACGCGCGTAACAGCTCTTTCGGCGTATCGAACGTAACGGCTGTAAAAAATGTTACGGCAGTTAAGCCGGCACCTTTGTTCACATTTGCTGCTGCGTAAATTACGGCTTTTACATCAGGCCAATCAAATTTGGAGATGCAGAATCGACGTCACCAGCGGTCCAATATGATTCCTGTCAACATGCGAGCGCTGGCCGAGATCGAAGAAATTCACGCTCAAAACAAACTTATAGTCATGTATTCAGTCGCCCAAAGACGACGGAGGCGACGCAGAGGGGTTTGGGTGCGGCAAGTATTTCTCGATAGGGCCGTAGATGGCGATTTTCACAACCTTTTCGCCAAGCTCCGAGTTAACGCTGCGATGTTTCATAACCTCATGCGCATGTCGCCCCCGCAGTTCCGCTTCTTTGAAAACCTAGTGAGACCACTCATCGAAGTTCGGAGCATGCACTTGCGGCCATCGATTTCCTCGGCGGATAAACCAGATGAACTGAAAACAGTCTCGCAAGGCGCAGTGCAAAAATTTTCACGAACACAGCCAATCGTGCGCACGGAATGGCGGAATGGCACTTCCCGCGCCCGGAGCTGTCTGCAGACGGGAGGACGGAAGTGTCGTCACCGGTTGTTGAAAACCGAAGGCTTATCGGTCATTGGCTGTGCCGCAACGGTCGTAATATAACAGTCGTAAATGTTGCCGACCCTTTAACACTTTCACCCACGATTTTCGCGTGAATTGCGCACGTTGGTACCTTTACGTTCGCAGTGTGAACTAGACGCATACGCTTGTTGCGCTTCCGCTTACGCATGTTACGAAAAATCGGCGCCTTACGAACGTAGTCTGAACATAGCATAACACAGATGACGATTATCGTTTTGTAGCAAATATACATACCAAAGGGTGTAAATTTCTTTTAGAGTGTACACTCTAAAAAAGTTTATATCCTTTGGGGTGTATATCTTTGGTTATACACACGTTTGGGGTGTAATATAACGCATTTAACGCAAAACCTTATTATTCAGAACTTATTTCTTAATTTAGGAGGTTTTGAAGGACCGTAACCTTATGTTAACAAGAGGTCTTAAGAATAAAGAAAATTGAAATGCTTATTAGTCAGCTTCCACGTCGGCAAGGCAGGAAATTTCAATAAAAAATATTCTCATGATAATTAGAAGCCTATCCGCTTGAAAATGTTTCATCTGAGTTTACCTTTTGCAAGCAGATACCGACCTGAAGGTGGTTCGTATCGTGGGTCCTTGACATATGTTCAACTGTCGAACAAGCGGTTAAAAAATAACGAACAGCGCGAAGGACAAGGACTGCGAGAGACGACATACACAGCGCTGACTTCCAACAATTTTTTGTTGCGTTTCCACATCGTGTGTATACATACAAGGGGGGCATGCGCGGAAAATGAAAGGCAGTCACAAAGGGTGTTCTAACAGCAAGTCACTATACTAAGGACACGGTCACTTGAAAAAAACGAGCATTACGACTTCTATCTGTTTAGATACGTGACTTCACTAGGGGTCAGCGCTATAGAGGGGGCACTAGCGCACATACTACCCAGTTTTCTGATGAAATCAGCTTCCACAATTTCCCAGGTGAGCTGTGAGCTTTGTCTCGCTGAAACTTCCGTATCTTCAAAGAGGGGCACGCAGCCGCAGTCCCGGCAGTGGATGCTCAAGTGTCCTTGAACAGTGTTATGGACGTTCTTACAGTGCTCTCTTAGACGATCGTTTAAGCACCTGCCTGTGTCTGCAACATATTTACTGCCGCAAGTCAGGGGAATTTGGTAAACCACATTCGTTGTGCAAGTCACAAAACGTTTTCTGTGCCCGACACAGCAACAACTCTGACGTGATTTGGACGCGTTTACACGCTTACAGAGCCTTGCCAGCTTTTCCGGGGCTGAGAAAACGACTGATTCCACTGATTGCACTGATCACGCTTTCGAGCCTGCAGTTTCGGAAGTCTTGGAGATCTTTAAGAAAGAGCTGCAAGGCAAGACAGGGCCGAGTTCGTATCGCGGTGATCAGCAGAAATTTACATCGATAACATGTCAACTAGCGTGTAATTGACACTTCATCAAAGTCGTTGCGTCTTTGTGTTGCGTCTTGCACGAGCGAGTAGTGTAAGTGATGACACTGGAGGGAAAGCGGTGAGCGGTCCGCGAAAAGTACTTGAGGATAGCCATATTGAACTTCGATGCCGTGTTGAAGAAAGCCTGCGACTTCAGTTGCTCAGGTCGACAGAAAGGCTTGAGTTGTAGCAAACCGTTGGGCATATTTGGTAACAGCAGCGATTGACACACACCTTTCGTAAATAAACAGAGGAAAAGGGACGAGTGAGTTGAAAAATAAGTTAATGACAGCACTCGTATGGTATATGAAGAAACTGAAGAAGACAATCAGGTTAGGTGGACGGCCTTTTCAAGCTTTGGCATATTTTTAAAAATGAATTTGGGGAAGTATTGCGCACAAAATAGCATATGCTAACCTAAATGAATCAGCGTGGTCATACTTGCGCACCATATGCCATGGTGTCCTGCCAACAGGACATTATGACGCTGCGGCGATGACAGTTTACATTGGGTGCTTGAGAATAAAAAAGAGCTCATCAGAGGCGTCCGACGGACGTCTCTGCGGTACAGGAACACACGCTGAAAAATAAAGTAAGCTTGCGAATAGGGGGCATCAGAAGATCGAGTAATACGGCGCATGTTGATATTGTTCAGGATGACGTCAGCATTTCATTCAACTTAAAAACACACCGGCGCAAAAAGTAGCGTACGTAGACGCCGCTTGCGGGCAGGGACGGGGCTGCGGTATCGACGATGGTGGATGCGACGGGTGCGTTAAGATAGCGTGCTCCACGTGCAAGAGGGACACCTGTACAGCCGGGGAGGTTGCAGTAGTGCTCGCTTCTGTGCGGGTGCAAAAGCGGGATTCATATTATGCGATAGCAAATTAGCTGTCCGAAATTTTAGCAAGGGGAGAATCTCGGAAGAGGCCTTCCAAATTCTACTCAAAAATACTCCCAGGCGGGACATAACGTTTAGTTGGGTTCCGGCCCATGAAAATGTCCCAGGTGACGAAGCCGCTCACGAGCTCGCCCGAGCACTTTACCACCGGGCAACTCTAGAGCAGCCGGTTCCAGGAATCAGAAATAACATCATCACGTACAAGGAAATTATAGATCATTACAAAGCCGAAAGAAGAATATTTCCGCATCCGCATCGGTATCTCTCTCTCTCTCTCTCTGGAGGACGCTCGCACTTGGCGACGCCCCCAGGGAAACAATTATACATCACCATATTGGATCTACTTAACTCAGACGAGGGACTATAACGACGCCCTCTGCAAAATTTGTAAGGAGAAAGGTACGCTAGACCATGTAATATGGGAGGGAGTGTGCTGGCTCCCCAGGGTCCAAGGAAAAGATTGACAGTAGAGAAGTCGGAGGCCTTGCTCCAGAGCGAGGCTGAAGACAACCAGCGTCGAGCCATCCGCCTGGCCGTTGAGGCCATGAAGACTCACCGTCCTCAAGGCGCGGGGATTGCTTCGTCCTACCCTCCCCCCCCCCCTCCCCACCTGCGTTTAGGGTAAGAGGCGGGCACCCCAGCTCGGTCAATCAATCAATCAATCAATCAATCAATCAATCAATCAATCAATCAATCAATCAATCAATCAATCAATCAATCAATCAGCGTTTATTTCTGAGAAACTGAGTTCAAGTTACGTTTATTTGCATCGCAATGGCAGGCGTAATTAGGCAAAAAGTGAAAGCATTTTATTAGAGGGTGCCTGAACTCTCTGAGTAAATTACGTACGGCAATGATAGCAAGAATACAACACTATAAGATAATATATTTCAAAAACAATTTCACTTATTAATGCAGTGTAGTAAAAAGGAGGTACCACGACAGTATAGCTGTGGAGGGCGCAAATAGTGAACAAGCTAAAAAAAACTGTTTTGTAGGTCTGTAGTAAACTGGATAGACCATTCGCGTCTTGGCAACAGGATAAGGTTGCTCCTGAAGGCGGAAAGCCTAGTTGGCAAGTCGGCAAGTTGGCTCTCGCAGCCTAGAAATCGCGCAAAGGACGGTTGACGCCACAACGACGCGCCACTGTACGCCAACAAATGAGGACAACTTTTTGAAAGTGAAGCTCTCTTTGCTTCTTCATTCGACTTTTCCACTGGCGCTGTTGCCGTCTTGCACGCGGTGTCGGAGGGAGGTTCAGAGCGTGCATATACATGGAAGAAGGAGCGTGGGAAAAGAGGAAAGGCGGCGCAAGAAATTCGTATGGACCTTTGCATCGTATCACATGTGCACAGTGCCCTCTGGAGCTTCCTGGGCGTCGCCACATTAGCCTCTTGACAGCTGCATTTATCCGTGACCACCCCCAAAAGCATTGCAGAAACTGCAGCGCTTACCCTTATCCTAACATGCAAGTCCTGAGGAGAGGTAGATAGAATAGTAGAGAGGGGGCAGGGAGAAGGAGGCAGAGAATGGGTACAACCGAGGTAGTCGTGAAACGAGTGAATAATAGACTTACCATTCTTCGCTCGCAGTTCCCGTACAGGGGGCGAATGACGGGACTGAGAAAAGGCGACGTGAGAGGGAGGGAAAGAGAGAAGAAGAAGGCAGGGAGGTTAACCAGAATCACGTCCGGTTGGCTACCCTAGGCGACGTGAGAAGATAACGAAACGCTACCCCTATAGACACGACAGTGGTTGCGGGCAAACAGAAGGCACGGTACTGTACATTTCTGGTATTTGTGAAAAATAAGGGCCATCCAAATTTTTCAAGTGTACAACTAACGCCGAGCGTGCAGGCGCAAAGCCGCATTAAACCACCGCAGGGCATAGGCGACACTATACTGAAGTGGTCACACGTCAAATCAACACTTCTGTGCCCGCCGTGGCAGCTTGACGGCTATGGCACTGCTCGAGGTCCCGGGTTCGACCCCCGCCGCGGGAGCCGGATTTCGACGGGAGCGAAACACAAAAACGGTCGTGCACTTGACTTAGGAGCACGTTAAAGAACACCAGGGTATCATAGCTAATCCGGAGTACGCCACTACGGCGTGCCTTATACTCCGATTGTGGTTTTGCACGTAGAGAGCCCCATAACTCTGCCAACACATCTGCCGCGGTGCGATGTGCCATGTGAAGCAATGACAATGCTCAACTCTCTCATAGGTTACAAACAATGGCTCAGAACAACGCCTCAAGCAAACACGGCTCGCTGTTTGTTGTGCACTACGTTGACAAATAGCTGTAGTGCCAGCAAGGTGACAATTGCCATCAACTCATTACTCTCGTATTGTACGAAACGCTGAAGGAATTATACATTCGCAGTCACCATTACCGCTAACTATTGTCTATCAAAGCAAACAACACAGAACGCTTCGCTTACATCGATTCGCACAGTGCGTGGGGTCCGCATAATTTTTTAGACTGTGAATTTGTATCTTGAAGAATGGCGCTCATTAATGCAATATTTTCATTCGCAGTGAGCTGCTGTCGTGTCCACGGTAGAATTGATTTAAACGGCTTCAATTTCTTGACCATTACATCATTGCCAACTTCTGTGGGATCGTACGCGTCAAATTGGGATACAAATTACAAGGAAATCATTAGGTTGGTGAACGGCAATAATGAAGAAGCTTGCACAGGACGTCAGGAAAATAAAATGACTTCTTGAGCAGCGTGGTCAGGGGGCCGTGCTATGGTTTCAAGGTCTATTAAAGATCCTCCAAAATATGAACAGAGGCCGACAAAGACGCGGGCATTTTGGGAAAAGTGAAACCGCTGGGAATGTCAGGACAACGCTAGCTTAAATATATGTAAAGCGCCGGATGAAATTGTGCATTTTTGTTAAATGGCGGGAAACTTGTGTAACGTGTAGGCTATATATATATATATATGTAGTGACTGTAAGGACGTGTTGGTAAGCACGGCAGAATGGTGTCATCCGTAGCCATCTATACTCACTAACCACAGGAATAGGACAAGCTAGTTCGTGTACTAAATGCTGAAGAATGCGTAGGACTGAGTCAAAGGGCTGAGTTGTGCAATGCTGACTTCACGGTCTGAACATCGTCTGATCGCAACGACGATGATATACATTATTAACCATGGTTCTTCTAAAGCTGAGAGGGAAGTGCCAGGGTACGACGAGTTCTTCGCGCGATGCCTTAAGACTAATGATGACGACTTTTAAACATAGAGAGTCGCTGAGGCTTGCAGTATAGTACAAGCCACTGTACGAAGTTCCAGCATAAAAAGTGAGCTGTCGCTTTTAGGCCTATGTACACCCAACCTCGTCCTCACACGTGACTAAGAATATCATGCTATCCTCTCGGCATTGATGAATCAGTTACTTCTGCATGGTATAGCTCAGCGATAAAAAGGCTCTTTACTTACGACAACGGCGGGTCCCAATTCTTCGCGCGCATTCATGACCCCAGTTGAAGTGTGGTTACGTCGCTCGGTTGCTTCTTGGCTTAGATAAGCGGAGAAAACACCACGCCGTTCGTCGTCGTTCACCATTTCTCTATGATGTTGCGATGTTTCACTGCTCAAAATCTAAAACGTCAGCATGCCTTGCCGCGGGCAAGCCAACGCTAAGTAGCGTATGATGTTCACAGCAGAGGCATCATTTTATACGCGCAGGCGGTGCTCAAGTGAGCCTGCTGGCAGCTGCATTACGATGTGTCTCTCGAATCGAGGGCGGCGTTGTCGCATGAGCAGCGCAGACGAGGAAGTGCAGAGGCGCGCGCGCTGAACGGATAGCGGCGAAGCAGTTGTTGGTGCCGCACGCCTGCGTGGTGTCGAAGCCTTCGAGATTGCTGGGGCGGCTTAGCGCGGTCTCGGAGGACATGCTGAGGCAAGCGAGCGCTGTTTCTGCTCCAGCGCACATCTGCAGGCCAGACATTATTGACGAGGCGGGACTCCACGTGCGCGTAACGTTCACTGCACGTCTTTGTCTCCTCCGAGAACAAAACAAAACGCGCACTGCGGTGACTGCGTGCTGCTCGACGGCGCAGCAGAGTCGTAGAAGAAAGGAAGGACACAGGTGCCATTGATAGAACGTACTTGCTGCGTGTTGTAAAAGCATTTACGCAACCAGAGGCGAAATTTCGATCCTTGCTCTCCTAATTTGTTAATACTCGTGGGACGGCTAAAGAAAATAACTTCGGAACCTGAGTTGTACGCTTCGGTGGTCATGTCATCTGTTTCATTACAGAAATATGTGTGTATAGTGTAGCACGAAAACGCGCGCGCACACGCGCGGACCTTCACACTCGTACAGACAAAACTATATTGAGGAAGTATTATTCGATACTTGCGCCAGCACAGATGCGACAACAGTCCTAATCCTCAAACTTGTACAACTTTGTGTCAAATCGGTAAATGTGGCCTAAATTGAAGAATCACTATGTTAATGAGTGTAACTTCGTTAAATCGCACAGCGATTTGTCGTGGAATAATGCTGAAAGCAATGCAGCTGATATGACAGTGATCGCGCCATTTGCCACATATAATATTTTTTCACGTCTGCTTCCACTAAACGATCACTTGTTATATGCTGTATCTGTATACTGTACGCGGTTGTTCCTTGCTCGAAACTTTTCAACATTGCTCGAAGGTCTCGGTTAAAAGCGCCGCAGATAGGGTTGCCCTGGGCGACCGCCCCTGCCAAAGTCAAATTCGTGTCGCAGCCTCCGCTGATGGAAAGGACCATTGTCTCGGAGCAGAAGAGTCAACGGCACTTCCCACACCGCCGTGCCGATGCATGCACTGTGTGGGTGTGCGGCTTCTACGCCTCCGCAATGCTTTCAGTTCTTTCTTTGTATACTGAACTGCGCATTCGTGTCGCGCACAAGATGGCGCTGAGCTCGGCGAGTTTCTTAGAGAGGCGCGGACGTCGGCTCGCGTATACCCTCCACGCGTATACCCTCATAACGTGTACGTTATGACCGCGAGCTCTCGCGTGAAGATAAATTTCAGACACTCAGACACTTTCGTGATTACGCCTAACGCTTGAAGACGCTGGTGCTGATGATGAAAACGTATGTTAAGGAAGTTGCGATGACTCCTTCAGGCAAAGTCATATGGGTCAAACAGAGAGTGGTAGCGCAATCGAGATAGGTTAGAGGGAGTTCACAAAGTTGGGAGCAAGGACGTAATACGAAACTGTAAGCACGACTGGGGTAATGTCGCGATTCTATTTCAAAGCTACTCGTTTTCGCGCTTATTGTCCGAGCACCACTCCGAGTACCTTATCACCGGAATCGACCGGCGAGCGATACGAAAGGAAGAGAATCGAGCGAAAGGAAGCCAGAGAATGCTAACCAGCTTGTGATGGCCGCTGATAGCCTGCCGGGACCACGCTCAAGCGCAGGTTGAAAGGAGTGTCGTGCTGACGCTCCTTCCCGCACTTAAGCGCGTGCGTCCGCGCACAAGCTTCGCCCAGATATTGGAATGGTGACGATGCCAGAAATGAAAAAGCTAACAAACGATAGGTTCATCCGAACCACCTGGCAACAGAATCTACAGGCGATAAACCCCCCGCTTCAACCTCGCACTGGATTTCACAGCTTTCCCTGAAAAAAACCTTCCACTCAGCTCCGAATGGCACGCGCTCCTTTCCGGCAGCCTTCAGATCGCTTTAGGTCCGTGCCTCGTACTTTTCGCCACTCTTCGTACTTGCGCCTCTTCGGCACTTTCCCCAAGGCATTGAGTAGTGCGTCTTCAAGGGTTGCGAAAAATAGCGCCTCTTCCTCTTCCCAGTCTGTCTCTTTCTCTCTCGGCACTCATACGTCTCAAAAGTCTTTCGGCTCAGTTGCCTCCCGAGCACCGATTTTACTACTTTCGACTCACTGTGACCACACTTTCAACATCATATGTCACTGAAGTCCACCACTAACGAAGGTAGAAAAGGAAAGTATACGAACTGTTCCACGCGCCGCTTCTTGAGGAGCACCGTCACTATCACGAATCTCTACTCCATACATTGAGCAACTCTCCCCTCTCTCTCTCAGCTGCTCGCTTTCAGCCTATTTTGACGCCGTTCTCGGACCGCTGATGCATGCTGTTCCCGCGCGCTCAGTTTTCCGTTTTTCTCCGATACTGCCAGTGTTCAGAAGCCCCGTTTTGTTTCCGACAGATGTGCGTTTATCTCAAAAGAACAAGCTTAATTGTGCTGACTACTGCACGTTCTTCTATACGGTGCGAAACAACCAAGACAGAGCACAAAAGTAAGACAAGAAAAAAAAAAAGAAAAGTCGCGATGATTGCGTGGTTTTTGTATACGGTGGACGTGCGAAGACAATGAACTGTTCTGGCCACACCCCCCTTTTTAATTAAACAAATGGCTGTTCTTCAAAAAAAAATGTAACGTGCAACTGCTCTGCTCTCTACACGTTAATATTGTTTTCCCGACTATAACGCGTCCGAATGAAATTACGTACAGCTCAGTGCAAGGACCTATTGATCGACTCTGTTTCTGCAGTTACACTTTGCGAATAGATAAACATGAGTTGCAAATATATCCATCTACGGACAGAATTGTGTCCTAGTTTCAGTGAGGAAAGTGTAGAGCAATGTTTTCTATTTTTATTTATTTATTTATTTATTTATTTATTTATTTATTTATTTATTTATTTGTGAGTGTTGACGATGCATAGCCGGTATAGTTTCGTCGTGACACACAGTGATCCGTGTATTTGCGGTCCTTGTATCAGTGACTAATTTGACGTAGCGGCATCAAATGACAAACACATTAAAAATCAGCTCGCTGGACTCTTGACTGTCGTGGGTGCCATGACGATTTTAGAGCGCAGTTCTTAGGCGCCCGTTCCCACGTTGAGCGTCAGCGTCGGCGTTACCGAGCGAACGAGCACAGCGAAGGATCGAAGAGCGAACGCAGAGCGCAGCGGGGAATGAAAGACGGCGATATGGAGGAGAGCGCGAGGAGGAAAGCGGAGGAGGAGAGTACGGAGAGTGCCGCACAAGAATACCAGATGGCGCCATAGTAGCATGCGCCGTGGTGCGTCAATGGCGTCATAACTAAGGCAGCCGCGAAGAGTCAAGACCTCTTTGCTTGCTTCTAATCGCGGAGGTTCCGGCCCCCGCCCCCAAGGCCTGTGTGCCGGGGACGGGGAGTAGGGGCCTTCTTATCCGGCGGTACAATAAAGTTGCTATCATCATCATCATGCGGCGAGCGCTAGGCGAGCGCGCGCACCTATACCATATATAAAAACATAGCGTTGGCTTGTGCTTCGGACCCACATCACCTGCGCTAGTTCGCGCGCGCTATCGCCGCTAGAGAATACGCACGAGAATGCGCTCCACTCGAGACACTCGTTCCCGCGTTTGCGCCTTCTTTCTGAACAGTGAGCGGCGCGCAACCTGTGGAATTCGAAACACTTGAGGAGCTGCATTCAAATTTCGCCGTAGGGAGCATCGTAATCGTCGATGATATCTTTTTTTTTTTCAGATAACTCTGTCACTTGTGCACATACTGCTATTTGTTTGTATATTTCAAAGTTCTGTCACGACTGGCCACCATCACGTCGACGTAATATCCTGCAGTGTGTCTTCCCCATACAGCTTCTGTAAAAGGTCCGTGCGTACAGAAACATCCGTTCCTATTACAGATGAGTAAAGGCAAGGCGCAAAAGACCAGGAGTGAAGAAGGACACAAACGACAGGCGCCGGTCCTGTCGTTTGTGTCCTTCTTCAGCCCTAGACTTTTGTGCCTTGCCTTTACTCATTCAAGCATGAACCAACTAGCCCAAGCAAGAGTTTTACTACTAAAAATCCCCACATGCCCAAAATTTATCCGGGACTTCCCGTTATGGCGTCTTTCTCTGCATAGCCTGAAATTCAAATGCCTGAATGTCTCATAGATAGATGGATGGATGGATGGATGGATGGATGGATGGATGGATGGATGGATGGATGGATGGATGGATGGATGGATGGATGGATGGATGGATGGATGGATGGATGGATGGATGGATGGATGGATGGATGGATGGATGGATGGATGGATGGATGGATGGATGCTATTTAAATCGCGGTGGTAACAGGTGTCATCTTGCTATACAGAAGCGACATACATTTAGTGGATTATTGCCTTATGGCTAAGACAAAATACGAAGAAGCGAGTAGTTGACCTCACCTCAGTACGTCGTCAGAGACACCAAGAGGAAAGCACACGGCACAGACTGCAAGGCACGTGCTGCTCGCAGCGCCTCGCACAACGCGTCCGTGTGCTTTTGATCTACGCCCTCACAGTTGAAATTGCCGACGCTTCACGATAGCGCGTTCGCGTACACGCCATCACTTTTACGACAAACCAGATAGAAAGGGTTCGTGCTCTGTCGTTGTTCCGGTCTCTCGAAAGAAGCTGCTTTTGTTTCGTTTCTGTACGAGACACAGTTGCCTAGGACAAAGGTAAAGGGAGTTGAAGCAAGAGAAAAGTGTCATTCATCACAAGAGAAGCGCGTCAACTTTACCGCGTACTATACAGGAAACAAGGGTGGTACAATCCGTTTTAATGTCGAAGTTTAAAGCACGATTTGTTTCTCTCGTCTGTCTCTTCGCCTGGCTGTCATTTCGCCAGCGATAGTATGTCATAAAATGAAGAAAGCATCTGGCGCAGAGCACACGAACGTACAAGATACGCCCAAGCGGGGCGCCTCTTATTAAGGTCTAGCCCCGCAGATGTCTCTCATAGCTCGTACGTATCAAAAATAAGGGCGTCCTACCTGCGGTTCGGTAGGACGCATTCTCGGATCAAGTTGCCTGTCGTCCAAGACAGCGGCCTCGCCGAACAGGAGGAATAAGGTGAGGCTAACGCCGTGCAAGCGCTCGCCAGCGTATACAGGGCGGCCGCGTGCTCAGCCCGATCAACGATCCTCGCGCGAAGCCAGCGACCGCTGCGCCGTCACCTCACAGGCTGGACGATCGGGCGACGCCTTCGTCGAAGGAGATCGCTGCCCGAGTCAGAAAGGAAGGAGCAGAAAAAAAAAAGAAACAATAGCGAAGCCGGAAAAATCGCCGCGTCGTGGCACCTCGGGCGAGGAGGCAGGCCGCTTGGGCCTGCCAGCGGTCGCGTCGTCGGCAGATAAGCGCCCGCCTCGGCTGTCAACAACGATGTCCACTTTAGCACACCGTGACAGCCTTCACGTCATCCGTCTGAGCGACAACTTGGCATAAACTGGCCTAGAAATGACCGTCGCTCGTTTGCTGCTTCAAGAGCCGCCGCTGTTTAATCACGACGACACTGAGACCTGGCATCCGCGTATAGACGGATAGCTCGAGCTTTGCATTGGGGCGTATCGTGGATAGACAATACACATTTCCGGAAAGATACGGTCCGTTACCATCATTAAAAGTTGCCGCTTTATCCAATGATTGAATGCAAGCGTGCGTCCTCTCTTCACAGGGCCAACCTGAATGGCCGTGTGGACTTAAGAAAGAGAAGTTGGTTAAGTAGTAGTAGTTACGAGTCGGGGGGGGGGGGGGGTAGGCGGCAGCCGGGGCAGTGGCCCGCCGCGACTACATACATACATACATACATACATACATACATACATACATACATACATACATACATACATACATACATACATACATACATACATACATACATACATACATACATACATACATACATACATACATACATACATACATACTCTGCTAAGCTCTCTCATCCCCTCTCTCTACCTTAACCATGGTTGAGGTAAAGAGCGGATGGAATGGGCGAAGACGCTTCACAGGCTTTCTTCCATACTCCTAATACGAAGGCATTAAAATCCCTGGTTGCTCGGCTTTTTCCTCCATGCCATCCCTCTCCGCCCTACTCCACTCTATTCCACGTCACGTTCCGCCTCGCGTTGTTTTGTTCACCTCTCTCGCGTTGCCCTTCAGATTACGTTCCATTCGATTAACAAGTTGCTATAAGTTTTCCTTCCTTTCCGAAGCTCTCATCAAAAGAGGTGCTCTGGCAAAGCAACTGCCAGTAATTACCGCAAGGAGGAGGAGGAGAAACATTTATTTAAAAAAAAAAGGACAAGCAGGTGTCTTTCTACTTGTGCGGGAGGCGCCCAGAGTCCAGGGCTCCTGCGGCTCTTACTGTCTCCCGGGCCCGCCGCACCAGTTGCTGCTGGTTACGAGGGTCCGAACTAGTCAGCACGGCCTCCCACTGTTCGGGTGTGGGGTTGGGTATTTGCGGGGCAGCGTTCACGTTGGGGCACGCCCATGTGGTGTGATATAGGGAGGCGTAATCATTACAAAGGCGACATCTGTATGAATGTAGTGTAGGGTGTATTGCGTGTAGCCTGCTCAAATGGGGGTATGTATTGGTTTGTAGTTGTCGCCATGTTACGGTGTCTTCACGTGAGAGGGTCTTGTGTAGAGGTGGGTATTGTCGCCTGTTCAATCTGTGGTGTTGTAGTATGGCGTTGTATTGTAAAGGTACGGGCTCCATGGATGCGGCCGTATCCCTCTCTTGTGGCGCCCGGGAGGCATGAGCTCGGGCTACAGCGTGCGCACGCTGATTTCCACGGAGGGACTCGTGTCCTGGAGTCCACGCTATTTCAACGTCCGGGAATTGGGAGGCTTGTTTGAGGAGTCGGTGGGCGATTGAAGATATTGTGCCTCTCGCGTAGCTACGGCAAGCTACCTGGGAGTCAGTAATAATTGTGACGTACTCGTTGGTCAGACTAAAGGTGATGGCCAAGGCGATGGCTGTCTCCTTTCGCTATGAGGGCGCTGGCAGTGCGGACCGTCATCGAGACCACCTCTTGTAGGTTATAGTCGGCAACGCTGGCCGTCATGGCTGCTTTTTCGGGGTACTGCGCGGCATCTGTGTATAGTGTGGTGGGGAGACTGCCATATTTTGTCTGTAGAGTTTTTGCGCGAGCTTGGCGCCGATCGGCATGATGTTCCGGGTGCATGCTTCTGGCGACAGGGGCTACCTTGATGTGCTCCCGGAAGTTGGGGGCCAGATGGATTGCTTGTTCGTGGCCTTTGACGTGTGTGGGGTAGCCTAGGCGCGCTAGGACTGTTCTTCCTGTTGGTGTGAGGGCTAGTCGTTCTCGTTGGCTTGTGAGGTGGGCGTCTATAATTTCTGTTATAGTATTATGGACTTCTAGGGCTTCAAGCTTGAGTGTCGCTGTTCCCGGTGTTAGGCCGAGCGCTTGCTTATAGGCTTTCCGAAGAAGTACGTCTAATTGATCTATCTCCTTGGGAGTGAGGGGCAACTACGGGGCAGCGTAGGCAATGTGGCTGATTATCAAAGCCTGGACGAGCTGTATTATGTCGTCTTCATCATTCGCATGATTTGGAAGGTGGTCTCCTTGAGACGTTGGATGGTGTATGCGCATCCGCCGTCCTGTTCTATGTGGATTCCGAGAATGCGGACGCGGTTTACTGTGAATATTTCTTTGTCGTCGAGGGTGAGTGTGATGTGGGGTATTTCATTGAGTTTTCTTCGTGATTTCTGTCGAACGACTAATAGTTCTGACTTCTCGGGGGAGCACCGGAGACCACTTGTTTTTGCATATTGCTGGACGACGTCGGTCGCTTGTTGAAGGGCGTCTTGTTTCTCTCCTTCGGAACTAGTGGTGGTCCAGATAGTGATGTCATCGGCGTATATTGCATGCCTGATTCCAGGTATTGCGTTGAGTTTGTCATGTAATTTCATCATAGCAATATTGAAAATGGTGGATGATAGAACAGCACCTTGTGAGGTTCATTTGTTGCAGGTAGGTAACGTCGGGGGTCTGAGTGAGCCAATGCTGTAACGATTGGGAGGTCAATCCTATCGCTAGTAATCAGTTGTCAAGATTGGAGTAGGGCATGTATTAGAAGGTAGCTGGCTTATGCCGTCGTCCAACTTATCCACGCTGAGGACGGTGTTGAAGGGAAGGACTGCTTCTCATCGAGAACGAGGAATATGGGTTTATTTACAGTATCTACATCAGGACTTTGCAGTTCATCAGTCTAGCACGACTGCGAGAGAAAGTACACTGAGCAGCCGCACAACAGCGGTTTATAAACACTCGGTCCTCCCTCGATCCCAAGGTGAGGGAAACGTTCGACCAGTCATCGTAAACGAGTCGCCTCGCTGCGGGCGGGACACACACACACTCACACACACACATCCGCACAGGTTCATGGACCCCACCGACGTCAGACGGTCCTCGCAGAGCTCGGGGCTTACGTCAGGAAAGGCGCCTTTTATTCCCCGAGATGACCCCCGCAGCGCGGCCGTCGCTTGTCCATTGTCTTGCCTCTTGAACGGCGCGAGGGAAGGGGGCTCCAACTACGTCCCCTCGGGCACTCCCCCGCTCGCGGCAGACCAGATCGGCGGTGGCGTGTTCAGTCATAAAGCCTGGTTCGTCGAACTGATCTCGGCGCCCGCGATGGAGGGGCGAGGACGCGGCATTGTTTCCGCACACAGTAGATTTAGTGACGCCGTTTGACTAGAGCGTAACGGTGACTTTCCAAGAAAAGTTGACGCTGCTGTCGCGACTGGCTGGCAAACTTTGCACCTCAGCGGACCGTCCTTAACAATGCCTATTGTGGCCGTGCGGTTGCTTAGAAAAGCGCGTATATAATTGTAAGTATTACGACCACAGTTCGTGAGGTTTAGGTTTGTAAGAATGGTATGGTGAGCCACATTGTCGCGCCTTTGAGGTCGAGTGCTAAAATCGCTCCGGTGTTGTGCGGTGAGATGTGTTCATGGATTTGTTCTTTCAGCTGAAAAAGGACGTCGTGAGTAGACAGGTGGGGCCGGAATCCGAACATTGTTTCGGGAAAGAGGTCGCTGGATTCTAGGTAAGGTTGAAGCCTGTTCAGAATGACATGTTCCAGAAGCTTGCCTAGGCATGAAGTCAGTGAGATTGGTCTCATATTTTCTAAGCTGGCGAGTTTGCCTGGCTTCGGAATGAGTATGATGTCCGCGTGTTTCCAGTCTGCTGGTGGCGTACCCGCTTCCCAGTGATGATTAAAGATGTCAGTAAAAGATTGAATGGTGCCATCATCCAGATTACGCAGGAGCTTGTTATTTATTTTGTCCGTGCCTGGGGTGGTGTTTCGTGTGAGTGCATGGAGTGCTTGTTGCACCTCAGTGATAGTGATCGGATTGTCGGGGTCGTAATTGTCGCTCCCGCTGTAGGTAAGAGGTTGTCCTCGTGCGGGTTCGAAATCGCCTATGTACCGCACCCGCAACTCCTCCAAAATTTCGTCATCAGAACCCGGATGGTTGTAGAGGATACGTTGGATTTTTTGCTGGCTAATTGCCTTGCTTTGTGTGGGGTCAAGGAGATGGCCTAGCAGCGACCATGTTTTGGCCGTGCTAAGATTACCCTGCAACTTTTTGCATAGTTGTCGCCAGTTGTGACGGGTGAGCTCCCCAGCATAATATTCCGCGGTGTCCGTGAGTTTCGCTATACATAGTTTTAATTTTTATGTTTTTGGCGCTTCCATCTCCTAACAAGGACTCGACGTGCTTCCCAGAGGTGAAGAAGGCGCGGGTCTACGGCTGGTATGTCTGTGGTGAGTGTGATCTGTTTTGAATGTCTGGCTACGTCTTGTTGGAGCTCTCGTACCCACTGCTGGAGATCCGTAATACCCGTTGAGGAGTCATCAGCTCGCTCATTGCGAAAAGCTGTCCAATCTGTGAGTGTTGTCTTTTTTATCGGGTGGCGTGCATGCGTAACGTTCAATGTGGTGGCAAGTATGCAGTGTTCACTGCCCAGAGTTTCCTCCGTGTTGTGCGAGGCAGCTTGTTGTATCCCTTTAGTGAGGGTGAGGTCGGGACATGTATCTCGGGATCCGCTGTTTCCTAGACGTGTGGGGTATGCGAGGTCTGTGAAGATGGTGAGACGGTGCTGCTGTATCGTGTACTGGAGTGCAGTGCCTTTTGATGTGGCTGTCGTGCAGCCCCATGCCTGGTGAGCCGCGTTGAAGTCGCCTACAATCAGCAGACTATTAGTTTTGACTATGCCAATCGCTTTAGTGATCAAGTAGTCGAACTTGGCCCACTTCTGCTTGGGTGGGCTGTATATATTCAGTATGAAAAGGCTCTTTCGTCCTCGTTGGAGCGGCAGGATCTCAATTATGTTATGATCGACGTCACTGCCGTCTATTGCGTGTTGTGTGGTTGTGAACGTTTTAGCTGTAAGCGTGGCCACGCGGCTTTCAGGCGTGGTGGTATGTGTGTTGTAGCCAGTTTGAGTTGGGCGTGTGCCTGTTTCTTGTAGTGCGATTACGCTTGGTGTCGTTTTGGCGTTACTTATGTACTGTCTCAGTGATTCTTGCTTGCGTTTGTAGCTGCGACAATTCCATTGCCAGATTATGAGTGGGTTTTCGTTCCTGTGGTTAGTGTTGCTATTCGTCCTGGCTGACGGGTGGATCGGCAGGGTGTCCCTGCTCTACTTCCTGTTGTACTAGGGTTCTAACTTTCTTGCGTCGCTGATCTTTTGCGAGCCGTGTTTGTTCAATAACACTTGCCAGTTGCTGGATGCTTTGTTGCATTGCTAGAAGCTGCCCTTGCAGTACATCAACTTTCTACTCGATTTTTGCGATTTCTGTCGGTTTTGCTGATTCCGCGAGAATCATGGGTTCAGAACATTCCGAAGATGATGGCATTGGGGGTGCGGTTTTTGGTGTGGAATGCTGAGTGGCAGTACGAGTGGCGTATAGTTCTGCAATCTGCGTGCGAAGTTTGTTGTTTTCTTCATGAAGGCGTTTGTTTTCTTCTCTGATTGCCTTTAGTTCAGCTAGAATTTGCAGTTGAACATCAGTATTGTGTATGGGTGAAGAATTGTTTGAGGTGGGTGCTGTGTGTAGACGTGATGAGAGGGTGTTGTCTTGGTTGACTGTGTGAGGGGGGAAAAGCCGTGCTGACCAGCTCACCGCTTGTGATCCCGGTACAGCAGGTCCGCTGAGGTTCCGGGTCGCTCCTTGTTGGTTCCACGAGCAGGAGCGAGACTTTGAGCGGGAACGCTTCCGTTGCTGGTCTGTACGTGACCGAGACTTCAACCGTGAGTAATTCCGGCGGCTGGTCCTTTGGGATGCTGAGGATGCCTTCTTCAGTCGATTAGGGCACTCCTTGGAAGCCGTAGGATGAGGCCCGTGGCATAAGGCGCACCGGGGGTGACCGGGGTGGTCCTGAGTGGGGTTCCATGTACCACACTGGGGGCATACGTTTGCTTCTGGAGTTGGGCATACATCGGTCCGGTGACCGACTTGGTGGCAGATGCGGTAGAAATGCGTGGTTGGTCGGTATGGTTTGCATCGTACTTCACCGCTGTAGTATCCTACGTAGAAGGGTACAGACTTGCCAGTGAATATGATCACTGCCGCAGCGGTTTGTCCGAGCATACGGGCATGTAAGATTTCTCAGCAAGATGCATAGAGCCCGTTAAGGAGGACTTCTGTGGGAGTTCCTGCGGGAATGCCGTGAATGACCCCGTTGACGGAGCTGTCGGGTGCCGCCACGTACGCCGTGACTGCGAATTCTCGACCGCCCAGGTGAATTGTAGTGATGTGACGGATGCTCATAGCTAGCTCTTCGTTTGGTACGCTAGCAATAGCGATGTTTTGTACTGGGTCAATTCTTGCAGTAAAGGTCCGTACGTGCTCAGTAGTGGGGTGCTGACATGCCAGTTTGATGACTTCAGCAACCTGTAGCGTGGTCCAGGTGGCAAGGTTGAGTCCCTCTCGGGGACGGATGATTACCGTTAGGTCGTTTGAAAGCAGCGGTGGGAGTCGGGGAACCGCTGGGTGTCGGGGTAAGAGGGGTGGATTGGTGGGAGTCAATGTTTTCTTCCGACCGTACTTAACAGTGAGCCAGTCTCCGCCGGCAGGTTCATAAGGAAGTGGGATTTGTGCGTGCTCGAGATTCATCTCGATGTCATCATTGGTGGCCATTGGTGCGCCGAACTGGGTGAAGGTCTTCGGCTAGACCGTACCCGTCGTTAAGCTTAGCTGGGCGGGCGCCTCTTGCGAAGTTCAGAGTCCGGAAATTCGTGGAGCAAGCGACTCACAGTGTAGCTTTGGGTGTCCACGAGTTCCGCTCAACGTAAGGATTCGATTGAGGTTGGTTGTGGCGGCGCTGACGTCAATTATCCAGGGTTTAACGATATAAAGGCGGAACCCATGTGCGGTGCAACCGTGCGCAGCCTCTTCTTCTTCTTCCTCCCAATTACCGCAAAGTAAGATCCGCCTGCAGCCAACCATCTTCTCCTTCGCGCTTCTCTGCAGTGTAGTATAAAGGGAGGCACAAAAGCAAACTTTCCAGGAGCCGACATCGCCAGGACACTTAGGCACCCCGCCCACAGCAGCAGTATCGTTTTACTTCTTTCATTTGATGTAGGCCGAAGAGAGCGAACCCTCTTTCCTGTATCACTCGACTGACTCTCGAGAAAGTTACTAATCGTTCTCTTTGTCATCTGATAACGGGCACTTGTCCGAGGTTGATTTGTGCTCCTCGCATTCGTTTTGCGGTTTTTTCCTTCCATTCCTTTAGCTTTCCTCATAGCGCTTAAGAAGAAGGAAGACGATGGGGCTAGCTACAGGCGGATCTAGGCTTGCAAAGGCAGTTCATTATTTCTTCATTATGAAAATGAGCAGGTATCGCAAATGGCATCGTATTTGGGGTTACTTAAAGTGAAGTTAAACTGCCAGCGGCAGATCGAAGCATATGCTCATAAAGGTGAACTTGCAAAGGGGTTGTTGCGCCATTTGAACAATAAATTTGAAGGTATTCGTAGACCTACTTTATTGATGATTTACAAACTTTATTTTGCAGCTTTCTTGAGTTCGGCTGTGCTCTTATTTCAAGGTTGTGCAGCTTACAAACTACGACCTCTAATACTATACTGCAGAGGCAAGCTCAGCGTCTCCGTCTCAGTCTGCCGAACTTTGTGACCAATAATGTGCTTGAATGAATGATACGCTTTCCACAACTGAAAATATCAAATTAATTGCATATGCATACAACACCACCCTTTTTTTTTTTCAGGGGCACGAGTCAGAATACTTTCGTTAATTCTGCAAACATCGTGCTCCAGGATATATTAAACTGGCTCTATAGAAACTGCCTAATTATTACTGATAAGAAAACACAAGCGATCATCTTTCGCGCAAAGCATAAGGCCCTAAATCTTTAAAACATTCTTTATGTGAACATTGAGGAAATTACAATTTTAAGTGAGATAAAAGCACTAGGAGTTATATTTTCAGAAAACTTACTTTGGAACCAATATGTCGAGTTTCTTGCAGTGAGCTAAACAGAATAACAGGACTAATGAAGGGAAAGTGAGACATCCACCCAAACTTGGATACGTTTGGGTGAATCTCTCGCTTTCCCTTCATTAATCACTTCTCTCCACTTTGCGGCTTTCCGCAGAACTATTACGTCCGAATAATAGGACCAATATACTGACACCGGCCTGTCTTCCTCACTATTGTGAAACTAACTGTACGTAATTCGCCGTTTCCATTTTGGTTGGTAACAACTTTACTCATAGTCGTGCAGAGCTTTCGCCGACGGGGCCTCCCGCGTGGAGTCGTCGAGGCGTTGCCTCGCCGCCGCCTCGCGGGCCTGCCGCTGGACGCGTCCCAGGGCCGAGGATGCGCAAGGCCCACGCAAGTGTTCCGCAGTTTGCACCGTGCGGGTCTGCCACAATGATATAGCCACTCGCGTACTCTGGGACTGTAACAAAGACACTGTTTCTATCTACAATAAAATATTGTCACCTAGTCTGGGTAACAACATCAAAGCAAAATATCACCAACTTAAACTTTTGTCAAAAACGCGCACTTCGTGCAGTAGCAAATATTTCCTCGAAAGAATACACTTATAATTTTTTTTCCAGTACAGAATAATGTTGGTTGAATTTATTTACTCATTTCGTCTGGCGTGTGTGCACAAACCCACATTGCAAAAGGGAGATGTTGGTTAAATGAACTTGTTTAACCTGAACCATCGCGCAATTCCACATAATGCGAGACACAAAGACCTCTAGTTGGAATGTTTTTGTCGCACAGATTATGGGTGGCAATCGGTTTCATAGCACATTGCTGCTCTATTTTAAACACCCTGGCTACTAATAAAGCTGCTTCCGCTTGTTCCATTTTCATTCGTTTCTTATGACAAGGGACCCCTGAATGATTCTTGCTTGCTCTTTTTATATATATCCAGGGTGATCTTGATGTGCCTATTTCTTCTCAGTTTGCAATTATTTTCTATAGCTTACTTGTGTAATTTCGTCGACATCTATGCTTATTGCTGCTGCACGTTTTTTCTTCTAAAACGAGCATTGTACTTTTTAACTGAACCTATTTCCAACGTGTACATTTTTGTTGCTGTATTACAGTATTTTTTCTTCGCATTTCTTGTGTCTCTTGTACAGTGCCTAGCTTTATGTCAAACTACTGATAGAATCTCAAACGGGTGAGGTGGGTCTTCCCTGCAAGAATCAGGAAACGACGACGAAGGCGGGCATCGTGATGATGAAAAAAAAGTAGAAAAGAATGTATTCACTTCACTGGCACATGGTTGTGACTCCATTCGAGTCTCGAGCGGTTGTGATTAATGTGGGGGCCAGGACGGCCTTAAATAATCCATTGCGGTCTTTTGGTCGTGGATGTCTTCTTGGAAAACTTGGGCAGCCAGTGGAAGTATCAGTGCCTTTGTCAGGTTCTGCAGTCGACGAGATCCTGCCCTTCGAGTTCTCTTCGTCCTTCCCTTGGTGTCTCCTCAGGGTGTCAAGGGGTGACGCTTTTTCGGGGAAGAGGGCAATTGTCTCGTCATGGGAACGCACGCCTGCACGTTTCTCACGTTTGACAGGTCGATGTCCAGGCTTTTCCTAACAGCCTTTACTGGGACGAGGCAAATCATGTTGTCATGGGAACGCACGCCTTAATGTTTCTCACACTTGACAGGTCGATCATAACAATACCTTGTACTTATGCCAGTGCTGCTCACTGCCGAATTGTAACACAGGGGACCGGTCTTAATCAAGCTGGAGTTAAGTAGCTTTTTCCTTCCACCCCCTTTCTCTTCTTGGGATAAATAAAGTTTGATTGATAGATTCAACGCAACTTATTTATAAAGTACAATGGGTCGTCATCCCTGATTCCCTTAGGCGATTTCCAACACCTACAATTCCCGTGGAACACGAGCAGCTGTCTTTCACGACAATGCGAGGTGTCATCATCAAGCTTCCGCTATGGAGTTCTGCATCTAAATTATCAGTTTTTAGTTCTCGTTTTTCTATAGCTAACTTCTGTTCTTTCTATAACGAATCAGAAATAATTGATTAGTTCTTTCTTTCGTGTCCTCCCTTCTCATTTCTGCGCATAACGCTTTTCGTACTTCCGACTAGTAATCAAGGCTTAACTTTATCAACATCAAACTAACTGTCCTTTGGCGCCCGCCAATTAGGTACCAACCACAGGTCTATTATGGCTGCTCTGCATGGTGGTGAAAAAACTTTATTGCATGTCCGGCGAGGACGCGAGCTCGTCGCGCACCCGGCTCGTCCCACGTCAGGACCAGCAGGTCTAGCCCACCGACCAGGTCGCGGGCACGCCGGACAGCCAGGATTTACTTGTCCAGAGCGGCGCTACGCAGAAGCGAGTCCCACTCCTCGATCACGTCGATCACCTCCTGCATAGCTTCTTCGACTCTGCCCTCGCAGCCGCCGGAGCACCATATGGTGCTCTGCATAAGTTCATTGAAGCGTTGAGAAGGTTACGGTGTTGGGGGTTATCGCCGTGGTGTACTTTTTGTTGCTATTTTTAAAGCAGACCGTATGAGAGTTTTGTTATACATAGCTTGCGCAATGTCTCATTTTTTTATTGATCTGTCGGAATTTTTTTTATTGAGATATAGAAACAGTGGAAGGTAAGCTGCATCAGAGCCGAATCCCCGTTTGTTTTTCAAGAAACAATAGCAAGCAAAGGAATGAAGAAAATATCAAAAAGCACGCTACTCACAGGAACACAAAGGCGCAGACATTGTCTAAAATACGGACACCAACCAGCACCGAAATTATAGTCTAGCAACTATAGGGTGACCACTCATACTCGAGTGAAGGAGTCCACACAAGTCTCTTCAAACATTAATACGGACAACACGACCTCGAGATCAGCTGGTTAATTAAGGACCACAATATAAAGGAGTCTATAAGGTTAGTGTCAACTAAAAAATCCCGAAAGGCACACACAGGACGCCTCTGCTTATTACAGTGGAGCTGTTAGAACCTCGCTGGGTTTCTCTTGACGTTCGCAGCTTTGCCAAGCTGCGGGGGAGCGATTCGAAAGAGTGAAAGCAGAGTGTAAAAATAACATTGCGCAGTATAGCGACGCGGCGGGAGTGGGTGGAGCCTAGCGGAGGAAAAGGAGCGGTGCGGCGGTAACACAGGTGGTGTGACGTAATTGCTCTCCGACAAAAATTCGCGCGCTCGCTTCGGCCGTCCTCTTTCTCGCAGTGGAAAAAAAAAATATGCGTGGCTCTGCACCAGACGCCAGCTGAGCTGGGGGAAGCCCAGCAAAAGTTAAAGTGTGCGGTTTGGCACTACGTTACTGACTTTGCCCCATCTCCGCTAGTCTCTGGTGTTTGCGATAGCAGAGTCGTGCATAATTTTTTAGCATGACCACGGTCCAAGCACTTCGCTCTCTGCGAGAGCACGTCTGTCAGTGATGTTGAAACGATCATGCACACAAAATCGCTGTTAGTCATATTTAGAACGTGGACTTGTCCGCCATCTTCAACAACGGACAGCAGCGCCGTACCACGGAGCTACCGGCGGACAAAGCCGGGCCGGGCCAAGCCGGTCCAAGAAAGGTCCACCGCTGGAAATGGATATGTTGACTTCGCATTTACAGCCGTAATTCGGCCAAACAAAAATAGGGGCAAGGATTTTCTGACTCCTCCTTGTGTCTCTCTATCCGAGTTCGATTCCTCGCGGCGGTGGCCGGTGTTCCGTTAGGCTGCACGTTGAAGAACCCCAGGTGGCGGAATTCATCCGGACAGCTCGTTTTCGTCGTCGTCTCATAGTCATGTTTGCTTTGGGACGTCACAAACACTACAAATTGCTTTGTCTTGACCGATCAGTGAGTCCGGTGTTCGAGGGCGATCTTCGGAAGACGCCCCGCACCTCTTCGACCTCGGCGCCAGGCAAGAGACACGCGCGGTGATAAAATATATTTGCTCCGTACCCTCAACGACCGCGGCTCGTCGAGTTTCACGCGCAGACGCTTAGCTGCTGCAGCTGCGCGGCCGTGAGGCGGGCTTCAAGCGGCGAGCCCTTATCCAAGGAGCGCATCGTCGGCGGGCACGAGTGGCTCCTCCAGGCAACACTTTCCTGACATCTTATTTTCCAGCCGATATCAGCGCCGACCATTCCTATGACTCCGGTGATTCGGCAGCCTCACCCTTCGGCCTCTTGTACCAACGCATTCCTTACAAGCATATTCCACAATCGACGCTGCCTGCGCAGTGCTCTGAAAGCTTCTGCTGACATCTATATCAAGCCATTGTAAGGTTGTCTGTGCAGTGATTTGCTAGCTGCGTGGTCCATTGTTCCTCGCTAAAAGGATTTGGCGTGAGAGCCTAGTGCTTACTGCGGCTTTTCCCCTCCCCGATCATGTCGTCCGAAAACTATAGAACATGCTTTATTTACTGCATCGTGCTGTATTGTCCCAAATGTTTTGTATTGTATAGTTACAGGAGTAGCTGAAGGAAGTGCAGATCTGCTTTCTTTACGTCAACATTGTTACACGGAATGTCACCCTTCGCCCAAGGGCACAAGCGTATCCTTAATCTTCACACTCGCTAGCCAGACCTAGCGACTTCCTTAGGCGCGTTCAAAAGTGTACAAACCTGCCGTTATTGATATCTCGGGTTAGAATCGTATAATTAAGATGTCAACATGCGGGCTGCCGACACTATTCCTGCTGTGTTCACTCCCTCGCACCATCTAAGCTATGAAAACGCGTGTCTAAGGTTTAAAAGTACTACTAGCTGCAACGCGGCCATCTTGGTTTGGGCATGTTAGCTGCGTGGGAATGCCTGCTTACAGAATTTCTCATATCCCCTATTCTGATGCGGGACATACTATTAGCGAGGGCGGCCGGCCAATGTAAGATAGCAGTTACGAAGGAAAAAAAAGAGAGAATGAATAATATTTAATTAGTGTAAAAAGCGGGGAGGTTCGCCGGAGGAGAGTGCCTCTGACCTGCTACTCCATACAGGGCTGAAGGGCATGTGGAGAAATCAGGAAAGTAGATTAGGATAAGGAGTGATGATGGAGAGAAATAGAGAGCAAAGAGAGGAAAGGCAGGGAGGTCAACCAGACGAAAGCCCTGTTTGCTGCCCTTGACTCGGGGTGAGAGAAAGGGGAATAGAAAGAAGAAAAGACGACGGAAGTGATGACTGTGGGTACAGTGAAGCACCGTAACTCCAAAGCGGAGTTCCATAGCTAATGATCTGCGCGTTGATGACATCAGGGACGACCAAAGAGTCACTGGTCGTTGCGCGAATAGGAGGCTGCAGGTGAGTTATGGGGCTTACTCGAGACTTGCAAGCACTGGATTAAGAGCATCCAGCACTTGCACTGCACTATGAGGGACCGAAGCATATCACTTCCAGTTGCCGGTCTTCTTCGTACAATTTATCGGGAGTCGGCGCTGTGGACTCTACCGCAGTGCGCTGTATCCTTTGATGTGACCGTGGGTCCGGCTGTGACTCCGGCTGCGAAATCGGCTGTGGCATCGGTCGTGGCTCCGGCTGTGGCTTCGGCTGTGGTACTACCTCTGGCTTCGACTGTGGCTTCAGCTGTGGCTTCAGCTGTGCCATTGGCTGTGGCCCCGGCGGTTGCTTCGGCTGTAGCTTCAGCTGTGGCGGTGGCTGTCGCTTTGGTAGCGCGGGCCAAGCTTCAGTATTGGTGTTGTGCGGCACGCCCTTAGATTCGACTCCGCCAGGCTTAGGGGGCAAAGGAGGAGGAGTTGTCGGATGTAGCGCGCTATCCACAGAGGCATCTGCGTTCTTGAAGTCCGACGGCGTCGGAAGCATCGCTTTCTAAGCGCCGCAACAGCTTCCCGACGAGACGAATGGTCTCTCGCCATCTGTTCAAGGCCACCATTTCCTTGTTCATTTTGGCGCAGTCCCCACTATGTGATAAGCACCTGCTGTGCGGTCCAAGTGGATCAGGGCCCATAGCAGCACAAGAAGGCACTTACTATAAACATATACGCACGCCGTATATATGTACACAACACCTCTATGAACACAATAAAATACGTATGGTGTGATCATATTATTGCGCTAACACTTATATGGACACTCCATGCAAGAGCATTCCCGTCATCGGCGTCGGTGCCGCCGCGATGTTCCCTGTAAAGCGTAAGGGTGATAACATCGTCGCCGCATACCGTTTGCTGCATCTGAGAGTGAAAGCGTGCGAAGGTGAGCCGACGATGGTGGCTAAATCTTGCGCGCGCAATGGTGGGGCAAGCGGGGAGCAAGCGCGCCGTCTTCCGTCATGCGCAAGGCACCGGAGGGAGGGGAGTGATGGGGGGGTGGGGGTTCGCTCTCCGACGGCGGCTGCATATGGCATGGCCGGGCGGCGTATTTACATTTGCTAGTAGGTACAGCGGGGCGTGGAACTTGCGCAGACGCCGGACGTTTGCGCGCATGCGCGGGTAAGAGCGGGTGCCAGAGAGGAAATGTGGGGACTTTTGCTCCTTGAATATATGACTCTGCCTAGGCACTACAGAGGAGTTTCTTAGCGTGTGTTGCCTACGCTTGTCCCTAGGCGTGCCGGCAGAAGTCGCGGAGCGCGGTAGCGCTGAACATAGTCGCAAGTTGGCGGCTGGACGTAATTATATTTATTCAATCGTCTTTTTTTGCTAATTGCCTCAGTATCAGCAGTAGCAGGTACGTGATCGTACCGGTGCTTCGCGCGTCCGTTAGCACGTGTGTTTTTCAAGCCACGCAGCCTGCTTTCTGTAGCTTCCCCATCACCGGCGGCAGGCGGTGCCGCACTACGGTGGCGGTGTTCCCTCGCCGGCCGCGCAGTGCAGCACGCAGCCGTGCTTCGCCGGGGTGGACAAGGCGGAGAGGAGCGCGTCGCCACACGTCCATACATTGTACAGGTAGCGAATGATATTTTTCTCGCTCCTGTGGGCTAAAGTGCTCAGAACGTTAGGCCATACCGTTAGCCTAATGCAATAGTCTCTTGAGCACGCATTGTCATCGCGCTTTATAGCCCACCCACCGTGCACACAAGTTACTTTTTCGAAGAATGTATCTCAAAGAAACCCTAATATCAACCAGTAGTGAAAAACGTGCGCGCTGGTGGAAGAAACTTTAGTGATAGGTGGGGATGTCAGCCGAGCAGAAGGCTTGGCATGCCACTACGTGTTTAACACATAAGATATCAAAGGACAAGAGAGGAGAAGAAAACGAACAGGAATCAACTCGCACAAACACTCGGGAAGCGGCATGAAAGGAACATAGCGGAAAGCGGAGCGTTATGGCATCGTCAATAAACAAGGTGTTATCCAACTTCGTGGCGCATCTAAATGGGCACACACATATGGATAACAATAGCACCCAAGGAAAGGAAAGGAAAGGAAAGGAAAGGACGCGTCAAACAAAACTCCGCTCTCTTTGTCTCGTAAGCGGGACGTCGTGTGACGCGACTCCAAAGGTACATGTCGTGCGCACTTTCTCGTCACCCCCATGGAAGCGCCAGGCTTAGGGCACGAAGTGCCCTCGCACAACAGACTTCGTTGCGACTTCAGGGTGTCGTGAAGTACCAGAGCAATTTCTTAGCAATTTCTTTTAAATGGAACCTGTGGCCTATAATGACTGCTGCTTGTTTCAAAACACGACAAACGATTTGTACCAGGAAAAGTTTTTTGTCGCTGTTTCGACAAGTACCGCGCGAAGGCGTTACACTACCAACACACCCAAAATAAGCGCCGTGTTATACCAGTAGCTCACGTCGTGTCGTAAGAAGTGGACAGAGGCTGGTGCGGAGGTTCGAAGCCTTGTTGCGCAGAGCCACATCGGAGACATCAGTGCTTGCCGCTCCGAGAGCGTCGTAATCTCTTTCAACGGAGATGTTACTTGCGCTCTCTGTGCAATGCATCCGACAACGTAGCATATACGTGGATGAATGGCTGCTCTGGCATGGGCACTCGCAGTGTACAACAGCGCTGCGTTCTCTCTGAGGGCGGAGATACGAACGGCCTGAAGCGCGCGACTCCTGTGCGCGGTTCAAACAGGTCTGCTGCGTTTACGACGAGCACTTATCGCCTGCCCGCACGCTGGGACACAAAATGCTCCGGAGCCGACTCGACGCTGCAGAACGTAACGGTCATCCTCGGCAAAAAAAAAAAAAAAAGAAGAAGAAGAAGAAGAAGAAGTATCGTAAAGTGGAAGGGCATACGAGGAAGGCCATGAAAGTACGCGAAAAGCACCGCAGCCGTGCATTTGGACACTCGTGGACAGGCTGTACGGGATTCCCTACCTTTATCGTGCGTAGGACAGAATTAACCTTGCTGCAACGTCGCTGGGTGCGTGTCATCGTATTCAAGCGTCTCAAGTTACACCAAGAAAAGTCTCTCCCGCCTGACTTCTTCTCACGCGCCAGCTTTGGATTTGTTCAGTGACAACGTCTTCTTGAAGAACGGCGCTGGTTATAATGAGTTGTATTTTTAGTGTCGAAAACTGGAAAGGTAGGCTTCTTTGGTGCTCGAAATCCGAAATACACTACTCAGGCAAGAATAGCGAAATTACGAAAAAAGCAATAAAGAAAAAAATCTCAACAGGCACTAGACACAATCATAAGACAAAAGCACACAAATATTGCACTGACTAGTCTCCTTCTGTTGTTGTTATTGTTGTTGTTTTACGTATGTTCAGGGCTGCGCTGGACTTCTTGCTTTTAGCTACCCAAATATAATCTCCCCGTCGCCTGATGTTTGCAGTTACGGATATGCACTTATGTAACACGCGACGCTCTACATTACAATGCTATATTCCCATCAACCGACCTAATTGAACGACTGTGACACTCCCGCGTTCTTCTGTGTGTGTTCGTTTTCTTTTTCTTGCTCTCTCTATCTCTCTCTTTGTGCTTTTCTTTTTTATCCTTGGGTCTCCCCTTACCCCTTCCCCAGTGCAGGGTAGCAAACTGGATATCCATCTTCCGCTCAACTTCCCCGGCTTTCGCACCTCATTTATCTCTAACCCTCTCTAATGGTTGCAGAATGCTTGATGAGATGTTGAATGTACTTGCGCGAAAAGATAAAGAAGAGCGTTATTGAAGCGGAAAGTTTCTCGCTGTGTGGCCATTGACCGGTCGTGGGTACTTGTGATGGCTTTTTTTTGTTTTGTTAATCTTTTTTTGACCAACATCAACAACTCGTCAGTTCCCAAAATACGTATTCGCCTTGGACAATGTGCCGAAGCCGTTCGCTTGTTTTCGGGCACGGCAGCAAAGTCTGCTTTCCTGACGAGAGAAAAACTACACGCAGGCGCGCCCATGCAAAGAGCGGGCCTGTGCAAACAGCCCCAAGACCGCGCGGTCTCAATACGGGTGATAAGCGCGCGAGTTGATAACAGTTCTGCTTACGATGCCACGTGTTTCGACTCGCCGCGACCAGTACTTGAACGCGGGGACGAGAAAAAAAAAAAGAAGCAGGTACGGCACGCAGCGGCTGTCCGGAAAGGATTGCCCATTTCGGCGAGTCACAGCTGCGGCGCTTAACTCTGTCAATAAATAAATAAATAAATAAATAAATAAATAAATAAATAAATAAATAAATAAATAAATAAATCTGTTAGCCGACGTGGAAGTTAGCAGCTGTAAGCTTATCGGAAGTAAGTAAATCAGAGTGTAAATTAAGAGTGGCATTGGCGGGAATCGTACGGCAGTTGTGTGCACGTGGTTGCTTAGGACCCCAACGCTGACCAGACACGATAGCCGGCAACGTCACAGCCAGTGGACTGACCAAACACAAGCAGTAATGAAAATGAGAACTGCGGCCTAGTGCAGTCATCACCAGATTAACCGATATGAGCACTGACCAGAGGAGGAGGCAAAGTTTTCCTGAAGATAAGCACAAACGAGGAAGAAGAGTCGCGAGCTGGCCGAAATGGCACATTTTAAGGCAACTAGTAGATCGTAACGTTGCGTGGGTAAACGATTAGAAGAAGTGGAGGTAAATTATCAACAACGATGACCCGATATAGAAATAGGACACTGCTGACAGAAAACCCAGATCCAGCCGACAATAGGAATGGGTCACAAATTGTAGCCTAAGACATCTCTTGACGCATTTAAGAAACTGTAATTGGTTCTCTTCTTGGTTCTAAATCATAGGATAGGAAAGTTGTTCCTCCCTTAGCCAATCACCCGCTGGATCCGCCATTGCTTCAAGCCAGCGAAGGCCGCCAGTGAATATGTGCCTGTGGCATAGGTGCATCCCTAACTACCCCCCCCCCCTCCCCCAGAAAAAAAAAAAAACGTTTGCGACAAATTCAACCATGCCTAGCTATAGCGAATGTTGGCACGGATATATAAACCACATCGCATATGTTTAGCTGCATTTCTCGTGCACTTCATTAAAGAGGATTCACGCATGTGCGCGCTGACGATCTCTATAATCAGATTTCTGTCACCCTTTGAATACAGAGCTCGACATTGCGCTTGACCCCGGCGCCGTTCAGGAAATAGCACACAAGACGGGACTCGAGCGCAGAAACACGGAGCAAACGCTTCCTTCCGGTCAGCGGCCTTACAAACAGCTGCCAACGCCGTCTTCCTCAACGGCGAATCAGTCTGTGGCACGTGGTGGCGGCAGCCGCGCCTCCATCTGCGCATATTCGGTTTGTTGCCCACGGCCGCGCTCACATTACGACGAACAACCTCGAGAAAGGCGAAATCACACGTGCTGTCCTGCGCACTGGCACATCGCATTGACGTGCTTGCTCTCTTACTACACATGGAGACGCTTCTTTGAGTGGTGATACGAGCGTATGTTAGCGACGCTTAAATAGAGTATTCGACGCAGCAGATTGCACGCGCTAGGCTGTTAATCAGACACACACACACAAAAAAAGAAACGGGAACGTCGGCACCACTGCGACTACCATTAGCCTGCACCGCCATCACTTCATGGAATCGCCAGTCACGGAGGCACTACAATACCGTATTTTCGCGATTCTAAGCACCCCCCGATTCTAAGCACCCCCCCCCCCCTCTATTTTCCCGTAAAAATTGGGAAAAAGGTTTGCATGCGAATCTAAGCACCCCCCTATTTGTCAGGAAGCGCGCGTAGCCAAGGCCGACAAGCGCGCTTGCTCACTCTGTCATCGAGCCGGAGCCGTCGCAGTCGCGAGGTGGCACGGCGTCCGCGGCGCGAGTACGCCGTACAGCCGGACTGTACGGCTGTTCGGCGAAAGCTGCAGCAAGCGTACCCATCAACCATCGCAAAGTGGATTTCGGACGCTTGGAAGCGGGTCCAAGTGGACGTTGTGGTCAAATCATTTAAGAACTGCTCGATCACAAACCACTTCGACAGAACGGAAGACGACCTGCTATGGGATACCGAGAGCGGCGGTTCAAGCGATGCGACGAACTCGAGTGGCAGTGATAGTAACTGAGCATCCAACACAAGCGGTGGGTTCAATGTCTGCACCGATTTTTCTTTTGAATGTTTGCAAAATAAAATGTTATTTCTCGCACCCGTCTCGCCGTGATGTCGCAGCGAAAAGAGGGAGGAGGGGGTCATTCTAGATTTCCGAATCTAAGCACCCCCCTCACTTTGGGCATTGCGATCGTGAAAGAAAATGGGTGCTTAGAATCGAGTAAATACGGTATATGGCTTCAATTCCTCAGGAAGTGCCTCTCTGTCGATGAACTCATGGGGCGAAAAAACCTCAACGTATGCTGGCAACAGTGCTCGAGCTCTCGTATATTATAATCTAGCACACTATAATTATACCAGGCGCGATGTGTGGGCACTGCAGCGCTCTACATCGTTCGGCCGTTTGCTCCTGTGCGCCACGTTTTGCCCTTTTCGCACACGAGTCTAATAAAAGAAGTGCGCCCACGAAACGTTGCGCGCCAATGGGGCCTCGTTTGCGCCACAGCCCGTGGTGTGCGTGTGCACTCTGTGGGGAGGGACGAGTCGTAAAGTCCTCCGCGGAGTGAATTGACACACCGTAAAACCCGCATGAATGTCGTAAAGATATACATTAGGACAAAACCGGAGGACAATCATACCTCATTAGCGCGATTTGCATGCGCTCGTAAAACCGTGTTCGCAGTAGTGCAGCCTTCGCAGTGTTCTGTAGGCTACTCCTTGAACACTCATAGAGTAAGTTATTTCACCATTGCTTTATCACACAGAAACTAGAGTTGGAAGTGAGTAACACGATCGCCACATTTCTCTTTTTCTTTGATCACCGCCTCGTATAGTTTCGTTGGCCTCAGGTATGCCGATATTGAAAAAAAGACGGCCTTTGTAATTTTCTTCGTCTTAGGTACTAGCTCCAAAATTCACAAGTTCCCAGTTTCCGAGATCTCTGCAATGTTCACATGCTCTCGGGCTTGTTTCATTGTATTGAACGTCGCAAATGCATCAGGTTGTAAGCGTCTGCAACTACTGACTGTTGCAGTAGGAACGGAAACCGACACCGAGAACCGACTAAAGATGATATGCAGCCCGCACACTGGCGTCAACTATTGTATTGGGAATGGTTTACCTCCATTCCAAAGTGCAAGGCGAAGAGATCAACCGTGCCTGATTGCTGGACATTTCCATATAATTTATCAGCTCCAACTCGAGGTCGCAGGCTCTATCCTGGCCGCGATGGCAGCATTCCGATGAGGGCAAAATGCAAGAACGCTCATACACTTCGATGCGCGTCAAAGAAACCCATATGGTCGAAATCATTCCAGAGTCCCCCACTACGGGGTGCCTCATAATCATGCCGTGATTCTGGCGCGTAAAATACCAGGATTTAATTTTTAAAAACTATCAGCTCTGTCTCAGATATTGTGCTCCGCGCTATGGTCAATGACTAGTACGCAGTATGACATTCACTGCTCTTTGCGGTTGCTTCTTCCCGATCCTTTAGTTTAAGGTGGAACTGATCATTTTCAAGGTATTGTCAAGTAGTCAAGCGCGGGGAATGTTGCCACCGCGAACTTCGTAATGGACGGAAACATAAAGTCAGATTTGTCTCGAAAGACGAACGAATATTGTGCATCCAAGGCAGTTTCACAAAGCCACCCTGAAAACATTCCTGACTGATCACTCAACAACACCGCAAGTGAGAACACAATAAAGGGAGCAAAAAAAATCTTAGAGGAGGCCTGAAGCTGAACTACCACTGACCGATTGGAAGGCCTTCTGCTTCTATGAAAACACTTAAACTACATACTAGAGTGCATCTCACCTGTCCCTCCCCTTAGCAAAGCTGCTGGACGACTGAGTGGTTTCGGAAGCGAGGGAATACCCTTGCTTCCGAAAATATTTCATAATATTTCATTTGTTGCTTTAACGCGCTGTTGTTCGTATACCTGAGCCATTTAATCCTTAAAGTTGTTTTGACATATGGCAGATAAGCCTGCGCGAAAGTACGTCTCTCTGAGAGAATGTGCTGATTATCTAACAGGTTCGCTTACATGACCGTGTTACAAAAACACGCGTGCGAGAAGGCTAGCAATCTCATTTGACTTCCTTGAATGCTGACCCTCCCTCATTCGGCGCCCTGAAAGCACTTATTTTTTGTACAGTAAGACAGTTTTTTCCTATAAGTTTCTTGCTGACCAGTTCTCCACCTTTCACTTTTCTACTTAAATAAACAACTTTTCAGTTTGAGTGAGGCTGGCTAAAATACTCAGAACGTTACGGGTTCTGGTCACTATTATGTACGTCGCCTACGAGCAATAAACGTTCAATGTAACGGCTGGAGAGGTGTGCGTATGTGTGCTCCTTAAGGGTAAGCGAAGGGCGGGGGGTGGGGGGAGGTATGACCGGTGCTTATGTGTACAGGGTTGCCCAATACGAATGGCAGCGCTTAATCAGTAGTCGGACAACTATTATTTCACAGCTCTTGGGCCTTGGGCCTCACTCGATATTACTTGTTCTGTGCGACTCTTCTGCGGAAGAAGCTTTCACTGAGCACTTTTTTTATTTTGGCGCAAAGGTATGAACAATTCAAAGTTTTCAGTGCAGATCAGGTATTCCCTTTCGGTTCCCTTTCGTGTTGATTCCCACTGTCCGTCCCCTTGGCCTAATTTGTGACACTCGCCCCACATGCTTCCCACGTTATCCTTCTGATGTGTCAAGACGTGCTTTCGGAAAGTACAAGCGATCTACCACGGTTCAGCGCGCAACACCGAACTAAATAAAAACGATAGCGCTCGCCAAAGTAACGCCCGTGGAGAGCGCGCCCCATGGCAACCGGTAACAGGCAGCCTCACCTGCCCAGCTGCGGCCGTTGGTAGCGCCGTCCGCTTCGAAGAGCTTGCGCCGAAGCACCGCCAAGTAGTGGTTCTGGCAGGCGCGGAAACCACGCTGGTCCAGCCAGAAGCCCAAAACACTCGTTCGCCTACAGCGGACGGACGGTGCGGTCGGGTGGGCCCGGTCGACGCATGAAAGTGCGAGGGAGGAGAACACTTTTCCCGATGTCCGCACGGGCGAGCGCCGACTCGGAAAAAGAGGCTTCTCTCGTTTTATCTCCTGCGCGGTTGAAGCACGGCCGGGCGAAGTCCGCGGCGCCGCTTTATCGGCTCCTGTCAAAGCAGCAGCAGCAGGACCAACAGACGATAGGCCGCCGCGGAGGCGCCGCGGCGTGCACTGGCTCGTTGCCTGCCTCCTCGCGGGTTCATTGAAGGTGGGGCGCGCGCCTCCTTTGTCTCGCCCGAGACGAGGCTGCGTGCGCGCGTTCGTGCCGCCGGCGCGGGCACCCTCCAACCCGCGGCCACCTTAACAAAAACAACATCCTCTTTGTCGGCCATTGCCAGCGCGCCGTCCGACGGCCGCTCAGAGGTCATCCGCAACCCGTGGGCAGCGCCTTGAGCGGCCTCGTCAGTCGCCGCACCGTGAAGAACCGAACCAAAGTTTACTTTGCGCGACTAACGTTGCGGTACCCGGTGTTACTGCTGTCGGCCACAACATGGGATTTCCGCCTGCTGCCGGGCTGGAAATGTAAGATGAAAGACAGGGAGGTTAGCCAGACTATCTGTCCACTTGGAAACCCTGTGATGGGGGAAAAAGGAAGCGGTAGGAAAGATGAGAAGGAAGGTGTAGCTGTGAAAAGGAAGTTATGCAGAAGTCATCGACGATGATTATCAGTGTAAGCGAATAGCCGAACGTTTCTAGAAAGATATTCGCTTTAATAAACAAATGATGCAGTCGATGGCGTGCAACCCATTTTGCCGACGTTTCTTTAACACATCCTGCGGAAGAACAACTTCGAGCAGTACCTGCAGGATCAGAGACCATTTCGAAGCAGTGCAGCCTCCGTGCTTCTTCTGCAACAGTCTCACCTATACGACTGTCATCAAGTTGCTGACTTGGCTGTAGACTTGGAGGCCATAGAGTAAAAGAATTAGAATTTGTAGAAAGACAACGTGTGCAAGCGGTCTGCCCCGTCGAACAAGCAGTCTGTTCCAGCGACCTGAATCCGCGGACGAAACACTGACTGAATTGTCCCTGCTACCGCAGCTCTCCGCTCTTTCCTCTGCACCCCCCGCACCTCCCGGTGGCGAGATTTCACTGGTTGCGTCGGTTTGTAACAATGATGTTGACAGTGAAGGCAAGAGAGGAAAAAAGAACGGCGAAGTGAGACAGTGAATTTGAGCTATGGCGTTGTTAGGATCGGCCTGCAGGGGTACTGCTCTTCTAAGCTATTTCAGCCCGCTGCACGTGCTTCAATTGACCCGCGGTGCTGGCGCTCTTAGGAGAACCAGCGAGGACGACAGCGCTAATCCACCATGCGCCTCGTTCAGAGACTCGGTGACGACAGCAAGGCGGGCCACGTTTGGCGCCCAATGTATTGTTGGTTGATTTGCCGGGTCTTCTTGGTCTCTCTCGGCAGCAAGAAGAGCTTCCCTAACAAAAGGGCGCTTTGCGGTACGGGGGCCCCAGGATTCGTCACAGTCTGCTGACACTGTGGCGACTACAGGAGAAAGGCAGCTCTGGAATTTAGAGGCGCAAGACTATGGGCAAACGGCGGCCGCGCTGCGGGGGTCAGCTCGGGGAACCGACGCGCCTTTCAAGACTCAAGATAATGGACAACAGGCGGGTCGACTGCGTTGACGATGACGTCGAACGGTTCTCTCACGTAGGGATCCAGGGAGAACGGAGTGTTTATAAGCGGCTATTTGTCGGCTGCTTGGGTGTGCTCGTCGTCGTGCTCGGTGCTCGTCGGCGTGCTCGTCAGTGTGTTTGGAGCTTCGTGCTCGTATGCTGTATGCTTCGTTTTGCGGGCTCCATTTGGGAGTCACGCTAGACTGTGTAAATGTATCACTTGTTTAAAATGTGAATACTGTAAATAAACCCTGTTCACCTAGTCCCTCCCAAGTTCCTCTCTACGACCTTCAACCCTTACAAATGGTGGCAGCGGCGAGATCGCCCGACAACTCCTACAACTGTATGCCAGCGGTGGGATCGTCCAACTCTTACAGCGTGAAGGTGCAGCGCGAAATATAGTGTTTCATGATGTGGTATAACCACATCAACAATAAAATGATCTACAAGCTAGGGGATATTCTTCCCATTACATTCAGTGGCAGCAGTGGGATAGCCCAGAACGTTGAGATGTTCGAAGCTGTAGACCTCTTGAAGATAGGAGTGGTGAGCGCACTACAATAGGATCTTGAGACATGCTATCTCGAGTGAGAACAAACGCTTCTTGAATTTGCAAAAAGACGTGGGCCTTCCATGCTACCTTGAGTTACGTCTCTGGAGCTCAATGAGGAGGAGGTCGTTTGTGCTAAACGAATGCAATACGAGTTTGATGAGTGTGGGAGTAGATCCAAGAGGTGTCTTGACATTCCGTGGAGAGCTGCGACTTGTGCGACTCCGACACGTACTTACGGCGCAGGAGTCGAAACAAAAGGTTGAAAGGTACCCTGGCTCCACTGCAGAGCCGGTCGAGCGGAGCGTGCGTCTACTCGTCTTTTGCAGGCCAAATCACTGTGCGTCTCTCACGTCTCTGAAGATCTAACCACATTCCATGCCGGTACAGCACGGGGGTGCCGACTGCGCGAAAGTGCCTGGAGCGTTCATATATAATTGCTGTCACAATTAAAGCATGATTGTGCTCTTGCGGTCTTCTGTTGCGATTACGTCACGTGTATGTTAAAGGAATATATCTTACGTCAAAGGCCACTCGTCCAATTTGTTGAGCAAATGCGTGTATGATCGTCTATGTGCACGATACTGTGGGAAATGGCACAGAATGTGACATAGTTTCCTCTTCACTATAGGGGTCGCATTGCATACCGTATGCGCTCTCGGCTACCATTGTGCGGAAGTCGTCGTTCAACACCACGCCCATTCATTGTCAGAACACGTGAAATGGATGCATTTCAAGCACACAAGTGTGTATGGGCGGTACAATACATAAGTTTTCTTATCACATGTGTTTTTCAAAGCGGCATTGATAAATACAGATCTTTCCCGTGGAATCGTCAAAAAGCTTCATCTGCACATTGCTGTAAAGGGAGAGGGGGTTGTTGAGAGGAAGAGGCACTATTTTCTGCAGCCCTTTAGGGAGCACGTCTCAACGCCTTCTATACGGGGAGGGGGACGTAAAGAGGAAAGAACAGAGAGAATGCCGTTGAGATTTACATCTTGGACACCAGCCACGTGTTCTCCAGGAACCTAAGCAGTTGCTGCCTGGTGCGGTACGAATATCGATGCCGAGACCGCAGCAAAGCCGTACAAACAATGTTGAAAGAGAAGCCTTCTCTTTGTGATAGGCGGGCCAGAAGCGGAGCAAGTGATTCATTGAATTTTCTTTATTGCAAGATCGTGGAGACCAGTTGTGCGTAGAAGTTCGAGCCCTATAGTCCGTGGCATCATAGGGAGCAGCCACTTCCTCGGCACGGTCGATGAGCCACTGCTGGCCATTCGCCGTCGTGCCGGTCAGCCGCGCCTTCCAGGAGTTGAGGGTGGCGTTAGGAACGGGAGGGACGTTGGGAATGTCTTGGCAAAGCCAGAGCACGTGCAGTAGCGTGGGGCGGTCGCCGCAGTGCGGGCATTCAGCTGGACGACGGCAGGGATTGAGTTAGCTGTAGAAAAAGGGCATCGGGAGAGTATTCGTCTGTAGTTCTTGCCAACAGACAGCCTGTCGGCGAGTAAGGGAAAGATGAGATGGGGGAAATGTTGGTGACTTAGGTATATCGCAGCAACTTGGAATGAGTGCTAGAAAGGCTACGGTCGGATGGTGACAAAGCAATCACCAGCGGCTCGGTATGAAAGTTCTCGGGCCAGCGCATGAACGCCTTATTACCGGAGGTTGCTGCGTGTCCAGGCACGTAGACCAATCGAAGAAGTATGCGATGGTGATGCTAGGAAAGATTCGAGTACGGACGTAGTGGTAGGACGCAAAATGTTCCTGGGAGTCTGTGAGGCTCCCAGGTACCTGGGAGCATGATTGGGTGTAGAAGGGGCAGGGAAGAGGTGGAAAAGATTGCCCTACTAATCGCACGTTCTTTCAGGAGGGAGAAATCGATTAATGTACGTTCCGAGGCTGCGAATACGGTCATAAGATCAGAGTCCACTACTACCGTAACTTCCCTGCGTTCATCCGCTGGGCTGGCGTCAGTGAAGGGCGCACTAACAGCGCTGCAGTCCGCGGGATATTCGCGCTGCAAGTAGCGCGACCGATGGTCCGGGCGGGCAGTATGGCGAGTAGTGTGTATATTGCGTGGAATAGGAGATACCGTGAGTTTGGCACTAACTTCAGGGAAGGACCGTATATGTGACCAAGTGAACTAATAAGATTCAGTCTCTGGGTCTTGGAAAGCATGCACGTCAGCTGGGCTTGTAAAAGTTCCTCGAGAATGTCAGTCGCCAAGGTCGCTCCATGCTAAGGGTAGCCGCATGCATAAGAAGACCAAGTGCAAGTTTCTGCGCTTTCCTTAATAGGGTAGACATGCATGCGGGTACAGTGCGCGTTAGGTTGTGATAAGTTATGTGGTATAGTAGGCGTGATTGTATCAAGGCATGCACAAGGTGTAAGGCATCAGCCTGTTTAAAGCCATGTCGGCGGTTAGAGTGCCGATGAAGCATATGTATCAGTTAGTTACATTGGGTGTACATGTTGCTTTGGCGTTGACTTGTAAAGGGAAACCGAGCACCCTTATGAACGATTTACGCGGAACGGGTTTGACATCCAATGTGATGTAGAGAGACAAGTCTGTCCGCGAGCGTGTTTTGTGCCGACGGTTAGCTCCGACTTGGCAGGAAAACTGTGAGACGTCCATGCCGGATGTATTGCTCGATGGTGGTAGCTGCTTCCTACAACCGGGTTTCAATGTGTCCGAGGGAACCTGTCTTTACCAGACAGTGATAACGTCTACGTAAAGAGCATGATGAACATCCGAGATCTGATCGAGGTGGGGAGAGAGACCTCGCATGGCAAGGGTGAATAGGAGTAGAGATAGCACAGAGCCTTAGGGAACGCTGTGGTTTGATAGAGGCTCAGTAGGGGAGCGGAGCTCCCCAAGGACAAGGCTGGCAGATCGGTCACGAAGAGAGAGAATGAACTTCAATGAAAAGGTTGGCTCAGTGGAGTAAGCAGGGGTGCGGGTTAGCGGTGGGGGTCATAAAACAAAGAAATAATAAACAAGAAGAAACAAGAATAAAAATAAACAAAACACTACGCGTTCATAACCTGCCGATCGAGGAAAGGTTTGAACTTGCTAGTATTTATAAATAATAGCAATACTAGAAATACTAGCAAGAAATACGCATGCAAACACAAGACTCATCATTCAGGCAGCGGCTGTCGGAGAAGGCAGCTGCGTTAGCAAACCGTCCATAAAGAGTCGACTGTTAAAGAACTTGCTTACCTGGGGTCTGTATGCGGAAGGCGGACTTAGACCTTGGCGCGCTTTGTTGATTTGTGGTGACTATGTTGACTTCCGCGATTGTATCTGATTGGATTCAAGTGCGAGCGCTTATATATACATGCCTTTTTGTAGTGAACGCCAGCTGTAAGTCAGCGCTTGTTCTTGTCACCATACTAGTGTCCCGTTCCACTCTTGCGTTGGTTACATCAGCATGGGAGACGATGATGGAAGACCGACTGGAGCGGAAGTAGCTGGAATCGGCGCCTTTCAAAAACCGCGACTCAGAACAGCGGGCACACTCAGACGCCGCAGAACCAAGCACAAGTGAGTTCCTTCGCTTCGAGCTAGCCTGTCTCCTGCCTGCTCATCGGGTGTCTCGGAAGCCAGTGCTTCTGGTTGGGAAGACCCAATAAAGCGTTTGATTTCTTTCTATTTTTATCAATGTGTGTGCGTGTGTGCGTGTGTGTGTTTGTGTGTGTGTGTGTGTGTTCGTGTGTGTGTGTGTGTGTGTGTGTGTGGTGCTCGTGCGGTGTTATGGTTGGCGTGTAACACCACGGACAAGAAGGATGCTCTACCACCATGCCTCATCGAAACGAAGGATGGATTTCTAATTTGCCATGGTTGTCTCGAGTGGATGACCGGTCTGGCAGGGCAGCGCAGTGCTTACAGGCCCCTCCGTGTGCGCGCTTGCCTAAGCGGAACGAAGGATGGATGCCTAATTTGTGTTGGTTGTCTCGAGTGGATGCCGGTCTGGCGGACGCCCCGCAATGTTCACAGGTCCCTTTGTGTGTGTGCGCGAAAACCCTTTCCGCGAACCAGACAGGACCCCTGGGCTGCCGCCAGCGGAGGCACGCTCGTGAAGACGTCAACTGGGACAATGGATCAGCCGCCTATACACAACCAGACGCTCTTTCCACGAACTGTCAAGGTCTACAGGAGAACTTCCGCGAACCAACGTCGCCTAGAAGGAAGGATAAGCGCCGACGATCCCGGACCTGCTGGCTGACGCCTGCGGAGGCGGGCTCGTGAAAGGTCGTCGGGTGAGTGGGTGCCGCCGCCAAGCACCGTGGAACTCAGTGCATATCACGTGACGTTGACGTGAGCAAGATCCCGCCTACGACTTTAGTGGGCCTATTTAAAGGGCCCCGCAATGTACTTTTACACTTCATTCTCTTCTTCTTATCGTTCACCAACCATCGAATAAACCGTGCAAGTTTCGCACTAGAAATCGTCTCGTCCTTGCCTGGTCACCGTGGTCTACCGGATGCCTGCAGCCCGCCGACAACGCTAAGCTATCCAATAATAACGTCGGACGAGCATCGATAAACAGGCGTCGCAACAACTGGTCGGCAGCGGCGAGGTACACTACCCTGGAGAACGCAACAGCGGCCGCGGTGTCTCATTAGGTCGGTCGCACCGATGTGCATGTGTGCGTTGGGAAGCTAGACAGTGTCCGTAGCATCTAAGTAGGAGCAAAACCGGGTAGGACCAACATAGACTGGCGAAGGTAAGGGCAGCGCGAATTCGTGGTAACGTAGTTGTCACTTGCAGTCGGGTGGCATAAGGTCTTGAAGAGCGAGACGCTTGGACAATTTCGGAAAACCGTTGCTTCACCCACGGCCAGGCTAGCCGTATACCCTGCCCGATTCCCTTTCAAACCACGTGAGTTCCGAATGCGACCTACCGCGCCATAAAAAAAATGAAAAGGTGCCATGGTGATGATTCTGCATACGTCCGGAGTGTAAGCATGCAGCCGGAATCATCATCTTCCAAGAATCACGACCGAGAACACCGAGCGACGATAAACGCCAGAGGCCGCAGCAAATACCTACGAATCTTGCTATCCTGCCTCCCTTGTGCTCATGAAGCGTACCGGAAGCCCAGGGCTTCTTGTTGGGAAGCCCCAATGAAGCGTTTAGTTTGTTTTGTCATCACTGTCGTGTTTGCGCCCGTGCGCCCGTGCGCCCGCGCGACTCGGAGGTTCCTGTGTCCGCTAGAAAGCTATAGGCAGAGCCCGTCGCATTTAAGATAGCGCTAGACTGCGCTGGAACCGCTTACAGCATTTATTGCTGATAATGCCCCGTTTCCTTGGTAGTGATACAATCTCGACCTGGTGAGGAAGGTCTTCAATGCAAGAATCAGTAAACGACGACGAAGGCGGGCATCGGGATGATGAAAAAAAAAAGAAATGGATGTATTCACTTCATTGGTACATGTTTGTGGTTCTACCTGAGTGTCGAGCGGTTCTGATTAACACGGGGCCAGGACGGTCTTAAATAACCCCTCGCGGTCTTGTGGTCGTCGATGTCTTCTTGGAAAACTTGAGTATCAGTGCCAGTGCCTACGTCAGGTTCTGAAGTCGACGAGCTCCTGCCCTTCGGTTCCTCTCCTCCTTTGTTGTTCTCCTCTTCGTCTTTCTTTGTGTCTGCTCAGGGTATTAAGGGGTTGCGCATTTTCGGGGAAGAGGGGAATTATGTGGACATGGGAACGCCCACTTGAATGTTTCTCACACTTGACAGGTCGATCATAACATACCTAACACGAGACCCGACATGGCCTTAACCTCTTGCGGTCTTGTGGTAGTCGATGTCTTCTTGGAAAACTTGGCGAACATGTGGGAATGTCAATGCCTTTGTCAGGTTGAGAAGTCGACGAGCTCTTCTCCTTCGTGTCTTCTCCTCTTCGGCCTTCCCTTTGTATCTGCTGAGGGCCTAAAGGGGTGGCGCTTTTTCGTGGGAGAGAGGCGATTGCCTCGTGATAGGAATGCATGCCTGAACGTTTCTCACACTTGACAGGTCGATCATAACAGCCCGTCCGCCGCTGCAGGAGGTCTCGAAGCTGTTGCAGTATCACAAGCAACTTGAAGAGACCGGCAGACTCCGTGCCTTTGCTTCATTTGCTGATCGTTCCAAGGCCTGCCAGGTGACACCTTCTGGAAATAAACCACACCAAGCCCAAGGCACGACAAACAGAGAGCACCCAACTAACCACGAGAACTGCCAAGTTCACGTGTTCCTCACATAAAACCTTATCAGAATCGTACCTGCAGCCCTCGTTCGAGGTTCCTGAAAACTAACAAAGGAGAAAACCAGACTTCAGTGCCTATTTCAACCAACCTGATGTCTAACGTTTTCGAGTTTCTTTTTTCCGAGGAAGCCATGGTTATCGAGAGAATGAGACCGCATTGGAAATGATCAAACGTTTAAAAGCTGAGTAGTGAGTTACGCGTTCGGTCGTGCTGTCAGCTCGGCTTTGCAGACCGCTTCAACTCTGAATTAAACTGGTTCATTAAGTGGCATTTAATGCGTAAAAAAAACAATAGCGCTATCTACGCGCAAAAAAAACAAAAAAAAAGAATGTTTGCTGCTCCAAACGCACTTCAGCAAATCAAATTTCTGCGATGGTGACCGATAAACGCACCTACTCAGCTCTGTAAAGGTACGTCCTCACTTTCGGAAATAAGCGCGCCTCCTTTCGCGCGCTTATTTCGGCAGCGCTTGTGGTGTCGTCTTCTCGTCTCGTGTTCCGTCTACGTTTTGTGCCGTTAAAGGCACACTAAAGGTTACTATGCAGTCAAGTCAAATTGATAAAGCAATGCTTTAGAACGTCTAAGGCATCAATATAATCGCGAACACAGCTTTAGTAACGGAGAAATTGAGGTAAATGCACATGGAGGAAGGAAACTCAGGAGAGGTCCTGGCGTCACTCTTTGGGAAGCTAAAGTGAAGCCGCAAGTTGGCGTTGCTCATGGCGTTGCTCCGCCTATCGGGCCACCTCTCCTCTCTCGCTTACATTTCTTGCGAAACCACGCCGCGCTGCGCGCACCCGGGCTGCTCGGACGCGCACGCTCCGCAGCAGTACTAAACAATCGCGATGTCTCATTGCATTGCCGTTGCCGAAGTCATGTTAAAAGAAGTTCATGACGAACTTCGCAAATTGGGCCGTGAGGTCGAATCGGCTGCTTTTACCGGTTTTTATGAAAATAAACATGCCTTATAAGGCCTGCCAACTGAACTGTTCTCTGCCCAGTTCTCGCGTGTGTTTTTTAAAATAAAGGTCACCTTTATCGCTGCCTTCTACTTGCTTTTCTCTGCTTGGGCTTTCTGGGGCTCTCAGACAGTCTTGCGAGCTAGACGTCCGACGATACGAAAAAAATCTACGCATTTTCACTACACTGCAAGAACGTACGACACACCGACCCATTTGCGATCCATTTGGAGTTTATGAGAACAAACACATTTTTGCTTAAGGAATGGTTGTGCTTTATTGAACAAAATTCGGGTGGCCGCGCATCACTACAACAGCGCGCCGGCGAGGAGGCACAATGTCATTTCTGATTCCGCGTTTAGATTCATTGACTGCGGCCTGAGGTGCTTTCTTACCACGGTAAGTGAAGCATCATGGAACCAAAGTTTTGCGATAGCCGGCGTACGGTGCAGGACAGTACGCGCGTGGAACCGGCCTACGTGCGACCATGGAACAACCGTTTGATGAGTTCGCAGGCGTACGTTCTGTGGAGCCTTGCCGACTCTTGCAGCGCATCCGCTAACCTTCACTTCCTTGTGCTTCTCGCGCGCACAGAGAATATACGCCTGCGGTGGGGAGGATTCGTTCCTTAAGTCAAAGCTGCCGCTTTCCCATCTTCCAGGATGAAGCGTCGGCTAGCAGGCGCGCGGTGCCGAGGGCAGCAAAATTAATGCACATATTCTGCGCAACGCTCTATCAGCACGTGTATTGAGGTACACCTGTGCAGGTGTGCATGAACCTCGAACGCGCTCTGCTTAATATACTTCGTGCTATCGCGAGTACTACGAGGAACAAGCAACACTTAAGCAACATGTGGTTTAATCTGCACAAAAGCAAGTTACTACTGAACGCGAACTATGTATTCATAACGTACGTTCTACGTGCCGCAAATGCACCATATGCGCTGTCAAAAGCAGGAATCACTAACCTGCAAGGCGTTCATTGTACAGATTCTGGAACGCATCGGTTTCGGCCTGCGATGGCACGTTAGCATGATTCCGCCAAAAAGGGCAAAATTTCCCGCGGATATTTCTTCCTCCGTTGCCATTGCTGTGGCGCGGTACATTGCGTACAGCGTTGCATGCGAGTTCATTTTACGAACTTTAGTTCCTCCTGTCCCACCTGGCCCCAGCAACATCCGGTAGAGCACGGTCCGGATAACGCAGCGCAACACGGAGACCAACGCAAACCTGCCCGCACGGCGCCTTTGCCACGGTACGAAACTGACGGAGCAACACGTGTGAGCGCACAGAAGCAAAACAAAGCCGCCATTGTGGCCCGAAAGGCGTGGCTGCCACGGCAAAGAAATAAAAAAGCAGTAAAAAAGGAGAACCTACTACGTCATTTCCTCCACACTTTTCTCCTAGCGCGCGGAGGGGGCAGGGCCTCTCCTCAGTTTCCTTCCTCCATGGGATAGGGCCTCTCCTCAGTTTCCTTCCTCCAGGTAAATGCATGACATGATTTGAGATCCCCCAGCGACATTCCGGTACTAGCCCGATGACGAAGGCATTCCTCATCATAATTTACGCCACTAGTACTCAACTACTCGTATTAAAAAGATCATTTCATTAGGCCATAAGACGGAAGAAAATGCTACTTGTCTACTTCTGTTGGATTCTGTGATAATTAACAGAGCGACGTGACTGAGTGACGTGTGCCGATAAGCGATACATCGCGCCTACATAAACCCTTGTTTTTTGTGCAATAAAGAAATCTTGCAAAAGCTGCTGCTGCGTCCACATCGGTTATAACACTGGCGACGAGGCACGGTTGTGCCCATGCGGGGAGAGCGTTTCCAGCAAGATGGCCTTCGGCGTCCGTATCGTCGAATTTCACTTAAATGGTAACTCTTCATGGGAGGATTACGTCGAGCGTATAGAGCTATGCTGCACTACAAACAAGCTCAAGGAAGACGCCGACAAGAGGGCAGTATTGCTGAGCTGCTGTGGGGAGGATACATACTCCCTGATAGCTACCCTCGTCAAGCTTCTCCGAACACCGAACGCTGACTACCAGTCCATCGTAAAAGCCGTGAAGAACCACATCAACACGAAGCCATCCGAGCTATATTCGAGGTACGTGTTCTCGAAGCGAGATCAGCACGACGCCGAATCTGTCGCAGGCTACGTTACAGCTTTACGTAAGCTAGCCGAGAACTGCGGGTTCAACGACAACCAGCTTCCTCTTGACGTAATGCTAAGGGACCGGTTGGTTTTTGGAATCTCTGACAGCATTGTGCAGCAACGTTTGTTGGCCGAGAAAGACCTAACGATCTGCCTACGTCACTGCGTACGATCTAACAGTGACGGTAAAGGCTGTTGCAAAGCATCAAAGGGTTATGGGCGGCCTACGTCAGGACGTAGGCCGCCCATAACCCTTTGATGCTTTGCAGCAGCCTTTACCGTCACTGTTAGATCGTACGCAGTGACGTAGGCAGATCGTTAGGTCTTTCTCGGCCAACAAACAACAGACGATTTGACAGCTAAGGTGGACAGGCAACCCATGAAGCAGCATAGGAATGGGCAAGATGTAAAAACTTCAAGCGAGCAGTTGAAACGACAGTGTTTCCGGTGTTTGGGCAACCACGCTGCATACCGTTGCAGGTTTAAAACCGCAGTATGCTTCAACTGTTCCGTAAAAGGGCACTTGGCCAAAGCGTGTCGCAAGAAACAAAGAGGTCAGGTTAACCACCTGTTAGAAAATATGGCAAACTCTGAGCAAATTGAGTATGATGACATGCTAAATATTATATAGTCAAGTGACTATAGCGGTTGTCCGAAGTTTATGGTGGCCGTAAGTATAGGCGGTGAAATAGTGCCCATGGAAGTCGACTCAGGAGCAGCTAGGTCGATTATAAGTCAAAACACGTTCAGCAAACTGAAAGTGGCAAGGCTCATAAAGCTTGAACAATCGGACACCAAGCTCGGACACCAAGGAAGGATTGGACGTCCTCGGAAAAGCCACACTTCCGGTCAAATTCAAGGAACAAGACTTCGAGCTGCCGATACTCGTTGTAAGAAACGAAGGTAGCACGCTTTTGGGTCGTGATTGGTTCAAGGTCTTGAACATTAATGTCACTGGGCTTCACAGCATCGAACAAAACGCAGAAGCCCTTATCAAAAAGTTTCCGGATGTTCTTGACGAAACATTTCCAGGCGCTGCTCTGCCACCCCTACACATCGAGCTGAAGGACGACGCCAGGCCCAAGTTTATAAAATGCCGCAGTATTCCGTTCGCACTGAAGGATAACTTCATCACAGAACTGGAAAAACTGGAACGTCAAGGTGTTCTGCAACCGACGCAGTACTCAGAATGGGCCACCCCTGTGGTGATCGTCCGTAAAAAAGATGGGTCATTAAGAATATGCGGCGACTATCGAAGTACAGTAAACCAAGCGGTAAGGAACAACGTTTATCCTTTACCTACTAGCAAGGAACTTTTCGCAAAGTTGGGGAAAGGCCGTATTTTTTCTAAAATCGACTCGACGCAAGCGTACCAGCAACTTGCAGTTGATGACGCTACAGCAGAAATGCTCACAATAAATACAGTAAAGGGCCTGTACAAAGTGCGACGTTTGGTGTCTCAGTAGCACCCGGATTATTTCAAAGAGCAATTAATACAGTGCTTGCAGGTCTATGCCAGGTGGCGGCATACCTCGACGACATCCTTGTGGCCAGCGAAACAGCAGAGGAGCACCACGAAATCCTCATGGAGGTTCTCAACCGACTGTCAAAAGCGGGACTGCGTATACAAGGCGCCAAGTGTCAGTTCTTCAAAGAGCGCCTGGAGTACTTGGGACACCGGATAAAGGCCACCGGCATCTACCCGTCAAAGGCTAAAGTCGAGGCGATTCACAAAGCACCTGTACCAAAGAACAAGGAGCTACAAGCTTTTCTAGGTATGGTGAATTTCTACAATCGTTTCCTAAAGGGTCCGTCCGAAGTTACAGTACGGTACCGCCTACTGAACAGCGACAGTACGTGGAACTGGGTTGAAGAGCAGCAACTAGCTTTCAAAAGACTAAAGACGTTGCTGACGTCCGAGTCACTTTTAGTGCATTTCAACCCTGATGCACTCCTAGTTCTGTCTTGTGACGCATCACCCGCGGGTGTGGGAGCTGTATTAGCTCACCGCGACGCTCAAGGACGAGAGCAACTTGTTGCTTATGCGTCAAGAACACTCACTAAGGCGGAACGTAATTACGCCCAGATTGACCGCGAGGCTCTAGCTATTGTCTATGGCGTCCATCAATTTCATCAGTACCTCTGCGGGCGAAGATTCCGCATCTTGACAGATCATAAGCCACTACTCGGTATCTTTCAACGAGACAAGCAGATTACCGTTGTTTTGTCACCGCGCATGTTGCGATGGTCTTTGTTGTTATCTGCTTACGAATACAAACTAGAGTATAGAAGGACGCAAGATCACGCAAACGCTGACTGTATAAGCAGGCTACCGATGCCCGGTGACAGGAGGGACATCGAGCCTCCTGGTGGCGTGCTTTTGTTGGAAGCAGTGGAGTACCCTCCTGTGAGCGCAGCAGACTTCTCATAAGCCACTATGCGTGATCCTTGCCTTGTCGCGGGTGAAGAAATGGGTCGCAGCTGGCTGGCCAGAACAAGGTGTGCCCCCAGAATATGCTGCCTATCAGGTGAGGCGCGGAGAGCTGTCTTTTCACCGTGACTGCCTTCTGTAGGGTAACAGGGTCATACTGCCAGAAGAACTGAGAGAAGTCCTCGCCATTCTCCATGCAAATCACCCTGGCATAACGGCCATGAAAGCTCTGGCAAGGTCATATGTGTGGTGGCCGAAGATCGATGCCCAGATTGAAGATTTCGTGCGTCATTGCAAACTCTGTCAAGATAACAGGCAAAGCGAACCTAAAACGCCTGTGCATTTTTGGACGAAACCCGAAAGCCCGTGGAGCAGAATTCACATAGATCTTGCAGGGCCGGTTAAAGGCGTTTTCTTCCTTGTTGTCGTGGACGCGCTATCAAACTGGGCCGAGATCGAGATAATGCCATCGCTTCATTCCTCAGCTGTGATCGAAAAACTGCGAAGAATGTTTGCTTTATACGGATTGCCGGAGTTGGTTATTTCTGATAACGGCACAGCCTTCTCGAGCAGCAATGGCGTGCGCTACATGTATACCGCTCCATACTATCCCGCAAGCAACGGAAGGGCTGAACGCATGGTTCGCGAGCTAAAGTGTGTGCTTCGAAAGCAGAGCCAGGGCACAGTGGCGTGTAAAGTTTCTCGTTTTTTATTCAAGCAGCACTCCACGCCCCACTCGGAAACCGGGAAGACGCCAGCAGAACTCATGCTGGGCAGGAGCTTCCGCTCTGTCTTGTCGAAACTGCACCCTGGCGCAAAAGGCCCTGAATGTACGAAGCCGCCATCCTCGAGGGAGTTTCTGCAAGGTGACCCCGTGTATGTGCGAAACTTCTCTCGTGGTCCGAAGTGGCTGGCCGCACGGATACTGCATCGCTTGGGCCACGTCATGTACAGACTTCCGATGGTTCAGTACACCGACGTCATCGCAACCACGTGCGGAGAGCATGAGATGCTATACCGATAGTCTCTCACGCCAACCCCAGCTTCAAGCTTCCAGCGACTGAAACTGCAGTGCAGAGATCGCCTATCCTTCCAGCGACGCAAACTGCAGTGCAGAGATCGCCTAGTCCAGAAGTTCCGCAAGCATGCCGTAGGTCTACTCGTGTACGTCGCCCAGTGCTTCGTTATGGCATTGACTGCAAGGTGGGAAGGGATGTGATAACAGAGCGACGTGACTGAGTTGGCTATCTTGTGCGCATGTCTTCCGTGTTAAACCCGTTGCACGTGTGCCGATAAGCGATACATCGTGCCTACATAAACCCTTGTTTGTTGTGCAATAAAGGAATCTTGCAAAAGCTGCTGCTACCTCCACATCGGTTATTACACATTCTAAGAAAAAATAACATTTTGACGTTACCCTTCAGTAGTATGGGTAGTCGAAAGGTATCGTTTTCGCTCTACTCTGCGCCGCGCACGCTTTGGAGTTTCAGTCGTTTCGTTATCGCGTCGTGCTGCGCTGGTTTGCTGGCTCGCGAAACATGCATTTGGAACAAGCAGCGAGAATGCTACGTACATACATGTGATGTCGTGGAATGCGCGAACGGTCCGCGGAACTTGGCCAAGGGCAGTTGCAGCGGCGAATCCAACGTTACTTATCACTGTGTGCCAACGAGTGAACCTCTCCGCTCGAAATGGTTAAGTGCCGTACCTCTGCCACAGCGCGTTGACAAAGAGACGAAAAATCGCATAGTGTGCTCGCCGCACTTTTGTCCAGATGATTACGAGTTCTACGCCGATTTACTGAAGTCGTGTGGAGTGCCTTTCAAAGCAATGCTTTCTCGTAGCGCTGTTCCGTCGGTCTTGCCTGCGTTCTCCGAAGCGCAAGAACTGCAGTTGCTCTTCAGTGCGGCATTTAGTTTTCACGAAGAAAAAGCTACAAATGTGCGAATATGTACTACCATGACATACAGTTGCCGTCGTAGTAGTACGCAACGACGCCGGCAGCGCGAGCCCTCAGAAGCATGTTACGTTCATCAGTGCTTAAATTGCTGAAGTCGAGCCCAGCATCGCGAGCCAATGTGTCGTTGTCAGGGTCATCCATTGCAACGAGCGTCAAAGTTGGCGTCATAAAATGAACCAGCTTATCGTCGCGCGCTTTCCCTTCCGCTAGTCACCATAGTTGCGCTTTCGCGCTGCTGTCGGCTCTGTCTTGGCTCTGTTTCTGGCCGCGCATTTGCATTTTGCGCAGAAAAGCCGTAGCGCCGTCTGCTGCCGCCATTTTACTCACCGACGGCGCAACGTCACTATGAGACCATGAGGTCAACACTCCTCGATCAGAGGGCGGGCGATTTGAACTACGCTAGAGGTACGCGAACGCTTTAGAACGCATTTTTCTCTTAAAATAAGTCGCTTCTTCGCATGAAACAAGCATTTCGAGGTTTATGGGATGGTCTTTCAACATTCCATGTTGACTTAATATTACATTTAGTGTCCCTTTAACAGCAGTATGGAAAACCAAGAAGCCCAAGCTGCTGTTCTAGAGAGAGAGAGAGAGAGAGAGAGAGAGAGAGAGAAACATTTATTGAATCATAATATGGAATTCTCGCGGATCGAGGTCTTCTCTTCTTCACGCTGTCTTCTCGTCGAAGGGAAGCCTCTTCAGCACGGGTGGTCCCTCAGTCCAGTGCTCTACTGAGTTTGGCCGCGTCCCTAGCGTGCTCCACCATCCTTCTTTGGACGGCGAGCTCGCAGCTGACGAGCCGGCTCTCCCAATGCTCCGCACTCGGGGGTTTATAGAGAATTCTTGCCGCGAAAGCGACTTTCGCGCCGCGCGCTTTGAAGCGCGCCGCCTTGCGCGCGCTTATTTCCGCAAGTGATGACGTACTTTAAGCGTTGAATTACCCGAAACGGTTTATTTCTACAAACCGCCCATGTCAATGCTTATCTGCAAAAACCAGGGTGACCACGAGCCACCGTCCGTGGCAGCACCGGCCTCGCATTTTTGTAACTGGCGCGCACAACAAACCATACAATGAAATTCTGAGCATAACGCGAAATATTTGAAATTAAAGTAAGCTCTTATTAGCTAACCACCGAAAAAAAATTTATCGAGCTCTATTTAAAAGCAAGAAACTTATGAGCCCAATTCGACAATTACTACCTCTTAATGCGCGCTCGATTGGATCGCTGTCTGAATTCTTCGGGCCTCGCCAAGCGCAACAGAGGGCGCCAGGCATACGCTGCCCTCTGTCGTCGTCTGCCACTTTGTGTGCCCGCGGCTTCCTTTCTCGTCCCCGAAGGGGAGGCCGTCAATGCGGGAAGAATCGCCAGTCTCCCTTTGCCCTCACTCTCGTGGCGCATTCCACTGCAGTGACTCTCCGACTAGCCCTGTTCGTACACGCATATCTCAGCCCGGTTGAACCGTTCAGCCGCAGAGACGCGTCCTGTCTTGTTAGGCGACGCCTCCGTTTCCTCAACCGCCACAACGAACCTCTCGAACGTCTGCACGATGGCCGGTTTCCTTGTGTTACAGGCTGCTGTGTGTCGTCTTTCTCGATTTCACGCTGCGCCGAATACTCGGCTTGTTTTAACTTGCACCGTCTGAAAAATTTTTCCCATGCCAGGCGGTGACCGAATGTGGCTTTGAAATCCTTGAGGATCGGGTTACTGCCCTGCTTGGCCGCCATGGCATTCTCCTCTCCTTCTGACACTTACGGAACGTCGCTCAAATGCGGTGGTATGAGTGAGTTTTTCAGCGCCTCCTGGCCCTCTTTGAGGCTGCTTAAAGGGGCCCTGAACCACCTTTCTCTGAAGCCTCAAAAGCACCTTCGGAAGGGTTTTGTACCTCGCATGAACATATAATCGAAAGAATTTTTTTTAAAGACCTAGCAGGAGCGTAGATATCACGAGAGGAATATTTATCTCTCTCATTCCTCCTCAACTTCCTCCGTTCCGACGGAGGGAGGCGGAGCCTATAGTGATGCCCCACCCACGGCGTTACGTCACCAGGCTTCAATGTTGTGCTATTTCTTCTTCTGGGTCTTCACCGTAAAAATCAGGAAACGACGACGAAGCCGAACATCGTGATGATGAAAAAAAAAGAAGAATGTATTACTTCATTGGTACATGGTTGTGACTCTTCTCCAAGTCTCGTGCGGTTCTGGTTAACACGGGGGTCAGGACGACCTTAAATAACACCCTGGTGGTCTTGAGGTCGTCGACGTCTTCTTCGGGAGCCTGTAGAAGTAGGTTCTGCCGTCGAAGACTTCCTGCTCTTCGGGTCTTCTTTCCTTTGTCCTTCTCTTTGTGTCAGCTCGGGGAATAAATGGAGTGACACTGTTTCGAAGGAGAGGGCAATTAAGTCGACATGGGCGCGCCCGCTTGAACGCTTCTCACACTTGACATATCGATCATAACACTACTTTGGGCACATATAGTTGAAACGAAGGGTTCATATCCCGGCAGTCTTATGGGGGCTGATAAGTTCGGTTCACAGATGACAAGTATAAGAAAATGGTTTTCAAGGACGAAGTGCCGGAAATCCGAAATACGTGCCCTCAGGCCTCTCGTATTCCATTGTAATATGAAGGCGCTTCTGACATCATCCCGGCACTATCGGTGTTGTCGATGAGCCATGGTTCTGCTGAAGAAGTTCTCAAGCACTAGACTTCTTAATGATTGCGATAACCGGATTGCACTTGTAACGCACTTCGAGCTGTTGGCGTCTGTAGCTTGTCCAGAAGAACACGAATAGCACGCACCAAAGTGCTGATCATGGTAACAATTTGACGATTTTGGTCCGTCAACCTGCCAGGAACAGACAAAGTGTCCCTTGATGTACTACAAGTCTGATCTCGCTGAGTAGGTGCTTGTAGCCTCGGGATTTAAGGCCAAGCATCAGCTGCCGCGCTGTTCGATGCTCCTTTGTTCTTGAAACTGACGGCGTTTTGCCTGCGCGGGAGAGGAGGTGGTTTACGTGGCTCGGGTTTTACAGCGGGTTTGTTTGAGTGAAGAAAAGCGAGGTAGACGCTGGTGCCTGGTGCCCACAAATTACACATTTAGCCGAGCTTGCTCAATCAGGCTGAAGTCCAATCCCGTCGATTCCACTGCTCACGCATCGTCAGCGTGCTGGGCATGTCCTCGTCGTCTATTGTGACCGGACTACTGTGGCACGTACACTCTAAGAAAAAAAGGACTAAAAGGGGTAGGGAGGTTAGTCCTTTTGGGGACTAACTGATCTGCCACAACCATTAGTCCTTTTGGGGACGAACTGACATGGGATGAACTGTTACTCCCCATGCGCTTACGCCTTCGGGGACTAACAGTTGCACCTGCCCGATGGTCCTCAAGGGAGTAACTGTAATTCGTTCCGATGCTCCGCAAAGGTGGAATTAATTAAATTAGGCATTTATACCCTAATAAAAAAATTAATGAGTTGAAAAAAAAAAACATGGCGAGAGCAGGATTCGAACTCACGTCCTCTCGGCCACAAGTCAGGTACTCTAACCACTTCACCACGCCGCTTGCTTGAGAATGCGGGATATTTAGACAAAGTTAAGTATGGGAACTCAAGTGCGGCAGTATAAAAGTGACTCCGTATTTTGTGCAATCTATGCAGTGAGAGTCTAAAGTTGAGTGTATTTGCAACCATAAGCGACTGCGAAAAGAAATCAGCCCGAGTATTTTTAGGGTGACTTAAACTGAGGCACTACGCCATGTATACGTGTAGCGAGCTCAAACGGGGCACCGAAGACGACAGAGAAGGGCAATTTCTCTGTCGCTTAGCGTGTGCCGTTTGAGCTACACATCGCTTCAGTTCGCAACCTCCTTGGAACGGAAGGAACTTAGGTACTGTTGTCCAAGAAAATCTAGCCGTCTATCAATGACTTGCGCGTTTAATGTGTATCGCTCACTTATGGGGTGCGCACGAAGGGCATGCCTCTTCACATTCCAGTTTTAAGTTTCACGTAATTATCTCACGAAGAGGCAAGGTGCTGCTTTGCATGCAGTTCAATAGACAATGCACGAACTTCGAACATTCACGATTTATAGACAATACCGTTTTCGCCGCATCGCTCCATGACACGGACGAAAACAGCGAAGTCCCTGGGGAGTAACTGTTGCCGTTCGTCCTCCCATTGCTCTCTTTCCGAGCAGGGACTAAACACTTACTCTCCGAAATTTGCACACGGCATGCACATTCATGCAGTTAGTCCTTTGAGGGACGAAAGCGCCCTTTTTAGGACTAACGGCGCAGTTACTCCCGTTTTCCCGGGGATTTTTCTTAGAGTGTAGTAGCGTGCCACAGGGCCCCCCTTCTCGAGAGGAAGCCGTGAGCTGGGCGAATGGCGAAGCGCGGATGGCCGTGGAGTGAAAAGCACGCGACGAGTAGGACTGGCCTGATCGAGAAGAAATAGGACAGCAGAAGTGGCTAAAGCGTCATAGTGCAAGGAGCCAGGCTTTGGGTCCAACGTAGGAGGAAGGGCGCAAATCTTGGCGCCAGTGTCCACTAGAAAGCGGACTTTGGTGACACGTCGATGACGCAGAAAAGGCGTCTGGATCTGGGGCCGGGAACAGTGGTTGGCGTCAGTGTTCGGTTCAACTGTTTCCCGCGTAGTAGCAGGGCTGGCGCCACTGGTTTGCGCGAGAGCCACAGCGAAGGTGGTACCAGCAAAGCGTAAAGGGAGGAGGAGAACGGCGTCCAGAGTAGCCGGGGCTGGGGCGGCGACGCCGTGACGAAGAACGCGGCCGGCGTGTTCGGATGGCAGTGACCTCAGCTGTCAATCGCGCTAGTTGCCGTGTAAGCTCTTCGTTACCTTCGAGTAGATGCGCATAACTGTCGCCAGCAGCTGATTTCATCGCCCTCTGACGGAGGGTCAAGAGGGCGATGAACTGTGGCCACGGAGGGAAAACCGACATCCATAAGCTTGTCGGCCAACTGAGCCAGAGATTCCAGCGCCGAGTATGAAGACGCTGTCAGAATAATGCGCAGCTGTGGTGCAAGGGGCTGTAGGAAAAGTTCCCGCGGGGCTCGAGGTCCTTGCGGCGGCAGGGCCAGCGAAGTGGCTGAGGCACCGTGAGCTGTTATCGATGACGCGAAGTCCGGAGTCCCCAATTTGTGCGTGAAGAAAAACCAGACAGACGCTGGTGCCTGGTGTCCACAAATTATATCTTTAGCCGAGCCCGCTCAATGAGGCGTTCGCCTGATGCTGCCGATTCCACTCCTCGCGCACCGTCAGCGTGCCGGGCTTGTCCTCGTTGTCTTTTATGACCGGATCATTGTGGCACTAGTAGTCCGCTACATGAAGTTCTTGATCGGCGTCGGCGCCGTGACCGTCTTCGCTTACAAGATGTTGCTCTTAAAACATTTTGTGCGCAAGCAAACAGGAACGAAGAATAGGCTGCTGCTTCTCGGCGAGTCCCCAGGTGTCTCTAACCATGTTCTTCAATATTGCAATTTTTTTCGAATCAAAGGGCATTCCTTCGAGGAGGCATGGTGAGGCCTGCTACAATTTGTGCATTTCAGCACACTGGCCTCGCACGTGTTAATGGTGTGGGCCCCAGCGCATCGAGAACACGCGGCAGTGTTTTTGCATACACTACTCACATGACCCGACGTCATGCACATCCAGCACTGCAGCGGTTTTGGTATTAAAGGACGAACTGCGTGTCGGAAGTGGCCCACCTTTACATGCGATAGGAGGGATTCGCCCTTAAATATGATCTTTACATACTGTGACGTGCCGAGACGAAACGCGTTTGTGATGTCGGTGTTTTCTGCAGCTGGATCTACAGATCGCAGTCGGCAATGGTCTCGTCAACAAAGTAAATTACGCCAGTACTGAATTCTTTGCCCGGTGGAATATGAGGGCGGACCTTCATCATGTCAAGTTCCATGACTTTGCGCAAAGAATCCAACGCAGCCGCGTGTTCAACATCAATTGCTAGGACGTTCTTAGGGTGTTTACCCTGATGTCTTTGATTTGATTTGGAACCAGCGCCTCTAGATGTGAAGACACGGCTTGCCTGTTGAGGCGTCTGACGAGAAAAGGATGGGGAGTACCTCGTTATTCCGCGAAGATTTCATAGTGGAGGCATTCGAATTCGATAATGGGCTGAGAAATCTTCCTTTTGCTTTACGGCTCCGCACTAGCTCGAAGGTGTCACAGTCAGTAGAAAGTCAGCAAGTCAGTAGAAATAGGAGTCTAGATGAGAGCCTATTGCATACTTCCTCGTGTGTTTCGCGTAAAGATCATGCAAGCGCTGTCGTTCCAGCGGTTCACTTAGCGTCGTATCCACGAAAAACACAAGCCTTCATTGAAAATTATCACAAGCTTTGTAAGGCACGTCTCTTTGGTCAAATCCGCCGCCTTCGCTGTGTGGTCCAGCAGATGCTCAGCTTGATTGCCGTACGACTGCAAGTGGTATAGCCCAGCTATTTAGACGAAGGTCCCTCACTCCCATTCGCATTACCTCTGGGCCCTTCCTTTCCCTTGGCATTGACGTAACCTGCTTGTCAAGCACGTGCTTGCAGTGAGACGGTCTCACACCTCACGCGGGTCTGCATCACCATTCTGCGTAGAAACGGGTGTACTCCTCCGCGTTCGGTAACCTGCATAGCCGTGCGCTTCCCGTGCAGAGGGTTCCGGCCTCTAGGCGTTTCTAGTCGCTCTATACTACACTAATACTCTACAAGTCTCGCTCCATTGAGTTTCGACGTACATTTACGCAATAGGCATCAAAAGATCTGGGTCCGCACTTTGTAACAATTAGTTCAATTTTCCCGTCCTTTTCACACTTCGTCCACAACTTGCACAATTAGCCTTTGGCTATCTCCAAGATTGGCCTCTCTAGGTGGTACGGAAGATAAAGGATGGCGTCGGAGAAAAAAAATACCTCAAGAAATACGGGCTTTGCTTTTTTTTTTTAGCGATGGTGGGCTTATAAGGCAAACTGTGATGGCGTTGCGCGATAATTTGACAGTAGCACTATCCCTCGTCATTTATGCTTTCATCCTTTAACATCTGAACTCAATAAAATGTGGCCTCAATACGGCGCACTCGCTAGCGTGTGTAGCAAGCCAAACTCCCTTCAACTTGCAGCAGCCAGCCCAGTTCAGCACACTCCTGAAGCCCGAACCTACCAGCTTTGCCTTTGATCTTCTTTGCCTTCCGTAGAGAATGAACGTGCAAGCTGGCTGCAAGGTGGCATGGATATTACTAGGTGCGGGAGACGTATGAAAACGACCAACAAGGCTGGTTCGTCTCTATGTTAGCGAGGAGCTGCGCTTGCCAACAAGCTTCTAGGAAGAGCGGAGTGAGTGAGCGGAGTCGCTTCGTCGCATGTACAGCGCGTGCGCGACCCTATCGGCACCCGAACATCGCGTGTTTGCTTCGCCTTGTCCTTCGGAACGCGCAGCACGAAGAATAAACGACAGCTTGTCGAGCCAATCAGAAGCACTTGATCGCCGTGCGACGCGCTTCTCCCCTCCTCGATTTGTCGTTGCGGGCAGACAGGCAGGATGCAAAGAGCCCTCGACGTGACCTCCTTTTCGGCGCATTTCTTCTGCAGGGGACAGCTGGTGGTCATGCACGGCTAAGTAGCCGTTTTCGAAGCAGCTCATATCGCTGCATTTGCGCCCTCGGTACTATAGTCGACAGACGCGCGCTGCGGGGCTACGCGATAGCTTTGCCTTCCATTTATGGCGCGATTGCAGCGGGCAGCAACTTGGCATCAGAATGCCCTCAAACACAAGGTTTCACTGTATCGAGCGCGAAATATGCACTGACTGCATTCACACGTAAAGCTGTGACGCCATACCCAGTCTTCATTACTGGACACACCATCAATCTTTGAAAGACGAGTCGACTCTTGGGAGTAATAATCGATCGAAATGTTTCCTGGAGCCCTCATTGCGCGTACCTGAAGAAAGAAACTGTCGTTGAATTTCCATGTAGTGAGATTCATGTGCGGCAAACTATGGGGCACATCTGCACGCTCCACCCTTCTGTTGCACAGAGCTCTGTTTGTAGAATTTCTATGCTACAGCCTCCCAGTATTGTCCAGTACGTGCAAGTCAAATGCTCGCTCATTGGAGAGCTACAGGGCCAAGCACTGCGCACGTGTTTAGGACTGCTGCGCATCAACATCTGCAACAATCGTGCTCGTCAAATATCTTTGCATCCAAACATACGTTGTTGTGGATTGTCTCAGGGCGCGTATTCGTCATCTATCCCGCGTCCCCCGAAACCGCTTGGCGTTTTTACCCGCGCAGATGCCACGTTTTCTGAAGTTATCATTACCCATCCAGATTGTCTTCCATAAGGATGCACACCAGAAGCAAGGCCTTCATTCCCCTTGTGGTGTCTCCAACAGCCTCCGGCGCGCCTCTTCCGGGTGTTAAGAAAAGGGCCAATCACCCAAACAGAGCACTGAAACAGATGACGCTGCTATTAAGGAATGAGACATGCGAGGGATGCACATCTATAGTGATGGTTCGGACTCATCTACGAGTTCTTCAGATGCCGTTGTCATTCCGGCTACGAAAACTACAATCAAATGCAAACGTTCACACATGACACCATCAACGGCGGAAGAGCTTGCTGACCTGCATGCTACGGTAAAGTACCTCCTACACAGTACTCGGGAATAAATCATCTTTTACGACACAAAGGCAGCACGTCACAGTCTGCATTTTACCCTGTATCATAGGACTCATGGGCAGCTGGCATACGAGATAAGAGAGGACCACCATCAAGCTATAACTAAATGGCATGAAATTATATATCATTGGTTGCCTAGACACACAAGCATTCCGGCTAATGATCTCGCCAACGAAGCCACCCGGTCCGCCCTCGTAGAAGCCAGACCAGTTCCAATCCCCTTATCCAGAACCGACTGTGCAAGAGAGCTTCATTTCGTGGCTATTTCGTGGTTAAACCTATGAAACACAAATATTAGTTTTCTTCTAATCCCCCAAAGTATTCATAGGCTTGGTCCATCCCTAAAGCTACAAGTGCCGTCGAAAGCTTCCCGCTCTGAGGCTACAGCACTGTGCCGCCTGTGGCTCGGGGCGACATTTACAAAAGCTCACTCACCGCATCTGAATTGGGAATACACCCACGTGTGAATCTGGTGGAACTGCAGAACTAATTGATCACCTCTTATGTATCTGTTCCCTGTACGACGTCGAGCGTGAAGCTCTACGGACAGCCTTGAAGCGGCTGGACTCTAGACCATTTTCGGAAATCAAGATCCTTGGACTATGACCGTACGCATCGATGGCACAGAAAGCCACGAAAGCGTTATTGCAATACGTCAAGTCTACAGGTTTTGCCGAACGTTTGTAGACTTAGCGCGAACCTTCAAATGTGCGCGAAACTGTGCTCTTTCTTTTCCTCTTTCTCTCTCTTTCATCCCATACCCCCTTCCCCCAGTCCAGGGTAGCAAACCGGACGTGCATTTGGTTAACCTCCCTGCCTTTCCTGTCTTCTATTTCTCTCTCTCTCTCTCTCTCTCTCTCTCTCTCTCTCTCTCTCCCCTCCCCTCCCCTCTGTCTCTCGGTATGTCAATCCTAACACGAATCTCACTAGCATTTCCGAGTGACCACGTTATTGGTATAACCCATGCTGGTATGCAGAATCGAGATACTGCACGAAGCTCCTTGCCGCAACATGAACACTGCAACAGAGCTGAAACTTTTGGTGGCGTCTGTGTGCAATGATTTTCCGTTTCGCTCTTCACGCGCGGATTCTCGCCACACGTGCTCGCGTTCAGTTTGGTATTTGCTCGCGCGGCCGTTTAGTAATCCGCCAATGATACGACCTGCACAGAAGGTCATTGCGTCTTAATTAGGTGTTTTGTACACACAAAATGGAGGACATCAACACCAACTATTGCTTTATACAACAATTTATAATTCCCTAAAATCAGCTTACTTTCATCGCTTAAAACCGCAAGCAAAACAAATACATTATAAAGCACTTATGACGATAAGCAAAATGAGAACAAGGTAAAAGCAGGAGCCAACGTTTCGACAAGTGCACTTGTCTTCTTCAAGGCCTCGAAAAAAAACAAGTCCCCCCCCCCCCCCTTTCCTCCGTGGCGGCGCCTCTCCGGCTGCCGAATCGCAGGCTCGGTATGAGCGGATCACGGTGCGCGCTTCCCAATCCGAAACGCAGGGCCACGTTCAGCTGAGTCGCTAGCAGCGTCAGCGGCGTCAATCACGGGCTATAGGCTAAATATAGTGCGACGTAGCGTGAGCGCGCGCACACCTTACGTTACGATGGCGAGGACAGAGTCTATAGTTCGACCGGTGGTTCGACGCACTGGCGCAGCCGATGCAACCGGACGCTGCCAACGCGCTCCGACGCGCCCGGCGTCGAGCGACGCTCGCCCGCGCGCCGATAACGTCGGTCTACGAACGCGCTGCCATCTCACCGCCGCGCAACGTTCCTATGCGCCTATGCGCTGCCTCGCGCGACCTCCAGATAAGCGAGGCAGTTGCGCCAAACTACGCTACGTGTGCGGCGGCTGGTGCGAAATGTTCCGCACGAGACGGATTGCCCGAGGCTCACAGACGGGTAATATTATAATATAATCGGTCTGCCTATATAAAGAAGCCCAGGATGCGAAGCATACTAGCCTTTATTTTAGTTGTTGAACCACTGTTTAGCCTGGTGAACTGCTGTTGCTTGGCTATATTTGGTTCGGCTAGACGAAGAAACAACTCATGCGTTACTCTACTTCGCCTTCAAGAGTGGAACGCGACAGCGTTCCCGTCGACCCGCCAAGGGGTGTAAGACAATGGCCTACGGCGCAGCGACTACGCGCCCCGCATTGGACGCGGTGAGCGTCGAGCAACGCAGCGTTCGGCGCGGCAACGAAATGTGCGCCTGAGCAAGCGACGCACGCCTGAGCCTTAGAAACAGCTCGTTTCTAAGGCAACACCGCATTCACTAGAGGCGCTTTTGTACCGCTTTGAAGCATCGTACTCGTGGCTCAGTGGTAGCGTCTCCGTCTCACACTCCGGAGACCCTGGTTCGATTCCCACCCAGCCCATCTTGCAAGAGTTGAGCCAAAGCCACCTAGAAAATCAGTCTCTGTAGCACGCCACAACCTTCGCTTCTCATTCCAACGAGCAGCTCTGTCTCCAGGAGGCTTCTCACCTCGTGAGCGTCTAGCAGAGGCAAGCGCAGCTGCTTATATACCGCCGCTACGCCGCGAGCGACGGCGCGAGTTGGAGCCCCGTTTCTCCTCTGTCGTGACGTCACGGTGTCACGTGGTATTGAAGGCGACACCGCCGCGCCTGAGGAGCTGAGTTGAGCTCGCGTAATATGCTTCGCATAAAAAAAAATTTAGCTCAATGCATTTTCAATTTGCGAGAAGTTTTGACACATTCAACGGTGCGGCCCTTGTGTTCATTGCCCTGTACTCGTTCTTTATGGCATTACGCAGATTAGCTGGACATTAGCGTGAACGAACGAGTATGACATCTTAATCTGACACAGGAAAAATATTTAAAAAAAAAACAAATTGCGTTGTCTGCACCTGCACTTTGCTTAACACCCCACATGTCGAAACAAAAGTTGACAGAGGCAAAATTCATTCATAAACACGAATAATTGACTTGCTGATCAAAAATTGGCAACATTAAAATGAAATCTGACTAAAGCAATATATATTCATTTTTCCATACGAGAATATGTTCGCACATGAGTGGAATTACTCTCAGAGGCGGACATCAGATACATCGGAAATCAAAATGAATATTTCATTGTTATTAAAAATGCTATTTTTGTCTAAATCTAATTACATTACGAGACATTTCGCAATACACGAATTGAAGCCAGTGACTTCGAGAGTCATATCCACTGTAAACGAATTCTTATGTGGACAACAGCTTCTGTATACGCGTCCTCAATGTTTGTGACGAAATACATTGGTGTTCCAGCAACTTTCGAGCTTTTATACGCAAAACGACGTGTTTCTTTCTTTTCTTTGAAAAGGTAAGTGGAGCAACAGAGCCTTTTTACCGCAAGTTTGATAGCACTTATCTCAAAACTAACGCTAGTTTCGAGATTCATTCCAAGTGTAAGTACTTTGTCAAATTACTGGCTTCAATTCGTGTATTGCAATATGTGCGCTGAAACAACTAGTGGGATATTTAGTCAGTAAAATTTGGTTAATTAGCCAGTTAGGCATTCTTTTTCTTTCCTGTGTAACTAGTGTCTGCCTTTTCGAGTAATTCAGCACAATAAGTACATTTCTGCTACATGCAACACAGGATTTCCAAAAATTGTATTAACGTTAAAATAAAACACTCGGTGTAATGGAGCCTGAAGGGTTTCTAGCACCAGTGTATTAGGGACTTCTGAATGTCAACAGACCGGCGCAATTTGAATTTGCATTCGTGCGAATTTTATCCGTTCCTATTGTTCTAGCCTTGCAGCAGGTTGTAGCGGCTATATCGCGATTCACGAGTGATATGAAAATTACACGAATGCAAAGTTGGGCTATACTCGGATGAGGAAACACAGGAGCGATGCCTCCGTTGTTTTGTCTTTCATCGCTCCTGTTGCTGCGCTCTTTTTCTCGGAACGTTACTCATCAGACTAGCTCAACTAGTTTATAGGCAATCCTTGCTTACTGAATTCCTGACGTCGTGGAATCCTTGCAGACTCGGCACGGGAGCTGACGAACAAAGTGTCATACGCAGCCTTGCAAGCGCCTCGAGTCGTGTGATTCGTAAACGAGTGTCACCCTACGAGCTTCTCCGAAAGACGGTTCCGCTTTACGCGTAACGCACGGCCTCGCTTTCTAAAAAACGCCTGTTCCGTGGAAAAAAAAAATCACGCACGAAAAAGTGCAAGGATGAAGCGAGGTCCCTGTCTAAATATAGTCCTCCCGACTTGTCCCCTCTTGACACAGGGCGGCAACATGCGAAGCTGCCACCGCTGCTTCTGCTCTTTTACTTTTCATCTTGTGTTTCGCTATTCGCAGCGTGTCATCAGTGAAGGACTGAGTACCGTGACGGCAACCTGCTCCGAGTAGCTCTACAAGCGAATGTTCGACGCCTTTGATGCCTTTCATCCTTTACTCTTTCTTCCCTTTTATTGTCTTCAGCGGCAGACTCGCGCGCCTTTCCTTCGTTTTGCACGCTCTCTTGATCGAGGAAGCGTTTATTATATTTTCATTCCCTTTTGTTACTGCAACTCGCTGACAGCACGGAACTGCAGGATAAGCCTGTGCAGTAGTTTTGAGCAGACGATGTATAGGTGCATCCGCCGTCATCCGCACCGGGCAGACGGCGAAGCCGCTGCATTCTTCCATCACTTCCTGTTTCGTCTTCGTAGTAAAACATGGCGGTCTGCTGTTTTATCTTCTTGCTCTTCCTTTCTCTTATGTAATTTTGTCCCTTGCGCTGTAACACGGCGCTCGTAAGAGCTAGCCGTAAATACAACTTCCGCTGCCGGCACTAGCGTCGACCTGGCGGTCAGGCCGTTCAACTCGACGTTCTCTTCGTACAGGGCGAGTATGTGTTGTACGGATTCCGTTGCGCGTACAGATCCTGGCTTCAGTCACTGTCCTAACATGGAAGACCCGCGCGCGATACGGTTAGAGAATGCGCAGCCTAAAGTCTGTGACACCGCACTTATGGCGTGCATGTTTTCTTCCTTCGCTCTTTCGTTTTTCTTTTCTTTCTTTTTTCTTTTGTGCACTGTAACTGCATAAGGTGAGCGACTCCCCCTTGGCGTTGCAGTGAGAACGTCTTTAGATACTGTTACATAGTTACGACACACGTGCCGTGCCTTACTATGTACGACAGCACGCCGTTCGAAGGTTGGAACATGAATCTTTATTGCTTCCGTCTCGGAGCATATATATACGAAACAGAGAGGGGGAAAGGGGAAAGGGAGAACAAGGGAAGGATATCAAACGATAAACGCACGTGCCGTCAGCGCTTGCAAGGCAGTCTGATTGCGGCTGACGTGACTTTACAACAGATACACACAGTTAATTGGTCAACGAAGCGTAATGCTCGCAAGATTTCGTACTAACAAAGCCTTACCGGTTAAGCACAATTGACTTCTTGAGGCCACCTCCCACATACGCTTATGTTGTTTGTAGCTTTATAGCTAGATTACCTCTCAAGTAGATTACCTTTGCAGGTAATTAATTACAGCGTCATCCTGGTCAGCTCAAACGAGGTGAGATTTATAGACGGCTTACATTTTCAAAGACGAAATTCTCTTCAGGTGTCGGAAGCACCCATCGGGCCCTCGTGCTCTTTTGTAACGGTATGCATGTCGACGAAATTTAATGTTCCATGCTATGCAATGCGTAGTTGCTGTATCAGGATGTGCAATTATTCGTGCTTCCCAGAAGTGTCATCGCTTTTACAGATACTGATAATGGAAAGGACACCTGAAACAGTTGAAATGGCAAACGATGTTTCGACGTTAGCAGCAAATTAACTGGCATTACATGCACTATTTGAAGTGCATGAAGACTCTATCCGCGTTTGCACGGCTGGTACGTTCTGTGAACAAAGAATACAGCTGCTTACGCGATGGCATCTTTACGAATGGAGTACGCACTTGTCGGCTGGGACGCACGCCGTCGCCGAGAACAGCTGAATTAGTGTCGATTCCCCGAGTCACAGAATTTGTGCCATATACGAGATACTAAAAAGTGGATGATCCGCGAGGACTTCTTATTGGCTTTAGCATGTCTTGATTGTATTGACTAACGCCAACCACTTGGGCAAATAACGTATACGATTCTAAAGCGTTCAACTGGGGCTGCTCAACAAAAACAAGAAATGATATTGCAGTGGGTCCCGGGACATTCTGGCATATATAGCAGGCAATGAATTAATGGATCGCTGGCAAAGCCGGCCGATATATATGCTGAAATTCGCTTGATTATTTATCGTCAATAAATGTACGATGCCTAATAAAAGTAATAAGGAAAGAATTGTTTGCCCACCTACTTTACAGAAAATACTAAGGAATCGATGCTTTACGAAGCGGACCCACATTTTAAATACCGTTCCTTCGTGTGCGTTGACGTTTTCTTTTTTTTCTTATTTCTCTCTTTTTCTCTGTTTATGTTTTTCTTTTTTGTCTTTCTGTCTACCCTTACTACTTCGCCAGTGCGGGGTGGCAAACCGAATATTTATCTTCCGGCTTACTTCCCTGCCTTTTGCATCTCATTTATCTATATATCTATCTATCTCTGTCAGTTGAATGTGGACTTTCAGTTTGTATGGAGACACTACTTTTTCGACTGCACCATGGAACAGCATACAGAAAACGTTTCCTATACCACATAAAACAGACGTCATCTCCAGCTTATTTCTGTGGCAAGACGATGAGGGCGTTCACCATGCGCTCCTATAGACTGTTTCATCGGGCGAGGAGAATAGGGCGCGCGGCGAGCCTTTCCTCCTCTCTGACTTGGGCGATCCGGCGCGGCGCTGCTTGAAAGTATTGCTCTCGCGTGCAGCACAACGATTGCGAAATGTTTGAAGTCGTACTTTGTGAAATTTACGCCATGTCCGTTCATATAAGGTCGTCAGGGAAGCCTTTCGGTGCATCGGTAACTACTGCAGTAGGCGGAAATATGTCTTGGGGGCGCAAAAATGTGAGGCGCTTTATCAGCCACGGTGTACGCACATTATCAGTCGCAGTGTGTGTATATGTTGCGAACCATTTTGCTTATATCAGTTTTATTTCAACAAAGAAAACTGGTGTCTGTGTATTACCAGCATTAAATGGCAAATCAGCTCACTGTCTGATCGCTTGGCGTAGGGAGTAGAACATAAAACATAAGAGCGCATGCTTATGCATGGCCAACCTAAGGCAACCATGCACGAAACATCTAAGCGGTAGGCGCTATCAAATATTTGTGCTGCACCGGCATCGTTCTCGCGCATTTAAGGTCTAGTAGGCTTGAAATTACTATGTGTCTACGCTAGACTTCCCGCATGAGGCCGACGGCGCTGCTCAACATAGCGATCACTGCGGTTGGTGAAACAGCACGATACATATGTAAGCTGTGCGCTTCGACATTGACTTTATTTATTTATTTATTTATTTATTTATTTATTTATTTATTTATTTACTCTTTTACAAATACTGCAGCCCAGCAGGGCTATTGCAGGAGTGGGTGAATACAAATGCGAGAAAGAAAATCACTATACAAAAGAAGCATACGTGAGTAACATACGTGAGGCCTGTATACAGCCACGATATATGAGAGGGATGGCATAAAAAGAATGCGATGGCTATTTTTGATGACAAGATTTCCGTAATACGTTTGAGTGCGTCGTAGAGAACGGAACGAACAGAACCAAGAAAAAAAAAATTCGGTTATCATCCTCTCTCGAAGAAGCAAGAGAAAACTGGCTAATGCCGCGATAGGACCTCGCATACTCACTACGCACAACGTTTATAAATATGTAACCGCTGATGCCGTATGCTTGGACCATGCGGTATATAGAACAAAGATATCTGTAATCCAGCACTTACCACTGCTTAGGACGCTCGCGCAGTTCGTAAACAGTCCCTTTGCTGGACAAGCTTAATTCAGACTGTAAGGTATGTTGCTATTACTAGCCAAAACTATTTTATTCAGGGGCGGAAACCTCATCCATCGAACCAAGTAGTCACGCAGTGTAACCTCCAGCGACAGTTTGAACGTTTGTCAAAGTATAACATGGTTCCTAAACCGTAGCTTAGAAATAGAGGATAATACTGCAATAAGGTCACATTAGCGAATGGAACATTCAGAAATACACAATTGACCTCCGAGGCTGATTGTAGGCTCAGATATGCGCGAACACATCGCGCTGCGTGTTCCGTCCACCTCAACGCCAGGAGAAATTCCGGTCATGACGCATTAAACCATTTCAGCACGTCTCACAGAACCGTTTACCACGTAAAAGACGCACGCCATACTAAACAGACCGCACGACCGCGGAAACAAACGGCAGAACCTACCACCGAGCGTATACCTGCCATGCAAAAGACCGCTTTCACCCAAGCCAGTATGGCGCTGCTCATAGGCGGCGCCACTGCGTTCATAATATGGCGGCGGCCACGAAAAAAAACGGTGTATAGATTGGAAAGACACGCTACGAGACGACAGTTTAAAAAAGAAAAGCACACACACGCACACACACTAGACGTAATTCATCCCCGCGGACCTTTCAAATTAGTGGGAGGGCTCGTTCCTTGGTCATCGAAAACAGCACAGCGGAAAGCATTGCGTGTGCTTGAACACTTAGAAATATTAGGCTTGTACTAAGGGCCCCGTTGGGTAGAGTTATGCGAACGCAACCCACTTCCTTCATTTGTACTTATATGTACTTCATTTGTATTTATGTGCGCTTGTGGCCTGATAAGTGTATCGTGGTCGTCTCTCTGCACCTCATGTGATAAAGCCCAGTCTCTTGTGTTCGGCCTCCAATGAGACACGATCCTTGCTGGAGTGTTCGAAACTAACGCGCTCGACGAGCTATATACGTCAGGCGTGTCAAGATGCTGTGGCCTCGTTTTGAGGTCGGCGGAGCAACCCGGCACCAAACGTGTCACGCGCTCTTGAATCACGCAATTGCGAACGTTGGTGTCGAAGAGGAGGCGGCTGCGGAGACAAACGCAGACGCAGTGAAGGACGCGGCGGTCTTCGCGCCCCTCGAACAGACGGGCTCTGCTCTACCAACAGATGGGCTCTGCCAACGCAGACGGCACAGCGTTCTTTCCCAGCTGGCAACTCGCGAATGACACCCACCGAGGGAAGCGTTGGGCGATAAAACAGACCTACTCAAATCCCGGAAAGAGTTGGCAAGGGCATCGCTCGGCTGCTCATCGCCATATATTTCCCGTTTCCTCTGCAGCATACGTCTATACACGCCCGCGCACGAAGTTGTTTGAAAAGCCTTCGCCGGGGCTTTATGTATCTTCGCGTCGAATGCTCACTGACAGGAGAAACCGTTCGAAGTTCTCATCGCGTGAGTAGGCGACGCAGTTATTCAATATACAAGGAAATGCAACAAGAGCGGACAATCGACGAAAATTGGCTACAGGGAATACGTCACGCTAGTATTCACATCAGTCGTTAGCTGATGCGAGCATGGGAATAAACGAATGTGAAATGAAGTTAACAGACGACGTTCTTTTTTTATTATCCTTTCCCGCTAAAACTGAAACATTTTACGTATTGTTAAGAACGGCCCAGATGAGGTGCAAGTGTTGCCAGCCAGTTGTGATGACGGCGGCGTCAACTTTCAAGGAACGCCACCGTTACGCTCTAGCCTCGTCGCCGTTGTGACTGAATGAGTTCGGCGGGCCAACTATTGTTACCGAACCCACCAACGCGGACCTGATCTGCTATGAGTGCCGCGGGAACGTCGTCGGACACCTCTTCCCACGCGCCGACCAAGACGCAAGACAATGGCTACCCGGGCGCACTGCGAGGGTCCGCTCCGAGTTCTACGAGGTCTACGAAATCCGTGTGATGTCGGTTTCAGACCGGGAACCTGTGTGTGTGTGTGTGTAAACCGTCTCGCGTAGAGGCGGCGTGTTTACGATGACTGGACGAACGTTTCCGCCACCTTGGAATCGGGGGAGGACTGAGCGTTTATAAACGGTTGATGTCCGGATGCTCAGTACACTTTCTTACGCAGTCATGTTAGACTGAGACACTCTCTCAAGCAGTCGTGTTAGACTGACGTACTTTCTCTCGAAGTCATGCTAGACTGATGAACTACATGTAAATACTGTAAATAAACCCTTATTCCTCGTTCTCGATGAGAAGCAGTCCTTCCCTTCATCAACTTCCTCAACGTGGATATCCAGAGAAAAGACGGGGAATGCGGGAGATGGCAATTCAAGACGATGAGCAGAACGTGAACAAGGTGAATGCAGGAGCCAACGCTTCGACAAGTGGACTTGAAGAAGACAAGTCCACTTGTCGAAACGTTGGCTCCTGCATTCACCTTGTTCACGTTCTGCTCAACGTGGATAAGTTGGACGACGGCATGGGCCAGCTACCTTCGACTTCATGCCGGACTCCACGCATAGGTAGGACTGGACGAGCGGCGACGAAAACAACAACGTCAATATGCACAACGGCGTCGTGCTCAACTCGGCAAGACCCAGTTCAAGGCTACATCACGTTGATCTATAAAATCAAGGGATACCACAGCTTCGCTGGCCGACCACCTTCACAACGGGGATTGGAGCCCATTTCTTAGTGTAGTTCTGGTCTGTTGCGCTCTCGGCGTATTTTTGCGTTCCTGCTGCACATTGACACGCGTCAATCCTGCGCTATTGGACACAGGCAAGGTGAGAAATTTCGTTTGACGGTCTGCGCAGCATTTCAAGTAATTTAGGCTTAGGGCACGGCACCGAGCATTGGGATGCAGTTAGCAAAAAACAGCTCGGCCCTTGTGGCGAGTTAGTTCGGCGATTAGTTGGGCGTGCACGGATATCGCACCGGGACGTGCTTGCAACGCTTTCTATGGGCCCCGACATTATTATGCGAAGCATATTAACGTAGGTTTCGGGCCTTCGCGCGACGCCCGGCGGTGGCCACCATTGACCCTGAAGTGGGGTCACGTGACATGACGTCACGTGATGACGTCACACAGGCTGCAGATGGGGCCTCATATCGCGCCGTCTGTCGCCTCCCGGCGGTGGCCACCATTGACCTTCAAGTTGTGGGGTCTGATGTGGGATTCTCACACCGTGCTCTTGGGACAAAGGAACGACAACACAGTAGTCCAAACAATCACAAGGGCATTTATTGCACCTTTCATACATCAATGCCTGCTGGCCGAGTTGCTATCCACAAAACATGCCGATGGGCGCGCGACAAATCTAGAAGTCCGACTCACCGCGTCCTCGCGAGCAAATATGTTCGCTCCATGCTGGATCCCAACGCCTGGTCGTTCGCGTGTAAAGTCACGCGAATCGTGGCGTGTTCGAAGGCGGCCACGCGAGGCGGTCTCGCAGATGCATCCGTCGCCGCGCGCGCGGAATGTCCGCGCTGTTCGGCGACCCGCCGGGGAAGAGCGTTGCTGCACGTGCAGCACGTCTGTCCCGCTGGCTGTCTCGAACCCAAGAGAGCAAGCGCTTTCCTTTCGGCGCCCAAGTAACCTCGCGGCGTTAGCCGTGCAACACTCGCGCCATCTCTCGGACTGCGCCTGTACCATACCGACCGCCGCATGTGCGGCGAAGCCGCACCACAGGAGACGCGCTATGCGGGAAAAACATCAGGGGAGGCGCGAGGGTCGCGCATCCCCACATCCCCCCAACCTTAAATCACTACATATTCCGGCGAAACATGTCACTCGATCTCACATCAACGCGCGCTTCGCGACAAGGTAGTACATGTAACAGTGGCCGCGCCGAAGAAATGTCCACACGCTGTCCATAGCATGCGAGCCGACATTGTCCCCGGGTGCACCGCTGGCGTCCGCCGGTCACAGCAGCAGCTTTGCAGCCTCAACGGCACGATCCCAAGCCAGGACTCCGGAGACGACGACGCAGTAGTCGGTACGAGCAAGCGTCGCTCGCGCCGACGCACCCTGTTGGCAAGAGCCGCCGTAGCTGTCGGTGACCGCCGGCTCTTTTGTCCGCCGCCGAGGGTTGTGAGCTGGATACAGGAGGCCGCCGAAGTCGCTGCGCCGAACTGGCCACAGCTTCACCCTCGCCCGGGGTGGCTCGATCGTAGTCCGGGGCAGCAGCGCAGACGATGTGCAGGTGACGGCAAACCAGGGGTGACTCCAATCACACTGCGTAAACTCAACACACTCGGCAAACACTAAAGTAGTGCAAGGGAGAGGAAGTCTGCATGCGCATCGCCCACGTGGTACGATGTTCAACTCGGCTAGCAAAAGATCGGGCAGCTACTCAGATGCTAAGTTCACGTGAACGAAGCTCGCTTCCTTGAGTCGAACGAGTAATTTCAATTCGTGCGAGGCTAACTAGAATGAGGTAAGCAAAGTGCAACATCTCAACGCCACGGTCCACCAGGTTGTGTCCATCCACGTGCGACAGGCAGCTTCGTAAAGCCTTAGGCCTAAAGCGTCGCTACTCTGACAACAACCGGCATCCAAAAACAACACCCAAAATGAGCGCAAAACAGGCAGCCGCGAGGAGACGTCAGCTCTGTGAGGTGGTCCTATACTCCGCTCGGTGCACACAGCATCCGAGTTGACGGCGCCCACCGTCCCAGACAGTGTCGGAGCGCCCGGTGCCAGGCCGCAATACCAGTCAGCCCGTAGTGGCACCCGTGGCCCGCGGCCACCCGGCTCCCAGAGCCGCGACTTCATCAGTCAAAGAGATAGGAGAAGCTATTTACATAAGAAATTCGGACCACCCACGAGGCTTCCGTACTCACTCGCTTCAGGCTTGCCACTGCTCCGCGGGCGCTCAGCCTCGCTCTCCCAGGATGCAGACTACGTGGCTCTCGTACCAACGAATGCCATTTAAAAAAAACACTTGCGAAAAGGCTTAGTATGTTGACATGTTCAAACACACTACTGCCACCGCCGCCTCGCTCAAGAAAGCACGCCGCTGACGCTAGCGATCAAAATCCACGCTAGGCCTACGCTTCGGTTCAAACAAAGGTCTCGAACGAAGCAACACTTAAAATTATCGTCCGATGCCCCAAGAGTCCCACGTTGGGCAGCCAGATGTTGGGGTCTGATGTGGGATTCTCACACCGTGCTCTTGGGACAAAGGAACGACAACACAGTAGTGCAAACAATCACAAGGGCATTTATTGCACCTTTCATACATCAATGCCTGCTGGCCGAGTTGCTATCCACAAAACATGCCGATGGGCGCGCGACAAATCTAGAAGTCCGACTCACCGCGTCCTCGCGGGCGAATATGTTCGCTCCATGCTGGATCCCAACGCCTGGTCGTTCGCGTGTAAAGTCACGCGAATCGTGGCGCGTTCGAAGGCGGCCACGCGAGGCGGTCTCGCAGATGCATCCGTCGCCGCGCGCGCGGAATGTCCGCGCTGTTCGGCGACCCGCCGGGGAAGAGCGTTGCTGCACGTGCAGCACGTCTGTCCCGCTGGCTGTCTCGAACCCAAGAGAGCAAGCGCTTTCCTTTCGGCGCACAAGTAACCTCGCGGCGTTAGCCGCGCAACACTCGCGCCATCTCTCGGACTGCGCCTGTACCATTCCGACCGCCGCATGTGCGGCGAAGCCGCACTACAGGAGACGCGCTATGCGGGAAAAACATCAGGGGAGGCCGAGGGTCGCGCATCCCCACAAAGTGACCTTCAAGTAGGTCACGTGACATGACGTCACGTGATGACGTCACACCGGCTGCAGATGGGCCCTCATATCGCGCCGTCGGTCGCCTCCCGGCGGTGGCCACCATTGACCCTGAAGTGAGATCACATGATGTGACGTCACGTGATGACGTCACACCGGCTGCAGATGGGGCCTCATATCGCGCCGTCGGACGTCGCCCGGTGGTGGCCACCATTGACCCTGAAGTGAGATCACATGATGTGACGTCACGTGATGACGTCACACCGGCTGCAGATGGGGCCTCATATCGCGCCGTCGGTCGCCTCCCGGCGGTGGCCACCATTGACCCTGAAGTGAGATCACATGATGCGACGTCACGTGATGACGTCACACCGGCTGCAGATGGGGCCTCATATCGCGCCGTCGGACGTCGCCCGGTGGTGGCCACCATTGACCCTGAAGTGAGATCACATGATGTGACGTCACGTGATGACTTCACACCGGCTGCAGATGGGGCCTCATATCGCGCCGTCGGACGTCGCCCGGCGGCGCCACAATCGCTGCATCACGTGATACATGCTTCGCATCCACTGGGCTTAACCTTGATAAGCCTCCAATTTTGGCAACTTATTTCGGTAGTCTTTGGCTGAATTTTTGGGCGCGCTGGCCGCACAGGGCGCTGTGGCGCAGTTAGCGAAAGAGCGAAATACGGGTCGGCCGCTGTGGCGCAGTCAGTTTAACGTAGGAGTGTTCGTTTCTCATTAATTGAATATTAATTGAATATTACGGGACCAAGTTTATGACGCTTTTTATGCTCCCCCCCCCCCCCCAACAACACACTTGTATACCTTCTTTCAGTATTCATGCTTGTAAAAAATGCGACTAACGAGTGTCAAGAGTTATAACACGGCAGTGTGTTGCTTGCACCCGCAGCACGCTCAAACGGTAACACCGAGAAGCTCAAAAACCAGGATCTTGTAACTCGAAACTTCCGTCTCACGGACGACTGAAAACAAGATTTGCGCCCACGAATTTGTCTTGAGTGCGAGTAGAAGGCATTCTGCGAGCACCTAACATGGTCCGGCTGGGAGCCTGTGTTGTGGCCACCTCTGTGTACATGGCGTACATCGTGTTGGCTGAGGTCAAGTTGTGTCGAAAACATGCAGCAGCGCCCGCGTGTCTGTGTGCTCATAAAGACCAGGAAAGAAGGACCGGGCATGGGGGAATACTTGGAAATCAGATGTTTTCCTCATGTATGGTATTGTTTGAGATGAGCCGGATATTTTCTACGTCATGTTTCTAAAAGCGAATTGCATTTGTTCGTAATGTCGCGCATACATCACTTTCGCACGTTTCGCCTCTACCCGCAGTTTTCCTAAAAAGTCTAATCCCAAAATGACATATGCTTGTAGTTTACTTTCTTTTCTTCAGCTGATTCCGGCCGGTGGACCTCCGTACAGGAACGACAGCTGCTTGCTTGCCTGATGCCACTACATTGGATGAACGCACAAAAAGTCCAGAACGAACATTTATATAGAGCGAAATAAATGTTCCCTCATTTTACAAGGCGTCTTGCGTCTACTTTATGAAATTGCGCGTTGCACGGAAGACAGAGTCGATGGAGGCCTGTAAATAACGCTCGCAATCATATTTATTTCACGAAATAAAGGACAAACGATTCCGCACCAAGACATCGCGCGGTTCAGCTGCAGAAGCAAAAACAAATGCCGCGCCGATCAGCGCAGCCGGCGTACGCCGGCACGTGCGTTGACACTCTGGTTTTCACATCAGCCGCTTGGTGCGCTACAGCCAATTCAGCCGCTGGTTTCCCATGGAAGTGTCCGCTCTTGTTGAGTGGTTGTTCGCTCCTGCGTCAGTTGAGTCATTTGCTGCGTCCCCTTTCGTTCGTCCTTACAGAACAAGAGCCTAACGAGCAGCTCGAAGTGCTTTCACCCAGCAAACCGTGAAATAACACGAACGCTATTCCTCGGCGTGTATCGCACTTTTAATGGACGGGTAACGAAATGACTGCCAGCGTGCACATCCTTCTCGTTTCGTACGGCCTAAGAGAGAGAGAGAGGCTTGCGGTATAGCAGAAGAATTCAGTCTTAATCTTGGTTCCGAGACTTCGCATGCTTAGTGAAGAAATGCAACTGTGGTCTCAAATTGCTGCGCGCCAGCTATTGCGCAGACGGCACCTGCCGTGTGCCTCGTCAACTTCAGTTTGCCGGCGCACCCCCACGAATGCGATGGAGGAAACGACCGCGTGAACCGTCGTGACAATATTGCGGGTCACCCCCGTTATTTTATTTACATCACAGTCCACTGCTTCTTTCAAGACGCAGGTTTAATTATTATTAAATTATGGGGGTTTGCGTGCCAAAACCACTTTGTGATTATGAAGCACGCCGTGGTAGAGGACTCCGGAAATTGCGACCACCTGGGGTTTTTCAACGTGCACCTAAATCTAAGTGCACGGGTGTTTTCGCATTTTGCATCCACCGAAATGCGGCCGCTGTGGCCAGGATTCGATCCCGTGACCTAGTGCTCAGCAGCCCAACACCTATAGCCACTGAGCAACTACGGCGGGTGGAAGACGGAGCTGAAATCGCTCAAGCACAATGTGAATCCAATAAGGCAGCACGTGGATTTTCCTTCGAGGCAGCTGTGCGGCGTCGTTGAGGACTCAGTACGCCGTCTTGCTGTTCTCTTAGGTTAAGTTGTCTGGCTCACAAGGTCGGGGGCGAATATCGTGTATTCGGCGACGAAGAGAATTCGGGAGGCGCTGGTATGCGAGCTGTCCACTACAACGCAATTAAACTTTGTACGCTCACGAGCAATTAAATATTTATGGATCTCTTACTGAAACCGTGCAGCTTGCAGATAATTGAATCGAGGGGAGTATTTAAATAATTAAGCTCTTCCCGTAACCTTCTTCCACAAAGCAATATAACATGGACGTGCGTCCGACTGGCAAGCGCTGTTATGAGAATTATATTTTCGATGCTAGTTGTAGCACAAGCAAACTACGCTGTGCTTCGTACACTGAAACATACTTGCCCCCAACTCCGTACGATGCCTTCATAACGCAACGCGACACCTAACGGGACCATTAAGTTCACTTTAATTTACATCGAACAGACGTCAGAAGTGGCACGTAACATCAGCCCAGCGCAAAAGATGGAGGACAAGGTGGGACGACACACACGCGGCTGTATTACCAACACGCCCGTCTACGCTTGTCATCAGAAGCGGCTCTTGTTCCTCCATTCAGTTGCGAGCTTGAACCAAGACCGCGTCAAACAAAGGAATTGTTTTGTTGCACATTACACCAATACATTTCAGGTGTGCGAATCAGCCGTACGGCGCATTATCGTCGCGCTACCGAAACGCTGTTGCGCCTCCTCCAGTTCAACCGCACTGGCTATGATATTCCAGCCGCTGGGATCGCACTTCCTATCCCTGCCGGAAGCAACGTACCCGGCGTGCGATCCGCCCGAACCGTTTTCCGGCCACCCCGTCTGAATGCAACCGAAACAAGAGTGGAATTAAAGGGCTATTAGTGGCGGCGGAGGGGCGAGTAGGGGTCGGCGTGGAGGTGAAAGCAGAACGAGCCGAGAAGTCCGCTCGTTCTGCTCGCTCAACGCAATCGCGTTTCACCGTCCCTCTTCCGATGCCGAGGGGAGGCAATGGCGCATGCAACGATACACGATCGGGTGCTGCGGGCCGTTCGCCAGTGCCCCACCCATTACGGCCGAGGCGGATGCGCAAATGTGCGTCGGGATGGATTTCTCCATGCACGCGGCCTTTCTTTCTCGGACGGAGTCGCACGCCGCGACACGACAGGTGTTCCCCCATCGGAAGAAACAAGTATAGCTCGTGAAACCGAATCTCCCATTTCGTGTTCCTTCGTTGCTGTTGCGTGCTGGCCGCAGCTTAGCAATCAAGCTCTGCACGATTTCCCTAAATCCGTGTTGCATTACGAAAACTGCGGGCTACGAGCTTCCATTATGTGTGCTTACGCGCGCTGTAGATTAGGTGCACCAGACTCATTTTTCTTCTTCTGTGAATAAGCTTGCTTTTACCTGTCGTATCTCTCGGTACGTGCAAAGTAAACCATTTCATATATGTTCATTAATAAAAGCCAACGACATTCTTAGCGAATTTACCACGACTTTTCCGCATCAGGTGTATATATTTCAAACCTTTCTTGGAATCCAAACGTGGGCAGACCAGCAAGCCCGTGAGACGGCGTTGAGGCAGGGCCTTGACATTCCCCCGTGGGAGACCTGAGCCCGGGTCGTGTTAAACCTTGCCGGACGTGCAAGAAAGTTGTGTCCGTCCATCCATATATCTTTCGTAGGCTGATCACGGAAGCAGTGCACAGCCGCGCCAATGAAATTACGTCATTTTAAGGTTTGAGCTCATTATTGTTGCACACCTTTACTGCTAAAGTCTGAGAAGACTTAAAATGAAAGGCATGTGCTGTCGGTGTCTTGTTTTATGACATTTGTTTGTGGGCTGCTATTCTCAAAGTATTGAGGAACAGTGTTGTCAGGAATGCAAGACCTGGCACGAGCAACTTTAGTGATAGAATGGTGCGGCAATATAGCCCGCATACACTGCATGCAGGATGGTGGGGCGTGGTATATAGCACGCGTATACCTAAATATATATGCGGAACCTCACGGCGATGGCAGAAACTCGCTTGGAGTGGCCATGCGACTGCTATCGCAATAATAAAATGTATCCCCAGTTGGCGCAATGCTGAAACGCGAAGGAACGCTGTCAAACTTGGGCCGTCATCTCGGCTGATCGTAGGCACGCTTTCACCTGTGCGAATGGCGTATATGGCGCGACGGGACTTCTGCCGGCTGGCTGAGGCAATCAGCCACCGCTGAAAGCCATCTGTGGATCCACGACCCACCCTATATGCCCCTTTTGGACTTCATTGAACACAATAAATTATACGTGTACAATCATATAACATACATGCCTCACACGTTTCACGCCGCAGGGCATGCTTTCGAATTAAAGAAAAAAGAAAGAAAGTGATATATCCGACAAAGACCCAGCTTACGACCCCGAAAAAATCACATTATGCGATGATTTATCCAATGCTGTTGTGGGACGCACTTGAAACATCACTTCTCCGACTGTTGGAACCTTGGGGAAAACTTGTGGTAGGTAACATCCTCATAGTCATCAACACTATGTTTATCATTTCCACATTTCCATCAGGCCCGAAGCCACTAGAACACTTTGTTCGCCCCGCTCTAAATTCGTTCCCGGGACCGCAACGTATCAGTGATCGAGTCGTAGCTGCCCTCGTATCGTCGTCGTTCTCGTCATTTTCGTCGACTTCCTCAGCGCCATTGCGTAATCGCCTATATCATCGTCGTTGCGTCATCGTCGTATTTGGCGCAGTTACCTTGGTCATCGCTTTCAGCATGTTCCTGCGTATTATTCCTCTCTCTTTTTCTGTCTTTTACTTTTTGTCTCCTGTAAGTAGCGTGTGATACGTATATACATTGCAATGAATATCATATCACCGACTTTCAGAAAGGAATGCGTGTGTGCTTCTTGCTAAGTGCGGTATTCGTAACCGAAGATTGTGAAAACCCGCCGTGGCTGCTCAGTGGCTATGGTGCTGGGCTGCTGAGCACGAGGTCGCGGGATCGAATCCCGGCCACGGCGGCCGCATTTCGATGGGGGCGAAATACGAAAACACCCGTGTGCTTAGATTTAGGTGCACGTTAAAGAACCCCAGGTGCTCGAAATTTCCGGAGTCCTCCACTACGGCGTGCCTCATAATCAGAAAGTGGTTTTGGCACGTACAATCCCATAATTTTAGAAGATTGTGAAAAAATGGTAGACTGGTCCTACTCGTGGTACCTTTTTTACAACAGTCTTGAGCAAGTCAAGACATATCTCGTCTTTGCAATTACTTCGTTACCTGCATCAGTTAAGATCGGCTACGCCATACTTCATTATTCATCCAATGATAGAACATTTACGCGGAGAGTTGCAGGCCGCCTTCGTCAGCACCCTATGTACTTGTTTCCATGGCGCTCTTTTTGCGCAATTTTTCCTCGCTGCTACTAAGGCTCACAAAATGTGTAGAAATTGCGCAGAAACCATTGACGATAAACACAGCTAGTCGGGGGAGTTGGTTCAGCATTGCAGCTGCGTAAATGTGCCTAAGAGACAAGCACCAAAGGAAGGACAAAACACGCATGCGCTACGTGTGTCTTGTCCTTCCCTTTCATCCCCCTCTCTTAGGCGAACTTACACGCCTGCAGTCGAACGCTTCCAGAAAGCTATTCGCTTAATTAAAAGAATACTGATCTTGAAGGCGTATATTTGTTACAGTGAGGATACTTATATGTTGTGTTTGTTGTTTCATTGCGTAATTCCGTAGATGACAAAGCCGTTAACCAGCATATCCGCGGCGTTAGTACATGTGACTGTACATATAAATTGTTTCGTCACGTGTGTTGTCTGCAGCGGCCCGAGCGCTTGCGTGGAGTGCGACTCCCAGCCTCCTCTCCTACAGCTCCCACAAAGGGAGAGGAGGGCTGTACTTCCCCAGCGCTCCACCACAGCGTCTAAACCGATACTATACGCTCGCGCAGCATGCCCTGGCTGCAGCCTTCCGTGTCTCCGAATTCCGCACAACCCCTGATAATATTTACGGATTCCATGGAAGCTTGTCGTAAACGTCTGCAGGGAGCACTTCCCACTCGCCAGTCTCATAGCGTATTATTTACGCACACTGAAGGAGATTCCTGGTCAAGCGGGACTATCGAGGTATGAACGGGCCAATCAGCTCACCTTTGAAGCTTTAGGCCGGCCGGGCTCCCAATGTCCCCGAACCAACTCCACACGCTGCGCGCCCTACGGCCTAGAACACTATAGTCTCCTTAGGCGCGTCTTTTTCTCCTCCCCACACTCCCCACCTGGCACTCCCGCGTGCACATCGCATTCTACAACGGCAGGCTGAATCCTCCTGCAGAAAAAGGGTAAGGCGTGCAGACACGGACACAAGAGAAGTGGACAACACGAGCGCCGTTCGTGGTTTCCGCTTCTCGCTGCTTCCTTGTCCCTCCACCCCTCTACCGCTTCGGCTGCGTGGTCGACACAATTCCACCTCCTTACCGGCGCTGGAGTACCTGGTGAAGTTCGTTAACGCTGCGTCGAAGAATTGTAACAGCGATGCCTTCGCCTGAGGGCCTCCTCCGACTCCATCACCCATGTCACATAAAGTGCTCGTCTCTCTCTCTCTCTCTCTCTCTCTCTCAGACGCCCCACTCGCGTGACAGCACGTGGAGACGAACGCGTTCCGCAACTCGGTTTCGCAAGCGCAAGCGTCTGCGTCGCAAGCGCAAGCGCAAGCGCAAGCGTCTGCGTCGACGCCTTTTCATCGGCAGTGAAAATCCGACCACCGCGAGAACGGACGAGAAAAGAAAAAAAAAACTATTCGGTTTGAAAATACTGATACGGTATCTTCACGTATTCATTTTTCTTTCTTTTCTCGTTGAATGAAGATTCTAGACCCCTAAACTCCTGAAAAAATTGTATCCAGCCTCACACCGCCCTAAATAATATAATATAATAGCTTTTATGCAGCCAGTTTCCGCATTTCGACTGCTGTGTAGTGACGTATCGGATATCGCGACGTTTTGACACCAGCTCCGGCTGACTCGGTCGCCCATAATACTGCTACATCGAGCCTCACAACGAGTAGCAGCATACGAGGCTACCGGGTGGGTCGGAGCGTGCGTCAAAACATTGCAATGCCCTGCTCCCACGTGATCACATACGTCATGATACATTATGTAACAGAAACTGGCGGTTGAAAAGCTATTATATTAAATTATTTCCGGTGCTGTGGGGTTAGAGACTATCTTTTCTGGAGTTTAGATGTCTGTAACCTTCATTTAACGAAAAAAAAAAAAGACTAAGTAGTCATAAACATCGTGTCAGTAGGCCTTTAAAAGAGATGTGGCGCTCTTGGGGCACCTCAAACGACGCGGCTTTTTCAAAGAACGAAGCGTACTTGCTCGCCGCGAAGATACGACCGGACCAAGCAGCGAGCATAGGTGGGACGACCGCGTCAGGAATTTCGTTGGAAATATTCGAAGGTGATAAGCAATATAGCAGGCCGACCGAGGGCCTATTGAAGCTCCTTCCTAAACCACCGACTCCAACGTGTACAGCTGCGCTTCTGTCAACGCTGCACCGTACTATCGAGATGACTCGATCCTTATAGCCGTCGTGACCACGGCAGCGGGAGCAAAATATGAAGATAGTCTGGTCCGAACAATGCGTCGATCAGAGCAGCGGAGGAGGAGGGCCAGACGTGAACGGTACGCCCTCAGCTCACGCCGCTCAGCTGGGCTTGGCTGCTCTCCTTGCTGCTGCGGCGATCGCGTTGGTGCCGTCTCCGAGCGGGGCATCGAAGGTGCCGCTGAGCAGATTTGGTGCGCACCCTTCTGATGCCTGCGAAGTGGCCACACCACCAAGCTCAGAAGCCATGTGTGCATGCTCGTCGGCTGGAGCGGGGGAGCGAGTCGCAACGTTTGTCGCTGGTTCTGGGAGGGAAGCGAGTCGCGGCTGTTCCGGTGCTCGCCTCCAGTGTGCTCGCGCGCGGAGTTCGCGCTCGACCGCGTTTCCACTGAGGTGTGGAATGATCGGGTGCGTACGGCCGGCGACAACGTGTGTGCAGTGCGCACACCGACAGCGCTTGCGCTTCTCCTGTGCCCTCGAAGCACTTCATTGCACTTCGCCGGATAACGTCGGGAAAACCTTCTTACGCTGATAACGAAGGGGGACGTAACGAAGAGAACAGATCATAACAGTTCTGCTGATTACACGTTATACGTTTATGGGAGAGGCCAAGCATATTTCTTTCTTTCTTTCTTTCTTTCTTTCTTTCTTTCTTTCTTTCTTTCTTTCTTTCTTTCTTTCTTTCTTTCTTTCTTTCTTTCTTTCTTTCTTTCTTTCTTTCTTTCGTCGTAAAGCGCCCGCCGTGGCGGCTTAGCGGCTGTGGTGTTGCGCTGCTAAACACAAAAGCGCGGGATCTAATCCCGGCCGCGGCGGCCCCATTTCTATGGGGGCGAAATGCAAAAACGCCCATGTCACGTATGTGCATTGGGAGCACGTTAAAGGTTCCCTGCTGGTCAAAATAAATCCGGAATCCCCCATTACGGCGTGCCTCATAAGCAGATCGTGGTTTTGGCGCGTCGTCATCATCATCATCATCAGCCTGGTTACGCCCACTGCAGGGCAAAGGCCTCTCCCATATTTCTCCAACAACCCCAGTCATGTACTAACTGTGGCCATGCTGTCCCTGCAAACTTCTTACTCTCATCTGCCCACCTAACTTTCTGCCGCCCCCTGCTACGCTTCCCTTCCCTTGGGATCCAGTCCGTAGCCCTTAATGACCATCGGTTATCTTCCCTCCTCATTACATGTCCTGCCCATGCCCATTTCTTTTTCTTGATTTCAACTAAGATGTCATTAACTCGCGTTTGTTCCCTCACCCAATCTGCTCTTTTCTTATCCCTTAACTTTACACCTATCATTCTTCTTTCCATAGCTCGTTGCGTCGTCCTCAATTTGAGTACAACTCTTTTCGTAAGCCTCCAGGTTTCTGCCCCATAGATGAGTACTGGTAAGACACAGCTATTATATACTTTTCTCTTGAGCGATAATGGCAACCTGCTGTTCATGATCTGAGAATGCCTGCCAAACGCACCCCAGCCCATTCTTATTTTTCTGATTATTTCCGTCTCATGATCCGGATCCGCCGTCACTATATACCTGCCCCAAGTAGGTGTATTCCCTTACGACTTCCAGTGCCTCGCTACCTATTGTAAATTGCAATTTGGCACGTAAAATACCAGAATTTGATACTTTTTTTTCTCGTCTTAAAGCGAAGCTTTCTTTGTCTCTTTGCCCCGGGGTTTGGCTTTCATCGTCGTTTCCTCGTCGAATTTATTTGCATATGCATACAGACAACTTGGGCAACTAGGTATGCGCAGGATGCAGTATTGTCGAGTAGACAAGTTGAGTCACTGGGTGCGTGCGTCCAGTGTCTCAACTTGTCAAAAGGACATGGACGGGACAGGCGCCCTTTGTGGTTTTTGTAAATTCTGCGCTTAAACAGCATCATGTGTGGATTACCAACTAGCCTGAACGCTGTATATACGGACGCTCGAGTCGCAATCGCGCCGTCGCAGTAGTGCTGTGACGATATCTACGCGCATGCGCGACCCCGCGTGCGTGGAGTGCTAGATCAGCGACGCGAGATACGTTTGGCTGCAAAAAACGAGGAAGTGGACATAAACCCGCGCGTCCCCTCCTGCTTCCCAAGACATCTTGCGAAGCAGCAAGTCTGCTACGGGCTACCTTCCGCGCGTAATCAGCCCGAACAATGGCGCCGCGTGCATATTCGCTAGCCGAAGTTGCAGGTGAAGGAAGAAATGCGTCCAACGGGAAAGTTGGTTCCCGTCCGGACAAAACGTAAAAGGGTGAGTATCCAGCGGCATGGCGGCTGGATATATATGCGAATTATATGCGAACGTCGCGTATGGCAGTGCAAGGTCCCTATCACGGTGGTCAGCCGACACGCACTTTGAAAGCATGTATGTGAAGGCCTTATTCAAGCGCTCGATGAGCCTATTCGTCTGGGGATTTTATGAGGTGGTGATTTTGTGCTGCGTGGAGCACCAGCGCAGGATATCGTCGGTGACTTTAGGCAGCAAGGTTTAGCCTTTGTCAGTCAGCAGCTGACGTGGGGCACTGTGTACTAAAATTACGTCACAGAGGCGAAGGTCTGCAACGTCTGCAGCACACCTGGTCGCCAGCGCTCGTATCATTGCGTAGCGCGTCCCGTAATCGATAGCGACGGCAAGTCTTTAATTCCTGAAGCATATGTAGAAAATGGTCCGAGAAATAAGTCCAAACCGACACGGAAGAATGGCTCACGCGGGACTTAGATGTTATGAAGATACCCAGCAGGAAGCGTAGACGGTTCCTTTCGGCGTTGACAGAGCTCGCAGTCACCGACATAAGGCCGTGCTGATCGGGCTAGACACCAAAGTGGCGAGCGGTTGGGGCGTCGTGAAGCTCGCGAAGAACTGTGGAGCGCAGCTGTGATGGTGTGATGGTATATACGTGATGTGATGGTGAAGATCAGGACCGCCAGAGTACACGTCACGCCAACATAATGTGCCGTCCTTGTGGGTGAACATGCGCACAGAGTCGTCGCTGGGAGAGGGACCATGCTTCAGGGTGAACATGCGCACAGAGTCGTAGCTGGGAGAGGGTACCATTCTTCAGGGTGAACATGCGCACCGAGTCGTCGCTGGAAGAGGGTACAATTCTTCAGGGTGAACATGCGCACAGAGTCGTCGCTAAGAGAGGGTGCCATTCTTCATGGTTAACATGCGCACCAGTCGTCGCCGGAAGAGGGTACAATTCTTCAGGGTGATCATGCGCACAGAGTCGTCGCTCGGAGAGGGTACCATTCTTCAGGGAGAACATGCGCCCAGAGTCGTCGCTGGGAGAGGGTACCATTCTTTAGGGTGAACATGCGCACCGAGTCGTCGCCCGGAGAGGGTTCCATTCTTCAGGGTGAACATGCGCACCGAGTCGTCGCTGGAAGAGGGTACAATTCTTCAGGGAGAACATGCGCCCAGAGTCGTCGCTGGGAGAGGGTACCATTCTTTAGGGTGAACATGCGCACAGAGTCGTCGCTCGGAGAGGGTACCATTATTCAGGGAGAATATGCGCACCGAGTCGTCGCCCGGAGAGGGTTCCATTCTTCAGGGTGAACATGCGCACCGAGTCGTCGCTCGGAGAGGGTTCCATGCTTCAGGTCGCTGGGAGAGGGAACCATTCTTCAGGGTGAACATGCGCACAGAGTCGTAGCCTGCAGAGGGTACCATTCTTAAGGGTGAACATGCGCACAGAGTCGTCGCTAAGAGAGGGTGCCATTCTTCAGGGTTAACATGCGCACCAGTCGTCGCCGGAAGAGGGTACAATTCTTCAGGGTGATCATGCGCACAGAGTCGTCGCTCGGAGAGGGTACCATTCTTCAGGGAGAACATGCGCCCAGAGTCGTCGCTGGGAGAGGGTTCCATTCTTCAGGGTGAACATGCGCACCGAGTCATCGCTCGGAGAGGGTTCCATGCTTCAGGTCGCTGGGAGAGGGAACCATTCTTCAGGGTGAACATGCGCACAGAGTCGTAGCCTGCAGAGGGTACCATTCTTAAGGGTGAACATGCGCACCGAGTCGTCGCTGGAAGAGGGTACAATTCTTCAGGGAGAACATGCGCCCAGAGTCGTCGCTGGGAGAGGGTACCATTCTTTAGGGTGAACATGCGCACCGAGTCGTCGCTCGAAGAGGGTTCCATTCTTCAGGGTGAACATGCGCACAGAGTCGTCGCTCGGAGAGGGTACCATTATTCAGGGAGAACATGCGCCCAGAGTCGTCGCTGGGAGAGGGTTCCATTCTTCAGGGTGAACATGCGCACAGATTCGTCGCTCGGAGAGGGTACAATTCTTAAGGGTGAACATGCGCACAGAGTCGTCGCTCGGAGAGGGTACCATGCTTCAGGGTGAACATGCGCACAGAGTGGTCGCTGGGAGAGGGAACCATTCTTCAGGGTGAACATGGGCACAGAGTCGTAGCCTGGAGAGGGTACCATTCTTAAGGGTGAACATGCGCACCGAGTCGTCGCTGGAAGAGGGTACAATTCTTCAGGGAGAACATGCGCCCAGAGTCGTCGCTGGGAGAGGGTACCATTCTTTAGGGTGAACATGCGCACCGAGTCGGCGCTCGAAGAGGGTTCCATTCTTCAGGGTGAACATGCGCACAGATTCGTCGCTCGGAGAGGGTACCATTATTCAGGGAGAACATGCGCCCAGAGTCGTCGCTGGGAGAGGGTTCCATTCTTCAGGGTGAACATGCGCACAGATTCGTCGCTCGGAGAGGGTACAATTCTTAAGGGTGAACATGCGCACAGAGTGGTCGCTGGGAGAGGGAACCATTCTTCAGGGTGAACATGCGCACAGAGTCGTAGCCTGGAGAGGGTACCATTCTTAAGGGTGAACATGCGCACCGAGTCGTCGCTGGAAGAGGGTACAATTCTTCAGGGTGAACATGCGCACAGAGTCGTCGCTAAGAGAGGGTGTCATTCTTCAGGGTTAACATGCGCAGCAGTCGTCGCTGGAAGAGGGTACAATTCTTCAGGGAGAACATGCGCCCAGAGTCGTCGCTGGGAGAGGGTACCATTTTTTAGGGTGAACATGCGCACCGAGTCGTCGCTCGGAGAGGGTTCCATTCTTCAGGGTGAACATGCGCACAGATTCGTCGCTCGGAGAGAGAGGGTACCATTCTTTAGGGTGAACATGCGCACCGAGTCGTCGCCCGGAGAGGGTTCCATTCTTCAGGGTGAACATGCGCACAGATTCGTCGCTCGGAGAGGGTACCATTCTTCAGGGAGAACATGCGCCCAGAGTCGTCGCTGGGAGAGGGTGCTATTCTTAAGGATGAACATGCGCACAGAGTCGTCGCTGGGAGAGGGTACCATTCTTCAGGGTGAACATGCGCACAGAGTCGTAGCCTGGAGAGGGTACAATTCTTCAGGGTGAACATGCGCACAGAGTCGTCTCTAAGAGATGGTGCCATTCTTCAAGGTTAACATGCGCAGCAGTCGTCGCTGGAAGAGGGTACAATTCTTCAGGGTGATCATGCGCACAGAGTCGTCGCTGGGAGAGGGTGCCATTCTTCAGGGTGAACATGCGCACAGAGTCGTCGCTCGGAGAGGGTACCATTCTTCAGGGAGAACATACGCCCAGAGTCGTCGCTGGGAGAGGGTACCATTTTTTAGGGTGAACATGCGCACCGAGTCGTCACTCGGAGAGGGTTCCATTCTTCAGGGTGAACATGCGCACAGATTCGTCGCTCGGAGAGGGTACCATTCTTCAGGGAGAACATGCGCCCAGAGTCGTCGCTGGGAGAGGGTGCTATTCTTAAGGATGAACATGCGCACAGAGTCGTCGCTGGGAGAGGGTACCATTCTTCAGGGTGAACATGCGCACAGAGTCGTAGCCTGGAGAGGGTACAATTCTTCAGGGTGAACATGCGCACAGAGTCGTCGCTAAGAGAGGGTGCCATTCTTCAAGGTTAACATGCGCAGCAGTCGTCGCTGGAAGAGGGTACAATTCTTCAGGGTGATCATGCGCACAGAGTCGTCGCTGGGAGAGGGTGCCATTCTTCAGGGTGAACATGCGCACAGAGTCGTCGCTCGGAGAGGGTACCATTCTTCAGGGAGAACATGCGCCCAGAGTCGTCGCTGGTAGAGGGTACCATTTTTTAGGGTGAACATGCGCACCGAGTCGTCGCTCGGAGAGGGTTCCATTCTTCAGGGTGAACATGCGCACAGATTCGTCGCACGGAGAGAGAGGGTGCCGTTCTTCAGGGTGAACATGCGCACAGAGTCGTCGCTCGAAGAGGGTACCATTATTCAGGGTGAACAGGCGCACCAGTCGTCGCTGGGAGAGGGTACTATACTTCCGGGTGAACATGCGCACAGAGCCGTCGCTGGGAGAGGGTGCCATTCTTCAGGGAGAACATGCGCCCAGAGTCGTCGCTGGGAGAGGGTTCCATTCTTCAGGGTGAACATGCGCACAGAGTCGTCGCTCGGAGAGGGTACCATGCTTCAGGGTGAACATGCGCACAGAGTGGTCGCTGGGAGAGGGAACCATTCTTCAGGGTGAACATGCGCACAGAGTTGTAGCCTGGAGAGGGTACCATTCTCAAGGGTGAACATGCGCACCGAGTCGTCGCTGGAAGAGGGTACAATTCTTCAGGGAGAACATGCGCCCAGAGTCGTCGCTGGGAGAGGGTACCATTCTTTAGGGTGAACATGCGCACCGAGTCGTCGCTCGAAGAGGGTTCCATTCTTCAGGGTGAACATGCGCACAGAGTCGTCGCTCGGAGAGGGTACCATTGTTCAGGGAGAACATGCGCCCAGAGTCGTCGCTGGGAGAGGGTTCCATTCTTCAGGGTGAACATGCGCACAGATGCGTCGCTCGGAGAGGGTACAATTCTTAAGGGTGAACATGCGCACAGAGTCGTCGCTCGGAGAGGGTACCATGCTTCAGGGTGAACATGCGCACAGAGTGGTCGCTAGGAGAGGGAACCATTCTTCAGGGTGAACATGCGCACAGAGTCGTAGCCTGGAGAGGGTACCATTCTTAAGGGTGAACATGCGCACCGAGTCGTCGCTGGAAGAGGGTACAATTCTTCAGGGAGAACATGCGCCCAGAGTCGTCGCTGGGAGAGGGTACCATTCTTTAGGGTGAACATGCGCACCCAGTCGTCGCTCGAAGAGGGTTCCATTCTTCAGGGTGAACATGCGCACAGAGTCGTCGCTCGGAGAGGGTACCATTGTTCAGGGAGAACATGCGCCCAGAGTCGTCGCTGGGAGAGGGTTCCATTCTTCAGGGTGAACATGCGCACAGATTCGTCGCTCGGAGAGGGTACAATTCTTAAGGGTGAACATGCGCACAGAGTCGTCGCTCGGAGAGCTTACCATGCTTCAGGGTGAACATGCGCACAGAGTGGTCGCTGGGAGAGGGAACCATTCTTCAGGGTGAACATGCGCACGGAGTCGTAGCCTGGAGAGGGTACCATTCTTAATGGTGAACATGCGCACCGAGTCGTCGCTGGAAGAGGGTACAATTCTTCAGGGTGAACATGCGCACAGAGTCGTCGCTAAGAGAGGGTGCCATTCTTCGGGGTTAACATGCGCAGCAGTCGTCGCTGGAAGAGGGTACAATTCTTCAGGGTGATCATGCGCACAGAGTCGTCGCTCGGAGAGGGTACCATTCTTCAGGGAGAACATGCGCCCAGAGTCGTCGCTGGGAGAGGGTACCATTTTTAGGGTGAACATGCGCACCGAGTCGTCGCTCGGAGAGGGTTCCATTCTTCAGGGTGAACATGCGCACAGATTCGTCGCTCGGAGAGAGAGGGTACCGTTCTTCAAGGTGAATATGCGCACAGAGTCGTCGCTCGAAGAGGGTACCATTATTCAGGGTGAACAGGCGCATCAGTCGTCGCTGGGAGAGGGTACTATTCTTCCGGGTGAACATGCGCACAGAGCCGTCGCTGGGAGAGGGTGCCATTCTTCAGGGTGAACATGCGCACCGAGTCGTCGCTGGGAGAGGGAACCATTCTTAACGGTGAACATGCGCGGAGTCGTCGCTCGGAGAGGGTACCATGCTTCAGGGTGAACATGCGCACAGAGTCGTCGCTCGGAGAGGGTACCATTCTTGAAGGTGAACATATTGCGCACCGAGTCGTCGCTAGGAGAGAGTACCATTCTTCAGGGTGAACATTGCGCACCGAGTCGTCGCTAGGAGAGAGTACCATTCTTCAGGGTGAACATTGCGCACCGAGTCGTCGCTGGGAGAGGGTACCATTCTTTAGGGTGAACATGCGCACCGAGTCGTCGCCCGGAGAGGGTTCCATTCTTCAGGGTGAACATGCGCACAGATTCGTCGCTCGGAGAGGGTGCCATTCTTAAGGATGAACATGCGCACAGAGTCGTCGCTGGGAGAGGGTACCATTTTTTAGGGTTAACATGCGCACCGAGTCGTCGCTCGGAGAGGGTTCCATTCTTCAGGGTGAACATGCGCACAGAGTCGTCGCTGGAAGAGGGTACCATTTTTCAGGGTGAACATGCGCACCGAGTCGACGCTGGGAGAGGGTACAATTCTTCAGGGTGAACATGCGCACAGAGTCGTCGCTAAGAGAGGGTTCCATTCTTCAGGGTTAACATGCGCACCAGTCGTCGCTGGAAGAGGGTACAATTCTTCAGGGTTATCATGCGCACAGAGTCGTCGCTGGGAGACGGTGCCATTCTTCAGGGTGAACAAGCGCACAGAGTCGTCGCTCGGAGAGGGTACCATTCTTCAGGGAGAACATGCGCCCAGAGTCGTCGCTGGGAGAGGGTACCATTCTTTAGGCTGAGCATGCGCACCGAGTCGTCGCTCGGAGAGGGTTCCATTCTTCAGGATGAACATGCGCACAGATTCGTCGCTCGGAGAGAGAGGGTACCGTTCTTCAAGGTGAATATGCGCACAGAGTCGTCGCTCGAAGAGGGTACCATTATTCAGGGTGAACAGGCGCATCAGTCGTCGCTGGGAGAGGGTACTATTCTTCCGGGTGAACATGCGCACAGAGCCGTCGCTGGGAGAGGGTGCCATTCTTCAGGGTGAACATGCGCACCGAGTCGTCGCTGGGAGAGGGAACCATTCTTAACGGTGAACATGCGCAGAGTCGTCGCTCGGAGAGGGTACCATGCTTCAGGGTGAACATGCGCACAGAGTCGTCGCTCGGAGAGGGTACCATTCTTGAAGGTGAACATATTGCGCACCGAGTCGTCGCTAGGAGAGAGTACCATTCTTCAGGGTGAACATTGCGCACCGAGTCGTCGCTAGGAGAGAGTACCATTCTTCAGGGTGAACATTGCGCACCGAGTCGTCGCTGGGAGAGGGTACCATTCTTTAGGGTGAACATGCGCACCGAGTCGTCGCCCGGAGAGGGTTCCATTCTTCAGGGTGAACATGCGCACAGATTCGTCGCTCGGAGAGGGTGCCATTCTTAAGGATGAACATGCGCACAGAGTCGTCGCTGGGAGAGGGTACCATTTTTTAGGGTTAACATGCGCACCGAGTCGTCGCTCGGAGAGGGTTCCATTCTTCAGGGTGAACATGCGCACAGAGTCGTCGCTGGAAGAGGGTACCATTTTTCAGGGTGAACATGCGCACCGAGTCGACGCTGGGAGAGGGTACAATTCTTCAGGGTGAACATGCGCACAGAGTCGTCGCTAAGAGAGGGTTCCATTCTTCAGGGTTAACATGCGCACCAGTCGTCGCTGGAAGAGGGTACAATTCTTCAGGGTTATCATGCGCACAGAGTCGTCGCTGGGAGACGGTGCCATTCTTCAGGGTGAACAAGCGCACAGAGTCGTCGCTCGGAGAGGGTACCATTCTTCAGGGAGAACATGCGCCCAGAGTCGTCGCTGGGAGAGGGTACCATTCTTTAGGCTGAGCATGCGCACCGAGTCGTCGCTCGGAGAGGGTTCCATTCTTCAGGATGAACATGCGCACAGATTCGTCGCTCGGAGAGGGTACCGTTCTTAAGGGTGAACATGCGCACAGAGTCGTCGCTCGGAGAGGGTACCATGCGTCAGGGTGAACATGCGCACAGAGTGGTCGCTGGGAGAGGGAACCATTCTTCAGGGTGAACATGCGCACAGAGTCGTAGCCTGCAGAGGGTACCATTCTTAAGGGTGAACATGCGCACCGAGTCATCGCTGGAAGAGGGTAGAATTCTTCAGGGAGAACATGCGCCCAGAGTCGTCGCTGGGGGAGGGTACCATTCTTTAGGGTGAACATGCGCACCGAGTCGTCGCTCGGAGAGGGTTCCATTCTTCAGGGTGAACATGCGCACAGAGTCGTCGCTCGGAGAGGGTACCATTGTTCAGGGAGAACATGCGCCCAGATTCGTCGCTGGGAGAGGGTTCCATTCTTCAGGGTGAACATGCGCACAGATTCGTCGTTCGGAGAGGGTACAATTCTTAAGGGTGAACATGCGCACAGAGTCGTCGCTCGGAGAGGGTACCATGCTTCAGGGTGAACATGCGCACAGAGTGGTCGCTGGGAGAGGGAGCCATTCTTCAGGGTGAACATGCGCACAGAGTCGTAGCCTGGAGAGGGTACCATTCTTAAGGGTGAACATGCGCACCGAGTCGTCGCTGGAAGAGGGTAGAATTCTTGAGGGTGAACATGCGCACAGAGTCGTCGCTAAGAGAGGGTGCCATTCTTCAGGGTTAACATGCGCAGCAGTCGTTGCTGGAAGAGGGTACAATTCTTCAGGGTGATCATGCGCACAGAGTCGTCGCTGGGAGAGGGTGCCATTCTTCACGGTGAACATGCGCACAGAGTCGTCGCTCGGAGAGGGTACCATTCTTCAGGGAGAACATGCGCCCAGAGTCGTCGCTGGGAGAGGGTACCATTTTTTAGGGTGAACATGCGCACCGAGTCGTCGCTCGGAGAGGGTTCCATTCTTCAGGGTGAACATGCGCACAGATTCGTCGCTCGGAGAGAGAGGGTACCGTTCTTCAGGGTGAACATGCGCACAGAGTCGTCGCTCGAAGAGGGTACCATTATTCAGGGTGAACAGGCGCACCAGTCGTCGCTGGGAGAGGGTACTATACTTCCGGGTGAACATGCGCACAGAGCCGTCGCTGGGAGAGGGTGCCATTCTTCAGGGTGAACATGCGCACAGAGTCGTCGCTGGGAGAGGGAACCATTCTTAAGGGTGAACATGCGCAGAGTCGTCGCTCGGAGAGGGTACCATGCTTCAGGGTGAACATGCGCACAGAGTCGTCGCTCGGAGAGGGTACCATTCTTGAGGGTGAACATATTGCGCACCGAGTCGTCGCTAGGAGAGAGTACCATTCTTCAGGGTGAACATTGCGCACCGAGTCGTCGCTAGGAGAGAGTACCATTCTTCAGGGTGAACATTGCGCACCGAGTCATCGCTGGGAGAGGGTACCATTCTTCAGGTTAAACATGAGCGCAGATTCGTCGCGCGGAGAGGGTACCATTCTTCAGGGTGAACATGCGTACAGAGTCGTCGCTCGGAGAGGGAACCAGTCTTCAGGGTGAACATGCGCACAGAGTCGTCTCTAAGAGATGGTGCCATTCTTCAAGGTTAACATGCGCAGCAGTCGTCGCTGGAAGAGGGTACAATTCTTCAGGGTGATCATGCGCACAGAGTCGTCGCTGGGAGAGGGTGCCATTCTTCAGGGTGAACATGCGCACAGAGTCGTCGCTCGGAGAGGGTACCATTCTTCAGGGAGAACATACGCCCAGAGTCGTCGCTGGGAGAGGGTACCATTTTTTAGGGTGAACATGCGCACCGAGTCGTCACTCGGAGAGGGTTCCATTCTTCAGGGTGAACATGCGCACAGATTCGTCGCTCGGAGAGGGTACCATTCTTCAGGGAGAACATGCGCCCAGAGTCGTCGCTGGGAGAGGGTGCTATTCTTAAGGATGAACATGCGCACAGAGTCGTCGCTGGGAGAGGGTACCATTCTTCAGGGTGAACATGCGCACAGAGTCGTAGCCTGGAGAGGGTACAATTCTTCAGGGTGAACATGCGCACAGAGTCGTCGCTAAGAGAGGGTGCCATTCTTCAAGGTTAACATGCGCAGCAGTCGTCGCTGGAAGAGGGTACAATTCTTCAGGGTGATCATGCGCACAGAGTCGTCGCTGGGAGAGGGTGCCATTCTTCAGGGTGAACATGCGCACAGAGTCGTCGCTCGGAGAGGGTACCATTCTTCAGGGAGAACATGCGCCCAGAGTCGTCGCTGGTAGAGGGTACCATTTTTTAGGGTGAACATGCGCACCGAGTCGTCGCTCGGAGAGGGTTCCATTCTTCAGGGTGAACATGCGCACAGATTCGTCGCACGGAGAGAGAGGGTGCCGTTCTTCAGGGTGAACATGCGCACAGAGTCGTCGCTCGAAGAGGGTACCATTATTCAGGGTGAACAGGCGCACCAGTCGTCGCTGGGAGAGGGTACTATACTTCCGGGTGAACATGCGCACAGAGCCGTCGCTGGGAGAGGGTGCCATTCTTCAGGGAGAACATGCGCCCAGAGTCGTCGCTGGGAGAGGGTTCCATTCTTCAGGGTGAACATGCGCACAGAGTCGTCGCTCGGAGAGGGTACCATGCTTCAGGGTGAACATGCGCACAGAGTGGTCGCTGGGAGAGGGAACCATTCTTCAGGGTGAACATGCGCACAGAGTTGTAGCCTGGAGAGGGTACCATTCTCAAGGGTGAACATGCGCACCGAGTCGTCGCTGGAAGAGGGTACAATTCTTCAGGGAGAACATGCGCCCAGAGTCGTCGCTGGGAGAGGGTACCATTCTTTAGGGTGAACATGCGCACCGAGTCGTCGCTCGAAGAGGGTTCCATTCTTCAGGGTGAACATGCGCACAGAGTCGTCGCTCGGAGAGGGTACCATTGTTCAGGGAGAACATGCGCCCAGAGTCGTCGCTGGGAGAGGGTTCCATTCTTCAGGGTGAACATGCACACAGATGCGTCGCTCGGAGAGGGTACAATTCTTAAGGGTGAACATGCGCACAGAGTCGTCGCTCGGAGAGGGTACCATGCTTCAGGGTGAACATGCGCACAGAGTGGTCGCTAGGAGAGGGAACCATTCTTCAGGGTGAACATGCGCACAGAGTCGTAGCCTGGAGAGGGTACCATTCTTAAGGGTGAACATGCGCACCGAGTCGTCGCTGGAAGAGGGTACAATTCTTCAGGGAGAACATGCGCCCAGAGTCGTCGCTGGGAGAGGGTACCATTCTTTAGGGTGAACATGCGCACCCAGTCGTCGCTCGAAGAGGGTTCCATTCTTCAGGGTGAACATGCGCACAGAGTCGTCGCTCGGAGAGGGTACCATTGTTCAGGGAGAACATGCGCCCAGAGTCGTCGCTGGGAGAGGGTTCCATTCTTCAGGGTGAACATGCGCACAGATTCGTCGCTCGGAGAGGGTACAATTCTTAAGGGTGAACATGCGCACAGAGTCGTCGCTCGGAGAGCTTACCATGCTTCAGGGTGAACATGCGCACAGAGTGGTCGCTGGGAGAGGGAACCATTCTTCAGGGTGAACATGCGCACGGAGTCGTAGCCTGGAGAGGGTACCATTCTTAATGGTGAACATGCGCACCGAGTCGTCGCTGGAAGAGGGTACAATTCTTCAGGGTGAACATGCGCACAGAGTCGTCGCTAAGAGAGGGTGCCATTCTTCGGGGTTAACATGCGCAGCAGTCGTCGCTGGAAGAGGGTACAATTCTTCAGGGTGATCATGCGCACAGAGTCGTCGCTCGGAGAGGGTACCATTCTTCAGGGAGAACATGCGCCCAGAGTCGTCGCTGGGAGAGGGTACCATTTTTAGGGTGAACATGCGCACCGAGTCGTCGCTCGGAGAGGGTTCCATTCTTCAGGGTGAACATGCGCACAGATTCGTCGCTCGGAGAGAGAGGGTACCGTTCTTCAAGGTGAATATGCGCACAGAGTCGTCGCTCGAAGAGGGTACCATTATTCAGGGTGAACAGGCGCATCAGTCGTCGCTGGGAGAGGGTACTATTCTTCCGGGTGAACATGCGCACAGAGCCGTCGCTGGGAGAGGGTGCCATTCTTCAGGGTGAACATGCGCACCGAGTCGTCGCTGGGAGAGGGAACCATTCTTAACGGTGAACATGCGCGGAGTCGTCGCTCGGAGAGGGTACCATGCTTCAGGGTGAACATGCGCACAGAGTCGTCGCTCGGAGAGGGTACCATTCTTGAAGGTGAACATATTGCGCACCGAGTCGTCGCTAGGAGAGAGTACCATTCTTCAGGGTGAACATTGCGCACCGAGTCGTCGCTAGGAGAGAGTACCATTCTTCAGGGTGAACATTGCGCACCGAGTCGTCGCTGGGAGAGGGTACCATTCTTTAGGGTGAACATGCGCACCGAGTCGTCGCCCGGAGAGGGTTCCATTCTTCAGGGTGAACATGCGCACAGATTCGTCGCTCGGAGAGGGTGCCATTCTTAAGGATGAACATGCGCACAGAGTCGTCGCTGGGAGAGGGTACCATTTTTTAGGGTTAACATGCGCACCGAGTCGTCGCTCGGAGAGGGTTCCATTCTTCAGGGTGAACATGCGCACAGAGTCGTCGCTGGAAGAGGGTACCATTTTTCAGGGTGAACATGCGCACCGAGTCGACGCTGGGAGAGGGTACAATTCTTCAGGGTGAACATGCGCACAGAGTCGTCGCTAAGAGAGGGTTCCATTCTTCAGGGTTAACATGCGCACCAGTCGTCGCTGGAAGAGGGTACAATTCTTCAGGGTTATCATGCGCACAGAGTCGTCGCTGGGAGACGGTGCCATTCTTCAGGGTGAACAAGCGCACAGAGTCGTCGCTCGGAGAGGGTACCATTCTTCAGGGAGAACATGCGCCCAGAGTCGTCGCTGGGAGAGGGTACCATTCTTTAGGCTGAGCATGCGCACCGAGTCGTCGCTCGGAGAGGGTTCCATTCTTCAGGATGAACATGCGCACAGATTCGTCGCTCGGAGAGAGAGGGTACCGTTCTTCAAGGTGAATATGCGCACAGAGTCGTCGCTCGAAGAGGGTACCATTATTCAGGGTGAACAGGCGCATCAGTCGTCGCTGGGAGAGGGTACTATTCTTCCGGGTGAACATGCGCACAGAGCCGTCGCTGGGAGAGGGTGCCATTCTTCAGGGTGAACATGCGCACCGAGTCGTCGCTGGGAGAGGGAACCATTCTTAACGGTGAACATGCGCAGAGTCGTCGCTCGGAGAGGGTACCATGCTTCAGGGTGAACATGCGCACAGAGTCGTCGCTCGGAGAGGGTACCATTCTTGAAGGTGAACATATTGCGCACCGAGTCGTCGCTAGGAGAGAGTACCATTCTTCAGGGTGAACATTGCGCACCGAGTCGTCGCTAGGAGAGAGTACCATTCTTCAGGGTGAACATTGCGCACCGAGTCGTCGCTGGGAGAGGGTACCATTCTTTAGGGTGAACATGCGCACCGAGTCGTCGCCCGGAGAGGGTTCCATTCTTCAGGGTGAACATGCGCACAGATTCGTCGCTCGGAGAGGGTGCCATTCTTAAGGATGAACATGCGCACAGAGTCGTCGCTGGGAGAGGGTACCATTTTTTAGGGTTAACATGCGCACCGAGTCGTCGCTCGGAGAGGGTTCCATTCTTCAGGGTGAACATGCGCACAGAGTCGTCGCTGGAAGAGGGTACCATTTTTCAGGGTGAACATGCGCACCGAGTCGACGCTGGGAGAGGGTACAATTCTTCAGGGTGAACATGCGCACAGAGTCGTCGCTAAGAGAGGGTTCCATTCTTCAGGGTTAACATGCGCACCAGTCGTCGCTGGAAGAGGGTACAATTCTTCAGGGTTATCATGCGCACAGAGTCGTCGCTGGGAGACGGTGCCATTCTTCAGGGTGAACAAGCGCACAGAGTCGTCGCTCGGAGAGGGTACCATTCTTCAGGGAGAACATGCGCCCAGAGTCGTCGCTGGGAGAGGGTACCATTCTTTAGGCTGAGCATGCGCACCGAGTCGTCGCTCGGAGAGGGTTCCATTCTTCAGGATGAACATGCGCACAGATTCGTCGCTCGGAGAGGGTACCGTTCTTAAGGGTGAACATGCGCACAGAGTCGTCGCTCGGAGAGGGTACCATGCGTCAGGGTGAACATGCGCACAGAGTGGTCGCTGGGAGAGGGAACCATTCTTCAGGGTGAACATGCGCACAGAGTCGTAGCCTGCAGAGGGTACCATTCTTAAGGGTGAACATGCGCACCGAGTCATCGCTGGAAGAGGGTAGAATTCTTCAGGGAGAACATGCGCCCAGAGTCGTCGCTGGGGGAGGGTACCATTCTTTAGGGTGAACATGCGCACCGAGTCGTCGCTCGGAGAGGGTTCCATTCTTCAGGGTGAACATGCGCACAGAGTCGTCGCTCGGAGAGGGTACCATTGTTCAGGGAGAACATGCGCCCAGATTCGTCGCTGGGAGAGGGTTCCATTCTTCAGGGTGAACATGCGCACAGATTCGTCGTTCGGAGAGGGTACAATTCTTAAGGGTGAACATGCGCACAGAGTCGTCGCTCGGAGAGGGTACCATGCTTCAGGGTGAACATGCGCACAGAGTGGTCGCTGGGAGAGGGAGCCATTCTTCAGGGTGAACATGCGCACAGAGTCGTAGCCTGGAGAGGGTACCATTCTTAAGGGTGAACATGCGCACCGAGTCGTCGCTGGAAGAGGGTAGAATTCTTGAGGGTGAACATGCGCACAGAGTCGTCGCTAAGAGAGGGTGCCATTCTTCAGGGTTAACATGCGCAGCAGTCGTTGCTGGAAGAGGGTACAATTCTTCAGGGTGATCATGCGCACAGAGTCGTCGCTGGGAGAGGGTGCCATTCTTCACGGTGAACATGCGCACAGAGTCGTCGCTCGGAGAGGGTACCATTCTTCAGGGAGAACATGCGCCCAGAGTCGTCGCTGGGAGAGGGTACCATTTTTTAGGGTGAACATGCGCACCGAGTCGTCGCTCGGAGAGGGTTCCATTCTTCAGGGTGAACATGCGCACAGATTCGTCGCTCGGAGAGAGAGGGTACCGTTCTTCAGGGTGAACATGCGCACAGAGTCGTCGCTCGAAGAGGGTACCATTATTCAGGGTGAACAGGCGCACCAGTCGTCGCTGGGAGAGGGTACTATACTTCCGGGTGAACATGCGCACAGAGCCGTCGCTGGGAGAGGGTGCCATTCTTCAGGGTGAACATGCGCACAGAGTCGTCGCTGGGAGAGGGAACCATTCTTAAGGGTGAACATGCGCAGAGTCGTCGCTCGGAGAGGGTACCATGCTTCAGGGTGAACATGCGCACAGAGTCGTCGCTCGGAGAGGGTACCATTCTTGAGGGTGAACATATTGCGCACCGAGTCGTCGCTAGGAGAGAGTACCATTCTTCAGGGTGAACATTGCGCACCGAGTCGTCGCTAGGAGAGAGTACCATTCTTCAGGGTGAACATTGCGCACCGAGTCATCGCTGGGAGAGGGTACCATTCTTCAGGTTAAACATGAGCGCAGATTCGTCGCGCGGAGAGGGTACCATTCTTCAGGGTGAACATGCGTACAGAGTCGTCGCTCGGAGAGGGAACCAGTCTTCAGGGTGAACATGCGCACAGAGTCGTCGCTAGGAGAGGGTGCCGTTTCACCAAGCCTGCAATTATTTCTCTGTTCCGGTTTGCGTTCCCGTGGCTTCCCGTCTGCCTAGCCGCAGCCTACACCAGTGAAGGGTTGAATAACTCAAACTCATGAATAACAATTGACGACATACGGTTGGGCAATCAGGACTGTCCTGTAGCGCTGTATTAATCGTTTGTGATCGCTTAAGAAATGACATTCCCTGATGGCAATGATTTCGGTGAAGTGATTGATAACCTTGCATATCTGAGGCAATTTTTGTCTTAAGCACAGGTTTTAGCGAGTGTTTGCAATGACATTCTTTACGACAGAGTCAAGGTTACGCCATTTATTAATGCAGTTTGTTATAGAGCGGAGGTCTGGGCTCGGTCCCTGACAGACGCGGAGGCATTTTAACAGGAAGCTTTAGCTCGGGCCCAACTCCGACGCGGCCTATTCAAATACATGTAAAACGCAGAAACGCTGTTCTGAGATAAACCCTGCACCGATTTTACTGAAATTTGTTGCATTTGAGACAGAAAGTTAAATTCTAGTGACCGTTGGAAGCGTATTTTGATTTAGAGCCTGAATTTTGTTAAAAGAATTATCAAAAATTCGGAAGTTCTAAAGAAACATAGAAGCACGAAGTTTACAAATGAATAGCTCTTCATCAAGAACAGATATCGCGGTTCTGTAAACGGCATCCATGAGATAATTAAAAGTGCACAAATGCTTTTTGTCAATTTATATCTTACGTGAATTTGTTACGTTGTGTACAAGGATTGTACAAAAGTTAGCGCAAAGGATCTTACCGCAAAGAAAACGCGAGACATGAAGAAAGCGATAACACGAGGCTGTACTGACACAACTGATGATTTAATGAAACGAACACTGAGCTCATATAGATCAGACATACATGTGCGCCGGAAAAGAACCGTTAAGACCAATGAAAACACAGAGCGACCTTCAGCAGGGGTGCGATACAAATGCTAAGATAAACGCTGAAGACTGCTGAAGCACCGAACACGTGTGTGTCCCTTAGAAAGATTTCTGAGAAACAGTAACTGACGGCGAGCTAACCGCAGTCACCATGCTTAAAGCGTCGCATGGCCACTGCCTCTACAATCTCTCTTTCCAGTTGGCCATTTTTTCTGCTAATAATCTCAGTCTTTGATAACAAAGTAGAGCAGCCCTAGCAGTAGCGCTACGGAAATCTATCTTAGCATTTGTTTCGCACCCTTGTTGAAGGTTGCTCTGTGTTTCTATTGGTTTTTACGTTGCTTTTCGGGTGCGCACGTGGGTCTGATCTATATTTATTTATTTTATTTTATTTATTTACATTACCCCTAAGGGCCCTCACCTGAGGGTATTACATAGGGGGGGGGGGTGTACAAACATGAAATATACACAAGAAGTAAAACTACATAAAATAAATATACACACAAGGAACATAAAATAAATAGATATGAACAAGGGGTAAATGCACTTAGGCATGAAAACACAAGAACAATTTACATAATATGTTAATATGTGCATATAGGCATAAGTAATATCTAATCTGCTACCACTAACCGTTTTCTTGCAACAAAGTTTGGAAAGATGGTAGGTTAACTTCAGTAGCTATGCGTGATGGTAGGTTATTCCATTCTATTATTGTGCGAGGAACAAATGATTTTGCGTAGAGCGACGAGCGGCACATTATGCGTTTTACTTTGTTAGTGTGGTCACGGCGCGGGAAAACTGCAGGGGGTGGTGAAAAGAAGTCTTCGTGAAGCGTGGAATGGTGATAAAGTTTATGAAATAAGGTTAGGCGAGCAAACTGGCGTCGACGTGATAGTGATTCCAACTCGACACGTTGTTTTAACGATGTGACGCTGGTGAAGCGTGAATAGTCGGAAAAGATGAAGCGAACAGCACGGTTTTGCAAAGATTCAATGTTGTTGATTATGTATGCTTGATCGGGATCCCATATGGCAGAAGCATATTCAATTTTTGGGCGGATAAGCGTGATATAAGCAAGTTTTTTTAAGTGAGAAGGTGCGTGCTTGAGGTTACGTTTAAGAAGACCGAGTGCTCGGTTAGCTGATGCTAAGACGGTGTTAATATGGTAATGCCAAGTTAAGTCAGACTGAAGATGAAGGCCAAGATACTTGTAAGGGCGCAAGTTCTACTCTAGCATTATTGAGAAAGTAGGTGGTAGGAAGTCGAGTGGAATGGTTGGTAAATGACATTAGCTTGGTTTTAGATGTATTTAAAGACATTAACCACGAAGAGCAACAAGCGGTCACAGCATCAAGATCAGTTTGTAAGGAAAGTCGGTCAGCGTCATTACTAATATTACGATATATAACACAATCATCTGCGAATAAACGAATTCGAGATGAGACACATTTGGGTAGATCATAATTGAAAATTAAGAAAAGTAGGGGACCGAGGATGCTGCCCTGGGGGACTCCAGATGTTAAAGGAACAGAAGAAGAGTTACAGCCATTAGCACAGGTAAATTGTTGTCTGTTGGAGAGAAAATCTTTAATCCATGCAAGAACGTTTGGGTAAATATTTAAGTGTGTTAATTTGATTAGAAGCCTGTGATGAGGAACGCGATCAAAAGCTTTAGAGAAGTCAAGAAACACTGCGTCAACTTGAAATCCTTCGTTAAGTGCGGAAAATATATCGTTAGTAAATCCGGTGAGCTGAGTGTCGCATGAATAACCCCTGCGAAAACCGTGCTGGTAATTGAAGATGATATCATGGTCTTCTAGGTAGTTGATGACTTGTGTGTGTATGACGTGCTCGAGAAGTTTACATATGTTGCTAGTTAATGAGATAGGACGATAGTTAAGTGGGACAGAGCGATCACCTGATTTAAATATTGGTATTACTTTAGCTATTCGCCAGTCATGAGGAATAATGCCAGATGATAATGATTGTGAAAACATGGCTGATAACACTTGAAAAATGTTTAAAGAAGTGTTTTTAAGTACCTTGTTATTGAAACCAAGATGATCAGAGCTAGTAGTAGTTTTGAGGTTATTCAACAGGGCAAGAATACCAGAATCACTGATGACAATTTCTGGCATGGAAATGTTAAGCAATGGCTCTAATATAGGCGAAGAAGTTATATCTTCATTGGTGAACACTGATGAAAATGCATTGTTTAGAAGCTGCGAACACTCAGTTTCAGTGACTGGTTGTCCGTCAGCATTAATTAGTACTATATCAGGATAGGAACTCGGATTGATAATGCGCCAGAATCTATGAGAATTATTGGTTAACATAGTAGACAGGTCGTGAGTGAAGAAATTACGACGGGTTGTTTTAAGCAGGGACTGATACTCTTTATCACAGTTTTTGTACTTGTTCCATGATGACAGGAGACGTGTAGTCATTGCTTGGCGGTACAAACGTTTTTTCCTTATTATTAAGACGACGAAGACGATGTGTGAACCAAGGTGAATTTTTATGATGTCGGATGGTGATGATTGGCACATACTTATCAACAAGGTGAGACAAGGTGGTTTTGAATGCCAGCCAGTTTGGTTCGATTGAGCGTGATGAATACTGAGCCAGGAAGCTTTCAGAGAAGGTGTTTAGTTCCGAGTTAATCATCTCAAAATTCGCGCGATTGTAGCAATGAATTCGCTTAATGGTAGTTTTCTTTTCAGTAAATGGATGCGTGATGCACCCAGTGATAATGTCGTGATCGGATAAACCATGTAAATGCAGTATATCAGAAAGGACGTCCGGGTTATTTGTTGGGACAAGATCAAGGATATTAGCCGTGGTAGCGGAGCGACGGGTAGGACTAATAATAAGTTGAGCAAAAGAAAAATCTAAGCAGGAGTGAAGAAAGGTGTGGGCCTCTTTATCAGTGGAATTAACACAGAGAGTGGACCATTCAATGCTTGGAAAATTAAAATCGCCAAATACGAGGAAAATAGAGTTAGGAAAACGCACATGTAAGTCGCTGAGTATTCTATGGAATTCACCCGAGAATCCATCAGACATATCGGGCGGCCGGTAGAAAGCACCAATAATAACATCAGTAACTCCGAATTTACACCATATCAATACACATTCGAGGAAAGTATCAACAGCGAGGGGAACAGCAGATAATTGTTTCTTTGTGGCTACAAGGACACCTCCTCCTTTTCTATTTATTCTGTCACACCGGAAAAAGGAAAATTCAGATTCGCTCAGAAGAATGTAATCATCCGGAACGGTATCGTCCAGCCAAGTTTCAGTCAATACTAGAAGTGAAACGCACGTAGAATCTATGAGCGAAGAAAGGGCGACAGTTTTGGAAAGAACACTTCTGATGTTTGTGAACAGGAAATGTGTATTATTCTTTAAATTATGACACACATTGGGCAAAAATGACGTAGATTCTGTAGATGACTTATCAGCCGGCATTCGTATCATTAAATCAACTGTCAGTACGCATCCTGTTGTCCCTTTCTTGAAGTCTCGTGTTCTTTGCGGCAACTTCCCAAGTCGTGAATCGCCAATGACCTATACCCACACTTTGCTATGTTACTATTTGCAGTCTTGGCCATGTCCATGATATCGTCTATTTCGTTTTGTAATACATAACTGACTTTCCGTTAACGTAGGTGTCGGGCTCTTAGAGCGATCAGCCCTGCGCTTGCTCAAGAAGAAACGGGATACGTATAAATGCGCTGTATGCAGGCACGCCTTCTCAGGTAGAGTGGTTTCGAGTTCAATAACGAGGCAGAGGGAGGAGAGAAACTGAAATCTTAGACGAAGACTCGGCGCAGGCTGTATAGATTCGAAAGGCGTAATCATAAACCGACGAGGTGATTCAAACGGGGAGAGCGAAATGCCATGAAAAGACGGTGAAGTTGCGACGGAGTGAGTGTGAGGGAGGAGGGATAGACGGGCTGCCTCAAGCCCAGTGATCAAACAAGTCGTGAAAGAGAGAGGATACGAGGCACGGACCCGCACAAAGAACCGCTCACAGTGCTCCGTCAAAAAGCGGGCACTTTAGTCGGCAACCGGCACGCACGCTGCACTCCCATCACAACTTAAATCACAACTGCTGAGCCGCTGCTGTACCTCTGCGAGCGTAAAGCGTGTGTGTTTATTTTCATTCTAGAGAGAGCACCGGAGCGGGCCCGCACCTTCTGCAACCAGTTCTCTCGTTCTCTCCGCCCAATGAGGGCGCGGTGAGAAGTGTCACGTGACGCTCCGCTCTCCCTGTTTTGGCGAAAAGGTGAGAGGAAGCGCTTCTCAACAGCGCGCGGAGGAGGAACGCCGGAATCCCGCGTGCGTTTTTTGAGCGCCCGCCGGCCGCTCGGCATTCTTGTGCGGCAGTGGCCGCCGGTGGGTGCGTGGTGGCAGCGGTTGCCGGAGAAAGCGGTCTGTGTGTGCTCCACGCATTCTGGATGCCCTGCGGTGCGTGCGACTTGCCTTTTGTTGGTGCCGCTACCCTGCTGCACCGGAGAAGCAGTGCTGCCGGATAGGTTCCTTTCCGTCCTCCCGTGGCGCGGCGTTCTCAGCGACAGTGTTGTCGTCTGCGTCTGTCGTGAGCATGGTTGTGCGTCGACTTCCAAGATGATGAAGTGGAGGGTTCAGGGCAAGCCAGGCGGCTGCTCCACGAGGAAGAGCATCGGAATCCGATCAGCCAAGCGCGCCAACGTCGAAGAGTGAGTGACGCATGATGGCGATCCTCGATAGGCATTCCCTTCTATCTTTCGTCTGCTCGTTTTCATATGCGTCAATGTTTTGGTTGGGAGACTATACGAACCGCCGCCTGCCAGGCCTTAGCTACATTTGCAATTTTGTCGAATCGTAGTTTAACTTCGTGAACATCGCCCACGTGTTCTTGTTTAGGTCGCTGCGCCAACTCCCACTTTCCTTCGTGAGCTGAAATCAGGTTCGATCATGCAGTGTTCTGTGTACACGTCATGACAAAAAGCTTATGCTGTCTATATTGCTTGGCAATGAAGAATATGGCCAAGAAGTTAGGAAAGTTATAAAAGCAAAAAGGTGTTCAAATCTTAGCTTTCTCTCTGCGAAAGGGTGTCTCGGCGCAGGCCTGTTTACCATCTTGTTTTCTTTTTTCTTTTATTGCTTACCGAGTCTTTCTTATTCCTCTCGCCTAATGCGATAATGCACTCCACTTACCACTAACTAAAATTCCAGGAAGGTAGCCGGGCAGCTGTCGGGGCTCTCAGTAGAGAGATAACAGCGCCGCTAGCATTTCGAAACTATCTCCCAGTAAAGCCTTCGTTAGCGTGAGCGCCGACGTACGCGTCTTCACCGCACTGGGAACAATAAACCGAATGTTATCTGGCGTACTTCAAAACATACTTTTTCGCGCACAGGCCGTGTCACGCTTTCCCCTTCTGTGGCGCCGATAGACAAAGCAAGTATTATCCGCACCTCTCTCCGCTCTCAAGAACAAATCACAACGCCGTAGCTTAAGTGAAGAGCGGGCCGCCACCACCGCAGTCTCGCATGCCGCACGAAAGTTGCTCGCGTCCCCTGAATGAGAAAGGCAATCGACCCCCGAAATTAAGCGCCTTCAGGCAGCTTGGCCCCCACGCTCCCTTTTTCCTTCACTGCGCGCGCGTCCTGTCAGAAGAACGCGGTGGGCGTTGTTGTACGCCCGCGCGACGTGCTCAGGGCACGCGGAGGGCGGCGCTCGCACGTGAAAGAGCGCTCGCTCGCACGCTTTTATTAACCTTCGCTGCATTCGTACGTAGGAGACGATACGCCGAGGAGTCGGCGCGCTTGTAGCAAAAGTGCGGGCTTGCCCCGGATGCAAATCTAGGGGAGCCGCTGGCTGGAAGTAATTGATGTCGCCCGTCCGGAGGCGGCACCGGCTGCTTGCGCCCTCTTGCTTTCCCTTGGAAGCGGGACAAACGATGTTCGAGGCGCGAGTCTGTGAACGAGACCGCGGTGTTTGTCGCCGCCGGGATGGTGGCCGTCTTCACTTTATAGTGCGACGCCAGGGTCGAGGTCATCCGTCGATTCGTTTAGCCTATCAGCGAGCGTTGCGCGTTGTTAGGTGCCTTATTTATGTAACTGGCAAAAAGGCACCCTAATCACGACGGGCGTTAATGTGTTGGAAACCATCCTTGATGATTAGGTCTAAAACCGAGAGTCAGGGTGGATACATTAGCCATTGTAAAAGCTTACGTCGCTGGATCGGTTCTCCCGTTTGCAGACGCCGCGTGCGGGTGGGCCGGAATGCAAGAGTATTGTTTACCTTGTAAAGCAATTGTCAATTAGCTGCTTGTCCATTACATCCGACTTGAGGTTCACAATTCCTCGGAAGCCAATACACGCGCGCGACATTAATGATTTGTTTGTGTTACTTGCGTGTTGTTTGACGAATCATCAGACACACTTGCAAGATAGCATGGGTCGACGCACAATTCTAAAAAATGCTATCTCGCCATCTCTCTCACACCTGGCCGTGACAGCAACTGTTTCGGGAATGTCCGTAAGTTTTTAAAACTGTGTTCGACATTTTTTTATAATAACGGTTCTGGGCCGGTATTGCTGATATATAACTAGAATTATGCAAGCCGCGGGTACGGGTTGCCATTTAAGGAGACACTTAAATATGCTTAGGTTAACAAAGTATTCTTGAAGAACTTTATTTTCGTTTAATTCGAGATAATGGGTTGATTAATACAAGAGGAAATCAAGGTCAAAGTTACATTTTTCACATTTCGCCTCAAAACCCCGGTGCCGATGCATAGGCCAGTCTGACGTCGCGGACTTAAAGCATTTCCCTTTTCGCATTTAGGCTGTTCTATATAGTGCAGCGACAATTACTGAAACCTCCTGACTTCAGTCCTCGGCTATTTTTGGAATATAATTTACTCAAATTTCACCGCTACTTATGTTAACTCACTCGCGCAGACGCCGTCAAATTTCAGGTTGGCGTCGCCTAGAGTCTTTCGCCTCTTTTGTCACTTACCGTGCCTTCTGTCGTGGCAAGAGCGGCTTTTTTTTTTTTCGCGCATTGTATAAGGGTAATTTACTAGGACAGCTTAAGTAACATTTTATCCTTAGCGTCAGCTTGAGATTTACATTTTTGGAAGCAATAGTGCATATATCACACCACTTTCGATAGGCTGCTGCTTCGAGATTGTTGCGAGAAATCCGCTTCCCGCAGCGTCCCTGTTGAGGTCGATGAGTCACTGAGCGTCCAGGGTTGGCGCTGTGCACTCAGCACCACTTGGACACGTCAGCGCTCAGTGGGCTTCTATTTCCCTTTACTTAGACGAGACAATGAAAGAAGGCGTACACGAAGCATGTAGCTTGCATGTAGATACTCGAGCACCGGTTGCTTTAGCCCATAAGATCTCGTCACTGCAAAGCAACACCTTCCGTTCTTTGCTCCCTTCGCCGACTGCCAATGTACGAATCGGCTGCCGTCACGAAGGGTTTCATTTATCGACAGTTTAATTCAATAGCACAGGAGTTCTTCCTTCGGGAGAGAGACTCGGAGTGAAAATGCGCGCACGTTGGAGCAGTTCCATCCAGATGACAGCGCGCTATCCACGGACATTGTAATACCGCTTACAAACACTCAGCATGCTCCTACTTTTTTTGCATCGACCGTCTGAAATATCTTTTGCATACCGGCGGCGCTAAACCGACAGGTTCGAGGAATGGCGTTGCGGCAGGCTTGCGCAACGAGCACTACGTTTTCTCTGCTTCTGGGCTTGCGGCAGTGCGTCCTTAAGTATGAACCCCATGCAAGCGATCTTGCGCGCGACAAGCGACGCGATGGAGATGGCTGTCGCGTTCGCTCGTCGCCTACAAGTCGCACCTCATGCGAGCGATCACTTCGAGCGACGTCTTCCCAGTGTTGCCGATATGAGGGCAGCAATATAGGCGCCGAAACTAGCGTGACGCGTGCTTTATTAACTTAAGTTGATGGGTTTTACTGTGAAAACCAGCATAATATATTTCTGAAAGTCTTCCAGTAGGTTCTTATCCTTGCTTGTATAAAAATTCAATCCTTTGCTCGTTCCGTACGACAATCGGAAGTAGTTGAGTTATGTACATACAGTTCCGGCTTCGCGCTATATGCTAGTCGCTCATAGCACTTCCGGGCGATGAGCGACGAATCCTAGATTTGCAGAACCGAGCGATCGCGCGACAAGACCAAGCCATCTGTTCACGCGACGGCCCGATCTGTCGCTCGAAGCCGTCGCTGTCGCGCACAAAATCGCGCTCATGGGGTTTAGCCTTTAGAGAAGCCGCCGCTCTACGTGAAATTCGGTCTCGCGTTTATGCAGACCGGTTGGCGTACAGTACGCGACTACCAACACACCTTACTCCGTTCTTTTACTTTTTATGGGAATCTGCTGTCTTCTAAGGTACTCGCCACTTTGGCAACCATACTCTGACTGCAGCTTCTCGTCCGCTCTTGAAGAATCCCTGAAATGGTTAGGACAAATTGTGTAGGCGCGTAGGGTACAGCCACATTAAATCATTTGTACCACAAACCAAGTGAGGCATCTCATATTAAGAGAACCACGGGCGATTACGAGTTATCCTCTTCCTTAGCCTCGCTTTTTCTCCTTTACTTGTTGGCCGAAGGATCGGGGCTAAGCTCCGCCTTCACTGGCTCTGCGTCACGATGGGACGCCGTGTCTGCTTCCAGTTGTCTTGGAGCCGGCGCGCGAAGCCCCTCCGGCCTCTGCGCTAGCCGCCTGGCTGCCGATGCCCAGGCTTACTAAACTAGAATACGCGTCTGCCATCTGGGATCCCGAACAAACTTATATCATCAGTAACATCGAAGCCTTGCATAACCGTGCTGTGCGATTTAATTTTTTTTTTCAGATTATTCACGTTATAACAGCGTCACCTCGTTAAAGAATAAAGCTGAGTTGGACAACTTAGCACTTCGCCGTAAAATTTCTCGCCTATGACTTTTCCATAAGCTTTATCGCCATCCATCACTCCATGATGATTTATTTCAGTCACCACCAGTTATCTTTCCACGCCATGACCATCCATACAAAGTCAAACGCATTAACTGCCAGTCATGTCATTATGCATATTCGTTCTTACCACGCACAATAACCGAATGGAACGCCTTACCATCAGACATTGCCACGGAACGTGACTTGACTGAGTTTCAAGATTTAATTCGCTCACGACTTGTGAACTAATCTTACTATTATTATTTTTTGTACATTTACAGTGTTTTCGATGTTTGTTGCTGTTTGCTTTTCATTGCAGTTGCCTTATATGTTCTCCTAATATGTACTAATGCTTTTATCTGTAATAATTGTGACTTAATTATTGTATATATTGTGAGCATTATTCATACGCTTCATATTCTCACCTGTACATACTCATCATCACCGTTTTGGGGCCTGGTGGTGGGGCTCTGTCTCGGGAGAATAAAGAAGAGACTGGCTGCCTAAACCTCGTCTCACAAGTGGTGGAGTGTGCTGTCCGGTCCCTTCGCCCTCTCGCTCCCGGTCTCTCTCCAGCTTCACCTACGCTACATCCCTGGAGCTCCGCTCGGGTCGCCGCCTCTACCACCTGCACTCGACCATGTCGCAAGACCAGCAGTCCAGTACCACGACATCCACCTTGCCGACTCCTGCGGGAACCCCTTCTTGGACAGTCACCACCCCTCAGAAGGATCCACCGGTATTTGCTGGGCTTCCAGGTGTGATTTGTGTTCTCGATTGCGAAAAGTGAAGACACCGTATAATGGCCCTCCTCTTCGTTGTGCTAATGCAGTTCTTGTTCAGCCCTCCAGTGTTTGCACTGCGCGCGTTTTCATTGATGGCATCCTCCACCACATTCAGTTCGTCGTGCTGTCTTCGTGCACTTACGCGATGATTTTGGGATGGGACTTCCTGTCCTCCGCCTCAGCTTTAATCTCTTGCCGTCAGCGGACTATTCTTATGACAGACACTGAATCTTCGTCCTCTGTCAATGATCACAGCCTGCGTTTTGTCACGTCTACCGACTGTTTCATTCCCGCGGGCACTGAGCATATTCTGACGCTGACTTCCGACACTATTATTAATGGTGATGTGTTCCTTGCACCGAGTGGTTACTGCATTTCTGGTGGGCTTAGCCTTACTCCTAGCCTAGTACGGTTTCAGGACGGTAGAGCCTCAGTCGCTGTTCATAACCCTACTTCTTCGCCAGTTGTGCTCTCCCAGGGCTCTACTGTGACATGCTTTACTGACACCGAACCTCTTTCGCTGGTACCGCTTCACACCGAATCACCACCTTTGTCTACCACAACTGATTATCACACTGCTGCCGCTGCTTTAACGGCCGCTATAAATCCCGATTTGACCACTGCGCAGAAAGAAGACCTTCTGGCACTCCTGCACAAACACAGAGCCTTATTTGACGTCCACTCCAAGCTTCTGGGGCGCACTTCCGTCGCAGTACATCGCATCGAAACCGAAGGCAGTTCGGTTGTACGCCGCCGCCCGTATCGCGTGTCTTCCGCAGAACGGAAAATCATTGCGGATAACGTTGATGACATGCTCAAAAGAGACATCATTCGGCCTTCCTCCAGTTCTTGGTCGTCTCCTGTCGTGCTGGTTCGCAAGAAAGACGGCTCCGCACGATTCTGCGTCGATTATCGAGCCCTTAATAAGATCACGCGCAAAGACGTATATCCGATGCCAAGAATTGACGATGCCATTGACTCCCTCCAGGGTGCAGAATATTTCTCTAGTCTAGACCTCCGATCCGGATACTGGCAAATCCCCATGCACGAAGCGGACAAGGACAAGACAGCCTTTGCAACGCCAGACGGACTTTACGAGTTCAACGTCATGCCGTTCGGTTTATGTAATGCCCCTGCAACATTTGAACGCATGATCGACACAGTTTTACGTGGCCTTAAGTGGAAGACCTGTCTGTGCTATTTAGATGACATCGTTATTTTTTCTACAACTTTTAGTCAGCACCTTGAGCGCTTGGACGAAGTTTTCACTTGCATTTCCAACGCTGGACTCCAACTCAACACAAAGAAATGCCATTTTGCCAGAAAGAACATCAAAGTATTGGGCCATCTTATCAGCAAAGATGGCATTCGACCAGATCCTGAAAAGGTTGCTGCCGTGCATCACTTCCCTCGCCCTGAAAATCAAAAGCAATTAAGAAGTTTCTTAGGCCTGGCATCCTACTTCCGCCGCTTCATCAGTCATTTTGCAGCCATGGCGTCGCCGCTACACAAGTTGCTCACGTCGGGCTCTGCTTTCCCTTGGACAGATGAATGCGAACTTTCTTTCCAAGCCCTCAAGCAGGCATTAACCAGCGACCCTGTCCTCTGTCACTTCGATGACAACGCACCGACTTGCTTGCATACCGACGCTAGTGGCCATGGGATCGGTGCTGTACTTTTACAGCGTGATACCACCTCACGAGAGAGAGTTGTTGCCTATGCCAGTCGCGCACTAACACCTGCCGAAACGAATTACTCGATCACAGAACAGGAATGTCTCGCAGTAGTTTGGGCGATCCAAAAATTTCGACCATATCTTTACGGACGCCATTTCACGGTCATAACCGACCACCACGCCTTATGCTGGTTGTCGTCAATCAAAAATTTGTCCGGACGACTTGGTCGCTGGGTAGTACGCTTACAAGAGTACGACTTTGACGTTGTCTACAAGTCTGGGAAAAAGCATCAAGATGCCGACGCTCTCTCTCGCTGCCCGCTGCCATTATTAGCTTCGAGTACACCTCTCCATTGCTCGCCACTTGATGATGAGACTAATTCGTCACTCCCGTTATTACCGTTATTACCTCTCACGGTCACTGACGTGTTATCTTCCAATCACCTCACTCACCTCGCCTCGTGTCAACGTTCTGACCCCTACTGCGACAGCATCATCCAACGCCTGTGCGGAACTACATCTGCACCAAATGCCAGATTACGTCGACAACTGCGACTATTTAAGCTTGACAACGATGTGCTGTACCGCTACATATACAACTCCGACGGACATAGCTGGGTACCTATTCTTCCACGCTCGATGCGCACACAAGTCCTCGAAGCCTTGCACGACGACCCATCTGCTGGCCATTTGGGATTCCACAAAACATACCACCGCGTTAGGAGCCGTTTCTTTTGGCCAGGCATGTCTACCTTTGTGGCCAAGTACGTCGCTTCTTGCGTTCAGTATCAACGGCGGAAACGACCGACTTCGCCTCCTGCTGGGCTTTTACAGCCCATCCCATGTCCCGAGACACCGTTTGCCATCGTTGGGATAGACCTAGTCGGCCCTCTGCCCATAACGCCAGCGGGTCATCGATGGGTCGTGACAGCTGTTGACCAGCTCACACGTTACGCAGAGACCGCTCCTCTACGCTCTAGTTCAGCCTCCGACGTCGCCACCTTCTTTCTAGATGCCATTGTACTGCGCCATGGTGCCCCTCGTGTACTGTTAAGCGACCGCGGCAAGACTTTCATGTCAACAATGCTCGCAGAAGTACTCGGAGCTTGTGGCACAGTTCATAAGACGACATCCGCATATCACCCACAAACAAATGGCTTAACCGAGCGATTTCATCGCACACTAATAGATATGATATCGATGTATATCGGGCCAAACCACGACAATTGGGACAAACTTTTACCTTTCGTGACTTTTGCTCACAACACCGCTATCCAACGAACTACGGGATACTCACCTTTCTACCTAGTTTTCGGCCGTTCACCGACATTCACCATCGACGCCGCTTTCTTCAATGCTCCAACTAACACCTCAGACAGTACGCCCGAACAGTTCGTTTCGAGACTCGAGGAATGCCGTCAACGTGCTCGTTTCAACACAGAAGTCAGTCAGCTAGATCGCAAGCAACGTTACGACATCTCTCGTCGCGACGTCTCCTTTCGTCCCGGAGAGGAAGTGCTTCTTTGGACACCCATTCGTACACCCGGTTTGTGCGAGAAGTTTGAATCCCGCTTTCTTGGACCCTACATTATTAACGAACAAACATCCCCCGTGAACTATCGCGTTACTCCCGTAGACGTTTCTTCCGACCATCGTTGTCGTGGTTCGGAGATCGTTCACGTTTCGCGCCTAAAACGCTTCGTTCGGCGTTCCCCTCCTGGCTAAGTCGCGGCCTGGCTGGCCGCTTGCGCGCGCGGGGAAATTAGTGTGAGCATTATTCATACGCTTCATATTCTCACCTGTACATACTCATCATCACCGTTTTGGGGCCTGGTGGTGAAGCTCTGTCTCGGGAGAATAAAGAAGAGACTGGCTGCCTAAACCTCGTCTCACAATATTACCTATGTTTCACTCTATTATTACTTTTGTTAGATTTTCTTGTTTTTAGTATGATGTACGAACTGTGACCAGTGCCTGTGATCGCCCCCCCCCTCCTTCATACCCTAGTAATGAGGGCCTTTGGGGGTATTTTTGAATAAATAAATAAACAAATAAATCAATCAACTTTGGCACAGCCGATGTGCGAACGAGGATGTGGGCGACTTTTTTCGTGAAGAGGTACAACGGCCGAGTGGTAATTAAAGGCTAACAAGTCCAGGATTATCCTCTAGTCAACCTCTTTGTGAACACAGCAACGGGTGAGCTCCTGGATGCGGTTCTGGATAGAGCTTCTGTGTCGCCAAAGAAGCTTTTTGAACGAGGTTCGGTGAAGGTGACTATTCTAGTGACCCTGTTTAACCAACTGGAACTCGAACGACCGCTCGGTCGTGCAGCGTCATATGACGAAAGCAACAATTCTTCAGGCCATAACGACGAAACAATTTTCGCGACAGAATGCCATGACGGAAACTCTCCTGTCTGCTTTACGCCACAAGGCAAATCACCCAGCTGAAATTTTACTGCCAGAAATTTTTGACGTGTCTTCTGATAACCCAGAGGTATGGATCACTTTTTACGATGTCGCAGCGAAATACATTGACTGTCTGTCTGACCAAAACCAAGTCCTAAACATGCGACAATTTCTCACTGGTGTACCGAGAAAATGGCATGAGTTGTTGGCTTGTTTACGAACCTTGGTGCCTGTGCAAACAGAGCTTTCTGTCAACATACCGAAAAAATTAAGTTCAGCGATGGGACCAGGCGCTGTTTTACCGATTTAAGTCTGGTTCCCGGCTTGACTACTTTCTTGAAAAGCAACCACTGCTTCTACTAGCAGAAATACAGTTGCCATTAGGGTCAGTCTTAGCGCTCGTAATTCGCAGTCTCCCAAGAGATTTGCAACGGCATGCACAAATAAAAGGTCTGGAAACTCTAGAAGTACTACTAGGGCTGCTACAAGCATTCCTTCACTACTGGTCCGAGAGGAGCTGCAAGATGTGGCCAGATCTTCAGACACAGTCAGATTCTCATTCCAGCAACTCGGATGGAAGGGCGCCACAACTTAAAGATAGCGGAAATATTAGACCACATGTGGCCCAATCAGGACCCGATGACGTCTTGCTGTCATCGAAAACGTTCAAACAGAAACAGATGACACCAAAGACTCAGTGTGTTCAACCGAAGCGAAACTATACCATCTCGCTAATTTCAACTTTACTTCACATACAAATTGAAGTGAACGGACAGAACCTGCGAGCTCTTGTTGACCGTGCAGCTTCAATATCAATACTCAAGAGAAGCAGAGCAAATGCAGAGCACATTTTCACAGTCAGGTAAGTCCTTGTGCGAGCTTATGACCGTCGTGAAAAGGAGCACTGCGAATGCATAAGCTTAAGGCTAAAATATTAGTCGTAGTACGCGGAAGTTCTTGCCTCAGTTATGGAAGGCATCGAATACGACTTGCTTCTCTCTTTCCTGGGCATGAAATTGTTGAGGCTAAGCATTAATCGGGCTGAAGTTGTGTATGTAAGCCCCAAGGAAGATCATTCCGAACCGGGGTTGATTCAAACCGAATTCGCAGGCACAGGAATGGAGACTGTATTCAGAAACTTTACATGGAATTGTTCTGCCCGGGAGGCTATTCTCCTGGTACCACCAAGTTTTAATTCCCCTCTGAATTAAACGACACCCCTATAGTCCGGAAAAAGTCATACAACCTATCGAGAGAAAAAAAGATATGGCTAAACCCTTCTGTAAACCCTTCCCACCCTTCTGTATAAAATCTTGGATCTCTTTCATAATAGCGCTCACTCAGGTGGACATGATGGGTTTTGGAGAGCCTACATATGAAGCTCCCGAAGCTGTTTAGATGGCTTCACGTGAAACGAGACGCGAAGATGTATGTACGATCATGTCACGAATGTGAACTGAATAAGATGAAGTTCAAACAACCAACCGAACGAATGACATTGCCGAGACATTCAGGGACGCCATTCGAAGTTGTCCACTTAAACTTCTCCGAGCTGCGTAGGAAGTCCGAAGATGTGAAGAAAACGCAAACGTTCTTTGTCCGCGTGGACGAATGCACAAGGGTGGTACCAGCGAAACCAGGAAGAGAGGACGTCAACAGTGTGATCTCATTACGCAACCGCGAAATGTTTGACAACGTGAAAGTTTTGATATCCGATAATGGCCCAGCCTCTAGAAGCCATACACTGCAGGGATGGGCACAACGGCGTGGGTTAACACCGATTCACCGCGCCGTACCATCCAGCAGCTAATGGATTGGCGGAATGAACAATCTGAAGCAATACATCAGCCGTGTCTCATCACAACCGATCGAACACTACAGGTCTAGGATGTACACCACTCTTTGTTGCAACTGTAAAACCAATTTACCAGCTGATGTCTCCTTGGGAGTCGACAAGATTACAGAAACAAGAGCAGAATACAACCAAGCGAATTACCGTGAAAGAATGAAAAGAAGCGTTGGTACCAAACAAAACACATTACCAGCGCTGGAGGTAGGAAGCTTTGTTCTTGTTAGAAAGGTACTATCAGACACTGGCTTTTTATATAAACGACCGTATCGTGTCGTGAAAACCGCAATCCAGCAAGGCAACTCAAAAACTCTGGTGTATCGGTACGAACGAAAATCAAGAATCGGCTGGCTTCTATAGCGAACCATCCCAGGAGGGTTGAAGTAAAAATGTGGGTTGGGTAAAGCGTGCCGAAGGAAAAAAAATGGGAGAACAGGAGGCAGTCAGGGAGATAAAGAAAAAGTTGACAGTCTCTTTAGCATACGCTGTCCCGCAGGCTTTCGCATAGGCGAAAGCCTGCGCGCACGGGACATTAATTAAATTACCCGACATTCGCATTCGAACGCCTCGTCACTTCCTATTATTTTCTCCCACCAAAGGGGTTTGGTGCCACTTTCTGGTGGCATACAATTTTGATGCCATAAGGCCGTACATCGGATTTTTCGATCCATAAGCTATCTAAGGCTTTCGCTTTATAAAGAAGTTAGAAATGGCGACATGACGCTTGTTTGATGTGTTTATATGTGCGGGCTTGCTAACAATTAAACGTGTTCACTATTACGTTCCTGCCGAAAATTTACACCAGCAGCAAAGAAGAGCATTTGGCTCCTGACATTTTAGCCCAGTGTTTGTCCGGTTTAGCTCTGTGCAGGCCGTTCTAAAGTTCCCGTTTGCGCCTCCGCTGATCCAGTACAACGACCAGTCTGCTTGCCACTTGCGTTTACCCGAATACCGGACGCGCTAAAAAAAGAAAGAAGAAAGACGGAAGAAACTACGAAAATTTCAGAGCGCACACACCTATATATTTCTCCTCATTTTCTTGGTCTAAATAAATATTTTCCAGTGTTCCTCATAGCGCTTTCTCCGAGCTGCACAGTTTTCGTTCCTTCTTCGAGCGCACAGGACGACTTGTGACTTAGCTTCACGGCTTCGTGTGCCCCTGCCCAACCCAGTTCTGTGACTTTTTTGTTGTCTCGTTTTCGAGCGTGCACCTGACGAGGAAAAAGCGCGAGAAAGACAGAAAATTCAGCAAGGAGGGATAAGGAGGAAAAAAAAGAAAGGGGCGGCCGTAACCTCGTTTTCGTGAAAACGCAGGCGGTGCGAGTTATCCGCGCGCGGACTGGAACAGGGCGTGTCAGCGTGCTTGTTCACCGGCTCCGAACAATTGACTCATCGCGTGTTCGACCGCCGGGAGAGGCGGGAATCCGCGACCAAGTGCGGCGGCCTCGCGTCTGCGGGCAAGTCGGCAGCCGGTCGCTGGCACCGATAATTATTCGCCACTCGGTGCGGCCGCGATACTCTTGGGCGCCTGTGGAGGCTGCGGGATGCTTGGACTTCGCAGTAACGCATTCCTTGGCCACCTGTCTCCAGCCTGCGCAGCGCGGCTGCTGCTACCGGTCTGTCCGCAGTGGGGCTTTCCTGCGCGTTACGACCGACGCTTGCTTTAGCGAATCGCTCCGTGCCTCACGCGTTAAAGATAAACAAGTTCGCGCGTCACGAGGTTACTTGCGAGTGCGGTGAAGCACCAGTGCGCAGTCAATCAAGCGTAACCGCCGCCTCCAAACTCTCCGCCAGAGTCTGCACGTGTCGCTTGCGCCATTTCCAATTTTGCGCCGGCACTGCTGCGTGCAACTTGCGGCTTTTCGCCGTTTAACAAATGTTATCGCTCAGCGCAGGACGCGCCTGCATGTATCGGAAGCTTTTGGAACCTTATCGATGCTTCTATCCGCTGTCTGTTGTCGCCGAACCTTGTGTAACCTCATTGCATGTATGCGCGACGCGAATGGTGCAGAACTTTCCGGAAGACACGCAGGCACCAGCGAGTAATCTCGAACCTCCGGTGGCTCACGTATAAGCGCCGACGCGCTTTACCCGCTGATCAGATTTTCGACGATCGCTGACTGTGTTCGCCGCGGTCGTTGTTCCTTGAGTGTAGCCTGTATTTGAGCGCACGGGTTCGCCCAATAAAACGCTAGTTTCGCTACTCACAGCTTCGCGCTTTCTTCACCGTCAGTACCACGTGACAATATTTCTTCTTGTTTCCTGTTTTGTATTTTTGGTATTCAAATTTTATTCTATTATTCTTCTTCCTCTTGCCCCTTTTTTCTGATAGTATACGTGCAACACGTCCTCGTATTTTAATGAGAACCAGGGAAGTAGGGGCATATAATGCGGCGTTGAATTTTCAGTCTGCTAGCCTCTTCTGATGTCGACGTCGCTGAAGATCTGTAAAAATCGGATTCCCTCTAGGTGTGCACTCGTACACGTAAACGGAGTGAATGTCGCTAAATGTCTAGGCGCACGCGAGCGATGGCACATTAAAGGAATGTTAACTTCTTAAAAAGCTAAAGAGGCCACATTTGCGATTTTCATTTTTGCTGGTTGTGTCAACATAACAATTACCTGATCAACTGGTTAAAAGTAACTGAAGCAAATGTTTTTCTACAACAGTACGTTGTATAAATACATCTTGTGCGTGCGTGTGGGCGTGCGCGCGATCGTGTGTTGTGGCCTTAAAGGCCAGCGAGAATAGCCGCGTTACCGGCCCCGCGCCTCTTTGTTCATAAAGGCACGTGCAAATTTTCGGCACGACCTTCCTCGTGTTCCGAAGCGAGCATTTGGCGCTCATGTTTGAGTAATGAAATATATAGAAGTAAGTCTGAGGCCTGTAACTATTGAGGTCGGGCATGAAATAAATGGTAGCTGGCCCATGCCGTCGCCCGACTCATCCACGCTGAGGACGTTGTTGAAGGGAGAGACTTGTTCTCATCGAGAAGCGATGCAGAGGCGAAATTCGGTTATTTATTTGACGACGGCGATGTGTTGTATTCTGGTCGTTCACACGACGTTGCTACGTTAAATAAGGGCAGCGAATGACGTTCGGACCTGCATGTACAGGCGACGCGGTCATGCGCGCAACAATGCGCCCTTCTTGTAAGTCGGTATAAGCACGTCGGACGACCGGCATTCTCACAATAAGAAATTTGGCGGAATCCGCAGCACCGCTAGGAAACTTGATTGCGATCACCCTAAGCAGCGGGTAAGTTCTTATAGGCATTCTTAAACAACACTGTTCAACAGTGCACATAGTAATATTATAGTACCGCTGTGTTCGCGCAGTTGTCCTCCTGCGTTATATATTGATACTCGTCTACTCGCCATCGCTCGCAGGCGCGCCTGCCGAACGGCTGTGTTTGTACACGTGGAAAGTTGAGCTCTCGCTTCTCGACGCCGAGAGAGCGCCCGACAACGCGGCGCCGCTCGACGAGCCTGTATGTTCCGTTGTATTGTGCGAGCGGACTTCGGAGAAACAAAAATACGCGCAAAGAGCGCACGCACGCACGCACGCACGCACGCACGCACGCACACACACACACACACACACACACACACACACACACACACACACGCACGCACACGCACACGCACACGCACACGCACACACAAACAAACAAACAAACAAACAAACAAACAAACAAACACAAACAAACAAACACAAACAAACACAAACAAACAAACAAACAAACAAACAAACAAACAAACAAAGGAAGGAAGGAAAATAATACGCTTCGCTCCTGAAGAGCTGCAAATAAAGCTTTGACAGGAGGTTTTCATTTCTTCCGGGTGAGTGCCTTCGAACAACTCCATGAGACAGGTGCGAAGCTTGCACGTGGTACGGTTGGACGCCTAGCGCCAGAAAATTTGTACAACAGCTGCGGACTCGCTTACGCTGTGATTTGTGCAACGACTTGAGCACACGCCAGAAATTAAACCAATGTCACTCTTACTTGCCTTACTTTTGTCTCAGCTTTGTTTTGTTCTCCTCGTGTCTGCTCGTGTGCTTATTTGGCGAGGACCGTCCTAGTGGGGGGCTCTAGAATAATTTGTACCACCCGCGGTTCTTTAACGTCCGCGCGAAGCACGGCGCCGGTGCTTCTTGCATTCTGGGCCCAGTGGTGCACGTCTATACCACGGCCGGGAATCGCGCCCGCGACCTGCTGTTCGGAGGCATTAGCCACTGAGCCACCGCGATGGGTTTCCTTGGAGAGTGCTTCGCGCCGATTTCAGTAAGGCGCGCATGAAAGGTGCCAGTCGCCGGCAGCGAGTTGGTGCGTCCCAGTCCAAGTCGTCCAGCCGCTCGTCCGCGGCGCGTCTTCTCGTTCCCGCATGATCCGAGCGAAGAGGAAAACGAGCCGGCTCTTCTTTCCCCTTCCACCTCTGGCACACTGCGCGTATGTGGTACCCTCCCCCGAGCCCTCAAACACACCAAGCTCCCGCTTGCGCGCCTCCTGAGAGGAGCCAACAGATCGCTAATCACCCGCACGAAGCACGTATTCAGGCCGCCTGTGTGTGTGCGAGCGCGTGCTGGAACTTAAGGTCCCCGGTGCCTCTGGCAGCGTCTGGCCGCCAGCGGTTGGCTTTTACACCGCGCGAACATCCGGGTTCACCGGTATCGCTGTCCGATGTCGTGGACACATTTGTCGATGCCTTCCTTGCGCAATAGCATTACGATCGAGACCTGATGATAAGTATCAGTTATCGAGGCCTGGGGATAACGACCGAATAGGGAAAACATGATGTCGCAACTTCGCTGAAAGAGCGTTTGGTTATGTAATAAGATAAAGCTTCGCGGCGCGGTCGAGTTCTGAATCAAGCGCAAGACCTCGTTCTGTTATCCTTCACGGGACCTCTTTTTCTATGTAGTGCGACAGCTAACTTTTCCGCGTCATACAGCGTTCTACAAAATGAAGAAATTGACTTAACGACGATCCTCGCACGGCGACAATTTACTCTTGCCACATTCGTTGACGTTATAGTTTTCTTTCTTCTTGGCCGCCACTCAGCTCGTGCCTATAGTATTTTTAAAATATAAGTACAGTTACTGATTGATTTTAGTAAATTTAGCGCCCCACTTGAGTAGTCCGGGCTTCCATAACGTTTCTGTCATGTTTTTAATGTGTTGGACTTGCGCTTACGATTGCCCATGCATCAGATTGACCTCCACAGCACTGCCTTTTCTCTTCGTTGTTTTCCGAAAAAAAAAAAGAAAACGAAAGCTTCACGACCACTACGAGATTCGGGCGTTCGCCCGCAAACCTTTCGAATGTCAGTGCTGTCCCACTCTAATGCAGCGGCGGAGTGTGAGCTCCCGGAGCGTAGGCAACCGTGTCTGCACTGGAGGCTGCTCCGGTCAGTCCAGACCGTGACCATGCGAACGCAAGTGTCCCCGCGCCGCGTGTGCTTTCGCCTCAAATCGTATTTCTCTCAACCTCGAGCACAGTGTCGAATGCTAGGGCACGCCTCGTGGCTTCCAAGAATGTGCGCGCGCGTCTATTCGCGCTGAGGTGCTGGCCGCGGCATCGGATCTGTCTCTCTCTCTCCTTTTTTTTTACGGTGAAATTATGAAGGACAAGTTACCCCAGGATCGTGTCCCTGTGTCGACACAAAACCCGAGCCTTCTCCTCCGGCGTCCGCCTCAGGCGCCACCTGCGCTCGTGCCGTCGAGTACTGTTTGTAGGACGATCTCGCCGCTGTGACCATTTGTAAGGGTTGAAGGTCGTAGAGAGTAAACTTGGGAGGAACTAGGCATACAGGGAACTAGGCATACAAACAAGAGATACATTCGACAGTCTAACGTGGCTCCCAAATGGAGCACGCAAGACGAAGCATACAGCATACGAGCACGAAGCTCCAAACACACTGCTTCTCGAGCACGAGCACGATGAAGAGCACACTCTAGCAACCGACAAACAGCTGTTTATAAACACTCCGTGCTTCCTAGATCCCTAGGTGAGAGAACAGTTTGACCAGTCATCGAAGCGGGAGCGGGAGGGCTTACACATTTGAGCGGGAGGGCTTACACACACACGTACGCACAGCTTTCACTGCCCCCACCGAGGCCAGACGGGCTTCGCAGAACTCGGGGCTTACTTCTTGGACAAAGGAGGCGCCTCTTATTCCCCAAGCTGACCCCCGCCGCGTGGCCCCCGGTTCTCCATAGTCTTGCGTCTTGAGAGACGCGTGCGTCGTTGCCGCCAGATGCATTCCCTCGGGAACTCCCTTGCTCGCAGCAGACCAGATCGGCGGTGGCGGGTTCAGTCACATAGCCTGCTTCGTCGAACTCATCTCGGCAATCCCGCGACGAAGGGTCGAGGACGCTGCGTAGTGTTCTCCGCACACAGTAGACTTAGTGACGCCGTGTGGCTGGAGGGTGGCGGTGGCTTTCCAGGAAAGGTCGACGCCAAAGTAGCACCTGGCTAGCAAAACTTTGCATGGCGGCATCTCGTCGGGCCATTCCTAACAGTACGCAGCGTGATTGACGCGGCCCTACTAGAATAAAACGTCATCACGTGGGCCCATAGCGAAGGTAGTGCAGTGCCGGGCCGACATGCGGTGGAGGTGAAGTAGGCGTGAAGCAGTCCCCGTACAGGGGCCCATCCCGAAGATAGTGCAATACCGGGCCAACCAGTACCCGCGGCGGAGGTGCAGTTTGCCATTAAGGGGCCCACATACACAGCTTCGCTGGGCATTCTTCTTCACAGAGTGTAAAGGCACTGAGGTGTTCTTTTTTTTTTTTCGTGTCCGCACTCAAAAACTATCATCATCAATAGTTCGTACCCGTGTAAGCATTCATACTCCCGTAAGCCAGCAAAAAATGCATGGCTTACCCCGTAAGGCAGTGGGTACAAGCACACAGCAAAGTGAAGCGTACAGTGTTTACATTCCTTCGAATCACGCATACAACATACAGAACAGCATGTCGAAAACTTTCATCATCAATGGGTCATACCACTGTAAGCAAGCATGAATGTCATGGCACATAGCCCCGTAAGGTTCATGGCGACTAATTTTGCGTGGGTTAAATGCGATGACACTACCCCTGCGGTCGCTTTAGGTGATTTCAATGTGGATGTGTCGGGCCCGAAAAGTTAGTGGTTTAGGCGTTTCGTGTTGAAGACATTTCGACTTCGATGCCACACCGATCCGGTCCAACCGACCGCCCAACGGCGTACGTGCATCGATTTGACATCATCAAAGAATGTGTCTGCAGTTGCGAGTATGCCGATCGGTATATATCATAGCGACCACAAAGACATTGTGACCGTCGTTACTAAATGACAATTAGTGATGCAATTGAGTATTTAAGACAAGTTCTCTTACCACGACGCTTACAGCTCCGCTGGCCATCCAACATCGCAAGGCAGAATGGTTCTGATTTTCTTTTTCTTTTTTCTCTTGCGCGGTTACCCTTATGCATAATACTTCTTACGACAAAAATACAAAAGGGCGCCACACGTATACGAACAAGTTTGTTTCGTGCATGGAGTCTAGCAAAGATCGGCTCATTATTGTTTTTATGTATCTCGAATTGAAAAGGCACGAGCGTAGATCCTATGCCGTCGGAGTGTGGACGTGTTCAGGTTAGAGATCAGCGTGTGAAACAGTGCAGAGTGACACACGGTATAATTTCTGTCGTCGTTCCCCCGACGATGTACGCGTCCCCGACCTCGACAGACTTCTTTGCCATTGGTATTTCAGAACAGCGAGTATCGGTGTTGAACGCCTTCCCTTCCGCTGTTCTTGCATCGCTTCCCACTAGCACGTATTTTGGATCATTTTGGCTCTTTTCTGAGTGAAAGACAACCGGCCTTTCCTGTATTAGGCTTCCGCTGGCACGTCTTCACGCTGGCGGGCGCATCGCTCGGCGAGCGACACCGCAAGAGAGCTCGACAACGACCCGGCAATCGCGAAACCGCGCGGCACCCACGCGAGCGAATCTCCAAGTCAATGGCGGCGGCGCGCGTAATCGCCCACCGTTTCGGCGCCGTTGTACACGAAGCCACACGCGCGCGGGGGCGCCTGTGGCTTCGCACGGCGGTTGGCTTCTTCGCGGGCGGATGACTCGGATGCGGCGTAATGGGTCACAGTGCGGGGGCCACGAATTCCCGCACCCGAAGAGCTCGCTCCTCCTGGAGGCACACGTTGTCTTCCGTGCGCAGAGGCGTCGCGTGTCGCCACTGCAGCCCTGCCCGTTTTCTCTGCGCGCATGACGGCCATCGGAGCCCTGAAAGGATGAGGCCACCAGTATGCGATAAACGCGGCAATAAACACGAGGTGAGGTAGATATTATTAATAAGAAAAAGCTCTAAGGTTGGCCCGAATCAGTGCGTTCTATAGCCATGCTACTCAGCTTTAGGGTAAACGGAACAAGGTATAAATTAGGAAAAATACGCTGGCGTTAGGAGAGAGGCACAACGAACGAGCCTTCGTGGAAGTTTCACGTCCACGCGCCAGCCGCCGCGTGGATGTCAGTTATGGGGCGATAAACGTCTCACAAGCTTTTAAGGTGACAGCCAATCCGCGCGACTGGAATGCTAACGTCCATCGGAACGTTTTACACTTCAAGTAACAGATGTCCGCTGGTAGGTTTATTTACGGAGGACGAGTTCGGATGACCGTAGTTATGTGCAGCGCCGAAGTTCACTGTCCCAGTAAACGCGAGACAGAGGAACGCTTGATAAGAAAGTCGATGGACTGTATAGCGTTAGTTTTCAGCTGTTTTCATTGGGAATGCACATGGAAAAGGGACAGGCAGCGCGCCTGATGTGGCTTTCTCACCTTTCGATGGACGCCCATGGGGCCCCGCTCGCTGATATATGTCCGGCATTGCGATTAGCTGGCATTTGCCTTTGCTGTTTAAGTAAAAGTAAAGGCAGGGTGCCCCAGCTAACTTTGGCCAGAGTTGAAAATATGTGAATGCCACTTAGCTGGACAGAACAAAGGCAGTGTTGTTTGCCGTCGCCTAGATACTCAAACTTTGTTCATTCCGCCTAACTATATAATTAGTCTTAACTTATTATTCAACTTATCAATTATTATATTCAGATGAAAAGTGTCAATGAGAAAATTGTAGAGCGACATGAAAAACTCCCGATACAGCTTTCTATTGCTCAACACGTGCTACATAAAAGTGTTTTTCCGAGCGTGAAAGAAGCCTGCGAATACATGTAAAGTGCCTCTAGCGGCCAATCGCACGGCAATTTAGCGTGCATTTGCGGGCTTCATCCACGCTCGAAAAAATACTTTTATGTAGCACGTGTTGAGCGATAGAAAGCTGTATCGGGAGTTTTTCATGTCGCTCTACAATTTTCTCATCGACAGTTTTCATCTGATTATAATAATTGATAAGTCGATTAATAAATTAAGACTACTTATCTAATTAGGCGGAATGAACAAAGTTTGAGTATCTCCAAGCGACGGCAAACAACATGACCTTTGTTCTGTCCAGCTACGTGGCATTCACATATTTTTGGACTCTGGCCAAAGTTAGCTGGGGCACCCTGTATAGTTTTACTCCAGGCTAACCGAGCCTTCTGGAACACCACCAACACTACGTAAATTAAACGGAAGTAATTAATTGCACGGAATGGAAAGCTTACAAGCCATCAAGGGGTAATAGAAAACAAGAAATTTGGAAGGCGACCCGACCGCTAGTTGAAGCAGATCGAAGACTTTTTCTGGGCGGGTTGGGGTCGAGAATCGCGCGGGATCGCCGCTCAGCCTTCGTTTGAGGAGAGTGAGGCGGGCCGTGTGAGTGCTTAAACGTTTGGACTGCACGTATGGTCGCGATCTGCCCACGAGAAAGGCTAGAAACCCAGATACCCGGTACACGGTACTGTGGGCGTAACTCACTAAAGAAGATATTCTCTTCGAGAAGAATATAAACGAGCAAAGTATAAGTGCATCCTAAAAGAAGAACCTGTGCCGTTGTTGTGCCGTTATCGATGTGCCGTCTTCTGTGAAGTCGCAGGCTACGGATATATTAGCTCTGAAACAGCTTCTGCAGAAAATTAATGCCATCGGATGTTCCTTCGGGGGGTGCATTTCAGGTGTAATTTCACCGCGAAGCTTATATTTCATGCAGTGAGATGCCGAAGCTGTACAAACAGTCACGCCTCTGGAATGTGTCCCACGTGGCTGCGCCATTGTATTTCTGGTAATCGTAACGCATCTCATCATCACTACGCAGCGAGGTAACCGAACGGCGAGTTGGTGCGAATATACGCCGGAAATGCGTCACATGTGTCGTTGGCCGCAGTGTGTACGCTTTGCTTTGGGTAGCGCCTTTTAGGATCAACAATATCTTCCGCTGCGACACAGTTTGCCGATTGCGGCACCGACTCGCAGCATAGTCGTGCCTGCGGTTGGCGCTGACAGAAACAAGGCTGTGGCAGGTGCGCCACGCTATGCGTCACAAAGGAAACACGTGACCGCGACACTTCCCGCATCCGCCGCCATATGAGTGGAAGCTGCATACTTGCACGACCTTGTTTACCCGGCATGCTTCGTATTGCCGGTATCCATGCACTGTTTAGTTAGGCGGATGCGAATACGAGAGAGAAAGCTCTCTTAGTCGGGGCAAGCTCCGGTTTCCCCATATTCAAATAAATGTGAAACACAGAAAGGCTCTGAAAAGAAAATCGCTGAACCTGCTTGAGCGAGATTGGCTGCATTTACAACAGAAAGCTTAATGTACCTTGGTCCGTCTTTCAGTCACTGACTGATCTCTACTACAGCCGGCGTGACAGGCTCGGTGTTGATATTAAAGGAGGGAGGGGGAAGGGGGGATCATTTGCGGACGGCAGCGCGATGCACTGTCCTCGCATACTGCTCCCTAGTAGCCTGTTTCATGTCCACCACCGTCGCAGCAGCACCTTTCTCTCGCCATCGACACCTTCATGCTCGCCGGCTGTAAGCACAGAATAAATCTCTCTCACTCTCTTTCGTTCGTCTGGCGGATGCATTTCCTCTTGCTTTTAATCATCATTCTCATACCTCAAGTTAGCCTCATAATTGAAACAACACTGTACCACTTGTATAGCCTCCCAAATCACTGTTCTCAACAACATTTCATGAACGTATTTCAGTATTTCATGAACGGCCTCATGTAACCAGCAACTTGTTTATTACAGCGAAGCTGTTAGCCTGTTGGCGATCGCTATTTTTTGTGTCCTTCTTTGAACAAAAATGATCATAATCAGCAATGGCTCATCTTTCTCGATATGCAGAGGCTACAAGCACTCATCAAAGTGAAGCGAACAGTGCCTACATTCATTGGAATCACGCATACAACGTACAGAACAGCGTGCGTTTCAATAAAGAACAAGCTCAAAACAAGCATCCCAAGCATCACTAAAGCATTGCATGCCCCCCTCAGCAGTTGTAGTAATGGTTTTGGAACAACTTCGCTGGACGCAGGGCTGGGTGAAGATACTCTGCAATTGTATCATTATGCGATACAAGGAACTCGGGCAACGAGCATTTGAGATACAGACACAAGACACTGCCGCAATTGTTGTATCCCATGCGACACTTACCAATCGTAACTTAAGGTGCTTCCAGACACTGGTAAATTTCTCATATATATATATATATATATATATATATATATATATATATATATATATATATATATATATATATATATATATATATATATATATATATATATATATACATTGTGCGTAATACATGAAATAAGGAAGCGATAAATTAATGGAAATTAATGTGTGTATTTATATATATATATATATATATATATATATATATATATATATATATATATATATATATATATATATATATATATATATATATAGCAGCAATTCCGTATGAATAAAATGTCTGTTAGTGTCTCACAATTTTTGTCTTTCTTGCTCAACTATAATACTTTCATTCCGAAACAATCTATTGGGGTTGCTTTAGCTGCTTAAAATGAAAGGTCTTTACACGCTGCGCTTTCAGCAGTTTGTGCTTGTCACTTTTGTAATAGGCGGGAGTCGCTGCTCTGCTTGCCAACCAGCTATAGTGAGCCGACATCTTGCTGCAAGAACGTCTATAAGAAGCCCCTGCACGATGGCGGAAATACCGCTGTGGACGTTTTCCTTGTCCGTAAACGTATTACCGTTTACGCAATACCGGTTTACCAGACAGGTGTACAGCAGCAACAACGCTGGCCGAAAGATAAAAGAATGTTGCTACCTTTAGTTTTATCAGGTGGCTTAGTGGCAGCGGTATCAGCTTGAGAAGCGGAGTTCAGCCAACGTTTATAGTTCCGCACGGTGATGTAGCAGTATCTTGCATCTCAAGATACACTTGTATCTGAAGATACACGTTATACAATCCGCACGTAGCCATCATAACAGAGATTTTGTAAGTGTTTTTCTAGAGATAACGTGCCATGACCACACATTCATACTATGCGCATTATACAGACCACCAAATTCTGGAAATGAGCACCTGCGCAGGCTGCAGGATCATATTTCGTCATTTGGCAGGAAGAACATAATTCTTGCCGGCGACTTCAGTGTTCCCAGCATTGACTAGTTTAATGGAAATATCGAATCCTTGCATGACTCGGTCGTTCTTTGAGATATCATATTTTCTCATAACCTAAAACAACTCGTCATGGAGCCAACTAGAGCACGCGGTTCTGCTAGCGCTATCCTTGGCCTTGTGTTTAGTAACAATAGCACTCCTGATATTTCAACCAAAGTATACGAAGGCATATTTGACCACAACATAGCAGTAGTATTCTTCGCTCTATTGTAAGGCAATCAAGCTAACACAGTAAAACATAAGACCGTAAAGGACTACTCAAGGGCAAGAGACGAGTGGATACTGGATTACTTAGATGTAGCATTCGAAGAATTTTCTGCTGAGAATGTGCGAGAATTATGGGCAACATTCAAGGAGAACTTCCATTATTCCATTAATAATTTTATTTCCGATAAAAAGATACGCACGAAGAAGATAAATCCGCGGTTTAGCCGGTACATTGTCCAATTGAAAAGAAAAATAAAGCGTCTAGAGATGCAAGTCCCCAAAAACTAGTTTCTTAGAAACATGGATGGTTGAATTACCCGCAAGTATTCGTTCGGCGAGGCAGCGTTACTTTACTGAGACCCTCCCACAGTTTATACAAGACAATCCAAGTAAATTGTGGAATCGTGTCCGGAATTACAGTCAGCCCATTAAAGAGATAGTTGTAAATGACTGTCATCACATGTCCAGAAGAAATGGCAGCGTACTTTAACTTCTAATTTCATTCTGTGTTTTCCAGTGGATACGATTGTGTTAATAATGACAGCAATTATTGCGATTCCTCATCCGAACCCGTTATTTCAGTTTCTCTTGAGGGCATCGTGGAGGTACTTTTTAGACTCGATCCGAAGTCTTCCACTGGTCCGGATGGTATGCCCAATGCTTTCTTAAAGCGCTATGCAGAATCCTCAGCCCAGTTCCTAACCAAAACCTTTCGTGAATCACTGTTGTCAGCTTCATTAAACCCCGACTTGCTTACAGCCAGAATTGTGCTTATTAGCAAGACCAGAGACCGCCTTTAGGTAGGGAACTACCGTCCTATCTCCTTAAACTGTTCCCCCTATAAACTCATCGAACACATAGTCGCAAATCATATATTGCCGATTCTAAATACAAATTCCGCGCTCAGTCCATGTCAGCATGGTTTCAGAAAGGGATTTTCAACCACTGCACAATTAACAACAGCTGTTCACTCCCTTAATGCCATATTAGATACGTCCAGACAAGTTGACGTATTACACATCGATTCCAGAAAAGCATTCGACTAGATCGATATGTTTGCACAGCGCAAAAGACAAGGACTGAAGGAAGAACACAACACAAGCGCTGTGTTGTGTTCTTCCTTCGGTCCTCGTCTTTTGCGCTGTGCAAACACGTCGATATTGAATCACCAACTCGCCCAAGCTTCCACCTTATAATTCGACAAGGTTCCTCACGATAAACTAATTCTGAATTTTAATATAATTGGAGTACCGACACCACTCATAAAATGGATTGCTGCTAACTTAGCGCAGAGAACACATTATGCCGAAATTGACGGTTTTTGTTACCCTCCACTTGAGGTCACACCAGGTGTGCCGCACGGGAGTGTGCTAGGGCTTCTATTGTTTTTGGTCTATAGAAATGACGTGGCCTCCTTTATTGATGAAAACGACAAAATTAACCTTTTTGACGATGATTGTATTTTGTTTAAAGAAATACGTTCTGTTTTAGATCAAAACCTGCTGAATACTGCTTTGAATTATGTTTTGTCTTGGTGTGACAAATGTGGGTGTATCTGAACTTTGAGAACACAATATTTAAGAGCATCACCAGGAAGAAGACGCCTCTTACGTTTAACTACACCTTGAACACTACATCTGTGACTCAGGTCACAAAATACATATATTTAGGCATAATTATTAATAACCATCTTACTTGGTCACATTTGCTTTATAACCTCATCTGCTGTGAAAAAACTGCGGTTCTGAAGACACAGGTTAAAGGGAGCACCGCCAGTGTGAAGAAATTAGCTGATAAAACTATTGTTAGGCCAAAACTTGAGTATGCCGACGTGGTGCGGGATCCTCACACGAAAAAAAGGACATTGCACAGATTGAGAACGTCCAAAGGCGCGCCGTCCGATTCATCTACAACAAATACAGGAATTCTGACTCTCTATTTCTCCTCACAAAAACTAATCAAACATAACTGCTCTGTACCAGAAGGAAAATAGCGAGGATAGAATTTTTGCACTCCTTGTTACACGGAAACCACGGAATGCCGGCCACACCATATGTCACGCTGGCTTTAACTCGCAAAACAGGACAAATACACAACTATAGCTTAACTCCTCATTTGGCAAAAACCAATGGCCACAAGTTCTCATTTTTTCCGAAAACAATAACTGACTGGAATTCACTACCTGAAGAGCTTTCCACGTGTGGAAACTTTAAGATGGCCATTAAACGATATCTTTTAACCTCTAATAGAGAGTATTTGGCACTTGCATTGTGATCCTGTTGGAGGTGCCAGATATGTACTTAGAGGTGTTTTATATCTACATGCATGCATCTTAACATATACGTACATTGCTGTTCTTACAATACATTTTATTTTTTTGAATTTGCATTTCCTGCTTGGACCAAAAAGATCTGCAGTATCATGCGAATAAATAAAAAAAATAGATACACGATACACTAGGTACACTACACTACGCGGGTTGGAGTTACAAGCTACACTACGCGGGTTGGAGCCGAGCTTCGCGTGCTTCTGCGCCTGCCGTACTGCGCATGCGCGAGAGCCGCGTGGCGTCACAAGAGGCGCAGCTGCGTCGCGCTAGCTGCCGCCGACTGCGGCGCATTCCAGAGGTGTGACGTCGCAGTCTCCGCAGACGCGCCGGTGCCGTATGCGCCCGCTGCTGCATTTAAAGCCTAAATATAGTCTGACGTAGCCTGAACGCGCGCACACGTTACGTCACGTTGGCGAGAACAACAGCGCCTATAGTTCGACCCATGGTTCGACGCACTGGCGCCGCCAACGTAACCAGACGTGGCCAACTAGGCCAACGCGCTCCGGCGCCCACGGCGTCAACGACGCTCGCCCGCGCGCCGATAACGTCGGACAACGCGTCTTAACGACTGCGGCGCCGCGCGGCACTGCGCATGCGCGAGGAGGGCGCACCGTGCGCGGGAGAGACGGTTGATGCAGCGCGTTCGACATGGAGGTTAAGGAGAGCCGAGCCGCTGCCAGTCGGTGCAAAAGACTGGAAAATTAACCTAACATAACCGTACCTTTAGGCTACGTACATCCTGGCATAGCTGAGCTAAGCCACGGCCAATTTTTTTTTTAGCCCGTTAGTCATCTGTATCCCGTTCCCTTCTTGACAACGCCGCTCGCTCGGCAGCGCGTTGCGTCCGTCTCTGGTGACGACACGTTCTGAAATCCCCCCATTTGAGGGTCGTGCGTAGCGTCGGGTCTGTTGACACTTCGCCGTTGCCTCATATTGGCCATAATACAGGAGAAGGTAGAAGATCTTGTAACGGTGTTGTCGTTAATATAGGGTTAAAATCCTACTCAGCACGACTATGGCAGAGTCACTAGAACATAGTTACAGCTCATCGTGTTCTAGAACTCTGTCGGTCGCTTCGCAACCCGCTGCAGATTTCCGGCCGCAGCACCTGAACTCGTCTTTCTTTTCTCGAGACTGTAGTTGTGCTATACGCGCGCGGCATCTTGCAGTGATTTAACCAGGTGTGTGTCATAACCATCCGTTCCGTGAGACGACGCCTCGGACACTCATTGAACGCTTGCTGAATGTTGTGCCGATATACCCGGGTATGTAATAGCGCCACTATAGATCACTGGACGGCGCGTTGCGTGTCTGCTGCTTTATACTTTCGCGGTTGCTTGCTTTCTAATGTCGGCAGAACACATGGCGCTATCTTAAGCACGAGGAGGCGCTGGCAGCAATAGAGATGCATGCAAGAAGTAATATGCCGCCGAAATGGAAGCTGCGAGGTGTGTTGTGGAGCGCGACAATGCACGGACGGCGCTTGGACTGGGAGGATCGAGAACGCGTCGAAGTCTCTTCTGCATTCGCACGACCGCTATCTTTATTGATTGACGATGTCAGCAACTTCAGCAACACACATATTGAACGAGAGTACAAACGAAAAAAAAAGATTACCAGCCTTCACAAGTGTGCTGCTCAGCTCATATTTCGAGCCCACAAACGCTACAGTTTAACCGACACGTACCACGATATGATATCTGAATAGGTCAGTGCGATATAGCGAGCAGCGTAGCACGGTGGGTTTCTTTTGCTGAAATCGGAATCTGCTACAGTATAGCGGCCATTGCTATATGAATGATGCTGAAATCTCTGGATCATTTTTTCCGTACGCAAGTGTTTCGTCAGTCACCTGTAAACTGCAGAATAAAAAAATTCCGCCGCGTGCACTTGATGCTGGACCTCGCTAAATCTCTTGATCGTATTTCTCTGCGCCTCCTCATCCTCCCAAAATTTCCATCATGAACAAAGTGTTTACAATATGCGGGTTTAATTTGCTCCATAAAACATGTTACATGAGCGGATGCGGTAAAAGAGAGAGAGAGAGATTGACTTAAGGGGAAAGCTTGCTGACCACATGGTAATTAAGCGGCCGCATGGTCTAGAGCGCGGCTGACACCCAAACATCGGTCAGCAGTGTGCGGAAGGGTCAAGAAGAACGGGGGACTGGCGCGCATCAGCAGCAGCGATTGCGCACGCGAAACGAGAGAGTTTCGAAACAGTATACGAGGAGAGGAACGCTCTCGCTGCGATGTCGGGAAGCTCAGAATCGCTATAGCGGTAGCTTGATGAGAGGCGACCGGAAGCGCGGGTTCCCAAAACAGGAACCTTGACACCAGTGTGCTCATCTGAGGACAGGCGAGCTCGCGAAAGCATCTGGTTGGCCTCGGTGGACGCTGCATGTGCCGGTAACGGGATCTGCCGCCGGGCCACGAGTTGCTCAGTGAACCCCTCTCACTACAGGATCACTCGGCGCGGACCGATTGTTTGCCGATGAGAGAGCGTCCTTTCCCACGACCTCGATGGACCGCACTGCGTCCTGACTGGTCCCGTGAGGCCGCAGCTGCTACGGGGCAGATCGAGCGCCGACATCTTCCCTCCCGCTGCTCACGGAGAATGCGAGCGCGAAGACTTGCGGAGCGACAGGGAACAGGCGGACAGAGATTTCCTTCGATCGCTCTTACGGTTTGCCGCTCCGAAACTAGGTTGACGAGGTGTACGGTCGGCGTGAGAAGCAGCAGGTTTCTACGCGTAAGCCGGCATTGCGCACTGAGAAAACTGTGATATCGAGGACAAAAGAGTTTGTCATTTCGAACGCGCACTTCTGTGTCTATTATTGCCATTCATTATCGGGTGGAAGCAATGGGAGTGCAAGATATGTTTAAAGGCCGGCCGCGTGTGCGTACATCCCCGCGCTACGCACCTAACGGGAATTAAAGGATGTCCGTGTTTCACAGCATTCGGACGCCGACGTCTCTATGAGGGATTGTGCCGTCGTGTCACGCTTTAACGACGTGGCGTAAGGACCGGTGTGCTGGCATGTCCTGTTTGTGCAGTGCGATAAAACCCGCAAAATCAAAAGGCCGCGAGCCGAGCTGCTTTCTCCGGCAGCGCTAACGCTACATGTCTGTTTTGGAATGGCTAAACAAGAAGATCCGACGACTTTGTGGACTATCAGATAACACTCTAAAAAAAAAATTGCTTGATACGCGTGGTGGGAGGAAAACTGTGTGTGTCGCCAAAGCTCGTGCTGCAAAGCGACCTATCTGAGCGGGAACGCTTCCTCAGCTGTCGCCAGCGCGGTGCCAATCTCGTGGAATTTACGACGTGGACGTTTCCATGGCGCCGTCCACGAGCGGCATCCGTTGGAAGCGGGACAGGGCATTCTCGTCGGAGCACGCACTAACGAGGCCGCGGGACATGCGCGCGTTCGATTCCTGGCCTCGGCTCGGCAGCGTGCGTATACGCGATCGGCTTCGCGTCGGCGCTGTTCGGGCGGATCAGCGTCCGTGAGCGGACGCCTCCGCCGCCGTCGCTCGCTGCCAGCAGGCGTGGGCCGCCCGAAAGGCACGGCCGCGCGGGACGCTCGGACGCCAGGTGGGCTCGGAGGGGAAGCGCTTCTCGCGAGACGGGCTTCGAAGGAAAATGGCAGGGACGCGCGCCATCCCACCACGATGCATAGGCGACGGCGAAGGACCCTTCCGGCAACTTCGCCGGCTGGAAAGAGCGTTTGTTACGTAAGGAGAGACCCACAGCCAAAGTGCGTAGGACGTCGTGGAGGAGGCGTGCGAGGGACTGCCCTGAAAACTTATCGTGTGGTTTCGTTTCGTTTCCACACGCTGTGTACATAATTGTTATGGGGAAAAGTTTTGTAACCACAGTCATCGAAAAAGCAACATTGTCTTCGACTCCATGATTTCAAGCCTGGTTATTAAACTGTGACCTCAGTGATTGTCAGTGCGGCGAACACGATGCGCCTGCGCGCTCTCCGAACATCATTCCACCAGGATGTGCTTTCTTCTTTTTCTTTATTTTAACTGATCAGTGGTGGGTAAACTTTTGTGCCGAAGTGCACAAGTCGGGGCAGTCTTGTGCGTCATTATTTACAATGCGAATGACGGTCGCGCAACGTGGAGTCCGTACTGGCGCTCAGTCGTGTCTCAGCGTTATCTTGCGTGTCCACCATTTATGGCGCCGTACGTATGTCGCCCCGCACTAGTGAAGCAGAAATTGTCTCAGTCTTCCACGCTCGCCTTTTGTGAATACAGATACGGTCGAGGCGTGAGCGAACGTAGAAATTCTGCATATAGAACCACGCATGGTAGCGATGATGGCGTTCATTCGCTTCATCCTTTGACGTCCCTCGCGGCAGCCCTGCTCGTCTGCGGCGGTTCTCGATGTCCGCGGTCAACGACAGCAAACGCAATCGGTCGGTCATCGGGAGGCCTGTCTATGCTGCAGCATGCCTGCTCAATTTTTCAACCATAGCTCCTACCGACATGCGAGTTCACGCAGGGACTGCTCAGCTGTCGTACACAACACGGGGCCGCCCTCGATGGCAGGCCTTGACACGCGGGCTCCATAGATATAGCGCGCGTACAGGCTCGTGTTCTACCGTGTCCGAGCGACCGTTCATTATTTAGTTCCACCACCCGCAGGCTCCGTGCACGGCCAATGTGGCGTGGGCGCGCACGTTCGCGGCTGCCGTCACGTGTGAGCGGAAACAGTTCGGCGCGATCGCGCTCTCTGCCGCGCTGCCCACGACCAAATTAAGATCTGCCCCGGCTACGTATGAAAGGAAAGGGCGCGCATCACCACGTGAGATGCGAAACGTGCCCGGTACGTCCCCGACTTCGGGGTCAGCCCCGGCGCCGCCGTTTCTCGAAACCACTTGTGCTCAACTCCGTGGTGCGCGGGGTCGCGTGTGGCCCTCTGCAATCGAGCCCGTTTTTCGCTAAAGCGCGCCGGCCTTGAGTCTGACGTCGAGGCACGTCTGATTGCACGCCCAGATTGCGGCGTACCGCAATAGAGGCTGGATAGATTGCCGCGCACATGTTTCTTCTCTTCCGAGGCCCTCCCGCAGTGTGAAAGCTCTCTTGGGACGCCGCGTTGCCTTTCTAAGGTCGCCGACGTGGTTGTCCACCACATTCAGGTGCACTGTCGACATGTTTCGTCTTTCTCTGCACTTGTCGGTTGGCCGGTTTTCCTTGCTTGTTTGCTTGTTCCTCACTTGTGGCGCTTACCCATTACGGGGGTTGGCCAAGAAGCCGGCGGTTAAATGTTAAAACGAATGGGGAGAGACAAAAGCCTGAAGGAAAAAGTAAATCAGAGTGCGTTATAACGTTTAAATATAATCAGGAAATAGATTTGCCTGACAGCAACAGAAACGAAAATAATTGTAATTATATATAACGAGCAATTTTTTTTTGTTGGTCTTAGGACAATTTGCAACACACAGTGAGCTATTTAATGAGCTTTCCAATTATTGATCTCGAGAATTGACAAGGTAACCTTCTTCTGTCACAGAGACAGTCGCAAATGGCCACGCGGATGTTCCTGTGGTTGAAGCCAAATGGAGAAGCCTTGAAGGAGAGAATATATTGAGTAGTTAAAGAAATGCCCAATTTTCGGAATCAAATTTCAAATTTATTCCTCTGATTTCAAAGTTGACGACTTGTTAACAGAAAGTTCTCAATGTTTTCAGGTTCCTGGCAGGTGGGGCACAGTAATGGTGGGATGCGGCAGAATAATTTTGTTACAGAGATTTCTAATTTACATGAGGGACACCATTTATTGTCCTTATTATCCCATGAAAAGGACAAACGATTAAATTAAGCCTTTTAGATTTTCAGTTTTGTAGAACTTCGGAAAGGAGAACATTTTCTAAACCTAGCCGCGGTGAGGTAGCATAAGCCGAGGTAGCTACACATAACGGATATAACTGGTCGATCAAGAGGTACCCGCGCAAGTGTGTCAGCCATTTCATTTAAGAATATACCACGATGGCCTGGAACCCATACCAATCGCACCCGACTCAAGTTTGGAGGGATTAATGATTTAAATATATTGGCTGCAGTAGTGTCTGAAGATGAAGTGAGTGAGCGTTCTGACAGTGAATCAGTCACTGTAACCATTGTTGAATAGTTTGAAGGAAGTTTTCGAAGAGCTAAGATAATGGTTGATAGTTTAGCCAGAAATACAAGTGTGAAATCCTATAGGCGTAATGCATATGACATGACCAGATAGTGACTAGCAAAAAAGACCCACACCCGCTTTCTCCTCACTCAATGGCGCATCAGTCGCGATCACATTATCTTATCCCAACTGCTTCAAATGATCTTGCAGCATGCCATTTACGTATGTGGTGGGCAGGACTTTGGCAATCAATGAAATATATCATCAAATTGATATCTTTATATTAGTCAAGGGCTTGTCTGGGCAAACGATGTCGCGTACATTTCGTGAATCCAGCTCAGCTTGCACAAACAAAACCTGAGGTGTACGTAAGCGGGAACAACGCTAATCGCAAAACGCCCTCATTTCACTAATAAATAGAAATTGTGAATGTCTCAAAGAAGATTCACAAATGTTTTATTGTTAGAATGTGGAATCTGCAGGGAAGAGTATGCAGCCGTGCTTCTCGATATCAAACATCTTTTGCAACAAATTTTGGTAAACCAAGACAATTGCGAAGAGCCTCCCGCTCTAGCCTGCCGCCCTCTGGTCTGGAGATGAGACAGACATCAGTTGAGACATAGCCACGGCTTTCAATTAAAATAGGTGCGAAATAAAACAATTAGTATAAGAGAGTAACCGCCGGCTACTTGACAGCAAACTCGGAAGTAGGTTTGATCGGGGCTATGGGCGAACCTCCGGCAAGCGCAATCTCTGGAACGCTGACGTGGCACCTCCGTTGCGGTATTGATGATGATGATGATGATGACGACGACGACGACGACAATGACGACGATGATGATGATTATGAACCTCTGTCATGGCTCGCACCCACTAAGGGGATAGGCCAAGAATCGGGCGGCAGAAGGTAGCTAAAGGAAATTATTTGCTGTGGGGCTTCAAGTTTGGCAACTTTGTCCTCCTCTACAAGGGTTGTTGCTCGGGGAGAGAGAGAGCGAGAGAGGGCTCTTTATTAGAAAAACAGAGAATTTTGCCGGCGCGTATATGACCGCTGGCATGCTACTCTGTATAGGGATGGGGAATGGGATTAAAAGATTGCAGAAACGAATGGGAGGAAAAAGGGATAAAAGTAAATATGAAATGTCCGAGTGGACCTGATACTAATATTTACAGGTGACATGGCGGGTAAATTTAGGCTTTTGTATAGGAAGTGTGCAATTTTTAAAGCTTTCCTATTTGACCAATTTCTGTCAGGTATTTGAACAATAAATCCAAAACCCGTCGCTGTTTTGAAGGGCCGGGCATAGGACCTAAGATGCTCGGTAACGTTAATGGTTCGTGGCAAATCATGTCCATTTGGTGCTCAAAAAATTGTCTCTCGTCGCGGTACGCGGGGCATTCTAGTAATATGTGCTCAATTGTCTCAAAGTTGCTACAGTTATCACAGTATGGGTTAGTATAGTAAGTCCTATGCGGTACAGATAATTGTTCGTGTATGCCACGTTTAGTCGAAGACGATGGTGCAATGTCTCTAAGTGTCGAGGAAGTGGTCGTGGAGTTTTCAGTCTCATTTCTGGGTCAATGTAACGTAGGAAGTTATCTTGGTGAAGCGGCAGATTCAAGATGCGGTCTTTTTCTTGATAGGCATATTTTTTTGCCATGTTTGAAGCGTCGGCTTTTGTAAAAAATGTTGTTTTGAACTTGCGGTATTGGAGTTCATTTCTGGCAGCTTCGTCCGCTCTTGCATTTCCCGAAATGCCGGCATGGCCAGGTATCCACTACAACTTTATGCGATGCCCAGCAATCTTAGCCCCGTGGTGAATATAAGCAATGTCAAATGCTGCTGGTTGATTATTGCAACGCTTGTGCCTGTTCCACATACTTTGTAGGGCTGCTTTTGAATCTGTGAAAATCACCCATGTCTTCGGCGGCTGCTGTCGAAGTACATACACAAGGGCCTCCTTAATGCCATATAGCTCCGCTGAAGTAGATTATGTCGCTCGCTCAAGACGAAACGAGAATCGTTGCCCTGTAGAGGGAACAAAAAGTCCGCATGATGAACGATGTGGAGTTGTAGAGCCATCTGTGAAAATGTGCGTTGAGGCTGCGTATTCTTTGTGCATATATTCTAAAGCTATCTGATAAGTCGCTGCTTGAGGCATTTTCTTTTTCGCACTGATTCCAGGTATATATGGCACGATTTCCAGTGGGGACAGTGTCCATGGTGAAATGTTTCGCGGCATAATTTGTGACACCTGAGCAGGAATCGAAATAGATATGCTTCCGACGGCCTGCCCAAAGCTATATGTTGCACGGGTTCTGGAAATATTCTTTAAAAAGTGAGTCTTCGTATGAATGACGTGGCGGAGGTGTATCCGAAGTGTCTCCTGCGAACATAGCACTTCCAGAGGCAGGCATCCAGCTTCTGCTATAGTCCCTGAGCGGGACGACCCCTTCGGAAGGCCAAGACATACGCGAAGGCAGTTGTTTCGACCTTGTTGATGTAGCATGATAGCAGGTATGAAGCACCGGGCTTATAACACCGAGGGGGCCCGTTATAATAGTCAGTGCACTATTATGACGCGCCCCCTCACCGTATAGGCGATGATAAAGTGTGGGTAGCCCCTTTTTATTCCACCGCATGCTGTGCGCACAGGCTAGTCAGCGGTTGGCCTGCTCATTGAGGCGTACAGTGGAAGCGCAACAACGCGCCATTATTCGTCGGTCGGCGCGGCTGCTACAGCTGCCCCTACTCGAGGCCCCCAGGGCTACACGCAACGGGCTGCTTCGCGCCCTCCGTGTCAGATGCGATGGTGAAGCATAACAGAAAATAAGTACGGAAGAAGCAAAACTAGAATAATAATAATAATAATGCAGAAACGTTAAAGAAACTGCCACAACGCAGTTCGAACCCAGGAACCCACAATCATGAGACCAACGCCTCCGCGGCGCCATAAAACCAGACGGAAAGGTGCGCTGTTGCACAGGTTCTGCATCGGCTGCTGTTACCTCGTCACTCTAGTGCTATAGGGCTACAGTGAAGAGCCCCCTCGTTATATAGTCAGTTGTTGTTTCCTATCACGGATGTGGCCCCTACCCACTGTGAGGGATTGGCCAAGAAATGGATAGCGTTTGCAACCAAACGTAAACGCATTACGTATGTAATGAAATAGCGTTGTCATCACATGCTCTGAACGTTATTGGGTTTCTGCGGTTTACGTGCGCTATGATAATGTACGTTATTTGGCGAATTTAACGTTCCAATGTTTACGTACGCTAAGAAATACAGTTGTCGAACATGGCGGCACCCATGGCTCCCGCTTCAGCGTGAATTCTTGTGATATCTGCGCTCTGACTCACGTTGATCTCCAGTAACTATTGAAATGAGCTTTCGCTTTCTCTAAACTCACCTGAAACGATAGTTATGAGAGCATAGCGCATCCTATTTCCGCGATCGTTCGAGCGATTCCGGCGCCCGTAGGCCTAACGAGACGCGTCGGCATAGCAACAAGAGGATGGTTGGTAATTGATTGTCTTGGCTTAGATACGCTTGGCACGAGGCACCAGACGGCGCCTCTTCTATAACGTCTGCCTTACCTTTGCGTTCCCGTACGATAAAGTAAAGGTCTTGAAAAGACGCGCACCGTAACGTCCCGCAAAGGTGATTACATTTAACTCACGTAAGGCGGCAAACGCTATCCTAAAACTGCCTAATGCAACTTTCGGCAAGGACATACACAACAGCTAGAATGAACGATAGTATTCGAGTAAGTTCCAAATCGTGCAGGCGCGTCTTGTGCTGAGCGATAACGTCTAACATTTGTTAGCCGGTGAACAGCGGTCACCGGAAACAAGCGGACGTGTCAATATAGTCCTAAGAATGTCTGAACGGTCAGAAGCTGAAATTGGTGAGATTCTCGTTTACAGGTACAAGACGGCATTTGGAACGTACTTTGCAACGCATATAAAACTAGTGGCCGAAGCTAGCTGGCCAAGTGGCTAAAGTCAGTTTCATAAAGAGCAATTGCAAAGACGAGGACCAAGAAAGAACACAACACGATCGATAGTTGTTCCTTCAAAACATGGCACGTGTCCACAAAGATTATGTGGCGTCCTCCTTCGTTCTCGTCTTTTCAAGCGCTTTATATCTGCTTCTTGTGCGCCTTGTTCAGTGTTCATTTGAAGATTTGAAGCGTTCCTTTCTTTCTTTCTTTCTTTCTTTCTTTCTTTCTTTCTTTCTTTCTTTCTTTCTTTCTTTCTTTCTTTCTTTCTTTCTTTGAACATTTAGATTGTTTAAAAGGACGTCTTGTTGGGCGAGCTGGTCACAATCCATCTTGGGTACTAGGCGCGAACACACACAAGACGCAAGGAAGGAGACGGGACAGACTTCCTTGTGTCTTGTGTGTGTTCGCGCCTAGTACCCAAGATGGATTTAGATTGAACCGGCCGGCCGTGACATCTTCTCAAAAGGTTCTTCGTCGCTAACTTCACCGCCGTTAAAGACAGCACTTCAGCTGCAGACTGCATACCTTTCCAACCAATTGCTGCTGTATGGAGGCAGCCAATTATCGACAGGAAATTACGGAGAGTGGAAAATTTTGTTTATTCGTGAATCTGGTGTGCTACATTTAGGTGCAAGCGCATATATATATAATTCCGTGCTCGTGCGTACAGCAAGGCAAGCTTAGACAGAGATATCAAAAACGCTATCTGGGATCCTATTCCACATAGTCAATAGTGCGCAACGATATATAAGGCAATAATGACTATAATACTACGGAATGTATTCACATTTACACGCACTACGCAACGCTACCTGCGCCTTATCCGCACCTGTCAAGCCATACTCCATCCTTGCGAAAATCTGAAATACCTGCGTATTTCAGATTTTCGGAAGAGGGAGAGCTAGATAAGTTGACTTTTATGAGCAGCTAAAGACGTTAGGTTGTCTTTATGGTCTGGCTTGTTTCTGGAAGCAGTGGAAAACCATGACTGCTAGAGGCTGCTGAAGTGGAAGCGCTGTACGAACTTTTGTAAGTCTCGAAAGAAATGAACGTTCCACCGATCACTAAACACATAACAAGAGCAGATAATAATCGAACAGAAGGGACGCACGGAGCACGCATACCTCGCGCTTAGAAATGTTCTGCCGCAGCGCTCCTCGCTTTTCCCGCAGCAGCGCAGCTAACACACAGCGTTGCTGGGTGCATTTCCTTTCTGAGGCGAGCTCTTGGAGAGAGTGCGACCGAACGGCGAATGTCGAAGGCAGGGGGTGTTTCGAGCAAGAATCCTTTAAAGGGGCTTTAGAATCCTTGCCTCGGAAAAAGTCTGCAGCTGACGGCGAGGCACAGAGCGCGCCGCCTTCGCGCCATCGCCCAGTTCGCCTGGCCACTTATCCGCGTTTGGGTTGTGGTCCCTGCCTTTACGAGCTTCTCGAGACGCCCTGGTGCGCAATACGAGCAGCGAAACTTGAGCACCGGGAGCATAAAGGGCCGCCTTTGTTCCTATCACGCTTTAAGAGATATTTCGCGCGACGAATGATAGCGTTGCTGGTGGCTTCGTTAAAGAATAATTATTCTTACTATTTGAGAATTTAGTCCTAAACAAGTCAGAACCACAATTCAACGCCGTAGACGCAGTGATTCCGAAAAGGGATAGTGGACATCAACGTACCGTTTGAGTCTAAAGCACAATTAAGACACAGCTCAGGGTCTCAGCAACACGTGCTGCCTTGCGGGGTGCTCTGCCGGCGCTTCCGAAGCTCCAAGAACAGCCGTATTTCTTAATTTATTTATCTTCGGCGAGCTGTGTAAATGTTACATATACCGCGTCCTTGAAACGGATGCGTCGTCGCGCATAACAGCCTGGACAATTTTACATGGACGGCATACGAGTGTGCATCCGCAATGCGCGGCGTTCGCACAGACACTTTGACAAATATGATTGGGAGCCTCGGTTCACGGTGTTCGCCGTTACGTATAGAAGAACCCTAGAGAGAACTAGGCCGGTTATTTTAATTTCCCATTCTGTTTAGCCTTCGTGATTGGCTGGCAGGATGCGGCGCCTGCGCTATCGCTGGTAACGGCCATTAGTTATGATGGGTGATAAGAAAAGAATATAACCGGTCGGGTGGAAATACATAATGCCCGAAGCTGTCTTGCAGTCGTGAGCCGTGATTGTCCCACGGAGCGTCGGGCATTTGGAGACGCGGTTCTCTCCGAAGCAGACGTAGCCGATTCTTCAGTATATCTTCGGCGAAGATTTGCTCTAGTTCTCTCCTCGACGACTGCCGCCGTGTAAGGAGAGGGCGGAGGAGGACGAGAGCAGGGCCCACAGCGGTTCACTGCGAGGCATGTTCCAGCCTCGTTTCTCCGTCCGCGCGTCGTGGCGGTCTCCTTTCTCGGAAGCGAACGCACGAGGAGTGGGCAGCGACGCCCGAGCATTGTGTGCGGCTTCTGCCCACGCGCACGATACAAGCAGGAAGGCAGGCCGAGGTCGACCGCGATGACCCATTGTTACGCGCATACATCGGCCGGTGTCGTCGTCCGAAGGAGTGCGTCGAAAGCGAAAGCTGTGTACACATTACGCAGTCTTCTCGTGTTATGCCACCCTGTATACTCCTTCCTGCACGGCCCGCACGATGAGAGCCTCCTTATAGTTCGTCGGCGTGACTTTCGCGTGACCTGTCATTGGGACGTCCTGCAGACTGAGCTACGCACCACGGCTGCCTGCAGACGCGGGAGATACTTATTGAGCATCGTCGTTGTCCCCGCTTTGACGACCACTCCGTCCGCAGTGGCTGTCGATTCTCTTAAACAAAGAGCTTGAAACCTTGGCCTAGCCTCCAATCGGCCCTCAAGGCGACAGACGCGCTTCTGCGCCACCGCTTGTCTCTAGCGGTCTACGGGGACATTTGTGATTTTGCATTGCGCCTATAGTGTAAGCATGAGAGCATTACCTGTTCTCAATCGGTGTTGACTGTCTTCTATACGGCTTTTTCTATATCAACGCATTCTCGTACTCGGCACGTAACCAGGGTCGGTGTGGCGTCACGTCACCGCCATTATCTGCCTTTTTTGTGCTCGCAGTCGGGCAGGCCGGATTTATTGGAACGAGCTGCATTACATACATAAGACGATGCACTTACAAGCGGAAGCAAGTACAGTAACCACAAAAGTTTACGGATTACGTGATCACAGAAAACGTTCAATTTCCGAACAGCTTGTAACAGTAAAGCGCATATCATCATGGTGTAACGACAAGCGCCATCTTGTGTCGCTCTCGCACAGGCGCTTGTCGTTCTCCGGCCGCTCGTCTTAGTTGGCGCTGTTCCTTCCTAATTCAACTAAACTAACTCGTATTACCGTGTCACAAACTCCAGACATGGCTGTCCTCTCGCTTTCACTAGATTGTGCACCTCCCTTGTTCTGATATTGTAGCTGCTATCTGCGCCTTAGGACAGTGCCATCGGACGATAGCTTATCGATAGCCTTAGGTTGTATCAGTTGAACTTCGTGGTGTTTTCTGATGCACTCTTTGCGCCAGTCATCGCTCGACCTGGTGCCCACAAAACTCCGTTAACCGTATTTTTGTTAGTCAAAGATACCGTGCTTTCTCAGTTTCAATTGCAGCTAAGAAAGCACATTAAAAAAAGGAAACTGCAGTAGCAGCAAGGATACGGCGCGACGCTGTCGGAGTTAGTGGAAGTGTGTTCCAGTGTTTCCGTGTCCTTCCAAGCATCGTTGATGGGAAACTGTTGTGTGTACCTTGTGCCTCGTAACATACAGTATATATTGCTGTCAAATAGTGTGCCCCCTGGTTGAGCACGCTGTAGTCATTCGAAACTATAGCGACGTGAACTCGTAACGTATGCACAAAGATAACATCATCAAAGCAGGCCTATGCGGCCCCAGCTCTGGCGTGTACCTCAGCATTGGTCGAGCAAGTGACGCAGCCAATGTTTATACCAGTCCTGAGACTTGTCGTTTCCTTGACGAAGACTCGTCCTCTTGCCAATACCTCGGCTCCAGCAACGTCCCTCGTTCGGCCACTGTGTTGATCACTTCTATTTCTGTTTCACATAAACTTATAAATAATCGACTATGGAAGAATGTGGGGAACAAGGGGCTCGATTTTTTGTTATAATTGACAACCACACGAAGTCAAGGAACAATGAATTAATCCAAGGAAAGCATAGGGAAATAAAGTGGTATTTTAATTTATATGTTGAAATAACAAGAAAAATGAAACTTGGAGGGAAGATAACTTGCCACCGGTGTGAGCCGAACCCACATCTTCCACATAATCTCAACTCTGCAGCAACAGGATCTACTCGACAGCGGTGTAGCTACAGCTGGATTTATCGGCGCAGTACGGAAGAATAGGACGTTGTATCTACGTGGACCGTCCCCCTTCCTCGGTTATGTATATGCGTGCTATGTATTTAGCCTTGGCAGTGTTAGCCAGGGCCACTCAAGGCCAAGATGGTGGATGTGCATGGAGCACCTTTTCAACCGCAGACGTTGATGAATCTAGTGGCAGGAAGAAGCGAGCTCGGCGTAAGATGTGGTGGGCAGGAAATGTCAGATGACTCGGCGCTTTAAAGGGCGTAGCAAGTGGTGGGATTAGTTAATCGAAAACTGCGGTCCCATGTGGAAATGACGCGGCTCACAGATGCTCACTTTGAACGTAGCTGCAAAATAGAAACACCAACTGCGAACAAATCCAAAGCAGAAGTTCCGGGCTTTTAGTACTGGCGATGTGTTCAATGTACGCTACTTAAAACAACCGGGCACGTAACATAGGTAACGCAAGTGGCGGCCCGAATGGCTTTCCTTGGTTCTTGCGTTTCTCTTCATTCTCGTGTTTGCAAGCGCCGACAAGTGTTTAAACCAACGGGCGCGCCGCATTTCCTACCCACCGAAGGATGCGAAGACACGCCCTTGAGTGGCCGAGCACAAAACGACCGCAAACCGAATGGACGTAGCCGCGAAACACCGCGTTCATTTTTTCAGTTGTTCCTTTGCTTTACTTTTTACTGTTACTATCTCTCAGAAAACACACAGCGGTGGTTCATGGGCGCCCCAGGGCAGACATCTTCTTGGGAGGCAACGGACAGCTGCCGGGGGGAAAAAAAAAGAGAGAAAATAAAGGCAGGCAGCCGTCGAACGAGCGCTTCCTGAAAGCTTAACGGCTCCCTGGTGCTCCGAGAACGCTTGTTCTCAGGCGGCTTTGTTCAGGATGAAAATGCCTTTGGTGCAGTCGCTTGCATTAATGGGTACCCCAAAAAAAGGGAAAAAGAAGAAGAAGAGAAAGGCCTTTTCTATGGCTGCCTCTACAGCTACTGTATATTATACCCTACGCCGATGCGTAAAACACTTCTTTCCAACATCCACTCCTCATAACGTCACGCACATGTGCTGCTCCGCCGAAGCACCAGTCGTTCGGGTTTTTATACGTAAGCGCAATGATGCTTATGTTACGCTTCTGTAAAATGTGGGGCGTCACTATTTTTACAGCGAAGCTGTATTGACCCTATTCGCGGTGATCCCTTGGGCACGTCCATGCTTGATCACGTGCGGACGCGTCCATTGCTTGCCTCAACTGCCTACGTTGCCTCCGCGTTTACAATGGATGTGTATCACGCCGGTGCGGCTTAGCAAACCTCTGTTTTGGGATATACCGTAGACTGTGACTGGGTGGACGACACGAAGTTGGCCATAGCTTCAGATAACATGCAAAATAGCTTTCGGAGCTGATTAAGCTATGTCCAAACGTCGCGAGTGGCATATATGGTGCTTGTTTTAAAAGCGAGGCTACATTTGTATTCCAAGCTATCCAGACTTTCCGCTCATGAATTGAATCAGGATTAGTGTGTTTTGCTCTTCCTTATTTACTTGGCAAATATTTTGAAGCAGTGGCTTGTCACATTTCTGACAGTATATTTCCTTGGTGCGGTCACCATCTGATTATTTCTGCCTAATCGCTCGCAGGTGTGCTCGGTGCCGATAGATTTGTTCTTGCTGCGCGCAAGGCTTGAAACGGAGCCGTCTTGTACATTGTAATACCTTGTAGCAAATATTATTTATTATCGCTAGTAACTCGCTCACTCTTGTAAACCGTCACGAAACATTCAGCTTCGATCATTCGTGCGCTATCGGTGTAGTCGGTCATTTATTGTGCTTATATAGTGCGCATATATTCAAGTGTAGCCCATTCTTTTATTGACACGTGTCCGATAGAGTAGTGCTGAGAGATACTATGCGCGGAACGTACGATGACAGGATGTGGCGCTACTCCCTTTGTCATTGTTTAACGAGTGGTACTCACTCTTGCCCACATTCCGGGGCTGAAGCACTTCATTTTTTTTTAAGGTTAGCGACACAACGTTGTCTGTTGAGCAAATTTCTGTATCCTCGAAGAAAGCCGTACATCTCGAAGTGCCGGTAACACGTACGGACAGTTGCAGAAACGCTCCGCGAACTTGGCTACACAGATTCATTCCAGTCCTTAATATGCCAGTCACTATTTTTGCAGCTAACTACTGCACACGTCTTCAATCCACATGATTCAATCCGGCATGATTGGTGCACAGTGCGTTAACTAAAACTCTTTCCCGACAGCTGATCGCACAGAGGCACGATAGAAGCGGTAATGGTTTCGTATTACTGCGCTGTCGCTAAGGCGATGTGTAGCGTGCTGCCGAAAGCGCCATCTCGTTTCTCTAGAACAAACTACTCTGCGAAAAAGGTGAATATGGTTAGCCAATTCGTCTGTCCGTCTGTCGCCTGTACGCCGAAAACTCCTCCGGCGCTACGCCATACGCATGCGCGAAAATAAATAAAGCAAGAGAGACGCGCGATTGGCTGCGCCAGTAGTTACGTCGTTGCTCACCGTCGCAGCCGAGCTCGCGCGCACCAATTTCTCTCCGGCTCTGAAATGGGTAGGCCACGCGTCATATGTGCTCCTGAAGAGCAGGCAGCCTTCAATCAGCAACGCCGCGAGCAGAATCGGGAAAGTGCTCGTCTACGCCGTTCCGATGCTGCAAGCCGGGCACAAGAACAGGCTCGTGCAGCCGAGCGCAATCAGCAACTGCGTACCGAGGATCCGGCAGCCCACCAAGCCGGTGTTTAATGAACGGTCGGGATTCACCCAGTGATAAACGCCGAGGCCGCACGTTTCAGCTTCGCTGGTTAGCCCTCTGTACAGAGTGTTTGGGCGGTTACTTTTTTACTTAGGGGCCTGTAATTACCTAGACCTCATTCGAAAACATTTCTGAAGACGAGGTGACATTCGGAAGAGCTGACGGAGCCTGGTGCGCAAACAAGGCTGCACTTGGCCGTGCCAGTCCTTTCGCTTTCAATTACTTCGAATCTGACACCATGCCGCTGAAGCATTGTGCTTTTGTTCAGTTTCTGGACCAAGCTGAATGCGATGTCTGACAGTTTCTTTCTTGACAGGGCTTGGCTTGCTCAAGGACTCCTTAGCACGTTTCTAGCTTTCCCTGTGTATACTGGATAGCATAGTGAAACGCCTATAGCGTGGCCTAGATTTGCGTGCGCAATGTCGTTATTAATTTATTTTTCCGTGTTTATTTAGTTTACTGTGAGGGTTTATCTCTATAATTGTTCGTTTGGTTGTTTCAATAATGCTGCTTTTGTCCACAGTACACCTCATTAGCCATCGCCATAATTCTATTACATGCCGGTTTGACTCACTTTACAGCGACAGTTTTTTAGGCATCTTTACAGCCACGTCACATCTACCTCTCGTAATTCATTGCTCGACTGCAAACTCGTTAACACTGGCCTTGCGCTCTTTGGCCTTCTTTGGCCCTTGCGCCAAAGAAACCCCATACATCAACAATAATGCTGATTTACCAGCTGTGATGAATCTGGCACAGTTAGCTATGAAGTAGCAAGTTTTCCCATATATATCATCAGATAACAAGCAACAACGACAACTTCTATGTGAGAGAATACTCAAGAAACATTAAGAACAAGATAAATCTCGACTACACATTGCTGTTTTCACGCTGGCCCCGCCGTTCCGCCTTCGCGTATGCAAATAAAGACCCAGCTAGAGCTTTGGCTCGACATTTTGTCCGAACATGCGCGAGAACGCGGTAGGTTGCCTTTCGTCTAGTATATGATTCTAAACATGGACTGCTGCACTCCTCCATCCCGTGCTGTGCAGTTCGCCAGCATTGGTTTCCCATAGCTGCGTTCCCCGCAGAGACCCGTGCGAAACTTCCCATGTCCGCCGATCCAGACGCATGCATTAGCGGAGTGCGCTGCGTTCGTATGCATCTGCGACGCACACGAAGCGTGCAAGTGCTTACACGTGTCCCCTCGGTGCGCCCATCCGTGTCACGCACGCCGGCCCTTTGCGCCAGAATCGGCGCGCACCGATCGCGACATGCCCCGGGACGGACTCGGCGCGGTCGCCGCATCTCAGCTGTCCGGGTCGAGGCGCACCGGTCTCATAATGTGCAGCGTCGCGGTAGCTGTTACACAACGTGCGGGACTCAGAAGCGCTTGCAAGCTGGTGCATGTCATCTTGGAGTGGATGGGATCTCGTGCAGTCGCTAATTTCACGAGAGTTCGCACTGTCGGTAGCCAGCGCATCTTTCCTCTTCATGTATCTCCTGTCGTGACATGTCTGTGCCATTTGCCATGTTTTAATTGTTTATTTTATTTTATTTATTTACGACACACCACAGGGTTTCCAAAGAAGCATTGACTGAGGGGGGCACCGAGCAATAAACAGAGTTATGTCAGAAGACAACTAAGACAAAGCGCTGAAGTGTCATCAATATACTATGCAGATCTATTCAGTATGTAATACAAGAGAATGTGGAATCCTTGCACGATATTAAAATGTCTGCCCAATTTTTCAAGAAAGCAGTTACGGTCAGTGATCGTGATGATGCCTTTGGGAATATCATTGGTGCAATGACGCGTGGTAGTGCAGATGAATTAAAAGCTTGAGGCCTTCCAAAAATTATGTAGATTATTTAGATTATGTAGAATAAATTAGATTATTATGTAGACTCGTGGTGCATGCGTGCTAGAGTGAACTGATAAGTGACTAGAATATGGCATATCACGTATCTATGTAGTAAAAATAAAAGTGAAACAGAGCAACGGGTATCCACCGGCTGTAGGTCAAGTTCTTGTTTAAGGTTTGTAATGTAATGAGCCCGCACATATCATATATATCGGACAAACGTCATGTCACCTTTTCTAACTTCTTTATTCTTCTCCTCTGTCTCCCCCTGGCTCCCCCCGATCTTCTTCGACTTCTTCCCTTTCGTCACGCTTCACTCCCCCAACAATTTTTCTTCGTCCCTCGTGGGATTGTATTTAAGCACATTCGCTATAGAAGCCGATTCTTCATTTTCGTTTGTACGGATACACCAGAAAGTCTTTAAGTTGCCTTGCTGACTTGCGGTTTTCATGACACGATACGATGCTTTATAGGCAGAGCCAGTGTTTGATAGTCCTTTTCTCACGAGGACGAAGTCTCCTACCTCCAGCACTGGTAACGTTCTGTTTTGCTTCTTATCAAAGTTTATTTTCGTTCTCTCGGTAATTCGCTTGGCTGTCTTCTGTCCTTGTTTCTGCAAGCTGCACTATCTTGTCGACTCCCAAGGATACATCAGCGGAAAGATAAGTTGGTTTCCAGTTGTAACAAAAAGGGGTGTATATCCTAGGCCAGTTGCGTGAAATACCGCTGCTTCAACGCAGCACATCCATCCTCCAGGGAAACTTGAGTACATGCTGATGTATTGTTTCAGGTCCCAAATATTTCGTTCCGCTAATCCATTAGCTGCTGGACGGTATGGGGCAGTGAATCTCAGTGTCACCCCACGTCGTTGTGCCCATCCCTGCAGTTTATGGCTTCTAAAGGCTGGACCGTTGTCAGATATCAAAACTTTCACTTTGCCAAGCATTTTGCGGTTGAGTAATGAGATCACACTGTTGACGTCCTCTCTTCCTGGTTTCGCGCTGCTACCACCCTTGTGCATTCGTCCACGCGGACAAAGAACGTTTGCGTTTTCTTCACATCTTCGGACTTCCTACGCAGCTCGGAGAAGTTTAAGTGGACAACTTCGAATGGCGTCCCTGAATGTCTCGGCAATGTCATTCGTTCGGTTGGTTGTTTGAACTTCACCTTATTCAGTTCACATTCATGACATGATCGTACATACATCTTCGCGTCTCGTTTCACGTGAAGCCATGTAAACAGCTTCGGGAGCTTCATATGTAGGCTCTCCAAAACCCATCATGTCCACCTGAGTGAGCGCTATTATGAAAGGGATCCAAGATTTTATACAGAAGGGTGGGAGGCACTGCCACTTTCCCCTTCACTGTGGGCTGCAATGATTCAGTTCCTTCCCAAAGTATGGCGACGTTTATTGCTTCTTGGTAATCTGAAACAGGCGTGGCCGTCAACTTCGACGTAGCATCAGTGTATCTCATGGAAGCCCCAGGGCGATGATTGACTTCGAAGTGAAGCTGTTGATGCTCGGTCACCGAGCATTCGATCTTTTTTTATGTGCCGCCAACTTCAGAAAGTGTGTCAGTGCTCCATGATCAATATAGAGCTTTAAGTTTGCTCCTTCTAAGTAGGAGCGGAAGTACCTAATGACTTTTAGGACAGCGAGAGCTTCTTTCTCACTTGTTGTGTAGTTTGCTTCCGTCTTGATGAAAGTATAACTGTAGTAACCCGCCATTCAAAGCTGTTGGTGGGTTGCCTAGGTGAAGTCTCGTTCATACAGAACCCCTTCCATGCGGCAGTGCTACGCATGTGTATTCAGTGCAAATGAAAGCGAGAAGTCGGTTAGGCAAAGTACATGGTCAGAAGAAATTGTGTACCAACTCTTCGTACGCGCAATCGCATTCTTCTGTCTATCGAAACGTTACATCTTTTTGCGTCAAAATTGTTAAGCACCGTGTCTTCATAGCATAGTCTCGAATAAAAGCCTTGAAATGCCCAGTCGCAAAAACAAGCGAATCGAATGGACATCAGATGGCTTCACAAGCTTAACCATGTGCGTCAGGGACTCTTCTTTCGTATTCTTGGTGGTACCACCCAATACTCGACCAAAAAAGTGACTTCATTTTTGAAGAGCTGGCTTTTCTTTTTAAGCTAACCTTTAGCATGACTTCGGACAAGGTCGTGAGAACATGCGCAAGGTGTTTTTCATGTTGTTGCTCACTCTTATACTATACATGATATTGTCTACATATACGTTGCAGAAACTACCAATAAAAGGGCTCGGAACTGTACCCATCATCTTCTGACGCCAGCTGGGCGACTTTTGCAACCAAATGAAAGACGATTATTTTCATAAATGCCAAGTGGTGTCACAAAGGCGGTGTATTGCTTGGTCTCTTTTTGAAGTGGCATTTGCCAGAAGTCTTTTCACAGATCTGTTCTTGAAAACCAGGTACATCCGCTTGTTTCGTCAGTGATGCTGTCTATTCGAGGCATTGAAAATGGGATCAGATGCACCTGGTTGTTGATCGCTCTATGTAGTGAGTGCACAGCCTGAGGCTACTGTCTTCTTTTGGAGCGATGGTGATTGGCGATGCAAATGGTAATACAGATGGACGAATGATATCAGCATTTAACATCTTTTGAAGCTCCTCTTTCAGAAGTGTGTGTCTGGACCTACTATGTATTTAGCACTTGGAGGACTCCTGTAAAAATTGATGAGGACTACAGAGTATATATATTATTCCGTAAGTGGCATGTACAGGCGTCAAGTGAACTAGCTGTTGCGGTGCTGTTATCTTAGCTAATCTCAATGTTTATTTATTTATTTATTAGGGTAAACTTTTGCTTTATTTGGTGCTATGTAACGTTATCGCAATAGCAACCCATGTACCCATGTACAACCCATGGGGGGGGGGGGGGCGTCAGCGGCGGCCGCCGCTGACGCCCCCCCCCCTTTTTCCTTACCCCCAGTGTAGGGTAGCAAACCGGATACTCTTCTGGTTGACCTCCCTGCCTTTCCTGTCCTTGCTTTCTGTCTCTCTCTCTCTTTGGTCTAAGAAACCGTGTTCTAAAATACTAGGGGCCAGAGTGTCACGGTACAAAGGTCTCCTTATCAGAGCTGCTGTGCATGAACGCCGTCATCTCACACCAATGTATTATCGGGCTTCGAGTCTGTTCCCGGGTCCTCGGAGAGTTTCAATGTGGCCGGCGCCGGCAACAACCGGACACGCCGCGAGCCTTCGCTATACTCAGCCGAGCCACGTCAGAAGTGTTGCCGCGTGATCGAGCGCTGTGCGAAAGCCGAGTGGCATCGGCTGCGGCCGCTTTCGAGCACGGGCCGTGCAGTGCGGGGCTGTCTGCTGGCCGCCGCTCTCATCGGGGCAGCAGCAGCAGCAGCAGGCAAGCTACAGGCACGGCGCTGGGCCAGGCGCTGGCGAGGCAGGAACCGGTGTGACCGGGTTCGCTTAGCCTGCCCGATCGCGAGCTCCGCGGCGGGCATCTTTTTGTGGCCCCGGCATCTTTTTGTGGCCGCTGCGCTGCTCCGTTCTGTAAGCACACGCATCGGCCCAGCGTTGCCGGTCACTGGCTGCCGCTGTGAGATAGCCGGCTGCGGCTGCCTTCCGCGGAGCTCTTTTCTCCTCATCCTTTCGTTTTGCATGCACGTTGTGCACGGCGCTCTCTTCTGCTGCTCCGGTTGGAGGGGGGGGGGGGGGGGACTGGAGTTTCAGGAGTTGTACTTTCGCTCTGCTTGTTATACAATCAGGCTCACTGCGAAGGGAAATGAGCGGTATGAAAGCTGCTGGGCATGTTTAAATGTATTTCACGGGCACAAATACTTCTTTCTCCGCACTTTAGGAACACGCTTCAACGGGACCTCGGCATGAAGAGCAGAATCGAGATAATGTAGGATTACAGCTAGGAGTAGAGATGTTTCCTCAAAGAGTGAGGAGGAGCTGATATGTATAGGCCCCTTCGGAATAACTGCTGTTGCAGACATTCCGCTGGGTTAGTACGGCTGGGGGAAAGTGGCCGTTGCCTCAAGACACCTACGCTCTATGTGCCAAGCACTTCGGACGTCCCAGAAGGGCAAAACAAGGATGTCCAACGGAAGACAAGAACTGTTAACGTGACAGAGGGGGGCAGGGGAGAGGGGCACGTTTCAGCTGGACACCCCGGCTCGAACTCATCAAAACTATAGGAACAGAAATTGAGGACGAATTTTAAGATAACGCAAGTGAAGAGACAACTAGGAGGTGCATATGGAAGTAGTGCCAGTTTTTGTGAGCTGCCACATAAAACTGAAACTTGAAATTTTTTTGTCCAAACATGTACAGTTGACTCTCAAGTTGCGAGAAGCCGACAGAATTAAAAGCTGTATATGGGATACTGCATTTAAGGAGTCGGAGTATACGCCGCATACGAACCCGAGACGAGCACAAGTGCGGCCAATGTCCGCTATGGAACTGGGTCCGGCGAGTTGAGGCGTACAGGCAGGTTAACGACCCTATCAATGGCCCGCGGAGTGCTCTCGCGCGCGTGAATTAGGGGGCTCCCGTGGGCAGCGAGCACGCTCCGCGATGCGGCGCCCAAATCAGAGGGGACCGAAACAAAACGACTCCCCTGGCGAAGGAGACGAAGAGCGCCTTTTGTTGACCGGCTGCACATAACGGGTGACGCGGAGCCGTCGTGCAGGGAAGCGGAACCCACGCCTTTCATTAAGCGCACGCCGAGTGAAACGTACGTTCGTCGAGGAGTGCGCCGTGTATGACGGGGCCATCTTCTTCCTGGTCGCTCGGCGTTCAAGCATGCACGGATGTACGACAGGTTCCACGTGCCCCGCGCTCTTGCCGCGTTTGTTCACTAACGCGGCGCGCTGCCGTGTGGCTGCTACGTGCACTCCTCGCTGCATCCGTGCACTGCTGTGGAACATACGTATATGTGGAACGGGCACTGGAGCAACTAGTATGATTAATAAGAGCGGTTAGTACTTTAATACCCGCTCGTGATTAATCGGCACTTCGGCCATTGTATGACGAGCTATCCCAGCTGGTCATGCACTTCTCTGTGTTGAGCAGGAACCGCATTTTGTAAGGGTTCTTTTCCTCCGATTCAGCTCATTTTTTATCACGCGCTGTGCCAACTGGTCAATTCTGGCGACAGCGGGGACGCGGCTTCGTGTGGGCGATGAGCAAAATGGATTTAAAATGAAGCGGATCGTTGTAATATACGGCCCCAATTTCATAACCGCGTGCGTTCTCGTACGAATTGTATAGGGAAACGACCCCAATCTTCGATTTGCACTTCCAGACTACCCGATCGAGACGCTGTCTTTCAGCGGATGAACGCAGGCGTACGTAGCGTCTCGGGCAGTCTGGAAAGTGAAATCTAAGAGACCCTTATGTTCTGTTGTCTCTCCAGCATGAATAACGCTAAAATAATATGGGATTATCGACCTAAACATTGATAAGAAAGACATAGAAAACTGTTACACAAACACTCTACTATTCCATAAACATTAGGCATAACTCCATGACCGCTCCTAAGTCTCGCTTCGGCCTGCTCCACTTTTATTGCAGCCTGATCTATCCTTAACTTCGTTATGCACGAAACGTATCAATAGTTCCACACGAACCGATCGAGAACGCGGCCTCCGCTTGCGTTTAGACCAGAGATAGGCATCGCAGCGCTGCCCAGATTTACTACGGCGCGGCATCGGAGAGCACAGACCGCCAGCGTGCGGAGGACGCGGGCAGTCGTGCTGCATTTAAGAATGGGACGGCGCGCCCTACGATCACATCCTGGGAGGTGCGCGTGCGAGGAGACGCTCCTGTCTAAACGCGAAGCCGACAGTCGCGAGATCGGCAACCCCTGCTGCCACGCTGTCGGTCCCGTCTGCAGAGACTGCTGCAGGCAAACGAATCCAATCGAACACGGAAGCTCGAGCGACAGCACGTGCCAGCTTTCCCGGGTAGACAGACGTGTACACCGATGGTACCGCATCGATGTTAGGATGCGCAAGTGACCGGTTTCGCAGGAGTCTCAGCCAGAAATTATTGCCTCCGTTTACTCTTTGTACAACGCGCACTATAGCTCTCCAGATCAAATTAAAATGAAATATAGTGCGATCGTATTCGGTCTCTTAACTAAACTGCAGGCCTTCTTGTGTGTGTGTGTGTGTGTGTGTGTGTGTGTGTGTGTGTGTGTGTGTGTGTGTGTGTGTGTGTGCGTGTGCGTGTGCGTGTGTGTGTGTGTGGGGGGGGATATATAGTGGGAGAGACTATGACACGTAGAAGTTCGAATGGCGAGGAACCATGGAAGTCTGACTTGCTTCTCCTCCACGAGATTTAGTCTGTGGCTTGCTGTGTCGTCTTCACTAGGGTGCACGGTAAAGAATCCCAGGTGGTAAAAATTAATCCGGAGTCTGCCAATACGGCGAGCCTCATAAATTGATTGTGTGTTTGGCGCGTAAAACCCTAGAATATTGCTGTATCGCCTTAGAACGGCGAGGCGTCCTGACGTTCGAAGCAATACATCGCTTCTCGAGGAAGTCAGTGTTCTTACCGAGACGTACGTGCGCCCTCCAAAAACGTTGCCACGGACAAAACCCAAAGAAGGCTAAACAAAGGACAGATGAAAACAATAAACATCCGTTCTGAGGCGCCGGCTGCGTGCAGGAGCCGCCGAAATTACGTTCGTTATATATAATGCGTGCACTACGTTTAGACCCCTGTGTCCCACTTCGTTGTCCCGTGTACATGTAATGCGGCTGATAACAACAGCTGCAGTCTTCTACTTGGGAGCACGCAGCGTCTCCTCGCGCGTGCTGCTCGCGTGCTCGTCTCCCGACGACGCGAGCTGCAATCAAGGTCAGGGGAGGCCATCTCCGTTCTGCTGCCCTCCCCGCAATCATCGGCACCGCTCCGCACGGCAAGCCCCCGGCTTCGTGTATGCGGAAAGGCACTGCCGCCGGCCGCATTGAGGCCGCTCGAGATTGGAGAGAGCGATGCGGACGACGGGCGCGCGCCATTCGCCTTGCACCGCGACGACGATACGATCGCGCCGCTTTTCCGCCAGACAGTTCCGGGGGGCCAAGCTGTCGGGTGGCAGCCGCGTATATAAAGTTCCTCTCCGAGCGTCCAAATGACAAAAAGAAGAAAGCAGTATGATAATAAATAAAGAAAGGAGACGGTAATCGTTCGGGTTACGTGAACCGTGCTATGGATCTCTGCGACGACATAACGCGTCCCGTACTGGGACGTCCTGAGAATGTTTCCCTGTATAGGATCGCTTTCTGTCGCAGAACGTCTACTTGTCACGCTCAGTAGCGCGTGTCAAATTGAACTTCAGCAACTTATAGGCGTGAGCGGACCACGTTTTCTTTTCTTTTTTCTAGCCATCGTCACGAAACAGCGACGGTGTCACCAAAGACAGTTTCCTGCTCGAGGCAATGGCGGCGGTGGTCGTGTACAATGAGCCGCGAAGATGCCGCTATGCGGGGCCTTCTCTGGTGCCCCCATAAAAGTAATACGAGACTGCGCGCGTGCACAGTTCGAGTGCCGCCAATTGGACAGTCGACGCTCGCGTACTGTTCGCTTGCCTGTAATCATGGCAGTCCCTTGCCACGCTCAATGTGTCCACCAGCGAGGATTCTACGGGAAGGGCGCGCAAGTCGAGCAATGGATGCTCGAGCAGGCCGTTCGAGGTGCGTCTCAGTTCTGCGTTGTGCGGCCTTCCACCTTTTGGCTGGCAGTGCGAAAGCCAGAATGGCACGAGAAATGCTTCAATTTCCCGGTCGGTGACTTCTTTTCGCAATTGCAATATTTCTGACGCGCGCCGGGCGCCGGCATGCGATGACGTCGAATAATACGGGCGGTGTACTGAGCACCAGTCTTGCTTGTTTGAAACCACTGCCGCCACGCGTGATCGTGCGGCTTCCACGGCGCACCATGCTTGCTTTTTATGGCATGTACGATGTTTCAATTTGGTCGCTGCAGTTACAACGGGAGACGCGATGTCACTGATGACACGTTTGTTCACGAGCGTGTGTGTTACGTGCGTGTTTGCTACAAGCGCGGGTCACTGCTGGCACGTTTCCTCTTTCGCTTTTCTGTACATAATTGGAATAGCCTATACGTCGTTGGAATGGTATCTGTAGTGACCCGACATAATGTAAGGATTAATCATGCGTACGCGTACCGAGAGCAAGCGCATCCTACTCGATAAAAAAAAGAAAAAAAAAGAACGTATGCTCGTGTTCGTACAGATTGCGTTCTTTCCAGTGTCTGCGCCTTGCACGAAGGGTCGACGACCGGCTTAAGATGATCTGTAAAACGACGCATCTGAGAAATCGATCCCGCCACGCCGAGAACTGCGCAACTTCCGAGTATTCGCGCACGTCGTGCCTCCGTTTCGTCACGCGAGCTCTGTCACGTGCGTGCGTGCCCACTCGCCTCACCGTCCGCGGTCGACGAACAACTCTCATTCCTCGATATTCTTGCAAATCGCAGTGTATATCCGGGAGCCACCGCCGAAACCCACGTGTTTCTAATATATTCGAATAACTAAAGACGCACGTCGCCCTCGTTATAAGATACCTTTCAACTGATTTGAATAAGCCGTGTTGCGTTTAAAATGAAAGTTAAAATATTCTGAACAGGTGGCTGAAGGCTTTTTATGTCAACTTTCTGAAAAGTTGACGAAATTTCGCCAGATAAATAAAATGATGCACTACAAATCCGCGATTTCCTAACGTTGTACGACAAAGACCTATGCAAGTCTGCAAGCTGCATCTACTGTAGCGCCTAAAGCGGGCAAGCCACCTATATTGAGTAGTTCTATTTAGTGCACACGAAATCATCGCTTTGTTTTCATAACTTCTGCTAATGTGCCATTCATAAGCTGTTTGTATAATATAGGGGCAAAAGCTATTATGTCACTTTTGTCCGTTTGAAATGAAGATATTTTACAGAATTGCGATATCTATATTCGTTATGATGTAGCTAGGCTAATGCATCAATTGTAAGTTTTCCTACTTTAGATAACTTTAAATCCCAAATTCATTCAATTGATTTAGACAGTCGCCCAGTAAGGGCGTTTCTGTGTCGTACACGTAGTATTTGAATAGCGGCTTGAGCTTAGCGGCTTTCTCTTCAAAACTCATAACCGTTTCAAGGCATTTGTTTCGCTAACCGTTGAACGCGCTCCCGATGCGATGGTTTCAAACATCTATAGGTATACAGGGTGCTCCTTCAGTAACGTATAAACCATGGGGTATAATTAATGCATCTAGCGCACAACACAAGACAAGGGTACAGTAAAAACCGACGAAGACTCTGTCCTTGTCTACATGTGCTGTGCGCTAGATGCAGTAACAGAACACCAGCATGCCAATACTTGAGTTATTTCAAGGTATAGTTAAACAATCCGCTGCCATATTTAGATCTAGAAAGATGGGATTCTTCCGCATTGTTGGTTATCATGGCGCTCAGCAAGCCATGCAGTGTTGGAAGCTGCTTGGTTGATGCTTATACGGAGCCAGGGATGACACTAGCCGTTTCTTTCGCCAGCCAGGTCTTGGGCAGCCAACGATCGCATCAACGGCACGCTCAGCACACCTCGGACCTGGTCGCTACTCTGCGCATTATTAAACCCTACGCAAACCACAATACACACTAGCAACAGAGTCCGCACTATCCTCCACAAATCAGGTCTCGATGACATGGCTTTCACACTTTACAGCAACGCTACATTGCTACAGGCACCCGCCCCACCTACACAGACTACACATAGACGCGACACATAGACGCCACTCCCCTAGACGCCGATATTACGGAAGCCGAGGTTAGGGCGGCCTTGCAGGGCATTAGGCGCAACACCGCACCTGGGGCTGATGGAATCAATACACACTCCTACGCAATCTAGATTATCTAGCCATTCACGACTTAACTGCATTCTACAATGACCACTGGAGGAATAGCACGCTTCCACAGGAATGGCGCCATGCGGACATCATGCTAATTCCTAAGCAAGGCAAGCCACTGTCCCTCCAGAATCTCCGACCTATATCCTTAACTTCATGTGTAGGTAAACTCTTCGAGTGCGTTGTACTTTCGCGGCTACAACCCTTTCTCGAAGACAGCCAATTCTTTCCGGATACACTCTTAGGCTACCGCCCTAACCTCTCTACGCAGGACGTTTTGCTGCCGCTTAAGGAGGACGTTTTGGATGGCCCCACTGCGGCACAGGCCAGAGCTATTCTGGTCCAGGACCTCAAGGGGGCCTTCGACAACGTCTCCCACGACCTAATTCTCGACAATCTGACTTCTTCCCAATGCGGCACACCTACCTATAACTACGTCAGAGCTTTCCTTTCGGACCGCACAGCCATCATTGGCATAGGAGAGCTCCGGTCAGACGTCATCACACCCACAGGTGTAGAAACATCCCAGGGATCGATCCTATCACCCACCCTCTTCAACGTGGCTACGGCTAAGCTTCCCCACTTACTAGACCAGATACCCACCATCCGGCACGCTCTCTATGCCGACGACGTTACGATTTGCGCAACCCAGGTATCCGACGGGGCCATCCAGGATGCTCTCCAGGAAGCTGTGCGTGCCATACAAAACTATGCAGCCATGGGAGGCCTTGCCTGTGCAGCCGAAAAGTCCGAATTGCTCCTCGTGCACAGGCGGCGCCGCAGAACCGACGAATCCCCTATTATCTCCCTGTTTTTACACGGCAGCCCCATCCCTCAGGTAGCTAGACTCCGTATCTTGGGCCTCCACATTCAGTTTGATGGCCAAGCCTCGCACACTACGCACCTTTTGGGTCAGCAGATAGCACACGTCGCACATATGATAAACCGCATTAGTAATCGTAGACGAGGCCTTCGCGACAAAGACGTCCTCCACATAGTACAGGCTCTGATAATCAGCCGGCTCATTTATCACCTCCCCTATCATAATCACACCCTCATTCAGACTCAAAAGATGACGCCTTTCTGCGGAAGGCAGTGAAAGCGGCTCTTTCGCTGCCTCCACATGCTTCCACACAACGGCTTCTTCAGCTTGGTATCCAGAACACCGTAGGCGAGCTTGCCGAGGCTCATCGCAACGGTCAGCTCCAACGTCTCAGACGCAGCCGTTAGGGCTACGCCATACTGTCTCGCCTTGGCTGCCCTGTCTCTGAGACACCCACATACGTCCCACAATATCCCCTCGCTCCTGCTCTACGCGCTAGCATACAAGTAACTCCGATTCCCCACAATATGCATCCCGAACGACACGCCGGCCGTAGACGGGCCCAAACTTAGGTCCTGGCACGCATTTTTGGAGACGGCACCACAATGACACCGGTTTTGTACACTGACGCGGCCCGCTACCCAGGGAGGCGGGCCATGTGTTTAGCTGTAACTGATAACACAGACGCGCTTAGGGTGTGTGCCACAGTTCTCACAACGCACAGCTGCTCAGCAGAGGAAGGAGCTATAGCCCTGGCCATCGTCCACGCCTCGATCCTTCCAGCACATAGCGCCCCCATCACCACAGTGACGGACACGCAGGCTGCCTGCCGGGCCTTCGCGCAAGGACTTGTGACTGCACACATACGTCGAATTCTCTCCTTTGTCCCCCCTCCCGCGTTACGCAGGGTGCGTATCGTCTGGACTCCTGGACACGCCTCTCTCCATGGTAATGAACGCGTTAATAAGCAGCCCGATGTCTGACTGGCCGGGCACCATCGGATGAGCTGTCCAACCCAGACGACGCCCCGCCAGAGCCCCTACACTACACCGAGACGCTCGAGTACTACCGACAAAGCCGCCATAACTATCCCCCTCCTCATGCTTTGCTATTTTAATAGGGCAGATTCCGCTGTCTGGCGGCAACTGCAGACCAATTCCTTTCCTTGTCTTCACATGCTACATATCTTTCTTCCCACCCTATACCCTTCCTATTGTCCCCACTGTGGGACCAAACCCACGGTGTACCATGCACTCCATATGGGAATGTCCAAACCCTTCGGGTGTTCCTCCTATACCAAACCGTATACCCTTTCCTCTTGGGAGTCTGCGCTGCTCAGCACAAACTGGCAGGAACAGCAACGACTTATCCAGGGGGCTCGCGAAGTCGCGCATGGCAATGGAGCCCTGGACTGAGGGTCCCACTCATCGAGGAAAATATCCTATTTGTTTTGCCAAATAAATGTTTATTATCTCTCTCGGTGTACTTCAACTTCATTTTCCATGACATTTGCGACGTTGTAAAAACGCAAGGGCAAGTGTGAGGGGTTGAAACGGCTCACTCAACGAGGCGCCTGCCCTTCAACTTATAGGACAAGCAATCGCTCGGGAGAGTGCAATGAATGAATGCAGGAAGGTGATGCACAACAAAAATTAGGCGGATTCCACGCACTGTCGGAATCAACGTAAGCGAAGCTTTCTGTGCTGATTGCGTTTATTGACGATAATTAGTGGTGCTATTGACGGTGTATGTTTAATTTAGTCAGCGTTTTCTAGTGCAATAAGAGAGTGGTGAGTTGATAGTGTTACCTTATACGTGCACCACTGCTGTTGGTCTGCGTGGTACACAGAACACACAGCGAGACGTGTTCGCTTGAGGCGTCGTTGTGCGTCATTGTTCATAATGTCTGAGAGGGGTGCATGGCACATCGCATCGTGGCAGAAGTGTCAAATTATAATTGAATTGTGTGCGTGCAAAAGCCACAAGCGCCGTAGTGGCAGACTACGCATTAATTTAGACCCCCTGGGTTCCGCGGTTGGGATCCAGCCCGTGGCCTCGAGTGCCATAGCCGCAAAGCTACCACGGTGGGCACAGAAGTGTTGAAATGACGTGCGATGCCTAGATCTTACGGTGCTATACGGTGTCGCCGAGACGCTACGGTGCTTTTATGCGGCTTTGAGTCTACTTGCCGTGCGTCATTTGTCCGCTTGACAAATTTCCATGGTGTTTATTTTTCAGAAATAGCAGAAGCGTACCGTGCCTCGAGCTTCAATTTACCCAGTTTGTCTACAACCGCTTTCGTGTCTAGCATCGAGTTTCATACAATAATCACTATAGGGAATTCTGGCGCTAGTGTCTACGGGAGCTGCAATGGGAGCCGTTGACCTAGCATGGGAGTAATGGGAAGTACATGGATTTCCCTATACTTCGTCATCGTGGCTTCAAACGGCTCCGTGACTTTGAAAGCTCGTCTCTTCGAACACAAGACCTCTAGCACAGAAGCCTGATATTGAAACCATTACACAACGGATGCATGCATCGATAAGCGATGTGAAACGCCCTTACCAATTTATGGCGGGCATGGCAGTAAGTACCTTGAGACGCTTGGCGCGTTTTGATTTGGCCATCTCGACAAGCTCAATCGTTGCAATTAATAGCAATTATTCGTGTTTGCAGCGTCTTGTGCACTTCGAAGGGTATAGATTGCTCTGAAATTTATGACAATGAAGGCATATAAAGCGTAATAAACAAAGCCACAAGAACGTCTATATCCACAAGCACGAAGATCATACAAATCCATGTACTTCCCACCATTCCCATGGTGGGTCAATGACTGCAGCGCCAGAGTTGCCTCTAGTATATTGCAGGAAATTCTATGGTGTCTAGCAGTAGCGTTTCCTCACCTTCTCACGTCGCCTTTTCCCTCTCCCGCTCTCCCCGCTATATGCGAGTCGCGAGCGAAGAGTGCCACGGCCGTTATACACTCGTTTCGTGGCGGTTCTGCCCACCCCCTGCCTGCTCTCCCATACCTCCTCGCCGGATGGCTTCCTTGCAGCTCATTGTCGCAAGTGCGGATGCGTTCCTCGCTTTGAAGATGCAGTTATTATCGGGAGAAGCAAATGCGAAATATGTGGTCTTATCATTGAAAGCGCTCGCATTGAAGAGTTTGGCGATGCTTGTGTCAGCAAATCGTCCCTGTTACTATCAACTATCAAAGAAGGAGTTGGAGTTCCCGCGCATGCGTTAAAGATAATAGTTTTTTGTCTAGTATGCAGGTGTGTTATACTATCATATGCTCTATTACATTGTTAGTAGACACGTTTATTGTGAAAAAAAGCAAGAGAAAAAGTGAGGGTATAAAAGTGGTGTCCGTCCCGGAAATAAATTGTTGTTGCAAGTTAGCGCCTGTGTGTGTGTTTTTCTTCTACGTCCTTGTGCTATTTTCACTACAGGGGAAAAACTGCAATATGTTACACCAACAAGCCCAAATATCTTCACTTGTGGACTTTATTCTTCTCTACCATTCTAATCACCTCCCCTCTGGACGGTTGCGCGTTGTGGAAAGGTAAACGCAAGAGTTTCTGCAGTGCTTTCGCACGGGGTCAGGGACAATTGCAGCCATCAAGAGAGGGCACCTTGGAGATGCGCAGGGAGCTCTAGAGGGCATTGTGCACATGTGCCACGCAGTACAAATGTCCAAACGAGCTTGTCGCGTGTCCTTTCTTCTCTGCCACACTCCTGCCAATTATGTGCGCGCTCTGAACCACCTCCCGACGCGGCGTGCACGACAGCAGCAGCAGTGGAAAAGTCGAAGGAAGAGGTAAAGGAAGCCTCGCTTTAGTAAAAAAATTCTTTCGAGCCCCAGCAAAACAGCCATTGTTAGTTTACTTTCTGCTACACGTCTTGCGTTTTGCGCCAGTGTATACAACTTATACGTAGGCCACCTGTCGTTTACCGCCACTCTCCGATACGCGGTTCCGCAGTTCCGTCACGGGGAACATGCTACGCGACATGCTACGCCTACGCGACATGCTACGCCTAAAGCAAGGGTGTCACCCGAATCCTTCCTACTGTTGTTGCTGCTGTTCCATAGCGGTCGCGACAACGTGGCACGACCAGGCGGCGGTCGTGCCACGCAGCATACCATGCAGCAGCGCTTCAAGCGCGCGAAGCTGTTCCCCTGCGATCCGATTTGATCGAGCCGTCGTGACCGTGGCGTTCTCTAAGCAAGCGTGACATGTGCCGCGGCGACAACGGCTGGCTTCGGAGGCGCTCCCACAAGCCGGCTTCAAATTTCTCGCCACCGTCCTGGCGTGTTCTCGCTGCCTCCCGCAAATCCCTCCCCGTCTCGGCCCTCTCGCTGTGTCGGGGCGCTTCACTCTGAGAACGGCAGCAGCAGCACACGCGGCTTCTTCTTTGAGGTCTGCACCTGGCTGTACGGCGTCGTGTGGAGCGAGAACGGCTGTGCACCAGTGTCAGCGTTTGCGTGCAGCGCTGAAACTGCGCGTAAGATTTCCAGACGGACAGTGCGAGACTGCAGTCGAGCAATATATACTTGTGCCGCTCCCGCATCAACGGCGCATTTTTGTGTACACTACGACGCTCACCACGTACTGAACTTTGCAAAAGATACGTGAACGCACTGTTAGAGTGCTCGTTTTCCGGAGGGAACAAGCGGCGCCTCGAAGCAACTCTTGCCGACACACCCGCGCTAAACCTCAAACTTGATTCCGAAGCGCAGCACTTGACGTTTATCCCGTCGAGCTCTGCGGTAGCTTCACTATTTGGTAAAGCGAAACATTTATGTGTCGGTAATAAAAGGTTCCAACCCAGAGGGAGTTTCATCTGTAGGATAAAGTGGGAAAAGCCAGATGACAGTATACGTTCTCACGCATGACTTACTGTTGCTTTAGCATTATGCGTTCAGGCTTTTCGTGCGCTGTGCACGTGAAGCTCTGTAGCGGTCTTGGCATGCGGCTTATGAAATTGGTGATGCGAACTAGAGCCAGTTTTCTCGTGGCTCATAATGCAAAAATGCGCGGAACGGAACCATCCCGCTCGCTCTTGAACTTCTTCGGAGATGCCTGTTTGCGTGTTGGCTGAGAACGCATGTGTGAGGCCTCTTTTACAGCCCATTCGTCTGCTTCCAAGCACAATATGCGGGGCTTGTGCACAGTCATTGTCTCAATCAAACAGGTTTCCTACCTTAAGCTGTGACTTTATAGAAAGAGCTCGCATTCTTCGGCGGAAACTCAGAAACACGATGGCTATATATAACATTTTCCTAGAAAGCTGCTTGTGCAGCTGCGCCATGCCTATGCTTAGGCGATTGGCGTTTTCTTTCAGTGCTACCCTAGAGCGCGCCATCGAAGCTGCTTTGAAAATATGCTGTAGCAGAAGAAAGAGCACGAAATGGCTTTGCTTAACGACACATTGTAGCGGCACTATTACAAAGAAGACACGTGTCGTGACGTGCCTCTTCTTTGTAATTGTGCTTTCGCGCTACGACGTGTCGTCTACTCGGTAAGATCGATGCGCCTTCTTCGGTCGACGAGGCTCGTTGCCGCTATATATCAACGAGCTTTTTGTCGAGTTTCGGTCAGTTACCAAACCATGCCTCAATTTACCTCGTCTGCGTCGTCATGTGCCGACCTCGTTTCCTTGTCACCTGTATCAGTGATCACATGATTAATACGATTCAAATTGAAGTCACAGGATACATCACCATAAGCGGGAGATCAGGAGGCAATAGTGGGAACCTTCGTCTCGGTAGGCAAATGCGCGGCTGTGTAGAGAGGAGGGGGTGAGAGAGAATTGGCTCCACGAGGGCTGCAAGAAGAGGACCTGAGCGCCGGCCGACAGGATATTTAATTTCGCCCAAGGAACGCCCGCTCTGATCGGGTCGACGGGGTGCCGCGCTCTCGTCACGCCGGGAGGGCCCGCCGAGCTACTCGTGTCAGCTAGCTGCCGGACAGAAGAAGAAAAAAAAAGCGAAAATGATAAAGATTGACGCGCATGCGCCGTCGGCTTCTTTGGTGGTGGCACCTCTTCTTCGTTTTTCTTCGTCGGCTGCGATCACTTCCCGATCCCAGCCCGCACGCGGTGACGTGCCGTCGCGCGGGGCAAATCGTGCACCAGAAAACGCTTCGAATAATGATGGCGCGCATGAGAAGGCGCGGTGAAGGCTCAGAGAACCCTGCGCATCTGTCCTCGCTTTTTGGTAGTGGGGAGAGCGCCACGAGGCACGGTTCGTGTACATTGGAAGCTATCGTCTTTCTATTTCTTTTTAGTTTGTTACTTAAGTACCGTAGCCAGCCGAGCAACATCATGCAGTAAAGCTTTCGTGCTCACAGCCTCCAGCTTGCATCCTAGTAAACGCAGAACAATTTGAATATTACGTATTAGCTTCCTTATTATTTGCTTTGAGTGATCAGGTGTATCTTTATGCAGGTCTTCGTGCAAATAAATTAGATCACTCAGCGGTGCTTAAACCATTGAACGGGCACCTGCGTTGTGGTTATAAACATCAGTGCCAGCGCGAAATAGCTCGGGGGGCTATTCTGTAAGAGTCCACCTGGTGGACTGTCCATTTCGGCCGCTGCTGATTAGCTAGGGCCTCTCGCCTCCTCATCCCTCGTACACCTGCATCCAATCAGAAGCGGCCGAAATCGACCGTCCACTAGGCGGACTCCTACAGAATAGCCCCCTGCTCATGCACGGTGCGTGAAGTCTGCGCACTTGAAGTTTGAGCGAGGCGGAGCACGTAGACAACCCCAGCGAATTAAAGCCTGCGTTGGCTCTTTTTCAGCTAGTTTGTACGTCGCACTGCTTTTATCCTTTTTCTCGCTGCTCGTACTTCCACAAAACAAAACTGCAAAGGAGCCCATATTTTAAAGCTTTCTGTATATTAAATACTCGTATATATTAGCTGCAAGAACGCCTAAATATAATATAGCTTCCTATTTATTCCTGAAAAAAAAAGCAAGCATTTATAGCTGCAGTACATTACTGCATACTCGCTTTCAGTGCTCAGTCAGCGCGCTGTAACTGTTAGTTGCTTTTTTTTTTAATCTGTCCGGACAGCCAATTCGTGTCTAATTTCACGAAACTATTTTCGCCGTAACGGAGGCCTTGCATACTTAATGAAGCAGAAAAGATTAGGCAGAAAATGCATCCCTTGTATGTTGTGCATGTAAGCGAAGCTTTCTTAGCTTCGGAGAACTGTGCATTTAAACACAACACGTGGTACGTGTTGCACCGTTCTCCAAACGGGAAGAGAGAGTGTTCTGCAGCCTCTTTCGTATGCCTCTGATGACGTCAGTTACCTCTTTAATTCACGTTCGTTAATTTTTCAGGGTACCTTTTTCTGCGAAACGCAGCAGCTCTAGATAATGCCGAAAGACCCCGTGCCGACGATTTCAGCAGAAGCAGCTCGCACGTAAGTATGCCTCATTTGAAAGACGGTTCGAAGCGACCACGCAGCGAGTGCTCGATGTGTGTAGCGACATGCACCTTTCGCCGATCACCGCCTGGCAAAGACGTTCGTGCACCTCCGATGCTGCGCCGTGCAGGGGAGTCGTGATCGGCTCCCATCCGCGGCCGGTGATTACGGCTCGCCGATCACTGCTTTCACGCGCCCAATGGCCGCGTCACGTGGGCAAGTGCGCGACGCCCTGCTTCGCGGCGACGGGTTCTCGCCGACAGCCAGGTCTCTCAGCAGCCTTGGAAGCACACGCGGTGGTCGGTCGTGAACTCCCCGAGACGATCGTCGGTGGGTGAGCCCTTCTCTAGGACAGTCGTTATATGCGCGCGTTCGATGACTTCGCCCGTCCGAGCCCTCGTTTTTCTGACTCTCCCTGGCACGTACACGAGACGTCCCCTACGACGCTTCGAGGACTGACTGCGATCTGCAGTGAATCCTCGCATAGGTGTGTCCTAAAGGCAGTGGTTCTGACAAACACTTGGTCGTCACGCATTTCCTGGTTCGCCCATAGCTCATTCTGGAACCCCCCTCTTGAGCAAGTCTTTGTTGTTGTTGATGTTGTTGTTTCTGATGCAGAAGGCTGCATATAAAAACAGACGTGTCAGAAAAAAATACATAACAATCCAAATCGCGTTACATCTGCGTTATCATGAAAACGAATTAGATGCTTATGCGTCGCTCGCTGTCTATACGAACGTTGGTAAATGCAGTGCTGTGCGTACAAAGAATGGGGAAAAAATTTACTCGCCATTTCGGCCCTGCAAAAGTGGGTGTTCAGCGAAGCTGTTTAAAACCATGACTACGACCACCACTACAACAATGGTTGTAACGATAATTTAGAGTAATTGTAGCAATGCGAGTAATGATAATTTTGACAGCACGCCGCTGCCCATAGCGGTGCTGCAACAACATTGAAACCGGTTGCTAGACTGTTTCTTTCATGCACGAAAGGCGTCGCTCCCCACGTCGCAATCTGCCGTCGCCGCGGCAGTTTGAGCAACATTCGCCGGGAAACGTGTGCGGGAGAGCGCCACGTGCGTTGCGCTGTCGTCAAGAGCGTCTTCTCATCAATTATGTGGTTCGGATGCTTGTTTTGAGCTTGTTCCTTATTGAAGCGTGTGCTGTTCTGCCTGAGTGCTTAAAGCCTTACGGGTGTACGAGCTCCAGGCCTGCACTGCCACCGGGATCGGCCCCCGTCTTTTGCTAACGGACACGAAAAATGCCGACCACCGAGAGGCTAACAGCTTCGCTGTAAAATGTTGTTGATGCTAGAGGCCGCATTCTCACTGAAGCTTCGACAAGTTACTCGAACAAGAGAGAGGCGAGAGAGGGCGCGCGCCGAAACACTTTCTCAGACCTCGACACAAGGCGAGCATGGTTAGAGGGGAGAGCCTTAGCGCGCGCCAACGGATGAGTCACCAACCTCCTCGAAGACGTTCCGTGGCCGCGGCCGAAAACGTGAGAAATGTTGAGAAGATTCCCAGGCTTTGTTCATGCCATGGGAGCACGACTCCCTCAGAAAGTTCGAGAAACGTCGCGGAGGCGATAATAGTGCCGTGCTGGAACCAGGGTATCAGACCGCGCCGGTGAAGAGATGTGACGCCTAGACCGATCGTCTGCAGAAGAAGATTCTCCGGCAAGCTAGCCGACGAGTTCCTCGGGCGTCTGCATTTCCGGAAGTCCCTTCTTCGACATTTGCTTCAAGTTAAGTCGAAGACGTCTGGCTCAAGACCAGCACTTGTTAATACCAGTGGACATTTGGTACTCCTATTCATTCTGTACTGAACATGTCGCAAATATGCAGCCTTAGAACAGAGATGATGATGTCATAGAGGTAATGAGTGAAATCGCAACGAGGGCTGGCTTCAGAGGCAGCAATTGAAGTGGGAGGCAAGGCACCAAGACAACCAGTAGGCAAGCTCACTGAAATAACAAAGGATCTGATAAAGAAAAGACAAAGAATGAAAGTGTCCAACTTACGAGTTAAGATAGAACTCGCGGAACTGTCAAAACTGATCGACAAGGCGAAAATGAGTGACATTCGAAATTATAACGTGAGAAAGACTGAAGAAGCCATAAAAAAAATGGACGCAGCCTGAAATTAGTGAGAAGGAAACTTGGCATAGGACAAACCAAAATGCACAAACCAAATAAACAGGGTATTATCATCAGCAATCTCGAAGTCATAGTAAAAGCAGTAGAATAATTATATACTGACCTATACAGTACCCATAGGACTCAGGAGAACTCCATTCGAAACAGTGATGAACAGCATGCAAAAACTCCTCCAATAACTAGCGATGAGGTCAGAAGGGCCTTGCAAGACATGAAACGGGGAAAAGCAGCAGGAGAAGATGGAAGAATAGTAGCTTTATTCAAAGATGAAGGAGACGTAATGCTTGGAAAGCTGGCGGCTCCCTATAGGAAGTGTCTATCGACTGCAAAGGCCCCAGGAAACTGGAAGAATGCAAACATTATACTAATCCACAAAAAGGGAGACGTTAAAGAATTGAAAGAATATAGGCACATTAGGTTACTCCCAGTATCATATAAGATATTCACCAAAATGATCTCTAATAGAATAAAGGCAACACTGGACTTTAGTCAACAAGGGAACTGGCAGATTTCAGGAAGGGATACTCTAGAATAGATCACATCCATGTAATTAATCAGGTAATCGAGAAATTCGTAGATTACAATAAGCTTTTCTGTATAGCTTTCATAGATTATGAAAAGGCATTTCATTTAGTAGAGATACCAGCAGTCATAGAGGCATTGCGTAATCAAGGAGTACAGACCGCTTACGTAAATACCCTAGAAAATACCTATAGATTCCACAGCCACCTTAATTCTACACAAGTAGAAAGATACCTATAAAAAAAGGGGCCAGACAAGGAGACACAATCTCTCCAATTCTATTCACTGCGTGCTTAGAAGAAGTATTCAAGCTATTAAACTGGGAAGGCTTATGAGTGAAGATCGACGGCGAATACCTCAACAACCTTCGGTTTGCCGATGACATTGTTCTATTCAACAACAATGCAGACGAGTTACAACAAATGATTCAGGGCCCTAACAGGGAGAGTGTAAGAGTGGGATTGAAGATTAATATGCAGAAGACAAAGATAATGATAAATAACCTGACAAGGGAACAAGAATTCAAGATCGCAAGTCAGCCTTTAGAGTCTGTGGAGGAGTATGTTTACGTAGGGCAATTAATCACAGGGAACCCTGGTCATGAGAAGGAAATTCATAGAAGAATAAAAATGGGTTAAATCGCATACGGCAGACATTGTCAGCTCCTGACTGGAAGCTTACCGTTATCACTGAAAAGGAAGTTATATAATCGGTGCATTTTTCCGGTGCTTACATATGGGGCAGAGACTTGGATAATAACAAAGAAGCTTGAGAACAAGTTAAGGGCTGCTCAAAGAGCGATGGAACGAACATTGCTAGGCATAACGTAAAGAGACAGAAAGAGAGCGGTTTGGATCAGAGAGCAAACGGGTATAGACGATATTCTAATTGACATCAGAAGAAAAAAATGGAGCTGGGCAGGTCATGTACTGCGCAGTTTAGATAACCGTTGGACCATTGGGGTTACAGAATGGGTACCAAGAGAAGGGAATTAAGCGCAGTAGAGGACGGCAGAAGACTAGGTGGTGCGACGAAATTAGGAAATTTGCGGGTGCTAGTTCTAACCGGTTGGCGCAGGACAGGTGTAATTGGAGATCGCAGGCAGAGGCCTTCGCCCTGCAGTGGGATAAATTAGGCTGCTGCTGCTGGTGATGATGATGTTGTTGTTTATGATGATGACGACGACGATGATGACGAATGTGTCGAACTCTTATTGCCTGTCGTTAATTATTTTCCAGAGTTTTGTTAATACCCATTCGAATTGCATTGGAATGTGTCTGTAGTGTGCGCATATTCATGTAACCGCCTTATTTGAAGAATATATTTCGTTGAGTTTTGACAACTCTGGGCTCTGAACTCGATCTTTTGACCACAACCGGCGTTCGCTGGCGCACCAGAAGGCTCTTATTAATTGTCCGTGCTTTCGTGGGGTTATTTTGGGAATCTCATAAGTCGGCTTTGGAATATTGCCCGTCGTTGGCGCCTCGTTTACGGGGTGTTTGACAATAGCCGATAATACTTTTTGTCCCTATCTTGTGCCTTTCTTCCTCCGTGTTTGATCGCTGGGCTAATGTCGGAGAAATGCGATGAATGTTTTGTTTTGTCTTCATTTTCGTTGGTTCTTGAGCCAAGGTTCGGGCCCTAAAAAAAGTTGGATTATTTAACCATTTTGTCCGTGTTTCCGTTTTTTCACATTCACTGCACTGTGACAACATGTAAACAGATAACTATACCGTAAGGAAGTGTACAACGATATGAGTATATAGATTAGCTTACCGCAGTAGCAAAAGACAAGTGAATGTCGAAATTGTATAAAAAAATGTCTGTGGCTTAGCTGGATGCGAAGCATACTAGCCTTTATTTTAACGCGACAGCGTTAAGGAGCTCGTGTCGCAGAAAAGCCGGTGTCGTCGGCGTCGGCTCAGGCGTGCGTCGCTTGCTCAGGCGCACATTTCGTTGTCGCGCCGAACGCTGCGTTGCTCGACGCTCACCGCGTCCGATGCGGGGCGCGTAGTCGCTGCACCGTAGCCCATTGTCTTACACCCCTTGGCGGGTCGACGGGAACGCTGTCGCGTTCCACTCTTGAAGGCGAAGCTTAAGCGTCCGCTTTGCAGCTGTTATGACTTCATATGGTAGCTACGCGGCCGCGCGCGGCGCAGCAAGGAAGAGCGTGGTTGTGCGGCTAGTATGCTTCGCATAATATGCGTGTATTTCCTTTGCGGCTCTTTTGTTTTATATTTCTTTCTTCTTCCTTCACCAGTGTTACTCATTGCCGTGTTCGTGCAGCTCCGACGATGTCCGGGCGTCCCTGGATTTCTTGGACCAAGTGATCGCCGAGTACAACGGCAATGCCGCGGAGAACACCGCGGTGATGCCCGCTCCTGCCGAGGAGGACGCCACCGTCGCCAAGGGGTGAGCTTTGAGCGGGGCTGCCGCGCGGCAACGGGGGCGTCTCGCACAACCGGTGTGACGACGACGCTGTCCCGCACTTTGTGTTCGTGTGGTGGATGCCTTCCGTTCTTTTCTCTTGTAAGTTTGTTGCGGCGGAGAGATTGAGGCAGAGATCACCTTGGGCTACATTCCACGTGCTTATGTTCTACGGAAAGAAATGAATAATAATAATAATAATAATAATAATAATAATAATAATTGAAATATGATTATCAAAATAACCATGACCAAGACATCGATACCGTGATGTGGAGTTCACTCTTTAATAGAGCGCGATTTATTCCTAAAGCTTAAACCAACTTCGCCACTAAACAACTTCCTTCAGAAAACAGCTGTCCACGACGAACTTGAAGCCGCGGGAAACGCGAAACGCCCTTGCTGTGCGTGCCACGCGTGCACTCTGGGTGGCAATACTCTCTTTCGGCCCGGGCACCACTTTCGAGTGTGCGATGAACGGCCGAGCCAGCGGGCACAACGCCCGCCGATGGAATCACACCCGGGGCCGGACGCTACAGCAAGCGCACGCAAGAGGCATTCTCGAGTCTTGCATGAAAACGGTACCTCATGCTGTGCTTGGAAATGAATATGTGCAATCAGCGCCTGTACCAGTACCAACTTAGGTTGATTAGGTTTAGAGGATAACGCAGAACGTTTAGATAACGTTTAGAGATAGCGTAGGTGGGCGGATGAGATTAAGAAGTTTGCAGGGACGACATGGCCACAATTAGTACATGACCGGGGTTGTTGGAGAAGTATGAGAGAGGCCTTTGCCCTGCAGTGGGCGTAACCACGCTGATGATGATAACGTAGAAAATTCACGCAACGAGCGATGGAGCGGAAAATGATAGGTGTAACAGACCGGACTAGACATGAAACAAATAATGAGCGATTGCATGCCTCTTGAGATTGACAGGGAGATGCGAAGCTGGGCGCGTAACGCAAAGGGACGGAGAAGGCGGCCGACGGCGGGAGCCAGCGGTGTTGCACTGAAGTGACGCTGTGCGCTCCAGCCAGCAGACAGGGTCAACCACAACCTAAGGGCACGAAAGCGAAAGCAAACGATGAGGATGGGACAAGCGCGCGCGGGTAGTGCACATGCTTATCGGTGAACTGTGCGCGTTCGTGCTCAGTTTCGGCTGTGCCCGAGCACGTGTGTCATTGCCGTTTTTCAGCGGACCGGACGACCGCCCTGCTCCTGCTGCCTCCGACGAGAGACCCGACGTGCCGCCGCCGCACGAGCGCTTCTCCGTCAACCTGGTCATCGTGAACGACGTCGTTAAGGTTAGTGGCGCGGCGATGGGTTGCGTATACGTTGGCGTGCGTCGAAGAAACGGCATTCCAGAACGATCGAGGCAAATTGTCCGCGCGTGCGGTTGCTTCACTCCGCGAGACGCGCTTGGGCTGCGCCATATCAAGCGTGGAGTCTATCGCGGTAATCCACTCGCTGCGCGAACAGCGTGAATTGTGCGCGTTGCTCCTGTGATTAGTGTGTCTCCTTCTCCCTCTTCTTTGTTTCCCCGCTTTCTTTCTTGACATTTTAGTATTACTTGGCGAGGAGCTCTGTCAGTCAGCCCGACTCAAGAACGAAGTGAAATTATGAAAGGAAGAAAGCTGGCCGAACGTTTATAGCCAAAGAATAAAATTATTATTAATATTATTACTGATACGAAAACGCACGTACAATGCACAGAGAGGGAAATGGGGAAGAAGCAGGCTGGCGACTGCCACCGAGAGGGGCACAAAGCCTGCCTATTCATTAGGAATTGAGGGGATATAAAAGAAGTTGACGAAGAAAGGAAGCAAAGGAACAGCTGAAAGAAAGAAACAGCAGCATGACAGGCTACAAAGACTAAAGTAAAGCAGCGAGAAAGAATAGAGCGCGCAAGTATGGAGAAAAATAAAAAGAAAAAAAGCGCAGGTCGCAGTATTACAAAATAAGGTAAAAATATAGAAACAAAATGAGAAAAAAAAAAGAAATCTCGTCCCTCACACAATTGGGAAGCCAGATCTTGTAGGAAAGCAAGCCGGGTGCGATACAAGCCGGTCGAGAAGCACAAGCACTCGGACACAGGCAACGATCGAGGGTCGTACACTGCAGGCCAAGTATAGGCCCTTAGGTATAGCAACGTGCTCTGCGTTAGGAAAGCAGGACATTTCTCGTGGTTCCCGCGTCACGCTTGAACGCCTTATATTTGATTAAAGGTCAACTCTTCTGAAGCATTCATACAGAAGGAAATGACAGATTTTCATTACTCAAGTAATATTGCGCAACAAAAAACGACGCGGATGTAAGAGAAGAAGACACACCAAGCGTCTTCTTCTCTTACGTCCATGTCATTTTTTGTTACGCAATATTATTTGAGTAATCGTTTACCAACTTGCCCGGAATGATGCTCTCATAAAGGTTTTCGTTGCGGGACTTTCATTAGGCGGTTAAACCGTTCGATATAACCCATTAAAGTTCTCAAGCCAGCCGTTATTTCGGCCCGTAAGATCCGTAGGTTCCCGAATAACATGGTTTACCAGCAGGCCCAGCGACGCAGTGTGTATACTTAAATTTAAGACAGAAATTTAACACAGCTTGCCAATTACACGTGTGCCATTAAGACTATTGTGTAAAATGAGAAACTCCGCACTGAATAGCGAATATTGTAAGAAGGTGGGTATGTCAGGTAAGAATTATTTGCTAGATTTACCGATGGCAGTATTAAGCCTTTAGTAGAAGTGATGTCAGGAAAAAGAATGTCCGCTGGCACAAGTAAGCCTGAGTAAATCAAGGGCCATAAATCAAATTTTACGTGTACGAGGTTGAAGTTATTGAGTTTCATTCAATTCATTTGTTGCGCAAAGGCCACTGAGTTCGCCACTTGGAAAACATCTTGAAGCAATGTATGACAGGGCGTCACAGCTCACTACACACTCGTGCGCACGCATTTATTTCACCGGCAGTCAGCAACTTGCTGATTGTGACGCCATTACACCTGGGGCCGAACTCACAAAGCTGTTCGTGAGTGAGTGCTCTTTGCCATTGGCTATGTCCGGCATCAGAATGGTCTGGCATTTGCTCTTGTGAACAGTTCTAGCGTAAGAGCCTTGTGGTGTATACTCCTGATTGTGCGAATATGCTTACCGTGAGCTGGTGATTCTGAGTCCCCGAGAAGATACATCGAGTGAGTCTGAATATCCGAGTCCTATAGCGAGTCCGTGATTTCATGAGTCTCAAGGAGCCAGAGCCAATCATTCTGTGAGTACGAGTGAAAATACGTGAGTCTGAGTCCAAGTGAATCTGGCAGGGACTTATTTCTGATGAATATTAGTGCGCCGTAAGATAAATATAAAGAACAGAAATTTGGGCTAATTGATATCGACTCATAGTAGTTTCTCAGCCGCCAAGCAGATAACAAGAAATGAGGACGGACAATGGTGGTGCTCGTAACTGAAATACTTTATTAAAACGACGCAAATAAATAGCTTCGATAACCGCTCACCCAATAGTCAAGCAGGCACAGAAAATATTACAAAGATTGAAAAAAGTGCACACAGCAGCGCTTTTCACCTGCCTTCCAAGAGATCTATCTCCTGTAGCGCACATTACCACTGAAGAGAAACTCGTACAATCATCTGAGTTTTTTAAGATATGGTACGCTTCCATAACTTCTCGAGCAGCATTGGCGCTGAAACAGCCTATAGCTATGATGTGCAACAGCAAGCAGCCGCAGTTCACGCAGTGATCAGCCAAGTGCTTGATGAGCCGAGCCACGATTACGAGACGGACAGCACGCTACGGGAGATTGGACGAGCACGGCTCACAAACCGTTGAAGCGGAAAGAAGAAACGAAGAAGCCGTAGGAACAAGGATATTAAACAAGCACGTAAACGCACATATAGGGATCACCTAGTGAGATCGCACGAAGAAGCAGTGCTGCCCGGATGAAACGAGTACCTCGAGAAGAAAAGAGTAAACTAATGCCAGAAAAAAAAAATAAACGCGTAGGTGAACGTTGAGTGCGTGACATTCGCAGACGAGCTACAAAGACGCGCCGAAAGGCACCAGCTAAAAATGCGCGAACCATCATACTGTATGAAGGTCTGCGTTGCTGCATGTAAGAAGGGTTTATTGGCGATAAATTCGGCAAAACAGGAACAGTAGTTTCAGCTCAAGCATATCCAACAGCCGGAGGAGCCGCAGAGTACAAAAGTTACAGTATAAAACTCCAACTGGGAAAAATCCGAAGAAAGTGTCCCTGATAATTACGGAAGAAGTAGACGCGGTGAAATCCCAACGGAGCTGATCAAGCCCAAGGAGCAAGACGCAGCTGACAAGCAGCGTCGAGCAAGTCATTAAAACAAAATAAAAATTAGGTTTTGGGCTATTACTTGGCAAAATTGCGATTTGATTATGAGGCACGCCGCAGTGGGGGACTCCGAATTAGTTTTGGCCACCGGGCAACTTGTTTACCCAATGCACGATACACACGGACGTTCTTGTATTTCGCCCCCAATGAGCGTCCGGGATTTTATCCCGCGCCCCGCTCGGTCTTGGCAGCGCTACGTCAAAGCCACTGCGCCACCACGGCGGTTTAAGTCAAGCAATGAGAATTCTAATTGGGTGGCGACAAAGCAGGATGAATCTAATCTACTAGATAGCCAAACCAGATACGGGTCGTGTTAGACAAATTACAGCAGCGTCGACAATATACCAGCTGTCCGAACTGTCAACAAGAATGAAAGTTAACGCAGTACTTTACGGGAGCAGCAATCACTTACGGTGAGGGCATGTTAGTCGTAAGCGTGTTTGCGATGGCAATTGTACGCACCCTCTAAGCGCTCTCGCGCCGTCCGGGCTGCCGTCAGCTTCCGACCTTGTCAGGCGCGACGGCCTGGCCTACAACGCGCGTAGAGTGCACAGCCATGGCGTCTCGGCGTACTAGAGTTTCCGTACTAGAGTTTCCGGCGTACTACAGTTTCCGAGCAAAGTTACGTGGAGGAAACGCGGGTTCTATAGTGTCTGCAGGGATGCCGTGCATGCCAGCGTGGTAATGATTTGCCACGGCAGTACGCGGCAGTACATCGATTTGCCTAAATTGCGTCCTTCTGACTTGAAACGACTCTGTGACTTTGCAATACGATCATTTTCGAGAATCCACATCGTTATTAGGGCATCGATTCACAATGATTACGCATTGCGCAGACTCTATATTTGCATTGATATGTTTGGAAAATAATGCGCGCTCGGAAATTTAGAAAAGTAAAGCGTTATAAATAACGTGACAAGAAAACTTGAAATCCGCAGGATCGAGCATTAGACAATTCCATGTGCTAACCATCATTACCATGCATGCACTCATGGCAGATGAACGATCGTAGCGCCAGAGCTCACTCCAGTTATTTTTGCATGAAACTCTGCGGACCGGAGTACGCAGGCGTTCGCACCTGGCGTGCTCCAGGCGAGGCGTGCTGACGAGACCGGTGCTGCTGCTGGTGCGCGGACGTGTTGTCACGTGGGAGTTCCTTTCGTTTTTCTTTTTGACAGGCGTCCTTTTTCACCGAAAGAAAGCACCACACACGACCTAGGTTTCCTTAAACACCGTCATCGGTCATTTTTAGACACCCTCCACAACTTTTGCATTGATATCTTATCCACAACATAGGTGAATGAAGAAGTAAATATTTAAGCTTAAATAAGTAGCTATATTGCAAAAAAGAAAACGGAAATGATCATTGCCGTCAACATCATCGATCGCCATTCGCGTAAAGTCCTCGGTTATATTGTAATTATATGCGACACTTAGTTAGGACAGCGGATGCTTGTCACTGCTATAAACTTAAGGAGAAAATAAAGAAAAAAGGGATGTTAATCAGAAAAGCAGTTTCAATTGGGCGCGCTAACGCACACCGACGCGGTGGACCGAGAGCTGTGCGGTACCTCTTGAAACTTCGTTGATCTGCATTGCTATTTTGGCTGAGGATCGGATGGTTTCAGGTGTCTCACTAGCCTTGCTTTAGTCCCTGGTTTATTAGGATTCCTTGCGTCAGCCGTCTTGGGCTGATGTCGACCAATTCACCACAACCCTTTGTTGAAAGAACAGCTTATCACCCAACCGTCATACATATCATCTCGCTCTGACCATAGTTTCAAAGTTGGTGTGCCGTCTTCACGTACTAAACTTTGCAGTAATGCATTCATCCCTAGCACAAGCAAAGATTGGAACCACCTTTCCGCCACCGTTGCAGCCATCCTGGATACCGACACTTTCAAAACCAGCATTCATGAAACGCCACGTTGAATCTGTCTTTGTATATTGCACAAATATTTTGTTATGTTCACCCACTCCTTTCTGTAATGCCTTCGGGCCCTGAAAGTATCTTAAATAAATAAATAAATAAATAAATAAATAAATAAATAAATAAATAAATAAATAAATTCTCCTCGCCAGCATCCCTGACAGCTAAAGAATTGCCCGTAGATTTATTTTTTTCGCAGTGGCATCAGCACCATTCCTGTTGCGCTTGTGTCTACCAATGGAGGTTCCATCAGGCTTACCAACCCACAAGCGGTCCAGAAGGAACTTAAGACCATGTCCAACCACTTCCAGAGTATCACTGACGTGCGAGCGTTCGGACGGGGAAGTATAGTGTGTCGGTCACCTGATCAGACCTGTGTTGCACTTCATTCACTTCAAAATTCAAATGCACTTCATTCGCTTCCAACCCAGTGAGTGCTTTTATCCCGCCTCACCTTGCGTGCACCAAGGTTCTTATACGGGGCGTAGACTCCCGCTTAAGTCCAACTGAAACCCTGGACAAGCTCTCCGCAGCAGGCGTCATTGCTATTTACCGTTGCAATCGGCTTGCAAATAATGAGAGGATTCCGAGTGAATCTGTAATTGCAACGTTTGTGGGCACATCGTGTCCGCCAGAAATGAGATAGTGACCTCTTGTGTTTTGTGTAGAACCACTCGCTTCACGTCCAATCCAATGTCAGAATTGTTGGAGATCCGGGCACAGCGCAGGAAGATGTAAGTCGAGCTTGATTTGCCGAACCTGCGGAGATGGTCATCCTTCAAGTGAATCCTCTACACAACCTCAAAATGGGGGAAGACACCCACCAGACTATTCGAACTACTCAGCTCACGCCCAAGAAATACAAATTCATGGAATAATCGACCGCCGTCGCTACTCCCGAAGAGGTGCACTTGCAGTTATTAAAGACAGGGCCTTCGTATACTTTGGTGTTACAGCGCGCAACACTCCAAGCATGGATCTTAATCTCTCGGAAGCAATTGACTCTGCTGTGGAAAAAGCAATGGTTAAAGCTATGTATAAATTGATATACAGCCTATCAGATTGCTTAGCGCAAACAATTTCCATTCATTTGATACAAATAATGCAGGCCTCTAAGATATCGATGCAGTCCTCATTATCTTTCACGCCATTCACGGAGCAATCCAGGCAGCCTTCGCAACCAGGCAGAGGCTAACCGCCTTCTTCGTTCATTGCAGAAATGCGCGTTTGAGGAGCGGAATCCGAAGCTGCTACCGTCACTGCTGGTGGAACCTACACGTGTCCACGGATCGTCCCCCTCCCTCCGTTCTCTACTGGCAAGCCGCACCTGCGCACTACTGTCCGATATCAACGGCGTCCCCTATATAACCGCTGCACGACGGTCCCCACATCATTCACGGAGCAATCCAGGCAGCCTTCGCAACCAGGCAGAGGCTAACCGCCTTCTTCGTTCATTGCAGAAATGCGCGTTTGAGGAGCGGAATCCGAAGCTGCTACCGTCACTGCTGGTGGAACCTACACGTGTCCACGGATCGTCCCCCTCCCTCCGTTCTCTACTGGCAAGCCGCACCTGCGCACTACTGTCCGATATCAACGGCGTCCCCTATATAACCGCTGCACGACGGTCCCCACATCATTCACGGAGCAATCCAGGCAGCCTTCGCAACCAGGCAGAGGCTAACCGCCTTCTTCGTTCATTGCAGGTGTGTATCCTGTATCTTTGATTACATCGATCTTAGGCTACTGGATTGCTCCGTTCGTGTTTGTGTCCAGCATGGGTGATAAGCCTCCTTCAACCATAAAAGAACTTGTAAAGGCTATGACTGACTTGAGTGCACAGTTTAACTCTAAGCAAAGTGAACTAAAGCAAGATATAAAGCATGTGATTGAATCTGAAATGGAATCTGTCAAAACTTCAATGGGCTTTATCAATGAAAAGTTCGAAGAATTTAGAACAGAGATCTCTGAGCTCAAAAAGACCCTGTCTGACGTGAAAAACGTAAACCTGGAAATGAAAAAAGAAAACAACCGACTCACAAATGAAGTGAAAACTCTCAGGCACGAATTGACTGAACTGCAGCAGTACAGTAGAAGAAATAACCTTGAAATCAAAGGCATCCCTCCAGCACCCACTGAAAATCTGATTTTAGTGATGACATCGATCTGTCATCTCTTGAGCACCAAGTTCGATGAATCCGATGTTGAAGCTATCCATCGTGTGCCCTCAAAAAACAAGGATGAACCCAACATCATTGTTAAGTTTGCTTCCAGGAAAGTGAGAGACAGCATTCTGAAAACAGCGAAAAAGCAACGGCTGAACACTACACTTCTGAGCTTTGACGATCACGAAAATCCCGTGTTCATCAACGAACATTTGTGCCCGGCAAACAAAATTTTGCTAGGTAAAGCACGGAAAGCCAAAAAGGAAAAACAGTGGAAACACGCATGGGTATCAGATGGCAAGATCCTGATGCGCAAGACAGATACCTCGCATGTTCTACATATAACCTGTGACGCTGATCTTGCTCAGGTAGTCTAGAAACATGGCCTTTTCCGTCGAGGAAATCAGTGCTAAGTGGCACGAGAGCGAAAACCTTTCCATTTTTCATTGCAATGTCCGCAGTATAAATAAAAATTTAGACCAACTCACTGTACATTTATCGCAACATTCTTTCCAGTATGATCTTATCGCTGTAACTGAAACCTGGCTTAAGAAAGGAGAAATACCGTACATACCGGATTACACAACGCTATCTTTACCAAGAGATAGCACCGCACGAGGGGGTGGCGTTGCTCTTTTTATAAAAAACGGCATAGATTATCAACAGCTCTCGGATTCCTCTCTGAGCTCTAATACCACAGAAGCACTTTTTATTCGCCTTAAGACAGACGTCGTAATAGGCGTGGTATATCGTCCGCCAAACACGTGCACAAGTCAGTTCATATCTGATATGGAGTCCATTCTGGTTCCTCTGATGTCTTTTAATAATCAGTTAGCAATAGTTGGTGATTTCAATATCGACTTATCAAAGGATGACTGTCCAGATTATATTTTCTTACTGGAATCGTTCAACCTCAAGAATGTTATCAATGTGCCCACTAGAATTACACATCAGTCTGCAACAATTATTGATCACATCTTATGTAACCGTGATATGGATGCCTGCGCTGGTGTTTGTAACCAAAACATTGCTGATCACTGTTCAACTTTTCTGTTTCTGCCACGGTCGGGTATCGATTGTATTTGCCCTACCCATACCAATGTATTTTCACGGGTGGACTACGCGCATGTCAGGCGTTTGCTCGAATCTATTCATTTCGAAAATCTGTGTCACAGTGACGTTCACACAGAATTTGCTAACTTCGTATCTGCTGTTTCCGATGCAATTACTAAGTCAACACTGACGTTTTCTCGGCGCAACTACAAACATGCCATATGTCCTTGGATTACTGAGGAAATACTCACAGTATTGAAAAAGAAGGATTCATACTATAATAAGCTCAAAAACAACAGAACAAATGCTTATTACTTGAAACAGTTTAAGCATTACAGAAACAAATCCGTGGCGCTGATGAGAAAATCAAAGAAATTGTATTATACTAATTTGGTTAATCGTCAAGGAAATGACACAAAGCAAGTATGGAAGATTGTAGGAGAAGTTACGGGAACAGCTAAAAGAAAACAGATTGTTCCTGTCAACTTGTCAATAGAGACTGCAGACCAGTTTAATCAGTTCTTCACAACATACGGTCAGAACAGTGCGCAACCTACTCCCTTAGCTTCAGTGACATCCTACATACCTCGATGTATTAATAATGAATTCAGTTTCTCGAACATTACTAGCGATGAAGTTGCAAGTGTTGTTGCGAACATGCCCACGAATAAAGCGGCCGGGCCAGACGGCATAATGGCTAAGGTAATCAAGGACAACATTGATTTGTTTTGTGTTCCTTTGTGCAGAATATTCAATCGTGCGATACACTCTAGCTTATACCCCGATACTTTAAATGTTGCAAAAGTTGTTCCGATATTTAAAACTGGTGACCCTAACAACCCGTCTAGTTACAGGCCAATATCTGTACTGAGTGTCGTCAATACCATTTTTGAAAAATTAATTGCTTTCCAACTGAAAACCTTTCTTGATGTTAATCATATTATTTGTCCTCAGCAACACGGATTTGTTTCTAGCAGGTCCACGTCCACGGCTGTAGTTACTCTATCACAGCTTATCCTATCTGCTCTTCATAACCATAATGTTGCTGTAAGCGTATTTATAGACATCAAAAAAGCTTTCGACACAGTTTCACACTCCATTCTTTTAATGAAACTGGAAGCATATGGTGTGCGTAGCGGGGCCCTTGAATTCTTTAAAAGTTATCTTTCTTCACGACAGCAGCAAGTTGTCCTCAAACAGTTCAAGTCTGCATACCAAACTGTTACGTGTGGTGTACCCCAGGGGTCAGTTCTGGGACCGCTTTTATTTTCGCTCTTTATTAATGACCTCCCCAATGCAATACAGTGTTCTCAAATTTTGATGTATGCGGATGACACTGCACTTATCTTTACTGGCAACTCACTTGAATCAATAGAAAATCCTATTAACAATGAACTCCAACGTATCTCGACCTGGTTTCGTAATAATCATCTAACTTTACACACTGAAAAAACTAAATATGTTATTTTTCGTTCAAAACAAAAGTGTATTGAATTAAGTGATTTTTCTATATGTGTTGACAACAATGTTATTGATAGTGTGTCTTCTTTTAAATATTTAGGGGTCATGTTCGACTGCCACTTGTCTTGGAAGGAACAGGTGCACAGTGTGTGTAAAAAGGTTGCGTACGGTTGTTTTACCTTGTCTAAGGCACGGCGGCACTTTCCACCTGCTATTCTTAGATCACTGTATTTTTCATTATGTCACAGTCATCTCAGTTATTGCAGTGAATCATGGGGAATCACATACAAAACGTATTTAACACCATTGCTAAGACTACAAAAACGTGCCTTGAAAACCATGGGATTACCTTCTTCGAATAGTTCTAACAATAACATTTTTGACGCAATGCAAATAATGTCATTCACAACCTTACGCGATTACAAAATAGCTCTTATGGTTAATAATATTATAAATACCAACTACCCCTTACCTCTTGGTGCATTCAGTATTCCCGTCCGCAACACTAGACAAGCCAGCAATGGCAATTTTAACCTTCCTATTTGCCATAATGCGTACGGAGAAAGACGAATAGAATTTACAGGAGCGAAAATTTGGAACTCGTTGCCAATTGAAGTAAAGCAAGCTAGGAATTTCAAACTGACATGCAAGAAACATTTTTTGGGAATGGAAGCAAGGCTACAAAGTTAGTTTTTCTTCAATGTGTTTGTGATTGCTGTCCTATATGTTATTTTGTATTGGACCGCTTACTAGCCTCATTGGCTATCGGTCCAAATATCTGTGTATACATTTTGTTTGTGTTACTCAATAAAGACTTCTTGATTCTTGATTCTAATACCACACCTCGAATGCCTAGCAACGAGGTGTAGAGACGCCTCCTACATTTGTGGATCAGTCGGCAGAAACTACTCCGCTAGTCAAACCAGACGAGGATGATCCCCCTTATTCAGACACCGTTAGTGTCACAGATATGGAACTTGACACTCGAGCTCCCAAACGCATGGGATCACCAATTTCTACGATTATGAAACCAAAATCAAAAAAGAGTCAACCATCTCCCATGATTAAAAAAAGTATTCTAAATGCGGCAGTTGCCGCTGCTGTGCGATCAACACCATTGGACAGTTGAAAGTACTGCAGTGGAACTGTCGCTCTATACTCTCAGCTTTAACAGATTTATCTTGCCTATCTAATCAACTTTATCCACATGTCATAGTTCTTCAGGATACTTGGCTTTCACCACAGAAAACTTTTCATTTGAAAGGTTTTCGGTCTTTCCGATTAGATCAATACTCGTGAGGTGGAGGATTACTGGAGTGGAGGATTACTTTTTTCCAGTAACATTTGTCATATGGCAAAGTTTTTTTTTTAAATCATGGACTCTGAATGCGAAATTTTGGCAATAGATTTAAGTCCTCCGGGGTATCATCCATTTTCAATTATAAATGCTTATTTCCCCACCGGTGCGCAAAGTACGCGTCAGTTTGATAGGACTGTGGCTGCTTGTAAAAAAGAAATTTTGTTTTCAGGGGATTTTAATTCGCATCGCATGTCGTGAGGGCTAAAAACAGATCTGTGTGATAAGAGACTATGGCAGTGGACTATTGATAGTCACCTTTCATGTCAGAACAGAGGACAAGTAACATTTGCGAGTGGACACTTTCGTTCGGTGTTAGATGTAACATTTTGCAGCGTTGGCATAAATGTTTCATCGTGGTTAGCGGTTGACTCAGCAACCAACAGTGATCATCTTCCTGTGTCATTCGAAATCATATGTCCCATAACATCTTTAGAATACCAGGCATGTACATTTGTGAACTATACGAAATTTAAGACTTCCTTGCGTTCAGCCGTTTGGAAACTTCCCAATGCCAATGATAAGGAAATCGCTTCAACCATTTGCTCAATTCTAAAAGGTTCCCGGAAGCAAGCTGAATTTATTATTCCTTCGGATAAAGGCAGCACGCGCTTGTCGCTGGTGGAATGATGAGTGTACGCGGGACTATATAAAAAGAAAAGCCGCTTGGAAAATGATTCTGCATAATCAGTGCCCGATAAATTGGAAGAATTATCAGTTTCACGCTAGTGTATTTAGGCGTACTGTTAATCGACCCAAAGATGAATATGATATTAGGTGTTACGTTTATCTATCAAACTCAAAAAATGAGCGTGCTCTATTCGCATTTTTTCGTGCTAGGAAGGTGCTACCAACGCCCTTAGCATTAGACCCGATTATTCTGACCCCGCAAGAATTGAGCGCCTCCTTAGAAAAGATTGCGAAAGGCTTAGAAAAGCTATTTACAGCACGGCTTCCGGCTATTCATTTTCCATTACATACTTCCGATGTCTTCACTCCAATTTCGCTATATTTGAGCTATATGATACTGCACTATGCTTCCCGAATACAGCCCCTGGCCCTGACGGAGTCGCAAATGCAATGTTAAAAATATTGTTACAGGAATCGCCTAACGTTCTTTTAAACATGGTAAACTGATCAATTAAAAATGCTTCTATTCCGTTTAAATGAAGCTTGCCAAAGTAATAATGATGCTCAAGAGACAAGGGGGAGGGTATGTACTGGAGAACGTTACGCCCATTGCACTTACACCAAACGCAGTAAAATTAATTGAGAGGCTTCTTCACCTTGGTATCATTAAATTTATTAATGATAATTACATTGTTAGTCCCTGTCAGATTAGTTTCAGGACCGTCTGCTCCATCTGGCATGCCCACGTCGACTTATAAAGCCGAATACAACTCGCTTGACGTCATAAGGAATGCGCTGTCTTAGTGACGCTCGATATCGCTAAACCATGCGATACCGTGGAGAACACTGTATTGATAAATTGGTTAACATACTGTGCTGTTCCTGGGTACGTAGTAGCGTGAATTCACTCATTTTTAGGTGAAAAAGAATTCTATTGCTACGAAAGTGGCTTTTCTTCTTCTAGGGATAAACAAACAAGATGCGCACCGCAAGGCTCAGTCCTTTCCCCGGTGCTTTTTAATATTCTCATGAGCACACTTCCCTGTCATCAAGAAGGAACAACTTATGTTTATGCAGACGATATCACGTTTTTCGCATCTGCAAACGGCATCCACACGCTATACCAACGACTGCAAACTTACCTTCGCGCTCTGGAGAGGTGGCTACATGTTAATCACTTTATACTCAATGCCAGCAAATGTGCTGTTCTCGTTTTTTCGATACGTCACATAGTGCACATTTCATTGTCTTACCACCTTCAAGACATACCACAGGTGGAATATATTAAAAACCTCGGAATTATTTATAACGCCTCTCTCAACTGGAGCCCAAACATAGATCATGTGACTGGAAAGGTAGCCGTGCAATTGGCATATTGCGTAGGCTGAGCAATCGTCGAAAAGGATTGAGAAGAGACACACTCTTAATGATATATCGCACGCACGTACGCCCTGTATTGGAATTTGGTTGCGTGCTCTTCTCTGGAGCTCCATCCTACAAGTCCCGTCCTCTAATCCTCTTAGAAAGAGAAGCATTAAGTTTGTGTTTAGGTCTTCCTAAATTTGTTGCAAAGTCTGCTCTCTATCTAGAATCCCGTGTTCTTCCTCTTTCGTGCAGGTTCTGGCTTTTGACAGTCGAAGCGTTCTTGAGAATTTATGAATCACCGCTGCGGCATTCTCAAACAATATTTATTTCACAGCCTGCGCTGTTTTTCGGTGTCATCTGGCTGCAATTACACACTCCGCAAATTTACATTTGTGCAAGAATTACTTGACTTGTTGGAAGTGCGTATATGCGATATACTTCCGATTCCCGACAGAGCTGTTACCAAGGATATTCAATTCGATGACATTTTTCCTAATAATGCGAAATTACGTCCACATCGTATTCTAGAAGGTATATTACAAGACCATCTGCAGAACCTCCAAACAAACATCCTAATTGTGTCAGATGCTTCGCAATGTGAAGAAAAGTCAGGTGTAGGAATAATTTCCCCGATCCTTGATTGGACATTCTCTCTTCGGCTGCCAGATTTCATACCGATCTTTTTAGCCAAATGCATCAGTGCTGCTGGGATTACGCAATTTATGACCATCAATTACGTCAGCCGTGATAATCACTGATCCGTTATCTGTTTGCTCTTCTCATGATTCTGTCGCAATGAGGACGTTTCATTCATTGGTGCCTGCGTACTTAGGAAGCGTGCGTTTGATTTGGGTGCCTGGCCATGAATGTCTAATTATAAATGAAGTTGCAGATTCTCTAGCCAAGGCGTCCATAAGCGGCCCGATTCTCCCGTATTGTCCCTTGACTGCCGCAGGAGTGTCATTATGCAGCCAGTATCAGTCTCCGCTATTACCAATTCCATTGATTACTGACATCGTCTATGCCCATGGCACAGAAATTCTTGCGAAACACAAACATTGAAGTGTCCATCACGAGGCTGCGCTCCCGTATATCTACGTCGAACTTCTCTTTACACAGGTCTGGCCTGGTCGCCTCACTATTATGCTCATTTGTGGCGATAGACCATTTCTTGTTGCCTTGCTGGCGTTTTTCTGTTATAAGAAAATTATCATTGGAAAAGGAGGAGGAGGAGGAAAAACTTTATTTGCTCTTATTGGTTAGAAATTAGCGGTAGCAGATGTGGTCGGCCGTCGTCACGGTCTTCTTCCCCATCTTCGCAGGGTCGACGCCCCTCTGGAAATCCCGCTTCGCAATATTGGCCTAAATTTATCAGTGCCTGTGGTCCTATGTTTTGCAGCCTCCACTATAGGGTTCAGTCACAGAAATATTTGTTTGGCAATGAAAAATTACCTAATCGATACCAATCGATTACCATGTTAGACTGATGGTCCCCCCTCCTCACCATAGTTTCTTTTTATTTCATCATCATCATCATCAGCCTGGTTACGCCTACTGCAGGGTAAAGGCTTCTCCCATACTTCTCCAACTACCCCGGTCATGTACTGATTGTGGCCATGTTGTTCCTGCAAACTTCCTAATCTCATCCGCCCACCTAACTTTTTGCCGCCCCCTGCTAAGCTTCCCTTCCCTTGGAATCCAGTCCGTAACCCTTAATGACCATCTTCCCTCCTCATTACATGTCCTGCCCGTGCCCATTTCCTTTTCTTGATTTCAACTAAGATGTCATTACCTCGCGTTTGTTCCCTCACCCAATCTGCTCTTTTCTTATCCCTTAACGTTACACCCATCATTCTTTTTTCCATAGCTCGTTGCGTCGTCCTCAATTTAAATAGGACCCTTTTCGTAAGCCTCCAGGTTTTTGCCCCGTACGTGAGTACTGGTAAGACACAGATGTTATACACACTTCTCTTGAGGGATAATGGCAACCTGCAGTTCATGATCTGAGAATGCCTGCCAAACGCACCCCAGCCCATTCTTATTCTTCTGATTATTTCAGTCTCATTATCCGGATCTGCGGTCGCTACCTGTCCTAAGTAGATGCATTCCCTTACTACTTTCAGTGCCTCGCTATCTATCATAAACTGATGTTCTCTTCCGAGACTGTTAAACATTACTTTAGTTTTCTGCAGATTAATTTTTAGACTCACCCTTCTGTTTTGCCTCTCCAGGTCATTGAGCATGCATTGCAATTGGTCCCCTGAGTTCATAAGCAAGGCAATGTCATCAGCGAATCGCAAGTTACTAAGGTATTCTTCATTAACTCTTATCCCCAATTCTTCCCAATCCAGGTCTCTGAATACGTCCTGTAAACACGCTGTGAATAGCATTGGAGAGATCATATCTCCCTGCTGACACCTTTTTTTATTGGGATTTTGTTGCTTTCTTTGTGGAGAACTACGGTTGCTGTGGAGCCGCAATACATATATCTTTCAGTATTTTTACATACTTTTTATTTATTTATCTGTTATTAATTTTTATGCACTGTTTTCTTCTGATTGCTTTTTTCCCACACATAAAATTTTCACTTTTCAGCTCCAACGTTCGAATTGTTAACTCCTTTGATTTTATACGCCTAGTTTGACCATCCGATCTGGCCTTGCCCGTTGATGTCCCGATTCAAAGGGATGTGGCCGCAGGCATCATCATCAACAACAACGAGATATTAGAAAGAAGAGAGAGAGGAAAGCTGTGAATGTGTTCACGTGCGCAGATAGCAGCACACAGTCGAAGATGCTTGCACAAGTGAGTCGTTATCTACAAAGGCAAAAAGGATAAGTATAACACGATGCTTTTAGCGCAAAAACTTGAAAAAAAAAGAAAACAGTGACAGGCAAAAAGTTATTCTGAGTATAAGACGAGCTCGTACAGATCAGTAACAGTTATAGCAACGCAACGTCCGTGATACACTGTATGAATAACAATGCAAGCCATAAAGTAGAGCTGTCAAGATTGGCGAAGAAAATTTGTATATTGGAAGATCTATGCAATGGGGTTCAGGCAGGCCGAAGCTTAGAGGTCAACATCTTTGTTCTAACTCAGTAGAGATTTCAGTCGCTCAGAGTAGACCATTATGGATAGCTTTCCTAACTAGTATGGAAGCTTACGACAACGTAACCAGGGAATTCTATGAAACATTCGCAAGCACGAGATCATGCATAGATGCCGATTTTGTGGAGCTGCTTCAAGTATATATACAAATCGTGTGGTAAGGCTAGGTGTGCACTGAACAAGTGGAAGTTCACCGAGGACTGAAGCAGGGAGGCCTCCTGTGTTCAGTGCTCGCGCTTTGTGTTCAGGGAATAGACAAACGTCTGTAGGCTACCACATTAGGTCTTCTTTTATTTTCCACACATAACGCGGGCAGCTAATGTAACAGAAAATCAAGAAAGAAACCAAGCAAAGAGCTATTGGAAGTAGCAGTGGGCAATGTTTCGGAACAAAATGTTTCAGGGCGTAGCCTTGCCCCGCCCCAACGCCTCGCTTATAGGCAGCGATGGTAGGCAACCGTATACTTCTTGCTCGACAGTAAACTGAATCGCCTGTTCCACGCTGTTAAGGCGAGCAGTGAAGCCAGCGATAGTATACTTGTGAATTATGCAGAAGCAAACATCTACATATCCCCAAGAAAACCTTTGGAGAAGGGGTAAAAGATGCCAACGCCCGACGTCCTCCATGACCAGATTCGCAGCAGAAGCTGATATAGATGCACCCATAGCCGTAACATGCGTCTCCGGGTAAACGTTTTGTTGTAAGACGAAGTATATATTCGACAAACAGAACTTAAGGAGACAGGACAGGTCTGAAACGTCAATTGGAGACCTTTGAGGCAGCGACCCGTCAGCTTCGGGGGCAGCGGTGCAAACCTTTACAGCCAGTTCTACTGGAACGCTTCTGAATAGTGACTTAACTTGAAATGAGACCATGATATCATCATGAGCAGAAACAACATGCCGTATCGGTTCAATAATGTCGCCAGAATTGCGTACTTGAGTGCCGCATTTTCCAACGAGTGGCGACATGATCCGGTGTAAGAAACCGGAAATCTTATACAAAGGTGAGCGACTGAATTCGACAATGTGCCGCATAAGAACACCTTGGTTGTGTATCTTTGGTAGGCCATGAAGTGCCGGAGCTTATCCGTTGATACAAAGTAGCTGGTAATAGGGCGACTTGTGCCGGGGCGGGGCCAAATGGAAGTCGTCAGCTAGAGACTTCTGGAAGTTCCTTTGCAGTTTTCCTGTTGGATCACGCGTCAGGCGACTATAGGTGTTGGCGTCACTAACCAGTGCTAGCATTTTTTTGGTGTAGTCACCACTATAAAGAAAAACAGCTGCGTTTCCTTTGTCAGCGCACATGCGCAAGTAAGCGTCACGTAGCTAAGTAGTGAGGTGAAGCGCTCGTTCAGGGCCAGGAGCGGCGTGAGGACGCATGAAGGTAGCTTCGGAGCTACCTTACGCTGAGGAAGCATCAAGGAAGCCTTCACCGAGGGTCCCTCAGTAAGGAAGCTTTCAGAGTGACATAAAGTGGCCTCACCGCAATTAAGGCTTCCTTACTGAGGTAAGGAACATTTCATTGTTTGGCCCTTAGACGCTCTAGAGCATTGCTTTATCTCTTTAACTTGACTTCATAGTAACATTTAGTGTCCCTTTCAGTGTTACGCTTTCTTCTCACACCTCTGCGAGAGACAGGACTGGTAGACACATGGTGACACATTTGGCGCAGAAAGAGACGCTCTGCCGGAGCAACTGCCGGCCAGATCTGCCAGGCTAACCCCGCCTGTGTACACCACCAACACTACCACCGTATTACAAAACGACTAAATGTCTTTATTTCGATACTAACCATGGAAATGAAAAAAAAAACTTCATAAAATAATGTTGGTTGCACCTCAAGGCAAGGGCCCAGCACCAGTACGTTCATCCGTTTGGTATGTGATCGCGCTGCACACTAATTTCTAATTAACTAATTCACTGATTAAGGTTTTATCTTAAAAGACCCCTCACCAGGTCTGGCCATATTGAGCTGACAAGCGCAGAGCATACATTGGCGCCAACGATCCTGTTTGCAAAGTATTACGTCGCTACGCGCCGCGGAAAGATCTGAAATTTCAAACTGAGCGCCGTTTTTCCTTCTCGCGTCCGCGGCGCTCCAAGCCGGACGGTGACGTAGTCGTGCCCCTGCGCCTACGTAGTCGTGTCCGCAGCTTGACGTCGCTCGTGGTGACACGTGACTTCGAGAGTTATTCAAGAGAACATCTGTTGTCTGTGCGATCTGTTGCTTGAATTGACGAATTGAAGTTTAGAGAAATAATAAAACACACAAACTGAATGTCTTCGTGTTTTTTGTTTCACTACGCACCGAAGCAAGAGAGATGTACTTCCGCTTCGTCTGCTTGTTCCCATGGTCGTGCGGTCACGTGCGCAGGTACCGAAACTATGCCATTTTCTAGCATAGATCATGCTCTGCGATCCGCTTGTTCTGCCTGGGTATTCGTGTAGCGCTGAATTATACAACTAGTAATGTTTCCTTGTGCACTGCGCGCAAAATCCTGCGCTGCGCGAACGAGACAACCGCTCACGCACGACGCCGTCGGCGGTAGTGCATAGCGCCGAAAAAGAAAGCGAGGGGTAAAAAAAGAAATGAAGGCGGGGCCTGTGACGTATGCGTCACGCGATCCTCGAGGTCCGCTATGGAAGAACATAGGCAAGGAAATTCGCTAGCGTAGGCTAGACGGGGCAAGTGGAGAGAGCGTCTTCCTTGGCAGTGGAGCCCGCCTGCTGAAATCGTGGGTTTGCGGCAGTGAAACATTTCTATCTCGGCTATTAATGAGACGATTTGAAAAATGTTTGCGGCAGAACGCTCCCTAGAAGACACGTGACAGCTTCCAGTATATAACCAAAACTTGCTATGGGGCCTGGTGAGATTCCCTTTAAGAGGAAGTTTTAGCTCGGGTGCTCCTATCTAAATACATGTAAAAGGAGAATTCGTTTTTCTCGGCAACCACTTCACTGAATTTGACGAGGTTTGTTGCATTAAAAAAAAACTGAAACTCTAGTGACTGTTGGTTTTCAATATTTTATTTAGATCGTGCATACCTTATTAAGAATTGGCAAAATCGAAAATTTTCGGAAAACGAAACTATCAAATGTACAACTCACGAACTCAGCAAGGGAAAACGATATCACGATTCCGTAAATTGTATCTGATAGCACATCTAAAGTGGACAAAATTGGTATGATACATATAAATCTAAGAAGTGCAGTAATATGGAAATACAGTTTTTGCAGAACCCTTGTACACAACGTAACGAATTCACGTAAGATATAAATTGACATATTGAATTTGTCCGCTTTGAATGATCTAACGGATACCGTTTACAGAACCGCGTTATCTGTTTTTGATGCAGAGCTGTTAAGCTATAAACTTGGTGCGTCTATATTTTCGAACTTTCCAATTTTTTGAAAATTCTTTTTCACCAAATTCAGGCCGTAAATCGAAATTTCGCTTCCTCTCTCAATTGCAACAAGTGTCATTAAAATCGGTCCAGAAGTCATCTCAGAAAAGTGTTTTTGCGTTTTACATCTATTTGAATAGGACGCGTTGGAGTTGGGCCTGAGCTAAAGGTTCTTTTTAATTAACACTTTATGGCACCTATTACAATTTACAAGTTCTAGCCGGGGAGCTCTCCAGGCGGATCTGGTTGGAACGAATTCTCAGGATAACACCGGTTTCTTCATATTAATTCCCGAACTTTGTGGAGAAATGCATTGACGCTCCAGTTACTTTTGTGCTTCAATGCGTAAAACGACGTTTTGTTAAGAAAGTAAGCGGAACGACAGTGCATTCTTACCGCAAGTTCGACGGCGTATGTCTCGTAAATGACGTCATCCACGCAATTATTTTCAAGTGGATATGCCTTGCAGTTTCACCCACTAGAATTTGTAATTTGCAATATGTGTCAGGAGGTATTTATTATAAGGTTAATTAGTGATTCTTTTATTTATTTGATTACGCGTTTCATTTTTTTTGCAAGTAATGTCCGCCTCTTCGAGTAGACCGGCTCACGGATTAAATTTGTCTATCTGCCATTCGAAGTTTTTTTTTTTTTTTACAAAAATTGAAATTGTTCGCTGAAATACCTTGTATACGCCCCTTTCGACTATTGCGCTTGTCTTTGCAGCGGCGGGCATCGCACGCTTGCTGATCTTAAGAGCAGCTTTAGCTTTGTGAATTCAATTTTCTCGTAAGATTTTTGTTACGCCAAAACGTGTTCTCAAGTTGGTTTAGTGAATTCCGCCCGTCATGCGTGTTTTCTTCTTGTTTAAATTCAGGGTCCGCGTTTATCTCTTAATATGATGATTCTAACCCACACGTGCTATCGTCAAACGCATGACTACCTTAGATTATTGTTAGAGCCTTGATCTAATCTAACAGACCGCTTCTGCGCCGGCAAGAGTGAGCACTAATTCTCACTGTGCCCTTGCGCATTTTGCAGGAAGAGCCAGGCGTACCGGCAGCAGACGACACTACGCCACCACCGGTGCCCAAACGGCCCCCGCCAAGCCTGCCCCGTTCCTCTTCTACGGGCTCCGTGACGTCATCGCGCGAGTATCCCGTCAGTCCTCCGCCGAGGAGACGGTACCTAAGTCCCGAGCGAAGACGACGGGCGCTGATGATGAACGGAAATGCCGCTAATAACGGCACTACCTCGGCAAGCATCCCGGACTCGCCGGACAACCATCTCGACCGGCGTCCTATCCGGCGTCCTATCATCGCTCCCCTCGACCCCATCCTTCAGTCAACGACGCCGAGGCCACCAGCCGAACAACCTCGCGTGACGGCTGTCACGTGCCAAAGCGACACGATATCCTCCAGAACGCTGCTTAGGACAGGTAGCCAGCCGGCGTACGTAGATTGTGATGGCGACTCACCGGGCCATCTGGATCGCGTCGACAGCTTCGGCAGGGACGACGGTCTCCGTAAGCATACGACTTCTGCAGGCGACTTCCGGTCGCCACCAGTGCAAACGTGCCTGCCGAAAGAGTTTGCTGATCTTTCCAGCCCGATGGAAGTGTCGAGAGCGCTAGTGAGGACGGGCAGCCATGCTTCTGACAATTACGTAAGCTCCAGCGCCGATGGTAGGCCTCAGGACGGCATTGTTACGAATGACGGCAGCCTTCGGCGGCAACTGTCGTCTCCTATATGCTCCAGGGCTTTCTTCTATTCTTCTTCTAAGCCGTGTGTTTTGCAGTGGCAAGATGCAAGTGTGCAGGATGTAGGTGACGAGGCAAAGAAACCATCGGGAACAGCTTTACGGGTTGGTTCCCCAAGTCAGCATAAGAACCACTCCAATGACATTGCTGAAAGGCAACTCAGTAGCCAAAATAAGTCAGATAGCTTTAAGCCTGCGGCCCGTTCACAGAATGGTCACTTGGAGTCGGAAGACAGCAAAGTCGCCCGTGTGGTCAACGGTCGTGACTCTCCTAACGGAACCTTTCACGATAGGGACAACACCAAGCTAACAGTAACGTTTCGAACTCTGCCAGAAACGGGGAGCTTCCGGCGCAAATCCGAATCTCGCAACTCCATCCACGTGGACTTCAACGTTCGCGACGGCCTTCCTTGGAACGGGCGGACACAAAGCGCCGCGTCGCCTAGCAACGGTGACCCAATCATCGAGAATGGCCACACCGCAGCGGTATCGAGCTCAGCAGGTTTGTGTCGCAGTCGCAGTCTCCGAAGCCATCGGAAACCCGAGTTGTCGGACGGCGTCGCTGCGTCCAGGACGATGGAGGACTTCTCACCTCCGCCGCTTCCACCACGCAAGGCCAAGGAGGAGGCCAGGCGGCAGGCAGAAGAGAACGCCTCGCCCACGCTCAAGAGGGTCACCTTCCACATCCTTCCCACGACCCACGAGAAGCCGGAACACAAAGACAGGCCTTCCTCCGCGGAGAAGCCGCCCTCGGCCGAAGATTGTCCGGAGGACGGCTTCTTCACGCGTCCGCCCCCGAAGACTCCGTCGCCCGTAGCGGGAAAAGGCCGAGCGGCGTCGCCCGTGTGCCATAGGGCAACAAACGGCACTCGCTCGCCCGTCGCCGGGAAGATGGGAGAGCCGTCGCCCCAGTGTCAACGCAGGCTGAACGGATGCACCAAGGCAGCGCCAGCCGTCGCCAAGGTGGTTCACGGCAGCAAAGCGGGATCGAGGGACACCGCGAGGACGCCGCAGGGACACGCAGCGAAGGATCCCAAGGCGAACCCCAAGGTCAAGAAGACGTTCGAACCACCTCCGGCGGCGAGCGATGTCTCTACGGACTGCTACAACGTGTACAACGTGCGCACCGGGAAGATCTCCTCCACCGTGACCAAGCCGAACGCGCTCGGCCGCAGCCCGGCCCGAGTGCCCCTGGAGAGCGTCCGGTGCGCCAACGGAACCGCGGCGAGCCAGCTGACCAAGCTGAGGAACATGTCTCCGACCAGGGAGGCGGAGAAGCTCATCGGCAAGATCATCTCTCGGTACGTGCACGGACGCCCACGTGCTGGAACACTTTCGGTGGCCGCTTAACGGGGAGCTGTGCGCGGGGCTTTCCCACCTAAATACATTGAACGTATATATAGTTTGGCTCGGCAGCCGCTCAACCGATTGGCGCGATACTTTGGCGAATTGAAAGAACAAGCCGGGGTGTAACTATCTAAGGAGACAAAGTCTAGGTATCCGTTTATACAGATTTCCTAAAGTGTTCGTGCGCGCCTCATCTATAGTTTGTGCGCTGCAAATGTGCCATTCTTCCGGAATATCACTGTGAGCGCAAATCCGCAGGTTGGTACAGCTTCCCATAATGTGGTGCGGCTATTTAACCTGAGAATGCTCGGCTACGTGCGAATTACGGGCTATTTGCCTTCGATCTTCCTGTTCTTTATTGGTCTTTCTTTATGCGCGCGTTTTGTTGATTCTTAATATTTATTAATAGCTTGAGTTTAGCTTTTATGTTTGTTGGACAGCCAGCTCTTCAGTAGCCTATTTCCTCTCGTTCACGTAAAATGAAGTAATTTGCAGAATTTTATTTATCGTGTTTGCCGCTCTTAAACTTGTATCTTGCTAGCCCAATTCCGATTTTCTATTTAAATATGTATGGTAAGCGATAAAATGCTACACAATCCTTGAACCCATTCGAATGGCATTAGCTTAAACAGAAAATGAAATTCGTATAAACTATGAAAACAAGGTTTGCACTTATAGCGTTCACTAGTTCATAAAATGGCAGAAAACGAGGTGAAAAAAAAATCAGTGGCGATTTAGCGGTAACTGCGAGAGAAATGCGTTAGCATTTCGTCGCACTTCTTTGAGGTCTCCAATCCCCCCTATACACACTCACAGACACTTATATATATATATATATATATATATATATATATATATATATATATATATATATATATATATATATATATATATATATATATATATATATATATATATATATATATATATATATATATGTGTGTGTGTGTGTGTGTGTGTGTGTGTGTCACAAGATAAGAGAGGAAGTGAGTGAACAAACTTTAATTGGGTCCAGAAAAACGCGCGAACACACGCACCCCGCAAATCCCATGACGGGACTATGCCAACAAGGCCAGCACAGGGGAAATTACCATATATATATATATATATATATATTATATATATATATATATATATATATATATATATATATATAATGTGGGCGAAAAGGTAACTTGTCCCCGGTGGGAACCGAACCCACAACCTCAGCATTAAGCACTCAAGAACGAAGAAAATGAGAGAAACACATTATTTAGAAAAGTAAGACTCAAGGCTTCCGGACATTGTACTTCGTTAGGCTGAATGTGTTTCTACTTGTAAAGCTGCTGCCTTTGCGAAATGACGGCTGGCTGAGCTTCCCTGCAATACTATGTTCTCGCAAAGCTCGTTCTGTGGTATTTTTCACGAGTACTAATGGTACTAACGGCAACGCACGTGCGTAAGTGGCGTCTTTAAAGCTGGCTTTTCCGCACGTGCATACTCCATGCGGTAAAGTGCGATTCTGTAATTTGTTTTTGGCTTTATATTATACGACAGCCATATTATTAGAAGCATTTATCTATGTGCGCGAAGAAAGGAAGTGACCATTGCAACCACAAACGCCAGTACAAATAAATAATATTGAAAAATATATTTATTAGAAACATTCTTGAAACATTCTTCTTTTATATGTTTTGATTGTTTAGTGGCTCACAGAACGCATTGAAAACACAGAAAAGCTGAAGTAGAGATTAAATATAGGCTACGAAGAAGTAAATAAATAAATATTATACAATCATGAATTGCTTAGCCGTTCTCAATTTTAACTGACATTGGTGAGGCGGTAGTTAGGCACTACATATAATTTTTTTGAAATTTCTAAAGGTTCTAGGCGATAGCTGTGTAACGCAATCCATACAGTCGCACTGTATTCTTCTTCTTCCTCCTCTTATTATTTCCGGTGCAGCCTTTCTCGAAAAAAACTAAACTGTTGTAAATTCTGCTTCGGAAACTTAAAAACTTGGTCGTCAGTAAAACCACCATACTATCAAAAAGCGCATGATAGGAACCAACGTGTTTCGAACTACATTCTCGAAGAAAATAGCACCTACACATATGCATGCATGCTGGTCATACATGCAGGTGTTGCCGTGAAGTGCATCTGCCGTTTGTATGGATTCGCATTGTAGAACTACTACACAATTACGAATCCTGTGTGTTTCCTTTCCCTGTCTGCGTTTATCCTCGAGCTTTCTTTCTTGCCCCTCCGCCCCCCCCCCGCCTCCCGCTCTCTCTCTTACGTAAGGCTTTGTCGTTTCCTAACACAGTAAATTTTAACGCCGAAGAAGCTTCCTGAGAAGCCCAAAATAAGTGGGAAGTTGAAAGTAAATGCCACTTTCCTATCAAATATCTCGCTCTCGAGATCTTATACTTCGAATAACAAGGAACTTGTTAAATAGAAAATTTAAAAAAAAATCGAGTTCTGAGATTTTCGGAAAATTATCCAGGAAGGCCGGAACACTTGAGTACTGAGCCTTTGTTTACGAAACATGTACTAAAGGTCTCCAAAATTTTGTATTACAAGTTATTACAATATATAAAAGATAATAAACTTCTTGATGTATACGGGTGGAATGTGCTTACTAAGAAATCTTTCAATTTCTTGTTAATTGACAATAGACAGTGCAGTCGACTATAAATGACTGTTTTCGCTTCCCATTATATATTCAAAGTGTGCTGTAATTACTACATTGTTAAATTTTGTTGCTTGCTACATACGATATTTTATAAAAGTTCTTCACGCTGTTTTAAGACCTGAAATCTGTAGTCTTACTTCGTATCCATTTCGTCCTGGATATTATTTTGACAATTTGTAATTTATTTTTATATGTTTATATTGACTGTATGTAACATAGTAACTGTATCTCACTTGTCGCAAAACAACGATCATTTTCAATTTCAGTATTTATTGATGATTCTAATCTGTTAGTTGGCAGGGCTATCTTTTTTTTTTTACAATATCTTAAAACGGCGTCGTCTAGTGCGGATGCTCAGTGCGGAGACGGTGTTGACGGGCCACATTTCACCGCGCGTACGGTGCATCTCGCAGGTGCAAGTCGAGCGCGGTGCTGAGCGGCAAGGACAAAAAGCCCGCCTCGTCGCCGCCGCCGCCCCCTCCATCAGCGGACGGCGCCAACGCTCAGCCGCAGCTGCTCAAACTCACCGCCAGGCAGCAGCAGCGACACAGCAGGTGCACGAAGTGCGCCCATGCCCAGGCGGCCAAGTGACGTCACCGACAGTGGAGAGTCTGATGACGTTATGCACCTGATGCCGGCCCTCGCTTTCGTCCTCTAAACAGCACTCACTCCTTCCTTCTCCCCACACGGTCGGCACTCTGCCAAGTGGGCAACCTCCGACTGAGAAAAACAACGCAGCCACCCGAAACGGGACCCCGAGCGCGCGTTTTGTCTGTATCGCTTGTTTGACGGGGCCCAGGTATACACGCCGCTTGCCGGACGGTTTTCTTTTTCTTTCTTCTTCAAGAGAGAGAACAGGATCGTGGCTGCGAGTCCGAAGAAGATGTACATTAGTCCTGTAATTAAAGATGCCTGTTAACAATCTAACAGTTGTTACTAGCGCCCATTGATCCGTTCGCGTGTCTGTCTTTCTACGCCATCTTGGTGCCAGCACTCCAGTACTCAGCAGCGATCGCTCCTGAAAGGTCGGCGAGGAATGTTCGTGCAACAAGAGTGCTCGCGCGCATGTGTTCTTAAGAAAATGGTAAGTCCCGGTAAGCTGAGAGAGTGTCAAACTAAACTTGCGTTTGTGCGGCAACGTTTGCCCCACGACACACTAGCGTAAAACGCAGAAACTATTTTTCCGAGATAACCCCTGGACCGATTTTAATAAAATTTGTTGCATTTGAGAGAGAAAAGTAAATTCTAGTGACTGTTGGAAGTGGAATATCAATTTAGAGCCTGAATTTTGTTAAAAGAATTTTCAAAAATTCAAAAGTTCAAAAAAATATAGAAACACGAAGTTTACAAACTAATAACTCTGCATCAACAACAGATATTGTGGTTCTGTAAACGGCATCTATAAGAACATTTAGAGATGACAAATTCGATATTTATATTCGAAATTCGAATATAAAATTCGAAAATCTATAATTCGAAATTTATATCTTAGGTCAATTCGTTACGTTGTGTGCAAAGATTCTGCTAAAACTCTATTTCCATATTACTAAATTTTTTAAAGATTTATCTCTAACATATCAATTTGCTACACTTTAGATGTACCGTTAGATGCAATTCACAGAATTGCAATATAATTTTTCATTACTGAGTTAGAGTTGTAAACTTCATAGTGTCATTTTCTGAAAATGTGCGATTTTTGCCAATTTTAAACAAAATATTGACGGCCTAAATCAAAAATTCTAAACCAACAGTCACTAGAATTTAAGTTGTTTAAATTTGATGGTGTTGCAAGGAACCGGGCGGGCCGCGCCGCTCCTGCTGTGACAGACGTCGAACGGCAGCTGGAAATCGGGTTCGTGTTTTAGTTTCCGCGTAACAGAAATATGTTTTATCTTATATTCAAATTACATTCCGATGCTATCATGTCTGTAGGTTGTGTGTAAGTCATACTTTACCGATTTTCTGCCGTATCTTGCGGAATTCAATCAGTTCAGTGACGCCTATGCGCCACGCGGAGGGCCTGCGTGGTTCGGCAGGATTTTTTGCGGCCGTGGACGCCGACACCGACGCTAGAATTTCTGCGACAGGGGCCCTTAACGCTGTCACATTAAAATAGAGAGAACACGCAGCGTTCGTCTGCTAATATCGCGTAAACTCTACCAGTCGCGTAACAGAATTCCCTTTCCTGAAATCCATTCCCACAATGCATTTTGGCTTCCTGTTTTCAGTCCTTGTTGAAGTTGGTACTCGGCAGGTAAGCTCGCGCTTGGAAGTGTTTATTTCGCAGAATCGTTGGTTGTGGCATTGCCTGCTTTACTATATGCCTGTGGAATGGGTCGCGCTCCCAGAGAAGCGGGCCTACTCTCTTCATCATCGTCATCATCAGCCTGGTCACGCCCACTGCAGGGCAAAGGCCTCTCCCATACTTCTCCAACTACCCCGGTCATGTACTAATTGTGGCCATGTTGTCCCTGCAAACGTCTTAATGTCATCCGCCCACCTAACTTTTTGCCGCCCTCTGCTACGCTTCCCTCTCCTTGGAATCCATTCCGTAACTCTTAATGACCATCGTCTATCTTTCCTCCTCAGTACGTGTCCTGCCCTGCCCATTTCGTTTTCTTAATTTCAACTGATATCATTAACACGCGTTTGTTCCCTCACCCAATCTGCTCTTTTCTTATCCCTTAACGTTACACCTATCATTATTCTTTCCATAGCTCGTTGCGTCGTCCTCAATTTAAGTAGAGCCCTTTTCGTAAGCCTCCAGCTTTCTGCCCCGTACGTGAGTACTGGTAAGACACAGCTGTTATAAACTTTTCTCTTGAGGGATAATGGCAACCTGCTCTTCATGATCTGAGAATGCCTGCCAAACGCACCCCGGCCCATTCTCATTCCTCTGATTATTTCAGTGTCATATGATGCGGATCCGCAGTCACTACCTGTCCTAAGTAGATGTATTCCCTTACCACTTCCAGTGCCTCACTACCTATCGTAAACTGCTGTTCTCTTCCGAGACTGTTAAACATTACTTTAGTTTTCTGCAGATTAATTTTTAGACCCACCCTTCTGTTTTGCCTCTCCAGGTCAGTGAGCATGCATTCCAGTTGGTCCCCTGAGTTACTAAGCAAGGCAATATCATCAGCGAATCGCAAGTTAATAAGGTATTCTTCATGAACTCTTATCCCCAATTCTCCACAATCCAGGTATCTGAATACCTCCTGTAAACACGCTGTGAATAGCATTGGAGAGATCGTATCTCCCTGCCTGGCGCCTTTCTTTATTGGGATTTTGTTGCTTTCTTTATGGAGGACTACGGTGGCTGTGGAGCCGCCACAGATATCTTTCAGTATTTTTACACACGGCTCGTCTACACCCTGATTCCGCAATGCCTCCATGACTGCTGAGGTTTCGACTAAATCAAACGCCTTCTCGTAATCAATGAAATCTATATATAAAGGTTGGTTATATTCCGCACATTTCTCTATCACCTGATTGATCGTGTGGATATGGTCTATTGTTGAGTAGCCTTTACGGAATACTGCCTGGTCCTCTGGTTGACGGTAGTCTAAGGTGTTCCTGATTCTATTTGCAATTACCTTAGTAAATACTTTGTAGGCAACGGACAGTAAGCTGATCGGTCTATAATTTTTCAAGTCTTTGGCGTCCCCTTTCTTATGGATTACGATTATGTTAGCGTTCTTCCAAGATTCCGGTACGCTCGAGGTCACGAGGCATTGCGTATACAGGATGGCCAGTTTCTCTAGAACAATCTGCCCACCATCCTGCAACAAATCTGCTGTTATCTGATCCTCCCCAGCTGTCTTCCCCCTTTGCATATCTCCCAAGGCTTTCTTTACTTCTTCTGGCGTTACTTGATGCATTTCAAATTCCTCTACACTATTCTCTCTTCCATTATCGTCATGGGTGCCACTGGTACTGTATAAATCTCTATAGAACTCCTCAGGCACTTGAACTATCTCATCCATATTAGTAATGATATTGCCGGCTTTGTCTCTTAACGCATACATCTGATTCTTGCCAATTCCTAGTTTCTTCTTCACTGCTTTTAGGCTTCCTCCATTCCTGAGAGCATGTTCAATTCTATCCATGTTATACTTCCTTATGTCAGCTGTCTTACGCTTGTTGATTAACTTCGAAAGTTCTGCCAGTTCTATTCTAGCTGCATGGTTAGAGCTTTCATACATTGGCGTTTCTTGATCAGATCTTTCGTCTCCTGCGATAGCTTACTGGTATCCTGTCTAACGGAGTTACCACTGACTTCTATTGCACACTCCTTAATGATGCCCTCAAGATTGTCGTACATTGCTTCAACACTAAGGTCCTCTTCCTGAGTTAGAGCCGAATACCTGTTCTGTGGCTTGATCTGGAATTCCGCTATTTTCCCTCTTACCGCTAACTCATTTATCGGCTTCCTATGTAGAAGTTTCTTCCGTTCCCTCCTCAGGTCTAGGCTAGTTCGAGTTCTTACCATCCTATCGTCACTGCAGCGCACCTTGCTGAGCCTTGTATGATGCCAGGGTTAGCGCAGAGTATGAAGTCTATTTCATTTCTAGTCTCGCCGTTCGGGATCCTCCACGTTCACTTTCGACTATCCCGCTTGCGGAAGAAAGTATTCATTATCCGCATATTATTCTGTTCCGCAAACTCTACTAATAACCCTCCCCTGCTATTCCTGTAGCATATGCCATATTTCCCCACTGCCTTGTGTCCAGCCTGCTTCTTGCCTACCTTGGCATTGAAGTCGCCCATCAGTATAGTGTGTCTTGTTTTGACTCTACCCATCGCGTCTGCCCTCAGTTGTGAACAATTGTCGCGAAGTGGCGTTCGCGAACGACACGAAGTAGTTTGAAACAAAAAAGAAGAGCATGAACAAGAACTACATGGAAAAGGAGCTGGTGCTGAGAAATTTCAAATAGAATAAAGCCGAACAAAATTCCTAAACGCACAGCCACAGGGCTAGGCGAGGTTCCCGTTAGGCTGATTAACGAACTAGGACCAAGAAGTTAGGAAGTGGTGTTGAAAGCAGTAGGAAAATGCTTACAAGACAGGCGAATACCAGACAGTTGGGGAAAGGTAGAATTACATTAATTTATAACGGAAAAGCGGAAAAAAATTCACTTTTATGGGGATCGTTGACCATTACATCGGTAATATGCAGGTTAGCAATGCGGGCGATTAAATTAAAACTGCAGGCATGGACAGGCAATAATGGCATATTGAGAGAACTTCACGATGGCTTCAGAATCGGAAGCAGACGCGTGGCTATCGCTGCTTTCGGCACACCTCTGAAATTTTAGTACCACCTTGCGAAGTATAAGTAGTCAACGAGTCCAGGGGTGGCTTGCACGAACATTTAATAACGCAAATAATACTGAGAGCCGTGCAAGCATAACAACAACAACAACAACAACAACAATAATAATAATAATAATAATAATAATAAATGCTAGAAGGGAGGTAAAAAATGTAGCACAGCGTTCATTTAATGTTTAGAACGTAGAAACAAGACTATAAAGTACGAAATCAATCCCCTGTTAAGCGAGGCGCTTGGGACAAAACAACACGACTCTCCAAGCACCGGCGTCAAGTCTCGTGAAAAGATCTGGAGATCCAACATGACAGCCGTATCGGTGCCGCCAGCGCCGGTAGATACACGGGCTGCCCTCTAACAGCTTTTCAGTTGAGCCCAATGGGAGCGATACGAAAGAAAACCGAGGAAACTAGGCCGCGCACAATGCCCGACTGCATGCAGGTGAAGCACGGGCGCCGAAGTGATAAGATAGGTTTTCGGGCAGACGACGTCCGCGCCACTCGGCGACGCTTGACGCCCACCGCGGCCCGTCGCGTGACCGTGACTTCCCTCGACGCCACGCCGATAGTCGCAGGTCAGAGGCCGAGGAAGCTGGGGAAAAAAAGAAAGCAGAGCTTAAATTGTGCAAGCCGGTTTGATAGGTGCGATCACTGAGACACTGCAAGGACTGCGCACTCCAGAATCGATTATGCTTGACCACTGTTCAAGTTAACGTGGTCTTTCTCTCTTTGTCTTTCTCTTTCTCTTCTCCCACCCTCGCACACACAAAGGCCAAACATCATTCTGTATGAAGGGAAACTAGAACTTCTTCCCCTGTAACTCTGTCCGCGAAAAATCATTCATACAAATATAAAGTGCGAAATATTTTTGAGGTAAAATTTGTATAGAAATTATAGAAGCCCAGAACCCTAAAGGCTTCAGCATATTATAAAAAACAACTGCATCATGAGCTTTGCGTCTAATTTTCCGCCCTTAAATCAGAACTTCGAGATGTCGAACGAATTGGGCGCATGAAAAATGACGCGTTGGGCTATGTTCGGTTGCGAGAGGTGCGTGTGTGAGTGTGTGTGCGTGTGCGTGTGCGTGTGTGTGTGCGTGTACGTGTGCGCGCGTATCACCGTATATCACATACTGTGCACCATAATGACCGCAATTTGCAGTCAATATGATATGCAGTAAACACCAACTAGGCCAAACTGAAGTTCCTCAGAAGCCTTGAAGGCTTGACGGGGTGTGTCTGCGCAAATTTCTTGACCAAGTAAAATAAAAATGACATGGCACACTTTTTAATTTTTTTATTTTTATTTAAAGAATACTGCAGGCCAACTTGTGACCCAGGCAGGAGGGAATACGTTCATACAGTAATGTAATTAAATGCGTTCAAAGAAAAGAAGTGCATATGAAATATGAAATACATTGAATCATATGAGGTACATTGAAGGATGATATAAATACATTAAAACACATTCTACAAGCATACAATGCAAGGGATTGAATTGAAAGGAAAGAAATATTTACAGTAACAGTTTACACAGGTTTTTTCTTTTTTTTTTTCATGCTAACACGCATGAAAGTACTCATGCGGTCACACGTTTATTTGAAATGCAGTTTATCAATGGCATGTAATATGTTATTGGACAGGAATACATCGGTTGGCAGAGAGTTCCAATCATTTATTGTTCTAGGAAAGAATAGGGGTTATCTTGTCGGGGTGATAATTTCTGGTAGCTCTAGCTGGTAGCGGCTAGAGACAGGGTGTATGACCAAGTTGTAGTTCCCTTTTTCAAAGGCGGAAAAGCAATGTTAGGCGTGCTACCTTTCTTCGGCATTCTAGGGTGGCAATATTATTTTCATTAATCAATTGAGAGGGGGAGTCATAACGTCCATAACAATTATATATGTAGCGGACGGCAAGCCTGTTTATCTTTTCCAGTTTTTTAATATTTGTTTTCGTGAATGGGTCCCAGACGACGCAAGCATATTCTAATCGCGACCTTACGAGTGTGTTGAATGTCAGTTGTTTCACGAAAGGAGGAGAATGTTTCAGCTTGTGTCTTAGTAGGCCGAGTTTACGTCGAGCAGACGCACAAACATTATCAATGTGTTGCGACGAGGTTAGACGATTGTTGATAGTTACACCCAAATATTTAAAAGAGTCTGTTTCAGAGACGGCGGATTGATTAATAGTGTATTGATATGTTAGAGGGTGTTTTTTGTTGGTAATGCGCATAAAAACCGTTTTTTCTTGATTAAGTTTCATTTCCCAGGTGTCGCACCAGTCAGAAATCGCCGTAAGACTTTTATTCAGGATCACTTGATCATTGGCATCTTTAATCTTTTTGTAAAGTAAGCAGTCGTCCGCGAACAATTTAATACTCACACTATCGTCTATGCATGCTGTTATGTCATTAATATATACTAGGAAAAGTAGCGGTCCGAGCACGCTTCCCTGCGGCACTCCCGAATTTACGGGGAGACATCCAGAGTAATGGCACTCAACATCGACGAATTGTCTGCGCATGCTCAAATATGCACAGATCCAGTTTACAATGTTAGGTGGAAACCCATAGTTGCTTAGTTTTGTTATCAAACCAAAATGAGAGACCCTATCGGAGGCTTTGCTGAAATCGAGGAATATAACATCAACCTGGCCGGCTTTATGAAGAACGGAGGCGAACGCGTAGACGCTAGAGAGAAGCTGAGTAGTGATAGACAGCCCCTTACGAAAGCCGTGTTGGCACGGGGACAGAATACCACGTTTTTCAAGAAATTCCATCATGTAATTTGAGATAATATGCTCTAAAAGCTTGCAAGATGTAACCGTCAGTGATATAGGGCGATAGTTTGATAGTAATGTAGGGTCGCCTTTCTTAAATACAGGCACTACACGAGCGACCCGCCAGTCTGATGGAACGATGCCACAAGATATCGACGAGCGGAAAATTACGAGAAGAAAATGTGAAAGCCACTCGGCATAGCGACGAAGAAAAGCATTAGAAATGCCGTCAGGACCGCATGTCTTTTTTGTGTTTAGATTTAAGACCATAGAAAATATACCCTCGTATGTTATAAAATCAGAATTTACGTTTTCTACATCTTCAGCAATGACCGGAGAGCACTGATTAGACTTTGAGAAGATAGAATGGAAGTAATGATTAAATTTGGATGCCTGGTGTTGCCACAGTATGCGAGTAAGTTTTGTGAATGTGCACGTAGCATCTACGCAAGGAACAATAAAAAACAAGAAAAACAAAAGAACATACGGCACTCGACGATAACAGCATACAATGCATTCAGCTATAAATGAATAAAAAAAAAGATCAGCAAAATTTCCTACATTAGATGATGCTTTTCCTGTACAGTTTCTATAATTAAAAGTACGAATAAACAATCATGGTTGCTAGTATAGGCGACGCTAATAAGCTGTCGAAGCGTTTAAATTAGTTGGCATTGTATATCTGATCATTTCTTTCTTTCTTTCTTTCTTTCTTTCTTTATTATTTCCTCAGACACAGTCTAAGAGGGGGCGGAGGCTAAAGGCGACAGAGCGCCTGACAAGGGCCCCGGCTCCCTTGCACAATAAACACAGACCAAATACATCAACAAAGTTCAGTCAGACAGACATAGGTTCAGACAGTGGGCAATATTAAAAAGGGAGACTAGTCACTGCTCGAATATGAAGTCAGCAAATAATTGGTAAAAAATATTTACATGCGCAACATAATGGCTGCAACGTAAATACAGAACAAAGCAATTTAGTTATCAGTCGGCACGTTCAACAACATCATTCATAGCCATGGCACTCATCACAAAACCAAGACACAATAACCAAGCACAATTTCACAGCCGTGTATAAAAATTGCACTAGTTGAGAGAAGCATGGCAAGGAGAACAAAGCGCACTTTGTGAGGTAATTTACAATAATGAAAACATAATGTCACTGTTCACAAGAAACTTCCTACAGTATTTCTTAAATGTATGTACATTTTTATTAAAGTCGACTTGCATATCTCTTCTGTTCAGAGCATTGGTTATTTGAAAAGATAATGCTTGCCTTCCGTAGTTGGTTCTAACTTGCGGCATTTTTCGTTTTGGGTTTCGGGTACTGTATGAATTTGAGCTGGGTACTGCGGAAATATGTAACTTGTATTTATTGATCCATTGCAATAGCTTAAAGTAGTACACCTGGTCAGCCTTCAACATGTTATATTTGGTAAATAATGGATGTGTTCTCAATAACTGCTTGTTGCCTTTAAAATTTTCCAGTATGCGCAACATTTGCTTTTGTAATACATTAAGTTTGTAGTAGTTGGTAGCCGTTGTTGTTCCCCAAGTCAAGATTCCATAGCTCATTCTAGAGTAAACCAGTGAATAGTATAGTGCCTGCTTTAAACGTTTGGGTATTAGATGTTGTACTTTGTAAATGCACCCAATGGTGCGAGAAAGGCTTGATTTTAGGTGAATAACGTGAGTATTCCATGAGAGATTGTGGTTAAACCAGACACCTAAAAACTTTTGTTCAGTAACCTGTTCCAGCAAGCGTCCTTCAAATCTAATGTTAACCGGGTAGCAGTCATGTTTATTGATTGGCTTAAAAATGACGTACTTTGTTTTATTTATATTTAGACTCAAGCGATTTCTTTGAAGCCATGCAGATAACTGTAATAAGTAGTCATTAACAAACGTCTCTAAAGATTGCATGGTTTCTCCGGTGAAAAAAACATTGGTATCATCTGCATACATTATTAATTGCGGGGATCCATGTATTGCTATAATATCATTTATATAAATAAGAAAAAGTAGGGGTCCCAGAATAGAGCCCTGGGGAACGCCCTGTTGTACTTCGAGTCTGCTGGAGGACCAATTGTTAACACGTACATATTGATAACGTTTCTCTAGATAACTCCGGATTAGTTTTATTGCTACTCCTCTAATACCATATTTTTCTAATTTTCTTAACAAAATGTTATGTTGAACAGTGTCGAAGGCTTTGCTGAAATCTATAAATAAGCCAAGAGTGAGCAATTTTTTTTCTATATTTTCAATTATCTTATCTTTTATGTCAACGAGAGCAATCTCTGCTGATTTGTTTACTTGAAAGCCGTACTGAGCTTCTGTTATTACTCGGTGTTTATTAAAGAAACCGCTTAGCCTGTGATTGATGACGTATTCAAATACCTTTGAAAACACTGTCAGAACTGAAATGGGCCTATAATTATTAATGTTGGTCTCACCACCGCCTTTGTAGACAGGTGTAACTTTTGCGATCTTCTTCCTCCACACCATTGCACTTTGGAATAACCTTGAAGTGTCCTTGCGTGAATTGCCTCTTGATCAATTTGTTATTCAGTTGCCCAATTACGTTTGATAATCTTTCTTTGGTTTCAATACTTACGGGCTCGATCACTCCTGTTATGTCTTGCTTATGCGAGATGGCAGTATCTGCAAGCAAACAAACAAACAAACAAACAAACAAACAAACAAGCAAACAAATAAATAAATAAATAAACTATTTATACTAATCAATTAAATATTACTACATTAAAATGCAGAGGTCCTGGTAGCATTAGCGGCACGCTCCTGCGAAGGGGCCTAAACGTTTATTGGTGACCACTGATTTCCACTTGCTGCTGATGGTAATTATGTTAACACTACTGTCAAAATGGCTAGTGAAATCCGTACTGTTAAGTATATTTAGTCGAGTTGATGTTGATCTAGTGGTGCGGCGAATTCTATCGAAGCCTTTCGAATGGTCAATAAATATTCCAGGTACATAAAGTTGATTTTAAAAGCACTATGATATTGTTTTGAAGCAGTAATGCAGATTTCGCAGAACGCCTGTTAGTAAGCCAAAACTGGTTTGTATAATTGCGTTAACGCCCACATTCATCGTGAGATGAGTTGTGGCGGATTTTTCTTTATTGCACTCCGCTCTTTGCAACTGGCTGCTACGTTCTTCGGTGCTCTCGGGTCTTTAAAGCTGAAATTTCCGATAATGATGTAGCATGACCGGTGAAGGAAGCACCACTGAGCTTTCGCTTTCCTCTCTCGAATACGGCGGCTGACACTGCACATGCATGACTTGGCACAGGTAGAGTGCACACCACCACAGCAATCAGATAGCTACAAAGGAGTAATAATAATAACAACAACAACAACAACAACAACAACAATAATAATAATAATAATAATAATAATAATAATAACAGAGAGAGAGAGAGAAGAAACGTTAGGAAGGATGGCTAAATTCAGGGCGCGAACTACTGGTACACAAGCTAAGGCACAAGAAAAGACAGGAGGACACGGCGCTAGGACACGGCGTTAGGAAGCAGTCTCATAATGAACTGCGAACGATCTCTAAGCTAATGTGGTATGAAGCCCTCCGCTACAACGTCCCTCTAATCCGCCGCTATTTGGATGGCATGAACTGCAGATCCCTGTGGCCTGCATAACTTTTCTCTCTTTAAGATCGACAGGCATGTGCGATATCATTCTATTGCGTAATATGCGCAAGCGTTCAGGGAACCATCTTTCTCCCTTACCCCCTTCTCCTTGCCCTGCGTCGGGTTGCCAACGGGCGCTTTTCCGCTTAACCTTCGTATTTTCGCTCTACTCGTAGCACGAACGAGTCGCTCGACAATTTCCGGTCTTCGAAAAGGGCGGCCAGTGGAGAGGAACCACCGCAGCGATTGGGGAACACGTTCACTCGCCACCCCGGCCGCCCCGACGGGCGGAGGCGTCGAAACGCTTCGCCGCGCCGATGTCGGTGTTCTCTCGTAGCGCGTGCTTGCGCAAGCCTGCCGTGGCGGAGGTGTGCTCTCGCACGCCATCTCGCCATCGTGGCGCAAGGGGCAGCACTACGGATCCCGACGTTTCGCGTCCGCGGGAGGGAAAATCGCGAGGATTAGTGAAAGGCAACCTCGTGCGAGGAGCACGCGGCCGGTGCGAGGTAGACAGCAGGAGTAAACAGGGCAGATGAAAGTAAACGGGGAAGGTTTCTTCGCCAGAGCGCGAAAAATTAGTCGTCATTCCAGCGCCGTCGTACTGACGTCGTCGCCGTCTGTCATGCAGCACGCCTTGAAGCACGCGCTCGCGTCATATGCGCACCATTGCTCCAAAAGAAGAAAGCGGTTTACAGGAGGACGGACGCGCCAAGTCACCAACATTGGTGGAAACGTCGCCGGAGCCAACGTCTCGGGAAAAGGACTTGTCTTCGTCAGGGCGAAGACCAGTGGGTCGAAACATTGGCTTCTGCGACATTACTTGTTCTGCCTGTGGTAATCACAAACAATTCTTTGAATTATACGAAAATATTGCCCCCCTCCCCCAACACACACTCCTAAACGGTGCTACATACCTAGCTGCCTATGAAATGATTTGTATAATTTTATTTCTCACAGTGCATGGGATGCATAAATTTTACATCAGAACGTTCGCGGGAGAAAACAGCCACGTCACCGTCCCTTTTCACCTGCCGGAGTTACACTCATTGAGTTACTAAGTCGGGTACTCGTTAAATTTCCTTCAAACTCTAGCAGCTTGACCGCACATTGCTTTTGTGCACGGCATTAAAAGTGAAACGGCTGCTTTGTACACCAACAGAATTTCATTTTTTTTTCCCAGACCGCATAGCAAGCCACGACCTCACCCCTTGTAACCATTATATTTCTAGGTAATTCCTATTGCATAATTAATAGTCTTTACTCATTCAGAGTATTGGTGACCCTCCAACAGAATCGGCTTTTATGGCAGTGATTGTCATATTACGATACAAACCGATCCATGCGCATACATTATTTGTGGCTGCCCAAGAACGCCGTGAGAAAAGCGCGGTAAATAGAACGTTTCTGCGGCAAATTTTTATCCGTAAATCTCGGGAGATCCTGACGTATGGTAATAAACATACTCCCGCACTCTTAGAATTCTTAATTTACGCAGGGATAGATTCAAGTCTATGAATGGGCCCTGTGGATACGAACGTGTATATGCATATGGGATTGATTTGCAGATTATTAGCTGCACTCGCGCTTATCTTACCAACAGGAAACAATTTGTTCACATAGCCGAAGCTAGCTCAAACATTTCTCATGTATCATCTGCGCTTCCCTAATTAAGGCTCAGTTTTGGGGCGTGTACTCTTTTTACTGTACGTTAAAGATATTGCAGAGGATATAGAGCATCATGGGGAGTCGCGGCTGTTTGCCGATGATTGTCTCTTGTTCTGTCACGTGAAAAATGTTGATGATCAAGTGTTGCTACACCAGTTTTTGAAAAATATTTGGAACTGATACATCAAATGGGAGAGGCAAATTAATCCTAGTAGATCTGTCGCCATAGGCATTACCAATAAGAAGTATCCTCTAGTATTTCCTTATAGTATTAACAACATTCCTATGCCAAAGCGTAGTAAACTGAAATATTTAGGCGTCACAATTACTGAAACCTTACATGAGGTGACCCCATCGATCACACATGTGGTTTAGCCCAACCAAACTTGTCTTCTTAAAACGGAAACTGAAACATGCCACATCAGATGTCAAGCTTGAAGCATATAAGACTGCAGTCCGACTCAAGTTAGAATATGCAAGTATAATATGGAACCACATCAACGAACTTGAAAAAAGGGCAAAACTTAGCCTTAAGATTTATATTTTGCGCTTACCATAAAACACAGTCCGTGACCGCTCTGCGCATTCAAGCCCAACTCCCTGAACTAACCACACGTAGAAAAACAGAGCCTCTCAACTTTTTTTATATGTTTCGTGAAAATAAATTTAATTGAGACTCTACTCTACATATCTCTCCGCACTACCACCCATTCCCCATTATGCCGTATACACGGAGAGTTGATCTCTTTAAGTACTCAAACCTTCCAAAAACTATTGTTGAATTTAATAAACTTGATCCACATGTGTTTCACGACACCATTTCAGCATGGTTTTGGCACGTAAAACCCCAAATATTATTACCATTTCAGCTGAAACTTTTCATGGAAAGCTGTAATTGTGCTTCCTGTAGCAATATGATTTTCTTCTCTATTTTTTTCTTTCCCACCCTGTAACAGCCCGCAATGAGCTTAAGGTATTCCAAATAAATAAATAAATAAATAAATAAATAAATAAATAAATAAATAAATTCCCCGGTATAGAGTAGCCAACCGGATATATTCGCTGATTAAGCGCCCTGTCCTTCTTTTTCTTCATTTCTCTCTCGCATAATCGCACCGTATCCTCATCACCCCTCGTCACACCCTTCTTTTTCTCCTCCTCCCCTCTAAGCACACCAGCAGGCTGGAGGATATTACCTCAGGCCAACCTCTATATGCGATTCCTCAATAAATTGTCCTCTCTCTCTCTCTCTCGGCTGCGACAGATGTAATGCTTATATTACAAAATTATCCTTCCCCGATTGGCGGGCCAGAAAGAGAGAGAAGCAAGGCAAAGGCAGGGACGCCAACCAGTCAGCGTTCCGCCGAAGGTGACATGCCGAGTGGCGTATAACTCTTCAAAGGTGCACATTCATGGCTTCACGCCACGCTTAGCCGGCATAATTGCAATTGCGGAAACGACTGCGGTGGAGGCCCCAAGATCCAGTCTAGATCGATTAACAGACGCGATCGCCAACGCTGGCGGGCGTGGAGCCTTCAGCATACGGCGCAGAAACGCATCCGCGTAAGCATAGTGCCACAAGCTCTGCGAGAGAGGGGCGGGGGGGGCGCATGCTGGTCGGACGCGTGTCGACGAAGCGCGCGCGGGCCGGGCGGTCGAGACGAGACCCGCGACATTCCTGCATACACGATCCGCTGCCGGACGACTCTTTCGGGGCTGCCACCGTTCCGTCAGCGGGCCTTCGAGTGCCCGCGGTTGCAGCGCGCTGAGCGCGATCCATCGTCCGCGCAACAACGGCACGAGCGTGTTGGCCTCCGCCCTACAGCGCTGTCAGCGCCGACGCGCCACTGTGTGCCTCGTGCACCAAACGACGAACCGCGCGCTAAAGGCGCGGCTGCCTTTCGCAGTCGGCTGCGGGTATTCGGGCCGCGGGGCCGACACCTGGCGCGCGCCGGGTTTGCGGCAGCGGCACACGGAGCGGGCGTCGCGGATTTGGCGTGGCACTGCTAAGCCCGAGAGCGCGGGATCGAATCGAGGCCGTGGCGGCCGCGTTTCGGTGGGGGCGAAATGCAAGAACGCCCGCGTGCTGTGCATCGGGTGCGCGTGAAAGAACCCCTGGAGGTCGACATTAATCCGGAGTGCCCCACTACGGCGTGCCTCATATTCATGTCGCGGTTTGGGCACGTATAGAACCGCAGAACTTAATTTTTAATTTGCGGCGCGCTCCATGCTTCAAAGGCAAGGGTTCCTTCCGCGCTATGCTATGGTGCCTCCAGCACGCACCAAGTACAGTTTAGCACACTCCTGCAGTGTATGAGCGTGTTTTTTTTTATTTTAGCCACGAAACAAGGACATAATATGGACAACATATAGATAAGTCGGACCACACTGCTTATCACTGGGCAACACGGTATAGTGTAAGGGCAAAGCAGCAACTTCGCACCGTTTAGATTATGTAGTATGGCAATTTTGTACTTCCGTCAAACAAGAAATATACTACGCTGGGCATCGTCTTTGTGACGTCGACCTTTTCATTACTTGCACTTGCGAAAGGAGACGCGCAAACTTAGCGCTTACGGCTGTCGCGGAGGATGTCGCGAGAAAGAGAAGAGACGAGCGTTTCGCCACAGCGACGTAAAGCTAGAGCTCAGAGTCGGCGACCTTGCGTATACATCTCAGCTCCGAGGCTCACGCAGGCAAAGCGGGACAAGCTTGCTGACTAAGTCGGCGTAAGGAGACCTTCCGCTTTGCGTAAACCAAGGCATTTCATAATGACGCATTCAGCCTACTCGAGGGTTTTCCTCGTCGGTATTCACTTTCGGTGTGGTAGTTGCGAAAGGTTCATCGATAATGCATACTGCGGAAAACCTCCTTGGAATAGACTCTCATGGGTGTGAGTGGTTTACACTGCGTACGTTGTGCAACGAGTTTGAGCGCCCGTGAGCCTGGAAGCGCTGCAATTCAAGCCTATCTGGCGCAGCTAACCTTCTTTTGAGAGTGAGATGCTCGGTGTCAGCCACATATATGAACGCGAGAGAAAAGGTAAACCAAGGGGCTCGAGTTTTGTTAATCGTAACCATATTAAGCCAAAACACAATGAAGCCAAGGAACGCATCGCGGAAATTAGCTGTGGTTGAAATTGAAATGGAGACAACGATAAAGAAAGGGGAAATGAAAGTGGACGAAAAGTTATCTTGCGGCCGGTGGGAAGCCGTGCGAAGGTTGTGTGCTCGGCTCCAACAGCCGGCAAATTATTATTTCGTAGATCGTCACCTTCTTTAATTGTTTCATTATCATCTGCAGTTTCGACTCTTCAATACTTCAACAGAGCGGTATGATCAACCGGGAGAATTCTTGAACAATGGAAAACGGCAGAAAACATTTTTAATGCCAAAATCCGACAAGGCTTGTAACATACAAAACCTCATACCGATCTCACTCACGTCGTGCTTGGGAAAACTTTACGAATGAGTCATCCACACAAGACTTACGAATTATAAAGAAGACCAAATTCTGCTGTCAAAATATATGTGTGGCTTCAGGCCACACTTGTCGACACGAGATGTCTTCCTAACACTGAAGGAAGAGGCGTTGAGCTACACTCCAACAGGAAGTGAGAAAGAGAGAGATAGACGAAATGAGAAAGGCAGGGAGGTTAACTGGAAGACAGATATCTAGTTTGCTACCCTGCACTGGGGAAAGGATAAAGGGATAGAGAAAGGAAAGAAAGATGATAAGAAGAAGAAACAATGGAGAAAAGAATGTACACACTTAAAAAGAGCCGGAGAGGGGAAATAAAAAAAATAAAAACACCCATTGTAAGGATTGGGGTCCAGCATGAAATAGGTGGTAGCTGGCCCATGCCGTCGTCCAATGGAATACAGGTTAAGAAAATGATAGTAAGCGCCAGGGCTATGCAGGATCCAAAACAATTCCCTTGTCTTTGACCATAAAACTTGTTCTCAAAAGAGAGAAACGTCACACATTTTCATAAAATTGTCTATTGACACGCCAGAGGAGTTTTGGAACTCTACTGCACCGTTACATTCTATAGCATCTCTGACAGGACTAAAGGCATCGTGGGGCACAGAGTAAAACATGTCTTCAACATCTACTGAAAACACATAACCAATGGAAGTACCTTCCTTAAGAAACCTAACAACATCTTTTGAACTCTTTGTGGCGTGCGGATATTGAACTTTAAGGGATATAAGGGGCTTTTGAAGACCTGGCGGCCTGGCGCTTGTCCTGTGTCGTTCTCCCTCTCGTGATCGCCTTAGTTGGCGCTGTTCCTTCCTAATTCAAGTATGCACCATCTAGCCCAAATGAATGTTGTCCTGAACAAATAATCACGCGTAGTCGAAAAACATCAAGGCCCGCTGACGACAGACAGGGCGTTGATTGTCGAAGAAGTAGATAAGATGGACACGAACAGTGTGGAGCTTAGTGCACGCTACAGACATGAAGCGTTGGAAAACGGTACCCAGCCCTTCAAGGGGTGTCCCAGCTAACGCTGGCCAAGCCATTCACTGAAAAACAAAAGATTTGAAAAAAAAAACTTCTAAATACGACCTGAAGACCTACGGTGTTCGGTCGTCAGACTTGTGACAACCGAGTACCGGATATAAACTTTATAACTGTATCTTGCACCACGTTTTCTCAAGCTTTCTTGTTTTTAATTGAACAGCGTGACTAACGTTAGCTGGGACACACGGTATCCTGGACTACCCCTGTTTCACGTCGCGATGCGCATTCCTTTCGCCTGGCTTATCAGAGAGCATAACCTCCTACATCTCGCGCACAAATTACGACACAGATGATGTCAGTATATGTAGTGAATTTCGCGATGTTCCAGCATGCTTACGTCCTTCACGCGCAAAAATTATCTGCAAGAGTTGCCAGGCCAAGTGTTTATGAGGTTCCGGAGGCAATGTAATACATACTTTACTTAAAAGCAAATGAATTATAGTGTTGAGTGGAAGCATCCATGGAGCGGTGGACAAAGCAGGAGACACTGAGCACGACAATACGCATTTGCAGCAGCCGCACATTTAGAGCGCACGACGTCTCCAGGTACGGACTCTGGCGGCAATGGATGATTTACAACGTACCAGTTGCACAGCTTTTGCGCGTCTGGTACACAGAGACTGTCTTTACTCTGAGAAGTGTGCCGGCGTACGCTTCATACTGACTGATGTACAAGCATGATGCGAATAAGCACGAAAGTGCTGAGAGGTGAAGCGCCAGCCCTGGTGACCATGTCTGTGTGCGACCTGTGTTGGTCGATCAGCATGGTTTGCCAGCGTGACCCAATTCGGCACTATTCCCATCCCTTGTTTAAAATCTGTCGCTCCTAATATTCAGCAGGTGTCACAGGCAGGGAGCTGGATAATAATGCGTTGCAAATGCTCATATTTTCCCACCGGGGTGTTGCGAAAGAGCCTGTCTGCAATGTGCATCTTAATGCTACTGCGTCAAGCGGCTCGGCAGCACCGAGGAGCACGCGATTTCTCTTATTCGATGGGCGAAAAGGGAGAAGCATCAATGCAACAGCCTGTCACGTATAATTAGAAATATCGAAGTATCAATCGTCGTACGTCCTCGTTTTTCCTCACGGTGAGGAGGGTAATACTTCAATGCTAAGTGCGATGATCGACGTCTTGACCATCGGTGATGTCACCGTTTCGAAATTGTGTCGTCACCCTGTGTACACCTCCTCCACCTGAACACAGCTTATATTCGTAGAAATAGACACCTACAGGAGCCGAGCTCAAAGAGTTACGCATATATTTAAGAAAAAACGAACAAACAGAGCAAGCCAAACGAGGCAGACTCGGAGCTGCTGACCAGAGCGTTGTGAAGTATGAGCGGCCTGCCGCTCCCGCACAGGAAATCCAGATCACTGTAGCCCTGACACAAATGCGGGCCAAGGGAACAGTCAACAGAGGGAAGGTGTCCGAAGTACCACCTATTATTTATAGAGGTGACGGTAAAGCGAACCCCGGTGCACTACAATCAGCGAGAGTGATCCGTATGCAGCATCAGTCGGCGAGTGAAAGCGCGGGACCTCAGCGTCGTCTGCTCCTCGCTCTGAATGCTCCCGAGGCCGAGGGCGGCCGTCGTCGAGGCACAACGCCTCTTGCGTTTCACACCCCCTGCCTCCCCTTCGGCCGACCGCAAATAGCTGCTCGGGAAATTCAGCGCCGTGAAACATCGTCCTTATCGGAGAACCGAGGGACCAGTTCGCACTCGTGTGGTTTGTCGAGCGCAGGCGCGAGTGTAATGAACATACACAACGAAATGATCAGCTGTCTAGAAAGGGCCCGGGTGCTGAGCAAACGTGCGCACTTGATGTAAAGACGAAGCCCCCTGGCTTCATGGTCGATTCATGGTCGATTCTCCGTAGTAGACTGAGACCTACCATTAGGCACCAAACCAAACCAAAGAATATGGAAGGCGATCGCCCAGTAATATGTTGCAACTAGACACTGCTATTCACGTTTGCCATTTGCACGTTTCATGAAGGTCGCTCGAGAAATGTCCGTGTCCGAACAATACTACAAGCTTTCAACCTCGCGGATTGCAACTTTCACTGATAAGTACTACAACAAGCATTATTTGGAGACCAGAAACCCAACACCACCTAGCGCGCGCTGCTACTTATTATGAAATCGTATTCCTCGTTAACAGGCAGGCACACTTCTACCTTGCACACAAATAATAGTCCACGTGTGGTCGCCTCCAGTGGCTTTCGAAAGCCATGTCAAGAGGTAGCGTTTAAATTTAATTTAATTCTGGGACATTACGTGCCAAAACCACGATTTGATTGTGATTCCCGCCGTAGTGGGCGACTCCGGATTAATTTCGACCACCAGGGGATCATTCGCATGCCCCCAATGCACGGGCGTTTTTGCATTTCGCCGCGGCCGGCGAAATTGCATGTGGCCGCCGCGGCCGGGATTTGATCCCGCGACCTCGGGCTTAGCAGCGCAACACCATAGCTGTTAAGCCACCGCGGCAGGTAAAAGGTAGCGTGGCATCGTGGCATATTGCAGAGCATTTTTTTCAAATTAGTTCTATATGGAACGCAGTGTCGTCGAGTGGCATGAAGAGTCGAACTGCGTTACTGCGGCATGACGGACAAGGCATATCGCAGATGAAATCCGACCCATTTTTCTTTATCTGAACTTCTGAAAGTCCTACGAAAATGTTGACACTTTAGAGTGCGAGGAAGATTTTATTGCCTAGAATATGTACTCTTTGTCCAAAGTTCGACAAAAGCTCGTCAGGCGAGGTTGATACATTGTTAAATAAACTGGCACTCGTGTAAGGTTCAAAAGGAAATAAAACATATAATGGCGTTTCGAGACCACTACGGGTCCCTTGTTCACAAGGATGATGAGCGCAATGAAAATGAAGACGATCGGACTAGTGTCGCATGATTTAATATGATAAGAGGTTCGGTTTAAGTGTTAGGCAAAAGCGGTGATATCGCAGCACTTCTTTCTGGCCAGGAGATGAAGTCATAAAGCATGGTGTGGCGGAGCATGTAATGTTTATCCCGAAGCTGGGCTGCCATCTTTGCGGATGTACATGGGTGGCCAAGTGCAAGCGGGGCTGTGCGTGCAGCACCCTACACACTTTTCACCAAACAAATGATAATCGAAGTGCACAAAGATTTACACGTCTTGCGAAAGTGGAAAGTGGTCACCATTTTAGTGACCAGGAGGAACTCGGTAGCGCATACACATTTAAAGCTTGCCTTGAGCTTTAAACAACTTAACTTAAACAAGCTTTAACAAACAGAGAACTTTGTGTGTTAAATAATGAAAGCCCCACCTGTCTGCGAGGAACAGCGTATAATAGCTGCCTTGACTTTAGCTTTGTATCGCGCATAACAGAAGGGTTCAATGGTTCTTGGACTTGGAAACGCGGGGAAGTGACCATATCCCAACTTTTCTCACATAGTGGCCGACTAGCACCAAGTTCTCCGGAGCTGTCCAATGCACCGACTGGTCGAAATTTAAATAAATCATGAAAGACTGTTGTCGAGGCGACATACCATCCAGCCTAAGGGATGCAATAAAAGGTGCCTCACAGGTAGCCACACATTCGATTTTGAAAAGCTCCGCACGCACCGAATTCGACATCGAGTTAGATTAATTTCGGGCCATTCGCCGCTGTGTGGAACGAATATATTGGCGCACAAAGTCTATTCATGATTTCAGATTGGCTAGACGCACACAGAAAAAAATACTGTGTCGTATGAAGAAGCTGGCTCACAGTGATGGATGTCTTTCTGCGAGTCTCTGGATCCCTGAAAGCCTTTGTCTCTTATATGGAGAACTCTTCTTGGCCTCCGTACAACCCCTGCACAGCGCTACCCATTTAATTCCCTGACTCTTTCATCATCATCATCATCAGCCTGGTTACGCCCACTGCAGGGCAAAGGCCTCTCCCATATTTCTCCAACAACCCCGGTCATGTACTAATTGTGGCCATGCCGTCCCTGCAAATTTCTTAATCTCATCCGCCCACCTAACTTTCTGCCGTCCCCTGCTACGCTTCCCTTCCCTTGGAATCCAGTCCGTAACCCTTAATGACCATCGGTTATCTTCCCTCCTCATTACATGTCCTGCCCATGCCCATTTCTTTTTCTTGATTTCAACTAAGATGTCATTAACTCGCGTTTGTTCCCTCACCCAATCTGCTCTTTTCTTATCCCTTAACGTTACCCCTATCATTCTTCTTTCCATAGCTCGTTGCGTCGTCCTCAATTTGAGTAGAACCCTATTCGTAAGCCTCCAGGTTTCTGCCCCGTAGGTGAATACTGGTAAGACAAAGCTATTATACACTTTTCTTTTGAGGGATAATGGCAACCTGCTGTTCATGATCTGAGAATGCCTGCCAAACGCACCCCAGCCCATTCTTATTCTTCTGATTATTTCTGTCTCATGATCCGGATCCGCAGTCACTACCTGCCCTAAGTAGATGTATTCCCTTACGACTTCCAGTGCCTCGCTGCCTATTGTAAACTGCTGTTCTCTTCCGAGACTGTTAAACATTACTTTAGTTTTCTGCAGATTAATTTTTAGACCCACTCTTCTGCTTTGCCTCTCCAGGTCAGTGAGCATGCATTGCAGTTGGTCCCCTGAGTTACTAAGCAAGGCAATATCATCAGCGAATCGCAAGTTACTAAGGTATTCTCCATTAACTTTTATCCCCATTTCTTCCCAATCCAGGTCTCTGAATACGTCCTGTAAACACGCTGTGAATAGCATTGGAGAGATCGTATCTCCCTGCCTGACGCCTTTCTTTATTGGAATTTTGTTGCTTTCTTTATGGAGGACTACGGTGGCTGTGGAGCCGCTATAGATATTTTTCAGTATATTTACATATGGCTCGTCTACACCCTGATTCCGTAATGCCTCCATGACTGCTGAGGTTTCGACAGAATCAAATGCTTTCTCGTAATCAATGAAGGCTATATATAAGGGTTGGTTGTATTCCGCACATTTCTCTATCACCTGATTGATAGTGTGAATATGATCTATTGTTGAGAAGCCTTTACGGAATCCTGCCTGGTCCTTTGCTTGACAGAAGTCTAAGGTGTTCCTGATTCTATTTGCGATTACCTTAGTAAATAGTTTGTAGGCAATGGACAGTAAGCTGATCGGTCTATAATTTTTCAAGTCTTTGGCGTCCCCTTTCTTATGGATTAGGATTATGTTAGCGTTTTTCCAAGATTCCGGTACGCTCGACGTTATGAGGCATTGCGTATACAGGGTGGCCAGTTTCTCTAGAACAATCTGCCCACCATCCTTCAGTAAATCTGCTGTTATCTGATCCTCCCCAGCTGCCTTCCCCCTTTGCATATCTCCCAAGGCTTTCTTTACTTCTTCCGGCGTTACCTGTGGGATTTCGAATTCCTCTAGACTATTTTCTCTTTCATTATTGTCGTGGGTGGCACTGGTACTGTATAAATCTCTATAGAACTCCTCAGCCACTTGTACTATCTCATCCATATTAGTAATGATATTGCCGGCTTTGTCTCCTAACGCATACATCTGATTCTTGCCAATTCCTAATTTCTTCTTCACTGTTTTTAGGCTTCCTCCATTCCTGAGAGCATGTGCAATTCTATCCATATTATACTTCCTTATGTCAGCTGTCTTACGCTTGTTGATTAACTTCGAAAGTTCTGCCAGTTCTATTCTAGCTGTAGGGTTAGATACTTTCATACATTGGCGTTTCTTGATGAGATCTTTCGTCTCCTGCGATAGTTTACTGGTATCCTGCCTAACGGAGTTACCACCGACTTCCATTGCACACTCCTTAATGATGTCCACAAGATTGTCGTTCATTGCTTCAACACTAAGGTCCTCTTCCTGTGTTAAAGCCGAATACCTGTTCTGAAGCTTGATCTGGAATTCCTCTATTTTCCCTCTTACCGCTAACTCATTGATCGGCTTCTTATGTACCAGTTTCTTCCGTTCCCTTCTCAGGTCTAGGCTAATTCGAGTTCTTACCATCCTGTGGTCACTGCAGCGCACCTTGCCGAGCACGTCCACATCTTGTATGATGCCAGGGTTAGCGCAGATTATGAAGTCTATTTCATTTCTAGTCTCGCCGTTCGGGCCCCTCCACGTCCACTTTCGGCTATCCCGCTTGCGGAAGAAGGTATTCATTATCCTCATATTATTCTGTTCCGCAAACTCTACTAATAACTCCCCCCTGATATTCCTAGTGCCTATGCCATATTCCCCCACTGCCTTGTCTCCGGCCTGCTTTTTGCCTATCTTGGCATTAAAGTCACCCATTAGTATAGTGTATTTAGTTTTCACTCTACCCATCGCCGATTCCACGTCTTCATAGAAGCTTTCGGCTTCCTGGTCATCATGACTGGATGTAGGGGCGTAGACCTGTACAATCTTCATTTTGTACCTCTTATTAAGTTTCACAACAAGACCTGCCACCCTCTCGTTAATGCTATAGAATTCCTGTATGTTACCAGCTATATTCCTATTAATGAGGAATCCGACGCCTAGTTCCCTTCTTAACAACAATGCAAAGAGATTGAAGTCGCAGAATTCTTCTGTAGGAGGATTGCCGGTGAAACAAGCTCCACTGGAACGCAGGCTCCCGACCACTTACCATTCTCTCGTGATCCCCGTATGGAGGGCCCTTTTTCTCTGGACCAGCTAGAGGCTGCGCTTGCTTTATGCAGGCGTTCCTCAGCGCCAGGACTAGATGGCATTACATACCGCGCTCTGTATAACCTTGGTGAACGAGCTCGGAAAGCGCTCCTGCTCCTGTACGACGACTCGTAACAGTTTGGCTCGGTTCCTCAAGAATGGAAGACAAGTCGCCTGATTCCGCTTCTCAAAGCTGGCACGTCGCCTTTGGACATTGCGTCATACCGTCCGATCGCTCTTGCTAGTTGTGTAGGCAAAGTAATGGAACGGATGATTCTAACGCGTCTGGAGTAGTACCTAGAGCCCCATGAAATTTATTCAGACACGTTGACAGGATTCATGCGCGGCCGTTCATCTATAGACAACGTTGTCAACTTCGTAACATACGTCGAATTCTAGAAGGCCTGTAAATGCTTGTTTGCTGCCTTATTTCTAGACGTTAAAGGGGCTTACGATAACGTTACCCATGAAGCCATCCTTAAAGCTTTAGAAGCAATAGAAAATGGTGGAAAGCTATATCTCTGGGTTCGTAGCTACCTAGAGATGCGATCATTCTACGTGCTCACTAAGGATGACCCGAGACCCCAGTATTACAGTAGCCGCGGACTCCCTAAGGGCGGAGAATTAAGCCCAACGCTTTTCAATCTAGCCCTTATTGGACTACTCGAGGACTTGTCAAGCACTGTTCGACTCTACGCCGACGACATCTGTATCTGGACATCGGGGGTGACATGGCTTCAGCTTCGCGCTCGGCTTCAAAAGGCAGCCTCATCGACATCATGCCACCTTCGTAAACAAGGTTCTGGAGGTGACGTGGAGAAAGTGCGCAGCGGTGGCGTTAACTCGGAAGTCAATGTCTGCGCGCGCCATGTCAATCAACGGAAAAGTGATATCGTCCAGGAGAAGTCACAGGTTCTTGGGTTTTGTGATCGACATAGACTTGTCCTGTACTCCTCAAGTGAACCACGTGAAAAAGCGAGCTATTGCTGTATGTCATCTGTTCAGGTTCCTTGCAGGAAAGAACTGAGGGGTGTCCACACTATCTATGTTACAGCTGCACAAGGTGTTGTTTGTTGGCTTCCTCCGTTACAACCTACCTGTAATATCCAACACCTGCAAAACCAATCTGCGCACATTTCAAAGCATTCAAGCCCAAGCTCTGAGGATATGCCTTGGATTACCACGCAGTGTGTCTACGGCTGAAACTATTGCCATTGCTCAAGATTATTTCAATCACGACGCACATAGCCGTCGGGACAAGGCTTGCACATGCCAGGCACATTGCCCGGACCCCTTGCCACCACCTCGCTGCCTTCACCGTGGAAAGACCCCGCACGTCATTTAGCACAACTGTCAGTGCTTATCGTGTCTCGCTTACATAGGAGTATGCACCTGCGGCCAGGTCGTCTTCTCTTGCATGGTTTTTGTGCCGTCCTGAAGTACACCTCAGAATTCCAGGACTTCAGAAAAAGTCAGATCTACCACCGCTTGCACTAAAACAATTGAGCTTACTCCTGTTTTACGAGAAATACAGTAGCCACGTACACATCGATACTGACGGATCGACCCCATCGCCCAGTTCTGGGGCTGCTGTGTTCATACCGACAAGAAGAATAACATTGCGATTCATGACGTCACATGTCACGACGTCCATGACTGCAGAACTCACGGGTCTTTATTTATTGACATTTATTGACACAGAAAGTCCTGGTACATGGGCCGTGTTTTCCGACTCGAGACCGGCTTTACACAGCATGCAGTCAATTCTCAGACGTGGAGCTCACGAAAGCTAACGTACGAAAGCGTCAAACTTCATCGGGGCGTCAAACAGAAAGGGCATGAGATTATTTTCCAGTGGCTATCTGGTCATTGCGGGATCAGTGGAAATGATCAAGCAAAAGCTGCCCGAGAGTCACATCAAGAAAAACAAATCGTTCCCATTACTCTTTTCAGGACAGACGCTGCAAAGCAGCTTCGTCATCTGGCGCGCAAGCTCTCTTTAACAGAGTGGAACATCCCAAGTACAAGGCACACCAGGTTGTACGAACTGAACCCTTCGCTACAACTCCGACATCCACTTGGCCTTCACCGACGTGAGGCATCACTTCTATACCGGCTGTAGTTGGGAGTGGCTTTCACGAAGGCGTACACTAATTTGATCGGAATGACCGACAGTGCTGCATACAACGTCTGCGGCGTGGAAGAGAATATCGAACATTTATTGTGCCAATGTAATCGATTGCAGTCGGAAAGACAAACATTATCTATCACATTGCGATGACTGGACGATCGGCCGTTGTCTGTGCCGGTGCTACTTGAAGACCGTCCCCATCGCTCGTCGGCCTACAAAGCTTGAAGGCACTTCTGTCTTTCTTGAGGGCGACTGGCCTCTGTGAACGTCTTTGACTCGCTCAGGCCCTCCGCGTGCGTGCGCGAGCTCACCGCGGCTTTCTCCCCTCCCCCTTCTCTCTATCTTATCTTTCTATTCCCTCTTTCCCCTCCACCAGAGTAGGGTAGCCAACCAGACGCATTTCTGGTTAACATCCCTGCCTTCTCCCTTTACTTCCTCCCCCTTGAGCACACGTCTTTTGTAGCATGCGTAGGTGCTTTATTGACGATGGTTTAGCTTAAGTACGGCACACAGGCGGCAGCAGCAGCGAACTTAGAACTGCCGAGACTGACAAGCAATGCATAGTTTTGATATTACAGTAAATCTTTCTGTGGCTTTGTCGTTGCAAATTTGACCTGCTTCGTGAACTTGTCTGTGTCAACTTGCTTGAAGCAAGCGCCCCTTTTGTTCCCGTTTTACCAGAGGAAAACTTCCGACGGGAGGTTCTGAGCCCAACGAACGAATCTATTTCGCGAACAGCATTTGTTGTAAAACTTGACGCAACATTCCTAAGTCGTAATACGACCCTAAATCCGTAAAATTTACGAAAACATCGGGAGAGTTGGCAGGTACATGCATACGTGAGAGGCGTAAAGGGTCTGATTCCGCGGACGAAGGTGTGATGGAGCACTTTGCTGGCCCTGGCCGTGGGCACCATATCTAGGGAGGTCCGCTCGAGCCAAATGGCTCCCTAGTGTACTTGGGAAGCAACGCGTTTTCTGGCTTCGAGAGGTCGATGTTGAACTCCCTGCAGAAGACGAGCAGCATGTTCCGTTCCGGAGAGTTGTTGTGGCAGGGGTTGAACCCGCTCTTGGTGTAAGCTATCACGTAGTGAACATATGCATCTCCTCGGTGGCTGATGCAGACGGTGGTGACAGCAGTGTCTTAGCCGTTCTACATGATGTAACCCATGCCGACGTCTCTGATACCGTTGTGCACTAGCGTATAGTCAGCGTGCGCACACAGGCGCAGCGCGACGCATCCGATCGTGAAATAGCGCATGAGAACGTCCTTGCACAGGGCGACACCAGCGCACCTTCCCTTGAGCCGCTTGCTGTGCGCGAAGAGAGCGTGAGAGAGATGCAAATGAGAGAAAGGCAGGGAGGTTAACCAGAGTTAAAACCTCCGGTTTGCTACCCTGCACTAGGGGAAGGGAAATGGGAAGTAAAGACGGAAAGAAGAGCGTGACAAAAATAAAAGCGTGAGAAAAAAATGTGAGAAGGGATGGAATGGGGTCATTGTAGTCTTTCTAATAGGCCACTGTCACGTAAAAAGGTCAACAAAGCCTCGACCGACTTTCGCTGCGACGACAGTTCATGTCGTCATTCCAAGACTGACTGTTCTGAAAGTGGCCTGTCGTCAAGGCGTGCCAACGCGGTCGCTAGGGGCCGCCGGTGCGAGCTGTATTGAGGACAGTGGCAAAGTACGTGTTCGATAGTTTCCTCGCCGCCGCAGTGACTGCAAGCCACGTTGTCGTCCATACCGACTCAGAAAGCGAAAGATCTTGTGTAGGCGACACCAAGCCACTGTCGGCAAAGTACTGCTGTTTCGAGTCGAGAGACTCCAGATGGAGGTCGAAGTCGAAGGGATGGGTCCAGTCGGTGTAGGCGTGTATGCTTCAAGCTTGGTGTGTTCCATAAAGTTTTGATGGCTTCATTTGCAAGCACACGAATTTTCATTGCAGCGTCTGTTCCTGAGAATGGAATGGAGTCTTGCAAGCCTTCCTCATGTGCAGATCGTGCTGCTGCGTCGGCATGTTCATTACCATTATGCCACAGTGGCTTGGAATCCCCTGTAACGTGATGTCGTGTCCTTGCTCGACGATGTGGTGAAGCAGCAGTCTGATTTCTAGAAATAGTTGTTCATGGGGTCCTCGGCGTAAAGCAGAAACCAAACAATGAAGAGCAGCCTTGGAGCCACTGAACACGCTCCATTTCTTGGGTAGTTCTTCAGAAATTACATGAAGTGCAAAACGAATAGCAGCAAGCTCTGCGGCAGTCGATGTAGTCTGGTGAGATAGTCGAATCTTTATGGTGGAGGGTTTTGTAGGAAAGATCACTGATCCTTCAGATCCATTCACCGTGGTTGAAGCGTCAGTACATAGATGATGATGCTCGTTGTACATCTCGTACAGCAAGAGCAGTGAAAGCTGCTTGAGTGCCGGAGACGAGAGTTGGGCTTTTGTTCGTTTTCCTGGTACCATAAGTCGAAGCTTTGCTTGAGCCAAGTAGCAAGTGGAAACGGAACTTTCGCTGGAGCTGCATAACCTGATGGAAGGTGTGCACGATAGGGCAGGACTGTTTCACACAAGGAAGCACGTGGTCAATCCTCTGGCAGTGAGGCTAGATGATGAGCAGGGGCTCGAGCAAGGTGTCTTACGTGTGCTCTGAGCGCTTCCATGGCTACATGGGTCTTGGCTGGGAAATCGCGTGCAATGGCAATTGTTTGAGTCGTTTACGAGCACCGCGACAATCCAAGACACACTCTAAGTGTCTGGGCCTGGACGCTTTCGAGTGTACGGATATCACTTCTGCAGGTGTTGGTCAGCACAGGCAAGCTGTATCGCAATACCCAAGAAAGAGCGTCCTGTACAGTTGCATCATTGCATGTACTGAAGTACCCCAGACTTTTCCTCCAAGAAACTTAAACACATTAGAAATATCCATCAGGCGCTTCTTTAGGTAGGCCACATGAGGGCTCACGATCAATGATTACGCCTAAGAATCGGTGCGTCCTGACATAAGGTATGCTTTGACCGTCGATAGAGACATCGTATGATCTCATTGGCTTTCGGCGAAACGCGACCAATGCGCATTTTTCTGGCGAGATCTTGAGGCCTTGTTCATTTAAGTACGCCGATGTTGACATGGCAGCTTTTTGAAGCCTGGCGCGTACTTGCGGCCGGGTCATACCAGATGCCCAGACGCAGATGTCGTCGGCATACATTGATATTTTAACTGTGTTCGGAAGTCGTTCCACGAGACCAATCAGTACAAGGTTGAAAAGCGTGGGACTTGTGGAACTCCATGGTGTGTATCAGGCACGTACCCGGGGGGCGGGGGGCCGCCCCCCCCACCCCACCCACGCCACCACGCCTCACACATTCCTAAAGCGCCGCCAGATCGATGTTGAGACTTGGCAGCTATTCATCAGTCCGCATTATGCTGCCTTTTTCACTCCTTTTAGATGGCGGTAGTTATCGGCATCTCTTGTAATATGAAGGACAGTTTTCTCATAGATTCGGCACCCGCGCGATTATCTCGAGATGTGTTCAGTTGTCACCATCTATTCAACCATCACGCGCATAGCTACTGCTTTTGTTAGTTCAACCTTCTTTGTTTAGGCTGATCCTGGGACCAGGAGAGGGATGCTATTACTCAGCTGGTCGGTACTCTCGTGGAACGAGTTGCGGCCGGAGAAAACGTCAATTGCGTTTAACTTTTCCCTTTGCTTCATTATTTCCTTGAATGACGGCTCGCCGCGACGCTGGCAGATGCCCGGAACCATATACACGTGATATGGGTTAGATAGGGGGGGGGGGGAATAAAATAATGTGAAACAGCGTCCATCATGAAACCCTGCAATAACCCTTAAACCCATAAGCAAGATGACTGTCGCCCGTTACCTCGTCTGTTTTTCCCTAATTGTATAGCACTTTTCGTGCAAAATTGGCAACCGGAAACAAAAATCGCCAGGAGTTGAGAAATTAAGCGATCTACTAAGGGAGAGAGCCAAGGCAACAACCAATCTGCAAGGAAATTGAATAATAAGAAATTTAACCGTTGTTTATGGGAATATTTATGGATCAACATCTTTTTATTTAAAAAGGAAGTAGAGAGAACGCCGTAGGAAGTGGAGAACAATTACGTGTTTTGATTGAATGACGCTTCTACAGTTATCGGTCGAACCGCCTCACGTATCCACTTCTCTGCTGTGCTTACATGGGTGTTTCCTTTCGCGGTGAGCGCAGTACGTCTAGAATGGCAGAGTCCTGCGCTCTACGCGGTTGTATGGGACTGGCGCCCACACAGCGTTACGCAATTCGCGGAACTGTCAAAACTGATCAACAAGGCGAAAATAAGTGAAATTCGAAACTATAACATGAGAAAGGCTGAAGAAGCCGCAGAAAATCTCCAATAGAATAAGGGCAACACTGGATTTTGTCAACCAAGGGAACAGGCTGGCTTCAGGAAGAGATACTTTACAATGGATCACATCCATGTCATCAATCAGGTTATCGCGAAATTCGCAGAGTACAATATGCCTCTCTATGTGGCTTACATAGATTACGAAAAGGCATTTGATTCAGTAGAGATACCAGCAGTCGTAGAGGCACTACGTAATCAAGGAGTAAAGAACGCTTACGTAAAAAGTTTGGAAAATATTGCTACATGCGTGAGATATTTGTTTGTTTGAACGAGGTGCGTGGGCGCCATCACTCGAGAAAAGAGGAGGAAGAACGAACTGGGCTCGCGCTGTGAATCTAACCGGTCAGCGCTGCAACCGTTGTTGTAAATATAATCTGTAAATAGTTTCTCGTCTTACTGACTCGTCCTTCGCGTAAGAATATCTACAGAGGTTCTACAGCTACCTTAATTCTACACAAGAAAAGCAGGGAGATACCTATAGAGAAATGGGTCAGACAAAGAGACACAATTTCTCCAAAATATTCACTACGTGCTTAGAAGAATTCAAGCTATTAAACTGGTAAAGCTTAGGAGTAAAGATCGACGGCAAATATCTGAGCAACCGTCGGTTTGCCGATGATATTGTTCTATTCAACAACAATGCAGACGAGTTAAAACAAATGATTGGAGACCTTAACAGAGAGAGTGTAAGAGTGGGATTGAATATTAATATGCAGAAGATGAAGATAATGATAAATAGCCGGGCAAAGGAACAAGAGATCAGGATCATTAGTCGGCCGCTAGAGACTGTGAAGGAGTACGTTTACCTAGGTCAATTAATCACAGGGAACCCTGATCATGAGAAGGAAATTCACAGAAGAATAAAGATGGGTTGGATCGCATACGGCAGACATTGCCAGCTCCTGACTGGAAGCTTACCATTATTATTGAAAAGTAAGGTGTGCAATCAGTGCATTTTGCCAGTGCTGACATATGGGGCAGAGACTTGAGAGCAAGTTAAGGACCGCGCAAAGACCGATGGAACGAAGACTGCTAGGCATAACATTAAGAGACAGAAATAGAGCGGTTTGGATGAGAGAGCAAACGGGTATAGACGATATTCTAATTGACATCAAGAGGAAAAAATGTAGCTGGGCAGGTCATGTAGTGCGCCGGTTAGATAGCCGTTGGACCATTAGGGTTACAGAATGGGTACCAAGAGAAGGAAAACGCAATAGAGGACGACAAAAGGCTAGGCGGAGCGATGAAATTAGGAAATTCGCGGGCGCTAGTTGGAATCGGTTGGTGCAGGACAGGGGTAATTGGAGATCGCAGGGAGAGGCCTTCGTCCTGCAGTGGACATAAAACAGGCTGCTGCTGCTGCTGCTGCTGCTGATGATGATGATGATGACGATAAAGGTGGTGCCCCCCCCCCCCCCCCGAAGAAGAATCCTGGGTATGTGCCTGGTGCGTATAATATCGCGAGGTTGGGCCAGCTTCAGTGTTAAGAAATAGAGACCGCCTATGTAAATAAGTGCGTGTGCAGCGATATAATGGACCGCCTAGGCACACAGATTCCAATGCTTCAAGTATGACGTCATGAAGAACGTTGTCGTAGGCTCCCTTTATATCTAAGAACATTGCGACAGATAACCTCTTACACGTCTTTTGGTGTTTAACATAGCTAGGTTACCAGATCGATAACGTTCTCGCTAGAAAATCGGTGACGTCGAAAACCAGGCATGGCGTACGGGTAGATTTGGTAATGTTCAAGGTACCACTCAAGTCTGGCAAGGATCATTCGCTCCATTACCTTCCCAACGCAACTTGCCAGCGCATTTGGTCTTTATGAAGTAATCTCTAAGGGAGACTTGCCAGGCTTAAGAAGCGGTACCAGGCGGCTCATTTTCCAATCTTGAGGAACTTTGCCCTCCTGCCAGGACTCGTTATAGATCTTAAGAAGCGCACTTCGTGCCCGTTCACCAAGGTGACATAGCATACGGTAAGATATGTCATCCGGACCAGGCGACGACAACCGATTACATAGGGCGAGCCCCGCGTCAAGCTCTTGCGTCGGGAAAGGCAGATCCATGCGGGAATCTCGTGAATCTGGAATACGATTCAATGTACGCGAACTTGTGCGAGTTGGCTGGCCTGCAATCATAACACAGAAGTCTCCCGCCGCATCAATGTCTTGTCGGCGCTGGAATAGTGCTAGGGCCTTAAACAGGAAACGCTGTTCCGGAACAGAACGTAGACCTCGCACAGTTCTCCATATATGAGATAGCGGTTTGCGGGGATCTAGCGACGCACAAAATTTCTACCACCACTGAGCCCCTAGTTTATCCATGCGACGTAGTATCTTCTTTTGCAATCGCCGGGCTGTTCTTAGATCCTGAATTGACTTAGTGCGTCGATATCTTTCAGCACGACGGCGAATCGCACGAAGCCGCTCCTATTCCAGGTCGAATTCAGAATACCTTGGAGAACACGTGAATGTGCGCGTGGCTGTCTGTGCCGTTTTCTTGATAGCTTGTTGAAGTCCACAAGAGAGGTCTTTGTGACAAGCGTCCTCAATCTAGGATTTAAAGAGAGTCAAATCTATGCTTCCTATCGTGGTGGATGTATACGTGTTAGACATTCCCTTGCCATCTTGAGGTAAGTGGGGATGCGTTCACTTCCGTGCGTTTCAATGTCCAAAAACCACTTAACATGTGTGACGACGCTATGGGAGACGAAAGTCAAATCGAGGCAGCTGCTGTACGTTATGCCCCACAGAAATGTTGGACTCGCGTCATTCAGCAGGTAGAGACCATTGTTGGAAACTAATGAAGCTAGTCGTCGTCCCGTCGCGTTAACCTTTGAGCTTCCCCAAATGGTATGGTGTGCGTTGAAGTCCCCGGTGATAATCCACGCACCAGGTTGTGCTTTTATGGTGTCTTCAAATAATTTGGTGTCAAATCGACTTGATGGAGACAGATACACCCCCAAGAGTGCGAAGGTGACTGTCCTATTTTTTAACAGTCTTGCACACGTACTGATTGTCGTCATGACGTTGCACAGGTTGGACGACGTAAGTGAGTTCACGGCGAATAAACACGACAACCTTGCAACTTCTGACGTCGCTTGATGAGAATATTGTCTCGTCGCCGGATAGTCTTATTGAATGTGATAATCTTCGTTCACAGATGACAATAATTGGAAATGGGTTAGTGAGAACAAATTGATGAAAATCGGCGATGCGAGATCTTAGACCTCTCGCGTTCCTCTGAAGGATCGACGCTTCTCTGACCTCCTTACGAAATGACTGGTGATTGTCAGTCATGGCTTCACTCAAGGCTTGCTAGGACGGGGCTCAGCCCGTCGAGCACTTGCAGCCCACTTCGAGCAGATGGAGTGTCAATGCTTGTCAGCATGGCCCTGATGACATTCACAATGGATGGCAGCACCGGAATCATTTGGCAGTCGACTGTTCAAGCCTGACCAACAGAAGCGGGCTTCGATGGGAGCATCAAGCGTGGAGGCTCTTTAGAAGATTGAGAGCTTGCGAGCGCCGGCCACTCTTCCACGGGGGCAGCCTTTTCCGTTTGAGGCCTCCTTGTGCTCTCGGGCGTTCTATTTGAATATGATGGCGTTGGCGCAAGCGGTGCACGAACTCCACCCTGTTTTGAGCGCTTCCGTCGATGACGACGTCGATGCCGGATCTTTTCTGAGGCTTCTCTATGGGTTGAGTTATTCCTGACCATTTGCTTCAGAACTTCGAACTATTTTTTTATTCTTGGGCATTCTTTAGATGTCGCTTCATGGGTGCCTTCGCAGTTGCCACACCTAAAGTTTGTTGCACGGCAGACATCTACCGTGTGTGACTCCGCGCACCGGGGGCACATTGTGGAGTTTGCGCAGGCGCCCTTAACATGCCCCGTCTTGGCTGTGCGCGAAGAGTCGAAACCCGCTAATGGGCGCGGGTTGGTCGCTCCACGTTTCGGAAAGCGCGAGAACGTCCGTCCCTAAAATTACCCAGTTGTCCTAGCGGTCCCTGACGTGGGCATCGAGCGACTGCACGTGGATGGAGGCGAGGGTCACGTGCTTCACAAAGTTGTGCTTGTCCACAAACTCCTGGGTCTACTCCATGATTGTGTGCAGCCTGTGCTTGGCGAGTCGATTAATTTCGTCCGCGTGAAGGCGGTCGGTGCACCTTGCCTTTGTGGCCAACGTACAGCTAAGCAGAATCTCGTACATTACCTTTGGGGTACAGCGGATCAATGCGGTGATGTGTATGAATGAATGAATTCTGGGGTTTTGCATGCCAAAACCACGATTTTATTGTGGCGCACCGTATTGGGATTGGACTCCGTATTGGACACCGTATTGCACTCCGGATTAATTTTTACTACTAGGGGACCTTTAACGTGCTTACAATGCACGGGACACGGGCATTGTTTCACATCGCCCCCATCGAAATGCAGCTGCCGCGACCTGGATTTGGATGCGCGACGTCGTGCTTAGCAGCGCAACACCATAGCCGAAAAGGTGGTGATGTCTAATACTAATCGCATTACTGTCGACTGTCATCTTCTTTTTGAGCGCCCACACCAACTGGCAGGCGCAAGCAACAGTGACGTCAAAGCGGTTCATTAAAGAGCGGCACACACCCAGCGGCACGTAAACTGTGGTGAAAGTGTCCGTGAAAGGGATTCATTGAAGAGCAGCGCATACGTACTCAGTGTATACTCAGTGAGTACTCGGTACTAGTGACCTAAGTTTGTCGAACCAGTGGTTTTGAACCCGATTCCCTAAGCATAGCAGCTGGATGCACTAACCATTAAACTACAGACTACCCACACTACACAGGGACGCAAGATGCCGGGAAAAGAAACAAACAAATAAACAAACAGGCAGGCAGACAGGCAGGCAGTGTTAGATACGGGACCTTTTCCTGAGCCTCCTTCGTGTTCACCAGACCACATCGAATCACGCGACACCTAAGTAAGGAACGCAGAAGCAGATCGACCCCGTCCCCAAGGCGCGGCACGTGCAAACGAGTTGGCGTCCCCCGCCTCGTGCGCCGCAGGTGGAGCTATTCACTGCTTGACTCTTCCCGAAAGTGTAGCGAGAGCCTGGCACTGTTCCAGGTAACGTGGGTCCCAAGGCAAGACGGCTGTAATGCACCGTGAAGCAATGGCAGCAATCCCCCATCCGCCTTTGTGAAGGCAGTTGCAGACCGGGAAGGCAATACCGCAGAGAGAAGTAAGCCCTCGGACAATTGGGGCCCAAGGAGAGACCCTGTGCGCCGGGTGTGACACAATTGCACGGGCGCCTACCATTTCCCGAAAATGACGCCACCTGAGCGGGGTCGTTGATTGGCCGAACATGACGTGACTTCGAAACACCGAAAGGGTTAAAAGCCAGAGACCGGGAGCAGCAACGGAGCATTCCTTCATTGATCTCTTTCGAGCTTCTTGCCACGGGCCGCAGCGTCCGAGTTGCTGCCGGCCCGTAATGACTTTATGACTGTTAATTTCTTTGTGCTCTCACTGCAAATAATGTAACTAAACCTCCAGTTTTCATCCCGACGTCCTCCTCGACCTCGGCCAACTCCCGCACCCAACGGCAAGGTCCAAAATCTGGGGGACAGCAATTGGGATTGTCCTCCAGATCCAACAACTGGTTGACAGCGGTGGGATCGTCCTCAACTCCGACAGCAGGCAGGCAGGCAGGCAGGCAGGCAGGCAGGCAGGCAGGCACCGGGACGTGCATCAACTTTCATAAGAATGCTAGTCTAATTAAAATATTGTTGAGTTGCTCCAGAGGAAAGTGAAAAATACAGAGTTGGTCGCATTCTCGTAACGCACACGTGGATTTGTTAGCTGAAACACCCTGTGTAAATTATGACATGGCTGGATCCCAGTGAAGTCGCCCCAAAAGAAAGAATGATTGGCAAGGTTAGCGATAGCCCAACTTGTGAAATGAGTTTTATAAGAGTTTTTTTTTATCTAAAGAATCGGCGGCACGAGAGAAAGTAATGCTCAGTATATTCAGGTGCATTGCAAAAAGAACATAGAGGGTACACAGCGGAACGAGACCTGTGTAAGTAAACATTTTGAAGCGGTATACCACATGTCAATTTTGTAAAGGCAATTGCCTTGAAGGACACCAAATATTTGTCCAAGGGAAACAAAGATGGTGGAATTCAGAAGAAGATGCTAGAATGAATACTGCACAATTTTTGCGATATAGCGAAGTTTCTTTGCCTATTTGCGGTGGCATAAGCTAGCTGATGTCGGCAAAACAAATACGACATAGCCATTGAGGGATGCTTGTGCCAGTGAATCAGCCATTTCATTCAAGGGCAACCAGCGATGTTCCGTACCTAAAGGAAGTAGACTTGCCGTACGGAGGTACCATCGAAGAAAATGTTCGCACAATTCTAGAATTTGGAGGTGCAGTAAGGGCTGTGCATACAGACAGCGAGTCGGTCACAATAACAACTAATGGGTCATTTTGTGGAAGCTTTCGTAATGCTAATACAATCGCTAATAATTCTGCCTGAAATATTGGTGCGAAGTCTGGAAAGCGAAGAAAGTAAGACCATTGAAGATATTCAGAGAAGATCCGCACTCCTGCTTTCTCATTGTACATAGAGATAGCACCGTCTCAAGAGACTTCTCTTGAGACGGTGCCTCAAAATTAGAAGAGTACGATACCATCATGGAAGACGCAGACAGGAATATGAGCGATGATGAAATGAAAAGGCTCTATGTGAATTTCAGCCATTTAAATAAAAGACTAATCGGCGGAGGTAATAATGAAAAACGGTAGGCGATTGCCGAATTGCATGACGCGGCTTATGATTCGCCCCTATTCCTACGGCGTCATCGTTCCCTCTGTTGAGGAACCTGCTTCCCAGCGGGGTCCCTGCTCCGGTTATTAGGGTTATTTGAGTAATTTTTTTTTATGCTGGTGTTCATACCTCTGCGCCGTCACTATAACGGTACAACCTATGACAGATAGCAAAACTCTCAAAAGTAGAAGCTTTGGCTGTTTGTCAAACCCGTGCTAAGTGGTCCATGCAAATGCTGCAGTACGCGCCCTACTTACAAGCAAAGAACACCAATTCTTTCCAGCAGTTTGCGGAGCAAGATTAAGACAGACTCCAGACAGCTTAGAATATGCGTTCAGACCACCAGACAAGACTTGCCCTGACATTCGAGGTCGTTTTTAAGCGTGTGGAATACGCCATCCTAACGCATCAAGCGGCTTTGTGATGTCGAAGGGCAGTGCGAGTTTTCTTCGTCAGTTCCTCTGCTGCCATGATGAAACGTCTCGCAATCGGTAGCAACTCGAAGCGCCTCCGGCAGCTGGTTGTGCGAGACGGAAATGTTTATGCGATGCGGCTTCCGCGAGAGGTGACGTCAGACCATCCGCTAGACGTGACAGCGACGCCTCGACTGGCCACGAATGTAGTCGCATCGCGATGCACCGCACGCGCCCACCGGATGTTATGGCGATCGCCCTGCGGGAGGCGCGGGCGCCGCTATGGGCCGCGCGCACGATGCCTCGCGCGAGCCGCCCAACCAGGTCGAAAACACCAAACCATTGACACGCTCGGGAAAGAATAAAAAACGAGAAAACCGAACCGACGAAGCTCCAAGGCGTACAATAATGGCGCATAACCGAGCCCATTGGAGGAAAAAGAATTGAAAAGAACAGGTAAGCCGATAGGGCGTGTATGTCTGTGTTCAGACTAAATCCTGGTGGGCTTTCGATGCGTTTTTTACCCCTACTTTAGTGGTATTTTTGTACTTCGCTTTAGGCACGGTTACTGTTTCTGCTGGCCACCTCGATGAAAAATAAATCGCCCTGTTGAGGACAGAGAAAGAATAATAGCGCGGCTGCCCTTTTTTATTTCTTTCCCTGTAGTTTTGTGTTGTGGTGCTTTAACGTTGCAAACCACTGACTAAAGCATACGCGTTTATGGTACGCTGACGAAGTTAACTTAGTTTTCAGTAAGGTATTCACCCCAAAACACGCCACAGAAACTCGGGAACGCTGCCAAGAGGCAAATTGTTTATCAGACATATATACCTGAGACGAGTCTGTATAGGAGAAGCAGACGACAACGTTGTTTGCAAACGCATTTGGAAAGCGCTGCGCACTTAGGGGGCAAGCTTGGTCAGAACGTCCAGCACATTTCTCATCTGCCATGCACGCACCTGATTTTTTTTCGAGCGAGCGTTCTTTGTGCCGGTCCAGGTTATAATGCTGCTGAATGTGGTAGGATTTTATCGAGCGCTAGCTCATTTATACCTAGTTGTTCTCCCGCAGCACTCTTACTCGATTTGATAGCCACTTTCTCCTCTTCTCTCTTTGCTCTTGTTCTTTTACAGCGAAGCTGTTAGTCTCTAGTTGGTCGGCATTTTTCGTGTCCGCGTCCGTCAGCATAAATGTGGCCCGATCTCGGCGGCAGTGCAAGGCCAGGAGCTCGCACCCGCTCAAGGCCGAGGGTGCGAGCACTCAGAAAAGTGAAGCGAACGGCGCATACATTCATTGAAATCAGCCATACAGCAAGCTTAATAGCATACGTTTCAATAAAGGACAAGCACAAAACAATCATCTGATCCACTTAATTGATAATAGGGCACTTCTGATAACAATGCGAAGGACGTAGCGCTCCGCGCATAGGTTTCCCGGTACAGGTTACTGTTGCAGCTTGCGACGTGGGGAGTGACGTCCCTAGACTTTCGTATATAAAATAACCAACCTAGCAACTGATTTCAATGATCTTGCAGCACCGCTATGGGTGGCGGTGGTCCGTCAAAATTACCATTACTCCCATTTGTACCATTACTCAAAATTGTCATTACGCTAAAGCAATAAAGCATCGCCTGCCCCCTCAGCACTTGGAGTGGTGGCTTTCAACAGCTTCGCCGGACATCCACTTTCGCAGGGCCGGGATGGCGAGTCAGTTTTTTTGACCCATCTGTCCTTCATTGCAGCCTTTGCCGCCTTCGTGTACAGGATTGGCCGAATGCGTCGAAGCCACTGCACAATTAACGGGAACTGTCTTCCGTGCCTGCAGGTACGAGTGACATTTCTGTATGCGATAGCCTAGTGCACAGAGCATGCGGCGAGAGAAGTCGAAATCACGGTTGTGTGTCCTGACGTAGTTTTGTCTTTCAACTTATGTGCGCAAGCGCGTATTCGCCTACACTCAGGGCGTTTTGCTGACGTACGTAACACCTGGTGCGTTTCGACAACTTCGGTGTTATATATCTACAGTAATGGAATTAGTGAATATCTTATCTACTGGCAAGCCTTTGTGCTGTTAAGATACCCATGAGCCTACAATGCATACGCAGTGATGAACAGAGGCATAAAACAATGGATGTCGCGGTAGCCAACGTTTCGGTAGGCGGCTTGTCTTCTTTACGTCACGCCCCCCCCCCCCCCCTCCCCTTGTACGATGACATTAAGTTGGTGCAGATGCATTCGCATTTGCTCGCGGGCTTCTTCTTAACACGCTTTTTGGTTATACACATTAGACTCCTGTTAATACGAACTCGAGGGCGCCGTAATAATGTGTTCGTATTAATAAATGTTCCGTCTTCAACCTCATAACTCAATATCCGCCATTCCAGGCGCGCCCACGTATCCACAACACGATATAATAAATGAAACGGGAGTCTACTGTAGTTACTGAGATTCGCGCAGATTAGCCGTACGGAACCAGTGTGCAAAAACCCTCGCAGTTGCTTTTTTTTCTTCTTCTGTTACCAGGGGCATGGGGCTAAGTGCTTATACGCAAGAAACAAGGCGATACTCGAGACATGGTATATGAAACTGCCTTTTGATCCTTGAAAATGTCTTTCTACGGTGTAGAAGGACCTTTGTTAGATTCGTATGGTACAGAGTGTTATACACTCTCACTTAGTCGGAGACGACGGCGAAGTGTTTCTATCAAAGAACGCTTGTACCTTTGTCTCGCTTTGTTTCTTTCTAAACTCTGAAAGCTGCCGCTCCCGTGTTGCGGCAACGGATGAAGGAGCCCTCGAAGACCTTCCTGGAGCCAAGCCATCACGTGGAGTCGCATCCAGGAAACGTGGAAATGCGTCAAGTGACACGGACAGCGCAGCAACCGAGTTGTACTCGGACAGCGTCAACTAGTCGGACGACGATTTCACGCTTGTCATGATGCCGAACCACAAAAAGAAGACTTCTACGGAGGTCATCGTCGCCAAGTGTTTCCACCGTGAAGACAACACCACAGCGCTGGCCGTACACTATGCTCTTCATGCCTGTGGACCCAGTGTCAAATCTGCGACTCCTGAACAGGCAAGTCCTTTCTGCGTTTCTAGAGGGACTCGCGCCAAACGAGATAAAGGACGTGAGAATAAACGCACGGAAGAATGTCCTTGCAGTAGATGTTCTACATCGTATAGTGCACTGCAAAGCTTGCGGCACGTAACGGAGATCGACAAAGTGCAAGTGCGATCCATGACACCTACTGGCTGCAATGGCACTGTCGGCGTCATTTATGAAGACGATATTTCTATACCGACCGACGGCTTACCGATATTAATAAAGCCAACTACAGAAGTCACTCTTATCACGCACATCACAAGACTTGGCAACACCCGTTGCCTGAAGCTGTGGTTTGATGGAGACAGCCTTCCCTCACATGTCAAAGTTGGCCACGTCCGCCATCCAGTCCGCCCATACGTACCGAAGCCCCCACAATGCTACAAATGCTGCAAGATGGGACACGTAAAAGGTGTCTGTAGGAATAACCTCGTGTACCCACGGTGCGCCGAATCTCATTCAGCATATGCCGGCCGCGCAACTGTGTTAAAGTGCCCCAACTGCCATGGTACTCATGAGGCCTCATCCAATAATTGCCCGCGGGTGAAGAAAGAGCGAGCAGTACTCAAACGTATGGTACGGGACCATTCAACACACAGAGAGGCTGCCGCTACTCTCAGGTGACGACGACATCGGCACCGAAGAGCATCACGAAGAGTTACACCAACTGAAAGATATACACCATCTTCCGGCAAATCGACTACCGTATCAACGCCGACTACCACAAAGACAGACACTGCGAAAACGAAGAATGGGGCAACACTCTCACCTCCTGAAGAGTGGCCTACACTTCCACAAGCACAACCTGCCTCGGAGTCACATCGAATTGCGCTGCCCTCAATGACCTCACGAACAGCGGATGGGACGACGACTGAGGATCGCCAAGTCATAGTGATGCTGAAGTCACTTATGGACGCCATGCGCGTCCTACTGAGCAGCATGGAAACCCCGTCGGCACAGAGCGCACTGCAGGTGCTGCCCACCTTGAGTCCGGTGCTTGCGGCTCTAGGGTAAAACCACGGCCCGAGAGATGCTGTCGTTTCAAGAGGAGGTCAAGAATGCATCTGTCCTTCAGTGGAGCGCCAGGGGGCTTAAGTCACGCATGTTCAACTTTAGACAGTTTGTCTTTACACACCAGTTTCCCATTATCGTGATTTGCGAGCCCAACCTGTCAGCTCCCATCAGACTGTCCGGGCATGAGTGCTTTATGTCCTTTACCCACGGAGAGTGCAGCAAGGTTGTTGTGTTTATACGCCGTGACTTGACTTATGTACATCACCCAGTGCCTCCTGACGAAGCAAATCAATACGTTTGCTTAACAGGGAAGAAGAAAAAAGCTCACGTTCGCAATTCTTGGAGCCTATTTATCTCCAACAAGCCGTCTAGATTGTGAGCCCTTACGGGGAATTTTGACATCGACTCCACAGCCGTGGGTGCTCACTGGTGACTTTAACGCCCACCATTGCCTATGGGGAAGCTCCAAAGTGAACTCTGGAGGCAGAACGTTGGTGTCCTTTGCCTATGAACTCGGATTTTTCCTGTCAAATGATGGAAGCCCTACTTATCTGCGTGGATCAGCGTATAGTAGCTGCTTGGACCTTACCTTCGTTTCACGTTCGCTTTCGAGAAGAGTGCACTGGTTTTCGGATTTAGAAACGCGTGGTAGCGACCCCATCCCAACCTATTTGAAGATCGAAGGTTTGACTAGCTCCAAGTCCTCCAGAACCGTCCAGTGCACCGATTGGCCTAAATACAAAATAATAATGGAAGACTGTTGTCGTGACGGCACCTCCTATAACCTACAGGGCGCGATAAAGGATGCCATACAAACAACCACGCATTTGCTTTCGAAGAGTTCTTCCCGAACCGATTTCGATATCGAACTAGCGAAATTTCGAGCAATTCGCCGTCGTGCGGAGCGAAGATATAGACGCAGGAAGTCCAATTGTGATTTGAGATTGGCTAGACGAACGCAAAAGAAAATACAGCGTCAAATGAACAAGCTGGCTTCGCGACAATGGGTATCCTTTTGCGAGTCCCTGGGTCCGCGAAAACCTATGTCGCCTATATGGAGGACTGTTCGTGGCCTTCGCACAACCTTTGGTGAGCGCCACCCGTTTAAATCTCTGGCAATCCATCTACAATGTAGAGATATTGACGTCGCTGAATCTATCTGCAGAAAGATTGCTGGCGAAGCAAATTGCGATGGAACTGGTACGGGAACGCTCGACCACCCACTGTTCTCACGCGATCCCCGCATGGAATGCCCTTTTTCCATGGAAGAACTAGAAGCTACGCTGGTTTTGTGCAGGCGTTCTTCAGCGCCAGTACCTGACGGCATTACATACCGTGCCCTGTGTAACCTAGGAGACCAAGCTCCGAAGGCACTCATGCTCCTGTACAACGACTCGTGGCAGACGAGTACGGTTCCGCAAGAATGGAAGTCAACTCGCCTCATTCCAGTTCTCAAAGCTGACAAGTCGCCTTTGGACATTTCCTCATACCGTCCGATCGCACTTGCCAGCTGTGTCGGAAAAACAATGTAGAGAATGATTTTAACACGTCTGGAATGGTACTTAGAGTACTATGAAATCTACCCACATGCGATGGCCGGATTCAGACGTGGCCGTTCGTCAACAGACAACGTTGTTGACTTGATAACATTTGTGCAACACCAAAAGGCCTGTAAGCGACTATTTGCTGCTCTGTTTCTAGACGTTAAAGGGCTTATGATAATGTCACCCGTGAATCCATCCTTAGCACTTTAGAAACCGTCGGACTTGGTGGTAAGATATATATGTGGATGTGCAGCTACTTACAGAGGAGACCATTCTACGTGTACACAGAAAATGGCCCGACATCTGAGCATTACGGTAGCCGAGGAGGCCCTCAAGGCGGAGTGCTTAGCCCGACTCTTTTCAATCTCACCCTCTACGAATTAGTTGACAACCTGCCAAGCACCGTACGACTTTCCATCTATGCGGACGACATCTGCATTTGGGCATCAGGTGTGACACGACTTCAGCTTCGCGCTCGGCTTCAGAAAGCAGCCACAATGACATCTTGCTGCCTTCGTGAACAAGGACTTGAAATTTCGTGCGGAAAGTGCGCAATGGTGGCATTCACGAGGAAGCCAATGTCAGGTTACGGCGTATCTATTAACGGACAACTTATACCATACAGCAGAAGTCACAGGTTCTTGGGAGTCGTAATTGACAGAGACCTGTCTTGGACTCCGCACGTCAATTACGTGAAAAAGCGGCTGACTGCTAAATGTCACCTGTTCAGGTTCCTTGCAGGAAAAAGTTGGGGAGTATCTATACACGCTATGTTACAGCTGTACATGGCGTTGTTCGTTGGATTCCTGCAATACAGCCTGCCTGCAATATCCAACACCTGCAAAACTATCCTGCGAACAATTCAGAGTATTGAAGCCCAAGCCATTAGGATATGTCTTGGCTTACCACGCAGTACATCAACAGCTGAAACCATTGCCCTTGCGCAGGATTACCCAATCACGACGTACATTACCGTTGAGACAATGCGTATGCATCTCAGGCATCATGCTCGGACCCCTTCCAACCACTTGGCGAGCCTCACTGCTGCAAGGCCCTGCTCGACATTTAGCGGTATTGTCAGTGCACATCGTGCGCCGTTTACTTCAGGGTACGCATCTGCGGCCAAGCCAGCGTTTCCTCCGTGGTGTTTGAGCCGTCCACAAGTACATATAGTGATTCCAGGACTACAGAAGAAGACAGATATACCGGCCCCTGCTCTAAAACAGCTGAGCTTACTTCTGCATGAAAAGTACAGCAACCACGTGCACATATATAGCGATGGATCGACTACGTCGTGCAGTTCTGGTGGTGCCGTGGTTATACCAACGCGAGGAATGACACTGCGGTTCAAGACATCGCATATCACGACCTCAACGGCGGCAGAACTAACGGCCCTGTGTCGAGCACTGGAATTCATTGATTCTGAAAGACCTAGAAAATGGGTTGTGTTCTGTTATTCAAAACCGGCATTACAGTGCACGCAGTCAGTTCTCCGACACGGATGTCATGACCAATTGACATACGAAGTCGTGAAACTTTACCATGATGTCCAACAAAAAGGTCACGAGGCCGTGTTTCAATGGGTACCTGGCCACTGTGGAAACAGTGGCAATGATTCCGCCGATAACGCTGCTCGCACAGCACATCAAGAAGAGCACAGCGTTCCAATTCCGCTTTCGAGGATTGACGCTGCAAGGCAGCTTCGACACCTGGCACGCATTCTCACAGTGACCGAGTGGAACTCGCCAAACTTACGACTTACACGACTGCATCGACTAAACCCCTCCCTGCAACTCCGACATCCGCTCGCGGACTTCCTCGACGTGAAGCTGCGCTTCTCTGTCGCCTTTGGTTAGGAGTTGCCTTCACAAAGGCATACTCTACATTAATTGGAGTGACTCACAGTGCAGCATGCGAGGTCTGTGGCACCGAAGAAAACGTCGACCACCTGCTGTGCCACTGTCCAAGATATGCCCCAGAGAGGCAAGAACTTGCCAAAGCTTTCCAAAAACTGGACCATCGGGCGCCTTCTGTGCAGGTGCTGCTGGAACACCACCCCCATCGCCCGTCGGCCCACAAAGCTGTGAAGGCGCTTTTGTGCTTCTTAAGGACGACGGGTTTGTGCGACCATCTGTGACTATTAATGCAATTTCTTTAAGACCACATGCGTCAGCGAACTCACCGCAATTTCCTTCATTCCTTCCCTCCTCTCTCTCCCTGTGATCTTTGTTTTCCCCTTTCCCATTCCCCCGGTGTAGGGTAGCCAACCGGACGTTATTCTTGTTAACCTCCCTGCCTTCTACTTTTCTCTTTCCTTGCAGCTTGCTCACTTAGGCCATTCGGTATTTGTTGCTTACGGGCACCGTGTAAATCAGCGTGCAGTCACGAAAGCTTACATTTCACCTATAGCTTAACAGCTTGCTCAAAAATTCTTCAGTGCTCTCATTATAAAAACAAATCGGCAGTGGCTTAGCTCGGCTATGCCAGGATATACGTACCGAAAGCTAAGGCATAGCATGGTTAGCCTTGGTTAATCTTGATTGCAAGTGCACGTTAGTCTGGTTGTCTATGTTGTGGCGTTATTTAGCCTGTCGCTCGGCGCGCTGTTCATCTGTTTCCTGGGCGATTCGTTTCCTCGTTCTGATGTCGATTCCAGGTCTCCTCCTGTTTATCAGAATTGTCGCCGTCCATACTGCCGCCTCAACTGTGGTTACGCTGCACGCGAGCTCTCCTTTTCAATCCTCCGACATGTTATCAGGCATGCGACGCAACTGGCGAAGCGAGCGGAGGCGAGCGCAACGACGAGTAACGCGGTGTGACGTCATACCAAACGGTGGCGGTGGAGGAGGAGGAAAACTTTATTTGCTCTAATTGCTTAGAAATTAGCGGTGGCAGATGTGGTCGGCCGTCGTCACGGTCTTCTTCCCCATCTGCGCAGGCTCGAAGCCCCTATTCCAGGGCACCACTGAGGGTGGCTACTCGGTGAGCGTGCCTTTTACTAGTCCATGCGGCCATAGAGTTTCTCACTATAACACGCAGAGGGAAATCTGGCGCCACCGTCTATGGGAGTTTCTTAGGGGACGCCATGCCGTCATGGTAATGATGGTATATGTGCCTGCAAGGCTTGTGTTGACTGGTGTTGTAAGAGGCTTCGTCTAAAACGTGGATATGGCTACACAAATCACGCTTTCTTAAAGTAAAATGTTCATAATATGTTTCCATTCACGCAAACTGCATCTTTACTCATCTGCAATGCATGGCGAAGGGAAGAAAAGCAAGAACAGACAACAAACTGTTTCAAAGTGAGCGAGAACGTTTCATATAATTGTACATGCAATAGCAAGTACTTATAGTTAAACAAGCATGCTTTTGTGTAATAACACAGCTAAAACAGCTTTTTACGTGCAGTTTTAGTAGAATATGAATCATTGTGATGGACGGAACGATGCTTGCCTGGCTCTCCGAGAACGATGCCAATCCGAAGTCACAATATACCAGCATTCCCATGCATACCACAGCGCAGCAGCGCCAGATTTCCCTCTAGGTAATGTGGTGAGAAACTCTATGGCCGCTGCTCTGCGCAGCGGCGGAACACCTGTGGCTCGGTGCTACTAGTGGCGCATGCGCAGTAGAGACTAGGCGCGCGTTGTGACATCATGTACCTCCTCGGAGCACTGCCATGGCGAAATCGCAAGTTCGCGGCCAGTAATGCTTTCGCTTTAAAATGCACCAAACAATTCAAGGCAATTCCAACTTCGTGCTGTGTGAATTTGGTTCTTGTGGCTACTGGGCAATGTTCGCACCACGATTATTGGTAAGCCTGCTAAGGCACCTCGAGGACCTCAGTTATTGTTTCGGTGGTGACAACTATGCAAGGTTCCACGACATCGCCGACGTTGGCGTAGGTTTTCATGACGTTTGTGCCCTGGGATTTGCCTGAAGGGAGGCCAATGCTACGGTGTGTCGACCGTGGAGGCAGCATTCATCCCCGCATGGTGCCCGCTTCGGGCACACGACGACTACGTGCACGGCTCGGGTTTCCTCGTGGCTGCATGGCGTCTACGACGGAAGCGGCCGCCGGCTCACGGACTGCTATTCGGTCCCTCCCCGTGGCGGTAGCAATGCAGCCCCCCCCCCCCCTCCTTTGTCCGGCGGCGCCCGGGGCACCACTTTGACCGACCACCAAAGGAGGGCTATGTTTCGACCCCGTGCCTTGCAGCTGGTTCCCTTTGTCCTATGCCGGGTCATAAAACTTGCCCGGCGCACCATTCAGACCGATCACCAGATCGGCCTGGCTCGGGATACCTGCCCGGACCTAACATTTGCTAAAAACATAAGATACGCAGACTGGCACAATACCGAGGAAACCCTCGGTAGCGACCACTGCATTCTCACGACCACAATCCGCAGTTCACCCCTCACTCGTCCTCACCACAAGGCAACCCTTCCAGAGTGGATAAAATTTCGTTCCAACTACAACAACCCACAACCTATAGTTGAACAGGGGTACACCACCTGGTCCCAACAGCTAATCTCGCAACTCACAGACACTGAACAGACGATTCAGCTCTCTCAGTTGAATCCGGCGGTGGACAACCACCTCCACCTCTGGGAGGCCCGGCACAGCCTTGTCCGCCGATAGCGCCGGCAAGAACACAACCGTAAACTCAAAATTTGCATCGCCGAACTCACCAAGCAGGCGGCAGAGTACGCGGTCCAGGTCGCCGACTCCAACTGGGTAGACCGATGCAATACAACCGCTCGACAAATGTCGAACCGGAGTACATGGCGTCTTTTCAGCGCCCTAATTGATCCTACGCAAAACCCGGACAGAAACACAAAAACACCTCCAGTGAGCGATCCACAACTTTAACGGAGACACAGCCGCACTGGCTATCTCCCTCAGAGACAAATATCTCTCCACACACCAGGATGCCCGAGGTCACGCGTACTCATATGCAGCCTCTGAGAACGCTGAGCTGGATCGACCGTTCCAGCTTCATGACCTCAAAGCGGCACTTGCCAAAACGAAACGAGGAACAGCTCCGGGCAGGTATCATCATCATCATCATCAGCCTGGTTACACCCACTGCAGGGCAAAGGCCTCTCCCATACTTCTCCAACAACCCCGGTCATGTACTAATTGTGGCCATGTCGTCCCTGCAAACTTCTTAATCTCATCCGCCCACCTAACTTTCTGCCGCCCCCTGCTACGCTTCCCTTCCCTTGGAATACAGTCCGTAACCCTTAATGACCATCGGTTAACCCACACGGAACCCAGAGACTCCCTGCCAGACGCTTGGCGTGTCACCTTACAGGTAAACCCTCTTCCTAATAACGTGACACGAGATACTCACGGGGGCCGCCGCCAAGCGCGCGCTACAAGGATCACCAGAACATATGGAGGTCGCCCAGGAGTATTCTACACGGACTCTGCCGGCCCTCACCACGGGGTTTGGTTTACGGCGGCCGTCGTCCATCAAAACACACCCGTTAATGGCCTCACCTTCCGGGCCCCCAATATTACTCACGCGGAGGAGGTGGCTATCGCGCTTGCTGCCGTAGATCCAGCGTCTCGAGTCACTACTGATTCGAGGGATGCTTGCCACAATATAAAGCAAGGCCAAATTCCATATCGTGCCTTTCAAATCCTTAAGAAATGTGAGAACTAGGGATTCCGACCCCGGCGCTCCATCATTTGGGCCCCAGCTCATCAGAGAATAGAGGCGAACGAAGTAGCCGACGCTACAGCCCGCGCGCTTTATTTCCGGGCGTCGCCTCTATCACCCGTCGACTAGGTCCCTGAATTCAAACCGGCAATCACCTTTAAAGAAATCACGCAGCTGTATCAGCTTAATCACGGCCGATACTTCCCCCCTTGCAAAGGCCTGAAAAAGACGGAGGAGCGTTTCTCCGTCTCTACACGAAAACAGTACTGCGCCCGGCGGTGCTGAAAAACTTCAACCCGGCATTTTCGGGCGATTGCCCGCACAGTGGAGAGTTGTTTGCGGACACATACCACATGTTGTGCGCATGCCCCTCCAAACCTACGTTCCCCGCAAACCCCCACCCTATCCGAGAGGACTGGGAGGCTGCCCTGCTCGGCTTCTCAACCCTCCAGGACCAACGTGTCCTGGTGGCCCGAGCCAAAGCCGCTGCGGAATCCATGGGGGTACCGAACTAGGGACCTCGCCCCCTAGACTTTGTAAGGGCTGGGCCCTTAGGGCTCAGCTCACACCTCTCCTGTAAATAGCAGAAATAAAGTTCATCACCACCACCACCACCAACGTTACTAGACTAGCTTCAGTTGTAAAACTCCCCGCCCGCGCGCTTACAGCCGCTGTCGCCACTTCTGTGACAGCCGCCAGGTGGCAACGCTGTTCCATCGGGCTCCACTGCAGACGCCTCGGCACAGCCATGAGCTCGTGCGGATAGGCAGTTTGCGCGTGTTTCACGCTCGCTGGCGTTCTCCCTTGTCCAAATTAGTGATACCACGAGAAAGCGGTATTCACCTACAGCAAGAAGATTTATCGCGACAGTTCGTTAATACTGAAAGAAGGGCAAACTGTACGAAAGGAAGAAACGCATGCAGCGAAGCGCAGAAGCTGCGTTTCTAAATGTCGTGTGTTTCTTCCTGTCGTCTTAACATTTCGCGCAGTTTAGGCTAACGAGCCTGAATATCTGGCCAAAGTGCGTGATTGTAGGATGATCTTCATCCCCACCGAAGCTTCTCACCACGCCAAAGAAGCGCTGCAAAAAGAAAGATGAGGTCGGTCTTGGTGCACACAAGCCACAAATAAATAAATAAATAAATAAATAAATAAATAAATAAATAAATAAATAAATAAATAAATAAATAAATAAATAAATAAATAAATAAATAAATAAATAAATAAAGAAGTTGGATTTTTCATTCCGGGAAGATGCTTAATCAGCGGAGCTGAAGCGTGCGGCCCCTGTGTTTATCACTAGGTTAATCCCGAGGGTTCATTGAAGTATTTCTCAGTCATGAGGTTACACACACAATCGGCTGCGACGGAGAGAACGACGTCACTGACGGTATGCCCGCAGTCCGCAGTTGTCGCTTGCGTTCGATGTCTCGAGTTTGCTCGGCGGCGTGGTTAGCAGCCTTCGCCTGCGATTTGGCGCTTGCGATTCTTCGAAATTATTTCTTCAAAATTAAATCGTTCTGTTACGTAAGACCATGAGTGGCTCATACTTCCTTAAGCAATGGCTCTTACCCCCGTAAACGCGGCCTCCCCATTACGACGACAGAAGTGAAGTGAAATTCTACGGTGGAAAGAATGAACGGCCACGCAGCCAGCTGTGGAAGATGACGACGAACGCGGGAGCAGTGGCACGTGCCGTGGATTTCGCAGAAAGTTCGCGGTCGGCACGAGGAATCGCTCTGTTCCACGCCGAGCGAAGCGTCGCATTGCTGAGAGCACAGAAAAAGTGGTGCGCCGAACTGTCGACATAATAATAATAATAATAATAATAATAATAATAATAATAATAATAATAATAATAATAATAATAATAATAATAATAATAATAATAATAATAATGCCTTTATTTTCCATCCCAAGGATGTGGAAGGGGGAGAGAAAAAGCTACATATCCAGCTTGACGGGCTCTCGCCTCCCCGATACAAAACATGATAAAAAGAAAGGCAAACAGTACAAGCATATGAGTACAGACAAAAAGGAATATCACAAATGACAATTTTTACAAAAATGTACAATTCCAAAAAACATAGTGATGTGCATAATATCATGTCGTACATTTCAAACAGAAAGTGCCGCCCATAAGTGAAACAAAATGACGCAAATCTTTTGACCGGGTGCGTTGGAGATTTAAATTGCAATGTTGGCACAGGTTTAAGAGATGTGGAAGAGTGTTTCTGAGCATATGTTGTCCGTAACCTGTTCTGAATGAATGTATGTGCCAAATATCGGTGTTTCTGGTACATCGTTCCGATAGCGGCCTATGCAGCCAGGCACGCAGCACTTCGGCATCGTCTGCTGATATTCTTAAGAAACTCGGCGAAGGCTACGGTTACACGGATGACATGCTTGCTGAAATTCGCTGTCAACAACGAACCACAGAATGCACAAACGCTGCACCGCGTGCTTAGTCTGGCCTGCCCGCGTAGCCGGCTAGTGAGGAAGTGGAGCCGGGCGCGACTGCAGCGCCACGAAGGCGCGGGCAGGTGGCGGTTCCGCGCAACGGCGCCGAGTTTTAAAACTGAAGCTAGTCTAGTAACGTTGACCACCACCACCACCTGACGACGCAGCGCGGTTCCCGGAGGCGCCGGCCGCTGAAAGCGGCATTGGGACCACGGAGGCGCCCCGGACCCTCTCTCTCTCGACCTTGTTTCATCCTTAGGGACTGTCTGGGGAATCTGGGGTCTGAGGGGTGTTATTCCAGCAGCTCGCAGCTGCTCTGTTGCTCTCTCCTGATAATCACGACAACTTGTAAACATTGTATAAAGAATTCTCCGCCGAGAACGCTCTCCTCGTCTCTGATGTACTCTGCGTGAAGTGGCATCCAGACCTCCTGCCGGCCACGCATACCTCGGCACACGCAACAGGACACAGCTTGCTGCTGGCCTGGTCGAGTAGACAGCTCGGTTCACTGGGTATGCGCCCTAACTGGTAACGTCGCCACAGCGCATGTGATATTGGTATGTGCCCATTCTTGAGCAATCCTCCAGAACCAGTGTGCCAAGACAGAGAGAAAGAGAAGGAAATGCAAGCCGGTTGACCATGTTGCGCCTGCTTCGCCTGATTTCCCTTCCTACAGTGGAGGAAGGGAAAGTGGGCACAGAAGGAAACGGATGAGAACAGGTGATGTGCGCGCAGACGCAACAGGGCCCACCGCGCAGCTATGGGCGGTCACCAACGATGTGCCAAAGTGAGCCGAGGATACACGGCATTGAATATATTAAAGCGACAGCGTCTCCTCCACAACAGACAGCTCCGCATCGAGCGGGGTCGCTTGACGCAAAGCCATTGCGGTTAACTTGCAACTATGGGTACTCTTCGGCGTTTGAACTGTGGTGCAGCGCTTGCAACGAGATCGACCGCATCGTTTCGCATTGTGGCTGGCAGCGTGGTTGCCACTTCGTGCATCTGCGGTGGCAACGCGGTGTGTCATTACGTTGTTTTAACGCTAATCGCAGTAACATCGACATTCGTCGTGAGATGGGTTCGGCCGAAATTGTTTTCCGGTGCTGCATAGCTCGCATCCTTTCTCATTATTAAAGACAGAGCAAAAACACGACATCCAGCCTGGCAACTAACCATTCATTATCGTTTGAAGTTGACGCATATTTCCCACCTTGAGCTTTTAGTTCATCTTGCTCGAAAGATTGCGTGTTGCCGATTGCCGATAAAAGAGTGGCGCACACGGGCCTGACTCTCGTGACGACGAGCGTCGTCATAATCTCGCATGGGACTCGATATTTTTTGAGCGCGCCGTAGAACGCTATAACCCGCTGTGGGGAACGATGTCATGCGCATACGTTCATCTTCTGATAAGCCACTTTTTCCTTCCAGAGTTGTCTTTTCTCAGCTGCATTTCAACACTGTGCGCGGTCAATGTCTGAGCTCCTGCACGGCTCATAATTCCTACATTATTTTCGCCAGAGCAATGCCTGCGCCTTTCGTTTTCTAATCACACAAGCACCGACGTAGCGTTGCTAGTTTGACAATAAGAGAAACAAAAAAGGAAGTCAGTGTTAGCACCCCGAGTTCTTCTCTGGTCTCCCAAGACTTGGAAACTTGATCCACAAATTTTTGATGGAAAGAGGAGGTGAGTCAAACTGCCGCTCTTTCTCCACTTGTAGAACTTCACTGTCTCTCTAGACCCGTTCTCGTTCGCCATTCGAAATGCACTTGATTGGAGAACGCAGGACTACACAAGCACAAAAAGCAAACACACAGGTGATGAATCGAACCGGCTCTGTTCTCGTGCGTATTCTGTTTAGCATTTCCTTGCGGTGTCCAACGTACTCTGTTCACAAATGAAGTGATTAAAGTGCCCCTCCGAATACCCTTCGCATTTGCACGAGCATCAAAGTCCGTTTCCGATAGCGCGGGCACTCAGCGCAGAACTGCCTCCAATCGACGGCCCTCGAAGCACAGCCGTCACCGCGGACGCGCAGTGCACGCGCGTTACACACGGCCGCCCGCTCCTGCCGCGGCACAGAGGAGCAAGCGACGCTCCTGTTCGTCACGATGCCACGCGGGTTCCCGTTAGTTAACGCGTAGCGGGTGCCTCACCTCCCACCGGCGACGAGAGCTTCACGAGCTCCGGAATGCGCGCGCGGACCCCGCGGCATCTCTGCATGCTTCGCCAGCCGAGCCGAACAGCAAGAAAACGAGGGGAGACGGGGCGCCGCTGGCCGGGACAAAAGCAAAACCAAAGAAACCAGGTCAAAAAAGAGCGCGGCGCCAGCCGACAAGCGACAGTCACGATGACGGCTTCGGTTTAGGATTTCTTCTTCGCGCGCTTCGTTTTGGGCTTTCTCCGCACGGCCCCAAGCGGCGTCTGTCGCAGGGGGCCTCCCGCGAGAGGCCTATTTTTACGGGGCAGGACTCCCGCCACGGGTCCTGACCTCGAGCCAGCGCCGTCGCTGCTCGAAAGCTTGCGGCGCGCTCCTGGTTACGGAGCGCTCGGCGGCCGATGCGGCAAGACGCTGGGCGCAGCGCGATGGTGTCTCGATAGTGCGCTTGCGCGACGCTGCTCCAGGCGGGAGACGTTTTCACCCGCACTTGAACGTAATGCCACATTGAACCATTCCAATATGTCACATCATGTCTATTGAACATTACAACGTAAACGGATAGATAATAAAGAGAAGAGAAAGACACTACGCCGCGCTGTTAAGACAACTTTGGTCATCGTGTGTGCTGTACTTTTGACAGCTCCAGTGATCTCGCAGGTCAAAGGCGACGGTTTTTCAACTAAACAAGTGGGATCGGATCAGTTTCGCAGCCAAAAGTGGCACGAATACGTGCCTATTTTGCGCCACATGTGAGTTAATGTGTATTAATGTATATTTGGTGCGAACCTGAGGGAGGCGTTAGCAACCTGGCAGGTGACCGTGGTCACCCAGCTGTGCACCCAACTCGTGCACCGAACTCGAGATACTGCAGTATCGGCAGCTTTTATCTAGCGGTTATTCAAGACTTTCGGGATGCGCATGAATATGTTTTCTACCGCCTCAGGTGCGCGCAACCGAGGCCACAATATTTTGATCTGGATGGACACGCCTGCACGTGTCGAGTGGCAGTGATTGCGCTTTTATTTTCATTAATATTTGTCATCGGAGACTTCTACATATTTATATCGATTTAGCCTCATGCACCTAATCTCTTGTTGCATTGACTGAGGAGACCTCCTGTGGAATAAAAGGATGAGTAATAGGTCGTTGGTTGCAAGAATTGAGACGCTTGCCAGTAATTATACTCTCTAACTGTGCGCCAGCTTTTAATTTATGACAGGCATAGCTAAACCTGCAGAAAGCCGGTGAAGTATACCACTTTGCCACGCAACGTTCACGCTCAAATGAATCTCTTGAACGTTGCGATTAACTAAAGAGACTTGCGTCACTAGAACGATGTCACAAAAGCCAGGACGCCTCTCTTCTGAGCGGTCCCATGTGTCCCGCGAAAAGACAACGACAGCTGCAATATCATTAGTAACGTCTCTCCGCTCAAGTCTGTCAGCCAATGTTCTCTATACGATTTACGTAGCGAGCCTATTGGCCGCGAGATCGACCTATAAGTGGCAGCACCGTCGCCCCGTTAGTGTGGATGCGTCGCCCGTGCGGTGTGTGGAAGTGTAGGGAGCTACTGTTTTCATTTCGCGATTCTGTGCTGCGTGCCCGCAGAAAACGCTTCATTTACCATCTTGAGATTTTGTTTGGTTCGGCAATGCAGCACATATTGCTCAGAGCCAGGGATAAGCTTTCACTACTATCCCGTTGACGCGGCACGTCGCCGAGAATGGCTCGTCAGGCTGCGGAACGGCAAGGCCCCTTCCGAGTATGCAATGGTGTGCAGTAAGCACTTGGACGATGGTGCGTTCAAGCGTTCGTTGACGAAAAAGGATGGCGAGTAGTCCAATATGATATCACGTTTGGGAATCCAAATCGGCAATCTGGGCATTAATGTTTGCTGCATGCGTAGTTGCTGTGTGGTTGCTGTGCGTGTGAAGATCATTGCAGTCCGCGAAAGTTCGTGTCGGCGTGGCCTGAGATGCCAGTAATGAGTTGCCTGTGCTTTTATATACTTCCGCAAGTAAATTAACCGCGTGTCCACGCATGCAATTTATTCTATAAACTTCATGCGCCGCCTGCACAGTGAATTCAAGGTTCGCGCTCAGCTGCGAATCCGTTTAAACGACCGTCACCGAGCGTGACTAGTTACGTTTTTCGTTGTCTTTCCTCAGCCACGGGAACTGTTCTCCGTGTTCAGAAGTGTAAATACGAGCACCGAAACACGGCAAGTGTGTACGCATGATCTCGTACAGATTAAACAGTGTCGTTTCGCGAGCCAACAGCGGATGGTCCATTAAGCGATGAACGAACATGCGCGAGCGAATTTATTGCTACTGCTCATATTGATATATTTTTTCCTGTCTTTTATAGGGGGGTGGAAAAAATTGAAGCCCGATGCACTGCATTCAAGCACCACTGCAAATTCAAGTGCCTGCATGCGAAAGTAATTAAAGGGATCTAATGATTATGATACAACATAAATTATACGTTGCATGCTTTATTTGAGCTTCGTGTAACGGTTGCAACTGGTTATAAAGCGACTCGAAAACATTTTACAATGGTAGTAACACTCTGAAACTAACTCGTGATTTTGTAGGTCTGGCTAAAAACAAAAATTGATAAAGCAACATAAGTTCTCTAAATTTATCGCATAACGTAAACACATCGCAAATCAGCGAGTCAGCTTAGTGTGATGTAATGCAAACAAATCGCGATACGCGCCGCGACCAACTACATCCGAACAACTTGAGGCAATACTTTACCATGCAGGGCATGTGCAGTTCAATTCTGCTATTTTTGTCTCGTCGGTCAAATTCAGGTCGACTCGGTGTGGGTCTTTACTAAGCGCGGACGATTGCAGCACGAATGCGATAACGTGCACAGGACCGTCAGAGCAGCAGGCGGAAGCGACGGCACTACACTCAATGATGTGGGCCGCCGCAACGACTTGGTCGCCTTCGACGAGACACCTGACACCGTCCCTAACATGGTTGAGAATTGTGCTTAGAGGCAAGGGTGCTGTAAAACGGAAAAAGAACGCATGTTAACCTCACAACACGTTGACAGGAGACGAGCGCACATGGTGTGGCCGCGTTAAGCAAATGCTTTTCGCATCAGTACACTAAAAACGTACAGCGATTTACTTTACGAATTTCCGTAACAAAAATGAAAGAATAACAGGTTGAGAGGTTACTAACCATCGCACAAACCGTCCTCGACAACATCCATCGTGATTTCGCGAACTACGATCGCTGCACACTGCGGCTGGAGCCGCGACGGGCCGCCGGCATCCACACTTGGGAGCTTCGTCACCTCGCCGCTAGGAGCCGACTCTGTTCGATCTCGAGGCCAATAGGGCACTACATGCTATAATTTAACGCTAGCATAATGCTATTTTGTCCGCTGTCAAATTCCACCACTCGCCATCTTGTCAACTCTGATTGGATCACAGGGCTGCTACGTCCTCCCTGAGTAGCTCGAAACGTCCACATGGTCGAATTCGACAACATGACAGAATTCGAGAGTGTTTAGAGTAGCAGCACCGGACAGGTCATACGCCCGCATCAGCAGTTCTTCCGCCCATGCGTCAGCTCAGATCAATGCGCGTTCGTCCAGTCACTCCCACAACGCGCAACATGTGATTCAGATAACACTTCCTGCAAACTTCTGCCGTCCTCCAGTCACAATTGCTTAGGCTCCGCCCTGCGTTTGATTCATCGGCTGGAGGTTTCGCAGCCGCAGCTGATTACGCCAAACACTTTAGGCTGCGAGGAGCGTGTGTCAGTCTAATCATCCCAACGCTGCCATTGTTCAGGAAAGAAAAAAAGAATACGAGTCGGCAGATAATGAATTGGCGTGCGACGGGCATGTCAAGCGGGTCGACGTCAGTTATTGACCTGATTGATACCACAGTTGCAATGTTGCATGCTTATGTCATTAGTGCATGTAAATATAATTGCTGACTTTCGTTAGCTGGGCATCTCGTTGGCGTTGTATGTAAAGATAGCTAATTATTATACGCAAGAACGAGCACAGAAACAAATACAAAGTGCTCGTCTGTTTTCGTATTTGTTCATGGATTTTCCGGTGCGCTGTCTCTGGAACTAAAATGACCCTCAACCTATAAATAGTCCACCAATGCCCCATGTTATTTGTGGTTATCGCACGATGCCAGCAATAATGCGTGGCCGGAAAAAATAACTTCTTTGCTGCAGTTGCTATAGACAATGGCTGAAATTAATGGCGCAGCGGCATCTAGGTACGAGTACGTCAAATGGCAGTTAGAGTGTCCACCTTGCAAGGCCCACGTACAGTTGGTTTCGCCGCAACCCTCACCACCAGTACGAGCGCCTCGTTCGTTCGGCTTCGCTCCATCACCCGAGACGTAGCGGCGGAGCCCACCTCGTTCAGGAAGCTGAGGGCGCGCTCACTCACCAAGCCGATCCGTATACGACGGGCGCTCGAGAACACAGCGCTAAACACGCTCACGGGAACGCGTGCTTGTATCGCGGCGCCACATGGGCCCTCTATTCTGCGCGGAGTCTGCCGCGGAACGTCATCCGACACCTTGTGGGTGTGGCTCCTGTGTTACATGGATGCTGACGTCTAGAACGACTAGTACCAAAGCAGTTCGCCTAAAGAGAAACCACTATGGAACAATACGTATCAGGACATTTGACTGCTATGCTAATACTCAGTGTTGAAAGAGAACGTGAAAGTGGCCAGACAATTGCTTGCGATTTGATTGAAGTTCGAAGATAAGAAATGAGTTCAGTAGCAGATGGTGCATGATACATCGGGTGAACCGATTGGCGAACGCGTCTGCTTGCAGCGAACACAACACCCGGTTGAGTTAACTTACAGCCTGTTTCACTACACCGACACATTGGAAGTGGCTTATGCAAAGTGAGAAAATAATTCGTTCACGCGTTTTGGTGGCCAAGTCGGTGCATGCGACGACGCCGTCGTATTGGAAGCAGGCGTTGTACACGTTGTTGATACTGCCGCAGCTACTTAGTACTTCACCGATGACATCTACGATAGTGAAATGCCTCTGAATAAATATATTCGGTGCCACGGCGCCATCGGCTATAAGGCTAGATACTTTTCTTTCTTTCCCTTCTTTCTTCTCTTTAGTAACACGAGCATTGAGTCACACTCTTGTTTCTTCCGAAGCATTCAGGTTCATCTCCTGAGAAGACCGGGGGGCAGGAAATTCCAAATAAATCAGAAAACAAAAATATAACAAAATATAGTACAGCACAAAATTCACGGGTTTCATTATAGATATGAGAGCATAAGTTTAGTTACATGTGACTGAAGTGTCTGGAATAATGGGAGTTAATTAGAACTCACTGATTACCGCACACTAAAGAACAATATCGTAGACTCTAGAGATCCGTCAGGTGAGCACGACTTTCCTGGAAAGATGGTACCAAACACGGCCGACGGCGCAAAGAGTAAGAGCACGTCAAAAAAATGCTTGGATTAGTGTCAAACTTCTCGGGGAGGTTTGTGCAAACATCGTAAATTAATGGCTTTGGAAATAAAACGTGGTACATTTCGGCCTGCGTGGGAAGCGAACCGGGACCTCCGAGGTGCGAAACGAGCAAGCTTCCCCCACGCCTCTGCGGCTACACGGTTCTTGCTGACTAACGGTGGGCGCGTTACGGCGCAGCCAATGGGGTGGCGCCAACCCCGCGAGTGCGCGACCCGAGCGCGTTCGTGGCGTTCCGAGGTCCGCAGAGCATAAGGCTTCCCACACGTGAGCAGTCTTAAGTGTCACCGCCGATTTGTTTTCATGGTTTTCTTTTCGTATTGGATCAAAAGATGCTCACAACAGAGGACTATGTATGCTACTCCTTGTCACATAAAAAATGAATATCTCACTGACGTTCGCAACTAACAACAGGTGGAATGCCAAAGGAAAATTACCAACAAAGTGCAATGAGTAAAACGTCACGAGAAATAAATATTAAATGCTCCGCACCTTATCAGGCTTACGGGAGGCCAGCAGCAAATGCATAAATTTCACGAACACTAAACAAATCTTAGAGCTGGACAAGAGAGGGAAAAGAAGAACAGAACACCGCACACTATTACTGTCTCCTAAAAAAAAGAAAAAAGAAAGGTGAGTCATTACATACTAACCTACAAAACGTCACAATCAATCTTATCTATGCCGTATATTACTAACATAAAAATGTAATGAGCTTCCGAAAGCTATTTAAGAACCATAAGCAGGCTTTTCTTTTTGCGTTCTTCTTTTTTCTTCGCCGCGGGCCAAGCAGCTTTTTGCTACGTTCTCCTCCACACCAGCCCGAAACTCTTCCTTTTTCCAACAGGGTCACCGAAAGAAGGGAATCCCCCTGCGGTCGCGTTCTTTGGTTTACCTGCCGGTAACACCCATCCAGCCCGCAGCGAAGTACGTGGGCCTGTCGGTGTCCGCGCTAGCTTTCGAGCGCACCCGTATTGGCGAGGAGAAAGGGAGCCAACGCAAACAACCAGCGATGAAGTCAGTCGACAGCTCATCTGCGATCCAATAATTCGCCCTCGGAGAGAAGTTCCGACCGGCGCGCACCACCCCCGTGCATTCTCGGCGAGCTGCAGTGTTCGTGGACGGAGCGCATCCATCTCCCGATGCCACCGAGCGCTGCGGTGGCAGCGACGCCCTTCCGCTCACTCGCGTCTTCTTCAGCGTGGCAAGCCGTTGTGCATCGGGGTTTAGTTGGGCGCGGTCATGCATAGGCGCCGACTACGGAGGAGGGGTCCGAGCCCCTTCCTGCGATACCGAAGCCTATATAACCCCCCAACTCTAAAGTGCCAAAGTTTTGTCAACCACATCATTATCTTAGTTTTCTTTTGAGTTACCTCTAACTTATCACTTAAAATTTTATTCTGGCTAATGGCTTACTGCATCGTTTTCGGCGCGGACGTGCACGGCTTTTAACTCATGTTTTCGCTTTACTTCTGCAAATCCTGACAATATGAGGACAAACGCATTAAAAGCACTAGCGGCGGCTGCCTCAGCCGTATTTTCTCATTTCAACATTGGTTTAAATTTCCACTGTAAACAGCATGCACGTACACAATATATTGAAATATGCAAAACAGGGCAAATCTGATTATATTATTGAAAGAGAAGGAGGTCGGCAATTAAAAATTATTTCTAAAGGTATGGATAGCCTATGCCTAGAGAATGAATGTGTTGCTGTATGTTTACCTCGCTTCAAATTTCTTTGCGTGCTTTTTTGATCCTGAAAAAACCTGCAGACTTCAGTCACCCCTTCGCCACACTCTTTTATCAACGGCGTGTGAAATGCACGTGAATGATGTGTGTGTCGGTATTGCTTCTCTTCCCAGTGTGCAATGCTAACGACTCATGAAAAAAAGAACTCTTCTAATAATTTAAATTTATTACGGATGGAAATATCCCCAATGGCACGCAGAGGTCATAAATATATATAGGGTGCCCCAATTAACTATCAAGCACCCAGATTTTAAAAAAAGAGCGATTGTGTTACTTCAACAAAAGCTAGTGAATATTGTTTCCCGTATCGTGGTGTAGCTGCCAGTAATTGTTTCATTACTGAGATTTAATTAGGTAATTGTAATTAATTATCTAACTCGAGACGTACTATCCTGATTATCAAAGTGTCAATGAGGCATTTGTAGGCACGGCCAAAGGACATATAAGTGTGGTATATTCAGCGACGTACTAACTGTGTTCAAATTTTTTTCCAACGGATAAATAAACTCCGCGAAATATGGAGAATACCACGTGACTGCGCTCCCACCTTGATCATAAAGCAGCACCCTGAAAGGGAGACGTGGTATTGCTATTGCTAAAGGGAAACGTACTGGCTCCTTCTCAGTTAGCCAGTACGAAATGAAGGAAATAAACAACAACATTGTGATAGGGCTAGTGCCTTATCTGCCGCGTCGCGGCTGAAGTAACAAGTCGCGTTTGGTGTTAGTTGGAAACAAGCTGTCAACGCTGTTGTCTTGGCGTAGATGAAGTGCACGGATGTTTTTTTTCTCTCTTTTTTTTTGCCACAAGACCTATCACCACAAAAGCGAATTGACAACACCAGTGCGAACGTTTCGAGGCACGTTTTGTTTCGTCTCAGTCGCCGTGTCTTTCTCTACTGAGCAGAAGGAAAACATGATTTTTGCCTTGGGCTCTGCAAATGGCAACAAGAGGAAGGCCGCAAATATGCAGGGCGTTCAAAATTAGGCTTTATGGTTTTCTTGAAATTGCGCACTGGGAGGCACGCCAAGACCACCTGTGCAAACAAGTTATGTCGCCAGGAGGACACAAAGTGAGATGATAATTATCGCTGTCAGCAGCCCAATTACCTACAATTGAATAAACAACTTTTTATTGACTGCAGTAAGTGTGTGTGTTTGTATTCAAAAGTTAGAGGCAGTCGTGTTTCTGCTCAGTATCAGTTAGAACAATTCTTCTAGCGTGTGTGAGCTCTGAAATATGACTCCAAATTTTAATTGCTGTTCGCATGGTTACGCATGCAAGAGTGGATCGTCGCAAACCTCCTCCCTAGTGTGACTCGGCTGTTGCGTGCGGCGTTTGGTCTGACAACGGAACGGAGACATTGGCAAAGATGATAATTGTCCCCCTTCCCCTCTGGAATCTTGCGGATTCCAGAGGGGAAGGGGGACAATTATCATCCGGCTGCATTTTTAATGCGAAAGCATTATATGGCTTATGAGACGGAAAATCCGGTGGTGCGGCAGGATATGGTATAAAAAGTCACGTGGTCGCAACCAAACAACGGGAGGCGTGAGTCGCTGATCTCCTTGAAACACCACCAGATGGCGCTCGCCTCCACACGGTTTTAATCTCTGATACAAACAGTTGGGTACAGTAGTAGAGCAGCAGCTGCCAGGTTTATTTTATGCGGACGGTATTGTGTTGCTAGCTAACAGGCAAAGTGATTCGCAACGTCTGGCTAATATCTGCGGACAGGAAGGCGAGAATTTAGGCTTGAAATTTAGTGTTAGAAAATAAAGTGTTATGGTATTCAATGAAAACAGTGAACAGACAGTGGCAATACAGGGCCAGGAAATACCTCGGGTAAACGAATATAAATACCTTGGTATATGGATAAATGAATGCAATAGATATATGGAAACACAGGAAAAAACAATAACAGTGAAGGGGAAGAGAAATGCAGCCATAATGAAGCACAGAGCGCTATAGGGAAACAATAGGTACGAGGTGCTCCGAGGTATGTGGAAAGGGGTAACGGTTCCAGGACTTACTTTTGGAAATGCGGTTGTTTGCTTGAAATCGGGGCAGTGGCGTAGCTAGGTCGTCTGGCAACCGGGGCCCATAGGTCTTCTGTCACCCCCCTCCCCGGGTGTAGCCGGCGCAGAGGGGTGTCTTCAGACGTATATGACACCCCCCCCCCCCCCCTCACTGGCCCCTTGCACCCGGGGCCCACGGCCCCCCGCCCCCCCCTGTTGCTACGCCACTGAATCGGGGGTACAATCGGGTCTCGATATGAACCAAAGGTCAGTGGGGCGCCTCGCACTGGGCGCTCACGGGAAGACTATAAATGAAGCTGTGCAGGGTGATATGAGCTGGACTAGTTTTGAAGCGAGGGAAGCTCGCAGTAAAATTGAGTATGAAGAACGGCTGAGGAAAATGGAAGAAAGTAAATGGGCTGGAAGAGTGTTCAGGTATCTGTACAGGAAGAACATTGATTCACAGCGGAGAAAAAGAACTAGGAAGCTTACCAGCAAGTATGCGGCCTGTAGGGTGAGCAACACAGCAACAAAGAACGTCAAGCGGAAAGTCGGAGAGGCTGAAATAATATCTTGAATGCTGGCGATAGAAAAGAAACCTGCCATGAGTAACTAGTTAAAAGGAAAAAACGAAATCAGGAAAGAAACAACTTATGATAACTGAAAGGGAAGCTCATTACGTTTGGAAGCGAGATCGGGATGCCTTAGAACACGCACCTATAAAGCGAGATATAAGAAGGAAGAAGAAGAATATGCTTGCTGCGGTAAAGCTAGGGAAACGATGGAGCATGTTTTATTAGAATGTGAAGACATCTGCCCAGCGGTCGATTTAGGCACTACTGGCCTCCTTGAAGCCCTTGGGTTCAGAGAGAGCAGGGGAAAGTAAACATGTCCGCAATAGAGATTAGTAGGAGGCGATTGTAAGATTGGTGGAAGAAATGTAGCGAAATGACAGAAAGCAAAGTTCGCAATAGCTGGTCAGAAAATTTGGTTGTTGGAGTTGATATTGTTTTTTTTTGTTTTTATTGTTTAAGCTAGGTAGGACATTAGGCAGTATAATAGCAAGAGCTTGGTGGCGCAACATACCGTCCCGTTCCAGAGGGGGACGCTCATAACATCCATCCATGCATCCAGCCATCCATCCATCCATCCATTCATTCATGCATCCATCCATCCATCCATCGTGGCAGCGGCGGTGCCGGCCGCGCTAGGGAAACAATAAAAAAGAACCAGAAAGCTCGCGTTCGGGCATAGCGTTTGCCGCAAGCGTTTCCGGGAAAGATTACAGTCCCATAAGCTGCAGTTGCCGGGATGCGGCAACTTTGCGGCTGGTCTATATATAGCGCCGCGCGTCGCAGCGTTGTCCGTGAGTGCGGTGATTTCGGTTAACGCTGTCGGAATCTCCGACAGACGAAGCTTCGACTTCTCAGTCAGCAGCTGCGCGCGGCTCCTTTGGCCCCGGCACGCAAGTACGCGAACGAGGCCGAGGCGAGACGTAGCAAAGCTTTCGCATTCATCTACGTAGCGCCACCTAAGTGCCCTTGAATTTATGTTTTGTTTATGCTTTCCCTAATATTCTTTATTTCAGCACCCACCGGAGATGGTTCACTTTGTCAAGAACCAACAATCAATTGTTTATGGCGTTTTTTGACAATTTGGCGGCACCTGCGTTCTCGAGAAGCTTCGATGACTATAATTTATTTCCTTAAAGTTGTTTTAGCTTTGTCATTGTATTTTCTTTAGCAAACAATGTTGATTATTTACCCGTTTTGTCTTTCTATCAATCCCACAGAGATATTCTGCCCTCAATCGTTTCTTACAAACTAAGAGTGGCCGACCAACATCTCCGTCATTTAAGCTCTCTCTCTCTCTCTCTCTCTCTCTATATATATATATATATATATATATATATATATATATATATATATATATATATATATATATATATATATATATATGCACTCTCTTCATTTATATCAATACGGACTATAAGGCTAAGAAAAAGCTAAGGCAGGAGCAAATTAACCGACTATATATACCAGCACCATGTGCGGCAGCACATGCTATACAAAAAAAGAAAAAGATAGATAGTTCGCGCTCCTGTTGCCTCGAAGAAGGTCACTCAGTTCCGGTGACTGCGCACAAGGCCCCCTCGCACGCGTGTACACAACCGCTGACGCATCGCACTCGTGGGAAGGGGGAGGGCCTGCATAAACGCGCGAAGGAAGAGAGACGTGCGCAAAGCGGCCACACGAGGCAGCCGGGCACCCGCGACGAGTCGCTGGCGCGAGTCCTGACAGTGCAGCTCTCCGAGCTGGACCGCAAATGGGACAGCGGGTGAGAAGCCTCACGCTCCAGCGAAGCGCCGCGGCTTAGGCACCACTCCTCTTCTCATTCTGACTCTTTGATTTCTCTCTCGTAATTAGCCTAATCACGGCGCCCTTAGTGCCCGCTTCTTTGGAGAGCTCGCCGGCAACCTTAGCGCTGCCTCCCAGAGGGAAAACTATCCGGCGCGTCCCGTCCACGGCGTCTATCATAGCAGCCGAGAAAAGAAAAGCGAAGAAGGGGCGAGAAAAATCAAGAGAAAGAAAAAACGGGAGCAGTGGATACAGGTTTCAAGAGTAATCCGGAGATCGAACGCTTACCAAAAGCTAAGAGGAATAAATGCATCGCTTCGGTAATCGCACGAGCAAGCTCGTTTGAATAAAACTCGTGTACAATCCTTTCGAGACGTTCGAACATAAAACTACATGCGCTTTAAACAGCGTGAGATAAAACAGATATAAGTATGGATTACCAATCTATATTTACAACTGAGGTATATGGCGTTTAGGCAACTGCCAGACTTCGTCTTCCTCTAGTTTAATTCAACTTCTTCCTTCCCTTCACCGTAAATATGTGCGTGTGCGTGCGTGCGTGCATGTGCGTGTGTGCGTGTGCGTGTGCGTGTGCGCGTGCGCGTGTGCGTGTGCGTGTGCGTGTGTGTGTGCGTGTGTGTTGTGCGTGTGTGTGTGTGTGTGTGTGCGCGTGTGTGTGCGTGTGCGCGTGCGTGCGTGCGTGCGCACGTGCGTGTGTGTGTGTGTTTGTTTGTTTGTTTGTTTGTGTGTGTGTGTGTGTTTGTGTGTTTGTGTGTGCTTGTGTGTGTGTGTGTGTGTTGTGTGTTTAGCCCCTACATGTGTTTGAAATTATTATTATTAGATATGGAAACATACAAGCACGTAAGTTAGGTGTTTCCTTTCATATGGATGATGACCGTACGCAATTTCGGTAAACGCCTGTCCTGCGGCCGAAACGTCGAGTAATGCCCGCGCAGTAGGTGGCTTCGGTGGCAAAGGCAGCGCGCCGGCTCCTCGGTGCCGTAAATAAGAGACAAGTCAGCCGACAAACGACGCGTCGTGTTTTGGACGCAGGCACTTTGACGGCTGCGACAGCGATTCGATTGTTGCGCGGTCAGTTGGCGATCTTGCGAGTTTACAGCAACTTCCGGGAGTAGCAGAGCTCGACGACCATACAGCTCCGATCTTTCGGAGTGCTGCCAAGCGTACGACGCAACGCGAGTGCCAACGTGAAGCTACTTTCGGACCGAATGACGCAAGCAATGTCGAGAACGCACAGTGCTCGTTCTGGCGCAGGGGCATCCCCGCGGCCCGCCACAACGAGTGGCCGCCGGCGAGGGAGGCCAATGCCAGCCTGCACGGAGGGAGGGGCACGCGGCGCGGCTGACGCCTCGGAATCTCGCCTGGACCCCAGCCAGACACTCCAAACGCGCACGCTGCCCGAGACGGAACACACCCCGCTCTTTACGCCAGAGGTGAACAGAAAAAGTTACGCTACCCAGGTAATGGAAAAGAAAGTGAGCGAGAAATGAAGGGGAAAAAGAGACGAGCGATTTTTTGTTCTTTCTTTCTTTTCCTCGCCCTGCCTTCCCCTGCGGCGGCGGGCCACCGACCGCGCGCGTCGCGTATCTTTGGCGTATCGGCCGAGTCGCTGGTCGGAGTGCAAAATGCTTTATTTTTGCGCTCCCTCGCGGCGAGCAGAAACGGCGCGGCAGAAGAAGCCTCGGCGCTCGACTCCAAGTGGGCCACTCGTGTGCATCGTCCGAGCGTTGCACCTTGACAGGCTACAGGCGTGCGAGGTGTCACGCCTCTCGGCGAATCCGGCGCTCGACGGGAACGCGTGCGCTGAACGCCGCCAAGACGAGGGCCTCCGCCATCCCGCGTCTGGTGCGGCAGTCTGCGCTGCCGCGCTATACCCGATCCATTTCAGTTGAACGGCGAACGTCGGACCGACTGCGCGAAAAATACGCCTCGCAAATGACCGAAAGGCTCGCACCGGTGGTGAGCACCGTGCGGCGTGTCTAGAACCGGGGCCTCGCTTTGACCGATGGCACGTTGGGGAACGGAGAGGGACAGCTAAAGCTTAACTAGCTTAAGCTGGAGAAGGTTCGGGCTACTCAGAGGGAAATCTCGGAAACCGACGTGGTTGAAACCACTGATCTTTGCCAGTGAGCGCGCTAATCTCAGGCCAAGCACCGCGTAGCCAACGCATCACGTGGCGTTGGCACACAAAGCCCGGTCACACTGCGGCGTCTTCCAGACGTGTTTATGGCAGCAGAAGATTGCGAAGTTTCATTTTGCAATTTATTGCTGGTTCTTGCGCTTCGCCATCTTCTATTTCGCTGCGGAGAGGAAGCTCGAGCTCGGTGACAAACTCACGCACTTCTATCTCGTCAGAATCGACGGCAACAACGCACGCTTTCGCGTCCAATATGACCTGTGCTAGCTTCGTCCCCAACGAGGCGACGAATGAAAGCTCAGCGTGGTATTTCCCCCCTTTTTCGTTAGCATAATCAGTAGCCTGCCTCTGCGTATGTTCTTTCGTATGATACCCTTAGCTGCGCCGAAAGTGATGTGTTGCAAGTCATACTTGTCTCACCTATGCAGCGAGTAAGCGTCAACACACTTAATTACAATGCTATTGGCTACTCATTTTTAAACGTAGCCTTCTCGGGCCGAATACGTATATTAGTCTTGCGCGAACACTGAACGCATGCAATAAAAAAATTTAAGGAAGACCGCTAGTGTACAGGCGCCACAGAAGTCGCAATCCTAAACGAAGCTGCGTGGACGGCGGCAGTTATGCGTAGTGCGGCAGGTGGCTCCTGCTAAGTTATCTCAAACATGATAGAAATTTTCGATTATTCTTTCCATTTATTATTGCGTGTTCCCACTCTAGAAACAAGCTGCACGTGCGGTTACTCTTAAAGAAAGAATGGAAGATAAATATACCTTTGAGAAGGCTTTAAATATTGTCATTTACCTGCCTGAGGCAGCTGGTACGAGAAAAGAAAGAAAGGCTAAAATACTGACACAGGTAGGCACAATCAAAGACATTTATCCGGCTTTTCCTGCTTTTTTCATTGGGCACGCGTTTTTCTATGGACGCAGTAAGAGGAGCTGCCTCCACGAAAATCGTGTTTCCAGCGCGAGTCAAGCGTCCTGATAAAGGCGGGGGGAGTGGGGATGAAAGAAAGAAAAAATAAAAGCGACGGTGGCCAGAGATGCATAATGTAGACCCCTTTTTCGTTTCTCAGAATGAAGCAGGTGAGGCGAGGTGTTGCTTCCTGTGCAAGACGGTTTTCGCTTTTGTGCACACACGAAAAAAAGAGGGTGACAGTCGCGTGAGAAGAAAAACAAAATCGGGCATGCTGTATCGGGAACGCAGCCGCAGTGGGATACGTGCATTGTCTTGTGCGTGTATGGGCAAAAGGGTGCAGAAATGACGTAAGCAAAAAGGCAAGTGCCATTTCTTCGCGCATCAGAAAGCTAGGATGAAGGTAAGGGGTTGTACGACATCTTGCCACCTTACATCTTGCAATCGTGCTCGCGCCCTGTTCGTAGTGGGCCTGGGTGCGAATCGGCATCCCTCTGCCTTGCTTCCCGGGCTTCTCCATTTCTGAAGGCTACGCGTCGAACGCGAGGGCGCCCAATGACCGTCAAACTTATTCGACAAATGCACGCTTGTAAGAATTATATGTGCGTCATGAGCACAAGTTCGATGGGTTACGCCTCGCATGGCCGCGTGAACTCTCTCTCAAACGCGACCATTCACGCCCGGACAGACGCACGCACTGCCTCTCCGAACGCCACGCGGGAGTGCGGGCGACAACGGCACCGCCTGTGCACGAAAGCCCGGCACGATTCTCCCTTCTGCGCAGCGATGCTAACGGAAGGCGCGTGGATAGCACGCTTGCAAAGCTATTAGCGATAATAGTTTTACTTGTTTTCGTTACATGCGGTTTCACCAAGCGACCTCGTACGCTGACGAAACTGGAAGACGTTTCACGTCCAAACCGAGCAGCAACTGCATCGTCAGAAATTATGTGCATATAGTCGTCGTATCTAAAGCTGCGCAAGTGCCTGGATGTCTCAGAAAAAAAAAAAAACTGAGAATTGTTCATGCAATTGCTGTTTATGTTCCGCGAACTAAGTGTTCGTCATTTTATGTATCGGATAAGAATCGCGAATACCCGCAAAATTGCCGCGCAACAGGCTGCTCGAGGCACTTTGCGTGTATTCGCGGGGTTCTTTCACGCTCGCAAGAACACTTTTATGTAGCACGTAGTGAGCAAGAGAAAGCTGCATCGGGAGTTTTTCATGTTCCTATACAATTTCCTCATTGACACTTTTCATCCAATTACAATATTATAGAAGTTGGTTAATTAATTAAGACATTGTGTAATTAGGCGGAATGCAAGAGGTTATGTGGCATCTGCATATCTTTAAAGTTCGCACTTTAAAGATATGCAGATGCCACGTAGCTGGACAGAACCAAGATAATGTTTGCCATCGCTCGTAGATACTCATAACCTCTTGCATTCCGCCTAATTACACAATTAATTAACCAACTACTATAATATTATTATTAATCATAATAATATTGTTACGGTTACGGTTAATATTGTTATTGTCAATAATACTCATATATATATATATATATATATATATATATATATATATATATATATATATATATATATATATATATATATATATATATATTATTAATAATATTATTTGGATTTAGAGTTGGAGCGACTTCGTGCACTTCGTCGTCGTGCAGAGCGGCGTTACCGGCGTACAAAATCCATCGAAGACCTTAGGACAGCCAGACTACTACAAAAGAAAATTCAACGTCGCATGGATAGATTGGCATCTCGACGTTGGACAAAGTTTTGCCAGTCACTAGACCCCCGAAAGCCACTTTCCCACATTTGGAGAACCATACGAGGTCTACGTTCCCTCCCTGAACAACACTTCCCTTTCAAAGCGCTGGCGCTCTTCCAGGGGCGACCAGAGGCTGATATTGCAGAAGACTTTTGTGCAAGGATCGCTGGCCGAGCAACCGGTCCAGGCTGCCCAGCCCCCAGTCACATCCCTGTTTCACGTGACTGTCGCATGGATCTTCCTTTCATAATGGAGGAAATAGAAGCGGCTCTTGCTCTATACAGGCGTTCTTCATCCCCAGGACCAGATGGAATATCCTACCGCGCCTTGAACAACCTGAGTGATGGCGCACGCAGAGAACTGTTATATCTATACAACGTATCTTGGCAAGATGGCATGGTATCCGAAGAATGGAAGACAAGCTGCTTGGTCCCTCTCCTGAAGCAAGGCAAGTCCCCACTTGAACTCACCTCATACCGCCCAACAGCGCTGGCCATCTGTGTGGGAAAGATAATGGAAAAGATGATCCTTGCCCGCTTGGAGTGGTACTTGGAACACTACAACATGTTGCCAAATTGCATGGCTGGTTTTCGTCGAGATCGCTCATCAGTAGACAGTGTTGTTGATCTCGTTACGTATGTCCAGCATCAAAAGTCACCGAAAAGATTATCTGCAGCTTTGTTCTTGGGTGTCAAGGGGGCATACGATAACGTATCTCACGAGGCTATCCTCGATGCTCTTGAGATGGTTGGCTTGGGTGGTCGAGTTTTCCAATGGATTTCTCATTACCTTTTTATGAGATCTTTCTTTGTGTGTACCGGCGATAGTAAAACTTCACGACACTACACCTACCGAGGTGTTCCTCAAGGCGGTGTATTAAGCCCTACCTTATTTAACCTCACACTCATTGGTCTCGTTGATCATCTGCCAGCAGCGATCAAGATATCAGTGTAATAATAATAATAATATTTGGGGTTTTACGTGCCAAAACCACTTTCTGATTATGAGGCACGCCGTAGTGGAGGACTCCGGAAATTTTGACCACCTGGGGTTCTTTAACGTGCACCTAAATCTAAGCACACGGGTGTTTTCGCATTTCGCCCCCATCGAAATGCGGCCGCCGTGGCCGGGATTCGATCCCGCGACCTCGTGCTCAGCAGCCCAACACCATAGCCACTGAGCAACCACGGCGGGTGATATCAGTGTACGCATACGACATATGTATATGGACTTCAGGTGTGACACGTCCTCAGATACGTGCAAGACTTCAAAAAGCTGCTACTCTGACAGCTATATGCCTCCGCAACCAAGGTCTTGAAATTTCGTCAGACAAATGTGCACTGATGGCATTTACTCGCAAACCAATGACACCCTACGCCATCTCAATAAATGGCCAGATAATTTCTTATGAGAAGACTCACAAATTTCTCGGCATAATCGTTGATAGAGATCTCTCATGGAGCCCTCACGTGACCTACTTTAAACAGCGTCTGACACCAACCTCCCAGTTTTTCAAGTTTCTGGGCGGAAAGACTTGGGGAATGTCAGTGCATGCAATGTTGGAATTGTACAGGGCTCTTTTTCTGGGCTTCTTGAGATACAGTTTGCCCGTACTGACCAACACTTGCTAGACAAATCTTCGTGCTCTATACAGGCTATTCAAGCTCGGGCTCTCAGGGCTAGTCTTGGTTTGCCAAAATGCACATCGACAGTAACGACTATTGCAATCGCCTGGGATATACAAACAGACATTGCGGTGGAAGTGTTGAGAGTGCACATTAGGCACGTTGCCCGTGCCCGTTCCCACCATCTGGCAACACTACCATCAGAAAGGCCGCAGGCATCATTTTGTACTACGATTTCGGAGTATTACACCACAATGCGTTGGCGGGCTAGTTGGTGCGAATCCATGAATACTTTGTTTAGCGCAAAACGACAGACACAAGAAAGACGACAGGACAAGGCGCTACTCTCAACTGACATTTTATTGCGTCACTCCTTTATAGACCGCTCAAACAAGAGGAACATGCGCAGTGAGCATGAGCACCATGCGGTGGAGCCACCAACATCCGATCCCAAGAGCGCACTCATGCGACAGAATCCAAAAAATGAAATTCAGTGCTGTACAAGGTTAAGGAAGGCACACTAATGCACTGTGACCCCAATGACTGAATGAAAAATGCTTCCGATAACTCTCGGGCGGTGGTGTCACGGCTCATCTTCAAAATCGTGGTATCACGAAACAGGGGTTTGCACTTGCATGTTTTACAATGCAGAGCCAAATTGGAACCTGTGCCTGTAGGTATCGATCGCTCATGTTCTCTAAGGCGCTCGTTAACACAGCGGCCTGACTGCCCTACATACACTTTGCCACATGACAAGGGAATCTTATAAACCACACCGACGCTGCAATCTACAAACTTCACGTGGTTCTTTTCACAATCAGGTTTTTTACTTGTTTTAGAAATACGTTTGCACAACATTGACAGTTTCTGAGGAGCGGAAAACACTACCGGAATTTGGTATCTAGTGGCGACATTCTTTAGATTGTGAGCCACTCCGTGGCAATACGGCACAACTTCAGGCCTCTTCTTTTGTGTGATGCAGTTACTTTTGTGCCGCTTCCATTTCAGTTTTTGAAGCAAAACCTCCGAGACTGACGTCACCACCACACTTGGGTAACCAGCAGCCTGCAGCCTATTTAACTGTGCAATGAAACTCTGCGAACATGAGTTTCATTGCACAGTTAAATAGGCTGCAGGCTGCTGGTTACCCAAGTGTGGTGGTGACGTCAGTCTCGGAGGTTTTGCTTCAAAAACTGAAAGGGAAGCGGCACAAAAGTAACTGCATCACACAAAAGAAGAGGCCTGAAGTTGTGCCGTATTGCCACAGAGTGGCTCACAATCTAAAGAATGTCGCCACTAGATACCAAATTCCGGTAGTGTTTTCCGCTCCTCAGAAACTGTCAATGTTGTGCAGACGTATTTCTAAAACAAGTAAAAAACCTGATTGTGAAAAGAACCACGTGAAGTTTGTAGATTGCAGCGTCGGTGTGGTTTATAAGATTCCCTTGTCATGTGGCAAAGTGTATGTAGGGCAGTCAGGCCGATGTGTTAACGAGCGCCTTAGAGAACATGAGCGATCCATACCTACAGGCACAGGTTCCAATTTGGCTCTGCATTGTAAAACATGCAAGTGCAAACCCCTGTTTCGTGATACCACGATTTTGAAGATGAGCCGTGACACCACCGCCCGAGAGTTATCGGAAGCATTTTTCGTTCAGTCATTGGGGTCACAGTGCATTAGTGTGCCTTCCTTAACCTTGTACAGCACTGAATTTCGTTTTTTGGATTCTGTCGCATGAGTGCGCTCTTGGGATCGGATGTTGGTGGCTCCACCGCATGGTGCTCATGCTCACTGCGCATGTTCCTCTTGTTTGAGCGGTCTATAAAGGAGTGACGCAATAAAATGATGTCAGTTGAGAGTAGCGCCTTGTCCTGTCGTCTTTCTTGTGTCTGTCGTTTTGCGCTAAACAAAGTATTCATGGAGTATTACACCTGCCTTCCATCAGGCTTCACCCCCACATCTAAGCCTTCGATTCCTCCATGGTGTTTGGCTCGACCTGCAGTGCACCTCACCGTGCCAGGAATCAGGAAAAAATCTGAGCTGTCATCACCTGCTCTTAAACAACTAACTCTGCTCCTTTTGCACGAGAGCTACGCCGACCCGACGCATATTTATACCGATTGATCGGCAGCTCTCCAGTGTTCCTCTGGAGCCGTGGTTTTTCCAGCGAAAGCCACCACCATCAGTTTCAAGGCATGTCACTCAACGACACCGATGGCTGCGGAATTTGCAGCTCTTCGCACTGCACTTCGTCTAGTCAGCCAAGAACAACCTCCGCGATGGTCAATATTCAGTGACTCGAAGGCAGCACTGCAGTCTTTGCTATCAGCCCCGCGGCGTGGACCACACGAACAACTGATATTCGATATTAGAGAATTAATCTATACCTTGACTGAGAAAGGACATCAGGTGACGTTTCAGTGGCTTCCAAGTCACTACGGCGTCATAGGGAACGAACACGCCGATAACGCTGCTCGGTCGGCTCTTCAAGGCGACGAAGAGGAGCCGATACCACTATCAACGACAGACAGACAACCTAGACTACGTCTAGGTTCGCAGCCGTAGACTTAGAGTGTACGACCTAGACTCTACGTCTTTGCATTCCAGCTAGACTCTGCCGCCGCGAAGCTACCCTGCTTTGTCGAATATGGCTAGGGGTGACGTTCACCAAGTCTTTTGCTTTCCGAATCGAATGGGCCGACGATGCCTCGTGTGATGACTGTGGTAACGAGGAGACTCTTCAGCACCTTCTCTGTGACTGTCCTCGCTATGATTTACAGAGACGATTGCTCGCAACCGCGATAGCGCGCTTTGACCGAAGACCTCTAACAGAGGAACTTATTTTAAGATGCCGTCATCACAAGCCATCGCAGCAGAGGGCGACGAGGGCACTGTTGCAGTTTTTAAGGGCAACAGAATTGGACAAGCGGCTGTAGCCTGAACAGATGTTGATAGTGCTGCAAGTGTTACTGTGCTGTGCGGTGACAGTATGCGACAGTGACCGATTGTGATTGTGTGTCATGCTCCTTTCTTTTTTTATCTCTACTTTGTTATCACTTCACCTCCCCTCCCCTCTTTCCCCAGCGTAGGGTAGCAAACCGGATCTTTCCCTCTGGTTAACCTCCCTGCCTTTCCCCTTTCCTCTCTCTCTCTCTCCATGTGTATATATATATATATATATATATATATATATATATATATATATATATATATATATATATATATAATTAGATTAAAGGTGTCAATGAGAAAATTGTATAGGAAAATGAAAGCTCCCGATACAGCTTTCTGTTGCTCAGTACGTGCTACATAAAAGTGTTTTTCCGAGCGTGAGAGAAGCCCGCGAATACACGCAGTGCCTCGAGCAGCCTGTTGCGCGGCAATCTTGCGTGTATTCGCTCTTCTTATCCGATACATAAAATGAGAGAGAGAGAGAGGAGGAGGAGTGCTACCTGCTAGTTGTCGGCAGAGAACCCTCCACCCCCCCCACCCCCCTTCCCCGTAGTAAATTTCTGTCTACGCCACTTACGTTGTGCCTTCCCGTTTAGATATAAAAGAGAATCCCTAGCAACAACAAACACCATTTGACGGCTCTAATGAGCGTGCGATTAGTCAAAATAAAACTCGAACTGTTAAAGGACAATTAGGAACTCGCCTACATATCCATGACACAAGGATGTCAGCGTCTCGCTATGCGAAATATATGACTGCTGTTTTCGGAATACGCGAGAAATGGGCAGTTCAACCTATAGCCACGAAAAGCCCTGCAAATTACAGGGAGCTGATTATTGCAAGAGGAAAACTGCGGTAAGTGGTCGTCGGTTGTGATGGGAAGGGATGGAGAGAGAAAAAGGGAATGCAAAACGGGAAGGTTAGCCAGTGCAGGTACCGGTTGGCAGCCCTGTGCTGGAGAAAGGGCTAACAGAAATAAAAGGCGATAGAGCGGATAAAAATAAAGAGAAAAATTCACGCAATAATGCGATGCAACAAGAGGGTTGGAGAAAACGAGAATTGGCAGCTCTGGCCGAAGGCGAAGCACTGGAAGCGATAGTGAGGTTTAGCGTTGCGCTGAAAACTTATGCAGCTTGTACTGTCCATATAATTTATATTGCAATAAAGAGAGGGATCATCGCAATTTACTACGCGCAAAATGCTAGAACCTATTTGAATCTTTGCGCAGGGTCAATAATAACCAGCAGCAGTCAAATAACCTCTCAAACGGCTAGCGGCTTTAGGACAAGTTTCTTTCTTTCGGCCTTCCTGCGTCCTTGAACGTCTGACTTCCAGGGTGGACTCTACGAAATATACCTCAATCGAGTTGGCCCGGTGATAGTTACCACTGTGCCCTCATAGAGCGTTCCCTTCTGCCCTACGTCTGCGTTTTGCTAATCACAACGTAATTGTTGTTACGTTGTGAGGAGAAGATGGGGAAGAGGAAACGCAAGTATAAGGTGTTGCAACTTGCAACACATTACAAATATAACTCACTGCTTCCTACTTGCCAAAATGTAAGCTCATGTCATGGCTTCTGCCAGGCTAGAAATACACCCTAACCTTGGCGGAACAATCAAACCATGTTAAGCGTTCACCCTCTGCAAGGGAGACGGTGCAATCTGTAACGCGCCCCCTTTGCTCCCTCCCCTTCCACAAACTGTCGAAACGAGCCAACCTCCGCGCGATGGCGTTCTTGGAATGACATTCTTTCCCGCCGGCGTCATTACGACGTTTATACACTCTCGTCTAGAGAGGGTTTTCCCCAAGCAGCAGCTCTCGGCGCCGCCGAAACCTCGCCGGAGAAGCAGACGCCGAGGGGGCATCCGTCTGCTCCCGGGCGTCTCTCAATCGGGCTCATCGCACGTCACTGCGTAACGAGCTGACAGCCGAGTTACAGAACGGCCGCCCGATGGCTCGCACTGAAGGAACCTGCAGAGAGGAGCCACGAGAGTTCAACACCAAGGACGCCGTCTCGAGGAGATCCCCGCGCTGGCAGCGCTCCTCCTCTCTTGGAAACTGCTCCCTCCTGCTTCTTCAGTTCTTGCTTTTCACGTGCAGACGAGCCTCGCTGCTGGCTTCGTCTGCTGCTGCTGCCTCTCTCGCGTTGGAACGGTGAGAATTTCGGTGGCGGCGGGAAATAACACGTGAGAGGAGAAGGCAGGCAGCACAGCAGTTACGGTCTTCGCCGCCGCTCGCGAGGCCCTTTGGGATCCCGCATGCACAGCGCCGAGAGCGGCGTGAAAAGACCGGAGGCGGCCGACCGCCTGCTTTTAGGCAACGAGCAAATAAGCCGGCACGCACACCCTCGAAACGAAAGCGAGCGCGCGGCACAGCTGAACGAGCGCGCGACGGAGAGTGGGGGAGGCCGCCTGAACTTGGCAAGCACGCGTGACAGGACCGCGTTCCCCGAACGCTGCCAGCCGGCCTCTCCCTCTCGTCCTCTGCTCGCAACGCGTTGTGCTACGCGTGTGCCGGGCTCGGCCGACAACTCGGTCGCGCTGCTAGCAGGCGCAAAAGCTGGCGTTGCAAAGCTGCTGCTCACTATGCGAGGGGAGGCAAAAAGAAAGTGGAAACGGCAAAATGTGGGGGTCCGCATGCACGCCGAATGAGTGACACAGGCGGGGCGACGACGCAGACGCATCCAGCCCTTGCGCCACGCTCGGCGCTCGAAGTGCCGTCGTGTAGTCCTGCAGATTCCTGGCGAAACACGCACCTCTCGGAGCACCTCGAAACAAGCTCGATCCTCGTCTCTGCCGTGATCGCCTGGCGCTCAGAATAATCCTCTTCTCTTGGCGGAGTCAAAGGCTGCTGCAGTTATTGTATTAAAGAAGAATCTCACTCCCTCCCCCACTCTAGCGTGTTTAATTTTTTTTGTTTTTCAGAGGAACCTGCGGTTGAAGTTTGCGTAGACGTGCTGCCACCGAGTCGACCACGTGCGTAATTCGAGTCAAAATTGGAGTCGTTAAAAAAGTTGTCTCTCTCTCTCTAACGCTCTCTTATCCTTCTTTTTCTCCATTTCTCTTCGTGGCTGAGGAAGAGAGCGAGCCTAGGACACAAGAGTGCACTACCCATAACAAGGATGGTTTAAACTAGCGTAACAGAAACAGAAGAACACAAAGACACAACACTGAGCTTGACACATGCAGCTCACCGACAATAACGCGATAGCGCGGATCACGTTACCACGGACACTGCGACACCCGCGCAGCGGAACGGCAACAGGCCAAGCCGTCGCCGCACTTCTCGCAAAAAGGATGTGGTTTGCCGTGACGCATCTTTCTACTACTGCCGCTGCCGCCCGAGGAGGTCGCTGACTGAAACGACCTGAAATCACTCTGCCCCGCGAAGAGCAGATGCGCGCGCACATGTGTCGCATACATGTTGACACCGAACTCGAACGAGCCGGGTGTCGAAGGCACCGAACTAAACGAGCAGGCAATAACCGCACTGCCTCGCCAATTAAAACTGTACAGCTTTGTGCAAGCTTTGCGCAACTTGCGAGCTGCGCGGAGGGTGCATCGCAGTGGCAGTTATGTATTCACCGTTATACACAGCAAATAGGGCGTTGTACACAGCAAATGAAGTTTCTAAAGCAACATAAGTTAGTACGGTTAAGCGCATGTTGACACCGTTCCCAAGTTGGTAACATTGCGTAATTCGGATTGACAGACATCTGATCAGCCTGTTTTGAGAATTGTGCTTCATTACCTTTGCCTTTGTCGTCATCCTTGTGCTGGTTTTGAAGAGTATGCACATTGGCAGTCACTTTGCTGATTTGTTTTGTATATATAGAGATGCTGATGTACAGCCCAATCAATCAATCAATCAATCAATCAATATATATATATATATATATATATATATATATATATATATATATATATATATATATATATTTGTGTGTGTGTGTGTGTGTGTGTGTGTGTGTGTGTGTGTGTGTGTGTGTGTGTGTGTGTGTGTGTGTGTGTGTGTGTGAGCGCTGTTCCGCGACATCTTTCTAAAAAAAGGGGGGGGGGACATCTTTGTCATGCATCCAGTACCTTTAATCTCTGCCCCCCCCCCCCCCCCCTCACGAAACGTCAACTCGATAATTCTACACCTGTCACATTATTTAAACCAATTTTGCGAGCTACGTGATACGAGCTCTTCATTTGTCAATAAGTGGAAGCATTACTTCAGCTTCGAATTGTCGTACTATTTGACACACACTCCGCGTTCACAGCGTTCACTAGTTCTTTGCCGGACAAATGAAGGCCGCGTAACGTCTCTGAGGAAGATCACTGAGTGAGTGAGTGAAATAACTGTATTGCTCTGGTGTAGAGCTACACGCTCACTTTCCCGACTGGTCGGCGCAGGCTAAATCGGATAAATCGGTGCAGGATAAATCGGCGCAGCTCCACACGCTGCACCGATTTATCGAGACGGGGTCATTGAATCAAACAAGCCGGCAAGCGATAACTGCAAATGACGAAACGAAAGACGACTGCACGCATGCCCACAGCTACACAGAGCACAGCGGATGACGGAAAAAGATAGTATATACGAGGAAGAGGGCGAGGGTGCGGTTTCCCGCTTTAAACGATATGACACAGCGGCGCGATTTCCGCTCAGTAGTCCCGCCCCGCCGCAACTCCGCATGTGGCAAGAGCAGACGGCGCCGCACAGTGATGGCACCGGCGCCTACCGCACCGTTACTTTCTTACGAAGCGCCATTTACATATGGCGTTTTGTTTGACTTTGTGGTGATTCCCGGAGTCTCGCGGTCCAAGTATACGTCATACATTGCCGAAAGCGTCATAATCTTGGCCCCCAACCGAGCATGCTTTATATAGTTATACTTTACACTGGTCTCTATGTTTGTTTGTTTGTTTCCCTTTTTCGCATATCTCGCTGTCCATTTCTCCGTGCTAACATTGGCAAAACTAGACTCACAGGGTGGAACTTGTCCGATGCAGCATTCCATGAAGTCCATATTACTGCTAGTCTTCAGCTTCATTTTCTCTTGCGTCATGGAGGAAAGAAATGACATGATGCCAATTGCTTTACGAGCTACGACGAACATAACGTCGGAGAATGCAATGATTGAGAATCTTGCAATCAAACGCAAATGTCCTTGCCTGACAGGATCTTACAACCATCCATGGTGACTGAGCACGCTCATGTTTATGTGCTCTACACGACGATGGCCTGTTACAGCGATCTCCAATCACCCCCGTCTTACTCCGGCTGACCCCATCTTGTGCCTGCAAATTCCCTAATGTGATCCCACCAAGAACTCTGCCTTCATCGTCTGCGCTTCCTTTCTCTTGGCGCCCATTGTGCAAATATAATTAGACCACTGGTCATCTGCCAAACTCATTACATATGTCCCGCCCAACTCCATTTCTTCCTCTTAATGTCAACTAGAATATCGACTACCCCCGCTTGCTCTCTAATCCACACCGCGTTCTTTCCGTTCCATTGTGGCACCCATCCTTAAGGCCAGAAAACCGGCTAAGGAACTGTCATCCTATCGACCGGTCTCCCTCACCTCCGCTGCCTGCAAGTCGATGGAGGCCATGGCTCTAGCACGACTGGACTGGGTAGCCCGTGCTCGCGGCTTCCTGCCAGACCAACAGACGGGCTTCCGGCGGCGGCGGTGCACTGCAGACTCCATCGCTGACATGGTGTCCACGCTGGAGGACGCCAAGGCCGGCGGGGACCTCGTGATGCTCTTGCTGATCGACATACAGGGTGCCTTCGAAAGCCTCCCTCACGCAGTTGTCCAGCAGGGCCTGGACCTCCTCGGCATCTGTGGCAACCTGCGCGGGTTCCTCTCGCCGTTCCTGCACAATCGCACCCTCAGGATACGTGTGGGTCAATCGAAGAGCACACCCCGTCCAGTCGCTGCTGGTGTACCACAGGGGTCAGTGGTGAGCCCCTTCCTTTTCAACCTGGCCATAGCACGGTTGCCTGCTGCCCTGCCGATCGAACCTCACTTCCCTGTGCAGTCCTCAATCTACGCGGACGACATCGCCCTACGGGTGCGAGGATCACCGTAACACATCCGCAAGGCACGTGCGGCCCTACAGAGAGCCCTGGACACTGCGGATGCCTGCTTGTGCAGCATCGGCCTCACCATCTCGGCCAGGAAGACCGAGGCCTTGCTACTGCATCCCAGAGCATCAGCCCACTGCTCAGCTGTCCGGCTGCGCTTAGAGGCCGTCCAGATCCCATGGAGCAAGGCAGCCACCTACCTGGGGCTGCGCATTGACCATCGGCTGACCTGGCTGCCGGCTACAAAGGCCCTGTGCGCCCAGACGCTTCGGGTCCGCAAGGCGGTCTCACAGCTCCTTGCCCGTGGACAGGGCTGTACCACCAGGTGGGCCCTGCAGCTATTTGAAGCTGCAGCCACTTCACGGCTACTGTATGCCCTCCCTCTAGTGGCGCTGCCCCCACCCCGCCTGCGGAAACTGGAGCTGCAGCACCGGTCAGCCGTACGGCTCTGTCTTGGCGTTCCCCGAACCTCACAAGTGGCCGCCACTTTTGCTGAGGGAGGTGCCTGGCCCTTGTCATTACTCTTCCTGCAACAGGGGCTACGACACATTGATCGCCTACACCATGCCGCAGATGGTCAAGCACTCCTGACCCGCCTACGCTCCTGGCCAGCATCACACATGGGACGGCTGTGTGGCCTCTATAAGGAAGTCATAGGGGACACGCCTGCAAACGCTGTACAGCATCGCCCACCACATCGGCCACCAATTCCTATTTCGACGGAGCTGCCAGGTGTCTCGATGAACTGTTCCCCAGCATGTGCCCTACAGCAGACGGCAGCCTCTCTCCTCCAAGAGAGACTTGGGGACCACCTTCACATCTTCGTCGATGGATCCGTGATACCGGACGCGGGCTCATCCACCGCAGCCTGCGTTACACCGGCCCTACAAAAGAGCAAGCTGTGCCGTCTCTCGGGACATGCAAGCTCTACCGCAGCAGAGCTAGCAGGACTCCACCTTGCTGTGGACCTACTTGCAGAGGAGCTACCAGCAACCCCGGCAGCCATCTTCTGCGACTCCAAGGCAGCGCTGCTCTGTCTGCAGAACCCTAAGAGAGCTAGCCTTGGGGTTGCGCTGCTCTCTTCAAGACTGACGGCCTTTCAGGACGCAGAATGCTCACTATCCCTGCATTGGCTACCGGCACACGTGGGGATCCCGGGCAATGAAGAGGCGGACACTCTTGCAAAAAGTGCCCACCACTCAAGCGTCCCCCTCAGCCCTGCTGTAACGGCCGCAAACTTCTCGAGACACAGGATGCGCCGGCACATCATCGCCTGCAACGCGGACAAACGGGTATCCCTGGGCCGGCCTCCACGGTCTCCTACGAAGGGATGCCTCGTTGCTGCTCCGACTGCGTATTGGCTGCTACTGGACGGCAGCCCGCCGGCACCGCCTTGGGAAAGCCACCTCGCCAGCCTGTGCCTCTTGTGGTGAACCAGAGACTCCGGAGCACCTCCGGCTGGCCTGCCCTGCTCACATGCAGCACCGCGGCCGACTTCTGCAAGAGTTCCACCGCCTGCGGCTCCCATGTTCACGACAGGAAGATATCCTCTTCCCCTGTCGTAATCAGCTACCGGCCTTCCTAAGTGTAGTCGGGTACCTCGACTCGTCGGGGCTCTCGGCGAGACTATAGGAAATTTCTACAAAGACGGATGGCCGTTAGGCCATCCCACCACCTCGGGCTTCCTGATCCGCCACTACTTCACTTCTACTGGGCCACCAGGAGGTCTACCTACAGCCTACTTCTCCGGTCGAACCCACTGGGCCCTCCCGGCCGGGCTGCTCTGATGCTGCTTGGACGACCCTCTACCTTTCTCCCTCCTACCCTCTCTTTCTTTTAATCTCATCTGCCCCATCCTGCTGGCGCTGAGCCGTGCTCCCGCATGGGTTGCAGAAGATAGTGCCAGCCTTTCCTCCTTTCCCACAAGAACCACTTCTCTCTCTCTTAACGTTACGCCTATCAATTTTTTTTTCGTCCCTGTGATAAATTACTTGTAAACATCGTAAGCGTGCGTGAGCGAACACTAACTGGGGTGTTAGAGCGTTCAAATTCCCTATTTATTGGATTAGAATTATTTGGGAACTTCATCCAGTTTGCAGCCCGACAGAGAGTCCCTCCCTCCTTCCCTACCTCCGTGTCTAACCTCTTTCACGTTAAGTCTGTTCACTGGATACTCGATGGTCTACGGTAAAGCATCGGGCTGCTGTGATGAGGGAACCGGGTTCGAGACCAACCTACGGACCAAGTTGAGTCACTGGGTGGATAGGACAGCCCGCCGTGGTTGCTCAGTGGCTATGGTGTCGGGCTGCTGAGCACGAGCTCGCGGGATCGAATCCCGGCCACGGCGGCCGCATTTCGATGGGGGCGAAATGCGAAAACACCCGTTTACTTAGATTTAGGTGCACGTTAAAGAACCCGAGGTGGTCGAAATTTCCGGAGTCCTCCACTACGGCATGCCTCGTAATCCGAAAGTGATTTTGGCACGTAAAACTCCATAATTTTATTTTTTGTATACGACACTCGGTAGGCGCCGCTCTTCAGCGAACCTATTTCATGCCAAATTTGGTCACTGGGTATGTACCGCTGGGTACGTGCCGCCGTTCATAATAATCACCATAACACATAAACATATCACCACCAGTTACACACCCATCATAGGATAGATTGTAAATTTCAAATACAGCCCAAAAAATACACACACACATAAAGAACACACGAAAGACGCGGACAAGCGCTACTGCCAACTGTTTATTCCGATCGACACACCCTCCGATTTTATAAAATGATCCACGTGCAAGGTTCACGCCCCTTTTCCCATGCGAAGGTGATAAACTAAAAAGGTGAACAAAACTGCTGCCTGCTTTAGATAACAAGAAGTCCAGTTCGGCGCTGTGCAAAAGCAAAGATGCCTCGCTTGCACAGGTAGATAAATTTTTGTAGATGTGGAATGCTTCTAAAGCCACTCGAGCCGTGTGGTTTGCAGACTTGCCTAAGATAGTGGTCTCAGTAAAAAAGCTCCTCGCAACCGCACGCGATGATTTGGGCAACCGAATGTGCATATTTGTCCTCTTTTTTCTTAACTTTCAGCGCGTGCTCCCTGAGCCGGTCGTTGATGCACCGCTCGGTTTGGCCGATGTACACATTTGCACACTTCAAGGGAACTGTATATACTACTCCTGTCGCACATGTTACATGGGGGTGTTCATGTCTGGTTTGATATTTACAATGCTAGACCAACTAGCCCAACAGACGCAATCTACCTTCTGATGAGGTAGATTGCGAATCGCATTAAGGTCGCGAATCATCTCCAAAAGGTGAATGCGCCACCATTTCTTCTGGACGCTGTCAATTGCGCCATATTGTCCAATTCGCCATTTCGTCAGCTCAGTGTTCGGCCCAAAGCGCTGCGACGGCTTCTCTGATGAGCTCAATACGGCGCCATCGTAGACTTTGATGATGTCCACAATAGCACACCAAGTTAAAGCTTGTTGTACCCCGTGATTTCTTTGAGTGGAAGAGAGAGAGAGAGAGAAGCAAGGAAGTACATGTAAGATGGCCAGAAGAACTTCCAGTTTGCTACCCTGCACTAGAGGAACGGAATAAAGGGGCGAAAAGAGAGAAAGAAAGGAAGAGAGAAAGAGAAAGCAGTAGTTGTGCTGATTCGAAAACGATATTACAAGGGCGGTTTACAGACCGTTTCATCAGGCGAGGAGGATAGGGCGCGCGGAGAGCCTTTCCTCCTCTCTGGCTTGGGCGATCCGGCGCGGCGCTGCTTGAAAGTACTGCTATCGCGTACTGCGGAATGATTTCTTGATGTTTTAGATCGTACTCTGTGAAATTTACGCCATGTCCGTTCATATATGGTCGTCAGGGAAGCCTTTCGGTGCATCGGTAACTACAATAGGCGAAAATATCTTTTGGGGGGGCGAAATTGTGACGCGTTTTATCAGCCGCGGTGTACGCACATTATCAGTCGCGGTGTGTGTATGTGTTGTGAACTATTTTGCTTATATCGGTTTTAGTTCAGCAAAGAAAACGGGTGTCTCTGTATTAGCAGCATGAAATGGTAAATCTGCTCAATATCTGATCGCTTGGCGTAGGGAGTAAAAAATAAAGCATAAGAGCGCATGCTCGTGCATGGCCAACCTAAGGCAACCACGAAACGTCTAAGCGGCAGGCGCAATCAAATATTTGTGATGCACCGGCATCGTTGTCACGCATTTCAAGTCTAGTAGGCTTGAAATTACCATATGTCTACGCTAGCCTTCCTGCATGAGGCCGATAGCGCTGCTCAACACAGCGATCACTGCGGTTGGTGATCCAGCACGGTACATATGTAAGCTGTGCGCTTCGGCATTGCCTTTTTGGCCTGCATACAGCCATAATATATGAGGGATCGCATAAAAAGAATGCGATGCCTATTTTTGAGGACAAAATTTCCGTAATGCGTGTGAGTGCGTCGTAGAGAATGGAACGAACACAACCGAAAAAGAAATTCGGTTATCATCCTCTTTCTAGAAAAAGCAAGAGAAAACGGGCTAACGCCGCAACAGGGCCGCGCATAGTCACGCCGCACAACATTTATAAATATATAACCGCTGATGCGGTATGCTTGGACCATGCGGTATATAGAACAAAGATATATGTAATCCAGCACCTACCACTGCTTAGGACGCTCGCGCAGTTCGTAAATAGTCCCTTTGCTGGACAAGCGTAATTCAGACTGTAAGGTATGCTGCTATCACTTGCCAAAACTATTTTATTCAGGGGCGAAAACCCCATCCATCGAACCAAGTAGTCACGCAATGTAACGTGCAGCGAACAGTTTGAACGCTTGTCAAAGTTTACCATCACAGCTCCTATCGTAGCAGAACGGTACCCACGGTCAGGCTTTACGATCGTCGCGTATGTTTCATGGCTCCTAACCCACAGCTTAGAAATAGAGCATAATACTGCAATAAGGTCACATTAGTGACTGGAGCATTCAAAAATACACAATTCATCTCCGCGGCTGATTGTAGACTCGAATATGCGCGCACACATCGCGCTGCGTGTTCCGTCCACCTCAACGCCAGCAGAAATTCCGGCCATGACGCCTTAAACCACTTCAGTACGTCTCACAGAACCTTTTACCACGTAGAAGACGCACGTCATACTAAACAGGCCGCACGATGGCGAAAACAAACGCCAGAATCTGCCGCCGAGCGTATACAAAAGACCGCTTTCACCCAAGCCAGTATGGCGCTGCTCATAGGCGGCGCCACTGCGCTCACAATATGGCGGCGCCTACGAAAAAACGGTCTATAGTCGCCCAAAGTATAGCGAAAGACATCTACTCTGAAAAACAAACTTTCTCTCGGCACACGTGTAAACTTCGAGCATAATTATCAAAACATACGGTAGCGGAAGTAATAGAAAGCAGGGAAGAAGATATTCGAGTGCCGAAACGCGAACTGACCAGCACGACTCATCTCCGGCAAGAGAAGAAGAAACAAAAACTATTGCACGAAGAGCACGGCTCATGTAAATGCCGATGCATATAGTATACAAAGGAGACAGCTTGGACTTGGAAGTTCAAACTGCAGATAAAGGGCATGACATTATGCCACGTGGCAAGCCGCAAGATTAATAAACAAACGCGTACACAAACTTCGCACCAAGAACTCGACAACGCGGCAGCCTGAAATTGAAGCCACGACGTGAGAAGCGAAGTTCGTCACAAAAGCGCGCTGAGCAACCGCGACGCGTCCCCTGCCGCAGTCATCGCGGTTCGCGTTGGCCGTTTCCAGGTCGGCACATGTAGGAGCGATATTGTTGAAGCGATATCTCAAACAGGATGTCAGATGTATGCTCCACAGTAATTGCCCGGGTCCGAGATAATCCTTCCACTTCCCCCGACACTTTTTCACGTTATTTCGCTACTGCACGGTGTTGCATCATGTTCATATGGTCTCCTGCAACATTACTAGAGCCAACATTGGTGTCTACGAAATCCGCAAGTAATCAGCCCCGGAGCGTGGGGCACAGTGAGTGTAGTGCATGCATTCGACTAAAATTCGTCCTTCTAGCTTCAAATGTCTTTGTGACTACGTAATAGCGATACAATTTCTACGCAATATTGCTTCATAAATCAGACAATTCGCAATTATTATGCACGTGTGCCGAAAATCATTGCGATTACATGTTTTGAAAATTAGAATGTTTCGGAAACTTAAAAGTTAAAGCTTAATTATTAACGCTACAGGAACGTGTAAAAGCACAGACAGGATGATTAGACATCTCCGTTTCCATGGCAGCCGAACAGGCGCAGCGCCAGAGTTCCCTGTAGTAATTTTCGTAGAAAGCTCCTTGGTCCCTGGTACTCAAGCACGGTACTTCGAGCTCTTATTTGCTAAGCGGTGCTTCGGCACAGCACAGTGGCGAATCAGCTGCTGAGATGCGCTTCCCGGGGCGAATGCGCGCCCGGAGCAGCTGAGGCGCAACACGCGTCCCGTCGCGGACACCGCCGGAACAAATCGCGATGCGCCTGAAACACCGTAATGTGTTCCGTAAACTATAGCGTCACGTTTGCCCTTGAAAAACTGGACAACCGCCCCTTCACAGAAGAAAAAGTTCTAGGATTCTGGTCCAGACGAGTTTCAGCACTCGAAGCCCCAAAAGCTCTGCTGAAGTTTTTAAGGACCTGCGAATTGTGTGACTGTCTTTAAATGTTGTAGAGCGTAACATCGAGTTACTGTGTGAATGTTTCTCAGTTTTTCTTTTTTTCTTCTTTCTCCTTTAAAATGCTGTTAAATGACTATTACCGTGGCGAGAACAAAATATGACCTCTAAAAGAAAAACGAGCATGAAAGATATAATGCTTCACCTGACTGATAGTTCAGGATACCGTTTGCACGTGCCACTGATTTCACCTTTTATAACGGCACGGTAATGTCACACCAAGATAACGCCAAGATGACAATACCTCGTATCCCCTTAGCCCTCACGATATCGTTACATGTTGTTGCATACATCCTCTATGTCAGTTCTGGTAAGTACTAGCCTAGTTTTTTTATTATTATTACTTTTTTTGTCCTACCTTGCGTTGTCGCTTCGAAGCTAATATATACCGACTGTTTTTTGTAGCGGTGAGCCACTGAATGCTAATACCTAGGGATAAAATAATTGAACTGCATAGTGCTTACAGTCAAGAACACGTGACCCTCAGGCATCATTTAATTCTAGCGGCCTGAGAGACTCCTCGCTGCTCAGCATCCCGTCTGTGCCCAAAAGGTTGCTGAACCGAACAGGCCCCGCTACCTCCCACATACATCATCATCATCATTTATTATTCCCTTAAGGGTCCCTTCGGGGACATTACATAAGGGGGGGGGAAACATCGATGTGAAAGTGCCATACATCAGCTCAAAAAAAAATGCAAACAAAGGCAATAGAAAAGTAAATAATAAACTGTAGAATACATCAGGTATAAACAGAACAATGAAAATATCTCAAAACTGAGTAGCAATAGATAAATAAAAAAAAATACACGTAAATGTGGAACATGCTAAACATAAGTGGCAAGAAATAAGAAAAGGAAAAATAGGCGATGACAAGCAAGACGGATTGCCGGGAGAGGAAACGCGAGGAAAAGTGGCTATTTTGGGTTGAAATGGTCTGATAGTAACTGTCTAAATTTGGAGGGATTTGACTCTAAAACCACGGTTTCGGGAAGATTGTTCCATTCTTTTATGGCGATGGGGAGGAAGGATTTGTTGAAGGCGTTGGAAGAACCATGCAAACGCTGTATACTAAGGGAGTTAAACAAACGGCGAGATGAGCGTATCGGAGCATGTAATAAGTTCTCGCGCAGTGCAGGAAAGTTAAAGTATAGTTTATGAAAAAGACAGAGCATTGCCAGTTTTCGGCGGAGTGCTAGAGGTTCGAGTCCGAGAGTCAATTTTATGTCGGTAACGCTGTGCCAGGGTGAGTACTGGGAAGTTATGAAGCGGGCTGCCCGGTTCTGAATGGCTTCGAGCGACTGACTCAAGTAAACCTGGTGAGGGTTCCATATGGCTGAGGCATACTCCATTTTAGAGCGGACGTATGTTTCGTATGCTAATTGCCTGATGGATGGAGGGGACACATAGCCAGAGATCTTCGGATGAAACCAAGTGTTCTGGAAGTGTTAGCGCAGAGTTTCGTGATATGGTCCACCCAAGTTAGCTTGTTAGTTATTTCGACTCCTAGGTACCTGTATGAGTTTGTTACTGATAGCGCCGTGGAGTTCAGCGAGTACGGGAAAAGGGTAGTGGAAAGTTTACGAGAAATGTGCATGCATTTACATTTTGAAATATTAAGCTGCATTAGCCAATCAGAACACCATTTCTGGGTTTTGTTTAGGTCGTCTTGTAATGATTCCTGGTCGGTATTATCGGAGATGCGGCGATAAATGACGCAATCGTCCGCAAAAAGACGGACGGATGACGAAATCCCAGATGGCAGGTCGTTGATGAAAATTAGGAAGAGAAGCGGAGCAAGGACGGAACCCTGGGGAACTCCAGAGATAACGTCAGTAGTTTTAGACGCATGGCTCGCGATGACTGTGAACTGTAAGCGGTTAGTTAAAAAGCAGCGAATCCAGGATAAGATAAGAGGGTCCAGTGATAAGCATGCAAGTTTACACAATAGACGTTGGTGAGGAACGCGGTCAAATGCTTTTGAAAAATCTAAGTAGATGACGTCTGTTTGGAATGAAGAATCTAAATTAAGGTGAAGATCGGTTGTAAATTCGAAAAGTTGGGTTTCGCACGAGAAGCCTGCTCTGAAACCATGCTGCTTGGGGAAGAAGAAAGAATTGTGATCGAGGTGATTAGCAATATGGGAGTAGAGTATATGTTCGAAGAGCTTACATGAGATGCATGTTAGTGAAATGGGGCGATAATTAGAAGGGTCAGTGCGGTCGCCGCTCTTAAAAATTGGCACAACCTTGCTTGATTTCCAGTCATCCGGAATTTGACTGGTATTGAGGGACTGGGTGAAGATGAGCTGCAGGATTTGGCTTGTGAAATGTTTCGTGCCTCTAAGTATTTTAGCAGGAATATTATCAGGTCCGGGTGCAGTGGACGGCTTGAGGTTATCAATGAGCTTTGAAATTCCCTCAGATGTGATGGTTACGGGTGGCATTGGAATAAAATTTAGGCTCGGTAAAATAATGCTCTTATCCGCTGGCTCGTGGGTGAAAACTGAGGTGAAGTAGGAATTCATCGCGTCTGATCGCTCGCAAAGCGGAACGTCTGTGCCGTCTTGTCTTTTTAAAGATATGTTATAGGAGCTGTTTTTGTTGGGCTGTAGCAAATTCCAAAATTTCTTGGGGTTAACACGCAATATTTCTAGAAGATCGTGACTGTAGAATTTTCTTTTGGATGACCGCAATAATCTAGTGTATTCGCGAAGGATGCCGAAGTATTTTTCCCATGTTGCAGGGGATCCGGAGTTATTGGCATTACGGAAGAGGCGCTTCTTTTTTCGTGATAGCTTACGCAGCGAGTTAGAATACCATGGCTTTGTGGAATCCCCGCGAATGCAGATGAGTGGGACGTAGGCGTCTATGAGCGATAAGATTTTGTGCTTAAAAAGACACCAATTTTCGTTCACGGATCTGGTAGCCATGGACGCTTGAAAGGGGGTGAAAAAGTGTTCCAGGTCGGAGTTTATGCTCGCGAAGTCAGCCTTACTGTAATCACGGATGTATTTGATGGATGGTTGACAAGGGGAGACTTCAATCGTCAGGTTAAAGAACAAGAGATTGTGGTCACTCAGCCCACTGCAACATGAAAAGGATTGGATTAGCTCAGGACTGGATACAAGAATGAGGTCAAGAATATTTGAGCCTCGTGTTGGCTTGTTTACTGCTTGGGAAAGGTTTGAAGTCAGGACCATTTCAAGGAAATCTTTAGATTGGCGAGATGACGCAGTAAGAGCCTCCCAGTCGATGTCCGGGTAGTTAAAATCACCGAAAAGTATTAGATTGGCATGAGGAAAACGGGATTGCAAGTCTTGAACTACAGAGTGAAGGTCCGTAATAAAGGAATGATCCGTGTCAGGTGCTCGATAACATACAATTAGTATATTGGTACAAGAGGGAAGGCAAATTTTCAGACACATTATTTCGCTATGGCTGCTTATCTCGAGTAAAGTGGATGAATAAGTTGAATTCACGAGAGCAAGAATGCCGCCTCCCCGGCGATCTACTCGATCTCGCCTGTAGATATGAAAGGACTGTTTGCTGTGGAGCAATTCTGAATCGTTAATATCAGGTGTTAGCCAAGATTCAGTAAATAAAGCGATGTCAGTTCTATGGTCTTCGAGGACGGCCTCAACTGTTTCTTTTTTTGGCAGGTAGCTTCTTATATTTGTCAGTAGGACAGAAATTTTGTTAGTTTTAGCTGTGCGCAGGCATTCTGACAGCTGGACCTGTGGCAGGGAAGTGTCGCACGGCACCCGCGTTAACCGCTATGAATGAAGTTCTACAACGGCATCTGTTTCGGCGTTGTAAGTGAAAAGTTTTCTGCCGATAACCAACTTATCAAAGCGGATCTTAAATGAAGCGTTAGTTTGTTGGGCATAAGAAAAAAAGCTTTTTCCGGGCTAGCCGAACTTTAGCCGAGTAATCCTCACGAACTGAAAATGGGGTTTCTTTAAGTTTCTGTCCTGCAATTAGAATTCTTGATTTATCTTTGAAGTGTGCAAGCTTAACTATTATTGGGCGGTTTTTACCTAACTGGAAACGACCTAGGCGGTGTGCACGTTCAATATCTTGGCTACCAATTGAAATACCCAGGTGTTCGGAACAGAAGGAAGTAATGTGGGCCTCAGACTGGTCCCAGCTTTCGCCGAGTTCGTCCTGAAGTCCGAGGAACAATATGTTTGTGCGTCGCATGCGGTTTTCAGCGTCGTCGCACTTGTTTGTCAGTGCTTTAACGTCTGAAGCAAGCTGGGCCAAGTCGGTGTTTGTTACGGACGCAGCTGCTTTTTCTGGGTGTGTTTCGATAGTTTTTTCGAGTATTTCGACGCGCGCTGAAAGACGATGCATCGAGTCTTCAATGTTCGTTTGTGCGGACCGGATCAAGGCAAGCTCGGCAAGTACGGTGCTCTGAGCGGATTCAATACGAGATATGGCTTGGTAAATTGTTTCCAAAGACGGCGGAGTATCGTTTCCGTTAGGGCCGGGGTTTAGTTCGACATCACCAGATAAAACAAGGAGAAGAGAAATAAGGTGGGCGTTGAGCAAGTGGAAGCAAGCGATACACAGCATCCTTTGACAACACTCGATGGCGTCTTTGGGGCACGACACCGCTAGCAGAAATGGGTTGCTAGAGCGACAGTACGTGGCACAGGGAAGATAACTAACCTGCAGCAGATGAAAAAAGGGCGTCTGCATGACGAGTTGCGATGCGGTGGCGTGCCCCAAATGACTCCAGTGGTACAGCGGCTTATGTAGGTGCCGGATTCCCGCGCTTGTGCCGGGTTGCCAGATGGCAGACTGGTCCACCGCTGGAAGCAGCGGATGCAGGTCGATGTGGTCGTTGTCGATGTAGTTGTCGCCAGCTGGCAGCCAAGCAATTTCGTTGACGTCGTGTGGCCCAAAAAAGCCTGAGCTTTCGGTGTTGGAGCATGAAGTGGCGGGGCCCCATATCCAGATTGCCTGCAGCAGATGAAAAAAGGGCGTCTGCATGACGAGTTGCGATGCGGTGGCGTGCCCCCTTTCGCCGGCATACGCCGGCACTTGCGTCCGATAAGCCTCACATTGGGAAATAATTGGAGACTAACGTCACCAGCTCCCACTGTTCTTTCCTTTGCAGAGTATGCGCGACTCACACAGGCAAGCAGACTGTAATCGAATAAAATATTTTATCTCATTGCCTATTGCCTACGTCATTTGCGGCCGCGTACAGAGTTCACATTGAATACGTCGTACTGGTAGTGGAAAGGAATAATGCAGTCAGGAAAGGAAAAGCCACGAACTCTCCCCTTTTTCCATTCTTACACCACGCGCACAAATAAGTTAATGTACAGAGACCAGCCATAGACCATGAAGTGAGCAAGTTGTTTTCTCATGCCTCTGCCCATTGTCTTGGCGAAGTATCGACAAATTATGAGAGCGACGAAGACGTACTTGACACGCACGTACAGGAGCGGAGAGACCGGCCAATAGAGCCTGGCCTGCCGCTTCGCGTCGAGGAAAGGGCCACGAACAGAGCGAGAAAAAGATAGAGAGAGACCACGTGACGCAGTAACGTCCATTGCACGGTATGTGTACGACACCTGCACCTAATGCACGCAAATTTCACATGCAATCGCTCGCGCACGCATGTCATGTATGTGCGTTTGTTTTATGTTTATTTATAATACTGCAATTACCAAAGGCGATTTTAACAGGGTGGCACAACAAATCATACGTCAACGGCAAGCATGCTGCACAAAAAAAAAATTGGACTGATGCTAAAAACAGCAAGAATCTCATAATGGTTACATATCACGCTGCAACATTGTGCTACACACACGCACAGCAAATTTTTCCCACCACCGAATGAGAAAATGAACATACATTAATCACAGTAAGCAATACGATAATAACAGCATATAGCTGCATAAGTATAGTATACAATAAATACAGTATACGCTATATGCAGTCCTTTGAGACCGCAGTACAGTGACTCGGTACATCAGAACTAAAGACACAACAGAGGAATAGATAGTTTACAAACTTAGAACTTTAGTGCAGGCAATTTCAGAGCACCGAACATTCATAAAAAGGCAGTTCAATAAAGGAAATTTAATTACAGGCTTCTAGATAGAAAGAAAAAGCCAATAATGACTGTGCTGTCACTGTATTATTGCTAAACTGTTTCCAGTCTACTACTGAATTGAATTCTGATGTTTTACGGGCCAAAACCACGATTTTATTATGGGACACCACGTAGTGGGGCACTCCGGATTAATTTTGACCGCCAGAGGATCTTTAACGTACCCCATTGCACAGGACACTGACGTTTTTGCACTTCGCCCCCATCGCAATGCGGCCGCCGCGGCCGGGATTCGATCCCGCCACCTCGTGCGTAGCAGGGCAAGACCATAGCCGCTAAGCCACTGCGGCGGGTTCGATTCTACTATTGTACGTGGGAAAAAACATTTAAAACATGAGAGAAAGAGTACTTCAAAGTATTGTTGCGTGTGCCAAATGGAGTGATTGTTAATTTATGCATCTGTCTCGTGGCGTATTCTGTGGAAAATGAATATAGCTTAATTACAACGACCTCGAAATGTCCTTTGAACAAATGGTGTAAAAAATTCAGTCTGGAACAGTGATTTCTTTTTCCTAAAGGCTGAAGACTGGCTTTTTCGAACAGATCCGTCACTGATGCCCTGGCGAAGTTATTAAAGACAAAGCACGCAGTAATTCTTTGTACTTTCTCTAGCTCGTTAATGTTACTTTGGTGAAAGGGCACCAAATTATTACGGCATAGTCCAAAATTAATCGTAAAAGAGATGTGTAAGACAAAAGTCGGACAGGAATAAGCGATATAACTTCAGAGCTCACCTCAGAAGAAAAAAAAAGAAACTTGCGGTGCATTTGCGACAGCACAATTAATATTCCAGCTAAAGTCACCCGAGATCCAAGGACCTAATTATTTATAATCAGTTAATTCGAATAGTATTAAATTTCGGATGTCATATTGAAAGTGCAGTGGTTTTGTGCGCCAAGTTATTTTCGTAAATACTGTCTTGTCGTGATTTATCATCATTTGCCACTTTTCGCACCACAAATGAACCTTCTGGAAAGCTTGATGATTTAACAGCAACTGGTCGCACTTGCTCTCAATTTCGAAGCACGAAAGAACAGTCAGCTGCATATAGTTAAATTTTAACTAAAAGGCTTTCTACTATACCATTGATACATATATAATGAAAAACAGTGGCCTAAGAACGGAACCTTGGGGAACACACGAAAGGACTTTCACTGGCCTGGAACAGTGATCACGGAAAGATACATACTGATGTCTTTGTGTCAGGTATGCTGAAATTCGTTTTATTATGTGATAATTTTGAAATATGAATAATTTAAAAATTCATCAACCTTTATCAAATGCCTTCATAAAATCCATAGAAATTACAGCAACCTGTTTGCCTTTATTGATTGCGTTTGCTAATTCATGCACTGTTTCAACAAGATGTGTGCTGCAAAACAGGCCTTTTCTAAACCAATGTTGGTATTTATTGCGAAAACGATTGCTATCAAGAAGCTCTACCACATCAATGTAAATTATGTGCTCCACAATTTTGCAGGTTGTTGAAGTCAAAGAAATAGGTCGGTAATTCGTAACGCTTTATGTATTGGTCTAATTATAGGCTGTTAACCAAACCTTCGGGAGTTCGCCTTCGTTAATTGACTGAGTAAACAAAATATTGTAACGTAGACTGAAGATTACAAAAGACGCTTCTGTTTAATCGCGGGCCAGGAGAAGGACGTGCATCTCACGCGCTTCATCGTCTTTCATGGCGCCGACCTTTGCGCGCGCCGTCCCGCGGTCCGGTAGCCCCACATCATTGTGTCAATTGCCCCCCCATGCGAAAAGCGACCGTTTCGGTCGCGTCAAAAAGTTCTTTCGGCGACAAGAAATGGAGCTCCTCAGGTGCATTTCGGCGTTAACGTACGCGCATAGTAGGGTTTCAGGCGCAATACATGAACAACTTCCGCGCGAGGACGACGACGGAGCGAACCGGGGTCAGAACTGCAAGGGACGACTTCGTAGGTCACGTCACTGAGGCAGCGTGTAGGGACCAAAATACCGGCGGAGCAACTTTTCCGAGAGTCCACGGCGACGGACGGGCGTCCAGACCCACACGCAGGCGCCGGTATTGTAATGGACGTCGCGTCGACCCTGGTTGTAGCGAAGGGTGTCGGTATGCCGTTGGCTCCGGATACGATGCCGAGCAAGGTGGCGTGCTTCTTCGGCTCTTTGTACGAATTCTTCTGCGTGTTCACTGGGCGGGCTGTTATCAATCAGAGGTAGCATGGCGTCAAGTGTTGACGTGACGTGGCGCCCGTATACAAGTTCGAACGGCGTAAACTGTGTAGTCTCCTGTACAGCAGTGTTATACGCGAAGGTTACATAGGGTAAAATCTCATCCCACGTCTTGTGCTCTAAGTCGATATACATGGAGAGCATATCAGCCAGCGTTCTGTTCAGACATTCAGTTAATCCATTGGTTTGTGGGTGATACGCAGTGCTCTTGCAGTGAGAGCAATGCGTCAGCTGGATAACGTCCTCCATAAGTTCGGCTGTAAATGCTGCACAGCGGTCGGTGATGAGAACAGACGGTGCACCATGTCGTAGGACGATGTGGTGTACAAAGAACTTGGCCACTTCATACGAGTTTGCTTGCGGAATAGCTTCGGTTTCGGCGTACCGGGTTGAGTAGTCGGTAGCGACGACTATCCATTTGTTGCGCGAAGAGGTCACTGGGAATGGCCCAAGTAGATCCATTCCTATTTGTTGGAACGGTGCTTGAGGAGCGTCCACAGGGTGGAGAAAGCCAGCTGGTTTAACTGGTGGTTTCTTGCGGCGCTGAGAATCACGGCACGTCTTGACGTACCGTTGCACAGAAGAAAAAAGCCGGGCCCAGTAATACTTCTGCCGTATCCTTGCTAATGTCTTAGCGAATCCCAGCTGTCCCGCACATGGCTCATCATGGCAGGCTTGCAAAATCTCTTGGCGCAGCGCCGACGGCATGACAAGGAGGTACGTATTTGGACCACTTCCGCGGTTTTTCCTGTAAAGGACGTTGTTGTGCAAATAGTACGATGATGAGCCGCGCACAAGCGACCGACGTGAGACACCTTCAGCTCCTTGAAGGTGCTCGATCAGCGGCAGCAGCTCAGGGTCAGCGCACTGGTGCTCAGCCATCCTTATGGCGTCGATAGCGCCGACAAATGGCATGTCATGGTCAGGGTCCGAGGACGTCGTAGGGAGTGGTGCGCGTGACAAACAGTCGGCGTCGCTGTGCTTCCTTCAAGATGGGTAGATAACTGTAATGTCGTACTCTTGTAAGCGCAGGCTCTAACGGGCTAGTCTGCCTGAAGGATATTTGAGGTTTGCAAGCCAGCACAGGGCATGGTGATCGCTGACAGCCTTAAAGGGTCTACCGTACAAGTAGAGCCGGAATTTACCAATTGCCCACACAACCGCTAAGCATTCTTTTTCAGTGGTTGAGTAGTCTTTCTCAGCCTTGGTAAGACTGCGGCTTGCATAAGCAATGGGGCGTTCCGTACCAGCTTGCCACTGCAGAAGAACTGCGCCGAGACCCGTATTGCTGGCGTCAGTATGAATTTCAGTGTCAGCGACTTCGTCGAAATGAGCAAGTATTGGGGCCTCTTGCAAGCGCTTGCGCAATTCATTGAACGACTGCAGCTGCTCGTCTGACCAAATGAAAGGCACATCGTCGTGTGTGAGCCGTGTCAGAGGCTCAGCAATTCTCGAGGCTCCCTCGACGAAGCGCCTATAATATGCGCACAAACCAAGGAAGCGTTGGACAGCCCTCTTGTCTGTGGTTGGCGAAAGCTCGGCAACGGCAGCTAACTTGTCGGGGTCTGGTCGGACGCCTTTAGGACCAACGACACGGCCAAGAAATTTGAGTTCTTAAAACCCGAAGTAGCATTTTTCAGGCTTGATGGCGAGGCCGGCAGTACGGATCGCCGCGAGGACACTCTTGAGTCGTGGGAGATGTTCGTCAAATGTTCTCGAGAACACGACGACCTCGTCGAAGTATACGAGGCAGGTTTGCCATTTGAGTTCAGCAAGCACGGTATCCATCATCCGCTGAAGGTGGCAGGTGCAGAACAGAGACCGAAGGGGAGAACTTTGAACTCATAAAGCCCGTCAGGTGTCACAAACACTGTTTTTTCACGATCCTGTTCATCAACTTCTATTTGCCAATACCCTGATTTAAGATCCAACGAAGAAAAAAAAATTGGCACGTTAGACGATCCAATGCGTCGTCGATGCGTGGCAATGGATAAACATCGCGCTTGGTGACATGGTTCATTTTTCTATAATCTACACAGAAGCGTATAGTGTGTTGTCTTTCTTTCTGACCAACACTACAGGGGAGGCCCATGGGCTTGTGGACGGTTGGATCACGTCGTCTCGGAGCATCTCTTTCACCTTATGCTTGATCGTTTTCCTTTCCTCTGGAGACACTCTGTAAGGATGCTGACGAACAGGACGTGCGGACTCGTCCGTTATAATGCGGTGCTTTGTGATGGACGTGCGCCGTACTTTGGACGACGTTGAAAAACAGTCCGCCAATTCAGTCACGAGACTCAGTAGACGGTCTTTCTGATGGTCTGGCAGAGCAGCGTTAACATGAATCCGTTTTTTTAGGCTGGGTAACTCAGACTGCTGAGACGATGCGATTTCCCATGTGGCGATGTCAGTAACATCAATCATTTCGCGAAGAAATGCGATTGTCGTTCTTCGCGGTACATGCCGATATTCGTTGCTAAAGTTTGTTAGAAAGACGACTGAACATTTGTTGCGCACCTGAAGAAGCCCTCTGGCTATGAAAATGTGGCGCTCAAGAAAAAGAGGGATGTTTGCCTCCGCAATTCCTTCGGCGACGTCCTCCATGACGCATCGGACAAGGGTAAGCACGCTCCTCTCGGGTGATAACGTGACGTGATCGTCAGCTACGTGAAGCGCGATGTCACGGTCGTTGCCATTGCTGTTCGCTATGGCTTGCGTAGTAGCGAAGCTGACTCTAGACTCTTGCAAGTCGATGATATGGCACCGTTCGCCTGAAGGAAATCCATGCCGAGTATAAGGTCCTTCGAACATACAGAAAGAATGACGAAGTCGCCGATGTACGCGAAGCCCCGAATGTTGACACCTGACGTGCACCGGCCCATTGGAGTTATGAGGTGCCCTCCTGTAGTACGAACCTGAGTCCCGGTCCATTGCGTCGAAACTTTTTTCAGGATACGCGCGAGATTCTGGCTCATAACAGACGTGCCCGCACCCGTGTCGATTAGCGCCGTGGCTTCGTGGTCGTCTATGGTAACTTGTACGTCGCAAGATACTGATACCGAACTGCACTGGTTTCTCTTAATCTCAATTACGTCATCTCGCGGTCGTCTTAGTGGAGGATCTTCAGCGTTCGCAACGCCAGTGACCTCACCTCCGCAGGTCGCTGGACTCAGTTTTCCCGCGAGGCAGGGCTGGGTGAGCGACGCCTTGTTGCGCTCGGCGTGAAGATGGGGCTGGAAGCCCTGTTTCGGGCGGGTGACGGTGACCGGGGGACACGGAATCGTGGGGCAAACGAGGTCCTGGCGTCCGCGATGTAGGCTTCAATCTCCAGGGGGCGTTCACCATTGCGCGGGCACGGCGCATTCAGTGAAAATCCACGGAGCCCAGCTCGGCGGTAAGGACACGCCCTGCAGAGGTGATCGGCTTCACTGCAATGCAAACACAAGGACCTCCGGTCTGCAGTGCGCCATACGTCGCTCTTGCGGGGTCGTCGTGTCTCAGACATGAAAGGCGTGCGGCGAGTCCTGAAGTCGCCAGTTGCTGGTTCAACGGGGCGCACACCATGAAAGTCCGGGATGTCGCGCATCAAGTTCCTGATCTTCTTTTCTTCCAGCATGGATGAATACGCGCGTCGGAAAAGTCGGCACATATCTTCCACAAACATTGGGACGCTTTCGTTTGGCCGCTGCACTCTCGCCTGAATTGAAGATTCAGCTCGCTCCTTGCGATCGAGGCTGGCGTATGTGCTCATTAGCTGTCGCCGGAATTCGTCCCATGTCGATAGGGCCACCTCACGGTTCTCAAACAATGTCCGCGCATATTCCTCGAGGGCAAAGTAGGCGTTGCGTAGCTTGCGCTCTGGAGTCCAGCCTTTGAATTCTGCGACACGCTCAACGTGATCGAGCCAGTCTTCAACATCTTCGAAGGTGTCCCCATGGAAGGATGTGGGGATTCGTGGCTGGTTAAGGATGACCTCGGTCGGCGCGGTTCAGGAAGAAGACGGAACTGAGGTACTCATCCTTATGACTCGATTGGGTAGAGGCTCATGCTCAGGTAACAGTCCTTGAAGTCGACGGCTTGTCCGTACGTGAACAGGAGTCAGCTCGACCGGACTTCGTACTGGGCTTGTAGGCGCTGTTCGATCTGGGAGTGGTAGCATGTACCCCGCCCCTCTAGCAGAAAAATGTAACGTAGATTGAAGACGGAGTCTTACAAAAGACGCTTCTGTTTAATCGCGGGTCAGGAGAAAAAGAAGATGATGATGATGGTGATGATGATGATGTCCTTGATTAGTTAGAACGTGCAGCTCACGCGCTTCATCGTCTTTCATGGCGCCGACCTTTGCGCGCGCCGTCCCGCGGTGCGGCAGCCCCACATCATTGCGTCAATATCACGATATTTAGACACCAACTCCGCGCATCTTTTCAGGAATTTCAGGAACTCCGTCAGATCAAATTACTGCCTAGTTACCTGCGTTTCACATTTTAGCTAGGCTAGCGATTGAGGTACGCTTTCACTTGAATCCCGCCTGTCAAAGTTATCATCTGTACTTTTTTACGCCTGCGCACTGCTACACAATTTAACGCCTGGTAGCATTTCGCACATCGCATACATCACCGCAGCTCACCGCTGATTCTGCGTCCTGTGCGACGACCTTTTCGCGGAACTACGTTGTAGTCATTCGCGGTCTCAGAGATAAGCTCGGTCGTCGGCAGTGGTAGCGACTGGACGTTATCGCTGACGCCCACTACGAGGCTACACGGCCTGACCACCAGGGACGATAAGGAACGCGGCTCGTGCGGTTGCTCCCGGTGACAGTGAGCAGCCGTGTTGTGTGTGCGCAGTACACGCCGATGGCTCTGTGGAATTCGTACAGTCCCGGCACGTGTCTGGGTGTGTGTATGCTAATGACATGGTGTTCTCATCAGCTCATCCATTATCTTATCCATTAATACTCTTCATCCCCATACCCCCTTCCCCCAGTGCAGGGTAGCAAACCTCCCTGCCTTTCCTGTCTTCTCTAGCTCTCTCCATTAATACACCATGTCGGGAAGGCTGTGTGTGATGCGTTGTACTCCGAACCTACTGCGTCTGTAACGAGCTGACAGGCAGGAAGCGGAAGACATGGAAGGGCCGGCGTCACCGTATGGCACAGCCTCCGACCTGCATTTGCTTTGTGGCGATTGCCATCCTCTAACAATGGTGTGCATGCCTGCAGGACCAACCATAAAGACCGGTATACTAGGTTTAACGCCTAAACACAACACATTCCTGTGATGATCTGGCTCTTGATTTAATTTGACCATCTCGAGTTCTTTAACATTGACCCAAACAAATGATTCTTTTTTCACGCTCCCCGGTAGCTCTGTGGCTATTGCACTGTACTGTCGAGCTTGCGGTCGCCGGTTAGGCTGGTGGGGCGGCCGTATTTCGATGCGGGAGAAATGCAAGAGCGCCCATGTAGCCTACTCGGATTTAGGTGCACGTTAAAGGACCCCAGATGGTCAAAATTAATCCGCAGTCCCCCGCTACGGCGTGCCTCATAATCAGATCATGGCTTTTGCCCGTAAAACCCTAGTATTTATTTAAATGTTCCTTTTTTTTGTTCCACCTTCATCGGAATGCCGCCGCGTGGAATATCAGTCAATCAGTCCTTTATTTTATCTGAAATAGAGAAGCAGACAGGACCAAACGCTCGCAAGATTGACAGAGATCCTGTCCCTTTTTAACTTGGCAATACAGCAGACCAACAAGAAAATTTTTCACACGAACATACATACGAGGACGAGAGAATAAAGTGCACTAGGTAAGAAACAGCGCAATTCACTACAGTACAAAACAAAATAGCAACACGCTGTGGTCAAAAAGGGCAACAATATAATTATAAAATGCACGCAGTATCATCACATAAACTTGTTCAGAAAAAAAAACGTTTCATAACGATATCTGAAAGCTCAAAAGGGTCGAACATTTCTCGGTTTACCTTACCTAATAGCACTGGCAAAGTATAAGGGATAGATTGTTCAGTGTAATATGCTCGAGGTGTCGGAACTAAACAAATTTCTTTGTGTATAGTCTGCGGAACATGGGCGTTTTTCGCAAGTTCTGCGAGACGACCAATGTGGTTTTCTTCGCTTCGTGAAGATCTGAAACTTATTAAAAGTATGTAATCGTATAAAGCAGAGACTGGTAGGATTTCATACTTTTAAAAAGTGGTCACGTGTTGGGAAGCAGTAACGTACACCAGCAATGCATCTGACGGCTCTTTTTTGAAGAAGGTGTAACTTGGACAAACTATAGTAGTACTCATATTACCCCAAACGGTACTGCAATATTGTGAGTGAGAGAGAGAGAATTAAGCAGCTATAAACCAGTTCCCTAACTTGAACAGGAAGAATAGCGCGCAGGTGGGACATAACATCAACTGCTGAATATATATTTTTATGGCATAATCAACATGTTCATTCCAAGTAACATATGGAAAATATGATGCCAAGTATTTTCACAGAATCTACTATCTCTACAAGATCATGGCTCAAGAATACAATGAGCGGCCTGGATATTACCTTCCCTTTTGGAAAGTATAATGCTATTTTTGTCTTTTTAGAATTAATCTTCCGATTATTTGCTTTCGCCCATGTATTCAAGGCATCTATAGTGTTCTGCTACCCTCCTCTTCGGTATGACCTTCTGATTTCCCGGATATGAACAATGAAATGTCATCAGCGTAAGACAAATAGGATTTCATAAGGCCTCACGCTTTACCGCGGACACCGTAGGATTCCAGTTTACGCAGCATGATTTTGTGATTTATTAAATCAAACGCTTTGGTAAAATCTGTGTATAGTCCTGCAACTATCTTCTTATTTTGAAACTTTCCTTTTGTTACTTCTTTTTGAGTCAGTAGCGCTGTTTATTTGTATAGATTCTTTGGTAAACCGTGTTGAAAATTATGGAGCAGGTTAAGGTTAGTAAAAAATTGTAGTACCCTACTATGCGCATTAATTTCTCTATGCCTTTTTAGAATACCAGTGGTATAGATATATGGCGATAGTTATTAAACAAGTTTTCGTCGCCACGTTTAAAGACCGGTATCACTCGAGCAGTTTGTAATGTCTTTGGAAATACAGCGGTAGATATCAGATCATAAATGTGTGTAATAGCCGGGCATATGAAATGAAGAACATGTTTAATGGGCACTATCTGAACGCCACCTGCATCTGCTGGCTCGCTATGTTCTATAGCGTTCATACACGAGAAAACTTCTCCGCATTTGGCGTGAGTAAAGAAATGTGATGTTAGACGGACGCTTCCTTTCAAGAATTGAACGTAATTTTGATCACTGTTGACTGGGAGAAGCCTGTTCAATAAAAAAGTTGTCAAAAGCATCAGCTAAGGAAGTAACAGACATTCTCTCTCCCTCATGCCGAAAGTTATCGAGAGTATCAGAAATGCTTGGCTGCAATAATTAATTCAACTTCCGCCAAATTGCATCCGATCGTTGTTCGGTCGGACTGCAAAATGCATTTGCAAAGTAAGCATCCCGATCCACCTTTAGTTTCCGTGGAAGATTATTTGTGTGCTTTTTGAATTGGCGAAACAAGTTCTCATTTTTTTATTTTGCGTATTGTGCGTACAAGCTATTTTTATGCTTAATCATGTGGAGCAACTCAGACGTCATCCAGGGTTTCTGCGCCCTTGATGGAGTGGTCACTTTCTTCAATGAAAAGTGCGCGTCACAGATGGCCTTGAAATGCAGTAATAAAATTGCAGAAAGCAGTATTACTGCTGTCTGCCTCAAAAACGTGGTTCCAGGTCTGTCGACTAATGGCACAACGAAAGGGTTCAATACATTTATTAGTTATAGATTGCGTATATAGATTACTCGCCTCTTTTTAATAACATGCCGACTTATCAACTAGTTAACATGAAGATTCCAAGATGATCACTAATGTCGGTGTAAAAAACGTCTGCGGTTAATAAATTACTGTCAACAATTGTAATGAATACATTTAATAAGGGTGTATTTTCTAAAGTAACTGGTGTCAGCTTTGTTATTACGATAAAGAAACCGTTCGAGGCAATTAAAGACTGGAGTTCTGTTTTTTATTGTTTCTATTGTGTAGTTGAAAGCGTACTTATGTTAGTATCACCGCCTAGAACTATATCTACAGATTGGTCAAATGCATAGCTAAAAATATTTTAAAGAAATTCTAAAACAAACGAGTAATGCTACCGGAAGGTGGCCAGTACATGACACAGAAAAGTTTGTTCGAGCTTTGCAGTGTGAGCATTTCGTAATCAGCAGTTGTTGCCGTGTATTCCATGACAATTGCACAAGATATTGTTTCCATAAGCAGAAGCGCAACGCCTCGTCCTCTTTTAACTTTGCGGTTTTGATAAAAGCTTTGATAGCCAAGACGGTGAAACATGTTCGATGTCGGTGTATACCATATTTCAGTCAACACTATTGCCGTGACACTCCGAAAGTATTCAGTAGAGTTTCTAACTCACCTTCTTTGTTTGTAATGATATAATGTTTAAATGGAAAAAAAGGCAATGTAGCTTTTTTTTCCACTAAATGCTTAATTTCACGTAGTTTATAGCCATGTAACAAAAAAATACTTGTTTAAATGCGTGCCGGTACAACTACGCAATTATGTGCAAATCGTCAAGGTGGGTGATCAGAATGACTGCTGAAGTGTCTGTGTTGCGCACAAATATTTTGCCATTGTGAGCCTACGCATATTTCAACTTGCATTCTTTCTTTTTTGCATTTTCTGCTTCGAATATTTTTTTATTGAAAGACTCAAGTGCTCTTTGATGAACACTGGGGTCTTGCGTTCAAGTTCAATGCCATCTGACGTTATCCTCTGCTTTCGAGCTTTGTCAAGAAAGGAGTCATCGACTGATCTACGGGCAAAACGCATCACTATATTTGGGGCACCTGTATTTCCCGTAGTTCAAACGCGATGGAAAATCTCAGTGTCATCACTTTTCAAGTGGAATCTTAATGTCTTAGCTGTCTTCTATTTTGTTGCAGCGCAAGCTGAACGACAGGGACAACAGAAAGGCACATTTGACGCACGCACAGCGCTATGTGTGTGTCAAATGTGCCTTTCTGTTGTCCCTGTCGTTCAGCTTGCGCTACAACAAAATAGAAGAAGCCGTACCAACAAGCCCCTATAGCTACTCTCATCGATTTAGCTATCTTATTAATAATCTCCATGACATCCTCATCATGCTTCATCGGCACACCCTTCACTTCAACGCTGCAACATCGCATATGTTTTAAGTTTTGTACAAGTCTCACATCATCTTCTTCCACTTCCGCCCCAGAAGCGTCTCACTCCAGTTTTTCCCACGGATGCTCCCTGTTCTCCAACTCAACGCGGCTCCCGCATGCGTTCATAGCTCTCATTTATGAAGCTCAAGCTGTCCTTTGCCTTTCGTGTGTCCTTTCTTAATCCCCTCTCGAGACTTTCACGCAGTTCACGGAGCTCTTGTTCAGCTTCTTGTTTCAGTTCCACAAAAAGTTTAACAAGCTTCTTTGACATTGCCACCGAGCAAGAAGGAAGACAATAATACGGTTTATGGAAGCGCTACAACAACACTAGTACAACTGAAACAAGTACAAGCGACAGACTACGATGTGCAGCAGCAGCAGCAGTCACGGCAAATGTGAAAGCGCTGCCGCTAGTAGGGAAAAGTTTCACGAACCTGTGAAAGTACACGAAGCCGCTTAGAAAATGTGCGATCGCCGTGACTGCTGCTGCCAAGTGAGGCTACGATGACTTCTTCGTGGGATCTTAAGTTCTCAGCCAGGGATCCACGCAGGCGCACATGCTGAGCTCGACGTCACTGGTGAATCACGTGGCTTGATGACGGTCGTCGTGTCCTGCAACCGCCGAGATCACGCCACACGCTGATCTGTGCTGCCCGCTTCCCGTGAAAGTACGCGAAGGCGCCTGGAAAAGATGTGCGATCGCCGTGACTGCTGCGGCCAAGATCCAGCGACCTCGTGATCAGCAGCAGAATTCAACAGCCGCTTAGTCATCACGGCCGCTGGGACAATGAACAGGAAGTATAGTTAGGTGACTTCATCCACGCCATATTGTTGTCTAATTCGAAGCTTCCACCGGGCAGCTAGAGATAGCCGGACCTAGATAACGCGCAGCTTTTCTTCACCGTGCTGACTGTTCTACACATGGCGACCTCGAAGACGTCACTGTATACTATATATATATATATATATATATATATATATATATATATATATATATACTCCACTACACTCGCGCTGTCACGCGCTCAGTTTGAGCTACAACCGCTTTGCTACGCGCTTCCGCGTTGAAGCTCCCATTGAGAGTGATAGTACGCGCCGTATAGCCAAAACAACATTCCAAATCGATTAGACTGTCTGTTGAAAATTTTATAATTCACCTTTATTTTACGTAGAAGTAAAATCCCCTAGAATGTAGTGGCAGATACCCGCTCTGGGTGATTGGCCGTGCAAAAACCGGGTAGTTCAAAACAAAAGAAAGACGAAATGTAAAGTCATTCAAAGAACATTTGAGAATGGGTAAACTATAATCAAGATATAAAAATATTGCAGATAATGAACTTTTTTGGTATCGTCATCCCAATTTTATTCTTCTTTATTGCACTCAAGTTATCATGTCGAGTTTGGAATGATAGCTGGAGGAAGAGGAGACAGAGACAGAAGGCATGGATGTTAACCAGAAATGCGTCTGGTTGGCTACCGTACTCTGGGAAACGGGAGAGAGGGAATATAAAGATAAGATAGCTGGAGGATTCCACAACAAACAAGGAGCTGCATACGAATAAGTAAAACATGACGATCATTAGCGGAAGGAAGCGTGCCTGCCGACAAGCGGGAAGCTTATTCTGGAGAAATGCCCAAGCAAAACGAGCAGTTCGGATCCAGACTTTTCATCCGATCTTTCTTTTTTTTTATCTGCGACGCGATAGTTACGAGGAATTAAACGAAGAGGCGCCACCAACTTGTACAAATTAAACAGGAAATTATTCGAAATTTCCCAAGCGCGCCACGCAAGCGAGAAGGTTTGCGCCAACAGTTCACTAGTGACAGCGCCTGCCGACGTGAAAGTGAACTGGCTCGATGGACTTCAAGTTTGCGCCAACAAAAGGCTCGACAGCCTCTATAATCACCGGCTCGTGGGAGCTATCTGTTGAGAAATAGTGGTTAAATATCGGTTATCACCTTTGGTTAAAACCTCAATTGAGCAATGCCATTTAGGTTGCTCTCACCACTTGAGATATCCAAATTGCGAATGGATTTAATGGATTCACCGGAAGACAAGACTAAGTGGTACACAGTGCATGCCCGGTTATGAGACGCGCAGTTCAGTGGAAGAGACCTCCGGATCAACTTCCGCCACCTGATTTCACGGATTGAGAAACGGCTCGGTTCAGTGCACACTGGAGAATCAAATCCGGTGGCGGAAAATTGTTATCTTCATTTGGAAAGAAATAGTGAGCGGTAGCTCCTTGTTTTCTTTTTTTTGCAAGTCAATTGCACATAAACGAGACACTTTGAGCGTGCTTGACTTTTCACATTACATCACTGGTAACGATAGCTGAGACTGGCATAAGTAAAAGTTCACTTCAAGAAAGCGCCTTTATACTAAAGGTTTACTCGCCTCCTGTCAGCACGTGTTGCCCACTCGCCCTAACCTCTGCATCGTTCTTCAACAACAAGCTGGTGCCCCATTTAATGTTCTACACGACACCCAGGCGTATCATAAAGTGTATGAATTCATAATAGAGCACGAGGAAAAAAAATATCGATTGAGCCGTTGCTCCTGTACAACGCTGGGCATCGTAGGGTTTTAACGTGCACCCAATACGTACACGATATACGAGCGTTTTTTGCACTCCGCCCCTATCGGAATGCGGCCGCGTGGCGCAAATCGAACCTGCAACGTCGAGCTCAGAAGCGCAGCGCAGAAGACAAGACTAACGAATATGAGAATGTATAAAAAATCCCATTTTTATTTTCGTTGACGCTACTGTAACCCTGACCCGCTGGGAAAAAAAGAATGTTGTCAAGCATCTGGACAATCATACATTAACTTTAAAAATCAATCATTACAGGCTCTCGTCGAAATAAGTAAACCCGCGTAGACTTACAGGAGGCGGAAGTAGTTACCTCAATCGATGATCTATTCAGGATCAAGGGTGAGTACCAAGGGGAAGACAACGTAGCAAAGGAGACGAAAACTGATTGATAACCGCTAGGATTCGCCAAACTCATCAAGGGCATCATCATCATCATCATTAGGTTGACGCGGAAGGAGGGTAGCAGTAAATCTCTGGACGGGGAGTGGTCTTCTTCCTGGGTGCAAGAACCATAGCTGCGCGAAGCCCCTTGCGTGAGGCACGTGCTGGGCTCACGTGGAGAACAAGCCCCGCAAAAGGAACGTATGCGCTCGAACAGGGTGGAAAATAGTGTACACGCAATTTAAGTGGCATGGTAGGTTGTCGCCTTGTTTTCACTCATTCAACCGCATCATCCTGCACTATTATTTCACCTGGCAAAGTTTATAGCACGCACCAGGGCGCGATGTGCACACAAAAAGAATGAGCGTTCTTTTAAACTAGGGACTAGGGACAAGGAAAGGACGACGCGAGCGCTGACTGACTGACAAGCGAAAGCTTATTGCTTGACAAAACAAAATAAACGATTATGTCACGTGGTGCGCACCACATATGCAAGGGTGCCGAGAAATCAGGCCATTTAAGGATGTCGAAATTCAAAATGCCAGGAATGTCTGTTCGTGCTTAGTATTCTTCCGGCGAATTCCCGTGCCATTGTTTTCCACCGCAACGGTGCGAGTTCTAATGAAAAAGGCTGATTGGTCTTATGGCGATCACCACCATCACTGTGGTCACGTGATTGTGACCATCTTCATGCTCATCTTGTATCATGATCATGGTCTCGCCGACGCCCAAGGGAGCTCGCAACCAACCCCGAGCTTGCGTCCGCGCTCCCCTCGTCCCTTCTTGGCCGCATTTTGCGAGGCATTCAGCGGGAGCCATTTCGCGCACTGCATCGCCTTGTGTAGCCACTGCCGCCCGCAACACTCGAGCGCCTCCTAAACGCAGCGCACAAGCGCGCCCGCTTCTGCGCCGAGGGGAGAAGGACAGCGGCCGCCAACTGAGCATGCAGAGCGGCATCAGCCAGGCGTGCCTTTCGCGCAAGGAACGCCCGCACGAAGGCCTCCGCGTCGCTTCATTTTGGGGGCGCACTCGGTGCATACACACCGGAGGGCTTTGTCAAAAGTGAACAAGTGCGTCGGACCGTTTGCCGGGCGGGAAGTTAATCCGTGCGGGGCGAGCTTACCTGGCAGCGACAAGGCCCAATCAAAGTTTCGCGCAGCAGCGTCCGTTGAACACGTGCGAGACTACGGAAACTGTTATATATCCGAAGTGCGCAGGATCCACCAACAGGAAGGCATGTCAGATATCACTATATCTGAGCAAGGAATATTATCGCTTTTATATATATATATATATATATATATATATATATATATATATATATATATATATATATATATATATATATATATATATATATCTTGTAGTCAGCAATATGCATGTGGCGCTGTGCGGACTGCCACCACTGCGGAGCGAGACCCAGCTCGGGTTACTGATGCGAAGGCCTAGGACTCGCGATCAAGAGCTCCTTGGCATCCTTGCAATATGTTACGATATATGACCATCCTTGGTGAAACTGCTATTGCTAGCTGGCGATATCGAAACAAATCCAAGTCCTGATTTGGCCCAGCTTTCCAAACAACTCCAATAGCTGATGATTTGAAGGAAATCAAAGAAGATCGGCTTAAATCCATAGATAGGAAATTATAACACCTCGCTGTTCTAGATAACGATAACAAGATCTCATCATGCGCTGACTATGTCAATAATCTCCAAAAACTTGTAACATTCCTGGAGTTTTTTTTCATCGCTATCAACCAGAAATTTATTTTTCATCATTCCTCATTAGTACAGAAGGAGGTCCCGGAGTTACAAGAACTGTCAGGGGGACCTCCTATTAGTAATTTAACAATGCAGGAATTAATACATTATGGTAACATAGCAGCGACAGACATCAGAAAACATGAAGTTAATGAAGCAAATAAACAAGTGCAAAAAGGTGCTTACAATCCTTGAAATACAAAACACAAGCAAATGAAACAGATACAGCGTATGAATAAATAAATATGTAGTAATTGACACGGTATGGAAACATAGGAATGACACATATCAAAGAACACGAGGTTAATGTAACAGATAATTAGAAACAAATATATGCTTACAATACGCAAAGTACAAATGTTATATAGACTATGCGACAAAAAATTTAAAACGCCTAAAAAGTTTAAAGAGGAAGACAAAGGGATATATAGAATAAAAAATAAATAAAAGCTATCAATACATTAGGTAAATACAGAATCATTGAAAACTGGAAAATAAATTTGTTCACAATATATACTTATAGTAATGAATCAGTAGCGATTAGTGTCGTTAGTAAATATATCTTCGTATCTCTCCTGAATGTTAATGTTGTGCGGCAGGCTTTAATATGGGGTGGTAGTTTGTTCCAGTATTTAATGGCCGTGAAAAGGGGAATAAACATTCCATAATTAGTGTTTATTCGAGGGAGTAAAAAATTTTTGTTAGAGGAAAATGTCGTATTGCTAGTGTTGGTAAGAGCAGAGTTAATAAATGCATCTAAAATTATTTCATGATTTAGTGTGCGGCATATTAGTAAAACCAATTTGAGCTGGAGCATGTAACGTAATGGTAGTATTTTTAAGGAACTTAAAATTAGTACTGCATGTGACATGTAACTAGAGAAATTGATGATGCTCAAGGCTTGATTTTGTAAATGTTGTAGATGTATTATGTGCGAGCAATATGTGTTTCCCCAAACTGAGATGTAGTATTGCAAGTGACAATGAATAAATGCGTAATAAAGTTAAGTTCTAACGTTTTGTGGAAAGTACGAGCGCGTTAGAATTAGTACTCTTATTCCAAAGGCAATCTTTTTGAGACCAGGTCAGCATGCAAGTTAAACTTAAGTTGGGGGTCAAGTTTGACGCCAAGGAAGACAACTTCATGTGCAGGTGAGAGAACATGAGTTTGTAAGACGAGCGGTGGCGTGGGCGCGATAACGCGTTTATGCGTATGAAAAAGCATAAACTGAGTTTTTGAATGGTTGATGTGAAGTTTGTTTCTTGTGCACCACGCAGATAAGTTGCTTAAGTCAGAATTTAGTCGTTTTATTACAGTGTTTATGCATTTGCTATTGGTAAAAATTAAATTATGGGGTTTTACGTGCCAAAACCACTTTCTGATTATGAGGCACGCCGTAGTGGAGGACTCCGGAAATTTCGACCACCTGGGGTTCTTTAACGTGCACCTAAATCTAAGTACACGGGTGTTTTCGCCCCCATCGAAATGCGGCCGCCATGGTCGGGATTCGACCCCGCGACCTCGTGCTCGGCAGCACAACACCATAGTGACTGAGCAACCACGGCGGGTTGTGTTCTGTTCGTCAAATAACTGCGGATGAGCGTAAGAGCTGGGCCACGAATGCCCAGAGCTTCTAACTTGTAAGAAAGGATCTTATGACAGATGATGTCAAATGCTTTACTAAAGTAAACGAAAACTGAACCAACAATATGGGAGTTGTCAAGGGCATGTTTTATTTTGTCAGTGAATGATGTTATAGCTGTTTCAGTCGAATAACCTTTACGAAACCCGTGTTGTTCAGGCGAGAGAAGATTAAATTTGTGAAAGTAGTTTTTTAAGCGGTTCACAAGTAGTTTCTCAATGACTTTGCTAAGGAAAGATAGCATGCAGATAGGGCGATAGCTTGAAATTAATTCTTTGTTACCTTTTTTTAATATAGGAGTTATGTTACCCTGTTTTAATTCGTCGGGGAAAACGCCTGTTGTGAACATGCAGTTAATAATGTGCGCCAGTACATCGGCGATATGAGCTGATACTAATTTGATTTTAGAAGGTTGTAAATCATCAAGGCCGGGACCTGTAGTTCGTAAACTAGCGATTGAATCGGATACTTCTTTGGGTGATGTAGGGAACAAGTAAAATGAATAAGGGGTTTGCCTGAGTACTGGCTGTGGTATACTGTCTAGTGAATGATCATGTGCAGCAGAGAAAAAAGTATTGAATTCATTTGCGATATCAGTGGCTTCCGTGACTACCCTTGTTCCTGTATTAAGTTGGCTCAGTGCGTGGTTTGGTGAAGACAGATGAAGAAAGGACCTAATGGTATCCCAGGTATTGCGGGTGTTATTTTTGTGTTTAACAATTGTTTTCTCAAAATAGGAACGCTTGGCTTCTTTCACGAGTCTGGTAAGTGTATTAGAATATGTTAGGTGCCGCGACGTTAAAGTTACATTAAAATATTGGCGTTTTAACTTTTTATGGAGGTTATCACGCGTTTTAATACTTTTTTAAGAGGGATCCTGTTATCCATGAGTTTCTAGGGGCGGAGAACCAGTGAGTATTTTGTGTTAGACTCGGTACACTCCGAGTACACGCTTTTAGCTTTGTTGTTAAATTGTTCGAATGCCAGGATTGGGTCTGTTATAGAAAGAATCGGGCTCCAGTCAATTTCAGCAATTTGACTAATGAACTTGGTGGTGTAAAAGTTCGCTGTTTTTATGTTTCGTTGGTACAGTGGGTTAATAGACTTTAATAGAACGAATACGGGATAGTGGTCTCTTATGGGAACAGTGACTGCGCCAGCACATTGCTGTAGGTGTAAGTTTGATAATACATGATCTATTAAAGAGTGAGATCCGGACGGAGGACATATTGTGGGTACGGTTATTAATGAATCTAGGCCATATCCCGCATAGCAGTTGGTATAATTAGAGCAATGACTATCATTGGGGTTAGTAATATCTATGCTTATGTCACCGAGGATGAAGACATTTTTGTTTTCGTTTATATTATGTTCAAGATAGCATCTAGTCGAGAACAAAAGTTTGCAGAACAAGATGATGGGGAACGGTATACTGATCCAATTATTGTGTTTCTACTGCTAGCTGAAAGAAGAGATTTGTCGAATTCCAAAAATACAGATTCAACGTTAGGGCAAGAGAAAGATAGATCATGGCGACGGTGATATGGATGGTTATATTGGACAAGAATTGCTGAACCACCATACCGAACATCCTTACGGACACATACTTAAAAATTATGGGGTTTTACGTGCCAAAACCACTTTTTGATTATGAGGCACGCCGCAGTGGAGGACTCCGGAAATGTCTACCACCTGGCGTTCTTTAACGTGTGCACCTAAATCTAAGTACACGGGTGCTTTCGCATTTCGCCCCCATCGAAATGCGGCCGCCGTGGCCGGGATTCAATCTCGCGACCTCGTGCTCAGCAGCCCAACTCCATAGCCACTGTCCAACCATGGTGGGTAGACACATACTTCCATTGTGTACCCGAGTATACCAAATAGCTTGCTATCAGCGTTCGTCAACCATACTTCTGAGAGGGAAATGATAGTGAAAGGGTTATTTAAATTAGAAATTTGTCATGTTATCATAGTTCTTTGAAAGGCTACGTATGTTGAAGTGTATCAGGGATTTATGGGTGAGCCTGCTGTTATTGAGTGAACGTTTTAGTTCTTATGAAGAAAAATACATTGTCTGGAATATTTATTTGATTAGATATGAAAACAGAAGGCTTGGACAGCTGCGAGGCGATTAGCGAAAGGTCGCGTGTGCTAGAAATAACGTACACGCGGCCTCCTTCTGTCTTTCGTGCTTTGATGCGGCAGTTGTCCGTCCTGACGATCTGGAACTGACGATCAGGAAAATCGCTCCAGAAGACCAAACTTAATACCGTACGGCTCCCAGAAGAAAGCCAAGAAAACAGTGCCTCGCTCGAAGAACTAGTTAGTAAAAATGTTTTAAAGGAATCCTTGAAGATTGATCCCGCACATATTGAAAGAATTCATCGCATAGGCAAACCACGATCTAATAAATACAGGCCTCATCTTCAAATTAGTCGATACCAGGGACAAAACGAAAATCATAAAATATTGCTACAAACTACAATTTATATTGATACAAACTACAAAGATTTTTTTCTGTCCGAGTACGAGAGATTAGAAAAAATACTATGGAACGCAGCCAAGGCTAAAAAAGAAGCCGGAGGTAAGATTGCTTTAATTTTTGACAAACTGCGTATAAATGGTGAATTATACGTATGGGATGAAAAAAAAAATTGCCCAAATCCCATCTGACTTTCAAGCGTCAAGTGAAAAAACGACAAAAACGAATAACGGGCACCTCGCCTCAGACCTCGCCACGCGCAACAGTGGCCGAAAGAACATTCGCAAATGTTAATGTACGTAGCTTACTGCATGTACTGCATGTAATGTACGTAGCTTACTAAACAACGGTGTGAAAGATTTCAAAATAGCCATACCAAACTATACTGTCATATGCAAAGGTAGGCCAACACATGGTGGTGGGGTGGCTATACTGAGAGAAAAAACTCAGTGCCCTTCCACTCTGTGCAGAAAGAGGACCAGCGATGTTGTGTATGTGGGCCCCTTGGTGAACTGCACTTCCGCCGCGGGTCGGCCCGGCATTGCCCTATCTTCGGGATCAGCCCACATATGGGGAGTGCTTAACGCCTGCGGCACCTCCGACAATATGGATCGAAACCCGGCGTGTACTACGTGGGCGCCTACGACCCAAAACAAAGAGTGGGGCGGTATATGGCCGCTATCGTCCACGAGAACCGAACAGTTAACGGGCTCACTTTCCGAGCCCGCAACATGATACATGCGGAGGAAGTAGCCATTGCAAACTATCGTCTCCGATTGGCCAGGGGCCTGTCGGAACCTCGAAAACGGCTTGGTCGCGTACTTAGCCTATCGATTATTGAAGCATGGTGACTATCAGGGGAACCCCGCAATCCGCAATATAGCCTGGGCTCCTGCTCACTTAGGAGGAGGAGGAATAAATTTTATTTGTGGAGAGCAGGATTGAGACCTGCGCCTCTCTACCTAGATGACGGCCTCGAGTGCTTGGGCCCTGGCGGCATCTTCGGCGCCTGCTGGCTCACTTAGAAGGGAATGAGGCAGCCGGCGACGCCGCCCGCGCGCTCTCATGCCGGGCATTCCCACTCGACTCCCCCGATCAGGATGACCTGGAATTCAATCCGGCATATTTTCTTTATTTCTTTAATTCATTGCATACACGCAATGCACAATATTCTTTCCGCGAAATTGTTCACCGTTATCTACGCCCGCGCAAAGGCTTAAGTAAAGCGGAGGACCGGCTTCTACTCCGACTTTGCACAAACACTATGCTGTGCCCTGCAGCTCTCAAACAATTTGATCCCGCCTTTTTCGGCAGTTGCTCGCACTGTGAGAAGTCTTCGGATATTTACCACATGGTTTGGGTCTGCCCTTCCAACCCTGTTATATCGCCCTATTCCCAATCCAACCCGGGAGGACTGGAAGGCAGCCCTGCTTGGTTGCTCTGACCTTCAGGCCCAAAAGGCCTTGGTCGGATGAGCCCAGGCAGCGGCCGACGCCAATGGGGTCCCGTACTAGGGATCCTCACCTAGTATTTGTAAGGTCCATCCTCTTAAGGGGCGGTCCCTGCACATATCCTACGTATTCTCATTAAGAGACCTAATAAATGTTTTTTACCACCACCACCTCCGCCGCGGGTCGGCCAGGCATTGCACTATCTTCGTGATTTTTTTTTCTAGACACGGACACGATAGTGGGGAAAGTAGCCCTTAACAACTTCGCTGTAAAAGAAAAAACACTTCGTATAATAAATATTTCATTTCTCTCTATCTTGCACTAATCGCACTATAGCTTAATTTCTTGCTCGATTGCAAATGCACGGAGTTGCCTTTCACAACGGCAGCTGCACGGGAGGCTTTTTTGGCAACGGCGTGCAGCGGGCGAACCATCTTTCAATGCGACGTGATATGAAGAACCGGGGGACACGGCGCCCCCGCGGGCTTACAGCGGAACGCCGATAGCGCAGCCATCGAGGCGGCACAGATCTCGGCCGCAGGCGCTCGGCCTGCCGCGACGACTCACCAAGGGACTGCAGAGCCACTCTGCCGTGACTCAGAACAGCCGTCGTGAACGCGCACCAGTGCACGGGATACCTTCAAGGCCGGTAGGAATGATGCGCAGCTGCGTGGCGATCTGAACGTGCAGTCTTTGTTGACAGTACGCAAGACGCTCGACACGCGAACGTCTGCTCCCGTGCGCTGTGTATATTAGAGCGCTATCCTAGCGGCGCTCAAGAACTTTACTACCTGCGTAAAGGAAACCTTGATCTTCAAGCCTAGAGCCCACAGAAGGCCAAAGCGCCACAGTATAGAGACACGACACACGTCTAGCGGCGGTTGTAGTCGGGTGCCTGTGAGGTGGCACGCGTATACGTTACAAAGACCACCAAAGAGAAACATTAAGTCAGTTTATAAAATAATAAAGCTTTCATTTTCATATCTCTATTTTCATTGCATTCGTGGTAAAAGAGAGAGAGAGAGAGAGAAAGAAGTTTAATGACACGAAATGCCGAGAGGTCGGCCTGAGGTATATTCCTCTAGCCAGCTACTCGGCATTGGGGGAAGGGGAAGTGGGAAAGAAAGAGGGAAGAAAGAGGTGCATGATGGGTGACGATGACGATAGAAGGAAAAGCCATACTGCAAAATCCAGTGCCACAGATACCCAGTATCCAGTTCCGTGCCTGATTATGGACCCAGTGTCGCACTGGATACTGCATGCTGATCTTCGCGTTAGGCATGCGCTGGTGAATTACGATCGTATTTTTTATGTCAGCTATTATGAGCATATCGTATATGCGTATCTCGACTATTTCCATAATAAACTTTTCGCTGCGAGTTCCGCGTTTGTGTTGTTTGCTTCTTCGTCCGCTCGTCTCTCGCGCTGTTTTGTTCCCGAGCACGGGTTTACGCCTACGAGTCCGCCTTTCAGTCTTGCCACGACAGATACGTGAGGATGCGCGCACACAAACACTCACGCGTAGCGCGCGCACCTATACAAACACGCACAGACACACACACATGAGCGTGCACACAAAGAAGTACGCACGCGAAAACGCGGCGCACAGAGATGCACAGACGCCCACGTCAGAGCTGCACTGAGCGTTCGAACCGTGCCTTTAGAACTGCTGGGTGGCGAGGCATGCACAACGCGGTTTCGATCCGAGACATGCCATTAGGAACATCCGCGCTCACCGGCGCTCCTAAATTTGGAAAGAACGAAAATGCGCAGAGCGTGCACGTTTGGAGCACTGTGTTGTCATCAGCAAAGAAAGTAAGAATAAAAGAAAGATACAAAACGTTGAAAGAATGGAGAGATGGGAACGAACGTACGGTACACCCTTCTTTCACAGTCGGTGGAAACATTTTCTGCCACACGTCTGCAGGGAAAAAAGAAGAAAATAACGGCAGAACGCATCTCAAGAGGACTGTTGACGGCAATGCGACTAGCTTTCGAGCAATATAGCGAGAGACCCCATTCAGTCACGCTTTTAAACCCTGCACGTGTGGTAGTAATTGCGAGAGTTTTGTTGACTCTGCCATGTGCCACATACTCCAATATCGTCCCGTTTTGCCATGGCACTCGCCTGCCAAGTTCGCCCATGACCATTGCCGCATGACGACGACAGTATGGCGGCGACGCAATGACGACAATGGCATGAAGACAACACGACGACGACGGTGTGGCGAGAACCGGAGGAGGAAGCTTGAACGACGGCAACTGATGTATAGCACCTTCGTGGCGACCATACAATGAGGACAATAAGATGACAACTACGGCATTATCACGATTGAATGACGACAGCATGCTTGCAATAGGGTGAGGAACAAGCAATCACTTCGATGGATCGACGAAGGTGGTATGTCGACGACGGAACGACGACAATGGGATGAAGTACAGTAGTAATGACGATGGTGAAACGACAGCGAGACAATGATGGCGTGATGAAAACGGTACGACGACGACAGTGCGGCGACGGTGGCTGACGACGACGGCGCGACGACAATCGCAGTGCCGACGATGCATCACGAAGATCGTATGACAAGGAATGCATGACGACGACTGTGTGGCCTGACAACCACGTGAGGACAATAGGATGACAAGTGCATTATGACAATGGCGTAACAGTCGTTGTATCATGAAATGACCAAGCGTGACGACGACGGCATGACGAACGTTGGATGACGAAGCTGGTGCGATGACCATGGCGCAACCACGAGGGCATGATGACGACGGTGTGGCAACGGATGCATGATAGCAACTGTCTCGCGATCTTGACAAAAGCGACTTAATCATGAATGAAAGACGACAGTACGATTATATAATAAAATGACGAAGAAAGATTGACGTCAATGGAACGACAAAGGCGGTGTGGCGACGACGGCTTGACAACAATGGAATTATGTTACTGATGTGATGACAATCATTAAACGACCGCGTGACGACGACGGTACGACGAAGGTATGGCGAGAGACGGATGACAAAGCTTGAATCAAGACGATGCAACGACCACTACGGCATCACGACTACTTGCCCATATTTGGTGGCCCAAGCTGTTGGAAAGCTGGGCCGCTGGGCCGGCATCGAAGGCGCGACGACGACGACATGACGATAGCAAGATCACGAAGCTGAAATGACGATCATAGATCGACCACGACGGGTCCTGGGCATGTTTGTCGAATTTAACGGCAGGAACGGAACGGCTCTCCGCAAGATCATGAATCGCTAAGAAGGACAACGCTTTCCGCCTCCTTCGCAGAATCGCAAACCGGCACCGAGGCATGACGAAAAACAATCTCCTCAGGCTGATCAATGCCTTCGTATTATTCTACTTCACGTACAACCATTTCTATGCACAACTGGCTCAGAGCGGAGCGAGACAAGCCCAACGCTCTCGTCCGCAAAGTGGTCAAAAGGGCTCTCGGGCTACCCATCAGGACCTATACCGAGAATCTCCCTAAGCTGGGGGGAACATAACACCGCCCAGGAGATTGCCGAAGCCCAAGAACGCGCGCAACTCACTCTCCTGACCACTACAGCGGCAGGTAAACGCATCCTCGAAGAGCTGGGTTACCACCCTGCGGGATTCCCGATGGTCGGTACCCCGATTCCTAGGTGCATTCGAGAGAAGTTCGAAGTGGTCCCTGTGCCCCAAAACATCCATCCTGTCCACAAGGGCAGACGCAAGGCCAGAGCAGCAGCCATCCTCAAACAGATCAAACAACACGACATTTGAGCAAGCTTCGTCAACGCCGCGGAGTACAGCGACGGGAAGATCTTTGCCGTCGTTTTGGTCGACTCCAGCGGCAAGCTTTCCAATAGCGCCTCGAGTCTCACTTCAGACCCCGGAGTCGCCGAGCAAGCCGCTATCGTTTTCACCCTGCTAGACGTTCGTGGGTCCAATAACTATAGTGATTCCAAAACGGCAGTTAGGGCTTTTTAGAAGGGTTGCATCGCCAAGAAAGCTGCTCGTCTTCTTAGCGGCTCGAGTCCATATGCTCTCACGCATCATTCAATTCACTGGTTTCCCGCTCACGTAGGGTCGGTCGAGGGTGCTCCCCGAACTTCAGTAAGTCTGTTCACGAAGCTGCGCGTGACATCACCGACCGCGCTTCCTCTGCAAGAAGCACCGATTCCCCTCCTCCCTACGGCCACAGGGACGCTCTCGCTACTCACAACGAGATTATTACATGCTGCTACATGTCTAGAAGGGTCTTTCCACCCCCTCACCCCAGGTTGAATAGGGCGCAAGCCGTTTCGCTTAGGCTTCTGCAAACCAGCACGTATCCGTGTCTGTCCGTTCTCCACGAGGCTTACCCGGACGTGTATCGCGACGACGCCTGCCCTCCTGCGGGAAGACCTCCACTCTAGCGCACACGCTCTGGGAGTGCGGGTCGACATACCCCAAGTTCATCAAGGAGGAGTGGGACTCGCTTCTGCGTAGCCCCGCTCTAGAAAAGCGAATCCTGGCTGTCCGGCGTGCCCGCGACCGGGCCGGTTGGCTAGACCTGCCGGTACCGACTTGGGACTAGCCGGGTGCGCGATGAGTTCGCGTTCTCGCCGGACATGCAATAAAGTTTCTTCACTCACTCACTCAAGATAACTTAGGCCACTGCATCAGCGTAAACAGATAGATAGATAGATAGATAGATAGATAGATAGATAGATAGATAGATAGATAGATAGATAGATAGATAGATAGATAGATAGATAGATAGATAGATAGATAGATAGATAGATAGATAGATAGATAGATAGATAGATAGATAGATAGATAGATAGATAGATAGATAGATAGATAGATAGATAGATAGATAGATAGATAGATAGATAGATAGATAGATAGATAGATAGATAGATAGATAGATAGATAGATAGATAGATAGATAGATAGATAGATAGATAGATAGATAGATAGATAGATAGATAGATAGATAGATAGATAGATAGATAGATAGATAGATAGATAGATAGATAGATAGATAGATAGATAGATAGATAGATAGATAGATAGATAGATAGACTACAAATGGCTGAAGTAGGCAAAGAATGCTATTCGTGTTAAAAGTAAATTAAAATTCACCCGCTGTCTATGCCTTGAATGAAGGTGCGTAACCTGAAGTTTCGTAGCAAGCACCGCAGCGCGAAGAATCTCAGCTTCTTGGAGGAACTTTATGCAGGAAGCGACCTGACTGTGGGCCACCTGTAACTCGGTCCTCTGGAGATACGGTAAGAAATATTCATAGCATATGGTGTAAGAATACACGACCGTTGTTGACGTCCATACCTTAAGACACAGCTGAAAGACGATGTGCTGTGCAGAGTACTCTACTTCTGATAATTGTTACTGCTGTGTCCCTGAATTGTTGTGCAAAGACGAGCTAGAGCTGTCGTCGTCACCGGGCTGCCTTCATCATCAGCTCCACCCTCGATATAAAGCAAATAAAAACTATACTTTGTCCAACAGTGCCAGTCGGATTCGAACTCCCGTACATTCGGCAATGTGCAGTTAGAGGTTGGGCGTGGTACCATTGCGCTATGGGCTTATGCTCAGTGTTCGGTAGTTTTTGCTATAGGTTCCGAGCATCGCAGGCAATCGGACAGTGCATGGCAACTTATGTGCACCTATTTCGGAGGCCACAACAAGCAACAACGCAACGAACATGGACGACGTTTCGTGCGTCGCAAGAGTGGTTCAGCTGAGAAGATGGCGGCTGCCGCGGTAAATGGGTTCAGCGTCACCGGAGGAAGGAATAGCTCAAGTTTGCTGATCTCGTTCTTTTCTTTCTTTCATTCAAGCATGAAATGCATTTAGCTTCCGTTGACGGCGACCTTCAAGTGACCTTGAACCAAAAGCCAGAGGCGTTATCCGGGCACACAAACGAGAACATCCGGCAGCTAGTCAAGACCGCATTTTATACGCTAGTTACTTCCCAAACAAGTTACAAAAAATATTGCTTCCGAGTTCTTCCGAATGTTTGCTCACAATATAACTACACCCGCCGTGGTTGCTCAGTGGCTATGGTGTTGGGCTGCTGAGCACGAGGTCGCGGGATCGAATCCCGGCCACGGCGGCCGCATTTCGATGGGGGTGAAATGCGAAAGCACCCGTGTACTTAGATTTAGGTGCACGTTAAAGATCCTCAGGTGGTCGAAATTTCCGGAGTCCTCCACTACGGCGTGCCTCATAATCAGAAAGTGGTTTTGGCACGTTAAACCCCATAATTTTTTTTTTACAATATAACTCAAGCTGTAACTTCTAGTACGCGCTGAAGTTTCAGGTCTCATGTTAAATAGCGACGTTCAAAGGAAGATCTTGTCATCTTGTCATCTTTTGGCGCTGAGACAGAGTCGCCTGTGCTATTTTCAACGCCAGTGGTGTGTAAGGTCCGCGGTGCGTCCGGCACGCCGGTAGCGCCGGTAGCGCACGACAGCGTCCAAGCCGGTAACGTCTGGCACACTACAGATGTTTAGTAGAACTTGTTGTTGGGCGAGTTGGTAGGTATTAGCGAACATTGTTTAACTGCGCGAGCAAACGAACCACAAAGACAGCGAGGGACAAGGACTGCGCCCGTCCTTGTCCCTCGCTGTCTTTGTGGTTCGTTTGCTCGCGCAGTTAAACAATGTACACTACAGATGGTTGTTTGACCGAGACGAGACTTGCAATGAGGTTTTGTCTGTGACAGGAAACTAGTGCGTTCATGTCTCGAGGTCGTTTGGGCCGCCTGTCTAACCCGTTCTACGAAAGTACCCATTGGTGCCTGTTACCGTCCTACTGATTCACACCAAACATTTGTCACCGACCTTCGCAACAGTATTGCTACTGCAATGAAGGTCTGCCCAGCGGATATAATTTATCTATTAGGGGATTTTAATTTTCCGCACGTCGACTGGGCAAAGCTAACCTCTACCTGTCGAGTGTTATTAGAATTCATTAGTTTAACCCTAGTCTTCAACTTCACCGAGACTGTTAACCAACCCTGAAACAGCACAGCAAATAACATACTTGGATGGTTTTAGCGACCATAATCTATTCCAATTAACCCTTAATATTCCGTTACCATATAAGGGTATAGTAAAAAAAAAACATTCGAAACTATAACAAGGGTGACTATGCTACCATTAATGCTGACCTAGATTTTTTTTTTCAACAATGCATTTCTTCCTTTCTTTTACAGTAGAATGGTCGAGGAAAACTGGGTACTATTTTGAGACAAATTACGTTCAATAATAAACTAGTACATCCCAGTAATCACAATATCCAATGATAAATCGAAACCATGGTTCACCTGTTTCCTTTGGGGTCTTCGAAACAAAAAGAAACGCTTATACAGTAGTGCTAAACGATTGGACACCCCATCGTCACGGGAAAAATACAATCAGTGTTTAAAAAACTACAACTCCGCTTTCATCATCATCAGCAGCAGCAGCCTGATTGCGCCCACTGCAGGGCAAAGGCCTCTCCCATACTTCTCCAACAACCCCGGTCATGTACTAATTGTGGCCATGTCATCCCTGCAAACTTCTTATTCTCATCCGCCCACCTAACTTTCTGCCGCCCCCTGCTACGCTTCCCTTCCCTTGGAATCCAGTCCGTAACCCTTAATGACCATCGGTTATCTTCCCTCCTCATTACATGTTCTGCCCATGCCCATTTCTTTTTCTTGATTTCAACTAAGATGTCATTAACTCGCGTTTGTTCTCTCAGAAGAAGAAACTGGGAATTGGCAAGAATCAGATGTATGCGTTAAGAGACAAAGCCGGCAATACTATTACTAATATGGATGAGATGGTTCAAGTGGCTGAGGAGTTCTGTAGAGATTTATACAGTACCAGTGGCACCCACGACAATAATGGAAGAGAAAATAGTCTAGACGAATTCGAAATCCCACAGGTAACGCCGGAAGAAGTAAAGAAAGCATTGGGAGATATGCAAAGGGGGAAGGCAGCTGGGGAGGATCAGGTAACAGCAGATCTGTTGAAGGATGGTGGGCAGATTGTTCTACAGAAACTGGCCACCCTGTATACGCAATGCCTCATAACGTCGAGCGTACCGGAATCTTGGAAAAACGCTAACATAATCCTAATCCATAAGAAAGGGAACGCCAAAGACTTGAAAAATTATAGACCGATAAGCTTGCTGTCTGTTGCCTACAAAGTATTTGCTAAGGTAATCGCAAATAGAATCAGGAACACCTTAGACTTCTGTCAACCAAAGGACCTGGTAGGATTCCGTAAAGTCTACTCAACAATAGACCATATTCACACTATCAATCAGGTTATAGAGAAATGTGCGGAATATAACCAACCCTTATATATAGCTTTCATTGATTACGAGAAAGCGTTTGATTCTGTCGAAACCTCAGCAGTCATGGAGGCATTACGGAATCAGAGTGTGGACGAGCCGTATGTAAAAATACTGAAAGATATCTATAGCGGCTCCACAGCCACCGTAGTCTTCCATAAAGAAAGCAACAAAATCCCAATAAAGAAAGGCGTCAGGCAGGGAGATACGATCTCTCCAATGCTATTCACAGCGTGTTTACAGGAGGTATTCAGAGACCTGGATTGGGAAGAAATGGGGATAAAAGTTAATGGAGAATACCTTAGTAACTTGCGATTCGCTGATGATATTGCCTTGCTTAGTAACTCAGGGGACCAACTGCAATGCATGCTCACTGACCTCGAGAGGCAAAGCAGAAGAGTGGGTCTAAAAATTAATCTGCAGAAAACTAAAGTAATGTTTAACAGTCTCGGAAGAGAACAGCAATTTACAATAGGCAGCGAGGCACTGGAAGTCGTAAGGGAATACATGTACTTAGGGCAGGTAGTGACTGCGGATCCGGATCATGCGACGGAAATAATCACTAGAATAAAAATGGGCTGGGGTGCGTTTGGCAGGCATTCTCAGATCATGAACAGCAGGTTGCCATTATCCCTCAAGAGAAAAGTGTATAATAGCTGTGTCTTACCAGTACTCACCTACGGGGCAGAAACCTGGAGGTTTACGAAAAGGGTTCTACTCAAATTGAGGACGACGCAACGAGCTAGGGAAAGAAGAATGATAGGTGTAACGTTAAGGGATAAGAAAAGAGCAGATTGGGTGAGGGAACAAACGCGTGTTAATGACATCTTATTTGAAATCAAGAAAAAGAAATGGGCATGGGCAGGACATGTAATGAGGAGGGAAGATAACCGATGGTCATTAAGGGTTACGGACTGGATTCCAAGGGAAGAGAAGCGTAGCAGGGGGCGGCAGAGAGTTAGGTGGGCGGATGAGATTAAGAAGTTTGCAGGGACGGCATGGCCACAATTAGTACATGACCGCGGTTGTTGGAGAAATATGGGAGAGGCCTTTGCCCTGCAGTGGGCGTGACCAGGCTGATGATGATGATGATGTTCTCTCACCCAATCTGCTCTTTTCTTATCCCTTAACGTTACACCTATCATTCATCTTTCCATAGCTCGTTGCGTCGTCCTCAATTTGAGTAGAACTCTTTTCGTAAGCCTCCAGGATTCTGCCCCGTAGGTGAGTACTGGTAAGACACAGTTATTATACACTTTTCTCTTGAGGGAAAATGGCAACCTGCTGTTCATGATCTCAGAATGCCTGCCAAACGCACCCCAGCCCATTCTTATTCTTCTGATTATTTCCGTCTCATGATCCGGATCCGCCGTCACTACCTGCGCTAAGTAGATGTATTCCCTCCCTTACCACTTCCAGTGCCTCGCTACCTATTGTAAATTGCTGTTCTCTTCCAAGACTGTTAAACATTAGTTTTCTGCAGATTAATTTTTAGACCAACTCTTCTGCTTTGCCGCTTCAGATCAGTGAGCATGCATTGCAATTGGTCCTCTGAGTTACTAAGCAAGGCAATATCATCAGCGAATCGCAAGTTACTAAGGTATTCTCCATTAACTTTTATCCCCAATTCTTCCCAATCCAGGTCTCTGAATACCTCCTGTAAACACTCTGTGAATAGCATTGGAGAGATCGTATCTCTCTGCCTGACGCATTTCTTTATTGGGATTTTGTTGCTTTCTTTATGGAGGACTACGGTGGCTGTGGAGCCGCTACAGATATCTTTCAGTATTTTTACATACGGCTCGTCTACACCCTGGTTCCGTAATGCCTCCATGACTGCTGAGGTTTCGACAGAATCAAACGCTTTCTCGTAATCAATGAAAGCTATATATAAGGGTTGGTTATATTCCGCACATTTCTCTATCACCTAAAGCAACTCCGCTTTATCCGCTGCTAAAGATAAATATTTTTCATATGACCTTCCATGTCTTCTCATATCCGACCCTAAATGTTCTGGCTGATTATCTCTCCGAACCGCGACACTAATCACATTTTTTTACGTGATAGCGACCACGTATCCCTTCCAGACAATGAGTGTCCTTCATGCTTCATCACATATTTTTCATCTATATTTAGTACCGAAGATCACTCCACCCGACATGATGTTCCCGATTTGGTCTATCAGTACATGACGCCCATCGACATTGCTATCGACGGCATTGCATCTCTTGTAAACAATCTTATGTTATCGCATTCTTGTGACGTCGATGAGATTAATTCCAAAATACTAAAGAACACCGTTATCACTTCGAGCAAAATATTATATCCCAACCTCAGACAGTCACTAACTTCAGGAGCGCTCCCATCAGATTGGAAGACCTTGAAAGTAGTTCCCATATTCAAAAACGGTGACAGGTACTCACCGGATAACTACCGGCCAATTTTACACACGTGTATTTGTTGTAAAATGCTCGAGCATATACCGTATTTTCGCGATTCTAAGCACCCCCCCCCCTCTATTTTCGCGAAAAAGTTAGGAAAAAAGTTTGCAAGGGAATCTGAGCACCCCCCTATTTGTTAGGAAGAGCGCGTAACCAAGGCCGCCAAACGCGCTTGCTCGCTCTGTAATCATTGCTCGGCGAACCTGCAGGCACGTGGTCGATGCTTCTGTTGGACGCGTTTCGCGGCCATCTGACCCCGGAGGTAAAGACAAAGCTTCGGAACATCAATAGCGACATGGTTGTGATTCCGGGTGGCATGATGCCAGTGCTGCAAACCCTCGACGTTTCAGTCAACAAGCCCTTCAAAGCCAATCTCCAACAGGAGTACGAAGAGTGGGTGCGAAACCCTGACCGGAAGAAGACGCCAAAGGGAAAGCTGCACAAAGCGTCCCCATCAACCATCGCAATGTGGATTTCGGACGCGTGGAAGAGGGTCCACGTGGACGTTGTGGTCAAATCATTTAAGAAGTGCTCGATCACAAACAACTTCGACGGAACGGAAGACGACGTGCTGTGGGATACCGAGAGCAACGGTTCAAGCGGTGCGGCGAACTCGAATGGCAGTGATAGTGACTGCATGAGCATCCTACACAAGCGGTGGGTTCACTGTCTGCACCAATTTTTCTTTTGAATGTTTGCAAAATAAAATGTTATTTCTCCCGCCCATCTCGTCGTCATGGCGCAGCGAAAAGAGGGAGGGGGGTTCATTCTATATTTTTCGAATCTAAACACCCCCCCTCACTTTGGTCATCGCGATCGTGAAAAAAAGGAGGTGCTTAGAATCGAGTAAATGCGGTAATCGCTTCTCACATATACAACCATCTGGAATCAAACTTTTTTTACACCAATCAGCACGGGTTCAGGAAGGGTTTGTCATGTGAGGCACAGCTTTTAGAATTCACGACTGACCTGCATTTAGGCATGGACCATAATGTACAGATTGATAGCATACTCCTTGACTTTTCCAAGGCGTTTGATCGCGTAGCCCATTGCCGCCTCATTTCAAAGTTAAACTCACAGAGATTGGATTCACTGACACTTACTTGGCTCCGGAACTTTCTTTCTAGTCGCCGACAATTTATAATCATTAACAATCTTTATTCGCCCCTTCCCTATGTCACTTCCGGCGTGCCACAAGGTAGCGTTCTTGGGCCGCTACTATTCTTAATATACATTAACCATCTTCCTAATAACTTAGCATCCTGAGTGCGAATATTCGCAGACGACTGCACTATTTACCGCCCTATAACCAGCCCCGATGACCACCTCATTCTTCAAAACGACCCTCAGCTTATTTTGGATTGGTGTAACACTTGATAATGACGCTTAATTCATCTAAATGTAAAGTAATGTCTTTCACTCGTAAACACTCAATCTCTAATTTCCAATACAACGTAAACAATAAGGAAATTTATGCACCTACTTCCTACAAATACTTAGGCATTAATCTCGCACCAAGCCTTTCCTGGACCCATCGCGTTACTACTATATGTGCTAAAGCTTCAAAATCACTGGGGGTGCTTACGCCGAAACCAATGTAATTCGCCCTCGAACATCCGCAAGCTAGCTTATCAGACGTTTGTTCGCCCCCAGCTCGAATTTGCCCCTCCAATCTGGTCACCCCATCATAACAACCTAATCAGCTTATTAGAATCAGTTCAAAATAGGGCCGCCAGGTTTACCTCACGTAACTACACCTACAATTCAAGCATCTCACAAATAAAACTTGATATTTCACTTCATCCACTAAGTACTCGACGTAATTTTGCGCTCATATCATTATTTCACTGGTATGTTCATACGGTTAAGAAATCTTCTTTACGGCTTCAAGTCACACCTTGCACATCTCGCAGATTATATAATCATCTCAGCTTCACGCGCATCTACGGGAACACTCATGCATTCAATTGGTCGGCGCTTCCTCGTTCCATTCGATTGTGGAACGCTCTTCCTGATTTCATCGTCTCCGAATCTAATCACGATAAATTCCGCCAGCTAATCAGTTCATATTCCACCGTCTAACTTCAATAAAGTGCATGATGCATTTTCTTATGTTTTCCAGTTATGTGCTTTCTTGTTTATGAGCTCGTTATTTCGCTTATTATTCTTGTATTTATTTAGTATTGTATAGTATTTGTACTGGAGTGGAAACATTTTTTTGCATTGTTTATCGAAAGAACTGCACTATTTGTCTTTTTTCTAATATGTACATTGCCGACCCTGTTATTTTTGTACAATGCTTTAATGCTTGTATAACATGTGTATACATTTTTCCACTGTCTATTAATAATATATGTCTATTATGTTTTCTTACATGCCCTATATAATAATAGTGCCTTGAATTTCCATCCCAAGGATGTGGGAGGCAGAGAGAAAAAGCAGGATTTCCAGCTTGACGGGTTCTCGCCTCCCCGATACACATACATAATGTCTAGAAAAAAAGAAAGGCCAACAGTACAAGCATATGAGCACAGACAAAAAGGAATATCACAATGCACAAACAAATTAGAATTTTTACACAAATGTACAATTTAAAAAAGAAGCGATGTGCATAATGTCATGTCGTACATTTCAAACAAAAAGTGCCACCCTTTCGCGTATAACTGAAACAAAATGACGCAAATCTTTTGGCCGAATGCGTTGGAGATTTAAAATTGTAATTTTTGCATAGGTTTAAGAAATATGGAAGAGTGTTTCTGAGCATATGTTGTCCGTAACCTGTTCTGAATGAATGTATGTGCAAAATATCGGTGTTTCTGGTTGCGTACGTCATATTTCTTTTCTACAGTGATGCCATTTGTGCAATGAACGAGACGTTGTTTTTGAGCTCGGTAATGTATTTAGAAATTAGGCGGTATGCGTACAGATCATGAATCGGCATTAAGTTGTCTTTCATAAAGAGTGGTTTAGATGGGTGTTCATATGCTACATTGTATATTATTCTGAGCATTCTTTTCTTTTGAACGTGTAATTTTCCTAGATTCGTGAGGGATGTTTCCCTCCAGACCAAACGACAATAATTTAGATGGGAATAGAACAATGAATTGTGAAGTAGCAATATCACTTTTATAGGGAGGAGGTGCTTATGAGTGTAAATCGATCCAATGACACGTGACAGTTTAGATGCTACGTAATTTGTGTGGTCATCCTATGTCATTTTCTCATTGAAAAGTACACCTAGCACTTTAAAGGAATTTACTATCTCTATTTTAAAATTATCAAGAACGATATCATCGTTAATATCAACATCCTTGTTTTTTTGGACGGTAAATAATGGCGTTTGTTTCCGAAGTGTTAATCTTTAGAGCATTATATTTTGTCCACTTCTCAAGCTGCCTAAGTGCTGTATTTATTTTCATGACCGTGTTCGAGGCAGACGAGGCTGAAAACAATAAGTTGGTGTCATCAGCATATATGACCATTTTTATTTCACTGTCTATCTGTGTTATGTCGTTCACGTATATATTAAAAAGAAACGGGCCCAAAATGCTGCCTTGCGGCACCCCGGGAGAGAGAGTTTTAACATTGGATCGGCGACCGTTTATTTCAAAACAGTGTTGTCGACTTCCAAGATAGCTGCTCAAAAGCATCAATGACGTTCCTCGAAGGCCATATACTTGAAGCTTTTTTAAAAGTAACTTGTTGATCAGGTGATCAAAAGCCTTCGAAAGATCTACATATATTCCTAAAGCTAAATTCATGTCATCAAGAGATTTTAGAATTTATTCTTTTTGTTCAAATAGAACGAGTTCGGTGGACCGGTGTTTCCGAAAACCAAATTGTGAAGGTGTAAGTATATCATGCGTACTACAGAAATTATTCATCCGGGTCAAAATTACTTTCTCAAGCCCTTTCGAGAAAACAGGTAGTATTGACAAAGGCCTATAGTTTGCAAAGTCATTCTTGTCACCTTTCTTATAAACAACTGCTACTCTTGCAATCTGCATTTGCTGAGGAAAGACACCATTTGCCAGACAAAGGTTGAATATATATGGGTGAGACACGGTGATATTACATCCATAACATATTTCCCAGGTTTCACCTTAATACTGTCTTTATCACAGCTCCCGGAATCATTTTATAAAAGAAATACGGTCTCTACTTCGGACTCAGTTACAGGACTTAGGAAACATGTCTGATCTATGGTACAATTTATGTAGTCCAGAGCCATCACATCATAATCATTAAACGCATCAGCCAACTTCCTGCCCGACAATTCTTCATTTTTCTGACTAATTTTTATAACTTGGTTTGATAGGGAGGGAGGATTAAGCACACTTTTTAACTTTTTCCACGTCACGTCAGTCCTAGAGGTTGAGTTAAAAAAGAAATTGCAATAATACTGATCTGTAGCGGTTCTGATATCTTTCGTTAGTTTATTACGAAGGCATTTGTATGTTTTAAAGAGATCAGAATTACGAGTTTCCAAGAACTTCTTATACGTCCTATCCTTCGCTTGGATTCTACTAAGTAGACTTGGCGTTATCTAGGGCTTAAGTATTTTTTTTTACTGCGTAAAGTACTTGTAAGAAAATGATGCATTATATAATTTCATAAAGCTACTCAAGAATAAGTTGTATGCATGATCTGCTTCTGTTTCGCACAGCACATCACTCCAATCAAAATTATTTACTCTCTGTCTGAAAAGTCCTAAGTTTTTTAGGTGCTATTTCTTGCTGTATGCTCTTTGGGCGTGCATTGTTATTTTCAAGGTACATGTATATGGCATTGTGATCACTAACATCACTGCATATTACTCCGGCTTTGCAAGAAGGTGTGTAGTTATTTGTTATAAATATGTCAAGTAGTGTTACAGATGTAGCAGTAATTCGAGTGGGGGAACTAATAACATTTGTGGGCATCCAAGGGACAGAATGTGGTGCTCCATTTCTCTTTTAGCGGGAGTATCAGTAAGCATGTTGACATTGAAGTATCCGCCCATTATAATAGTGTGCTTATTATCCCCGACAAAAGCCAGTCAAGACTAAAAAAAAAAATTAAACCAGTTGCGTGCGTCTCCGCTAGGCGGCCTGTAAACAACAGCAATTGTAGTGCTGTCTATATTTAATGACAGGATTTCATAGTCTGCGTGAATGCATGAGTAGGTCGGCAAGATTTCACATGAAAACTGTTTTTTTACAAGCACTGCCCCCACGGCCAGTAGTTCTGTTGAGATAAAAATTGCTGTATTCCTTCAAGTGAAAGGCGTTTGAATTGTCAACGTACCACGTTTCCGCTAACATCACAAAGTCGAAGTGGGACTGAATTTCTGAGAACAACGTTTCGAGTTGAGCGACCTTATTTCTGGCAGACTGTACATTCAAGCGAAAGAACTTTAAAAATTTAGGGTGTAGATTACAAGATTGTTTGCCAAGATCTGAAGGCAAAACATAATCGGATTCGGCCATGGTAAACTGTGGGACCAAGGTTGCAACAAGGGATCGAACGAACTAAATGAGCTTATCTAGGTCCTAGTCCTGGCGGACGTTGATAACGCTGTTACCGTCTTTCTGGCGAACATATATGTTTCCCTTCCGATGCCACGCATACTTGAAGGCATGCGTTCGTGCCCAGTCTTTCAAGTTCGCAAGAAGTGTCCTGTTTCTTTTCGTAAGATTTTCAAGGATGTGACATCGCCCATTCAATGTGTTTAGCTCCTTTCTTTGTTTCATAAACGCTTCCTTTGTCGACTGCCCTCCGAAATGGACGATAATTCCTGACACCTTATCCTTAGCGGCTGGCAGCCTGTGAATAGCGACATCGTGATCGCTCAGCTCCGGAATTTTAATCTTCCTTGCTACTTCATTTACCTTTGACAACAGGTTTTCTTTTTCAGTTACCGGGATGCCGTGAAACTCGAGATTCAGTTTCCTGTTTTGCCATTCTAGCTGGTCAACCTCTTCCATGATCTGGGAGGTATCAAACATTTTTCTTGCCTTTCAATTATTTCAACACGTTTCTTCAATTCGCCTATATCTTTATCCTGGCGATGCATGTGGATCAGAATTTCGTCATACTGACTTGACATCAGCTGAACTGATTTCTCGATACTTTAAACAGTATCTTTAAGCGTTGCAAGTCCGTCCACCTTTTCATTCAGAGCAACCAGGAGTGTTGCTAAGTCAGCTTCAATCCTGGGCTTGCTTTCCTGAACACCCCTCGTCCGGCTCGTTCTACAAGTAGGGCACCGCCATGCCTTTCTCCATGACTCGCCTTTTGACTTAAATGCGTTCTCAGATACGTTAGAACAATTTCCTCTTATAGTCAACATACTCTTTCAATCGTTCTGTAACACCTCCCTTACCCAATGCCTCATACGAGGCATGTAAGGACAGCTTCAATAAATAAATAAATACGGATCAGGAATAAGGGGCAAAGACTAAAGGCATTATTCACGATGTTCCCTCGGCGAGGTGGGCCGATGCCTTGCACAGCTCCATGATCGCTGACCAAATCTGGTTCGTCCAGGAGGCCCGCGAAGCCGCGACTAGGCAAGGCCTTGAACGCGGTGTCGCCTGGTCGTCCCGACGTGAGGGACCTCAGCCGCGGGTCATCAATCTGCAGGACATTCAATGAAAGTTTTACAGCGAAGCTGTTAAGGCCTAGTTCCCCCGGGATCGTGTTGGTGTGTAGACACAAAACTCCCCATACGTGTGCCGATCCCGAAGATAGTGCAATGCCGACCCGACTTGCGGCGGAGGTCAAGAAGGCGCTAAGCACCCCCCATATGTGGGCCGATCCCGAAGGTAGTGCAATGCCGATACGACTTGCGGCGGAGGTCTAACAGGCGCTAAGCACTCCCCATACATGCGCCAATCCCGAAGATAGTGCAATGACGACCCGACTTGCGGCGGAGGTCAAGCTGGCGCTAAGCACTCCCCATACGTGGGCCGATCCCGAAAATAGTGCAGGCGCTCATCATCATCATCATCATCATCAGCCTGGTTACGCCCACTGCAGGGCAAAGGCCTCTCCCATATTTCTCCAACAACCCCGGTCATGTACTAATTGTGGCCATGCCGTCCCTGCAAACTTCTTAATCTCATCCGCCCACCTAACTTTCTGCCGCCCTCTGTTACGCTTCCCTTTCCTTGGAATCCATTCCGTAACTCTTAATGACCATCGGTTATCTTCCCTGCTCATTACATGTCCTGCCCATTTCTTTTTCTTGATTTCAACTAAGATATCATTAACTCGCGTTTGTTCCCCCGTCCCTTAACGTTACACCTATCATTCTTTCCACAGCTCGTTGCGTCGTCCTCAATTTGAGTAGAAACCTTTTCGTAAGCCTCCAGGTTTCTGCCCCGTAGGTGAGTACTGGTAAGACACAGCTATTATACACTTTTCTCTTGAGCGATAATGGCAACCTGCTGTTCATGATCTGAGAATGCCTGCCAAACGCACCCCAGCCCATTCTTATTCTTCTGATTATTTCCGTCTCATGATCCGGATCCGCAGTCACTACCTGCCCTAAGTAGATGTATTCCCTTACGACTACCAGTGCCTCGCTGCCTATTGTAAATTGCTGTTCTCTTCCGGGGACTGTTAAACATTACTTTAGTTTTCTGCAGATTAATTTTTAGACCCACTCTTCTGCTTTGCCTCTCGAGGTCAGTGAGCATGCATTGCAGTTGGTCCCCTGAGTTACTAAGCAAGGCAATATCATCAGCGAATCGCAAGTTGCTAAGGTATTCTCTATTAACTTTTATCCCCATTTCTTCCCAATCCAGGTCTCTGAATACCTCCTGTAAACACGCTGTGAATAGCATTGGAGAGATCGTATCTCCCTGCCTGACGCCTTTCTTTATTGGGATTTTGTTGCTTTCTTTATGGAGGACTACGGTGGCTGTGGAGCCGCTATAGATATCGTTCAGTATTTTTACATACGGCTCGTCTACACCCTGATTCCGTAATGCCTGCATGACTGCTGAGGTTTCGACAGAATCAAATGCTTTCTCGTAATCAATGAAAGCTATATATAAGGGTCGGTTATATTCCGCACATTTCTCTATAACCTGATTGATAGTGTGAATATCGTCTATTGTTGAGTAGCCTTTACGGAATCCTGCCTGGTCCTTTGGTTGACAGAAGTCTAAGGTGTTCCTGATTCTATTTGCGATTACCTTAGTAAATACTTTGTAGGCAACAGACAGCAAGCTTATCGGTCTATAATTTTTCAAGTCTTTGGCGTCCCCTTTCTTATGGATTAGGATTATGTTAGCGTTTTTCCAAGATTTTCCAAGGTATTCATTATCCTCATATTATTCTGTTCCGCAAACTCTACTAATAACTCTCCCCTGATATTCCTAGTGCCTATGCCATATTCCCCGCGGCCTTGTCTCCAGCCTGCTTCTTGCCTACCTTAGCATTAAAGTCGCCCATTAGTATAGTGTATTTAGTTTTCACTTTACCCATCGCCGATTCCACGTCTTCATAGAAGCTTTCGACTTCCTGGTCATCATGACTGGATGTAGGGGCGTAGGCCTGTACAATCTTCATTTTGTACCTCTTATTAAGTTTCACAACAAGACCTGCCACCCTCTCGTTAATTCTATAGAATTCCTGTATGTTAAAAGCTATAGTCTTACTAATCAGGAATCCGACGCATAGTTCTCTTCTCTCCGCTAAGCCCCGGTAGCACAGGACCTGCGCGCTTTTTAGCACTGCATATGCTTCTTTTGGCCTCCTAACTTCACTGAGCCCTATGATATCCCATTTACTGCCCTCTAATTCCTCCAATAGCACTGCTAGACTCGCCTCACTAGATAACGTTCTAGCGTTAAACGTTGCCAGGTTCATATTCCAATGGCGGCCTGTCCGGAGCCAGTGGCACCCTCTGCTGCGTGGCAGGTCTGACCGCCGCCGTGGTCAGTTGCTTCAGAGCTGCTGGGGACTGAGGGGCCGGGGTTTGATTGTGTTGTTCATATAGGAGGTTGTGGCCAAGTACTGCACCAGGGTGGCCAATCCTGCTCTGGTGAGGGAGTGCGTTACCGGTTCTGGTCACCGGGATCAGGCCACACTCCAGGCCTGTTTATGCAATTTTATCAACACGCGGATTTTTTTTTTTTAATCCAGTGGAAAATTGCCGGCACCGGGATTCGAACCACGGACCTCTTGCACGCGAGGCGGGTGTTCTACCTCTACGCCACCGCTGCACCATCGGTTATCTGTTGTCCAGTGCTTAGTGCAGGCGCTAAGCACTCCCCATACGTGCGCCGATCCCGAAGATAGTGCGATGCCGAGCCGACCCATGACAGAGGTGCAGATCGCCATTAAGGGGCCCACATATCCAGCTTCGCTGGTCACCCTTCTTCACAGAAAGGAAGGGAAGGGGAAAGTTCTTTATCAACCGATGGACCAGTGCACAGTATGGTGTGGTGCGGACTGGTGTGGTGGGGTGTGCCGTTGCGAACATGCACTACACCAATTTTAAGACTGTGGTTAGTATCATCGTCAACCAATCTGCTTCGACAGTAGCCATGCTTACATCTACTCTCGATTACGGGAGAACCAGCATTTTTTTTTTTTCACTTGTGTCACTTCTCCTTTTCGGCGAAACAGAAGTAAGCATCATCAAGCGAAAGAAAAGTAACAAAAATGAGGAGAACGACGCCCAGCGAGTGCAGAGCGGCACGAGTCTTCTGCAGTGGCGGGACGCGTGCGAGGAAACCGATAGTGCGCGGCGGACCGCTCCCCCGGCAGCAGCGCAGGAAGCCGCGCGAGCATCGACCACCGCCCCTACAGGAAGTGGGATCGCCAGAGGAAAGCGCTGCAGGAAACTGGTGGCTGCGATCGCGTGTGCACACTGAAACCACGATCGCTCGCTGTTCGATCGGCGCTATGTAGCGGAAGTGACAAGCCTTGCGGGAGGCATTCTGAAAACACCATCTGCGTTGTCCAATTGCTGGTTTTGCCGACATTCTCATTTAGCGTATGTGTCTCCCTTTCGACTTAGTCATGCGTACCACAAAAGCGGGTGTAGCTAATGTTCTAGTTGAGATTAAGAGGTAGCAGTTGAGTTAGGCAGGTCACATGATTCGTATAGAGCAGATCTTAGCAGATAACCAGTGCTCTAGGCTAACAGAATGTGGTGCAGGCACCCGCCGTGGTTGCTCAGTGGCTATGGTGTTAGGCTGCTGAGCACGAGGTCGCGGGATCGAATCCCGGCCACGGCGGCCGCATTTCGATGGGGGCGAAATGCGAGAACACCCGTGTACTTAGATTTAGGTGCACGTTAAAGAACCCCAGGTGGTCAAAATTTCCGGAGTACCCCACTACGGCGTGCCTCATAATCAGAAAGTGGTTTTGGCACGTAAAACCCCATATATTATTGTGGCGCAGGAGGAAGGCAAGCGCAGTCGAGAACGGTCTATGATTAGTTCTTGTGATAAGATTAGGAAATTTGCAGGCGTCTGTAGTCGGCGTCTGCAGCAGCCCAACAGCACGTAAACTCCCAATGCCTCGACGGAGCAGAGCGGGCGAAAGGGAACACGTGCTGCCACCCCAGGTGTTGCGTGAGGGCATTTGCCTCGACGCCATGTCACCCACACTCTTGGAAGCCTTTGTTATCCGCGGTTATGCGCGCGTTCCTCTTCCGCGCAAGCTCTCGTCAGCGTTCCAATTTCGCCTCGGTTATCGCTTCAAAGAAATAAAAAACAGAACAGAATTCGAAAGGAAAAACGTTGGCGGTAGTGAGTTTCGTACCTACGACCAGTGGCGTAGCAACGGGGGGGGGGGGGGGGGGCACGGGGCCAGTAGGGAGGGGGGGTGTCATATACGTCTGAAGACACCCGAAAATTGTCGATATCCCCGCCTTCCTCGACAACACCCGGGTGGGGGGTGACAGAAGAGCCATCGGCCCCAGGTGCCAGATGACCTAGCTACGCCACTGCCTACGACCCCCACGCTCAAAGACCGAGTGTATCAGTCACTCGGCTAAACGAGCAGGCCAGTGCACTCTGTTTTGTGACATCATGCTGCTTAGACCGAAATTTCCGTCGCCAAGCATGGCCAAACGTCTAAACACGTTCACTTCCTCGCGAAGAGTTCCTAACTCGAAAGACCGCTCAGCAGCGTTCAATTGGAAATTAATGCTTTCGCATACACAACTCATGAAGTGCTTAGGTGCCCTAGGATTTTTTTTTCTAAATAATGTTTACTACTACTTCTTAGAGGAATGCCCATCCAGCGGTTTTCAGCAGGCCAAGAGTGGCATACGCTGGGGCTCGCCACTGATGAAAGTGTTGCCTCTTCCTAACGCTGCGCTGCTACCGCCCGACTGGTTACTATGTTAAACTTATGGCCTCTTAATTCTCTTCAATTCTTCGCATCAGGCAGCTTCGGAGCCACCTCCTGAGACTCTTCCAAGAAATAAGCCAAGGATGGTACTTCGCTGCGATTATCCCTCTGTGTCGTGACACTTCTCGAATGTGGTGGGCATCAATCATTTTTTTTTTCTTTTCAACACTTCAGCCATTTTCGAGCGACCCTAGATTGTAAAAGTCGAGGATGCTGCATCCTGGAAAGAATATACGCATGATGAATCCTTCAGAATAAAAGAAAGCGCGGTGAACTGGCCCCCCAATCCTACAGAGAGATGTGGTGATTCCGGGACCCTTCTGCCCTGTATTATTGCGCTGAATAAGAAATCACTGTAAGAGGTCCTAAAAAAGGAATGAAGCACATAGATTACACATTCATCATGCCCTCGCACCTATCCATATCATTAACTAACATTCGTAGCATTCTTCCTAAACGCAATGAAATTTCGTCATACTTAGATGACTGTGACCAGAACCCGGTGACCAGAACCAGTAACGCACTCCCTCACCAGAGCAGGATTGGCCACCCTGGTGCAGTACTTGGCCACAACCTCCTATATGAACAACACAATCAAAGCCCGGCCCTCAGTCCCCAGCAGCTGCGAAGCAACTGACCACGGCGGCGGTCAGACCTGCGACGCTGCAGAGGGTGCTAAGAATCACTGGCTCCGGACAGGCCGCCGTTGGAATATGAACCTGGCAACGTTTAACGCTAGAACGTTATCTAGTGAGGCGAGTCTAGAAGTGCTATTGGAGGAATTAGAGGGCAGTAAATGGGATATAATAGGGCTCAGTGAAGTTAGGAGGCCAAAAGAAGCATATACAGTGCTAAAAAGCGGGCACGTCCTGTGCTACCGGGGCTTAGCAGAGAAAAGGGAACTAGGCGTCGGATTCCTGATTAATAAGAATATAGCTGGTAACATACAGGAATTCTATAGCATTAACGAGAGGGTGGCAGCTCTTGTTGTGAAACTTAATAAGAGGTACAAAATGAAGATTGTACAGGTCTACGCCCCTACATCCAGCCATGATGACCAGGAAGTCGAAAGCTTCTATGAAGACGTGGAATCGGCGATGCGTCGAGTGAAAACTAAATACACTATACTAATGGGTGACTTTAATGCCAAGGTAGGCAAAAAGCAGGCTGGAGACAAGGCAGTGGGGGAATATGGCATAGGCACAAGGAATATCAGGGGGGAGTTATTAGTAGAGTTTGCGGAACAGAATAATATGAGGATAATGAATACCTTCTTCCGCAAGAGGGATAGCCGAAAGTGGACGTGGAGGGGCCCGAACGACGAGACTAGAAATGAAATAGACTTCATACTCTGCGCTAACCCTGGCTTCATACAAGATGTGGACGTGCTCGGCAAGGTGCGCTACAGTGACCACAGGATGGTAAGAACTCGAATTAGCCTAGACCTGAGAAGGGAACGGAAGAAACTGGTGCATAAGAAGCCGATCAATGAGTTAGCGGTAAGAGAGAAAATAGAGGAATTCCAGATCAAGCTTCAGAACAGGTATTCGGCTTTAACTCAGGAAGAGGACCTTAGTGTTAGAGCAATGAACGACAATCTTGTGGACATCATTAAGGAGTGTGCAATGGAAGTCGGTGGTAACTCCGTTAGGCAGGATACCAGTAAACTATCGCAGGAGACGAAAGATCTAATCAAGAAACGCCAATGTATGAAAGCCTCTAACCCTACAGCTAGAATATAACTGGCAGAACTTTCGAAGTTAATCAACAAGCGTAAGACAGCTGACATAAGGAAGTATAATATGGATAGAATTGAACATGCTCTCAGGAACGAAGGAAGCCTAAAAACAGTGAAGAAACTAGGAATTGGCAAGAATCAGATGTATGCGTTAAGAGACAAAGCCGGCCATATCATTACTAATATGGATGAGATAGTACAAGTGGCTGAGGAGTTCTATGGAGATTTATACAGTACCAGTGCCACCCACGACGATAATGGAAGAGAAAATAGTCTAGAGGAATTCGAAATCCCACAGGTAACGCCGGAAGAAGTAAAGAAAAGCTTGGGAGATATGCAAAGGGGGAAGGCAGCTGGGGAGGATCAGGTAACAGCAGATTTATTGAAAGATGGTGGGCAGATTGTTCTAGAGAAACGGGCCACCCTGTATACGCAATGCCTCATAACTTCGAGCGTACCGGAATCTTGGAAAAACGCTAACATAATCCTAATCCATAAGAAAGACTTGAAAAGACTTGAAAAATTATTGACCGATCAGCTTACTGTCCGTTGCCTACAAACTATTTACTAAGGTAATCGCAAATAGAATCAGGAACACTTTAGACTTCTGTCAAACAAAGGACCAGGCAGGATTCCGTAAAGGCTACTCAACAATAGATTATATTCACACTATTGATCAGGTGATTGAGAAATGTGCGGAATATAACCAACCCTTATATATAGCTTTCATTGATTACGAGCAAGCATTTGATTCTGTCGAAACCTCAGCAGTCATGGAGGCATTACGGAATCAGGGTGTAGACGAGCCATATGTAAAAATACTGAAAAATATCTATAGCGGCTCCACAGCCACCGTAGTCCTCCATAAAGAAAGCAACAAAATCCCAATAAAGAAAGGCGTCAGGCAGGGAGATACGATCTCTCCAATGCTATTCACATCGTGTTTACAGGAGGTATTCAGAGACCTGGATTGGGAAGAAATGGGGATAAAAGTTAATGGAGAATACCTTAGTAACTTGCGATTCGCTGATGATATTGACTTGCTTAGTAACTCGGGGGACCAACTGCAATGCATGCTCACTGACCTGGAGAGGCAAAGCAGAAGAGTGGGTCTAAAAATTAATCTGCAGAAAACTAAAGTAATGTTTAACAGTCTCGGAAGAGAACAGCAGTTTACAATAGGCAGCGAGGCACTGGAAGTCGTAAGGGAATACATCTACTTAGGGCAGGTAGTGACTGCGAATCCGGATCATGAGACAGAAATAATCAGAAGAATAAGAATGGGCTGGGGTGCGTTTGGCAGGCATTCTCAGATCATGAACAGCAGGTTGCCATTATCCCTCAAGAGAAAAGCGTATAATAGCTGTGTCTTACCAGTACTCACCTACGGGGCAGAAACCTGGAGGCTTACGAAAAGGGTTCTACTCAAATTGAGGACGACGCAACGAGCTATGGAAAGAAGAATGATAGGTGTAACGTTAAGGGATGAGAAAAGAGCAGATTGGGTGAGGAAACAAACGCGAGTTAATGACATCTTAGTTGAAATCAAGAAAAAGAAATGGGCATGGGCAGGACATGTAATGAGGAGGGAAGATAACCGATGGTCATTAAGGGTTACGGACTGGATTCCAAGGGAAGGGAAGCGTAGCAGGGGACGGCAGAAAGTTAGGTGGGCGGATGAGATTAAGAAATTTGCAGGGACGGCATGGCCACAATTAGTACATGACCGGGGTTGTTGGAGAAATATGGGAGAGGCCTTTGCCCTGCAGTGGGCGTAACCAGGCTGATGATGATGACGATGAGATGACTGTGAATGCGACGTATTGGCACTTACGGAAACTTGGCTCAGCTCTGAAATTACGGATGGCGAAGTTCTACCCGATTCCGATGTTTGCATTATCTATCGCAGAGATAGGGACGACAGAAGAGGTGGTGGAGTATAGCTCGCCATAAAGAAAAACATATCACGTCATTTCTTGTGCCGGTGCCTTCGAATCTCGACATTTTGTGGGTCTGCGTATCATTTCCCCAATCGAATACAATTTATGGTATATGCTACAGACCACCCTATAGCTCCTACAATTTCATTCCCGAATTACACGATAACATTACTTCTATTGGATCCAAATATAACAAAGCTGACATTTTTCTTCTTGGTTACTTTAACTTTCCAGACAATGACTGGCAAAATTGCGAGGCCAGTCACGTGCATCTTGTGAGTTCGTTCAACTAACACTTGATCTTTCACTTGTGCAATTAACCGACCAACCAACTCGTATCAATAACATTTTGGATCTTGTTCTATCGTCCGCGCCCGAGAGGGTTAACACCATCATTTTTGCGGATTGGTTCAGCGACAACCGGTTTCACAGTTCATAATACACCTTCATGCTCACGTCACCTAAAAACTAAACAAGTATTTGATTACAACACAGCAAACGTGAGCGCTATTAACAATGGTTTGGAAAGCTTCACGTCGTCAATCTTATGACGGTCGTGCACCGACCGTGGCGGGTAATTAGCGGCGTGAGCCGCTAATTACCCGCCAGGGACTCGTGTCGTGGGGCCCAGACAATGTATATTAATTAGAAATTGTCCAATTTCTCGAGGATGCTGAGGGCGTGTTTAGAAATGCGGCCCTTTTGGTAATTTCTGCACGCTGTTTGAGAGTACGTGATGACTGTGATGTGATCTTCATCTCGCTTGCCCGTCGTGGCCGCCAGAGCAATCGCCGTTTCTTCCGCGGAATCGATATCTGGAGTGTTCAATGAGGACGCTGCTACCTCTTCTACCTGACCGTTGATCACGCTGACAGCGTGGGCTGCTCTGTTTTTGTACTTTGCCGCGTCGATGTATCTGACTTCCACACTTCTTGGTTCTTCGTAGTCCTTACATAGAGATTGTACTCTCGCTTGACTCTTTTCTCTGTTGTGTTCCGGATGCATGTTTCTCCGGACGCTGGCCACTATTATCTTATCTCTCAGGGGTAGAGGGACCCGCTGTTTTCTGGATTCATATTCGACTAGGTAGCCCAGTCTTCTTAGCGTGTCCCTGCCCATTCTGATGAGCTTGAGTCGCTCTATCTGACTCGTCCTTGTGTAGCTCTGCTAGTTTCTCCCAAGTATTCTGGATGCCCAGGCTGAGTAGCTTCTCCGTCGATGTCGTCGGGAAAGTCCCAGTGCCAGTTTGTAGGTATTTCCTATGAGAGTATTCAGCTTGTCCTCCTCGCTGTTATCTAGATCCAGGTACGGAATACCGCAAGTGACAGTGCCGATTATAAGGGCTTGTATTCTTTTTATCGTGTCCTGCTCCTTCAGGTCGTGCTCTCTGTCAGTTACTCTTCGCACCAGGCGCGCGACTTGGGTAACTGTCGCTTGCAGCTTTTTAACGGCGACGAGACCGGCGCCATCCTTCTGGAAAGTGAGGCCCAGGATGCGGAGTACGTCCACATTGGGTATGTTGACTCCGTGCAGGGTCAATGTTGGGTCTGGTGTCTTCTGGGGAGGCCACCTTCTCGTCCTCTTTTTGAAGATAAGGAGCTCCGGCTTTACCGGTGCGCATGAGAGGCCGCAACAGTGTAGATAACAATAGGTCCTGCCGATGGCTTCCTGCAGGGCGTCTTGTTGCTCACCCGCCGATCCCGGGCACATCCACACGGTCAGGTCGCCCGCGTAGATTGCGAGACGGATACCCCTGATGTTGTCCAGGAGGTTCGCCAATATCCCCTCATCGCTATACCGAAGAGCTACGGGGAGATCCCGGCCCCTGGGGGGTCCCTTTCTGCGGTATTTGGAGCGTGTTAGTCCCGAGGTTCCCCAGGCCTACGATCGCTGTTCAGCCCGTCAGGAACTCCCGGACGTTGTTGCACGTCCGCCGTTCGTAGTTGTCATATTGTAGACTGTTTAGCACTGGTTCGTGGGAGACGCTGTCGAATGCCCCCTGCACGTTGAGTGTCAGGATGGCACTCTTGTGGCAGGTGCTGAAGCCGCCCAGAACATTTTACTTCAGCTAAAAGGAGTCAACGACAGAAGAGAAATTGAATTATACGCTGGAATGATGAGCGGAAGCGGAGCCAGCTGTGGGAAATGACGAACGCGCGAACATAGGCACGAGCGCGTTCTAACCATATACGTTTAGTTCGAGCGGTTGCTCCGAGTGGCGCAAACGAGCCAGCTGTGTAAGGCGACAGTGCTCGAACCATTGCTTATGATGATGGTAGATGACGATAGTTTCCTCTTGTCAATGAATGGCTCATACCTCCTTAATCAATGAGTGCAACGGAGCCAGCTGGGGAAGGAGACGACAACGACAAACGCGTGAGCAGTGGCACGAGCGCGCGGTTGCGCCGAGTGGCCTGCGAGGGGCACCAACGAGCTAGTTCGCACACGAGCGGAATGCCCTAGCCATATACAGCTTCGCAGTAAAAATGCATGGCCTAAACTTCCTTTACGTTCCGACAGATTCCATCATGCTTATCGAGCAATCTCCCGGCTTCCCCTTGCTTATCTAACGTCTTCCGTCTTGCACGGACGTCAGTCACACGGTGCATTTCAAATCGCTATCCAACTTTTCGACAGCGGTTGGCTCACTTTCGCAAAACATCCAATGGCGATCGAGAAAATCGGTCCCGACAGGACTCAATAAAATGCGCCTTGTGGCACCCACACCCCGTGGCGGCCTCCCAACGCTTCTTGGATGTTTGCATTTAGTCCTCAAGTACAGGCCTAGGACCCCTGGAAGCGCGAGTTCTCGCCAGCGCCCTTCAGACAGATAGGCAGCAAGGAGGCGCATGTGCTGACCCCTGCAAGCATCCTACCAGACTAGTCCATCTTTACGTGACGTGGAATTCGATCAGATTAGCCAGGCGAAGGATGTTCTCGTCCGCGCGGTGCACCGAAAGTCGTTCGCGCGTCGGTTGAATTCGTAGCTTCCCAACGTTCTGGGCACAGCAGTGCAGTCGCTCAGCTGTGGTCCGGCAGTTCTTCTATGGTCGTAGATCGTGTATCTGGCCTTCTACTGCCTCGCAAGGCGAAAGAAAATGAAAAGGCCTAATTGTGGAAATTCTGCCCCCATTGCAGTTCCCAGCGAGCCTGCGCGACACATGAACATACCGGTATGCAGCCTGCGTACGCCGGACCTGTTTTAACGCCTAAGTCCCGGACAGTTGCTGTCGTCCTTGTATTTGGTCAAGCGGGCTTTCCTTAGCTTAACACAGGGATGGCGAACAGGCACAAAATGATTATCCAGGGCAACCTATCACGCTTTCCGGGATCAACTTGGTAGTTATGTCTCCGAGAGAAGCCCAGCAACGATTTTTTTTTTCTCATCTCGGGGTACGCCGATGCCGCCAGCCAGCATCTTAAGGACGTGCAACTACGACCCTCTATCTCTAGGGCATCGCCGATTTAAGATTATAAAAACAGAGGCAAATGCGCTTACACCGCAAAATCATACCTCCCAAGAGAGAGTGCTCCTCAAATGCCAGTCGCGTCCACCTACACAAACCGCCGTGTGCGACACGGGACTGCTGTAAACTCAATCGTAACATACGTGGGCGTCGCAGATAGCTCTGAACTGCCAGCCAGCCGTTGAAGTGTACGCTCATGTCAAATTGTCCTGTCCGAGCGCGCTGACGGCGTCTCTTCCACGCTGCACGCGAGGTCAAGGTCACCGGTACATAGCCAATCCAGCTTAGGGAAAAGCTGAAAGCAGATTCGGTTGCTTTTAGAAAAAAAATATTACACGAGGTTAGCCGACGTATGGTTCGGGAATACGCTGCGATATGCGCCTCGCAACAGTGATGTGCCGAGGGCGCCAATAATCACCACGACCAGCCTGTTCAAGGTCACTATCATTCCTTTATTCCCGCATATAAAAACAAAATGGTTAAGTCCTCGGAAAATTTCCGAACCCTTCTCATGCCATCGTCACGAGCGCATTCATTCGCCTCAAGGCTTAGGATGTCGCGTTTTTTTTTTTTATTCTTCTGGCCAGCACTTGCATCATCAATCAACGGAGTGGAGGCGAAGGAAGGTAAACAAAATTTGTTCGGCACAGTTACTCCTGATGCGTAATCGGGCCAGAGAAAAAATGCCACACATAACCAGCAGTCATTACACAAGACAATGGGCGTGGCCCTCAACTTGAGCAGCTTTCCAACTAACGCACATTTGCCCTGTTGAATCACCCATCCAGCACCATGGATTCCTCCAAACAGACCCACTACCACTCAAGCAGTGGGGAGCTTCCAGACTACAAATCGCCAAACATGCCGCACCAACGAGGCAAGAGCTTGCAGTAATTTGAGCTCCCTGCCACGGAGTAAAAAAAAAATTGCCTACAAATGCTGCTGAATGCTGGCAACAGCAAACTGGAAGGCAAGCTGGCCTCGCAAGACAATTTGGGGAGGGGGTCTTGGCCAGCAACATTTGCCAAAAGTTGGTGCCTGCTTTATATGAACAGGCTGTCAATCACTCTGCACCACGCATGAAACTGTCCGTTCACATCCATACATCCCCATTAAAAATGTATGAAACCCCACCACACAGTTTCCTTGACTAGGCTCTCAGTATACTCGGCACTGAATTTTCTTTTCTTCAAGAGGGGGAAAAGCGAGAATGCCACAGCATTCATGCTTCATGGAAGTGTTCTAAAATGGCACTAGGTCTGAAAGCAAGTGTGGCTTACCAGCCGGCACAATATGGAAAGAAAATGTTTTTTTCCGGGAAGCTTCCGACCTAACTCAGCACCGATTTGAGCGCTGAAGAGAACACGTTAGCAAAAAAGCATGAAAAAGAAAATAAACCAAACAAGGACGAAGAGAAACAGCACAAAATAATTTAATAGCACCTGTCCACCTCTCAACATGTGTGCATAAAAAAAAGTTGGGTATAAGTTCACCAACACTGGAATTTATTCCAACCGGCGTATTTGGCGCAACACCATGTTCACTGGCTTTGACAGCTTTGCCATTAACGCACAAATTGTTTCCCCGACCCACCTAAAAAAACATTGAAGAGGAGGAGAAGGTGAGAAGAAAAATACATTGTAACGCATAAAAAAAAAGATTACAATTCACAATTAAAAATGTGCCAACGAATACAGGCAAGAAGTGATGGAGTCTTCTCTCCTTCGCAGTTGCACACCCCCTCCCCTTTCACAGAAACAATATAGAGGGACTCCGCAGAACTCACGGACGTGTCATGTTAACAGTGCTCGTGAGAAAGTGGAAGGAAGCGAATTCGAAGGAATGGGTGGTGCAAACTGAAGTTGCAAGAGCGCCGATGCATGGGGCTGCGGTCTTCGGCGGACGTCATGTTGGCTTTGTGGCATCTTCATGGTTTGACCATCAGGGAAGGGGCAGGAAAGGAAGGTGGCAGCGACAGCAGGATCAGGGGGAGGAGGCAGCCCGAGCAATTTCGTGGCAGACAGCACTTTCCTTTGCTTTGTAAAACTGCAGAGAAAAAGTGAACAAACATTACAAATTGGACAACAGCCGTAGAGACAACCACACAAAACTCCGAACAGCTCGAGAAGGTACATGGCGTTGTAGGTGTCACAAAGACTATGGGCAAAAATCGGGCTAAACTTGTACAAGGCATGAAGGTAACATTAAACCCAAGGACTGCAGCCTTGGGAAGTGTCCATCTGAATACACTGAAGCTGCCAAATGATAATTGAGCATTGAAATGGAAAATAAAGCAAAAAATACTTCTGACGCGAAAACAATGAAACTGGAACTGCTAATAATCAAAAGCTGCATTCAGCAGATGTATTGTTGCAAGTTTAATGAAAGCTACCACGATATAGGCCCGTGCAAAGAAAGTGGCAAGAACAGAACAGGCATAAACGACTAATGAAAGCTAAACATACCTAATAGTTATTTTGCTTCAGATAGTCTCCTAGTTTCTCGACCACAGTGTTGAGCACACCAGGAGGGAAGCCATCAATGGTGGCAGCTACCAGCAGACCTGCGAATAAGAAGCAAAGTAATGCACTGAGATGTGTTCCAAGACACAGGCATTTACACCGGCGATTGACAAGACGTCGCGCGACCAGGTCAGTTGCAAATTGTCGCTTTGGTCGAAACGCGTGCTGCTTGTGTCGGTCGCTCACTGCACGGTTTCTCAGTGGCAGACCTGAAAAAAATCAGGTGCGCAGGAACACGACGTCTTTATACGCTGGCGCTTACTTTAAGTTTCAATAGCACTGCGAGCAGACTTGAAACGGCATCGATCACGAGACTGTTGCGACGTGCCGGTCGCCTTGCGTCGCTTTGTGGTTGCGCGACCTCCTGAAGTCGCCGGCGTGAATGAGCGAAGTCTTCTTGCTCAGCAGCAGAAGCTATTGCCACTGAGCCAACCCTGATATTATAATTGCGAAGTGCACCGGTAGAATGCAATTTCAACTGCTCTAATGAACGTTTCCAAACGAGAAGACCGCATACTTACCGACAGGAACACGATCAGCAACTGCGTCCCCGCAAACTATGGCCTAATTCAACCGCTGTCCAAGTTCGACATGCGGTAGCATGTCGAACTCTAGTCACTTGCCCACCGCCGATTTTAATAGCTTGCTCGAAATGGCCATGTTCACTGTTACACAAACGGCGCTCAATAAGAATTTGTCGGCTCCCATAGTAGCATACTTTGCTGCCATACTGCACCATGCGTGAGTACGACTGGCATATCCGGTGTTTATGACAGAGCAAGCGACTTCGGGAACTCACAGGTGTTCGTGGCGACGGCGATGAATGCTGAGCTGCCTTTTCGGCCCCGGACCAAGTTGTTCTCGGCGCATAGGCAGACATACTTCTGGCCACCAAGGTGGATGCCGGTCTCGTTGAAAGCACTAGGGTTGGTCCGCATCGTGTCGGCGATGGTTTTCAGCTCCTGCTGCGTGATCTGCGCCGATACCAGCAAGCAGATGAAGCCTCTCCCCCCGTTCACAAACTGGTTCGACCGGCGCACAAAAACGAAAAATCGCCCCGCCCCGCCTCAGCTCGATGACATTACCCCTCCCCTCCGATCAGGTTGAACATAGAAAAGCAAAGTCGACCGACACCGCGTCACGATAACCAAGGCTCGCACCGCGATGACCCGAGCTCAGTCGCACCTAGGCCTACCTCCTGATGCTCGCCACCGGCAGAATGCCGCTTTTTTTTTATATATTCAATGGAAAGCGACATGAAACTTGTAAAAAGCAACTTCAAGTAGATTCTGTGCTAGTAAGAACAAGTATGCTGCCGCACACCGCGAATACAGGACGAGCGAGCGTAGGTGAACATATAATCAAACTAATGCCTCGGTCACAAGTAAAAATCCCGAGCACATGCGGCGGCCAGGATAGTCAACATGAAATTCGAGGAATGAACGGTTACGTAGGATACATTTTGCAGCCAAATGTCACTTTTATAGTCACAGGAAGCTAATCAAAAACACCAAAGACCTGCGACGAGAGCGCGCGCTAAATTTATTGACGTTCACGGAAAAATTTGACAAACAAGGTAACGCCTTTGGGCGTGTACGCGTACTAATGCCAATCTCGAGCGATAACGACGGCCGAGGGCCGATAAGGTGTAACAGAAAGACCACAAACGAAAGCGCAGACGAAAGACGGCAAAATGCACCACAGCCGAAGCAGTCGACGGCGAGCAATGAATGCCCCGTTTTCAAACCCGGCCACAAAGGTGATAACATGTCGGCGTGTTAGGCCTAGTCGAGGCACCGGCATTGGAGCCGCTTGCTCACCGAACAGTTGGAGTCCTTTTCATATTTCGCCCAAATGGCTCCATCGTTGAGGCCAGCAATTGCGGCCACTGTGCAGTTGACCTGTGCACAAATTTGGTTGTCGACGTACGTCTGCCAAGACATTTCTGAAGCGTTGTTTTCGTTGCACTACAGAGGTATCCGACACGAAGCCGCAGCGCTGGCACCAGATGCGCTCAAAATCCAACAAAGCCGGCACTGCGAGAGCGACCGATGCTCGCACGACGTATCACTCCGCCGGGCTCCGGTGCACGTGACGTCGGAATCCGCCGGCACCTCGCTTATATACTGGCAACCAGCTGTCACTGCTTGCTCGCTCGCAACGCCGCAGTGGGCGAGAACGAGGAGGAAATTATCAGCCGGAGTTTTACAAACATCTTTCGCCATTTTAGGCGCCTGGCAAACAGTGACTCTTGCTGTAAATAGTAAAGATATTCAAAATGCGCATGACGTGCGCTTGTAGCACACACGGCACCACCCCATGAAAGTACCTGTATCTACAAAAATTGCGTAGGGATAACAGATGCATTTCCCCCAAAATTTGAATTCTACGAGCTAGAGAGTAAATACAAATTTATAAAATGCCTTTGTTAAATTTGTTCTTTTTTTATTGCGATTAGTCATCATTAGTGGGCTTGCGGACAATCCCTTCGAAAATGCGCGCAGAGCTTGTAAGCGTTGAACGTTTTCAAATAACTGTTCATTTATTTAAGTGCTGCTACAATTGGGCGGCAACCACCGCAAAATTGGACGTTAAAGTGATTTGTATTAAATAAGTTAACTCAAAACAGTAACTATTTTTCTCGGCGCAAGGTTTGCTACGTCACATTTGTCGTTGCTTTCGCACAGCAATCGTAGTGCTGTGATTCATCCGTGACGTAAGGCGGAAATGGAAATCGGTGGCGGCCCCTGCCAGATTACCGCTGAAATCGGTTCAAATTAGCGAATGTTAGTTCTGCCGATGCCGTGTCATCCCGTCGCCGCCGTCACTTCGTCACCCACGCAGCTCGAACAGCGGAAGCAAACTTTAAGCAAGTTTTGACAGTATGTTCCTTTAAGTGCGGCAGTTTTGTGCGACCTGTTCCGTAGCGCCGTTCCCTGGCGAGTCCGAACAGCATGACTTCTTGATTCGTGCCTGTATGTAACTCGCCCCGTTACTGAAATGGCCTTGTTGTCTTGGGAAGAAGAACTTCGAAAAGTAGAAAAAGAATTAATATCCACTGAGAAGGAGATAGTTCGTCTTAGCACAATACGGGAATGCCTCACGAGGAAAAAGCATGAACTTACTGTTAAGTTGAAACAAAAGTCGCTGGACGAGATTGCACGCACAGATTGGAGCAGGTCCGATTTCCCGTGGTCAAATAGAGTTAATGAGGTGCTAGAAAATGTGTTCCACGTAAAACGCTTCCGTTCCATGCAGCTTCCAGCCATAAACGTCACCCTTTCAAATAAAGACTGCATTCTCATCATGCCAACCGGAGGCGGAAAAAGCCTTTGCTACCAACTGCCAGCGCTGATTTCAAAAGGTGTCACTATCGTCGTGTCACCCCTACTTTCACTCATGGAAGACCAGGTCATGGCGCTGGAGGCCATGTCATACCCAGTTGCCATGTTGGCTGCCAACGTTTCTGTAAAAGATACAAACCGGATACTGAAGGCTATGGCTGACGGAGAGGACAGCTTAAAGCTGCTGTACGTGACACCAGAAAAGATGGCCAAAAGTAAGCGTTTTATGTCCATGCTAGGAAAGGCATACCAAAGGAAGCATTTTGCCAGGCTTGCTATAGATGAAGTGCACTGTTGCTCCCAGTGGGGCAATGACTTCAGGCCAGACTACAAGTACTTGGCCATAATGAAACGCGAATTTCCTGAAGTACCAATTTTAGGAGTCACGGCCACTGCTTCTGCAGCCATCGTTGCCGACGTTCAGAAGATGCTTGACATTGAGAGCTCTGTGGTACTGCGTGCACCACTGGACAGACCTAATCTTGTTTATGAAGTACTGCCAAAGCCTTCGGGGACTGACGAAGCTGTGAAAAATGTTGCCAAGCTCATTCTCGGTCGTTTTAAAGATCAATGCGGCATTGTTTACTGTTTTTCCATTAAGGAGACTGATGAATTGGCAGAGGAGCTGAAAGGCTATGGTATTGCCGCGGACTCTTACCATGCCAGCATGCAACCTCAAAGACGCAGCAATGTTCATACCCTCTGGATGCATGGGAAACTTTTGGTCATTGTTGCTACCATTGCTTTTGGTATGGGAATTGATAAGCCAAATGTGCGCTTTGTCATTCACCACACACTGTCAAAATCTGTTGAGAACTACTACCAAGAAAGTGGCCGCGCAGGAAGGGATGATCAACCAGCCACGTGTTTGATACTTTTCCGGTTTGCTGACATATTTCGCCAGACAACATCTGTCTTCACGGAGAAGTGTGGCCGAGAAAATGTCTACACAATGGTGCGGTACTGTGTGGATGTGCGTGAGTGTCGTCGTGCTATGTTCTTGCGACACTTTGGAGAAAGACATCAAGACATACGTTGCCATGACGGCATCTGTGACAACTGCCGACTCAAAGAGACAGTGAAAGACATTGATGTCACAGTGCACATCAAGAACATCTATAAAGTGCTTTCAGCAGCAAGTGAGGCAAAGGAGCAATTGACAGCGACAAAGTTGATTGACGCCTGGATGGGCAAAGATGCCAAAAAATGGAAGGAACGAGGGATTACAAAAACGGACCTGCCACGGGAGCGGTGTGAGACGATAGTTGCATGGGCACTGCTGGAAGGCTACCTCGCTGAAAAGTTCCACATCACTCCTTATGCTTACATCAGTTATATTCGTATAGGTGAGAGGAAGCAAGAAATTGACAAAGGCGAAAAAGTTCGTTGCCCTTTCTTGATGACAAGTCTAGCTGCTCCAGAAGTCGCATTGCCAGTATTGGTAAAGCGCCACAAGCAAAGCAAAAGTGACCATGCTCAAAGTAAACGACCCAGAAGTGAGGCACAAGGCTCGTCAAAGACAAAGAGCCAAAAGTCATTCAGTAATCATTTACCAACATCCCAAGACGTGGTTGTGATTGAATAATTCACTTTGGTTTGTTATTGCTCCTTTGACATACCTGTGTTCAATAAGTCAGATACTTGCGTTCTAAACATTACATGTTAACCATAATAAGGCTGCTCAAAGAACTGAGAGCCATTGAGTGACCATTTAGTTATCTCACAGTATGTTACAATTGTTATGTGCATTCTGATTTATTGTTGCTACATGGACATACTTGTGTTCAATAAATATGATTAGGCTTGTGCTTTAGATTTTACTCAAGGAAGCCAGACCTTGTAGTGCATCAGTAAATGCAATAAAATCTTATGCTTTAGTGATTAGCAAAGTTGAACTGTAGCATGCAGTTGGCCTTAAGTTGAACATTTCAGTCCTCTGACTGTAAAACAGGACTGAGATTCAGCATTTGATTCTGTTGTAATCAGTTGGCCTGTTGCTCTACACAATAATACTAAAGAAGAATTTCAAGCTAGGGTTGGCACATTTAAAACTCCCTCTTCTGAATTTGTTTTCATCTGGCTGCTTCTATATCTAAAGCAACTGAGGGCCGGCTTAGTTGGGAGATTTACTGTTAATGAAATGCTAAGCTGCTAGCGATCATATCTTTAAACCATTGCATAAGGTGGTGTAAATAACTATGTAATGGAAGATGCAAATGCTTGACTGTCCTAAAATTGGCCTTAGAGACAACACTTTAGTATTGGTCACACCCTTGATGCATTATAGCTGTGATGGCTGCAGCACCAGTAGAAAGCAAAAAAACGTGAATATATTGCACTTAGTGTTACACTGACGAACATAAGGAAGAAGACGCGGACATACGTGGTGCAATACGTACGTCTGCGTCTTGCTCCTTATGTTCGTCAGTGTACCACTTAGCATAGTATTATCATGAACATCCACCAACTAGCCCCATTCACTGTTTTACTAAAAGCTAATATAGTTAGTTGCACTGCTTTTACATAAGGAGGTTAAATGGGCCCCACAACACCTTTTCTTTGAAACGGAAGACACTAGTAAGTGCAATGTGTTTCAGTGAATATACTGTTGCTGCAAATATTTTTGAAAAGGGCCCAATAATAATGGGGATATAAAGATGTCTTGCCTATTGGTGTTTCCTTACTTTTTTCCATGGTGCACCTATGGTTACGCTTCAAGCTTGCATCTGACAGAGAGCAAGAAAGAAGTGGCAACAGGATCAGCAGGATGCATTAGCAGCTGCCATTTTGCCATTACCTGAGGCTTCATCATCATCACTTGCCCATTTGCTGTAGAAGATCCCTGCAGCATATAGGCTCCCTCTGCATGCACTGAAATAGTATTTGGCATGTATGTTTGTGGTAGCGTCATCTACAGATGACGAACATTTTCTTATTGTGTAGAAAAACTGTTGTAGCACCACTTTTTGATAAACTAGAATATAAATGTTTTTGAATTTGAAGCACAGACACATATTTACAGAAGGAATATTTATTTTGGTATAATTATATAGCACTCCTGTACTGACTAGTGCAACATAGACAGCTATTAGAGACCAAGGATCAGTTTTAAACATAAGATCACTAGTTGTGATTAAAAATATATGAATAGCTTTTCAACAACCTTAAAGCGCGATTGCAAACGAAGTTTTCTAAAAAGAATTGTGCCTGTATATGTAGCTTTCTATAAATTCTAAACAAATGGTTGCTAAAAAATGATGGGATGTTCTGAAAAAAGGTGCTGAAGGACTTCTATGCCTTAGAGTAATGTGAAAGGGCTGATTGCTAGGAAAACGTTGCAGGTTCATTCATTCAAGTAACTTTATTGAGTGCCCTGCAATTTGGTAGGGTGGGCTTGGACCTCACCTACGTTTCGGCCAAGGGTTGTTGGCCTTTGGCGGCTTCCTCGGCTCGCTGGACGGCTCAGAGTTGGTGCTGCAGGTCTGAAGTGAGCAACGCAAACTCCCAGCACGCACAGAGGCTGTCGCTGTTTGAGGCTGCATCACCATTGTTCTGTATCACAGCCGTACATTCTCATAGGATATGCTCCAGGGTGGCTCTAGAATCGCAATGTCTGCACTCGTCTGTTGTGTATAAATCTGGGTGTAGTGTAAAAAATAAAACTGCTGCATGACAAGATTGCCATAGATGACACACTACAAAGTCGGAAGTTGTCATGTGGTGCAAAAGCAAAGCTTAATCGAAGCCTGACAGAACTCCAACCAAAATTTATTTTAAAAATCCTGTTTCAGAGCTGAATCAGCTCCTTCAAGAGTAAGATGCTGGGGGCCAGCAGCCGGATATGAAACGCACTGTTTTTAAAACAAAATTTGCATAGTGTTCTGCCAGTCTTTAATACAGTTATATTCCTAACCAGGCAGGTCTGTGCCAAATGCTTGTTTGAAAACAAAGCTTGAATTATTGATCTTGTTTTAACATTGCTCTGAAAATTCATTGTTCACTCCTAATAATCTGCAATGGTCAGTTGTTCTGAAATATGTAGTTAGTTTTCAGTGTTCGAAAATAATAGTTCCTTTTCAAGTATGAATAATTACTAATATTCGATTCATATTTGAAACTTTGAATACTCGCCCACCCCTACTTTTATTGCAAACAATACCAATTATATTCTTTTGCACATACAGCTTTTTCACTATTCGGATTGCTTGCAGCAGTCAATATATTGTGTATGTTCCATTTGTAATTCCGATATAATTCAAACTAGGAATCTCGGCCAACTTTTCTCGCTGCAAACCAGCCCAAATCTCTGAAATATCGATTCAAAGAGATACAGATGCAAGAGACTGGCAGCAGAGTATGAAGCATTATGTGATGATGCCCTTGCTACTAGAGTCCATTGTAAGTTGAGGAAAGGGAGTTCATCCTTCAATTGCAATTTTCTAGAGACAGCTTTGAAACAATGACTAAGCCAATTTAGTACATTCAGTTAAAGCACTTTCAGGATTTGCCATTAAATTAGTCATTTTATCAACATTCTAGCAAACTAATGTCATGAAACCAATGATGTGAAAGAAATATGATATTTATACAATGGTTACCCGGCATGCTGCATCGCCACATGCAATCATCTCGGCTTACTGACATGAACAGTTATGCCACAGTACCAGTTTTCGCTTGGCCTTGGTAGCTACTTACTCAAAGCTGCACACCAGATGAGTGACACCCTACCACACGGTGCTAAAAGACGTATCATTTTATGTACACCAACTAGGGACAAACAGTTATACAAAATTTAGTGTGTCTATGGAATAATTTAAATTTTACTATGCGTGCAAGGTATGACAATGTGCATTATGTGTGATGGGTCTGCAAAGTAGGTAGCTCTTGGAAACTGCTGAAACCTCTTGAAACATGTTTAAAATTTGTTTAGCAATAGTCTATCGAGTGGGTTCGTTCATTATATTCAAGTAGTGAACACAGCACTAAAGAGATTCTAAAAAAAAAAAGAAAAGGAACACAAGCTCCTGTTTAAATTTGTATGTGTAATGGTATCACAAGCTGCTTCCTGCATTATTCAAACAGCACCCAATTAAAAAATTCAAGGTTCACAGCTTCCAACTATTACTTGTATAAAGGGGACTTATTCGGATCATAGAGCAGCCATGACAAACGGAGCATGAGCAGGTAGGGCGCAGCCGGAGAAAGACCTGGGTACGAGCCACACGATGGCAACAGGGCTTTTCAGTGTGCCGATCTTTTTCCTCACAATCGCCCCCGGTATGAAAGAGTAGCCGTCCTGGTGACCTAGGGAGAGGTCAGTGGATCACAATATGGCTCGAGCCAGTTAATGCGGACAGTCTCTCGACCGTGACGATGGAGATCGGAAAATGACGATACAGGTTTGACCAGGTAATTAACTGGTGATGTTTGAGCAAGCATCTGGTAGGGCCCATAGTACTCTGGAAGGAGCTTGGACGAATTCCCGGGAGCAGCAACAGGTGGGACCCAAAGCCACATGAGGCTGTTGATGGTGAAAGGGTGAGAAGGTGGTTTGAGGTCATGACACTGTTTTTGACAACACTGTTGAGCAGATATCAAATAACGGGCCAGTTGTCGACATTTCTCAGTGTGCTGAGTGAAGAACTGGGTACAAGCCACACAATGGCAACTGGGCTTTTCAGCATGCCGATCTTCCTCACACTTGCTTTTGACTGAACATTGCAGTATACTGCAATAACTAGAGCTTGCACAAGGCTCTAAGGTCCATGCAAAGCGTGGCTGCTTGATGGCTGCTTCAAGTGCCTGCCGCTCAGCCACAAATACTTTCTTTAATCCTCTATTCTAAATGAAAGCCTATCGTCTGCTGTGTAATATTGTAAGGTTGCTTCTTTAGTGCGAGAAGCAAGCCATTTTAATTACACATCATTACAGACCCCCCTATGTGCACCAGGCTGCATGTAAATTCCATGTCACCAACTCCTACCAGCGCAAAGAAAGCTATGTGCCTCGTCGGAAAACCAGAAATGAGAACTCAACGCTGCTCAACTAGCATTGAGTAGTGGAGGATCAGCAGACAATAATGGACATAATCACAGGCAGCAAAAAAAAATCTAGTCGCAGCAAAGCACGGTGCTGGTGTGATGTTGCACAGTCACTTTTCATTATTTCTGAAGATTGACCTGTTTTGCACAAATTCCTGTGATCATTAACCTATTTGCTCATACCCCTGCAAACCAATTGAGCATGCAATCATGCAACTCTCTGCTTGCAAACTGTTCAACGAGCCTGTTTTAAAAACGATTTACCACCTTTAGTTTTTAATGCATTGAAAATTATTCCATCCGAAGATATTTTTATAGACAATTCATACCTAATTCAATTCCCCCGTTGTGGTCACTCAGTGGCTATATTGTTCATTTTCAAAGGAGATTTGTTCCTCAGCTACAACAGACGCGTTCTGATGGGGACACAATGCAAGAACATTTGTGTACCATGCTTTCAGTGTGTGGTACAAGAATGCCAGATGTTCCAAACTATCAAAGTGATCACGAGCCTCTTGTAGCCCTGTGTTTCTATTGGACATTAATAAAAAATAAAAAATCGGTTCAGATTGACAAAGCACCCTTGCAAGACTCAATCAGCATTTATATGGCAGAGTACAATTTCATTATTAAACAAGAAAATGAAGGCAAGACTCTCCTTTTGCAATATTTGTGCCAAAGCAGCAGCAGCACTGGTGTCTTATCATGATGTTACAGATTTAGATGTTCTTTTTGTGTGCTTGGGCTATTTTTGTGTAGAAACATATCAAAACAAATTAGGCTGCAGCCTTGCATCCTTCAAAATGCAAAGTAATCCATGTTCACCGATAAACTACTAACAGCTCATGAATAGATGTAAAAATATGCAACGTCATCAGGACCCATCGTATCAGAACATGAAGGTTGCTTAGCAACTAAATTTTGTCAATTCTCTGGCTCGCCAAGGCTCCCCTCCCAACAAAGGCTGTCCTCCCAATATTAAAAATTGTAATTGAAGAGTTCAGCTGAAGATTCTTTAATGCCCCTTTAAACCCTACGCAAAGTGTATTTAACCGAAACATAACTGTTTAAAAAAGAAACTTCAGAACGAAACTATTTTCATTTCTGGTTGACCATCTTTATTGAAATTTTTCATCAATTTATTCACTGCACTCGTGGTTCAACCATGCTACCTCACTTGTAAATGCACATGGGCTTGCTGTCATTTTAGCAGAGGCAAATTTGAATGTGGCTTGTGAAGGGGCAAGCATGTTAGTAATACCCGTGAGCATTTGATATTGGTGATCGTCAAACAGTTCACTAGTGTGGAAGACTAATATAATAATTTAAATAAAGAAATGGTAACTGGGTGGTCACTCTTGATTACACTGGTAAGAAAACTGAAGTAGGTGCAATATAAATGACATCCGACGTATTGCTTGCGAGGTTCCATAGGAGAAACCAAAAATGTCTTCTTGGTTCTACATTCTGCTTGTGAATCAAATCAGATCGAAACAATCACACTCCAATCCTTGAGACCACAAAGGTGTGACAGCAGCCAACAGCACTAGAGTTCACTATTAGCGACGAGAATTTAGAGTGGGGCCCACACGCGAGTGACGTCACGGCCAGGACGTCGCTCATTCCTGCTCACTCGGCTGCCGCGAGCGTTCATTTCCTTCACGTATGCTTGAGGTACGAGCGGCTCGAGCCGTAGTTATCGAAGGATATGCTGCCTTCTTTCTGCTGTTACGCCTGAACCACAGTTCCTTCTTCTAAAGCGCGCGAGTCGAGAAAATTTGCAGCTTGGATATCGCAAGCTATGTAGCGTTGAAGGGATCTACTGCTTTTACAATGCATATATGCGCCGTGGCTGTCTATAAATTTTGAGTAAAAAGAATATCTGCAAATTCAACACGCAAACTTGTGTATGATGCTTCACTGAACACTTAACATACTCTTGGTACTTAGATATGAGAGACATTGCACTTCACATGGAAGAAAAATCTTAGTATTTGGTGTCAACATATTATCCGTGTTAGAAAGACACTGCCCAGCGAAGCAGTCATCATGATTCTTATTACTCTGGTGAGTTGTTCTAGTCAAATATGGCCACTTTATTGATGCGTAAAGGATAGAGCCAGGCACGCATTTCGTATGAAAAATTTGCTGCTACTTTCGCCACTCTCTGACACAAGCCCCCATAAAACGAATTGCTCATGGCTGCTAACATGACGGCACGTCATATAGAGCATTTACATAGTTAATTCAAAAATACAATATTAGAAATTACCTGAAAGAAACGTCTCATGGTTAAGATCGAGAGCCAATCAATTGCAAGCGCTGAAATGTTTCATGGTTGCCCTCAGTAGCCCCTCCATGCAACGGAAGCAACTGACTGCCGTTATGGCAAAGCATGCATTGTTTGCACAACCAATAAGTTCACTACAACTTCGAATTGAAACCATGAGGCAGTTTTTTACAGTGCCAATTGTAATGCTCAAAGCATACTCGAGGTACTACAGCGCAGCTTCGGCTGCCTCTAAAAGCAAAATTCAAGTACCTTCTGCCTCACCATATCCCGATCCGGCGTCGTTTAATTATACATACGGAGAACTATTCACTTCATCAGTACGTAAAAGAGAACCTCGCAAACCTTCATAAGGAGACACCACTTACATATTTCACTTGATTTTTGACCCTGCACCAGGACATTATGATATCTTCAATATGTCCCATACTACTAATGAATGACGCTTCAGCTTCTTTCTAGCTGCAGCCACATGGTCCAAAAGGCGTATTTCACAAAAAAATTTGAGCCGAGCAGCTGTGTCAGTTCGCCAAACAGATTAGTCGTGCGTATTCCTCAAGCAACAAACACCAGTGAATTTCTCGAGTTGAACATACACCATGGAAAACAGTATATATACTGGTAAATTCCTTTTCGTATTCTGCAAGCAGCTCTAAGCTTCAGTTAGCTTTACTTCAAAGTACTGCCACTTAAAATAAACACGTGAAGATCCGGCTAATTTTTAGAAGCAGTTAAAGAAGCAAGTGGTGCTGGTAGAATCTAAACTGCAGTGTTAGTTAAGTCCTCGTATTACTGCTGAGGATTTCTGTGAAGAAATGCAAAAAATTCAATATTTTACCATGAACCAGTCGTCGTGAGCAAACCTGTTTTAGCGGATCAAGATCAAGGTAACTGTTGTAAACAGAAGTAATGTTTAACAGTCTCGGAAGAGAACAGCAGTTTACGATAGGTAGCGAGGCACTGGATGTGGTAAGGGAAAACATCTACTTAGGGCAGGTAGTGACTGCGGATCCGGATCATGAGACTCAAATAATCAGAAGAATAAGAATGGGCTGGGGTACGTTTGGCAGGCATTCTCAAATCATAAATAGCAGGTTGCCATTATCCCTCAAGAGAAAAGTGTATAACATCATTGTCTTACCAGTACTCGCCTATGGGGCAGAAACCTGGAGGCTTACGAAAAGGGGGCTACTTAAAATGAGGACTACGTAACGAGCTATGGAAAGAAGAATTATGGGCGCGACGTTAAGGGATAAGAAGAGAGCAGATTGGGTGAGGGAACGAATGTGAGTTAATGACATCTTAGTTGAAATCAAGAAAAAGAAATGGGCATGGGCAGGACGTAATGAGGAGAGAAGATAACTGATGGTCATTAAGGGTTACAGACTGTATTCCAAGAGAAGGGAAGTGTAGCAGGGGGCGGCAGAAAGTTAGGTGGACGGATGATATTAAGTTTGCAGGGACAACATGGCCACAATTAGCACATGACCGGGGTAGTTGGAGAAGTATGGGAGAGGCCCTTGCCCTGTAGTGGGTGTAGCAAGGCTGATGATGATGATGAACTGTTGTAGAAGTCATATATAGCCAGCGTTTGTGACATATCTGTTGCACTGCGGCAGGTATGGTATCGTAACTGGATGCTTATGTGCTATGTTTTTGCGGTTGTCGATCCACACATGAAAAACCACAATGGGCTAGCCTGTGCTCCTTCGTCTGGCACTGCGGCGTTGCCTTTGATTCTATTGTCATCTAAGAAATAAGCTCTTTGAATAAATATTCGCGATGAAGACGTCGTAAAGGTATACTTGAAATGACCGCCATAAGTATACATAGAGAGAGAACGAGGGCGAACAAACGAAAACACTGCAGAAGGCACCCGGACACTGCCCGAACTGCAGCAGACGACAGGCGCGAGTCCGTGCCCTGGCGTCATGCAAGCGGCGCTAGCAGCACCCCTCTAGTTCGTTCACGGGGCTAATAGCCCTCTGTGTAGCTTTGTGATGTTCAAGATCATAATTTGAGTATTTTTGTTTAAATTTTACTAACATTAAGTATTTGTACAAATTTAATATCAACTTAAGTAAAACTCATCCTCCTGTATTCATTCACTCAATCACAATCGACGGAAAAACTAAATGACAACTTCAGTAGTACAAATATAAATGTGGAGGAAGGACCAGTTCTTTATTTTTGTTTATATGCTTGTCAACACAAATTCTTGCTTCTGTGCTTTCTTGAACATGAGTAGAAAGGGGAGACCACATGATAGAATTTGCTGTGTCTTAGAAATTCTGTGAGATCAAAACGCAATGTCAAAGTAGGCAGTACACATATTTTTGTGTATTCGATCACATAACTCTTCAAGGTGAAACGCACAACAAGCAATTCACAAGCAGTCACTGCTTGGCTTCCTGATCCTTGTAATGACGGTACTCTGGCTTCAGCTCCCACATATTCTTGTGAGGATTCTTGGCATTGTAATTGCAGATTTCCTTCAGGATCTCCTTCAGGTAGGGCTGGAAATGAGATTGCATGGCCTTAGTGGGACTCATATGCTACAAAAAGTGTAATGCATAAGCCTAATGCATTTCGCTGAAATCATCACTCTAAAGAGCATTTCACAAATTATGTGCACACACGCACATACTGTGAGTGTTGGCATTGGCTAACACTCCCAGGGTTAATTCTAGTAGACAAACACAAATACCCCAGAAACTGGATGGAAATATGGCGCAGCGATAGCTCAACTGCTAAGAGCATAACACACATAATGTGAAGATGTGGGTTCATATCTGACCTGCGGCTAGTTGTTTTTTCATCCTCTTTCATTTCCATTTAGTTATGATTTCTTTAATTCAATTAAAATCTGCAGATAATTTCCGCTATGCTGTCCTTGGTTGCTGACTTCTTATGCTATGACTAATAAGATCGGCCCACTAGGCTTCCTTTCTTCTCACATTCACACACACGCACACACACACATATATATGTGCGTGTATATATATATATATATATATATATATATATATATATATATATATATATATATATATATATATATATATATATATATATATATATATATACACACACAATTAGATTAAAGGTGTCAATGAGAAAATTGTATAGGAACATGAAAACTCCCGATACAGCTTTCTGTTGCTCAGTACGTGCTACATAAAAGTTTTTCCGTGTGTGTGTGTGTGTGTGTGTGTGTGTGTGTGTGTGTGTGTGTGTGTGTGTGTGTGTGTGTGTGTGTGTGTGTGTGTGTGTGCGTGTGTGTGTGTACACTTTTGTACAAATATATATATATATTTATATTTGTACGCCTTAAAAAAGTCAGCATAGACGTTCCCTTGTGTGCATGCTATAATGAGCCATCGTGCAATAATTTATTTCTCTGGAACTGAATGGATCCTTTGTAACTTTCTCTGGACATGCTAAGACAAGTGTATGCCACACACACTAGGGTGAGCATATCCAACTGTTTTCACAGCTTTTATTCAGGTAGCACTTCTAGAAAACTGTCTATATGATTCCCATTGTTTTGAACACTTCATCAAAAGACTGTACAATCAAACCTCAATATAACAAACATGGTTGTAACAACTTAATGGGTATAATGATATAACCTAATATGCCTTTTATTGATACCACCAGGTAAAGATATATGCTTTAATGAATATTGGACATAACAGAGGTGTTTTCATGTCAGATATGACTGTTATAATGAGATTCACTGTTTATAATTTTGCTTTCATAATTTGTAGGAGTTAGTGACTATTCGAATACAAAGCCAATGTTACACACCAACTATTCATATTCGAAAATGAACTATTTTGGTATATTCGAATATTGAAACTAACCAAATCTTTCCCAACAACCGACTGTTACACTCGAGTTACTGTGCTTTGTCTGTTAAGCAAAGTATCAAAAATATCAAAATTGAAACAATGACATATGTTTTCGGAGGACCACACAAACAACATGGCTTATGCAAGCTTTGTGTGTGGTTTCGCAGGGGAAATCTACATGACTGCTTGTACTCTGTAATTTAGTGTTTTTTGCTTTCTGAATGCTTCTTACACCTCCCAGCAACTGCAGCCTATGTAACCGTAATGTTTACCAGGAAACGCTGGCGGCGCAATCTGTGCACGAAGGCGAGCTTTCTGGTAGAAACCCGGTCTCTTGCATGGGATGCAATGCGGCAAAGGTGAGTGCCACCTGGAGATGTTGCAAGCAATCCGGCGCGCTGCTTTATGGCCTTTGAGATTTACTCGCACAAACCTGGAAGGCCATGGCCGCTCTATGAATAGTAGAAGTGCTGGAAAAGGGTTTTGTCGTTTTTTTTCTTAGTTTTCGTGTAACAGAATTATGTTTTCTCATATATTCACACTACACTCCGACACTATCATGTCTTTAGCTTGTGTGTAAGTTGTACTTTACGATTTTTCTACATATTTTACCTTGAGAAATTCAATTAGTTCAGTAATTTCCTTGCACCACATAGAGGGCCTGCGTGGTTGGGTATGCGTAGTTTGGAATTTTTTTTGCCGAAGCGACGTTCAACGCTGGACGCCAGATGCCAACACCGAATTTTCTGCAACACGGGACACTTAATGCTATCGTGTTAAAACTGATTATAATTGTGTTTGGTAGTTGGCTGTTTCTTTTTCACTAGTTTGTACAAGAGTGGTGCCCAATTATACCAAAATAGACATTCCTATTCGATGCTACAATGCGTGTTGGATTCGTGTTGGAAAAATTTGATATTTGATGATTTGAAATTTGATGATTTGTGCACTTTTAATAATTTTCTTTCCATTTTAACTCACAGGAGTGAATTAATTCTACTATAGTGAACCATTATTCTTTTTACTCCTGAACTAAGCCAAATCGACTGTTTTCACTGGACTGGCATAAAAACAGTTTCCACCTGCCTGGTGTTAACAGCGCAAAACGTAGAAGGGACACGAGACGAGAAGGTGACACCAAAAGCACTGTGGTGTTGTCTTCTCGTGTCCCATCTACATTTTGCACTGTTAACACCAGGATAGAAAATCAACAAGCCCAAGCTGCTATTCTAGTTTCCACTTGACAGCCTGGCTATAAACAGTGCAGGCAGAGAAAATGGCATGTGATGAGGGGAAATTAAGGTCAATACAGCTGTGGGTCACTATTGCTATAGATTGGTTTGTAGCCATTAGTTTAAATTAAATGCAGCAATTGGTTTGGAGCAAACACTCTGCTGCCCTAAACTGCACAGCCATGATTAAGTGCTCATCCTCTTAACCCCTTACAGAATAAATTTTTTATTGTGAAAAAATTAGATGAGCCTTTGTTTAGACCAGATAAACCTAAACAAACTTCAATTTTTCGAAGAAATGTATGGTTGCAACTTTATGAGCCAAGGTTGTCGGACATAATATATGGTACACCACGCAGTCACAAGCATATTTTATGACCATTCAGAAAGACATTTCATTGCAGAAGACTTGCCAAATATACATAAACTACTTAAAGAAGTTAAACACAACTTGAAAAACAGTGTATGGTTCTTTCAGTTGCAGGTAGTACAAGTTTCTTTAATTTTGAGGATGTGAAGCTTCATTGATAGCTTCAATATCTAGGTTGGATCATTTATAAAACTTGGTTCTATGTCAATTTTTGCTCTGCATAGTCTTTAGTGGCTTGATGCAAGCCAAAACAAATCCGTTTTTTTTTTTTCCTCGAGAGTTAGAGCATGGAGAAAGGTAGGCCTTATGCTATCTTTATCATAAACACTGTTTAAATTTTTATTTCCTGGCGTATTCAACACCAATGATAATGCTAAGCAGCCATATAGCCTGTAGAAATATCATATTTTGCCACTAAATTCATTCTTTTATAAGGCAAGAAAACTCTGCTCCCCTTCACAACACATCCCAAAACTGCACGAAGCATCATAAAGGCAAGCATGAATGCTTGCCTCATAGCATGACCAGAAGATTTTTTGATGAAAACATCATAGTAGGTAGGGTAATTAACAGTTATCAGGCACTCTGGAATCCCATGCACTGAAATGGAGAGTAGAAACTGCGTAAATAACTTGTTTATTTAGGTACTCTTTGCACATTGTGTGCAAAGAGTACCTAATAATAATAATAAAAATATAAAAATAATAATCAAAAATATATTCTCAGCGCTACAGTTGCTATGTAGTAGCATTTCAATGCTAGAGAGGACATTTATTCTGGGTAAATATGTAGAGTTTTCTTTCTTTTTTTGCTATCATGCTAGAAGTTCTATGCATATCATACACCGTGCGGTAAGGGGGTTCATCTTAACTAGAATGTCAGTTACGTGCATTTGTTCTACGATTCATAGTACAGTTTTCCTGTTACCTGAAATTATGGCTGTTGTTTTCCATTACATTGTTCACTGTACAATCATGAGCTTGCTTTCATGCACTTCAATCTTTTCCAAGTTTCTACCCCACTGGCAAAATGTGCTGATAAGTGCGTGTTTTTCAAAGTTATTACTTCATTCATGATTTTCAAGCCATTGATGACACAGAAAATCAGAAATAGGTGCAGCAACAAGTTAGAAAACTGCAGTGATGCTGTCTGCATGGCCAGGTATTTGAAACGGGCCATTACACGTCAAAACTTTTAAGAGGCTTTCGCCCACTCAAGGCTGCTCCTATCTTTGCCATAGGCACTCAGTCAACTCAATGTACCATTACTTCCCTCTTTCTCTTCACAGATATTTTACTTTCTCATTTTGCACCACATGAAGGCCCCCTAAACCGAAGAAATAATTGTGGCCATTGCCAGAGTATCCTAAATAACTTACAATTGCTTACATCCATGCGCAGCCTGAAGAAACATGTTGGAAAAAGCGCTACTAACAACTAGAAAAATTTTATCTAGTAATACACTTTTTCTAAATAAAATTTTTTCAGCTGGTAGTAGTGCTTTGTCTTGCGTTCTTGCTAAGTATCCGTTTTGGTATCACTTTTTCCAACATGAGGGTTTACCAACACACCCAACTGACTAAAGGGAAAATCAGACATCCACCCGTTCGTAGCAATTGCTACAAAGGAAACCCATACGGGTTCCTCTAAAGAAAAGCCTCATAGTTGAAGAAAAATTTGTCCTGGTCTGGGACTCGAACCCGGGACCACCGCCTTTCCGGGGCAGCCGATCTACCATCTGAGCTAACCAGGCGGCTAGCAGATGGCAGGGAGAAGTCGAATTTGTCGACAACAATTTCCGCAGAACTACTATGTCATACACTTGCCATGCGGATTCCCACAGAGCTACTACATTATACACTTGCCTTTGCTTCGTGTTGTCGACAAATTCGACTTCGCCCTGCCATCTGCTAGCTGCCTGGTTAGCTCAGATGGTAGAGCGGCTGCCCCAGAAAGGCAGTGGTCCTGGGTTCGAGTCCCGGACCAGGATGAATTTTTCTTCAACTATGAGGCTTTTCTTTCGAGGAACCCGTATGGGTTTCCTTTGTAGCAATTGCTAAGAACGGGTGGATGTCTGATTTTCCCTTTATTCATTACTTCTCTCCACCTTGCGGATTTCCGCAGAACTACTACGTCATAGCCAACTGACTGCTATTCAAGAAACATGTACAGCATTCTAGTTCTATTAATTATTATTATTATTATTATTATTATTATTATTATTATTATTATTATTATTATTATTATTATTATATGAGCAAAAGCCTTACACTTAGCCTCATTGCTGCACAGCAGGACAAAATTCTTCTGTGTCACGGCTGTTATGAAATTTTAACCAAGTCATGAAAACATTGATGACGCCAGATCCAGAATTTCAAGGCACTTTTACTGTCAAATTAAATATCCTATAAGTGTTTCTCTCAAAGTTTTATTCTTTTATACGCAAGAATCGTGTGTTACAGTTTTTCTAATAAACATGTGTCAGTACTCCTTTGATGCCTTTACAGTTTACAGAACACTTGCGTCAGCATTCTTGTGGACACTACACAGTGCTTTAGAGATACTGTCCTTACCACTGGCTGCCGTGTGATTTTCTCCAAGTCCTTGATATTGTAATACTGGTGTTTCTCAAAGGCTGAGAAAAGCATGTCCAGCACTTTATCTTTGTCCTCACGTGCCTTCTTTCCCTCTGCCTTCTTCTTCTGTTCAAATTCCAGCTGTATTGAGAAAGTAATTCATGCGATTTTTTTCACCAGATCACCACCAAGGCACAGCACACCGCCTGCCAACTTTGTAGTCCTCTGACAAGTGAAGAAAATTTAACTGCTTTCTTGAAGAAGCGCTAAATGCAATCACTAAATTAGGTGAAAAGTTGTATGATTTAAAAAAGTTAACCATAAGACAGATCAGGGCAAAGCATGGAATGGATAGATAGGTGCATTCTCTCACATTTTATTTTCTGACTTGCGCATAAGTTGACTAACAAGCAGAAACAAAATTAAAGCTAAAGGTTGAATTGTCATTTATCGATTTCCCTTACACACTAACAGAGACGGTGAAGACATTGCTCCTATGACATGGAACATTTTTCACATTCAATAAACTCATGGACAATCTTCTTCAAAGAAAAATGCTGATAGAAACTGCTAAGTTCAGTGTCTCAGGTACGATGCAGTTCACCATTTCTGTTGTCAATGTTAAGTAGCTTCTTTAAGTCACTGCCAAAATTTGTGATGTCACAGGAAAGTGGCTCAAGAGTAAGAAGGCAGTGCCACATTCGATCTTTCACATCCTTTTTGTTTTATTAAACACATTCTCTCAATAAATGCAAACAACTACTTTATCAGCATATATTATACAAAACATCAGCCAATATTGTCTGGTACAATAGTCTTCTTTATTGTTTGAAAATTGTAGGGCAATGACCACTTTATACCTCTGATAATGTACACTTGCCTACAAATATTTTTGAAATGTTGTGAAGGAACTCGATTACTTCAAGGCCCAAGCATGCTGCCTTTATGAAACGTGATTTCTTATTCAAACATGGGAGCTCAACAGTGCATCTCTAGGCATTCAGTCTGTTAAGAACTGTAGCTTATATTGCATTTGAAAAACTCTTGTGGCAGTCTACCAGATTTACATGCCGTTCAAGTATGTACAGAATGTACGCTCCTAAATGGCTAAATTCATAAATAGTCAACTTTCTTGCACTGAAATCAACTGCTTTCAATGGCAAACGAGGCTACCATAAGGCCTACTTAAAGGCAATGCAGCACAATGCCCCGATTGGAGGTTCTCTTTTTCTTGTTTTTGTAATCTTTATCCAAAGCGTCTTCATGCAGCAGATGAAGTAAACTGTACTGTGCTACTGTGAACAAATTGATTTCCTAGCTTTAATTTTCTTCCGAGACTGTTGCACAACTGCCTAGGCAGATTAACCAGATCCTTAATGCTGTGGTAACAATCGCTTCAAATCATAGTTTGTGATATTGACATGTGTACTTGTTTATTTTTATTGGGTGACCACGTTTCACCGCCTAACAAATGTTATCGCACAGCGCAGAGCGTGCCTGCATGTATCGGAAGTTTCTAGAAAGTTATCAATGGTTCTGTCTGCTGTCTGTCGTCACCGAACGTTTGTGTAATCTGATTTCATGTATGCACGACGTGAATGGCGTAGAACTTTCTGGAAGTCACACGGGCACCAGCGCTTACTCTGGAACTTTCGATGACTGATGAATAGAAGCCGACGCTCTTAACCCGCTGATCAGATTTTCGACGATCATCCACTGTGTTCGCCACTGTCGCCATTCTTTGAGTGCAGCCTGTTTTTGAGGGCACAGGTTCGCCCAATAAAGGTTTAGTTTTGCCATTTACAGTTTTGCTACTGTGTTCGTCACAATCACTACCATGTGACAATGTCACATAAGAAATTCTGTTGCGCTATAAGAACCAGTCTTCCATGTTCCACCACTCAGAGTGACCAGTTTAAGTGCTGTTTTTGATTATTTATTCTTTTTACTTTACCTTAAGTAAACACTTGTGAGCAAGTAAGTTGCAACTCCTGCTATAGAGCAACATATTTGCTGGCAACGTCGAAATATATTTCTAAATCAATACAGATTGGTGTATCTAATATTTCATTAAGATGTTCCAACATGTATTCTCTTTTGCATTTTTGTGTACTATTAATAACTTGAACATAACTTGAGTACTTATGGAAACTGATGGCGGTTTATGCCAGCAGAAGTAGCAAAACAATGACTCCTCAGTGAGGAGTCATTTCATCAATGGAAGAAAAGGCATTTATCAAATTCACAATTCACTGTTCTGCAAGAACTGAGCCTGCCTCAGTACATCTGTCATCTCTACATGAACGCGGGCACTGGCTGGGCAACACACGTTTTGCTAGCCAAGAGAGTACCATTAGTAAAATGAAACTCACATTGTGCTTGTGGTCGGCCACTGGCTTGTAGTTCTGCACAATTCGATCTAGCTGCTTCACTTGACGCACAGGTTGGCTAGCCTTCAGGATAGTTTGCCTGAGGATGTGTGAAAGACCTCTTATAGACTATGTATATAATGGTATGCATGTGAAACACACAGGGCAAACAGAGAGAGACAAAGGCAGGAAGCTAGCCAGAACAGAACAGAAGAGCGATGAAAAAAGAAAGAAGGAGAGAGGGACACAGGTACATGCACGGGATAATGTGCAGCGCAATGAAAACCAATTAAGGATAAAGCTTAAATCAGTTTGTGCAGATTTCTTTGTTCTTAAAGGGCCCCTCACCAGGTCTGGTTATTTTGAGCTGACAAGCACAGAGTATACAATGTGCACCAACGATCGTGTTTGCAAATTACATCGCTACACGCCGCGGAAAGGTCTGAAATTTCAATCTGAACGCCGTTTTCCCTTTTCCTCGCAGCCGCTGAGCTCCAACCCGGACGATGACATACTCATATGCCTACACCTACCTACTCGGGTCTGCAGAGTGATGTCGCTCGTGGTGAGACGTGACTTCAAGAATTATTGAAAGCACCATCAGTTATTTGCGCTATCTATTGCTTGAATTGATGAATGAAAGTTTGGAGAAATGATAGATTACACAAACAAAATGTCTGCGTGTTTTTTATTTTACTTTGCACTGAAGCAAGAGAGATGTACTTCCGCTTCGTCTGCTTGTTCGCACGGTCGTGCAAGCACGTGCGCAGGTACCGAAACAATGCCATTTTCTACCATGTTCCAGCGCATGGTCATGCTCTGCAATCGCTTGTTCTGCCTCAGTATTTGTGTAGCACTGAATTATACCGCCAGTAATGTGTCCTTGTACACAACACGCAAAATCGTGTGCATGAGAGAACGCAGGGAAGGAATTTCGCTTGCGGAGGCTAGACGGGGCAAGTGGAGAGAGTGTCTCGCTATGCAGTGGAGCTCGCCTCCTGAAATCATGGGTTCTAGGCACTGAAAAATTTTTATCTTGGCTATTAATGAGCCGATTTGAAAAAATTTTTGGCAGCAGAACGCTACCTAGAGTACACGTAACAACTTTCAGCGTATAAGCAAAATTTACTATGGGGCCTGGTGTGGGGCCCTTTAACAGTTGCAGCGGTGTCTTCGACACCCTCTGCTGTGATGGCATATGAGATTGATATTAGAAAATGTTTTGCTCTTCCAATGATCAGCAATCAGTGCAAGCGATCAACTGTACCCTATCAAGGACACTCATACAGACCATGTTCAAGGGTCTCCGTGTGATGATAGTTGTCACACCATAGCATTGTCGGCTATTCCAACAGTGCAAAAGTGAATTAATCTACAACTTGAAGCATTAGAACATTCGTTAACCAAACAAGCCATTGTTGCCTTTGTGACGCTATGGCTGCAGAGCCTTCAGGCTGATCTGCACAGCAAATTTAATATGTATGCAGCGATCACAATCACAATACCACATGAGACATTAAATGAAGTAATAACAGCAATATATGTTGTCAGGTAATTGAGAGACATAATTGTACTGATGTACAACAGGGTGAGATGCACCTCTTCAGTTGCATGTAGCGGTCATCTCCCAGGGGCCTGCATTCACCTTTCTGCACAACATGGCCTTCCAGGTAAACCTTACCTGTAACATTTGCACGAATACACATAGCACTGTCACAGGGCAGCAAGCACTGACAGCTGGAATGTACTGCTTAAAGCCCAGTATGTTCATATCACATAACTTAAATAATAAGGTTTAACTTTCCAAGGCAGCTCATGCATCATCAGAAATGCCACTGTGGGAGGCTCCAGATTTTGACAAAAAGAACAGAAATTTGCACGCGTTTGTACAAATGCATGGTTAACCTAACAGCAAGGGTTGTGACCTTTCTCGAGGAAAAAAAAATGGCACCGATTCGGCAGGGGGGTTGAAAGGCAGTTTCAAACGGTCTCAGAAGATATGCGAGTTTAAGAACAAAAATGGCCACCCCTGCAAGTGTCTTGTGTGAGTGTTCCCACACTGAAGCATTGTAAATCTTGCAATTTTTTTGTGTCTACAGCTGAATTTAGTAGGTCGGCAGACAGTGATGGGGAAGGGGACCAGCTGCAGTAGCTTAGCTCTTTCCTCTTGTTTATTTGGTTTTGTCGCCACCATGCATTATATGCCCATCTGTTTCCTTAAAAACTTCCGAGTAATTCATCTATTCTTCTGTGACTGTGCCATGCTTGTTAAGGTTTCTTCAGTGTTATGCTGCCTTCTTTTTTTCTTGTTGTAAAATACAGGGGTGAAGGCATGACACACAGCACAGACAAAAGGCATCTGTTGCCCCTTGCTCCCCCAATGGGGGCGGTGCACACAACGATTTCACGAGACCTTGTTTTGGATATTGTGGTGAATGGACGTGCTTTTCGAGGCTCCGTGGCGGCGACGAAATCATAAGTTTTTGTGCATGCTTTGGGCTTGCCTCCATTTTTATTTGCCAATTTTTTGCTGCTAAATAGTAATTGGGTGGTTTTCTTTTTCTTTCCTTTTTTTTTTTGTCTCGTATTACGGGTGCGCAGGTGTGCTTAGTGCACGTTTGGTTTTGCAGGATGGTTAGAGCATCCATTCGTGCCATGTGCTCCAACACGTGCAGCCGAGTGGGAGGTTGAGTGCTTGCAGTCTTTAAATGGTAGCTTGGAAGTGGCAAGCTATTAGTGGTTTTACTGCGCGTGTTTTGGTAGGAAAGTGACAGCGTGGCTGCGTGGTTGAGCGCGTGCGAGAGCGTGTCATACCTTCGGTCTCCACGGCATTGATTGCTTTTGAAACAGTGGTGGGAGCTGCTTTGCGACATTTTAAGGATTTGGATCCTGTGCGTATCGGTGTTTGTTAAAAGGCACGCGCTCTGCATTGATATAGTATTGCAGTATTGTAATATTTGCATCAGTAGTAGCATTATTATAGTATTGTAGTGTTTGCAAAAAGCCGTGCAATACAGGTCGAGAAAGACAGGAAAGCAAGCAGTGCGCGGGGGGTCCCTCAAGGCAGATGAGGAGACGGATGAGAATGGAGAGAGCATTGAATCAACCGGCACACAATGTGATATCGATACTAGGCTGCAGAAAATGGAGGCTTTCCAGGAAGTGCTTCTCGAGCAGGTGCAAGAGCTCAAAAACGATCTAAACAAGGAGCGTGATGCACGGAAGGTAGTTGAAAAGAGACTTGAAGCAGCCGAGGAAATGCTGAACAGGGCTGCCATTGTGAACGAGAATGTGCGTGACAATGGAACGCAGACCCCCGATGCGACAGGCGAGGGAGTGTCAGCGAAGTACGTGCAATGCATGCAGCGTGATGAAGGGTTAGCTGGAAAAAGAGGCACCTACCTTGAGGCCGCCACGCGGAAAAAGCAGGAGCCCAGGGGACAATGCCCCTTGTCGAGTCCAAATCACAGGGAAAAGGACAAAGGGAAGCAGGGCGAGGTAAGAGAGAGCGGAAGGGTGATTATCGCCGGCGACTCAAACATGGCTCGGTGCTCAAAAGCAATCCACCTCTTTCATGTTCCTGTGCTGCCCTCTGACGCACGCCGCTGGAAACGTTTTGGAAGGGTATCGGGGATTTCGCCGGTTGATTTGTGTACCTGGACCCTTGTTGAGTGTGCATCGGTTGTGGGGCTCGTGGATTGCAATTATTAATGGTTTTTCCGGGGCTGCATGTCATTCACCCATCGAGTATAGTGGGTGAACAGGCCCGAGTGCGTTGTTGTGGTAACAGCGCTGCCGACAAAGGCACGCCGAGTTCCGTCTGCCGACGCGGCTGCCTCGAGTTTGTTGTCGCTGATGTCTGTGACTGCACATCGCTTTTTCAATTCCTTTTACACATTCACTACACATTTCGCATATTCAAGAAGCCTTCGATCGCAGCCTTCCACGTGGGATTTGCCAAAGCAGTGCATTTGTTTACCTCTACAGCTTCAGATCGCTGTTAGCTTCAGTTATTGTAGAAACGGCGCATCGCTGATGTGAAATAATCTCAAAACGTAGCAAAACATACAATCGAGTCTGTATAAGCGGCCGAGTCCCTTAAACAACTGCAACTTTGATCCAGATCCATAATAATTACGGGTTGTTACTACCGATTCTCGCTTTCGTTTAACTTCATTATACTTACAGTTTGCGCATGGTATAAAGTATCATTAGAGACAACTGTGCTCGGCATAAGTCCCCACTTATATGCCGTCTAGTTATCTCGCAAAAAGGCGGATGCCATCGCTGACACCGTTGGCAACTGAGCAAGTTTATGCTGCTGTATCGAATGCACTGTCTCTCCTTTCCCGATTGACGCAGAGGTAAACAATGCTTCTTTGGAATTAAAGGGCCCCTGAAACGGTTCGGACAAATTTTGTAGATGCGTCAGGTACAGCTTAAGTAGAACATTCGCCTCACCATTTAAGTGAAGTGTTACGTATTAATGGAGCTACAAGCGATTAGAAGTTACCCTCCTCCCTAGCCATGCTTTTCCTCCTCAACTCGTTTGCCGAGCGAGCAGGGCTAAGCTCCGCCTTCACTGGTTCAGCGTCACGATGCGACGTCACATCGTCCACTTCCGGTTGTTTTGGAGCCCGTTCCTGCCAGCGCGAGACCTCTCCGCTAGCCGCTTGGCCGTCGACCCCAAGCTAGAGCTATCGAAGCAGCGTGCGCTACGAGCATTCTGTCATAGCGCCGAACGTGTTTTGTATTCCGGTAACCACAGGCAAGCTGGTCATTTCGGCAAATGACTGGAGGCATAAACTCAAGCTGATGAAGGAACTTTAGCGTAGACGTACGTGAGCGGCCTAATCAGTCTGCACGGTCCATACACTTGTTGGCGCAGCGCTTAACCAGCCAAACAAAGTGCTAATATTGCTCTAACCAAGTGTAAAGCATTTTAAACATTTATAAAAAACAACATGTTGATGATTACACTCCTGCGAGAAATACACACCAGCAGCAAAGAATACATTTCGTTGCTGCTACTGTGTATGGTTGAGCTTTGTGCCACCAGGTGGCTGCACCGTGCAGACCATTCACATTTGCCCTTCTGCTCATCTCATGGCTTATCCCGTTATGGCACAGTTAAGCGGCCAGACTCTGTCCCCTTGTGCTTGCGTTTGCCCTAATACCGGACTTGCGAAACGCTATTGCGTTAGTAATCTTCCCGTGTAAAGTGACGGCCACAAACGCGCAAATCCTGGCACCAATCGGATAGCGGCAGTCCGATGCGCAGAGCTAGTTCGCTCGTACGCTGCCTTGCAGAGGGACACGATGTCGCAGCTTGACGTATTGCCAGTCGCTACGTTTGCAGTCCACAAGGCAACAAAGTCGAATCACAGTGCTCGCGAAAAGACTGAGACCGACTCCGACCGCAGAGCTCTCGTCGAAATGGAGTACGTTGTAACACAAGCAGATGACACTTGCCGTGTGCCGGAAGTGCTTAAGTGTACTGAAAAATTAATCTTGTGCATTCTCTTTATGTTACTTTCTTTTCATAAAAACAAATTAACTAACATTCCAACTATTACGAAGATCATTTGTTTACCATAAAGTTGGAAAAATTATCAATCACGGGCCCTTGTCAGCCAATTGGATAGCTCGCCCCACTGACATCGTATGGGTGATTTCAGTCATATGGGTAGGGGCGGCTTAAAATTCCGCCGAGCAGTGGGCTGCGATCGGCAGCGATGTGCATTTTTAAAGCCTTATGAGAAATTACACGCTTTACGCGGGGCACTTAGATGTGTCAATTAATGATCAGAACGATTCAGTACTTTTGTATAAAATCTTCAAAAGCGTTTCAGGGTCCCTTTAAGAAATGTCAGCATAAAACACATACACACACAGACCCACCATCTACGGGAATGCGACTGGCAGCATTCAGGTAAGGTGACCAAAGTACAAGATGTTGGCACAGCGCTGTGTTGCTGCTTTCCGCTTATTGTGTACGTGCCGTGCGAAGTGAAGAGTAGTTATCAAATCGCTATGGGGAACCAGTGCTGGATAGGCGACGTGTCGAGAAGAGTGCGTTGCACGCCGCCCTGGCGACGAAACGCGGCATATGCCAGCCGCTCGACCAGACTACACGCTTGCGGCCGTTTCATAGTTCGCACATATGGTTCGCATGTTTCCGTTTTCGCGCAGCTTCAAGTGGACAGTTTTCGTAAAGAAGCTAGCGCCATCAAGTGAAGAAATGACGAAAGAAGGTTTTTAAGCTTTATGTATCTTTCACAGTGTTTCGCAGCGAGCACATGCATTTATTTAACGGTTGCGCCATGTGCCGTTTCCATGCTTGTGTGGCAGCCTGCCTCGCAAATCTAGTAGCTACGGCGCCGGTCTTGTTGCCCCATGGTTTCGGAAGTATTAGCTGGCCTGAAGACATTCCATACTTCTCTGGCTAGACATAAGAAATTCTGACGTTACTTGGCCACAGCAGTCAATGGAGAAGAAAGCTTTATCGCATCAGCTGCCTCGGGCAAGCAAAGGTTTGAGTGCTCCGCTGCTTGATTCGTAACAACCCTGGCTACATTTAGCACTTATTACATAAATTTACCGGATGCATCTCAGTGCCGAGTCCTCATCCGCATGCGCATTTTTAAAAACACATAGGCGGCTTAGTCGCGCGTGCGCCGGCAGTATGTGCACACAACTCGTATTACAAGGCAGCTTCACTGACACATAATTCTTGGCAATGAATGGAAACTATTTACCTTTCGTATCGTTCGCATGGTGTAGTGGCATTGGAAGGAGCTTAGCGGTGGTATTGCGAAGGAAAAATGGTTGGTACACATGCCGGATGGTGCAATACATTTTTGTTCATTTTGTTTCCGACGAAATGCCGACTGCAGATTCTGCTGTTTGGTACTGGCTGCCACGGCTGACCGCCTTCACTATCGAATAAACCAAGCACACACGCGAAATTCGATTTAGAAACCAGCCCGACACCGTTTGACAGGGCGACAAGACGGGAACTTAAGGCCGCCTCCGTTCTTGTTCGTAGTGTTTAGATTGAAAGACGCAGAAGGATACATCCTCCCTCATTCCGACGTAGTTGTGACACTTGTATACGCAACAGTACCGCAGCGTCCTTTTGTTTTCCTTCGACTTTCAGCACACGCAACGCCGCTACCAGCAGCAATTTTCGTCCGCGGGAGCGTCTGCATTGTGCACGTTCGGACCGCCAGGGTAGCGCTGCAGGCGTCGTGAAAACTCCAGCGCTGGTTCCCCATAGGGCCGCAACCTAACTATAGGAGCAGTTTCCGTCGTCCTGACTGCTTAATTTTTAAGTCCAGCTCCATCGGTAGCGGCTGCATGAACTTGACGGGGTCAGGCCTAACCCAAACTTCACTAAACAGGATCAACATTAACTAAACTTCATGTGCACGGCTTGAGAGGACTGAAGCTGGTGCATTTCAACTTTGAAGGCATGTCGACGCATTTTGAGCGCGAATAATTATATTTACAAGTGAATGAGCTGCAGCTATCGCATTGTGGGTTCAACGGCTGATCACTTAGAGTTCGGTCAAGCTATCACGGGCGTCACGCTGACTTTGTCAGTGCTGTCGACAGGAAAGCCCATCGCGCTATATGACAACTCGCACCCGTCGGTTGCGTCGTTGTCGGCCTATTACTATCAAATGGTCTCAATGACACAGTGCTGAATAGTCGGCCAATCGTCGGCATCAGCATCTTGGCAGTCTCGTATAGACCAATTGTTACCATGCCTAAAAACAGTACATGAAGTCAAGCACGTACTGCCACCACCAGCAACAGTGGGCCGATGCTGCAAGAAGACTGCGTCAACGTGTTTTTTGAAGGTTCACGGTGCAGTTGCAGTCTTACGCACGTTTTCAGCACCACACCTACGTCGAGCTACCAGTAGGGTTTCAACGCGGTACATGGCACGAGCGTTTGCAACAGCGCACGTCCAAGAGCTTTTTTTTTTTTTTTCGGGGTACTTTCCCCCAATATCTGGCCGCGCGTCCCTTCCAAAACGTTTCGCGACTAATCCGCTAGGGCAGGGCGCATGCGCCATCGCACTGTGAAAGAGGCGGATTCTGGAGAGGGTGAAGGGCTAAAAAAGAGTGGCAGTAGGGACATTTCCAGGGAGGACAATGAGTTGTATCATGGAGCGAGAAAAACAAAAGCTCGCAGAAAATGCCCACGTGCGCAACCTTGTTATAGTCGCAAGTGGGCTAAATGACATCCTAAACGGGAAAGGGACTGGACTAGCCCAGCGCTTGGCGAAGGGGGTGAACGACTTGCGCGAGCTATCCCGTCAGGTGCAGATCGTGGTGTGCGTGGTGCCGGAGGTGCTTGTACTTGACAGTCACGTGCAAAGAGCTGTAGTGACTGCTAATGAGGCAATATGGAAAATGAGCCGAGAGAAAGGTTTCGAGGTTGTTGAAGTAAACAGGGAAGTGAGAAGTTGTGGTGGTTTTAAACGAGACGGGATCCACTTCAATTGCAGGCTGGCATGAGAAGTGGGCTGGCGACTTGGTGGTCGCACTGTTGCTTGTTTAGGGGGCCCGCGGGCGCTCAGGAGGCCAGAGTAGGTAGTAATGAAGAAGGTCCCCTAGGGGAACCTCAGAAGAGCATCGCCGTCGATAACAGAAAAAGGAGGAAAGTAAGAAAGAGAGCTCGCCGTGCAATAGGCTACATAAACATGCAGGGCAGCAAAAGAAAGGAAGAGTAAGCAGAGATTGAGGAGCAGTTACATAGAGAACAAATAGGGGTGTATGCGGTTACAGAAACGCACCTTAGAGACTCAGAAGAGCCGCCAGTTATTGAGAATTATGTTTGAGAAGGGTGCAACAGAACTAAGTCGAAAAGAAAGGGAGGGGGAGTCGGAATGCTCATCCATCAGGGAGCCAAATGGAAAAGAGTAAATTCAAAATGTCAAGAGCGTCTTTGGTCATCAGGTACAATGAGTGGGAAAGAAACTTGGCTGGGCGTTACGTATTTGTAGACCGGAAATAGTTTCACTGAGAAGAATAAAGAGTTAGTGGAATGCATAAGCGCTGATATTAAGGGTTTTGGGAACGGTGCTGAAATTGTCCTATTAGGTGACATGAATGGCCACATACAGGATTTAGATGGCTATACCGACAACAACGGGAAGTCAATGCTACACCTTTGTGAGCAACATTACCTTGTTATCGTGAACACAGGGCATAAGTGTGAAGGGCAGATCACGTGGGAAGTGGGAAACCGGCAATCGACCATTTATTACTGTCTGATGACAGAAGGAATTCATGATAAGTTGAAAGAAATGGTAATTGATGAGGAAGGGCATTGCAGCATAGGGAGTGACCATAAATGCATCATTTTGAAAATGGGATATGTAGTTGGGAAAGAGAGCAAGCACAAAATTGCCAGTACAAATTTGAACGCTGAACAAATGGCAAATATAGTCACTAGAGCAGAGGAAGAACTTGGCAAATGGGCAAGAGTGGAAATAGGGTGAGCTTCTAAGTGTAATAATGACAGAAATATGGAAAGAGAAACAACATGTTCGTTGGAAAAAAAGAAAGAAACCGAAAAGCTAGTGGAACAGGGAGATATGAGAAGCGATCGGCGAATGACAGAAAGCATCTCGAGAGCACAGGCAGGGAAAGAAGGTGCAGCCGCCGCAGGATGAAGTAACCAGTAAATGAGAAATATACCGGGAGAAAAAGTCTATGGTTCAAGTACTGGTGCAAGCAAAATTAAAAGGTGAAAGTGAACGTTGGTTGTCAGAAATACGTGAGAAAAAGAAGGCCGCACCTGGAATATTTTGGAATCACATAAAACTATTAGGCAGGAAGTCAACAACAATACAACATATCCTGGATGAAGATGAGAACAAACTGGAAGGTTAAGCGGCAATAAATTACATACGAAAAATAACAGCCGAATCTTTCCAAGCCAATGATGAGGTTGTATTCGAAGAAAGAAAGAGCATGAAAGAGACCCAAGTGGAAAAGGAGCTGATGCTGACAAATTTCAACTGGAAGAAAGCGGAAGAGAAAATTCCTAAGCACACAGGCTAGACGAGGTTCGCGTTAGGCTGATTAATGAACTAGGACCAAAAAGTAAGGAAGCTCTGGTGAAAGCAGTGGAAAAAACTTTAAAAGATAGACGAATATCAGACAGTTGGTGACAAAGTAAAATGAATTTAATTTATAAAGGTAAGGGGGAGAAAGATAGAATTCACTTGTATAGACCGTTGACCATTACATCGGTAATATACAGTAAAAGCTCGTTAATTCGAACCGCAAGGGGAAGCCGCTTCAGTTCGAATTAACGAAAGTTCGAACTAACGAAAGTGAAGGAGAGCAACAGTACACTGCGATTTGGAAGCAGTAGGGCATGTCAGAAATTTGGCGTGTCAAAAAGTGATGGCGTGTGCCGCGGGCACACGCCACCTTCAAGTCAAAGCTCTGGTTCCGACTGTGCCACACCACCGATGTCCTCCGAAACGAACGTTAGCACAATGAATCACAACGGCCTATACCTCCTAAGCTGAAAACGGAGGTGCACAACTGATGAAGACTGCCGAGACAAAGACGCTGAACATGTGAAGGTGGCGAAGGCCCTGATTCTTTGGTTCTTGATTGCAAGCGCAGCTGCGACATACTTGATTAGCTGTGTTTTGGCGCTTGCTGTGCCATCTCCACACAACATTAGCAGCTGTACAAGATTTGCAAAGCCTCCGAGATTCGCAACGGGCAACAAGTCTCGGAGGTTACGTAGAACGGAGAGGCGGCAGCCGCCGCTGCTTTCTGGCGGACCCCACGTCGGTTAGATTTTTTTCCGATTTTGCCTTCTCTCGCCATTCTCTCCGTTTCGGAGGCAATACAGCCTTGTGTGTAGGCAGTAAGCGCGTTTCTCTGGCCGTGTGCCAGGCGAGCGTAGTTCGAATTATCCGTGAGGGAACCTTCTCGCGTTCGAATTAACGGACTTTTTTATACATAGACTTCTGTGGAGCTTGGCCGGACCAAATCGTACAGTTCGAATTATCCATAAATTCGAATTATTGAAGTTCGAATTAACGAGCTTTCACTGTACAGGGTAGCAACACAGGCAATCAAATTAAAGCTTCAAGCATGGGCAGAGAATAATGGCATTTTGGGAGAACTTCAGTATGGCTTCAGAATAGTTAGGCGTTTAGATGATAACTTATTTGTTCTTACTCAGTGTATTGAAATATCAAAAGTAGAAAGCAGACCGTTACATGTGGCCTTTTTAGACAATACAGGAGCCTATGACAACGTAGACAGCAACATTTTGTGGGATATTCTGAAAGGGGAAGGCTTAGGTGATGATCGCCTACAGCTTTTAAGAGAGATTTAACTAGAAAATACTGTTTGCGTTGAATGGGAAGGGATGAGGAGCGCGGAGAAAGTTCATATCAACAAGGGACTGAGGCAGGGGTGCCCTTTATCCCCACTGCTGTTTATGATGTACATGGTGAGGATGGAGAGGGCGCTAGAAGGAAGTAATATCGGGTTTAATCTCTCATACAAACAGGCAGGTACAGTAATAGAGCAGCACCTCCCAGGTTTATTTTATGCGGACGACATTGTGTTGAGAGCTAACAAGCAAAGTGATTTGCAACGTCTGCAACGTTTGCAAATCAGGGGTACAATCAGGACTCAATGGGTACCAAAGGTCAGTGGGTCACCTCGTATTGGGCGCTCACGGGAAGACTACAAATGAAGTTGAGCAGGGTGATATGGGCTGGACTAGTTTCGAAGTGAGGGAAGCTTGCAGTAAAATTGAGTATGAAGAACGGCTGAGGAAAATGGAAGAAAGTAAATGGGCTGGGAGTGCTTAGGTATCTGTACAGGAAAAACATTGATTCACAGTGGAGGAAAAGGACTAGGAAGCTTACTAGCAAGTATGCGGCTTGCAGGGTGGGCAACACAGCAACAAGGAACGTCAAGCGGAAAGTCAGAGAGGCCGAAATAATCTCATGGGTGGTGGCAATGGAAAAGAAACCTGCCATGAGTAACTACTTAAGAGGAAAAAAAAAGAACTCAGGAAAGAAACAATTTATGATAACTCAAAGGTAAGCTCATTACTTTTCGAAGCGAGATCGGGATGCCTTAGAACACGAACACACACCTATAAAGCAAGATATAAGATGGAAGAAGAAACGTGCTTGCTGCGGTAAAGCTAGGGAGACTATGGAGCATGTTTTATTGGAATGTGAAGATGTCTACCCAGCGGTCGATTTAGGTGCCACTGGCCTCCTTGAAGCACTTGGGTTCAGCAAGAGCAGTGGAAAAGTAAACATGTCCGCAATAGGCATTAGTAAGAGGCAATTGGAGGATTGGTGGAAGAAAAGTAGGGGAACGACAAAAAACGGAGACATACAAACGCACAGTTCAACACAGGGGATCAGAAAATTTGGGTGATGTAGTTCATAGTGTTTCTTTTTTTTCTTTTTTTATTGTTTAACCTAGGTAGGACATTAGGCAGTATAATAGCAAGAACTTGGTGGCATAACCCACCGCCCCGTTCCAATGTGGACGCTCGTAACATCCATCCACCATCCATCCATGAGCCGATGGCATGGCAGGTGATTGGAAGGAGCCACATTTCAGCGGCATTCCAAAGAGGAGTTTACAAAGTGACCTTAGTTATAGTAATGTTGGCTGTGATGACATCAGCTGAAAGGCATGCACGCATGCGCGATTTTGGAGAAATGGAAAACCAGCAACTGGGGTGCCGGTATTGGGTCGAAATGGCAGCCAGCACAATAAGTAAAAAGACCGGCCAGGTGGCAACCCTAGTAACAGTGCAAGTGAGGCATAAATAGAGATGAGAGGAGAACTGGTAGAGGGTGCAGGCACATGTGCTGTGGCTTGTTTTGGTTCTATACTTTGCTTTCTCATGGTGGTTAAATTGTGGCTTTTTTTCTGGAATAAACAATATTCTGAAGCCATCACTAGTTCAGTTCTCCTCTTGTTTCTGTTAGAGCCTTACTAGCACTGTCGGGCCAACCATGCATTATTTTGAACACTTGAGGTTTCTTGACATCCACCTGCAGCGCAGAATAGGAATGTTCTTGTATTTCGCCCCTATTGAAATACGGCCGCCAATTCCAAACATGAAACCCATGATCTCGTGCTTAGCAGCGCAGCACCACGGCCACAGAAACACCATGGTGGATGGGCTTATCATGTGATCTAAAACTGGTACAGCGCAACATAGAAAGGAAGAAACAAGCCGAGCCGGCCAGATGAAGGAACAGAGTGCTGACTTCCAACTGGTTTATTGGCAAGTTGCACAAAATATATAGCTACAAGAAAGCATCAGGACATGTCGTCACAACACTTCACAAAACGTCATACCGATACAAGGCTACACCATCATGAGTTACAGAACGTGCAATTCTGTCATGCACGGTTAAACGGGTCAAGAAATCTTACTTCCCTTGAAGATACGCACAAAGATGGCATGCTAACACATGTGCTGCCAGCCCTTGCTATGAGATCAGCTTCAATAATCTCCCGCGTAAGTCGTGATCGGTGCTTTTTTAGCACCTTACACCGATAAAAATTTGGCTTACATCCACAGTCGCGAGAGTGAATTCTAAAGTGTCCCTGTATAGCTTAGGTTTACAAGCTTTTTCAGTAGACGTAAAAGATTTATATTATTCTTTACCGCACGACAAGTTGTTGCAGTGTGTTGAGGACACCAACGATTCTTTCGCTGCGATAGCTTTCCAAAATCGCACTGGTGTTCGTAACAGCCGCTTCACTGAACTTTTATCATTTTACCTAAAGTCGACTTTTGTATCTTTTAATAACTGGACCTACATTCAAAACAGTGGTGTGTGCAATGGCTCATGCCTGGCCCCGATGCTAAGTAACATCTACCTTGCTCATGATGACCAGCTGCTATTGAGCATGCTAAATAAACGAAGTGTCGTCAAAGTATGCCATTTCGTAGATGATTGTTTGGTCCTTGTAGATTGCGACAACGCTGCTTTCCAGCTCACATCAGACGAAATCGTGAGAACCTTTAACATTCATCCGCTTGTGTTCATTCATGAGATGCCTACTGACAACAGCTTACCATTTTTAGACCTCAATTTACTCCTTTCACATGAACATGTATGCTGGATGTACGAACCAAGAAGCGGGAAACCTATTTTATGAATTGACTCTGCCCATTCTAAACTGGTTTAGCGAAGTATCACTAATCTTTGTCTTACTATTGCCCTCAGGAAATCCTGTCATCATGCCGTGCAACGCAGTTTTGCAGGTCAACTTGATCGACTTTTGACTGCCGGGTAACCTGCCACACACTACTGTTGGCCATAGCTGAAAAGCTATTAAAGCAGCTAAGGAAGAACAGTGACACGGAAGCCCAAAAAAGAAATAATGAACGAAAGAGGCCAGTAGTCATACCACATTTTCATAACGTCTCTCACAGATCAAAAAAGATTGGCTGCAAGGATAACGTGGAAGTAGTGTTTTCCGCACCTGATATGCTACGCAGGCTCTGTGTGGTCGTGAATCCACTCCATCCACGCACTACTGTCTGTTCGACCATGCATAAGAAGCGTTTTCGGTCTTGCATTGTTAGGGTTGTTTATTCAATTCCACTATCATGTGGGAAGAGATATATAGGCCAAACTGGTTGCTGCCTTAATGAAAGGCTAAAACAACATGATTACAGTATGCGCCAAGCTATACAGGGACACTGAGAATTCACTGTTGCGACTGTGGATGTAAGTTAAATTTTTATCGGTGTCAATTGTTAAAAAAGCACCGATCACAACTTAGGCGGAAGATTACTGAAGCTGATCTCATAGCAAGGGCTGGCAGCACATTTGTCAGCATGCCATCGTTGTGCCTATTTTCACAGGGAGTAAGATTTCTTGATCAGTTTAACCATGCATGACAGAATCACGCGTTCTGTGACTCATGATGGTGTAGCCTTCTATCGGTGTGACGCTTTGTGAAGTGTTGTGACGACATGTCCTGATGCTTTCTTGTAGCGATATATTTCGTGCAACTTGCCAATAAACCAGTTAGAAGTCAGCACCCTGTTCCTTCATCTGACCAGCTCGGCTTGTTTCTTCCTTTCTATGTTGCTCTGTACCAGTTTTAGAACGCAATACCAACTCGCCCATCCTCAACCCTAGTGAACTTATCATGTGACACACATTGCACGGAAGTGACATCACAATGCCAACTTGATGTGCAAGTGCTTAATATCATTTATTGGTTATGTACCTATAGCGCCTATTAGAGTAGGATGGTTAGAGACGGGGAAGAGGGCATTGTTACATTAATACAAAACTGTTGCGAGTCTATATTAACTTTTCCGACTACGGTTTCAAGGCGCTGCACATAAAAGCTTAACTAGTCAAACTTAAGTTTGCTTCCTGTGGCACCTTGTAACAATTCATGCTCAGTGGTTACACTGTCTGACGACATACAAAAAAATTATAATACATTGTACATTATTTTTTATATTGTTATACAACAATATAAGTTAATAGAGTTATTACAAAGCACATGCAGCTGACTTATGAAATGTGCAATAGACAGAACCATGCTTACTAAACTGAAATATACAAAAAGCTACAAAACATTTAGGTAAACTACAGAAGTTATCTGGCACCGAAAGCTGAGGTTGTAACAGCTAGAATTGTAGATACTTACGAGAGGAATGCTCTGTACCATCTTCTACCACTGTAACAAAAAGTAAAATTTTCGCTTTTTTATGTGGTCTTTCGACAGCCAATAGAGTAACACACACATTGTGAGCATTTGATCTGACCACCAGAAAAAAAGATGAGAAAGGAGTGCACATACCATGAATGTGTATGACTAGATATCAATACAATACAGGTGCTTATCAAAATCAAGGGCTATATTGTCTCTTGATCCAATTCAAAGGTACTTCTTTTTTGTGAAATGTGGTGCAACACTTCAAATGGGCAATACGCATTCAACCCTCTGGCTAAATCAATCCATGCAGACCATAAGTGATCTCCCAAAAGTGACTTATATAGAATAAAGTACCTTATATGTTTAGTTATGGAAAATTCATCTTTTTACATGAGCATCTTTCCGAAAGGACAGCCAAGTCATAGAGGGCTTAGCAAAGGTGACAAAACTGTTTATTTTCCTTGTTTTTGGAATGGTTAACTTGTCAGCTGCCCTTCAAGTTTACGTTTGTCGCTTAACATCAACTGATAGAAATACAACTCATGTGTTTATCAAAATTGTTGCTTATTCACAGAGACTTCGATGCTTAAAACAAACCTTTGTTCTGTGAGAAAACGGCCAAGTTCTGGTTGGCTATGTTGGAGATGACAAAACGGTGTTCTTTTGGTATGGCTGACTTGTCAGCTGGGTCTTTCATGTTGACACATTCATCACTCAGTGTAAACCGTATATCGGATTTGCCATTCACTCCCCTGAAAACGAAAACAAATTTAAAATTTTCATATATACACATACATTTTCATATCAGTAAAGCATATCCCCATATCAAAGTGTGAAAAAAATATGTAGATACCACGCATTCTGGGAATTGGTTAAAGCTTTCATTGGTGTTAGTGAAGAACGCTGTTCTTGCTCAGTGACCAATTACTGGAAGTATAGAGCACACAACCAAGCTGGACACATTTTCACCAGAAAATGACCTGCTCAACATAAACTTGTGACATATGACCATGTGGATCTCACAAATAACCACCAAGAAATGATCATGATTGCATGACGGCGAAGAAAGGACAGTGGTGGCATAGCAACACTGGAATGACAACACAATGACAGCAATGGAACAACAACAGCTTGACAACAACATAATAAAGTTTTAGCTTGTCCAGTGCTCAGTACTCCAGTTAACGCAGGCGGACTGGGTGTTTCACTGGAGGGGCGTAGGCGCAAATGGGAGCGGCTGTAGGAGTGCAGCCACCCTGGAGGCGCAGAGCTCAACCAGACAAACACAGAGTTAATATTGCAGTAGCCAAGTTTATTTTTTTTTGTTGCTGGACTAAATTTTCGCAGAGCCGTAATAGTGTCGCGATTTGCCTCTGCCAAAAATTTTGTCCGGCAACGAAAAAGAATATACTTGGTTGATGCAATGTCAGCTCTGTGTTCGTGTGGTTCAGCTCTGCCCTACGAGGTGACAGCACCTTGTGGGGTAGACGTTTTACATTTGACGTTTGCACCTCCTGCCCATACGGTAAAACGCAGTCTGCCTGTGTTTACCAGAACGCCAGACATGCTAAAAAAAAATTTAATGGTGGTAATGGAATGAACAAAGTGGCACAATGACAACTGTATGACCACAACGAAATGACACGGCTATTCAGAAGAAAATTCAGTTTTGTTCAGCATATTAAGGCATCTTTCACGCGTACACATCACTTTGACGTGGTGAGTTATTGCGGTTTTTTGATGTCACGCAACGGGCAGGTGAAGTGGGTGCAGCCCGAAAACTTTTGACTAATTGCAGTGGGCTAACGGCGAAAAGGCGCCAAATCAGAAATGACTATTTTTCTTTTGTTCGGTCAAATCATGCATAATCAGTGTGTACACATCATATGAGATGGGGAGCTATCGCGGTTTTCGCGACATCGAGTGACAGACAAGTGAAGTGGGGGTGGCCTAAAAGAGTTCTTGACCAATAGCAGAGGGCCGATTGCAGAAATGGAATAGAAAAGTTTGGAATAGTTTTACGTTATAGCACCCTGGCAGCGGTCAACGAAGTTGGCTAGGCAGTATGAAAAATATGTCGTCCCATAGAGTATCACGGGTCTCACTCATTTTGTGCTTTATTTTGAGTTCTGTGCATAGTTCTCGCACTGCAAAAGTGTTCAACGTGTACATAGGGCATTGTGCGCTACCAAATGCAGCACAGGTCATGGAGTGCGGGCGCTTTTTGTCCGACAAACGGTGCTGAAGGCGGGCGGACCTGATGAGTTGGTAGCAAACTCTAGAATAACACACCAGACTATGCAGAGCAGCGCACCGCCCCCAAGCACTGTCGCCCCTGTTGTTGATGCATGGCGAGTTGTCATGAGGGTCATGGGCCTGACACGCTGGAATTTTCAACATACTGTGTGACGACTTGGTGGAGTGCGACAAACTTGACTGGGTAGTATACAAGTCGCAGCTTCAGGCATTAAGTAACACTGTCACTGGGCTGTATACAGCCGGTCTCGCTTGCTGTGTGTGTGTGTGTGTACGCGTGTGTGTGTTTGTGTGTGCGTGCGCGTGTGTGTTCAGGGTTTATTTCCTGTTTTATTTTGGTGTTCAGCTATCGGAAAAGGCACTTGCATTCACTGAGTAGACTGTGGATCATCTTGAGAGTGCACCCTATTTTAGCTTAATCATCAAAAATGCAGTAGTCTCTAAAGGTGCATGCGGATTTCTTTTTATTAGAAAACTGACATGCACAGGAATTTACAGAACCTAAAGCAATTTCTTATGGTGAAGCGGCCCACCTACAAAGTTCATATAGAGTGGTTGAAACTGTTTCAGAACGCACTGCTGAAAGAACAAGCGAAAGAAAATTGATCGACTGATGTGGCAGTCAGTTGTAGCAATAAGATAGGAAACCATATATAAAAAGTGGTGTTTAAACAGTTACATTATATGTTACTGTAAAGAAATGAATGACAAGAAACAAAACTGTTGCTGCATCATCGTTCATAAAAAAAAAAAGGTATCTGCACGTCAGCGGTAAGGCTAGACATTCAATTCTAGTATTTACTGATTGCCATGTCTGGAAATCAGCATTTGCGGCATAAACATGCATGTGGCCGGCAGTCTCAGCGTCAACACATACCAGAGCCACTCAACCTGAGTTACAGGGCTAATGCCAGCAGATTATTAGTTTCATTAGTTAACTAATTCATTGTTATTGGGCAATTGTTCTGAGTTGATGCTCGTGCTTAAGTGAATAGACATATGCTGCAGCGGTCTGTCGCTGCAACTTGGCATCGCACGACTTGAGCAGCAGACGCATGATAACGGCAGCGCACCAAAATGGCGTCTGCGACTTCTCGCGCGCAGTGCATGCATTTGGTACTGTGCTTTGCTTCTTTGGTGACAGAGGACATGCTACAAAGCCTCCCGGGCAGAAAATTCTCCAAAATTCCCACCGCGGCGCAGCTGACACGAGCATATATACAGTGGAGCCACACTTTCACGAGCAGAGCATCGTGTTTTGTGCTACCCGAAACCTGAGAGCGTGGCATAGAGGGCTCTGTTGATGGATGGATGGATGGAAGGTAGGAGCATCCCCTTTGAAACGGGGTGATGGCAGTTGCCACCATGCTCAGCTTATTATTTTTGTTTAACTGTGTTGTAAGTTATTAAAATTCACCATTTTCCTTATATACGTCTTCCTACACTTTTAACCTTATGTCACCTCTCTGCTTTTGAGCCACCAATCCTCCAATTGCCTTTTGCTAATTTCTGCCACATATTTATTTACATGACTATTGTTATCTCCGAACCCTAGGGCTTCAGGAAGCGTGACTGTGCCCGCATCGACATTAGGATGGATACCATCACATTTTAGTATGAGGTGTTCTATTGTTCCTACAGATTTACGACACACAGTACATCTGTCTTCTTCTTTGTTAAATTTCTTTTTATAGCTGCGCGTTCTAAGACTTCCTGACCTAGCTTCAAAGAGTAGGGCACTGCCTCTTGAGTTATCATAAAATGCTTCCTTCCTGATCTGCTGTTTCCAGTATCGATACAGTTCAACACTATGCTTCTTTTCCATTGAATTTATTCAATTTTTACCTTCCGTGTCTTTAACCTGTCGTTTAATGCTCTGTTTTTCTCCGTCCTCGTGTCTGGCATACTTACTGGTTAGCTTCCTAGTTCTTTTCCGCCATTGTGAGTCAACAATCTTTCTGTATAGGTATTTAAATACCTTAGCTGCCCACCTGTTATCATCCAATTTCCTCAGGCGTTTTTCGTATAGGATTTTTGCTCTGAGCTTCCCGTGCTTCGAACGATGCCCAGCCCATATCCCCATGTACTGCTTCGTTTGTGGTTTTCCCGTGGGCACCTAGTGCTAATCTTCCAAGAGCTCTCTCACTGACTTCTAGTCTCGACTGAACTTCTGCCCTTAAGCACAAGACCGTATTCCCGAAAGTAAGCGCCGGTACTATTACTCCCTTCCAAATACCTCTCAGTACCTCATACCTGTTGTACCCCCACAATGCCCTATGTTTCATTATCCCAGCATCTCTTCGCCCTTTTGCTATGAAAGACTGTTCGTGCTTTTCCGTGTACATCTGCCCTTTTTATCCATACCCCGAAATATTTGTATTCGGTCCCTCTGGTTATTTCATGGCCTTGTATTGTAAGCTCCTGATTAGTTGTATCGTTGAAAAACATCCCACCGGACTTAGCTGCACTAAAACTGTAACCTAAACTGTCTCCTTCGTCTCCATAGTAATTAACCAGAGTTTGCAAATCTTCCTGGGTATTTGCGAACAGTACAATATCGTCCGCATATATTAAACCCCGTAGTCGTTGCTCAACAACCTTTCCGCCTAATCTGTACGACATATTATACCCTAGATTGCTTCCTTGTAGCCTTAAAAAAGTTAAATTATGGGATTTCACGTGCCAAAACAACTTCCTGATTAGGAGGCACGCCGTAGTGGAGGACTCCGGAAATTTCGACCATGTGGGGTTCTTTAACGTGCACCTAAATCTAAGCACACGGGTGTTTTCGCATTTCGCCCCCATCGAAATGCGGCCGCCGTGGCCGTCCTTGTAGCCTTCTTTCCATACTTATCATATAAAGCATGAACAACAGCGGTGATAGAGGACAACCTTGCGAATCCTTTCTGAACATGATAATACTGTTTTTTTTCACACAGTTATTCTATTAGCAATGAAACACGTTAACAATTCTAATAATACATGCGTATGTGTGTGCACATGTGTGTGGTCGAACAAGGTCACTGGAGTCAATGCTTCGACATGTAGTCTTTGTCAGGGATGTATCCAGCCTTAAGCATCCTTCGCCCGAGCACTGTTGATACCTTGTTTGGAAAGATGCGACAAGGTGTGACCAATGACGTCTCGAAGGGAATCGCGGCAATACAATGTTAGTTCAAATGCTAGACATATCGCGCAGCGATTGTGGTGAGAATGTTTGCATAGCTTTACTTTACCAGCGCAATTTTGACCAAGTGAACTTTCGCAAAGCCCTTGACTAGGCGCACGCGCATTGACTTACTTCGCGATTCTCAGTCGCCCAGCCTCCGACATGGGTGGCGCTTTGCTCCATCTAGAAGCGATGTATTTCGGCACCTAACATACAAGAGAAGGAATAGAAAATAAGAAACAGAATCAGACAAATTTTAATCTGGTGAGGAACGCGTAAACCAACATACCTTTACGAGCCATACGCCACGGGCTGCGTTGGTACAGTCAACGTCTCTCTCTTGATCACCCATATTAGAAGAGTGAGCGACTTGTGTTCTGCAGAATGGTGTAAATACTTTCAATCATCGATCAACATCAACACTCAAGCGTAACCGTTTAACAAGGAACTAGCATGAGCGTAGTCTCTGCGCTGCGAGTTTTCACGGCTTGAGCGCATCCATCTTTGAAATCTGCGCCACCTGACAATTACAGCTGAGAACTAAAAACAGTCAGAACCATCAAAACCATAAGATAGAGACCAGAACCAATTAACGTTTTTCTAAAGCTTAATAAATACTTTATTGAGTTGCACACTAAATCTGTACTAATAAATGTTAGTGTACTGGTAAATGGTATTTGTTCGCGCTCTGCGGTGTTTCGTTTCCCTGTACCTCACGCCCGCCGCCAGTGCGCGCGAAAAATTGCGCGGGGTTTGGCTCATTACTCGTGGTGAGTTGACATATTGCGCAATCGCTTCGCGCTGTCTTTTGTCCACAATTTTATCAATGAGGGGTGACTGCGCGCTAAACATATGCGATTAAGACAAGGCTGACGATGCTGTGCCGAATTAACTCTCGTGACGCAGCTGTAGGGCTGTGTGCGAGGAGGTCGTTCATTTGTAACGCCGGGCGTTAATTAAGTGTTGCACGTTGTTCTGCACAGGTATCGGAACCAAACATGCACGCTTTTTTGAAAACAGCCAACCCAAACTTAATCCTTCCCAAGGAGAAAACTAAGGAGCCGAAACCGGCACCGAAGAAACCAGTGCACATCCCATGGGTGGAAAAATAGTAAGCCTTTGCAGCGCTTATTGCCCAGCATCAAGTATCGTGTATGACATTATGCGACTTATGCTTGCTTTCGTTTTCCGCCTCATTCAGCCGGCCCAAAACTGTAGACGATGTTGCCCACCAAGATGAAGTGGTCTCCGTCCTAAAAAAGTCACTTCAAGGAGCCGATGTAAGTGTAGAAAGTCAAGCAGTGCATCCTCGTGTCTTGTGCTCTACTATATTGTACCGCAGTTGTCTATGTCAAGTCAACTTCATTTCTCCAGCAGAAGCATTGAAAGGCTTTCATGAATAAAAGCTGATCTAGGCAGCTTTACAGAGCCCTTGACCCTATACAGTGGCTTGTAAAACAGTAATATGTTACGTAGAAGTCTACTGCAGCTCGATTAATTACATATACAGCAGCTCGCCCATTAACAGAAAAAAATAAAGGAATATCTAATAGACGTAACAAACATAAGAGAACACCACACTCCAGTACAGAGAAGATAAAAAGTAAGAAAGAAGGAAGCAAGAAACCAAATGAGCAATAGCAAGAACATAAGCCACAGAAACTATAATCCTCATTAAGGGTAGGGAAACAAAAGTTTTGGTGCACTTATTTCACTGTAGAGCAAACGGTTGGATGTGTTCATAAATAATTTGATAGAATTGTAAATTGAAGTGCATGCATTTTGCAAATTGTACAAAAATGAGTGTTCTGCCATAAAGCATATGTTCATGTGATTGTGCGGGTCTGATACTTGCAGCTCCCAAATCTTCTGTTCTACGGGCCTCCAGGAACAGGGAAGACGTCTACTATACTTGCCCTGGCCAGAGAACTCTTTGGGTATGCTAATCGAGCTGTATGGTTTACTTCTTGTAGTTCCCGCACACTCCTCTGTTTGGTGAATTTGTATAGGTTGAAACAAATAAATTTTCCAAACATCTGAAGAATGCAAATGACTATTCTGCTCATTGTGATGTCATTTCAGATTTGTGCTGTACATATTGATGTACATATTACTGGCAATAACATTATTTTTCAGAGACATGTACAAAAGCCGCATTTTGGAACTAAATGCTTCTGACGAACGTGGCATCCAGGTTGTCCGTGAGAAAATCAAAACCTTTTCACAGCTTACAGCAAGTGCCACAGCTCCCGAGTATGTGCGCATTTTTGAGGAATGTTGCAGTGTTTCCATCTGATATGATTACAATGTGCTTCACTTGCAGTGGGAAACCATGTCCACCATTCAAGATTATAATTCTAGATGAAGCAGATTCCATGACAGCAAGTGCTCAGGTACTTGGCCCAGAAAACTTTTTTTACTCTCAATGCATGTGTTAAATTTGAGCACATTGGTGCATAAGCAAAAGTGTCGTTTTCTCCTGCAAAAAGAAATGTGTGTTAAAGGTTACTCTGGCACATAATAACTACATTTATAGTAATGATAGTTCCCACTTGTTGACCACATTAGCCTCACTGTACTACCTTCTGGCTTCTGCTTAGTTCACTTAGCAGATTGACAATTCTGAGCAAATGTTTAGCAAGCTGTATTGATCATTTCTGAACTTAATAGAAGTTATGAAGTTTTATGAAAACTTTATACTCACATTATAGGCGCACTGTAATGAAATTTTTGACTGCATAAGAAGAGCCTAGTTTAGTATAGTACAGATGTAGGGTAGCCTCTATGCAAAATTTTATATTTGTAGCAGCACATGAAGCATGCACGTGAAATATTAGTGTCACAAAAAGCTTGCAAACATAACCGTTTTCAGTACCATCACTGAAAAAAAAAAGAATGCCACCATTACCTCACGTCAGAACTGATGCCTGACCTAGCATACATGGTTCCTCGGCATGACCTCAAAGATAAAGCAGCACCTGCGGCACACTAAAACGTCTCTGAGGCGGTGTGCTGGGATTTACGTCATAGCGACAACCACCAGGTGAACATTTCATCTTCTTAGATGCTGTTTAAAGGCTTCTAACAGGAAAACTATACAATTACCAGCCCTGTGACTCTGCCGAAATTGCTCCACTGATATATACTACTAATTTGTAACTAATTTAATCAAAGTGAAAGTGCATTGCAGTTGGCCTTTAATGCAAGCATAAAGCCTTCATAAGAACTGATAGCTTCTATTAAGCTCAGAAATGAATGGTACAGTTTGCTGAAAGAGAATGGAGAAATCATTTTTCTCCGCAACAGCTGCGCAGACCAATTTAGATTAGGTTTGTTGTGTCTAAAAGTAAAAGTTAACATCAAGTGACTAAAGCAGGGAAGAAGTTTGGGCTTGTTGGTGGGATGGGCGTGTTGGTTGTCCCTGTGTAATTTTTTGCGCTATGTATCCCAGTCTGAAGTGACTAAAAGTGGATTTTCAATTTATGCTCTCAAGGTTCTTAAAAAAGTTATGCTGCTTTATAATGTACCGTACACCAATAGTATGCTTCCTGTTGGCTTCAATTTGTATATAAAAACATGTTGCATTTTATTTTATTATTAGGCAGCCTTGCGTCGTACCATGGAAAAGGAAACCAAGACAACTCGTTTTTGCCTCATCTGTAACTACATAAGCAGGTAAATGCACCTTGCCCATTTTATTTAGCTGAGTGTAACTATTATTATAGAGCTGTACTTGCTTGCCTTTGTCTTTTCTCAGAATCATAGATCCACTGACGTCTCGTTGCTCAAAGTTTCGATTCAAGCCTTTGCCTAAGGAAGTTCTAATAGAACGCCTTCGCAGCATATGCACAGCTGAAGGGGTTCAATGCGATGATCAGGTTTGAGACCCTTGATTGCTTTTTCAGTTTTATTAGATGTGAATTTTAGTAATGGTGACACATTGGTGCTATACGAGTGCAATGCTGTGTGAAATTTCTGCATTAGTGGTGACAGCTGTTATCTACGTGTAAGGACGAAACTTGGCCTTTCATCATTGCAACTAATTTTGTAGTACATTGTGTGTTTCAAGGCTGTGTATAATATGCTTTTGCAGAGTGTGTGTTTGGAGCAGACAAGTGAGCTAATTGAGTTTTGTTATTTTCCCATAGCGTAACATTTAAATTAAAAGCAAAGCTTCTATAAAATCATTGGGATGGAAATTTGGGTAGGTTGGTTTGGCATATCTGTGTACATAATAGGTATGAAAATGGCAGCACATATAGACTGACACAAAAAGCGCCTTGTGTGTGTCGTGTTTTTTGCACCTATTACATAGATTTCTATAAAATCTGCATGCAATATGTGTCACACTTGAAATGTCACACTTGAACATGAGGCATAAGTAGTACTTGACTGATCTTCACTGTCGCAGAAATTCAATGAGATCAATTTTCACATTCATAAACACTTCTGTATCAAATGTCTAGGTACTGGATTTTCTTATGGATGCTTGTGAAGGAGACATGCGAAGAGCAATCACCCTTTTCCAAAGTGTTTCTCGGCTTAAATGTGATGAGCCTGTAACGTCCCATGATGTGGCTGAAGTTGCTGGGGTGAGTTACCATTTGTGTGCTGCATCTTCACAATAAGCTGCTTGTATATAGCAGAGGTAGCTGTAGCCAGTAAAACATGATGAATAAGGTTGGCCACTTTGAGAAAAAGGTGCTCTGCTGCTGAGCACATTTCAGGTCTGATTTCTGCTTGTAGTTGCCAATAACAAAGGAGTGTAAAACAAAAATTCTACATAATAAGGACTCCAGATTGTTAAAATCAAAGGCCAACTGCAACGAGATTTTTAACCGCGTAAGGAGCCTTGTTTCAGATAGTGTAAATATAGAGATACCTGCAGGCAAATGTTTACCTTCGAAATATGAGTGGATGCGTCATGAAAACTTCGCTGAAGTAAGACATTTTTGATACTGAAACAGAAAAAAAAGCAAAAAAAATATTAATTACTGCAGCTTGCCAGAAGTGACCCACGACTCGGATTGTTGCAAACCAGCACAACTCTTATATATGACCTACGAGTTGAGGCAGTATGCTAAAATATCATGGAGCCAACCAGCTGGGACTAATGTCCGCGAACCACCAGGCACAGGTGTCATCTGCTTTGGTGCTATTTAATGGCTGCCAATAAGAATATTGGAGACTACCAAGTGCCCACAGTGCTTCATCAAGATAGTTTTAGGGGTGATGTGCAATACTTCTCGTAGCAGTTCTAAATTATCCACCGCCCTTCGTGTTTAAATGTTCAAGGCATTGAACCAAGGAAATAACTTATCTTCTAAGCCTTTTTGTCATCATTAGCTTATTTAATGTCCACTGCAGGACAAAGGCCTCCGCCACCAACCTCCAGTTACTCCTGCCTTGTGCTAGCCGATTCCAACTTTCGCCTGCAAATTTTTCAATTTCATCACCTGGCCTAATTTCCTGCCATCCTTGACTGCACTTCCCTTCCCTGGTGTATTTCTAACAGATCACTGATTATCTGCCCTACGAATTACGTGGCCTGCCCAGCTACGATTTTTGCTCTTAATTTCAACTACCACAACCCCCCTTTGCTCTCTGATCTACACAGCTCTCTTCCTGTTTCTTAAAATTGGGCCTAACATTTTCCATTCAATCAGTTGTTTGAGCAGTCCTTATTCTCAAGTTTAATTGTTAATCTCCAAGTTTCTGCCCCATATGCTAGCACTGGTAGAATGCAATGATTGTATGCTTTTCTTTTCAATGACAATGGTAAGCTCCCAGTCAGGATTTGGCAATGCCCGCTGTATGCACTCCAGCCCATTTTTATTCTTCTCTAAATTTCCTTCTCATGATCAAGATCCCCTGTGAGTAACCAAGATATACATACTCTTGCACAGACTCTAGAGGCTGACTGGCGATCTTGAATTTTTACCTTGACAGGCTATATTTGTCTTCTCCATATCAATCTTTAGGCCTACTTTTGCACTTTCTGTATTAAGGTCCTCCATCACTTGTTGCAATTCATCCTCAGTATTGCTTTGACCCCTCCTAAGCCTTCCCAGCATAATAGATTTGGTTCTATGCATGCAGTTAGTAGCATTGGCGATATTGTCTCCGTGCCTTAACCCTTTCTTGATAGGTAACCTTCTACTTTTCTTGTGGAGAATGAAGGTAGCTGTGGAACCATTGTAGATAGTATTTCTCAAGATATTCACATATGCCTCCTGTACTCCTTGATTATGCAATGCCTCCATGACTGCTGGTATCTAAATGCCATTCATAATCCCCAAAAGCCATATAGAGGTTGATTGTACTGCGCAGATTTCTCGATTACCTGGTTGATGACATGGACATGATCCATTGTAGAATATCCCTTCCTGAAGTCGGCCTGTTCTCCTGGTTGATTGAAGTAAAGTGTGACCCTGATTTTATTAAAAATTATCTTCGTGAATATTTTATACAATACTGAAAGCAAGCTAATGGGCCTATAATTCAATTCTTTAACGTCTCCCTTATGGATTAGTATATTGTTAGCATTTTTCCAGCTCTCTGGTATATTAGAAGTCATGAGGCACTGTATATAATATGCTGCAAGCTTTTCAAGGGTAATATCTCCTCCATCTTTGATTAAATTGACTGTTATTCTGTCTTCTCCAGCCGCTTTAAGTGTTGTGCTTTGTGCCGAAGATTGCTTGACACAAGATCCATGTACCGTGCATCATAGCAGCAGTGATTGTCGACACCAGCACCAAGTTTTCCTTCAATGACATTAACTTGAAATTTATACTGATGGCAGCTCTTGTGTCATGGAATAACTCGGATGGGGACTAGTCACTTCACAATTACTAGTCCCAACCCCACAGCTAATACCCCTTGATCCTGCTTCTCCACATGCAATCACCAATCACGAGAAAGCTACAGTGCAAACCAAAGTAATGTGGTGGAGCCAGAAATGGCATCAATGGTGACCATAACACTAGCATAACTTAGGGACAGAAATGTTAATGATCTGACTGATATGCATAATAGCCATTAAAGTTTGACATTACCAACTCCTTAAGGGATCCTGATGACTTCAGTTCATTAATAAATGATGTGATTTTCATAATCGTCAATCGGGCATTTCGCCACTTTCTGAACTGCCTTTGACGAACAGAGGTCATCAAAAGCTGTTTTTCTATTCACAACAAAGATCACAGTACCCATTTTGGTTTCGACATTGTTATTGAATAGGATTTTACACACTATATGGCAGTAGGTGTTCCTTGTGTACTGACGTTTCCTTGTTTGCATGAGATTTCTCCTCGCTTTCAAGCAAACATGCCATCATTTGTGCAGCTTTTTAGTGCGGTAAATTGCTATCTGTCAAACGACCATAGCAATAGTGACAAGAATGTTGATTTATGTTTCAGTCTTCAAGCAAAGAATACAGTAACGACACTGTAGACAACATTGTTTCTGAATATGAAGTATGAACGAGATGGTCACCAAGTCCCGTGAATTTGTTGCCGTACAACGCTTAGAGTTATTTTTTCGTTTTATAAACATGTTATTGAAGCAATGCACGTCATGTAAATAATCAGCCATTTTAGTATCATTATTTAAAAAGATCCCTTGGAAGGGCAACTGCAACATTTTGGAGCCCAGTAGTATGGTTTATAGTATGGCTATAAAGGAGCCTCGGTGGAAAGTTTGATGTTTGAAATACGAGCAGAAGTGTTGCAAAAAGCTTGCAAAAATAGCTGTTTTTAATACTGAAACTGAAATAGGTGCCATTACTGCTCGCTGGTAGCAACGTATGACCTGACATTGCTTCTTGGCATGATGCTTGCTATTGATAGCACTTCAAAATGCGCAGTTTGGATTTGGCTACTATACGTCAGTCAAACTGGCGCAAGACAAAGCCAGTCTGTGCACCACGCAGCATGGCCAGACTGAGTACCTACTCCAGCCCAGTTGTGCACAGTTGTGTGTAGCTGCATCTGCTGCAGATGTCATAGATACCATGGCCGAGGTGGGGCGCTGCAACGAGCCCTCTCGCCGTCAAGACGCTTGGACAACCACGTGCTCCGATTGGTCTCTGGTTCTCCAGGCGTGGCAATGCAAGCTCGCCCAGCGCTTGTGGCTGCCCACAACACACTGAAAAATCTCACAGGTGGCATGCTGGGACTCGCGTTATTATTGGTGACAACCGCCTGGTGCACCTGTCTGCTTAGGTGCTGTTCAAAGGCTGCCAAACAAGTAAACTACGATTACCAGCCTTGCGGCTTCGTCAAGATTGGTTTGGTGGTATATAGCACTACTCATTTATAACAAATTTAGAATTTAAATTTTGTTTCGGTTGACCTTTAAAGGATTAAAATGTCATTAAAAGCCAACATTTCAAAAGTTGATCTCTGAATGCAAGGTTCTTGTTCTCAGCCAATTTATAGAGCCCTTTCGCTTCCAATGCCTATTGCAAAAACCTCAAGTGGTTTATTGTGCTCCTGAAGCATTGTTTATCACAACAATAAACTTGTGTGATGTTTCCATCCAGATTATTCCAAAGCAGTGCATCGATGGCCTGCTTACCTGTTGTGCATCGAATTCATATGAGAAGCTCAGCACAACAGTTGAGGTAAGGAGCTGGGCAATGGTCATTTGTAGAGAAAAAAAAAGTATTTGCACTGATGACATAAGAGGGCACTAAAGGAAAAATGCAAATTGTGTGGTCACATGCCAGAAAACTTTCCTGTCACTCATAAAAATGCAACCTACCATAGCCTTGAAGGAATGGCTGTGGCAATTTGCGGCAATCTGAAATTTGATGCAAACTTGCTTTACTAAAACCAGTGCCTGCTTTGCAATATGGCACAGTTCCCTGGGTATGTGCAAAAACATCGACATTACTTCCGCTGAAACTATCAAAGTAACTACCATTCAACATACTAAATACTCGGAGCGAAAAGCATGAACTCAATTCTGCTGTATGGCTCAAGTTAACAGATGTAGAGTGAATGACCCCGTACAACTGAAACACATTACCTGGTGGTGCTGTTCATTTCTGTAGCTTTTGACACAGATTTATTCAAAGTGCTGCGAGCACCATATAAGCAGCCATTTAACTGGTGGCTACACTAGAAAGCAAATTATTTGCTTCCAAGTGCAACAAAATTTTGCATGGCGCCTTTGATTTCATAGGTTGTTCCAGTGCTACGACTTCAAGCAATAGTAGCTTATACTTCGAGGATAGGTTATTTGTACCATTGAAAACATAAGTTAGCTGAAGACAACAGAAAGAGCTAGTTCATTACTTTCTCAACAGCAGCTTCAATCCTGCCCAATATTTGCATTATCTTCCCACTTCCAAAGGCTCTGTGCTTGGCAAACATTCTGGAGCTCTGCCATATCACTTTAGCTGAACTTCTTGCTTGATCTTTGAAGAGAATAGCACAAAACAGTGGACAAGCAAGTGGCAAATACATGGAGAATGCTGCCAATTGCCTTGTGCAGTCTTCTACACTCTTGCCTTCAAAGATGTTGCGTTACCAGCCAGCTTGAATTTAGACCTTAGTGCAACTGATGTTTAATTTTCTGCCATATCAAGCCAATTTTTTTCTCAACACAAGGATTTGTTGACCTGCCATGGTCTATAGTAGCTCTGGCGTGTGCTGCCAAGCACGAGGGGCATTTCAATGGAGGTGAAATGCAAAAACGCTTGTGTACCAGAACTCCAGGCAGTCAAAATTAATTCAGAGCCCCTCGCTACAGCATGCCTCACAAACAAATTGTGGCTTCAGCACGGAAGACCCCTAGAATTTATTTTAATTATTTGTTGCTGTTGTAATCAGCAGCCCTGTGCAGTATTGCTTACATATGCGGTGGCCTTGCTGTGTTTATTCAACTAGGCAGCGCAGAAATGCGCAAGTGCACTTGTTCATTTGAAAATTTCTTTTTTTGAAGGGCCTCGTGCTTGAAGGTTTTGCAGCGTCGCAACTTTTCAGCCAGCTGCACGATGCTATTGTGTTGAACAACAAATACAATGACAAACAAAAGTCAGCAATGGCCGAGAAACTTGCCGTAAGTAGCTTTCGCTTCATTTCTGGCAAATGCAGTTTATCCTTGTTTTTTTTTTTTTGGAGGGGGGGGGGGGTGGGAGGGAGGCTGCATTACAATAACAGCAGCAAGCTCTGTATTAATTTTTGAGATGTCCTGCATGTTGTCCAGTTAGAAAATGCATATGCTTAAGCTTCATGCCTTCATAAAGACTGCGTACATGTTTTTGCTTATGAATTTGACGGTGTGGTAAAACATGCACCATTCTTTTGGAACAGATATGCGACCACAGACTGCTTGAAGGTGCTGACGAGTACCTCCAAATAATGGACCTGTGTGTCACAATCATGAACCAAATTTGCAGTGTCCAGCATTAGTTATTCATGTGTAGTTTTCACATAAAATAAAGTCCTTTTTAAAAAAATGTTTGAATTGTTTTAAACAACACTTCGGTATGAATCTTGAAGTCAACACATATCAAGGTTCAAACTTTATTTACATGTATGAAGGTACATATAACACGACACAAACTAGGTATGAAGCAAAAAAAAGGAAAAAAAATAGTAAAAAAGTTATGTACGATATGAATGTGGCAGTGAAGTGTGCTGGCTTGTGCTGGCTATGCAGTGCATTGCCACAGGCATAAGATAAAGACTCAATATGATGCTGGCCCACATCGGGCACACAACCAAAAAATAGTGGGTGGGAGAAAAGGTATTCGTAGACAATCAATAGCCTTAGCTGCATAGCAGTCTTGTAAGCAAGTCAATTCACAATGTGGCATATAGTAAACAGGCTAAAATATGTAGATTGCAAAAAATATCGGGAAAATTTTACCAGGTCAAAACTAGTGCAAAATAGATTACACATTGCATAGTGCACTAACTATATTAAATGCTGCAATAGCTTCGTACAATATTTACAGTCCTTGGTAGAAAATTTAATCAGTGCAAAGATTGTTGCTAGTGAAGAACTTGTGCATCAAACAAAGGTGATCTTTGTTCTGGCCTGGTTAACCTGCCAGACATTGAGTTCCTCGTATTCTTCAATGGCCTCCTCAATCTGGTTTGGCCGGAACCCACGTGACGTACAACGCTCAACAGCATCAGCCATTTTCACTGTCTTGCCTCCAGACTCTGTGACCATGTCTCGGATGAGTGCGAAGATCTTATCAGTCACTGTCTGGACTCTGAAAACATGAACGCCATTTGTACGATTACAATACTGAATGTTCTGAACAGGTGTGTTTTCCTAGGTATAACAATGAAAGGTATTCCAAATATTTCTTAATTAGGTGATGCTTCACCATAAAACCTACAATTAAAATGATTGCTTTACTGAAGCAATCACCTTAATTGTTGCAACGCTGTGGCATTTGCCAAAGATAAAGCAAGATAAGCATTTTTTTTAAAGATCTTTCATGTTTAGTAGAGTTGATGCAAGTTGAACTTTTGGCTAAACAAAAAACACATGTACATATTGAATTAGGCAGAGTTTTTCTACGTGTTTTTAAACATGTCCATTGGAATTTTACTATCAACACCATACACCATTTGAAATTATAACTGAACCCGCCGTGGTTGCTCAGTGGCTATGGTGTTGGGCTGCTGAGCACAAGGTCGCGGGATCGAATCCCGGCTACGGCGGCCGCATTTCGATGGGGGCGAAATGCAAAAACGCCCGTGTACTTAGATTTAGGTGCACATTAAAGAACCCCAGGTGGTCGAAATTTCCGGAGTCCTCCACTACGGCGTGCCTCATAATCAGAAAGTGGTTTTGGCACGTAAAACCCCATAATTTTAAATTATAACTGAACTTTGCTTATTTGTCAGATATGACAATTTTTGGCAGATTGGGGAGTCGGGACAAAAAAAAAAAACGGTCAAGATGATTACGATACTCCCTAATGTGAAATTTGAGTGCCGCTCAATTAATATGTGTTTTCATTTCGCAATATATTGAGCCAAAGAATTTGAGACCGAAATCCACCGCACAGACTGGCAGTGGGAGGAACAGTGTGGGAATCGCTGGCACGATGAGCAGCATCGGAGCCAGCTATGGTAGAAGACGCCGCTGAACGCGCAAGTAGCGGCAAGCGCTGCTATAGCCAATGCAGATCTTCGACCCAGAAACAGGCACCTAAGTAAGAGCTGCGCTCTAAAAGGAAACTTAAACTGGAGATGTCATCAAAACTAGCCTCCAGTGCTCGTAGCACTTCAATAAAAAGAAGCAAGATTTGCGCCTTGGTTGACTCGGCAACGTAATTTTAATTTACAGCAGCAGTGGAGACAAAATCTTCAGTCGAATTGTGAGTTTTTCAATCCGACATATAGGCTGTTTTTAATGTATCAAACAACGGTAGATGCTCATGAGTGTGTGTTATTTTGATAATAGTATTAGATTAATATCAAGTGCAACTTTATTTTCCCCATCAAGGGTTGGTTTTATCCATCAGCACTTCGACAGCATATGTACAAAGTATTAGGAGCAATCTTGCCTGTTGTGTTGGCCTCTCACTCACACAAGAGCATGCAGTCAATTTCCGACCAACCTTCAATCGAAGCTTGGCTACCTATCTAATCTCTACATTTTGAACACTGCCTCTGTAGACGCACTTATTTGTCCTTATTCATTGCTGTAGAATGTTGTGCAACGCTCCACATTACTGTAAGGCACTGTACAGGAACTGAACAAGGCTCGTAGAGGCTCCAGTGCCAGTTCAATGCACACTAGACTAGCTTGCTTACATAGAAAGTCTGATGGAACGAAACAATCAAGTGTGATGAGGCTACTGCACACTCCCTGACCTGACCACTATTGCTTTGCAACCCAAGAGAATACAATAACGAACAAACCAGGTGCCTGCTGCATGGAGTACAAAGTGCTTCTTGTGCAATATGAACTTATGCATTTGCGAAGCTACTGCTTTCATGCATATCATAAGCATCACTATGGCTAGCATTCACGCGAATATATTTTCATATTATTTTTGTGTGATCTGACAGAAAAGTTGGTAACTAGGAAACAGGCACATGTGTTGTATATTTCAGATTTTTTTCACTCTGTGCTTATACTAAAAATAGCAAATTATTATTTTTATTTGTATTCCTTGAGATGCTTTTTTAAAGTTTCATATATGAATTCTCAAAAATTGTCAACATATTTATTACTGCTGTACAATCATTCAAAACACCAGCGATTAGGCTTTAATTTTATGCATCACAGTATTGAAGCTTTTTAAGGGGCACTAAAGGCAAATATTAAGTCAAGCTAAAGTGATAAATTAGTGCTCGACAATAAGGCAATAATATTATCGCAAACAGAGCCTTAATAATCGAGAAATTGAGGTGAATGCACGACAAGATTAGAGACTCCCCCAGGAAATTCAAATACTTGCCCAACGACGAAAGCACTCCTCAGTTATATTTTGTCACTAGTACTCAACCGCTCGTTGCAAAAAACATCCTCGTATTGTATTATACGACGAAGTAAAATGTTACTTGTCCAGTTCTATTTCATGTTTAGACAAAAGAACTAATTGAAATTACCCCTTGATAACGACGCGGGTGGTCAAACGCTTTCGTTTTCTCTCGACTCCGCGCTGCCCACACTTTCGCGTTTCAGTAGTTATCCTGTAGTGCTCCGCTGGTTTGCAAAACTCGCACAAACTGCCAGCAGCAGAGAATTCAACTTCCATGTGATGTCACGAGATGCCCGAACGGTCTACACCACTTGGCAAAAAAGCAGCTGCAGCAGAGAATCCGCGGCTCTGAATTTATCTGTTTTGGCTCGCTACCGCCGTCTGCCAGACGCCGTTTTGCTCACTGATGGCAGCAAAGGGCAGTGATGGCATATGCAACGTCACCACTCCCCTGGTTGGGTGGAGGGAGATCTGAATTTCGAGAAAGGTATTCGGACCCTTCAGATGCAATGTTCTCGTAAACGAAGTCTTTTTCTTGGCACAAAACAAGCGTTGCGAGGTTTCTGGAATGGTATTTAAACAGCCCACGTCGACTTAGTATTAGCCTTTAGAGTCCCTTTAACAACCATTTAAGCTTCCAACGCATTTCTGGTAGAACCGTAGCATATAATTCATCCACCTTGCGCAGGCTATCATCCACTGAAAAGGTCTTCCGAAACACATCATCAACATTCTTGATTCTGCTCGCTTTAGGGCTGAAGTAACTGCCATATTTTCTAGTTACTAATGCGTCACTAACTATTGTATAAAGATGTTCTTGCGTTTTAGTGATCGGTACTAACAGTCAATAAGCATTGTATAATCATGTTACTTCATGCTCCTGACTTCCCTTTCTTTGTAATCCTCCCCCCTCACACAATGCTCCGATGCTTGGAGCCTGTGAGGTGACTTGAATAATATGTTGCGATAATATTGTCTTTAAATAAAATGTTTCAATCTTAAAGCACAGGAAAATGGACACATTTCTAGTGATACCAAAGGACCATCTTTTCAATGTGTGCCACAGTTATCACAAAATGACGATGCTTACCTGCCACCAGACTCTGTGTGCTGTACGAGCGAGTCTCTTGACATTTCCATGAGACGCATAGCTTCGTTAACATCATCTTTTTCAACCACCTCAACCAGTCGAAGCCTTGCCTGCAACATAAGGAAATAGAACCGACGACTGTTTAGAAACAAGAGCAGTACACTTAAGAAAAGTAAAATGACGGTATTTAACTGTTCCACATTCAAAATGTATGCTGCAAAGGTGTAACAACACAGGTAAAAGCACGATTTTAAAGGGACCCTGAAACGATTTTGGCGATTTTCTACAAACGTACCGAGTCGTTAGAGTAGGTTCTTCTGATCATTAATAGACACATCTAAGTGCTCTGCGTAAAGCGTGTAATTTATTATGAGGTTTTAAAAATGCACATCGCTGTCGATCGCAGCGCACTGCTCGGCGGAATTTTAAGCCGCCCCTACCCATATGATGCAAATAACCCATATGACGTCACATGGGCGAGCTATCTGATTGGCTGACCAGGGCGCGTGGTCGATAATTTTTCCAACTTTATGGTGAACAAATGATGCTCGTAATAGTTGGAATGTTAGTTACTTTGTTTTGGTAAAAAGAAAATAACTTAAAGAGAATACACAAGAATAGTTTTTTAGTACACTTGAGCACTTCCGGCACACAGCAAGTGTCGTCTGCTTGTGTTACAACATGCGCAGTCTTTGACGAGAGCTCCGCCGTCAGTGTCGATCAGTCTTTTCGTGAGCACGATGAATCACCCTTGTTGCGTTGTGGGCTGCAGACGTAGCGACTGGAAAGATGTGAAGTTGCGAAATCGTGTCTCTCTGCAAGGCAGCATACGAGCGAACTGGCTGCTGCGCATCGTACTGCGGCTATCCGATAGGCGCCAGGATTTGCGCGTTTGTGGCCGTCACTTTACAGCGGAAGATTACTAACGCAATAGCGTTTCGCAAGTCCGGTATTAGGGCAAACACAAGCGCAAGGGGACAGGGTCTGGCCGCTTGACTGCGCCGGGATGAGCCATGAGATGAGCAGAAAGGTAAATGTGAATGATCTGCACGGTGCAGCCAACGTTACTAGACTAGCTTCAGTTTTAAAACTCGGCGCCGTTGCGCGGAACCGCCACCCGCCCGCGCCTTCGTGGCGCTGCAGTCGCGCCCGGCTTCACTTCACTAGCCGGCTACGCGGGCGGGCCGGACTAAGCGCGCGGTGCAGCGTATTGTGTGGTTCGTTGTTGAAGGCGAATTTCAGCAAGCATGTAATCCGCGAAACTGCAGCTTTCGCCGAGTTTGTTGAGAATATAAGCAGACGATGCCGACGTGCTGCGCACCTGGCTGCATAGGCGGCTATCGGAACGATGTCGACAGTTTGGCGCGCTGCTTCTTCTGTGCCGCCAGCAATGCGACGCTTCGCTCGGCGTGGAACAGAGCGATTCTGTTGTTGTTGTTGTTGTTGTCCTGAGTGGCCGTGGCACATACCCACAGTGGGGGATTGGCCAAGAATCGGGCGGTTTAATTAGGTGCCTAAAATAATAATGATAACAAGGGAGTTAACAATTTGGGCGTGTGAGTTTAAAAGTAAACGTTTTGTGTTTGGAGAAAAAAAGAAATAATCAGATGAAAACCGGGTACAAGATAATAATAATAATAATAATAATAATAATAATAATTAATAAAAGATAAGAAATAAAAGAAAGCTATGGTTGGGAGGGAGAACGATCAATCTAACATGGAAATCGATTGGTTTCAATGAGGTAATTTTGGATCGCCAAGCAAACATTTCTGTTGCTGAACCCAACAATGGAGGCTCCAAAAGATAGGATCACAGGCACTGATAAAGTCAGACCAATAGAGCGAAGCGGGATTTCGAGTAGTCGTTTTCTTATAATAGAAAAACGTCTGCAAGACAACAAGAAATGGTCGATTGTCTCCGCTTCGCCACAGAATGAGCATAGTTGTGAGGGGACCAGACCAGACCTGTGGAGGTAGAAGTTCAATGCAGGTATACGGCAGCGCAGCTTCGTGATGGACAGTTCAATTTTCCATGTTCGGCAAAAATCTCTGTTCCAAGGGTGCAGGAGATGTCCGTACTCCACAGAGTTAGTAATTTCGGAGCCTGATACTGACTGTATAATGATACTCCTGCGAAATCTATCTGCAATTACATAAGTAGTCAAAGGGCAGCAAGGAAGAATCGGGCCACTTATCGATGCCTTGGCTAGAGAGTCTGCAATTTCATTAATGATTAGTCCTTTATGGCCGGGCACCCAAATCAAACGCACGCTTCTCAAGTAACCAGGTACCAATGATTGAAATGTCCTCATCACGCGAGAATCACTAGAAGCAGTAAGGGATGAGCACAATGATAAAGAATCAGTAACTATCACGGCTGACGTAATTGATGGTCCTAATTTGCGTAATGCTAGCACCACGGCCATGAATTCGGCTATTCCTTGTGCCGACCGGCACACGCGCTCGTGCCACTGCTCCTACGTTCATCGTCGTCTTCCACAGCTGGCTGCGTTGCCGTTCATCATTCCAGCGTAGAATTTCACTTCTGTCATCGTAATGGGGAGGCCGCGTTTACGGTGGGAGGGGCCATTGCTTAAGGCAGTATGAGCCACTCATTGTCTTACGTAACGGATAGATTTAATTTCTGAAGAAACTTAATTTTGAATAATCGCAAATCGGGCGAAAGCAGCTAATCACGCCTCCGAGCAAACTCGAGACATCGAACGCAAGCGACAACGGCGGACTACGGGCATATCGTCAGTGACGTCGTTCTCTCAGTCGCAGCCGATTCTGTGTGTTACCGCATAATTCAGAAATACTTTAATGAATCCTCTAGATTAACCCAGTGATAAACACGGGCCGCACGTTTCAGCTTCGCTGGTTAACCATCTTCACGGAGTGGAAGAGCAGATGATATTTTTGTGTGTGTGTGTGTGGCTTGTGTGTTCAAACACTGACCTCATCTTTCTTTTCGTTGCGCTTCTTTGGCGTGGCGAGAAGCCTCGGTGGGGATGAAGATCATCCTAATCATACACTTTGGCCAAATGTTCAGGCTTCTGAGCCTAAACTGCGCGAAACGTTAAGACGGCAGGAAAAAACACAGCTTCCGCGCTTCGCTCTATGCGTTTCTTTCTTTCGTGCAGTTTACCCTTCTTTCAGTATGAACCAACTGGCCCGATAAATCTTATTGCTGTAGGTGGATACCGCTTTCTCATGGTATCACTAATTCGAACAAGGGAGAACGCCAGCGAGCGTGAAACACGCGCAAACTGCCCGTTCGCACAGGCTGAAGGCTGCGGCGAGGCGTCTGCAGTGGAGCCCGATGGAACGGCGCTGCCATCTGGCGGCTGTCACAGAAGTGGCGACACCGGCTGTAAGCGCGCGGGCGGAGAGTTTTACAACTGAAGCTAGTCTAGTAACGTTGGGTGCAGCCACCTGGTGGCACAGAGCTCAACCATACACAGTAGCAGCAACGAAGTGCATTCTTCTTTGCTGCTGGTGTGTATTTTTCGCAGGAGTGTAATCATCAACACGTTGTTCTTATAAATGTTTAAAATGTTTTACACTTGGTTAGAGCAATCTTAGCGCTTCGTTTGACTGGTTAAGCGCTGCGCCAACAAGTGTCTGGACAGTGCAGACCGATCAGGCTGCTCACGTACGTCTACTCTGAAGTTCCTTCATCAGCTTGAGTTTATGCCTCCAGTCATTTGCCGAAATGACCAGCTTGCCTGTGGTTACCGGAATACCGGCCACCTTCGGCGCTACGACAGAATGCTCGCAACGCACGCTGCTTCGATGGCTCTCGGTCGACGGCCAAGCGGCCAGCGGAGAGGTCTCGCGGGGGAGGAGGCGTGCTCCAACAACCGGAAGTGGACGATGTGACGTCGCATCGTGACGCAGGACCAGTGAAGGCGGAGCTTAGCACCGCTCGCTCGGCGAGCGAGTTGAGGAAAAAAGGCATGCCTAGGGAGGAGGGTAACTTCTAATCGCTTGTAACTCCATTAATACGTAACGCTTCACTTAAATTGTGGTGCGAATGTTCTACTTAAGCTGTACCCTATGCGCCTACAAAATTTGTCCGAACTGTTTCAGGGGCCCTTTAAATGTGTGCACACACAACACAAAATTTCTTGAGATTGTTAGAGAGCGTGCAGGCTTTCTTCAGCAATTACACTGCAAAATGCACAATACCTTGTATCTGAGCAAATATGTTGTCATGCTACAGTGAAGGCATGCAGCTAAATGATGTCGTTGGCTTAGAATTACTAAAACTAAGGTTGTTTAGCAAATTCGTTCTTCAAGTTTCCCTACTTTCTAGGTTATTCGTGGGTTTCATAGTACAAATGCTATGAATAATAATTAAAAAATAAAACGTCGAAAGACAGCAACCATTTTTTCCTTCTTTTTTTTTTCGCAACATCTAAAACATTGGGCAATACAGCAGAAGCAAAGCTTGGGGGAAATATTAACTCTTTCCCTGCCATGGGGGGAAAATAGGTGTTTTTTGTAGGTTACGCCAGACTTTTCTTTTTCTAAAGGAACTACTGCACTCAATATTTTATGGAATACATAAACAAAAAACAATAAATGCACTTTTTACGCATAAAAGTCTTATTAACGAGATGTATGTCATAAAAAAGATATAAATTGCCAAAGATTGTGAGATAAAACTGAATGAAGTTTGCAGAGACACGCTTGTATCTACTAAGAAAACTATGTAGAAAAATATGTGAGGTATACAAAATGTATTGCCGTTTCATAAGCACTAGCTCAAAAAAAATCAAAAATTTTCACTGAACAGACAATTTAAAAACAAAAATTTAAGTCCAAGCACTACAGTTTGGCGTGCCAGGCTGCGGCCGCCAATGTTCTGGGCTGGCTTGCGCCATCGTCGCTCTCAGAGTCAAAGTCTGACGAAGACAGCATCCTCAGACTCGCTGCTGCTCGATCCATCGATAAAATCAGCCGCAGATGCAGCGGAACCGCGAGATCTGCAATCTCTTGAAGCGAGCGCACACTCCCGGACGTGGCCATTTTTGCTTTCTACTTTGACGATCGCAAAAACTTCGGGCATGTTCAAAAATTGCCGCCTGGGGGGAAAAGCGAACTGCTTAGCAAACAAAAATATAGTTCTCTTTCATGTCCAATAGCACGATGTGTCCGTGACCAGTGCAGAAGGCATCGAAAGCGGCATTTGAAATCATTGTTACCAGGCTAACGATGCCCAATAGGCGTGGTACGGAATGAGTCAAGCATACGCTGGCAGCAGGAAAAATTTTAAGTACAGTGGAACCCACTTATAACAATTGTAATGAAGCAGACACGCCCCTGTGTATGTGCCGACTGAAGAGGAAGGCGAAGGACCGAGCCGTTATCGCGAGCGAGCCCCGTGCTACGGACAGCCCTTGCAGTGCCTTCCTGTAACTAGCGTTCCAGCAACATTGACAACGTTGCTGGAATGCTAGGTATATTCTTCGATCAATTCAATCTTAACTGAAAGTCCTGACCGGCGCCGATACATTTCCATGGGCCCAAATTTCGATCCTAAAATTGGTATTCGCCAAATAATCCCAACTTGGCTGATCAGCATGTACACACCTAACCCTAACGGTGACCCCAGTGATAACTCCAACAATAGCAGTATAGGGTACAGTGAATGCGCCAAACGAAATTTTCAGTCTATGTACCTGCACAAGTTTATTTCTGCAAGATTCACCTATAGAGCCATCCAAATACAGTTAAACTTCAATATAACGAAGAAGGTAAAATCGGCAATTTACTTCGTTATGTTGAAATTCATTGTATTGAAATTTGACCTCTTGTGCAAGTAAGTAGTCACCAATTGAATTTTCTTGCACAGAAAGGGGCTGCAGAATGTTCTGAATTATCGGGCAATTCAAAAAATAAAATTTGAATGAGAAAATAATTAATTTTGGTGAATATGAGAGTCAGCGACAAATGATACAGTTTCATGCTGCGCTGACGATATCTTCACATAGGCGGTACGAACTACGCTTTCGCATTCACTTTGGCCCCAAGGCTGATAGCGTCGCACGTACTGTGATGACGCTACCATGAAAAGCGCCAGCAGCAGGACGGGAGTGTATGCTTCGTCTGCCTCTCGCTTCAACGGGTCACCGAAACTCTAGCAACTTATGCAACCTTCAATACTAAGCATGCGGAAAGATAGCTTACATGGTGTTACACCGTCTTGGCATGGCCACTTTTTGCACATGCGGCAGATTACCTATAAAGCAGGGTGCACAGCTGTGTATGCACTCAGCCATGCTTACAGCCATGTGCAGGCACGGCCAAAACATGCGCCAGAAATCGCATTACCGCGAGCCTGCTCCCCTCCCTCTCTTTCTCTGGGGTGGCGGCACTCGTGTGTGAAGCCAGCATCTTTCTTTCTCACCTTCGCAGACTTTCAATCGCACCTAAAGCACAAAGTGTGTGGGGCACAATATGATCTTACTGCACTTGAACTTTATACGAAACATTATGCGGCTTTACTTCGGCGGTTGCTCTTGTCGGGTCACGCGATTTGAGAGGTGCATTTTCAAGCAGCCACTTGTAATTCAATCGTTTGACCATCTGTGCGGAAGTTTCCATTTATTGTCTCGGCATTTCTTTGCTGTGGAAGTGAAATTTCGTTATATTGAAATAGCAGAAACACACTTTATATACTGAGGTTCTGAATACATGGTCTTCTATGAACAAGAGGTTATGAAAACTTACATACTTCGTTATATTGAGAATTTCGATATGTTGAAGTTTGTTATATCGAGGTTTAATTATACTAATAGAAATTTGCAGTGGCTAATCTCGGAGACTTTTTAAGTAAGCAGATTTCTTTCTTTTGTGGTCAGAGTACAAAAACTTACAGCAGGTAACAGCTGGTAAAAGCAAACACCTACAGTAACAGGATGTAGTACCTAAGTATCATGCCGCTTCAAACATGCACATTTTCCAAAAGTTCGAACTTATATGTTATATTATGCCAGACTGTCTCTACAAAAGCAACAAACATGCACTGCATGTAAAAGAATTCAGGCAAGCACTCTTCTCACTCTAAAAGAAGGCTGGCTACAGCCAGGAAAACTGAAAGACTACGAAAAAAACCCGGCCTGTTAAACAAATTAGAATGCAACTTTTAAGCAAAATATGTCCTCCATACCATTGTATTAAATTTTTAAAAGATTTTGTACAGGCTTAAAAGCTAAAATTTCGACAGCACTGCAACAGGTTGCGTTAACTTCAAAGTGACCGATGTCTTCAATCAAAGTTGTAATTTATTACATCCAATATTTTGGAGCACTCTTGACTGAGACAGCTAAAGACCAACTTGTGAAAATGGCCTTTTCTGGAGTTTTAATTTGTATGAAACGTGCTGAACAACACCAATTTCCTGAACACTGTTCTCCATCACTGGCACAGAAAGCACGATATTTGGCTGCAGACCAAAGTGTATCACAGTCACAACTATCAGATGACAACAAAACAAGGTCTGCCCTAAGTTTTCCCCATTCCGAAAATTCCGCTGCACACAATCCATCACTAATTACTGAGAGGGGAGCTCACTTGTCTCCGAGAAAGCAGGTGTAATAAATTATCACTTTGGCCAGGAGACACCATTCATTACATAACAGTAAACTTGTCATAGGATGCTCAAGGTAATTATTCAGAAGCCAACATACATGACAGACACACATTTAAAAAAAAAGAAACCATGAGAAAGTGCATACCAGAGCAGTGGCAAGGCGTAGAATGGCAAGCAATGTTCTGGGTGACATGAAGGTAGCATCTTTGCTGTTACGTGCTTCCTTGCGCATCTCAACATATGCACTGACAATGTAGTCTGTCAGTTCCTCAGGAACCACAGGTTGCTTGCTTTTACACAGCGCAATGTAACGCCGCATGAGACGCATGTCCAGTGGTTTATGGGTACCCTGTGGTGGCTCTGAGCAGTTCTTGTGCACAAAAGTGATGTGGTTTGCCAATCTGAGAAGAGGGATGCAAAGAAGAGCATAGCATTGAAACATATTTAAGGATTCAGGCATAATAAGCAATATCTCTGGCACAGTACTCAAATGAAATGAGAAAAATGGACGGCCATGCGACTTTTTATCAATGGAAGTTTGACGTATCAAACCACCACCTTCATTCTGTCAACGCAGAAACAGTGCCAGTACATGGTCATTTTCACTGCTGTATAACTGTGGTGCAATTTGAAAACAGACAGCACTTATACAACTTGTGAGCCTCACACTTCAAACTGATTGCTTCTCTTTAACATTTGTCAGTGAAAGCATCTCGGAAGGCGAGGAGATCCAACAGCTGCTGCTGAAGCCTCAACTTGGCCATTTTCAACCATAGAGCTGCTCAATACTGCTAATGCTTGACTCAACTATGCTGCTGCCAGGTGCACTTAAGAGTCTTAAGCTGCTATCAGTACATGTTCAATGACAATGTAGACACCACAAGACAAGTTTGCTTCAGTGCTCATTGCTTTCAACAGTCAACAGCAAGTTAAACCATATGGTGGAGCTTCCATTCTGGTTTGAAAGGGTTCATCACAAATAAAATTATGTTTGTTAAAGGTGCCCTGAAGTGATGCTGTTAAATACAATAGAACCACAACGATAAATTTCTAATGGGACATAAAAAAGAGCAAGGAAATTATAAGAGCCAGGAATACATTTGGACCTCGTTATAATGAAATGGGATATTGACACAAGGATGAGGGTTTTCTACACCGCAGGAACGCAAGCGCAAGGCTGGCACCATGAAGACGAAGCGCGTCAGCTGCAAATTCTCTTCTGGTCCGCCAGTATAGACACCGCGTCTATTTTGCTAGCCTCCACCTTCAACCTACGTTACAATATAACAAAGTTTAACCAAGGAAAATAGTCCTGCCTATGAATATAACGAGCTAGATTTGTCTCCAAAACTAAACAGGATGCGAAGCATACTAGCCTTTATTTTAACACGACAGCGTTAAGGAGCTCGTGACACAGAAAAGCCGGTGTCGTCGGCGTCGGCTCAGGCGTGCGGCGCTTGCTCAGGCGCACATTTCGTTGTCGCGCCGAACGCTGCGTTTCTCGACGCTCACCGCGTCCGTTGCGGGACGCGTAGTCGCTGCGCCGTAGCAAAGCCACCTAGAAACAGTCTCTGTAGCATGCTGCAACCTTCACTTCTCATTCCAACGAGCAGCTCTGTCTCCAGGAGGCATCTCACCTCGTGAGTGTCTAGCAGAGGCAAGCGCAGCTGCTTATATACCGCCGCGACGCCGCGAGCGACGGCACGAGTTGGAGCCCCGTTTCTCCTCTGTCGTGACGTCAAGGTGTCACGTGGTCAGCCTTGAAGGCGACGCCGCGAGCGACGGCGCGAGTTGGAGCACCGTTTCTCCTCTGTCGTGACGTCACGGTGTCACGTGGTATTGAAGGCGACACCGGCGCGCCTGAGGAGCTGGGTTGAGCTCTAGTATTATGCTTCGCATAAAAATACCCGACCCTTCTGCACAAGATATATTTTTTGCCACGGGTGTCAGAACGCATTCAGAGCAGATGTAAAAAAATCCCATTGACAACAATGGAGTTTTTCACTGCCGAGAGAGAGCGCTCCTTAATGGCAGAAATGTCGAGAGGTCAGCCTGAGTGAAGTGCTTCTAGCCTGCTACTCCACTCTGGGAAAAGGGTTTGAGGGAACCAATGCAGATAGGATGTGAAAAGGAAGCAGGATGGTATGGCGAAATTAATGACAAGAGCTGCACAGTACAATGTTTTAGGCAAAACTTACATGCATACTTCAGTTTGCGTAGCTACACGTAAGCAGCTGCTCATTATTCCCATCCCACTTCTGTCTCTCATTGTGGTGCCGCACAGGCTCGTGTAGCTAGGCATGGCCTCAGAGATTGCACCAATGCAAATCTCGGAGGCCAAGCCTAGCTGTTCCCAACCTGCATTAGCCTATGCGACGCACATTAGAAAGAGAAGCACAATGGCAATGGTGAACTACTGTTTGTGTAATGCGGTGCAAAAAACCAGTGCATCCACTTCTCTCAATGTGGCACACCGCACAGGCTGGTGCAGCTAGGCATGACCTCCAAGATCACATCAGCACCAATGCAATCTTGGACGCCAGAGTCAGCCAAGCCAAACCAAGCTGGTTAGCCTCCTCAGTCACACAGCGGAGCCACGTGTGAGCGGTGGATCAGTCTGGATTATCTGTGTTGTCAGTGTGCCGTGTGCTGCTTGAACACGACAGACTTTGGTCGCGTCACAACGTGCAAGCTATTTGCTTCGACCGCTTCGCCAGTTTCATAACGCTACGGACGAGCCAAGTGGCAAGTGGCCATGCAAGGGTTCCATGGGCTTCAAAGCCACCTTCTTCTATGCGTGTCTAAAGTTCTGTATATTAAAGAAAAGCACAATAATGGATATAACAGCTCTCCCTTTAACTTCGTTATAATGAGGGTTTTACCATATAATATTGACAATGTAAGAGAACATTGTAATTCACTTGGCAGTGGCACAATTTACAAAAGAAAAGAAAAACACCATGGTTTCTTAGAAAGAAAACTTTGCAGTGCAAGACGAATTTGTCCAAGGATCCAAGTGAAGATCCAAGTGATGCCTTTCCAAGGCAGCCCACCCGACCTGACCTAACCAGGAGGCTAGAAGGATGTAGCGCGAGGCCAACTTAATCAGCAACTTGAAGCACAGGGACACCAGATATGGCAAATCAGTTCTGTGGGAATTCACAAGGTGTGGGTAGTTTCATGAAAGGGGATGTTATTATCACCTGACAGTAGCATGAAGCTCCAAAGTACGTGTTATTTTTAGCTTCACGCTACTGTCAGGCGGATAGCAATTTTCACTTTTATTAAAAATTAAATTATGTGGTTTTACATGCTAAAACAAAGATATGGTTATAAGCAAGCTGCAGTGGGGGTCTTCTGGTTAATTTTGTCTACCTGGGTTCTTTAATGTGCTTCACCTTTATGAAAGTCCACCTTGTGGATTCCCAAAAAGTTGATTTGCAGCATAAGGGAGCATATAGGCTGTGGCTGCACAAATGCAACAATTGAGAAAATTACCTGGGTTCTCTAGTATCAAGTACCTGCACAAACAGAACATTTAAGCCTCTAAATGTCACAAAAATAAAGACGATTTCCGTTAATTTGACCCTGACAGCACTGGCGAAGCTGACACAATGATCCAGCAAGTCGAATTAGGCAAAATCCAGAAAAAATATAAGAACACAGAGGTGACTCATTTGGCAATACTTGCTCAAATCAAAGATGTGCCTGCTTTCCATGTATCCAAAGCACACAACTGACACAGATATAACATCGAAACTCCTAAACACAGTAGAAATCTATCGCACCCTATTTTTAGCAAAAAAAAAAGAAGGTGGGGGGGGGCCTACAGTCTAACATGTTGCGCAGTGGCGGCTGGTTTCCTAAAGTCAGCTTCGCTGAAATACAACCATATAACCCAACCACACTAGAGAAAAAATGTGCGCTACAAAGGCTGCCGCAAGGCAGATATTTTGTGCCCTGGAAAGTATCGGCGCTGGACTGCTTCTTTATGACTTGCTGTGTGCCATAGACAGAGGAGGCCAATGAGAGCGGCAAAGCATACGAACGTTGCAACTGTTCGTTTCGGCCCGATGTTCTTGGGGCAAAAAATAAGTCTGCGTTAGAATCAGATAAGTACTACAATCAGACATTGTGAACTACTGTTATTGTTTGAAAATCTTTTTAGGACGGGCTAAAAATAGACATTTTCAATAGGAAATGGCTTGTGTTCAACGCATTCACTGTCCTCTAAGCTTCACCGAGACGCACGCTGCCACCAAGGGTACGCTATTTGGGTCCCCATAGAGTCAGGCGCAAAAAATTTAACTGGAGTTGAATAAACGGAAGTCTATTTTATGTAAAAACTTTAATAAAGCCCCATTCATTGCTGCATAGTGTGCCACAATTCAAGAAAAATATACCGTATTTATTAGAATCTAGGCCGTTTTTTTTTTTTTTCAAATAATCATATAGCAAACTCTAGGGTCGGCTTAGATTCGAGGATTTTAAAAAACACGGCAGTTTGTAAACGAAAATGATTGATATGGTACATAGCTAGCGCCGTCTAGAATAGTCAGTATCGCAGCTGCTACTAGCCACACCAGAAGCCAAATGAAGCACACAAGCGATGTCACCATTTTGACCTGTGTCATATCAGCGTGTGGCGTGGCATTACCGTAATGGCACAAACCAGGCGATGCCACTATAGTGCGACTTTCAAACTAAACGTTGTGCTAGCTGCAGAGGCATTGTCAAACATTCAAGACGGCTGGTCCTTCAGCATCGATGAAAAAAACATCCGTCGTTGGAGGGGGCAACGGGAGACGCTTTTTGCATGTGCCGCAACGAGATGACAGCGATAATGAAGATAAGTGCACGATAACAGAGAGGAGCTGTTCACCAAGATCGTGCTGCGTTTCGAAGCATTCGAGCCGTGGCGCACTGTCTGCACATGTGTGGGCGCGCACGTATGCAAGCATACGAGGCTAGCAGCGATGATGTAGAGTGAGTTCAGCATGTTCTTATTAAAGAAAAGCTGTTTTCATTTTGTGAACACTGTCCTCACTTTTTTTATCGGCCTACATACGAGGCAAGTTCCTTTTATTTTTTTTCTGGCCTCGGGCACTCGGAAGTCGGCTTGGAATCGGGGCCGGCCTAGATTTGAGTAAACACGGTAGTATACGAAAACTGCTCTGGTATTTGTTACACACAATAGGCAAACTAGACACACCTGAGGTCGTTTTCTCGGTCAGGTTTGTCCTGGATGAGCCACAATAGGTCAAAACGTGACAGAAGCGCAGCTGGCAGTTGAACATTCTGCTCAATGGTGCGTTTTGGGTTGTAGCGACCGTATGCAGGATTGGCTGCAGCCAGAATGGACGTGCGTGCATTCAGAGTTGTCATAATGCCAGCCTGCAGCAAGCAATAAAAAGGTACGAAGCATCGAACACTATTGCTGCAACGACAGCTTTCCTTATACTACAATTGAACCTCACAATAATGAAATCAGCGGGAACGAAAAAAAAATCTCTTTTGCAAGAATTTCGTTGTTGCGAAATGAGACAGCACAGATACGCAATGCATCGCAGACCAAAACATTACAGTCGAAATTCCGTTAGCCTACTTTGGCAAGCTTGTTTGAGGATATAGAGCCGCATGCGCTGATCAGCAGTGGCAGCACTGCCGTGGAGCAGTATTCTTGGTCAATTGCTTTCGGAAATACGATCACTTTTGAGAGATTTTGTGTAACTTGACCGCGGTCGCAGAGCAACAGCACTCCAATCATGCAGCCGCATTTCTCCAGCGCATGCTGTCGCCCATAGGCACCGATGCACCGGGGCCAAGTGTGAAAGTGATCGTATCTCGTATACCCGAAGGCAGTCGATCGAGATTACAGCCCTTCGCCCAAATTCACATATGGCGCCGAATCCGCACACAATGCCTCATGGGGTGGCAACAAAACTAGCGTTCTTGAAGCAAGGAATGCATATTCCTGGGCGACTGCTCAATCACGGCCCAATGTATGGCACTTTACGCTGCAACCGCTATAAACAATTCCATGTAAGTAGGACATGAATTCCCTTGTTTTTGCTGCATTTTTCTAGCCGAGGCGCACATTATGCACTGCACTAGGTGTGCAAAAACAATTGTTACATGGCGGTAGCTATACATGGGCCGCTTCAAACGGGCGATCAACAAACGAAGACAGCAGCCATGACGTGTTTTGGCACAATTGCTTCTGGCGCTTGGTCGCTTTTGTAAACAAAAATGGTGCTGCCCACGCACGCGCAATGAGGTGGTAGGTTACACAATTTTTTAGTGCTACGCAATTGCATTTGAGCACATTCTGGAAGCCACTAGCCTTGCGCGAGAAGGTAATATGCGGGGTTACGTTCTGGCAAATTTTGTTGCTGATGGATTGTAGCACAATGACATCTTGTTCTCAATCCTATGGGCATTTGCTGGGGATGCGAAAATATTTTGTTGTTGGAACAATTTCGTAGTCACAGCATATCGTTATCGCAGGTTTTGACTGTAAACAGCCCTAATGCAAGGAAAGTTGACAGCCTAAGTTGAGCCTTGTTTGGTTACTGAACACTTGCGTACTCAGAAAACAAAAAGTTCTAGCCAGAACACAAAATTATTTCATGCTAAAAGTTAAATTAAATTCTAGGGTTTTATGTGCCAGAACCACAATATGATTATGAGGCATGTTGTGGCAGAGGAGTCTAGAATAACTTTGGCAATCTGGGGTTCTTTAATGTGCACCTAAATTTAAGCATTCATTCATGCTAAAGCTATTACAAGATGCACAAGAGCATCAGAGAACTAAACATTTCACCCAGCGTCACAAGTAATAGTGCTGACCCGCCATGGTTGCTCAGTGGCTATGGTGTTGGGCTGCTGAGCACGATGTCGCGGGATCGAATCCTGTCTGCGGCGGCCGCATTTCGATGGGGGCAAAATGCGAAAACACCCGTGTACTTAGATTTAGGTGCACGTTAAAGAACCCCAGGCGGTCGAAATTTCCGGAGTCCTCCACTACGGCGTGCCTCATAATCAGAAAGTGGTTTTGGCATGTATAACCCCATAATTTAACTTTTAATAGTGCTGAGAGAACGATTTAAAGGTAGCATAGCAGTAATAAAGAAAGGAAACAGAACAGCTTCAAAGGTGACAAGTAGATGGCTGCACCTTAGCAATAGAGATGGTCTGCTGCTCCATGACCTCATGTATTGCAGTACGATCACTGTCCATCATTTTGTCAAACTCGTCAATGCAACAAACGCCCCGGTCGGCCAGCACAAGTGCACCTCCTTCAAGTGTCATTTCACCTGTCAGTGGGTCCTTCATGACGGACGCAGTCAGACCAACACCAGATGAGCCACGACCTGTTGTATACTGGCCTGCGAAACAAAAATAGTCAAGTGTGCAATTGTCATCAGATGCATTTGTATTAATGAACAGTATCATAAATAAATTCATGGTGCAGAAGCACCATATGACCTTTTCCCAGTATCACGAGAAAGGAGACGGCAACTTTCAAGCACGCCTTTCATGTAGTTTGCCTGAATGGCACGCTCCATGATACAATTTAGTTGAAAACTGCAACACCCCTTGCACAAATCAAACAGATCCGAAAGCAAGTGTCAGCACACTTGTCTAACACATTCTGCTGCTTCTTGGTGCATTTAATTGTGCAATAAATTTACAGAGCCAACCTTTTTTATAGTTCTGCTACATAATAACTACACCCAGGGGACGTATTATGTAAGAGTCCACCTAGTGGACATGTCCATTTCGTCTGCTGCTGAAGTGCTGTGGCACCTGGCTGCTGTGAACACACAGCCCACCCTAGCCAATCGGCACTTGAGAAGCAGATGAAACGGACATGTCTACTAGGTGGGCTCTTATGGAATAGCGCCCCTGGTTCAGTAAAAATTTATACATTTTAACTGCCACATTTGGAGCCTATAGAAAATGCACCTGCTGAAAATGTTAGGTATCTAGTAGTCACATTTGGTTCTAACCTGGCATGAAACCAGCACTTATAAAAATCACAAAGCACTTGGCTATATCGTGTGTTTCCACCTATGACATCAGAAGCTTTGCACTAGCACTCCCAAGAATTTAAAGTTTTGTTTTTTCCCAGCATTGCTTTGAAATCCTCATGGAATGACACAATAATAAACTAAATGTGGCCTAATGGCCACTGAATGCAGTGGCACGCAGGGCACTTATTAAGAAGTAATCAACATGACCTGAACTTACTTCTTGGCGCAAGCCGATCAATGTAAGACAGCAACTGTGACTTCGCCACGCCAGGGTCGCCCATTAAACAAATGTTGATGTTGCCTAGAAGAGAGGGGAAATGAAAAAACACTCTGCGAACCAGACCGGCACCGATATCCCTTTGCTGATTTCACCACAAGTAGCATGTACACAAGCAAGAGATCTGAAGTATCAAATGAAAAAACTGAACTCACCTCTAATCTTCATGCCATTTGGGTTGCGGTCGATGCCTCCTACAAGCAGAAGCAGCAGTGCTTTTTTGACATCTTCGTGTCCATATATTTCAGGTGCTATGCTGCCAGCCAGCTTGGCATAGAAGTCAGGCTCTGATCAAGTTGAAAAACAACAGCAAAAAGCTAACCTTCAAATCTCGTAATTTAAAAACTCTTCAATTTAGCAAAAATTTAAACTGCAGGAACCAACAACCAGAGAGAGCATGACACAAGGACAGGTACAGACTTGCAACTAACCTTTATTACACAAAGACCACAAGTAAGTACAGTCCAGAAATACACAATTGCACATGTGCGGCAAAACCAAAAAGGCCAAAAATAACTTTCTGTTCAGGCAACATGCAACCTAATTAAGCTCTTCAATAAACCTCATCTCACTGTTGCGCAGCTAAACTGAGGTACCGCTGACACAATCAAGTGCCTTCCTTCTTATATGGTATGTCTCGCATATCTCCTTCGCCTGATAGCCAAGCTGTGCATTGATTAAGTGCTGCATTGATGCATGGCCTCCAAGATTGCCATAGCGTCCAGTAATAGGTGGTGTCCAAATCCACACTTTATAGGGTGGTGCCCTCTGCGTTTTGAATGTGGACCTTAAAGGCTATGCTCTTGTAGGCTAAATGACAGCAGAAGCAATTTTGCGAGCCAGAAGCACGTCATAGACATCAGGTTTTATCACTATCGTCAGTGCCCATACAATTTTAAGAAGAGACTACAGAGATAGAAAAATTTTTCTAAATAGTATTTCTATTTGCTTTCCAGAGAAACCGCTGCACATTTAAACGCTTCAAATGGTAGGCTTTCTATTGCGCTACAAAATACTTAAGTAGACAGTCCGTTTAAAAAATGTGTAGTTTTTGGCTTGTCTTGGCTATGAGCCATGCTATGGCAATGCGACTTGCTCACCGAAACTGTTGATTGTACATGCTTTCAAAACTATGAATACTGAAATTCAAATTGAAACCAATATTATATACAGTAGACTTGTTACAACGGACCCTAATAATCTGACAAAATATGTCCGTTTTATCCGAAACGCCCCACTCCTAAACATTGGTCGCAACGTGTAACAATGTTATTGCAAAGAGTGAGTGACAAAAGTCCAAAGTAATAATAAAAAAAAGTCGCAGTTTTACTTGAGAGGCAAAGCATCGATTGCAATAGCAAATTAGTAGACAGCTATGCTAAGTAAGGATAGTAGTTTTATCAGCCATATAAACTTGTAAACATTCGCTTACTAACTAAATTAACAAGCACGGTGTCATGCGTGCACAGGTAAACATGAACACGTCTCGCTCGATGATCGCGGAAAGTTGCTGTCAAACCGTTGGAGTGAAGAAGCGTGGCAGCAGCAGCGAGCACATCGACCTTCGTGCTGTCTCTCACTTCAATGCAAACTGAACGTCGAAAGCACAGTGCATACAAAGCTAGCGGCACTCAGCACACTTTGTCCACATTGCAGATCGCTTTCAAGATATGGGGCCCGCACAGCCACGCCGCAAGCAGCAGCCACCGGAGTGCCACCCGACCTACTGCCACCCGATTCATGGCCGATCCCCCATAGCGGGTTGAGCCACACTCATAAGCACCAAACCAAACCAAATTTTCCACACAGTTGTATCACGAGAGCCAGTCTGCATTTTCCATCTTATGTAAACAAGGTGCCGAGACGGTGCACATACATTCTGACTGTGAGACACTGCACTGCCATTAGCTTGGCCGCCTCTTCTGGCCTTGTGGAAGAACTGACTTTACAATCAGTAAACGGGTATTCAAAGCCAACTGCAACGAAATCTCACTTGAGTTCAATTTGTTTTAAATGGATAGCAGACATTACCAAAGTGACTGCAGCAAAGCCAGAAGTCTAGCAACCATTGAACAAATTTAACTTAGCTGCACATAAAGGGTCGCCACACAGCTACCAATAGGGTGCATATGACATCAATTTCAGACTCGCATGCAGCACATTGGAAGCTATCTCAATGGTATTTGTCTTTAAATGCCAACTGCAACAAAATTTCACTTGGGCTAAATTGACTATACATGCCTAGCGTATACTCTCAAAGTAATCTTGGCAAAGCCACAGGTCTGGTAATTGCCTAATTTTGTTATTATCAGCTATTAAATAGCGCCTATGCGGACGACGCATGTATCTGGCAGGCAGCAAAGCGGTTGCAGTTCGGATATGGCAAATATTGAAGAACCATACGCAACTGTTGATCTCCCAGTTGTGCCATTTTGTGCCAAGAGAGCCAGGCACATTGCTTGCTCATCATTTACGAGTTGATGGGCGTCTCTCTCGGCATGCGTTCTCCCTGTTGCGATGTGATTTGAGTTGTTGCAAGAATGCCGACGTGTGCGTGGCCATCGGCTGCTCGAATACGTACTAGTGCACGAGAAATGGCCGTGCAGTACACAACACTGAGTAGAGGTAAGCCGAACACACCTTTCCTGTTCAAGCTATCAGAGGGAAAGCATGCACAGCGACACAGCAGACAAGTGCAACGTGGACCAGCCAACAAGCACAAAGCATATAAACTGCAGCTGACGAAGTTGCACAAGCAAGATTTCAACCGCACAATCACTTACTCATCAAGATTTGCTTGGCAAACGCTTTCTCAGGGTGACTATAAGTACTATATGTCGCGCACGAAAACCAAAGGTAGCATTCAAAGGTAAGTTCTGTTCAGGGGTGATATTATTGAGCTATCACTTCCAGTAGTGCATCAGCTTCAAGATATTTCATGTGTCTCTACATCAGATGCGTCAAAGTATAGTCAAATCCTGATATAACGAATCACGTGAAACCATCAAAAATCTTTCGTTATTCTTAAAGGTCGTTAGAGTGAAGGCCCCAAAATTGACCATTCCGCCCATCAGTTCATAAGGCCTGAACATTTGAGCTATCCATGAAAACGTTGCCGTTGGCTCTTTGCCCTCGCTGTTGCTGTTTTCCATAGATTCTGTCGCCACGCACCATTGAAGAAACTTGTAGTAAGAGTGAAGCGGCACAAAGAAGATGCTGATGCTGAGGAAACTGCTGACAAAAAGGAAGCTCCATGCTGCTTCGAAAGCGCAATGTTACTTGTTTGTTTCCACATTTCTTGCCGTGGACACCGCAACTGTCTCACTCAAGGCGGACACCTCTACTATCCCAAAGCACAAGCGTGCATAAACGACACCGTCTGGAAAGTGCAAAGTGCGACCGTGTGGCATCCCAGCAAGTATGGAGGTTACATTTCTCCCTGCGCGTAGCTAGTGTGGCCACAGAAAGAAGCGCAAAAGAAAGAGGCGTGCGCAGGAAGAAGGGCGAAAAAAGGAAGAGATGCACCTCTGATGCTAGGCGATGCTTGCCTGTGCAGCCCATGCACTCGCACAACCTGATGCGTTGTCACCTCTGGAAGTGATGAAAAAAAAAATTCTCTCCCGCATTTTTTTATTGAGCACTGTCTCGGGTTTCCTAAACCCGTGCACCGCGGCATCCACTTCCTGCGCCTTGTCGTCTTCTAGCCTACTGTTTCAGTTGCCGTGAATGATACGTGGAAATCTAACAATCCCTAGATTTTGGAGTATTAGTTCGTAGTACTGAGGCGTTGTTAACATGACATGAAGAGTGAATAACAATCATTATTCTCATGGCACTGTAGGTCATGGTACTGAAATATTTTTATGTTAAAGGCATAAGAAGTCAGCTGGGGATTTCTGAAAAGTTGGTTAATCTGGTGTTCGTAGCAACAAGATTTCACTGTGGACGAACGAAATCCTTTCTGACGCAGGGCCAAAAATGAGCAGCAACTGCACGCTGCATTTGTCACGAAGGAGAACACGACGTGGCGGCCATGGTGTAGATATGGTGGCAAGCCATACAGCAATGCAACGCCGCCATAGCAAAATGGGCAAAGTTTTACGACGGCTGCAGTCCCGCCTGTCTGGTCGCGAGTTCACGCACACTTAGCACAGAGACCCTCTAGCCCAGCCATGCCAAGCCTCAGCTACTTATCCTTTATACTACAAATGGCGGCAGTAGTCTGATCAGTTGACGAGTCTGGTACTTCCAGCGTGCCAAGCAGTGGCTGGTGAGTCGGATACATCCTGCCGGAGACGCTATGCATGGATCGCGTGCAGACTATATTGCCACACTATATCGCACCTTTATTTGAGCCATCCCAATGAGCTGTTCTTCGAGCAGAGGCAGAACACATTAATGCCCGGCTGTTGAACGTAGACAACCATATAAAGAAAAGCAGCTGGACTCGCAGAATACTTCAAATTAAAAGAACAGTGCGGGTGAGCAACAGTGTTGTCACAGCGCACGAAGCAGCTAACAAAGTATACGAACTCTGTGGCTGGCAGACATGTGGGACCTGTTCGCTGACACAATGGAACGGAATACAAGCAAGGAAGGCAGACACAAGACAGCACAAGCACTGGTTCTCCATTCTTCACTGTACGTTACTTCCGCCGGGCAATAATGGTGGCATTCTTTTCAGTTTCGGTATGAAAAACATTGATTTTTGCTAGCTCTTTGTGACACCCTGACCTGTATTTCAAGCGTACGATTTTGCACAGAGGCTACTGCATGTCTAGAAACTAGGCTTTTTACGCAGTTTAAAATTTCGTTGTAGTTGGCCTTTAAGACACATGGCAACGCCTTGCAAGTGCATCTACAAGAAGCATACAATGAGTTTTAAGCAGCAAAGAGACACACCGGTTTGAGCAAGTTGGTTTTTTGTCACTTTTGGTGAACTGTAATGGCAGTGCATTTTCTAGTTTCAATAAAGAACACACGGATTTTTCCGACTTTCTGATGCACCAATCTGCGTTTTACAAACAGTTTTGTGTTGAGCCTTCTCCGTAGCTATCAGCACAATTTTTTTTTTACACAAAGCGAAATTTCACAGCAGTTGGCCTTTAACAGAAGTCAACAAAAAATAACCCATAACTTAATGCCATGCATATTTAATAAAGCAGAACAGCAAGGCTTGGAAAATTTTCTTGGTGGTTAACTCTTGACTAAACAACAATTTGCAGGCATTATTTCACACCTGAGAGCGCCTCCAGCTCCTCAGGCATCATCATGCTGTCGTCCAGTTCATCATCTTCCATCTTATTCATCTTGACAATCCTCTGAATTTTTGTGAAAACAAAAGAATTAAAACAAGTAAGCAACACCAAAAGAATGCAGCCCATACAAAGTAACTCTCCTTCTAGCAGTTAATATATATATAAACGGCATGATGAACAAAAAAGACAAACAACAAAAAGACAATGAAGAGAAAATGTCAAACAAAATTTTGCAACGACAGCTACTGAAAAAACTAATTATAATTGCAGTGTTTTTCACCAAGCCTGAGGGTTGGTTCGGGACCCAGGAAAACACAGCACGCGGATAGCATACGGTGCTGTGACCATTTCAGCCACCAATCTCGCAAGCAGAGCACAAGGTTACCTTGCTCTCAAATGCTCTCTTTTCAACAAGAGCCTGCTCCTCACTCTTTTCTGGACAGTTTTATTCGTAATATAATTTCCACACGCGGCTGCTATTGGCCAGTAGCTGACATCAGTCAAAAAGGGTGTTTGGATCAGTGTGCTTCTTCCTATTATAACTGCATATATTTACCGACACAGTTTAATAAACAGGCTGAAAGAAACAAGAATCTGCTTTTGAATTTCTATAATAATTACGTACCCTGTTAAGAGCAAATCTGGCTGCTCTTTAACAGGGTCCATTCTAGGCGTCCAGTGGCGCTCATGAATTCTGACCACTTATGCCACTTATCGATGCCAACCATAGCGAGTGATCAAGCTAGGCGACCTGGCGATCGCTGGGAAATGGTATAGGGCTAGCTCGCTGGCCGTCTGATCCAAGGCCAATAGCCCTTGCGATTTGTTTGCAGCTTGTAATAAAGCACTTATATTCGTCAACACAATGAACGTCTGCGCCTTTATGTCGCTCATAAGTGACAATACGATTAGTTTGCCCGACGCCGCTGGTAGCGATGAGAAAATACGTTAGCCAGGCGAGCCGCGTTGCAGAGACAATTGCTGCGGCGGCTGTACTTACTGCTTGCGAGTCAAAATCACACCAACAATTTACTATATCGCGCAACATTTTATAAAATGCACCCTTTCAAGGTCACCTTACTCTGAGTTATTTCGTGTCGGAAACAAATTTTAGCTGATTTTTATGCCGACGTCAGCGGCGAAAGATGTCAGTGTTACGCGTCACAACCAGGGAGAACACCGGGACCATAGAGATCGGGACAATCGAAGCAGCGAGAAACTTGCTCGCCGGGCCCGCCCCGATGACAGTGCAAACTCATGACGTAGCGTTTTCTCGGTTGTTTACAATCCTTCCTTGATGTAGATGTCCCGAGGTGCTTTGTTTTGCAGTTGGCTGCACACATACTTTGAAGTTGATTTTAAATATATTTTAAGCTATATTCGCCGTTTACATTAGGCAGACGATGTGTGTGTACCCACATAAATCGATATCACACATTAACTTACATTATTAACAAATTAACAAATTTTGTATCAGTTATCAATTTTGTATTATTAACAAATTTTGTATCAGTACTCCTTCAAGTGTCACAACATGGACTATTTCAGGTCATGAACGGCGCCACAGTGATAGCGAAATGCCGTCTGGCACGACCTCATAGCCGAGTGCGCCAATGCATTGGATGATCTTGTAAAGGCCGAATTAGCGGCGTGATAGCTCCTCACTAAGTCCTCGTTGGTGTATCGGGGTCCAGAGCCTAACATGGTCGCCACGCTTGTATTCCACGTATTATCGTCGAATACTGTAATGCCGGCGGACAAGCTGTGTCTTCTTCTGGGTGTCAGAGATAGGCGGCGACGTCGAGATTCTCTTTGTCGGTGACGTGCGGCAACATGGCACCGGGAGTTGTCGTCGGGTTCCTTCCGTAAATTAGCGTCATTTGAGTTGTTTCTTGCACTGCCGTGTTATAAGCGAAGGTTACATATGGCAGGACTGCATCCCACATCTTGTGCTCGACATCAATGTAGTACATTGCTAGCATGTTGGCGAGGGTTTTGTTCAGGGGCTCCCCGTAAGCCCATTCGTCTGTAGGTGGTAAGCAGTTGTCGTCCTCTGGCTTGTCTGACTATACTGCCAAAAGGATTGGGTGAGCTCTGCTGTAAATGCCGTTCCTGTGTCGGTGATGAGGACTTCTGGGGCACCATGTTGCAGCAGGATGTTCTTGACGAAGGATTTCACCACTTCAGCTGTGCTACCTTTTGGCAGACCTTTCGTTTCAGCAAAGTGGGTGATGTAGTCCGTCGCCACGATGATACACTTATTTCCAGATGTTGACGTCGGAAAGGGCCCCAAAAAATCCATCCCAATCTGCTGAAATGGTCGGCAAGGAGGCTCGATCGGCTGTAGTCCCAAACCATCGTCCCGGACCATTGAGCAGGCTAAAACACCTGCCCACAGAACAACGAAGAAAATCGTGGCCAAGTCTACAACCCTGACGGCAGCCCCAGCATCCCCCATCGTGCTGCCAAGGCTCAGGGAGCCATCAACATTCTGTGGATCATCAGCTGAAGACCCAGAAGCCTGTCTGGAGATCTACAAACAAACTGCGAGTTTCAACAACTGGCACTCCGATGACAAGATTGCCACCAGAATGTGGTCTGAGAACCGGGAGTCAACCCTGACAACATGGTACCTGTTCGGTAGTGGCTTCCTGCCGACCTTTATGAGTGTCGTGCACAAGGGTGAGCCTAAGTTCTACTAGAAACCCACATGCAGCTGCCAAACGAGAACATCACCATCTTTGCTGAGGAAATGACTCGCCTGTTCTGCCACGCCGACCCCGACATGCCTGAAGAAAAGGAAGTTTGGTTCTTGATGCGGGGTGTGGAAGAACAACTCTTTGCTGAATTAATACACAACCTGCCCAAGACTGTCACTGATTTTGTTTCGAAGGCCACAGCGATCGAGAAGACGTTTGAAATGCACACCAGGCAATATAACCACCCTCCACTGACAACAAACTCCGCCGAAGCTCAAGCGCTACAGGCCGGGAGGCCTGTAGCGCTTGAGCCCGGTGACGTGCGCGAGACGATAATAGCAGCCGTACGGAAAGAGCTACAGAAGTTCTACCCAAGGTCACAGCCCCAGGTGGCCTCGGTTGCTACTCACATCACATCACTCATTACTCACATCATGATCGCACTCGCGTAATGATTGCACCCATGAATTCTGTCGTCAAAATTAAATTTTTTTATTTCCTGTGTAATGATCGCACTCCGAACTTATCGCAGCGATATATCGTGTGCCAAGTCTAGCTAATAATGATCGCACTTACCATCTGTCGAATACTACGCGAACGACTCAAGACAAACCAAGCGGTCTGCACACACCAAACATTCTTAAGCAGATGCACCATTTCACTCTTTTCATCACTTTCCGTACTTCCATGACAAACAAAAAGCTGCAACCAAACTTGCCTTTATTATGTGTAGGCTATAATGGTTGTGGTCAACAACAAAAAAGGTGCCTTTCGATTCTCGTCTGCTCTCTTGGGCACGCAACAAACCGCGAGCGACAACGACAGCAGCCACGTTTACACTGATATGTTGAAAGTGTACCCTATTCACACGCCGACGCTCGTAACACAGCTAAGATATTTGCCCACCCTTAGCGGAAACGTGCCGTATTAGGACAGTAGTGAAGACAAATGCCGCACTTTCCACAGCATGCCCGCCATGTGTTTCTGTCACTGGCAGCTAAGCATGCCCATCTGTTTCTATCCCCTCAAAGTGGACATGGCTACATTATTGCCGCAAACTTGCTGAACGATATTATTCATTACTGATACTGAAGAAACTGTTTCAATGCACGTACTGTACTTACACAAGGCGAAAAAAAAATCGTGTTCGGCGCGTTCAGGTTGCTCTGCCGGCCGCCATTTTTGTTTTGGTGCCCCGCACTACATACAGCGGCAGCCGCATATTTGTTGACCTGTTGTCATCCCACAGCAAACGTGGGATGATGGTGGTGAAAACTTTATTGAAAATGCCCGGCGATTTGGGTGGGGTGGGGCCATAAGCACCCCAGCCTAGGTGACGGCCTCGAGTCCTTGGACCCGGGCGGCTTCCTCGGCGTGCCGGACGGCCCACAGTTGATCGGCGAGGTCGTGGCTGAGCAGGGCCGCCTCCCAACGCGCCCCTCGGTTCGAGACTGCCATTTCTATCCCGTTCGTCGGAGACTCCTGCTGCTGGCTACCGGCGCATGCCCACAGCATGTGCTGCAGCGTCGCTCTGGCTCCGCACGCTTTACAGTCGTCGGACGGATATATGTCGGGGTAGCAGAGGTGAAGGATCACCGGGTTAGGATATGTGTGTGTCTGCAATTGCCTCCAGGCAACCGCCTGTTTCTTGTTTAGGTTGGCGTGCGGTGGTGGGTATTTACATCTGTTCAATCTGTAGTGTTGCGTGATGTCTCTGAAAGTGGTCATGCGATCCCCCCACGTCCACTCCTGCATCGCTCTCGCGGTGGGCGAGACGTCGGGATTGCCGGCAGGCGCCGCGGCTCGGCATGTAAGTCCTCGAGCCGTGGCGTGGGCCGTCTCGTTTCCCGAGAGCGGAGGGTCCGTGTGGGCGGGGGTCCATACGAGGAAACGGTCGTTTTTGCGGCAAATATTGCCCTGTTGAATTTGGAGAATGTGGGCCGCTTCCCGGGAGATCCGGCCGCTAGCATAGTTGCGTATCGCTGCCTGCGAGTCGCTGATTATCACCTCGGCATCCGTGGTGGCCACCGCGAGGGCTATCGCTGCTTCCTCGGCCGCCTCCGTCTCTTCCGTGCGTATCGTCGCGCTGGCGACGCAAGTTCCGCTACGGTCCGTGACTGCAACCGCGAAACCACGCTGCCGCTCGTAACAGGCCGCATCTACGTAGACAGTTTCTTTGTTGCTGCCGTATTTCTTTTGTAAATCTCGCGCGCGCCTGTTGCGCCGGCCAGCGTGATGCGTCGGGTGCATGTTCTTGGGCAACGGCGAAACGGCGATGCGCTCGCGAATCGGTATGGGTATCGCAACCTTTTCGCCCTGCTGTGTGTAGTAGCTGATGCCCAGCGTCTCGAGAATGTGTCGCCCGGTTCTGCTTTTTGACAAACGCTCGTACTGCGCGATGTTGTGCGCTTCTATTATCTCATCTAGGGTATTGTGTAAACCCAGTTCGAGAAATTTATCCGTGCTGGTATTGATCGGCAATCCTATGGCACGTTTGTACGCCTTGCGGATGAGGCGGTCTAGTTTAGTTCGTTCGGCCACCTGCCACTTGAGGTAGGAGGTGACGTACTTTATGTGACTGGTTACGAACGCTTGTACCAGGCGGATCGTATTGCTTTCTTTCATTCCGCTATGTCTGTTCGTGATGCGTATCAGTAACCGGATCGTTTCATTGACCGTGCGCTCTAGTCTGCGTACGGTTTCGCCGTTGTGGCCGTTGGCCGACAGGTGCAAGCCCAGTACCCTAATTTTGTGAACATGCGGGATGATGGTGCCGTCAGATGTGACTACTCTAATTTCTCTGTCGGCGTGCTCGATGAAAAAAAAAAATTTTTTTTTTTGCGGGCAATTTAATTTGCATAATGATCGCACTCCTGAATTTGCGCCAATTTTCGTCAAAAAAGTGCGATCATTATGCGAGTAAATACAGCAGTTAAACAAGAGCTTCAGCCATCACCCAAAGAAGATAAAGAAATACATGTGACAATAGCGTTGATACCGCGACCATCACGATGAGTCCAACAGCTGAAAGCACTACAGTTTGCTGAGGACAGCTATGTATGGCACGATTGGGACGTCAGAGGCGCAATATCAGAAACAGTGCGGTGTAAGTGAACATTCAAAATCAAATTTGAACTGCGCGCCACAGCGATGTTCAGTAGGCAGAGTGTCGTGGGCACACCCAGCTCCACCGTAGCCTTCGCAGTGCAATTCAATGAAGAAGGAACGGAAACACCCCGAACACTATGTTTGATTGCCCCTAACTCCACTTCTGCTCAATGCATAGAAGAACTTTTTGCAACAAAGTATTTCTGAAATAGTCTAATTGAACTTCAAATGCATTTCTCGACTTCTAATAAAAATTGGTTCAGGGCCCCTTTAAATAAGAAAGCATTCGTAAAGATCGGCCCAATTAGCCACCAATAAGCACGCGGATCGTGTTGAATATGTGGCAACGTACTTCAGGATGCTTCAACAGCCATCACTCCAACCCGCACGCATGATCTTGGGACCAATCACTGATGAACCACCCGTACAGACATATTAGCAGCAAACATTTCATGGCAGCTTGCGGCTCATTATCACAACGGCCACACTGCCTAGGCCATCAGACTTAAAGGGAAGCTGAAACACTTTTCGAAAAAAAAATGAGCTCTCTGCGGCATTCTACAGTTTTGAGTCCCCTGAACACGAATATCACTTTCAAAAAGGGCGGAAACAAGCGCAAGCGGCTGTTTTTTCATGAAAACGCGCACAAGCGCCTCAGGGTATCGCACGAACGCCGCTGTTGCCCGTGATTGGTCGGAGCCGCCGTGGCGTCAATGGCGGCAGTCGCCGGTCGGCGCTGCAGTTTCAGAGCGTAGCACGCTGTTCTGTTCTGGCTTTATAGCTGAGTTGTAACCATTATGGAACATTCTCGCTGTCTCGGACAGCTTGTATTTTCGCCGTACATGTTCGAACCGACAGCCAATACGGAAAACGATGGCGGCAACGACGATGTTGAGTGTGCCAAAAGCGAGAGCGATGTGTGCACCTTCTCACGCTTTGGAAATCTTAGCTGTTACGTACGCTTTTTTTTTTTTATGTAGCTGCACGTTCCAATGACGGGAGAAGAAATGCACTATAGTGTCACTGGGAACTTGCTGCTGGAAAAATGCCGAAGCACTAACTTCTCATTAGATTGTAAACACGGGTACAATTCCGCGATGTCAAGCACCTTGCCGCTGCTTGTCTAAAGTCCCGTGGGTTTCTTAGCGTTGATACACGATCGCGAACATAAGTGCCGCGCTTCAAAGCGCGCACATGCAGTGCTGCGAGGTACAGTCATGGAAGTTGCTTATCATACACATCCAGATCGAGATGGCCAGAGGGATTATATGTGCAATATTCAGAATATGGTTCGACGACTTTGCGATTGTGGCTCGATCAAGAATCGGTATGCGCGCTCCATGCTAGTGTTGTCATAAAGATATTAGGCAGTTTTAGCACCGCCGTGAGGTAAACATGATAACTGCAACCGTACGTCGAATGTCACTAGGCAAGCCTATACTCCATTTCATACCTCAGGTGCAACGCTGTGGAAGCTATGCACAAAGTCCGGTTACCAAAATTTATTACTGCGCGCGTTTCCGTCTATGGTTCGCAGCGTGCCAGCGGCGTTTGCTCGCGCGAGCATGCACGTGAAGCTGCCGCGACGGGCTGCAATTAAAGAATGCCGAAAAGAAAATTGATTTAAAAGAACGTGTTAGCAGCTGTATAAGTACACGGATTGTTTCTATGGGTAAATTCTTTTTCTTTTTTCATTCAGAACTGAGCTTATATATGAAAAGTTTTCTCAAAAATCGGGTCAAGAAACAGCGAACTTTTTCTAAGTGCGAACGCAGCCACTGCAAGAAGTATCTCAAGCCTCCACAGCGTTGCACCTGATGTATGAAACGGAGTATAGCAACGCTTGGAACAACGCGTTTCCACATTTGTCGTAAGGCTATCCGGCTATCGCGGAAATGGTCCGAGCACAGCTTCTTGTCCTTCGGGAACCTGTGAAACACATCGTCTCGCCCGCGTGTGTTCGAGCAGCCGAATGCTGCACAGAACGAAGGCATGTTGGGCACCCTTGGCTGTAGGCACTCACGCAGCACAGAAGGAAAGAACAGTTTACGAAAATCGCAAAACAAACGTGAGCGGCGGCAGCGGCAAATTTCTCGTAGCGTCGTTCAGTAAAGCGCAGAACGAAAAGAGGCATGCCAGCGCATGCCAGCACGCCGGTCCGGCAGCTCGGTCCCCGCCAGTGAGGTCACTCTCGCCGGTTCTCTCCTCTGGCAACCACCTTACCCAGCACTCCGGGAAGCGATGGGGGCGTGTCCGCGAAAGCGATTTCCGCCCCTTATATTAACAGAACGAAGAAAAAATTTCGGAACCGTAAATTATTAGGTCTGTTCTTCCCAATCCCAGCAATTCATGGAAATTGAAAACCGTTTCGGCTTCCCTTTAATCAGCACTGCTTCATCGGGCGTGACTGACTAGAGTTAGGATTCGGTGCCAAATCGGCACAGATCTATTCACAGCAGCCATGCGACACTCGGAAAGCCGCCAAACCACCTCGCAAATGCATGGGATAGCAACAAAGTTATTCCCAGCGGCCACCTTTGAGACGCACTATACGTGTACGGCACCCTCTCCTTACAGACGCCATTCACTTTCGCACATCAATACCTTTTTGTAACTTCGAGCAACTCCTTGCATTTACAAGGCGGATACGAAAGCATCACGGCTGATTGCATGCATTTACATGGACAACCGATGAACGAGGGCAGGTATGGGGTCATGCGAGCTTCCTGTGACTCTTTAGATTTCAGAATTTCACCAGCGGCAACTAATGCCGAACCTCACAATGAAACAGCGTGGAAAGCGCCTGCGTTTTACCGTCAGTGCCGGCTACACACGAAACGATGATCAAGTCACATGGTGCAGTCCTTTCACCTGTTCGCACAGATTGGCCTTACGATAATCCATCTGTCGTAAAGTTCTGTAGTCAGGGTGTCTACCAAGTTGACATTTCCAAATTTCCAGGTTTTCCCTGAGTGCCCTTGAAATATTCCTTGAATGACACAGAACTTTGTTAATGTCAAGGTGGGCTCCCTACATCATGTCGCCCAATGGTGTCACTCTCTGTAAGCATGTTAAAAAATAAACAACCTAATCCAGTTTGAATGGTAAGGGGCAGTGTCTATTTTATTCAAAAAGAAAACAAAAGGGAGGGATTAGTAAAATGCACAGCGAATAAAATCTCTTCGAAAGAAATAGTAAAACCTATTGCAAATTGAGTCGAACATTCTCAAGTACGAATAAAGAGATGCATAAAGAATATTTTCAAACATGAGCTACTACTATCAACTGATAGCAAGCTAATTGGTACGAGGCTCGAACTTTATCACAAGTGAGATTCTCTCACAACAGCTGGTAAGTCAACCTCAACTGTCCTGACAAACTCTCAACCTGCGCACACGGCCTCAGTGTTGCGTTCCACTGTTTTAAAGAGTTTTTATTGCTTGCATTAGAGACACCTGCATATCGATGTTAGCCAATGCTTTGCTTTTAGAGTGCAAGCTCCTCCAAAAAAGCAGCGGTATGCTTCCTTTCCCGTTCCTTTCTGAATGCCTAGGTCCTTTGTCTTCTTCTTCTCCTTCGGCTGCGCGTTCTCCGCATGGACTATTTGAAGCATCCTCTTTGACACTTGTACAGTCAGCGTCCGATTTTTCGGACTCCCTAGGCGCCGCGAAAACCTCTGAAAAGATTAACGCGTCTTCTACAGCCCTTAAGGGCTCAAGTCACCACAGGCACGCCCGAAAAAGTTCTGAAGGCCTGCCAGTACACTTATTAGGCACCGTATTTACACGATTGTAAGTCGACCCCTTTTTTAAAATTTGAAAGTCTGAAGTTGAGGGGTCGACTTACAATCGAAACCAAAACATGGCCCCGCCAAAATAAAGCGATACCAACGGGAGCTACAACGTATAGTTACAATTTTATGTTTGCTCTATGGCCCTACCCATATCTTTTCGCTATCCCGCGTGTTTGTTCGCTTTTCGTATGGGTTTTTCAACATTCTTGAGAGTCTTACAGTGCATGCAACACTCATGAGGGGGGTTGTCTATAGTTGATGGAAGCACCGGTGTTCCTATTTGCGGCGGCACCCTCAGAACGGCGGCGCGTGCGGGGAGTATCGGTAGTTCATGGAAGAGCAGACACCGCTCGCGGGTTTCTATTTTAAAGGCATTGGTATTGGTTTGACCAACTTTTTGACGCGTTCCACTTGACTGCCAGCTACATGCTACTTCTATGCTTCCCCAGTCGTCATGAGTGCTCCAGGCCCACTAATCGTTCGGCACTCGTTCACAGCAGCGTTCAAGAGGGCTGCCATCCTTTAAGCCGAAGAAACAAATCACTGCGCAGCGGGCCGCAATTTCGATGTTTCTAAACGGGTGGTGCGAGAGTGGCGACTGCAGCGAAGCGAAATTTTCACCCTGTGACGGCAAGTGAGAAATTTCCCTCGTGCCGAAGTCTGGACGCCTTCCGGAGCTGTAGGCTAAGCTTGCAGCGTACGTCGCTGAAATGCGTGATCGGTCCCTGCCATTGAAGTGCGACGTGGTCATGAAACAAGCCCGGACCTTCGCCTTACTTTTAAGGTTCTACTCCGCCATGAGTACGAGTGGCTGGCGGCAGAAGACTGCGAAATTATGCCAACCGGACCTGTCGAAAGACCCTCCCTGACGGCTGCGTGTGGTTGGGTGCATTTGGTGTGGGCTGCTGTTCCGCAAGATGTCCTGGTGCGGTCGTTTGCCAAATTTGAAATTTCGCTGGACCACGACGCGCTGTGGGACCGCAGCAACGATGACGATGGCAGCACTAGTAAAGACGAGTAGTCCAGTAACCATGTCAGCTACTAATAAATTTTCGTTATAGAATGCGCCCTCGGGTATGCTCTTATTTTTTTTTTTTCGGTCAAGCGATATGGGGGGGGGTCGACTTACATTCGAGTCGACTTACAATCATGTAAATACGGCATATCGGTGCTCGTACTGTGGCAGAAGATGGCGGGTGCACGCGTGTATAATCAGAATGTCTACCAAGTTGACATTTCCAAATTCCCTGAGTTTTCCAGGCTTTCCCTGAGTGCCATTGCGAAATTCCCTGAGTGACACAGAACTATGTTTTATGTCAACACCGGCTGAAACCATATCGCCTGATGCTGTCACTCTCTAGTAAGCACATGAAAAAAAAAAAGCACTTAATCTAATTGGAATACAGTAAAACCTCGTTAAACCGTACCCGCTTAAACAGTAGTTTCGTTTTAAAAGTAGTAAAGTCAATTCCCCGACTCAGCGGCCATTGAACATAATGTATTTTGTATCCGCATAAACCGTACCAGCTTATTGCGTACGCATCGGTTAAAACGTAGCGTTTCCACTTTTCGTCGCGCAAACACGGCGGTGCGTCGTCTCCATCGGGCGGCCCGGGAGAACAACAAGCCTCGGAGATCGGTACAACGGCCTCCAAGCGCCCTGTGCGTTTGCACGTGAAGCCGCATCAACATCAACATCATTTAGACGCCGCATGGACGCCGTGCCAGAGAGCGTTGCGGCGTTGTGCAAGCGAGGACTCGCGTCATGCCAAAGCTAGGATAAAAAAGACGCCGGATGCTCAGCATAGAAGAAAAATTAGACATCGTCCGTGCTACCGAACGTGACATGAAGTCGGCGCTGGCCCGCGACGTGGATCTGCTGTTGACTAGTGTGTGGCATTTGGAATGCGAAGTTGCTCGGCAGCGCTGCTGCGACCGCGAAGAGATGTCGGTTACGAGGTTCGACTTTTCACCATCGTTGCCGCTGTTGTTGCCGAAGTGTCAACTAGCGACAGTGATGAGAACGACACGGAAAGCGACAGCATGGGCTATTCAGGCCCGACAGTGGCAGAAGCGGCGCGTTACGTCAGCCTCGTGAATGCGATCGTCGCAAGGAGAACAGGGGCGCGATAACGTAACTATTCCAAACGAAAAGTTTTCCGAACTCCGGCACCCGGCAATGAAAAACGCGCCCCGGGACTTATGCAGCACTACTGCGCGCGTGCACGGAGAATACGTAACGCCAACGAGGAATTTGCCGTGCGAGTGTTTGCCGAGAGGAGGGGGGCTGGCTGAGAAGCGGGCACGGAGCTTCAGTAAGTTTGAGGCCGCTGTCGTCGTGCTAGGCCGCCGCGACATCAAACGAAAATAACACTTACGTCCCGCGAAGTGAATAAATACTGCATGTTTTTTCACCTTTCATTGTACTCTCTCTGAGTTCAGTTTTCGACAGGTAAGTGGGCGATCTCATGCTATTTCGCTTAAACAGTACTACCGTTTAGTACGTACTTTTTCCGAGCTCCGGCCGACTACGGTTTAACGAGGTTTCACTGTACTAAGGAGTAGTGTTTATGTTATTCAAAAAGAGAATACAGTAAACTCTCAGTTGTACGAACGTCGGTTTATCGAATATTTTATAATAACGAACTTTTTAAAAATCCCCGGCAGTTTTCTTATAGATTCTATACAAAAATGTTTCACTTAAACAAATTTCGGAACACTGAATATTTCAGTTGAACGAACTCGCTCAGAGGACCAAGGCTTGCACTGCACTGCAGGCGCAACCGATGCCCGCCCTCATCAAACCGACGCTCCAGCAGCAATGTAACGTCGCTGGCGCTACAGCACCCTTGGGGCAAAGCAGCGGCACGGAAAACGAACGACAACGAGGCATAGCCTCCGAGATCACCTGCACAAAACGAGCAAGCATGTAATCTCGGAGGCCATGAACAAAGTAACATCGCTGGCGCTTACAGTGCCGCCAGAGCAAAGCGGCAATCTGTCACACCACAAACCACGTGGTGTGTGTTTTTTCCCAATCGGCTAGTCTTGGCATGGTCGTTGTCTCTTTCATTCCAGTCTCGTCGGTTCCGCATGTGCACACAAACGACCCACGTGGTGTTTTTCATTGATATGTGCAAATTCCATTTCACACATTTCTAACACTATGGATGCCATGTCTTTTGCTCCATGAATGTATGCAATGTCTTATGTTGGCGTAGTGAATATTCAGTTTATTGAACTTTCAGTTAAGTGAACTATTTCCTTCAGTCCCTTGCATGGAGTAAGACATATAGGAGGTCAAACTCCCGTCAGCGCGAGCGAGCGTGGGCGACCAGATAAAGTCACAATTGTTGCATGCGCCGACGCTACCCTATGCAGTGGCGGCACCATGCGGCGCGTCGTAGCAGCAGCAGCGGAAAAAAAAAAAAAGCAGCGCCCGGCGCTCACTCCGGCGGCACCCGCTCAAAGCAGACGACAAGCAGACGACACGGGTGTTTGCTTCAGCGGGCACGCCGTAACCTAACTGCGTAGGTGCGCGCACTCAAGAAAACTGTTTTGTTGTGTGCCCATCAAAAAAAGCAACACGTGTGGCAAACTTCCGCTAATCTTCCTCATATCGCCAAGCAGCTAGGGCAACTAGTTTTCGCGAGTCTTATAAAAAAGAAAAGGAACGGAAACACATGCACGGCGGCATCCTTCCTAAGCGCACCCCTGTGAGCACTAGAGCGAGAAAGAAGCAGTCGCCCTTTGAGCGATTAGGAACGAGATAGCCATCAGTTTCGCAAGCGCAAAAAACCGAAAACCGCCCGCCACGGAGCAAGATAGCCCTGGCTACAACCAGAAGCTACGTATCATCTTATAGCTGTCATGGAAAACGCGTTTTATTTTTTACTGTGCTCGAAGTCAGGCGCGCGCGGCCGAACGGGAGCAACACTCGACCGGTTGCCCTGGCAACCGAAACAGCGGTAATTTCTTCCCATGCCGCCAGGTGCCGCCAGCATGAAAATATATCCGCGGGCTTGTGACCTTTTCTGGTCGCCGCAAACAGCGGAGTTTCCACTCCTATATTTCTTGCTCCGTGGTCCCTTGAAGTTCACTCAAGTGAAAGTTCACCATAGAAGGGAGGGGTTAGTAAAATGCACAGCAAATGTCTTCGAAAAAAATTGCAAATCGAGTCGGACATTCTCAAATACAAATAAAAAGGATATGCATAAAGAAGCAAATATTTTTGAATATGAGCTATTTATTTCAACTGATAGCAAGCTCAGTGGTGTGAGACCCGAACTCTGCCACAATTGAGATTCTCTCTCAACAGCTGGTGTGTCAACCTCAACTGTCCTGCCATACTCTCAACCCGTGCACAACACCTCAGTGTTGTTTCACTGCTTTGAAGAGTTTATTTTGGTTCGGATGAGGGACACCTGCATCTCGGCATCAGCCAACACTTTGTTTTTTGAGCTCAAGCTCCTTCAAAACGGCGGCAGCGCGCTTCCTTTCCCATTCATTCCTCAATGCGTAGGTCCTTTCTGATCCTGTCCTCCTTCCGCCACTAGTTCGCCCCACAGACCATTTGAAGCATCTTCTTGGTCAGTTGCACAGTCCAAGTCCGATTTTCATAACTCCCTATGGGCCGCGAAAACATCCAAAAAATCGGCCAGTTGGAAAAGATTAATGCATATCATTTACTGCCCTTAAGGGCTCAAACCGCCACAGGCACATTCGAAAAAGCTCTGAAGGCCTGCCGGTACACGTATTAGGCATATTGGTGCTCATACTGTGACAGGAAATACTGGGTGCACGCGTGTATAATTCAGGAATACATACGGTGTCCCATGGCAATAGCCCCCTTTCCACGCTTGTAATGCTTCACTGCAATACTTTTGCGTATCCTTCACCAAGGAACATTTCTGTATGGAAGTGAAGCTGACTTTCGGGAACTCGCATTATGCAACACACCGTGCTTTCCAAGCTTCTAAGCCAATCGCACTAACCACAAAGGGGGAGTCCGTGCCATTGCTTAGAGTACGGAATTCTTTCAATAAAAAACACGGCACCCAACGGCCAGAAGCTTCACAGCAAACGTCCAAGCAGCTAGGCCTAGCGCTGCCACAGTGGTGGCTACGGCTGCCAGCAGATCTGCGTTCGAGGCAGCAAGGTCACCAAAATGGCAGTGGTGGTGGCTTTGATTAATGCCGTTTCGGACTTATGGTGACGGCAACACGTTCGGAGAATCGGAAGGCGAAGAGTTCTTGCATCCCAAATACACTGACTCTATGGGGTACGTGGTGGTGCCACGAAGCCGCCCAAATTTCCGGGAATACGGAAAGTCAGTCATTGACTGTACACTCACAACTCCTCCAGCGGACGACAAGGCGTCAAAGACGATTCATTACTACTCCTGTCTGTTACTCGAGCCAGCACTACCTCGACTTTCGACCCTTTCAATAAAATTACAGCTAATTTTCCCGGATAGATGCACAAATTCCCAGTTTTTTCAGACCACTCAAAATCCCTGAGAATTCCCAGTTTTCCTGGTTGGTAGACACCCTAATAATTAAGGAATAAATACTGTGTCCAGTGACAGTTGCCCCTTCCCACACTTGTTATGCTTCACAGCGTAACATTGCTGTAATGAGGTGATGCTGAATTTCGGGAACCAGCATTATGCAACGCGCCGTGCTTTCCAAACTTTGAAGCCAATCGTGATGACCACAAAGGCAGTGGCGGTGCCATTGTTGGCAGCGGCGAATTCTTTCAATGAAAAACACGGCACAGAACGGCAAGAAGCTTAAGGGGGGACATGAGGATCAAAGCTAACTTTCTTATTTACCAGCCGTTGTTGATGAAATTTTGCACAGGTGTTAATAATATCACATATACAAAACTGTGAAAATATGGCTGCAATATCTGAAGTACTTTTTTGTTTACAAAATTTTTCTGCTTTCATTCTTGCAAAATGCCTGCACACCTGTATATTGATGCTAGGAGTTCAAGCAAACATTGATAGCACTCCTATATGAATCCTCCACACAGTGACATTCCTGTAATTTCTTTAGCCTAACAGAATTTTTTTTATATTTTCATTCTTTGGCAGCTACTTCAGTTGCATAAAAATCTTGACTGTGAAAACAAAAGACAACAAATTATTGAAGCAACGATTTTGAAAACAAACATGTCGCTGTGTGCAGTGGCACACACCGAGTGTAACAAAACGGTGTGAAAATATTCATAACGATGGCTGAGATATTGGCTTTGCATGTTGACCTTGGTGGTAGAAAAAAAAAATTGAGAAAAATGTGTTGGAAGTTTTGGGCCATGTTTATTCGACGAGAAATCACCAGCCTTGTAGGTGCAGGTGTCAGGTTGATCTAGGGTGGTTGCTTGGGCTAGTTGGTAATTCATGATCAAAAATAACGTACAGCGCAAAGGACAAGGACAGCGAAAGACGCATACACAGCGCTGACTTCCAACAAGATTTTATTGCGTCGCCACATTGTGTGTATATATACAAGAAGAGGCATGCGCAGAAAATGTACGACAGTCACAGGGGGTGTCCTAACAGCAAGTCATTGAACTAAGAACATGGTCACCAGAAAAAATAAAAATTAAGCATTACGATCACTATCTGTTTAGAAACGCGACTTCACCAGGGGTCAGCGCAATTGAGGGCGCACTAACGCACATACTGCCAAGTTTTCTGATGAAATCAGCTTCCACAATTTCCCTGGTGAGCTGTGAGCAGTGTCTCGCTAAAACTTGCGTATCTTCAAAGAATGGCAGGCAGCCGCAGTCCCGGCAATGAATGCCCAAGTGGCCTTGTACAGTGTTGCGGACGTTGTTACAATGCTCTCTTAGTCGATCGTTTAAGCACCTGCCCGTCTGTCCTACATATTTACTGCCGCAAGACAGGGGAATTTTGTAGACTACATTAGTTGTGCACGTCACAAACCGTTTTCTGTGCCCGACAGAACAACTCTGATGCGATTTAGGCGCGTTTACGCGCTTACAGAGCTTTGCCAATTTTTCCGGGGCTGAGAAAACGACTGTGATCCCTGCACGCTGCCCAATTTTCTTCAGCCTATGGGATACATCATGCACATATGGCAGCACTGCAAACCTGCGTCTTTCAGCCCGCTGGTTCCCTGATTGAGCGGGATAGTCTACGGCTCCCTAATAGCGGACCGTCTACGGCAAAGAAAAAGTGGCTTGAGTTGTCTGCTATCGTCGACAGAACTGCTGAATATCTCTGGCAACATGCGCTTCTACAACTACGTGCCATTACTCCAAAGAAGAAACCCCTGCCGAGGAACAATGTGCACCGTATTGGAGATGTGACGCTTCCAGAAAAGGTGCAGCATGTGTTAGCCCTTGGGCCGAAGTTTGCCGTGGAACCTCGAAAATCGCCACACGAACTTCTCACCCTTGTTAGGCAAGTTGCTGGACGTGCCCCAGACACCGAATCTGAAAGGTGTGTAGCGGAAGGTGTTGATGTTTTAACGCGCTGCAATCCTTCCACAAAGATTCTCCCGATCGGATATGTTACATCGCTTCTGAAAGCGAACTCGTTATCACTTTTACCCTCTGACAAAGAAGGTGGTTTTGCTGTCCTGCCGTTGGGTGACTTCAATGCGAAGGCTACCGTTGCCACTGATTCAGTTTTTAAACGTGATGACAGTGTTTCCCTTGCCAGCGTGAAATTGAAAGCAAAAAAACTATGCAAATCCCTTAGCCTTGACAAGCTAGCAAAAGTGATAGAAAAAACTAAAAAGCTAAGCCTAGACATTTTCTTCTCAGCTAAGATGCATAAGAATGACTGCCCTCTGCGGGTTATCGTAACTGAAGCAGCGACTTGGCAGAAATCTGTTGGCTTGTTTTTGCAAGATAAACTAAACCTTCTAACCATTGACGATCCTTTTCTCATTAGACATTCTGGTGAAGTTATTAGTTTTTTAAAAGAGAATGAAAAGGGACTCAAGATGTTCTCGATCGACGTTAAAGATCTTTACTATTCACTTCCGCATGACAAGTTGCTTCTGGTTGTTGAAGAATGCATTGATGACTTTGAAGCAGTTGGCTTTCAGAATGCCGCAGGTGTTTCTGTTAGCGGCTTTCTTGAATTGCTCACCTTCTGCTTGACATCAACTTACATCTCATGGAATGAACAAAATTACATACAAAAGAAAGGTGTTTGTATAGGATCATGTCTTGCGCCCGTACTAAGTAATATTTACCTAGCTCATCATGATCGCAATATTCATGGTCACCTAGCCGCATCCTCTGTTGTCAAGGTGTGCAGGTTTGTGGACGACTACCTGATATTTATTGATTGCACTAATCCCGCTTTTGAGCCTGCTGTTTCTGAAGTCTTGGATATCTTTAAGAAAGCGCTGGAGCCTCTAGAACTTACGCATGAGGTATCCATCGATGATACCTTGCGCTTTCTAGATCTCAGGCTGAGCCTTGCTAACAAACATGTGTGCTGGTGCTTCGAACCGAGAAGTAAGAAGCCACTCTTGCCCTTTAACTCCGCACACTCAAAACTCGTTAAACGAGGTATTATAAAGTTATGTCTCATTAACAGCCTCAATAAATCGGGTCCACACCAGATGCAACATAGTCTTGCTGCTCAGGTTGATCGTCTTTCTTGGGCTGGTTACCCATTGGCCTTAATTTCAGCCATAGCGGAAGAGCTTCTGAGGCGCACAAAACGTGATGATCCCGCTCAATCAGGGAACCAGCGGGCTGAAAGACGCAGGTTTGCAGTGCTGCCATATGTGCATGATGTATCCCATAGGCTGAAGAAAATTGGGCAGCGTGCAGGGATCACAGTCGTTTTCTCAGCCCCGGAAAAATTGGCAAAGCTCTGTAAGCGCGTAAACGCGCCTAAATCGCATCAGAGTTGTTGTTCTGTCGGGCACAGAAAACGGTTTGTGACGTGCACAACTAATGTAGTCTACGAAATTCCCCTGTCTTGCGGCAGTAAATATGTAGGACAGACGGGCAGGTGCTTAAACGATCGACTAAGAGAGCATTGTAACAACGTCCGCAACACTGTACAAGGCCACTTGGGCATTCATTGCCGGGACTGAGGCTGCCTGCCATTCTTTGAAGATACGCAAGTTTTAGCGAGACACTGCTCACAGCTCACCAGGGAAATTGTGGAAGCTGATTTCATCAGAAAACTTGGCAGTATGTGCGTTAGTGCGCCCTCAATTGCGCTGACCCCTGGTGAAGTCGCGTTTCTAAACAGATAGTAATCGTAATGCTTAATTTTTATTTTTTCTGGTGACCATGTCTTTAGTTCAATGACTTGCTGTTAGGACACCCCCTGTGACTGTCGTACATTTTCTGCGCATGCCTCTTCTTGTATATATACACACAATGTGGCGACGCAATAAAATCTTGTTGGAAGTCAGCGCTATGTATGCGTCTTTCGCTGTCCTTGTCCTTTGCGCTGTACGTTATTTTTGGTCAGGTTGATCTCTTGGTTTCTTGTATCTTTTATGCTTGCTTTCATGTGCTTTTTGTGCCCTCTTCTTGCGCAAGGCATCTTTCTCAGCCGCTCGATTCGCTTGAGTCCGTCGCCACCGAGCATGCTCCTTCACCTGTAAACCCTATCTTCCGTTCGGTTGCCCGCACAGAACCAAGTGACGCGCGGACAGTGGCGGCGGTCATATTCAACACCTCTGACAAGATGAATTGTGACTCAAGATGCGACTGTATGGTGTGACCATTGCTGATGCATGGTTGGTCTTCATGGCCGGCAGACGCACGCGCTTGGACCGCACTTTCGTGGTACGTCGCAGAGAATTTACAGGACGTTGCAGGCCCGGAAGCATCAAAAAGGGCCATTATTAGTTCAGTATCATTACCACTAGAATGCAAGGCTGCAACAGCCTGCGAACTGCCCGGTAATGCGTCGACAGTCTCTCTTGCAAGCTCACGCACGGACGCATCTCTGCTAGGACTACTTATCCTTTGGATGTTCGGCGGCTTGCACTTGCGGCTGCCGAAGCGGTGCTAGGTCGCGTATTTCGTCGTCCACGTCCGCCCAGTCATGCTCGAAACCACAAAATCAAATAAAAAACTCAAATCCGAATAAAGTGATGAAGCAGCGGCTTACAGAGGCGCGCTTTTCAACGGTACCAGCATGGCCGCGCCACATAGTGCCGTTCCGGAACTAACGCTCGAAAACCGTGACTTTTCCACCGATTTTCACGAAATTTTCGCTGTATTGCCTTATGTATATATTTATTTATGGTACTTAGCAGTCGTTTTCAGCGGAAATACTTGGAAAACTTATAGAAAAGGTGTCAAAGATTCGAAATCTGCAACTTTCTAAAAAGTTATTTTTGGGTCGTTTTTCCAGAGTTGATCCCCGCGTCCCCCCTTAAGCTAGGCCCAGCATTGGCGCGGTGGTGACTACGGCTGCCAGCGGATCTGCGTGCGAGTGTGCCGATTCGACGCAGCGAGGTTATCAAAATGGTGGCAGTTGTGGCTTTTATTAATGCCATTTCGGTCTTGCGGTCATGGCAAAAAGTCCGGAAAATCGGACGGCAAAGGGCTCTGTCGTCCGAAATTTCCGACATTCTTATACATTGACCCTATGGAGTACATACTAGTGCCGCGAAGCCGTCCGAATTATCTGGCGTTCGGAAAGTCGCTCATTGACTCTGGCAACTCCTCCAGCAGACGACGCGGCGTCAAAGACAATTCGTTACGATTCCTCTGTTACTCGGGCCAGCATTACCGTGACTTTGGGTTCCCCTTCAATAAGTTTACCGCTAATTTTCCCTGAAGGAAGCCAAAATCCCTGAGTTTTCCAGACTACTCAATATCCCTGAGAATTCCCAGTTGTCCTGGTTGGTAAACACCCTGAATATTGAAAAGAGTGTTTTTCTAAGTTTGATAATCACTGCAGTAAAGCTATAGCTTTGCATAGGTACTTTCAATATGACAATCACCATGCGAACCCATACACAACACATCTCAAAGTTCAATAAGCTTCAAAAAAGCATACAGAAACCCACCCCAGGAAGAACTGTGTAGCACGTTTCCTACAGTAATTTGCACAGGTGATATGCATTCAAATACCGTATTTACTCGCATAATGATCTCACTTTTTTGTCAGAAAAAATTGACGCAAATTCAGGGGTGCGATCATTACGCGGGTTAAATTTCCCACGAAAAAGACAATTTTTTTTTCGGCCCGCGTTTGCTGCGGGATGCGGGTGCGGGACACCAAAACATAAATGGCGGCCGGTGGAGCAAGCCGAACGCACCGAACGCTATCTTTTTTTTTTCTTCTCGTGAGTACATTACGTGCATTGAAACAGTTTCTTCTGTGTCAGTGATGAATAATATCGTTAATATCGGCAAGTTTGGGGCAATAACGCAGCCATGTCCACTTTGAGGGGACAGAAACAGATGGGCGCGCTTATGCCAGTGACAGAAACCCATGGCCAGTGTGCTGCGAAAACTACAGTACCTGTTTTCACTACTATCCTAACACGGCACGTTTCCGCTAAGGGTGGGCGATTATCTTAGCTGTGTTACAAGCGTTGGCGTATGAACAGGGTACACTTTTAATGTATCAGTGTAAACATGGCTACTATCATTGCCGCGCGCGATTTGTTGCGTGCTCACGAGTGCAGATGAAAAGAATCGAAAGGTGCCTTTTTTGTTTTTGTTGACTACAACCATTATAAAGCCTACCCGTAATAAAGGCAAGTTTGGTTGTGCGGAAAGTGATGAAAGTAATGAAATGAGGCATCTACTTAAGCATGCTTAGTGCGTGCAGACGAGTCGTTCGCGTAGCATTCGACAGATGGCAAGCGCGATCATTATTAGCTAGACTTGGCACACGACATATCGCTGCGGCAAGTTCAGGGTGCGATCATTACACGAGAAATAAAAAAAATCGAAGTTTGACGACAAAATTCAGGGGTGCAATCATTATGCAAGTAAATACGGTAGTGAAATACTCTAATTGAATAAAGCACCAAATATTTTCTATCTAAAAGAAAGAGGGGAGGGGCAACATTGTCATCGACTTACGGCTCAAACAAAATATGCAAAATTCAATCCACAACCTTGTTTTCAGCAGCAGGATGTCACAGCGACTCAATCACTGCAGTGAGTTCCAAGTAGACACAGTTGGTCAACTCACGTGTGCCTCCAGGAAAGTGTCTGAGAGGAGGCCGCCTTGCATTTGACGGAACCCTGTGCGCAGCAGTGGCAGGAAAATGCCCGTCACGGAGACGTGGTCACCTGGCAATGCAGTACGAGTCAGCTCTCCACGCACATATACAGTCATGCTTCGTGGGATGTTCCCCACGGGCACTTGGTCACTCTGGAAGAAAAGGGATGGGAACAGAAAATGAAGATCGCCATTAGAGAGGCAAGGTAAACTGCTTTCAGTGTTGGAAGCAGTTTGTCAGCAACTAAAGATCTCAAGAGGGGGGAACTTTGGGCCAGTTGGTCCGACATGTTTAAAGAGGAAAATAACTGCTATTTCAGATGGGACGCAAGATGAAGGAGTGGACAGAACGAGCGGTCCTCTTCACTCCTTCATCTTAGATCCTGCCTGAAGTCGCGGTTCTTTTTCTCTTTAAAGATCTCAACAAATGAGGCAAATAACCTGAAGGAGTAATGACACATCTTGGACTTGAGATTTCTTTACTTGCACTAAATGAAAGTCCAGACTACCGTATTTACTCGCATAATAGGCGCACTTTTTTCTTCAGAAAATCCGGCTCAAAGTTCAGGGTGCGCCTATTACGCGGGGTAAAATTTACGAAATTTTTTCAACTCGCATTCCCGCACCTTAAATTTTAACATATGTCAGGAATATGGCTACTCTCACATAATTCACCAATAAATCCAGCATAAAAGGGAAAATAAAAGCTACCTACTTACCTTTTAATGAACAGGCGAGAGACGTTGACTGAACACACACGTAAAATTTATTAAGACTATTCAGAGTCCGAGTCCGAGTCGGAGAGAACATCCTCATCACCGCCGGGTGGAGACTCGTCTTCCTTGTCTGAGCTCCACAGCATGTCGTCTTCGCTTGCATCCAGTGCATTGGAGATCCCAGTATTCTTGAAGCTTTTCCTGACGACGTCATCTGAGATCTCTCGCCAAGCTTCCACGATCCATTCGCACAGCATTTCCATAGGCGGCCTCTTAATTTTGCCACCGGGGGTTAGTTGACGCTGTCCTCCAGCCATCCAATTGGTGTAAAGCCTTCGAACGTTGTCCTTAGAAGGCTTATTTAGGGAAACGTCCAGAGGTTGCAGCACGGAAGTGAGGCCTCCCAGAATCACGGCAATATCCGTACGCACCTCTGACAACTTCTCTCATACACGTTCTACGAGGTGCCCGCGAAAGCTGTCTAAAACGAGCATGGCCGGATACAACAGGCCGCCCGGCCCCAGACGGTCTTGACCCAGTATAACATCAATTCCGCGGACATCCAACCTTTCTCTTGGACCCTCACGTGTATGTCTCGAGGGAAATTTCCCTTTGGGAGCGTCTTTCTCTTAAAAATAACATAAGGCGGTAGTTTGCGCCCATCCGCAGTCACTGCCAACATGACAGTACACCTTTGTTTTTCAGCGCCAGATGTTCGAATAAGCACACTCCGTGCACCTTTTTCCTCTACTGTTGTATTTCTCGGCATGTCGAAACAGAGAGGAGTCTGATCTGCATTACCTATTTGTGACAAAATGAAGTTTTTCTGCTGCCGGAGCCGTATGACGAAACGGTGGAACTCGAGTACCTTGTCCTCGTATGCTGAGGGCAAGCGCTGGCACAACGTTGTGCGCCTCCTCAGGTAAGTCCGTGGCGTCGCATGAAGCGCGTTGTCCATCCGGAGCTTGCTTTGAAGTCTATCGCTTCGATGCCCTGCGCTCGGGCTATTCTGCGCGCCTCCGTCTGCACTATGTCGAGAGACACTGCACAACCGTCCGGTCAAAGGCCCCGTATGTGTTGAACTAGTTGATCTTCTACTTGCGGATACTTTCCCGACTTTGCACCGCGGAAGGCCCGTCGTGACTTCTTTGTTGCCTGAAGTTTTTCTTGCTGACCTCGCCAGTAGCGAATGCTTGTCTCTTCGACACTGAAATGCCTGCTTGCAGCATGGTTCCCATGCTCGAGTGCATACTGCACAGCTTTCAGTTTGAATGCAGCCGTGTAGCTGCCGTACTTGCCAATTGCGGAACACACAACCCCACGAACTGCACGCCGTTTGCAAAATGGCGAGATGGTGGCGATTTGTCTTTTCTTTGCCTGTGTCAGCATGTGTAGAGCATTGATGGCGATGGCACTGTCGCTTGTGTCGAGTCGCCCGGCCTCCGAGAGTCGCCCAGCTTTCCGAGCTGCCTAAGCGAAGGTAGCGAAAAGCTTATATCCGCGCGGCGGTTTGGAGAGGAGGGGGGTGTTATCGATAGTAGATGGAAGAATTATTTTTTGCTCGTTCATGCGTTTTTCTTTCTTTTTTTTGTTTCTACGGACGCGTTAGGTCGTCGTGCTCGCTGGCTTCGCGGCGGTTTGGGGAGGGGGGTGTCGGTAGTTAATGGAAGAGCTAGTTTTCACGATGTTCTATGTGCTGTGGGCCCTCAGCAGCTGCGACGGCAGCAACACTAATGAGACTAGTAGTCCAGCAAATGCGTTGATAAGCTTGGGTTGTGAAATGTGCTTGCGTTTTTTTTTTTTTTTTCACCTGAGATGGAGGGGCAGGAGGGCGTAAATGCTTAAATAGTGTAAATGTGGTACTGATCACAGTGCCAAGTTCGGGGTGCGCCTATTATGCGCGAAAATAAAAAAATCAAATTTTCCGTGACCAAACTGGGGGTGCGCCTATTATGCGAGTAAATACGGTAGCTAAATCCCATAAAAATATCGCAAGCATCAAAATAGCCGAAATACCCGTTCATATGAAGCAGTTTTGGTACCCAAGATGTGTCACGAAGTCGCAACACATTGCCTTGCTCTGATCCTGCATTCGCCATGGCTGCCACATGTGACCACACCCACATGTACAACACTCTTGTCTATTTTATTGTATGCGCAATGTCATCACACCTACATTTACTGCTACACATCAGCAAATTCAGCTGTTTGTGATACCATGGCACCAGGGCAGTATTTGGAGACCTACATTAGTACTCAGGTATTCTATAAGTGCTTCCCAAGCTTCACACATGTCAAGTTCAGCTCTGGCACCGCACAGTTTTTCAACAGCAATTATCTGCATGCCATCAAACCTATGACACTTAAGTAGAATCCACTGAGAACTAAAATTCAATTAGGAAGCAAAGTTCAGCATTCACTACCAAGAGGGAAGTGATGGCATCAAATGCACAGCAGCCTGTTTTCTTACGTGTTCTTGTATCTTCAGCTCTTGGAACTTGACAAACTTGGAACCCCTAGTCTGAAGGTAGAGCCGACCTCCTGATCGGTTGACACGGCAGTCATCACTTGGGCAAGTCACGAGAGGCATGAAGCTGGGGCTGTTGATCTACAGGTAGAACACACATGGTTACAATGGGCCTTCCTCACAAGGAATCTTCATCCAAACAACCACTCAGCTCGACCAACATGAAGCAGAGGCAGTAGTACGGTTTTTGTCATTAGGTGCATTTCAAAGAACAGAACTAAAAGAAACACAAATATTCTTTAAAAATTATCGGGTTTTACGTGCAAAAACCACTTTCTGATTATGAGGCATGCCGTAGTGGAGGGCTCTGGAAATTTTTATCACCTGGGGTTCTTTAATGTGCACCTAAATCTAAGTACATGGGTGTTTTTACATTTCGCCCCCATCGAAATGCGGCCATCGGGGCCGGGATCCCGCAACCTCGTGTTCAGCAGCCCAACATCATAGCCACTGAGCAACCACAGCGGGTACAAGTAATCTTTACCTACAATCCTAGTACTATACAGGGTGTCCCAGCTAACGTTGCCCAAGCTTTTAAAGCTAAAATATAGGATGTATGATGATGCAACCAATGGTATTCTGTCAGTAGTGACGTACACAGGGTGTCTACCAAGTTTACATTTTCAAATTCCCCGAGTGACACAAAACTTTGTTTCACGCTATGTCGCCTGATACTCTCACTCTCAGTAAGCATGTTAAAAAATAAAAAAACAACTTAATCCAGTTTGAATAGTAAGGGGCAGTGTTCATTTTATTCAAAAATAAAACAGAAGGGAGGGATTAGTAAAATGCACAGCGAATAAAATAACTTTGAATAAAATCGTGAAACTCATTGCAAATCGAGTGGAACATTCTCAAATATAAAAAATAAGAAACGAGATGCACACATAAACAAATGTTTTCGAATATCCACTTCAGTCTCGAATTATGATCGACTGTTAATACATATGTGTGAAACATAGGTGGTGCTTGAGACTCCACTGAAAGCAAATCAAGGTGATAGAATTGAGCATGTTATGATGAGTCATTATATTTACACAGTAACTAAATATTTGAATATTGTAAAGTCAGTCATGCTACGCTTCAAAAAAAGGATTAAATCCCCCACTCGAATTACATGCACAAATTATTCATTAGCCTCAAGCATTTCAAGAAAGAAAAAAATATGCATATTTCAAGGTTGCTATCGACATGCCCCACATCAAGCATCACGTGAAACATGATAGTGACTTCACCAAAGCAATACTCTGTAACGATACATATCACTCGGAAGAAAAATGGAAGTAATTTAGGTTAACAGAACGTTCAATCTGCCTTAAGCTTAATGTTCATGCTCCATTCCTTGCTACCGTTGCACATAAATGACAAAAATAGGTCGCGTCTACAAATGTGCACACCATAACTGAAGGCAATATGAGCTACTTTTATCAATTTATAGCAAGCTCATTGGTGTGAGGCCCCAACTTTGTCACAAATGAGATTCTCAACAGCTGGTGTGTCAACCTCAACTCTCCTGGCATACTCTCAGCCCGCGCACAACACCTCAGTGTTGCATTTCACTGCTTTAGCGAGTTTATTTCGGTTTGAATGAGGAACGCCTGCATTCCAGCATCAGCCAACACTTTGTTTTTTGTGCTCAAGCTCCTTCAAAAAAGCAGCGGCAGGCTTCCTTTTCTGTTCATTCCTCAATGCGTAGGTCCTTTGTTCTCGTCCTCCCTCTACCACATGTTCACCCCACAGACAATTCGAAGCATTCTCTTCGTCAGCTGTACAGTCAACGTGCGATTTTTCAGACTCACTAAGGGCTGCGAAAACGTCCATAAAATCGGGCAGTCCGTAAAAATGAATGCATATCTTTTACTGCTATTAAAGGCTCAAATCGTCACAAGCACATCCGAAAAGGTCTACCAGCACACTTAGTAGGCAAATTGGTGCCCGTACTGTGACAGGAAATAGTGGATGGACACGTGTATAATTAAGGAATACAATTGCCCCTTCCCACGCTTGTTATGCTTTACCACGTTACATTTTTGTATTGAGGCAAAGGTGACTTTTGGCAACTGACCCCACCCCCCCCCATTATGCAACGCGCCGTACTTTCTGAGCTCCGAAGCCAGTCGCAAGGACCACAAAGACAGTCAGTGCCACTCCTTACAGTGGCGAATTCTTTCAATGAAAAACAGGGTGCTGTACGCAATAAGCTTTATAATGAATGTTGAAGCAGCTAGGCCTAGCGTTTATCACGATGGCAAGGTAATCAAAACGGCGGCAGTGATGGCCTTAATTAACGCCGTTTCGGACCTGCGGCCACGGCAAAAAAGTCCGCAAAATCGGACGATGAAGGGCTCTTACGACCAAAACTTCAGACATTCTTAGACATTGATTCTATGGGGTACGTGATAGCGCCGCGGAGCCGTAAGGTGTCCGGAAAGTCGGCCATTAATTGTAAGCTCCTCCAGCCGATGACACAGCGTCAAAAGATGATTCATTACGATCCCTTTCTGTTACGCGAGACGGCATTACTGCGACTTTCCTTCCCTTTTAATAAAATTACAGCTAATTTTCCCTCATAGAAGCACAAATTCCCTGAGTTTTTCCAGACTATATTCAATATCACAGAGAATTCCCAGTTTTCCTGGTTGGTAGACACCCTGCGTACTGCAGCAGGATTATTTTTCCATAATTGAACTATCAATAATTAGATAAGATTAAGTAACACTTTTTGAAGTACTCAACAAACTTCTTTAATACTGATGTATTCACCTCTAATCCAGACTTTACTATAATATGCTTCTCCTGTCTGGAATCTGCACGAACAATACGACATTAACCAAATCAAAGCCATCCAAAAGAAATTGATTCGCTTCATTTGCCGCAAGTTCGATAGGAATTTTTCACCTTCTACAGCGCTTCCGTCTCTAGGCTTGCAGCCACTCTCAGATCACCGATGCACAGAATCACTAAAGCTTCTGCATTGCATTATTAACTCCTCTTGCCGGAATTCATCATTACCAAACTCCTGCTAAGCCATCTAATATTAGAAGTCACCATCAGCTAAACATCACGCCTTATTTTGCCAATACGGGCACACTTTTAAATAGTTTCTTTCCCCGTCCAATTCAACATCAGAATTTTTGCTTGGTCCTACTCGTTCTCTTCATTTAAACTATTGCACCTATTGAATAGGTAGTTACTATTTTCATTTTGTCTGTATTGTTTATAGTGCCCCGTTATTTATCATTGTTCTGCTTTTCACATGCACTCCTACAATGGCCCAATAGGGCTGCAATATGAACAACAAATAAAAATTTGATAGAAAAATAATGACTGTGTTTTAAAACACCCAATTTGGTTGTTTTCAGTGTGCTACGTTTCTTTTCGCATTATAAAGAAAGCGCATGGAATATGAAAATAGCTGCACGATTACGCGTCCGCACTCCATAACAGCGATTCCAAGGGTTACTCGTAAAAATAAATTCTGCTCGATGTCTTGGTCTTCGTCCGAAATGCCGCTGTGCACTGCACTGGCTTCGCACTTCATGCGAAGTCAATGCTTGTAGTTCGTGATGACCAACACCGATACCAATGCCTTGCCACTTTCACGTGTCCACCGAGCCAGGCATTAAGCAGAGTTACTTCTTAATAATACCCGAGAATGCTGGTGTTGGCATACACAGACGCTTGCGTAATCATGCGGCTATTTTCATATTTCTCGCATTTTCTTTACAACACGAGAAAAATAATTATGCGAGACATTGCACTTAGTGTACTTAGATTTAGATGCACGTTAAAAGAACCCCAGGTGGTCGAAATTATTTCATAATCTCCCACTATGGCGTACCTCATAATAAGATCCTGGTTTTCGCACGTAAAACCCCATATATATTTTTTTAAAAGTCTTTTGCAGGGAAGCGGCAACTGTGTGGTGGGTGCGATACGTCAATTTACAGCGAAATGAAAACACGTACACAGCTGCGCTCAAATTTCGCATTAGGGAGTATCGTAATCATCAGTGAGTCTCTTAATGATAATCAGGGTGGTGAGCATGGGATACAGGAGGTTGCGCTAAACTATGAAATATCTTGGCGTGTGGATAAACAATGGGGCTGATTACCTGATGGAACATGAAAATTATCTAACTAAAAGTAGCAGAAATGTAGTTCTGATGGAAAATAGGGCACTGTGGACTTACAACAGGTATGAAGTGGTGAGAGATAGAGTAAAACCTCTTTAAATTGTATCCGCACAGTAATTTCGTTTTAAAAGTGGTAAAGTCAAATCCCCGACTCAGCGGCCATTGAACATGTATTTTATATCCACATAAACCGAATCAGCTTATTGCGTACGTGTCAGTTAAAAATGGAAACACGTAGTGTTTCCATTTTTCGCCACGCAAACGCGGCGGTGCGTCGTCTCCATCAGGCGGCCCTGCAGAACAACAAGCCTCAGAGATCAGAACAACGGCCTCCAAGCCCCCGGTGCATTTGTGCGTGAAGCCACATCATTTCGACGCCGTGCCAGAGAGCATCAAGTTGGTTCTTTATTCTATGGAGCGTTGTGGAGTCGTGCAAGCGAGGACTCGCGTCATGCCAAAGCTCGGATAAAAAAGGTGCCGGGTGCTCGGCATAGAAGAAAAATTAGACAATGTTTGTGCTGTCGAACGTGACACGAAGAAGTCGGCGCTGGCGCTAGACAGGGATCTGCTGTTGACTACGGTGTGTGGCGTTTGGAATGCGAAGAAGTTGCTCAGCAGCGCTGCACCGATTGCCAACAGATGGCTACGAGATTCGACTTTTTGCCATCGTTGCCTTTGTTGTTGTTGAAGTGTGCACTGGCAACAGTGATGAGGACACGGAAAATGACAGCACAGGAAATTCAGGCCCGACAGTGCCAGAATCTGCGCGTTACGTCAGCCTCATGAATGCAATCATCGCGACGACAACAGCACCCCGCAATAAAAAGGCACCCCGCGACTTCCGCAGCGCTACCGCCCGCGTGCATGGAGAACATGCAACGCCAATGAGGAATCTACCATGCGAGTGTTTGCCGAGAAGAGGGGGCTGGCTGAAAAGCTGGCACGCAGCTTCAGTAAGTTTGAGGCCGCTGTCGTCGCTGCTAGGCCGCCGCGGGACCAAACGAAACTAACATTTTTGTCGCGCGAAGTGAATAAATACTGCATGTTTTTCTACCCTTTCATGTGGTGGTGCCGCGAATCCGTCCAAATTATGCGGCATCTGGAAAGTCGGTCGTTGACTGTACACTGGCAACTCCTCCAGCCGAAGATAGGGCGTCAAAGATAATTCATTACGACTCCCGTCTTGTTACTCGAGCCAGCATTACCGCGGCTTTCGACCCTTTCAATAAAATTACAGCTAATTTTCCCTGATAGAGACCCAAATTCACTGAGGTTTCCCCGAGTTTTTCCTGACTACTCAACATCCCTGATAATTCCCAGTTGGCAGACACCCTGGCCTTTCCTATTTTTTCCAGAAGATTGTTCCGTAAATTGCCTGTGAGGTGCAATTCGATATGAAACCAAAACCTCTTTTTGCGGCATTCGTTGCTTCACCGCACAACACGGATGTATTTCGGCAAACTGACTAAAAATACCATGCAAAAAAGCTGACTTCAGGAAACTGGCTGCCATTGTGCAATGCATATTAAAATTAAACCCTTGGCCATTTTTTTTGTTGAAAAATTGGGTGCACATTACATTCCTACTTTGTTTAAGAGCTTTAATGTCATTTCTACGTTAGTGTTCTACTTTGGGAGCATAGAATACGGGCATGCATTCGATTCGGGGGGCTTGTTAGAATTGGGCAAATACAGCCAAATTAATCAGCGGTGCGTCTGCATCTTAGTTAAAGGAACACTAAATGCAAATATTAGTCAAGCTGAAGTGATAAATCTGTGCTCAGGAATCTCTAAGGCATCAATATTATCGTAAACAGAGCCTTAGTAATGGAGCAATTTCAGTAATTGCAGGACATAGACTCCTCAGTACATTCAAGTACTTAGCCGGTGACAAAGGCACTTCTTATTTAAATTACGTCGCTAGTACTCAACCACTTGTTATAAAAGACATCACCGTGCTGCACTATAAGACGAAAGAAAATGCTACTTGTCCAGTTTTATATCGTTTTTAGAAAACAAAACAGAACTCATTGACATTACCCTTGACGACACAAGTGGTTGAAGGGTTTAATTCTAGCTCAACTCTGCAATATCTGCACTTTCGCATTTCAGTAGTTTTGTTATCATATAGTGCTGCACAGGTTTTGCTGGCTCACAAAACTCTCACAAACTGTAATGTCACAGGATGCCCAAGTGGTCCATACCACTGGACCAAAAGCAGCTGCAGTGGCGAATCCACCCCTCTGCCATGGCTCAGTTTCTGCATGGCCGCCTGTTTGCGTTTTGTGCAAGAAACTATACCACCATCTGCTGGGCGCCATTTTACTAACCTATGGCAGCAAAGGGTGGTGATTGATGGCATATGCAATGTCACCACTCCCCGGTAGGGTGGCGAGAGATTTGAAATGCGATAAAGGTATTCAGACCCTTCAGATGCAATTTTCTCCTAAACTAAGTCTTTTCTTGGAACAAGCGTTGCAAGGTTTCTGTAATGGTATTTAAACAGTCCCCAGCAACTTAGTATTTGCCTCTAGTGCCCTTTTAATTAAACCCACCGGATAATTCTATCAATTTTGTCAGTCCTATCGTGGTCGAATTAACGGACGTCTACTGTATTGGGAACTAGATGCCTGCCACATTGAAGGTGTCATGGCCACAAAGTTTACAGCCGGCCACTCTCAGACTGTGCATACCCAGTGTGAATGAGCAACTAAATTACTTAGGAGTGGCAGCTAATGACATTCTGCACAGAATGCCCAGCTGTTGACTCTGCCACCTCAAGTAGCGTGTCTCTTTCTTCGTCTTTTGCTCTGGGCTAAGTTTTGATACTGCCATGCAATACCCACTAGCCCACCTATCTATCCTATCGCACTTGAAGCTGCTCTGCAATGGCCGTAAAATACTTTTCAGGGTTGTTCTCACTTATGAAGGCCTCTACCTGCTGGAAAAACTCAACTGCCTGAATGGCATCTGACCACTGGCAGTGCTTGTTTATCCTTATCACGGATGATAATTGGCAGATAACACTTGCCTCACCCTGAAAACAAAGAATTTCACAACATCCAAGAAGGCGGAGATCTGCAAGTCACTGTGGTTAACATGTAAGGCAGCCAGAGCTGCAGAGGGTTTCATCTCTTGTGTCTGACTGTAAGCTACTATGCTGCAATAAGTGTGGCATATAGTCAACAGAGGGGTTGGTAAAGAAAAAGTTAGGTGCCTAGACAGAACGAAAATGTTAATGTCTAAGATGTTTGAATGCATCGTAGAATACCTTGTACACACGGTATTATAACGATTTGTTTCACACTCAAGCAATTTAGGTTTTATAATGCGATTAGACGGCAGACAGCTAATAAACAATAAAGAGCAAGACAAAATTTTCGTGTAAGTAGACTTTTAGATACTGTGCTTGAAATTGAAAAGTAACTTACAGGTTGGTATGTTTCTGCACCACACTGGTCACAAGTGTATGTTGCAACACACATAATAGGCTTCACTTCAGTACACCGTGTGACAATGCCCTTCACGGTAACGAGTTTCCCAATGCAGCCTGCCTTCACGTCTCGTACAGACAGTGGCTTGGTGGCTGATGGCATCTTGAAGTACACCTCACTGCAGCACAGAACAGAGGAGGCAGAAGAAGTTCCATGCATGAAAATTGTTTTCTATAAGATTTTAGCAGTGACAAATATAAATATGCAGGGCATTCTAAAGCATATACACCACCAGTTCAAGAAAGAAAATTCTGCAGACAGGGCTTGTATAAAGAAACAAATCGCTTGAGTTTCAATTTGAACATAGAATTTCATGTTTTTTCAGAGAGCATATGATTTAGTTTAATAAGGGTGTAATGATGGCACCAAAACAAACATTTTTTTTCAAGTACAATGCAAAGTTATTGGTTAGTTTCATACTTGCTCTAGAATACTATATTGCAGGAAAGTAAACGCTGTTATTAAATCTCCTTTTCAGTCATGCCTTTGTCTGCAGACATTTCGAACTACCTGACTGGAGGATTGCTTACAATGATGGTACATTTGATTCATTGAGAAAAATCTTCGAATATTTATAGTCGTCCAGACTGGTGTGCTTTCTACTGTGGCATGCTTAAAGTTCTACAGTTTGCTTGAAATGCACTAAAGGTAGTTTTTTGTCGGGCATCTGAATATGTATGCATGCAACTGACACAGCAATTTTGTAAGACTTTTTACTCACTATCTCCTCATCAGCTCTGATGGGTACTTGTTGCGTGGATCTCGGGCATCCCCAGGCTGGCGATTTCTGTTTTCCATGAGCATACGGTGCTCAATGTACACATCCAAGGCGTCCTTCGCCACAACCTGCCATAAAATATAAATGAAAAAAGCATCTCTTGATTGATTTTTTGATACCAAACAGCATCGCCGCATTCGAGCTAATATTATATATATATATATGTATGTATACTTGACTTTTTGGGATCGTATGCGGTGTATTCTGCATTGCATTATATCACAACACAATGCTTGTGACTCATGCCAGAAAGAGCAGACAATTTATGTATGCACGAGTATCACGGTCTGGGGCCATTCTGCACTATATACAGATGCGAAGAGAGCAACTTTTTAGCGTACAGAAAAGTAAAAAGGTCACATGCACTTTGTTTTCGCACCCGTGAGGCGGAACACGTTGGAAAAAACAAGTTCTGCGCACCTCTTTCTGCTTGTAGTCCGGCAGCATTTCATACACAACATCAGCGAACAGGTTGCAGTACCGACGTGCGTTCTGCATGATGGCTTCTGCCAGGCCGCTGTCGTAGTCTTCGACATCATCCATGTCGATGGTGAGCGCTACCTGCTCCCGGTGCGCCAAGTTTACCTGTGAACACGAGCATGAGCTGCTAATCACGAGACATCGGCAGGCGGATCGAGCATGAACCCAAATGAAAAGTAATAGCCTTACTAGTTGCTTCGAATAAACGAATTCCTTTTTTCCCCGGTCACCGGTCGCGTAGAAGTCTGTGAGAAACGACTTGATCTTCTCTGCAAAGGACCGTTACACCATTGTTAAAAGTTCGCGGCTTGGCCACAAGCGCGAGCTCGTTTATTAGCCTTAAAGAGAGAAAAGGTAACTGGCAGGCAACTGTAAACTCAACTTACCTCTGTCAGCGACATAATCTTTTCCAGACATGATCCTCAATGGGCAATTTTCGAGGCCGCGAAATAGTCCGCTTTACCACAGCCACAAAAGATACCGACACAACACGGAAAAGTAAGGCCGCCGGAGTTGAGAAAACGCGGGAAAGTGTGATCACGTGATATCTCCGGATTTGTCGTACCATGTGACGTTCACGCCGCTTCCTCTCTTCCGGAAGAAGGAGAGAAACGCAACTTGTCGACCGCTCAGCGAAAGGCAACAGCTGCGGCATAGGCGCCGGAATTTCTTTTTCAGGGAACATATCAATTATGATGGCAGTGCTTGAGCAGTAACTTTTTGCGTTACAGTCATCGGACTGAACCGAAAGCCATCAGCTGGGCCAGAGTTCCGCGACGCATGCGCACCGCAGGCGACGGAGTCTGAATGGCCGAAAATGGTAGGAAAGCTAATAGTTTTTTCTTTTTTCATGAGTTTAACTGGCAGTAGCTAGAACATTAATAATGTCGCGTTAACATCCAATGCTTTTGTTCTTTGCAGCATAAATTGAAATCATCACAAAAGGAGAAAGTTAAACAGTTCATCGCATTCACACAGACCGGAGAGAAGACGGCCATCTACTGCCTCACACAGCACGATTGGAAACTCGATGTGGCGTCGGACAATTTTTTTCAAAACCCAGACATGTACTACAGGGAGCCCAAAGGATCAGTCGACAGGAAGAAATTGGAGCACTTGTTCAACAAATATAAAGGTAATGACAATGGGCCTTACGTGTGCCGAGTTGACGGCGATCGCTCGTAGGCGAACCTCAGTAGTAATCAGCCGGTTAGGCTTAATGCTTCGGTTTCTGCTCTTAGAAATCGCAAAGTATCACTGGAAAAATGTCTATTTAAGAAGGAAAAAACGTGTTTTCTTTGGATGTTACATTCAAGTTCACGCTGCTGTGTTTGACTTGATTGAGCCTGCCGCTTTAGTTAAACTGACTCAGCGTGTAGGCGCTGCCTTTCGCAACGTACTACGCAGTCTAAAACGCAGTTTCATATTGTTCGTGCGCTGCGCCTGCAGTTCAGTGCAGTTTCAAACTATGTAGTTCTGAACGAACCAGACGTGCTCAACATCATATTGTGTGTCACTGTTGTCCGCAGATCCTCACGAGCCAGACAAGATGACGGTTGATGGCATCGTACGGTTCCTTGACGACCTCGGCTTGAGTCCCGAGAGCAAACTGGTGCTCATAATCGCGTGGAAGTTCAAAGCCGTCGCCCAGTGCGAATTTACACGGGACGAATTCATGAATGGCATGTCAGAGTTGGGGTAAGAGCAAATTACGTTTTCTCTGCATTTACAGTTGTTATGAAGTGCTCGACGTTGCTGGAGTTAACTTGTATTCCTAACCCGTTTACAGCTGTGACAGCGTCGAGAAGTTAAAAGGAAAGCTTTCAACCCTTGAGCCTGAGCTCAAGGAACCACTGAAGTTCAAAGACTTCTACAACTTCACCTTCAATTATGCGAAAAACCCAGGACAAAAGGGCCTTGGTACGCACCTCTTGATAGTGCTATTGTCAGCGCATTTAGCTAAGTTGTGCCGTATTAAAAGTTGTTTGGTGAGCTATAGACACTCTCGCCATTGGACCACAACTCTTGAAAAGACAAGGAATGCGGAATCGATACCATCCAGACTCATTTAATGTTTTCTCATAGTTATTGTGTTGCTTGTACTGCTGTGTTACCTTTATGAATCCTGTAAATACATAAAAAAAAATTGGTATTGAAATTTAGCAGTCAGTTGTATATTATGAATTTGGTACTGCTTCTGTGCTTTCACTTCTGAAAACACAGAAGCTCGCAGCAATTCATACCAGCAAGCAAGCATATAACTGTATTTGATATTGATACCCGATTCTCTCTACATGTACTTACATGTAGAGAGAATTTCAGAATTGCCAGAAGTATTTGTTATATTGTGTTGACTGAGAACTTTTTTTCATCTTTCTTGGCAATGTCTGTGCATCTAGTTGGAAATTAGAATTGTTGGACTGATCTGAAATTTTCAGTTAAATTCTACCCTGGTCTTCATAGAGGCAAGCCTGTCTTAATAGAGAGTTTTAGAATAGGGGCCCCAAACGTTTTGGGGCCCCAAAAAAATAGCGTCGAAGCCAATGCGCATGCGCGAGACGCAAACTGCGTTTGGGTTTTGCGTTGGGAACGCTATTTCTCCGATTTAGCAGGAGCCCAAATAGCGTTCCCTAAAGCTTTGCGTCAACAAACATGGCGGCACCCATCGAAGCGACGGCTCTAACCTAGCACCAAACTGGGTTCGATTCGCGGTAACGCGTGAAGTTCGTAAGCTAGGAGAAGTGACTGCAGTTATCGCTTTCTCTCAACTAGCGTATGTTATGAAGATTAATTCATTAGACGCCGCTGATTCCGAATTCGAGTGTGGATTTTATGACTCGTAGGCCTAACACGGCTAAGCTTGGCTGGTGAAGGCACGTAAAGTTGGTTTTGTTGCTCAAAACTAAGCACAACTAATTGTTTGCTGCTTGAAGAATAACCTCTAAATTGTAATTAAACGCGAATACACGCAAGTCAAAATTACTATTCATATCATAAAATGGAATGTTTTATTAAATTATTTTTAATCGTTTTTCTTAGACGCCGTAGTGGCGCTGTCAGCGCAAGACGCTATCCGCAAACGCAAAGCCCTATTCTAAAACTCTTCACTCCTGCGTGCCCCAACGCTAACACCCGCAAAGCTCTTTGGGGCCCCAAAATATTGGGGCCCCTATTCTAAAACTCCCTAATGGTTATTCCTGAAGCCTGCACATCTCAACTTGGGCACAAGCACAAAATGACAGAAGACGAAGGGCTGTTTTGTTATAACTGAGGGCAATTGTGGCAGCCCAATCATAATGTGAACAATTTAAAACTTACTATGTTGAAATATTTTTGATTACATAACAGCAGTTTGCTGTTTTGTTTTTTACTAGCGAGGATTTACATCAATAACATACCAACACATAGGCTTGCACTATGTGGCCAGCTTTTTAGGTGGCCCTGGCACTTTGTATATTCGTCTTCTTTTCTTTTTCTCTTTGTTTAAATAGAGGTCTAGTACCTCTCAAACCCAGAAAAAATACTGCTGAGCATTACAATGCCCTAAATAACTTAAAAACTTTTCTACAGCCAGTTTCAGGTTCGTTTGTACAGTGTTGCGATTTCAAGACACAGTATATGGTCATGTGGCAGCGAGACATTGCGAGGTTTTGACACGGGCTTGGTCCCCGCCATGCTGCTACATCGGCCCTCAGAATGAGTAGCGGCATATGCGCTGACTGAGGGAGCAGGAATGATTGTCAAAAGGTTGCAGCATCTTGCTCCCACATGACTGCATACTGGGTCGTGACGTCTCAACACAGTATCCTCCTGGGAAACGAAACGAAACTGGCTGCAGAAAATCTAATGTATTAAAGCATTTACGGTTGTTCTGAAGACTGTCACTATATTTCGTAGAGTTTAGGAACAAAAAAAAACAGTAGTAAAAAATATCAGTACTCCTTAAAAGCAGCATACTGTCAGCATTTTCCCACCTAAACTGAGCAACACAAAACTTCACCCACTGCAGAAGTCTTGTGAGTGTTTGTCATGCTCATTAGTTACAGCACTACCAAACAAAGTTGTGACGAAAGGATGTTCCTGATTTTTCAGATCTGGAAATGGCAATAACCTACTGGAACATCGTGTTTCCCGGGAGGTTCAAGTTTCTAAATCTTTGGTGCCAGTTCTTGCAAGTGAGGGTCATTTCTCTTTCACACATTTCAGTCGGTTATAATTGGACCATGCTGCCTGTTGCTGAAAATAAGCCTGTTTCCCCTTTAGTTGTCAACCATGTATTTAATAGCCACATAAAATCGCAGGAGATGGCACAAGTTAACGCACTGCAATTAATAATTGTCATTATACAGGGTGTCCCAACTATCATGCACGAAGATTGAAAAATATGCAAATTCCATGTAGCTGGACAGAGTCATGGTAATGCTCAAGGAATAGTTGCTTGAGGCAGGCTTTTTTCATGCTCAAAAAGCACTTTTATATAGCACCTATTGAGTTACAGAAAGCTGTATCAGGAGTTTTTCTTGTTGCTCTACAATTTTCACACATTTACACTTGTTATCTTGAGAAGTTAATTCACGAAGGCTAATTATGCAATTAGGCAGAATGAAAAAAGTAGTCTGAGTATCTCCAAGTGACGGTAAACATTACCTTGGTTCTGTCCAGCAACGAGGCACTTGGCATATCTTTAAATCTTGGTGAAAGATTGTTGGGACACACTGTAACGTTTGTGTGCCATGCGAGGTTGGCAATGTATGCACCTTAGTCCTCAACTGCATTCTACCTAAATGGGGACACGAGTTCTAAATTTTGTTTCTTTATTTTTGGCTCAATCTGAACTAAACTTCACTGTTTCAATCAGATTTTCATGCTGAGTTCAAACCAATAATTAGTTTTTCTATAGTTGCTCTTGTTCAGAAAGTATTAAAGTCTGAAAATAAACTTAGTGGGTACCTCTTGTGGGGCTTTATAGCAATTTCACATTGCTAAACACAAAAAATAAGTGCATTGCATGGCACAAATGCCAAAGCCTTGCTCTAGGGGTTGATGCTGTTTTTATTTGTTTGAAAGCACCCTAAAGTCTTAATTCACACCGGTGACTGACAGTGGTCGAGCGACCAAGTCGATCACAAAGTGACCAGTCGCAAATGGTCGCTTTTCTCGAAAAGCGACCATTTTGGGCTAGTCGCTCGCTGCTCGATTTTTCAGTCGCGCAGCCGTGGTCGCAAAACTGATAAACCAATCAGTGGCGCACCGGAAGTGATGTTTCATGTGTTTACATCCGGCCTGGTCCCGCGTCGTGGCGAATTCCGCATAGATTCCGAGAGTTCTCGCCGAGAACGATAATCTCCGGGACAGCGACTTGCGGGTCACGCTCAGTCAGTGGCTTGCCGGTGTGAACATCAGTTGCCTTCGCTCGCTTTTTGGTCCCGAGTCGCAAATGGTCGCGAGGCCTACTCAAGTCGCTGGTGTGAATGAGCCATAAAGGTAAAAGAGCAGATTAACATTTATTGTAAATATTTTTTTCTTATTTTCACTCATTATTATTTTTTATTGTAATTTACAAAACGATGCTAGTGCAACAGAAATAGCATCACCCCCGAGATAATTTCAACATGAATACACTGATGCCAAACTTATTATTGTCAACATCATCATTGAGAAATGCCCTGTGAGACTGAGTGCGGTACGTAAAAATATCTAACTGAGAAAGACGCATTTGAAGTTTATACAGGGGCCGTATTCTGTAGCGGTTTGCTTTGGGACCAGTTCGGTCTGGCTGTTCTGTCTGGATTACGTCGCTCGGAGAAAGAAAGGAACGGGGCGGCGTCAGGGGAACCAATCAACAAGCGGCCGTCTGCCGGAAGATCACGTCATCATTTTTGTTTGTACTTGGGGGACGATATAGCAATTGAAGGATGTTGCTGGTTTGATAAAAAAACATTGGTAACATTGGTTTGTATAGAACACTTGCAAATACAATTTTCAGTAATAAATGTGAGCTTGCGGTGCAGACGGCTACTGGGAGTTGTAATTTTATTTGTGTTGTTTTCTTATTTAGTCGCTAGGTGGTCTGCCATGCGTTATGCAAAACAACTTGCCTCACTTTGTTTACGTTTTGGACTTGTTCACGCGCCGAAACCGAAACGATGTCGTCGCACAAGGACAGGCGGCTGGGTCCTCATGTTTCAGTGAGGCAGCACGACATACTCATTTCATTTGTCGAGGAGCACTCCTACCTAGCAAAGGCGTCGTGTGTGTTGGGCCAGCAGCTCACGGCGGCTTTCTGTTGCGCTGGGATGAAAATCTAACCCATCCTTTTTCTTTGCCTACAACCGTAATGGCCTTGGCGACGGCTGTAATGATCCGGCTGACCGAAGGCTGCGACAGTGCAATCGCTTCTTCATTCCCGTCGCACTGTTGAAAGCTCCCGGTGGCAAAAAACCACAACGGGCACAGCACTTTCATCCTAGTGTCAGCACCATGAAATCTTTGAGGTCCGAGATGTTCTTCCAGCTCATCGTAAAGACGACCGAAGGCTGTGACAGTGCAATCGCTTCTTCATTCCCAACGCACTGTTGAAAGCTCCCGGTGGCAAAAAACCACAGCACACACAGCACTTCCATCGTAGTGTCGACACCACGAAATCTTTGAGGGCCGAGATGTTCTTCCAACTCATTGCAAAGACGTCGCACTTTGTCTTTGGTGTCGTGTCGACACCACGAAATCTTTGAGGTCCGAGATGTTCTTGCAGCTAATTGCAAAGACGTCGCACTTTGTCCTTGGAGAGCCTAAAATGCCTTCGAAACTCTTCTTCGGCCATGCCGAACGCGTCGCGTCGTTGCCTCTCATCGCATTGTTGTCTTTTGGCGCTTGCCAGCAGCACAACTGAAGGAGCCGCCATTGCCGTCTCTGTCTCGTCTCGTCTAGGTGCCGGCTCGACATCATGCTCGCCACCCCACGTGACCCTCGAGCGAACCACTTCTCCTTGGTTCCTCTTGTAGCAGGGAAATGGTTCCTTTCCAGATTATAGACAACCTGTGTGAGGTCAACAAAATTTGTCGTCCCGCCCACCAGGGATGACAACAACGAAGCGCCGACCAATGGCAACAGCCAGACCAAGCCGGTTCCAAAGCGAACCACTACAAAATACGGCCCCAGCTCTAACTTTTGCTATAATGCAGCTACAGCAATATTAATGACATCATTTTGCAGCTCTATTCTTCACAAGAATGGCCATACTAAAGATATGACTGTACCCTCCCAGAAAATGGGGAAAACCTTGTTATAAAGCCATGTACTGCGCCTAAACAAGCATGAGAAACTACATTTACCACTTCATGTGCCTGTTCCACTGGCTTGCAAGCGTAATGAATACAAAATTGTATAATAAAGTAGCCTTTCCATAGCCACATAAACTTACACAATGTTAAAGTCAAAAACACACATGGAATATTTATTAAAGGGCCTAAACTAATTATTGTCATGCAACAACTCTTCTCTCTACAGCATGCCAGTGCTCTATGCAAGGCCCTCTGCTGGCTTGTGCGGTTTTGAAAGTCTGGCTTTGGTAGCACTACTGCCTAGATGCTCCCTTTGCGACTTCTGAAGCTTTTGCGACGAGCAGCTTGAATTTTCACCCGTTGCACACTGACATGCCAGGCACTCCTTCAAACACCATCGCTGCACTTGTCTCGCACTCAGCCAACTCGCCCACTGAATAGTATGCCATATCAATACAGTCTAGAATGCTACTGGCCATCTGACGATCCGATGACATCAACCTGCAACTAGGCCCAGCAGATCCAACGGTGTTGGTAGAATGCCGCTTTCGACGCAACAGGTGGTCCCAGCCTTTCCGTTTATGCTGGCTGTTCGGGCAGTGCTCCGTTGTCCACGGTCTTCAGCCTCTCATTCCATATATGCTTCCAGGGTCCGTTCCCCCACCTCCCCTGCCCTCCCGTAAGCTTGGCATGTCTTCTTTACACGAGCGTCTTCTGACACGCCACAAAACGAAAAGACTGCATCAGCGGCGTGAAAGCAAGCGAAAGCAGACGACCCACGCGAACCAGCAGCAACGGCAAACTTGGTGGCACATGTAAAAAATAAGTAAAATAACAAAATGTCCGCTTCGGTCGTGCCAGCCAGTGGGAGGCACAAGACGGAGGGCTCGGCTTGCGCATGTGCACTCTGCCCAATCAGAGGCCAGAAATTACTCTTCAGAAAAGCGGCGATAGCCGTCGTTTTGTTTGAGCTGCACTATATTGAGCTGGCGTAAAATGTGCCAAGAAAACAGCTTCAAAACAAGCCCAAGATTGTAGTAGTTGGCTGCAGCTGCAGCGCGCATGAGAAGCTTGAAGAAATTTTGCCTAGCGCAGGGCATTTTGTGGCTCCCATGGCGTTTTGAAAGCCGATTTTTTCCTATTTGCTGATCGAAATCGGCAATAATAAGCTTAAAGTCACTAACATTCCTAAAATGCGTTTTTCTCAAAATCAATTTTTTTGACATTTTTTTACCATTCTAGAGCCTTTGTCCCCCCTTAACGTAGAGTGCAAATTATATGTGTTCATAACCATAAGCTTCTTTTTACTCCAACAAACATCTGAGGCATTGTTTTGTAGATTTTACCCATTACTGGAAAACATCTTATGTTTCAGTTAAGTTGGCTTCGTCATTAACATGCAGTAGCCTGTAGATAGAAAACCCACTTGCGGGCCTCTTTCCTCATGTAAAATGCTATATTTGCATCACAAATTACACAGAGCAGAATGTTGAAATTCGTTTTAATCTCAGTGACAAGGGCTGAACTTGCAGTTAGGTCCAGGATAGCTAGTCTTATGTAACCTCTGTACTGTTTATGCTTGTGAAATATCTGAGGGTCTTTGCATATTTGTTTTTAGGAACACCACAAGAGGTCAATACCTAAGGACACATGGAATTTGCTGTTGGACTTCAGTGGCATGATTGCTGATGACATGAGCAACTATGATGAGGAAGGCAAGTTTGCATTGGGTCCTGGGTGGCACGGCTGTTAGTGTGCATTCTGTGCTGCCTGTTCTGAGTACATAGTGCAGCTGGGTCACTGCTATATATATTATGATTTTGTCACGCAGCAAAACCACATCGTAGTGTATCTTTGAATATGGTGAAGTATGCTTGTTAGGTAGTGTTAAAATTTAGTGTCCCGAGCCACATTGGGTCAGACCACTCTTGTGTATAGAGGATGAAGAGAGTTGAACATTTCCAGGAAGTACAGCAGCATTGGAATGTGTGTTTGTTCTACTGTTGTGAAGAAAAACTCTGCAAAACTGCTTAGAAGGGCTAAAAACAAGAGTAGTACATATTAAAAAATAATAATAATGCAGATCCCATGCACTTTGGGAATGTTATGCGAAATGTTTTGCAAGTACCTAGGTGGCTAGCCAGCAACATTCGGAGTTGCGCAAATTGTTGCCAGGTGGACTGATATGTTTTCGTAGGGCAAGCGATAAACAATATTCAATATGCATAGTGATCTGGCAACACTGGCCGCATCCGCCATCTTTTGTGTGTAGTTGCGAAGCACCTGTATACTGTGCAGATTGGCACAATGCCTATTCAAAACTCTAAAATGCAACAGTTGCCTTCATCATCCAGTAATTAATGAAGAGCCCATTTCATGATGCCCCCTGCATATCAACGAAACCATACGCACAAGTTTTTGCACCTTTGTATATCCGTCTGAATGCCATATCTAAGATGCATACTGCTTTGAAACTGAAACCTTCGCGGAACCTCTTTTCATGGCAATGTGCACTTCAAACCTGTGCTAGGCACTTTACGCCATTGCTTCCACACTCTCATTTTCTACTGAAGCCTCTAAAACAAACTTGCATTGTATTGCAATCCCCCAAATTTTTTGTGTCCGCAAGAAAATGGTGTCTCGTGGGAAAAATTTATTATAACAGTACTAGTGCTGTTCATTAAAGCTGATAAAGCTTTATGCAGGCAACTAATGAGCACTGTCATTAATCCATTTTAAGTTTCTCCTCAAGCATGTGAACTGAAGTTGTGCGAGCCAGGTCACACATGCATGTCCTGTGAAGACAGAGGGCAAACATGATTCGGCAAGTTGAAAGTCAGACATGGAGTAACAGACTTGCGCAGCACGATGTACGTAGTAAAGAAAAACAATACTCGTGCTGTTGCTATGCTTTCACAAGGATTAAAAATAATGAGCCCATGTTTGCCTTTCATTTATAGATTTTTGAGAAATGGTTACGTATGTGCAATTCCGTGAATTATCGTGTTATCATACGTGGCTTGTGGGGATGCGCGACCCTCGCGCCTCCCCTGATGTTTTTCCCGCATAGCGCGTCTCCTGTAGTGCGGCTTCGCCGCACACGCGGCGGTCCGAGTGGTACAGGCGCAGTCCGAGAGATGGCGCTAGTGTTGCGCGGCTGCGGGGTTACCCTCGGCGGGAGAGACAAGGCATGCTCTCTTGGGTTCCAGACAGCGAGCGGGACAGACGTGCTTGCACGTGCAGCAACCCTCTTTCCCGGCGGGTCGGCGCGCCGCGGGGACGTCTCCCGCGAGCGCACGGCGACCTAGGCTTCTGCGAGACCGCCTCGCGTGGCCGCCCTCGAACGCGCCACGATTCGCGTGACTATACACGCGAACGACCAGGCGTTGGGATCCAGCATGCGGCGAACATATTCGCTCGCTTCCGGTCGCGGTAAGTCGGACTTCTAGATTTGTCGCGCGCCCATCGGCATGTTTGTGGATAGCAACTCGGCTAGCAGGCATTGATGTATGAAAGGTGCAATAAATGCCCTTCTGACTGTTTGCACTACTGTGTTGTCGTTCCTTTGTCCCAAGAGTACGGTGTGAGATATCCCACATGAGACCCCACATCTGGCGCCCAACGTGGGGCTCTTGGGGCATCGGACGATAATTTTAAGTGTTGCTTCGTTCGAGACCTTTGTTTGAACCGAAGCGTAGGCCTAGCGTGGATTTTGATCGCTAGCGTCAGCGGCGTGCTTTCTTGAGCGAGGCGGCGGTGGCTGTAGTGTGTTTGAACATGTCAACATACTAAGCCTTTTCGCAAGTGTTTTTTTTAATAGCATTCGTTGGGACGAGAGCCACGTGGTCTGCATCCTGGGAGAGCGAGGCTGAGCGCCCGCGGAGCAGTGGCAAGCCTGAAGCGAGTGAGTACGGAAGCCTCGTGGGTGGTCCGAATTTCTTATGTAAATAGCTTCTTCTATCTCTTTGACTCGGATGAAGTCGCGGCTCTGGGAGCCGGGTGGCCGCGGGCCACGGGTGCCACTACGGGCTGACTGGTATTGCGGCCTGGCACCGGGCGCTCCGACACCGTCTGGGACGGTGGGCGCCGTCAACTCGGATGCTGTGTGCACCGAGCGGAGTAGGACCACCTCACAGAGCTGACGTCTCCTCGCGGCTGCCTGTTTTGCGCCCATTTTGGGTGTTGTTTGTTGGATGCCGGTTGTTGTCAGAGTAGCGACGCTTTAGGCCTAAGGCTTTACGAAGCTGCCTGTCGCACGTGGAGGGACACAACCCGGTGGACCGTGGCGTTGAGGCGTTGCAAGTTGCTTCCCTCATTCTGTTTAGCTTCGCACGAATTGAAATTACTCGTTCGACTCAAGAAAGCGAGCTTCGTTCACGTGAACTTAGCATCTGAGTAGCTGCCTGATCTTTTGCTAGCCGAGTTGAACATCATACCACGTGGGCGATGCGCATGCAGAATTCCTCTCCCTTGCACTACTGTAGTGTTTGCCGAGTGTGTTGAGTTCACGCAGTGTGATTGGAGTCACCCCTGGTTTGCCGTCACCTGCACATCGTCTGCGCTGCTGCCCGGACTACGATCGAGCCACCCCGGGCGATGGTGATGCTGTGGCCAGTTCGGCGCAGCGACTTCGGCGGCCTCCTGTATCCAGCTCACAACCCTCGTCGGCGGACAAAAGAGCCGGCGGTCACCGACAGCTACGGCGGCTCTTCCCAGCAGGGCGCGTCGGCGCGAGCGACGCTTGCTCGTACCGACTACTGCGTCGTCGTCTCCGGAGTCCTGGCCTGGGATCGTGCCGTCGAGGCTGCAAAGCCGCTGCTGTGACCGGCGGACGCCAGCGGTGCACCCAAGGACATTGTCGGCTCGCATGCTATGGACAGCGTGTGGACATTTCTTCGGCGCTGCCACTGTTACATGTACTACCTTGTCACGAAGCGCGCGTTGATGTTAGACCGTGTCACATGTTTCGCCGGAATAAGAAGTGATTTAAGGTTGGGGGGATGTGGGGATGCGCGACCCTCGCGCCTCCCCTGATGTTTTTCCCGCATAGCGCGTCTCCTGTAGTGCGGCTTCGCCGCACACGCGGCGGTCCGAGTGGTACAGGCGCAGTCCGAGAGATGGCGCTAGTGTTGCGCGGCTGCGGGGTTACCCTCGGCGGGAGAGACAAGGCATGCTCTCTTGGGTTCCAGACAGCGAGCGGGACAGACGTGCTTGCACGTGCAGCAACCCTCTTTCCCGGCGGGTCGGCGCGCCGCGGGGACGTCTCCCGCGAGCGCACGGCGACCTAGGCTTCTGCGAGACCGCCTCGCGTGGCCGCCCTCGAACGCGCCACGATTCGCGTGACTATACACGCGAACGACCAGGCGTTGGGATCCAGCATGCGGCAAACATATTCGCTCGCTTCCGGTCGCGGTAAGTCGGACTTCTAGATTTGTCGCGCACCCATCGGCATGTTTGTGGATAGCAACTCGGCTAGCAGGCATTGATGTATGAAAGGTGCAATAAATGCCCTTGTGACTGTTTGCACTACTGTGTTGTCGTTCCTTTGTCCCAAGAGTACGGTGTGAGATATCCCACATGAGACCCCACAGGCTTCTATGGAGGCTGCACTGCTGATACTGTCAAGAGTTATTCAGTGCTTAGCCGTGGATATACTGCTTAGTTGACAACTATATAAAAATAGATTCCTCCCATTTCTGATCACCGATCATAATATGCTTTTCCACACGTTAGTACACATTTTCTGCTTATATAAAACTGATATATTACACCTCCTGCACCTGGCATCGCTATTTGTGGAAACCTTGCTGCAGAAAAATTCATCATTGTGAATTAAAATCGGACGAAGACAGCAAAAATGTCACATATAAGCTCGGCAACAACGGCAGGCTAAACTGTACTTGAAGATCTGTGCTGAAAACATTCACAGAAATGTGCCTTCCCTTCCCACTAGCTAGTTGATTGCCTGCAACTTGAAAAGCTTAGCATAACACAAAGTCCTTGAAACAGTTTCATTACCCAAGTTCTTCCTGATTACATGGCGATTTTTTTTCTACATCTAAAATAACTAATAAAACATTTCGCAGATTCAACTGTGGCTGATGTCTATGTAATGCAAAGCATTCATGCTTTGTAGAGAATGGCTGTATCGATGCTGCAACTGTTGTGTAGTAAATGCACAATGGCAAATTATAAGATTGAACGCAAACTACAACCAAGTGGCACATACCAAGTGGTCCCAAGGGCATGTGCCCAGTCGTGCCAGTTCCTAAGTTTGCCAACTCTCGAGTGGACGAAGTTGGGGCAGGGCGGCAGCTGTAAACAACCGACCATGTCAGTTGCCTGGAGCCACCCTTCAGTGTGCGCAACGAAGTTAAATAAATGCTTTTTAGTCCTACCGTGCCACGGTTTCCAGCAAGAAAAATGCAATACAGTTGCCTGACTATCATGGCTGCCAGTGCAGATAGGACTGTGAAAAGTTATAAAGCCTACAACAAAACTACGACCATGACAAAAATGAAACCACCTTTATGACAGTACAACGGAACACAAGAAAGGGTAATGTGCAAATGAACTGTCGGGCATCATAGAAAAAATCATAGTTTCACCATTAGGGTGAAGCAATCAATGTGATAGCAACAAGTTAGAATATTACACAAAATGTGAGACTCTTGGCTGTAGTGGTAGTATGAACTGAAGTAAATGTAAGCTCAGTACAAACGAGCCGTTGTGCTAGGGCTCCTCTTGAATATTACCATTGGACAATTCCATTTATATTTGTTAATTAAACCCAATGTGTTCTCTAGCGACTTTACTGCCACTTTTCCGTATCGAGTACATTTCAAACCTCTTTGCGGGGGCGATCCAGGAGGTAGTGCAGAGCCACGCCAATAAAATAACGGCATTTTCAGGTTAAACTTCTTTTAGTATTTAAGTCTGAGAAAATTTAAGATAGAAGGCGTGCGCTATTGCTGTTTTGTTCCATGACATTTATTTGGGGACTGCCATTATCAAAATTCTGAGGAATAATTTTGTCAAGAATGTAAGGTCTGGTGCGACAACCTTAGTAATAGAATGGTGTGGCAATATAACCCACATTACCGCATGTCATGTAGCACGGCATACAGCATACGTATACCTAAATACACAGAGAACCTCTCGGCAATGACGACAGCAAAAGCTTGCTTGGTGTGTCCCTATAATTTCCATCGCAGTAAAAAGAAATCTAGCCTATTTGTTGTTGTCCAGTAGAAAAATGAAGCAAAGGTTGGGACCTCGGCTGTCCCACCTGATTCATGTCTGGGCGTGGGACATTTACTCAAAAGTAGGAACAGTCCTGCTAAATTTGGGACGGCTGGCAACCCTACCTGCGGCACATAATTTTAGACTGCGTTATCACAAATATTGGCCCCTGAAAACGGTAAAATAAGCTGCACTACCACCGCGATCGACCCACTAAAACGGCAGGAGACCTTGCCCATCCATTTGCGACAACAGAAGCTGCACGTGGAAAACGATGCTTTGCATTGAAAAAGTGTCAGGCATCATCACACTTGAATCATTCACTGAAGAGACTTTCAGTGCCCTGAGGTAAACAAAAGAAAGCAGGGCACGTCATTCGCAAACATAGAATACAGACCTCCAAAATATAGCTGGCTCAAATCACCATATTTGCAAAACTTGCAAAACAGCATTAGTCACTAGAAGCATAACATTGCTGGCTGCCTAGACAGTGTGAAAGGAATAATAAAATAAGTGGTTGACGTGCACAGTAACAGGTGACACTGCCTCAACTGCTGAACTGATTGTTTTTTGCACGTCTTGAACATTGCCCAACAGCAGACAGTGCTTCAACGCTTGGCACACTGCGAGATCGAAATTTGCAATGTCTTCGGTTGACCGAAATCTGAACAACAATGCATTGCTTCACATTGTGTGGCCAAGTGGCTTCTAGAATCATGCACTGATGAGGCTGCGCTGGTGGCACATCAGGTTGTAATGGGATATGTGCACCATGCCCTGAAAGTAGCACTAGGTGTTGTGGAGCAGCAGCGAACAGCAGTGGAAAGACAGCATAGAACACTGGTGGAAGCAGCAGCTATGTGTGTAGCTATGCTGTCGAGTGAGCAGCTTCATTTTTCCATGCCCTAGACAAGATGACAGATGGCACTTTGCTGCACGTCATTTTGAGTATCTTCTACTGTGCATTTGAAAACAGTGACGATTGTATGATAATGGCATAATATCTACTCCGGCCGTTTTTGATGTGATTTGATAACATCCCAATTGCTGTATTCAGCTAACGTACTGGACACCTGTAAGTGCAGCGATGGGAATTCTGTGGCAATTGCACCATTATGATATCCAAGCGAATTGCTGCGCCAAATTGCTCCGAAAGTGGAAAAATGATCGACAGTGTGCCACGCTGCACCAGATTGGCAGATTTGGTTTTGAAAGGCATAAGGGAAAGATTGCCGGTGCAGTGCAGGGTGTCATATCGTTATTCTCGGAGCTCCTGTAAAGTTTTCGTATTCTGGCTGCCAGTGGTTTCAAACAGCCGCACCCAAGTAAGCCTCCTGAATAAAACTAAAAGTAGCAACATTCTTTATCTTGCCACCTGAGCTGTGAGCGATAAGAGGTGAGGACATCTGGGGCATATCTGTGCTCTCTCTCTATTGGTAGAGCAAGGTCACATGGTTGTGCTGGTGCCGCTTCCGCAGGAACATGCACAGGCACCTGCACGCTTATGGCAGCGCCTTTTGTTATCTTGGTTTCTGGTTTCACTTGCGCTGGTTGCTTGACAGTTGCTCTTGATCGTGGTGTGCAGCCCTGCAGTCGCAGTGAACACGAATCCTGATATCACACATGGTCGCGTTGCCGCGCAGGGTAATTGCCGCCATTATAAATTGCGAACTGAGATGGAGTGTGGCAAGGGAAAGCACAAGTGATGAGGGGACTCTGAAAAGGAGAGGAGGAATGTCTCTCCCTTTACCTTATTCAGGTGGCTTACAGGTAATCCTTCAATGAGAACTTCAGATGTCTAGGTGCCTCTAGCGAGCAGAAAAGTGAAATCACTCACTTGCAGAATCTTGGTTTCAGTTTATCTGCTGCAAATATTGCTACAAAATGACTGGGCATTCCCACACCTGTAAGCGAGTGACAGATTGTGACGTCATCTGCAACTAAGTGTTATACAATCGTGTCCCAATGTCTATGTAAAGCGGCCTACATTAAAATGAAAACAAAACTTCTACTTCATTGAAGAAACGTTAGAACCTGTTCGGATGTGGGCCGATCATGAATAAGTACAATGTCGCACAGCTTCTATGTAATGTTAGCTGCTACTGGGAAAGGACTGGGAAATGTGAGCCGATCCCGAAGGTTTCTAACACAGCTGCTACGAGGGAAGAACAGTCTAAGCTGGCATGTGACTCGTACGCCAAAAGTCTCCAAGAGCTAGTCGACCTTGGCCCAACAGAAGTACCACATTTGCTTGAATAGGTCAAATGCAAATATAGGTCATCCAACTTTCTCCCTTTTTTTTTTAAGAAAAATGAAACACTTTGAACAGGAAGCACCCTAATTTACCGTAAGCTTGGCTACTAAATCTCACTAGTCGATGCCACAAGCTGCATCCCCATTAGCACTGCTAGGGAAGTCATCCTTGTTGGCTGCTCTGCAGGCATCCTTGGCACCCCAAACAGTGATGTTCTCTTTATTGAGTAGGTTGAATGCTCAGGGTTTCTTAGAGAGCCCCCTCACCAGGCCCCATAGCAAATTTTGGTTATACGCTGGAAGTTGTTACGTGTCCTCTAGGGTGCGTTCTGTCGCAAAAATATTTCAGTGTTGCAAACCCATGATATCAAGAGGCGAGCTTCACCGCAAGCATAGGCACTCTCTCCACTTGCCCCATCTAGCCTTTGTAAGTGAAACTCCTTCCCTGCATTCACCCATACCGGACCTCGAGGACCACGTGATGCGTTTGTCGCAGGCCCCGCCTTAGTTTTTTTTCTCCTCGCTTTTTTGTGGTGTGGCGCACTTCCACTGATGAAGAAATTGCGGCCACTGACCAAGTCAAGGTGAAAAAACAACACACAGACTCCTCCCCACCCTGTGTGTTTTGTGTGTGTTGTGATCTGTGTGTTGTTTTTTCACCTTGACTTGGTCAGTGGCCGCAATTTCTTCTTCATCATGTTAGCTGACCAGACGAACTTTCGTCGAGCTCTTGACTACTTCCACTGATGGTGTTGCGTGCAAGCTGTTGCGATTGTCTCGTTTTGCCCAGCTCACGATTTTGCACTCTGTGCGGAAGGACACCTGACTAGTGGTATAAGTCTGTGCTACACGAATACTTGTGCAGACACAAGCACATCACAGAGCATGATCCTGCGCTGGAACACGATAGAAAATACTGGGGTTTTTTTTTTTTCATAAAAAACGCTATGGACGAAGACGCTTTAGCACTTTTTATGAAAACCATCAAGATGAACCAACTCGCCCAACTCAAGGTAATGTTGCAAAATTATATGGTTTCGGTGTCTGCGTGCACCGAAACCATATAGCACTATGTGGCAACAAGCAGACGAAACGGAAGTACATCGCTCTTGCTGTGGTGCGAAGTAAAACAAGAACAGGCAGACATTCGGTTTATGTGTTTTCTTATTTTTCTAACCTTTAATTCGTCTATTCTAGCAACATATTATACAAATAACAGATGTTGGCTTGAATAATTCTCAAAGTTGCGCTTCACCACGAGCAACATCACAGCATGAACACATGTACATCATTTCCTGGCTTGGAGCACAGCGGCCGCGAGGAGGGAAAATGGCGTTCAGTTTGAAATTTCAGATCTTTCCACGGTGCGTGGCGATGTAATACTTTGCAGACGCGATCATTATCGCACATTATATGCTCTGCTCTTGTCAGCTCAAAATGGCCAGACCTGATGAGCCAGTCTAAATAGTCTCTCAACTGTCTTTCCAGCAGGCGCTACGGAGGAACCTCGTTAGCTCATTACTTTTGCTCATTTTTTTCACGAATGTAGGCAGAAATTCTTTAGTCAAGAATATAGCTTGATAGCCCCTTCTGGGTTTTAGCTCACTTTAAAAAAAAATGAAAAAGAAAGGTTGACCTATGTTCAAACAAATGCAGTATGTGTGCGATCATGGCCTAATAATTCGAGCATCTAGCTACTGTGCTGAAAGCCAGAATTTTTATCCCATCATCGGCAACACATTTTTTATTGAAACGAGGCAAGACGGGAGCCTACCTACCACAAAGTGCTGGGAGTAAGTCGAACAATATTTCACAAAGAAGAGGCAAAGCCTTTATATGGTGTGATCATCTTTAAGTTCAGAATTTTTAAAAATCGCCTGTGATAGGTAACATAATTGTAGTCCTTGAGCTGGATTATTCAAAGCAGACAATATTTAAATGAAAAAGTGAAACACACAGTCAACTAATTAAGGAAGTTACTAATTAACTTCTTAATTACTCACACGTGCCACATAGTACAATTTACAAATTGTAGCCGGTGAGTTCGCAAGGCGCAACGACTTGGAATGAATTTTCAGGATAACATCAGTTCTTATGGCATCTGCTGGTTTCTCAAATGCAGGTGCCTGGCCAGTGCTTATTGATGACTTTGTGGAGTGGGCAAGGCCAATCGTCCAAGGCTCAAACAACAACAACAACAAGCTGCTCCAGTGAAAGTGTTCCACCTGTTTCGTTCAATCGTGTACACACTTGTAAATAGACCATTGAACATCTGTCAGGTGCCTGCATTCTCAGCCGTCACAGCACAGAATGCCAGCACCCCTTCCGATAACTCCAGGTTGTACAAAGACTAATTTAATGGAGTGTGTATGAGATGTCCTTGCCTAGGTGATCGCTATTTGAATTTCTCCTGCTTCCGCGCACCCTTTCATCTCTGCGCGGGGTTGCACATTGTGGCGTCACAGGTGGAACAGCCTATCTTCTCTTGACAAGAAATGCAACTAGGTTTTGTTCGAAGTGGTCTTACACACATACACAGAAACAAATGTTGTGGTGAACATTTCAACACACTTTTTTTTTCCTGTCTGCCAGTCAAAAGTGATAGGCGTTGTTGCAGTTTTGTTTCCTCTTTACTTAGGACTCCAATTTTACAAATGATTTTAATGAAAATAAATCATTCAAGCACATTCTGCGAGATGTCTGGCTTTTCAGAAATTGAATACTACGGCTGTAGGAGAATGTCCACAATTTCTGCAGTTACTGCATAATTGGGAGGTGGGGTAATGCTTGCAAACAACATGCTCCTTTCTTAGGTTTGTGGTGCTTACAGAGCAGGAGTTATATCAGCATCATGGAGAAGGTGAGTGGTCATTTGCCCACCACTAATCTTGCTCGCAAGTGTGCTGCAATGGCAATTATAGTAACTATGACACCACCGGGCTATGGTCTCGGTTTATGACCTCTATTGTGCACCAACTGACAAATCCTGTAAGAACTGATGCAGTTTAGTGTCCTAATGCTTTTTAGTGTCCTTAATTAAAGTATATGTATGGAGATGATGCTCACCACTACCACTTCTGCATGCGTATTGAGCGCTTTGTGGGCTGGAAAATCAGCGACGACTAAAAATGTCAGCTCCTGTGGTGAAGCATCGTACATGCTCTCGGTAAAGCAAAAGAAACTTCCACTGGGAATGTAGCACTAAAATGTAGTACTAGCAGCAGTGTTCTCCATGAATCAGGACAAATTGCTTATAGCAATTAGCCACATTATCAGAAACATCAACTTCTGCATTAAATCGGCAATAGAAAACTGCATACCGTAAACTGCATACCCCTCCCAATTTCACTGCTAATTTCAAGTTTCCACGCCGTTCGGGGAAAGCGTGCTTCTATTTACGCCCAAGCCCAGTGTGCGACCGCTGCACACGTACCATGTTTCCAGGTACTTTTTCGCCGAAGAGCCACGGCACGCGCCATAGATCCTTCTAGCTATTGGTTTTGTGCCCCCGGGCAACACTGGTCTGGTTTAATCCAGTCTGAATACTAAGGAGTAGTGTTTATTCAAAAAGAAAACAGAAGGGATGGGTTAGTAAAATACACAACGAATAAGATATCTTCGAATAAAATGGTAAAGCCCATTGCAAGTCGAGTCGAACATTATCAAATACAAATAAAGATATGCATACAAAAGCAAATATTTTCGAATATGAGCTATTTCTATGAACTGATAGCAAGCTTATTGGTATGAGGTCCAAACTTTATAACCTGTGAGATTCTCTCTCAGCAGCTGGAAAGTCAACCTCAACTGTCCTGACATACTCTCAGCTCGCGTACAACATATCAGTGTTGCATTTCACTGCTTTAAAGAGCTTATTTTGGTTTCAACTGCCCTGACATACTCTCAGCTCGCGTACAACGCGTCGGTGTTGCATTTCACTGCTTTAAAGAGCTTATTTTGGTTTCGATGAGAGTCACCTGCATTTGGGCGTCAGCCAACACTGTTTTTTGAGCTCAAGCTCCTTGAAAGAAGTGGCGGCATGCTTTCTTTCCTGTTCATTCCTCAATGCGTAGGTCCTTTCTGTTCTCGTCCTCCTTCCACCGCGCGTTCGCCCCACGGACCACTTGAAGCATTCTCTTCATCACTTGTACAGTCAACGTACGATTTTTCGGACTTCCTAGGGGCCGCGAAAACATCCGTAAAATAGGGCAGTTCGAAAAATGAATGCATGTCTTTTACTGCCGCCTCAAATCGCCACAGGCACATCCGAAAAAGCTCTGAAGGCCTGCCAGTACACTTATTTGGCATATCGTTGCTCGTGCTATAACAGGATATGGCGGAAGCATGCGTCTATAATTAAGAAATACATGCTGTGTCCTGTGACTATTGCTCCTTCACACGCTTATGTTTCATCGAAATACTTCGCGTATGCTTCGCCGCGTAACATTTCTATATTGAGGCGAAGTTGACTTTCGGAAAACGGCATTATACAACGCGCCGTGCTTTCAGAGCTTTGAAGGCAATCGCGAGGATTATAAAGGCGGAGTCGGTGCCATTGCTGACGGTGGCGAATTTAATGAAAAACACAGCACCGAAGAGCAAGAAGCTTAATAGCGAACGTCGAAGCTGCTAGGCCTAACGTTGCCGTGCGTGTCAACGTTACTAGACTAGGTTCAGTTGTCAAACTCTCCGTGGGCACCGTACTATGGTGGTTAGCCACCGTAGCCGTACATCGCCAGTGCCCCCGTGTCTTGGTTTGCCGCCAAAGGGCGGGAGCACCGCAGGAAGCTCTACGTGGGCGCAGCTCAGCGTTTGCGAAGGGGCTCGGGTCCTCCGACTTCGCAACTTACGTACTCAGTAAGTGTTTTCACCGATGCGTCTTTAAATGTATGTATAGTCTCGCGTTTAGGAGATTGATTAAAAAAAATTACGTAGCTGTGAAAGTGCTGCTGCGCTGCCCCAGAGTACGCTGTGGATTCCTTAGTCCAGGGCCGCAGCAGCGCCGGCCGTCCACTGCGCTCTATTAATCAGCTGTTGCCGATAAGTAACTGTAAGTAGCTGATTCGTAGTTGTAATCAATTGATTATTAATGCGAATGCATGGTATGACTCATGAGGCGATGTTAGCTCGACCACACGATGGTCCAAAAAAGTCGCCGGAGCCCAATCGAGGCAGTTCACGACGCCAGTTACGGCAGCGTGAATCAGGCGAAGTTTAGCGAGTTTTAGCTCAGGGGACGCTAGCGGCTTGCGTACGCAAGAACTAGAGGCGACGGTACTGCGCATGCGCAGACCGCTACGTCTACTTGCGTTGTTGGGGCGGCCGAAAACATCGCTGCCCCTAAACGGTCACGTGCGGGTCACTTACGGGTAGCTAGCGTGTAGATAATCTTACAAATATTTCGCCAAGTGTCGACAGACGTCGTTTTTATATATATTAGAGAGGTTTAGCGCGTCCGGTATTCGGGTAAACGCAGGCGGGGGAGTAAACGGTGTAGGGGTTGAAGGTCGGACTTCGGGATGAAAACAAACTTGGGAGAATTTATTTTACATTATCTACAGAGAGGTAAGAGTCAAGTTTAACAGTCGTACATTCATTACGGGCCGGCAGCAACTCGGACGCTGCGGCACGCGGCAAGAAGTTCGAGAGATGTCAATCAGGGAATGCTCTGGTCTCTGGAATGCTTCTTTTAAACCCTTCGAGGACTGGAAGTCGCGTCATGTTCGGCCAGTGGGAGAGTCCGCTCAGATGACGCCATTTTCGGCCAATGGTAGGCGCCCGCGCGGCGGTGTCACACACGGCGGCTCTCTGCGGTCTTGTCTTGCTGACTTGCAATGCGTTCTTCAAAGGAGGAGAAGGGGGACGCTTGGGCTCCATTGTCCGAGGGCCCACCTACTCCCGGTGGTACGGCCCCGCTGTGGTGGCAAATGCCTTCAAAGGCGAAGAAGGGGGACGCTTGGGCCTTCCCGGTACATCACAGCCGTCCGGCTGTCACGGCGCATTACCGCCGTCAGGCCGTCCCGGCACAATACCGCCGCCTTGGTTGTGGACCCACTTTCAACAGTGCCGGGCTATCCCCTCGCTTTCTGGAAGAGTCAAGCAGTGAATAGCTACCGGCGGCGTACGAACTTGTTTGCACGTGAACTTGTGGCCTTCAACTTGTTTGCTCGGACGCTCCTCTGGAATGTGCTTTCCGCGTTTCTGCGCTTCTCAATTAGTTGTGCTGCGATTCGATGTGGTCCGGGGGAACTCGAAGTAGGCGCAGGAAACAGCTCCATATCTAACAACGGGAGCGTCCTGCATGGTGCATCCGCCTCGTGGCACAAGGCTCAAACGTACAAAAACAGCTTATGTTGCTGTAACCAAGTCTATTCTACTTCGCTGCTGGTGTAAATCTTCGGCACTGGTGTAACCGTGTTGCTGCCAAAAAATTTACTCCCGCAACAAAGCAGAATAACCTTGGTTACTGCAACATTAGCTGCTTTTTTTCAGTTTGAGCTTTTGCCACCAGTTGGCTGCACCATGCAGAACGCTCCCGTTTACGGCCCCACCCCAACGCTCCAACCTGCGTCCGCCTGTGTTTACCCGAATACCGGACACGCTAAACCTCTATTAACTGCTTTAATAAGAGTAGTGTTATGTACTTCATATGCTTGATTTCATATTTTAAATAAGAATAACGCAGCACAGATCAGACGTCAATGGCGCTGCGAGCGCGTGCGTCCCCTAAACTAAAACTCTCTAATTAAGGCACAGGTAATTAAAATAGAGTTAAGGCACTCGAACCCACGACCATTGGGGGAACCTTTCGAACCCGCGACCGTTGGTGTCAATTAGGGCGATGTTAAGGCCCACTTTGTAAGATAGAGTTAAGGCGCTCGAACCCACGGTCGTTGGTGAGAGTTGAAGCAACGACCATTGGTGGTGGCAATGAATTACCTAACTAGGTGAAATAATTACGTAATTAATTAATGATCGAATCAAGTAATTCACTAACAATCAATTAAATTATGTATACATATATATGTGTGTGTGTGTGTGTGTGATGAATTAACTACGCATTACCTAACTAGGCGGATTTAAATAATTTGAATATCTCGAAGCAACGGCAAGCAACATTACCTTGCTTGTGACCAGATACGCGGCATTCTCATATTTTAAAACTCTGGCTGAAGTTAGCTGAGCGGGACGCACGGTATATACGCACTTTCAGCACCTCATTTCGGGCTTTAAAAAATGTAGCTAGCACTATTTCTTTCATCAGAGCACCGCATTCACAAGTGCAATGTTGAAACCTACGTGAGCTTTGCTCCCTTGCGAGCAGACTTGCACATTCAAAGTAGGTTATCGCTGCAGGAACGGAGCATAAGTATGCATTCGCGTCACCAAATAAAATTGGATGATACGACCCTTAAACTCTTCAAAACGCACCCCGCATTTAAGACGCACAAGAGTGTCGCAAAAATGCACCGAGACTGCAGCAAAAGACGCATGCATACGACGCGCCAAAACAGATAAACGGACAGTGCTTCGTCGCCCCGTCCGCGCCGTGCTGACCGAGCAAAGTTAAAGCCCCTCAATGCGATAGCAGCGCCACGAGATGCGAGGATCGGTGGCGGGTCGACGCAGTTACGGGAGGTTGAAAACTGAACCTAGTCTACTAACGTTGGTGCGTGTCGGTACGAGGCGGCGAGATAAGTGGCGGCGGTAGTGGCTTTGATTAATGCCGTTTCGGACCTGCAGTCACGGCAAGAAGTCCGGGAAATTGCACGGCGAAGGGTTCTTGCGTCCGGAATTTCAGACGTTCTTATTGGCGGCGAGGAGTTACGGAGTCGCCATCTATCGGAAGCGCCTCGCTGGCGTAGTATGAGGGATCACGCGGCGCGCTCCTCATAGATTTTGCTGTCAGCGCTCACTGAAAACACCACGCGCGAGCTCTCCCGGACATTTCTGTAAGTACTTTCGAAACAAGAGAAGTTTTTTACTGTCTAAATAATAATCTTGGGCATACTGAAAGCACACAATCGTTTACAGACGCTATCTCTTTACCGAATACGTACAGTGAACGCCACTGCGCGCGGTCGCCGCGAAGAAGCCGGTCTCCCGAACCGGCTTCTTGCGTGAAAGGTAGGTAAACGCTGAGAGCAAACTATGTGAAATATGTTCTTATAGTGTTTGTATAACTAAATGGGGCGTAATAGAACGAAGCCTCAATGCAGCGATCGCGCAGATTCGCAGCGACCGACTGCGCGTCTTCATGCTTGTCCGCGCACTGTTTAGTTTTCTCCGCGCGCGCGTTTTCGCACCATGCCACGAGCTTTAGGCCGCAGAATATGAGCATTTGACAGTATACAAGCAACCATTGTTGCGTGGGCGCTAGCAGAGCTGCTCAAAAATAATTTCATTGTAGAGAGTTCGACGCCTACGGGGACTGTGATGTGCCGTCGCGACGATTCAATCTTTTTTTTTTTTCTAAATTCTTTGACCTTTCAATATTATTCCTCGAGTTGCGTCGCACTGTATGTTTATCGGTGTTCTCAGCGTGCAATTTCCCGCTGCTCCTTTTTTTTTTGTAATCCAGTGCATTAATTCATAACACAAAGGTTACCATATGTCATGCTTTTTTTAAGTGAGCTTCTTACCGCTGCATTTCCACTCCACTGAACTTGCCAGTATCTATAGCATCGACAAGTTCATAGACCAAACCGTCATGACATTAGTCGGGCAGCGGACTCGGGCGAGCGTCTCAGTGCGCGTTTTCAGAATATCGCAGACCGGGCGCCGTAGCAGAATCTTCCTCGCGTCTGTTATTGGTGCATACCCGAGTTGTAGCCGATGACTGTTTGCCGGTTTTGTTTCGCGAGCCAAGGGAGAAAAATAAATTGGATGCATTAATCAGAAAAGCCATCAAGGCTGCGCTTGGTCTGCCTATGACTACGTCAAACGATATGTTGTTACGACTGGGTTTGCATAATACTTTAGATGAAATTGCTGAGGCTCAACGTTCCGCACAGAGGGAGCGGTTGCTAGGTACACCACCGGGTAGGTATATATTAGAGTCAATTGAAGAACCGGTGGCTGTGTCGCACGATAGGGCGCCCCTACACGAGTTGAACGTGAACCTTAGGGCAAATATCATGGTTCGTCCATTTCCGCGGAATGTGCACCCCGTGCACAATGTAGGGAGGCGGGTCGCGAGAGCTAGGGCTTTGTTGCGAGAGGCAAAGGATCAGGAGGAGCAGTCTGCGTTTGTTGACGCCGCATGGATTAATGGTAAAAATGCTTATTCGGTGGTGGTAGTAGATGGCAAAGGGAGCGTTAGAAATGCTGCTTCAATTTATACCAAAGATCCGGGGGTTGCTGAACAGGTGGCTATTGCTCTAGCACTAATTGATTCTAGAAGAGTTTTGGTGTTTAGCGACTCGCGATCTGCGATTACAGCCTTCTCGAGAGGACTTGTTGCGGAACCGGCTAACAGACTGCTGCAGGGTAGGGATATCACTTCGCATACCGTTACTTGGTTCCCGGCGCACATGGGGACAGTGGAGGGAGCCCCGCGTAACCTCAACGAGGTGGCGCACAGGGAGGCACGAGGATTAGTGTGCCGTGTACTCCCTGAAGGGGCTGGATCTCCCGCTCCTGAGTACAGGGACCAACTGTTAACCTACAACGAAATCACCAAGCACTATTAGTTAGGGCGCAGGGCATTCCCGTTGCCACATCCTAAATTAAATAGGCCGCAGGCGGTTACATTAAGGCTTCTGCAGACACGGACGTACCCTAACCCTGTCATCATGAATAAAATTATTCCGGACTGCGGGGTTTCAGTCTATTGCAGTAAGTGTGGGGGTTTGCTCGATTTACAACACATGCTGTGGCGCTGCTTGGCGTTGGCCGGTGATGGTTCTCGAGGTGAACAGTGGTGGCAGCGAATGCTGCACAGTGAAGTGCTGGCGGACCAGCTCAGGGCTGTCCAGAGGGCCCGTGTGATAGCAGAGGGGCTCGGCCTCTCTGTACCGACGTGGGAGTGGCCCGCATCAGTCCCAGACTGATCCCTCAGGACCTAAATAAAGTTTTTCATACCATACCATACCAAGCTTCACGCAGCTTCTTGTCCTGCGGCTACGTGTGAATAAGGCTGACACCGGCCTCCGTTACGTGCGTCCGGCCCTGCGGCACCGAGCAGTAGCCTACCATGTTGCGCACCTTCAAAGGCAGCCACTACCTATTGTAATGCTTTGAAGCGTTGTAAAGGAGACACTCGAAGCGGGAAAATTTCGCCACTAAATGAGGACCGCAGCGTACGAGGGAATTTAAACTTGTTTTCAGCTCGCTTCGGCGCGCCCGAAGCAGCCGACGCGGCCACTATGTCCACGTGATCCCTCCTAGCACGTCACGCCGCCGGTGGCGCCAGCTTTTCCAGTGGTGGAGCTCGAGGCCATATTATCACCGACTCTATAAAGTACGTGGTGGTGCCGCGAAGCCATCCGAATTTTATACGAAGCATACTAGCCGCACAACCACGCTCTAAAGCCCCTCAATCTCCCAAAGTAGCGCCATTCGCTTCCCTCCTCCTCCGCTCGGCGCGGCCTCGACGGTGCTTCAAAGTGTTGTTTTTCACTGGCTTTACTTAACGAAAAATAACAAAAACATAGACGTTTCGCCACCTATGCGGGTGGCGAAACCGCAGGCCCACAACCGGCGCCGCCGGTGGTGGTCCTGCGGAGCAGTTTTTTCAATCGAGATCTTTCTTCGCCAGTCGGTAACTGGCCTTTAGAATTTCGTGTTGGAATTGCGGAAGAAATAGAGAAAATGACAATTATTCAAGGCGTATTTAAGGCGTAAAGCGCGCGACGTTGAGAGTTCGTGTTGCTGAAACACGACGCAAGCACGCGGTGCACTCAAACACGCGCGTAATTACCAAAGTTTCAGGTGTTGACAGCATGAAAGTATGTGTACGTGGTTTCGTAGGTTCATTCACGTACCTGCAGGACACTTTTGTTCAGTCGGCGCGTGAGAGATTCCGGCTGTGTGCGGAATGCCTGGCAACAGGGCCGCTTTTTTTCATTGCGGGCTGCTTTGGTAATCGTGACGATATATTGTTTTTTCTTTAGAAATACTACTCCAGGAGGGCACATGTAATGGCTAACGGAGGCCTCTGAAGAGCACGTAACATTACACTAATGCAGGCGTCGCAGGGAGTGTTCGCATACAAAATTGGCTGTCCGCGATCATGCACAGGCTTCGGCGAGCCCTATCCAGCCCTGGTTTTAGCTTTGGTGTTCCCGTTGCCGCTTTGGTGCCCTGGAGGCGCCGTCAATAATACGAAATAATGACAAGTTGTTACAACTAGTAAATAAAATTTACTGAAGAAATACAATCGCGCCGCGGCGCCAACTTCTAAAGCAGCGCTCATCATCATCATCATCAGCCTGGTTACGCCCACTGCAGGGTAAAGGCCTCTCCCATATTTCTCCAACAACCCCGGTCATGTACTAATTGTGGCCACGCCGTCCCTGCAAACTTCTTAATCTCATCCGCCCACCTAACTCTCTGCCGCCCCCTGCTACGCTTTCCTTCCCTTGGAATCCAGTCCGTAACCCTTAATGACCATCGGTTATCTTCCCTCCTCATTACATGTCCTGCCCATGCCCATTTCTTTTTCTTGATTTCAACTAAGATGTCATTAACTCGCGTTTGTTCTCTGACCCAATCTGCTCTTTTCTTATCCCTTAACGTTACACCTATCATTCTTCTTTCCATAGCTCGTTGCGTCGTCCTCAATTTCAGTAGAACTCTTTTCGTAAGCCTCCAGGTTTCTGCCCCGTAGGTGAGTACTGGTAAGACACAGCTGTTATATACTTTTCTCTTGAGGGATAATGGCAATCTGCTGTTCATGATCTGAGAATGCCTGCCAAACGCACCCCAGCCCATTCTTATTCTCCTAATTATTTCCGTCTCATGATCGGGATCCGCCGTAACTACCTGCCCCAAGTATAGGTGTATTCCCTTACGACTTCCAGTGCCTCGCTGCCTATTGTAAATTGCTGTTGTCTTCCGAGACTGTTAAACATTACTTTAGTTTTCTGCAGATTAATTTTTAGACCCACTCTTCTGCTTTGCCTCTCCAGGTCAGTGAGCATGCATTGCAATTGGTCCCCTGAGTTACTAAGCAAGGCAATATCATCAGCGAATCGCAAGTTACTAAGGTACTCTCCATTAACTTTTATCCCCAATTCTTCCCAATCCAGGTCTCTGAATACCTCCTGTAAACATGCTGTGAATAGCATTGGAGAGATCGTATCTCCCTGCCTGACGCCTTTCTTTATTGGGATTTTGTTGCTTTCTTTATGGAGAACTACGGTGGCTGTAAAGCCGCTATATATATCTTTCAGTATTTTTACATACGGCTCGTCTACACCCTGATTCCGTAATGCCTCCATGACTGCTGAGGTTTCGACAGAATCAAACGCTTTCTCATAATCAATGAAAGCTATATGTAAGGGTTGGTTATATTCCGCCCATTTCTCTATTACCTGATTGATAGTGTGAATATGATCTATTGTTGAGTAGCCTTTACGGAATCTTGCCTGGTCCTTTGCTTGACAGAAGTCTAAGGTGTTCCTGATTCTATTTGCGATTACCTTAGTAAATAGTTTGTAGGCAACGGACAGTAAGCTGATCGGTCTATAATTTTTCAAGTCTTTGGCGTCTCCTTTCTTATGAATTAGGATTATGTTAGCGTTTTTCCAAGATTCCGGTACGCTCGAGGTCATGAGGCATTGCGTATACAGGGTGGCCAGTTTCTCTAGAACAATCTGTCCACCAACCTTCAACAAATCTGCTGTTACCTGATCCTCCCCAGCTGCCTTCCCCCTTTGCATATCTCCCAAGGCTTTCTTTACTTCTTCCGGCGTTACCTTTGGGACTTCGAATTCCTCTATACTATTTTCCCTTCCATTATCGTCGTGGGTGGCACTGGTACTGTATAAATCTCTATAGAACTCTAAATCTCTATAAATAAAGGCTAGTATGCTTCGCATTCTGGGCTTAACCTTAGCTAAGCCACAGCCATTTTATTTCGCCATAAGCGAACGCCCAGGGTCGATTTATTTTTCATTGCAGATTCCAATTATTCCGAGGCACCTATACCGAAAAAAATTTACCATAATTTTCCTATGGTGACCGTAAAGTGAGAAAAAAATATTTTGCGTTGGTATATATGTACTCTTTATTCATGAATAACAAAAAGAAATAAACTTATAATTAAAAAATTTGATGCATTGTTATAGTTCAAGGCTTAAAATATGCGCAAACGAGAATATTGCGCAAGTCTCAAATGTTCCTGCTCTTACACTAATATTTACGTCCATAGCGTAATGGAACTGCGTATTTGAGAGCACTTAAAGGGACACTAAAGTTTAATATTACCCGCCGTGGTTGCTCAGTGGCTATGGTGTTGGGCTGCTGAGCACGAGGTCGCGGGATCGAATCCCGGCCACGGCGGCCGCATTTCGATGGGGGCGAAATGCGAAAACACCCGTGTGCTTAGATTTAGGTGCACGTTAAAGAACCCCAGGTGGTCAAAATTTCCGGAGTCCTCCACTACGGCGTGCCTCATAATCAGAAAGTGGTTTTGGCACGTAAAACCCCAAATATTAAAAAAAAAAAGTTTAATATTGAGTCAACTTCCCAGAAACCTCGAAACGCTTGTTTCATGCGAAGGATAGATTTCTTTTAAGAGAAAATGCGTTCTGGAGCGTCCGCGTACCTCTAGCGCAGTTCAAATCGCCCGCCCTTCGATAGAGGTGTGTGGACGTCATGGTCTCATAGTGGCGCTGCGCCGTCGGTGAGTAAAACGGCGCCCGCAGACGGCGCTACGGCTTTGCTGCGCAAAACGCGAACGCGCGGGCAGAAACAGAGCCGACAGCAACGCGAAAGCTGAACTACGGTGGCTAGCGGAAGGATAAGCGCGCGAGAGGTTCTTCGTTTTATAATGCCAACTTTGACGCTCGTTGCAATGGACAAGAACGGCACCGAGAGCGGCGCTGCTGCGCCGACGTTGATAAAATCCCTCAATGCTTATTGAGGGACCTTAGGCGTTGAGAGCGTCGCATGCGAAGCAAAATTCTATTGACTGGTACCCCTCTCCCACCTCTCGTTCGCACCGCCTTGATTGCCACCTGCACTGCGCGTGTTTGGGCACGTTTCGTGCCGCGCGCGGTGTGTGCCTACATGTGTGCGCGTGGACATTTCATTCGAGGGGCGATGTACAGTCTGTTTTAGGGGAAAACTCGGAGCGCATCGCGATGCGGCGAGCGCTTGGGTCATGAGGCGCCAGCAGCTCGCGCAGGTGCTCGAGGGGCGGGATATTGAACGGCGTCGTCTGCTTCGGCGGGGCGCGCTGGTCGCATTGTCGGGAAACGTTCTACTGTCAGTTGCAGGGCGCCAATCTCATCGTTACTCCGTGAAATGGGCCGGTATTCTTTACTAAGCGCTGTGCGACGCCTACTGATACGCCTCGAAGGTAAGTTCATCGCTGCAGGGCAGTCATAGACGACGTACTGCTTCCATACATTATTGACGGCCAGTTTCTGGAAGGCGACCATATATTCTATCGCGACAGGTCGGCGATCCACACTGCTCGAGTCAAACAAAGACTGAGCACGTTGCGCGCACATCTTGGTGCTTCTTGTCGCTGCTTATTACGGTAGCACACACAGTGAAGAAATATACGTACAAGCGCTCAGTACCCCGGCCTTTCGAAAGAACAAACGAAGCATGCTGTCAAAAGAAGTTTGTGGAGTTCCATTATCGCCAATGAAGGCTCAGAGTTTGGCGACGCACAACGTTTAGTAAAGAATATCAGCCCAGTTCCCGCAGTACCAATGAAATCGGTGCACTGCCCCTGACAGTAGCACGCTTCCCAACAGTGCGGCCAGCGCGCCGCCGTAGCAGACGACGCAGATCACGACTCCGCCCCTCGAGCGTCTGCGCCTGCCGATCTGCTGCCGCCGCACGACTACATTGCTTGCCGCATCGCGGTGCATAACGTTCTGAATTTTCCGCTAAGTGCGAAACAGACTGTACACACTTCTATTTGCCTTTAAGAAGATCGGTACGCTTGACGATCATTTTAACGCGACAGCGTTAAGGAGCTCGGGTCGCAGGAAAGCCAGTGTCGGCGGCGTTGGCCGTGAGCGAAAAATCCCGGAAGGCAGTTCATAAATAAAAACTTGCAAGATGGGCTGGGTGGGAATCGGACCAAAGTCTCCGGAGTGTGAGGCGGAGACGCTATCACTCAGCCATGAGTTCGATCGGTCAAAGTGGGACAAAAACGCCTCTAGTGAATGCGGTATTGACTTATAAACGTGCCGTAGAAAGTTGTACTGCTGTGTATATCGGTAATTATGAGCATGTAAATTACAGAAGTTGAAGTTAAACGCGTAGCGAAGTACGTTTCCGCTACATTTCTTCTACGCTTTCCGCACACGCAGAGCCATCTTGCGGCAAACACAAAAGAGCCCCTCCTCGCAATGTACGGCGCTGCCCCGACAAGTTCTTTGGTTCGTTCTTTTTGTAGGAAACTCTATGGTTCGTTCCGCTTGCTCAGGCGCACGTTTCGTTGCCGCGCCGAACGCTGCGTTCCTCGACGCTCACCGCGTGATTGGTGGGTGCAAAGTCCGATGCGGGGCGCCTCGTAAGTGATCGCTGCGCTGTAGCGCATTGTCTTATACCCCTTGGCGGGTCGACGGGAACACTGTCGCGTTCCACTCTTGAAGGCGAAGCTTAAGCGTCCTCAAATTTTTTATGGCTGCAATGCGGCGAAAGGGCAGCGTCTGCTTAAAGGGCCCCTGAAACGGTTCGGACAAATTTTGTAGGCGCGTAGGGTACAGCTTAAGTAGAACATTCGCACCACAATTTAAGTGATGCGTTACGTATTAATGGAGCTGCAAGCGATTAGAAGTTACCCTCCTCCCTAGCTATGCTTTTCCTCCTCAACTCGCTCGCCGAGCGAGCGGCGCTAAGCTCCGCCTTCACTTGTTCAGCGTCACGATGCGACGTCACATCGCTCACTTCCGGTTGTTTAGGAGCACGCCCCCTCCCGCGCGAGACCTCCGCTAGCCGCTTGGCCGTCGACCGAGAGCTATCGAAGCAGCGTGCGTTGCGAGCATTCTGTCGTAGCGCCGAACGTGTCCGGTACTCCGCTAAAAACAGGCAAGCTGGTCATTTCGGCAAATGACTGGAGGCATAAACTCAAGCTGATGAAGGAACTTTAGCGTAGACGTACGTGAGCAGCCTGATCGGTCTGCACGGTCCAGACACTTGCTGGCGCAGCACTTAACCAGTCAAACAAAGCGCTAATATTGCTCTAACCAAGTGTAAAGCATTTTAAACATTTATAAATCAACGTGTTGATGATTACACTCCTGCGAAAAATACACACCAGCAGCAAAGAATACACTTCGTTGCTGCTACTGCGTATGGTTGAGCTCTGTGCCACCAGGTGGCTGCACCGTGCAGACCGTTCACATTTGCCCTTCTGCTCATCTCGTGGCTCATCCCGGCACAGTCAAGCGGCCAGACCCTGTCCCCTTGCGCTTGCGTTTGCCCTAATACTGGACTCGCGGTTTGCAGGTCGCTAGGTTCGCAGTCCACGAGGCAACAAAGTCGAATCATAGTGCTCGCGAAAAGACTGAGACCGACTCTGACCGCGGAGCTCTCGTCAAAAGGGAGTACGTTGTAACACAAGCAGACGACACTTGCTGTGTGCCGGAAGTGCTGAAGTGTACTAAAAAACTATTCTTGTGTATTCTCTTTAAGTTATTTTCTTTTTACAAAAACAAAGTAACTAACATTCCAACTATTACGAGCATCATTTGTTCACCATAAAGTTGGAAAAATTATCGACCACGCGCCCTGGTCAGCCAATCAGATAGCTCGCCCATGTGACGTAATATGGGTTATTTGCATCCACGGAGGAAGGAAACTAAGGAGAGGCCCTGACGTCACTCTTTGTGAAGCAAAAGTGAAGCCGGAAGTTGGCGTTGCTCATGGCCATGCTCCGCCTTTTGTGCCACCCTCCTCTCTTGTTTACATCTTTCGCGAAACCACGCCGCGCTGCGCATGGTTTCGCGCGCGGAGCGCGCGCGCTCGCGCAACATCCGGCAGAGCACGGTGCAGGTAACACAGCGCAACAAGACACGGTGACTAACGCCAACCCGCCCACACAGCGCCTTTGCCACGGCACGAAACCTACCAGAGCAACACGTGTGAGCGCTCAAAAAAATCAGAACAACGCCGCCATTGTGGCCCAAAAGGCATGACCATGCAGCAAAAAGCAGCAAAAAAAAAAATGAGAACCTGTACGTCATTTCCGCCACACTTTTCTCCTAGCGCGCGGAGGGGGTAGGGCCTCTCCTTAGTTTCCTTCCTCCGTGTTTGCATCATATGGGTAGGGGCGGCTTAAAATTCCGCCGAGCAGTGCGCTGCGATCGGCAGCGATGTGTATTTTTAAAACCTTATAATAAATTACACGCTTTACGCAGAGCACTTAGATGCATCAATTAATGATCAGAAGAACCTACTCTAACGACTCAGTACGTTTGTAGAAAATCGCCAAAATCGTTTCAGGGTCCCTTTAACCATGTAAGTGACGCTGAGCAGGTAATTGGAAACGACATCGTATGCGCCGCCGGAAAAATCGTCAGCACATACGATGCGGCACATACATACGGTACATACGAGGTAAAGTCATTTTTGCAGTTTCTCACAGTATGTTTGCTACAAATCCGTGTTGTCTCTGATGGCGACAACGGACTTCCGTCGACATTGTGCGGGAATAAACAAAATATATCGCTGCATAGCACAATTAAGTACGACATGCGCACACAACTAGTACGTCCCATACAATATGGAATAGAGGCAGCAATGTAGACAGCTTGGCCATTTTTAAGCAGTGCTCAAGAGACGGAAGTTGAAAGTATTAGTAATCATTCCTGCTTCAGCAATCCCGGCGCGACCAAGACGGGGGCGTGTATCGTCTAGTAACTCGATCGATCGGTGCAGTGGGTGAAGCGGGAATGAACTCCGGTCATGTTCAATGCATCGTGCACATATTCAATTTCTCGGCACGCGTGAACTTCGGCCACTGCTAGCGCATACAACAGAAGTGGTTTCCATTCTTGGGCAACGCACACACAAACGAAACACGAGAAAGAAAACAGGACAAGCGTTCGTCGAACAACTTAAAGTTTTTATATGAATAAAACGATTATGTACCGAGTAATTAATAAATTCATGTGGGTTACATATAAAAACCGTCATACACTCGGGAGTAATCAATGAACGAGCTCGCTTCGTTTGCCAGTTGTTTACTTCGCTCGGCGCACCGCAGTAATCCATGTTTGTCGTCTGCTTTTTTCGTTCCAATTTCTTGTGAATCGGCAGAATTTCACTGGTGGCATCAACCCTTTCGTGTTTGCATTGCTGTCGTGACAGTTAACACAATAATAATTTCCGGTCAACCGAAGAGGCGCCGTCGAAAACAAGAGACGTTTCGCGCGCAACGGGAACTGAACGCGGGCGACCGAAGGGAAGCGGCGGCTGAAACCTACACCCGTTGGAGATGAAATCGTTCCGCCAGCGCAGAAACGAGCGCTGGCGTCTAGTATGAAACTTGGCGTGCGGTCGTCCATGGACGGCCCTGACAACGACACATTGGCTCGCGATGCTGGGCTCGACTTCAGCGATTTAAGCACTGATGAACGTGACCTGCTGCTGAGGGCTCGCGCTGCCGGCGTCGTTGCGGACTACTACGACGGCAACTGATGCCATGGCTGTACATTGTCGCACATTTGTAGCTTTTCCTTCGTGAAAACCAAATGCCGCACTCACCGCACCATCTTCGACCTGCAGTTGTTCTTGCGCTTCGGAGAATGCAGGCAAGACCTACGGAACAGCGCTGCAGGAAAGCATTACTTTGAAAGGCACTCCACACGACATCAGTAAGTCGGCGTTGAACTCGTAATCTTCTGGACGAAAGTGCAGCGAGCACACTATGCGATTTTTCGGCTCTTTGCTAACGCGCTGCAGTGTGGCAAAGGTACGGCACTTAACCACTTCGAACGGAGAGGTTCACTCGTTGGCACACAGCGATAAGTAACGATGGATTAGCCGCTGCAACTGCCCTTGGCCAAGTTCCGCGGACCGTTCGCGCATCCAACGACATCACATGGACGTGGCATTCTCGCTGCTTGTTCCAAATGCAAGTTTCGCGATGCAACCTTCTTGTTATTTTTCTTCCGCCCTCCTTTCCTTCTGTCCCTTATCTTTTTCTCCCCACTCCCCTTTCCCTGTGCAGTGCTGTTGAGGTGTCCTCCTGTGAGAGACAGTTACGGAACTGCACTCCTTCCTCTCCTTCAAAAATCACTACACACACGCAGAACCAGCGCAGCACGACGCGATAACGAAACAACTGAAACCGCAAAGCGCGCGCGGCGCGGAGTCGAGCGAAAACGAAACCTTTCGACCACCCATACTACTGAAGGGTAACGTCAAAATGTTTTTTCTTAGAATTGAACAGAAGTAAACAAGTAGCATTTCCTTCCGTCTTATAACCTAATCAAATGATCTTTTTAATACGAGTAGTTCAGTACTAGTGACATAAATTATGATGAGGAGTGCCTTCGTCATCGGGCTAGTACCGGAATGTCGCTGGGGCGTCTCAAATCGTGTCATGCATTTACCTCAATTTCTCGGTTACTAAAGCTCTGTTTGCGATTTTATTGACGCCTTAGACATTATAGAGCATTGCTTTATCACTTTAACTTGACTTCATAATAACTTTGAGTGTCCGCTTAAGAAAACTGTGATTGTGTGCCCGTGAAAAAACAAAACGTGACAAACTTCCGCTAATCTTCATCTTAACGCCCAACCAGATACCGCCACTCTTTGAACTCTGCCGCCGTCGCGCGACCTCCTTCTCGCCCCTTGCGCCTGCTTCCGGCCTGCTCACCAGCGTTTTTGTTGCGACAATTTGTACGCTGCATAAAAATGCGGTTGTGCTCAGTATGCTTAATATTCTGCGGTGGCTCCATCAGCTCGCACGTCGTCAACTGTTGTTACTCAGTCGGAAACGCAGCACTATAGATTCTGCTTTCTGCTGTGAACAAATATGTGCGAAGATACAGCCTCTCGATCACACTGTTCGCGATTCTTAGGATCAACTGCCTGTTTTACTAAAAATTGAAATAACGGCTTGTAGTGGAGCTATTATTTCTAGCTTACGTCGATCTGTGCGTCAGTCAGATACAATGAATGCACGCCCTGAAAAAATTAGTGGCAAGTATACCCGTGGTATTGCAGGTGATGAGCGCTAGCTAGCCCACATTGCGTTTTTCTTTTTAAGCTTTAAGGCGAAAGTCTTTAGATCTCTATGCTTCAAGGTGGCGTTGTGAACAGAAAATATCACGTGACCCAACGAAGGCCAGAGATGACCCAAAGCATGTCCTCTCCTGTATAAGAGAATGATTAGCCAGATTAACTAATGATTCATTAGTGATTGAATTACGGTGGGTTAGAATGTATTAAGAAGGATTAAAGTGCATGAATAATGATTATGGTGAATTAGGGTTGATGGAGTATCAAGACCTATTACGGTACACAAACAAAGATTATGGAGGATTCGGGTAGATTAAGGTAAACTAGGGTTCATAAAAGAGCATTAAGACGGTTAAGGTGGATTAGAGTTGATGAAGGTGGACTAAATTTATTAAGGTGAATTAAGCAGAATTAAGGTGCATGAATAAGGATTAGGGTGGATTAAGTTGAATAAGGCTTGATGGAGTATTAAGCCGACTAGGGTGGATTAGAGTGCATTTAGGACGACTAAGGTGCATGAACAAGGATTAGGGTCGATTAAGGTTGATGAAGGAGGGTTTAAAATTGTGTGGTTTTACGTGCCAAAACCACTCTTATGAGGCACGCCGTAGTGGAGGACTCCGGAAATTTCGACCACCTAGGGTTCTTTAACGTGCACCTAAATATAATACGAAATATAATAAGCACTTACTAAGGTAATTGCTAATAGAATCAGGAACACCTTAGACTTCCGTCAACCAAAGGACCAGGCGGGATTCCGTAAAGGCTACTCAACAATAGACCATATTCACACTATCAATGAGGTGATAGAAAAATGTGCGGAATATAACCAACCTTTATATATAACTTTCATTGATTACGAGAAAGCATTTGATTCAGTCGAAACCTCGGCAGTCATGGAGGCATTGCGGAATCGGGGTGTAGACGAGCCTATGTAAAAATACTGAAATATATCGATAGCGGCTCCACAGCCACCGTAGTCCTCCATAAAGAAAGCAACCAAATCCCAATAAAGAAAGGCGTCAGACAGGGAGATACGATCTCTCCAATGCTATTCAAAGCGTGTTTACAGGAGGTATTCAGAGACTTGGAGTGGGAAGAATTGGGGATAAAAGTTGATGGAGAATACCTTAGCAACTTGATATTCGCCGATGATATTGCCTTGCGTAGCAACTCAGGAGACCAATTGCAATGCATGCTCACTGACCTGGAGTGGCAAAGCAGACAGGTGGGTCTGAAAATTAATCTGCAGAAAACTAAAGTAATGTTTAACAGTCTCGGAAGAGAACAGCAGTTTACGATAGGTAGTGAGACACGGGAAGTGGTAAGGGAATACATCTACTCAGGGCAGGTAGTGACCACGGATCCGGATCATGAGACTGAAATAATCAGAATAAAATGGGCTGGGGTGCGTTTGGCAGGCATTTTCAGATCATGAACAGCAGGTTGCCATTATCCCTCAAGAGAAAAGTTTATAACAGCTGTGTCTTACCAGTACTCACGCACGGGGCAGAAACCTGGAGGCTTACGAAAAGGGTTCTACTTAAATTGAGGACGACGCAACGAGCTATGGAAAGAAGAATGATAGGTGTAACGTTAAGGGATAAGAAAAGAGCCAATTGGGTGAGGGAACAAACGCGAGGTAATATCTTAGTTGAAATCAAGGGAAGGGAAGCGTAACAGAGGGCGGCAGAAAGTTAGGTGGGCGGATGAGATCAAGAAGTTTGCAGGGACATGGCCACAATTAGCACATGGCCGGGGTAGTTGGAGAAGTATGGGAGAGGCCTTTGCCCTGCAGTGGGCGTAACTAGGCTGATGATGATGAAATATAATACACGGGTGTTTTCGCATTTCGCCCCCATATCGGAATGCGCCCGCCGTGGTCGCGATTCGATCCCGCGACCTCGTGCTCAGCAGCCCAACGCCATAGCCACTGAGCAACCACGGCGGTGATGGAGGGTTAAGGTTGTAAAGCCTACTGTAATAAACCTTAATCCAGCTAATCCGTCATACACCTTAATGGGCATGAATTCTCCTCAATGTACCTTACCCTAATTCACCATAATCCACATCATCGACGTTCATCCTGCTTAATCCTCCTGCATTCACCGTAATACACAATTCTCCTTAGTGCACCTCCGACTTGAATGCACCATAATCCTTAATGTACTTGAATCCTTCTTAACCTACCCTAATCCTTTCATTCACCTTAATCCACGATAATTATCCTTAATGCACTCTAATCCTCATTTATCCACCCTAATCCTTCACTCGAATCCCCCGTAATCCTCTAATGCACCTTTATCCACCTTCACTCTAATCCACCTCCATCAACTTTAATCTATTTTAATTATCCTTAATTCCTAATCCATCACTAATCAATTATTACTTTGTTAATTATCACTTAGTAGTAGTGATTTTGAAAAAGAAATGAAGAGAAAAGTGCAGTGCCGTAACTGTCTCTCAAGGGAGGGCAGGCACCTCAACAGCACTGCACAGGGTAAGGGGAGTGGGGAGAAAAAGATTATAGAGAGAATGAAAGAGCGGTAAAAAAAAAGTTAGTTATCACTTATACACGGCTGCACATGCTCTGGCTCGCTTTCAGCCTTCCTTCGGTCACGTGATATTTTCTGCAGCTCACAAAGCGACCTTGGAACAGAGATTAAGGCTTTCGCTTAATAAGTCACACACAAAGGGATGTGCCCCGAGCAATACTAGATCAGGCGCACAAAGTAAAACATCTGGTCATGTGGCAGAAAATTGTCTGGAGCGGTAGTTGCAGCGGCCGTTGTTCAAGTTGCTCTTGTAGTAGTAGGGCCGGTTACCTCCGCGCCGCATCGGCAAGTGGCGCCGGCGTGAGCCGTCCTTGTCGGAGCTTTAACTGCGGCGACGGCCATCGCGCGAGTCCGTGCGCCTGTGCGTCTATTTTTTTTTTTTTTGCGCCTGAAACCATTTCTAAAGGTATTCAAGGAGACTGCGGCAAAGACTGAGAAAAGCGGGGGCAGCATTAAGCTCGCGCTGCACCCGAAATGTTCGACACGCACAAATGTTTGCAGGTAAACATTTTATTGTTCTATGTACAAGGACAAAGCAGGAAAGAAAAAAAATCGATGTCTCGAATAGAGCCTTCATTTGCGTGCGGGAGATAAGTAAAAATGAGCTTCCTCTGGTATTTCCTAGACAAAAGCAATATTGGAGCTGGCCGTAGCTAGCCAAACACAGCCCAATGCGAAATGCCCCCTCTGTTGTCTCCAACCCAGCTAGCGACCCCCCTTCCTCCCCCCCCCCACCCTTTCTTCTTGCTTCATTGGGAATGCCTGAGAATTTTATTTTCTCGACGCAACGCTATTTTTCTGCGCAGCAGGAGTTCGACGTGACACACGGTGCTTCGGCCTTCCACGGGGCAAATGAAGGATGACACAATGAACAAACCTGCCGAGGGTAATGAGAACAAGGAGAGAGAGGCCTCAGTCGCCTTCCGGTAGCGGCGGGGCGTCCGTCGGCAGCGGCGGCGGCAGCGGCGGGGCGTCGTCCTTCTTGCGCGACGGCGGGCTGCTCGCCCGCGGGGGGGACCGCGAGTCGCCGTCGTCCAGCCAGTTGCGGATGATGGTCGCCTTGTTGATGCGCTGCGTGCTCGCCGCGCCGCCGCCCTCGGCCGCCGCCAGCTCCTGCTTCTCCTGCGCCCGCTGCGCCGCCGCCTCGCGCAGCTTCTTGAGCTCCTCGGCGTCGGGCGCGCGACTCACGATGGGGTTGCGGCGCTTCCACGGCGGGCAGAAGGATCGATCCTGCGGCGTCTCCGAGTCGGAGCGCCGGTCGCGACTGTAGCCGCTGCGCTGGTAGCTGCCGCCCCCGCTGTTGTAGTAGGAGCGCGGCGATGTCCGGTTGTTGTAGTAGGGTCGGAACGGACGGCGCCCTCCGCGGCCGCCCCGGAAGTACCGGTTGTTCTGGTAGCCGCCGCGGTAGTTGTTGTAGCGGCGGTTGTTGAAGTTGCCCTTGTAGTAGCCGCCCCGGTTGTTGTTGTAGTAGTAGGGCCGGTAGCCACCGCGCCGCATGGGCGAGTGGCGTCGGTGCGAGCCGTCCGTGTCCGAGCTGTAACTGCGGCTGCGGCGGCGGCCACCATCGCGCGAGTCCTCCGACGAGTACCGGCGGCGGCGCGAGTCGTCGCGCGAGCTGTCCGAGCTCCGGCCGCCGCGGCTGCTGCGGCGGCGGCGGCCCCGGGACGCCACGCTCGAACGGTCCGTCGAGTAGTCGTCCGAGTGGTCGGCGCTGCGCCGGCTGCTGCGGCGCCTCCGCACGGGCGACTTGGAGCGGCCCGAGGACGAGTAGCTCTCGGAGTCGGCGCGCGAGCGGCGGCGCAGCTTGCGCTTGCCCTTGCCCGCGTCCTCGTCGTCGTCCTTGGGGCTGCTCTCGCGGCTGCTCGACCGGTCCTTCTTGCGCTTGGCCGGCTCGGAGTCGGAGTGGATGGAGCCTTCCTCGTGGCTGGACGCCGCCGCCTTGTCGTCGGCGCCCCGCGACGGCTGCTGCGGCGCGTCCTCGTGGTGCTCGACCGAGCTCACCGAGCCTTCCTCGTGGCTGTCGCCGGCGTGCGCCAAGGGCTTCTTCACGGCCTTCCACTTGAACTCGATGCCCTTGCGCTCGGGTGCCGGCTGCGGCTCGGTGCGCTTCACCACCGACTCGATGCGCGGCGCCGGCTCGGCCGACGGGGCTCGCGCCGACTCCGACGAGCGGTCCTTGCGCTCGTAGTAGGCCGTGCTCGCAGCGGCCGACTTGGCGTCGACGTTGAACAGGCGCGGCGCCTGCATCTCCTGGTTGGACTTCATAAGGAAGGTCACCTTGGGCGACAGCTCGCTGTGGTCATCGACGCGGCTCGCCTTCAGTATCTCCGCTTCGTCCTCGTCCTCGTAGAGGTGCGCCAGTTTCTTCGACAACGGCGACAGGGAGTTGCGTTGCCTGCACATAGAAGACTCAAATGAAACGACATTACGGAATAAGAGGGGAGGGGGGTTGCGAATAGTTGCTTGAGACAACATCCAATACGAATTCAATATTGCGCCAGATCGAACAATTTTCACATCCTTAGTATCTTCACAACGGTAGCAAGTAGGGGCGTTTCAAATCAAGCGAAAAAAAAAAGACTGCTATCAAATTGACATATAAGAAAATTTAACCCATGGTTCAATGCTTACAAAGTGCACGTCAAATTTTAGTGAATTATCTGGCAAAACAGTGCACATTAGGATCGAGTAACTGGCACTTCGACTATTCAATTCATTATTTATAAGCTTTTCATATTGTTAAACGGCTATACACAAGCTTCAATTTTGAAGTCATATCTATATACGTTCAAGCCACGAAGTGTAGCTCTCCTCAAGAGTAATCAAATTGATCACCGTAGTGCCAGCGCATAATCAAAAAACTATTTTATCATAGAAGAATAAAGGAGCTGCAATACACAAGACTTCCGTTAATTCGATCCTAACCAGAGCTCATACATTTCTACAGGAATTTCATTATTTCAATCCTGAAATTAACCTCGGCTAGATAATTTGAACCTGACGGGTCATCACGCAAGTGCCCATCCCCAATGGTGACCCGCAGTGGGGACTGCAATAATTGCAGCAGCACCTGTCACGGCAGCGCTTGGGGCACAGGAAATGCATCCTCTCCTGACCAAGATGCCTATTTGTGGCTTGCCCCAGGAATATCTTGAAGCAAAAACGTTCGCTCACAATTAACTATTACAGTGAAAGCTCGTTAAACCGTAGTTGGCCGGAGCTCGGAAAAAGTACGTACTAAACGGTAGTACTGTTTAAGCGAAATAGCATGAGATCGCCCACTTACCAGTCGATAACGGAACTCAGGGAGAGTGTGATGAAAGGGGAAAAAACATGCAGTATTTATTCACTTCGCGGGACGTAAGTGTTATTTTCGTTTGATGTCACGGCGGCCTAGCACGACGACAGCGGCCTCAAACTTACTGAAGCTGCGTGCCAGCTTCTCAGCCAGCCCCCCTCTTCTCGGCAAACACTCGCACGGCACGACAGATTCCTTTGGCGTTACGTATTCTCCGTGCACGCGCGCAGTAGTGCTGCATAAGTTCCGTGGCGCCTTTTTCATTGCCGGGTGCCGGAGTTCGGAAAACTTTTCGTTTGGAATAGTTACGTTATCGCGCCCCTGTTCTTGCGACGATCGCATTCACGAGGCTGACGTAACGCGCAGCTTCTGCCACTGTCGGGCCTGAATAGCCCGTGCTGTCGATTTCCGTGTCGTCCTCATCACCGTCGCTAGTTGACACTTTGGCAGCAACAGCGGCAACGATGGTGAATAGTCGAACCTCGTAGCCGACATCTCTTCGCGGTCGCAGCAGCGCTGCCGAGCAACTTCGCATTCCAAATGCCACACACTGTAGTCAACAGCAGATCCATGTCGCAGGCCAGCGCCGACTTCTTCGTGTCACGTTCGGTAGCACGGACGATGTCTAATTTTTCTTCTATGCTGAGCACCCGGCGTCTTTTTTATCCTAGCTTTGACATGACGCGAGTCCTCGCTTGCACGACGCCACAACGCTCTCTGGCATGGCGTCCATGCGGCGTCGAAATGATGTTGATGTTGATGCGGCTTCACATGCAAACGCACAGGGCGCTTGGAGGCCGTTGTACCGATCTCCGAGGCTTGTTGTTCTGCCGGGCCGCCCAATGGAGACGACGCACCGCCATGTTTGCGCGACGAAAAGTGGAAACGCTACGTTTTAACCGATGCGTACGCAATAAGCTGGTACGGTTAATGCGGATACAAAATACATTACGTTCAATGGCCGCTGAGTCGGGGAATTGACTTTACTACTTTTAAACCGAAACTACTGTTTAAGCGGGTACGGTTTAACGAGGTTTTACTGTACAGCGATTACCCAATACCAATGGGTGCCTTTACCAGAGATAATTTCTTAGAGAAATGCTTCAACGGCCTTACCTGATATGAAACCTAGAGACTAACAAAACTGAAATAATGTTTGCAACAGCCTACAGTTGTAGCCAGTGCCATCGCCATTGCGATCACAAGATGGTGACCATGGATACCGACAGAGCAAGTTCATGCATAGCGTGATGACGACAATGCTCTGCTTTCAGCCCGATTATGAAAGCACATTCAAACGATAAGTTACATGTTAAGCTAGTGGCAACAAGTCGCATGAAGTGTTTGCATGTGTTGCAGGACGAAGTACAGTCCATGACTGGTTTTGCGGACATGCCCAATAATTCCAACGCCTTTATGGCACCGCCATGTACCCCTCATAGAGAGCCACTGTATAAGGTCGCCTGGAACTTCGGGCACTGAAACTCCTCACGATCAGATTTCCCTAACCCTGTGCTGCGACCGCAGGTCTGAAACGACAATAATCGAAGTGACCACCAGCAACATTTATATTATCTCGCTTGCAACTGTAGTCACCACAGCCACGCTTGGCCTAGCTGCTTTGGCGTTCACTACCAAGCTCCCTGCTGTTCGATGCCATGTTTTTCACTGAAAGAATTCGCCACTGTCAGTAACAGCGGCGACTCTGCTCGTGCCATGCTCACTGATCCACGCCAAAGGTCATAGGTGCCGAGACATATTTCCCCCTTAAGGGCTGCAGAAAAGAGTGCCTCTTCCTCTCTAAAATCACCGTTTCTCTTTCAAGGGTCAAGACCTCTTCATTAGCTAGTGTACTTTCCGTAATATCCCCTATGAGGCTGTCCTGTTTGGTGCTGGTTGATGAAGCCTCCGTCAAACCTGTTTCCTCCACCACTGGACATTCGTGCACTGCGCCTTGGCCGCGAGCTCCTTTGCCTTGGTCAAGCGCTCTCAACATGTTTCTCAAAAGTGAGCTTTGCTACAATATAGCAGTGTTATGCAATCAAGCAAATGCAATGTATTGCGGTGAAGCATGCCAAGAATGGAAAGGGGCCACTGTCACAGGACACACTATCTATTCCTTAGTTATACACACACACATGCATCCGCTGTCTCCCGTTACAGTAGGAGCACGAACATGCCTAATTAGATGTACTGGCAGACATTCAGAGCTATTTCGGATGTGCCTGTGGCAATTTGAGCTCTTACAGAAGTAAAAGGCGTGCATTCATTTATTTCTAACATTTCTGTGGTCTCTATGGAGTCCAAAAAATCGGACAATGACGGTGGCAATCTAGGGATGGGCAAGCATCCTGTTTGCGATTGCTGCAGTTGGGATAAATGCAGAATATCAGATGTGCTGTGGACCGTGCGGAGGACAAGATATTTTCATTATTCATAGACAGTGTTGAAGTGATGACGATAGCATTAATTGAATAAAGTTAAAATTTCAAATGATAAAACTCTGAATTTTTTTCCTTCCTAAAATATCAGGTGCACGTTCGATTTCAAGCTAATTTAGGAGTGTCATTTTCTTGCTTTGAAGCCACAAACAGCATATGTATCACGCACCTCTTGCGAGATACATACACACTTTATACTGTGACTTACCTATAGACACAGAAGAAAACTTGGAACACCATAGGCTGACAAGCAACGCAATGTTCTCTTGTTACAATGACCTTGTTTTCGACTACAATGACTTATTCAGTGACTTAGCTGTTGCCAATTTCCCCTGCTTCGGGAACTTGTCTAAATAAACTTGCTTGAAGCAAGTACTACCCCTCTCTTATATGGCTTCTCATGATGTCAAAACAGGGCAGGCACAGGGCACCACAATTTTTTTTGTGTGCATTTTCTGCAATATAGCTTTTCCACGTCTTTTAATGCCTTTAAAATATTTTACCACACAGAATAACTTTTGTGCGTGTAAAATTTGAAGCAGCATTTGCAAAATTGTAGAACGAACCCGATTCCGTAAGGTTAACAAGTTCGCAAGTATGCTACTCTGTTCCATCAATAACCTGCTGTTCCATGCCCCTGCAGAGATAGGAAGCAGCAGCAGGCTGCATGTATGCATGGCTCTGCACTTATAAATCTTAAGCCAACATTTCAACACATTACGATATTTACTTTATTCTAACATACTCTCGATTGTAATGCGCACCCATTTACTTTGACCTAAAACAAGAAAAGTACCCTTTGCTGTACCGCACAAGTTATGGTTTCATAGAGAAATACAACTTCCTCTCATTAGGAAAGGCAATGATTTACTCCAAAGAAACTAAAGTTGCAATCAATAAAATAAGTCACAGTTTCACTTGAAAGACGAAGAAGCATTGATTTTTGTAGCAAATTAGTAGGCAGCTATACGAAAAGTAAGGATAGTAGCTTTATCGGCCGTAGAAACTTTTAAACATTCGCTTACTAACTAAATTAACAGGCATGGTGTCATGCACGCACAAGCGAACATGAACACATCCCACTTAATAACTGTGGAAACTTATCAAAATGCTGAAAGGAGGAAGTGCGGTAGCAGGAGCGAGTGAATTGACTTTTGAGCAGCCTCTCGATTCAATGGGAACTAAGTGACAGGAACATAGCGCGGTATGCCTAGATGCGTAAACTCTGGCTCCATCGCAGATCGCTTTCAAGAGAGGGGCCACCCCGTACGTAGCAGCCGCTGGAGTTGCGCCAGTCCTGCACGCAAGTTTTGGGAACTCCGAACACCCATGATGCGGCCAGAGCAAAAGCAGCGCGGCATTACAACATAACTACTGAAACGTGTAAGCGTGGGCGGCGCAGAGTCGAACGAAAACGAAACCTTTCGACCACCCGCGTCGTTGTCCGGGTTCTTTAAACAAGTTCTTTTTTCTAAAAGTGAAATACAACTGGACAAGCAGCATTTTATTTTGTCTTATAATACAAGTATGATTTGTCCAACGAGTGGTTGAGTACTAGTGACAGAACTTGACTGAGAAGTGCTTTCATCATACCGTATTTCATCATACCGTACCGTATTTACACGATTGTAAGTTGGCTTGAATGTAGTTGACTCCCCCATATCGCGTGTGGAAGGGAAAAAAAAAATAGAGCATACCTGAGGGCGCATTCCATAACGAAAATTCATTAGTAGCTGGCATGGTCACTGGACTACTCGTCTTCTTTTGTGCCATCATCCTCACTAGTGCTGCCATAGTCATCGCTGCTACGGTCCCACAGCACGTCATCGCCCAGCGAAATTCCACATTTGGCAAACTACCACGCCACCACATCTTGTGGGACAGCAGCCCACGCTGAATGCACCCAACCACACGCAGCGGTCAAGGAGGCTCTTTTGACAGCTCCGGTTGTCATAAGTTCGCAGTCTGCCGCCAGCCACTTGTACTCTTGGCGGAGCAGGTCCTTAAATGGCGGAGATCCGGGCTTGTTTCATGACCATGTTGCACTTCACTGGAAGGGACTGATCAAGCAGTTCAGCGATGTATGCCGCAAGCTTGGCCTACAGCTCCAGAAAGCGTCCCGACTTCGGCCCATGAAAAATTCTTTACTTGCCGTCACAGGTGAAAATTTTGCTTCGCTGCAGCCGCCACTCTCGCACCACCCATTAAGAAACATCGAACTTGTGGCCCGCTGCTCAGTGATTTGTTTCTTAGGAGTAAAGGATGGCAGCCCTCTTGAATGCTGCTGTGAATGAGCACCAAATGTTTAGTGGGCCCGGAGCACACATGACGACTGAGGAAGCATGGAAGTAGCATGCAGCCGGCAGTCGAGTCGAACGCGTCAAACTAAGAGCATTCCAAGAGCTACAGGGAAAGAGAAGCATGTGAACGGTGTCTGCTCTTCCATGAACTATCGATACTCCCTGCAAGCACCGCCGTTCTGGGGGTGCCGCCGCAAATGGAACAGAAGCACTTCCATCAACTATCGACACCCCCCATGAGTGTTGCGTGTGCTGTAAAACTCTAAAAAATGTTGAAAAACCTGTTCGAAAGGTAGAAGGTAGAAAAAACGATGTTCGAAAGGTAGAAGGTCACCGCCAACATTTATCAGCAATCAGCAACGCACAAATGATGTGCCGCCGAACCGTGATCTCCTGATAATTGCATAGTAACCGCCGATCCTTTGCAGCATTGCATGACGGCAGCGTTCTCGCCGACTTGGGCCGCATCGACAGGAACGCTTGAGCGGCCATTGTTCCCATAGTGGAAAGACGAATGGTCATTCCAAATTGTCGAAACAGGCATAATGCGCACAGTGACACACCAGCAATTGTGCAAAAGACGAGAGTGACGCTGTCACGGCACCCGCCCGATGCCTTGAAAACACATGGCCTTCTTTGCAGCTTCCGAAATGGTGCGAGGCGGTAGCTCGCTCATCTCACAGGCAGTATCATCATCGCTGCTGGACTAGAGCAGCGTGCACACTCCCGTGCACTGCCGTGCGCCCGATTTGGTTGTGCTTCCGTGCTTCGGCAATTTGCGTGTGCCTTCTTTCTACTGTGACCATGTTCGAAGCGTTTGTTGTACCAGTATGGCAATTTAGAAGATGTTCATTATATCCGGAAACAGTTTCCATAAGGTAGGGACGGAAAATCATAAATGTACTGAAAAGTGGTGGTTATAACCGATTGATCGTTATATCTGGAATAGTTATAAGCAGGTTCGACTGTCCTACCAATCTAGTCTGTGTGAGTGCAGAACAACAAATGTATTGGTCACCTTTCGAAGGAGAAGCAGGCTTTCACAATGAGCAGAAAAGTTGCTAAGGGTGTTAAGGGGAGACGCGGGTCTTGAAATGTCAAAAAATCGCAAAAAAGTCGATTTTTGAAAAAGTGCGTTTTCGCTATGTTTATACATTCAAGAATCCCTCCGCGAAATCTAGAACCTAAATTTAATCGGAAAATAATAAAAAAGAACACCTATACGGGCCAGGGTGGCCGCGGAATTAGCAAAAAATCGCCAAAAATGTTCGAACTTCGCGCCGTCGTCATTTGCGAACGCGCTGGCCGGCGGGTGCCATTTTGAGCTTGTTTGGAAGCTGCTTTCTTTGTGCGTATTTTGCGCCGGTTCAATATGGCGTAGGTGAGGAGGAACCGACGCTATCGCGTCATTTCTGAAGGATGCGCCCGTGCCGCTCATTGGCCAAAGCGCGCACGCCCCCCACGCGCCTCGCTCCTATTGGTCTGGCGCCATTTGAGTGCCGATTCCCGCGTTGCCGACAGGCCGGTCGCTCTCGTGCGCGCTGCGTGTTTGTGTGGTTTCATCGCGCCGCTGTGAGCATTCAGCCGCTCGCTTCTCGACAACGTTCGATAAAGTGTCTTTCTCGCTGCCCGAATGGCTGGAGGACACCGTCGTATGAAGACTACTACGCGTCAAGCGTTCGGCAAGGCGCGAAGGCCGCCGTGGAATGCACGACAGAAGACGGATAAGCCTGTCGTGTACCCGGAGTTGCCGGCTGCTGGTCTGCCTGAAGATTCTGCCGGATCGAGTTCCGAGCTGCAACCCAGTACGTCTAGCATCAACACTTCGTCCACCCACGCCTCGCATGTTGCCGCAGACCGTGTAGATACCGTTTTCTTCACGACCGAAGAAAGAAGCAAGCGCGCAGCGATCGCCGATAAGGCGCCTGGCGTCGCAGTCTGCAACGGAGCGAAAGTTTGAGCTGCTGGGTGTTGACACGAAAGAGGACGTCAGCGACAGCGGAACGGAACTTGCCGTCGTGGATTTATCCGTGGTGCAAGACTTTTTTTTACTTATGCCGTGTCCCGTGTGCGCCAAGAAAACGCTGATGCTTCGAAGTACCCCGCCAAGGAGTACGGGCTCTGTGCCAAGCTTGTGCTGGAGTGCTCCACGTGTGGCATGCGCGAAAGGATCGTCGGAGGCTTCACATATCCAACAAGGATCACACAAACAGAAATGCTTTGATAAACAAGCTTGCAAAGAGGCACAAGCCACCAACAGACTCTGCCTACAGTCCTGAGCTTTTATAGGTATAGGTGTGACCTTTTGCTGAATGCACAATTGTGAGAGTGTGCAAGAGATAATTTTTTTTAAATTTGAGTTCTGGAATTTTACGTTCCAAAACCGTGATATGATCCTGGACCAATTTTGACCACTTGGGAAGCGCTACAACATAAGCACAGGAACTTTTTTGCATTTCAGCTCCATTGAAATATGGCGACCACCACTGGGATTTGATTCAAATTTTTTGTTGTAGCCATAAACTTTGTGGAAAGGACATATTTTGTTGTGGCCATGAACTCTGCGCAGCCTTATTTGCATAGGGATGTCTCTTGTGTGCCTTCTGTACAACAAGGAACTAAAATAGGAATGTGAAGCTCGTGGTGCTAGCTTTCTGGCATTGCTTTCAGTGACTATGCATGATTTTGCAACCAATATCTCAATGTTATTTTTGCAAAATGGCCATATATGTGTGATGAACTTGTTGCTGAAAGACAGGGCTACATGGTGGTGCAATTTATATTGCCATATTGTTAGTCCATTAAAAGTTATAGTGAACTAAAAGTTCAAACTCGTTTTTCTCAGCTTCATTTTTTTAAACACCGCACACTGCCTTACGGGGTATCTTCATATGTTCTTTCTAAGTACCAGCAAAATGTTTGGTACCAATATATTTGTGTTGAATCGATCTAGCCGGTGATGCTATTTATTTATTTCTAAAGTTCCCGGCTAAATTTTAATTGCCACTAAATACAAATGAAAATTAGCAAAGATATTGAAATTATGTTTACATCTGGTATTTTTGCATTATAATTGCACTGAGAACAATAAAAATAGCATCACCGGCTAGAGCTACTCTCTGGCGTTCTGGCCATATACTTTGTTTTTCCTCTTGACAAAGTTAAGTTTTTGAAAAGTCCCGTAAGAAATTGATTAAATTTCTGTATTAAAAACTTTGCATCATTTGTTCTAATGAAGATATACAAAATCTAATTAGATATTTGCAATCAGCAGAAAAAGCCGAACAATACTGTTAAATATCACCCCGTTCACACTAAAATTAACAAAGTTGGTTTTAAGACCCACATCTCCCCTTAAGAGTGAAAATGAGTGCAGTTGAACTTACGCAGCAGCCTTTGTCGCCTCAGCAGGGGGCGAGGAAAGCACCACAGCAGGCTCGTCCTTCCAGTAGCTTTCTGAAGCTGTGCCACCAGGAGCAGCGCTGCCAGTGGCGGCTGGGGCAACTTCTTCGGGAGGAGGGCTGGTATTGGCACGGTGGCCATCGCGTGACTTGCGCTTTTTCTTGGAACCACGGTGCCGCTCAGCTTTGCTTTCCTGCAATGGTACAGCACCCAAATTCAAAGTACAGTCGAATCCGACTATATCGAACCCGTTTACATCAAATTATTGGATACTATACTGAACAATTTCTGTACACGGTATAGTTACAGTGAGTGTATATTGCAAAAATTACGCTTACATCGAACAAAAATAGCAGCGACTCACAATACATTGAACGTCAAGTGGCGGAAAGTGCCCCCGGAAGTTCACTTTCCCTCACGGTGGCGGGAAAACCCGGCGGCGCGGCTCCGGCAAACCGTTCTTCCTACCATGACCACACTGGCTCGGATCAGCCGTCAACACCCCCCTGTAAAAAATTATCCTGGCCCGCCCGCAGCGCCTGCTCAGACAGCCAATCAGAGGCTCTTGTGCCCTCGTGCAAGATGGCAAAAGTGCGAGTTGTCTCGCTGCTTTTCTGGTTAATTGTGTGTGTGCCTTGTGGGCCTTCTCCCGCAGTGCTGCCGTGATGAAGCGGCACAATTTTCCTTTCGTCGTGAAGCTGGAAATCATAAATCGGGTCGAAAGCGGTGAGAAGTTGGATGGTCCCGCAGCGTACAAGATTCCGAGGAGCACCCTCAGCACGATCTTGAAGAATAAAGGGGAGATTAGGGCTAAAACAGCCAAACTCGAGACCTGGTGCCTGTGGCGCCTGACGCGTACGCACGGCTGTGTACGAGTTGTTCATCCGAAATTGCTTCAGCCATGCCGACTTCTGCGTGCTCGTTGATGACTGTAAATTCTGATGAATGCGACAAAGCCATTGTCGGTGTTGCTGAAGTTTGGAGCAAGCTGTCAGAATTTCCGGAAGCTGTTGACGAATCAATGGTGGACGAGTTTGTGAGCGCAAATGATGGTGTCATGACCACGGGAGAGCCCGAAAACAAGACTACATTGCCGACATCAAACCAAGCACAAGTGAAAGTGGGCACAATGAGGAAAGCAACGACGGTCCTTGGCCCACATCCTCCAAAGTGATTGGTGTGCTCGCACTAGTCCGATACTTCTGCACGAATGCAGAAAGTTGCGGCCTCAGCTGATCCGACTCCATAGACAATGTGAAAAAGTGCGCACGTCACAGGCAGTGAAATTGCTCAAGCAGAACAAAATACACGACTATTTCGTGCAAAACTAAGCTAGTTTCATCAATAAAGTGATTATATAAATGGTATGTGCTTTTATGAAATCCAATTATTTAGCAGGCTTATATCGAATTATGCTCTATATTGAGCTGATCGGCGTCTTTTTTTGCGGGTTCGATATAGCCGGGTTCGACTGTATTACTGCATATAGCGTATATAGCCACATAGTGCATGCACTTTTTTCCCCAATATACCAAAGCAAAGTTGGGGGGTGCGTTCAGTGTGCGGGGGTAAATTTTAAGGAGACAATTTCGAAACAGCAAAAACTGAAAATCAAGACGGTAATGATGTGGAACATGCATACGATAACTTTGCAGTAAAAATACATGTATACCATTTGCAAACCACAACTTCACTCTGCATTGGAACCACCAAACCTGCCATTCAGGTCGCTGGCCGCTTCATCTGCATCGTGCTTCTACCATAGAATGAAGAACCAACATGTGGGTCGCGCATAGTTGGTACGGCCTAGGCTAATTGCGTGTGGTGAAACTGAATGTGCACTCTAAACAGCTATCTCCAATCGCGCCCCAGCTGCTTCCGGCCGTATGCCATTAGCGCAAGCACCACACTGAAGCGCACAGCTGATCTGACAAGCACGCTGTGTGTGTCTCTTTCGACTGTCCTGCTCATCGGCATGTCAAAGTTTATTGGCGTCTGCTCAGCATTTCCATTTTGTGAGCAGATAAACTATGTCCTGCAGCCGGCGCATAACTTCACTTAAGGGGGGACGCGGGGATCAGATCTCGAAAATCACAAAATAAGATCGATTTTTGGCAACGACGCGTTTCGGTATCTGCAATGCCTAATCTACACTGTATCAAAATGGTTTGACTGAAAACGCACTAAAAGTGCCCGAAAAAAATTTATCAGTGCGTAGGGCGAGAAAACAGCTTTAAATCGCGTAAAATCACCGCAGTTCGCGGAGCCCTAACTCGTCTTTTCCGCCACCGAACGCCGCCATCTTGGTATCGTTCGAAAGCTCGAAGTTTCGCCATTCCGTTTCTGAATTCTTCGGCCGTCGCCATCTTGTAACAAGCACACAAACACAAAAGAAGCGCGGGTCTGCTAGAGGCTGTCACAAGGGCCGTGCGGTGAAAGCGGGCCTCCGATTGGTTGCCATACTGAAAGGCGTCTCTCCATTGGTTGCTGCTGCAGCTGCGGGCAAGCTGGCAACCACAGCGGACCGCAGTTGTCTGCTTTGAAAACCACGCCGGCGTCTTTCTTCGTTTGACACTTGCAGAATTCGGATTTATGAAAGCTCCCAGGTCAGTGATGGACCGTCGCTCGTTTGAAAAGAACTTTTAAATGAAGCATGCCTTCGGAAACGGAAGCGCAAGCCTCCTACGGCGAGAAAAAGACGGCGGCCAGCGGGAGAAGCGGAGAACCCTACTGAACACATGGATAACGTGCCGCGTTATCTTGCACCGTGCGATTTCAGCAGCGAAGCCGACAATCGCCCTGTGACATCGACACTGATAACCAAGCCACCGGAAGACGTGCCCACGGAGGCTCTCGCACCTGTGCGTACGGCCGCGCGAGTCAGCAACCGAGATCGCGTTGTTGGAGGCGACGTGGGTCGAAGGTCTCCATCGCCGGCAGAGACTGTGTGCGTTTCCGATGCATCGTGCGACAGGGACACACAGCCTGTGAGTGAGCCCCAACCGTCGACGAGCTACATACTGTACGGTGACTCAAGGCTCACCAGACGAATCGTCGCACGATTCAGACGTGCCTCGAGCCGTGTTTTGTGTCAGCGGTGACTGCAGATGCGCAGGCATGCAGCGTTCGCGACTCCATTCGCGCAGTGTATGCGACTGAGCGGAAGCAGCAATGCCAAGAACAAATTTCGGCCCCCTGTGACTGTGAGTTCATTATTATGCCTGTTTCCGCGATGAACTCTTTGATCGCTAAAACTCCGTGCCCAAGATGCCAACAGCGTTCTGTGGGTGTGTACACTGCGATACCAGGCTCGGTCTGGCAGTGAAAATGGTGGTCATGCACTACTCCAGACGGCGCAAGAAAAGGATAAAGAACGCCTGAAGAAGGCATCCAAGGCCCACCAAACAATGAGGCAAAGGTGTAAGAAGATGCCTGATAGCAATAATTCAATATATAACAGCCCTGGTGTTTTTAATAAATTTGCAGTGCTTTTAAAACTTTGAAGCCAGTTTTCTTAATTGCATTTTTTTTTGTCAATCACCTCGCTCGTGGAAAGCGTAGCACAACAATGGCTGGACCGATTTTGGTCCAGTTTGTTTTGCTGTGATGCACAAGCTGTGCTGTACGTAAAGACAGTCTTGAAAGGTTTAATTACCTTTCCATTATTTAATTATTTCACAATTACTACATGGCTCCATGCAGTGAAGCACAGTCATGTGCATGTTATGTTGAGCAAAAAATTATTATAGCACTAAAAAAAAAAAAATCGAACACTGTCTTGATGTAGATTAGACATCTGGGCAAATATGCAAAGTATTCCCAGCTCCCTATCATATTTCGTTACTGTGCCAGGCTTTCCACAAGCAAGGAACTTATAAATTCTTATAAAACAAAAGCTAATTAAGATATCCTAATGAAATTTTAGATTTGTCTCTTTATTGCAATGTGCAGTATGTGTGCCAAATTTCAGCCCATTCTGTCAAGAAAGAAAAAAGTTAGTTCCTATACCCTCCTCCCCCCTTAAGGCCCATCACACACACTGAAATCCAAGGCCGCATTGAAACCCAAAGCGAGCCACAGCCACACGAGTTCGACACTACTCCCGTCTATGACAACTATGCCAATCAAATGCCAGCTGCCCTCTCCTGTGTGCCACACCCAGCCACACGCTCTGTTACGTCAGCGTACAGTACGTAAGCTGTGTATGTTGCAGAGAGCCAGTTGCGTTTTTTTCTTTCTCGAATCTCCGAGATGGCTTTGCGCCGAAACTGGCGGAAAGGATGCGTTAAGAATTAAGTGCACTTGCTTTAGACACATGCGTGAGAGTTAGAAGATTATAGTCTCTCCAAAAAACTACAGCATGGCTGTTCAATTGTGGGACTGCACAGTAGCAAAGTTGGGGGTGCACTCATTATGCGAGCAAATACAGTAAAATCATTTCAACCAATGCACATACATTCAATGCAATATTATTTGGGGAAAAAAAGAAAAAAAAAGGATGCTTCTCAAATGCAAGTAACAAACAAAGGCTGTTGGTACGGCCACAATCAGAACTGCACTGGCATGAACGCAAAGAGTATTTAGGCTTGAAGCAAAAAAGATAAGGTCAACCTAAGGTTAAAAGGAAATAACAGGGCAAAGCTAGTAAAAAAAAAAAATCAAACAATGAGACCAGAGCCTGGAAATGGGATACAACAGGATCTCAACACAGTGTTACAAGATGATCTCAAACAAGACCAGTAAAGTTTGACACAGGAAGAGCTTCAATACAAACCTTGCGGTCCTTGCGAGATCTTCTCGAGCGGTGGTGCCTGCGACTGTGGCGCTTGTAACCACTGGATGAGGAGGAACGTGATGATGCTCCTGATGAGGAAGAAGATGACCAGGATGACGAAGAGGAACTACGATGGCGCCGCCGTTTCTTGTGCCTGCGTCAGAAAATATATTTATGCCTATTACGAAAGCATTTCCATTAAACTAATACTTTTTTAAACACAGAAGCAGCCAGACGAAAAGGAAGTGCACCAGCATTGTACTTTCAAGACATGCAGAGCTCGCCTTGGATATGTAATGCAAGCTGAGCGCATCAAGCAAACACGAATTACTGTATTTACTTGAATCTAACGCATACTTTTTCCCCCAAAAAACGGGCCCGAAAATTGTGTGCACATTAGAATTGAGTACAACCCTAAATCTGCGTTACCATATTGCAATGGGTGCAGCCGCAACGCCATCGGCGTGAGTGAGGAAATCCAATTTCTTCTGTGTTGCTGGCGTTGAAACAAGAACTCGAAGTTTTTTTTAGCATTCATCTCCCTCTACAGCAAATTTTCACGCTGCAACATTGCAGTATCATGCCGAACGCGGCTGCTGTCGGGAACACTTTAACTTGTTGGTGAGCTGGCTAAGCCTGCTTCAGCATCGTCTGTGGCTTCAGCAGCACTTGTGGTTGGTGGTGGGGCTATTCTCGATGCTCTCCAAAGGAATAGAATGCTTTTGAAAGTTATAAGCTGATCACTTCTTTCTTTCTTTTTGCCGAAGTTGTGCCTCTTGGCGAACTTCGTCGGTGGATAGGACATCATTGCACACATGTCACAAACCTACGAGGTCACGCACCCTAGTCGACGAATGGGATCGCATGTTTGGACTTTTTTCTTCCCGGATTTGAACGTAACCGGCGAGCCGGCAGAGTCGCCTTTGGTAAAAAATTGAAGGAAGACTCCTCTTTCCAAAAGACCAAGATGGCTGCGATCGTGCGCGTGGAATCCAGCTCACAGTCATGCTATGAATTGATATAGCAGGCAAAATACTCCTCCGCGAGATATGAAACTTGGTGAATTAAAGGAACAGTAGCTGTAGCTATTGAAAATGTTATTTTCAAAAAATCGATTTATTTCACGATTTTTTTTTTTGCCTCAAGACAAGTGTACCCCCTTAAGGGGGGATGAGGGTCTTGAAAACTTTTTTTTTATTTCTTAACGTATCTTCCTGAAAATTCGCATGCAGATATATCTTTCAATGCTGATTCCAAATATATATTCAGATTTGATATATCTCATTTAGAAATGAAGATATCGCAAAATAACTTATCCCACATAGGTCTTTTGTTACGGGCCATTATGGTAATTTCTTAATTAAAAAAACTAGTTTTAAAGAATAGCTGTCATTTCCAAGGACCTACTGCACATCCTAAAGCTAAAGAAATTTTTTAAAAGTCATCATATAGGTCATGAATGAATATCAAAGTAGGAAGAAAAAAACAATGCAGGAGTAATTAGCTTACACCTGACCTAATTGCTAGTCTATTTGGTTTAATGAAAAATGGAAAGCTTTAGGATGCAGCTGAGGTTTCACTGAAAAAAATGATACCTAATTCAATAAAATCAGTTGATGCAAACATTATGAAAAGTTCCGTAAGGCAAAGGCATTTGATCGAAAAAACAAAGCTGAGAAAATTGCATTCAAAGTTTTGCTTACTCTGCCACTTTTGTTTACCTATCACATGGAAAAATTTAATGCTTTAGCATGCAGCCCAGTCATTACTGAACACAATAACACCAAACTCACAGAAATCTGTTCATGTAAAGATTGTGAAAACTTCTGTATTGCGTTGGCCTTTGACAAAAAAAAAGCTCAAAAAGTCACCTGCTATTTTCTATGAATCTGCCACACATTCACAAAAGTCCTGGGCAGTAGTCCTGGGTTCTGTCAGGCTTGTGTTTCTTGGCCATCCTCTTCTTCACCTTTTCAGCGTTGGTGTGACTTTTATCAGACCTGCACAGCCTCTGCTTATCTTTCTCAAGGCTCCTACGAATGAGGCAGCTCCCAGGACTGTAACCAAGCTGTGCTGCAACAGCTCTGCTGGTTGCTGCCATTCCTTGGTTGAAGCGAGAAACTGCTTCTGCAACAGCTCTTTCAACAGCCAGCAAAGAGTCATGCGTGTTCTTGGAGCTTTGGCTCCAAATGACAGAGTGTAGGCACTCAATGGCGTTCTGTGTCATGCCATCTTTGCAGCGCTCCAAGAGGGCCTCGTCGCCCAGCCTTGCAAAGATTGGCTCAAGAGCAGTGCGAACGTGGCCTGGCAGAGGGTTTTTGTGTGGTGACGGCTCCACTTGGTTCGCCAAAGCACGATTGAAGGCACACCACGAATCAACCCCTTGAGGACAGCAACTGTGGTCTGGGGCTTCATCTGTCGAGGTCATGTGCAACAGCGTGGCATGCACTGCCTTTTTCATGCCTGCAACGTCGTGGCTGTGGCTCCGCAAGGCATACCCATAGTAGTTTGTAATTTTCTTTATCTTATCTTGGGTGAGGTTGCCCTTTCCGCCAAGAGATTCTCCTTGTGCCTTCTTCTTCTCCACCAAGTTGCGAAGAGCCGTCCCCATCCGCTTGTGGACATGGTTCAAGCAGTCTTTCTTTTCAATGGATATATATCCATACACTTCTCCTGAGGTCAATGCATGAAAGGTGCGGCTATCACCATCAGAAAGTATAGTTGTGTACCGCAACCCATTTTTTTCCAGAGACCTGTTGAACAAAATGATAGCTGCTTCAGTCTCCATCCGGCCGGCATTGCAGTCGATGTTTTTCATGCACTTGTGGTTCATAGCCCAGTCACCGTACCCATCATCACTGGGATCAGGTGCCCCTTGGCACCCACGACAGTACCTCGAGAGCACAACATGGTCCAGTACTAGGCCAGTGTATAGCTCTATGATGCAGCCTACTGCAATATTTGAATTGTGACCACGTGTTTTCCATGTGCCATCAAATATGACATCTACATTTCCTGGTGGATTCAGGAAGTTCTTGTACATGTCCTTCACCACTTTGACGCTTGCTGCTTCTGTAGCAGTAGCTACTGCCTGGCAAGCTTTCACCATGGTGTCCATATGCCCCCTGAAAGTCTTGTGGTGAAGTCCTCGGTGAGAGAGGTTCATGGTGGCACAAAAATCTGCTAGGGCAGTCGCTCCCTTGCCTATACTTTGAATTCCCTTCATTGCCCGCAAATTGACTTCAAAGGGCGTGATGTTGGATTTCCCGGGCACTCGTGGCGACGAGAAGTGCCGCTCGGCGAAATCGCAATTTGAGCATGTGAGCTCCAACTTCACTGCTAGGCCGTATTCTCTCTCACTGCACTTTGCGAGTTGGAGAGTGGTCATCCCACACTTGCTGCAGCTTGTGGACACAAACATCTTCTTTAGCACTGAGAGATCAACGATGATGTACTCTGTGCCGCGATCGTCATCTTCACTTGCTGTGCCGACGTTCATTAGCTCGAACTTGCGGGAAGTCGCGGACTGCTTCGCCAATGAAGTTTTAACGTTGTCTGCGTAATTTTCGCGCCCCGCGCACTCCGCCTCCGTGAAAAACACCGTGTCGAAGCGTTGAGCACGCAAGCTCGGTTCAGCCGCGTCCGTCGGCACCGAAGCGGCGTGCGGAAACGCCGAAGTCAACGTTAGGCTTAGGTCAGCCGGCTCGGCCGCTTCCGACGACACGGAATCCGAAGCGACTTGCAGCGTCTCAAAAGTTGGCATTTTCGACGGGCTTAGTCCAGGCGCATCCACCGGCACTGCACAGACTTGCGGTAACGAAGTTGACACTGATCGGCACTGTCCAGCCGCGTCCACAGGCGAAGCTAGCGTCGACGGGGTTTGTTCAGCCGCGTCCACCGGCGAAGCTGTTGTTGGCGAGCTCAGTCCTGCCGCATCCACCAAGGGCACAGCAGCTTGCGGCATCACCGAAGCTGTAGTTCTCGACGATGTAGCGCTGTTCTTATTCCATGCGCGTCTCTTTTTGCCGACTGCTTTTCGCGTGCTTGCTTTCAAGCGCGCGTCTCGCGCCATCGTGACACGCGGAACAAAGCCACCAGGCACGCAAAAGCAAGAAATTCGTGGTTAAAAGAAGCGACCCAATAGCCAAAATATCTAGAAGAACGATAAAGAAAAAGGCAGAACGAAAAATACTAGGAAACAAAGAGGAGCTCGAAAAATGACGTGCGTCCAGGCGAAAGCAGACGACGTGAAGGAGTCGGACAACGCGGCCGCGGAAGGCGAAGCATACGTCACGGCCAATCAGAGGGCTGCGCCTCGAGGAGGCGCCCGGTTCACCCAATCAGCGGCTGTCTCGCGACGATTTCCCGCTTGAGAACGGGTGCCAATCCCTCCGCTGCACGAGGGTCTACAGCGTGCCGAGGGGCGCCAGAATGGAGAGCGGGAAACCAGCTTTCAAACGAGACCAAGATGGCGCCGATCGGTACGCGTCGCGCGGAGCTACGGCAGCTTGAAAATGAGGCAAATCTTCGCGCTTGGCGTTCAATTTCGGCTCACCGACGTTTATAAATTACCGTTTATTTTATACTTCGAGTAGGAATTGCGCCATAATATTTTGTAGAGGCATAGTTGGGACATTAAGGACTTCAAAAACGCAATTTTTGAAAATTGCCATTTTTGACCATTTTTCGCGATTTCAAGACCCGCGTCCCCCCTTAAGCGAATACACACATATTGCAGCAGTCTGCCGTTGCAGCATGGCATAGCGCAACTTGAGCAGCGCATTGAACTGGCGTCTGCCTTCTCGTGCGCAATGCATATACAGTTAACCCTCGTTAACACGAACTCGCTTATCTCGAAATATCGGTTAAGTCGAAAGTTTTCCACGCCGCGCCTTCCCCACCCATAGGTGTTATGTATTCGCACCCGTTTATCTCGAAGCATTTTTCGGGCGTAATACGGATATCTCGAAATTTTGACCGGGACGGCTGAAGGCAAAGGCCGTTACCTAAAGGTGATACAGGGTCCGAGCGAGCGCTTGGTTCCTACTAAAGTGCCGAACGCGGTCACGATCTAAGGGCGAATACAAAATTCCCGCGGATGCAGCCGTTTTCGGTCAACCACGTCAAGTAACCTTGGAAGCAGTCACGTGGTGTGCGCCGCTTGCGCGCGGGGGCTCATGGGTTTTATCGGGTAGTCGTGCCACCGCATTTCGCACGTGCGAACGTTATTGTGCGTGTGCGATTCTGCTGTTCTTTTGTTTCGTCGCGCTGTGCGCACGACGCGTTGACTGCGATTTTTTTTTGTTGTGTGCGTGGTGTGTGGTCAACGGACGACGACGATGTCCCGCCCCAAGCAGTGCAAGTCTCTGACGCTGGAGAAAAAAGTCGCGTTGATCAAGGAAGTGGAGAAAGGGGGAAGATCCAAAACAAGCATCGCCAAAGAATTCGGCATCCCCTTGTCGACGCTTTCGACAGTTGTAAAAAATCGACAGAAGGTCTTCGATGGCTTCGAGCAAAGTTTTTCCAGTGAGCGGAAGCGGATTCGGGCCTCGAAATTCCCGGACGTCGAAGCAGCGCTCATGCTGTGGCTCCGGAATGTCAGGGCAGCCAACCTTCCCGTGACAACCCAAATGATGATGGAGAAGGCAGACGCGCTGGCGTTGCAGATGGGCCACACAGACTTCAGTTGCAGCAATGGCTGGTTTGAACGATTTAAAAAAAGAAATAACGTGGCCTCGAAGCCTATCCACGGCGAAAGCGGCACTGTTGATGAAGGGGCTGCAGACACCTGGCGCAACCACCGCCTCGCTAAGCTGCAAAAGGCTTACGCGGACAAGGACATTTTCAACCTCGACGAAGCAGCACTGTTCTATAAGATGCTGCCTAGCCGCACATACACGCCGAAGGGAGAAGCGTGCTCAGGCGCTAAGCAGCGCAAAGACCGAGTGACGATACTTTTCGGAGCCAACTCCACCGGCGATGAAAAACTGCCGCTGCTTGTTATCGGTAAGTCGCTCAATCCAAGGTGCTTCCGAAATGCACGGCTCCCGAGAGATGCGACTTACCGCGCCAATAAAACGGCCTGGATGACTGCAGCGCTCTTTGAAGAGTACGTACGTGCTCTTGACCGCAAAATGGCAAGGGACGGCCGGAAAGTGTTGTTCGTCGTGGACAACTGCCCCGGCCACGGAAAAATCAACAACTTGGAGGCTGTCACGCTGGAGTTCCTGCCTGCTAATATGACGTCCGTGCTCCAGCCGATGGACCAAGGAGTCATTGAGGTTGCTCGCAAGTACTACAGGAAGAGTCTGCTGCGCCGCATTTTGTGTTCTTACGACAGTGGTAAGAAGTACGAAATAGATTTGCTGGGTGCAGTCCACCTGATCGCCGAAGCCTGGCGACAAGTGCGTCCATTGACGATTGCCAATTGTTTCGCGCACGCAGGATTTTCGCGCGGCGAGAAATCGCTCGAGCCAGACACTGACGAGTTTAGTGATTGCGATGAACTTTGCGACGAAGTCCGCAAAGCTGCCGGCTGCGCCAGCGATGCCGAAGACGGCGAACTCACTTTTGAAGAATACGCGCTCTACGAGTCGGACGTGCCCGTTACCGGAATGTTGTCTGACGCCGACATTGTTGAAATGGCAGTGAACGACGACGGTGATCACGCTGACCAAGAACGACCTCGAGAAGTGCCGACAACTGCAGAAACGAGAAACCTGCTACGTTTGCTCCGCAACAAAGTTGAATGCAGCGGCGGCGAACAACGGCTCATGCGGTGCGTTCAGCAGCTCGAGGACGCTTTTCTCGCGCCGAATGCCAACGCCAAGCAGGCAAGCATCACCCAGTTCTTTTCAAAACAATAAAATTCAGTTTTTTCCTGGGAATTCTGCGTTTTTTGCAAAAGCTCCCCTCGTGCTGTGGGGCGTTTGTTAGCAGTGCTGGTTGTTACTGGCTCTTTCAGTGACCCGGTCACTGAAATTTTCGGCACTTTGCTTAACTCGAAACTCTGCTTATCTCGAAATTTTTCCCGGATTTTACAACTTCGAGTTAACGAGGGTTTACTGTATTCAGCATGGCGCTTTTGCTTCCCTGGCGATGGAAGGCATGCTACAAAGCCTCCCATGCACGAAATTCTCAAAAATTTCCACCACAGCACAGCTGAGATGACCAGGTATACCGCAGAGCCATGCATTCACCAGCAGGGCATCAGATTTAGTTATTACCGAACCCTAAAAGAGGGGCATAGAGGGCTCTGTTGACCGGCGTTACCACAGAACCCGCTGCCTGCGCAGCCCATCGGATCTACCGTAATTGATGCTTCTTCGTGTTTCAGGTGAAACTGTGGCTTTTTTTAATTTATCGCAACTTTAATTCATTGGGAGTAAATCATTGTCTTTCCAAATGAGAGAAAGTTGCACTTCTGTATGAAAGCATGAGGTGTGCAGCACTACAGAGGTCTTTTCTTTCTCTAGGTCATGGCAAATGGGTGCGGGTTGCAGTTGAGGGCAGCGTCTTCTTTTTTTCGTCACAGAAAATGGGTGCGTGTTAAAAATCGAGGGCACGTCGAGCCCTCAGGACAATTTGAGCTCTTTGTCAACTATGGTTTAGTTGGCACAAGAAGACTGCTGAAAAGTAAAGTTGCAAAAATATTTTTGTTCTGTTGCGTGGTCAGCCATCTATTTCAACTGTGGGACGAGTGAAGGCTTAAAGTCATGTTCAACAGAACAAAAAGCATGGCAAATTGGAGAGCTCCGGTCGAGAGAGAATTACCTTGAAATACAGTGTGTTGAGCTGAAATGTGTTAAGGGGGGAGGAGGGGATCAGAATTAACTTTGTTTCTTGACAGAAAGGGCTGAAACTTGGCACACACACTGCACATTGCAATAAAGAGACAAATCTAAAGTCTCATTAGGATATCTTAATTAGTTTTCGTTTTATAAGAATTCATAAGTTCCTTGCTTGTGGAAAGCCTGGCACAGTAACAAAACATGATAGGAAGCTGGGAATACTTTGCATGTTTGCCCAGATGTCTAATCTATATCAAGACAGTGTTCGATTTTTTTTTTAGTGCGCTAATAATTTTTTGCTCAACATAACATGTACATGACTGTGCTTCACTGCATGGACCCATGTAGTAATTGTGAAATAATTAAATAATGGAAAGATAAAGAAACATTTCAAGACTGTCTTTAAGTACAGCACAGCTTGTGGATCACAGCAAAACAAACTGGACCAAAATCGGTCCAGCCATTGTTGTGCTACGCTTACCATGCGCGAGGTGATTGACAAAAAAAAAAAAATGCAATTGAGAAAACTGGCTGCAAAGTTTTAAGAGCACTGCAAATTTATTAAAAGCACCAGGGCTGTAATATTTTGAATTATTGCTGTCAGGCATCTTCTTACACCTTTGCCTCATTGTTTGGTGGGCTTTGGATGCCTTCTTCAGGCGTTCTTTATCCTTTCCTTGCGCCATCTGGAGTAGTGCATGACCACCATTTTCACTACCAGACCAAGCCTGGTATCGCAGTGTACACCCACAGAACGCTGTTGGCATCTTGGGCACGGAGTTTTAGCGATCAAAGGGTTCATCGCGGAAACAGGCATAATAATGAACTCACAGTCACAGGGGGCCGAAATTTGTTCTTGGCATTGCTGCTTCCGCTCAGTCGCATAGACTGCGCGAAGGGAGTCGCGAACGCTGCATGCCTGCGCTTCTGCAGTCACTGCTGGCACAAAACGCGGCTCAAGGCGCGTCTGAATCGTGCGACGATTCGTCTGGTGAGCCTTGAGTCACCATACAGTATGTAGCTCGTCGACCGTTGGGGCTCACTCACAGGCTGCGTGTCCCTGTCGCACGATGCATCGGAAACGCACACCGTCTCTGCCAGCGATGGAGACCTTCGACCCGTGTCGCCTCCAACAACACGATCTCGGTTGCTGACTCGCGCGGCCGTACGTGCAGGTGCGAGAGCCTCCGTGGGGACGTCTTCCGGTGGCTTGGTTATCAGTGTCCATGTCACAGGGCGATTGTCGGCTTCGCTGCTGGAATCGCACGGTGCAAGATAACGCGGCACGTTATCCACGTGTTCAGTCGGGTTCTCTGCTTCTCCTGCTGGCCGCCGTCTTTTTCTCGCCGTAGGAGGCTTGCGCTTCCGTTTTCCGAAGGCATGCTTCATTTAAATGTTCCTTTCAAACGAGCGACGGTCCATCACTGACCTGGGAGCTTTCATAAATCCGAATTCTGCGAGTGTCAAACGAAGAAAGACGCTGGCATGGTTTTCAAAGTAGACAACTGCGGTCCGCTGTGATTGCCAGCTTGCACGCTGCTGCAGCAGCAACTTATGGCGAGACGCCTTTCAGTACGGCAACCAATCGGAGGCCCGCTTTCATTGCAGGGCCCGTGTGACCGCCTCTAGCAGACCCGCGCTTCTTTTGTGTTTGTGTGTTTGTTACAAGATGGTGACGACCAAAGAATTCAGAAACGGAATGGCGAAACTTCGAGCTTTCGAACGATACCAAGATGGCGGCGTTCGGTGGCGGGAAAGACGAGTTAGGGCTCCGCGAACTACGGTGATTTTATGTGATTTATAGCTGTTTTCTCGCCCTACGCACTGATAAATTAATTTTTTCGGGCACTTTTAGTGCGTTTTCAGTCAAACCATTTTGATACAATATAGATTAGGCATTGCAGATACCGAAACGCGTCGTAGCCAAAAATCGATCTTTTTTGCGATTTTCGCGATCTGATCCCCGCATCCCACCCCCCTTAATAAAGAAAGCTGATCTGACAGCTGTAAAAGTTGTTTTTCTAATAAATTATCGCTTTAACAAAATTTTTGACTTGGTTATGTGATGAACAGGATCATTTGCACATGAGGGAAAAAAATTAAGTGTCCTTTTGTAAGTCGTCTTTTTATCTCTTTTGGTGCAGTTTGGGCAACACTTGCTCCACATGAATTATTGTGCTGCGAAAGATGCACTGGGAAAAGAGGAAAAAGAGCACAGCATCCTGTCCTCTTCTGTCCTTGTGCATCTTGCACAGCACATCTATAATTCAAGTATGAACCAACTAGTCGATAAGAAAGTATCATTGCTATGCAGTTCTGCAGCATAGCATAGGGTTTGAAAGAGCACCTACTTTTTTTCCACTTCATCCTTGAGCAGAAGACGCAGCTTCTCCCGGGTGTCCTTTGTGGGCTTACTCATCTCCCCTTGAAGTTCGGCAAGCAGCGATGCCTGGCTTGAAAGTGACCGGGTGTCTTGGGGCACCAAAGGCTCCTGTGTAGACAAGGTGGATGCCGTCTCTAAAACAGTGCAGTGTGGAGGCTGCACTACTCAACCAACTCCAGCCTTGCCCGCAGTTAGGTGCACATACTAAATGCACATACAGTCGATCCCGGATCTATCGAACTTGAAGGGGACTGCAAAATAGTTTGATATATCGATAATTCGAAATACAAAATATGCCCATCTGACGGTTATCCGAGATCTGTGCACATCTCAGGCAGTTTCCAGAGACTGCAAAAAGTGGGAACTTAACCGATATGCTTTTAAAGGTCGCTCCGCACACACAAAAGTTGATTTTTTTCTTATGAACATTGCAAAGCGCTCGCACTTCACAACGCTAAGCCGTAAGGCTGCGTCGCCCGGACACAAGACCACGGTGTGCTGTGCACTTGTCGAAGTGCCTGTTGACCGTTTTCATTCAAGATAGGGTAGAAATGGACACCGTGGAAGCAAACTAGCCTCTATGGATACGTGATGTGTCGCCATCAGCACACTTGTACTGTGAATACCGCATGATGTGCCTGGCAGCATGGTCATTACAACACACCTTGAACAGTCAATTGTCATACGTGCATAACGAGTCAGGCGGACTGTGGTGTCAAGTTCCAGAATCGTGTTCCTGTTCAAACCAGTCGTCCTCACTTCTCGGCTGCCCTAAAAAAAGTCAGTGCGTCTTCTTACGTGCCACTCAGCGTTGTAAAACCTCGCGGCCGATACATCCCTTCGTCGGCAGCCTTTCCCTTCCAGCCCCTATGTTGGTGACTGTCAACACCACACACATGCTGTTAGTTTTTAAAATACGGCTATCAGCTTGCAGAACATCCCAATCCATTCCCACTTGCATGTAACTGTACGAGCACGAATGAAATGCCTGCAGCGCGGACCCGCGAATCGCGCAGCGACAAGTGTTGCATGCCGCTGCCGCATTGGCAGGGGGTGGTCTTTCTACAAATTGCAGATGCAGTGTGCAGTGGTTTTGTTATATTGAAACTGCAATATAAAAATCTGTCCAAGTGGATGTTAGGGTCGGATTCGTTTTGGCAGCTCGCGGAATCCTGAAATGCCGTTTGCAGAAAGCCTTTGTATCTAAGACAAACCCGGCGGGGCAGCACCTCAGTTCGGCATTCCATGCCTGGAATCATTGAGATTAAATTATGGGGTTTTACGTGCCAAAACCACTTTCCGATTATGAGGCACGCCGTAGTAATGGACTTAAGAAATTTCGACCACCTGGGGTTCTTTAATGTGCACCTAAATCTAAGTACACAGGTGTTTTCGCATTTCGCCTCCATCAAAGTGCGGCCGCCGTGGCAGGGATTCGATCCCACGACCTCGTGCTCAGCAGCCCAACACCATAGCCACTAAGCAACTACAGCGGGTTATTGAGATTAAACAACGGATGTTATTTTGTGGAATGTGTACCAAGCCAGGAAGCATTTTGCGTTCTTGATGCAGAGTGGCGATCTGCTCTTGCCAATAACCAACGGCCACAGTTTACACGAGTCATTTATATGCGAGAAAAACTGAAAGCATCTTGCTCATTTTTTTTTTATCGCTCATAAGTTTCAGTCTCTTGTTTGGCAGAATCTGTCAACAATGTGCCATTTCAATTTTGTCGGCATTAAACATTTCCAGCGACGCAAGTGATCACATCTCAGTTAGGGGAAATGCACTTGCAAGGGGCGCCACGTGGCACAGCGTACAATATATCGGATGTGGTAGTGAATAGGAGTTCGATATAGAGCTGGGCAGGTATGCAACGCACAGTTTAGATAACAGGTGGACCATTAGGGTTACAGAATGGGTGCAGAGAGAAGGGAAACGCAGTCAGGGATGGCAAAAGACTAGGTGGAGTGATGAAATTAAGAAATTTGCAGGCACAAGTTGGAATCGGTTGGCACAGCACAGGGGTAAATGGAGATCGGAGGGAGAGGCCTTCGTCCTATAGTGGACCTAAAGGAGCCCTGAACCACCCCTCGGGCTTGGTGAAATAATATAGTCTGCGGGCAGCATGCGCTGTTGTAAACATCTCAGCCAAGTTCTGCTGTTGTACGCAGTCCATGGAGCTCGAAAGCGGAGCGCAAAGCCACCTTTTTCTCAAGCGCTCTCGTTTCAAAAACCCCATGCTCCTTGCCTTTTGTGTGCTCTATTTCATAGTAAAGCACACTCCAATACGCAGCTGCTATTGGACGCTGCGCTCAGCTACACCGCGGCTGCCGCGAGTCCAGTGGCTAAGCGCACTGCGGCTCTCTGAGGACAGCCGCGTTTGGCCTACGTTTAGTGCGACGTAGGCACCAAATCGGAAATTTGAACTGCGCGCCACAGTGACATCTCCGCCGTAGCCTTCACAGTGCAAGGCATTGGAGGAGGAAGGGGAGCATAGCTGAGGCCGTATTTGATTGCCGATAACTCCGCTTCTGCCAAACGCATTGAAGTACTTTTTGCGGCAAAGTGGTTCTGAAATAGCCGATCTTCACTTCAAGTGTCTTTCTCCACATGGATAAGAAGTGGTTCAGGGCCCCTTTGAAATAGGTTGTTGTTGATGATGATGATATTGTACACGTAGTACTTGACTACCACTGTTCGGTACAGACAACAATTTGATTCTCCTAGTTCTATATATCCAGGATGAACTGTAGTCTACACTGCTTTACCAGTTCTCTTTAGTATCCTGCTAAATCTTCTTAATAATCAGCAGTCTAATGCTACAGACATTGTAGCTGACCTAGAGAGAATATGTAATACGTACGGCCTCCCTCTTGCGTTCCTTGACTTCCATGGCAATGAGGGCTTCTCGAGCATCCGTGTTGCTCAGGTTCACTTTCACTGCCTTCTTGTATGTCTTGACTGCACCTTCCAAGTCACCCCTCTCCTCGTAGCTGCACACAACAGGAGCCCCTCTTTAGCATGCATGCAGCAGCAGTGGGTCTCCCCACATACCCAATCAACCAAAGCACCCCCCCCCCCTTTTTTTATTGGCCAATAGTTTGACTGACTCACGTATAACATTCCAAAACAACACATAGGCTGTGACCATAGTGGAGAGGGGTACCCTGTATTTCATTATGGATCATAAATAATGTGCACCTAATGCTTAGCACACAGGTGCTTCACTATATTTTGCATCCAACCTCCATCAGAATGCTGCAGCGGCAGCAGGGAAGCCAAAGCGCGACCTCAAGCTTGGCAGAAAACCGCCATGGCCACTAAGGCGGGCATTCATAAACCTTTTCTGCTTGGTAGAACTCCAGTATTTTGGAACAGGGAATGGACATTTGTACCTCATGATTCACTCACAACAAAATTAAAAAATGCCATGCTTTCATTTGTTATTATAGATGTGGACCGTGTACAGTCTGTTTCACACTTAGGGGAAAACTCGGAGCGCGTGGCATCAGCGATGCGGCGAGCGCTGGAGTCGCGCGGCGGAAGCAGCTCGCGCTAGCCGCATTGTCGGGAAGAGTGCGACGGTCAGAGGCAGTGTGCGTATTCCATTGTTACTGCGGGAACTGAGCCGATATTCCTTATTAAGCGTTGTGCAACGCCAAACTCTGAGCTTTCATTGGCCACATTCGAGTTCTACGAACTTCTTTTGACGACATGCTTCTTTCGTTCTTTCGAAAGGCCGGGGTACTTAGTGCGTGCACGTGTATTTCTTCGCTGTGTGTGTTACCGTAACACGCAGCGATAAGAAAGGGACACCGATCGAACTGTGCGCGCAACGTGCTCGGTCTTTATTTGGCGCGAAAGGAAAACAGAACACTCAATATAATGACTACGTGAGTTGAACACGATGAAACAAACGGATAAGAATAAAATATTACTTTAGGTTAAGGCATTGAGCTGAAAGTGTTTCTTCTCGACGATAGTTCTTTACAAGGGTAATTTCAGCACAAGGCTAAGAACAAGGCTAACGATTTAGCACCGTTATGGTCAGATGAAAAAGCTGGAATGAAGACGGACAAGCGCCAGCTTTATTCAGATCAGTCTTGTATCATGTAAACCTTCCTGTGTCTGTAGAGACCCGCACCGTTCTTCGATCACCAATGAGCGAAGGAAGGAGATGACGCTGCATTTCCTTCTCAAGGTCATTTACTTTTTTTACCTTCAGAAGTTTGAAGAGCACCAAATCACCACAAAGTCGACCATCGTCATCGAGTCGGACGTGCTGCGAATGAACGCATGACTTACCATTTCAATTTGCAACTCACTGGCCTCCAAAATGAGCGCTGTCATCGCTGCCGCTGGGGACATGATGAGGTACTAAGCGATTTTCGGACCGTGCCGCGTGCATTTCCTTGTCGGCTGACAGAGCCTGTCTTGTGTAAAGAACTATTATCGAGAAGAAACACTTTCAGCTCAATGCCTTAACCTAAAGTATTCTTTTATTCTTATCCGTTTGTTTCATCGTGTTCGATTCGCATAGTCATTATATTGAGTGTTCTGTTTTCCTTTCGCGCCAAATAGAGACCGAGCACGTTGCGCGCACCGTTCGGTGTCCCTTTCTTATCGCTGCGTGTTACGGTAACACACAGCGAAGAAATATACGTGCACGCACTAAGTACCCCGGCCTTTCGAAAGAACGAAAGAAGCATGTCGTCAAAAGAAGTTCGTAGAACTCGAATGTGGCCAATGAAAGCTCAGAGTTTGGCGTTGCACAACGCTTAATAAGGAATATCGGCTCAGTTCCCGCAGTAACAATGGAATACGCGCACTGCCTCTGACCGTAGCACTCTTCCCGACAATGCGGCCAGCGCGCACCGCCGTAGCAGACGACGCAGATCACGACTCCGCCCCTAGAGCGTCTGCGCCTGCGCGAGCTGCTTCCGCCGCGCGACTCCAGCGCTCGCCGCATCGCCGATGCCACGCGCTCCGAGTTTTCCCCTAAGTGTGAAACAGACTGTACATCACCTCATGATTCACTCATAACAAAATTAAATGTCATGTTTCCTCCTATCATTATACATTGGATTACTGATTACATAAGCAATCGTAAACAGTATGTTGTGATCGACAGGCAACAGTCGGGACCATCTACCGGTAACATCAGGAGTACCACAAGGTAGCACACTCGGACCGTTGCTTTTCCATTTGTACATTAAGGGGAGGCACTCCTTGAAACGACTTTTTATTACTAACTGTACTAAAGCCTTCAAAATTCAGCCAATGATAGAGTTTTCTATGCAGATTTCAAAAATGTCATTACTTTTTCTGTAGATGTCATAGTTTTTTAGGTATGTGATGCACAATGGCAAAATATAGTAATCTTTGTGGGCACTCTTTTATGTCCTAAATTTTAACAAAAACACATCATGCTGTAGCTTGTTTAGCTCTTTGTAGATCTCAAAGTGCCGATATCTAGCCAAACAGCATGCACAATTAATGAAACTATGCAAAAAGATTACAGCATTTCAATTATATTTTTTTTCTCGATTCCCTGAAACATAACCTTGCACTTCTGCAACTACTGCAGCGAGATATTGCATTTTCAAGTAGGTATTAGCACTGTACATATCTTCAAGAGTATGTGTGCCAAATTTTATTAGTATAAATTAGTTGAAGTACCCTAACTTTTTTTTTTTCATATTTGCAGTAATTGTAGATGCTGTTTGAATATACATTGGCACTTAGCAGTCTAAAAAGAGCTAAATAAGCTACAGCACAAAGCTTTTTGCAAAAATTTATTACACAATAAAGTGCCCCCAAAATTACTCTATTTTGCCACTGTGTAGGACCCTTAGTCAAGAACTATAACAGCTACGAAGAAACTAATGACATATTCAAAATGTGCTTGTAATGCCCTATAAGTGCATGGATTTTCAAATCTCTAGGGCAAATATTTAGAATATGTATTTTCAAGGAGTGTCTCCCCTTAATGATCTTGTAAATGCAGTCGACTCAATAAACATCAGACTAATTGCTACCGATTGTGTTTTGTACAGAGATACAACTTCCCATAACGATCAACTTGAACTTCAACAACATTTCGGATTGGTGCAAGATGTGGGGAATGCTCCTGAACACTGAGAAAGTTATTTACAAATTACACGTAAAATAAACCCACTAATGCACGCTTATCAGCTAGGTTCGTCAGACCTACAAGAGGTTACACTCTACAAATACTTGGGAGTCAACATTACTAGCAATCTACCGTGGAGCATTCATAGTGACGACGTATGCACATCAGCCTTTCGTAAACTCTGTCTACTCCAACACAAATTAAGAAACGCCTTGGCTAGTATAGTGTAGAACTTCTCTGCTACACACCCTTTATTTGGCCGATACTTCAGTATGCATGTATAGTCCGGGATCTCTATACTGACGTTAACATTAAAAAGCCTGAAAGAATACAGACAAAGGCAGTTCGATTTATTTTTCTAAATTTTCGCTGTATGATTCTCCCATGTAACATATGGTAACAAATGGTACACAGTTACTAGCTTTACGAAGAAAAAAATTTTGCCTCCACTTTCTTTCAGCACTTTTTAGTAATAAATTTATCATTGAGCCATCAATATATATTAAACCCTTAACAACTAGACACACCCGGCACCAACAACCTCACACTTTAATCCCACATTTTGCACGCAATTAAGTGTTCAAGAATTCCTTTATTCTAGAAACTGCACCTCGATGCCAACTGGAACTCAATGCCATCCCCATCGTACCCTGCTACTGGTTGGCATGTTTTTTTTTTTTTTTTCGTGTGTCTATTCAAATGCTTTTGTACACATGCTGCTTGGACCTGTTCAAGGTCTGCAGTATCACATAAATAATAATAATGAACTTTTGAAGTGAATTAAGCAAGAACTTCTAACCAACAGCTGTATTAAGCTTATCAAGCATGACTGTCAAATCCATTGATGCGTAATCATATGGTAGTAGTACAAGCTGAATACCATAGCTGGAATACTACTAAAAAGGAAAACTCAATGGTAGTTACAAATAAATCGTAAAGATACTGGGCAACAATTAACGCCAGCCTAGTAGCTAACGAGCCAATTATTGGGAGCTATAAATTCCAAGTTGTACCACTGCTACACATGAAAGCTGGTGGTTATTAAAACAATCTTATACCATGCTCCTACAATACTCCATGACTGTAAACATGAGATTCTGCATGTTCCGAAATAATAATAATAATAATATTTGGGGTTTTACGTGCCAAAACCACTTTCTGATTATGAGGCACGCCGTAGTGGAGGGCTCCGGAAATTTCGACCACCTGAGGTTCTTTAACGTGCACCTAAATCTAAGCACACGGGTGTTTTCGCATTTCGCCCCCATCGAAATGCAGCCGCCGTGGCCGTTGTTCCGAAATAGTCACAACACAGAACTAAATCTGTTATAAAGTGAAAGCCAACTAATGCAGACTAACGTTAACTGCACATAATTTTTCATACTATATTTTTACTGATGGAACTTTAGAAAGCCTGAGCTAATAATGAACCTACCCTGTTTATTCAATTCTGAAAGACCTTTACTGCCCAGAAGAATATACATGAGAGGGCATGCACATTAGGTGAGAGTTTGAAAGTAATGACAAGCTATCATCTTCAGCACTAGAAATTTCTGCAGTAGAATCTAATCCACACATTGTGATAGCTGTGGGAACTGCTGTAGCATTTTGCCTGCTCCTGAAATTTGTCAGGCTGCTATCGTCTGCAAGCAATTTTAGAAATACTGTTTCTCGTATGCCACTAAAGGTGACATTTTCTGGGCTGTTGGTAGTGATAAGGCCACCTCTGAATGCAATGAAGAGTGATGTTCATTTCATCATAGATTGGATACAATAAATTCTCTATGTGCAATTGAGAGTGGATCACCCTTACTGTTACGATGAAGAATGATAGGCATTGCTAACTTATGCATTGCACTGCATAAGTTCTCGAAGTATGAAAATAAGGTGCACATTAAGATCAAGTAAATATGGTAAGAATACTATGCCAACAATGACACCAACTGAGACTGATTAGTACAGCACCTTTGTCAATGCATATTTGGCTTAAAAAGCTAGTGAAGAGCCATTTATGATAACCTGAAGGGCATATCTTTAAGTGTAGCAGCAGCCAACTGAGAGGCGGACCTAACTAATATCACAACTTCAAAGGACACACAAGTACTTCGGCAAAACGGGCATGAAAGGCTGTACTCACTAGCGTCCGAGGGCAACCAGGGTCTCGGACATGTACTTGCGGGCATTGGGATGGTTTGGATTCAAAGTCAGTGCCTGCTCGAAGTCTTCTAGGGCACGTCGCAAGTTACTGTTATTTGCAAACCTGGGGAACCAACCACCACAAAGAAAACAATGCATCAGTGTGGAGCACAGCACAACAGCCACTCCATGAGCATGCTTGAATTGGACGGGCTTCTTACTGAAATTTTTCTAAATTTATGCTTCAGTATCCACATGCAAAAACATTTCTGTTAGTAATTCACGACATTTGAAACAGTGCTTGGTCATTAGTTGAATTCCCAGCACTTTAGTGACAGCTTCAGAGCAGGTGCTGTCAATAGGATCTTAGTTTTGAACAGCACACACTGTCATGTAAGTATACAAGGTGGTTATATGAGAACCATTCCCTGAAGCTCAAAGCCACAGAAGTTAGCAACTTCTGCATGATGAAGAGATGCTACTTTAAAAAAAACTAGAGAGCTGAAAATACTGGCATTCATAGAGTTTCTTTATGCAGACTTCAAACATGCGAGTTCTTGTGTAGCTACTATATTTCTTTAGTTATGTTCTACACAACTGCAAAATATAGTGATCTTTGGAGGCACTTCCTTGGCGTTAAAATTTCATAAAAAGCATGATGCTGTAGCTTATTTAGCTCTTTGTAGACTGCAAAGTGTAGATATCTCTCCAAAGTGCACATATAATTGGTGAAACTATGCAAGAAAAAATTTGTAAACAAATTTTTTTCACAATCCCATGAGAATAACCTTGTGCACTTATAATTGTCCTATACTAACAAAAATTGGCATACATATGCTTCAAGATATGTAGAATGCTGATATCTCCTTGAAATAGCAATATCTCTTGGCAGTAGCTGCAAAAGTGCAAGGTTTATATTTCATGGAATTGTGAAAAAAATTTGTTAATGTGTCCTAAATTTTTTTGCATAGTTCCAGTAATTAAACCAGTCAGCCACTTTCAACAATGACAAATGAGGCTGACTTTGCATACAATCAATCATTCAGAGACAGTGCCTTCAGTGGTTACCAACTGTTAACAAAAGCAGACATGACACAATGGAAACAGAAAAATAAAATTTATAAAATCTCATTTTACAGCTTCACCACTGTTTAGCAGCATTTTGTTGGTGCTCACTATGCCATTAACTGCATTTAACATTCATCATTTCTTGCCGACTTCACAACCTTTGCGAACAGTATGGTGGCCTACAGACCTAATAAACACTGCCAATTTTTCCAGTTATATTCACTTCAGTTTATTGCTTTCGCAGTGAAAGTGGCATGTCCATGCCATTAGCTAGTTAGGAAAAGGAAGTCCAAAACCAAGAGTTGAGCACAGTCGCAGACAGGAAACTAAACGAGAATATGTTCTGTTGCAACGTGGTGTTGGTGGTGATACTGGTTTTGACACTAGGCAGGTGCTAAAACTGCAAATACGTTTTCCTTTTGCACGCAGTTTTAATGTGGAGGTAATATCGAAACCCATTTATAAGCAAACAAATAAAGTTAGGTGCATACTGGAACCGGGTAAACACAGCAATTGCAAAATAGGGCTGCTCATGTGAAGTCACTGGGAAGAACACTCACAAAGCGCCCCGTGCCACCAGGGCCTCCACGTTCTCGGGGTCAATCTGGAGGGCCTTGTTGAGGCAGGCAAATGCCTCACTGTGGTTGCCAGCCTTGAAGTGCATCACTCCGTCTTTCAAGCTGTAGTTGGCAGAAGGCAAGGACATGCAACAATGAGCAAGCAGTGACCCAGGAAAAAACAGGTAGTGGTAGCAACATTGCAACATAAACCAGTAAAGCACACCCCACTGGCTAAAGCAACCACAGTTTCCTTTAATAAGGCCCTCTCTTCCACTGCATCTGCATATTCCCTTCTGGCATATGTGTGATCATCATTTTCATTACATATCTATGATAAGTGTTTATGTGTGAATACACTGATCTTTTGTATACAAACTGCAAGAAGTCTACCATCAATGTCATTACACAGGATCTTTTCCTGTATTTAATGTAGTGTACTATGTCACCCCATATGTACATAACATTACACTTAAAAAAAAAACAGCGTTCCACAAGGATTCTGAGCCAAACTCAAGAGTGATGGGCTTTGCTTGCTTTAATTCACAAATATCAAAGACTCCTCAATTTAGTGCTCTCTCCCAGTAGCTTTTCATAATTCTTTGTGCCTACCAGAAGTTGTACAGCACAGCCAAATGAGCCACGTCAATTTTAGCTTAATGTGCCTCCAAACACAACTGAAACATTTTTAAACTACCTGTGGAGATGGCAATATGACAACAAGCCACTTTGAACAGATTATTAATCTCCAACATTTCAACCACTGTGCAAATAACCATTGGGAGATATGCAGGCCACTATACGCTGCACTTAAAATGTCAGAAGTGCATCCCAAAGTATGCATTTCTTTTTTCACTTGAATCACTGCTGTATCGGGTACAGATGAATTCTAGCAGTGACACTCTTTTTCAGAAATGTTAAGATCACCCAGAAAAAAAAATGCAGGGTCTGTTGTTATCCCCAAGACGACTTGAAGGCGAAAGCCCAAGTGCAGATGCATTAAAGACTCGCATATGATGCACATATCCCACTTAATTGTACACATCCCCCTTGATTCACATAAGTCTACTTCGCTTAGTCATCCCACTTAGTTCATTTACTCATCTTCTTAATTTGCTTAGTCATCCGTCCTAATTCCAAAGGTTCGACTCCCATACAAGGTCATGGGTTTGAGTGCCTTAACTATCTGTATTACCAGTGCTTGAATTAACTTCGCCTTCATTAATGCCAAAGGTCATCGGTTCAACTACCACAAATGGTCATGGTTTGGCTCCCACCAAAGGTTGAGGGTTTGTAGCTGTAGCCTTTTTGTACCTTTCGTGCTGATGATGTGCTTTGGCTAAAGGTCGGCTTTTGTTTTAACAGCCCAAAATGTTGGTTACAGAAGTACTCAAGTTTTTCACGGAAGTAAGCACTGTGGAGATTGAGGTATGCCCTGGTGCCCAAGTGCGGGCATTCGCCTGTTCTGTCATCCCTATGCCTCTCCCCTCCCACTTGCAACGGTTGTCAGCAGTGGCTGTCGGGAAAGCAAGCGCAAGGGAAATCTCTCCGGGACAGCAGTGGATACGTACAGATTTCCCTCTCGTTCACCAGCCCCTTTGCGTCTCGGACTTGAGTAGGTGTCTTTGCACGTACAGTGAACATTGTGTTGATCTTTTTCAGGCGCTAAGCCAAAGAGCGGTGTCTAGTGCTCGTGCATGGCCATACTGCTCTGAGCTGCACTTATCGGAGGCCCAAGACAACGAAGATTGCCTGAGCTCTTGCAAGTGGGCCCAATGGTTATTGCGAGAGTAAGCAGCATAGCTGCAGGGATTTTTCCTAGCCGCGTGTCACTGGGAGTCATCATCTAGCAGCAACATGCTAGCAGCACCCTTTCTTGTATTTTTCGCCCTTGGCACGGGAGCCCTTCGATTCCCACGCCGGCTCAGGATCAGGCGTTTGTGCAGTCTTGTGTGTTGCCAGAAACAAATGGTTTCCGCCAACTAAGGGCAATACCGTGTCCTCATACATGCGCAGTGCTCAGTGCCCTCGCACTTTTGCGGCCTGAGCACGCACGCCAGATTGCACGAGGTGACACCCGACACAGCCTTGTGTGGCTCACTAAGCCCAAACTAGGGGTGGTTGGTACTCCTGCGAGATACGGGACCCCCGGAGTACTTTGGAAAAAAGAACTTGACAATCATTCTCCAATTTCGTAAATAGTTACACGTACTATTGACTGTCAAAATTGTAGGAAGTGTAGAAGGGTGCATAAAACAAAATATGCAGTATGCAAATGCTTCGGTCAATGCAGGCTGACCATAGTCCTATGGCATGAGTAAACGTTTTTCAAAAGCTTAGACTGGCGATCCTGTTGGAACTTGCATTTACCGTGTTTCAGACTTATCCTCCTAGAATAAACAAAGATGCACAGAGATTTATGGGTGAGCAAAATAAACTTGGCCTAGTTTCCTTATCAGTTCGGCACGTATGCCAATACATATAATTTTTGCAGCCCATCCCCTATGAGCTTTTAGAATAGCACCGAGCTGCTGCAGAAAGGGTGCTTGACTGATTACAAAGTGTAAAGGAGGAGGAGGAGGAGGAGGAACAGGCTGACAAGAAAGAAGAGGGGACAAAACCCAGCCAGTCACCCAAGCATCAACCACGGGGAACCAGTAACACAGATGCACACAAGTCGGGTGCAGAGATTAAGCAGCGACCAAAGGTAACAGTGCCAAGGCATTACCTGGCCAGAATTTTGCAGGGCATGAGGACCCTACCAGCAAAAAGAGTGAAACTTACAAGCTGTTTACGTCACATCTGTGGAAGTTAAAAAAGAAAAGCAAAATTAATGCTTGTAGGCTTGAGACATATTCCATTAGCAACAAGAAAAGAAAAACACCCCACCGTCACTTGAACCCTTATAAAACTGCAGTGAAGCCCACACATAACATGACAACTGCTTGAGCAGTTCCTAAAAATGACAAATGATATGCACATGTGCAGAGTCGTAATGCCAAGCACATGGCTGGCCATCCGATCAATTATTCTGAGTCATACAAGAATCAGTCCCTGCTTTGGAGAACTAGCAGAGATCCACAGAAACAGCATTATTCAAATGCAGCAACTAGCCTCACACAACTGCATAAAAAGGCTGCCAATAATCAGTGCCTGCTGTAGACTGATAATAAAGGAAGTGCAAAGCTATTCCCACCACACCTTGCCATGCAGAATGGCAGCTCATCTCCTGTTTAATACAGAAAAGCACAGAGCTTGTGGGCCCCATACATGCACTTGCCAAGTCTTAACGGTCAAGTTTCATTTTTTAAAGATTATTACTACTGGACACAGGGAACTATTTTGCCATGGGAGAGATTCTTGCCCCACAGTGGAAGCTTTGTTCCTCCTCCTCATCCCATAAATCCAAGATTGCTGCTCAGAAGACATGACTGTAAGCAATGTCCCAGCCAACACATGTCGCAGGGCCCTATGAATTGCTCACATTCCTCAAAATACACTCAAACCTCATTACAATGAACTGATATAACGAAGTAAATAAAACTCCCCTTGAAATTCCCATAAAGAACCACATATTTAAAACCTAGTTTTAAAGAAATGAAATTGTACTTCCAGTGGATACAACTAGATTCGACTCCAAAACCCCAAAAATACCCAGTTGTTGTGCACCAAGTACATTGCATTTCACAGGGCTTGGCGCTCATTCACTGTGGCAGTTCAACACTCCCGCCTCCTCACTTGAAACACGCCATTGAGTAACACTTGTCTTTCTCAATGCTGCGTGTTGCTGCGCACAAGGAGTGGCTCACTATCACTCTTCTCCACTGACCTCTCCATTGCATGTGTCTGGCTGCGCAAGCTTCACCGCGCTGTGCGGCTATGTGCAGCAGTGCGAAAGGTAAGTGCATTCACTTATCCTGTGCGGCGCACCATGCAGGCCGGCGCAGCTGGGGGTGGCCTCCGGGATCTTCCCAGCGCAACCTCGGATGTCATAAGCCAGCGTGGCTACGTGTGGCAGTGCAAAAAATTAATGCATTCCCTTCTCTTTCTGTGGCGTGGGGTGCAGGCAGCCGCAGCTAAGCCTGGCCTCCAATATCTACCCAAATAATCTTGGGGTCACGCCCAGGCCATGCCTACGCCTGCCTGCACGAGCCGCGTCGCTATGTGGGGTGGTGCAAAAGATTTGCACATTCACTTCTCCCTGTAGCTGCGGCGTGCCGTGCCGGCTGGCAGCTAGGTGTGGCCTTGGAGGTCACATTGGCACCCGTGCAATTGCAGAGGCCACAAGCCTAGCGCTTCCAAGGGCAGCAAAGCTGTCTTCTTATTCCGTGTTTACAATTGTGCCCATCCCATTGGGCATATATTGCAGTAAAGGGCAATAATAGATATAACAAAGTAACAGATACAACGAAACAATTTCAGCTCCCCTTTAACTTCGTTATAACGAGGTTCGAGTGTATGTCTTTTGTCCGTGCTCTGCGTCAGCACATCATAATCAAAAAGCGAAATGCTTTATATCACACGACATACATTTCTATGAAAATGCGGGCACTTCCTGCAGACATGACTTCACAGTGCTCAACAAGTGTGCCTTTGATCAATCAATATGTTGAGTTGCACTGCAGTAATTTGAGCTTCCACAGTTGGTCTATGCACTTGTAAAGCTCAATAACATTCTAAATGTCCGCCACTCATCCTAGACTGTTTGTTCAGATAGAAACAATGGTGTGAGAGTTTGTGTGTGCACATTTCCCCTATGCAGAGCTCTTGAGAAAGCAGATCCTTCCCAGACAAAATACTAAATGTTAAGGAGGAAACTTAGATATTGCAGTGGGACAGTAGCTCCACCTAACAACTTAAAAATCAGCATGCCAAATGTGCAAGGACCTCAAACAAGCAGTGGGAGCTGTCCTGAGATGTGTTTTTAAATCATGTAGCCTTTTAGAGCCACCTGTGCCAAGATCCTGCATTGTTGTTATACTTTTGTTTTATTCTATTTTTTCCTTTCTTCTTTTGCAGATTAATGCCAGCAAGTTAGACAGATAAATATCAAAAGAATAGGGACACTGCAGTACAAGCAAAGTGTACATTTTACTCTAAGGAATGAGGGCTACAGAAGCACAGGCCGCTCTATGGCAATAATGTAGGTATGCACTATATTGCTGCAGGATCACTACTGGGGCTGTATTCCTGGGGTTTATCACATTCTGGGATAATTTTTCTGCATGACATGGCATCTGGCCTGACACCTCACTGGAGAGACGTGCATTGTGCCCGTTAGCTTAACCAGTTCACATCCGCTGAAAACAATATTCCCGAAAGTGATCAACCTAGAGTATCAATCCAGAATATTTGATGGACAGCCAAGCTGACACCTTGCAGAATTTTGAATTAAAAATTGAATCACCATTACAACCATACAAAAGTGGATGTTCAGTGCAAAACGATCACTACAACTGCTGAGAGGGTAGGCAATGCTTTACAGATGGTTCGGATGCTTGTTTTGAGCTTGTTTTTTATTGAAACGTATGCTGTTCTCTGTGTGTTGTATGGGTGATTTCAATGAATGTATGCACTGTTCAATTCACTTTGCCGAGTGCCTGTAGCCTCTGCATTATGAGGGGGATGAGCCATTGCATTTTTGCTTGCTTAGGGGGGTACGAGCCTTTACTGATGACAATTTTTGTTCACGGACGGACACAAAAAATGCCAACCACCAAGAGGCTAACAGCTTTATGTTGTGGGGATCGCACGCGCATCCCGATATCTCCGGAGCGGCCACGCGGTTATCACGCGATAATCACGTGCTCGCTCGCGGAGGGTAGCGAGGAGAGGGCACCTTCGCCACTCCCGCTGCTCTTCGCGCCTGGCCGCGACGCTGCAGCCAAGGCACCCCGTTCCCTCCTTTCCCTTTCTTGGAACCGGGGAGACTCCTCTCCGCCGCTCGGGAGAAGCGCTATTCCCCCGACGGATCTTTGTCTCACGGTGGAAGAGCTAGCGAACGGCCGCATCTCAAATCCGCCGCTGAGACCGCCGCACGCCGTCCCCCCTGTTGCGCCCGGCCTTTGTGTGCGACTCACCGCCCCAGGGCCCGAGCGCGGAACCACTTTGGGTGAGCTGAACTCTTATCAGCCTCTTTTGTGGCTCCCACATTGTGCGGTTTGTTTCACCCCAGACGTGCGGAATTCTCCGCCGCTGCGGTTGTGTTTTGTGCTGTATTTGTATGTGTTGTGGCTGTTGTTGTCTGTTGGAATCTTTGTACTCTAAGGTGAATAAACACCTTAGGTCGAGACTCACCCTGTCCCCACTGGCCTGAACCTGCCGTGGTCGCAACTCACTGCGAACCGCGGGTTAGGGGTCACAGCTCTGACTGCTAGGGCTGCTGCGAAAGTGCTAGGGAGCGACTGCCGCTCCGTCGGCGCTGTGCGATCCAGAGAAGGGTCAGGTGCGCACGCGCGAGCCTGAGTAATACCCCTATAATGTAAACCTTAAGATGCCGCACTAGACACACAAAGACAACAGAATTCCAACACCTGCTGATAAGTCGATTGCAGGAGTGACAACACGATTCCAGTTCAACCGTATAAAAAATAAATTAAGGAAATTAAAGATCTGGTAATATGCTTGCTGAACCAAACTGTGCATTGTGTCACACCAGTGTCTCGTAGTAAGGTCCTGAGAAGTGTTGTAATGTTATTGCTACTGTTATATGTGGGCTTTTGCTACAGTGCGCAGAAAAAATTACCAGCCATACAAGGCGTACACACACCTCTTGTAGGCCCACTTGGACGACTGGGCCTTCCGCAGAGCTGTTGCATAATCTTCTTTGGGGTATTCTTTCCTGCAAGAGCACCAGCAATGTATGCATTAGGAACAGCCAACCAAGATTATGCTCTAAAAATGGCGCATCTCAAAGGAGCAGGCCCGCGAAGAGTGCAGAATGCCTGATTACAACAACATTCTAATGGCAGAAGTCAAGCTATCATCACCAAACCTGGTCAAAAGAAACAGCACTATCTCTCCTATAAAACTACTAATCTGAGACTAGTAGAAGAGTCACAAATTTAGACTAACAGCAGCAGCAGTGCCAACTTCTTGTCATTCTGAGTTCAACCAAAGCACAGACAATTCTTGCAATGACAAACAATGCTGCAATGACAAACAGCATCCCCTTTTCTACAATCTTGACGATGATAGCAAAGACAATTATTACCAGTGTATTCCAGTACCTCTCCTATTAAAAAAATAAAAATAAAGCCACCCCCCCCCCCCCCGTTCTCACCTCTCCTCTTACGTGCGCAAGCTCACTCCCTCCTCCTTTTCCCCTGGCTCGCACGGGAAGGCGGTGTCCATCAAGCCACCACCCTTCTTGGAGCATCGAAAGCATGCAGCACACAGAGCTCGATAGGATCCTATCGGAGTTTACACTAACATGACACTGTTCTGGCAGTCGCTCTTAGTCACACAATGTGCAATTTGAAAGGTGCGTTTGCAAGGAGCCACTTGTAATTCAACCATATGAGGAGCATCCACGGAATTTTTCTTTTATTGCCTCAATATTCCTTTGCAGCAGTGGTGAAACTTTGTTACATGTATATAAAAATTGTGTATGAACCTATTTTGCTATGTTGAGGTGCTAAATACATGGTGTTCTTAAATAGTTATATTGGGAATTTCGTTATACTGAACTTCGTTATATCAAGGTTTAACTGTATTACAAGCAGAAGGTCAGGAGCAAGCAGTCAAATTGAGATCACAGCCATGAATGCTCCTGCACCTCATTCAGCGACATCAGCATTCCTGGCTGACATCGCATCCACTCACTAAGACTCGAGAGTCAAAACACATTATGTAGCGTCGTCGTCCCAGGGTGCTGCAGTTAGCAGTCAGCCACAGTCTTATGTATCCAATATTCGCCAGCCACCCTTGGCCAAAAAGTAGCCATGCAGACAAAGAGCTGACCATCGCCACAAACATCGAATGTCTGAAATTTTCTGTCAATACCCCTCCCTCAAGAAGTAAGTAATGAGCTAGACAAACTTTTGTAGCTAAACAGCATTGCTGAACCACCACTCACATATGCAAAGCCTTGGTAAGAGATGCCTGCCTCCAAGATGGGATGCCCAATGCTGAACAGAGATGGCTAGCAGTGGTTGGGTTGTTGAAACCGATGGTTCTCTCAAGGACTTCTTGATATGAGCGGCCATGAGTGCTTATCAGTCGCCTACATGCAAGAAAATAAAGTGCATCACAAAGTGACACGCAGGCATCTCAACGTGATTGCTGCACTAACAGGAGAAGAGCTGACCAAAGTGTAGCTATAACTTACTTGTGGTGGGAAGGGATCTCTTCCTCAGTAACCAAGCCCTAGGAAATTTGGAGAGATAACTTAGAAATAGAATACACAAGAATATTGTTCAATCACTCTAAACAATTAGAATGAGAAGGCCTAAAGAAAAAGAAAAGCTTTTGCACATCATCATATAAGACTAAGCTTCATACAACACGATTCTCTTTTTAAACGTTTCAAGCCAAGATCTGCAAGCTCAACAGCTCCTTAAAATCTGCTAGATTACGAACCACTCGCCAGCCATTTAGAAACAAGCGGTAAAATGAGTAACCGATGATTAATCATGACACTTTATTAAAGAAATAAAGAAGAGAAAGTGATTAACTGAATTCGCTAGTTGTAGATAGAGGTGCTAGACAGCTATGTCACTACTGAATGAAAAGAACGGGGGGGTGGAAAGAATTAGTGCCAGGAAAACAAGATTAATCGTGCGAAATGGGCACAGCAAAGTATAGAGACAAAAAAGCTTTACAAGCTCTAGGAGCCTCACTTGCAAGCAACAAAACAGCAACCATTACCAGTCCCAATACTATCCATCAATTTTCCCAGACTCATATACATGACTGACAAACAGCTGGGTCACTATTTTTAGCAAACAGGCTTTTTATATGTCAAGTCATGTCCAATTTCTTTGAGAGAAACATAACCTAGTTTTCATGCAGACCACACAACATAGGAGTGTTCTTACCAGCTTTAACAAGTGTTGCTGGTCTGCTGGAAGTGCATCTGGCTTCATGGACAGAATGATGCGCTCAGACTCAGAAGAGCAGCTGATCACGACAGCTGAAAGCAAAGCAGTCGAGCCGTCAGTGCAAGTTCATTACCAGAACAGTGCTCTAGTAACATGCCTCACCTCTAACAAGGTCCTTGGTTTGAAACACGTCAAACGGGCTCTCATGAGCTGAGAATGTGGGCACCTGATTGAGAGGGCAGAAGGCCTAGGAGAACAAAAAGGGAACGTTTCCCATTAGACAACTCCACTCTGACAAAAGCTGGCTGTATACAATTACTTGTTAAATCTCAAGGGTAGTAACCATTTTTATTCAATTTTTTTCTGAACACTAGAACACTTTAGAAGATGCAGTAAACACTGCAAGAGTCTGACAAGTTTGCATAAGTTTGAATAGGTGTTTACCTTTTTTTTTTATAAAGCTAAGGCAGCACTTATACTAAGGCTAACAATTAAAATACAGCAGGAAGTGTTCCTGGAGATAGGGCACATAAAAGCCTAATTACAGTGCTCCGTGCACTTATGTGCCACACAATCTAAACAGCTGATGGCCGTGCACAAATGGCATGACCATCCACCACACATAAACAGCAGGGGAAAGAAGATAATAAATGTGAATCAAGCAGGAGTCTTCACCCTCGGCAAGGATCTTCTCCTGCCCTCAGGTGCACATTTTCATGGGCAAGGGGGGAGGCGCCGAAGTGCTAGTACACTCTTCTCAAGCCCTTAGGGCAGTTGTCTTGCAGAAGGAGGAGGAGGAAGACGTTGGCCGGAAGCAGACACACATTCGAGTTGTTGGGATGCAGATGTGGCATAACATGACAGTCCTTCCACTTTTCTCTCTCGCACTCTCTTTAACCAACACAAGACCTCGAAGGGAGAGCATTCTGTTTTTTTCGCTCGCTCACATAGCCAGTCTTCCTGCTGTGCCCTAGAAACAGTGTCAAGAGGACACACACTGGAGACAATGGCAACAATCATCAACAAGTGGGCATTGAACGCTGGGTGGGGAGTAGAAAATACTCACATGTGCTGTCAGCACACGCACACACTGCACAGAAACTTTGACAAACACCCTGGAAGTACACATGTGCGCTTTTTTTTTTCTTTCACATTGCCATCAGTTTTTTTGTCTCATGAGGAGGAATACCAGAATGGGTCCTTTTTACAGGCATTCAAATCTCGCATGTGACATCTACCACTCTCTTGGTGTGGTGATTACCTATGGTGAAAGTCCTCCCCTCCCTAGATGAGAAAAGCATAATTATTAATAAAGGGAAGACTGCAGAAAGAAATGAAGAAAAGCAAGGACACTGAATGAAAGTACGCCAACACTCTCAGTACTACAACATCTTAGCTAGCGCTAAGCACTGACGTGATCAAGTGAGCTCAAACAAGAGATAGCTCGGACTGGAGCCAACATATGACGGGTGGCCCTATTCATAGGGCGAGTGACCCTATTCAGAGGGCCCTATTCATAGTGACCCTATTCATAGGGCGAGAATAGGGTTGGCCCTATTCAGCCAACATTCTGAATAGGGCCACTCGCCGTATGTTGGCTCCAACTCGAGACATTCGTTTCAACCACTGTTAATTAGGTCAAGTCTCCATATTCTTGTCAACCACTCGGCTCTCTGGTATGCAAAAGAAAATGCTTGGTAATTCAGCACAGACCTCAGACATGTTAACAGCAAAGCTGAGTGCACAACGTCCGTGATGTCAGCCAGTAACCCCTGGTGACATCAGTTGTAGTACAAAATTGCACCGCCAGTAAGGAGTGCATTTTCTTTTTTGCTGGCTCATGCCCATCTTAGGAAGGACGCGAGTAGCAGCTTCTGTTCGGATGGCAGAGCACTGGTGAGCTGTCTGCACTATCTGGCCATATTGGTTACAGTTCAAGTGCACTGAAATGGCACCGCTGCATGCGAACGCTGCCATTAATGCACTTCTTAGGATGGGTGGAGCCCAACAACCAGCACCAGGCTTTTGTAGCACACATTCACACGGTCAGCTAGTAGGCTGTGCTGATGGTACTATAAATGATGCGCTTGCATACTGGTATTAATAGAGTACATGTGTTTGCCATAAAGAAGGGGTTCTCAAACTTTCTGGCCTTGGGGAACCCTACCAGCCTTCTCAGAGTTACGTGAAACCCCTCCTCTTTCCTTCTTTTCACCAATGTGCTTATTATACATGTAATCGCTATAAGTGTCCAATTAATTGACCGAATGGCTACACACAGTATACAGTTGACTTCCGTTAATACGACCTTATGGGGCCAATGAAATTTGTCAAAATACCCAGCGAGTTGAACAAGAGCCGGAGAAAACATTGTAACCCACCGCTAATTAATTTGGCAGTATTTCCCCGACTCAAGCATGTCCCCGAATTAAATACACACCCAATCTTTCAGGAAGAAAATTGTAGCATGCCTCCGATTGGAAAAAAAAAAAGGCAAAATCTGCTAACTTTATCTTCACAGAATCACAAATTGTTCACTATCAACACTGTAGGATAGACTGTAGGATCAACACTGTAGGATAGGATAGGCTTTCCCACAGTCAATGATGAATCACAACATGTTCTCTGTGTGGTTTATAGCGTGAATGATATTTTGCATTTATCAAACGATTCCACAACAATCGCGAATGGGATGGTCGCCCTCGTACCCCAAGACTAACCACTTCGTCCTGAGATGCATGCAATTCTCTGGAACGCCAAGAACATGTGACGCGACTTGCTGCCACTAGCTTAAAGGGCCCCTCACCAGGTCTGGACATATTGAGAATACAATGCGTGATAAGGATCTTGTCTGCAAAGTATTACATTGCTAGGCGCCACGGAAAGATCTGAAATTTCAAACTCAACACTGTTTTCCCTTCTGCTCGCACCTGCCGCACTCCAAGCCGGAGGATGACGTGACGTGCCAGTGCGCCTACATACACGTGTTCGCGTGGTGATGTCGTTCATGGTAACATGCGACTTCAAGAATTATTCAAGGCAACATCTGTTATTTGTGTAACATGTTCGAATAGACGCATTAAAGCTAATAGAAATAATAAAACACATCAACCAAATGTCTGCATGTTTTTGTTTTGCTTCGCACACAGCAAGAGAAGTGTACAGTGGCAATCAAAAATACACAGCCCACGGCTCCGGGCGCAGGAGCAGCTGAAGGGCCACTCCGCAGCGCTGCTATCTCCATCGGGCACCTGCTTTGAGGGTGCACCAAGTGAAGCCAATCTTCGCCCTCACTTTCGTGCGGCCAAGTCACACACTTGATAAATTGAAGTGCAGCATTCGGCTGTTTTGCAGCTGATGATCAGTGCACAGGAGAGCGTTTCCATTTTGTTTAGTTTGCCCTGCTGCTGTAGTTCTTGGCACGGCGGCAGCGGATGGCTTCCGGGCATGGATGGCAGGTTCGTACAGTTTCTGCAATGTGAGCCTAGTAACACTTATACCTTATACAAAAATGGAACATTAGTCAGGACGGGCGTTGACACCAATAAAGTGGTGGCTCCTTGCTTGCTACTCCTATGCACCAATGCTTTGCAATGACGTCTTTCGTTGAGAGCCTGCATGTACGTGCGCCGTCCGTTCAAATGCCAAGCATTGAAGCGCAGCACACAAGGGCGCGAGGCGCACGTAAACATGAAATGTGAAACCAAATCGGACACTGCCAGGCATATCTTCTGTGCACTTAGCCGAATGCAAGCTGGTGCGGGGAAGAAGGCAAGCGTGCACACTGACGAACCCCGCACTTGAAAGTTATCAAGCCTTGGCCGCACGAGAGTGAGGGTGAAGATTGGCGTCACTCTGTGCATCCTCATAGCGGGTGCCCGATGGAGATAGCAGCGCCGTGGTGTGGCCCCGCAGCCGCTTCTGCGCCCAGAGTTGTGGGCCGCGTATTTTCGATGGCAACTGTACTTCCGTTTTGTCTGCTTCTTCCCACGTTGTGCAGGCACCGTACACGTATGCAAGGCATGGTGAAAACATGTTTTCACCATGCCTTGCACACGTGTATGGTTCATCAATATGCACCACTGAATGTTTCTTTCTTTCTTTCCTTCCTTTTTTTTCTTTTTTTGCACATAGATGTCACAAGTTCGCACGCTGTGAAATTGTCTTCGAAATATTGATTACAACACTAAACCAATAAAGTCAGCAGCGGCCAGCCTGAAGCTACAGTGGCGTGCAGCCATGCTCTTTAGACTAGTTGCGCATTTTTCTTCCGGTGAAAGTACGAAATTGATGCCCTGCGTGTTAGTTACCAATGTCATGATCACTCGGCAATAATATTCACTCTAAGTGGCTCTCAGATGCAAAATTTCCAAGTTCAAACCACCCTCATGACCACAAATGACAAATACCAAGTGCGGACACCTTGGGCCCTAAAATAGCACAGATGTTTTGCACCGCACTGCCGCATAGGTTTCTCACAAGGACTTATGAAGGGCAGATGTGGCGTGGAGTAGCTGCATTAAATTGAAAATGCAATGCAAAATTACTTCTTTAAATCAAAATTGTGAAAATACATAAGCAAAACATTGTTTTTTTCCTATATTGCGTTTGAGGGTTCCACTTGCAGAAACTAAACTGCAGTTCTTGGAACACAGTTTGGGAACCTCTGTCATAAAATGTCAATGTAACTGGGATTCAGCTAAACAGAAAGAATGCATAGCTCAAGCATAGAAATTAAGCCCCGCTGTTCAATATTGTGTAATGTGAAGTGCACAAAACTTGATGGTCACCTGCTATTTGAGAATTATATCGAACCCACCAACAACGATCCCAGACATAACAACCTATCGGTTATAACAACCACACTCCAGGGCATTTACGATTTTCCAACCCTCCCATGTAAACCGTTTCCGGATATAATGAATATTTTCTGATTTGCCATACTGCTACAACGAATGCTTTGAACCCGGTCACAGTAAAAAGAAGGCACATACGAATTGCCAAAGCATGAAAAGCATGGCCGAACTCGGCGCACAGCAGTGTGCACAATGCTCCTGTCTAACAGCGATGATAACACGGCCGGTGAGATGAGCAAGTTACTGCCTTGCACCGATTTAGGAAGCCACAAAGAAGGTCAAGCGTTTTCAAGGCAAGGAGGCGTGCCATGCACAGGATAAACAGCATGGCACGGGGCGTGTGCCGGCGCGATATTGGGCGCCGTGACAGCGTCACTCTTGTCTTTTGCACAATTGTCGCAATTGTTGCATTTTGCATGTTTGAATAATTTGGAACGACCATCCATGTCTTTCCACCATGGGAACAACGGCCGCTCAAGTGTTCCTGTCGATGTGGCCTAAGTTGGCAAGAACGCTGTCGTCACGCAACACGCACTCAAGAAACCACCATCTTTCTTGTCTCACCCTCACACTTTCATTCGCACCTAAAGCACAAAGTGCGCAGGGCATGATAGGATCTTATCGCGCTTGGACTTTATACAGAACATGATGCAGCTCCACTTCAGCGGTTGCTCTTGTCGCCCACATACAACTTGAGAGACGCATTTGCAAGCAGTCGCTTATGATTCAACCATTTGACCATCTGCGTCCACGGAAGTTTCCATTTTATTGTCTTGGCATTCCTTTGCGGCGGAAGCGAAAGTTCTTTATATTGATATCACTTAAAACACACTTCATCAAATTGAGGTTCTAAATACATGGTGTTCTGTGGACAAGAGGTTATGAAAGAATTGTTATACCGAGCATTTCGTTATATTGAAGTTCGTTACATCGAGGTTTAACTGTATAACAAACTACTGATATAATGACCACTTTTTGCGGAACTATCGAGTTCGTTATAAACGGGTTCGACTGCACTTATTGGTCACTATCTGCCCGTAACACGCACATCAGGCTAAAACAGAATGCACAGAACAAGAACAAAGCTACCAAATCCATTCCTCTGAATGTGCGCAAATAGCTTTATGGTTTCGTTCACACATTTATCTCAATCTTGCTTCCCCGAGTTTTATTGCTCTCATAAGTTTACAATGTTCTTTGGGAGGAGGGGGAGGCATCTAGCAGTGCATGCAACAGCATACGACCAATGACAACCAGACCAAGTTAATTTAATGCCATGATGTCTTTCAATCATCCATTTTATGCACGTACTTCTGTATATGTTTCCTGTTCACTGTTTCTGCTTGACACAACACTTGTCTATTTGACGACTTAATTAAATGCATATCGAATTCCGTACCGCACGTCGCTTTAGCCCATTGTATTACTAGTGCCTTTCCTGTACCGATTTTCTCCAACTACATTACATTAATTGGCACAGAAGACAGCAATTTAGCATATTCTTCCTCTCGGGTATCACTCTAAGGAGAGCTGTTGACTGTATGGTGCTTGACATTATCTGAACAAATTTAGAGCACTGAAGGAAACCGGTGATTAGGAATGTACTTTACTTGGCAAAGACTAACAGAAATGACATTATACCACCGTTTTATCTCCCATGGTAAGGAAAGGTTGAAGCATAGTGCCCATAGGAGCTACCAGGAAGGACAAAATTCAGCAATATTGCACTTCAAACGACAGATGTTTTGGTTGCAAACATTGCATGAGAAATGCAAATATCACTTAGTAGGCTGGCCGACTGAGCTAGCTCGTGATTCAGCTTCATAAGAAACAGTGCATAGTATGACAAGGGCGTAAATGAGACAAGGATTAGCACTCGCCTTTGTCTCGTTTATGTCCTTGTTGGTCTTTGTGCTGTTTGCTTACTCAAATGTGGGATTCAAGCATAATTTGCAAGTGCTTCACTGAGCTAAGAAATAGTTTTCTCAGATGCTACAGTGCATAAAAGTTCAGCGTGGCACTTCAATTCGTTGCATACAATGAAGGCTTGCTGTATTAGATAAACGTATTATATTTTTTAATAGCTGCACATTTCCATATTTTGCATGAAACTGCTCCCCTATATCACAGACAGCCAACGAGCAACCAGAAGTCTAAGTCATCCTGGCTTTGCACATTCCAGTTTAAATAATTCGTACGGAATGCACTTTAGGAAAATTACCAAATTTTAAACAGCTAAGTGAGTGGAAAATTATCAGCAGTATCTACATGAAGCTTCTAGCAGCACAACCCCAATTTAATTACTACAGAAAGTTTTTACTTCTTGCATCAAATACCATGCATGTGCCCATTAGACAAACCCAAGGCCGTAACACTTTCGGACACCTCTTTCCAAGAAGCTGTACAGTTTTTAGGAAGCACCACTCAGCATTTATTATATTGAACACATGCTCCTTGCCCACCCAGAAAAAGGGCATTAGGATGCACTTGTGCATTACAAAATGGAAGCTCAATGTCACTTTGTGCATGGCTCGACTGGCTCGACGTTTTCTGCTTGTGTTATTAGCAATGAGATCAATACGCACCACATGCGCTGAGAGCTTCACCTTTGCATTTAAAACAGCTTGGCAAACTCAATATAGGGCACGCAAGACTCTGATGCAAGCATATAGAGGAAACAGGATAATGGCTGTGCTGCTAACATGTCGTGTCTACCATAACGATGGGTTCAAAAGAAAAATAATCCTGCTAGTAGAAAGTGCTTGCCACTTGTTTTTCGAAACGAGAAAAATTGAAACACACTACATACCTTTGCAGTTTTGAAGACTTTTTCATGCACAAATGGCATAAGCAGAAAAGGTGAGAAAGTCATTTTCCTCTTTTTCTGACAATGTGAATTAGGTGCATCTTATAGTCATGAGCGCCTTACGAAAAAAAAAAAAAAAAACACGAAGGCTGCTGTTGTAGGTGTGAAAATTCTCGTGAATGCAACGGAAAATTAAGTGTGAAAAGCTAGTACTGTGACAGAACACTGATAACCAAACTATGTAACACCAAAAAGGACAATCTACAGGAAAGGCTGCATGTACCTGGTTTTGTACTCACATTTGGTTTCACTTGAGAGTGCAAAAATCATACTTGCAGACTGCAAAGGTTTCTAGTATATCTTAAAGAAGGGCAATTCTAAAGACATAGATGCACTAAAGTGTAGACTACAAGGCAACAACAAGATAACAGACAAATGAAATGAACACAGAGCACATTTTGTTTGTTTTCTTTCTGTTGAACTGCAGTTAATGAATCTACCAGCCTGACTCAGTTCCGTCGGCCTACAACTGCTTCATTCCTGTGATGGACAAACATATTACATACATACAGAAGAGTACCCCCAAATGTATATGGAATAAAATGGGCACACTGCAGTCAACGTAGGGCTATAAATGAGCATGCGAAACGCACATGGTCAAGGGTTCAGTATAGATAGGTGCGATTTGTTTCTTAGCAAACCTATGGAGTCATAAACAGTTACGTTCTGTTTTTGTTATTGGGTGGCTTTAATGATTACTGACGTAAATGGGTTACCATTCTTTTTACACTACAGCACACATCAAATTCTGAGCAGCAGCCATAGTGCTCACAGTGAATATCCGTCTGTTGGCTGTAGTGTCAACTATCAAGTGTCTTTTGTATATGCGGTCAGGTTCATTCCAGCTGCTTCTAGAGAAAGAAAATGCACCTTCACGTGGACAGTACACCAGAGCAAGCAAGAGGACCCCTAAGGAGTTCCTGAGTAAAGCAAACTCACCTTAATGGCAAGGTCGTGAATCTCACGGCGCAGACCCCCATCCATGCAGACCAAGGTGACAAAGAGGCCATTCTCCTGCTTGCCGCTCACTTGGCCAATCACTGTGTCGCCCTTCTTCAGGCACTGCAAATAAGCAGTTGCCAGGCCACACAGTTTCACTTACTTGGCACATGAGAAAGGGGGATGCGGGGACTGCTCGGCTGGAACACTTACTCCCTTGACTTAAGCAAATGGCTCAGACGTACAAGTATCTTGCATGTTTATAACTTACAGCAGCATAAGGTCCATTCCATATTAGTACTCCGTACAAACAAATATCATGCCAAGGTTTTCATAACATTCTCAATTTCACATTCAAGAATATAAGAATTTCAAGTGCACTGAAACAAGAATTAAACCGGTGAATATTACTTTCACACAAACTTTAAAAAAATACGGGCATTGTTATCCAATCAATAAATTTTACGCAGAACACCTACATCAGAACGATTGGTGAAGTAACAACATGCCAAGCTTACAAACTCCATACATGTAACGCTTCACAAATATAAATATGAAATTAGCTGATGCAAGTGCTATATTGCAAACCTATAAAGCTAATACAAAATGGCTGCTAGAAAGTTCTATACCTCGAACATCTACTAATGCACAACATTTCAGTTGATTGCAACTTTTTCATTTGCAGTGCCCTAAGTTTACCACAGCAATAGTATTATTAGCTGCCAGGCAGGTCGATCAATACCCAAGAAGCAACAGCACCACATTAATTCCTTTTGTCCCTCTATTGTAAGGGAGTCCACGAAGTGGAATTCAGCCATTATCTGTGCTGTGCACCACGAATGGAAAAAAACAGCACAAATTTTCCTGTGAGATGTAATAGCTACAGTATTACCACCTTGAGGCAAGTACCCATAGGGTTCTATATTGTCAACAACCCAAATTAACGAAACTAATTTGGCCGAACTCGATTTAACAATGTCTTTCCTGAAATAAATGAATAAAAAAGCAGCGATTTCTTTCTAATTTTGGCACAGACAGGTTTTTCTTCGAGCGTGCACTCTAAAGTTGACGCAATCAAACATCTACGCACTCTAGTCACGGCCTTAGCTTTATTTTGAGAAGGCTGCACACTGCGCCCATGCACGGAACTGAGGACTCAACACCAGCTCGGTAGGGGGGATGATGGTTGCTTTCATTATTTCATGGTTTATGCAACAGATGACTGGATTAGCGGCAAATATGATGCCACAGTAACTTTTGCGTGTTGCTACGTTACAAGTTTAGATTTCGAAAGACCGAAAATTTTTTCTAGATTTTACAAACTTTCCAACTTAACGAAATAATTTGAGCATGGTCATCACTTCATTAAATTGAGTTTCAAGTGATACAACACTGTTTTTATAAATTTCGTGGAAATAGGTTGGTGATTAGAAGAGAAAATTAAGGTAAAAGTTTCATTTTAAATTTCATGCTGAAGCCCAAGCCTACGTCTGTGACGACGCTGATTTAAAGGTATACTTTTTCAATATTTTCGCCGTTGTGGCAGTTCCTGAACCTTTGTGAACTCAGTCATTGGTTCTTTTAGAATAAAATGCAATCCATCTTCACAGGTGTAGGCCCAAGCAGACATTGTGACAATCCATGACATCATGGCAAGCTGGCACGGTTACGTTTTTTTAAATTTTTTGGCTTTCCAAGCCTCTTCTCGTTGCTAGAGTGAAGTCCCTCCATTCACCTGCCACTGCTGCTTTTGCTAAATAGTGCCAACTTCTGATGTGCGCTGCTTTTCCCGATTTGTCACTCACACCAGTTCCGCTTCTGCAATTTCCACGCCCAAGGTTTTCATTCCTGGTAGTTCTGCTTTCAGGATTTCTGGTTCACAAATTTTCGCTTGTTGCACCATTGTACCACTACGCAGTAGTACCAGATGGCAGCGACATCCCCATCCACTCGGAACCAGAAGCTGTAACTAAGCAAATTACTTCGATGCTTGAAGCTGTGGGAATGAGTGAGAGAGGAGTGCAGAGGAGGAGGGTAGGTTGGCTGGCAGAAACGTGTATGGTATGGAGCTTTAGGTAAGAGTGGCCTTTCTTAATTTGTAGACAGGTAGCTTGCTAATATAGCTGAAATTCCTTTTTCTCTTTTAGTGCCTCTTTAAAGCAGATACATTATTTCATTCTATTCTGACTGAAATGAGTCCGCTAAGGCCAGGAATCAATTTTGCAAGCCTATGCTCAAAAGCGGAACAGTGTAGTCACTAAGACACCACACAATGGGTGTTCGATTATCATAGGCTGAATGAAAGAGCGTACTGGAATTTGAAACGTCCTTTCCTTCCCTTGAGTTAACTCTTAACAATGCCCTGCACGTCTGTCAAAAGTGCCATGCAAATGAAACTGCACCACGATCCAATGATCCATTTGCTTTTGAGAAATAGCAGTCAAGGGAAGTAAATGTGCAAAGAAAAGTGATACAAGCAATAGGCTACAAAGCTAGAATTGCATAATGGCTCATTCAATACTAATGTTCGACTACTGTGTATGACATCGCAGCTACACCAGGCTTCCCTGTAACATCCCACCAATATAATCAGCCAATAAGTCCCGTGCCCAAGACTTCTGCACCACCTCATTCTCAGCTGCCGTCAACCCAGTTTTTCTTCCTTCAGCACTAATTTTGTTGACAAACAGCTACCTATCTATTCTGTTCACTACAAAGATACCTTCTATATGCTGCAACACTCGTTACATAATGCTGCAAATATACACTCCTACAAAAGCTCTGCCTGTGTAGGTGTGCCTGTGCTGCGAGCAGTAGCTCGTGCTGTTAAGCTTGATGGTCAGGAGTGAAAGTGCAGAGCATTCCAGTGCATTTGCAGCATTATCCACACTAGCCGGCTACCTAGCCAGCACTCAAGTTTCAGGAAGTATATTTGCGCTTTCACAACCATATGTGGAATTTAACAGTCTTGTTGGAGACTGAAGAGAAAAACTCCATTGAGTTACTATTACTGCAGCAATTTTGCTGTTGCCAGCTTTGCTTGTTTCAGAAACTTCTCCATGTAAGCTTTTTTTCAAAGCAAGTTCCACTCTGGGCTACTATTTTGTGTGCGTTTGAAAAGCAGACATTCAGCTTCGCTTCACGCAATTGGCCTCGATAGGCCTAGGTCATGATATCAGCACGACCTAGGACAATCGTTCCAAGACGAAACTGAATGTCAGCTTTTCGGATACATACTGGCGAAAACTGTAATTTCATGCAAATGCGCGTGGTCTTTACCTTCGTGTGCCATGGATGAGGAAGAAGACAGTTCTTATACTTTTAGCTAGTTGTTCTTCTCAAAAATGGACAATGAACAAGAGAGAATGTTAAATTTTACGACCGGATGTTTACAGCGGAACCGCTTTTCACTTCACCGTGGCGAAAAAAATTGGTCCGAGACCGATCGGGCTCGCCGCCTGGTTTCCCGCCCATTTCGCTGCCTAAGCGGACGGATTTTGTAAAGTTCTTCCGCTTCTGCCTGCTCCAAGACCAAGTGTGAAAGTAGCCTTACTGTGGGGAATTGGCAGGATCTCCATGATAACCACTGAAACTCTGTGGAACCTGAGCATTCCGTCACCACCTTGAGTGCTTCAGACTTGTGCCCATTGTATGTTGCACCTAGGCTCTTTCAATGTCTGACAGAAGTTTGTACGCTTGTAAGGTGGAAAACTCAACTTTGAGTGTGTCCCCAACTCTTTTTTCTTTAATTCATCGCTCTCTCAGGGCATAATTGCGGGGAACAAATCAATAAAATGAGGTACACTGCTGAATAAAGAAGGACTGCACTTGAACAACTTCAGCCATCTTGAGCTCGAGGTCTTCTAGTGTAAACTTCTGATGAATATAATCACATGCCATTGTGAAGTAGAGACATACAGGAGAAATGAATTGCTGTCTCTCAATAGTGCAATTTTTTTCTAAGCTTCAAGATCTATTTTTATTTGTGCTTTCACAACCACATTTGCAAATTAAGAGCATTGTTGGAGACTGATGAGGAAAACTCCACTGAGCCACTACTTCTGCAGCACTTTTGAGATGTGCAGCAGAAAAGAACTGTCAATAGCACTCAGCATTACAACAGAGCAGGTTGTACTGCCAATGGCTATGTCTATATCATCTTTTTGGTTCTCTGTAGCGCCATAGGCAACTCTGAGTCTGCTCCCTTAAGAGCATCTGTGCATACAAATCTAGTAAGGAGGGCCTGAAGAAGCTGGTTCATGAGGTCCCTCAGTACATAAATCCGAATAGCCTGTTCCTGAAGAAGGCAGTTCATCTTCTAAAAAACGAGCGGCATTATACTTCACAAGAAAAGACGGCACACCCTGCTCAGCTCTCACGATGATAACTAAAACAGGCTCTCTTCATGGGACACGTGGCTGGTTTCAAATTATCGAGTCTGAAGTTTCAGCTTTTTTGCTTTTGTTCAACTAAATATGCTGTGGTGAGGCATTCACAGCGAATCACACCAAAGTCTGTCACTTCATACAAAACTTGCCAGGCTTGTTTGGTTGTCTGCAGCTCGCACGTATCCCTGCTGCTTTTTTTTTTGAAGCGATGTGGACATTGATGTCAGCATTGCCACCATGATAATGCTCACATCACAAGAACATGTGATGCAAAAGACAAACGTGTCCCCTTTCTTCTACGGCACCAAGTACGGGAATTCTGTCGAGAGTTACTTCGAATTAAGAAAACACTTGGAAGTACCGACGAGGCTTCGAGTGCGCCATCACATTCTGCAGCCGCTACGTCTATGAAACACCAGAGTGCTGGAGTCGCACTGGGCCAGATGCAGCTAAAGCCCTTCCTTACATGTTTTCGCCGGCCAGGTTAAGTACAACCAACCTACCCTCCCCCTTCATGCTCCTCCCTCGCTCATCCCCTCAGCTTCCAGCGTCAAGCGGCACTTACGTAGTAACAACTTCTGGTTTAAGCCAGAAGTGACGTCACTGCGGCATGGAGGTGCGAGTGCAACAAACGAAAATTTAGGAACCAGAAATCCCGGAAGCGGAATAACAGGGAACGGAAACCCTAGAAGCGGAAATTGTGGAATCGGAACTGGTATGAGTGACAAATAAGGGAAGAGCAGCTCACATCAAAGGTTGGCACTACTTAGCAAAAGCTGCGGTGGTGTGTGGATGGAGGGCCTTTAGATGCAGCAGCTGGTCACACACAAAAATAAAGAGAGCAAGGCCAACACAATAGGCATACCTGTGAAAAAAGGCCTAGCGAAGGCAACAGACATGACTACAGGCTACAGCCTCCTATACAAAAACTGTACCTGCCACATCGGCCCGAAATCACCATAGCCTCTGCGGGTGCCACTTACATAGTGTGGGAATCACTACATTGAGAGTAACGACAACCAGTGTCCACATTGGACCACCTGAAAACGTGCACGAGCAACGTCAGAGTGAGAAAGGTTGTGCTTACTCTGCAAACTATAAAGGTTACGGCGCACATCCCTGTCTCTATACGAGCTCCCTATGTAAGTGGCGTCCCCGTCCACCAGCAACGACGTGGTTTTATTAAAAATTTAATTTAATTTTGCAAATAAAACCAATCTTGAGTCTATATTTGTAAAATTGTAAGTCGGATCCAAATTCACACACTTTACGAAAAATTCGGAAACGCTAGGCAGGTATGGCACTGCCACGTTAGAATGCAAATATTGTTCTCACGTTCCCGCATGGCCATGGAAAACAATAGTAGAGTTTAAGCGTCGCCTGCTTTGTCTGCTTTCTTGTACCATTTCTCTGAGAAGCGGTACATTTTAACAGGCAGTGTCAGCCCATTTGTGTTTGCATCGCTGTAATAAGTTATTGACACAGAATGTGTAGAGCTACTTTTTGGCACCGGCAAAGCTGCAGCCATAGCAAACAACACCTTCCATGTACAGTCGAACCCACTTATAAGTGCCACGAAAATGCCACTGTTAACCGATAATTGTTATAACTGGGCTGCATGAAAAAATTTAAATAAGGGGATGGCAGAGCTGATATGAGAAAACTATATAGGCAGGGAAGCCAGTGCCCCTTCTCATCACCTTCCTCCGCCAGGCTGCTGATTGTGTTCACTTGTTTAACTGCTTCCTGGGCACTCCAATCGCGTGTAACAAGCTGCGGCTGTCAGCGTTAAAAAATGGTGCTGCTTTAACAACTGCAAAGAGGTGTCACGGGTGGCAAGCGATATGCAAGCACTGTTGAGCACCACATTGGTGGCCCCAAAAGGGGCCGTTTAAAAATTTCGAGAAAGCTGCTGTGGCAGCCTGTCGGGTTGAGAAATCCAGAAGAAACGCTGAGGAGAGAACGCCACAAGCATCTCACCATGTACACCTCACTTGCTTGCACGAGAAAAGCCTATGTCCGCCAGCCATGCATGCTTTACACGAAGCTTGGTGACATCCTTCTTCAAGGCATCCAAGTGCTCCACATAGTGCAGGGGAAGGTTCCTCGCGATAACGAAGCCCCGAAGGCACTGAATTATGCCGAGCCTCCTGTGAAGACAACGTTGAGGCAGCCTGCCCTACCACTTCATCGCTGCCGCCGCCGCTATCCAATGAAAGCATTTCGTGACGATCGTCTCATCGGTTAGAAGCATTTCTAAATCTATAGCCGTGCGCTTTCTTTTCACTGGCAAACGTGCATTGCCAATGATCAGCAGGTGGATCAGCCATCTTCCGTTTCGGCAGCGAGTCAAGCGAAGTTGAGAAACCGCGTGGCCAGGAACGACTTCGGCACAACCAACAAAAACAAACACGAGTGATTAAGCTGTTCGCAGAATTGCGCTGAATGAGGGGCCAGCGAGCAACATGCGAGCACTCGGCTTGCGGCGCAGTCCATTTGTGTTTCGGAGGGTGCAGTGGCGTAGAGCTATCGGCGCAGCCCATTCGTGTGCAGAGGGGTGGAAGGGCGACAGGAGAGAGCCGCGCGAAGATGGCTGGGAAATGAGCGCGCGGCCCATCGTGGAGCGACTGGAATTTCTCTTTCTCTCTCTCTTTTTTTTCTCTTTTCAAGGATTTTGCATTTCACTACCTTTCGGCTCGGACACCCCTCAGCCAGACTTCATAGCTATAACCGATAATGCGGCATCAGGGCATCGCAGTGACCGGGTTATTTCACCCTGGAAGACAGAAAAGTTGACGGTGCAGCAGCTTCTCATTGTTAAAACCGGTATCGTTATAAGTGGGTTCGACTGTACTGCTCAAACCAGATCTTGCAGGGGAATGGGAGAAACGCACACCCACGTGAAGCAGAATATTACCACTAGGGGAGAAATGGAGCACTGGTGTCAAAAAAGAAACTTGACATTAGAGAGTGCATGTGGTACAATGATGGCGCTGCCACATGGAGCAAACGAAAACATCAGTCATGAATGTTGAAGCCTATGCGTGGTGAAACAGTGTGCACGTTTACATCATATTTTCATAATATCATGCACAAACTGCGTAATTGCGCGGTTGGAAAGCTCAAGCGATTATTTGTACTGTCCACCGGGGATGAAAATTTGTATTTCCCAACACGGAGGTCCTTTGTTGACCTTGAGTGGTGGATACAGTGTGCACTGTGGGAAATGGCTCTGTTAACATGTTAACATTGTAGCGTCTGCATTGTGCACTTTGCACCCTAAGTAATCACAAACTGCCTCAATTTTATTCTATTTTGCTCAATTTGTCCCCTCTTCAATAAATTGTTGCCAACTGTGCTTGTCTCCTGGTTCTCACCATAATTGATTCAATTCACCTTAACCTTGCTATACCACCGCTCATGCCTTTTGTGTTTGATGCTCGCTATTTCTTTTTTGTTTCAAGAACTTGCCCAATGAATTTCAAAAATATTTTTCTTAATAAAAAAGAAGGGATGGTATTGCAGGTGTTTGGGCCAAATGAAAAGTAAACAATTCAGTGAACCTTCCGACATATGCAGACAAGGTAATGGCATGGAGGAAGGAAAACATAGAAGAGGCCCCGGCCAGCACGGACGTGTTGGAGAAAGTGTGGAGGAAGTTACCTGCTCTTTCTTGCAAAGGGGCACTGGGACTGGTACCCCAAATGTCATTGCTGCCATAGCAACCGCGCTCCTTAAGTTCTCGCTGCTGCTCTAGGCTGCTCAAAAGTGAGATAAGTTTTTTTCAGCCCATGTCTTTCTTGCAGCCTAACCTGTTCGCAAGATGACTTTGGAGCGTGAAGTGTAAGCTTGAAAGTTGTATTTAGGGTCTACGAGTGTGTCAGCCAGCAACAGAGTTACTCAAGTAATCTCGGCGTGGGTCTTCATCTTCAACATGCCACGGAAAAGCACATGAGCACGTCTGCTTCACTAAAGCTGTTACAAAAGTTTCGTAGTTTAGTAGCTTTCGGCAGCTCATAGCAATGCAAGTTCAAAATTCACACCTATCTGCTCCAGCAAGCTGATTGGAGGCGCAAAGGGAGATGGCACAGCAACATGGCTGCATTTCTGGTTTCAATAACGTGACATTAGGGCCTCTCTTATTTTGTTTCTTTCCTCCACGAGGTAACGGGATGAGCACAGACTCTCACAGATGAGGCAGACTGTGTTAGGCATAACAACTGTGCACTAGTTCGATAGCACATGAAAGCATATTATTATCTGTTTACATTATGGGATCGCAAATCCTGACAAATAATCCAACATTCTTCATTGTTCACCTTAATTATAAAGTGGCGAGGGCGATTCGGAAACTTATCACGTCAGTGTGCACTTTCTTGACAATATGTAGCAAGCACCTTTCCTTCAGGACACTCCGAGTGCTGCCTCTCACATCCCTCTTGCATATTCAAAACTTAGCCATCATCACCACCGTTATATCCCCGTTGCAGTTTTACTCTCTTTGTCGACAGTTAAGACCCTGAAGAACTCTTCAGTGTACACATGCAAAAACCCAGCTTTTCTTAATGGCAGTGTATGACATCGAATGTGGGCTGAAGTGGTCTAACACACGAAAATGGATGTGAAATACTGAACAAGATAATGCTGCACAATGGGCAACACCGGTGCGCCCACTGGTAACGCTGCCGCCAAGCGCATTGTAGGTACTGCATGCTCCCTAATTTCAATGTAAGCAGTTCCTTGCAGCAATGTGGAAGCTGCAGAACTTCTTAGCCCATAGAAGGGGTGAAAGCCCTTGAAGACTTGCACATCCACATCGAGCGATCTGCTAGCAGTCAGCTTGCCATTCTGTCAACCTGTGCTCCCCAAATCAGCGGTTGCGTTGATGCAAAAAATGTATTGACTCTCTATAACACAAGAGTTGACATGAATACAACAGTGGGGTATCTCATTATCTTTACGAGTAGTTCTTTGTAGCCTCCTTAGTCAACAGGGGAAAGCACCCCTCTCAATACGTAACCTATGCCATATCCTCTGCACAGCGTCTTGTCATTTGCTCACCACCCTGCAATATATATAATAGCTTTAATGATGCAGCACTGACAATCGAGACATGTTTTTGTCATCATCGAGGTGCATGAAAGATCACTTATGGTTAGCATTGTCCTATCCCAAATGGCCAATGGTTCTTTTGAGAGCATATCTGCATGAGTACAAGCATAAATGACTCGCATGCAATGTGGTCTTTGTACATGCACAACAGAAGCCGAATATGTCTGTCCCTCTGCCCGACAGCTAGCAATTTTCACAGCTCGGCAGCAACGTTTGAACTAGAAAGCATGCAGCAAATGATGAAATTATCGATGAATTAAGCTCCAGGTACATACACATGATGTATCTGTAGAACAAAACAGACAAACACACATGATGAACACATGATGAACAAACAAACATGATGAACTGTAGAACAAAACTAACTGCATTGCAGAAAAAAATACATCGTGTTCAATAAAACAAAGAAAAAAATGTTATATGGCATATGTTATATGGTATATCTTGCTAAATTAAGGTTCACTATATAGCTATTCAACTGTGTTAGCACTGAAGAAAACACAGATTTCCGAAGTCAGAATGCTTCACAGAATTCAACAATCCTTGATTGCGCGAGAAAAATTAATGTCATAAGCATTTCATTTTGTCCAGACATGAAACCTTATTTCTAGCTTTACTATGAACTTTCCCTCCTGTGCTTAGCTATTGTGTACAAGTCTGAAAGATGTCCAAGTACAGTAGCATGCAGAATAATCAAAAAAGTCGGTCGGTGAAACCTAACCCTCATTTTCCTATTTTAAGTCATCATTCCGAAAAGAAATGTATGTGCATTCTGCATATCGTTTTTTTGCAGACAAATGCAGGGAAAGGTTTCCTCATGCAGAAAGCACTGGCTATATTTTCCATCCCACGTCTTTGCATTATGCCTACAACGCTCTTACTCCTCCATGATTGTTCCCCACCTGCAGCAAGTTGTTTTTTCATCCACTTTCATTTCCATTAATTTATCATTCCTTTAATGCAATTAGAAAGTACAAGTAATTTCCCTACGTTGTCCTTGTTTGTTGGCTTCTTGTGATATTATTAATAAATATCAGGCAACTCAGTTAGCCCCCCTTTCTTCTCGTTCATTACATAACGAAGGCCTCGAATCCGGCAACATTAATGCCTTCAGGTGGCATGTGTGGGTTTACTGATCAGTTGCCTTTACCCAAAAAGATCACATACTCGTGACACCTGCGGAAGAAAGGATGTTCGACATTTGCCGCCATGGTTTGCGAGTGGTGGCGCTAGCTAACACTCCCAGGATTAGTTTCATTAGGAAAAAATACTCAAGAAAGTGGATGGGTGAAAGAGCACCGCGGTAGCTCAATTGGTAAAGCATCTCATGCGCAATAAGATGTGGAATCATTCCACACATGTGGCAAGTTGTTTTTTCATCCACTTTCATTTCCATTAATTTATCATTTCTTCGATTCAATTAGTAAGCAGAAGTAATTTCCTCTGTTGTACTAGGTGTCTGTTGGCTTCTTTGATATTACACTATGAAAACTAAGGCACTCATCTTGTCCCCAAACGAAGATAATCTTACGAACCTTTTATTTAAGAGGAAGCTTTAGCTAAGATGCCATCTAAATACATGTAAAAGCAGAATTCATTTTTCTCAGCAACCACTGCACCAAATTTGGCGAGGTTTGCTGCATTTAATAGAAAAACTTTAAATCTAGTGACAGTTGCTTTCAAATTTTTCATTTATGTGATTAATTTTTAATAAAAATTGGCAAAAATCTAACATTTTCAGAAAACGAAACATGTTTACAACTAACTCAGCAATGAAAAACGATATCACAATACTGTGACTTGCATCTAATAGTACATCTAAAGCAGACAAAGTTGATATGTTACACATGAATCTAAAAAAATTCAGCAATACGAAAATACAGCTTTTGCAGAACCCTTATACACAACATAACAAATTTGAAAAAGCCGCGTCAGACTTGGGCTCGAGTTAAAGCTTCCTCTTAAGGGGGACACTTCTATTGAAGTAATGTTCACCATTTTTTCATATATTAATCATTTTTCATCAATATTAATAAGACTTTATAGTCTTACTAGGATTATCATGCTGCTTTAAATACATAATTAGCTTTACTGTAGCTCAACTATCGTAAGATAATTAATATTTCACTTCCATTGTTTAAGGCCAAAAAGAAAAATAAATGGCACAGAAAGTTATTTGTAAGGCATGGTTAGAAAGCATAAAGAGTAAGGAATGAAGCATAGCAAGGACTTTTTTTATCAAACAATCAATATATATTTTACAGCTCACTGAATACAAGAGCACAAAATGAGGCAATTATGTGGTAGGAAATGTAGCAAAATAATTTCCGACATAAAAGCAACAAATTCCGCTTGCTATACTTAATAGAGTACACATCAGGCTCCGTTCTGCTAACAAAATTTTTGTTGTATTTGTTCTTGGTGCTGAGATATTGAGGCCTGAATATAGACCTCTTCATCGGGCAAGGAGGAAAGGGTGCGCGGCAAGCCTTTCCTCCTCTCTGGCTTGTGCAATCCGGCGCGGTGCTGCTTGAAAGTATTGCTGTCGCATGCTGCGGAACTATTTCGAGATGTTTTAGCTCGTACTTTGTGAAATTTACACAATGTCCATTCATATAGGGTCATCAGGGAAGCCTTTCGTTGCATCAGTAACCACAGTACGTAGAAATATCTCTTAGGGGCGAAAACTTAGGGGTCGACTTTGGGCGAGAACTCTTAGGGTCGACAAGGAATTCAAAAGCGGAACTTTGAGCTTTCAAATGATACCAAGATTTTTAACACTCATTCGACCCATAGTGGAATAAGCATGCTCAGTGTGGGACCCATACCAATCTAACCTGGCAACAGCACTGGAATCTACACAGAATCATGCAGCAAGGTTAATTCGTTCCGACTACTTTTACCACACTAGCGTTACTAAACTTAAGTCATCTCTGAACCTTCCAACCCTCGAGCAGCGCCGCAAAACAGCAAGACTGCACCTCTTTTACAAATTTTATCACTCGCTGCTTCACCAGACCGACATCACGGCTGCACATTGCACTTCATCCTGTCATAGCCATTTAAAGGCTGTTTATCCCCCTCCAGCTCGCACCACCGCTCACCTTAACTCTTTCTTCGTTCAAACAGCGAAAGACTGGAATCGTCTACCTGCTGAAGCGGTGCACCACTCCAATCATTCATCGTTCAAAGCGTTCATTGAAAATGTGATCTAAACATGCAGACCCCTCACATAAAACCCCAAATAGGGTATTTGAGGCAGGAATAAATAAATAAATAGATAGCGGCACTCGGCAGTGAGGAAAATGAAAGCGAGTTCCGCTTTTTAATTCCTTGCCGACGATGGCCATATAGGGAAAGCGCAAATGTGAAGTAATCAGGGGCTGGTCTGACAAAGCTCACAGCCCTCCTATTGGCTCAGTGCGCCAGCACACTGAGAGGCACCTTCAGATTGGCTGTTGCTATGTCAGCTTGCCCTGACGCAGCCAGCACAGCGCTAGTCTGTTAGGTATGCCAGTGGGCATGCTTTAAAAACCACGGTTTCTTTGTTAATCACATTGTTAATCATTGTTAAGCACAAGAGCTCCGTGAACACCGGTGTTTCTGCACACTTTCGGGCTCCTTTCTCAGCGTCTGCACTGACAAAATATTTTTCTGACACCTAGGATGCATTTTTTGGCAAATCGATATGTTTAAATGTAGATTAGGCATTGCAGATGCTGAAAGTATATATATATATATATATTTCACATTTTCGGATTTTAAGGCCTGTGTCCACCCTTAACACTGCACGTCTAGTAGTCAACCACAAAAGTTTACGGATCACGAGATCTCAGGAAACATTCAATTTCCAAGCAGCCTGCAACAGTAGTCAGTAAAACTGAACATCCCAATACTGTTCACATATACTGGTAGAGGCTGTAAATGAATACTAGGCTGCGTTATGAGGCTGTGCAGATATTCAGCTTTGTGGCTGGCTATATTCCCAGGTAACAAACAAGATGCACAAATCAGTGCGACATAACGTTCCCAACTGGAAAGCAGTAAGCACTGAGTGCTAAAGAAAGTGCCAAAAATATTGATACAATTATTGCCCGAAGACAATATAAGTCCTAAAGAGTGAGAAATTTTTATGAGTACGCATTTTTTGGTCTTTTCTGTCTTGGGTACGTCATTTCCAAGCTGAGCCAAGTCATGCTAGTAGCAGTCTGACAGCGCCGACCTCCCTACAGATCTATTGGCTGTAAACAGTCGATGGCATCTTGTATCTTAAAAGGAAGCTGCGAAGCACTTGGGACTCCAAGATTGGAAGCATATAAGGGCACCTATGCGTCCCACCTTGCAACGAAGGACATCAATGTTCTGCTGCCCCACTTCGAAAAAGGAGCCATTGCTTTTTAAGTGCGATCTTTATACTGAAATAAGTTTGAAAATATGTGCCAAATGCACATAAGTACAGTTCAGGTACAATATTGTGATCATGGATATAACGAATTATCAGGCATAATAAAGTAGACCTAAAATGTTTCTTACCAATATTTTCATGCCGGATGGAACTTTTCTCTAAAGAGTTTCGATTGTATAAAGAACACGAGTTCCATGGAACATGCCGTGCCAGTTTAAAAGTTTGGCCAGCTTATAATATGGACGATGGAGTTTGGGCTTTCAGTGAGAACTTGCACTGGCATCGCAACCATACAGCAACTAGCACTGGTTTCAGCACCCTTCGTGCATTTAAACACAGCTTTGCTTTATGTACATTCTAACAAGGTGCAATGGATCTGCCACATTTCTTTTTTACAGCCAATTTCCTAGTCGCATTGCACCACCTAATCCTCTACCATGCTCGACTGCATGACCCTTCTTTTTATATACATTGTTATTACTCTAACAGACAACCGGTTAACAAACCTGCACAGTACATGATCTGCCAAACTATTTATGTCAACTAGACTATTGGCAACTTTCACTACACAGCAAGTTGCTTGCTCTGTGGTTTGCAGCTTGGTTTCAACACAATGTCTTTTTGTTCCACCGAATGCTGTCAGGGCAAGCTCAAGGTTTTATGGAGGTCAAATTTGCAGCTTAAGTATACAGTGTAGAAGTAGAGTTTGCATAGAAATGCACAATACAAGAGTGATCTCAATATATGGCATTAGAAGTGCACCTCCATTCTGCTTTGAGACAAAGGCTGAGTGAAACTTATTTCTTACAGCAAACATAACTGTGAATTATTGAAATACACTTTCTGGTGCCATCGTCCAAGCAATACAGTGAATTGTAACTGCTTTCTTTCCTTTTTAATACCCATGAATTATTTGGAATAAAGAAAAATTATCACGTACTTTCATAAAAATATTTAACTTATCCAATAATGTACAAGTTTTCAAGTACTTTGGCAGACTCTCGTCGCTTTTTATTACAAGGCTCTATTTTCATTCGTTTCACTTGACATTGTCAGTTATTCTTGCATGAAAGGAGTGATTTAGTGCCGGGGCCGAGGTACTCCTAAATTTTTTAGGGGTAGACCCTTTGCAAAAGAAGCGAGGAAGGGTTTCACTTTAAAGAACTTTTCAAATTCTTTTTTTTTTTTCAATTCAACTTACTGACATTTTGAACAGTACTTTCAACAATAGCATTGTACTCTTGAGACATAGGAACACCTACATTTAATTCTGTAACCACAGCTTACAGTTTAAGCCCCTGTTGCTAACTTTAGCTGGCTTTTCTACCATATCGAATAGGTACTTCTTGATGTCGAGTCTTCACATTCTGTAAGGACAAGGCAAGGCAAGGTAAGGACAAGACAAGGATCGGGCAACTCTCTCCCCTGACACGGAGACGCTCCTATCACGCACAATGAAATTACTTAATTCTTTTACTTAGGGAGATTGGTTTTCCAGTCCTCTCATTCCAAGCTAAGCAGGCCGCAGGTGGTCACGCTCAGGCTCCTGCAAACGAACTCCTGCCCAAATCCGGCGTCCCTTGACAGCACATATCCTGGCATTTACCCGAATTGTTCTAGCGATTTTTCTTTCTGGTGGTTTCTTAGATGCATTTTGATAAGCTTCAGCCCAGAGAAATCTCTTAAAATACACAGTAGCGTTGCTAAAAAAGATAATGAAAAGAAAAAGCAAACCGGTTTCCTAATTATTTCCCAATAACTATTCAGCAGCAGCAAGGGCACTTAAAAAAACAAGGCAGTCATGCAGACCTTGAAGCCTACTGCAATCACCAAATGTCGCCTGGACAAAGAAATGCGCAGCCTGTGCTCGAAAGAGGACTGCCAGTGATTGAAATCTGTGGCAGACAACAGGAGCGCACCCTGTTCAGTACATGACGGCAGTCAAGAATCACAAGCTTGTTGTCCTTTTTTTCTGTCGCGTTTTATTTTTTACATAAAGAAATATCCCTGCAGCTATCTGAAGCTCCGATATCACATCACTACTACAGTGCCGAGATAGTGGTAGTGCGCTTAACTCTTTTGTTACCCCGCCTATTCAAATCGATCACCGGTGATCAATGCTTTAGATCGCCGATTTCGGCATGTTGGAATCTTTTCTCGTGCACCTCGCGCCATTCAGTGGTTAGTCCAGGCAGTGCACTTGTAGAACCAGTTTAAATTTTCCCGCTCTGGCGATGTTCTGTTTTTTTGATGCACCTTTTTGAGAACTAATGTGTGTTGTTGCAAAAGGGGGTTTGGCGGCCGTGCTTGAGAAAAAAAAACTGCCACTCGTGGTGATGCAGCATTAACATCAAATTATTGTGATCAGAAGAATCCCAGCAAGTCAAATATTGAATCATATTGTCGGCTTTGTTATCTGGCTGTGTTGAGTGCAATCATTACCCGAAAACGACACCAGCTATTCACTAGTGAGTTTTGACTTGGAGTCCGGGTGGTTTTATTCCACGAAAACACATTCCTGAAGGTCTGCCGTATGTCCAACACGTGTAGCTGGCCTTTACAGCCAGTTTGCAGCAGTTTTGGTTTCACTTCTTTTGTTAAATCCGCCAGAGGGCCGCATCCAGTGTTACTCTATAGCTACAACGCCAGTCGCTCCGGTCGCTGCCATGGCGTCATCGTCCCACGCGACTGCGCCGCACGGAAAGCGTTCTGCTCGAAAGTATTCTGCACCCGCACCTGATTTTAGCGACGACGATTCGAGCTTCGAGTCCGAAGATGACAGTACCTCTGCTTCAAGCTCCGACGGCGACAATGTTTCAAGTCAGCCCGAGACATCCGCAGTTGCTCACCGGTGAGTTACCTTTACGGCCTTGAGCAGTCACCGGCGTCGCGCGCGCTTCTCTGCTGACCTTTGTGCACAAGCTTAGAGCTATTCTTATCTGCAGGGTCTGTACGTCGCTAGGCCAGGATGTGCTGTCACCGGCTGTGAAGAAACTTCAGTTCACGCCAACAAGGCCACCCGGAGCACATCTCGGCCCAGCACTTCGGAGCAGCACAAGACGTTTTACAACCGCTCGCGATTTTTCCTCCTATTCTTCGCCACAGAAGTGATACATACTATCTGCAAGAACATGAAGAAATGTGCTTGGATGCATATTTTGGAGCTTCCAAGCCATGCTGAAAGAAATGGGCCATACAAAAGAAGTAACTCCAGACGAACTCGTGAAGTTCATTGGACTGCTCATTTATATGGACATTGTGAGCGTGTCACGCATCCACCTTTACTGGAATACCAGTAGGCTTTTTTCAGGGCTTTTTCCGCGGAACGTTATGCCAAGGAGACGGTTTTCTGCACTTCTGCACTTCCTAAGTGTCACTGATCCGGAGGCGACTACTGTAGCTTCACACGGCAAGCTGCACCACATATTGTCGCTCTTGCAACACGTGAACACTACTTCAGGAGAACTTTTTCAACCTGCGTGGAACCTCTATGTGGATGAAAGAATGGTCAAATCGAAAGGATGCTTGGGTATTCGGCAATACATGCGGGACACAATTGTTAAGTGGGGATATAAATTGTGGGTGCTTGCCGATTCGCAGACTGGCTATTCGGTTCAATTTTATGCGTACGCAGGCAAACTGGAAACAGCTAGTGCAAGTGGACTAGCATTTGATGTGGTGACGCAACTGTCCAATAACTACCTATATCAAGGATACATTATCTACATGGATAACTTTTACACATCTGCATCTCTCTTTGCTCACCTGCTAAATCACAAAACCCTCACTTGTGGCATGACACGTAAAGATCGTCGGTGCTTCCCATCTGAACTGAAGGACGTGTCGTGGGAGAAGAAGGCAAAGAGAGGTGATGTTTGGTGGCTCCGACGGAACATCCTCTCTATTTGAAATGGAAGGACAGGAAGGTTGTCCACATGATGTCTACAGCGCACACTGCTAACAGGCATGTTAAAGTAACAAGAAAAAAGAAGAGGGGGCGTGTGGACTATCATCCCAATCGAGAAGCCGCTGCTGATTGACGACTAATTCTGGGATGCTTGGTGTCAATAAGTCTGATCAGCTGATTGCATATCATAACGTTTTGATGAAGTGCGTGAGGTGGTGGAAAACACTTTCATTGTATTGGCACGCTGTTGTGAATAGCTTCATTATTTTTCAAGAGCACTGCCAGCAACCCCTCTCAAAACTGGAATTTCAAAGGAGCGCCAACCTCGAACAACTTTTCTTTCGGTAGAAGCTCAACCAACAGCTGCTCGAGCTTGATGATGAAGAGGTTGCCAGAGTATATCCTGTCCCAAAAAAAGTGCCGCACCATCCACAAAAGATGCCGAAAAGGCGAAACTGCTGGATGTGCTACCAGGAACGAAAAATCGAACAAAAGACGAACGTTTTCTACGAAAATTGCAGAGTGCACCTGTGCCTCACAAAAACGAGGAACTGCTTCACCGCATGGCACGAGCGATGAAGCTGTTCCCAGTCTAGTTTTTTTTTATGTAGCTGAAGAACGGTGTGGTACAGAGAATTTTTTTTTTAGACAGCGTTCCTGAGTCAATGATCTTGGATATATGTATCCTAAATTTTATTTGTCAATAGCGTATGTAGATATTGCACCTTTTCTTTCGTTTTTATCAACTCGCCACGAAAATGGCACTTTTCCGTATTTTTGTGTGTTCCCTAATAAACTGTGCTTTGTAACTGATGTTTTTGGAAAGAGCATTCCATTATGTGCAATTTGGCATGCTGCGACGTGTGCTGGAGTATTATTTGTACTGGCAAAAAAATTTCTTCCGAGACCTATGAAAAACGGCAATTTTCTCGCGTTAACGAGAGAGTTACCAAAAAGCCCTGCAATTTGCGGTGGCACAGCCCCTCTCGAAACACCATTCTTTCCAAACAGCACGCTAGGAAAGAGCAATTTTCTCAACTTGGGCTACTCCATAATCACAGTTAAGACAGTGATAAAAAAATGAGGTAGCAAACAAGGCTAAAATAAGACTCCTCATGACTTCAATACGAAAACAAGCACGGCCTGCTTTCTCAGGACTTGTAAAATATTACTTATGTGTGCATTAGCCGCGGAAAACAAAATTGGGACCACATTTATGAAAAATAAGTGTGCTCCCAACACGAGAATACATGGTATCCAGAATATACATGCCAATCCGATGAATCTTATTGGCTTGTCTTTAAAATAAAAAAAGCTGAAGGCATGAAAACACGAGAAAACCTATCATGCAAGAAAATGTGCAATCCAAACAAGGCATTTTAAGTGCTCGCTGTCGGAGCATAAAGCAAGACATCAAAGAGGTTCTGTTGGACTAGCCATCCAATTATCTAATCCACAAATAGTACCAGCAGCTCATCAGCTTATTTTATGCCTGCTGCACAATGAAAGCCTCCCCCACCAAAAAATCTCTGCTCTGCCTCAGCCAGTCTTATCAACCTTCATGACTGCATTTTCCCTTCCTTCGGTTCAGTTGCTTCAGACCAGCAGTTACATGCTCTACAGATTAGGTGACCTGCCACAACACATCTTGCCTTTAATCTCAACTGGAGTGTCAGCAACACTTGCTCTCTGACTTGCACTCCCACCTTTCTGCTTCTTAATGTTACACCTGTTGCTTTGTCTTTGCGCTGCTTGTCCAATGCCTAATCTAACATGCCTGAAACGTGAGCTGCAAATGCCTTGCCATTCCCTCTCCTGTTCTCTTCTTTTGTGCTGGTGTACTGCTGGTGGCCAGCGCCTCTTACAGCAGCAGACTCTAAACAGCTGACCCGATGTATGGCGTGCCAGAGGAGGCAATCTCAAAGACCATGCCTGCTACTGCACCGGCGGTAGTTTCACGACTCTGGGGATGGCGGCAGCGAGCATTATTCCACGGGGCCTCCTCACAACACACGGTAGGGAGACTTCTATGGGAAAGCAAGTGATGCTCCAGGCATCTAGTAAGAGGAGGTGTTGGCTTGTCACACGGTTATTGGTTCTTTAATCTCTGTTATGCTATGTTTGGTTAGTACTAGCGGAATGCACAGACTGTACTTCTCAAGTATAATGGTGAACTGCCATTGCTCATCACACACGCCTACACCTAGCAACACTAAAGGTAACAAGTTCTCCAGGCTTGTGCATGCAGTAAATTACAGTTGAACCTCACAAGAACGAAATCGGCGGGAACGCGAAAAAATTCGCTTTCACTAGAATTCTGATGTTGCGAAATGAGACAGCACAGACAGGTAATATGTTGCAGAACAAGACTTTACTGTCAAAATTCCGTTGGCTTAGTTTGGCAAGCTAGCTCGAGGATATAGAAACGCATTGCTGACAGTACAAAAAGCATGCCGCATGCACTGATCATCAGTGGCACCACTGCTGTGCAGCAGTATTCTCGGTCAATTGCTTCCTGATTTACTTCCTGAACTGAGATACGATCACTTTTGCAAGATTTTGCGTAACTCGGCACAGGACGCAGAGCAACAACACTCGAAGCATGCGGCAGCATTTCTCAATGCATGTTGTCGCCCGTAGGCGCCGACGCATCCAGTGCGGAAGTGATCGTATCTCGTATACCCGAAGGCAGTCGATCAAGATTACGGCCCCTTCGCACAAATTTACATACAGCACCAAATCCGTGCATGGTGCCCATCAGATTGCACCAAAACCAGCGTTCTTGACGCAAGGAATGCTTCTTCCCCGGTGACCGCTCAATCACGGCGCAGTGCACGGCACTCCATGCTGCAACCACCATCTCAAGCGCCATAAACAATTCCAAGTCGGTGGGATGTGGATTTCCTTGTTTTTGCTTAATTTTTCTCATCATCACATGTCGGTAGCAACATGCTGCTGCTTCAAACGGGCGATCAACAAACAAGATGGCGGCCATGACGTGTTCTGGCGTGATCACTTCCGGCGCTTGGTTGTTTTCATAAACAAAAATGGCGGCACATGCAAGTGTAATATGGTGGTATATTACCCAATTTTAGTGCTAAGCAATCGCATTTGAGCACATATTGGACCCTGCTAGCCTTGCGCAAATAGGCGATATGCGAGGTTATGTTCTGGCAAATTTTGTTGATGCGGGATTGTAGTACGGCGACATTTCGTTGTCAAGACGTACGAAATGCATTGAATCCTATGGGCGTTCACTGGGGATACGAATATATTTTGTTGAGAGAATTTCGTCATCTCGAGATTTTGTTATCGCGGGTTTCGACTGTACCTGCAAGTCCGCCAATTTTACACTCACGTTTGCAAACCCTCAGTATTTTATAGTACTGCATATTTAAGTGCTCACAAGCAGTTCTGCAAATCCTTCAGCTGCTCCAAAAACCCTCCAGCACTTCTTGAAGAAAAGCAGTGTCATAAATTTTCATGAATGCACCATTGAGAAGCAATGACTGTTTCAAGTATTTCGTAACTAAAATGTTTACTGCAGCCGCTAGGCAATGTAAGCAACATAAACGCAAAACATTTTGGTGCCAAAACTTCTTTATGATAGCTGTGCTTCTCATTAAGATTTTCAATAGCTCCATGAAACCTACAAAGCTCCATCATACACACAGTAAGAAATTTTCAAACACCCTGCTTCATGGACAAAAGCCAGTTTGACTCCTTACATAACACCTTTAGCACCTTCAAGTGCAGCTGATAACGCAAATATATTGAATAACAAATCGAGCACCGTTATGTATTTCTAGGTTGCATAAGTCTACTAAATACTTTAACTCTGTGTATGCTGTAAAATCTTGCAGATCCAATATCAGAAATCTTCCAAGAATGGTACTTCATAGATACGTGCTCAATTCACCATCCTCAGTGAAAGGTAGACACAAGACATTACCACCTGGTACTGCAGTAGACAATATGAATACAAAGCATTCCAGCATTGCTCTTGATCGGTACCTCGAAAAAATGTTTCTTCCGTTCACTGGCAGGCACACTCATGAAGCTCTCCAAAGGAGGCATGACAGCACAAAGCTCTGAAAAGTAAAAAAAGAGTGGAACCAGGTAAGTGCTTGTAATGGTTAAGCCAAACAACAAACGATGCAGAACACAAGTAAAAAAAAAAAGAGGCAGGAGAAAGCCTGAAAGAGTATGCAGTGACCATCACCTTCATTTTCGCCATCTGTTGTGGAGCATACGGGCACAGAGTCCCAGGTCTTGTACAGCATGTCCGCCTTGTGTGCCAGAAAACGGATGAACTTTGACCGTTTGGCTGGATCCTGAAGCCTGAGTCAAGCACAACAGAATAAATCGGCAATAGCTTGTCTCAACATAGACGAATATTTCCATGTACTTATGAGAAGCAGCTTCAGGTACACATTATCGGATACTTTTGATACAAAATGAACTGTAGGAACAGTTCAAGGAGCACCACTGACTTACACTACCAGAACAGACAAGCTACGCAAGAAACAGTAACATGTTCCCTGGGCAGTTGTATTCATTCACTCCATGTTGCAAGTCAATGATCAAACAGCTGGCAAGCAGCAAAAGCAGACACAGTGATAGCCCGAATTGAAAGCTCACAGTGGATCCTTGGCATCACGTTGTTTGCTGGCCTGCAGATCAGCACGGCTGATCCCCTGAAGGGCAAAGCCTACACGCTCGATGCCCTGCTCTTCCTTGAGGGCAGTCAGCAACTCCTGGCCATAGTTGAGCAGCGGCTGCTTCAACAGCTGAGGCTCCATCCTGGCCTCAGAGTCGTAGCCGCTGGGATCCTGCTGCTGGAGAGGGAGACAATAAATCCGGGACACAATGTGAAAACCTGACCTTCCACCATTACCACCTTCCAGAGAGCTGCATCCATTTGTCCTTGGTCTAAAAATTAAGCTATGTTGCATGCAAAAGCACTATTTGTGCCAACAAAAAGAGCAATGTCTTTTTCGTATCACATGCAAACTGCCACACTGCAAACACGAGTCCCCTATTAATAGCCTGGAACAGCAGATTTTCAAGGTAACACACTAAATATTCTTATTAAATGAGAGTAGCTATCATTGAATGCCTGAGCCATATGCACTGTAGCAAGTTATGAAGTGGTGAGAAATGAGCACGAAATATACCTGCAAACCTGTGAGCATTAAAAATTAACATGAGGGAGGCATGGGAATGATGGCACTTTTTAAACGCTTGCCCTCAGAATGTACCTTTTCAAAGGTACATAGGCGATTTATAAAATATGATTTAGCTTTACACACAGCACTTAAGCAACAGACCATGCAGAGCAAATACTGGCAACCAATACATAGGCTACAGATACAGCGACTTCAGTCTTGCTAATTTCACCTGCTTCAGGAACTCGTCTGCCTAAACTTGCTCGAAGCAAGTATTACTCTGGAGTCCTTTCACCATCATAAGATTTTCCAGATGAGCACGACTTTTTTTTAAACAGAACTTACGTAAAACTTGATGCAACATTCCTAAATTTGCAGCCCAAATCTAACTTTACAGAACATTCAGGACAGCAGGCAGATATTTAACAAACTTTTACCCACTAATTTATTTTGAAATTTGATGCTGTCAGCATGTCAACTCTAGCTACGAGTTAACCTTAATAATCACGTCAGGTTTTGCCAGTGCTGTAAGTGATGCCTAATTACAACAAAATCCTTCTGAGCACATAAAATCAAAATGTAAGCAAAGAAAGCAGTGTTATTTTATTGGAAAATAAAGCTGAGTGCAGTGATGCTTCTACATAGAACTATTTTTTTCTTCGCAAAAGTATGGTTGCAGCCCAAAGTCATGTCGCAGCGAGTTCATATTCTGAGAGGGGAATGCAGCAGCCTGGCGAAATGCAACCAAGGCTTTGAAATGTGTGCCTAATAGGAGTGTTTCTAGAACACAGTTTATTTCCATTTATCAGAATTGATGCCTCTGAAAAGGAAATAATTTTGTTAAACTGCCCTCTTTCAATAGAAAAAAGTATAGTAACATTAAAAATAACTTAAACTCATCCATGCCCATGCAACAACATGGAAGGAAAGATTATGAGAAAAAAAAAAAGTATCGACACAACGAAACAGTCCTCCTGGGCTTAACGCTCAGCACAGCCTTTGTGCTTTAAAGAAAACAAAGGAAAAAAGATAATGAACACAACATTAACATAGCCATGTAAGCAGGATACCATAATGCAATTTTCCAAAAATCTATCTAAACACAGAGTGACCACTGCATATTTGACCCATCGAAGCCAGCATGCATACCGTCAATTTGGAAATAAACCGAGTCTGACGCACCTACAGTGGTACAAGTAACAGTGCAAGCTGCATATCCCACATTATGACACAATGGACAATACTATCCATCCACATCAGCACCTTGCTGCAACAGCAGTTTCTTTACACACAAAAGAAAACTGGCACAGAATAGCGAACGAGGCCAAGTGTTCAACGTGGAAACAACAGGAGCCAAAAGCACCAAAAAATCCCACCTCTGAGACATGCGGAAACTCCAAATCCAGGCCCCCTAACATAATAAGCCTGTCTGGTTTGTGCCACGAATGCAGAACGTTCAGCACTAGTCAGCAGCCTCTTGGAGAGCAGTGAACCGGTCCTGACTAGCACACAGGTGGCACTGCCGATGACTCCAAGAGAAAATTCAAACAGGTATTAAATGGAGCCCAAATATGTTAAGAAACTTGATAAGGTTTCCAGAAATTAAAAGCCTAGCAGCCTGCTACTCTGCTGCAGCTTTTCTTTCTTTGAGTGCACTTTTAGTATAAAGGTCAAACAACGCCAGCTGTGCCTCAAGTGCGTCTGCACAAAGGCCACTTGCACATTGACACAATGCTTCAGCCATCTATGCCGACTTCATTATGCCTCGCACAACTGCATTGACGTGGCAAGTCTACAGCAGTTATGTGCTCCTGTACCAACAATTTGTCTTCGTTTATTTTTAACAGCCAGGAAATATATAGAATTTTAAAATGGGTATGTTTGTACAAGATCGTCTCAAATGCCTTTTTTAAATGATCAATTCATCACCAATAATGGTGCTATGAAATCATATAGCCCAAAGAGAAACCAAATTTGTTCTTTCAGAAAGAAAGAAGTCTCTGCTCTTCTCCACAAAACAACCCACAACTGCATGCTGTATATTACACAGTAATCATATTCAGCCACACAGTACCACTAGAATGGCTTTTTTTTTAATTAAAACATCACAGTACTCTCATAAACAGTAAACAAGCACCCTGGTATTTAACGTGTGCTAATTCAGAGTAAAAATTGTGAAAATAATCTATTTAAGCTTTGTGCATGTTGCGTGATGAGCTGCCAACATACATTTCATAAAAGAACAAGAAATTTATTTTCAGTGCTACAGCCACTATGTATTTCAATGCTAGAGAGGCTACATTCCAGATAAACAGGTAGGGTTTTCTTTCTTGTCATTATTTCAATTATCTCAGAAGTTATGTGTATCATATATGACACACCATACAGGAAAAGGTTGCTAAATCGCACTTCAGTCAAATGTTTTTAGTTCTTTACCGTCACTACAATGTGACCACATTCAAAGCCATTGCCAAAGCTCTGGGACACAACCCAGTACTTTTCAGTGAGGCATTAAATTCACATCTTACACTTGGGAACAGTCCAGGTCTCTAAGATCCTAGACTAGCTTTTGCTGAATGGCCGTAAGTGTGAGTCAAAACGAGTAAAAGTGTGCGCGAGAATAAACCAGATTAAATTTGGACAATTTCGAATTTTACCTTACTGAGGTTTAATACAAAAGCATGTGCTTACATTCATGTTCATGCGCATATGCATGCTTGTGTAATGTTTTTGCAGCACTTTGTGATGATGGGCAAAAACCGTTCACTGCATATGAAAACAGCTACCAAGATGATTCCAGCCATCTTATTCTGAATTGCCATGGCAGATGGGTAAATGCCCACTTCTAAAGAACGTGAATCGCTTGCACCGAGTGTGCCACTGGTACAATGGCACTCTGATGACACTAAGCTGAACACCTATAGGCAAAGAATAACGTAGCTGTCATCTCTCGCCCACGATTGCCCAAGAGCCTACACAGCTATACGTCCAAAAATTTGTAGAATTACATGCTTCACAAACAGACTTCAATGTTTTGAGCTCAAACCTCAGAAAGTAAAATTGAGAAGTATACTTCATTTCAATTTTGGAATTAAACTGAAGAGACTTGGTGAAAACAAATTTACCAGACAGCCAGAATGGTACTGGGCCTGCAACTACAAGCCAACATGATCTCTGATGCAAGGACAGCGTGAGATGGAGCAGCTTTGAAGGTTTCGTTTTCCTTGTAGCAGTGAACCCTTTCGGTGCCACTTATTTACCTGTATGTTCTCCACCCTCGATACCAAAAGTGCCTTTTTCATTAACCGTGTCATTTTTCTGCCTTCTGCATAACCAAAAATAAACCGCTATGGTCATTTTATAATATAAGAGAAAAATGTTAGATGCTGGACATGCATCGTCTAAAAAAAGAAGAATTATTCTGCACAAAAGGGTTAATGCTCAGTTTGGTTATTTTTTTTGAACTGGCAAAAGCTAGCTTCAGCAACCTAGTTATTTTTCAGTATTAATCATCACAGCTCCGTGCTGTGTAATGTTATGAAGTCTCATTTTACAGGCATCAAAATATCAAATGCCCTTGTAAATCCTGCATAGCTACACCATGTGGCACTGAGCACTTCCTAGACCAGTTCTCAAGAACTTATTCCATGCACTGCACACAACTACAGTGTTGAAGAGCAGAATCGGCATAACTGCGAGTCAACCTAGTAGGACAGAATCGGCAGTTACACAGAATTTTCAGTCCCAAGAAAATTAGTGAATCAGATATTCACTGAACAAAAGGTGGTAACCACATTATTCATGCACAGACACCTAAACACATGCATGCAGGTACACAGACAAAAACTGATCTTTTGCCCTGAAACAAGCAAAAAATAAAGACTAGACCAAATTTAGAAAAATTAAAAACTGCCCTTCATTCGTCCCTATTCATAAAGCACCAAATGCAATGTTTTAGAGGAAGTAACTAGAACCTGTCCGGCCCGAGCTTGACTCGAACCTGGACTTGGTGCCAAGGCTGTGCCACTAAACAGACACCTAACCAGTTTCCTCCCATTATGCAGGTGTTCAGCCGAACAGTCATCTTGACGCTCATTCCTGTCATTATCAAAGACAGTTATCTTCCTGTCATTATCACTTTCCTGTCAGACACTTCCTGTCATTATCAAAGACACTTATCAAAGACACATGCTGCTACTTAGATCAGGAAGTGGACACGCGTGCCTAAAGATGAGCCATATTTTTGCAGATGTGACATTGGAGCATGTGCAACTAAAGAGTCTATCCTTTGTTCGCTAGGTTGTGTGCCATGGCACTGCTGTTGGAATGGAAGTTTCAGCTAACATAATTTATTAACTTCAATAATTCCACTCCATAATTCGGGTTTCTTTAATGTGCTGTCAGAGGGAATTATTTTTGCTTGTGAATTATCGTTCATTTTCATTTCAGTGCTTCCTGTTTTCAAATAAAAGAAAAATTACCATATAGGGGACTGGCTAAAGTTAACACTTAATGTAGAGACAACATGCAAGAGTCAGGTACTTTGTTCATGGGCATGAGCCTTAGGCTGGACGGAAACACAGAATGAAGGCACCTTACTGAGCAACACTACACAGAAGGCAGCCTGATTAGGAACCTTATGCAAGACAACATACTACTCATAAGTTCACAAACATAAAATGGGCAAGCTCGAACATCTGTATAGACTACCAAAAAAGAAAAAAGACAAAAGGCGATGTGTCATCCTGGTGAACGATTACAAGACTTGCTTCATTTCCAAAGTCTGCATCATCCAGCTAATGCATGTCCCAAGTGTTGCAATGAAGTATGTCCTAAAGCCTTAACACTTTAGATTGCAGATACTATGACAGCCAGACTCTTAGACGCTCGAAATACTACCGATTTTTTGCAATTCCCTTGTATTTTTTCATTCTCTGCAGGAAATAACACTAGAATAGAATGAAGGTGTATTATTTATTGCAACTACTCGAGGCCTTCACTCTTCTGACTTAAGCACACTTTCAGCTTATGCACAGCAATGGAAGGAAGAAAGCATGCAACTACAAAAGACACGCACCTGACAAGTTTGTGGTATGATGCCTTGTTTCTCAAGACCCTGTTTTCAAGAAACAAGAACAACATTGCACATGAAAAATATGTTGTCTTTCAGCACCAGCTGCCTGTCAAGTGGCAAATATTTATTACAGATATCAAGCTTTCTTGAATGTACGAAGTTTGACATGGTGATTGCATTCTCTTTTTGTCCATACATTGATTCCTCTGTGCTGCAAGTGAAAAAGGAAGCACAACTGAAATTACAGCTCAAGGAAAGCTCAGCACTAAAACAGCCTAGCACTGCTGTGAAACTGCTTCTGACAAGGATTCAAGCAAGTGTTTCACTACATTAAAGATGCTTGTGGATCACTGAGCCATGAATCTAAGCACTGCTTCCCAAGAGAAACTGCCAAACCTTTTTTGTCTGATTTAGCAGATCTCTGGCCCCTCAACAGCTAATGTGAGAATATACATTTCAATATTTTTTTTTTATTTCAACAAAAATATATCACCATTTAAAGGGCCCCTTAAACGGTTCGGACAAATTTTGTAGACATGTAGGGTACAGCTAAAGTTAATAATTCGCACCACAATTTGTGTGAAATGTGTCATATTAAAAGAGTTACAGACGATTACAAGTTACCCTCCTCCATAGTCCTGCATTTTCTCAACTCGTTCGCCGAGTGATTGGGGCTGAGCTCCAACTTCACTAGCCGCGTTTACATGAATGCGACAGTGTCGCATCGCATCGCATTTCCGGCGCATCACATTCACGTAAACAGCAGTAATGCGCTAGGAAGGCGCATCGCATTAATGCGCCAGGCGAGGGTAGATTTATGGGCGCGAGTCGACTCTCGCGGGCATGTAAACGCAGGATCGTCGCATTAGGAATGATGGGAAGGAATTACCAACCAACATGGCGGCGGTCCCGGCTGCCCGCTTCGAATTGAATTTGGCGTTGCTTTTGTAAAATGCACTTCGTTCGCAGCAAATGAATGTGTAAACGGCTTTCGCTTAGTCTCAGGCCGCTTCGACGACAGGGTATTATGGATAACCTTGTGGTGTTTTCGAGATCGCTTCTCGTTTCGAACGAGGCGAAGCCTAATGAAAGAAACATTCGAGATGTCAGCGCTACCTATCGCTATAGTCGGAAAATAGCCGCAACGACGACTAATGGCCTCCGAGATCCGAAGATCTCGCTGGCCAGCTAAAGCTGCAAAAAACGTGCGCTGCTTCGCGTCCGCTGCACTATAGCGTATAGCGTACGCTATAAGTTGCGTACGCTAAACTAAAACTGTCTATTTCTCGACACTCAACCACCAACGTGCACTCGGCCCACAACCGGAAACCAGTTGCACCGGAAGTCTGTTGCACTTCACTTATACGACACCATGTGGCGCTACGTTTTTGCGAAAGTCAAGGCGCTACATGTAAACGGCGTCGCATCACCTTTCCCAAACGCGCTTGGAAATGCGATGCGCCACTGTCGCATTCATGTAAACGGGGCTACTGGCCCTGCGTCTTAATGGCACATCGTGTCAACTTCAAGCGACTCCAAGCGACAGCTATCGAAAAAGTGTGCATTGCGAGCATTCTGTCGCAGAGCCGAACGTGTGTAGTATTCTGGTAACCACGGGTGAGCTGGGCATTTCGGCGGAACAATGGGCATAAACTCAAGCTGACAAAGGAACTTTAGCGTAGACGTATGTGAGCGAACTGATCTAAGCCTGATCGGGCTGCACGGTCCAGCCACCTGTTGGCACAGAGCTTAACCAGCCAAATAAAGCGCTAATATTGCTCTAACCAAATGTAAAACATTTTAAACCTTTACAAAAACAATGCGGTAACAATTACACTCCTGCGAAAAATTTACACCAGCAGCAAAGGAGAATACATTTCATTACCGTTACTGTGTGGGGTTGAGCTCGGTGCCACCAGGTGGCTGCACCGTGCAAACCATTCACATTTGCGCTTCTGCTCATCCTGTGAACGCCACGGTCAAACGGTCAGGAACTGTTCCCTTGCGCTTGCGTTTACCCTAATATCAGACTTGCGAAACAATATTGGGTTAGTAATCTTCCAGTGTAGAGCGACGGCCGTAAACATGCAAATCCTGGCACCAATTGGATAGCAGCAATCCGATGCACTGCCGCCAGTCCACTCGTCTGCTGCCTTGCAGAGGGACACGATGTCGTAGCTTGACATATTGCCAGTCGCTACGTTTGCGGTCCACAATGCAATGAAGACGAATCATAGTGCTTGCGAAAAGACAGACCGACTCTGACCACGGAGCTCTCATCAAAATGGAGCATGTTGTAACATAAGCAGACGACGCTTGCTGCGTGCCGGAAGTGCTTAAGTGCAGTGAGAATTGTTCCTATGCATTCTCTTTCTGCTACTTTCTTTTTATAGAAACTAACTAACATTCTAACTATCACAAACATAATTTGTTCACCATAAAGGTGGAAAAATTATCGATGACGCACCCTAGGCAGCCAATCGGATAGCTCGCCCTACAGACGTCAATTGGGTGATTTATGCCGTATGGGTAGGGGCGGCTGAAAATTCCACCGAGCAGTGTGCTGCGATCGGCAGCGACGTACATTTTTAAAACCTTGTAATAAATTACATGCTTTATGGAGAGCACTTAGATGCATCAATTAATAATCAGAAGGACCTACTCTAAAGACTCGGCATGTTTGTACAAAATCGTCAAAATCGTTTCAGGGTCCCTTTAAGAGTAATGTCGCAAAGGTACTATGCAGCAACCATGCCACAGGTTTAGCAATCCAGTAGACATTTTGCATGGCAGCAGCGCACACTGGCAGTAGATAATACAGCATGAGGTATTTTTCCTATTCCAATCAAAACTTTATTTGCCGTCTATGTAGCACTTTATTAGTACTGACCAAAATTTGTGTGAATACTGCACAGCATGCAATCACTAGGCACTAATCACAACAGTAAACCCAAAACATTTGACGTTTAAAATAAGACATTTACATGGCTATGTCACGAGTTCACAGAGCGGCAACACATGCCTTGCACCACCTTAATTCTGCTGGGTCATTTATTATTACAGTAAATTTCAACTACTGAAAGGGAGCAGATAAGGCCTAAAGCAGGTCATGGTGACTGCGCTTCACATATATTTCTGAACAAACATGTCAGATTTATTACATAAACATTATAAAAGTCACTAAAAAGTGTTACGATAAAAATTTTAATATGACCAATCAATGAGCCTGACTTAACAAGCCACTGCATTTTGATGCCAGTATACAAGCTTTTTCTTTTTTTAAGAGTAGATACTGTAAGCAACCGAATTCTCACAATTTTAATAAACTTTCTACAGTCCTCAGATATTGACCCCATGAATACCAACCATTTTATTTGGCACAGCATGTCTTTTTATTTGGCAAGACTGTTTGTTTAACAAGGACTAAATGCAAGATGTTAAGCTCTATGTTTACTTGCCCCAAAGAAGCATGTTCATGAATTCTAAATTTAAAATAGATACAGACTCACTGGCAAAGCACTGTTAACCCTGCCTAAACCAATACCTAAACAATATTGTATGCCAATCATGCATGCAGGGTGCTATGAAGCTACCAGGAAAAGCAATGTATCAACAATTGTTAGCTGGTTTAAGTTTAGGGCCCACACTGTAAAAGGAAGAGGGAAGACAGGACGAGGCACGTTTTTGTCTTTGTGCACTTTTACAGTTTCAAGATGCAAGTAAACCAAATAGTCCCGTTGTCCATTATGTTACAATGTTACAACATCCATAACAGTTCACTACATATTTTACAGATTTAGGCTCATGGTTTAGGGCTATCATGCCATTGTTGCTGCCATTTTCACCAAGAACTGTATCCAGCATTCAACGTTTCCAGGAACTGTGCTAAGCAATCAGCTCGCAAGTCATCTGGACTGTGCATAAACGAAACGTTCAGGCAAAAGTGGCAGCACAGACTTGTCTACTATGCTGGTTGTATTCTAATATTTCACTTGGCAACGCCATCCATATATCGAAAATTATCCTAACTGCTTTTAGGCTAGCTTCTTGGATTGCAATGAGGTTGAACAAGGGTTGATTTCGGGCTGTTTCCACTCGCGTAGTGTTAACAGTACTGTGGCGTTTTAGGATAATCACGTGCATACAAAAATACTGCTTCACCTAAATGACACTACAGGTTGAAACAATATTGGCCCATTCGGCGTGACGTCGGTTTGTGCAGAGTCCAGCGATAAAATCCAGTGATCAGCACAGTAATGCTCGCTACACCAACGCAAGGTTGGCACCACTCGAACTAAATGGTGAATTTAGAAGCTTCGTGTCGATAGCAAAGTCACAAACCACACTGAACACAGTTCCAAGGCACTACTGTGCTCTTACAATGATTAAAGACACGATCAGGAGAAAACACCAGGTGTTCAAACACAATTTATACCAAAAACAGAGGCGTCAACATACCTGGGATCTATTTTCCACTTAAAAGACCAACAAAGCAAATCATGCACCACACAGCGTGGTGTGCCTACCACCACTCGTTCAGTCACGTAACACCTAAGCGCTCATTAAGTGGCCACTCCATTTTTCTTTGCCTTTGGCAGTCAAACAAGGGACACCCACTTGCACAGTATTTGCCTACAATCATATTCGAAATACCGCTGAATCTGAAACAGGTCAAAATAACATTGCAGAAAACGAAGCATTCTCCCCAAGCAGCGCAGTTCTGGTCTAAAGAAAATAAACACAGTAAGAATGCATGCACACAGTCGCAAGTGGTCGAATGCACAACAAGCAATTAAACTTGGTAAGTGCTGCAAGTCTTAACAGCGCAAAAATAACGTCCGATTGGAAAGGCGACTCTAGGTAGCGGGTGGTACCGACGCAGCGTCACACCCTACGTAGACGAAGTTAAAGGTGCTTCAACTTCGGCTAACTGATCCACCCAAAACTTGAAGCGAAGTGCATAGATTACAACCGAGTGGTCTCACTAGTACCTAAACGCAACATACAGGACAAAAAAAATATTACTTTGGATTTGGGCATCCTGCTGAAGAGAATTAGGCTTAAGCGATGCTCCGTCGTACGCAGTACCTTACCTAAGCCGGCGCCGAAGTGCACGGTATGAATCCTCCCAAGAAAGGTGAAATACGACGCTGGCTCATTCGGCAAAGGCTTGTATTTCTCGGCAACGTAGCAACGTTGAATAACAAATAACTGCGGAACCCTAAATGCTCAACAAAAACTCACAGTCATCAGTTTCGCAGTGGCTTGTGGGAAGAACGGAATTTGGTTTTCCATTTCTTTATTTTGACCAGCGCCTCCACTTTTTGACAGTGTTGCCCACGACCTATGGTCATAGAGAAAGGGAATCTATGGTGTTGCCAAACAAGACGTTCATTTGAGGGATCGTGAGCCGTTTGTGCGCAGGCGCGAGTAAGAGCGGGCGCGAGAGAGAAACCAAGGTCGATTCAAATAGGTCGCGAACATAGAGTTACTGTCGCGAAGCTTCGGGCGAAAAGCGGTTCAGTACAGATTGTCACCGACATCAGCATGGGGGGTTATGGGAGCAGCGATTGAAGTGCGACTATGTTTGGAGGGAACAAACCATAGAGTTACTATACTGACTCTAGAGGACAAGCTACCCATAGGGCCCATGCATTAAAATCGGGAACCTCAAGAGCGCCGCCATGTTGCTACGCGCCGAGGTTGCCAGCTCCTGAGACGCTTGCTAGACTTGGTGACAGTAGTCAGTTTTAATCCGGCAACAGTAGCAGCGTAGCAGCATGGCGTCTCGCTTGAAGTGTTGTGATGTGTGCGTGCAGCCGTGTGTTTGGGCTTCATAAGTCGGTTCTTTATTCTATGTTGCGGGATGGTGTGGGTGTGGTCCATGTTGGCCGTAGAGCTGGCAGTTATGCAACCGAGGGATGATCCTGTTCAAGCTTCTGGCGGTATGCGGTTTTCAGCGGTCACGCCTGTTGCAGGAGTGTCACTCGACGACGTTACGAGCTCGAAGCTGTGGTCAGATTCCTCGTTGGCGTTCCGTAATTATCTTCGCACGGGCGCGGTATGTTGCAAAAGCCGCTTTAGCGATCTATCGTCGTGACGATAGATCGGGTTTTTTATTATTATAAGTAATTATCCAGCTGTAGGGCACATGTAACCGACAAACGGAAGTCTCAGGAGAGCACCTGAGATGGTAGTAGAGCAGGCGGCGCAGGAACTCCAGGGCACCCGAGGGACAGTGGGGGGATCAAAGCTCGAAGCAGAACGGTACGTAGGTTGGGGCCGCCGAGGCAGGTGTGTGCCAGGGAGTGTTCGCACGGACAGCTCCCCTGGCACGCGCAGCCGTGTCTCGCAAGGTCGAGATACTTTAAAGGCACCTGCGCCCATTGTCTTTCTTTTGCCTCGGCGCAGTGGGCACGATTAACGAGAATAATGTGGAGGGCATCCGGTGCAGTCGCGAATGCATCATGACAAATGTAGCTCGCGTCGCCTGGCGTCTGTAGTAATATCAGAGTTGGTTGTATGAACTTTATGCATAATACGTTTTGTTACGGTACCTCAACGGAATGGGTCTAGAGGACGGTGTTGGTACATTTTTTCGTACCGCCCTAATCCTATACCCCCACTACAAACACACACATACCCCCTTTTTTTATGTATACATACAATTCCTTGCCATGACGGATCATAGCCTCCTTTATTTTTGAAAAATAGAGGAGGCTGTGGACCGATTGACCAGTTCAAGTTGTCAACTTGTCAGTAACTGTCGTAGGAATCACTGTAATAAACATAATTCCACGATCGGATTGTTTACTTTCATTTTTTGTTGTAACACTGAGGACTACATAGAACTTTATTTTGTATATGGGAGAGAAGTATGTGGATATCACGAGCTTAAGCCAATGTGCGATACACAGACAAAGCAGCTGCTACAACATGAACTGCATTGAGGGCCACACAACACATAGGTAATTAAAGGTGCAAAATATAGGGGGAAGCTTCAAAATACGCTCTGTAGCACTGCAAAGTATAACATATATTGTATGTGTACAATAAATGTTCAAAAATACAATGCATCAATGTACCATTTGCCTTCACGTTTATTATGAAGTTCAAGTTTACTGAAGTTTATTATGAGCACATGTACAACAGGGATCAACTAACACACCCGCAGTCGAGGTGGCTGTTCGAGGTGTGCTGGCTGCCTCAGTGTAAGAAAAAGAAATTGGGTAAATGTCGACACCAATGCCACTGCTTCTTGCCTCTGACCTGCACGTGCCTCTGCGGCATCTTTGTGCACAAGTGTGCTGGCGTGGTGAGGCGTAGGAGTCATCCGAGAGAAAGAGTATTGTTTACATGGAGGAGTGGCTGTTCACATTGCCTGTCACTTTCCCTCAAATGTTTCCTTGGCGACTAGGGTGACACACCCGCAGTCAAGGTGGCTGTTCGAGGTGTGCTGGCTGCCTAAACGAAATAAAAAGAAATTAGATGAATGTTGATACCAGTGCTATTGCTTATTGCCTCTTACCTGCATTTGCCTCCACGGCCTCTTGGTTTGCGGAGTCTGTATGAGGGAGCTGCTGTGGCTAGGCGTAGGCATTGTCTAAGCAAAAAGAAAAGGCCATTTAAAGGGGGAATTATGGAAATAAATGCAGTTATGTCTGCTTCTTGCACTCTTCTTGCCTAAAAGTTTTCAAACATAGTGTCCAGAACACACCAGCACTTTGACTGCTTCTGCTTTTTACCTGCAGGTGTTGTTGCGAGATCCTTAGTATGGCTGCGTGCAGCATTGTAACACTTGGTGGAGGCATTTGAAGTGGTAGCCAAAAATATAAAGAATCATCTTTGTCTGCACGAATGCTTTCAATTTCTAAATGCAGTGGTAACTATCACTATTGGTGCAAGGCCCCCCCACATCTATGCGGCAAGTGCCATAGCTCAAAACTGAATTGTTCCTTTATGTTTCACAAGGCATCTGATATGTCCACATTAGATGTGATGTGTTTGTTTTTATTTATCCCAGTGTGGAGAGAGCATCATTAAATGGCTGAAGTACTATAGCGCCTAACAGACGACACAAGAAGAGACACGGACGAGCGCTTATGTCCGTGTCTCTTCTTCTTGTGTCGTCTGTTTGGCGCTATAGTACTTCAGTAATATGCACCAGCTAGCCCAACAAAAAGTTCTGCTGAAATATCATTAAATGTTTTGTTTATTTTTGCGTGTCTTGTTTTTTGGTTTATTTCTGAATTTATCATGATGCTAAAGTGACTTATGTAATGGCAATCAGCTTTTGTTTTGCAGAAAAACAATGCATTTCCTGACCCATTGTTTGACATCCCCTCACTCGCATAATTTTGCAGAGTATTCTACCTATATTGACTTGCTTGACCTCCACTAAAGGGTCTTGCATTTTTAAATACGACTCTTTCCTTAAAATCATTCAACACTTCTCATAATTTCTGTACCTTGGGCTTCTGATGCTCTGCATTCACTATTTTTGCTTGTTTCTGACTAGAAATGTCTTCTTTAATTTAGAGCTTAAATTTTACCTTTGGAACACACGGAAGGGCTTGCCATTGCATATCTGCATAAAAGGGAAACATGTTTCATTAAACATTTGCAAAATCCCATTGAAGATTGATGAATGCAGCTTGCAGTGTGATATGACTGAATGAGCCATAAAAGTAACTCATCTCACTTGGTAAATGAAAGCACATATTAGTGTGATGCACAAGATACGTTACACTAACGTGGTGGGTTCTCTTGCTTATAAAGCAAAATAATCGGTGCGCGAGAAAAAAATTATTTTTGCATAACCCTTGTACACACTGACTTAAGGAAAATGAGCTGGAGCTGTCCACATGATGTACTTATTTTACCTGCGAGTATGGTCAACAAAAATGTGTCCCAGCTGCTTAGTGGTATTCCGGATTATGTCAGTATTGCATATGTGCCTGTTGTCGAAAATAATTGAATTTTGAAAGTGCTCGCAGGGATCTGATGTGCATATCTGCAGTTTCTGGGTACATGTAAAAGACTCAGCATCAAGTGCAAGTGAACGGTCCCACAGGCCCGGAGTCGATCATGCAAATAGATTCGCTGCACAAATTTGTGACCAGAAAAGATATGCCACATGAAATGGCATGCAAGGAAGTGTTGAAAATATTGCACAGTTAATAAAACGCCTAAGCTATTAATATGTGGCTTGATGCACTCGTTATGCAAAACGGAGGTGAGGCGTGCAGACAGGAAACAAGAGTAGAGTATTTACAAGCAAACAACACGCGCGCCGCCCACTTCTCTACTCTTGTGTCCTGTCTGCACGCCTCACCTCTGTTTTGCATAATGAATCCTTACGAATTAGCTCAGCTTTCTGTCGTTCTAAGTCTCGATGCACTCTATTTCGTCCGCATTAGGCACTCGCCTCTTGATTACTTCGTGGCACAGAAATACTCGGTCATCAGGCTGTTTTTCTGCTGTGGCCTTTGTAGAATCATGATTGTTCAACGTGCAACAATTAAACAGATTCTTTGAGTTGCTTGTGGCTTCGCCAATACAATTCCGGTGCGCTGGTCCGCCTGTCCAGCAATTTCCTACTGAAGGGAAACCTGCAAATAAAAACACCGCTCCGCATGCAGAAAAATGCTCTACTGTGACGCTTCTCGAACGATTGTGATGTACCACAAGAGCTGCCTACTCGCGTGATATTCTCAACAAGGAGATAAATTCGTTTACTTACATGTGAAGGTATATGCCAGACCACTTCGGGGCTTCGGTGGCACATAAGGCACGAGTGTGTCATAGCGTCCGATGTCGACGCGCGATCGCATGTCAAACGAAACTACTACGCATCCAAAAAACAGATTCGAAACCGAAATTCGCGTCATCCTTTATTGCAAGAATGCGTACATCGTGATTTACATAGGTCACGGACTTAGCGATCGCTTTCTGTAAACTTAATATTAACGTACCACCTTCATAAAGCCATCAGGTATGCGTTTTTAGGTGACAAAGCATAAGGTGACCTGTACGTGTTCTCAGCTCTTTCAATAGTAATTGCGCTGGCCACATTGACCAGTAGCAACAGGCATAGAGTTAGTAGAACAACTCTAGAGGAAAAGCTGGGCCGGAAAAGTGGGAACCTCTAGGGCGCCGCCCTGTTGCTACTGGTCAATGTGGCCAGCGCAATTACTATTGAAAGAGCTGAGAACAAGTACAGGTCACCTTATGCTTTGTCACCTAAAAACGCATACCTGATGGCTTTATGAAGGTGGTACGTTAATATTAAGTTTACAGAAAGCGATCGCTAAGTCCGTGACTTATGTAAATCACGATGTACGCATTCATGCAATAAAGGATGACGCGAATTTCGGTTTCGAATCTGTTTTTTGGATGCGTAGTAGTTTCGTTTGACATGCGATCGCGCGTCGACATCGGACGCTACACACTCGTGCCTTATGTGCCACCGAAGCCCCGAAGTGGTCTGGCATATATACCTTCACATGTAAGTAAACGAATTTATCTCCTTGTTGAGAATATCACGCGAGTAGGCAGCTCTTGTGGTACATCACAATCGTTCGAGAAGCGTCACAGTAGAGCATTTTTCTGCATGCGGAGCGGTGTTTTTATTTGCAGGTTTCCCTTCAGTAGGAAATTGCTGGACAGGCGGACCAGCGCACCGGAATTGTACTGGCGAAGCCACAAGCAACTCAAAGAATCTGTTTAATTGTTGCACTTTGAACAATCATGCTTCTACAAAGGCCACAGCAGAAAAACAGCCTGATGACCGAGTATTTCTGTGCCACGAAGTAATCAAGAGGCGAGTGCCTAATGCGGACGAAATAGAGTGCATCGAGACTTAGAACGACAGAAAGCTGAGCTAGTTCGTAAGGATTCATTATGCAAAACAGAGGTGGGGCGTGCAGACAGGACACAAGAGTAGAGAAGTGGGCGGCGCGCGTGTTGTTTGCTTGTAAATACTCTACTCTTGTTTCCTGTCTGCACGCCTCACCTCCGTTTTGCATAACGAGTGCATCAAGCCACATATTAATAGCTTAGGCGTTTTACTAACTGTGCAATATTTTCAACACTTCCTTGTATGCCATTTCATGTAGCATATCTTTTCTGGTCACAAATTTGTGCAGCGAATCTATTTGCATGATCGACTCCGGGCCAGTGGGACCGTTCACTTGCACTTGATGCTGAGTCTTTTACATGTACCCATAAACTGCAGACATGCACATCAGATCCCTGCGAGCACTTTCAAAATTCAATTATTTTCGACAACAGGCACATATGCAATACTGACATAATCCGGAATACCACTAAGCAGCTGGGACACATTTTTGTTGACCATACTCGCAGGTAAAATAAGTACATCATGTGGACAGCTCCAGCTCATTTTCCTTAAGTCAGTGTGTACAAGGGTTATGCAAAAATAATTTTTTTCTCGCGCACCGATTATTTTGCTTTATAAGCAAGAGAACCCACCACGTTAGTGTAACGTATCTTGTGCATCACACTAATATGTGCTTTCATTTACCAAGTGAGATGAGTTACTTTTATGGCTCATTCAGTCATATCACACTGCAAGCTGCATTCATCAATCTTCAATGGGATTTTGCAAATGTTTAATGAAACATGTTTCCCTTTTATGCAGATATGCAATGGCAAGCCCTTCCGTGTGTTCCAAAGGTAAAATGTAAGCTCTAAATTAAAGAAGACATTTCTAGTCAGAAACAAGCAAAAATAGTGAATGCAGAGTATCAGAAGCCCAAGGTACAGAAATTATGAGAAGTGTCGAATTATTTTAAGGAAAGAGTCGTATTTAAAAATGCAAGACCCTTTAGTGGAGGTCAAGCAAGTCAATATAGGTAGAATACTCTGCAAAATTATGCGAGTGAGGGGATGTCAAAGAATGGGTCAGGAAATGCATTGTTTTTCTGCAAAACAAAAGCTGATTGCCATTACATAAGTCACTTTAGCATCATGATAAATTCAGAAATAAACCAAAAAACAAGACACGCAAAAATAAACAAAACATTTAATGATATTTCAGCAGAACTTTTTGTTGGGCTAGTTGCTGCATATTACTGAAGTACTATAGCGCCAAACAGACGACACAAGAAGAAGAGACACGGACATAAGCGCTCGTCCGTGTCTCTTCTTGTGTCGTCTGTTAGGCGCTATAGTATTTCAGCCATTTAATGATGCTCTCTCCACACTGGGATAAATAAAAACAAACACATCACATCTAATGTGGACATATCAGATGCCTTGTGAAACATAAAGGAACAATTCAGTTTCGAGCTATGGCACTTGCCGCATAGATGTGGGGGGGCCTTGCACCAATAGTGATAGTTACCACTGCATTTAGAAATTGAAAGCATTCGTGCAGACAAGGATGATTCTTTATATTTTTGGCTACCACTTCAAATGCCTCCACCAAGTGTTACAATGCTGCACGCAGCCATACTAAGGATCTCGCAACAACACCTGCAGGTAAAAAGCAGAAGCAGTCAAAGTGCTCTTTTAGGCAAGAAGCGTGCAAGAAGCAGAGACAACTGCATTTATTTCCATAATTCCCCATTTAAATGGCCTTTTCTTTTTGCTTAGACAATGCCTACGCCTAGCCACAGCAGCTCCCTCATACAGACTCCGCAAACCAAGAGGCCGTGGAGGCAAATGCAGGTAAGAGGCAATAAGCAATAGCACTGGTATCGACATTCATCTAATTTCTTTTTATTTCGTTTAGGCAGCCAGCACACCTCGAACAGCCACCTTGACTGCGGGTGTGTCACCCTAGTCGCCAAGGAAACATTTGAGGGAAAGTGACAGGCAATGTGAACAGCCACTCCTCCATGTAAACAATACTCTTTCTCTCGGATGACTCCTACGCCTCACCACGCCAGCACACTTGTGCACAAAGATGCCGCAGAGGCACGTGCAGGTCAGAGGCAAGAAGCAGTGGCACTGGTGTCGACATTTACCCAATTTCTTTTTCTTACACTGAGGCAGCCAGCACACCTCGAACAGCCACCTCGACTGCGGGTGTGTTAGTTGATCCCTGTTGTACATATGCTCATAATAAACTTCAGTAAACTTGAACTTCATAATAAACTTGAAGGCAAATGGTACATTGATGCATTGTATTTTTGAACATTTATTGTACACATACAATATATGTTATACTTTGCAGTGCTACAGAGCGTATTTTGAAGCTTCCCCCTATATTTTGCACCTTTAATTACGTATGTGTTGTGTGGCCCTCAATGCAGTTCATGTTGTAGCAGCTGCTTTGTCTGTGTATCGCACATTGGCTTAAGCTCGTGATATCCACATACTTCTCTCACATATACAAAATAAAGTTCTATGTAGTCCTCAGTGTTACAACAAAAAATGAAAGTAAACAATCCGATCGTGGAATTATGTTTATTACAGTGATTCCTACGACAGTTACTGACAAGTTGACAACTTGAACTGGTCAATCGGTCCATAGCCTCCTCTATTTTTCAAAAATAAAGGAGGCTATGATCCGTCATGGCAAGGAATTGTATGTATACATAAAAAAAGGGGGTATGTGTGTGTTTGTAGTGGGGGTATAGGATTAGGGCGGTACGAAAAAATGTACCAACACCGTCCTCTAGACCAATTCCGTTGAGGTACCGTAACAAAACGTATTATGCATAAAGTTCATACCACCAACTCTGATATTACTACAGACGCCAGGCGACGCGAGCTACATTTGTCATGATGCATTCGCGACTGCACCGGATGCCCTCCACATTATTCTCGTTAATCGTGCTCACTGCGCCGAGGCAAAAGAAAGACCATGGGCGCAGGTGCCTTTAAAGTATCTCGACCTTGCGAGGCACGGCTGCGCGTGCCAGGGGAGCTGTCCGTGCGAACACTCCCTGGCACACACCTGCCTCGGCGGCCCCAACCTACGTACCGTTCTGCTTCGAGCTTTGATCCCCCCACTGTCCCTCGGGTGCCCTGGAGTTCCTGCGCCGCCTGCTCTACTACCATCTCAGGTGCTCTCCTGAGACTTCCGTTTGTCGGTTACATGTGCCCTACAGCTGGATCATTACTTATAATAATAAAAAACCCGATCTATCGTCACGACGATAGATCGCGAAAGCGGCTTTTGCAACATACCGCGCCCGTGCGAAGATAAGTACGGAACGCCAACGAGGAATCTGACCACAGCTTCGAGCTCGTAACGTCGTCGAGTGACACTCATGCAACAGGCGTGACCGCTGAAAACCGCATACCGCCAGAAGCTTGAACAGGATCATCCCTCGGTTGCATAACTGCCAGTTCTACGGCCAACATGGACCACACCCACACCATCCCGCAACATAGAATAAAGAACCGACTTATGAAGCCCAAACACACGGCTGCACACACACATCACAACACTTCAAGCGAGACGCCATGCTGCTACGCTGCTACTGTTGCCGGATTAAAACTGACTACTGTCACCAAGTCTAGCAAGCGTCTCAGGAGCTGGCAACCTCGGCGCGTAGCAACATGGCGGCGCTCTTGAGGTTCCCAATTTTAATGCATGGGCCCTATGGGTAGCTTGTCCTCTAGAGTCAGTATAGTAACTCTATGGCAACAGGGCTACAGGGCGGCGCCCTAGAGGTTCCCACTTTTCCGGCCCAGCTTTTCCTCTAGAGTTGTTCTACTAACTCTATGGAACAAACATTGGGAAAGAAAAACGCGTTTTTTAAATTCATACGAGACACAGTTAGATTCATTCAACGAAAATACAATTCCTAGTCAATTTTATATATTCGTGATGAGTTAAGAAAATAGTTTAATTTTATTATTATTAATAAATGCATTTCTTTTCAGCGCCCATCGCTACAGGGGGCGTTGACGCCACTATCACTCGCAGTGCAATGCGCGTCTTGAAATGGGCAGAAAGGCGCACTCGTATCACCTGTTGAAATACGCCCCCTCACAATTTGTGCTTTCTTGCTTGTCGAAGTTTGTCTGAATTTGGTGACGCGGGTAGCTTCATTGCTTCTTAATCTGTTCAGTCAAAAGTAGTGAGTTACGACCGCCAGATAATTGTGTAGTTGTTTTCGTGCGACTGCGCTGGCCGACGGGCTTGGCATCCGACAATAGGATCAGCACTCTACACCTAAAGCTTTCGTCGGCCTCCAAAGAAAGTATGTTCTGTGCAGCGATACGATTTCGACAACCGTACGGCTGGCCTTTTGCTGCATCGCTTTCCACGCTGAAAGCTCGAAACGCCCATCAAGTCGAATGGTACGGCTGGCCTTTTGCTGCATCGCTTTCCACGCTGAAAGCTCGAAACGCCCATCAAGTCGAATGGTGGGGCATTTGATTACATAGCTCCAAAGGAAGAACAACAAAACAAATTTCGCGCCTTCGAAAACAAGATGACGTCACTTCTGCTTTTAACGGACATGGCGTCGCATTATTTTTTCTTCCGCCGGAAGTGTTCCCACCACATACAGATGGCGCTAAGCCCCATGGACCGCCGATGGACCGCCATGTTTTGAACGTATGGGCTCCTATGGAAGCTTCGCTACCAGGTATATTTACCTTGGAGAAACTCCATGCCAACGCATTGGCCAACGTTACTAGATTACTTCTCCATGCTGGTGCTGCTCAAGTTTGTTTACGCTCGGACGCTGGCTGCTGGCGCGGTAAAATAGGTGGAGCAGCGGGCACTGGACGCCTGATTTGGCGACCGCTGTGTCGGCCCGATAGCTGGCCGCAGCTATCTAGCCCGATAGCTGCGGTACGTTGCAACGGAGTTGACGGAGTTAGCTTGTGGATTTGTCGGCAATGAGAAAGGAAGCGAGTTGCCGCAATCGATGAGCTTCTTTCAAGTTCTTCTGACAGCGAAGACGGCATGCTGCTCGACCTCGTCCAAAAACAATGTGGTGAAGAGCGGCCAAAAGTGGACAGGTTCGTTGAGAAAATAGGTTTTTCAAAACGAGCCGCCTAGGCTGTTTCGAAATAAGAGTTGCATGCGGAATCTGACGCAACACTGGACGAAATTTTTCAGTGGATAAGGGGATAAAGGGATGTAATAAAAAATTGGTCGTGGTGTGCGAGGCGCTTCGATCTACAAAAGCTGGGATAATCGTGGGGCATGGAGGGTTTCTCGCACCACTAGCCACATCATCGCTGCGCTCAAGCTTCCTTTCCTTCTTGACATAACTATTTCTCTTCCAGCAGAAACAATAGCAAGGCGCTGGCGCCGTACAGTATGCATATTAAACGTCCAGGAACAAGAAGAAAAAAAATCACGCAGAAACTCCCGTGGAAGTTAGACTATGCGTAATCATTCGTCCAATAGCTAATATCCGCGCAGCCCGATGTCATTACTATGTTATGTAACTTGATTAGGCAATTACTAACGACAGCTCAGTGGCGACACGATCCTGGTGCCGACGGTGGCGCAAGGAGCTTGACGACGCAATAAGTTCTTTTTTCTATGACGCAAGCAATGTACTGCAAGTGGAGGCCCGAGGTGCGCTGATGACGGTTCCGATCATTATATAAGCCGTTATCGCTCTTCAGCGCCTTATTCATCCGCGTGAAACCATTGGAGACTTTTAGCGTGTCCACTATTCCGGCAAAACGGGGGTGGTTTGGGGAGATTGCCGGAGGTGCTTGAACCCATAACCACACGCGCGCGACGCTTGATACAGCGAACACGGAGCCACCGCGCCACTCAGCAAAGAGAAAGTGGGGAGTGGCAGTCGCGCCGTACTCTTCCGTACATGGAGTAACACAGGTCGGGGCGAATATACGAACTTGTAAAAGAGTCAACAGATAGCGTGGCCAATCCAGGAGCGCCAGCTTTGCGCTCTGGCGCGAAATTTTGAACGCACGATAGAGAACGTACCGGTACGTCAGTGACACCGTGGGGGGGAAGCGCGATGACGTACCGGTACGTCCGTGACAGCGAAAGCATATGGCGAAAGGGTTAAAACGTGAGCAGCCGGAACGGTGCAGCCGCCGTAGTGGCGTAGAGCTCAACCAGACAAACACAGAGCTAAAAATTACATTAAGCGACTATCTTCTGCTTCACTGCTGGTGCAAATTTTTGGCAATGGCGTAATTAGACAGTTTTAGTTTAGCGTACGCTAAGCAGCGCACGTTGTCTACAACTTCAGTTGGCCAGCGATATTTTCGGATCTCAGAGGCCATGTGCCGTTGTTTCAGCTATTTCGCGCCTGTAGCGATAGGTGGCGCTGACATCTCGAACGTTTCTTTCGTTAGGCTTCGACTCGTTCGAAACGAGAAGCGATCTCGAAAACACCACGAAGTTATCCATAATACTCTGTCGTCGAAGCGGCCTGAAACTAAGCGAAAGCCGTTGACACAGTCATTTGCTACGAACGAAGTGCATTTTACAAAAGCAACGCCAAATTCAACTCGAAACGGGCAGCCGGGAGCGCCGCCATGTTTCCCGCAAACTCCGCTAACCACGCAAAAACGCTAACTCGTTTGCGTTGCGTATGCCCGCTATACCCGCTATTTCGTTTAGCGTTCTGCGCGTGCGCAGTGACGACCCGCTATTTTTTAGCGTACGCAATGGTATTAGCCCCGAGAACGAACACGAGCGGCGCTGCGAGCGCCGCTCGCGTGACGTCAGGGCACGGACTCGCGCCTGTCGTCTGCTACAGTTCGTGCGTTGTACGGGCGCTTTCTGCGGTGTTTTCGTTTGTTCGCCCTCGTTCTCTCTGCTTGTATACTTATGGTGGTCGTCTCAAATATATTTTTATGACGTCTTCCTTTGCGAACATTTATTCAGAGAGCTAATTTCTTAGGCAGCAATGCAGCTCTCGAAGGCAACGCTACAGTGCCAGCCGAAGCGACGCAGACCAGCCCATTCCGGGTTTTTCATACGCGGATAGACAATCGCAAAAGCATAGCCTATAGGAATCCAGTTATGATACCATACCTGCCGCGGTGCAAACAAGTATGTCACAAAGCTGGCTATATATGACTTCTACAGCAGTTACGTTGATTTTATTCCGCTAAAACAGGTTTGCTCACGACGAGTAGTTCATGGTATAATATCGAATTTTTGCATTTCCTCACAGAAACGCTCGGCAGTAGCACGGTGACTTAACTAATACTGGAGCTTAGATTCTACACACCTCACTTGCTTCTTTAACTGCTTGTCTACATTAGGCGGTTCTTCACGTGTTTATTTTTTTTAAGCGGCGGAAATTTGAAGTAAAGTTAATGAAGGCTTACAGCTATTTACAGAGTACAAATAGGAATGTACCAATATATATTCCCTTTTCCGTGCTACACGTTCAACTCACCTCTTTAGAGCGCGTTTGTTAATGATTAATAATGCATGTTATGTTCCTCTTTTTTTGTGTATGTTACCAAGTGTATATCATTTATTTATTTCAATGCCGCAGTGTGTTTTGCATTGTTATCGTGGAAATATTTCACTGTGCTTTCATATATTGTAGAACTGCAATGTTTTATGGCCACTATATAAATGTAATTTATATGGCGCTTGATGTGTTACCCCATGCAGCCATATTGTACCTAAGAGGGTGAGATTACCTCAAGCCGCGTCTGTGCGGCTTTTTTCCCTCAACCACCTCCATTTACCACTCCTCTGTACATGTGTGTCTGTAAATGGAAATTAATAAATCAAATCAAATCAAACTCACTTGAGAAATTTACTGGTGCTTGTTGCTTGAGGAATATACATGACGAATCTGTTTGGCAAACTGACACAGGCTGCTCGGCCCAATTTTTTTAGTGAAGTATGCCTGCTGGACCGCATAGCTGCAGCCAGAAAGCAGTCGAAGCGTCAATGACTAGCAGTATGGGACATATTGAAGATATCGAAATTCCCTCTGTGGAGGGTCAGAAATCAAGTGAAAGTATATGCAAGGCTTGTGGTGCTTTCTTTATGAATGTTTGCGATTGGATTGGAGCAAACTTAAATTAGCCTGCAAGGTTCTCTTTTATGTACCGACGAAGCGAATAGTTATCCGTTTGTATAATTAAATAACGCTGGATCGAGACATGGTGAGACAAAAGGTGCTTGAATTTTCCTTTTGTAGGCAATCTAAGCTGCGTAGTAGTAGCTCGAGAATACTTTAGCCATTCCAGTTGGCGCTGTAAAAAAAATGCTTTATGGTTTTAATTCGAAGTTGAAGTGAACTGATGGGTTTCGCGAACATAGCGTGCCTCGCCATACGGACAGTCGATTGCTACCGTTACGTGATCAGGGGTGTGCCATATTGTCGATAAAGGCTACTGAGGGCCGCTATGATACATTCCATCACTTTCAATTGAGTGGCTGTCGATCTAAACAACGAAACTTTTCTCTCAGGTGATTGCTACTATGGTGTTTGTGAATTAACTATGTAAATACTCTACATGACACGCCGTCGTGTTAGCAGCCATGAGCAATTCGTTTTTTGGAGGCCTGTTTCAGAGGGGGATGAAAGTAGCAGCAAACATTTTCATAAGAAATGCGCGCCTAACTATTTTTTTTACGCATTAATGAATGGCCATATTTGAATAGAACAACACACCAGAGTAATAGGAATCATGATGACAGCTTCGCTGGGTAGTGTCTTTATAACATCGGATAACATGTTGACGCCAATTACCAAATTTTTCTTCCACGTAAAATGCAATACCTCTCATAGCTAAATACTAAATGAATGTTAAGTGTTTAGCGAAGCATCATACACAAATTCGCGCGTTGAATTTCAGATATTCTTTTTTTTTGTCAAAACTTACCGATAGACAAGCGCATCTATGCATTGCAAAAACTTGTAGACCCCTTTAACGCTACTTAGCTTGCGATATCCAAGTCGCAAAGTTTCTCGACTCACACGCTTTTGAAGAAGAAACTGTTGTTAAGGTATTGCAGCTGAAAGAAGCCGACTTATTCCTCAATGCGTACGGCTCGAGCCACCTATAGACGAGCGCACGCCAAGTTTCGCCCGAGACGCCAGCGCTCGTTTCTCCCCTGGCGGCACGGTTTCCAATCCCCCGGGGGTTTGCTTCCGCCGGTTGCCTTCGCTCGCGCTGAGCCAGAGGAGGCCAGGCTGAGCGCGCGCTGCACGCGAGAAGGCTTTCTCGCGCTCGCTGCACGCGAGAAGGTGTAGGTTTCCGTCGCCGCTTCCCTTCGCGGTCGCGCCCGCGTTTAGTTCGCGCTGCGCGTGAAACGTCTCTTGTTTGCGACGGCGCCTCTTCGGATGACCGGAAATTATTATTGTGTTGTTAACTGTCACGACAGCAATGTAAACATGAAAAGGTTGATGCCACAAGTGAAATTATACCGATTCACAAGAAAATGGTACGAAAGAAGCAGACGACAGACATGGATTACTGCGGTGCGCCGAGCGAAGTAAACATCTGGCAAACGAAGCGAGATCGTTTATTGATCACTCCTGAGTGTATGACGGTTTCTATATCTAACCCACGTGAAATTAATAATTACTCGGTACATAATCCTTTTATTCATACAAAAACTTTAAGTTCAACGAGTGCTTGTCCTGTCTTCTTTCTCGTGTTTCGTTTGTGTGTGCGCTGTCTAAGAATGGAAACCACGTCTGTTGTATGCGCTAGCAGTGGCCGAAGTTCACGCGTGCCGAGAAATTGAATATGTGCATGATGCATTGAACATGACCGGAGTTCATTCCCGCTTCGCCACCGCACCGATCGATCGGGTTACTGGACGATACACACCCGCGTCTTGGCCGCGCCGGCATTGCTGAAGCAGGAATGATTAATAATACTTTCAACTTCCGTCTCTTGAGTACTGTTAAAAAATGACCAAGCTGTCTACATTGCTGCCTCTATTCCATATTGTAGGGGGCGTACTAGTTAAAGTTGTGTGCGCATGTCGTACTTGTGCTATGCAGCGATATATCTTGTTTATTTCCGCACAGTGTCGATAGAAGTCCTTTGTCGCCATCAGAGACAACACGGATTTGTAGCAAACATAATGGGAGAAACTGCAAAAATGACTTTAGTTCGTAGGTGCCGTATGTATGTGCCGCATCGTATGTACTGACGATTTTTCCGGCGGCACATACGATGTCGTTTCCAATTACCTGCTCAGCGTCCCTTAGATGGTTAAGCAGACGCTGCCCTTTCGCCGCATTGCAGCCATAAAAATAATCGTCAAGCGTACCGATCTTCTTAAAGGCAAATATAGCGTGTGCAGTTTGTTTCACACTAAGGGGAAAACTCGGAACGTATTGCATCGCGATGCGGCAAGCAATGGAGTCGTGCGGCCGCAGCAGCTCGAGCAGGCGCACACGCTTGAGGGGCGGTGTCGTGATCTGCGTCGTCTGCTACGGCGGCGCGCGCTGGCCGCATTTTCGGGAAGCGTGGTACTGTCAGGGGCAGTGCACCGATTTCATCGGTACTGCGGGAACTGAGCTGATATTCTTTACTAAACGTTGTGCGTCGCCACACTCTGATCCTTCATTGGCGCTAATGGAGTTCAACAAACTTCTTTTGACAACATGGTTCATTTGTTCTTTCGAAGGGCCGGAGTACTGAGCGTGTGCACGTATATTTCTTCACTGTGTGTGCTACCGTAATGAGCAGCGACAAAACGCACCAAGATGTGCGCGCAACGTGCTCAGTCTTTGTTTGACTCGAAAGGAAAACAAAGCACTCAACAATGGGAGTCGAACACGGTGAAACAAACGGACACGATTAAATGAACGTTTTAGGTTCAGACAATGAGCTGGAAGTGATTTTTCTCGATAATCATTCGCTACACCAGACAGACCCTGCCCGCCGGTGGGGAATTGGACACGTCACGCTCGGAACTTCAGTTAGTATCTCGTCATGTCCCCAGCGGCAGCGATGACAGCGCTCATCCTGGAAGGCAGTGAAGTGTAGAATGACTTGATCAGGGATGTGTTCATTCGCTGCACGTCTCAGTCACTGACGATGGTGGATCGAAGCCTATCCTCGGGCGACTGATAGAGGGGATGTTGCGCCAGCGATACTTTCAACGAGCCCCAGACATTTTAAATGATGTTGGCGCCCGGGGATTGAGGCGGCCGCTCCAAAAGAGTGACTGCGCGCTCTTCTAGCAGTTCTTGCACAGCACGAGCAGTGTGGATCGGCGTCCTATCGCGTTAGAATATATAGTCGCCTTCCAGAAACGGGCCGTCAAGAATGTATGGAATCAGTACGTCGTCTATGACTGCCATGCAGCGATGAACTTACATTCGAGGCGTATCAGTGGGCGTCGCGCAACGCTTAGCAAAGAATACCGGCTCCTTTCACGCAGTAACGATGTGATAAGCGCCCTGCACCTGACAGTAGAACGCTTCTCGACAATGCGGCTAGCGTGCGCCGCCGTAGCAGACGACGCCGTTCAAGATCCCGCCCCTCGAGCATCTGCGCGAGCTGCTGCGCTTCGAGTTTTCCCCTAAATGTGAGAGAGACTGTACACCGCCCTTCGAAAGAAATGTCCACGCGCACACACCGCGCGCGGCGCGAAACGTGCGCAAACACGCGCAGTGCAGGAGGCAATCAAGGCGGCGCGAACGAGAGATGGGAGAGGGGTACCACCGGCTAATAGAATTTTGCTCCGCATGCGGCGCTCTCAACGCCGGCGCAGCAGCGCCGCTCTCGGTGCCGTTCTTGTCTATACCCCAAGCATACACGAAGAGGGAACGAGCGCGCGCGGCAGCCGAGCGAGCCGGAGCGAGCGGCGTCCTGGCCGTGACGTCACTCGCAAGAGGGCGCCATTCCTCTTTCTCGGGGCTAATAGAGTACGCTATAGTAAAACTGTCTATTGTCCACACGATTGCGCCGCTGTCCAAAATTTATACCAGCAGCTAAGCAGCAGAACATATCAATTGGCTCCGTGTTTGTGTGGCTGAGTTTTGCGCCAACAGCTGGCGCCACCAATCTGGCCGCTGTAAAGCCCCTCAATCTCCCAAAGTAGCGCCATTCACTTCCCTCCTCCTCCGCTCGGCGCGGCCTCGACGGTGGCGCCGCTGGTGGTGGGCCTGCCGTAGCAGACGACGGCTAACACGCTACGGGAGGAAATCCGCGGAAAAGTTCGTTCGAGTCCTGCGGAGCAGTTTTTTCAATCTAGATCTTGCTTTGTCAGTCGGTAACTGGCCTTAAGAATGTCGTGTCGGATTTGCGGAAGAAATAGAGAAAAGCACCATTATTCAAGGCGTATTTAAGGCGTAAAGAGCGCGCACGTTGAAAGTTTGTGTTGCTGAAACACGACACACGCACGCGGTGTGCTCAGACACGCGAGTAATTACCAGAGTTTCAGGTTTTGACAGCGTGAAAGTATGTGCACGTGGTTTCGTAGGTTAATTTACGTACCTGCAGGATGCTTTTGTTTGGCCGGCGCGTGAGAGATTCCGACTGTCTGCGGTCAGCAATGCCTGGCAGCAGGGCCGTTTCTGTTCCGCGCCTTTTACAGATGTACGTAGCTCATGCACAGGTTGTGATGGCCATGAGCAACGTTTTCACACATAGGCGGTATAGATAATTTTAACAACGTAGCAGCATATGAAATCGTCATTTATTTATTACAGTGCAAATGGTTAGAATTTGATAGAAAAGAAAGAAGGAACTTGATGGGACAACTGGAAAGAGGTTCAGAAAATAATTATCCCCCTCCCTCATTGGCACCAGCAACACTTTTGTTGAAGTGCTAATTTTATCTCTGTATACTACGTGCGTCTGTATTCTTTTGCGTTGTAAGTTTTCACAAGGAAGCAGTGTTGCGTTAACTGGAACAGTCAAGGCACACAAGACAGAAGGAAAGTTGATTCTTGGGTTTTACATCCCAACACCACGATCTCATAACAGGCACGTACCCAGGATTTTTTTTCGGGCGGGGGGCCACCACCACCACCACCATAATCATCATCATCATCATCATCCTGTTTTATGTCCACTGCAGGACGAAGGCCTCTCCCTGCGATCTCCAATTACCCCTGTCCTGCGCCAACCGATTCCAACTAGCGTCCGCGAATTTCCTAATTTCATCGCTCCACCTAGTGTTTTGTCGTCCTCGATTGCGTTTCCCTTCTCTTGGTACCCATTCTGTAACCTTAATGGTCCAACGGTTATCTAACCGGCGCATTACATGATCTGCCCAGCTACATTGTTTCCTCTTGATGTCAATTAGAATATCGTCTATACCCGTACGCTCTCTGATCAAAACCACTCTGTTTCTCTCTTAACGTTATGCCTAGCAATCTTCGTTCGATCGCGCTTTGCGTGGTCCTTAACTTGCTCTCAAGTATCTGCCCCATATGCACTGGCAAAATGCACTGGGAAATGCACTGGCAAATGCATTGGCACTGGACATATTGCACTGGCAAAATGCACTGATTGCACACCTTACTTTTCAATAATAATGGTAAGCTTCCAGTCAGGAGCTGGCAATGCCTGCCGTATGTGATCCAACCTATTTTTATTATTCTGTGAATTTCCTTCTCATGATCAGGGTCCCCTCTGATTAATTGACCTAGGTAAACGTACTCTTTCACAGTCTCTAGTGGCAGACTGGCCATCCTGATCTCTTGTTCCTTTGCCCGGCTATTTATGATTATCTTCATCTTCTGCATAATAATATTCAACCCCGCTCTTACACTCTCTCTGTTAAGGTCTCCAATCATTTGTTGTAAATCGTCTGCATTGTTGTTGAATACAACAATGTCATAGGCAAACCGAAGGTTGCTGAGATATGTGCCGTCGATCTTTACTCCTAAGCCTTCCCAGTTTAATAGCTTGAATTCTTCTAAGCACGCAGAAAACAGCTTTGGAGAAATTGTCTCCCTGTCTGGCCCCTTTCTCTATAGGTATCTCTCTGCTTTTCTTGTGTAGAATTAAGGTAGCTGTAGAACCTCTGTAGATATTCTAACGCGAAAGACGAGTCAGTAAGACGAGAAACTATTTACAGATTATATTTACAACAACGGTTGCAGCGCTGACCGGTTACATTCACAGCGCGAGCCCAATTCGTTCTTCCTCCTCTTTTCTGGAGTGATGGCGCCTACGCGCCTCGTTCAAACAAACAAATACCTCATGCATGTAGCAATATTTTCCAAGCTTTTTACGTAAGCGTTCTGTACTCGTTGATTACGTAGTGCCTCTACGATTGCTGGTATCTCTACTGAATCAAATGCCTTTTCGTAATCTATATAAGCCACATAGAGAGGCTTATTGTACTCTGCACATTTCGCGATAACCTGATTGATGACATGGATGTGATCCATTATAGAGTATCTCTTCCTGAAGCCAGCATGTTGCCTTGGTTGACAGAATCCAGTGTTAACCTTATTCTATTGGAGATTATTTTGGTAAATATTTTATATAATACTGGGAGCAAGCTAATGGTCCCATAATTGTTCAATTCTTTAACGTCTCCTTTTTTGTGGATTAGTATAATGTCTGCATTCTTCCAGTTTTCTGGGACCCTTGCAGTCGATAGACACTTCGTATAAAGAGCCGCCAGTTTTTCAAGCATTATGTCTCCTCCATCTTTGATTAAATCGACTGTTATTCCACCTTATCCTCCCTCTCTTCATCGTTTCATGTCTTGCATGGGGCCCTTCTGACCTGATCGCTAGTTATAGGAGAGTTTCTGTATCCTGTTCATTACTGTTTCTAAGTGAACAATCGTGACTCCTCTGGGTACTGTATACAGGTCAGCTTAGAATTTTTGCGCTGCTTTTTCCGCATCATCAGCAATCTCGATCTTCGAGATTGCTGATGATGTTATCCTTCTTGACTTTTAGTGCATACATCATGGTTTGTCCTATGCCAGGTTTCTTTTTTACTGATTTCAGGCTGCGTTCATTTTTTACGGCTTTTTCAGTCTTTCTCATGTTATAGTTTCGAATATCAGTTATTTTCGCCTTGTTGATCAGTTTTGACAGTTCCGCGAATTGCGTAACTCTGTGCGGCCGCTAGTCCCATACAACCACGTAGAGCGCAGGACTCTGCGATTCTAGACGTACTGCGCTCACTGGAAAAGGTTAGAAAAACGCCCACATAAGCACAGCAGAGAAGTGGCTACGTGAGGCGGTTCGACCGATAACTGTAGAAGCGTCATTCAAAACACGTAATTGTTCTCCGCTTCCGGCGGCGTTTTCTCTAATTCCTTTTTAAATAAAAAGATGTTGATCCATAAATACTCTCATTAACAACGGTTAACTTTTTTATTATTCGCTTTTGCTTGCAGTTTGGTTGTTGCCTTGGCTCTCTCCCTTAGTAGATCGCTTAATTTCTCAACCCCTTGCGATTTTCGTTTCCAATTGCCAATTTTGCACGAAAAGTGCTATGCAGTTAGGGAAAATCAGACGAGGTAACGGGCGACAGTCATCTTGCTTATGGGTTTAAGGGTTATTGCAGGGTTCCATGATGGACGCTCTTTCACATTATTCCCCACCTTATCCAACCCATATCACGTGTATATGGTTCCGGGCATCTGCCAGCGTTGCGGCGAGCCGTAACTCAAGGAAACAACGAAGCAAAGGGATAAGTTAAACGCAATTGGTGTTTTCTTCGGCCGCAACTCGTTCCGTGAGAGTACAGACCAGCTGAGTAACAGCCGCATCCCTCTCCTGGTCCCAGGATCAGCCTAAACAAAGAAGGTTGAACTAACATAAGCAACATGCAGCTATGCGCGTGATGGTTGAATAGATGGTGACAACTGAACGCACCTCGACTTAATCGCGTGGGTGTGGAAATCTACGAGAAAACGGTCCTTCACAATACAAGAGATGCCGATAACTACCGCCATCTAAAAGGAGTGAAAAAGGCAGCATAATGTTGACCGATGAACCGCTGCGAAGTCTCAACATTGATCTGGCGGCACTTTAGGAATGTGTGAGGAGTGGTTGCGTGGGTGGGGAGGGGGGGGGGGAGGTATGTCACTTGATTTCGGGGGGAGGGGGGGCCGGGCCCCCCCGGGCCCCCCCTTGGGTACGTGCCTGTCTCATAAGGCACGCCATAATGGGGCTCTGGATTAATTTTTTTTGCAGCTGGGGTTATTTAACGCACCCCCAATGCACTGGACACGGGCCCGTTTTGACACGGGCGTCAAAAGAAGAGGTTGGAGGAGCCGTGTCACTTCACAAAGCCGCGCGTTCTTTGCCACTTGCTCGAAGTCAGCCCGCCCGATCTTGTGAATCCACACTTTTCTTCGTTTTGCGTTGCACCCGGCGGATGGTAAAACAAAAAGCTTTTTGCCGTCACTGGGTCTGTTGTGGCAACCGTAGGAGCAGCAGCACGGCATCGCAATTAAGCACTCGGCCCTAACACATTGTATAAAACTACCGCGCTCCTTCAAACCGCCTGCCGCCTGACGACGGTGCGAGCGGTCGCATGTTGCCTCTGCTCCTGCATTTTTTCTTTTTGTGCCTACCCAATCGCTTCAAGAGCCTGATTTCCTGCCTGGACCTATGTGAGTGTTATCGGCACTTCTTGACAGTTCCTTTAGCAACTCCGACGTCCCTTACGCGAGCCGCAGCCCTTTTTAGGGCTCTCGGCTGACCGTCTCGCTGCTGGGCCTAGCTCCGCCTAGCATGGGCGCAGGAACGGAGCGCGATGGCGCGCGCACCTGGCGCGAGATCCACGACAACCTCTCGAAACAGCGTCAGCATCCTTCGCCACCAGCATACCCCGCAGTGGCTCATAGGACTCAATCAAGAGCAGAACCGAAGCCCCCGCCGCTGCCGCGCAGCGATTATAAAATCATCCTAAGAGTTCGTGGGGGCCTCAACTGCGCTGGAATCCATGCATGCATCCTCAGACAAGTCATCCTCAAGGCTGCGGGGCTCCCCATCACCGACCGCACCAGTTCTGACCAAATTCGTGTCAACACCATCAACAATACCGTTCTAATCAGCACACCAGACATGGAACGTGCAGATCTCTACCACAACATCCAGAGTCTGCAATTCAATGGTAACCCTTACGAAGTCGCCACACATGTGGCTGATCCCATCGATACCTGCAGAGGATGCATTCACTTGCCCCCAGATTACTCAGAAGATGACATCGCCTCAACCCTCCGCAGATGCAACCCAACATTGATTATTGGGGGTGCACGACGCCTGGGCAATACTGAAACCATCATGGTCATATTCCAAGGCAAAATCATCCCTTTCTACGTCAACTACGACGGCTGTTCACTTCGATGCCGCCCCTTCAGGCAGAAGGTAGAAGCCTGCACCCGATGCCGCGGGATTGGTCATCGCCAGGACGTCTGCACTAGTGCCACCGACACACTCTGCCCCAAGTGTGGAATGAAAGACGCACCCATGGACCATGAATGTGACCCGATATGTGTTGTGTGCAACGGAAACCATCAAACCGGCTCCTCACTGTGCAAACAAAGGTTCAAACCACGCCCTACACGTCCAAGGCATAAACAAGAAACTTCACCCACCAACCGAACTCCCAGTCTCGACCGCACTCGTGACTCAAGCCGGCGAAGAAGTCGCAGCAAAAGCAAAGACCGCGGGCCTGGCTACGCAACCCAAGACGTCGCCTGGCCAGCTCTATCATCAAGCCCTACTCTCGCCAACTCCTCACGCAACCCACCCCAGGTAAGCTGGGCTAAGGTAGCCTCTTCCAGCTGCTCCTCAAACCAGACTGCTAATAATGAATCCCTCCTTGAAGAAAATACAATTCTAAAAGCCGAAATTCAAAGACTTAAATTAGAACTCCAATCTCGTCACCCCTCTACTTCAACCTCTGAAGCCCCTCTCTCTAACACGACCCTTTCGACTGATCATCCATCAGCCCTACCTGAAACCTCTTCCCACCGCCCCATGGACACTAGCCCTTCCACTGAACGGGAACCGCTTCACCCTCCCCCGAGCAAACGTAAAACTCCGAGCACTCCGCGATCAGAGGACACCCTGGACGAGACAATCTTAAATTATAACGACAGGCTAACCGCTTTGGAGACTAAATTTCATAACATACTCACTGCAATTGAAAAAATCAATACAGATTACACATCCAGGAATGAAAAGCTCGACAAATTTATTGAATTCGTACAAGCACACATCCAACAAACTACAAGTTGGATAGCTGGAGTCACCGCGAATCACCCTAACATAGTTGCACCTGCTCGATCCGCCTCCCCACTGGCTCCGCTTAACAATGGCCAATAACCCGACCCGCTCCGAGTTTGAAGTGTGGCAGTGGAACTGTAGGGGGTTTCGAAAAAAGAAAGCACACCTCCAGCAGTTTCTAGCCTCCTCTTCTAATCTCCCAGCTGTCATTGCGCTTCAGGAAACTCACGGACTAATCAGCTTTCCAGGTTATTATGTTTATCAGAACAATAAGGTCTCCCGGCCCGATACGGCAATTCTTATGCAAAAGCACCTCACTGCCAATCACTCCCAATTCGACAGCGTCGATATAGAGCACGATTTTCTAGAAATTATTCCTCGCAAAAATAATGCACCTGGCCTTTACATTCTCAATATCTATAGTCGTCCACAAGACAAACATCACCGCTTTGACTCCCTTTTCGCTCAAGCTATTGCCGCTGCCACCCACCACCCCCTCCTAATCCTTGGAGATTTCAACGCACCCAACCATTTGTGGGGTCACTCCGTTTCTACTCCTAAGGGCAGAGCCCTATGGATCCACATACAAGACCACAGACTCACATTACATAACGACATCGATGCGCCAACCAGGCTAGGCAATAGCGTAGCTAAGGACACCTCCCCCGATCTTACGCTTACACACAGAATACAACACGTCACATGGCACAACTCACAAGTTAACCTCGGTAGCGACCATTACATCATTACCATCACACTACAATTCAAACACAAACCCTTTGCACCCAAACGCCTCAGCCTTACCAATTGGGACAATTTTCGAGAGGCCCGCCAGATATCAGCTCCCACAAACATTCAAGACATTTCAGAATGGGTTCAGCAACTACACTCAGACGCCCAGATGCACACTACCACTCTGCCCCCCGAAACCGCTCTCACTACGGTTGATTCCAAGCTTCTACACATGTGGGAAGCCAAAGAGTCTCTTCTCAAACGGTGGAAGAGGCAACGGTTCAACCGAAAACTAAGACTCAGAATTGCCAAATTAGACCTTCAGATCCAGGAGTACGCCACACAACTGGCCTGCCAGCAGTGGGGCCAGGTATGTGAAAGCATGCATGACAACCTCGATAACAAGCGCACATGGCAACTCTTGCGACACTTATTAGACCCTACCACATCGCGCACACGCCACAACCATAGCATAAACAAACTGCTACATGCACACAAAAACAATCTCAACGGATTCTTCGACGACCTCCGCCATAAACATCTGCCTCCCGCTCAGAAGTATGACATGCCAAAATATACTGGCGAACCCAACGAGCTACTTAGCGCCGCTATCACGGAAACAGAGGTTCGCCATGCCCTCGCCACCCTGCGCACAATGTCAGCACCAGGCCCCGACCTTATTAACAATAAAATACTCCGCAATTTAGACGACAACTCTGTCACAGCCATCACGGCGTACTTCAATCACTGCTTTGACACAGGCACCCTCCCTAGTTCGTGGAAAGATGCCAGGGTAATCTTTATCCCAAAGCCAAACAAACCACTCAACATTTCTAATCTCAGGCCTATATCACTAACCTCTTGTCTAGGTAAAACACTCGAACACGTCATCCTGAACCGACTTAGTAAATACATGGAGGACAACAATCTTTATCCATCAGAAATGGTAGGTTTTCGAAAATCTCTGTCATGCCAAGATATCATGCTTCGAATGAAGCATGACATCATTACACCTAATAGCAGTCTAGATACGCAAGCAATTCTCAGTCTGGACCTCCACGGAGCTTTCAATAACGTTTCACATTCCGCCATCCTCCGAGAGCTTAATCTCATTGGGGTTGGCGGAAAGACATATGACTACATATCTACCTTCCTATCCAACCGTACCGCAACGATACACATAGGCACAGAGCAATCCCTTTCATACGCTTTAGGTAGCTACGGCACGCCCCAAGGCTCAGTGCTGTCCCCTTTTCTTTTTAATCTTTCTATGATGCCGATGGCGCAAGCATTGCGGTCTATTCCCGATCTCAAGTTTTCACTCTACGCCGATGACATCACTCTTTGGATGACTGGCGGTTCCGATGGAGAGATTCAAGACACTCTACAGGCCGCAGCAGACGCCGTCGTGGCTCATGCCGGGGCTATGAATCTCACATGCTCCCCTCAAAAATCCGAGCTGCTACTTCTGCCATCCCACCGGGGGTCCGGAAAACACATGTCTAGTATAGAGGTGATCCTAAACCACATCCCCGTTACTAGAGTGGACAGGCTCCGGGTGCTCGGCTTACACATTCAAAGCAACCGGCTCAACACATATACCCTACATACACTCCACACTACAGTCGATCACACCCTGCGCCTTCTAGGGCGAGTCTCCAATAAACATGGCGGACTAAAGGAGGCCGAACTTCTCCGCTTGATTCAGGCCTTCGTTATCAGTAAGATTACATTCGCAACACCATATCTACATTTCCTTAAATCAGAATCAGATAAGATCGACACTCTTTTACGCAAAATATATAAATTCGCTCTGGGAGTCCCCATACGTACCTCCACTGATAGGCTAATGCTTACTGGAACTTTCAACACACTTACTGAACTCACAGAAGCCCACCTCACATCCCAATATAGCAGACTTTCTAACACCGCAACAGGTCGACACATTCTACAAACCCTTTCTATCACTCCGGCACCCATCATCAAGACTAAATACACCATTCCACATCACATACACGAGAACCTCTGCATCCCCCCACTTCCTAAAAACATGCACCCTGTGCATCACAAACAGCGCAGGAGGCAGCGAGCAAAGGCTCTCCAAAAACAATTCTCCACCTCTAAAGACGTGCTCTATGTCGATGCCGCCGAATATGGGAGCAGAAATCATTACGCAATATCAGTCATTAACTCTCACGGCCAGGTCGCTGCGGCCGCTTCCATTCCTGGCTCTTCCTCGGAGGAGGCGGAGGAAGCGGCCATAGCCCTGGCCCTCACAATTCCAAATTCATCAGTTATCGTTAGCGACTCCAAAGCAGCCATACATAACTTCGGAGCGGGTAGGGTCTCTAAGCCAGCCCTTTCTCTCCTCTTGGTCCATCCTTTCCACCAAACTGTGGCATTAATCTGGACTCCCGCGCATGCGGGCCTTGCCGGAAACGAGGCGGCTCATGCCAGTGCCCGAGGATTTACTGTCCGGGCTCAGGCATCACATGTGTCGGACCTCGCCACGGAGGAGGCGTCGTTTACAGCGCGGGATCGACTTATTACTTATCACGACATCTGCGCACACTACCGATTAGACCGCTTAACCTTTCCGCCACTCATGGGCAAATCCCCGCGTAGGTGTGAAATCCTGTGGCGACAGCTGCAGACTCGCACCTTTCCGTCCCCTTACCTCCTCCACCGCATTCATCCCGCCATTTACCTTTCTCCCTCTTGTAAATTCTGTGTCTCTCCCAAAGCAGACTTAAACCACATCATGTGGGGGTGCCCTAAGCACCCCCTTCCCCCTTTCCTCAAACAATTAATATCTAGTGAGGAGCAGTGGGAGGCTGCCTTGCGCAGCTCCAGGCCCGATCTTCAGGAGGCCATCCTGGAGTGGGCTGAGAGGATAAAGGAGGCCTACTTCAAGTAGTTCCTCCCCCCATCCTCTATTCCATTGCCCCCTTCCCTTTAAAGAGGGATAAATAAAGTTTTTCATCATCGTCGCGCTGGCCCAAGAATGGGGGTCGCAGGCCCAAGATTGGGGGTTGCAGCGCGCTGGAAAGAAAAGATATACAAAAGCGCGGCGCCTGCTCTGCGCCGGAAAGAAAATAATATACAAAAGCGCGGGGCCCGCTTTCACGTGACACAGATTGGCCAATGGGGGAGCGGAGGAGGCTGGGGCGACAGGAGGAGTGGAGGAGGAAGCGCCTGGGTGAGCGGGGTGGCGGAAAGATCAAAGAATGGCGCTACTTTTGGAAAATTGAGGGGCTTTAGGCCGCTGGCCGCTCTAAGTACTAAGGTCATGGGAGGAGCATGGCGCTGCCTGCGATGAATGCCCACGGTGGCCGACAGAGGTCGCTGCCATACGGGTGGGTGCAGACTGCGCGTGTCGTCTGCTTCATACATCACTTTCGCAGCGGTTGCGTCGGTTTCTATGTTTGCGTTTTCTGTCTTATTACAGCGTTGCGTGTTTGTTCTTGGTGTTGTCAAAGAGTGAGTGCGTTGCTGCTGTGTTTGTGTGCTTGTCATTACGAGAACTATGCGCCGGCGGTGAAAAAATGACGAAGCTAAAGAGAGGGTGCAACGAGAGGACCAGCTTTGTGCCATTGTGTAGAAGCGGCTGCAGCTCGAACAAAGGGCGTGTATCCTTGTTCACTCCAACATCTGATACGAAGCGTTAGCAGAATGGGCAAGAATGACCAGGAGAATGGACAGAAGGCTGGCACAAACTGCTGTGATTTGTGAAAAACATTTAGAAAACAGTTTAGTCCAGCGTGCGTTCTCTATCACCGTGAATTAACGGCGTTGTCCACGAGATTCCCCGCGATAAAACACGCCTATAACCCTACGCCGTACCAACTATATTGCTACGGAACAGTATTTGCAATGACGAAGAGGCGAGCAGTGAGAAGACGACGACAACGATTGGAGGCTAGCTTGTGCTGTTGTCTCTTGGCCAAGTACGGCGTATTCCCTTGCAAATATACGTGTATATAGCTTTTCGTCTGCGTCTTCCTACGTAACACGTCTGGTGGAGGTGCAGCCGGGCGTAGTGCTACGTAGGGAGGAAGGAAATCAACTTTATTCAGGTCCTGCAGGCCACGAGAGTTTTGGGCTCTAATGGAGTGGGCGTCTCCCACGACGGAACCGGGAGGTTGAGTTTCCTGGCGGTGTCGTGGACCTGCTGGACGGCCCAGAGTTGGGGAGCGAGTTCTTCGCTCCGGATTGATTTTTCAAACTTGCGCTTGTCCGGTTCGGAATTTATGTGAGCTTGCGAGCACGGCCAGAGTAAATGATATACGTTAAGGGGTGTATTCCAACTGGTGCAATAAGACTTGACGAAGAGCTCAGGCATGTAATGGTGCAGTCTGTTTTGCGTGGGGTATGTGTCTGTTTGTAGCATTCTGAGTGTAACTGCTTGAGCTCGAGTGAGCGTGCGGTGTGGCGTGGTATACTGTCTACGTTGTAGGTAGCAGTGTTAAGTGATTTCATTATATGTAGTGGGGGCGTCCTTATTCTCTGAGTGGTCGGTTGAAGCCGCGCGGTCTGTAAGCGCGCGCGCGCAGCATCGTGTGCCGCCTCGTTAAGGTTGGGGACGTCGCCGATCTTTGGTCCTGAGGAGTTACGGAGTCGCCATCTATCGGAAGCGCCTCGCTGGCGTAGTATGAGGGATAACGCGGCGCGCTCCTCATAGGTTTTGCTGTCAGCGATCACTGAAAACACCACGCGCGAGCTCTCCCGAATATTTCTATAAGTACTTTCGAAACGAGGGAAGTTTTTTACTGTCTAAATAATAATCTTGGGCAAACTGAAAGCACAGAATCATTTACAGACGCTATCTCTTTACCGAATACGTACAGTGAACGCCACTGCGCGCGGTCGCCGCGATGGGGTCTCCCAACCGGCTTCTTGTGTGAAAGCTACGTAAACACTGATAGCAAACTATGTGAAACATGTTCTTGTAGTGTTTGTATAACTAAATAGAGCGTAATAGAATGAAGCCTCAATGCAGCGATCGCACAGATTCGCAGCGACCGACTGCGCGTCTGCACGCTTGTCCGCGCACTGTTTCGCTTTCGCCGCGTGCGCGTTTTCGCACCGTGCCATGAGCTTTAAGCCGCAGAATATGAGCATTTGACAGTATACAAGCAACCATTGTTGCGTGGGCGCTATCAGAGCTGTTCAAAAATAATTTCATTGTAGAGACTTCGACGCCTACTGAGGCTGTGATGTGCCTTCGCGACGATTCAATATATATATTTTTTTCTAGATTCTTGGTCGTTTCGATATTATTTCTCGAGTTGCGTCGCACTGTATGTTTATCGGTGTTCTCAGCGTGCGATTTCCCGCTGCTTCTTTTTTGTAATCCAGTGCATTAATTCATAACACAAACATGACCATATGCCATGCTTTCTTTTTAATGTGCTTCTTACCGCCCCCTTTCCACACCAGTGAACTTGCCAGTATCTATAGCATGGACAAGTTTATAGACCAAACCGTCATGACATCAGACGAGCAGCGGACTCGGGCGAGCGTCTCAGTGCGCGTTTTCCGAACATGCAGACCCGGCGCCGCAGCAGAAACCTTCCCCGCGTCTGTGCTTGCTGCATACCCGAGTTGTAGCCGATGACTGTTTGCCGGTTTTATGTTTCGCGAGCCAAGCTTCACGCAGCTTCTTGTTCTGCGGCTACGTGTGAATAAGGCTGCCATCGGGCTCGGCACTGCGGCACCGATCAGTAGCCTGCCATGTTGCGCGCCTTCAAAGTCAGCCACTACCTATTGTAGTGCTTTCAAGCGTTGTAAAGGAGGCACTCGAAGCGGGAAAATATCGCCACTAAATGAGGACGGCAGCGTACGAGAGAATTTAAACTCGTTTTCTGAGCTCGCTTCGGCGCTCCCGAAGCAGCCGACGCGGCCGCTATGTCCACGTGATCCCTAATAGCACGTCACGCCGACGGTGGCGCCAGCTTTTCCAGTGGTGGAGCTCGAGGCCAATATGACGTGGTTCTTAATCTCTTTGAATTGAAACAATTCTGAGAGCCTGTGCGCAGACCGTGTCCTTTTGGAAAGCTCTGATAGCGGCTATGGAGTCGCTGTAGATATGGGAAAGATTATCGTCGGTGAGCGCAACAGCGATCGCAACCTGACCTGTTCAGGCTTCCTTGCTGTTACCGTGGCTGCACATCTTGTGAATCCGCGGCCGTCCACAACCGCCACTGCGAAAGCTTAATTTTGTTTCCCGCGTATGCCGCCGCGTGCACACAAGCTGAGCGTTCACGGTTCGCCAAGTCTTGGTTAAGAAGGAATTGCCCTCCCGCTTGTTGTCTGCCCCTGTTGTTTTCGGGGTGTACGTTTCTGGGTATAGGTTGGACCGTGATCTTGGCGCGGATGCCCCGTGGAAGGTCCGCAAAGTCTTTTTCTATGTCTCTTGAGCAAAGCCCAGTTTCTCTAGGATCGTGCGTAACAGTATTTGCAATGACGAAGAGGCGAGCAGTGAGAAGACGACGACGACGATTGGAGGCTAGCGCGGGGACGTGTTGCCTCTTGGCCAAGTGCGACGACTTCCCTTGTAAATATACCTGTATGTAGCTTTTCGCTCCGGTTCGCTCCGGTCCACTCTGTGTGCCGACGCGCAGCTGCGCGCGTACGCGCCCCGCCGGCCCCAGCTTAGGGGAAGGCGAGACCGCGCGCGCAGCAAGGGAGACCCTGAGCAAATCTCTCGAGGTCACAAAGAACATTTATTAAGCTATGGGACTCAACACAAACACACGTTTTATCATCACGTCCGAATCTGAAGCTAATTAATACACAGAACATGGCCAAATGGTCACCGGTGGCCACTAACGGCGCACCGCGACAGAGAGAGAACAAAGAAACGAGAAACAAGGAACAAAGAACCCCAGCAGTAAGAAGTTGCCTATCCATCGCTCAGCGCCTGCCATCGCGCGCCCCACAGCAGAGAAAAGGGAAATAGAAAGAAACGATAGACGAACAGACGGGGGCACGATCGGCAGACGCTGCCTCAGGACATCGAGACGACGGAAGAGTGCCCGCGCCCGCCGAGCCGAAGTAACCATCGGCCGGCGGCGGACAAAGGGGGCCGCCGCCGGCAGAGAGGAACACGTACGCACCTTCAGACGCCCCAATGTGGTCTCCCCGGGAGCCGACTTGCGCGCTCTTACCCGGAGTGCACGCAAGCAGGGCCCGAATCCCGCCAAAATGTCAGCCATTGGGGAAAGCCTGTTGACCTTCCCGTGGGCAAAATGACAGCAGAGTGACAGTGTTTTATGACCCGCCGCCACCCTGTCCAGGCAAGGAGGAGAGGGACACGGAGCCCCCGGCAACCCAACGCAATGGCTCCACACAACCACCATGAGAGCCTGAAAAACTCTGCGAGAGCCAGAAACCCCACAGCGCGTAGCTTTGGATTAGTGGCTTTGCACATTCCATCCCAGCTACAACTAAGGGGCGACCACGAGTAGTGCATACTCCTGAGGAAGAAACAGCTTACTGCGAGCATCAGCGCAAGAAAGGGGCAAAGTAATTTGCACGTGGAAAAAAAAAAAGAAGCACGGCAAAACACCAACAGAAACCACACATACAAAAAAAAGAAAAACTGCACATACTGGGAGAAACGCACGAAGCAATGCTAAAGCATGGTCACCATGCGAATTAAAGGGCCCCTGAAACGGTTCGGACAAATTTTGTAGGCGCGTACGGTACAGCTTAGGTAGAACATTCGCACCACAATTTAAGTGAAGCGTTACGTATTAATGGAGCTGCAAGCGATTAGAAGTTACCCTCCTCCCTAGCTATGCTTTTCCTCCTCAACTCGCTCGCCAAGCGAGCGGCGCTAAGCTCCGCCTTCACTGGTTCAGCGTCACGATGCAACGTCACATCGTTCACTTCCGGTTGTTAGGAGCACGCCCCCTCCCGCGCGAGACCTCTCCGCTAGCCGCTTGGCCGTCGACCGAGAGCTATCGAAGCAGCGTACTTTGCGAGCATTCTGTCGTAGCGCCGAACGTGTCCGGTACTCCGCTAAAAACAGGCAAGCTGGTCATTTCGGCAAATGACTGGAGGCATAAACTCAAGCTTATGAAGGAACTTTAGCGTAGACGTACGTGAGCAGCCTGATCGGTCTGCACGGTCCAGACACTTGCTGGCGCAGCGCTTAACCAGTCAAACAAAGCGCTAATATTGCTCTAACCAAGTGTAAAGCATTTTAAACATTTATAAATCAACGTGTTGATGATTACACTCCTGCGAAAAATACACACCAGCAGCAAAGAATACACTTCGTTGCTGCTACTGTGTATGGTTGAGCTCTGTGCCACCAGGTGGCTGCACCGTGCAGACCGTTCACATTTGCCCTTCTGCTCATCTCGTGGCTCATCCCGGCACAGTCAAGCGGCCAGACCCTGTCCCCTTGCGCTTACGTTTGCCCTAATACTGGACTCGCGGTTAACAGGTCGCTAGGTTTGCAGTCCACAAGGCAAAAAGTCGAATCATAGTGCTCGCGAAAAGACTGAGGCCGACTCTGACCGCGGAGCTCTCGTCAAAATGGAGTACGTTGTAACACAAGCAGACGACACTTGCTGTGTGCCGGAAGTGCTGAAGTGTACTGAAAAACTATTCTTGTGTATTCTCTTTAAGTTATTTTCTTTTTACAAAAACAAAGTAACTAACATTCCAACTATTACGAGCATCATTTGTTCCCCATAAAGTTGGAAAAATTATCGACCACGCGCCCTGGTCAGCCAATCAGATAGCTCGCCCATGTGACGTAATATGGGTTATTTGCATCATGTGGGTAGGGGCGGCTTAAAATTCCGCCGAGCAGTGCGCTGCGATCGGCAGCGATGTGTATTTTTAAAACCTTATAATAAATTACACGCTTTACGCAGAGCACTTAGAGGCATCAATTAATGATCAGAAGAACCTACTCTAATGACTCAGTACGTTTGTAGAAAATCGCCAAAATCGTTTCAGGGTCCCTTTAAGCACGCAAAAGCAAAAATGGGGTGAAAGAATGGTGAAACAAAAGATCTACAATATAGAGCGCTTTTCACTTGGCATGGTGTAACACTCGGTGTAACTAACACAGCTTCACTGTTCTACCACCTTCACGGACCGGAAGGGCCGGGTGGTAATATTTTCACGCTAACACTTGAGGATGAAGTGGTAAATTTATGGTGAGAGAGTGCATAAAAGTGATATTCCTTGCAGCAACGAGTCATTTTGAAAAACGGCCATTTATGTCGTCGGTTCACATGCAGATAGCATGGTGCGCTGTGCTTGCAGTCGCGATAGTTCTCCAAGTTCCCGTAATTTCCTTAGTTGTTTAAGGAGCAAAGTGAATACTGCAGGTGATGATTGTGCACAGACTACCAAACTTGTGGAACTCCAGGACAGAGTGAAAGTGTTCCTGCCCAGAAAATGAAAAAAAGTAAAGCCAGAGGGGCACCACTTTCTTTGCGCCGAGTTGCAAGTTCGGCTACAAGCATGCAAGCCACAAGCGAAAATATCATTGGTTTTGATGCACCAAGTCCCAGAATTGTACGAGAAAAATTAACATGCTTTTTACCGTGCTGACAAAATTTTTCAACCGCATTAATCATGTGCCAATTCCACTAGAAGGAGCATTTCATCAAGCGTATGCTCGGCAGGAAGATTGTGCAGATTCCAATGGTGTATGTACGGCTAATAAGTGACACTGTTCGTTCAGTGCTTCCCGATGCATATCAAAGAAAATTCCGACAAAAGAAAAAAAAAATTCACCGAAGATTACAATCTCTAATGCAAAATTTGAGCTAGCATATGCTCTATGCGTGTTTTCATTTCGCAATATATTTGTTACATTGCAAACGGAGCAAAGTATGGCATGACTGCCTTGCCAATCGGGAAATCATGAAAGGCAGCACGTGGCCGATACGTAGGAGCGATTCACAGCAACTGCCACAGACAAACCTCCACTCACGCAGCACTTTGTTTCCATACAGACGACGCGCACAACTCTGGCGCCATCTCGTAGCTATCGTTGCCGCAAAGCCCGTCTTGCACGGCACTACGCTTTTATTCTCAGACTTTCGTCATACCTTACTCCTTGCACTCTCTTCACTATCTCAGTCTCGTCATCTCTGGCTGCACTTAACGTTCGCTTTCATACTTCACTGCGCTCGTTCGCTGGGTTACGAGGGACAACACTGACGCTCGCCACACATATGCTGCGCTCTAAAGTACAAGGCTCCGATGGGATCTCGGCCGTTAAAATATTCGTGAAGAGAGAGCAAGTCCAGGCGCCGTATTCCCAGCTTTCAAGTGTGGGGTGAGGGAGTGCAAGTGTCCCCTCTGCCCCCGCCCCCCGTTAGATACGTTATGGAACTAGGAGTGTTGCCCAAGTGAACCAAAAGTGTTGGCCTAACACGCGATAACGTCATAAGTTATAGTACATTCACCCTTATGACGCTCCACTCGTGGTGGGGCGCTCGCGTTGCCGGCGGCAGCTCGCCACTATTTGCAAAGCAAGCATGGGAGTTTTCCAGGACAGCATTGGTACGTACACGTTTTTCTCTCATCCGCCAGCCCCTTTGTATCTTGGACTTGAGCTTGCCTGTGGTGCCACTGCATGTACGGCAAGCGCATACCTCGTGTTGATCCTTTTTGGATGCTAAGCCAAAGAGTGGTGCCTAGTGCTCGTGCATGGTCGTACTGCGCCCAGCCACACTTACCGGAGGGCTAAGCTGACGACGATTGCCCGAGCTCTCGCGAGTCGGCCCATTGGTTAACGAGAGATCAAGCAGCATAGCTGTGGGGACTTTTCCTAGCGGCATGTCACGGGGAGCCATCCTCTCACCGGGACATGCTAGTAGCACCCCTGTTTCTATTTTCGCCCTTTCCGTGGGAGCCGCAGTGGCTCGCAAATGGGCATTTATGCAATGTTGGGTGCCGCTGGAGTCATTACGACTCATTCCACTCTGTGAAGGAGGACGACCAACGAAGCTGTTTAGCACACGACACAGAGGTGAGATAGAACTTCGAACAAAGGTACAAACATATTTACTGTCCTGATCAGTGGGCATTGTGACAATAGGTATGCACACACATTCTCATGTCACCACTGTTATTAGGTGCATCCCTCACATAAGACAATGAATGGCTCATACTGCCTTAAGCGACGGTTTATACCGCCATAAATAAAGAAAATTATAATGCAGCCGCTCCATTACAATGACTCAGAGTTTCTCACCATAACAATTGAGGAATATCTGGTGCCACCGTCTATGGGAGTTTCCCAAGGGACGCTGCGTTGTCATGGGAATACTGGCAGTATGCGCCTGCGAGGCTGGTGATGGCTGGTGTTGTAAGAGGCTTCGTCTAAAATGTGGATATGGCTACACAAATTATGCATCCTTAAGTCTTCATAAAAGGTATTCATTCACCCACATTACATCTTCTGATGTTTGCTCATTTACAATGCATAACCAAGCCAAGAAAAGCAAGAACAGACGACAAACTGTTAAAGCGAATGTGAATCTTGTTGTTTGTTCTCAAACTTTAGCAGCCCGCTGATACTTTTTACATTTGCTTGAATTATACATCTAATAAAAAGTCTGCACAATTAAACAAAGCATGTATTTGTGCAATAATAAAGCCAAAACAGCATTTTATGTGCTGCTTCAGTAGCAAATGAATCATTATCACAAACGGAACAGTGCTATTAAGCAAGGTGCGTCTTCAAGGGGTCCTGGCTCTCCGAGAAGGATGCCAATCCAAAGTCACAATATACCGGCATTCCCATGCATACCACAGTGCAGCAGCACCAGATTGCCCTCTAAGTAATATAGTGAGAAACTACACGATAACAGAAGAGAAATGAAATTTTACGCTGGAATGGTAAGCGGTAACGGAGCCAGCTGTGGAAGGAGACGACGATGCTCGTGTAATTGGTGATGATGATAGATGCTGATGAGTTGCCTCTTGCCAATGCATGCCTCATACCCCTTAAGAAATGAGTGGCAACAGAGCCAGCTGTGGAAGGAGACGACAACAAACGCGAGTGCAGAGGCACGAGCGCGTTTGTGCTGAGGGGCACCAATGAGATCGTTCGCGGGTTGTTCACGGACGACAGAAATGCCCCAGCTATTTACAGCTTTGCTGTAATGAACTGTTTCTGCTAAGGGCAATACTGCGTTCTCTTGCGTGCATAGCACTCAGTATCCCCATTTTTGTGGCCCAAGTGCGCACACTAGAGTACGCGAGGTGATGGCTGATGCAGCACTGTGGCTCGCTAAGCTTGAACCCGCCTTGTGGTGGTCAGTACACCTGCGAGATACGAGACCACCACAACTTTCGGAAACTGAAGAGCCACCCCTATTGATCAACACGAGATGGTATTGCAAATTATGTGCTATTATTTGTCTATCTGCACATCTGACTCCTGCCTTACACCAGATAAGACCAACTCTTGCCAAACAAGGGTTCACACATTTACACACATGCCAGAGTGCAGCATGGCTTTAAGCTCGAAGTAGAGGACTCCTCGTTAGATTGCAGAAACCAGCAGCACTGATTATGTGGCATCACAAACCAATGACACCAGGTGTTAGCCTGGTGTGGCAGCATGGTCACAGACCACACACCGCAAACATCTGGCATATTAGGCACTCAACAGAATAACAGGAGAGATGGTGTGCAGGAGAGAACAGGGTGCTCCTTGTTCACAGAGAAGTGACAGCAAAGGACCAAGCATATCCTGTGTCGAATGCTGAGAAGCGCCGAGTCAAGGAAGAAAAAGTGGCTGATGTTGCTACACATCCTGAGGTTTAGGGAACACATTGTGGCCTGCAACCACTGCACAGGGCTGACTGGTGCGAATATCAGCAGTTTCCAACACCACATGACCACTACATCCGATTTTGATGATGCATGTCATAAACCTGTCACACTAAAACAATATATCTGTTGTTTGTATATCTTAGGAATCAAAATGACATGCAAGCATCATGTAGTCGATACCCAAGTAATGAAGGAAAGGAAAAAGACAATATTTTTGCGTCAGTTTACTTACATGGTGATCCTTGAAATGTTCACTGTACATGGCCACTGAGAACTCTGTGAAGTAAACACAACTGCAAGTTGACAGGTGGTTTTATTGATGTCTGCTTAATTGTCGTCTCCAATTAGGCGTTGCATTCAGTACCAAAGTAGTGTATACATTGTTGCAAACACGTACAGTTGGAAGATGCAGCAAGTGCTCTTCAAGATAAAAAGTCCTTCACTTTCACGACCCCGTACAATATCATTATATTATAGACAGTGTTTTCATCGGCAACCATATGGTAGCACATTCCCACACTGGGTGCTATCACTCAGGCATGCAAAAAAGAAACCAGGCGACAGTAACACAGTGCCTTTTAAACTAACAAGTGATAAGTTCAGCCACATCAGCACATGCTTACTTTCAACAAATGTACAACTCACCAGAAAGAAGAATGCCATTCAACACGTCAACTAAAAAGAAAGTACAAAGGACTGGCTGTAATGACATCTGGGATGCCAAAATAAAGGGTCATAGTTTCAAACACAGAATGGTGCCAATGAAGAAATAGCAAAAGACAATGTTTTACAGGAATTACAATTTAGTATGGCTTAAAAAAGAACAATGATTTTTTTGCTTCCATGCAACCTGATTAAAAAGAAATATTACTAACAAGAATGTGCAGCCTACAACCGTAACATGGTACATACCAGCATTGCACAACCTGCTCGTCAAGCGATGATCAATGCTTTGCAGTCAAAGCAGTGACCACTATTGCAAGACGACAGTGAAAGTTTCACAAAGCCAGAGCACCCCTTTCAAAGTCTTGTTCGAGGCTTGCATCTGTAAAAGATAGAGCCACCTGGGCTCAAAGCCAGTCCCATTGTCGGTGACACTCATGAGCTCGATGTCCCACAGAAAACACATGAAATCGGGGTGGCATTACAACAGAGCATGCTGCCAGTGTCAGCAGTGTCCTTCAATGTTCTCACAGCTGGCACCACAACATGAGGAATCATGGTCGTAGTCATTCACAACATGGACGAATGCATTTTTCCAAAGCAGCTGAAACTGAACAGGAAAGTGGTCCAAATGTCATCAGAATTAGTTATATGAGTAAGTGCAAAAGAAAAAAGCACCAACAAGCCAATACCAGCACAATTCACATAAGCCATTTCACAAGTGGTGACTAAACAAAGTGTAGAAAGAAAGGAGGAGGGCTTCGCTTGAGAGCTCGTCACATGCAGGCAACCATGTTCCTTTCGGTGCCACTTCCAGCCGCAGTCCTTGGACACAGTTCCGATGAGGAAGAAGCAAAGGCTGTGATAAGGCAACTGAGTCAGGTGTTAGCCAAATGAGACAGTTGCTACAAGACATGGTGTGGCTATCACAGCAGTCGGTGCACGCGCTTAAGTTTTTGCATTTGCCATGCCCTCGGCGCTAGCCTCCACACGGTCATTGCAGAACAAGTCCGATCTGAAAAACATGTTGCAAGAAAAAAGAGACAGTCACATGAATGAGTGTGCATTACATATGTGGAGATAGGAAGTTAATAAACTACTTTTAAATGGGTGCCTTACCACAGGCTTAGTGCACAATTTTCAGAATGAAGATTAATGTTTGTACTAAATGAGTGCTTTCTAAGTGAGGCCATTACAAGTGGGCTAGAATATACAAGTCAATACATTAAAAATTATATTCAAGAATATTTATGCATTCATGCGGGTCCGACTGTACAAGAAATAAACAAATGCTCTTCAAGAATGCCATATTTACCTGCATAATGAAAGCACTTGCATAATAAACACACCCAAACTACCTTCCCTCTTAATATCGATCGAATTATCCGGCAGGTCGAATTAAACAAGATGAGGAAAAAAATGTCATCACATACCAGTGATTCATTTACAGTATTTGCCCGATTCTAACATGCCCCAGAACCCAACGCACACCCACTTTCTACAGGTGCAAGTAGAAAACTAGGTAGAAATGACATGAACGCTCCTAAACAAAGTATAAATCTAACATGCAACCATTTCTTTGGCAAGAAAAATAAGCAAGGGTTTCATATGCGCTGCACAATAGCGGCAGGGGTGCTAATGTCAGCTTTGCCACAATACATACTTTGCAATTTCCGACCCAATTTTCTCAAAAGACATGTTAGAATTGGGTAAATACTGTAATCCGACATTCTGAGCGGCAGTCATTGCTTGAAAATCCTCGTAGGGGAGGCCAAAAATAGGCGTTTTTGACAGACGATGACGTGTGTTGAACGCACTCACTGTCCCCTAAGCTTCAGCAAGACAGATGCTACTACTAAAGGGGCCGTTACTGGGGTCACCATAGGGGTAAGGCACATGTGTGCTGACTGGTCAAGTTCAAATTATCCGGCGAACGCCAATACTGAGATTGAAATAACGAAAGTTTGGCCCCATAGCATGGGTGCTGACCGGTACCTTTGGTTTGCATCAGATTACCTTAGTTAAATTAACAGAAGTAGAGTCAACTTCCGTTAATTAGACTTCAGTTAATTAAATTCCAATTAAAGGTACCAGCCAGCGCCCATGCATTTCTATGGGCCGAAACTTTTGTTATTTCGACCGTAAAATTCACCGAACTTGATATTAATTCGGCATCGCACAGTGCTGTAAATTTTGAGACACCATGGCTTACTGCACTTAGTGCTCGCAGCCGCCCTTTGATGGTGCCCTCAAATTAAAAACAAAAGTGCAAAAGGATACGGATATTGATCCTGAAAAGAAAAAAAAAAATAAAGTTGCTGTTTTGCCAGAAAGGCGAAGCGTTGATGGTGGTATCAAAGAGACAACTACACGGAGTAAAATTCGTAGTTTTATCGGTGTCTCGCACGCTCAGGCAAAGATGACTCAATGACCAAGAACGCTCGTCGCAACGCGAGCGAACGTTTCGCATTGCGCCTCAAACTTGACAATGCGCGACTGCCAAACTAGATGCGTGGGAACAAAATGAGCATGAAGGCACAAACTATCTCTGCTCACCCTTTGCACTTGCCAAGATTACCTCCAAGATACAGTGCTTGCCCGCATATGGACAGCCATGCGCAGCTATATGCGCCACTAGTGACGGCCTTGTGCAGTGCACTTGGGAAAGGAGCCAGCTGCACGCAGTAGCTTTCTGCATCGTTGATCGTGCTTCTCTGTCTTAGTCACTTTTTCAGGCCAAAATAAGCAACCTCCTTCGCATTTGTAGGTGTTGAAATACCGGCAAAAACGTGCCAGTGATATGGTTCTAATCATTCCCCGCAAAGCCTCATCAGCGGGATCAACGGTAGCAATGGATCGTTGCTCCGGCGGGAAATTTCTTGTTCTCATCCTTTCCTTTTTCGCGTCTGTGTATTTTTCCACTCGATCATAGTTAGACGCGTAAGCGATGAAGTTCGTCTGCACTGCAGCATGCGGTTTAAAGGCATTTTGCTAAAGTTCGGAATGCCGTTTGCCGCTCATATTGTTTCCCGCTTCTTTACCGCGTTGCACTAGCTAGGCAGCACGACTACACGAGGGCATTGTGTTGTACGTTAAAGCTACTGAAGTTTGCAAGAACTGAAATTGTTGGTTTTATGTGGCCCGGTAAATCCTCACACCAGCTGTCATGCACTTCTTGTTTTTACATCTATTTTATGCGTGGCTTCGCACATGTTTAACTATTGGCGGTTGCTTCATGCATAACTCTTGCTGATTCTTTTGAGGTGCGAGGTTTTCACCCTGCCTCATTTGTAAAGGATATGAATCAAGCTGTGTCTTATCAGAATGATACCAAGCAAGTGCTTTATTCTTTATAATAATGCAACAGCTTTAATTTTTTTGTTCGAGGGCATCTTAAATATTGTGGTTTTTTGGGAAATGTGTTTAGAAAAGAGTTGGTTTAGGGCAAGAATTGCAAACAGTTGCTGCATATGGTATTTTTGTTCCATTTTTCGCTCAAAAGCTTGCGTCACGTTTGGGAAGTCACCACATTTCGATGCTGTCCAATCAGACTTAACACGCCGAGTGATTTGTTTGTTTCACAACATAGTCCCATCTTACATGTGAATTTTGTACTCAACTGAATTCTTTCTTATTATGCTTTCGCTGCAGAGGACTAAACCCGGCCTTGCCGCCAGCACTCATCTACTTTGACTAGCGCTGCTCTACCTTTAAACGTGGCACCTCTCTCTCGTAAGATAATAATAATAAAAAAAAATACTGAAAAGTTAGTCAGACTTTATCTTTGTACGCTTCCAAGCAGCTCCCTTAGGGAATTTAAAAGTGCAAGAACAGCAGTGTATGCTGTTCATTGGCGTATGCAACAGAATTGCATCGGCGATACAGTGCTAACACGCACTTTTAATAACCATTGCGTTTAGTGACTTCGTTGAGTAGTGTACGCGTTTCCATCAATTCATTCGCAATTACTTTTGTTGAGGTGACTTTGACTGCACTTATTTGGCGATGTCACACGTATTCATCGGCAGAAAAATCACAACGGCATATGCAGACATTGCACCGTGCGGATTTGTTTGATATAAGTCTGCACTAGCGATGGGTGCTTACTTACTGCTTACTGAGGTACAGAAGTAGCATTACGGCAATGGTAAATAAAAAAAAAAAACCCTACCCACATCGCATTACTCAACGGAATTTATTGGCTAGTTAACACAAGCTCCACTTCATGTAAATGTGGTTCATGACGTTTGCCTGCCCGATGCACCTGGCATGTATGTGGACCATGTTGTCCCAAACAGCGGTAACATCGTGTTCATACCCGCTCCCACCGAGGTCAGCGTCTTCCCTACAGCTGTCACTGCAGAAAAAGCAGTCTGGCACCCGAACAAAAGAGAAATTGGAGCCGCGAACTTCAGCCATCCTTGCTGCAAAAGGTTTGTCGTCTGCTACTGTTCCCGCACGTACTGTTGGAAACTCCCGCTAGGTGGCCATCAGTGGTGCCTCTATAGGCGGTGCATGAGGCGCACACGCTGGAAGTTGTTACGTGCCCTCTAGGCAGTGCTCTGCCGGAAGAATTTTTCAAGTTGGTTCATTAATAGCCGAGATAGAAATATTTAAGTGCCGCGAACCCATGATTTCAGGAGGCAAGGGCCAGTACCAAGAGAGACACTTTCTCCACTTTTCCCATTTAGCCTCCGCAAGCGAAATTCCTTCCCCGAGTTCTCCCATACCGGAGTTCAAGGACAGCACACTATTTTGCAAGCTGCACATGAGAACACCTGACTAGCGGTATAAGCCAGTGCTATGCGAATACCGAGGCACTATCTGACGCAGACACAAGCAGTTCATAGAGCATGATCGCGTGATGGAACATGCTAAAAAATGACATACTTTCGTTGTCAGCGCTCGCAACTGCACAACGTGGGAAGAAGCAGACAAAACGGAATTACATCTCTCTTGCTGCGGTGCGAAGTAAAACAAGAACATGCAGGAATTTGGTTTGTGTGTTTTATTATTTCTCTAAACTTTAATTCGTCTGTCGAAGCAACAGATTACACAAATAACAGATGTTGCTTTGAATAATTCTCAAAGTCACGCGTCACTACGAGCAACATCACAGCAGAACGATGTACATAGGCGTATTTGTGCGATATACGTCGGCTATCCCGCTGGGAGAGCGGTGCCCACGAGGAGGAGGGCAGGCGGCGTTCGATTTGAAATTTCTGCTCTTTCCGCGGCGCATGGCGATGTAATACTTGGCAGATGCGGTCGTTAGCAAGCATAGTATGCACGGCGCTTGTCAGCTCAAAATGGATAAAATTGGTGAGGGGCCCTTTAGGGGCTACAATCACCACAGGCACACTCGAAAAAGCTCCGAAGGCCTGCCAGTACACTTATTAGGCATATCGGTGCTCATACTGCGACAGGAGGTGGTGTGTGCACTCATGTATAATTAAGGTATACATTCTGTGTCCTATGACAATTGCTCCTTTCCACTCTTGCTATGAGTCACCGCAATACTTTCGCATATGCTTCATCAGGGTGTCTACCAAGTTGACATTTCCAAATTCCCTGAGTTTTCCAGGTTTTTCCTGAGTGCCATTGCAAATTTCCCTGAGTGATGCAGAACTATGTTTTATATCAAGACGGGCTGAAACCATATCACCTGATGCTGTCACTCTCTAGTAAGCACATGAAAAAAAAGAAGCAACTGAATCCAATTTGAATACTAAGGAGCAGTATGTATGTTTTTCAAAAAGAGAATAGAAGGCAGGGGTTAGTAAAATGCACAGCAAATAAAGTGTCTTCGAAAAAAATTGCAAATAGGGTCGGACATTATCAAATACGTACGAATAAAAAGGAGATGCATACAAAGGCAAATATTTTCTAATATGAGCTATTTCTATCAACTGATAGCAACCTCAGTCGGATGAGGCCTGAACTCTGTCACAATTGAGATTCTCTCTCAACAGCTCGTAAGTCAACCTCAACAGTCTTGACATACTCTCAGCCCGCGCACGACGCCCGAGTGTTGAGTTGCACTGCTTCAAAGGGTGTATTTTGGTTTGGATGAGGGACACCTGCGTCTTGGCATCAGCCAAAACTATACTTTTTGTGCTCAAGCTCTTTCAAAATGGCGGCAACAAGCTTCCTTTCTCGTTTATTCCTCAATGTGTAGGTCACTTCTGTTCTTGTCCGCCTTCCGCCACTCGTTCGCCCCAAGGACCATTTGAAGCATCTTGATCAGTTGCACAGTCCACGACTGATTTTTCGAGCTCCCTAGGGGCCGTGAGAACGTCCGAAAAATCGGCCAGTTGGAAAAAAATAAATGCGTGCCATTTACTGCCCTTAGGGGCTCAAACCGCCACAGGCACGTTCGAAAACGCTTCCGAAGGCCTGTCGGTACATATATTAGGCATACCTGTGCTCGTACTGTGACAGGAAATGCCGAGTGCCTGCGCGTATAATTAGGATATACATACTGTATTCCGTGGCAACAGCCCCTTCCCACGCTTGTTATGCTTCACTGCAATTCCTTTCCGTAAGCTTTACCGAGTACCATTCTTTACAGAGGCGAAGCTGACTTTCACGAACTGGCATTATGCAACGCACCGTGTTTTCCAAGTTTCTAAGCCAATCGCGAGGACCACAAAGGTGGAGTTCGTGCCATTGCTGACAGCAGCGAATTCTTTCAATAAAAAGTTCGGCACCCAATGGCAAGAAGCTTCATAGCGAACGTCGAAACAGCTAGGCCTAGCGTTGCCACAGTGGCGGAAACGGGTGCAAGCGGATCTGTGTGCGAGAGTGCCGGTTCGAGGCCGCGAAATAATCAAAACGGCAGCGGTGGCGCCTTTGATTAATGCCGTTTCGGACCTGCGGTCGCGGCAAAACGTCCGGAAAATCGGACGGCAAAGAGTTCTTGCGTCGGAAATTTCACACGTTCTGATACGTTGACACTATGGGGTACGAGGTGGCGCCGCGAAGTTGTCCAAATTATCGGGAATCCGGAAAGTCGCTCGTTGACTGTACACTGGCAACTCCTCCTGCCAACGACAGGGCGTCAAAGATGATTCATTACGATTTCTGTCTGCTACTCGAGCCAGCATTACCGTGACTTTCGACCATTTCAATAAAATTGCCGCTAATTTTCCCTGATAGAGGCCCAAATTCCCTGAGTTTTCCCCGACTTTTTCCAGACTACGGCTTTCCCGGTTGGTAGACACCCTGCACCACGTAACATTGCTGTACTGAGGCAAAGTTCGACTTTTAAAAACCGGCATTACACAATGCGTCGTGCTTTTCGTGCTTCGAAGCAAATTGCGAGGGCCACAAAGTGGAGTTGGTGCCACTGCTGACAGTGGCGAATCATTTCAATGAAAAACACGGCACAGAAAGGCAAGAAGCTTAGCAGCAAGCGTCGAAGCAGGTAGGCCTAGCGTTGCCGCAGCAGTGGCTACAGCTGCCAGCCGATCCGTGTGCGAGTGCTGGTTCAAGGCGGCAAGGTAATCAAAGTGGCGGCAATGATGGTGGCTTTGATTATTGCCCTTTCAAACCGATGGTCACAGCAGAAAGTATGGAAAATGGGACGGCGAAGGGTTCTTGCGTCCGAAATTTCAGATGTTCTTATACATTGACTCTATGGGGGACGTGGTGGTGCTGCAAAGCTGTCCGAATTATCAGGCGTCCGGAAAGTCTGTCATTGACGGTACACTGGCAACTTCTCCAGCGGACGACATGGCGTCAAAGAGGATTTGTTTAGATTCCTGTCTGTTACTCGAGCCAGCATTACCGTGACTTTCGTTCCTTTTCAATAAAATTACTGCTCATTTTCCCTGATAGAAGCAGAAATTCCCTGAGTTTTCCCCAGGTTTTCCCGGAGTATTTCCAGACTATTCAATATCCCTGAGAATTCCCTGTTTTCCCGGTCGGTAGACACCCTGATCAAGTATGCCGAATCTATAAATTCAGTCTTGTAGATACTTATATAAGGGCGTCTCTCCAGTGAACAATTCTTTGAAGTTACTCGAAGTTTCTTCAAGTGCAACTATTATTAAAGGTTACACACACACACACACACACACACACACACACACACACACACACACACACACACACACACACACACACACACACACACACACACACACACACACACACGCACGCAGTTATATCATAAGAAGCCGACAAACACTGACACCAAGGACAACATAGGGGAAATTACTTGTGCTTAATAAATGAAATGAAGAAATGATAAATTAATGGAAATTAAAGTGGATGAAAGAACAACTTGCCGCAGGTGGGAAACGATCCCACAACCTTCGCATTACGCGCGAGATGTTTTACCAATTGAGCTACTGCAGCGCCATTTCCCCATCCAATTATTTGGTTATTTATATTTCCTAGTAGAACCCTGGAAGTGTTAGCCAGCGCCACCACTCGCAAACTTCGTTGGCGGATGTGGAACATTTTTCCTGCCGCAGGCATCACGAGAACATGATCTTTTTTGGGTGAAGGCAACCGGCCAATAAACCCACACATGCTACCTAAAAGCATCAATGCTGCTGCATTTGAGACCCTCGTTATGTAATAAACAAGAAGTAAGGGGGTTAACCGAGGGGCCTGATTTTTATTAGTCATATCATAAGAAGCCAACAAACACATGAAACAAATGAAAATGATTTCATTTCCTTTCATTTATTAAGCACAAGTAATTTCCCCTATGTTGTCCTTAGTGTCAGCGTTTGTTAGCTTCTTATGATATGACTAATAAAAATCGGACCCCTCGGTCAGCCCCCTTACTTCTCATTGATATATACGATATATGCGAGGGGTTTGGAAAGCATTCGGAAAACAATTCTCCGTTCGCAGGACCGGCTGCGTTCAGTCTCTGTGCACTTTCATCACAAGGTATCACCCACACTGCTATTTCTAGAGCCTGTGAGGGTCGCCTCGATGACTGACCACGAAATAACAGCATAGGCAGTTATTTAAAATTATTTTTACCCGGATCAATCAAACACTTGAAACAGCCATGGGTGCTGTTGCATTTTCATGCTTATCTTGAATGGCGAGTCGTACTTGGTCTTGCGTCCATTCTGTTCGGGTCGAGGTCGTGAGTGATTTTGTAACATTCAAATCATGAATATCAGATTTGTGTCGGAGAGTGGTAAAAAATTTTGAACCTCTAAGGGTTAAACAAATGTAAGTGAAATGTTATTACCTTAGGAACTAATTGATCTACAGCAAAACTAATTGCACATGTGAAATCAGCACTGAAGTCTTTTAGGGCTGGTAAACATTATTTCAATAGCAATATCCCCCCTTAAATGCAATTAGTAAATTCGGTATGGTAACGTATGTGGACAAGGAATCTAAATTTCTGAGCATATCTGTGTTAGCCCCACCTTGTTGGGAGCCATCTCGGGGCACCTCCAGTTGTAGAGGTAGTACTGGAGGTTCCCATCTCCAATGCCAAACTTGAGCTTCTCCAGGAACTCTTTGTTATCCATCAGGTCCAGGGCATTGAAGACATCATAGCCATTCTGTAAAGGCAGCAGCATTCATGATGAAACATTATGTTACAATTTTTTAAAGACACAACTGCAGTGCCACAGCTCATCTAAGGAAGCTCCACATTTCTTCCTTCCAAAAATCTTAAGTAGGTAGTAACTTGGAGGCTTTTCATTGTACAGTCAATTCCTCTGATCTGACAGTAGCAGCAATATGATCACTGTGGACAGATTTGGACTTGTAAAAGCTGGCAGAATAGTTTTTCGACTAGAAAGACAAAACTGTTCATGCATTATAGTGGATCAACAGTAAACGACCAATTTTTTCGATGCCCGATAATTAGGACACCTATGCGGCACTGCCATGTACAGCATAGAGCCAATGCATAAAGACGTATGAAATTTTGGATGCTAAAACCCTTTGTCGTCCGATTTTTGAGACTTTTTGTCGTGAATAAGTCTGAAATGGCACTAATCGAAGCCACCACCACTGCCGTTTTGGTTACCTTGCAGCCCCTAACCAGCACACTTGTACACCAATCTGCTGGCAGCCATAGCCACCACTCCCACTGTAGTAATTTATGTTTGGTATGTGGTCATGCAGTCATTTTACACTGTTCTGCACTCTGCAACCAGCTGCTTCCTGCTGCTCAGTGCTGTTTTTCAATGAAAGGATTTGCAGCTGTCAGCAACGGCACCAATTCTTCCTTCATCACCCTCACCAATAGCTTCAATGTGTGAAAAGCATGGCAAAGGATTTAAAATGCATTGCAAAATGCCGATTCTCAAAAGTCAGCTTCTCCGCAATATAAGCTGTAAAGCTAAGCAATGTATTGCGGTGGGCCATACAAAGAGTGAGAAGAAGACACTGTCATGGGACATGGAATCTGTTGCTTAATTATACATGTGCACACCCATCGTTTCCTGTCATAGTATGAGCAGGCCTTCAGAGCTATTTTGGGGGTGGCTGTGACGATTTTAGCCCTTGACAGGAAAAGGCATGCATGAGTTTTTTCGAAGTGTCCGATTTTTTGGACGTTTTTGCAGTCCCCAGGCAGTCAGAAAAATTGGACTGACTGTATATCAATGCTGGAAGTCGTCTATAGGTTGCTTGCTTTCAATCACAATCGTTGACTACACTATTGCTGAATATTTCCAGGTAGTCCACACCAGTGACAATTTCTAACTCATAATTTCACACAAATATTGTGCATTTCAACTAATTTTGTGTTTCCCAACTAGGGCAACAAACAGAAGCAGAGACTGTATACACCTTTAGATACACAGGCATCACGCCAACCACATACATATTTTAAAAAGTTCCACTATTAATGCCTTAGCAGTACAAGTGTCAAAGTGGAAAAAAAAGTGTGTATGTGTGAAATGTGGGAAGCCGGTCAGGTGGTAGAGGTAGACAGGTGATGGGAGAACTGAAAAATGGGAGATGGGGACGTGCACGCATGTATGTGTATGTGTAATACAACTGACATAGTCTGTTCTGGTCTATCATCAATTGCAGGACGTGTGTCAAGTGAGCTTCTGAACACTTTGCAATGTGGTGAACATGGTTTAGATCATAGATCCAGGACCTCAAAGAAGTGTGGCATAATGCTAACACATTTCTCTCACACTTAACACTAAATTACCGCTGATTTTTTTTTTTCTGTGCTAACAAGACAACAAGGTCTGATAAAAAATTAAGGCCATTCTGCCCTGAAAAGGTGGGGGACCAGCGGAGTTGTAAACACTGCGGTAAGAAAACTTGTAGTAAAGACTTTATTAGCATCACTCATTGTCACTTAGTAACGACAATCACAATGGCTTTGTGGTCGCTATGATATACACTGATCGGCATATTCGCAACTACAAATCAATGTATGTATGCCGCTGGGTGGTTGGTTGGGCCAGATCGGTATAGCATCACAACGGATATGTCTGCAACATAAAATGTGTAAACCGCTTCCTTTTGGGTCCTGACATACACACGTTGAAATCACTGGCAACCACAGGGGTAGTGTCATCGCAACTAACCTACGCACAGCGAGTAGCCATGAACCTTACGGGGCTATGAGCATTGCATTTTTTGCTTGCTTGTAAGCCATTGCTTACGGTGGTATGAGCCACTGATGATGACCGTTTTCAACATTCTGTTCTCTATGTTCTATGCGTGATTAGAAAGAATGTAAGCACTATTTGCTTCACTTTGCTGAGTGCTTGTAGCCTTTGCCTTACAGGGATATGAGCCATTGCATTTTTTGCTTGCTTACGGGCGTATGAGCCATTGATGATTATAGTTTGTATGCAGACATAAAAATTCTATGGTACTCTAGCCATATACATCTCCACTGTAAAACTTGAAGTGATCAACAGCAGTTGAACAAAAGATTATCGCTTCTTTTTTGGAAAACTGGCCCACAATATTGACAACACCTGGTTACACATGAAGGTTCTTTTCCATTTTTGTCAACCACACTTCTTAAAGGAACAGGCAACAATACACATCCTTCGTCCTCACCCCTTGTTGTCACTACTAAGCACTCTTTTTCTTGAACATCTAGACTTCTCTGACTTTAGATGGCCACTTAATTTTGCTTTCCCATTGAAGGCAGGGGAGAGTAAGCTGTCAAACGCTGCCAAGGCAAGCAGTTGCTCCTTTAATGAAGACAAGTCTCCTTGTCAAAACATTGGATGCAGCGACTTCCTTTGTTCAACCACTTTATCATTATTATTTTTCAAGATTTTCCCAAGCTATCCTGGCTTAATGCCCTGACTGTCTTGTCTTGCAGCTTCACATGCGTTACGTAAATTGATAACTTAAACCACTGCTAGTGCTCCTTGAAATGTATTGACATACCCAAGAAGCTGTGTTGACTTTGACTACATTTCACTTTGATGTGGCCAAACTAATATAATTTAATGCCTGCAGCTCTAAGGGCACTTCCCTTTCAGTGTTTGCATTAATGTACTTCGACAATCTGTGGCATGGAGCAGAGTGTTTGAACATCGAAATTTTCTAATTGTCAATGTCAATGTCCGAAATATTGGGCAGTCTGAAAAAATGAACACATGCCTTGGCTCAAATTTCCACAGCTGACTTCCAGGAACCAGAACTGTGCTTCGAAGCCATTGGTGAGAATTACAAAGGCGAAGTCGGTACCATTGCTGACAGTGGCGAATTCTTTCAATGAAAAACATGGCACCGAACGGTAAGAAGGTTAATACTGAATGTTGAAGCAGGCATGTTTAGCATTGCCGCAGTAATGGCTATGGCCACCAGCATATGTGCGTACAAGAGCACCGGTTCGAGGCGGCAAGATAATGAAAATGGTGGCGGCGGTGGCTTTGATTAATGCCGCTTCGGGCCTGCGGTCACGGCAAAAAGTCCGGAAAATAGGATGGCGAAGGGTTCTTGGATCCGAAATTTCAGACATTCTTGTACATGACTCTTAGGGGTACGTGGTGGTGTCTCGAAGCCGTCCAAATTATCGGGCAAGTGCAAAAAATTGGTCGCTGACTGCATCTGAGAAAAACTAACTCCGAATATAAAATTAAATATAGAATATTTTCTTATTTCTAAACAAAGTAACAAAGTGAAATATAAAGTGTGCGTAGAGTCTGTGGAAGAAAAAGTAAACAAGTAGATAGATATTAAATTATTTGATATATGCATGTTTTACATTTGTACTTACACACCCAGCAAACTATACATATGAGAACTATATGAGAAAACTGGCTTCAACTATCTGGAGTACCATGATAATGAAGTAATGAAACAAGGGAACAGACCGATGCCAGATGCAGATAGACTGTCATGTTCATTAAACAAAAGAAGTCTGATACTACTGCACTTCAGATTGTTTTAGTGGTACACAAACACCGTAAAAGCCAAGTAAAATGTTTTACCAAAATCAAAACAACAAATTCACATACATCTTCAATGAACGAGTGCAGATTAGTCAGCAGGAGTTATCTTCCCTGTACAATGACAAAGGAACTGACACCTCTTAGTAACAACATTGGCCCTCCTCCACAAGGCTCATTCAGAACAGCCATCACTTGCATCAGTCCCCCTACCTCGAGTCAGAAGAATTGTTCAGAATCGTGAGTATTGAAACTCTTGGATAATGCTAAGAGGCTTCCCTGCAATCTGAAGTGTTCAGACTACATGCAACAGCATGCGCGTGCTGCCTCTATCCCCATAGACTGGCACTCGGTGCATGGAGGGCAAGTCCAATTAGCAAGCCTTCAGCAAGGTGGCCTTCACTGCACTTGCCTTTACTCCTGGCACTTTCTTCTTTCTCTGTCCATTACCTTAACGAACCCAGAAATTTCACAGGAAGCACACACAACACAATGCAAATGTTCATGGTGCTAACACAGACGACAAGTTCTGGAAGTGTGTCTACACGGTAGTGCGACACATGCTGCTGTGAAGCCACACTTCTGAGCAAAATTTTTACTGCTGTGAAGCTGCACCTCAAGGCCAAATTCGCATGTGAATGTGGTTAAAATTTTCAATCTCCAGTGAGAGTTATTCTTGGCAAAATATGGTTCTTGCAACAAGAGACGGGAGAAGCAGAAGGCGTGTGGTCGCATTGCAGAGATGGAGGTGCTGCCGCATGAGTTGGCATGCTGCTGAGAGCATGGTTGGCATTGCGAGTGCGGTATGTTTGAATTAAGCGAATGCTTATGTGTTCTAATTACCAGCAGTTTTCACACATTGAAATAGTATACATGACAGTAACACAGTCTCAGTTCAAATAAGCCACCAGTTTTAATTAAGCAGGTTCAAATTAACGACGTTCCACTTATGCAGTTAACCCTTAATATAACGAAATTTTTGAAATAATGAAGTGCTATTTAACTTTTCATAACCTCTTGGACACAGAACACCATGTATTTAGAACCTCAATTTAATGAAATTTCGCTTCTGCTGCAAAGGAATGCCGAGACAACAAATGAAAACTTCTGCAGAGGTAGATGGTTGCGATTTCTGGCGCATGTCTTGGCTGTGGCTGTAAGCACGGCTGAGTACATACACAGCTGCACACCCTGCTTTAGACATGATCTGCCTCGTATGCAAAGAGTGGGTGCGCTGGGATGGCGTGGCATCATGTAGGCTGTCTTACCGCGAGTTTAGTATTGGAGGTTGCATAATATAGAGTTTTGGCGACCCGCTAAAGTGAGAGGCGGACGAAGCATTCGCTCCCCCCTGCTGGCCAGTGACGCTATCAGCCGTGAGGGCAGAGTGCACATGAGAACGTGATTGGCTTCGCTTAATTGGTACTGCCGATGTGAAGATATCGTCGACGTGGCATAAAACAATATCACTCACCACCGACTTCTAAATTCATCAAAATGAACTGTTTTCATATTCAAATTTACTTTTTTCAACTTCCTGATAATTTAGAAACTTCTGCGGCCCCATTCTGCATAAGAAAAGTTGATCGGCAACTGCACTTATTTACACAAAAGGTTGAAATTCTATCCAACAAAATTTCAATATTATGATGCCAATTGCCAATTTTACCTACTTCATAATATTGAGGTTTAACGGTATATTTAATACCCTTCCTACTACAGCATTGAGCAGTTGTAAATAGCGCTTGTCTTCCCTTACTCTTGCAGTGCATGTGTCTGTTATTGGGCTAATTCTTCGCATTAGCCATGCTATGCCTGAAACAAGCCACGAGAATCGCACGCGATCAACCCATTTACAGTTTGTAACTAATGCACACAGTGAACCCATTCCAAAATAATTGCAGGGTCTCTTAAGATCTCTCTTAAGAGGTGAACGGCAAAAGCCTACTCAAATACAATTTGTCATATTGGTCATTTCCTAGTCATTTCGGTCAATATTTGTCATTACTGATTATTACTAAGCATTTTTAGTCATTTCTAATCAATTGTGGTCGTTACAATGCGTCATTAGTAGTCATTAAAAGTAGTTTCAGTCATTATTAGGCATTACTGGTCATTACTAAGCATTTTTAATGATTTCGAATCAATTTTAGTTGTTACAAGTTGTCGTTAGACATATTGGTCATTTCGTAGTCATTACAAATCATTTCAGTCATTGTTAGTCATTACTGCTCACTAGTAGCATTTTTAGTCATCTGTAATTAATTGTGGTCATTACAAGCCATCGTTAGACATGTTGGTTATTTTGTAGTCATTGGTAGTGATTACAAGTCATTAGTAGTCATTTCTAATCAATTGTGGTCATTACAAGCCACCGTTAGACATATAGGTCATTTCAGAGTCGTTAGTAGTCATTGTTAATCATTACTAGTCATTAACCTCTACCAATGTCTATTATAACATTATCATTCCTTTAACTGTCACTATCAATCATTTTTCATTCTTTAACCTCTCTTCATATGGCATGAAGACGCTTCAGCGCTTCCGGTGGTCAGGTTTGCTGACACAAACTTCACCATGAGCCTAGAAAGGCTTTCAACTTAATAATTTACCAGGCCTCAGAACTTCAATTAGGTGTCGGCTCAAAACTAAGGACAGCAAAAAGCTGTGAAGACAGCAGAGTGCCCAAGAAGCTCATGCAATGACTATTAGCATGGAAAGATCAGTCATTACCCCAATGGCCATCAAGGCTGCCTGCATAACACCACCTACTCAAACGAAATGGATGCCAGATGCATTTAATGATATTTGAAAGGCATTTATGACATTTTTTTAAGCATTTCTACAGCCGTCCCCCTACTTTCGTTGAATGGACTTGGTTGTACATTAATCCATTTGTGACCCATTTATTTTATATATTTTTTATGTGTTTGTTATACCCAGCTGCTACGCTCCATCGAAGTGAGAGCAGCAGTATTGAAAACAAGCAATACTACTCACAGTCTTGGTGATGACGAGGGCATCCTGCATGAGGTCTACCAGGGGGACAGAGGTGGCCACACTGTAGAAAGCGTAGGCTGCCCGCAGCACCTTGTGTACCGTGTGGTGCATCACTGTGGATGGTAGCGAGTAGAAACTCACAAAGTCCGTCAACATCTGGTTCTCCCCCTGTAACATGTGTGAAGTCCAGGCACCACACTTCATACCTATAGCTTGGACAGTCACCTTCAAGTTCACCTGTTACAACACGCCCCTTCTACACTCTTCGTTGTTTTGTTTTGCTTGTCAACATTTGTCTGAATTTGGTGGCGCTGGTAGTTTCATTCTTTAACTTGTTCAGTCAAAAGTAGAGAGTTATGACCCCCAGATAATTGTCTACTCTAGCTGTTTTTGTGCAGCTGCGCTGGCTGACAGGCTTGGCGTACGACGATGGGACTAGCACTATATGCCCAAAGCTTTGGTCAGCCTCCAAAGAAAGTATGTTTTGTGCAAGGGTGCAATTGTGACACCCGTACGACTGACCTTAGCCTGCATTGCTTTCCACGGTGAAAGCTCAAAATGGCCATAGAGTCAAATTGCAGGGTATTTGGAAATACAGCTCTAATGGCAGGCCACCAAACAAATTTTACGCCTTTGAAAACAAAAATGACGTGGCTTCTGTTCTTAACAGATATGGCGTCACATTATTTGTCTTCCGTAGGAAGTGTCTGCTCATCAGTCAGATGGCACTAAGCCCCATGAACTGCCGACGAACCACCATGTTTTGAATGTGTGGGCTTCAATGGAAGCTTCGCTACCAGGTATATTTAGCACCTTGGGTCTAGTCCAGAATGACAGCTCTGCCGCAGTTTCATACATTGAAATGGCACAATTGTCACGTAGTAGTGACGGTGAAGAAGGCAGCCAAACTGTCATTATAGAAACTAGCGTTTTATTGGGCGAACTTATGCCCTCAAAAGGAGGCTACACTCAAAGAACAACGATAGCAGCCAACACACTCGGTGATCGTCGAAAATCTGATCAGCGAGTCAAGCACATTGGCTTTTATACATAAGTCGTCAAATGTTCCAGAGTAATCGCTGGGATCCGCGTGCCTTCCACAAAGTTCCACATTATTCTGGTCGCGCACACATGCAATCAGATTACACAAGGTTCGGTCACAGACAACGGACGGAAGCATCAATAATGTTCCAGAAACTTCTGATACATGCAGGCGCGTCCTGCGCTGTGCGATAACATATGTTAGGCAGTGAAACGTGCCGCCTGATGAAGACAAACAAGTACACATGTCACAATGCTATATAAGTGCAACTATACATATATGGTATAAGACAGCAGTAATATACAGAGAAGCTCAGGTATGCTGCTTGTGATTACAGTGCATCAGCAATAGACTTTTGTGATTACAGCATCAGCAGTAAGTTGAAGGATGTCATTACAGTATCACACTTATTAGTTCACAACATTGAAGGGTGACAATTGGAAGAATGCCCTATATTTCTGTAGGTTAAAGGGTAAATAATAAAATAAATAAATAAAATAAATTAAAAGTAGGTGGTTGTATGTCAGTAAATTCAGGTTTCTGCTGCGAGCGGCTTTTTTCCTTTCAAGCCCACTTCAATAGGTCTGCCACATGTCCACCATGCAGGGCTATGTGTTCTTATTATGATCAGAAAACAACAGCTTCAGCCAGTTGCTGTTCAGAATTGAGCTCTTCCAGCAGCTGCCAGGGCTCGACAGTAAGGAAGACCTTACTCAGGATTGGGTACCAGAAGTTCGCCGCAACAACACAGGAGGATGCAGAAGTGGTGAAACTGGAAGCTATGCTATGTTGAGCATAAAGTCCAGGGGAAAAAAAAAACAAAGAATGAACATTTGCTGCCACAGAGGGAGAGTTTATGTTTGCCTGGTGAAGTCGAAGAACAGCTTCACTGCATGGCCAGAGCATCAAAAAGGCTGTTTTGGCATTTAGTAGCCAAATAACAGTTGTATGCTGATTATTTCTATTACAGAAGTGCCCTTGGGACATTTCTTTTTGCGAAATACATCCTGTGAAATATTTTTTTATTTTTGTTTTGTTTTCCAGCACACTACCTTTGGACAGAAATGCAGAAACTTCTGCAAGCAAACAAGGGTTTCTAGGGCAATGGTGGAAAGTGACCACTAAACAGTTTGCCAAGAAAAAAAATCACTGAGTGACAGAGTGACAATAGTCACTCTGAATTGCCTTTCTATGGAGGAATGGCCAGCATGTCTTGTCACATGGCCCATCACTAGACAGTTTCTTTTGAGAACAAGTCTCAGGGTTGTGGCTCTTTGCAGCCCGTTCAGCACAGCACTGATAGAGCACAACATGCGATTATGTTCAGAGAGTGAGCCCCTGTGAAAAACATTTAACCGAACCATCCACAACTATCCACAACTACGCCTCCTGCAAAGCAGAGGTCTTATTTCAGTAGACTGTGCAAGACTTACAAGAAGTACAGTTTTTATCAAACATATTGTTACGCATGAAGAAAACGAAGACCGGTGAACGTGCTTGCGGACCCGAGTGGGGGAAGGAAGAAGAGAACGACGCTGAGTGGATCAACCAGCTGACTGCTCTTGCGCTCACCTTTGCGACTTAAAGTAAACGGTCCCCTTCATCCGTAAGGGTCATAAATGGTCTCCTTTGCGCGTGACAATATATAGGCTACATTGCCTGCAACAGTGAGGCTGACTACCGGCTGTTTAGGAAAGTTTCTATGGTATGCCGTAAGTTCTATACCTTGGGAAATGAAAAGGACTCTCGTACTCACCAACCAGAGTTCTGGAGTGTCAAGAGCGCCACGGGAACCGCACCACACAGCGAACAGACAATACGGTGAAAGTGCGGAGAAGCTCCTATATTTTTGACAAAGACTGTACATACCGATACTATGAGCTCAACCATAGCCTCCTATATCTTTAATGCCGGCCAAGAGCATGGGAGCAAATGTTCCACTGTGGCGGCACCACATTCTCAGTAATTTTATACCTGTTGCTGCTAGAGCATGGATAACTTTAACTGGGTGCTGCTGCCTCTGTATGGCGACTCTTTAGCTCGTTCATGGCATGCAATGAAAAATAGTTGACGTAATCCTAACCATGCTCCATAAAGTGTGACCAACCCACTGGGAGAGTGGTGCCTGTATAGTGTTTGATAGAGCAGCAGTTGTCTATATACACATGACGCACAGTGTTATCACTGTGCACCCCTGTGTGCTGGGTAGTTTTGCCCTTCTCTTTCCCTTCTAAAAAGTAGAAAAGGCCGCGCTGAATAAACTGTGACACTCTTTGTTGCATTGAAGTCGTCTAGTATGTGTCCCTGAAGGCCACTGCACAAAACATGGTGTCAGAAGTCCGTGCTCACGTCTGAGCCACAAGGAAACACCGACCATTCATTAGCCAAGGCATGGACTTCTTTAAACCACCGGAACGCCTTCGCCTGGAGGGCGACATCAGCAAAAGATGGCAACTTTTTAAGCAGAAATTAGAACTGTTCCTTACAGCTTCGGATACCGGCGGGAAGCCTTGGACAGAGTCGACGAAAGTTGCATTGGTACTCAGGTTGGCTGGTGACGAAGCTTCAAGGTTTACAACAGCTTCAGCTTCACTGGGGCTGAGTCCAAGGACGATTTCGAGACGGTGGTTGGAAAATTTGATGAGTATTGCGAGTCCCAGCTCAATAAGTCCATGAGCACTTCGTGTTCGATTAACACATCCAAGCCGAGGGTGAGCCGAACAGTTCATGTGAGATTTGAGAAGACTCGCTCAGTAATGCAACTATGGCACGATATCAGAATCTATGATTCAAGACCAGATTGTGTACAGCACAAGCGATGAAAAGGTCCGGGAGAAGCTGCTTTGGGACTAAGGATTGACCTTACCACAGCCGAACAAGTCTGCAAGGCAGCGGAACTAGCCGCTGCACAGAAAGAGGTCTGGACATAATAAAGACAGGTCGACCCAGTAAAAGCGAGCTGGGCCATTCACGAATGTCGGACAGAATTCCGGTGCAGCTGATGTGGACACGTACATGGCCCCACAGAGCTGCCTCGCAATGGGAAGCATTTGCAGATAGTGTGGTGGCGAAAACCAGTTTGCGGTGCGCTGCAAGAGTGCCAAGCAAGTTTCTGAAGTCAGAAGCGATGACCATGATGACGATAATTTTCAGATTCTCAACGTGTAAAACAAAACGCACAAGCATGACTGGATGGCTCCTGTGCAAGTTGATAACACGCCAGTTTACCTCAAGGTGGATACCGATGCCCAAGCAAACCTGCTGCCTTATGGAAAGACTACCACCAAAAGCACAGCACAAAGCCAGCAACTTGGTGCTTCGCTCCTACAATGGAGCAGTCATCAAACACCTGGGAATTGCGACGCTAAAAACCAGAGTAGGTGACGAAGTCGCGGACATCGACCTTTTCATTGTGAAAAAAGGGAATCAAGCCATCCTGGGGCTGCACGCCAGCGAGGGTCTGGGACTGTTCACACACTCTGTGAGTGCGGTAACGAACAGCAGCAAGCAACTAGTACAACGTGTCCAGGGTTGTGTCAAGTGTGCATACAGGATGGTATTACGAGAGGGTGCAATTCCAAGCGTGCAAACGCCGAGACGCGTGCCTCTCGCGCTCCAAAAGCCCCTTAAAGAGGAGCTCGAAAGAATGCTGAAGGCAGGCATCATCGCCAAAGTAGAGGAGCCCACGGACTGGGTAAGTCCTTTGGTTATAATCCCCCAAAAATATTGCCAAGGATCTGCATGAACCCCCAATAATTAATGAGTGCCTGAAGCGCGAGCATTATGAGATGCCGCAGCACGAAGATAACGAGGCAGAGCTTGCAGTCGTAAAATTTGTTTCGCGTTTGGGCGCAAACTCTCGTTTCCACCAGATTCCGCTGCACGATGAAACGTCAAGAATATGTACATTTGCCACACCCTTCGGTTGTTATCGTTTCCTTCGACTACCGTTCGGAATCGCGTTAGCCACTGAGGTCTTTCAGAAGATGTTGAACTAGATTTTCGACGGTATTCCAGGCGCGCAAGTGTACATGGACGACATGCTGATATGGTGTCATGTTGATAAGGAGGGCACTCCCGCCCCTCGTTAAAGGGGGGGGAAGGCAAAGTATGTCATTTGACCCCCCCCTTGAAAGTTGGCACAAGCACATTCGGCTGCACGCTGGAAAGTCCATTAAAACTACAGCCAATGCTAAATTTTCTTTCTTAGAGTGACCACATAAGTAATGCTTTTCTTTACTACTCATACCCCTGCTTAGATGACGATGATCGTCTTTTGTGCTTTCTCGGGACTCCCTATAGCGGACGACGTGCGGGATTCCCCATACAGGCTCGCATTACGGATAACACTTAGCGCTGGGCAGTTCCCGCACTAACACACTGTCAGCTTGCGAAACTTGCATCATGCCCAGTTTTTTGGGACCGCTATATCCGTATTCTGAAACACTATCAGCTTGTTACATTTAATGCGCTGGTGACAGCGAGATCTGGATAAAGTATTACAATAAGCCGCGCCCAACGACTGGTGTGCCTTACGTACTGAAATTATTGGATTATCAAATGCTGGAACTATATCATCTTTCTCTATTGCAGTGTTGCAGTCACAGTATCTTATCACCATCACAAATATAATCAAACCTCTAACAGGTATAACTGTCGAATTTCATTGTTTGATAACGACTTATCGTACATATGCTCGTGAAAATGGCCTTGGTCGAATTTGCAAAGCCATTTCAATACCAACAGAACACTGACTTGAATTTTTTCTAAATACATGTGTCACTTCCGACTGACGATTTCATTTTTAGGCTGTTTCTAAATAAGAGCTACACTACTGTTTCCCGAAAGGAGTAAATACAGCAGATATCTTGTATTTTGAAAAAATGAAGGCCACTTTTTGGTGATGTGTACCGAAAATTTGCACTGTGTAAGTTGCTTATGTACTCTGAAAACAGTAACTAACTGGTCACTTTATCCGAATTATGATCGACTGTCGATAAATGTGTCAAATATACATAATTTTATCCCAAGGTGATGGAGACTCCATATAGAAAGCAAGTCAAGGTGGGAGAATTACTCTGTGCATTTTACAGTGACCCACCATAATTATATAGTAACTTAATATTAATTTATTGTACAGACAGTCATGCTACGTTTCTTCATTAAGTATACTAAATCACCCGCTCGAAGTACATGCACAGGTTAACTATTAGGCACAAGCATTACAACAAGGGAAGAAATAATCTTTCGCGGTCACTACCGAAACGCCCAGCTTCAAACGTCCCGTAAAAGACGGTAGTGCCTTCATGAAAGCAGTCGCGTAATTTGATGCATTTCACTCAGAAGTGAAATGAGTGCACTTTAAGAAAGCAGATTGTTAAATTTACTCAAAGCTTAATGTTCATTGTCTATTCCTTGCAACCACTGCACAATAATGACAAAAATAGGTCGTGTTCACAAATGTGTAAGCCGTGACTGAAGGGGATATCACGAAATTCGTAGTTTGCTTCTCCGGTGTCTTGGACGAGCTAAAACAAGGCATCTTGTTTAAATCTAGGGAAAATTAGGGGCACGGTATGGATAAGGTGTAGGCAATGTTCTAAATGGGTGGGTTAAATGCGAATTTTGGAGTGGAATATGTATGCAAGTGGTTCATAGCGTTATTACCATATTTACACGATTGCAAGCTGACCTATTTTTTTTTAATTTGAAAATCTGAAGTGGGAGGGTCGACTTACAATCAAAACCAAAACATGGCACTGCCAGAAAAGCGGGACCGACGAGATATCAGGGGAGCTACAACGTAGTTAGAATTGTATGTTTGCTCTATGGCCCTACCCGTAGTTTTCGCTATCCCACGCGTTGGATCGCTTTTCGGAAGGGTTTTTCAACATTTTTTAGACTTTTACAGTGCACACAACACTCATGGGGGGGGGGGGGGGAGGGGGATGTCGACAGTTGATAGAAGTGCCGCTGTTCCATTCGCGGTGGCACCCCAGAACGGCAGCGCTTGCAGGGAGTACCGATAGTTGATGGAAGAGCAGCCATCGCTCACATGTTTTTAGTTCCCTGTAGCTCTTAGTTTGATGCGTTCAACTCGACTGCCAGCTATGTGCTACTTCCATGCTTCTGCAGTCGTCATGAGTGCTCCAGGCCCACTAAACATTCCGCCCTCATTCACAGCAGCGTTAGAGAAGGCGGCCATCCTTTACACCAAAGAAACAAATCACTGCGCAGCGGGCCGCAAGTTTGATGTTTCTGAACGGGTTGTGTGAGAGTGGCGACTGCAGTGAAACTAAATTTTCACCTGTGACGTCAAGCGAAGAAGTTCTCACGGGCCAAAGTTGGGATGCTTTCCGGAGCTGTAGGCTAAGCTTGTGAGGTACATCGCCGAAATGTGTGATCGGTCCCTGCCACTGAAGTGCGCCATGGTCATGAAACAAGCCCGGATCTTTGCCTTTTAAGGACCTGCTCGGCTGTGAGTACGAGTGGCTGGCTGCAGAAGACCGTGAACTTACGCCAATTGGACCTGTCAAAAGAGCCTCCCGGATGGCTGCGTGTGGTTGGGTGCATTCTGCGTGGGCTGCTGTTCCACAAGATGTCGTAGTGCGGTCGTTTGTTAAATGTGGAATTTCGCTGGACGAGGACTCACTGTGGGACCGTAGCAGCGATGACGATGGCAGCATTAGTGAGGACGATGGCACAAGTGAAGACGAGTAGTCCAGTGACCACGTCGGCTACTAATAAATTTTCTTTATGGAATGCACCCTTGGGAATGCTTTTTTTTTTGTTCCTGTCACACGATATGGGGGGGTCAACTTACAATCGTGTAAATACGGTAGTTTGTTTTACAAGTGGTGTAAGACTTACACAGTTGAGCTGGCATAATTACAAACACTGAGGCCAAATTTTGCGAACATAAGGAGAACAATACGCCAAGTTCATATGCGATGATAAACACGTGTTGATCAAATACAGCGTAAAAAAAGAACAAATTTTGTTAGCAAGTTTCCGAAAGTATCCCGCTATTGCTACAGTGCAGTCCACTTATAACGATACCACATATAACGATATATTGGTTATAACGATGGGTTGACATGAGAGTCATTTTATGCATTAGGTCTATGGGGAAAAAAAACATTTATAACGATAGGTTATTCACTGCATATCGGATAAAACAATCAAAATTTTGCTGTACGGATGGCTTTTTCCATGCAAAATAATCGGAACATTTGCGTTCCTTAGTTCCCTGAAATGAACGATGTCGAGACGAGACGATATTTACCTCCGTAAGTTCGTATCTGCCGCCATTACCACGCTGCGCGTCCCAACATTACTAGGCGCGTCCCGCCTCGCCTGCGCACCGGAGAGTACCTGAGTAGGCGCAGCGCGCCACAAGATGGCACTAGCTGCTTCATGCGCGTCGGCCACAGTCGCTCCGAAACAGAAAGAAAAAAAAAGTATCTCAGTCTCTCTCTCTCGCGATAGCAGGCTGACGCCACCAAAGCAGCGTGCAACCAACGATACAACCCAGTTCGAAGATGGTGCCGACAAAGCGCAAAGCTGTGTCGCTTGACACGAAGATGGATATTTTGCAGGACTCTCGACGCGGCTTCAAGGTGAGCGCCCTCGTGAAGAAGTATGAGCTCGCCCAGTCGACGATATCAACAATCTTGAAAACCGGGAGCACCGCGATTGTGAAGGCAGGAGCTATCAGCGGCCATGCCGATCAGCGGAAAAGGGTTAGAGACCCCTTGTACGCCGATGTTGAAGAGGCGCTTTACCAGTGGTTCATCACAACCCGCGCGCATAATGTGCCTATTAGTGGGCCAATACTTGCCACCAAAGCGAAAAACTTCGCTTTTCTTCTGGGATGCCCAAATTTTGAGCCTGGGGGAGGCTGGATTCAGTGCTTTAAAGAGCGGCACGAAATCGTCTACAAAAACGTGGTAGGGGAAGCGGCGTCTTTGGACACAGAGGCAAAGCAGCAGTGGCTGCAGACAAAGCTGCCCGGCGTGCTGGAGCGCTATGTGGAGAAGGACATACATAACTGCGACGAAACTGCTGTTTTTTCAAATGTTCCCGTTGAAGACTCGCGCTCTTAAAGGAGATTGATGTCCCGGCGGGAAGCACTTGAAACTTAGGGTGACCGTGTTGCTGTGCGTTAGCATGGACGGGAGCCATCGTCTCAAGCCTTTCATGATCGGGCGATCAAAGAAGGCAGTGTGTTTTAAGAATCAGCACATCCCGGTCCGCTATCGGAGCAATAAGAAGACGTGGATGACCCGCGACCTGTTCGAAGAATGGCTGCTCAAGTTCGACAGTATAATTGAAGGCCAAGGAAGAAAAGTAGTGTTGCTACTTGACAACTGTAGCGCACACAGCGTTAACCCGAAGCTAACATCTGTCGAATTGATGTTTCTGCCTCCGAATACTACGGCAGGCCTGCAGCTGTTGGACGCCAGCGTGATTGCCAACTTTAAAGTCCTGTATCAGCGGCGCATGCTGGAGTGGCTAATTTTAGACATTGACTGCGCAGCTCCTGGCACGTCGGGTCATGCAGACGGGCCCCCTGACCTGAAGATCAGCCTTTTGAAAGCCGTGCACTTCATTTATGGTGCATGGTATGAAGTAAAGCAGTCAACCATATACAACTGCTTCAAAAAGGCGGGCTTTGTGTGTCAGGACGAACTTCCCCAACTTAGTGAGACCACGACCTACTGAACTCCATACCTGCACAGATCTCCCTCCTCCAGCATGCCTGGTCTAGTTCGCCCCTTTTGCCGCTAGGGAAAGAACGTACAAGCAGAGTGGCGCCGGTTATAACCTGTTCACTGTCATCTGCTTCTGCGATCTGTTCAGCGCTTGTCTTGCCATTTCGGCAAGCACAAAGCGCTTGTATTGGCGGTAAATGAATAAATTCACAAATATACAAAAGAAGACATATTTGCGAATGTTTGAATAGTGAAACTAGAAGAGGAGGAGCGGTGCAAGAAATGTAAACAACAACCATAGGTGGCCGCTGCAATGCTAGATCGACGGCATAAATTTCCCTTTCCTAGCCTCCTTAAGAGACTGGAAAAATTGTTTAAAAAGATTCATAAGATAATCTAGCTTTTTTTAGTTGATTACAGACAGCCTAATGTCGTAGATGACATTAAGATTTACTGCTGGGTGCCGTAGTGAAAGGCAGATGATCTGGTAAAAGTAAAAGTATTCACGAGTAAGTCCTCTGCCCTATATGTGCAACAGGTTGATCGATTCTATTTCAAGGAAAGGTGAGCATATCTTGTTTTTATTGCCATTGGATGTCTAGCTCAGTAGAAAGCTTGCAAAAAATTAAGCGATCCCAGTGCTCTAAAACATGCTGCACTGCAGGCCTTAAATCGTGTCACGGAACTCTTTTCAAACTGCAAAGCTAGCTTTTCTGCGTGGTACGGCGGCAGCATAACGGTAGTGCTTAAGATACGTACGCAGTGAAGCTGTGTGCGTAATTCACTTTTTGAACTCGCAAAGCATTCACAGACAACTTTTAAGAGTTAAAATGAGTGGTAATCGTTCTGTCGTCGAACCTTACGGTGGCTTCAAGTTTCTAAAGAGCGCAGAAGCGAATTTTACAATGTGTACTATGAAACTGTTGTGTACGTTGCGAACTCTATACACAATGTGATTTATAATAATCTGTTTGAAGAAAGCAATAGGAGCGGCTATTTAACGCTATTTTAGAGAGCAGCGGACTACACGCTCCGATATTTTTTAAGTTCGGGCAGTCAACTTTTGGAGCCAAGTGACCGATCAAAGCCTTGTGACATCACTGTCACTGTGTTAGCAAAAATCATCAGCTAGAGAAGCAGTTCGTCACAACACAACAGCTGCCGTACTAATTACAACACCGCACAGCCGCCCACCGCGTAGCAGAACAGGTTATAAAAGCACCACCTACGGTCGTCGGTTGAATGAAAGTGGGCGCAAGCTCCTCCCATAGAAACCGGATATCTGTGCAGGTCTGGAGTTCCAGTAGGTCGTGACTGAGACCAACACGGTGGAAGCCGCTGACATAACCGAGCTCTGGGAGCTCGTTCCTACTGGTGACACAGGTGGTACGTCGATGGAGGAGTTTTTGACTGCAGACAGTGCTGCCTCGTTCTGCGATGAGGTCACCGACGAGGCGATCGCCGAAGATGTGCTGTCTCGACAGACGGCAAAGTTGTGCGACGGTGACGACGGCAGAAGCGACAGTGACAATGAGTTCGGAGCTGCAAAGGTACGTTCCGCATTTTTTCTTTTCTTTTTTTATAACTGCAGTCCAGATATAGCGATCATCGGTTATAACGATCATATTTTTCGTCTTTCTCGATATCGTTATAAGTGGACTGCACTGTATTAGTTAGGTTTCCCGATGTCCCAAGAGAATTCTGTGTTTCAGATATTTTTTACTTTGAAGGAATAGGCAGCAGTGCAATGTGTCGCATAGTTTTAATCTTTCTGGCTTATTTAGAAGCATTATGAATAATTACTGAACCCTGAATAGCCCCGTAAGCATTTGGTAGCTAGTGGTTCTCAACAGATTCGCTGGACATCGTCTGTGGCAGGGCCGGGATGGCGATTCAGTTTTTTTGGGTGTGAATATTGCAAGTAAGTTACGTTGATTGTATGTCGTTGCATATAACCTCGACAATACTATTACCTAAACTAGCGATACACTTATGCTGTAGGCTTAAACAGATAGTACAATTCTTTGATGAAATATTCAAATTACTTGTTTACATCGTGTCTAACTTAGTACTTACCATATGCCTCTTATTTTAGTTTATATTAAATTATTTACTCTTATGTATCTATGTATTTGTTGGTTTTTTTTGTAATGTTTTCAACATTTGTACCGTCCTGCCAAAATCCCCGAAGTGGGATTGCAGTATCAATAAATAAAATACATTTTTTTTTTAAAGCAAATGTGCATTTTTTATGTGCGCTGTACTGCTGCTACTGGGTGGGGTCCGAAAGCACTGTGGGGAATTGATTGCCTTTTGCCTCTGCATCATCTTTAGATTTTGTATAGTTGCAAGAGATAAATGCCAATTCAGATCATTTTTTGGACGTCGATAGTTCACCATCTGTGATTAATAGATAGGTCCCTTCTCTTTGTGTTAAATATAAACATAACTGACAATAGCCTTTCCAGGCTATTTCAATTATTGTAATAGTAATTCATAACACACACACACACACAAGGAAAAGCTCTGTAGGTCCGGTGCATAGGTAGTTGAGGAAATGAAGGGGCACTCTTATGAAAATTGCATGTTTAATGGTTCAACGTTTTGGCATGGCATGGCCTTCGTCAGAATATAACCATATATATAGACTGTCTGCGGTTTGCCCCTCCCACTCTAGAAATAGTTGGTACGCCACTGAACCGGTCGGATTATACTTCACACGTATTGACAGACGCTCAAAAAAGGCATTCACAGATTGCAAAAGAAGCAATGGCTGTTGTAGTTGGATGTGAAAAGTTTCACTACTTTGTGCACGGATGTCATGTTATCCTTGAAACTGATCATCGTCCATTAGTGGCAATCTCAAAGAAAGCTATTGGGGAAATGCCACCTAGACTGCAGCGTTTTTTTCTATGTTTAATGAAATACGAGTTTTGACAGCAGTTCCTTTTAGGAAAACAGCTGGTCCTCGCAGATATGCTTTCACAGGCTTCAGTCAGCCAGCCGGAGAAGGACGGATCATACAAGGACGTTGAAGTACACGCAGTAAGTGCGGTTTCTTCATTAGTAGGTGAAGGGATGCAAGAAAAATGACCAAATGAAGCCAGGAACGACTGTAACTTGAACGTTACGGAGCATCTGGCAAGAAATGAACCAGTGGAAGGAGAGCTAAGACCCTTCGCAGCTGAGCTATCTGTCATAAATGGGGTGGTGTTTAAAGCCAACAAAATAATGATACCGTTCAGTATGTGACGCAAAATGCTGAGCAGGATCCATGACGGCCACATGGGAATAAACAAACGTAAGGCACGAGCGCGTCATCTAGTGCCATGGCCAGGTTCATATTCAGGTATTGATCGTGAAATCGCAAGATGCGAAGTCTGCCAGATGCATGCTTACAAACAATAGCACGAGCCTCTCATTATACAACCGACACCCGCTCAGCCATGGAATCGCGTCGGCGTAATATTTTACAGTTTGCCAGGAAATCGTACTTGTGCGCAAACGACACGCATTCCAACTTTCTGGAAGTGGGACTACTGCATGACACATCTTCTGTTACAACGATCGAAAGGCTATGTGCAATCTTTTCTAGGTATGGCATACCGCTAGAAGTATGCACCGACAATGGCTCACAATTTGCAAGCTGAGAGTTCTCTAGTTTTGCAAGAGTACGACTTCAAGCACACAACCTCGAGTCCAAGGTTTCCACAATCTAATGGCTAGCCGAAAAAGGCGTGCAAATAGTTAAAAGAATTCATTAAAAAAAAAACGATGGAAGGAAAAAATGACTTGGATGGGTCTCCTCAGCTACATGTCCAGCCCGCTGGAAGACGGAAGGTCTCCAGGGGAGTTATTTCAAGGTCGGCCATTGAGGATGCCCCTACCTGACTTCAACGAGGTGCCACGAAGAGCAGTGCTGATACATGAGCAGGCAAAGTCAAAGCGTTGATGTCTTCTGCCTATGACCTCGGGGCAAGTGGGCGAGTTCGGGGGAACATGTGGGAAACAAAAGCTAAAGTTCTGAACATGCCGCAACCAGAACTATATTTGGTTGTTACAGAGAAGGGCAACGTTCTGCAGCCAAACCGTCAACACCTCTTGAAAAGATGCAGGCATTTGACAACACGGAAGACTCTTCAGATGAAGAGAGCTGCAGTGAGGAACGCCCCAACCGCCTTCAATGAACCATGGTTTGTGCAGCATCAGAGACCAAAAGTCCTGGCCCCCGATGGTCTACCCGAAACCGAAGACCACCGCAGAGACTGGGTTACGACGGCAACTTTGTTGTGCCCTAAACAGCTTACCAAGATTTGGTTGTACTTTGAATGATGCATTTTTGGTTGTTATTTACATTATAAAGAATGGAGGATGTATCATATTTGATGAAGCAGCAGCTGTCGATATACATGTGCCGCCACAGTGTTATCACTGTGCACCCTCTCTACACTGGGCAGTTTTGCCCTTCTCCTCTTTCGCTTCCAGAAAGTACAAAAGGCAGCGCTGAATAAACTGACGTTCTTTGTTGCGTTGAACTCATCTAGTATGTGTCACTGAAGGCTACTGTGCCCTCCCAGTGACCCCAGCTATGGGGTCACTGGGCAGGCATTGAAAAAATACAGGAGTCTATGGTCCAACATATTACAAAAGAGATGTGCACCTACCAGCACAAACGCTATTTCAGTGTGTCCATTGCCAAAGAACAAAGCAAGAAACACAGTGTAAGCAGGCATGCAAAGTTATATCAAATGGCTATTCACAGTCTCAGCAGCAATTGGTGCAATGTGACAGATACCTGCAAACAAGATGGCTCACAATACGCACCTCTACGACATAGCTGTCCACAATGTCTGGGCGTGGCAAAAACCAGTGCCTGAATTCCTCCTTAGAGAACACAGGAGCCAGGTCAAACTTCTCCAGGTACTGGCAGAGACAAAATAAAAACACTTTCATTAAAAACAATTTCAGACTCAACGCAAGGGTCAAGAAAAACCATAATCAAAGCTGGGTCTCTGAACTCCAGAAATGGCAAATAAATTACCACTGATGAGAGTGAACAGCCCCATCAGAAAATGACAGCTGGTAATGCTGCCATAATTACCTACACTAGCTTCCTCTGACATTACCGACTGAGGGGAAAAAAAAAAAATCACAGCACTGCATTCTTAAACCACACTGTTCCCAAAATCAAAAGCTACTGTTCAGTTAATATTACAACAAATCAAAGAACAACAATATTACTTTTTTTTTTTGGTAATGAGAAAAAAGTGCTGCTTCAGCCTAGTGCAATAGAGTTAGTTCTGTAATGCAATGCTTCACAAATTAGGTACTTTATAGCCCTGATGGCTGCTGTGCCACTGAAATCTCAATGTAATGATATAACCGCCTTACACAGCTAACCTAAAAATTATTCAGCCACAAAGAAGCCATGACAAAACTAAACTTCCTCATGGCTTATAAAAAGCATGGACATCGTTTCCTTTTCTTAATTTAAAACAACCTTTTTTTCTTTCAAACAGAACTTTAATCACCCTCAAAGTACTCTTCATTAGCGCTAATTCACTTGTCCAAACCTTTATTTGATTGTTTCAAGCACCTTGCAAATACGTCCTCGTTTATACCTGCCAGCGCTGTTGTGATATTGCATTGGACTTTGTCGAAATCGGAATGACGCTTGCCTTTCAAGTCCCTTTCCACACAACGAAACAGGAAGAAGTCCACGGGAACCCAATCTGGCAAATAGGGCGCAAAGGTCAAGGCAGTCATCTGCGTTGGGGCCAGGAACCGGCAAATAAAAAGCCACATGCGCGGGAGCATTATCATGATTCAGGAGCCACTTGCTGGAATTCTACAAGGCTGGACGTTTTCGCAAAATACATCTGCACAGCCATTCCAGCAGCTCCAAATAGAATTGTTGGTTGACGGTCTGGTTTTGAGGGGCAAATTCTGAGCGTACGATGCATTTGATGTAAAAAAAAAACAAACACATCAGCATCATCTTCAAGTTCGATTTAACCCGAGATGCTCTTTTTAGGCAAGGTGAGCCAGGTGACTTCCACTGACTTGTCTGTTTCCTTTAAGGATCGTACCCACAGCACCATGACTCGTTGCCTGTGATGATTTTGATGACAAAATTCTGGATCGTCTGTGACTGCATCCTCCGTTCATTGCATGACAGACTTCCATGTGGCGATCCCTTTGCTTTTCGGTGAGAAGTCTGAGCACAAAAATAGTAGCCACTTGTCGCACTCCCAAATCATCATACAAAATGCGCTGAACGAAGCTCCAGGATAACCCGGATAAGTCTTCGAGTTAGTTGGCCGTTCCATGTCAATTTTCCCTGATGAGATTATGGATTTTGGCGATGTTGTCCTCAGTTTGCATACTTGAAGGATGACCGTAACAAGGCTGATCTTCAATGATCATTTCCCCCTTTTAAACCGAGCACACCATTTGTACACATGTGTTTTACTGACAGCATGTTCTTTGTGAACTGTTTGCATGATCACAACAGTTCTCTTGTCGAGTAAAAAACTAAACTTCACAGCCGCACATTGTTCGGGAGACTGCCATTTCTTTGTGTCATGAGTGCACTACAGACACGCACAGAACTGCCAGAGAAACCACACACATAATTGTCGCGATAATTACACCGTACAGTGACGAATGCATAGTGATGCCAATTGGCAAACTGACTCAGCAGAGTTCCTCCTACTGCGCCCTAGCGGTGTAGCCTTGTACTACAGGTACACGATGTGCAGTACAATTCTGGTTATTTTTGGGACCCCCCTTGTATACAGTCTGTGGAGATACTTGACTGATGTTTTCCCCGCATGGCACCAGTCTCCTGTAATCTGGCTTCGCTGCGTGGCTTGGCACCGACGGCGGACAGTGTGGTTGCAGCACATTATGGGAGATGGTGCTAGTGTTGTGGTGCTAACGCCACCTAACGGCGGGGTTACTCAGGTGCTAGCGCACATGGAACATTGGCAAGCCTGATGCGAGCAAGTACGGAAGCCTTGAGGGTGGTCCGAATTTCTTATGTAACTAGCTTCTTATATCTCTTTGACTCTGGAAGTTGCAGCTCTGGGAGCCAGGTGGCTGCAAGCCACGGGCGCCGCTATGTACTGTCTGGTATTGCGGTCTGGCACCGAATGCTCTGGCACCATCTGAGACGAGCGACACCGTCAACTCGGATGCTGTGTGCAACGAGCAGGATAGGACTACCTCACAGAGATGACGTTTCCTTGAGGCTGCCTGTTTAGTGCCAATTTTGGGTGTTATTTTTGGATGCCAGTTATCGTCAGGGTGGTGACTCCTATGCAACACCCCAACGCAATAGTTCACCAGGTTGTGTCATTCCATGTGCGACAGGCAGCCTTAGGCCTAAGGCTGCCTGTCGCACATGGAATGACACAACCTGGTGAACTATCGTGTTGGGGTGTTGCACTTTGCTTCCCTCATTTTAGTTAGCCTCGCATGAATTGAAATTACTAACTTGACTGAAGAATACGAGCTAAGTTCATGTGAACTCAGCATCTGAGTAGTCACCTGATCTTTTGCTAGCCGAATTGGACATCGCACCAAGTGGGTGATGCGCATGCAGAATTCCTCCCTTGCACTACTTTAGTGTTTGTTGAGTGCGTTGAGTGTACGTGGGTGAAGTCACCAACCAAGAGTGGAGTCACCCTTGGTTGTCAATTGCACGTTGTCTTCGCTGCTGCCCCAGAGTATAATCGAGCCAGCCCAACAATGGAGATTCCTGTGGCGAGTTCGGTGCAGCGACTTTAGCAGCTGCCTGTGTCTGGCTCGCAACGCTCAGCGGCGGGGAAAAGAGCCAGCAGTCACCAACGGCTACTACAGCTCTCACCAGCAGGCCAAATCAGTGCAAGCGATGCTTGCTTGTACATACTAGTTGTTGTTGCCAACATCCTGGCCTGGAGTTGAATCGGCAGAGCTGCTGCTGTAACCAACAGACGCCAGCGGTGTACCCCAGAGACTTTGTCCACATGCATGTTTACAGACAGTGCGTGGAGATTTCCTTGGCACGACCACTGCCGCATGTATTACCTTTTGTTCATGAAGCACGCTTTGATGTTAGACCGTGTGACATGTTTTGGCGGAGTATGTAGTGATTTGGGGGGTTGTGGGGATACTGAACTCTCACACATCCCCTGGTGTTGTTTTCCCCACATGGCTCCAGTCTCCTGTATTGCGGCTGCGCCGCGTGACTGGGCAGCGGTCGGCGTGGTTGCAGCCCATTATGAAAAATGGCGGGGTTATTCGGGCACGAGATGCATGCACATATCACAGTACGCTGTGACATGTGCATGCATTTACATTTGCTTCAGTTAAGCTTCATAGACCACTTGTTACGCCATAACAAAATCCTATTATTCTCATCTTGAAGTTTACGAGAATCATTTAGGTCAGTAATGTTATAATATAGAACACAGTCATGAGCAAAAAGCCTAATGGATGAGAATTTCACACCGGAAGCAAGATCATTCATAGAGATTAGAAAAACTAGAGGACCTAGAACCGACTCTTGCGGCATGCCTGACGCTACCGCGAGGGGCACAGAGGATGAATTGTTTGCGATTACGTATTGTGTTCTATTAGCCAGAAAGTTTTTAATCCAGTCCAGTACTAGTAGGTCAATATTAAGAAAACTAAGTTAATGGATTAGTAGGTTCTTCGCATGGGGAACATCTTCCGGAAAAGTGCTCCGGCACGATCAACGACACTCAGCGGGATGTTGTGTTCAACTAAAAACGCCATGAAGAGGCATTCTGCATGAATCACACGGAGGTAGTTGTCGCTGTGTATAAAACTTGCTAGGCTCGGCTGGCTGTCCGCGGCTCGCATGTATCCCTGATGCTTTTTCGAAGTGATGTGGACCTTCATGTCAGACTTGCCGCCAAGCGAGATGTTCACATCACAGGCACGTGTGGTGAAGAATCTGAACTTCTCCCCTTTCTTCGACAGCACGAAGCACAGAAATTCTGCCGTTTACGATTTCAAAAAACACTTGGAAGTACTGTCGGGGCTTCGAGCCCACCATTGCACTGCGAAGCCGCTACAGGCCGGTGTTGCGCTGCATCCGACATGACAGCTAGTCACGCAAAAGGCAAGGCCAGCGCTGCAGTGACTGAAGCTGACTGCAGTCCAAACCCGTGCGCCCGCGTGACAAAAGGCAACAGCATGTCAACAGGTTTGCGGAGGCGCTAGAGGTGCTATCGGCACTATCGAGCTTTAGATATAGATTCGTGCCCCCACTAGTAGACAACAGAAGTCATTACAACCTTGCAGCAGCTGATGATAATACCATGCATATGTATTGCCCTCTCGTGGTGGTGCAAGGTACCAGGGTGTAGTTTTACTACATTTTCACAGGTTTTTTTTTTCACAAAAAAACTGTTTCCTCGTAAAATTTCAAGCAAGATTAGTAAAATCGTAAGACTGCTCGAAATTTGTACATTTTACGGAAAATTCGGAAGAGTTGGCATGTATTCTATGCCTACTTGTGCTGAGCTCGCAAAATGAATAGATGAACTTCAATCAAAATTAGGAAATGAGATCGATAAATTTAAAGAAGACATATTTGACAGGCTAATGGTAAAATTTAAGACTACTGGCATAGATTTTGGTGGAAAGAAAGAGCAGATCGGTAACCTTGTGTCGAGTGTTGAATTTCTCAACGACATGGTTGAAAAACTGCGCTCAGAAAACGCCTCACTTGCTAATGAAAACAAAGAGCTGAAACTGCAAAACAGCTCACTCACTACTGAATGCCAAGAAATAAAGTTGGAAAACAATACTCTCTCTCGCAAGCTGTCTGATCTAGAGCATAATTCAAGGGCAAACAACGTCGAGATTAAAGGCATTCCATGTACCCAAGGTGAAGATTGCAGCCTAATCATACAGATAGAGTTAAAATTGGCTGTCCTGTTTCGCTCATCGATCTGGAAATCGTTCACCACGTTCCAAACAATGATGAAAACAACAAAAACATCATCGCCCAGTTTTACTATAGAACAAAGAAAGCAGACTTCGTCAGCAAGGCGCGAAAAGCGAAGCTTTGCCTCAGTGACATCGGCTTCTCTCGACCAGTCGAGGACACTAAATTGTATGTCAACGATCACTTGACACTGCAAAACAGAGCACTATTATCTAAGCAAGGTCCTGTCGTTAAAGCAGGCTAAGAAATGGAAGTGCCTCTGGACAGATAACTTGCAGATTAGAGCTGGCAAGAGCATCAGCAGTAAGGTGTTTCACATTGCTGATGAATCTGACTTGGCTGTATTTACTTAATACAGCATGGTAGCTTAGGAAACTTTTCAGAAACTCACGCTAAAAACAAAAACGTCTGCGTATTTTTCAACTAGCCAGGTAAGTAAACTAAAATATATTAGTTCATGCTCGGCCGTTCATTTTAAGGCACGAAGCTTGCGCAAATACTGATGACATTAATTCCCATCTGCCTACGCTATCTTTCAGATTTTCCATCATCAGCTTTACTGAGACTTGGCTCTGCGATGATGACAAAAAGTTATTTTCCTACTCTCCCTACTCTGTCAGGACCGGCATTTTTCCATCTGAGCTGAAACGAGCAAAGGTAATTCCAGTTTTTAAGAGAGGTGATCGTTCTTTACTAACAGATTCCTGCCCAATATGTATACTGCCATTTTTTAGTAAGGTGATTGAAAAGTTTATTATTACTTGATTCACCAATTATCTGACTAAATTTAATATTCTGTACAATTCTCAGTATGGTTTTCGTCCTGGCTATTCGACCGACCCTGCTCTCATATCCCTAACGGATCGCTTAAGGGAACCTATTGATAACGGGTATTTTGCCCGTTCAGCTTTTATTGATCTTACGAAAGCATTCGACACTATTAACCATCATATTTTGTTTTTAAAATTGGAAGCTATAGACATAACTGGGGCAGCACTAATGTTACAACGAACCTACCTGCAGGATAGACATAACATACTCAACAGTTCGAATGTTTTTTCTGAAGCTAAGGTTACTAACCTAGGGGTACTGCAGAGTTCTTGGACCTTTACTATTTTTAATTTACATTAACGATTTGCCTGACTGCCTAACATCCTCACACTTTGTACTGTACACCGATAACACGGCCATTACTAACTATGATAAAAATATTTCGTCCTTGGTTACTAAACTATCTTGACTTAGCTAAAGTTACAAACTGGTGGATCAATAATAATCTTCTTATTATTCCCACCAAACCAAGCTTATTGTATTTAATCCCCCCCGGAAACCATCATGTTAAGTTCCATTGCTGAATTTTGGTTCCCATTTTTTCTATTTCCTTTTAGCGCTCATTGCTCATTCTTGGGAGTAGAATTAGACTAACCTCAAGTTTCATTATCATGTCTCCCATATTAAAAAGAAAATTGCTTACGGCATTCGCTTACCGATCAGAGCCCGCAAATTTTTTAACCGTGTTGCACTTGTCTCTCTATACAGTCGACTCCCGTTAATACGAAGTTCACGGGGACCGCGAAAAACTTCGAATCAAACAAACTTCCAATTAAGCACAAAACACAAAAAACAGCACTTCATTTGTGGCGAAATCGAGTATTTTCTCTAAGAAAAATAGTCCGTCATCTTGCGTTGCTTCTTCTTGCCGAATCGCACTGCTGAAAGCAAGTTCTGCAGGCTGTAGATGTGGCGGAACGCTTCTTCCGCGTTACCTTCACCAGCAAAGAAGCGCTCCGCGAGAGCAAGGCCCGCAACTACATCGGCAGTCTTAGGTTGCGGCTCGCCTTCAACGTCATCGTCGCTTTCCTCGGTCACTTCCTGGGGCCGAATAATCTCTACAATTTCGCTATCCGTCAGCACACCGCACGTTTCAACCACCTTGTCTACGGCGACGTAATCTTCAAAATTGACGTCCCCGAGAGCATCACCAAAATCAGTGCCGTCGAGCTCGCTTGTTGACGCTTCCCCCGCTGAAATTTCAGAGGCATCCTCCGAAGAAGCTGCCACAAAACCGCAAGCCCTGAAGCAGTTTGCGATTGTTTCTTGCTTCACACGATCCCATGCTCGCGCCAACATGTGGATGGCACTAAGCAGGCTCACCTCGTACTTTGTGGAGCTATCCATACACAAAATCATGCGCTCGAGGAGTTGCCGCCTGTACAGGACTTTAACATTCTTGATGATGCCTTGGTCCATTGGCTGCAAAACAGCCGTTGTGTTTGCAGGCAAAAATGCGAGGCGTATTGCACTCAAGGCTCGCACATTCACGTGAGCACTGCAGTGATCGACAAGGAACAACACCTTGCGGTTCAAAGCAGCAAACTTGCGGTCCAATGTGCTTATCCAGCTCTTGAAGATTTCGGCCGTCATCCACGCTTTTTTGTTCGCCTCATAGCCCACAGGCAGCGTCTTCACGCCTTTAAAACATCTCGGCTTCACGGCTTTCCCGATCACAAGTAACCGACATCATTCCGTGCCAGTCATGTTTGCCGCGATCAGCACCGACACTCTCTCCTTGCTGCGTTTGCCCCCAGCACAGTCGTCGTCCTTGAATGTCAGGGTCTTCTCTGGTAGAAGCCGATAGAAGAGTGCAGTCTCATCTGCATTGAGGATGTCTTCCGGTCTGTATTCGGCGAGATATTCACGCAGCTTTCCGTCCTTCCACGTGGCGCATGTTTCCTGGTTAACGGACGCCTTTTCACCACACACGCTCTTGAAAACCAGGTCATGGCGATCTTTAAAGCGCGTCAGCCATCCATCTGGCGAAACGAAGTCATCGATCCCCAACATTGCTGCAAGCGTTCGGGCTTTCATCGCAACGATGTCTCCGCTGAGAGGAAGTTTGTTGCTCCTGGCCTCCCTAATCCAAACCAGCAGAGCCTTCTCCAACTCTGGGTAAGCGCCGGTGCGCATTCGCTTCCGAGAAGTCTTGAACTTGTCGTTCTCAAATGCATCCATTATTGTGTGCTTGTTCTTGATGTAGTTTGAGAGCGTGTTCAGCTTGATCCCGTACTTCCGCGCTATGTCTTGTTTGGCGGCACCTCCCTTCTCAACTTCCTTCAAAACCTCGACTTTCGTTGCCAGGTCGAGCGTGTGATAAGAGCCACGGTTTGCCATGGCTATAAACTGCGCGACTAGGTACAGTCAATTCCGAATCACCCATGGAACAACCTAGCCTACGAGCTTCCCGCACAAAGGCGCTCGGACCAACACACGCCTCGACATATGCTGCGCACGCTGTCAGACTAATCTCGCACAATCTCGCCACTGCCAGTATGCAGCGCTGCGTGCACCTATGGCACCCGTGTGGCCTCCGGCGGAAGCCGCTTCGCCTCCCGCCGGAGTTGATCGCGGAGGCCACGGCAGCCGTAGCAATGAATAATCGCGCCGCGCCAAGAAGGATGGCATTGTGGGCGGCTGCGGTGGCGATGACACCAACGCGGAGCACGGAATTGTTGCAACACTTGAAAAATTGCACATTCTACCAAAGAATGACGGTCACCTCGAGGATCCCGGCTGAAAATTAACTTCCAATTAAACAATGTTACTGGATGAGGACTTTGAATTATCGAGCAATTTCTTCTATAGGATTACATGCAAAGCTGACGGGACCAGCACTTCACTTCTAATTAACCGAAAATTCCAATTAAGTGGCTTCGAATTATCAGGAGTCGACTGTATTACACTTTCATACACTCACACATTAACTACTTGTTAATGTGCTGGGTGAATACATATAATACTCACCTCAGTTCACTTCAAACTTTACAAAACCAAGCAATTAGAATAGTCACCTCTAGCCCCTATAATACTAGCGCTTTCCCATTGCTACACTCTCATAACATTCCCTCTGCCAAAGAAACTGTGTTGTATAATTTGGGTATATTTATTTTCAAGTTATTGAATAATCAAGTTCCTGCATGTAAAATTTCTAAAACATGCCTGATAAACAGTAATGTCACTAGATTTGCTTTAAACCATAATCTCATTTTACCTCAGGTGCACACCAACTATGGCAAACAACCAGTTCATTTTTCAGCTTTTTCATTATGGAATTCCATACCATTTGCGCCAAGGCATCGCATTCAACATCTATATTTAAAAAACATTTGAATTTTTTTTCTATCAGAAAATATTTAGCATTAACTTTTTTTCTTTTTAAACTCCTATTACTTGAAATATTCCACTGTTCTGGAACCTTTCTTTTTTATTTTTGGTCATATATATTTTGAAGTTTTCTTGTTGTTTGTATTGTTGCATTAATGGTCATGCATATTTTTAAGGGGTTTTTTTGTAGTTTGTATTGTTGCATGTTTGCGTGAAATTTTTTGTATTAACTTTTTTTCTCTGTCCGTTAGTGTTAATTTCGTTCAGTTCATTTAGTTTTACTGCATTTGCTCCTTGCATTTGTAGAATTTCATTCGTTAGATTTATTGTAAATCCCAATTGCACAAGCATATCTTGTTTTGTATTCTCCATAACTTACTTTCTTCCATGCTTCCTTGTATATGATTTTAATGTGGTGCTCCTCGTTGCTTTAGAAAAAGCATACTTATAATACAGGAGGTCCCGATACAGTCATCGACTACAGGACCTCCTGTATATTATTGTTCTTTATAATCTGTAATCTATTATGAATAAATCAATTTCAATATCACCCAGCACCTGGAGTAGCATGCCAGGCAATCAGTCAGGCTAACATCTCTGGCATATCATTAAAGCTTGTATCTCTCTCTCTCACCGACTCAAGCCTTACTACTGCTATGTTCCGCAAGCACTCCACAATTCCCCTACCTTTTCCAGCAGGGCATGTGCTTGAGCGGTGTCAGATTTTCGGAACTGTCTAAATCCGGGTGTCTTTGGCTTCTGCAAAAGCAGAAAAAAGAAATTTGATATAAATTGCACAACATACCAAATTCGAAACAAACACAGCAGGCAAGCTTCCACAGGCAACAGTAAAAGACAAAGCAAGGTCAGTGTTGGCATGCCCACTGACAGTGGCGGAGGAAATGCTCTGAACGGATTAGCCCCAAACATCTTACTTCAGGCAGCCGGTAGAGCTTCAGCGTACGCTGCATTGTCATGTTGCGGCTCAGGTGAGAGAAACGGACTTCTATTAGCTTGCGTGGGTTGAGTGATCTGTGCCAGTACCTGGGGAAACAGAAGTCTCAATTTTATCATCAATTTGCTACAGGCCACTACAAACGTGGTGTTTGGGAAGTACAGTTAAACCATGATATAACAAAGTAAAATCAGCAATTTGCTTCGTTATATTGATATTCAGCCTTTTACACAAATAAGTACAGACGCTGATGAATATTTTTTAAATGGAAGGGGCCGCAACAATTTCCTAATTAGTATGCAATCGGAAAAAGCAAATTTGAACGAGAAAGAATTCATTTCGTTGAATTTGAGAGTTGGCAACAAAAGATGCGTTTTCATGATGTATCGATGATATCTTCACATTGACAATACAAAGCGAAGCCAGCCATGCTTTTGGGCCCACTCCGCCCCCGCAGCTCGCCCGCAGTGGGACAATGCTATCATAAAAAGCACTGGCAGCAGGGAGTGGATCCTTTGTCTGCTTCTCATTTCAACGCGCCTCTGAAACTAAAGATAATGCAAAATACAGTGATAAATGCGCGAGAAGACAGCACACATGATGCCAAACCATCTCGGCATGCCCACTCTTTGCACACGCAGCAGATTATCTCTAAAACAGGGTGCTTGGACTGCATATGTGCTCAGCTGTGCCGACAGCCATGCACATCCAGTCGCACTAAAAAAGGCGATGCGCGACAACCTGCCCTCCACTCCCCATCCCCCTTCGCGTGCACTCGATCGCATTATTATCAGCAAGCTCCCCCCATTAACCCTTGCTCGTGTGAGAAGACGGCGCTCAATAAGCCACCATCCTTCTCTCGGCTCACCCTCCTATGCTTGCACTCAAACCCAAAGTATACAGTGCGTGGGCGCTATAGGACCTTATTGCACTTATTTAGACTTCATTGTTTGTGGGGATGCGCGACTCTCGCGTGTCCCCTGATGTTTTTCCCGCATAGCGCGTCTTCTGTACTCCCGCTTCGCTGCGTGGCCTGCGTGACGCCCGCGCGGTCGATGTGGTTGAAGAGCAGTGCGAGAGATGGCGCGAGTGTTGCGCTGCTAACGCCGCTGACAGGCGAGGTTACCTGGGCGCCGAAAGGAAGGCGCTTGCTCTCTTTGGGTTCGGGAAGCAAGCGGGACGGACGTGCCGTGCCGCGCGCTGACCGATGCTTCGGCGAGACCCTCTCGCGTGGCCGCCTTCGAACGCGCCACGATTCGCGTGACTATACACGCGAACGACCGGGCGTTGGGATCCAGCATGGGGCGAACATATTCGCTCGCTTCCGGTCGCGGTGAGTCGGACTTCTAGATTTGTTGCGCGCCCATCGGCATGTTTTGTGGATAGCAACTCGGCTAGCAGGCATTGATCTAAGAAAGGTGCAATAAATGCCCTTGTGATTGTTTGCACTACTGTGTTGTCGTTCCTTTATCCCAAGAGTACCGGAGGAGAACCCCACATGTTTTATTTTATGTCTAGACTTTATATTTTATTTAGTGATTTCTGTTTATCAAGATTCCACTGTAGAGGGAAACCAGCTTGGGCTTTTCTCGTGCCTATAATCTAGTGAATGAAAATGTTCTTTCAAAATTCTCTTTTCATTAATTTTGCAGTAACTGGTTGTTTACTAGAACAGAAAAATCAAGGTTTCACGTATTTTAAGCTGGAACCACAGTACCGGTACATCAGTGGAATGGACTTCCAAGTATTTCTTCATATTTAGGCCGTTGTGATGTAGTAAAGGTTCTCTAAACATGTTCAATTCAGTCTCTGGCTTCTTTAGAACAATGCAGTTTATCTTCGCCAATAAAGAACTGACTAGGTCCAGGCAGACGCCATCAAAATTTATGAAGTCAAGGAGAGCTGGTGTAGGAACATCAAACCACTGCCACCACTAGTCTTTTGCTTTTGCATTTTTTCAGCCTTGACAAGCTTCCTCCTAAGTTAAGAGTGGCTTTATTGGTAGTGTAGGAAGCTAATTTGCTAATACAGCTCAGCCAATTTTTCTCAGAGCAGCAAGCCAGCTCACCTGCAAGTTCCAATTGGTTTTGGCAAAACCACACCAGCTGTGTAGACAGCCTGGAAGATACCGCATCGGTGGACGCGCCTGGTGATCTCTCGGATCAGCACGGGGGCCACCCGCTTGGACCGCAGCTTTTTGTGCACACACAGGAAATTCACCTCAGCCATGCGCTGAGTGCTGCAAGCATTGCAAGCAGACAACCATACGACGAACAAAGTACAGCCACAGTCAGGCTGAACAGCTAAACTTTCCGACAGACAAAGTGACATCAGTTGATCACCCTTTTCCAAATTCAACGTCGCTTGCTATCTACAAAAGGCTTGTAATCAGACAGGAGGAACACAGCTAGCAACAGGCACCCTTGAACAATAGTCTTTAAATATAATAAAACTAGCAATACAGTTACCTTCCATTACTTTACCTTTGACAAGATATGCAAGATTGGTTCAAATTATCTAGAGCAGAAATTAACAGCCTTTATCTTTGAGAAAAGGGAAAGAGTTGAACAGAGTAAAATTAAGCAATGTTAAATTAATGGAAGTCAACAACAATAATATCCGACTTAATTCACTCAAAAAGAAAGCCTGTGATAAAACAAGATCAAGTGAGTCGCCTACTCTGCCCGCACACTGGTCTAAGAATGAATACTTCGTGTAAAAGTTTTGTGCCTTCATTTACACAGTTCAGTTTGATTACGCAAGCTCAGCATGATGTGCAAAGTTCAAATGGTCCAATGTTCAAACAAAAACACTTTTTAAGATGTATTGGTGACGCTGATACATTTATTCACAATTAAACTCGTATCAATTTAATGAAAGTTTACAACACTGTAATTAGCATTTTTTAGTCATTATTTTCAAAGTTAATAATCTTTGATACACTGTAAAGAAATGGAGAGGACCAAAAACACAGCAGCATGCCAGTTTGCTCAATGCGATTTGCATATCCTTATAAAAAACTGACACTAATAAGTTTATCAAGGAGCCTAATGTGTCAGGAAACCAAATAGCTGTGTGCAGGTACCACTCACTGGTTGTAGATACGTATCGTGGCTGGTACAGCACTGATGAAACCCACGAGCTTGTTGCTCTTGACAACGCGTACACCACAATGCCAGTCAGCAGTCCAGCCAGGAGGCTGTAGGGCCCTATGAATGTCAAGAACAAACCATCAGATAAGCTTGTTCAAGCACCTAGAACCATGATTACAGAATTTCAAGGTAATGAAAGTTTCCTTTTAGTATTTAATAAAGAGCATACCACACAGCTTCCAATATCATGAGAAAGTGCCGAGGGCAAAGTTGTTCCTACATAGGTCTCCGTAACCACTGTCTTCTGCTTCAAAGGGTTGCAGTTTCGGTGGGTTGGTAATCCATGTTACTGTAAGCCTTGGCATAAACTAAATGGAGGCACGGGAAAAGTATGCTTGCGCAAAAGCCAAGCTCTTAGTGGCACCACCAAGGATAACAAACCACAGTGCAGGGCACAAATAATGTCAAATCAAAAGTAAATCTGTGTTGTTTTGGTTTTGTAGAATCTGGCCTTTCTTTTCAATGTGGTGCACTACCTCTAACAGTGCCATTGTATGAGGGTGAATCAAAGTATTTGCTCCTATCTTTTATTAGCCAAAGTAGGGGACATACAGGTAAATACAAATATGCATACTATTCTACATACTTTACACTATTTCGCCACATAGTCCTCACACAGCTTGTGGGGTCTGATGTGGAACATCTCACACCGTACTCTTGGGACAAAGGAACGACAACACAGTAGTGCAAACAGTCACAAGGGCATTTATTGCACCTTTCATACATCAATGCCTGCTCGCCGAGTTGCTATCCACAAAACATGCCGATGGGCGCGCGACAAATCTAGAAGTCCGACTCACCGCGTCCTCGCGAGCGAATATGTTCGCCCCATGCTGGATCCCAACGCCTGGTCGTTCGCGTGTATAGTCACGCGAATTGTGGCGCGTTCGAAGGCGGCCACGCGAGGCGGTCTCGCAGAAGCATGGCTGGCGCGCACGCGGGAAACGTCCCCGCCGTGCGTCGACCCGCCGGGAAAGAGCCGCGCTGCACGTGCGGCACGCTCCCTGCCTCGAACCCCAAAGAGAGCAAGCGCCTTCCTTTCGGCGCCCAAGTAACCTCGCGGCCGCGCACCACTAGCGCCATCTCTCAAACTGCGCCTGTACAACTCGGACCGCCGCGTGTGCGGCGAAGCCGCACTACAGGAGATGCGCTATGCGGGAAAAACATCAGGGGAGGCGCGAGGGTCGCGCATCCCCACATCCCCCCAACCTTAAATCACTTCTTATTCCGGCGAAACATGTGACACGGTCTAACATTAACCCGTGCTTCGTGAACAAGATAGTACATGCAACAGTGGTCGCGCCGAAGAAATGTCTACACGCTGTCCATAACATGCGGGCCGACTGTCCTTGGGTGCACCGCTGGCGTCCGCCGGTCACAGCAGCAGCTTTGTAGACTCGACGGCACGATTCCAGGCGAGGACTCCGGAGACGACGCAGTAGTCGGTACGAGCAAGCGTCGCTCGCGCCGGCTCCTTTGTCCGCCGCCGAGGGTTGTGAGCTGGATACAGGAGGCCGCCGAAGTCGCTGCGCTGAACTGGCCACAGCATCACCATCGCCCGGGCTGGCTCGATCGTAGTCCGGGGCAGCAACGCAGTCGATGTGCAGGTGACAGCAAACCAGGGGTGACTCCAATCACACTGCGTAAACTCAACACACTCGGCAAACACTAAAGTAGTGCAAGGGAGAGGAATTCTGCATGCGCATCGCCCACGTGGTACGATGTTCAACTCGGCTAGCAAAGATCGGGCAGCTACTCAGATGCTAAGTTCACGTGAACGAAGCTCGCTTCCTTGAGTCGAACGAGTAATTTCAATTCGTGCGAGGCTAAATAGAATGAGGGAAGCAAATTGCAACGCCTCAACGCCACGGTCCACCGGGTTGTGTCCCTCCACGTGCGACAGGCAGCTTCGTAAAGCCTTAGGCCTAAAGCGTCGCTCTCTGACAACAACCGGCATCCAAAAACAACACCCAAAATGGGCGCAAAACAGGCAGCCGCGAGGAGACGTCAGCTCTGTGAGGTGGTCCTACTCCGCTCGGTGCACACAGCATCCGAGTTGACGGCGCCCACCGTCCCAGACGGTGTCGGAGCGCCGGGTGCCAGGCCGCAATACCAGTCAGCCCGTAGTGGCACCCGTGGCCCGCGGCCACCCGGCTCCCAGAGCCGCGACTTCATCCGAGTCAAAGAGATAGAAGAAGCTATTTACATAAGAAATTCGGACCACCCACGAGGCTTCCGTACTCACTCGATTCAGGCTTGCCACTGCTCCGCGGGCGCTCAGCCTCGCTCTCCCAGGATGCAGACCACGTGGCTCTCGTACCAACGAATGCCATTAAAAAAAAAACACTTGCGAAAAGGCTTAGTATGTTGACATGTTCAAACACACTACAGCCACCGCCGCCTCGCTCAAGAAAGCACGCCGCTGACGCTAGCGATCAAAATCCACGCTAGGCCTACGCTTCGGTTCAAACAAAGGTCTCGAACGAAGCAACACTTAAAATTATCGTCCGATGCCCCAAGAGTCCCACGTTGGGCAGCCAGATGTGGGGTCTGATGTGGGATATCTCACACCGTACTCTTGGGACAAAGGAACGACAACACAGTAGTGCAAACAGTCACAAGGGCATTTATTGCACCTTTCATACATCAATGCCTGCTCGCCGAGTTGCTATCCACAAAACATGCCGATGGGCGCGCGACAAATCTAGAAGTCCGACTCACCGCGTCCTCGCGAGCGAATATGTTCGCCCCATGCTGGATCCCAACGCCTGGTCGTTCGCGTGTATAGTCACGCGAATTGTGGCGCGTTCGAAGGCGGCCACGCGAGGCGGTCTCGCAGAAGCATGGCTGGCGCGCACGCGGGAAACGTCCCCGCCGTGCGTCGACCCGCCGGGAAAGAGCCGCGCTGCACGTGCGGCACGCTCCCTGCCTCGAACCCCAAAGAGAGCAAGCGCCTTCCTTTCGGCGCCCAAGTAACCTCGCGGCCGCGCACCACTAGCGCCATCTCTCGCACTGCGCCTGTACCACTCGGACCGCCGCGTGTGCGGCGAAGCCGCACTACAGGAGATGCGCTATGCGGGAAAAACATCAGGGGAGGCGCGAGGGTCGCGCATCCCCACAAGCTTCAGACATATGTCCATCGCAGCATGAAATTTGAGATGCCCATGTCGTCAGTCAGCAACGCACGCGGCCTCCCCAAATGCTTGCTGTCATGCAAGTCTTCATGGCCATTTGGGAACTCACAACTCCACCACCTTCCACTTCTCAAAGCAAGACACCTTTTCTCAAACGTGGGCTGCACTTCCCTGTGGATTCCTATGGGCATTCGTCCCTTGCTCCATAGAAAACGAATCACATTTCATTGCTCGAGCACCGTGGAGGTGTGAAGCACAACCGCCATCTTCAACAACTGACCGCAGCGCCGTGCCATGGTGCTACTGGCAGATAAGCCCGGGACGGTCCAAGAAAGGTCCACCGTTGGGAATAAATATGTTGAACTTCACATTTACAGCCATAATTTGTCTTAAAAAAAAAGAAGACAAAAAGAAGAAAGAAAAAATAGGGGCAAAGACTTTCTGATTCGCCTTCATAGGTCTGCTATAGAAAGTCTTGTAGCCACAAACTATTCGGAAAAGGTGACGTCCATGTGTGCCATACGTTGTCTTTTTCCTTCGGCATCTAGTTCACATTAGGTCTTACGGGAGCTGCTTAGCATCTACACTACCAATCTGCACAAAGCATACCCATGCTCTGCTTGGCAAGCTCATCCCACGAGACATGAGTGTAATCACTACAACAAAGCTTGCAGCAGTTTGCCCAGTGCAATGTTGACATACTACTAGCAAGGTTGAAAAGGCATGGTTTTGAACACTGTCAGACTGCAACAAGGGCTTATAAAAAGGAATGTCAGAATATTCGAAATTTTCAAATATTATATATTTATTACAGTCTACGCTCGTTGCAACAAACCCGTGTACAACAGACTTTCGGATATAACGAACTATATTTCAGCCTTAGTTTGTTCTACCTATTAATGCGATGAAGTTCTCTTATAACTGAACGCGCTGCAACGGATTACTACTCTACAGCAGACGAAATTAGCGGCAATTCAAAATCGAGCGCATAAAATGCACTTTTGCCGTGCCGACACGGGCTGACTTGCGAGGGTCAGCCGATGATTGCAGCTCAGTATTGCACACGTGAGGGAGGAAGGCAAGGCGTAAATGTGCTATCTTCTTTCGCGTGCGTAAGGCACAGGGAGGCGAGAGAGAAAGGGGGTTCAACTCCAATGGCTGCTGCTTAAGGCACAGCCACCATATCTTGAAAGCGATCTGCGATGTGAACAACATGTGTGCCCACACGGGCCTCATCTTCAAGGTGATCTGCAATATGGACAAAGTGTGCCTAGTGCTGGTAGCTTCGTATGCACTGTGCTTTCGACGTTTAGTTAGCATTGAAGCAAGAGACCGCATGAAGGTCAATTCACTCGCTGCTGCTGTGGTGCTTATCTTGCTTAATTTGCTATCGCAATCGATGCATCGCTTTTCGGGCAATACTGCGAAACAGCATTTCCTCTGGATCTGAATTCATCTTACTGTGAGAGCAGTTACTCCACTGTTTCTCCCCAAATGCCCTTGACATTGTACGAAACTCCTACAATACTAAGGAGATTATTTACCCGAATCTAATGTGCACCTTCTTTTTAAAAAAAGGGGGGGGGGGTGATTCGAAATGTGCCTGCACATTACGATCGGATATGGAACCAGAACCACGTTCATAGCATTGACAACAGCCTATCATTAGTGCTGTCAGACTCAGTGTCATCACCATCACAAAGTGGTGACAGAGCACGATTTTGTGAAAGTCGCTACTGATTCATATTGTGCTAGACTAGATCTTGAACAGTATTTTCGACTAATAACTTTTGGATATACTATCTCTTTGGCGAGATTTTGTGCGACTCACCTTCAAATACGCTGGCGTAATCGGCCGCCAGCATTTGTGCTGCTATGCCAAGCTCGCTATCTGCCCTGTTGTGCCTCAAATCGGCAGTGCGCATTCTTTCAGTGGTTCCACCAAGGCAGCCCCCTTCATCAGCGCCCGCCTACCGGGCGACGGGGGCCGATATCGACTGTGACGGGCAAACAAGCGGTTCACTTGGAAGCGACACTGTATCAAGCATGTGACAACCCTCGGGCATAATCTTCATTGGCCTGCCAGGCTTAGTTAGGCAACGTTGGTCACTGCACCAATAAACACCGGCGGTCAGTCAGCGTTTGTCACCACCACGCTGTGGAGCATCTATCTAACGGAGGGTGCATCGAGCCCTTCCTTGTTCATGAACCCAGGTGGATCGTGATACTGGCGACGAGGATGGGATACAAACCCACGCGGGCAAAGCCCAACTTGGACGTTTGTTGTTGACAAACAAACTAGGGGTAAGGGGGTGTAACAAGCATGTGATGCCCCTCCAGCATAATCTTCGTTGACCCGCCTGGCTTGGTGGCCTGCCAGGCTTAGTTAGGCAACATTGGTTCCCGTACCAATAAACACCGGCAAGCACACCTGCTCGGCGGTCAGTCATCGTTCGTCACCACCACGCTGTGGAGCGTCCGTCTAACAGAGGGTGCCTCAAGCGCTCCCTTGTTCACGAACCCGGACGGATTGTGACAGACACCATCTGCTGCCTCCCATGGAAGCAGTAATGAGTGCGAAGAGTAATCTCCTGACCCTGACAAGGTGACCGCCATGAAGAGCAAGGAACCCAGTCGACAACTTTCATGGAGGAGCATGAACTGTTTTGTGGAAGGAGCGCGAACGAAATCTGTTTCCACATTGCCTCCTCTTTGCTTCTAAGGTTGGATATCAGAGGTGGAGTCCTGTGAACTGTACGACCCCTCTGATTGGCCAAAAACAAGATCATCAAATTCCTTTGTGCAGGAAACTAAGGAAGAAGAGCGTTTTAAAAGTGGAGCTTTGGTGTGCTGACATGTCCTGATGTCTGCAGACACGTGTGTCCTGAATAGATTCTGACTACTTGTTTCAATATGTAAATAATGTAAAATAAACCCTTCTCACTCCTACTCCCAGACGTATTCATCATCTGTGTGCCCGAAGGATTTCTTGCCTAAACGCTATCCCGATTCCCAACAACGCACAGTGCCAGGAATGCTGTCGGATGCATACCGTATTTATTTGTTTGTAAGGCGATCACACTTATAAGGTGAGGGTGCCAGTTGGAAAACCAAATAAAATAAAATATTGCGTTATAGTGTGTCTAGAAGGCATCGCGGTACGCACTGCCGTGAAGCCACACCTAAAGGCAAAATTTGTGTATGTGGCGGGGGGTGACTACGAGGTTAAAGATTCTGGAAAAAACCTCGCCTTATAGTCGAATAAATACGGTACTTCGACAAGTATGATTCTGAGTCTCGCGAAAGCGATAGCGGCACAACAAAAAGTGATTGATAGAGAATACTGCACCTGTGAGCTTGGTATCTGCGGCCAATGAGGTGCAAATGGTGACTGATGCGCCGCTTTCATTATGAAAGCTAATCTTTAAAAAAGTTTACCTTTCTGGGTAGGTAAATTCTGCTCATCTCGTTTTTTCTGACTGCGAATACGGGGACATGCTATATTTTTACGTTATAAATTGTGCGTGTGTTACGTTCAGCTGCATGGTACATTCAGGCGCACTTTTATTTTCCTACTTTAAGCTCACGAGAACTTGGTGTACATTAGATTCGGGGACACGTTAGAATCAGGTAAATATGGTACCCAACCACTTGTGACAATGGTGGCAGAATATGCTGCACCACGATGTTTCACTGAAATAATGCACCGTCATTGCAAGGGCGTTGCATAGCTTTCTTTGCAAGAAAAAAACTGAGAATTACTGCCGCACAGAAAACCACACTGCGAATCACTGTTGTATCATGCGCCAGTGACTCAGATATTTTGAAATATTTTGACTGCACAGCCTATCCTTTGAGAGTATACTATTGCTTGCTGTTGCCTCCGAAATAGCATGTGCTTAGAACCCTCTATACTGCAAGTCAGCATAGTGCATGCTACAGAAACTGCAATATCTGTTATTTGCTCCAAGTTGCTTGACAGCTCAGTGATTAACATATATGGCTCCTAGTTGCATGTCACTGTAATGGCAAGTTTCCTATTCACAGTAAGACTGACACCTAAGTGTTGGCATTGGGAAAATTTTTGCTACAGAGGTGACACAATCATGACATGATGGCAGCATAGCATACTGCGATGTGGCAGAACAAAGGAAACCTAGTTTTGAGCTCTCAATTGCTTTCACAGTAAAAACAGAGACAGACTATTTGGCAGTCGACCTAGTGCCTAGGTGCAGTGGCTTACCATTTGAGAAATTCAGGGGCATAGTCAAAGCGGAACATGTTGTCATCATCTTCTACATAGTTCTCATTGAGTAGCTGGTACAGTTCTTTGAGCTATGGCAAGGAAAGCAAAATAAACAAGATGAGACAGTGAGTGAATTCATCAATTCAATAAAGCAAGAGGAGGAAGCAGGTGAGTTAGAGAATAGCACGAATTAGGTTAAAAATCACACGGATCACATAATCCCAACCAGTAGCAAGCAGACCTGCAACGATGGCAACATGCAAATCAATGATGGTGCAAACAAAACTTTTGCAACTGGAGTGACAAATTGCAAACTGCCAGCGACCTGCCAGCAAGAACAAGTTTTGGTAACCAAACAAAACAGCAGAGAGGCCCCTCGAATACAACTAAACGATTGTACATATGTTAACAAAAAAGCAAATCAAACTGTGCAAATGTTCATTCGGTATGTGGGGGGTTTTCAGCACTCGCAATGGTTGTGAAACACCATTGCCTTGCGTTTCCGATAACTCCATGTCCCTTACCACCCAGACGCTGAAAGGTGCACGGTGTACGTGACTCCTCTCTGCCAGCAGGAGCCGCTTTGTCCACCACCGGCTAGTGGTTACCTCAGCTCGTCGGGGTACAGTCCTTGGTGGGCGTGCACGCTCTTCCGTCATCTCAATGTCCTGAGGCAGTGCCTTCTCATCGTACACCCATCTGTTCCTGCTTGTTTCTCTTTCTATTTTTTTCTGTTGTGAAGGTGCATGATGGCAAGCATTGGCTGAAGGATAGGCGGCCTCTCTAAACTGGGCTGTTTGTTTTTCTCTGTCACAGTGCTCAATTAGCGGCCATTGGCGACTATTCGGCCATGTTTTATATAGTAATTAGGTTCTTATTCAGTTGTATTGTTAAAGGTGTTGTATCAAAACCCAGTCAAATAAATGTCCTTTTTTCTACGCAGAGAGCTTCGCCTAGAATCGCCTCTGCTGTGCATGTGGTCCTGCCTTTCCCTTGCTGGGACTGGCTCGGCATGCATGCGTAGCAGCGCATCGGCACACAGAGTGGCCGGAGCAGGTGCGGAAGCGGCACCCTGTATGCATGGAGGCTCGCAGTGCTTGAACCCACAGTGGTTGTTCGCCATGAGATTGGAGCGTGTGCATCATGATCAGTGTGTGTGACCACAGGTGCCACAAGATTTTTTTTTATTTTAGGGACATTAAATTTGTGGGGAAATTGTTGCTTGTTGATTGCACTTACCGATCACGCCGTCACCCCCGAACAACCGTGTCTCAATGAGTTGGAGGCGAACAGGGATGCCCCAGTGACATACAACGAAATCGCTTAACACTTTTACTTGGGACGATGTCTATTTCCGCCCCCACACCCCGAACTAAACAGGCCGCAAGTGCTAACGCTACACTTGTTACAAACACATACCTATCCCAACCCCGCCACATTACACATCATCTACCCGGACGTTTACTCCGACGATGCGCCCCTCGTGCTGGGTCATGGCAACACTCGCACACGTGTTCTGGGAGTGTAGAACTGCTCCGTTCGACTCTACCTCGGACATGTGGGAGAAGACCGTACAAAGCCCGCTACTACAAGACCCGCAATGGGCCGTCCAGCACCGTCGCGCAGCGGCTGCCAGGTACTCCCTGTCGGTCTCTGCGTGGGAGACGCCCACTGCGCGCTGACGTGCACCCTACAGGACCTTTATTAAACGGATACTAAAGTGATAAATGATTTCTTCGACACCGGTAAATTACCGTTCTACAACACAAAAAACACCACTCTTACAACGATAAGACGTTTGGTAAGCCAGAAAAAGCGCAAGAACGAAATATGGGTGGCGACGCCTACTTAAGCTCCCGCACCTGGGGGCTGCGACGTCTTGGATTTTGATGGCATCTTCTAGGGCCTACTAATTATATATAGCGGTACAGATTAACTACATTGTGTTCTAAAGAAACTAAATATTAAACATGGCAAGTTTCGGGAACCTTTATTCAGCCAACACAGCACAAATGCGAAAACATACTTTGGAATCCCTGACGTCACGATGACGTACCAGCGCTGGGGTTTCGGCGCGAAATTCAAATACTGATACTTGGACCTTCATTTTCTCATCTAATAATCAAACAATCTTTTTTAAATGACTGCCTGCAGGGTTCTCAAACAATGCTTGATTAGTCTAAACTGATTTATTGTTTTGCTTCAGTGTCCCTTTAAAGTTTGTCCAATCCAAATTGTCGTTTGTAAGACATAGCACATAACATACTAGCTTTCCTTTTTCTTACTATGCAAAATTATTCCTACAGTTGTTCTTGGACCACTACATGTAGCATACATACAGTGAAATTCCAATAAGGCGAATTCTCATAATGAACTAACGGATAAGTCAACCTGCTCTGTTGGTCCTGGCAAAGTCCTATTTATTTCAATAGAGGAAAACAACCACGTATTTGAACTCCAATAACCGCACAATGGTTATCTTGAGGAATATTTCTCACTCTTAAGGAGAGCTTTTCGGACAAACCTGAGCCAAAGGCAAAGGTTCTATGGGTCACTTGCTATTGTAATGTCGCATGCAGTAAAAATGACGAGGAAAGATGTGCCGGAAGCCAAGACTGAACCGGTGTGCACCCGCCATTCCCATCCGGCTTAGAGGAACAGGAAAGAGACCTAAGTGCTCGCTTGATCACATTATTGCGCGCACTCTCCTGCCCTCTGCCTCTCTCTCCTAGAGAGCGCTCGATCACATCAGCTCCAGCATAGGGCATGCGAGAGCACAGCATGCATCAAGCCACCATCCTTCTTGGCTCACCCTTGCACCCACAGCAAACAGTGCGCAAGGCGCAATCTTACCGCACTTGGACTTTATACAGAACCTAGGCTTCTATCGGCCCACGTTGTCGCATGCCGATGGAGGAAAAATAAGTCTTTCCATGCAAGCCCCACGATGGTTTTGGTTTTAGGCATTGTACCACACAAATGATTAGGTGCTACATATTTAAAGGGGCCCTCCTCAGTGTGAACTTTGTTTCATTAAAATAATTTTCTGGTCCTCTCGGAGTTCGAATTAACAAGACTCTATTATACCAGTTTCATTGTAATATTGCTTTCTAATCCTTTATTCGTTCTGTTAGCCTCCAACATGTAGTTTATTTGCCCTTTTCTGGTGTATCACAACATTACTCACAGTACCAGTGTTTCTCTTCCTTAATGGTAGGGCGATCTAGTCTTACTGTTCATACCTCTGATGCAACACCTCCTGGTGCCTGTAAGGTATATTACAATGAATAATCAATAACAAATCAGATGAATACTGAATAAACTATATTTTCCAAAGGATGGCGCTTTCGTCCAAATTCAGCTAAACAACAAGGAACCGAAAAAAGACAGTAAAGGAAAGTTCACAATGGTAAGCATAAAACAGTTATTCCTGTGTGTCTTATCCTGTATAGGCCTGATGAGGCCTACGGTACTGATAAAGAAAAAAAATGTATAAATGCATTGCTAAAAAGGCTCCCTAGAGCTACATGCCACACAGTTTAAGAGGCAATTAGTAAAATGAGAAGAAGGTAGAAGTGGGAGCCAATGTTTTGACAAGTGGACTTGTCTTTTTCAAGGTCTTGAAAAAGACAAGTCCACTTGTCGAAACGTTAGCTCTTGCTTTTACCTTGTTCTCGTTTTGCTCATCACCTTGAATTTCCATTGCCCGTCTTCCCCGTGTTTTCCAGTTTAAGAGAGTAACTTATACTAGAATTTACCAATCGCTACTACATTTTTGTCCTTTCTGTCATCGTTCAAATCTGCTTTCAGGCCTTCGTCCTAATTACAGTTTAGAACACTGCACAATTATCTGAAAAACAAAAAACCTGTCATATAACATAATGTAGCTGACACGAAGATTGGACGAGGCATACAGGCAGACATGTCCATAACAATGGCAGCGTCACTGGTAGCATGCCACCAAGCAAAGCTTGCTTAACCCTTTAGCCGCCAACCCCGAGCTGTACTCGTCACACGTGTTTGTACTAATATCGCCAACGACGAGTCACACTCATGCAGCCCGATTTTCCGCTCCTTCCACCGCCAAAGACGTATCACGGTCGTCAATTGCTTTGCTTGCAATTTTCAAGCCTACGTGGCATTAGTCATCTATGAAAAACCGCATTTCGTGCCTTTTGCGCATGTTTTAAGCCTGGCCACAGTCATTTCATAATAGCACTTCGCAAGAAGAATGCCGGTGGCGGCGATGCTCGAAGAAAAGGAGGTGCTTCTTGGAGCAGTACAGAAAGCAGCGTTAGTGACGACATAGAATTTGTGTCCGACAGTGACTTGGGACGTGGTCTTTACCCTGGATATTGCTTCGAATGACGAGCGACAGCGATGACGACGACGGGGACGCACTGGCCAGTGCACGTGTGTGGCAGCGCGTGAACACCGATAACCCACCACCTGTGCCGCCGCGGTTTCGCTTCTATTCAGTGCTCGAAATCTTGCGGCAGCCCACTGACAAGAATGACATTCTCGGCTGGTTTTATGCGTTTTTTGAATGGGGCATCATTGACCTAATCGCCAAGTCGGGCTTTGTGTGGCAGCAAGGAGGGAGCATTCGCTTCTCCTTCCTTTACTCAAAAACACGTGCTCCCTCACTCCGCACTGCTATATTAGGCGTCCATACTGGTACGAGTTACCTTTCAGTATCAATATATCTGGAAACCATTCAGTGTCATTCAAACTTGCGCCTTTCATCGCACAGAGTATGCTTCACTCATGCTCCAAAAGAGAGCAGCACAAGTCATCTTCAGCGGCTGATATAAAACAAACAAATTGGCGGCAACCAACTCGCGCAGTGACCAACATGTAAGCTTTTCCACTTTTCGCAATTATTATTTCTTGTATATAGAATACAGCAGGTAAAATTTATGGCACTGTTATTTGTGAATAACTTAATGTTCCAATGCACTGAAAGCCAATATCCCCATATATCAGACGTGTTCAAAGCATGTCCACATTTGTGGACAGAAGTTGTGAATGAAGAGCACTCGGTGCATCGTTTGTGGACATAAGTTGTAGATTTGGCGTTTTCCAGCACATTATCTCACGGATTTTGTTTTAACCTCCCCAGATGGGTTAGTGCTTGATTTTTTTTTTTTTTATATATATACACTGGGAAAGGCACAGTCCTCGCTGATGATATGAAAGCCAGTGGCCTAGGCAGAGCAGTGTTAATACAGCTTGTGGAGACAACTGCGCAGCACTCACATATGTTCACAAATCGATATTTTACCGCATTGAAGATTGCTTACTTCAAGAGAAAAAAGTTCATGCCTGGAAGAGTAAATTTAAACCCCACTGAGGGCGCTACTGTAAACCTTCCCAATCAACAGCATTGACCTCTCTAGCGTGTGAGAACAGAAATTTGAGTCTGGTCAAATGGAGAGAAAACAAAGGCATTCTTTTTCCAGTGCAGTTGGAATAGCCCCTAGGACTTCATGCAAATGTTGGTTGAAGGATGAAAAAAAAAAAAATTGCACTGCACCTGGGAAGTGTACTGGAATATAACCAATTGAGGGGACTGGACCTCATTGACAGGTATATTTATTATGCTAGGGCAAAGGTCAACTCTAGGAAAGGTCCATTAGGATGCTCACACATTTTCTCGACATTGCTGTCTGCAATGCGGGGAGTGAATACCGTCATGATGCGACAGCTTTGCACCTACAACAAAAAGAGGTGCAGTCTGTCTCTCTTGTGTTTCAAGCAGGATGTAGCCAAAACAGTCCAAATCAAAATGGTACCAGGGAATAAAGGTTTGAAAATAGACCAGCAGCTCCAGGCACCAGACGAGCCTAGCTGCCTGACGGCGACGCGAGAAAATGATTTTGATCACTTCCCAGAATTTTGTAAAATTGAATATGCAATGCAATGCAGGAACAAAGATGTAAAGCAATGTTGAAAGTGTTGTGCATGAAATTCAATGTTTTCTTGTGCCTGCAAGGGTAAAATTGTTTCTTTTATTTTTACCATGTTCCCAACTGATGACCACGTTTGCGGACACTCATTTGTATCGTTTGAAAATGAAAATATCCTCACAGATTTTTTTTTCCCCTGCACTTCTGAAAAAATTGCAAATGAAATGTTCAAAATGTTTCTGTTTTCTTCCCTACATTTTTTTTCTGTAGTGAAGAGGTTAAGTGTGAGTTGTACCTCTCTTTTCTGTCTCGTTACAGTTTTTAGCTTTTAGTGCTATTACAAGGTTTAACCATACCCAACGGTGTCAATAAATTGTTTTCAAATGGGTCATGTGGTTGTCTGCAAGGTGTTGATGAAAAAGCACTAAGGGATTCAACTGAGAACACATGATAAGCATTTAGTTGCAGACATGTGGTTAGTTGCGCGACCCCCCCCACCACAAGTAGGCACCTGAATCTGCCCCTGACCAGAGATTCAGTCAAGACATCAAATGTTCCCAACATGTCAAGCACGTCACGCTTTTAGCACTGCTTTTAAACAATGATGGGCTACATTTTCACACGATACTCCTGTTGTGGGGCTGAATGTTAAGCTGCAAAGCTAATTCAATAAACAGTTCATGCAAGAAATGGGGATCTAACCTTCCAAAGGTGCACTTTGGGCTATGACAAGTGCTGTGGTGGAGAGGTTCAGGTTAAGTTTGACTGCCAAGGGTTCTTTAACAAACATACAAAGCATATTACACAAGTGTTCTGCCCCCAGTGGAATGCAGCCATTAGGTTTAGGAATTGAATCCGCCACCTGGTGCTCAACAGTGCAACACCATAGCCACCCTGGCAGGTGTGAACAGTTTCAGTCTTCATTGGTTTTACAAGAGCCTTTGACAGCCTTAACCATCAAAATATTTCTTCTAGGCTGGAAAGTTATAGCATTACCAGTCGATCTTTGAAACTTATTAAGAATTACATTTCAGAGAGATAGAAAACCCCTTGCATCGAGGGTATCTTTTCCCACCAAAGGATCGTTACCAAAGGAACCTATTTTTGGTTCCCCTTTTCTCGACTTTCACGAATGAGCTCCCTGTCAATTACATAATATTTACACAAATGACACAACAATTGCAGCATCTGTCGAAAGCCACACTTTTAGATAAATTAAGCTATCTCATACGTCCGTTCCAAGAATGGTGCCTGATAAACTCTAAGCATAAACCCAGAAAAACCTATATTAGTAGCTTTCTATTCTCTTTAAATATCTGTGACACCTGAATTATTATAACTGATAAGCAAGATTAAAATTAAGCAAGTAGATCCTGCTAAGTTCTTAGAAGTCATTGTAGATTTCAATCTAAAGTTCAATGTTCATATTGCTTCAATAATGACTAAGAGTGTTTATGGCATAAAAGCCCTAATTAAACCCTGTTCAAAATGTATCATTAGTACACTTCTCTCACTTTACCACACAGTCATTCATACGCACAAGACTTGTATTACTGCCTGAGGAAGTGCTTATTATACCCGAATATCTCGCTTAGCATTCAAAAATACGCATTAAGAATTGTAACCTTTACGTGCTCTTTCATCATCTTAGCTCCTATACCTCTAACTGGGTATACTTCCTGTCATTTGCATATAAAAATTTAGTCTGATGATCCTGCTGTCCAAAGTCAACTACCTTCAAGTTTCTTTCAATGCTTTTCCTATTCACCAATTCACTAATAATAATACAGTGGAGCCCTGTCAATACATTCCTCACTGTTGCGTTTTCCCAGCTGCTACAGCTGCTACATTGCCGTTTCACAATCTCAACCTAAAGCCCATTGACTCTTATGTATTATGTTTCCAATTGATGTGTCGCCGTTCTACAATGTTCCCGCATCTTGCATCTGAATGTAGCTGTCCCGTAAATTCAGTGCCGCAGAGACAAATTCACTGTTGCACGTTGCTACAAAGACAATAAATGTATACCCACAGTTAAGCCTGTGAAGCCCCTACCCATGACCCTGCCTCGAAATGCTGGAAGTATGTGATCATTAGTCCCAATAAGCGTGTCTCGGCGCAATTGTAGATTTTGACAATTCCTTAAAGTTAGCTTTGCTGGTGAAGCAAATAAAGAGCGGACGAGGGCCACTGTTGCAGAACATAGTATATGTGTCCCTTAATTACGCACGTGTGCCCACACCATCTTCGGTCACAATACGAGCACCAAGGTGTCTTAGACTTTACCGGGAGTCATTCAGAGCTGTTTCTGGTGTTGCTGTGGTGATTTAGTGCATTCCTCACTGTTCAGTAATTTTTCCAGTGGAACCTTGAAAAACTTGTCAATGGAGTTGTACTGCAGAAGGTTTGCTTAACCAAATAACTTTCTCCTGCCAAACATCACCACAAATTATGGAAAACAAACAAACTGTATCAGTGCCATCTCCTTCTGAAACAATCAAAAGTCCCACTTAAAATGTTGCAGTTAGGCAGTTTTAGACGAGTTTTAAAACATACTTGCTTTCATCGCTCTATGAAGTATAAATATTAGCTTCTTGAAACGCATGAGTTCCACTTGATGTTCTTGCCTGTGTAATTTTTAACCAGATGTACTTAACAGATTATTTTGCTAATCTCGGTTCTTTGCCGTGCACAGTAAAAATTTGCTTTGCCTAATTCAGATAGGAGGCTCTCTCGAAGTTTTTGCTGATGGGCCTTCTAAAGATAAATTGTTTTTGATCTAAGTATTGTGCATATATATGCTAATAAACATCAAGGTTGAAACAACAATCACAATAGGAAATAAAATGTTTCATACTTAACAAACACATGCTACGAACTGCTGGTTTTAATAAAATGAACGAGAAGGGGAATCAAGGGGCCCAATTTTCATTATCTACAACCATATGAAGCCAACAGATAATGAAGCCAATTTACCATTTCTACAATTCAATTAAAACTACAAATAACTTTCCCTGTGCTTTTCTTGGCTTCATTATCAGTTGGCTTCATATGGTTGGTTCTAATACAGCAGCACAATATAAAATGAACTGTGATCCTCACTATGGCTGGGTTGTTGATGTCCAGAGTGTCCCAGGTGAAGTCAGCTGGCAAGGAGTATGGTTGTTCTCGTATCTCTTCAAGCCGTTTACTGGCCTCAATTGGCTCATTGACATCATTGGCACTTAACTTTTCATCTGCAGCACGAGAATAAAAAGTTTGTTGCACCTTCCTAGACCAGTACAGTGCTGGGGCAATGAGTCACAACATGCAGCCCACTATATCTTCACAACAGAGTTGAAAAGAATTTTTCGTGAACTATGCAAGCCCTTCAATTCTTATCTTACAGTTCCTAAATTGCAATGACTAATTTTAAAGTAGTGGGCATTGATCTCAACCAACCAGTTCCATGCTTGTGTACCAATCTTGATGCAGCATGTAGTTATTATATATTTTCACAATTATAGTGGAATCTCGATAAACGGAAATTGCTTAAACAGAACTGCCTCTTAAACAGCATTGTCATGGTTGGTTGGTTTTGTATTCAGGCAATTGTATTCAGGTTTGTCTCGCAGTAAATGTAACGGCTCATGCCAATTTACTAACAGAATATCAATGAAACCTAAATACCAACATAACCGATTTCCTCGGTCTCTTGAGGTTCCATTTAAAAAGAGTCCACTGCACTGTATAATTTGGCTTGTGCCAACAGTTCACTGTCCCACTGTAATATGTCAAAGCACGAAGAATAGAACTAAAATAATCTGCAAAAAAAAAATTATTTCTTCTTTTCACATTTTCATCCAAATGCTTGAAAATTTTTACGCTATGAATAATGTCATCCTACAATTATACTACAAGTGAGCGTGGGTGATATTCGATGAATAGGTGCAGCCTATCGCAAGAAGGTAAAGGCCTGTTTCCATTGCCAGTAATGGGCAACTCACTTTTAGTGCTTAGCAAAAGAGTGCAAAGTCGGCCACAAAAGCTTACAGGACATATCCTTGACAAACATTAATTTAGGCTCTGTTATGGCTTGGTACTTCTAATTTAATTGATCACTGTGTAGGTTTCAAATAGTACTACAGACTGAAACTTCAGATCTGAGGCTATGTGCCAAGGCTTCATGAGAGATCAGCTTTCTTGAAAATCCTGTGTCCTATAAAACGATAGTGGCGAGCTATATGGATGGATCTCTTAGCCTTAAGTAAGGTAGGTGGGAGGCTATGTGCCAAGGCTTCATGAGAGATCAGCTTTTTTGAAAATCCTGTGTCCTATAAAACGATAGTGGCTAGCTATATGGATGGATCTCTTAGACTTAAGTAAGGTAGGTGGGGCCCTTGTGACGACTAACCAAACTCTAGCATTATAGCTACACTTTACATGTGCACAACTATGTGAATGGATAAATTAAGCCTATTTCCGAGTTAGGCCACTGCTTTTTTGTTGTTATTTTACAGCCATGGAGTTCCATATCTGATTCCCAACTTCTATGTGTGTTTACAAACTGGAATAAAAAGCCACAAAATTAATAAGTAAGTTGTATGACATAACAGTAAACTTATTGGCCACACAGCCAGAGCTAGCCATATTAAAGAAACAGGACACAAACATGCTGTTGCTCTAATGAGGCTGAGCAATTGAGCACTACAGTATGCACAAGTCTGCTCCAAATGTCTCATCCACAATTCATTCTTCTGCTAAAGTACCGCTTATGCAAACATGAATTTTAAAAGGACACCAAAGACAAAAGTTTATCTGTATTAATAAATTACCTTTCTGCAATAGTACTAAAAAGCCACTCTTATCGTAAGACAAGCCTAGGTGAGTGAAAGAAATGCAAGAATGAAGAGTGGTTGGCCACGCCATCCTCAAGTTCCCGCATTCTCCTCACCGTGGCACGGATTTTGACATCTGCTCAGGCCTAGTAAATGTATATTTATATTAGAGTAAATTTATCTGTTCAGGCATAGTGTTTATATTAGCGGCGACGCTTTCCCTTTGAAATCATGGGCTCGCAGCACTGATACATTTCTAGCTCAACTACTAGTAATGAAACAATTGAAAAATTATTGCAGTAGAACGCTCCTTAGAGGGCTCATAACAATTCCAGCACATAACCAAAATTTTCTATGTGGCCTAGTACGTAATCTGATATCATGTGTCTCTTTAGTGTCCCTAAACACCATTGCACGTAAGAGAAATTTAATAGAGCTTGTTCACCTTTATTTCTGGCCATGGCAACTACCGTTACACAAAACACAATGAAGTGTTCTCAGTACATAATCAACTGATATTGTAATTAATTATTAATAAGTTTCCTGAACTACCCACAACTGAAAACCTACACCAGCATGTAAAAAAAATCCTACTATGGACTCTGATTTACCTTCCTGTGCTTAAATATGAGTTTGAAAGCACCAAATTGAGCACATCAGAAATTATACATAGCGCCATGTGAGGTTAAACAAATTGCTCACTATACCGCACAAGTTACTCAGAACCAAGCAGATTTTTTAGGACAATATTAAAGTTGTTTCTTGTGCACTAATTGCAATAAACACAACACATTACATATATAGAATAGCAAGAAACTTGTGGACTCTTTTGAAGAAATAAATATTAATGAAGCCTATCACATACTGTCACTAACAAATAGAGTTGCACTAACTGTACACGATGTGGCAAGACATAGGGCCACATTGTAGTGACTGTGACGAACGAAACAATGTCAAAACTGTGAGTTATAAATTCAAATTTTTGGGCGAACTTGTGCCCAGCAAAACAAGCAACACTCAAGCACAGTAATAGTGGCGAGCACAGTCGGGAATCGGCGAAAAGCTGATCTGCGGGTCAAGTGCGTCGGCTTGTATATATCAGTTGTCAAAAGTTCCAGTGTAATCCCAGGTGCCTGCGTGTTTTCCAGAAACTAATACACAATTTTCGCCATACACGCTATCCGATTATACAAAGTTCAGCGAGGACATACACAATTGATAGAATCAATGATAACGTTACCATAAGCCTTCTAAATCATGCAGGCACATCTTGCGCTGAGCAAGAACATTTAAAATTTGTTGGCCGGCGAAAAGCGGTCTCCAGAGAAAGATAGCTAAGTACATGTGTCAATGTGCATAAATGAAACCACAGGAAAAGCTGGATGATTGCTACAAAGACCACTTGCCCAAGGGCAACTCTCACCTATCCTGGGCACAGGCTGGGTGCTCCAGAACTGGTAGTGCTTATGCAGGGCTTCTTCAGGAGTCTTTGCGGGGCCATCATGTAGAACATTCAGGTTAAGCATTTCCATTGCTTTCTTGATATCCTGAAGCTTTGACATGGAAAGGCCCTGCAGGGCCAGAGACATACACTCCACAGTTAATTTTTGAAGATCAAAACCAGTCTAGCATGTGTTTCACATAGAGTGAATGTTCTAGATAAGTAAACACAATATGAGCTTTTGTAGTACAATCACTTTTGCATTCCACCCAATCGAAATGCGGCTGCTGCATCCGGGACTCAAACCCGCGACCTCCTTCTTAACAGTGCAACACCATAGCTGCTAAGCCACGGAAGCAGGTGAACAATGAATGGGGCATATGATTATCAGTGCAGTGTAGATAAAAACACATCTTAATGGGCTAGTTCACTTGGGCCCATAAGGAAAATCCAGATTATCATGAAGTCACAGGACAACGTATAAATGACCTATGATTCAAGCCTGTGCAATAAACACTGAACGTGCCAAAAGTAGTTATATTGTAGACCACTCACTTCAGAGCACAAATAGCAACCATGCCATCAGAGCTAAAATGCTCAATTACTTTTTCACTCATGCCAAACATTAATTGAGACTTCATTTTCATTAATAAAGGGTCAACAAATTAAGCCTGAGTAAGGGCAGTAAGTTGATTTCTCACATGACATTACCTCTGAGAGCCACAGAATACATGGTATAAACACACATTTAAAAAACAAAGATTAAGCAGATGACATGTGGTACAACAGAATCTCCAATATGATGTATGATGAATTTGGAAGATGGCTGCTTTGACTGCTGGAAAACTTGTTGGATGCAATTGTTGGTACTGCATGAGCAATCATAAGTCATGTTACGTGCGAAATTTTTAAAACTGGATTAGTAACAGTAGGGATAGAAGTGCAAATGAAATACTGCGACTCCGATAGTATGAGGAGGCAACCTGCCCTTTTTGCAGCAGAGGCTCTCCCCCAGCTGAAGTTGAGGGCGCACATGTGTCATAATGCTCGCCTAATTCTCCCTCCTATCTTTGCTTTTATAGCTGCAGGCTGCATTTCCTGTGGCAGCTTTGCACATTCCGCATTTTGTGGGAATCCCCCAATGGTTTGTGTGGCTGTGAGATTTTCATGCAGAGGTGACAACTGTGACATCTCCGTTGGCCGGGAGGGCGGTTCCTCCAAATTCCAAACCATCTCATTTCAACCTACAGATGCTCTAGTGCAGTATAATATTGTAAAGGTTTGCACATATGATTCCCACCGTGCACACTGCACTTTTCTACATCAATGCCCGAACCCTTTAAGACTCTCACAGTAAGGTGTCAGAATGCTCATGAGGACCTTGCACACTGCATAAGCAACTTTGAGGCATGTTTTCGAGACCACTGAAACCATGCTATCCAAACAGGGCACTATTTCAGTGCATGTGCCCATCCCAGAAAATGAACAATAGATAAATAGCCCAGGTATTTATTTCACTGCCATCAATGTTCAAAATGAAATTCTGGGGTTGCCAGAACATGCCAAAACCATGACTTGATTATGAGGCATGCTGCAGTCAGGTGCTCCAGATTAATTTTAACAATCTGGGGATCTTTAATATGCCCCCAATGCATTTGCACAAGCGTTCTTGCACTTTGCCCCCAGCAGCCATGATTTGATTCTGTGGCCTCGTGCTTAGCAGTGCAACACCATAGCCGCCAAGTCACCTCAGTGGGTCAAGGCTGTTTAAATAAAGGTGGCCATGCAATGCCAAACGCCAGTGCTTAAATCTGCTCAAGACTTGAAAAGTACTCACTTTTAAGTCGTTGTCCCCTTCTGCGTCTTGGCCACTTTTCTCTTTGCTGGTTTCGTCTAATTCACTGTGAAAAAAATTTCCACAGAAGAAATAATGAAGGCACATAAGCCTCTCAGTCATGTCACTTCATGAAATGTACCCAAAGATCTTCTGTAAGAGGGTTTAGGAATAGCAATTGGCAAGCACCCTGCATATGCTGAAGCAACCTTGTGGCACTGTACAAGTCTAGAACTCAAGCTACATTTGGGTCCTTGTGCACACAGGATGTAAGGCATTCACCAACTGAGTTAACTATTTCCGAAGCTTCCCAAATGAATAACACTGTTATGTTACAAAGATTCGCTTTAAATCAGCAATACTATACAAAAGTGTATGCTATCGTGAATGCACAGCCCATATTGAACATAAAAGCTTCTGCAATAAATGTAAACCCTGTGTCGCTCCTATATCTTACACAAAAGCAGTGCTGTTTTAACATGCAAAATAAGTAAGGAGCAGACGTAAGCAAAAGGAGCAATATTCAAAGAGAAAGCAAGGACAAATGTAAGCAAGGTTAAGCTCTGCAGAGACTAAAAAATGTGTTGCAGAGTAAAGTTGGAGTAATAAAATCAGGAGATTTTTCTCATATTTAGGTCAAAAGTGGAATGAGGGCAAACTGCAGGTGACAGTAATAACTGTGAGTCTGTTCATTGACAGTCTTGAGGAATGGCATGTGCAGCTGTGAAACGCAATGATGAAGGGTGGAGAGATGCTAGAGATGCAATGTAGACACCGAATATTTACTACACCTGTGCAACACATCTCCACAAGCACATGCCACAAGCACAGAGACATTTACGCAATAAATTGCATGAAATGGAGATTACCAGAGGTAAATGCTCAAGATTATTGCATCTGTACATTAGAAATAAACAGAAGAACTTGACCTTTTATCAAATTAATTAAAATCTGGGTTTTTACATGCCAAAAAGACAATCTGATGTTGGGGCACACTGTAGTAAAGGTCCATGAATTAATTTTGACCCCCTGGGGTTCTTTAACATGCACCCAACGCACGGTATGCAAGTGGTTTTGCCTTCCATTCCCATTGAAATGCGGCCATCGCAGGACCTCTTTTATTCTCAGTAGCAATATACACGCAGGATGCAATGAAACATGCACCAGTTATAACAATACGGGACCTAACAGCAAGTAATGAGCAATATGGGTGGAACTGAAAACCTCATCTGATGAAAGTTGCAATGAAAAACAACTGCTCAGAACACCTAGCCTTCATGAGAGTTACACTACAGCGTTGACTACCCTACCCCTACTCGAATGTGTTGCAAACATTTCTGTTCCACGGACGTAGTGCACTACACCATCTATGTTTGTTGTTTGCACACTGTTCACATTTCAAGCACATACTTTGACGCACAAGGTATGCACTGAAATGATCAAGCCAGTGAAAGCTATATTAACTATGCATATAAAAGACAGATGCATTTTTGCCACGTATGCGGGCATCAAGCTCTCAGTGCGGTTTGATAACATCCCCAACAAGATAGCATCAATGTCCTAGTGCAAGCCCTACTAGCAGGTGAGGCAAATATTACTGCTATTCATTTGACAGAGCTCTTGCTGGTTAGGTTATACACCATTTGTGCTCTACAGATGGAATAATACGCTCATTATTTACATTCAGGAACTGTCTACCAGAACTAAACCTTTACAAAGTTCATAATACACACGAAACACGCCCCCAACCAATGACATACCTCAGAACATATCAGCTCAAGCGCTGTGCGGACGAACCCCGACACAAGACTAGGGGCGGTAGTCATGCGCATCTGCAAGAATCGTAAAGCCAGATAACGATGCAAACAACCGAAGACCCGAGCTCCCGGGGATGCCACGAAGGCTTCGCGATTCAGTATTACAATGAGCTCATATTTTGACGTAGCAATGCTGCTCGCCAACCAGCTCACACGCAAGAGAATAAAGCTTTCCAGTCCAACGGTTAACTGCAACGTTCTGTTTGAAATGAGGTAAAGGGCAGTCGCTCGGAAGGCGATTTCAGCTATGTGTACATGATCCAGCGAACAGTGTCGCGGACGGTATAACCTAATTACGGCCTCGGACGACAAGCAACAGTATTACGGCCAACGGTCTTGCGCACCTAAAAAGGCGCTGTCTCATCCCTAATACCACGACGAGCATACACATGATCCAACCAGATTCCAAGGTGCGCAACACGCCGAAACGCGCGCGACCACGCCGCCAAGAGATGATCAGTCGCAGCGTGCGATGTCGTAGTGCTGCCGACTATTTGCCGCTGGCGATTTGGCGCCCAAAGTTCGTCGAAATCTAGCCTGGCTCTGCACAAGCCCACCTGTTAATGTGTTCGGCGTCTTCACCGACTTCCTCTTTGGCCACTTCCCCGTTGGTCGGCGGACTCGGGGGTTGCTCGCCCTCGCATGACTCGTCGTCTCGGCTGGTGTTCTCCATGGCCTCCCCGTTGCGAGCTCCACCCCGGTCCTCGCTCGGATGAGACAACATGCGAGCGTCTGGTGCGTCCAAAACTATGAGGCTGCTGTCTCGCCAACGGTGGCAACTTTCTCACATCGCAGATCTCAGGCCTCAAGAAGGTAGCCTGCAATGGACCTTCTGGAAACGGGCGCAGCAAAAAACACAGACTATCGATAGCGATTAAACATGGAAGGGCAAGCGCAAAAAGCCGGAGAATTGCGCCACTAACCTCGGTTTCGTACAATATTCACTCAATAGAAACACAAAAAAGCAATCTTTTCACTTTATGCCTAGGTTTTGTATTATAGATGCAGCTTTTCAAATTTTAGTTATATTAAAAGTGCTACATTTTTTGCAGTAAACATATGGTTTCGTTTAACGGGCGACCGCTGTTCAGAAGGTACTTCCCGATTATTCCTGATGCTGTTTCCACGCCCTTTCTGTGCTGTTAGCGAAAATTCTCAATCCAAATGCAATCTAACATAAATATATAGGTACGTTGAGCACAGACATTTCGTACAGATTTCGCGTGGGTGAAGCACAAATATAAATTGAAATCTTTAAATTTACGGTAGGTAGTCCCCTCAAATTCCTCTTATGCTCTCCTTCCCTTCAATGAACTTGGTATGCTGAACGACCAACCTGCAATCTCACAATTAAATCAATAGCCTAGAGGGTTAGGTAATAGAAGATACCAGACGTCTTAATGTTGAGCAGATTTCAATAGCGTGGGTAATTTATTGGCGATATCTAGGCAGCACCCTCCAAATACTGGAGAGTAGACTGTCCAATTGCCGTAAATAGCTAGCGCACTTGCAAAAATACCATGAAGAACATCATATGGCTTGTCAGATATATTGCCGAGGATATGTCGGAAAGAATGTTGCCGCCTCGGTCTCCGACCTCATCTAGCATTGCCGCACATTTGAGGCCTTGAAGCTGCGCCGTATCACACCAAAGTTCGGGAGGTTAGCGAATGTGACAACGGCCGATTTCACGTCTTCATAGAAGCTTTCGACTTCCTAGTCATCATGACTGGATGTAGGGGCGTAGACCTGTACAACCTTCATTTTGTACCTCTTATTAAGTTTCACAACAAGACCTGCCACCCTCTCGTTAATGCTATAGAGTTCCTGTATGTTACCAGCTATATTAATCAGGAATCCGACTCCTAGTTCTCTTCTCTTCGCTAAGCCCCGGTAGCACAGGACGTGCCCGCTTTTGAGCACTGTATATGCTTCTTCTGGCCTCCTAATTTCATTGAGCCCTATTATATCCCATTTACTCCCTCTAATTTCTCCAATAGCACTGCTAGACTCGCCTCACTAGATAACGTTCTAGCGTTAAACGTTGCCAGGCTCATTCCAATGGCGGCCTGTCCGGAGCCAGTGATTCTTACCACCCTCTGCTGCTTCGCAGGTCTGACCGCCGCCGTGGTCAGTTGCTTCGCAGCTGCTGGGGACTGAGGGGGCCGGGGTTTGATTGTTGTGTTCATATAGGAGGTTGTGGCCAAGTACTGCACCAGGGTGGCCAATCCTGCTCTGGTGAGGGAGTGCGTTACCGGTTCTGGTCACCGGGATCAGGCCACACTCCAGGCCTGTTTATGCAATTTTATCAACACGCGGATTTTTTTTTTATCCGGTGAAAAATTGCCGGCACCGGGATTCGAAGCACGGACCTCTTGCACGCGAGGCGGGTGTTCTACCTCTACGCCATCGCTGCCCCTCTTGCATCCATGTCAAGGCATTAAGCCAGCAAAGGTAGCTAGGTTCATATTTATTTTTTCAACCTTGACTTTTATTCACGAGGACACATTGAGCGTCTTTATATTTTTTTGCTCGCGCTACACTACCCGCGGGCTGCCAGAGCCAGCCAGAGCGCATGCGTTTTTCTCGTGTTGCCCCGACCACCGCACGGCGCAGTTCGGTACGCGTTCGGTTTTCTCTGGCCGAGTGGATTTTTGCCTGGAAGAGTTTTAGTCTCTTTCTTGCTAGCAGACAAGAAAAAGTAACAATGGTCGCTCGCCGCCAACAATGTGGGGACCCGGCGGATAGCACCGCGTTCGCTTGAGAGCAGCATCTCCGAAAAGTCTTGTCTAGCCGGTGAAGGATACAAAGCAGTATGCGTATGGTTCTCGGTGGACCAAACGTCTCACGTTTTCTTCGATATTCCTTCGGTAGCCACATTAGGGGCCCAAAGTAGGCATTCGATTGTGGAGATACTTTCCCTTGCGTTTTTTTTTTTTTCATTTTGGTGCCCCCACCTCATAAGAGGAAGAAAAAGGCATTGTTGTGGCACAGCGAATTGACGCGTGGTGAAAGTTCGATTTTGTTACTTCCCAATGGACCACAAATAATCCACAGTACATCCGATGGACGTTTAGCGCCGGACGTTTGGACATCCACCGGATATCCCCACAAATCCAGATTACATACGGCGGATATCTGAGGGACCGTCCCGTGCAAAAAAAAAGGCGTTCAATCGGACGTCCCGTGTATGCCCTTATCGGACATTCGGACATCCGTCGGACCTTAAAAATGGACGTTTTTAAAACTAAATATCCAAACAATGTCCGCTGGATAAAACAATCTGGACATGGACATCCCAGGGACATTTGTGGGATTTTAAATGTGGATATTGATTACAGAAACGTCCACGAGATGTACAGAGGACATCCATGATAAATCCGGGATTTATCCATTGTTCGGTTTTGTTGGGGTGTCACCTTGCTGGTACTGCGGCTTTTTCAATGCTTTAGAAGCTGTGCTATACCTAAGAACCAATGTACCAGTTACAGGGATATGCTGCACTTCCTTTACTGTGAAAATTGCATCCACAAATAATTAAGTGCCGCTAAAGGAACTGGGACCATCTTACTGGTGCAGGTTGCAAAGGTGAAAATGTACGTGGACACAACATCCACGGCAGAAGCACATGTTGCAAACTGGCACGTTCAACATATTTAATGTAAGTTCCATTGGTACACAGGCATCAGAAATGTATATGTGCAGTTTCCAAATGCACAGAATAAGCCAGAATATGCATTATGTATCAACTCCAATAGTCATCAAAGTTGTAGATATTAAGCTGCATGAATGTGAATTCAAATGATGTAATAAGCCTTTTAATAAAACTTGCTCAGCTTTTTAGGATGGCCTAACTGAGGCATAGACTTGCGCATAAACTGCAGAAACATTGGATCTTTATTTAAAAAGCATACTGTAAGAACATGCCTGTGTGCTTGGCACAGCAAAACATAACCTGTGCCTGAACACATTAAAGAAATGCCCATAAGGACCCACAAGAAATTGAAAATCACAAAAGATGCCAGCAGGAGTATATGTTGACATTGACAAGATCAGTACAGGGGCACAGAAGAGAACTAAAGATGCTTCTCGAAGTGACCTTAACACAGAAAAATTCGAATTGTCAACTTAATGCAGTGATGTACATACACTTTATAAAGGAAAAAGACTAGAATAAACTGACTGCATTGGCACCTGAACTGTGATATCGCAAACATAACTAAACAAACAGTACAAGAGAACAAGAAATATCTGGCACAATGACTATGCACACATTTTCTTGCAAGAACGCACATAATGGCATCTTTGCAACAACAGCAATGCACATGATGCAAAAACAAACTGGCTGTTTCATTGGCTCAATGACTAGATGTTAAACTTGCATATAGACTGTGGTAGCACTTCTACCTTGTAAAACTGTAGACGTACCCATCAGACTTCACAGAAAAGTTCTTTTGTACAAAGAACAATGACACTTCACTGGAAGCAACTTACATATGCACGAAAGTGACTAGAATCCTCCCATAATACAAAATATATCATAAAAGTATCTTGCACAAAAGTTCTGTACTAAAACACACTAAGAGCACTTCAATAAAGTGCATCCTTGCTTTTATAAGCAAGATGCTCATAGTGTAGGACACAAATGACCAAAACATTAAAAAAAAGTTGGTCTTGCTAAAAGTATCTTGCACAAAAGTCTATACATATGCGCAACAATAGTCCCACAAGTATGGCTTTACAGCAGCAGCAATATAAAAGGAATCTTCCATGACATAAAAAATATATAAAGTAAAAAGCTCTCACAAGTTATTTTACACAGGCACAATATTGGTCTCACGAAGGGGTAGCTTTGCAGAGGCAGCAACATGCATAATAAAGGCAGAGGTTAGAAAAACCCTCAAGATCCAGTGACAAAAAGTGCTTTGGACAAAGGAAAAATAATAGCACCTTACAAAAGCATGTCTTTGCAATGGAGGCGATTCTCAGACCATCAAGCACACAAAAAGGCAAGAGGGAAAGGCCTGTCCAGCATTTTTTGCAATGAGTGGCTGGCCTTTACTATTTCCAGTAAGGTCCAAGGTTTAGCCCACTGGTAGCATGAACACACCAGCATGTGTTTCCACAATAGTACACCACAGTGACGTTATCACACAATAGGCCAGTATGTGTTCATTTCACAGATAGAGCACGGCAGAACACGACACTAGCATAATGCAACAGGAGCAGCTTGTTTGCTATACTTATGCACAGCATGCTTCAGTGATGCCCGTATATGTCGGGGTCAGTCCAAGCTGCAATTGCAGGATAAAAAAGCTAACATATTTATTTGGTCTTTTGAGGGTTCCTCTGAATTGCCACTAAGGCATGCGTCGCAGTCTTTTCATTCCTTGCGCTCAGAAACAGGAAATGGCTGGGATTCTCACAGCCATGCAAAGAGGACAGATTGTGGACACTTCACAGTAGGGCTACAGTAAGCGTGGGATTTATGCAACAGTGAATGTGCCACTTACGACGGTGGCCTACAGATACAAGCAAAGGATTCAGGATCCTCCTTGCGAGCTAGGTCTCAGGCAGATGAGCAAGACTGCAAAACAGTCAAATTTATTCCTGGCAAGCCAACCGCTTCTGTGCAGAGAAATCTGGGCAACGATCCCACGGAATACACTGCCTTAGCATTTCACACATGCATGTGGTTTTTGCCGCTTGTGCACTGCATTGTGCACGAACCATGCACTGGTGTGTTTATGCTAACAATGGGTGGACATGTAGATGCACATACAGAACAAACAGAAATACTCTGAAATATTGAGGTAAAAAAGATCTTGCGTCTAATGTAAGTATTTCGCACACAAGTTTTGTACAGTAGCAGAATAACAGCATTTCAGAAAACCATGGCTTTGCAATGGTAGCAATTTCACCAATACAGAAGACTGCCATGACATTAAAAAACAAAAACAATAAAAAGTTCTCGCACACAAATTCTGCACAAAACTATATTGATGGAGCCTAGCAAGAGCATGACTTTGCAAGTGATTTGACAATGCAGATGACAGGCAGAATCCTTCCAATGCATGAAAAAAAATTCTGCAATTGCACTGTGCAAAGTTAAAAAAAAAAATCCCTGAGTAGCTGCCTCTAGTCCACGAAACATGCCTTGGCGTAGCCCAGCAGATCCCCTAAGTTCCACCAGATGCACACGCCCACAACCAAGCAGCCTCTGATGCCTGTGCAGTCTTCAGGTCATAGCTGCAGTGCTTTACAATGGAATGGCCTCCACTTATTCTGCATGAAAGTAAAAGAGCAGAATGATAAAAAAATGTGAGGTTTGGGGAAACAAACGAGTACAAGCCTGCTTTGTGGATAATGATCAAGCCATTGCAAAATCAACATCCTGCTCATATGAGTGGCAACCTGAAGGGGCCAGCCATGCTGTAGACAGCTGGTTTTAGCTTTCAAAGCGCACTTTTGCAGTCAAATCAGATGCAAAAATGCAGTGGCACTCATAGGAAACGTGCATGCATACAGCATTATAATGCATCGCACTGGTCTCCCACTCTGTTCTAATCTAGTGTACGTCCCTACATTCACTTCATTCAGGTACACCTGTGCTATGAAGATTGTTACTCATGGGAGAGCTTCCTGTTTATACAGCAGAAGTGGTACCCATATTTAGAGATCAAACCTGCATGCCAAACCTCTGTGGTGCATCATCTAAGCTGCTGTATTCATGTACACTTGGGATAGCAGTTGGCAAGGGCATATTTAAGAAGTATGTTCAACATAATCCCTCTCCCAATCCCTTTTTGATAAACCTGTTAGTGCTGTGAGTGTTCGTCCCACCCACACAGCAAGTTAGGCTTATGTGCTACGAGTATGACTGCAGCATGATCCTAGGTAATACGCAACTATTAGGTCTTTTTCTTTTCATTCTTAATGCAAAAAATGCACAGGCTTGACTTTAATACACCATTTATCACTTCTAACCTAAAATCACAGCTGATGCATGCTGAACTAGAGCTGTCTTTTATGTCAGCTACATTCACGGAAGGCTCCTCTAAAAGCAGAGACTGAACTATGTACACATACATAAATGAAGTACAGACAACAGTAAATTTTTAATTCAGAAAACCAGTTAACTACTAGCAGTGTAGTCATACTGGCCTACATTTAGGCTGCTTTAAAACATCAGTCTTGATCACAATGCAGAAGCTTGAGCTAAGTATTAAACAGTTCCAACTGAGCCATGCAACTCAGTTGGAGAAACCCATGTCCATTTCTAGTGGAAAGCCACTGTGGCCACTATTATGATGTGAATTCATGTTGCTAAGTGGTAACTTAATTTACTTATTTCATTTTCTGAGTTTTTTTCTAAAAGTGCCCAAGAACAGCTATTATGCCTTAATATTGTTGCATTTCTGTTACACAAAGAACACAAAACCAAAAAATAAAACATCTCAAACAACAGCGGTACAAAGTGCAACAAAAAATTGAATTAATCAAATACACGAGCCAGATAATGAGCAAATAGTAGAGCTAATATATCAAGATCACGATGCAAGGCACTTTGTTGTGTTACAAGAGATTGTTATAGCGTTAGAGGTGCAAGAGGAATTCGCATATAAAATGCTAGGATTAAGCAATTTAGGGCGAGGCATGCATAACGTTACAGCTCACAGTAACTGCGGACAGGAGAAGTGTTTGTGAAGTAATCACGGTATTTCCGCCTTATTTGTAGGGGTCTAATATTATACATGCGCAGTACACACTCGTAGGCATAAGATACACGGCGTCCAAGAAATGGATTGTACAGGACACAAATGAAACATCACTGAACACATACAATTTTTGCAACATTAGTCAGTCAAATTAATACAGTTCCATACAACAGAACTAAACTTTAGCTTCGAGCGGACAAACAAAGAATACGAGAGAATAACACAGCTCACATTCGTAAACTCTTTACTCTATTTACTCGCATAATGATCGCACCCCTGAATTTTGTTGTCAAAATTTGATTTTTTTCTTTCCCGTGTAATGATCGCACCCTGAACTTGTCACAGCGATATGTTGTGTGCCAAGTCTAGCTAACGATGATCGCGCTTACCATCTGTCGAATGCTATGTGAACAACTCTTGAAGACATACCAAGTGATCTGCACACACCCAACTTTCTCTTTCTTAACAGATGCCTCATTTCATTCCTTTCATCACTTTCCACACTTCCTTGAAAAAAAAAAAAGCTACAACCAAACTTGTCTCGGCTTTATTATTTGTAGGCTTCATAATGGTTTTGGTCAACAACAACACAAACGGCGCCTTTCGATTCTTCTCGTATGCACTCGTAGGCACGCAACAAATCGAGAGTAGCAACAATAGTGGTCACGTTTGCACTGATACGTTAGAAGTGTACCCTATTAATACACCGACGCTCGTAACGCAGCTAAGATATTCGCCCACCCTTAGCAGAAACGTGCCGTATTAGGATAGCAGTGAAGACAAATGCTGCAGTTTCCACAGCGTGCCCGCCATGTGTTTCTATGTCACTGGCAGCTAAGCGTGCCCCTCTCTGTTTCTGTCCTCTCAAATTGGACATGGCTACGCTACTGTCGCAAACTTGCCGATATTAACGATATTATTCATTACTGATACGGAAGAAACTGTTTCAATGCACGTTAATGTACTCACAAGAAGAAAAATAATCCCGTTCAGCTTCCTCCGCCGGCCACCATTTTTGTTTTGATGTCCCGAACTGACAGCAGCAGCTGCCTGCTTGTCATCCCGCAGCAAATGCGGGATGAAAAAAAGAATTCTTTTCGTGGGAAATTTAACCTGAATTGCACCCCTGAATTTGCATAAATTTTTTTGACAAAAAAGTGCGATCATTATACAAGTACGGTCATCTTTGATATAAGGCCTAACTTTCTGTAGAATGCATTAACGATGCTTGAAGCATGTTCTTCGAAAGTTAGCCGGAAGTCAACCAACATTTTTTAATCACGCTTACAACTCGCTCTTCTCTAAGGAATGTTATCAAGTGAATATTCGGATAGTAAAGGGTACATTCTGCGATTAAAGAAATCAACATGCGGCACCGCCTCTCAAGCTGCTGAAAATCAGTGGGGTAAAAGCATACCTTGAGGCAGGCAGACCTCAGCGCTTGGCTTCTTATGGCTACCGGCCCTTTCTGGAGCATGCCTTAGCCACGATTTGATGGTGTCTTCAATATCGTTAGTGCTGCCTTCTGTCATCCGTCTTGCAGCAACTGAAATAAGAAAGTTCCCACTAATGGTGAGAATAGCAAATATACCTTGGGATGTTAAGATGAAGCTTTACTTCACTAAGGTATCGTATGCGCCTTGTACGTCCCATTGTTTTTTTGTGTGTCCATGTCCTTTATGCACAACTGTACATACGAAGCTATAGCTCGGGCCCAACTCTAATGCTGTGAAGAAACACCTATGAAGCAGCACCTAGACTGTTTTGTATGGGATTTATTGAATTTGCGAGAGAAAATTAAGGTCTAGTCACTGCTGGAAGCAAAATTTTGATTTAGGGTGTAATTTTTTACAAAGATTTAAAAAAAGCTTTACAAATATATAACTCTGCATCAGACATATCGCATTTCAGTAAATTTTATTTTACATAGATCACCTAAAGCAGACAAAGTTGAGGGAGAAATTTGCAGCAGCTTACATGAACTTGTTAGAATGTCTACACGGGTTTTGGAAATGTCCTATTCACTAATAGGTAGTATATTTGAGATCGATGTGAAATGTAACAATTTTGTCTGATTTAGGCGTACCGTTAGGTCCAGCTTACAGAATTGCAATAAAATGAATTGCTGAGATACAGTTATGAACTTCACAGTTTAGTTCAAATTTTGTAAAATTTAGGATTCTTGTAAAACATTTGACGCCATGAATTTAACTTTTTCCTTTAAAGGTGACTTCATGAATTTCATTGCAGTGACTGCGAGAAAAATGATTTCTGCTTTTCCATGTAGTTAGATAGCAGCACCCGAGCGAAAGCTTCCCTTTAAGAAAAATGCATAAAAAGAACAAAACACATAAAAGGCAGACTTCACTGTGTAAGAAATGGAACTTGAAAAGCTCTAATGAAATCCCAACAAGCAACGCTGGTGATATCTTTTAGACTTACTGACAACTATAGACTAGGTAGCAAAATAGAGAGCAGAATGCAACTAATCCTTACTAAAATACCTCATGCTAGACACTATATTATTTTCATCAGCCACCACCAGGTGATCGACAACACACCCAAAAGCTATCATTACAATAGCTCAGTGCACTGGAATAAAAGGACTTGTGTGGCAGCAAAGGTGATTGCTCAACACCACCAGCCTTCGCTAACATCGTGTCCACTCATATGAATCGCTTCCCAGTAGCCAGCGATATACGAGGACCTGGTGCAGCAGCAGTGCTGCTGTAGATGACCCAAAGCCACACTGCGCTTGGTGTGTACTATATTGAACTGTTTGCACTAAACCAAGGTGTAATAAAAGGCTTAATAGCTGTCTATCGAAAGCATAAATTAAGTTCATCCTAGTGCTCGTACTCATTAAAAGATATAAAGAGAAGTTTCAACTCACCAATAATTGCAGCTGTAGTCTTCAGACTAGAGAAACTAAGTTTCCCCTTTCGGCCAACCCACGAAAAAAGTGTGGCCAGGTCATCATGAAGGGTGTACGCAAGAATACGCTTTGTCGCTGCACTGGCATTCCTCCCTCCAAGGTCTGTGAACTCGTGAACCTGCAAAAAACAGATTTCGAGTAAATGTGTGCGATCACAGAAAATGAAAACTAAATGTATGGCTATACCAGTTGGAAAACGCCTGCTGCATGGCATCGTTGGCAAACATGTTCACAAAAGAAGCTGTCATGCAGCACTCTCATGCCATAGAAACAGCAAGTCTTAGTGTTATTTTCTTCAGCATACAGCAACTCCAAGCAAAGAGACCTATAAGAAGTTACGTATTCATTAACATGGCCTTGTGGTGCAGAAGACTAGGTGTGTCTTCTTTGCACTCTGCCAAGAATAGCTGCTGAAACCATTCCACTGCACAATCAGGCTATTACACAACTACCACAGTGGCAGAGACTGGTCAGCGGCTTCCTGTTTGCTACTTTCCACTAATGTAGCCACATTTCTATGCAGAGCATTATGCATATGCATCAGCTCACACCTAATCAACAATACCATGCCATAGGTAGGATGACACAGTTGATGCAGCTAAGCGACATGTCAGGGCTTAAGGTCTGCATATTCCCCAAGCAATTTTCAAGAAAAATTGCCAATTGGAAGATGCAACTCTAAAGACACAGGGGTAAAAAATAACTAAATTCTGGAGTGTTATGTGCCAAAACCACGATGATTATATGGCACACCGTAGTGGGGGACTCCAGGTTAATTTTGACCATCTGGGGTCCTTTAATGTGCACCTAGCATAAGGTACATGAATGTTTTTGCACTTCTTCCCCTTTGAAACCACCTGGATAAGGTCAATCAGACCACCTGTGATCAGTTCACTGTGTAGCTGTGTTCCAAGACATCAGCTTTACAGAGTAGATGGTAGAATAGTGCAATGAAGAATACCAGCGCTGTAATGGAGGGGTGTGACAGATTTTAATTTCAGATATGTAGAGATGTTCTTCCTTTGCTGGTAGAAATTTTAGCATTCCAACAAAGCAATAGCTCATAATTATGAATTCAAGTGTATCTAAGCTCAGAAGTTGCTGGAAGATATTTGTAAAATGCAACCTTGCCAGTAAGTATTTTGTGCATTGGGCTTATCTCAAGTAGGGTTTATGTTGGCGCATACTGTCGTGCATACTTTAAGTCATTCAGCATACATTAGTCGTAACTGCAAATGGTTTTCAGTACAGACACAGAAATCTCATTCTTAAGCATACATTCGGCAATTGCAGCATGCATTGTCCCTGTGCAAGTTATGTTCGCAAGATTATTTCTGTACACTAACCTCATATACACTGACCTGTTTCATGCAACAGCATGCAGTTGTAACTACAAGCAACAGGGGCGTACACCACTGAATATATATCTTTTTTTTTTGCATTCAAGTGCTCTCTATTGTCTATGCTAAATTCAGGAAAACTACGTACCAAACTCGCAGTCTTCTCTTTGTCCAGGCTTTCATCAAAAGCCATAAAATCTTCCAAGCTGCGGAAGGGGCACTCGATGAGTGGATCAGTTCCACCAAGAGGCTGCTTTGCATACATGTTGCACAACTTCTCAAGCAAATCCCCATGGTGTTGTTGCGTAAAACGTACGATGTTGAGCAGTCGGAGCACATGCTTCTTGAAGCCTTCAAACACAAAAGGAAGGAAATGTGGCAGTCAGGAACCAAACCAGGTAGGCATTTCATAGGCCATTTTTTTTCTCATCACAGATTACAGGCAATTATTTTTGCAAGGTATGTTGGAATGTAAGAGTGTCTTTGATTAGTACACTTTAGGTAAAGAAATGCCCTTTCATAAAAACATTTTGATGTGCTACTAAAATATCAGACAATTTTCTAACTGCTAGCAATTTATTCTGAAACAAAGAACATTGCATTGTCCTAGAAACTGGCAGCTTCTCACACATCAGCAATACAAAATAAGGCACAATCAAGTTGCAACATATAACGAATTTATAATGCTTTGCACCATGCCTGCTACATTGAACCTAATGAGACAGATGCACCCTTCCTTTGAATGGCTTGAGGCCATGGAACAACATAGATTTGAAACAGGGGTCTCAATAAATAGCCTCTTTACAACAGTCTGAACACGCACACATTGCCTTTGAAGCTTTTGTGACTGCAGGTATGCGCTACTACACGAACTTCAGAGCAAGACTCAAAACAAAACAACAACAAAACAACAACAAAACAGTGTTCATGCAATGGGCGTTTAGGCACACAGTGAAAAAAAACTGCGTATTTGCAAGTTTATGTAAGTAATGCCATCACACGTTAAAGTACATTCACAACTTAAAAAAATTTTGTAGTGAAGTATTATAGTACAATGAAAGCTTACTATTGTTTGAAAGTTCGTCAGGGGAACCTGAGGGTACACAAGTCCGTTGGTCACCTGCACAGTAAAGAATAGTGAGCATTTAATGCATGCTTGTACTTTGCACTAATATCAAAGGCTGTCACATTGTGGGACCCCAGCCCATTTAACATTCTACCAGAACTGCTCATCTCCAGGTTGTCGCTAGCAGCTGCAAAGTGCATTCCAGTTGTGAAGTTAGGAACAAGCCACAGATACATCTTAGAAACTTTTTTGGCTTACATACACATGAAGTTAAACATATGACAGAACTGCCACATTAAAAATTATAGCCCTTCACTGAAAAAAAAGTAAAAGCAAGATTTATCAAAACTCACTGTGTGAGCTAGAGCCACCTGCAGTGTATGATCTGGAGCCATCTGCACTGTGTGAACTAGGGCCACCTGCACCACCTTGCGGCATGTCATTCACATCTGCAGAGAGTGATTGCAGTGAACCTGTGAATGCATAGCTATAGTGAACATATGTCATGTTATTGATACACATATATGGTAGACATTCCATAGGATGCTCCAAAATGCAAGAGTGCTAAGCAAATGATTGCAGTTGCAGTCTGCATTTTGTTTACATGTTCAATATCATAGGTTGGCATACCAACTCATCAGTGCATTGACTTGCATTCTCTGTGGTCACTTTACAGGCATGATGTAAAGTTTTAGTGAGTTCACAATTTGCTTGCAACACACCATGGACATTTCAATTTTATAAACTCATTTCTTTCTTTTCATGGTGTTTTATGTCCCAAAGCTACATACCATCTATCAAAGGCACTGAAGTATGTTTTCTGAACTTGGGCCACCTAGGGTCCTGTAATGTGCACCCAATGCGCAATGCATGTGTTTATGCATCCCGCTCCAAATCATATTGCAGCTCAAAATTGAGCCTGCAACCTCATGCCCAGAACAGTTTCTTTTTTACATTCTAAAGGTGTAATTTCACACCTGCGCATAGCTATGCAAATCGCTCCTCTAATACATCAAGACAGTTTGCAAATGAATTGTAAGAAGGTAACCTCAAGCTTTAGCATTAAAACATTCAATGTACATAATAAATAATGAAGCAAGTCAGCTAACTATATGACATGACCCATTATCCAATTCAAAACTAAATCATGCTGGTTTATCAACATAGCTGCCAAGAGCCTACTTCTCACTTGAACAGAAGTTTAACACCCTAACAGCATAAACTGAAATTCAAACAGGAAATAACTGGCCAGAACGCTTGCTTTACATTGCTATATAGATGTGTCATGTACAATGACTTGCAAGTCTGTTTATGAGCAAACAGTAGCCACAAGTGTACGTTCTTTAATGCGGGTGAACCTGGAAATGAAAAAATGGCTGTGGCTTAGGTAAGGTTAAGCCCAGGATGCGAAGCATACTAGCCTTTATTTTAGTTGTTGAACCACTGTTTAGCCTGGTGAACTGCTGTTGCTTGGCTATATTTGGTTCGGCTAGACGAAGAAACAACTCATGCATTACTTCTTCGCCTTCAAGAGTGGAACGCGACAGCGTTCCCGTCGACCCGCCAAGGGGTGTAAGACAATGGGCTACAGGGCAGCGACTACGCGCCCCGCATTGGACGCGGTGAGCGTCGAGCAAAGCAGCGTTCGGCGCGGCAACGAAATGTGCGCCTGAGCAAGAGACGCACGCCTTAGAAACAGCGCGTTTCTAAGGCAACACCGCATTCACTAGAGGCGCTTTTGTACCGCTTTGAAGCGTTGTACTCGTGGCTCAGTGGTAGCGTCTCCGTCCCACACTCCGGAGACCCTGGTTCGATTCCCACCCAGCCCGTCTTGCAAGAGTTGAGCCAAAGCCACTTCTCCTCTGTCGTGACGTCACGGTGTCACGTGATTTCATGGTCACCGCCGCGCCTGAGGAGCTGGGTTGAGCCCTCGTAATATGCTTCGCATAATAATACACTGCTGTCACAAGTGCTTAGGTTTGAATTTATGCCAAAAGTAGACGTTAGGTGGCCATGCAAAATGAAACACAAACCAAAATCAACAAGGAAACGTATGACCATTCCTTGATTTGTCAGCCCGTATGTCGAAGCCCTCACAGGTGACAAGAACAATTCAATTAATGGCTTATATTACACAATGGGGAAGCACTTTATTCTTTGTGGATTAGGAAGCTCAAGCTAAAATAGATTTGCACTGTATTACCATTGAGGCACTATCTATAAAATGTCAGTCACATACCTTCAGACTCTTCACAGCTGTCTTGCTGCACTGCAGAAGCAGAAGAGAGGCCTGGGAAATAATAACTCACCAGTAAGCAAAATATATTAAATTTACTTTTTAACTGCTAAGTGTCAGGATACCATAAGTAGTAGAAACAAGTATTTTGAATTCACCTAGTGGGAAGTTGCTTGGTGGAGCTGGAATTTGCTTGCTGGAGCTTTGCTTGGCCTTCTTGGGTGGCGGTGGTGTGTCAGGCTCATCCGAGTCAGACCACTGAGCTGGTGGCCTCCTTGTCCTTCTTCCTTGAGACATTTCCGATCCTGTGCCCAGGTCTGATGTATACTGGCTGTCATTAAGTTTGGCCCTTGCTTGTTCATATGTTGCTAAAACAAAAGTTCAACATTCAACTGATTTGTATAGAACAAAAAAGGCTTTTATGTACACGATACATACCAAATACCCCTTTCACTGCTACGCTGTAGCACTTCCAGAAGGTGTCTGGTGGTACAGATTTCTTTACTAAGGATGTCACTCTGTTGCCTTTGAGGTTGTCGGGCCACGCACACTTGTCACCCTCCACCCAGGTCACTGGCACCACCTCCACCTGTTTGTCCTCAACGAACTCAGCGATCACATAAGCCATCTGAAAAATGAAGCGTCAGAAGTATTCAGTGGTGGCGAAACAAGGGAAGCCTCTGCCTGGAACCAGTGAAAAAGCATTTTCCCAAGGGACTTGCCTTCACCATAATGACATGTCTTCTTTAAATGTTGGCTGCAGCCAAGGACAGCCGTTTTACTAAAGTTCAAGTATTTCAAGCCCTTTGGCTAGTTTGAATGTCGGCTGTAATAAGCCACATTATGGATCGTTGCACCTATGGACCAACTATCCCAGCAGCAAGTTGTGATGGGAGCGGTATGTGTCACCAAGCCATTTAATCTTAGTGCCAGTCAAAGGCCATTCCCAATGAAATCCGATTATCCTTGCCCAACATGATCTGGCTCTCCATCCTATGCCTGCGAATTTTCTAGTGGCATCCTACTACTTTGTCGAAGTGTCCTACCCTTGGCACTCATTTTGCTACTCTTATAGACCAGCTATCTGCGCCAAGCATTAATCAGCCACCAGGCTCAAGACCACAAACCACATATGACAGGCATTTGTCATGAACAGCCAATAAATAACCTTGAAAATAAAGGCATAACATGGCAGCATTCTGCCAATACTAACCTGTGGAAATATGGTTGAGCAGAATAGGACTGTGCGATGAACTGCCCTACAGTGAGTGTGCACGGGTTAATTGCAGGATTATTTGAGGCTTATTTCTTTCATTGCTCACTGTTACCCTCCTTTTCACTGCATGTTTCACAAATAACTAAACGTTACGTAAGGTAAGCCACTAAGGGCTGCAAAAACTTCAGGATTATTAAACTGCACTACACCAACCTCTATAAATATGCAGATATTATTTGAAGTTTCTGCGAATGCTAGCTAAATCTAGGCCTTTAAATTGTGTGAAGCTCTGGAATAACCAGAAACTTTCCATTCAGTGGCAGCTTCACCATTTTTTGGAGGTTGTGCAGGGACCAAGGCTTCAGGCCCGATAGCCCTGATACAACATAAATGCCCATTCTGGAAGACTCAAAGGGTAAAGAATAGAAATCTTCCTTGATGAGAAACTCTTGGCCAATTATGCATGGCTGCTTAGACCCTCTGATATAGGCTATGTTTTTTGCCAGAACAACATGGCCATCCTGTGCAAAGCAGTTGTCTCTTTTAGACAATGCAATTGTATATGCATCCCATGACAGCCTTTCATATTCAGGAGGGCAGCATTCCGGCAGCAGTTCTCCTCGACTGTGAGGACGGCTAAAATGTACAGGAATTTCATCCCATGTCTGTCTGCGTGTCCAAGACTGGCTCTCTACCATCCTGTTGCGCAGCTGCTCCAAGGGTTTTCCATGCTTGCGCAACTGCCTCTTGAGCACCTGCATGTTGTTCTCAAATGGGAAGGCACTGAAGGAGTCTAGCTCTCCATGTATTTTAACATCAGAAGCAAGATGTATGAGGCTGTGCACGTTGAAAGAAACATGCTCGTCACCATACAATTCGCGGAAATGTGAAACAAAGCATCTCAAGAGCTCATCGGCATAACCAGCATGCTCACGACACAGCTCCTTGTTTGCAAGTATAGATAACGACGCATGGAGCAGCAAAAAGTGCTGGTATAGATCATCTCGAAGGCAGAACTTGAGAAGCAACGGGCCTGTGTAGAATACAAAAAGTCGGAACTCAACCGCCTTCCAGCGGTCGAGCTCATCGAGTCCGCGTGGCCTACGGGGAAATTCACTAGGGATGTGAGGATTTAGCAGCTTGCTCTTCTCATTGAATGTGTGCCTATCCAGAGGTCCCAAACGAACCCGCAGTGGTCCAGAAATCCACAACTGGAGCAATTTCCGCATGACACCCAGTAATGCAAGATGCATGTAATCAAGTGGGAGGTCATTTACAATGTCAATGGGCAGGTCCAACAGGCAAGATTCTCCCTTGTGATGTTCAACATCATGCTGCTCCCTGAAACTCTCATCCGTTCGTAACGGACAGTCCATGTCGCAAAATACTACTTTTCCATTGATGTAAGATCCCTCGACTGTACACTTTGCGCAACCACTGTACCCTCCATGGCCTTTTGTCATAGTAACGAAAGCTCGCGCTGGAGCATCACAGATGACCGAGGCAACTGTCACCTGAACAGTGTCGCCATTGATATTCACACCTTGCACAAGCAAAGTTTGCAGCTCTCGAACAAAAGGCCTCAGGAAATCATTAGACGAGGATGGCTTAGACTGTCCAGCAAACGCACCCACAACAAATGGGGGCACATTGCCGCAACCACGGGGTAAGCACTGTATGGGCCACAGTTGCATTTTGGAGCTCTTTGACAGGGGGAGGCCATCTACATTAAATGAGAGTGGAATTACAGCTGGCAGCTTTTCTACATGAGACAATGAACGCTGAAGACCCACAGCAAGTCCGAAATGACAATACTTTCCTGGCGCCAAAGCACAAATGGGAAATTCATCCAGGTTTTTTCGAGGGGTCTGCATAAGTGTACGACCATCCTCCGGTAACTGATGAAGTCCCCCCTGTGTCCTTAGCGTCTTCAGCAAAGCTGTTAACGCCCTTCTTTTGATACCATATTCGTTTGCCCATTCACGCAAGGAATCCTGCAGTCCGTCATGTACGCTTGTGCGCTCTTCACTATCACTTTCACTACTACCAGACTCAAGATTGACTTCTGCCCACTGTTCCCTGTCATCTGCGTCTACGGACGTGAGGTCTTCGTAACAATGCTCTTCAAATCCCGCGATTGAGCGATTTAAGTTTTCTAAGCTGTTCCCACCGCTGTCACGTGGTGCTTCGAGAGGTTGAACAAATGCTATTTGCTCCGAGTCATGCCGGCTACTTTCACAACCCCCCTGAACTCCTTCTTTCGCAAAAACATTAATAACTTTCCTTGTCTCCCTGCTTGCCTTCTCGCAAGCACGCCTGTCGGGTGGTCGCGACATTCCGTAGGAAGCGAGAACAAAGCAGTTTCACTTGTACGCAATAGGCTTACTAACAATAGCCCTAACCGCACTTTGTGAAGAGAGTCGGTACAACCCGCGCAGAAACTGGCCCTCGGATCACACGCACGGAACAAAAGATCTCTCACCGCGTTTCCAAAGTGCAAGGTCGCAGTGCGTCACTTGAAAGGCGCGCGAGAAAGGCACCTGCATTCAATAATATAAAACGCGCCACGGCACCCGCAGAAGCCAGCGAATCGGCGCGCACGTTTAGTGACGGGGCACGAATGGGGCACGTTCGTCGCTTTTCACACACATTGATGACTATGACGATTGAAGGTGCATATTACAAAAGAGTAACGTAAACTACTGAAACCGAAATGCCACAAAGCCTATTAAATATTCAAAATACCTTCAAAAAATTTTAGTAGTTTGAGCAGAATACAAATGCGCATAATTCATGTTGCTGAAATAGAATGAAAAACAGTTCTAGTACGACGGTACGGCTTGGTGAATAGAACAGGAACATCGGTTTTGTTAACAATACAAACATTCATTTGCTCAGAACAGAACAGAATAAACGCGTGGACTATAGCATACTATTTTTTATAGAATGATGCCCTTGTACTCCACACTGTGGACGGTGCGCGAGGCCGCACATGAAGGTAAAAATCCGCACGCAAGTGCTAGGTCAGATTTTCTTTAGCCCGTGTTCAAAGTCCGGGTTCTTAAATAAAAAATTAGTGAATCAGCGAATTTCGTCTTTTCCCGAGTGTTCTACCTAGGAGATTAATATTATGGCGGCGGTATATATATATAGCTCGATTTGGGAGATATAAATATTGAATTAAATCATCGTAACCATCGCCTGTAGCTTCGCATCTGTGCATGCTTATGTCCAGGGCATAAATCAATGGACGTTGCAAGGCATTCCTAGGCGGACATCCGGGGGACGTACACCGCTGGTCAATCCATAAACAAACATCCTCTGGACGTCCACCGTATCAAAGTATGCGGACATTATGTTACGTCCCAAGAACTAGGTCCCCTGTTCGTACCACGGATATTGTTTTCCGGACGTGGACGTTCGGATCTAAATCGGATATCCACTGGATATCTGTGGTCCATTGGGATATTATCAGGGAGGTCATTCCAGAGACGGATGGCACGTGGTAGTGCCGATGAATTAAATGCATTTGTTTTACCGTATATGCGCATGAAACTGAACTGATTATGTAATCTGCGTGAAAAAGAGTGGGGTATTTGTAGTTGCAACCGGTTTCGTTTATTAGTGTAAATATATTTCTGGAATAAGCACAGAAGAGCGATGTTGCGGCGGATATCTAATGGCGGCAACAGTAGGTCTAGTTTAATTTTTGTAATGCTCGAGTTTATACTGTAGTTACGCGATATGAACCGGGCTGCTCTGTTTTGTATCATTTCCGTCATATTTATCAGGTAATTTTGATGAGGGGACCAAATTGGGGAGGCGAATTCTAACTGTGGCAAAATTAATGTTTGGACAGCGAGTTTTCGAATGTTTGGCGGGGCATTTCGCAAATTGCGTCGTAGATAGCCCAGAGAACGTGATGCTTTGGCACATGTAGAAGTGATGTGTGGGGCCCATGAAAGATTCTCTGTAAGAACAACACCAAGGTACTTATATGATGAAGTGTGAGAAAGCATAGTGTTATTAAGATGATACGAATATTTAGAATTTACACATTTTCGGCTGAAGCACATCACCTCGCACTTTGTAAAGTTTAGTGTCATGAGCCATTTGTTACACCAGTTAGCGATAAGGTTAAGATCTGCTTGAAGTTTCAAGTGATCGTCAGTCGTGTGAATAGGACGGTAGATTATACAGTCATCGGCAAAAAGGCGCATGCAGGAAGTAATCTGGGTGGGTAAGTCGTTAATGTAGATTAAGAAGAGTAAGGGGCCGAGCACGCTGCCTTGTGGCACACCAGAGCTAACAGAAGAAGGCGGGGAAGAGAAATTGTTAACAACAGTAAACTGTTCTCGAAAAGAAAGAAAATTACGAATCCAGGATAATGTTAAAGAATCAAGTCGTAAGGCAGATAATTTAGAAATTAGGCGACAGTGGGGCACTCGGTCAAAAGCTTTAGAAAAGTCCAGAAAGATACAGTCAGTTTGAAGGTTGCAGTCCATGTTAAAGTGCAAGTCAGTCGTTAGTTCGAACAATTGTGTGTCACAAGAAAATCCCTTCCTAAAACCATGCTGATTAGAAAAAAAGAAATTGTGAGCTTCTAGGTGGCTGTACACGTGGGAAGTGATTATGTGCTCGAGCATTTTACAACATATGCAGGTTAAAGATATGGGCCGATAGTTGTCAGGTGTATGAACATCTCCAGATTTGTGAATTGGTATTATTTTTCCTATTAACCAATCGGTGGGTAACTTTCCAGATGCTAGGGATTGTTGAAAAATATGGCATAAGATCTTGCTTGAGGCAGCGATGGTGTTCTTTAAAATCTTAGAATTAATGTTGTCAATACCGGCGGAAGTAGATATTTTGAGGTTACTAATGAGTAATGTAACGCCTTCAACAGTGATATCGATTGGTTCCATGTATGCGGCATCAAGCTCAGGAAAAGTTGGAACATTGGAAACGTCCTCCTGAGTGAAAACAGATGAAAAAAACGTGTTGAATACGGTGGGGCAATCGGCGCTAGAAATAGGTATGTTTTCTGTTCCGTGCAAAGTTATGGTGTTAGTATCTCTTGTCGGGGATATGGTTTGCCAAAATTTTTTAGGATTGGAAGTTAGCAGCGATGGTAGGTCTTGAGAGTAATATTTATCTTTGGCGGAAGATATCGCTGAGCAGTAATTGTTTAAACTGTCTTTGTATGCCTGCCAAGCCTCAGCAGTGCGTACGCGTTTAGCCCTGTTATAAGAACGCTTCTTTCTATTCTTTAGCTTGCGAAGAGACTTGTTGAACCAAGGGCTGGATTTGTCGTTAGTTATGGAGATTATCGGGACGTAATGGTCTACTAATGCTGTTAATTTGTCCCTGAAGAGCACCCAGTTGTCGTTTACGGATCGACAATGAAATGAAGGTAGTAGCACTTGGCAAAAAAATTCTTCTAGTTGGGAGTTAATCTCATCGTAATTTGCTCTGTTATAATCGCGAATTTGTTTAGTTGTTGTGCCAGACACGGGCTTCGGGATGCTAACAGCTAGTTGGATGAGGTTATGATCACTAAAGCCGCTCATATTTGAAATGGAAGTAATGGTGTCAGGAGCGTTTGTGAAAACCAAGCCCAAGATATTGGAAGAGCGTGTAGGGGCCTTCACTATTTGGAACAGGTTAAAGTCTAACGTTAGATTGATTAGTTCCAGAGACGCGTGACATGAAGATGACATATGTTCCCAGTCGATAAGCGGAAAATTGAAATCACCAAGAAGATAAACGTGGTTGGATGGACACAGCTGGAGCGCTTTAGTGACTTTAAATGGTGCCATTGGAGCACTATCTTCTCCACACCTTTCATATTCACTCGGACAGCCTTCTCTGCCTTGTTTCCTTACACCCGTTAGAGCTGGACACCCCCACCTTACGTAAGAAGTGCGTCCTACACTATGGCCACTGCTGGTAGCCCACGTCGACCACATCAATATACATATACATCCGGACAGATGGACTCATCACCGAGGACTCGGCTAAACTCGGGCTAAGAGTCGTTCAGATTTAAAGCTTGGTCGCTCAAGGGGAAAAGGAAAGTATTTTCAGCTGGGTAATGCCGGCTGTAATCGACAGCTACAGTCCATACTGTGCATGTTCGAGCAATGCAATGTATTGAACCAATTCCACGTTGCGAAGCTGTGCAGAAGGAGCCTTAATTATTTTGCTGATGACGCGTCGCGTCCAAGCTTTTGCTCGCGACTGTGCGCATGTTTATTTTCAGGGCCGTTGATCGACCACGTCACAGCGAATGCGTGGACTCTCGTCGGATCACCGATACCCAACAATGCCGGGATCAGTCGTTCGTTGGGAGGGAGGCCACCTACAGAGATTTAGAAACGCGCTATATATATATAGACGGCTTGCACTGACGTCATCCTATGCGCCATGTTTGTGAACCGGCACGGTGAAAAAGCTGTCCGTGACGTCACGTGCAATCTATCTATAGATTCAGGAACACGGTCTGCCGGTTGGTTTCTCCCTTTGTCACGGGAAAGGCGTAAAAAGCCTCATGTGATAGCCAGTACACGGAATGATCGTTTTTAAGTTATACGGAATTTTTAAAGGTCGCCTGTGGCAGACAACATAATTCTTGTCCTTTTGGTTATCCGAAGAGTCGAACATAACTAGCACCAGAATAAATCAAAGCTCATATTCAATCTAATTAAAAAGCACTAATTAACTTCCTAATTATTTACTTTGCGGCACATATTGCAATTTACGAATTGTAGACGCTAGGTTGCAGTACGTATCCGCTTGAAATGAATCTCCCCAATGGGCATTCGAACTCCTCTGGACGTCTACTGGACTACCACTTCTGGATATCTTGGTCATCCATAGGACGTCCGCAGATCGCCTAAGGGCGTACGGCGGACATCCACAGGACTAGCAGGCGCATACTAATTGGCAGTCCGAGGGGTGTCCCGTGGATGTCTAGAACGGATATACGGATGTTCCTCGGACGCAAGAATTTGTTTAGGTTTTCATTGATTAATGTCCGTCAGGCATCCGTACGACGAACTGTGGACCATTAAGGGATGTCTGCAGGTTGTTCATTTTTATTTAAATGGGCTGAATAGCACAGTTAGCGTAAACATTGGCTTCGTGTAGAATCTGTGCTGCAAAGATGATGCAGTATACTGACATGCACCAATGAAAATACAACTTGCACCCATGGAACAAAGATTCCAAAGCAAGCTAAGTTTACATAAAATGGACAATCACTTTCACAGAAATTTTTATTCATTTCCATTACAAAAACTCATGGAGAGCCGGTATAGTGATGCAAGTGTAACAAGTACTCAAACACAGAACTGGTCACGAGACAATTGATATACTGCAAACCTGTAACATTCAGAGAAAGAATATGTGACAGTCCTGCATTATAATAAAAGCCAACAACTTAGCACAAACTAAGACAAAGTCTGCAGGTGACAGCTTTTACAGCAGTACATTAAAATTTCCAGCCCCCAAGGGCTACAAGAGTGAGATGTGATCACATAATATAAGAGTGTTTACTAAGCACCACTATCGGTAGTATATCTTTAGAAACATCAAGGTGGGCAGGGCCAGGTGTAGCACTCAGGGTACTTCAAAAGCATGGTACACTTCTTTCACTATAGTACGATTATTCTTCACCTTAACATCAGGGAGCATGAGAAAAAAGCTCAGAATGCCACATGCTATACGAGACAGCAACAGAGCGCAGGCATTCACTGTTTCATTAGCGTGAATGAGGAGTCTTGAGGTGAGGCTCCTATCCCCGAAAAAAAAGTTGGCGATCAGTACGCTATCGCGTTTCACTACATTCAGTAATGAGTATACAAGGAACATAAAGGTATTAGCAATCCTCACACCTAAAATATCACACAGCTGAGACATAAATTATCTGGACTGCGCCTTTTTTTTCATATTCTAGCAATACCTTGGAAACGGCAAATGATCCCTCCTTGGTTTACACATGCATATGAACAAAACTATGCAAACAGTAGCTGAAATGTGACAAACTTGCAATGCACTACAAATAAAATACTGTTTCTTCTCGAAAAAGTAAGTCACAGTAAAACAAAATGCAAATAAGAACTGAAACAGTGATTCTCGCTATGTACTAGATAAAAACTCTGGGCTGACAGCAAGAAAACAAATACAACGCTACGCATAAAAGTAAAACGACTAGAAGAGAGCAGACTTTTTGCCGCCAGCAAAAGACCAGCATAAATGATAAATACTTCACAGTGAAATAACTATCAAGGAAATTATTGTTTGTAACAAATAAACATAAATCTGGAAGTGACACAGAATGGTTAAATGTGAAATATGTGTAGCATTGACTTGCTACATGCTAGTAGCCCTGCCACCTCTTCCTGAGGAAAAGAAGTAAATAGCAATGAACGGAACGGTTGATATATACTGAAACTGGAGTCCTCATGCAGTACTGCTCAATATAGTGCAGCCTTTCCGACTCACGGCCACATCGTAACACAAAAGAGGCATAATAAAATGTAATCAAACTGTTTCGTAGCCTCACCTTGAAACACACTAGAACTTAGCCATCACTTGAATTGAGATAGTAGTAAGCTTACACTTTAGCATGGTTCCTACAATACCACGTAACATGACAATGGACAACAGGAAGTACACACAAGTGGTACTGTGCATTTATGCATGTTGTGCTGTATGCAAAAGTGTGAACATTTACCAGCTAGTTCAGCTTTCTTTAGTGGTAACACAAACTGCAACGGAAGTAGCCGCATAAGACTGACAAAAATACTGCAATGGAATCGATTACAAAATAATAGAAATATAGTGAGAGGACTACAAGAAAGGAGACATGTCAACAGCAAATCTATTAAGATCGATACACACAAAAAAGGCCGTTCAGAAGCATGCAGCCATGACTTGCGAGAAAGAAAGACTGCAGTGGACTGGCTGCCCTTCACTCATTGAAGTACTCAGTGAAGACAAAATGCCCACTGATGCCTTGATGCCTTCTATTTCACACCCTTTTGTCACTCAGAATCTGAAAAGTGACATAAATATCAGCATTGTAAATCAGTCATTCAATGGAGAAGAAAACTGTGAAAACAATGAATTTAAGCACAAAATTGTGCACAAATAATGTTACAATATCAAATGATCAACTGCAGTCTATGAAGGCACTACTCCAGCCAATACACCAGAAAAGGAATTTTAAAGTCACAAGTATTCTAGCCCGCAGCAGTGGTTCAGTGGTATTGGCGCTCGGCTGCTCGGTCGAAGAACACTCCTGCCCGGTGCACGCAGAATGGAGAAGTTGAAGGGATTTTTTCGTCTCCCGTGCCGCTTTCTCTTCAGCAAATCTCTTGCGAGCTTTCTGCATACTTTACGCGCACTAAACCGTATTAATAGTGAGTAGCAGCTCCCAGCAACATACGCGACCGCAAGCAATCGCGTACAGCAGCACCTCCTTGCATATATGCGACTAAAAGAAAGGCGCTCACGCGAACTACTGCGCATATGTGGCCTGTAGACCACACCGACAACACATGGTACAGTATAAAGTCCAGGCACGCTTCATCTTACCTTTACTGCGGGGCCAACCCGGCCAGGAGCTCAGGAGAAAGAAACAACAGTCTTGACCACCTTGCGCAGCCGTAGTGACAACTGAAAATGGCGCCTCCGCACTCACAATAAACGCGCGAAACGCTCGCCTTCGCGCCTTTTTCGCAGGCCAAGTTTCATCCTAGAGGCCAGCACTCGCATGGTGCTCGCTTCTCTCCCGGCGGAATGATTTCACCTCCCACAGGTGTACGTTTTCGCTGCTTCCCGTCAAGGTCGCGCCCGCGCTTAGCTCGCGCTGCGCACGAAACGTCTCTTGTTTCCGACGGCGCCTCTTCGAATGACTGGAAATTATTGTGTTGTTAACTGTCACAACATCAATGTAAACACGAAAGGGTTAATGCCACCAGTGAAATTCTGCCGATGCACACTTGCAAAAATATTGCCGGAAAGAACCCGCACGATAAAAAGAAATAACCTCCCGCAAAAAAAAAAAAAAAATGCAGGGTATGCGAAGCTTCAGAAAAGATTGCGCTGGTAGTATTGGGTATGCTTGCGGCGCGTTTTCTGCATCTTTAGAGAAGATCGAAATATTTATGAAGTTTCCAAATGTGTGGCTGCTGTTAATTATTATTATTTGAAAAGCGTCGTGAATGGACGTCAACTATACAATGGCGCAGTTGATCTCTGGTCACATCGATGCCTGGCGAGCGTGATGGCTCACAAAGGATATGCGTGATAACGCGTGAGCACTGTAAGCAGAGAAATCATTCTGTGGCTCTGGAAGTAATAATAATGAGGCGGTCACATGTGCATGCACGTACCTTTTACGATCACGCTGTTCGTTATAATTAGAACCAGTCCACTAACCTGCCTCCGTGGGTACCTGTATGCTCTCCACCAGAAGAAGGAAATCCCATGGGCGGGTAGAATTAGATCGAATGTGGTTTATTTTATGCCGCATGTTTGAAGACTCGTTGATATTTCGCCGACAAACGTTGATGCCTCTATTGAACAAAGTTAGCTGTGGCTATAGCTTGAATGAACTCGAGGTCGGTTCTACGTTGGTATTTGCAAGCGCAGAAATGCTCAGCAAGGGAGCAGTTCGTCACTCAAATCCGAACAAAGTCATGCTCAGGATATTGGCGAAATGTCCAGCACGAATGACCTAAGGATGTCCGCAGGAGGATAAGAAGTGGATGTTAAAGTTAGTCCGATAATGATATCCACTGGATGTCCCCAGGACGACTGCTGTAGGACTTGGACGTCGGGATCTTATCCGGACGTCCGAGGGAGTTTCAATGCCCATTGGGTTCTTGTTTTCCGAAAAGGAAAGCAATGGGCCACGGGACGCTTCACTTGCAGGAGAGAGAGAGGTAGTTTAATGAATGGAAAATGTAGAGAGGTCGGCCGGATAATGGAGCATCTGGCCTGCTACTCTACGTAAGGGAAGGGGAAGAGGGGAAGAAAAAGGGTCACAATGGGGGATGATAATGGGAGGAACGAGGTGATTGACACATTAAACAACTAATATCACAGGCGTGAGTCCAGGCCCGTGTCACATAGGAAACGTGACAGTGCACGCATTGTCTCTGTCGTCTGCCAACTCTGTGGCCACGCGCCTAGTAAGAGGTCCTCTGACAGTGGTCCATTGTGTAATTGTCTCAATGTACCTGCCAATGTCAGTCTTTCTCGCGCATACTCAGGGCACACCACGAGCACATGTTCTATAGACTCTACAGGATACTCTTATTATACTATTGCGATAGCAATTATACGGACACTACCGATGCATTCCTGCCGTCGCCCTCATGTTCCGTGTAAAATCCAAGGGCGATAACATCGGAACCGCGCGCCGCATACTGTATGTGCGAGTGAAAGCGTAGGGGGGGGGGGGGGGGGAGGTGCAGTGGCATGGGTGGGCCGACGATGGTGGCTCAGTCTTGTGTGTGCAAAGGAGAAAAGCGGGGAGGAAGCACCGCCTTCCGTCGCGCGCGATACATCGGGGGGAGTGTATGGAATGGGGGCAGAATCTAGGAGTCCGTAAATCTGGGATTGTGCAGCATGTTTATTTGCCTTATTTGATGCATTATACACAGGGACTTTTTATTATATACGTAGAATAATTGGATACTTCTACGTATATTTAAATATCTTGTTGCGAGGTTTTGTGTAAAAGTGCAGTGAACTTTGTTTCCAGTGACACTTTTCTGCCCTTTATCAAGCTGTATCGTCGCATTTGTATATTCCATTGTATCTTCGCATTTCTATGCCCGAAGGCGAGTAAAATGAAAGTGAGCCAACCCACCACGCTCAATAATGGTTCGGTTCATTATCTGCGAGGCATGCGCTTATCACACAGGCATCTCTCATTTACAAAATTGGCATGTAGGGGTGAGGATAAATGTTCTTTAATGCTCACATACACTAAGTTGAACATGGTTGCGTGACTTAATGGATGCTCCAGAAGTTGAGCAGCGTTGTGCCGTGAGGTTTTTGACTGCTGAAGGTGCTTCCTAAAGAGAAATTAGTCGCCCTATGGCTGCCGTGTACCTTGAACATTGCATTTCATTGGCAACTGTGAAGAGTTGGAGCAAACGGTTCAAAGAAGGACGTGAAAGTTTCAAAGAAGATCCAAGACCGGGACAAATTTGCCACCGTGCAATCAACCACAACAACATTGCAAAGGTTGATGAGCTGATGAGTCAAGAACGGAGGATAAGCATCGATGAACCGGCCGAGTATGTGAACATTATAATTCATGAACATATCGGTTATCAGCTCTTGTGCGCGCAATGGATGCTTAAGATTTTGAACCACCGCCAAAAGACGGAGAAGTTCGCCACTACCTTGACTCATCTGATCCGGTATCACAATGAGGGTGACGACTTGTCTGCAATTGTGATCGAGGACGAACCATGGTGCCACTACTACGAGCCTGAAACACGACGGCAAAGCTTACAGTGCAAACATTCGAATTCACCACCCCCAAGAAAGCAAAGGCCGTCATTTCCGCCGGAAAGGTGTTGCTGATTTTTTCTTTCGATCGTCAGGGGACATTGCTGATAGAATTTACTGAACCTTGGGAGACTATCAATTCTTTCCGATATTGTGAAACGCGGGATCGGCTACGTGTCTCAATCAAGAACAAACAACTTGGAAAATTGACGAATGGGGTCAACTTGTTCCACGACAATGCCCGTCCCCACGTCGTTGATGTGGTTAATATAAAACTGGCGAAGTTCAAGCGGGAAACGCTGCAATATACGCCATACAGCTCAGGTCTGTCGCCTTGCGACTTCCACATTTCGGGGCAACTGAAAGAAACAGCTCCATGGGCAACGAGATTCTTGTCGGACGATGGCGTGAAAGAGTCAGTTGCAGACTTTTCGGAGCAGCAACCCAAGGAGTTTTGCGAGACGAGAATCACGCGACTCGTTAGTCAATGGGACAAATGTCTGATTGCTCATGGAGACTACTTTTAAATAAAGTACTCCGTTCGTCATATATTCGCATTGGATCACTTTCATTTGACTCGCCCTCGTATATATGGCAGAACTCCTGCTTTTTATACGTGCTCTCTGTTGCGACTATAATTTCGGTGCAATTACTTACGATACAGGACCGGTGACAGCTGCTTCTGCGTAATACATTGGAGCAAATGACAGCGCCATTGAGATTTTTCACTGGCCGTTCCATGTGTGCAAGAATGTAAACAACGTTCTTGAATGACAAAGTTTCATCAACATATTTATCCTCAACTTGTTCATTTATTGGCCATTACATTTTTGATATCAGCGGCATGCAATGCTTTGCTGGTTTCGAACTGATATAGTTCTAAAGTTCGTGTGACATTTTCTTTACTTATTGAATAGACAAAAACATGGAAGTATTGATATCAGTTACTTTGGGCACAATTTTTGGCATATAAGAGTACATATTCTTTTATAAAAAAACGAATTATTTTACTTGGTTTGACAGTGCGTAGCGTTCAAGAATTCGTTGCCAAAGAAGCAGATCTTTGGCAACTGCAATGCAGTTGTTATTCATGTATTTTATCCCTCGACAAATTGTTTAAGAGGAAGGTTTAGTTCGGGCCCAACTTCAATTTGATCTATTCAGATACATGTAAAACGCAGAAACGTTTTCCTTAGATAACCCCTGGACCGATTATAATGACACTTGTTGCATTTGAGAGAAAAAAGTTTAATTATAATGTCTGTTGGAAGCGGAATTTCGATTTAGGGCCTGAATTTTGTTTAAAATATTTCAAAAAAATCGAAAGCTCGAAAAAATAGAAGCACGATGTTTACAAACTAATAGGTCTGCATCAAGAATAGATATCGCCATTCTGTAAACGGAATCTACTATAACAGTCTAAGCGGATAAATTTGATATGTCAGCTTGTACCTTACCCCAGGTAGCACAAAAGAGATACGTAACGTTTTCGTAGCGTTTATCCAAGACGATAAAAACGGGTTAAAGAAGACACGAATGAGAGAACTTCGGCGGGAAAACGTCGTATATCTCTGCTAATGTCCGGCTTAATTACTTTCTTTAGACGATCTAGAACAGGTCTGCAAGACGTATTCGAAAAGCTGGTCTAGAAATAGGATTGGGAAAGACACAAGTAATCCCTTTGCCAAAACTATTCGTAACCAATTTCTAAACGTTTTTAGGAGGTTATCAAAAAGCTGGTCTAGAAGTGGTCTTGAAAGGTTTACGATCATCTGAAGCTAATTTTCGCGGGTGACGGGTGCGATCAGACATCGTTGTTCAAAACACGCGTTTAGTTTCGCCTCACGCGACTGGCCTATGCCGCGCAGACGTCGTCAGCCGCACCCGTCGGCACGGTCTAGGCCAATCGCGTGAGGTGAAACTGATCGGGCGTTTCGAACAACGATCTCCAATCGCGCCCCAGATGAGTAGAAGCGTCGTGTTGACTGTAAGAGCCATGGCGCAGTGCCAAGCACTGTTCCCCGCATGGCCGGCGTATCCTCTACCAAGTCCCACGAAAATAAGCCTGTTAGGAATAATGAATCCTTAATACCACCTTTAGTAAGCTACGATGCTTACAACCAAAATGGGAATGACATCCTGCAAAGAACAAATGGTCAGGACTTGGCAGGCGGCAAGACCGAGCCCTTCATGCCAAAAGTGAATGAAATGAGAACATTGTGACCAAGCAAAAACACTTTATTAAAATGTAATGCTTATGCAAGCTTCGAACAAACTGTGTGAGAAATGCAAATAGAAGTAAAAGTACATCAACAATGACAAAAGTCGCAGAAAGGATTCGTAATGAACTAGAAAGTGAACATTCACTAGCACATAAACAAAATTCCAAGTACACATACAAAAATGAACAGAAGAACCTGGAGTGTACTAAAGTTTCTCATTTATCATAGTAAAGAGCACGTGCTATTAGATGGACTAGAGTTATGCAGAAGTGACATTCGGAGCGAATGGAAGTAGACTGAAAAATGCAAGAGTATGAGTCGGATGGTAACTGCCTCCAAGCAATGTTACCAATCAGCTAGAAGCTTGAAAAGAGCACAAAAAGAAATACCACCGCATACCATTATAAAATAATCCTGTGACAGAAATAAAAAAATGGGAACAATGCAAAATTGGAAATATCGCCTTTAGGATATATCAAAGAAGGTAATGGCGAGAAAAATAACCATACAAGAAAAGCAATAAAGTGAAATTAGTACAGAATACTTAAACGGGGGATTCAGTGTAACAAGTGAACACTACTGTAGTACAGCGAACGATGAGACAGTAATGCTGCATCTTGCCACTCCAGAACGTGAGAAATGAATATGCAAGCCTCATATTAGTAGCTTACATAAACATGGAAATAAACTGGAATGCACTGGAAGCTGCATTTGTGTAACAAAGGAAGCAATGGTCGTAATAAATAGTAAGTGTTTTATCTAAAAAACCCTGTACAAGAGGCAAAGTTGTACAGGCGCCCAAATCTTTAACTGGTGTGCGGGAGCGGCGACTTTTCCGGGCGTCAGCGCCGTATGACGCGGCGAGGCTGGAAACAGCCTAGTAGACGATGGGCCCAGCTGAGCGCGCTTTGTCCGCATGCGCTTAGCCTCAGACTGTTTCCAGCCTCGCCCCGTCAAACGGCGCTCACGCACGGAAAAGTCGCCGCTCCCGCACACCAGTTAAAGATTTGGGCGCCTGTACCTCTCTGGCAAAGACAAAGTTGCAACGAATAATTTGCAAACCAGCAAATACATTAATTAGCACACTGACATGTCACACTTTGCGCACATCTTCAGTCTCATAAAGTAAAAAAAAAAGCACTCTGAATGAGAAAAACGTTTAACACATGTAGCCCAGAGCAAATTCTTTGCCAGTTCACCCACACTTTCACATCCAAAAACATTTGCCACAAAGTGACTCATTCATCCCCAGGACAAGCACGGACTGGAATCGCCTTCCCGCCTCAATCGCACTCATCACCGACCCTACTAACTTCAAAACCGCCGTTCAGAATGCCTTTTGTTAATATCTTTTGTAAATTTTTTGTTAATACTTGTTTGTATTTTTATTTTTATTTTTTACTGCATTACTTCTTGTTTTGACTCCACTCCTTTCTGTAACGCCTTCGGGCCTTGAAAGTACGTGAAATAAATAAATAAATAAATAAAGTCCAGGCACAGTTCCACTGATGTTTACCAATTCACCCCCACTTTCACGCCCAAAAATATTTGGCACACAGTCGAGGCAGAGCTTCATAGATAAACAGCTTGAGCGCACCCTACTGATTATTCTGCAGTCCCGCCGGAAATAGAACTGCCGCACAAGCTGGTAGTGGTTTAAATGTAGACACACTTGCTGCCCTGGACAGGTATGCTCAGATATCTGCACTGGTGCTCCGTTTTGTGAAGTAGACACATTGATGCACTACGCTGGTAGTTGAAATGTTTTGAATGCACAAGTATTGGCTTCACCAGAAAGACTTGCCCACATACGACCACTGGCATATATATGCACTTGCTCTTCACTCAGTAGCATTGAACTTAAAGTGTTCCCTATGTGGGAGCCATGTGTAAAACCGGTGTCTCACGACCACTCTCAATCGCCATCACGCCCGATCCGGATCGAAATTATCGATGCGACTGGCTCACTCTCGTAACTTGCGCAAAGGAGCCAATCACGACCGAGAAATTCGATTTGTAACGGATTGGATATTGGATAGCGGTTAAAAGAGTCCCGTGTGAAACCGGTATCAAATAATGCACAGGCGTACGCTAGGAAAATGTGTTGCACAAGGACAAAGAACTGCGGCATGCCGTGGTGTGCGAAGCGCGCGAAGAGAACACATATAAAAAAAACCGCGCGAGCGCTTCGCAAACTCCACGCGCACACATTGCACCCGCACGAACTCGGCAGGCCGCCGACTAAGTAAAGCGCGAAGGGCGCACAGCGTACATTCCGACACATGTCCCAAACGGCAAACAATCGTACTACCTGAAGCATACTCGACTCACGTACGCAGTATCCACAAGCGAGTTATGCAGCGTACATGCTGCATCCATTCGCCAAGTAGTAAAATTGATAACAAGCACAAAGCTACAAGGGACTCAATACATTAATACCATTTGAGGCGTCAAATAAAATAGAGTTGGGCCGTTTCATATATTGGACACAATATATGGACACAAGTGGTACCCCGTAAAACCATGAAATACCGCTCACGTGGGTAAAGGGGGCGAAAACACAATCGAGAACCTAAAGCGTAAACGATAAAAGCACGGTATATATGGTGCACGCAAAATTCTGTAAGTGCGCTGTAGCGCGAGGGAAGAAAATAGGGCGTGCACTTGACCTCACCTTTTGGGATACCGTACTAGTACTGAATCATAAAAAAAAGCCTGTTTGAACCAGTTATCTTGTCTGCAACACTCTTGCTAAACGGGAGACTAAAATACCACGATGACGGCTCTATTGCGGAGATTGGCAAGGTGCGCAGCAATTTTGCCATCTTTCTTCGCATTCTGCAAAATGCTTTCTTGTTAGGATCACGCGTAGCGGCCGATCCCGACGCTAGGGACACACAGGCACGATTTCTTCCCTCTAACTTTCGTCTTTATACTGCCCTTAACGCCTGAATTACGCGTCAGTGAAAAGGCGCCTCAAATAACATGACAACGAACTTGAAGAGCTGATTAGTGCCCTCCACTCGGCGCCCTGCAATTGAAAACACTACTGAATTCGAAATTAAAACTACACAAACAGATCGCACAACCCAAAATAATCACAGAATGTCGTTTTCTTGACGGCAAAACACTGCAACGCTTACATGACAAAGGGCAGCGGCAGCACATTCAGAACAGCCGCAAACATACCACAGCGCAATGCAAGTGCGATAACGCAACTATGCCAGGCTTCACGAATAACGTGGCCGCCATGGTCCGATAACAATTGAAAACACTACTGATTTCCGAATTAAAACCACACAAACAATTTCGCACAACCCAAACTAATCACAGAATATCGTTTTCGTGACAGCAAAACACTGCAACACTTACATAGCAAAGGGCAGCGGCAGCACATTCAGAACAGCCGCAGACACACCACAGCGCAATGCGAGTGCGGGGACGCGACGACGCCATGACGACGCGACTATGCCCGGCTCGCCCGGCTGCCCGGCATCACGAATCACGTGGCCACCTTGGTCACATGATAACTAAAGAGATAGAGCGAGTCATATGAAGTCGTTTTCAAAACGTATTCACCCCTCGTTTTTAAGCTGCCAGGCTTCCAACGTTATCAAAACGTATTCACCCCTCGTTTTTAAGCTATCTTGTTTGGAACGTCTTTGATGCGTCGATTTTGGTCAAAAATCCGTTTCAGACATTGAATCCCTTAATACGACGTTTTCAAGACTTTGTGTGCTACCTGGGATACGTGAATTGGTACAAGGGTTCTGCAAAACCCGTATTTCCATAATACTAAATTTTTGAGACTCATGTGTAACATATCAATTTTGTCCGCTGTAGATGCACTATTAGGTGCAATTCACAGAATATTGATATTATTTTTTATTGTTGAGTTAGAGTTTTAAACTTGACAGTTTCGTTTTCCGAAAATTTGCAATGTTTGCCAATTTTTAATAAAGAATTGACAACCTGAATACAAATTCGAAACAAACAGACACTAGAATGTTTATCTTTTAAATGCAACAAACCTCGTCAAATTCGGTGCAGTAGTTGCCGAGAAAAACGAATTCTCCTTCTACATGTATTTAGATAACAGCGCCAGAGCTAAAGCTTCCTCTTAAGGAGGAGGCCGAACTGCGCGGGAGCCCCTCCCCCCTCTCCCCCACCCTTGAAGAAATTTCTGGCTACGCCACTGCGCTCAAGCGAACGCTTTGCAATCCGTCGAGTCCCCATATTGATGCCGGCGAACGACCATTGTTTCTTTTTCTCGTCTGATAGCCGGAAAACGTCCAGAACTCTGCCAGGCGAAAATCAGAGAAAAATCAGAAAAATCAGAGAGCCAGAGAAAAATAAACGCGCACCGAAGTGCGCCGTGCGGTGGTCGGGGCAACACGAGAAAAACGCATGCGCTTTGTCTGGCTCTGGCAGCCCGCGGTTAGCGAGAACAAAAAAATTGAAGACGCTCAACGTGTCGTCGCGAATAAAAGTCAAAGTAGAAAAATAAATAAGAACGTAGTTACCTTTGCTGGCCTTAGTGTCTTGACATGGATGCTTTGGCGCAGGTAAAAAAAAAAAAAAACATGTTGGTATTCTTTTCTGTGCCATGACGGCACAAATGAACCCCCACAACGCCTCGTCTTATCGGACCTCGCCGCGTGCTTTGTCAACGTGTCTGATAGTGCGTTGATTTGGCTTTTCTCGTTGTATGGTTCGATCTACGACTTTAGAGAAGTCAGTGCGCCTTTGGCGTCAAATGTTTATAACAACTATAAACCCACAAAGTCCCGGAATTGAAAATACAAAGCATAACTTTGGAAATGTCGCTCCGGCTTTTGCACCACAAGTTTATGGGAACTTTATACCTACAAAGTTTCGGAAGTGAAATCCATGCGCTCCATAGATTCCGCGGCCTCCGCGAAATACCGCGACAAGCCCGCTCGCCATCAAAACACCCTTGAAACTTTGTGCTCGGATGGGGCTCCTTGAGTCTTGTGACTCCCGGTGCATGGGCGTTGCCGCGAAATGCTGCCCTAGTTCGCAATGTTCGTGCTGAATTGTCTTTTCGGGCATGAAATAGACATTCTAGACAAAATTCAGAACGATTTCCGGCGCCGGGGCTTGTTTTGGTCGACAGTGCATGATGGATGGATGGATGGATGGATGGATACAACTTTCTTGTACGTGCGGCAAGGTTTAACGCGACCCAGGCTCAGGTCTCCCACGGGCCGGGGAACGTCAAGACCCTGCCTCAACGCCGCCTCACGGGCTTGCTGGACTGCCCACGTCTAGATTCCGAGGTCTCAGCTGCGCAGAGCGGCGGCCCACCTCGACGGCAGGGTCTCCGGAGCAACTGCCATCCTTCCTATAACTACACTGCACGCCCACAGCATGTGTTTGAGTGTTGCTGGTCCTTTCTGGCACAATCTTCACGTGTCGTCCTGATGCTTAACTGGGAAGATACGTTTCAGACGGAACGGATTAGGGAAGGTGTCCGTCTGGAAATGTCTCCAGGCGACGGCCTGCCTCCTGTTCAGTTTGGGACTCGGCGGTGGGTATATCGTTCTGGCGTTTAGATATGCACTGGTTATCATCGTTGAATTTGGTGAGCCTGTCCTGTTCTGCGCGAGGAGTGTTCGCTATCGTGCGAGAGGCGTTGCCCTGTTCAGAGCGGCGGGTCAAGTCTCACGCCGTCCGGTGCGCCGTCTTATTTAGGTTCGGGAGCGCGTCGCCTTCCGTGGTGACGTGCGCGGGGAACGATATTTGATCCTCGAGCTCATGGTTTTGGATCTGCCCGCTTTGGCCAGAATGGACAGGGCTTCCTTGGAAATTCTACCTTAGGCGTAATTCTTTACTGCCGTTTGCGAGTCGCTTAGTACGACTTCGCATTCCTGTTCTGTGAGGGCCAGCGCGATCGCTACTTCCTCCGCTATTTCCGAGTGTTTGGTGTATACACTGCATGTGGTTCTGATTTTGGAGTTTGTGTCTATCGCTACGGCGGTGTATTTTTGGCCGTTCGGATATTCGGCTGCGTCGACAAAGCGCGCCTTTCTCTTCCTGCCGAATGAACGGAGCAGAGGCTCGGCTCTTGCCTTTCTTCTACCTCAGTTGTAATCGGGGTGGACGTTTCTTGGGATGTTTGCCACCGTAATGGTATCTCTGATTTTGTTGGGGATTTGCATTTTCTGGGTCTGGGCATTTTCTGGGCGTGGTTCCCGCTCGGGGGATCGTGATCTCGATGATCATGGGGTCGCAACCTAGGTCATCTAGGATGTTTCTCCAGGTAGCCCTCTCGATCTTTTTGATCATTGTTAAGTCCTGTGTGGTATCTCTTGCAACAGAATTGCCCATTCGCGTTGGGGCGCTGGAATCCGTGATGAGCGTGTATTCCAAGTCTTGCGAGTCCTGTCATAACTGCTTGCCCTTGGTTGTGGTGTGGCCGTATTCCCAGGTATGGCACGGAGCGTTAAAGTCCCCACCCACTATTAGCGGGTTCAGGCCGGCGAGCTCGGTCACCTTTTTGAGCAGGGAGAGAAAACGCTGCTGTTTTTTGGATGGGTTACTGCATATGCTCAATATAAAGATGCTATTATTTTGCGTTTCATTAGGAATAATCTCTATCATTATATGCTCGGATTGCGGGCTTTAATCTCATGTTCTATGGGTACTAGGCCCTTTCCGATTAGTGTGGAGATGCCCCTATCGTTTTCGAATTTAGGGACGAGGGCTTGGTAGCCCGGCATGTTGGCCGACGCGCCCACGGTTTCTTGTGGCATTATCACATTGAGTTTGGGTTGGATATTTCTTACGTATTGTTGTAGGACCAGTTTTTTCCCGGCTAGACCTCTGCAGTTCCACTGCCAGACCAATAGCTGTTTATCGTGTCCGTCCATCCTGGAGTAATCACAGCCCGAAAAAATTTCACGGGGGGGGGGCGGGGCTGAAGACCCATGAGCGCCCCCACCCTGGCTACGCCCCTGCCCCGGCCCTTCAGGCGCGCCAGTCCGATCGCCCGGCGTATTCTACGTAGACGTCTCGGGCCCTTCCCCCTCAGGTCACTTCACGGCCGCTGTGATCACAGAGGGTCACCACCTCGGTGGCCTCTCCTTTAGAGCCGACACTGTAACTCATGCAGAGGAGGTTGCCATTGCTTTGGCCCGCCTTTCACTCCATCACTCACACTGACTTAGATTCGCGCTCAGCCTGTTCTACTTACATCCAGGGTTCCATCACCCTGCTGGCGGCTCGTTTCCTTCGAGCCGCCTCCTGGTGCTTCAACCCTCACTCCATCAGAATAGACTGGACCCCAGTCCACACAGGTCTTCCCTGCAACGATGCGGCGAATGCCGCTGCCTGCGCTTCTCTCCTCCGGGCTGCTGTCCCTCCATGTCCCGAGTCGGATTCTGTCAACTCGAGCTTCACACGCTACATCGGTATTCTGGATTATTATCGCACTTCGCGCCGACTCTACCCTGACCCTGCACGCGGTTTGGCGAAAGCGGACAAACGAGTACAACGCCGCCTTCAGACCAATACTTTCCATAGTCTGGGGGTCGCCCGGCGGGAAATCTCTGGCGCGTGCCCGACTTGTCAGGTCCTCGCCGACGCATTTCACGGCATGGCTTCGTGCCCCGGCACTCCACTCTCTTTCTCATCCCCTTTCCCCATCCCTACTAGAGAGGCTTGGGAGGAGTACCTGCTCGGTTGCTCTACCTTGGAAGCTCAACGTTCCTTGGTGGAGCGCGCTCGGGCAGCTGCCATCTCCAATGGCGTACCGGACTGGGGGCTGCCACTCAGGCGCACAGCAAGCAACTCTCTTGTTAACTTCTTGAATAAAATGTTTCTACCACCACCACCACCACCACCACCATAGAACTGCTTTGTCTCTGCAATTCGCAGTTCCGCTATTCCACACCTCATCACCCTCAGACAAATAAGCACGTAGAATACGCGAACAGAACTCTAACATGCTGGCCATATACGCATCTTCAGATCACAAAAACTGGGATGATTTTCTCCCCTTCATCACCTATGCTTATAATACTGCAAAGCATGGGACGACTGATTACAGTCCTTTTTACCTCTTTTACGCACGTCCACCGCTAAGCTTCATCGACACCATAGTACCGTTCGACTTTCACAGCGAGAACTATGCTACCAAGACGCTGTGTTGCCGAAGAAACCCGGCATATTGCTCGTCTTTGTACTGTGACATCGCAACACCAACCGAAAGAGTGCTATGGCAGGCGACACGTCTGCTTCGTACGCTAAAGGAAACTTTTTTCATTGTCATGTTCTTTTTTTTTTATTTCTCGAGCCCGGTCAGGCGTTACAGAGACGAGTGGGAAAAATACAAGAAACAAACAAGAAGAGGAATGGTTACAGCAGATAATCATGAACAGCATTTTTAAATTTCGCAGGATCGCTGATGGTGACGACGGAGGAGGGCAGCCCACGAAACACGCAAGCAGCTATTTGATGTCTAAAAGATGTCTTGAACGGCTAATTCAAAAGTCTATTGTCTTTATCAAGACATTTTGTAGCCATGGACGTTTAGAAGTACTTCAGTAAGCCCTGCTAACGTTACGCTAAATGTTGGCTAATGGACAGCTTGACAAGAACTGAAGATTTCGTATAGACATGTTCTCAAATTTTTGCGGCAGCTGTTACAGTAACACGAGGTTTGCCTACAGTTACAATTTATTTTAAATGAGGCACGGACATCAGAAAAAAAAGTTTATGTTGTCGGATAGAGTGACGCACAGGTAGTTTTTCCAGATGTGAAACATGGAAATAGTGTAGTACAGCCTCATTGATCAATTAGTGCTTTTACTTAGACCAATCAATTGAATGCCGCCTGTCGGAATTATTTTGCAAATAAAACAAGATATGTATTGTATGCTGATATCATGCCAATGTTCTGTCCATTGATATCATGCCCATTGATCTAAACAAGAACAGCTTTCCATGAAACACGTCATTATTGACAAAACTTCGCCCTGCTGGGTCTCCACCAAATTGAAATAGTTTCTAGCAGGGAAACAGTTTGTCAGTGATGCTGCAGTTCAGGTAAAAATTACATGGTTTCAGGTACAGGCGACACAATAGCCTCACATAAGTATACGAAACAGAACGCTGTGCTGCAATGAATTGTTAAGAAATAAAAGATAGTACACATCTGGAAAAACACTTTGCGAACCACTCTAACTGGCAATATAAATAGATTTTTTTCTGATGTCCATGCTTCATTTAAAAGTAAATTGTAACTTACTTTGTGGGTGCCCCTTGTAAGGTAACGCCACATGCTTGCACAGCATCACACAGAAATAATGGCCAGTTCTTCGATACATCATCAGTTAGCGAAAGCCTTGCACGTTGCATGTTACCAGAACTGGAAGATAAATCATACTGTGCTGTTATTTTTTTCATACACTGTACGATGAGTTTTTTCATGCATAAAAGATGATTGCAAGCAAAAATGCAGCAAGACATCTACTTCACACCATGTCACATAGTCATACTTTATTACCTAATAAATTAGAAAAGATGCAGAAAGTGCAATTAACAAGAGTGACAAATAGCAGCAAAGGTGAGCATGGATAAATTTTGAAGATGATTGCCGCCACTGCCAGAGCAGGCCATCCTTCGTAGAAGAGCACTGGCTGCCCACAAAAGCTTGCTGTCAGAGGCCACGCGTAGAAGGTTCTTGTAGATATTGTCACGTGGTAGTGACGGTGAAGAAAGAACACAGTAGCAGTACTGTGAAAGACAAAACTAGCTTTTATTGGGCGAACCTGTGCCCACAAAACAGGCTACACTTAAAGCACAAAAACAGCACATGTAAAATTATAGTTATGAAAAAATTTTAAAAGCACCTCTGCAAACTGCTGGAACCCTCATCATCATGCTGTTCTACACGCACATCAATTGTAGTGGCAAAGCATTCCTTTTACAGCACACATAAATCTTAAATTATACTGCTTGCTGATGATGTACAGTAAATTCCTGTAAATAAACTAAATCATACAGAAAACATTTAGAATACAGAACTGATAACATACTGGCTTGAATACATCTGTGCATTAGGGAAGCAAGGTGTAATGTACACCGTTGTAGCAAATTTTTACTCTAGTATGGAATACTCATATGACACAAAAGAGTTAATTTGTGAGTTCTTACATAGCAGCGACTACCTACAGGTAAATTTTGTAAGGCTTAGGGAAACTAATTATTAGAAGAACTGTGAATGTACAGCTGGCACTGATAAATTGGTTATAATAGTGGCAGCTTATAAAGGACCAGTGCAAAAAAATGCCCGTTTGTGAAACACCAACTAGCTATTTTACCACGAAGTGCTCCCTGGCCTTAACGCATATACAAAGCACTGGGAGGACCAGAGGAGGTAGAGTGTATTCGCTTACATTGATCATGATAAGGTCCCGTCACCCAGCTAGCGCCAAGGGACAAGAAGGATATCCAGCCGTCTACGAAGTGAAAGGAACAAAATAAGAGAGCATCAAGTCAGTTGAAAGACAGATTTGCAATTACAAATGAGGTGACCCAGTCACAGTCATTCGTTAATAAATTCCAAGCAGTCGTGATTGCACTCCCGGATGAAGCACCTACTAGGCTAAAAGTTTTGCTGCTCATTTAGAACAAAACACAAATGAAATTTGTACATCAGCAAACAATTGCATTTGGAATTGTATACATGAAGTAAACATTGCAGTTATATTTTTCTTTTGCCATAAAGTGGGAACGCTACAAGCTGCATAGTCACTGACACACGCGCGCGCCCTCGCAACGCTGTAACCCATGCAACAACAAAAGGACACAAAATAGGGCGAGTTCAGTCTGGTTCAGGATTACAGCCAGCGCGTCGTCCTCGAATGCACTCCCTTCGGTTGGTTCGTGCTACGTTAACCACAAAGACTAACAAGCAGGGCAAAGTTCTGACTGGTGTTGCGGAAGTCGTGGAGCGCGGTAGTGCTGAACTGCTGAATACAAGCAGAACCCTCGTATAAAAGTAAAGATGACGAAAACCCGCAGGGCGGCAGAGCCCATCCATTAAGAATTGTCGCGGGTAACACCTAAAGATATTCACATTGTTGACGAAAAACGAAGTACAAAGTATTTCAGTTACCTGAAAAAACTGTTATCCGAACGTGCGACGTACAAAGACGCACCGTGACACGAAGGCGGTGAACGCAGATCCCGCCATTTTGGTAGTAAGCCGTAAGCGAAAACACACAATACAACCGATGTCACGATGACATCGGCTGGCTGTAGATGATTCCAGATGATCCAGTATAAGTTAAGAATGACGCACAACTGGCATAACGAACCCACGACCTAGACATTACTGCGGGCGGCAGTGGCCGTTTTTTCAAACTTCCTGCCACCCAGTGTTTCCGGCCAGGAATGAGATGTCTGACAAAGTTGGAGCTTGCCTACTTGACGGCCGCCGAAGTGATCGCAGCGCAGTGGCTCTGTGGCACCGTGTGGCCACTGCAACACCGGCGTTTCGCTCCTGCTGCTGTCAGTACCTACGCGAGCATAGAACGGTTTCCAGGCGTCGTGTGCGCGCCCCGTATGGAAAACAATAACATGCCCTTGATTGTTGAAGTTCTGGTGCGAAATTATTGCAATAATGAACATTAAAGCCAACTTATTATGTTGCTTCCAACAAGGTTGGTTTGTCTGGCGTCTTTTATTCGCTAACGCCGACGGCCGACGGTAACCGCACTTTTAACACGTCGTTTCGCATTTTATGCAATTTTAGACAAAAGTATCTAAAACGTTCTTGGGTTAGACGTTCTGAATGTGTTTACCAAAATAGACTCTAGTGACACCAGTAGTGGGTTTTGCCGCAGATAGAATATATACTAGCATATTCCAAGTGCTGAGGTTATGTTTAGAAGAAATTCTATTTTCACTCTTATCATAGACCAAGACGTCTGTAGCCGTTTGTAGCCGTTTCAAGAAGTTTTTAAGAGGTTCTGTGTTTCATGGGAAATGATTCCACTTCGAAGCAGTTTTTGGGACGAAGGAACTCAAGTACTGGTGCGTCCGGCACTGTGGTTTTGGTCTCGCAGGTCTCGCAAACGTGACCGGCACAGAAAGCCTGCTGCAAGGAGGAGGCCGTCCCGCCTCCTGGAATTGTAGACGCTTGTCCGTCTCTTTTGCGCGTTGTGGGTTCATGGAAGTTATGTAAACTTTGGCCGTTCGAGAAAAGGGTTCCTCTAAAGTCGCACGCGCGCGCACGCACACACACACACACACACACACACGCACACACACACACACGCGCGCGCGCGCACACACGCACGCACGCACGCACACACACGCACGCGCACACACACACGCACACACACACACGCACACACGCACGCACGCAGGCACACACACACACACACACACACACACACACAAGAGGCCTGTAAACACTGCGGGCTTCCGCCAGACCGGCAGACACTCGAAATGGTCATGGCGAATTAGGAAGTCACGCTTCATTTCGACAAGGCAAGGTGTGTGAAGGTCGGGTGAGAGAAATTTCTTTCTGCTCGTGGTGCGGGACGCCAAGCGTAGCAGGAGCAGTCACGCCTCATTTTGACGAGGCATGGTGAGAGAAGGTCGGGTGAAATCCCTTTCTGCACGTGGTGCCAGACGCCAACCCAAGCAGCATCTCCGGCGGGGGAGGAAGATCCCGAGGTACACGCTACCCGAGGTGTAGGGGCCACCAGTCGCTGTGCGAGGAATCGGTGTTTCAGTAGCAGAATTCCCCTTAGAGGTGACGAACCGTTAGTTCGTAGCTGATAGATTCCTGGGAGTTGTCATCAGTCCCCGAGGCCACTCTTGTGACTTTTCTCCCTGGTCCGGTCCGGTGAAATTGGTCTTGCAAGCAGGTCTCGCAACTTTTAGTCTCCTGCATGGGCAAGCAATCCCCCCAGTACAGTGCCGGACCCACAACCATAAAGCAGCGAGCACAAGGCCACCCTCCTCCAAGACACACCCGGCTTAAAGAAAAAAAAGAAAAGCCGCTAGACCTTTCCCATTTCTTACGCGCGTACACCCCCCCCCCCCCCCCTGAACACTAAAAACAGCCATTTCATGAAAGCGTTAAGACGTGGTTATGAAAATCAGCTAACAATCGACTACACTTCGGAAAAAAAAGTATTAACGAACGTAAAAATGCCACAGAAACCCGGGTTAGCATGAGGCTTTTGTTACTCTAGGGGCAACGACTCAAACCGTCGGCATAGCCGTTAAGCTTACCCTTCTTGTAGCGAATATATCGAAGGTGTGCTGTTGAAGAGGCAAGCTCCAACGCAAAAGACGACCGTTTTTCGTAGACATGGACTGCAGCCATGGGAGGGGACAGTGGTCAGTCTCTATGGTGGAACTTGAACCAGCGATATTGGCGGCGAGGAGTTACGGAGTCGCCATCTATCGGAAGCGCCTCGCTGGCGTAGTATGAGGGATCACGTGGCGCGCTCCTCATAGGTTTTGCTGTCAGCGCTCACTGAAAACACCACGTGCGAGCTCTCCCAGACATTTCTGTATGTACTTTCGAAACGAGAGAAGTTTCTTACTGTCTAAATAATAATCTTGGGCAAACTGAAAGCACACAATCGTTTACAGACGCTATCTCTTTACCAAATACGTACAGTGAACGCCACTGTGCACGGTCGCCGCGATGGAGTCTCCCGAACCGGCTTCTTGCGTGAAAGGTAGGTAAACGGTGAGATCAAACTATGTGAAATATGTTCTTATAGTGTTTGTATAACTAAATGGAGTGTAATAGAACGAAGCCTCAATGCAGCGACCGCGCAGATTCGCAGCGACTGACTGCGCGTCTGCATGCTTGTCAGCGCACTGTTTCGCTTTCTCCGCGCGCGCGTTTTCGCACCGTGCCATGAGCTTCAGGCCGCAGAATATGAGCATTTCACAGTATGCAAGCAACCATTGTTGCATAGGCGCTATCAGAGCTGTTCAAAAATAATTTCATTGGAGAGACTTCGATGCCTGTGATGTGCCGTCGCGACGATTCAATCTTCTTTTTTTTTCTAAATTCTTTGACCTTTCAATAGTATTTCTCGAGTTGCGTCACACTGTATGTTTATCGGTGTTCTGAGCGTGCAATTTCCCGCTGCTCCTTTTTTGTAATCCAGTGCATTAATTCATAACACAAACATGACCATATGCCATGCTTTTTTTAAATGTGCTTCTTACCGCTGCCTTTCCGCTCCACTGAACTTGCCAGTATATATATAGCATCGACAAGTTCATAGACCAAACCATCATGGCATTAGTCGGGCAGCGGACTCGGGCGAGCGTCTCAGTGCGCGTTTTCAGAACATCGCAGACCGGGTGCCGTAGCAGAAATCTTCCTCGCGTCTGTGCTTGCTGCATACCCGAGTTGTAGCCGATGACTGTTTGCCGGTTTTGTTTCGCGACCCAAGCTTCACGCAGCTTCTTGTCCTGCGGCTACCTGTGAATAAGGCTGACACTGGCCTCCGTTACGTGCGTCCGGCCCTGCGGCACCGAGCAGTAGCCTACCATGTTGCGCGCCTTCAAGGGCAGCCACTACCTATTGTAGTGCTTTCAAGCGTTGTAAAGGCGACACTCGAAGCGGGAAAATTTCGCCACTAAATGAGGACCGCAGCGTACGAGGGAATTTAAACTCGTTTTCAGCTCGCTTCGGCGCGCCCGAAGCAGCCGACGCGGCCGCTATGTCCACGTGATCCCTCCTAGCACGTCACGCCGACGGTGGCGCCTGCTTTTCCAGTGGTGGAGCTCGAGGCCAATAGCAAGCTAGCTTCTGCACCGCCCATACTACGCAGGCGCATTCCTTTTCTGATGCACTGTATGCATCCTCACAAATTGAAACCTTTCTACTGGCGTACAGTACAGGGTGTTCGTTCTCGTCATCTCTCTTTTGACAGAGCACCACCCCCATACCCCTGTCGCTGGCATCACACTGAACATTGTAGGGGTTGGAGGACGGGACTTCGGGATGAAAACCTCAAACTTGGGAGTATTTATTCTACATTATGTACAAGGAGGTGAGCGACAAGTAACATTCGTACAGTCATTACGGGCCGGCAGCAACTCGGACGCTGCGGCCCGCGGCAAGAAGTTCGAGAGAGGTGAATCAGGGAATCAGGGCATGTCCCCAGAATCCTCAGGTCTCTCTGGAAGGCTTCTTATAAACCCTTCGAGCACTGTAAGTCACGTCATGTTTCACCAATGGGAGAGTCCGCTCCGATGACGCCACTTTCAGCCAATGGTAGGCGCCCGTGTCGCGGTGTCGCACCTGGCGGCTCTCTGCGGTCTTGCCTCGCAGACTGGCAATCCACTTCTTCTAGGCTGGAGAAGGAGGGGGGGCGCTCATGCTTCATTGCACAAGGGCCCACCTGCACCCGGTGGCTCGGCTCCGCAGCGGTAGCAGATGCCTTCTTCAAAGCCGAAGGGGGACGATTGAGCTCCATTGTACGAGGCCCCCTTCTAATCCCGGCGACGCACAAACTTGTAGGCACGTGAACTTGTTGCCTTAAACTTGTTTGCTCGGCCGCTTCTCTGGAATGCACTTTCCTGCTTCTGCATTCCTCAATTAGCTGTGCTGCCATCCGATGTGGTCTGGGGAACTCGAAGTAATCGCAGGAAACAGCTCCATATCTAACAGCTCGTCCTCGCCCCGGTTGTTCTGAATGGCCGGTGAACTCAATTCGCTGGCCATGAGGAACGCTGAAAGAAGCTGCAGGGTACTGGGGTCGAGCCTCGTTTGACAACCCTCGGGATCCTGGACCCTGGAGAACATACGTCAAACAAACCAAACAACACAGCGCTGCACCACGCGTAAGCGCAGGCTCTTCACCCCTGACTCGCCAGGCTATTACTGAGTCAAAATCAACCCTGATCTTTTAGTTCCCCCAATTTTGACAAAGCAGTTCCAACCACCCTTCCAAACAGCTATCCATTTCTCCTCGATTGCCGACAAGACCAGACTACTATTGTTGTTGCAAAACAAAAGGGTCGTTGACGATGCAAACAACAAATGAAAACAGCCAACCATAACTTAAGTGGCCTAACTACACGAACAGCATGTTTCCAATCTATCGCAGTGGCGTACTTATCGCACGTATTGGTGCCACTGAACAATCTGGTCAACCTCACAAGTACGTAATCACAAGCGCGCTAGCCTTGTGATCACTATTCAGAACGCATACTTGTGTCATAGGCAAACTCTTCATTACGCTTACTCACGTTTCTTCCTTTAGTCCCTCTAGGACACGTGACTTAAACGAACAATTAAACTCGCGGGACTTACACACTCTGCAGAATTCTTAAAATGATGCGTCTTCTACTAACTCTTTCCACGCACGTTCACTAAAGAAGTCAGAATACGGCTGCCCTCCACACACACTAGCAACCCAGTCATAAATCTGCTTCCCTCCGTCCACACAGGACACGCGCTAAAGGAACTAAGAACGCCTCTCAGTGCAAATCATGCACTCACTGAAAATCTACGCGCTTAACCTTAGAAAATTCAACACTTAAAAAGAAAGAAGGTTAAATAAAACACACGCGCGTTACGATAGGCCTCTCAACAATAACCTTGACCCTCAGGTTACTCACACACACAAAAAAAAGCCTATCTACTTATTAATGAGCATCTCGCGAGACTACATGTTTACACAAACGCGTCTTTCAAATCTTGAGCTTCTCGAACGAAAACATAAACAAAGCTCAAACCTTACACCTTGAAAGAAACTCTAGTCTCAAATCGCGAAATTTTCTGATGCTCAAAAATAAATCAAAATAATTCATTTCTACGGAAGCTCTCTTGGCCTCCCTTTTCAAACGCTTATGTCTGACTCATACTCTGAGCCTTCCCCGAGGTGGTCGCGGCTTGAAAGCTACTCTGGCTGCCGAGAGACAACAAAAGGGCTGACTAACTATCAGCTCCCCCAAGACGTTACGGTCTCCTGCCAATTTGCGTCCTCGCGCCCCGCTTTCAACACAAACTCGATTGACCGCGTCGCTACTCCCCACCTGGTCTCGTCCTGCCACCTTGCGTTTCTTCGAACTGCACGCTGAGCTATGAAAAGAACTACGGAACGACGAGGAGTTTAACAGCCTCGTGCCCTTTGTCCGCGTCCGTGCAGAACATGCTTCGCTGTCCCCCTTGGACCGGTGGTTTGAACGTTTAGGATGCGTCAACATCGTCCTAGACGACCGCCCCTCCTTCCTCGCGCCCTGCCCTTTTGGGTTTCTCGCCATTTTTGGCGGCGCTACATTAATTACCGACTTTCGGTCTTTACTGCGCTTCTTTTTACGGCGCTTTCTCTTTGCACTCGCTTTCATGTCGCCTTCTCGTGCCTCGTGCTGGCCGGTACACATTTCGTCGGCCCGGATCGGTCTCTTACCCGCACAGTCTGAGTGATTTACATTTAAATCAACACTCTCTCTGCCTCGACTGGCGGACAGCTCAACCGACTCTGGAACAATGCAGCAGGCTTTACTCGAGTAAGACAACTCGCACTCTTGCGAACTGCCCTCTACTACATTGCCCAGCGCACGCTGTGCATCGGCACACAGCCCGTCGGTATCGATCACTGTCTCACGCGCACAGTCCGAATGATTATTAACTGAATCATCCCTCTCTAGGCTACCTAGCCTGGCGGAGAGCCGCACCGATCCCTGAACAATGCAGTTGTTCTCTCGTGAGCTACGGAGCTCGCCACCCCGAGAACTATTCTCAACTGCATCGTCCAGCTCGCACTTCATTTCTGCACGCACATCTGGCCTGACATCGGTGCTCGCGTCTGTCGCGTCAACAGTACCCGTTCCCTCGCTAGCAACCTCGCTAACCTTACCAGCGACGCACACACGTGGTAACTGTGCCAATTTGTTCGCAGCTGGCCTAGCTGTCTCCACAGTCATCTGTTGGCACAGCACCTCGTCGCTCTCACTCTGGCCTTTAACGGCCTCTATTGCCACTAAGGCATCGTTAGCAGCTAGCCTTTTCCCTTTACTTATGAATCTGCAGCTAATCTCACAGGCACTACCCTTCTCGTCGGCTTCTGGCAAAAGTCCGCTCGATGCTGTCTCATTCTTTCGCTCTGTACTACGTACAGAATTCTCAGACAGCCGTTGTCTCTGTGCCAATAACTGATCACAATACTGTATCTCTTTGATCAGTGCTGCCTTCTCTCTCTCATACTTTTGCTCTCGCTCAAGCTTACGTTGATTCTCACGTTCGCGTGCCTTCTCACGTTCGTGACGCTGACACCTAAGAGTAAGTTCTTGAAGCTCATGCTTCCGTTCCTTCTCGCGTTGTTCACGCTTACTCTCACTCTTAAGTTCACGACGCTCCCGCAAACGTACACGACGCACACGCTCCCGTGGCTCCTGTATCACCTCCCAAGCAAGCTTAATGCTTTCATCATCATTGCCACTATCGTTAATCGCCTTTATGATAGCTGGCGTTTCCATCCGTTCGTCCGCCTCAACTCCCAAATCGTCGCACACCAACAACAAGTCTAACCTCGTCAACCTTCTAAGATCCATGGCAGCTGCCCCGACAGGTGGTTAAAACTGTTTTCCTTAATTAATTTGTGCAAACACACAATGCAACAAATTCCCGATTCCCAGAACTATCAAAATTGAACACACAACCTTTGAGTCTGGCGAATCATAAGGAAAAAAACCACGCGCTCACTTACGGTTACAGCACCCTGCCATCCGGTTCATTCGTCCGCTGTTCCCGGTTCCTCCGGGCTCCCTGGGCCGAAGGCTCGCTCCTTCTTCGCTACTCCCAGTTTCTTCGGACCTCTTTCGACGAAGGCTTTCTCTTCTTCGCCCTTCCCGGTTCCTTACGATCTCTCTGGACGAAGGTTGATCTGTAGCGCTGCCACCAGCTGATGCATTCGGAGGCGATCCTACCGCTGCCAACCAGATGTAGGGGTTGGAGGACGGACTTCGGGATGAAAAACCCTAAACTTGGGAGGGATTTATTCTACATTATGTACAAGGAGGTGAGCGACAAGTAACATTCGTACAGTCATTACGGGCCGGCAGCAACTCGGACGCTGCGGCCCGCGGCAAGAAGTTCGAGAGAGGTGAATCAGGGAATCAGGGCATGTCCCAGAATCCTCAGGTCTCTCTGGAAGGCTTCTTATAAACCCTTCGAGCACTGTAAGTCACGTCATGTTTCACCAATGGGAGAGTCCGCTCCGATGACGCCACTTTCAGCCAATGGTAGGCGCCCGTGTCGCGGTGTCGCACCTGGCGGCTCTCTGCGGTCTTGCCTCGCAGACTGGCAATCCACTTCTTCTAGGCTGGAGAAGGAGGGGGGGCGCTCATGCTTCATTGCACAAGGGCCCACCTGCACCCGGTGGCTCGGCTCCGCAGCGGTAGCAGATGCCTTCTTCAAAGCCGAAGGGGGACGATTGAGCTCCATTGTACGAGGCCCCCTTCTAATCCCGGCGACGCACAAACTTGTTGGCACGTGAACTTGTTGCCTTAAACTTGTTTGCTCGGCCGCTTCTCTGGAATGCACTTTCCTGCTTCTGCATTCCTCAATTAGCTGTGCTGCCATCCGATGTGGTCTGGGGAACTCGAAGTAATCGCAGGAAACAGCTCCATATCTAACAACATGTAACACGTATGAACATGTAACACGAACATGTATCACACTGAACACCATGTAACATGGGGGCTAAGGGCACCTCAAGCTGCCTCATTGCAGCTTTTATCTTAGCCCCCGTCATTGTATTTTAGCAATGGAAACAAATAAAGAAATAAAGAAAGAAAGAATGAATGGCTTAGAGTAGTCGGGCGCGTTCAACACTGGCTGACTCGTTAGTGCGTTCTTCAGCATACTAAATACCTTTTCTTTTGCGTCATCCCGCTTTACCGTTTGTGGTTCTGTTTTTCTGAGAGCATCCGTTAAAGAACTCGCAATCTCGGAATACCGCGGGGTACATCTTTGGTTATATCCCGCCAAGCCAAGGAATGACCTAATGTCCCGCTTGGTGCGTGGTTGCGGGAAGTTGTCTATTGTGGTCAGTTTAACCTCGGAAGGCGGACGATGGCCTGGCCCTGTTACGTGATAAGCTACCTCCGCGCGCCCTAATTGGCATTTGGGAGCCTTAACAGTTAAATTGGCCTCTCGTAGACGACACAGCACGGTTCGCAGGTGTTGCATATGGTCCGCCCATGATGAAGAAAAGATTGCTATGTCATCGAGATACGGAAGTGCAAAGTCCTCCATTCCTCGTAGCACCTAGTCCATTAGCCTAGAGAAGCAATATGGCGCATTTTTCAAACCAAAGCTCAAGACTTTCGGATGAAAGGTTCTCATCGGGGAAATAAACGCCGCAAGCCTGCTTGCCCTCTCGGTCAACGGAACTTGCCAGTGCACTCTGACTAACTCGAAGGTACAGAGATGAAATTAGCACTGCTCACTTTCTCAAGCCTTTCCTCGATGTGCGGTATTGGATAAGTCTGGTCCTTCGTGATTAAATTGAGCCTGCAGTAGTCGATACATGGTCGTGGCTCCTTTCCTGGGACCTCAACTAAGACAAGAGGCGAGGTATAATCACTCTCTCCTGGCTCGATTACACCTAGCTCTAACATCTTGTTTATTTCAGCGGCCATGACTTCACGCCGACGAGGTGAAGCGCGATAAACTTTCGAACGAACTGGTTCCGATGAGGTTAACTCGTTATCGTGAACGATCGCGGTGGTCCTGCCCGGTGTGTCTGAAAACACGTCTTTAAATTCAAACACTAGTTCCCTCAGTTCGGCCCTTTGAGTGGAATTCAACTCCGCCTGTTCTACTAACTTGTCGATGGTCTCGTGAATGTCTTTTGCCTCCGTCACCGCTGTCAACTCTGGAGAGTCGACAGGCACCTCCTCAGGATGGTTAAGGGAGATGTTCACAATGGCTTCCCTCGGCCGGTAGGGTTTAAGTAGATTGCTATGGTACACTTCGGGTAGTGTCTTTCGTTTTCCCGGTGCCGTGATTACGTATATTGTTTCAGATAATTTCTGAATTATGTCAACTGGTCCTTCCCATTGAACCTCTAGCTTGTTTTTCAACGAGGGTTCCAGGATCATTGCCTTTTCCCCAACTTCAAAGCATCGCGTGCGAGCCGTCCTGTCATAGTAATGCTTAGCATTGCTTTGGGCCTTACGCATTTCCTGCTCAGCAATCATTGTGGCAGGACTTACGTTCAATAACTTTCTTCTGCCTCTCAAGACAGTTCAGGCTCCGCGCTTGCCTGACCTCCTCATTAGATGGTGTACTTTCCGCACAGGGCTGTCCTGTTTGGTGCTGGTTGACGAATACTCCGTCAAACCTGTTTCCTCCACCACTGGACATTCGTACACTGCCTTGGCCGCGAGCTCCCTTGCCTTGGAACGAGTTAGGGCTTGCACTGTTCCATCACTAAGCCCGATTCCCTTGCGTCGTAGCAAATCCTCTGATTTGTTAGAAAACAAATACGGATACTGTGGCGGGAGATGTGCCGAGACAGCGGCTTCAATTTTAGAGCGCAGCTCTTTGGCGTCCGTTCCTGGGTTTCGCGTCGGCGTTGTCGTCGGCCTCGTAACCAGCTCCGCCCCCCTTTCATCCCCCCAGCGCTAGCAGCGACCGACTGATACCGCTGGATGCCGCTGACGCCGCTAGAGAGTCAAGATAACGTGACTGCATAGAACACCGTCGCCGCCATGCAGAAAGAGGAGGAAAGGGTCCCCCCCCCCCCTGGTTCTTAGCGCTGCGGAAGCGAGGGTATCATATTGTTTGTGTCGGCATCGGCGGCGTTGTCCCTGAAACCAACTCCGCAGCTGGGGTTGACTCACTATCGGCGTCAGCGGCATCAGTCAGTCGCTGCTATCTCTTCCCTCCTCCCTTTATCGTGTTGTCCGCTTGCTGCACGCGCTTCTGCCCCCATCGTTTGCCGCTGGGTGTACACGCCGCCCCCCTCCCACCCCTTCCTGCGAGTCTCCGGTTGTCAAAGCGCCGGCTCGAACTTTGAAGTTGGCGAACTGTGCGCCGCAAAGTTGCCCAACGGCTTGCTGGTAGTAGCTGCCTACTTCGCCCCTACCGCACTCACGAAAGACGTCGTGCACTTCCTGCAACTCGCATTAACCGTCCATCGATCCACACCGATGTTAGTAGTGGGGGACTTTAATGTTGACATAAAGACAAACAGCAATTTCCTAACACTTATGCGGGAGAACATCCCGTTCCTCTCGCTCGTAACGCGTCCCACGGCTGTGACAACCTCGCGAGGCACTTGTATAGATCTCGTCTTTGAGAATCAAGCATTGGTGTACCAAGTCGAACATATATCAGTCTATTTCTCCGACCACAAAGCTTCCTTCATGACTGTCAAGAACTGTTAGTGGAGTCTTTGTTAAAGGAATACGTGTGAAAAATAAAAAAAAAATTCTGTGATAGCGCATACATGTGTTGCTCGATTTCTTTGCCTCAATCTATCGAAAAGGTGAAACAGCTTATTTGCTGCGCTCAAATTTCGCATTAGGAAGTAACGTAATCGTCGGTAATTATTTTTAGTACTCCAAAAGGGCCTTCGATACGAATCTTGGCCACAGGGAGACAAACACTGGAGGCCTCTACGGCTTGCCTTATCGAAGCACATTCTCCTGTGAATTGGCCTTCCTATACGTACGACGGATGCACCACGCCCATTGTGGCTGCCGAGTCGCGAAGCACTCTACACGGTTTGCCGTTTACCACGAGGTCTCGAATGTACGGTTCTAGCAATTTCAGATTTTCCTCGTTACTAGTTAGTAACATCAACACTAGTTTGGGATTTTTGCATCCCATCTCCGTGCATGGAGATATGCCCCGTTTGCAGGTAGTTGTAGCAAACTATTGGTTTCTTGGCCTCGAAAGCTTTTTTCTTTTGCCTTACTGCCCTCTGTTCGGGTGACTCCTTCCTTCCCTTGCTGTTCTCGTCCCTACTTTTCACTGAATCTGACCTTTCTTTTGATTTATACTGATTCGACTTTGACCGTCGCTCTGGCTTGTCGGGTCTGTATTTAGTCACCTCCTTCTTAGGAGCGTCGTTACCTTCGAACGCGCGGCGGGTTACGTACTCCTCAGCGAGGTATGCCGCTCTCGTGATAGTGTCTACGCCTGGCCTATCCTGAACCCAGTGCTTGATGTTTACTGGCGGCCGGCCGTAGAACTGTTCTAAAGCAACGCACTGCATTGTCTTTTCGCCGTCGCCGAGTGCACCCTCTTCTCTGAGCCATTCCTTCAGGTTTACCGCCAAGATGTATGCAAAATCTGAGTATGACTCACTTTTGGTCTTCTCGACTTCCCTGAATTTTCGCCTAAATTCTTCCGCTGACAATCTGTACTTTTTAAGCAGATTGGCTTTGACTTCATCGAAGTCCTCTGCTTCTTCTTTTCCCATGCGGGCAATGATATCAGCTACCTCACGTGGCAGTAACGTAAGCAAGCGTTGCGGCCACGTGTTTCTCGCGAATTTCGCCTTTTCACACGTGCGCTCAAACTGTACCAGAAAAAGACCTATGTCCCCACCTACTGCGTAGGGTGCCATCAAGTCTGTCATTCTGCGCTCGCTTTCACGTGCCTCTTAGGTCTTTCAGAATTTTGAGCTTTCAGGAACTCAATCTCTAGGCGCTACATATCAAGTGCGTTGCGTGCAACACGGTCGCGCTCTTCTTCGGCCTCACGTGCTGCCCGCTCGCGCTCCTCTTTTTCTTCTAAGTGCTTACGCTCTTCCTCTTTCTCTGCAATGCTCCCTAGGCATTTCTTCAGTTCATCGTCGTCGGCCCCGATGGCTTCGATCGTTTGAATGATTGTATTATAGTGTCGCCCCCTGTCAGATCTATGTGCCATCGCACATGTATGTTTTGTAGTTGTTAGCTAGATGGCGCACCCCCCTTCTGTCATGTGAAGAACATTGGACCAATCGGGAGGTGTCATCTGGCGTGTGAAGCCTTTTTAAGCAATAAACAGCCGCCGGTCGGCGGAGTCTTCGTTCCGGTTTTCAACGGGAGCAGTTCGCTCCGCGTCTCCTTTACTGCGCCGGCGTTAGCCGGGCGTTCGCTGGTCGGGGCCCCCCGCTTGCCTGCCGCTGCCGACACAACAATGATCTCCGGCTTTCTCTTTGATTCGGCAATTTAGAGGCCCAACTCTTTGGCCAAGCTCAACAATTCCGGCCTCTTTAGTGCCTTCAAGTTCATGGCTGCCCTTAGTGGTGCTAACTCTTCACTCTATAATAGCCTTGACGTACTCAAAAACTGCAGCGGTGGCGTAGAGGTAGAACACCCGCCTCGCGTGCAAGAGGTCCGTGGTTCGAATCCCGGTGCCGGCAATTTTCCACCGGATTAAAAAAAAAATCCGCGTGTTGACAAAATTGCATTAACAGGCCTGGAGTGCGGCCTGATCCCGGTGACCAGAACCGGTAAACGCACTCCCTCACCAGAGCAGGATTGGCCACCCTGGTGCAGTACTTGGCCACAACCTCCTATATGAACAACACAATCAAACCCCGGCCCTCAGTCCCCAGCAGCTGCGAAGCAACTGACCACGGCGGCGGTCAGACCTGCGACGCTGCAGAGGGTGCTAAGAATCACTGGCTCCGGACAGGCCGCCATTGGAATATGAACCTGGCAACGTTTAACGCTAGAACGTTATCTAGTGAGGCGAGTCTAGCAGTGCTATTGGAGGAATTAGAGGGCAGTAAATGGGATATAATAGGGCTCAGTGAAGTTAGGAGGCCAAAAGAAGCATATACAGTGCTAAAAAGCGGGCACGTCCTGTGCTACCGGGGCTTAGCAGAGAGAAGGGAACTAGGCGTCGGATTCCTGATTAATAAGAATATAGCTGGTAACATACAGGAATTCTATAGCATTAACGAGAGGGTGGCAGGTCTTGTTGTAAAACTTAATAAGAGGTACAAAATGAAGGTTGTGCAGGTCTACGCCCCTACATCCAGTCATGATGACCAGGCAGTCGAAAGCTTCTATGAAGACGTGGAATCGGCGATGGGTAGAGTGACAACTAAATACACTATACTAATGGGTGACTTTAATGCCAATGTAGGCAAAAAGCAGGCTGGAGACAAGGCAGTGGGGGAATATGGCATAGGCACTAGGAATATCAGGGGGGAGTTATTAGTAGAGTTTGCGGAACAGAATAATATGAGGATAATGAATACCTTCATCCGCAAGCGGGATAGCCGAAAGTGGACGTGGAGGGGCCCGAACGGCGAGACTAGAAATGAAATAGACTTCATACTCTGCGCTAACCCTGGCATCATACAAGATGTGGACGTGCTCGGCAAGGTGCGCTGCAGTGACCACAGGATGGTAAGAACTCGAATTAGCCTAGACCTGAGAAGGGAACGGAAGAAACTGGTACATAAGAAGCCGATCAATGAGTTAGCGGTAAGAGGGAAAATAGAGGAATTCCAGATCAAGCTTCAGAACAGGTATTCGGCTTTAACTCAGGAAGAGGACATTAGTGTTGAAGCAATGAACGACAATCTTGTGGACATCATTAAGGAGTGTGCAATGGAAGTCGGTGGTAACTCCGTTAGGCAGGATACCAGTAAACTATCGCAGGAGACGAAAGATCTGATCAAGAAACGCCAATGTATGAAAGCCTCTAACCCTACAGCTAGAATAGAACTGGCAGAACTTTCGAAGTTAATCAACAAGCGTAAGACAGCTGACATAAGGAAGTATAATATGGGTAGAATTGAACGTGCTCTCAGGAACGGAGGAAGCCTAAAAACAGTGAAGAAGAAACTAGGAATTGGCAAGAATCAGATGTAAGAGTAAGAGACAAAGCCGGCAATATCATTACTAATATGGATGAGATAGTACAAGTGGCTGAGGAGTTCTATAGAGATTTATGCAGTACCAGTGCCACCCACAACGATAATGGAAGAGAAAATAGTCTAGAGGAATTCGAAATCCCACAGGTAACGGCGGAAGAAGTAAAGAAAGCCTTGGGAGATATGCGAAGGGGGAAGGCAGCTGGGGAGGATCAGGTAACAGCAGATTTATTGAAAGATGGTGGGCAGATTGTTCTAGAGAAACTGGCCACCCTGTATACGCAAGGCCTCATAACGTCGAGCGTACCGGAATCTTGGAAAAACGCTAACATAATTCTAATCCATAAGAAAGGGGACGCCAAAGACTTGAAAAATTATAGACCGATCAGCTTACTGTCCGTTGCCTACAAACTATTTACTAAGGTAATCGCAAATAGAATCAGGAACACCTTAGACTTCTGTCAAGCAAAGGACCAGGCAGGATTCCGTAAAGGCTACTCATCAATAGATCATATTCGCACTATCAATCAGGTGACAGAAAAATGTGCGGAATATAACCAATCTTTATATATAGCTCTCATTGACTACGAGAAAGCGTTTGATTCAGTCGAAACCTCAGCAGTCATAGAGGCATTGCGGAGTCAGGGTGTAGACGAGCCGTATGTAAAAATACTGAAAAATATCTATAGCGGCTCCACATCCACCGTAGTCCTCCATAAAGAAAGCAACAAAATCCCAATAAAGAAAGGCGTCAGGCAGGGAGATACGATCTCTCCAATGCTATTCACAGCGTGTTTACAGGAGATATTCAGAGACCTGTATTGGGAAGAAATGGGGATAAAAGTTAATGGAGAATACCTTAGTAACTTGCGATTCGCTGATGATATTGCCTTGCCTAGTAACTCAGGGGACCAACTGCAATGCATGCTCACTGACTTGGATAGGCAAAGCAGAAGAGTGGGTCTAAAATTTTAACAGTCTCGGAAGAGAACAGCAGTTTACAATAGGCAGCGAGGCACTGGAAGTCGTAAGGGAATACATCTACTTAGGGCAGGTAGTGACTGCGGATCCGGATCATGAGACAGAAATAATCAGAAGAATAAGAATGGGCTGGGGTGCGTTTGGCAGGCATTCTCAGATCATGAACAGCAGGTTGCCATTATCCCTCAAGAGAAAAGTGTATAATAGCTGTGTCTTACCAGTACTCACCCACGGGGCAGAAACCTGGAGGCTTACGAAAAGGGTTCTACTCAAATTGAGGACGACACAACGAGCTATGGAAAGAAGAATGATAGGTGTAACGTTAAGGGATAAGAAAAGAGCAGATTGGGTGAGGGAACACACGCGAGTTGATGACATCTTAGTTGAAATCAAGAAAAAGAAATGGGCATGGGCCGGACATGTAATGAGGAGGGAAGATAACCGATGGTCATTAAGGGTTACGGACTGGATTCCAAGGGAAGGGAAGCGTAGCAGGGGACGGCAGAAAGTTAGGTGGGCGGATGAGATTAGGAAATTTGCAGGGACGGCATGGCCACAATTAGTACATGACCGGGGTTGTTGGCGACATATGGGAGAGGCCTTTGCCCTGCAGTGGGCGTAACCAGGCTGATGATGATGACTCAAAAACTTCCGTCAACAGTAAAAGAAAAAGCACTGCACTGTACTTTCCATATATATATATATATATATATATATATATATATATATATATATATATATATATATATATATATATATATATATATATATACGTAAAGCCAAGTGATATCCTAGTGAAGAAAAGCCGTGCACTCACCATATGCAGTCATGAATCCAGGCACCTTCCTTCCGAACGTTGTCACCAGGGGTGCGATCGGAGATGGTTGTTCGGCGCGTTCGTTCGGTTACCGGCGCGCGCGATTGGCCTGCTCCGCGCCGACGTCGCCAGCCGCGGGGCGCGGCCACGTTTTTGGTGGCGTCAAAATGACGACACGCTCCTGTCAATCATCCTCCCACCGAGCATTTCATCTGCTAGGCGCCGAACCCGACGGGAGCTGGGAAGTTTGGAGCGATCATACGGCTTCGCATGACGCGTCTGGTGGATTGGGTTGGATCCAACAGGCGGCTGCGGCATGGCATGTTTGAATCCAATCCATAGTTTAATTCGAGAAAATGGCGCTTCCGCTGGGAACTTAGGTTGTTGCACTGGCGTTTCTAGAGGAAGGAGGAGAGCGGGTGGCGGTGCGAAACTCGTTTGAAGAAATGGCAGAAAGTGAATTCCGGCGTCGTTTTTGTTTCTCGAAACAAATAATTCGTTGGTTGTACAGACAAATCGACCCCATCATCGGTGCTAGCGAGCCACTGGAATGTTGTTGCTGCCTCTTGAAAAGTGCGCCACTCTTCCCGTCATTTTTTTTATTTTTTATTTTCCTTCTCGCTGTGCGCGACACCACCTAGGGACGACGCAAAGAAACTAATAGTTATAAATTGCAGTAGTCGCACGTAGTACTATATGAAAACGTGTTTGGGCTTGAGAAAAAAAAATACATTTTTTAGACAAAGATTTCATTCATTTGGAAGACGAGAAACATTTCGTTTTGTAGTATACTGTCTGCAAGCAGACGACAAACGATGGAAGTAAACTTCCGGAGAGGTCACCGCTTCCTGATTGGCTACTCTCTCCGCCCCGCTGTCACAAATTTTGCATACTGCAACTTTGTGACGTTGCAACAACTGAACAGAATGCGTATCGAACAAAATATCTCCAATCGCGCCCCAGGACGAAGAGGCTACGATCTCGTAGTTGTCGTCCAAGTTGGGTCTCCAGGATTCCGTATCCCAATCGCTGCCAGTCAGTTTGTTGCGTAGTCCAGGGTAGCGTATCGTACTGCTGCGAGTTGTAGCGACGCCTGCCTATTGAAGCTCGACCGACGTTACTTATTGGGTAACGTGACGTTGCCGGCGGGCTGCAGGCATCCGGTAGACCCTGGCGACCAAGCAAGGGCGAGACGATTTCTAGTGCGAAACTTGCACGGTTTATTCAAAGGTAGATGAAAGATGATGAGAAGAGAATGAAGTGATCAAAAGTACATTTCGGAGCCCCTTAAATAGGCTCTCTACAATCGTGGGAGGGATCTTGCTTCCGTCGACGTCACGTGACCGGCACAGAAAGCCTGCTGCAAGGAGGAGGCAGTCCCGCCTCCTGGAATTGTAGACGCTTGTCCGTCTCTTTTGCGCGTTGCTGGTTCGTGGAAGTTCTCCTGCAGTCTTTTGCCGTTCGAGGAAAGGGTCCTTCGAAAGTCGCACACACACAGAAAAGAGGCCTGTAAACACTGCGGGGCTACCGCCAGACCGGCAGTCACTCGAAATGGTCATGGCGAATTGGGAAGCCACGCTTCATTTCGACGAGGCAAGGTGTGTGAAGGTCGGGTGAGATAAATTTCTTTCTGCACGTGGTGCGGGACGCCAAGCGTAGCAGGAGCAATCACGCCTCATTTCGACGAGGCATGGTGAGAGAAGGTCGAGTGAAATCCCTTTCTGCACGTAGTGCCAGACGCCAACCCTAACACTGTATGGAAATACAGCGCTGCCTGAGCGGAGATCTGTTTCGGCGGCTGCTGTGAATCGCATCAACGCGCTGCCTCTTGCTGTCTTCCGATTAGCGAGGCAGAGGCGCAACACCTCGCTCTCTTTGGAACGTGCCGCACGAGACATGCTGTCCGCGCCAGCCAATATATCGCGCAATCAAAACACGTATGCAGTAGCGCTCAAATTTCGCATTAGGGAATATCGTATTTTTACTAGCTCTTTTATCTCTTTTATCTCTAGCCAAATATTCAGTCTTGGTATATTCTACACAACTTAGCGCGACAAGAGCCGGCTGGTACACGCGCAAGGCCGGCGTTGACGCTGACTGTGAACACGCCGCTGCGTTTGCGTTCGCCGTCGATGCACACGAAACAATCATGCACCAGACGCAACCAGAGTTGAAAAGCGCGAGGAAGGAAAATATACCCTAAAATAAATTAAAAATGCTGGCTCTCCCGTAATCGAGGGAAGATGTAAGCATGAAATGGCTACTGAATGGTTGGTACCGAATCGTCCTCACCAGCTTCATTCATGCTTCAATAACTGTTCATGCGCCCAAGAGAGTCGCAGTTTCGACCGAAAGGCGAAGCATCGATTGCGATAGCAAATTAGTGGACAGTTATACGAAGTAAGGATAGTAGGCTTATAGGCCGTTAAACTTGAAAAGACTTGTAAACATTCGCTTACTAATTAACAAGCATGATGTCAGGCGCGCACAAGCGAACATGAACACATCTCACTCGCTGATGGCGGGGACTCGCTGTTAAATGCTCCCTCCGGAGCCTTGCGGGCGACGGAAGACGGCGCGCATCCTTCCCGCTTTCCTCCCTTTCGTGCGCGAGACTGAGCCGCGATCGCCAGCTAACCCTCGCAAGCTTTCAGTCGCACATGTATACTGGGTACAGTATACGGCGTGCGGCGACGATTTTATCGCCCCTGGAGCTTATACGGAACCTCACGGCGATGCCAACGGTAGAAATGCGCTTGGGGAGTCCATAAGATTGCTATGGATCGAAATAAAATGCAACACGTTTATTCGGATTTGGTTCCACGTGGTATTTCGGAAGAAGTAAACTGGGAAGGCTTAGGAGGGAGAATCAAAGGCGAATGTCTCAGCAAACTTTGGTTTGCTGCAGATGACATTGTCCTGTTCAGCAACACTGGGGCGAGTTACAACAAATGATTGAGGACCGCAAGAGTGGGGTTGAAGATTAATATGCAGAAGACAAAGATAATGATCAATAGCAGGGCAAGGGAGCAAGAGTTCAGGATCGCCAGTCAGCCTCTAGGGTATGTGAAGGAGTACGTTTACTTGAGTCAATTGCCCACAGGGAACCCTGATCACGAGAGGGAAATCTACAGAAGAATAAAAATGGGTTGGGGCGCATACGGCTGACATTGTCAGATCCTGATTGGAAGCTTACCGTTATCTTTGGAAAGAAAGGTGCACAATCAGTGCATTTTACCGGTGCTTGGGGCAGAAACTTGGAGACTTACAAATAAGCTTGATAACAAGTTAAGGAGCGCGCAAAGAGCGATTGAACGAATATGTTAGGCGTAACGTTAAAAGACAGAAAGAGAGCTGTGTGGATCAGAGAACAAACGGGGGTAGTCGACATTCTAATTGACAATAAGAGGGGAAAACGGAGCTCGGCAGGTCATGTAATGCGTAAGTTAGATAACGGGCGGGCCATTAGGGTTACATAATTGGTACCAAGAGAAGGGAAGCGCAGTCGAGTATAGGTGGCGCGATGAAATGAGGAAATTCGTAGGCGCTAGTTGGAATCGGCTGGTCCAGGACAAGAGTAAATGAAGATCGCAGGGAGAGGCCTTCGTCCTGCAGCGGACATAAGATAGGCTGATGATGCTGCTGCTGATGATGGTAGTATTCCGGCAGCGCAAAACAGAAGAAACGACGGAACACGTACATTCAACCAACGTAGCTTGTGGCAGTGCTTGCTGCGCCCGGCTCGGCCGTCACGTGCCATCGCACTTGCGGCGCCGCCGCGTGAAGGCACCATCGGTGTAAACTCAGGCCACGCCCGGTGGACGGGGTAGACAAGGGTGGATTTCCAGTGACTCTTAACTAGGGCCGAGGAAGATAAAGTTAACTCACTGATGCGCAGACTCTACAAATTTGCCCTTGGAGTGCCAAGTAGAGCTTCTACTGAGAGACTTTTGGCTACAGGTACCTTTATTACCTTTAGTGAGCTCGCAGAAGCCCACCTGACCGCTCAATACCAGCGCTTATCGAACACCCACACTGGTAGGCACATCCTAAACTCCCTAAGTATTGCCCCAGCACCCATGACCAATGAGAAATTCAATATTCTCCACTCGATACATGAGCACTTTCATATCCCTCCTCTACCTAAGAATATGCACCCTGTTCATCACGAGCATAGAAGGCAACAACGAGCTAAAGCCCTGCAGAAAAAGTTATTTAACTACAAAGACGTGCTCTATGTCGATGCCGCAGAGTATCCATGTGGACATAAATTTGCCATATCAGTCGTTGACTCCACTGGCAGTATTGCGACGGGAGCATCCATTATAGCCTCTTCCTCGGAGGAGGCAGAGGAGGCGGCGGTGGCACTCGCTGCAACAATACCCAATTACTCTGTCATAGTAAGTGACTCCAAAACTGCCATACACAACTTTGGAGCGGGTAGGGTTTGCAGGACAGCCCTGGCCATTCTATCTCACAATCCGCCAGCCCAACTTCTGAGTTTAATCTGGACACCTGCTCACGCAGGCCTATTCGGCAATGAAGCGGCCCACCTAAGTGCTCGAGCTTTCACGAACCGAGCACAGGCAGGGGACGGTTCAGACGCCAATAATCTCCCTCTAGCATTCACTTCCAAAGACAGATTACTTACGTACCACGACATTTGCGGGCATTACCGCCTAGGTCGCCTAACCCTCCCTCCTTTAATGATTCGGTCGTCACGCATACACGAGGTACTATGGCGTAAACTACAGACTCGCACTTTTCTATCTCCTGCCTTACGTCACAAAATTCACCCGGGAATATACCCTACTTCAGCCTGCAAGTTTTGTCCTGCTAGCAGAGCGGACCTTGACCACATCATGTGGCAATGCAAGAACCACTCCCCTCCCCCTAACCTTTGTAGAGTTTTAAGTAGTAGGGAGCTGTGGGAGGCTGCCATGCGCAGCTACAACCCCGAACTTCAGGAAGCTATCCTGAGGTGGGCTGAGGTGGTAGAGGAGGCCTACCGCGAGTAGGATAACCTCCCTCGCCTTCTTCCCGCACTTCCTTTCCCTTTAAGATGGGATAAATAAAGTTGTCTCTCTCTCTCTCTCTCTCTCTCTCTCTCTCTCTCTCTCTCCAGTGATTCTAGACAGGGGCTTTGAACAACGCCACCAAGGAGAACTTACACAAAAAATGAACAGAAAATAAAAAAAGAACATGCTGCCGCGCACGTGACGTGTGACGTCGCTGAGATGGCGACGCAGAAGCCCCGCCCTAGACGGGTGAGTTGTGAAAATGTCTCTCGTAGCAAACTAGTGGCAACATTTTGTCTACGACTCGCGGCGCCGTCTGCACACATCAGAGAGAGAGAAACGAAGAGGGAAAGGTGGAGAGGTTAACCAAGGACGTGCCCGGTTGGCTACCGTACACTTGGGGAGGGGGAAAAGGGAAGAACATATAAGGAGAGTAAAGGTCATAGCGTTTCTCACTATATTACCCAGAGGGACACGTGGCGCTGCTGAGCTGTGTTATGTATAGAATAAATGGTCACTGCCTAGGATGAAACACAACTATATTTACATTATTTACAGTAATTAAGTCCAATGTAGTCCATGGCAGACGCTGTCGCTTTTTTACTTCTTCTCCGGGAGTCCACGCCATCGCGTGCTGGCAGTTGACTTCTTCTCTACTCTAGCTCTTTGAATAAACGGAAATATTCATTATCCTCCGCACCCCGGAAACGAGCGCACTTCGAGTCGTTACAGTGAAGAAAGTTCAACTGGGTACAGAAGCTGGATGGGTCTGTGTATTACAGAGCCGTTTGGAAGCTTCACCGAACAGGTTCTAATATTTTGACCACGTCATTGATGTACTTCTTGGATTCGTCCATTCTTCCATAGCTTTCGTGGGGCATTTTCTTCATAAAGAAGCATGAGAACACCTGCTTTTAGATTGCTCGAAGCACAAACATTTACAGTGTGCTGACACTGCTGAGCGCAGGCTAATTAGATGCTCTCTCCTCCATCTTTTCCAAAAGTGCTCCATTAACTGCTTACGATGAAACCACTTAATTCCTTGTGACTGTAGTTCTTGACCTTGAAGTGTCGACATATTCGGTGTGCTAGAGAAGGTTTGGTAATCGTTTACCGGCTAAGAAATGAGCCGGCGTAAGTATTTCCATTTCATCCGGTGACGTTGACAGGTAAGTGAGAGGTCTGCAGTTAACTACTGCATCTACCTCATACAATACCGCCGTTAATTCTTGAGGCGTGAGCTGTGCTTTGCCTAGGATCTTCCGGAGGCTGGTTTTGACAGTTCTTATCAATCTCTGCCAGAGGCCGCCCCTCCATGCCGCCCTTTCAGCGATAAACTTCCACTCTATTCTTCTTTGAGAGCCATAGTCTTGGAGCTCTCCACTGAACAATACACTTGCCAAAGAGTTGATTTCCTCTTATGCTTTCTTAGCCTGTGCGTTGTCTGTGTATATTACGTCAGGCAATCCACGACGTGACATAAATTGCCGAAATGTGAACAGACCGGTTGCTAATTCAAGGTGTACTGCTCTTGTGACGGCACGAGTAAATAACACAACGAAGCTCTTTGACGAACCGTCTTTCACATGGTGTGGTCCAGCAAAATCGATTCCAACCGCTTTAAAGGGATCATTACATCGGCGTACTTGTTCACTTAGTAATGGTGCAATAGGTGCGCTGCTTGGCTTTAAGCGTATCTTGATGCAAGTGATGCATCCTCTGATTACTTTCTTTACAGTACCCAAAATTTCTCCCTAAGCTCGATAAGGGTATCTTGTAGACCACCGTGGAATGTACGATCATGTCAGTCCCTTATGACAACTTTTGTAAGTTGGTGAATGAGGGGCAATAAAATAGGATGTTTAACTTCTTCTGCTTCTTGTGAGAATTGCAGCCGTCCACTTACACGCAACCGTCCTTCCATGTCAAGAAAAAAAATGGCTCATTCTCAGATCTGAATTGCGATTTTTCCTGAACAAACATCCTCTTGAGCCACCTTGATCCAGTAATCTTCAGCTCTGAGCTGTGGTGTGCCGCTGATGCGTATATTTTTGCAGCTTTTGGCGAAACGAATTACCCACGCTGTTATTTGTAATACTCTAATGAGGCTTGAGTGACGTTCAAGGTCCAAAATAGGCAACAAGTTCCTCACATATAGGACTTGTACGACGACTTTTACTTCAGAGAACTCTATATCATTACGATATAAATCTGCCTCAGGGGTGTGCATGGGCCATGCATCTTCCACTTCTGTCAACCATGATGGTCCTTCCTACCACACTGCGTTTGTCTTGAGAATTTGCAACTGAATTCCACGTGTAAGGTAATCCGCAGGATGATCAATCCCTGAATAGTGTCACCATTGGCTCTTGTCAGAACAGCCTTGAATTTCAGCCACCCAATTCTAGACAAATGGCTTCGATTTCTTCGGAGAGTATGCGTGGGAATGCCCATGGAGAAAGGGATAATATTGGAGGGAGCGTTACGTCACGCAGTCAGCCTTGGCAAGCGAACGCTTCGTGAAGCCACAGGGGTGTCCCAACACGTGACCTCTTGCGTCGAGACCACGGAGCAAGAATCGAAATTTGCTAAGACGTTTGGTTCCTCGTATGCCAGTAGTTTTTATTCAGTGTGCGCTTGTTCAGCTGCCCTGCCGTGGCTCTGCCTGCAGAGCGGGAACACTAAAACCAACCGCGCACTTTGACGTGCGATCACGTGTTGCGCCACCAGAATTGTCATCAATCGCGTTGCGGTATGCTCCCCTTATCTTTTTCCTTCCTCCATGGAGTACCGTCACTCCGATGACGGCACAGCGCTCTTTAGAAAGCTCCCATAGAAGGTGGCGCCAGACTGTCCTCTAGGTAACATAGCAAGAAACTCTGTGGCACACATAATGTGTAGCGACTATAGTGAATGTTCGCTCCATGGATAGTAGCGAAGCGCTGCAGCGACCGTGTGTCACAGAGGAAGGTGAGGCAATATTTTAAGACTATAATATTATATTGTTACGCGAAGGACAAGTCAGTAAGACAAGCAACTATTTGCAGGTTATATTTGCAACAGCGGTTGCAGCGCTGACCGGTGTCAGGATTGGGGGCTCAATCCCATCGCTCGTAACCCGTTGTCAAGATTGGAGTCCGGTATGAATTGGAAGGTAGCTGGCCCATGCCGTCGTCCAACTTATCCACGCTGTGGACGTTGATGAAGGGAAGGACTGCTTCTCATCGAGAACGAGGAATGTGGGTTTATTTACAGTATCTACATGTAGTCCATCAGTCTAGCGTGACTGCGAGAGAAAGTGCATCAGTCTAACATGACTGCTTGAGAAAGAGTGCACTGAGCAGCCGCACAACAGCGGTTTATAAACACTCGGTGCTCCCCCGATACCCACGTGACGGAAACGGCCGTCGAGTCATCATAAACAAGTCGCCTCTCTGCGGGACGGTTTACACACACACACTCACACACATACTTCCTTGCACGAGGTTCACAGTCCCCAACCGAGGTCAGCTGGACTTCGTCGAACTCGGGGCCCACATCAGGAAAAATGCCCTTTATTCCCCGAGCTGACCCCCGCAGCGCGGTCGGTTACCCATTGTCTTGCGTCTCGAACGGCGCGTGGGAAGGGGTCTCCGTCGACGTTCCCGCGGCAACTCCCCTGCTCAGCAGATCAGGCGGGCGGTGGCGGGTTCAGGCACAAAGCCTGCTTCGTCGCACTCATCTTGGCTCCAGCGACGGAGAGTCAAGGACGCGCGCACTGTTCTCCACACACAGTCGACTTAGTCACGCCATGGCTAGAGGTTTGCGGCGGTGCTCCGGGAAAGGTTGCCACCGTTGTCGCAACTGGCTGGCAAAATTTGCACCTCAGCTGGGCCGTTCTTAACACCGGTTAGATTCACAGCGCGAGCCCAGTTTGTTCTTCCTCGAGGAGGAGCCTCTTTTCTCGAGTGATGGCGCCCACGCGCCTTGTTCAAACAAGCAAATATCACATGCGTGTAGCGATATTAATCACGGCTGTTTAAGACTCTGCGCTGTATTACGCAAACATAATTTGTATTTGTTCTCTGCGCATTTGCTGTGTGTTTAGCTGCAGTTTGACTAAATTTGTTACTGAAAGCAAACTAGTACATCGGCGTCTACTGCGAAATATAACGAAATCATCAACATAACGAAAAACCGTATTGGAAAGTTTAGCAAGGGGGCCCTCTAATTGCCTATCAACACAACCTAGAAAAATGTCACTAATGATAGGAGCTACGCACGAGTCAATGCATACCCCCGATTTTTGTATATACAAAACATAAGGTAGGTCGCATATGCCCGTTACTTAATAATTTGCTGAAGGAAAAGCAAGTGAAGGGAAAATGCACTGTTAAACATGTGAACAGATATATAAAGTGTGCTAAGCAGGTTGTGTATGCCATTCCATTATCTTGTGGTCGAGAGTACGTGGGACAAACGAAGCGATGTGTGAATGTTCGACTTTGGGAGCATGAGCTATCTCTTCAAGGGGTTGCGCCACTTCATCTCCCGGAGCATTGCAAGTCGTGCGGTTGTCGCCCTGAATTTAAAGAAAAAAACTAGTGTCATTTTTAATCACGCAAGCCATTTGACAAGGGAAATTGCCGAAGCTCACAATATAAAGATTAGGGACAAAGCATGTATCAGTGAACCGTCTATCACTCTTTATGACAAGGAACTGCATTACCAACGCCAATTTTGATTATGTGTCACTTTGTCACAGTTGCCTCGACGCATATCTGTATCTTGTGCATGTCATGGTTATAAAATGGCTCCTATATATATATTAGACATATCTTCAATAGAAATCAGTTGAGAGACAGCGCTGTGTCGTCGTTTTATTCCTTCTATTGTCTTTGTCTTGGGTGCGCTGTTACAACCTTTACCATGAATCCCAACTAACTGGCCCAACTTGCCGTTCTGATGCAGCATACGATCTCATAGCTCCTGCCTGTTACTACACTCGTCCACACGAGCCTGCAGGAAGTGTACAAAAAAAAAACACAACTACTATCGCACGGCGTTCACCACTGGTGGTTAAAATAAAAGAGCAACAGCTCTTGATATTCAAGCACAGGTGTCGTCTGCTAGCTGCCCACTTATCGTCTGCTACTGCATGCATGCATGATGAAAAGTTTTTTACCATCAAAACAAAATTAATTATTATTAAAACAATTTATTTTTGTCTAGAAACACTTATTATTGAAAGCAAAAATTGATTAAGTTCCAGTACAGTATTTAAGCGGGGCACAGATGCTTCTTGAGCGTAACAGATGGCGACGCTGTGTTTAGGGTGTGTCGAGTTCCACTCAGATGGCGCCACACGTTCGGTCAAGTTTGAGTGAACTGGCAGTTTGATGCGGAGTTTCTGCTTTAGGTTTTGGTCGCGCTCCTCGCTTTTTTTTTTACATACATATATTCTCCTCTTGCTCAATGTTGGTTGCTCTCCGGTTCTCCTGTGGGCTCCTCTGCATTCTGGATAAGGCTCGGTGAGGTGCGTGCAGTGGTGCTCCGTTGTGTGTCGCAGTCGTGCGGAGCCCTGCGAATCGGATTGGGTGCTGCCGCCGGTGATCGTTCGTCTGCCCGAAAAGACTTCTACATGCATACACCTCCACAGGACCCACGGACATAAGCTATGGCTATCGCTCGGAGATTTACATAACCAGGTAAGCGACATCTTCTCTGCTGGCTTTGCTCCCGAATGAACTTCTGAGCCGTCATGCCAGTCGCCGCCCCTCACTGATGCTCTGTCGTTCGCCGCCTTTTCGGCGAAATGCCTTTATGCAGTCGCGAGTTCCACCCCGTATCACACGTGACAAAACCACAGACTTCTCGGGAAGTGTGTGTGTTGTTCCTTTGCTGCGCGACGAGGAGAATGAAACCCGCGGTCAACGCGATGGTGCAACCGGCCTGCGCCCAAAATCGTCACTGGAGTGAGCGGCAGCTGATCGGGTCGCCGGTTGTCTGATGATCGGCGAGCATTACAGCGTGCAGGCGGCCGCTGCCTGTCGGACAGAGCGTGCGAACCGCACGAATTTGGCCGAATAGTCGAGCTTGAGCGTCGTTAACACTCATTGATCCAATCGAGGCATGATTGATTTCTGATGCGTTGTCTGCTTGAACTGCGTTGCTTCGACGCTGCGGCGGCGTGTCTTGTGCGCGTCACGCGGCCCGTTCCACTTCGAGACGCTGTAGTAGTTCCGCCTGTTCGGTTGCTTTTCTGTTTGCTGAGGCCGGCTAGATTTCTCGAGATAGTGGATCAGGACGGACGGGAAGTCGGCCGTTTCGGTCCTCCTCCCATTTCAACAAGTGCTACGTATTTTTTATTGTTTTGCCTTTGCGTTCCTACGCTTTCAACGTTTCCTCCAGTTTGCGGCTGCACACACGGTTGTGTCGTACTACAGTCGACTGTGTTTCACGTATGAGTAAAGCGTTGCTGGTCGTTGATCTGAGTTCCGAGGACATCATATTTGTTAAACTCGATGAATTCGCGGTGCCAACTTGAGCAAGCGTTCCGAATTGGAGTTCGGACACAAGTCTTGCGGCGGTAGCAACTTGAGAATGGCATTTAGATTTCGCTTTCGGTGTCTCGGGCGTAACCTTGCCTGGTGTTCGACTTACAGACGCGGCTCATGCTTTTCGAGAAGATGCCAGACCTGTGGATGTGGTGGTGCTCATGCGTATACGCACCGAATGGAAAAACTTCCAGAAACCAGACCCATTGAGGTCGCGCACAGACGAACTGTATGCGCATCTTGCCTCATGTTATTTCATTTTGGCGTAGACGCTGACAAAAAAAAAGAAAAAAAATCGGTCTTTGCGTCGCTGATGGAGCGCGGTGCCTTGAACTGGCTTTCAAAACTGAAGCCGTGCGAACGGCTCATGATTGATGATTAGCGCAGTTAGTTATGCAAGCCAAGCTGGTATATGAGAGTATTTAAGCCTTCGAACAACTTGTCCACCTTTCCCGCTTTGCATTTCCGTGCAGAAACCTCTCGAGCAAACGTCCACGTCTTGCATAAGTACGATTGTAATCCTAAAAAAGTTGTGTTCCCTAATCCGATTTGCGCCTTCCGCACTTAAACCTGCTCGCATTCGATTTGACCATGAGATGCTTCTATAGCCTTGTTTACATGAATGCGAAAGAAGCGTATCGAATTGCCTTAGCACATATCTCGTTGGATTGGGCGCTCACAAGAAGTATCAACGCCGCCGATGAGAAATCACGTGACAGGTCAAACCAGGAAAGGTGACGTTGAACAGTAATTCGGGGCCCTTTACGCGTGATTTGTCAGAGGAGAGATTTACGCCGCTTGATTTAATCGACGTTGAATGTCTGAGTGCAGACGAGCAGCGTGTACTTGGCTCGCTAGACATACTGGCAAGGGCTATCTTGCGCGTGCGCGCGCGTATGTGTGTGTTGCGGCACGTATAATCCTCAAGGGTCGCACGCGTTTAACCTGCGGCGGACCGACAGTTGTTGAGCGGCGAAATTGTGCGGTCGCATTTGAGCGGCGGACGTAATGCGGTTCGCGACTCTTGCCTGGGCGCCCCCCCCCCCCCCCCTCCCTCTGTTGCAGTGCATGCATGTATGCGCTTACGGCGTCGCTGTCCACCCCGTGCCCGCGGGTGAGCTTTCCAGAAGGAGCTCTCGTCCGCGCGTGTGCGGCATGTCATATCGCCGCCCTGCTAGGCCGCGGTGTATCACCGCTGGAATAACGGCTCATTGATCGACGAGCGGAGCTGCTTTCGCGTTAATCGACCCCGGCGACGCGCTGCATATTTATGCACCCCCGTACAGGTCGATACGTTTCTGCCCCCTCCTTTCCTCATCGACCGTGCGTGGTTGCGTTTAATTTTTTTTATTCAGACGCGACAGCATTGCGACGGCAGAGGGATAACGAATCGAGAAGCACCGAGCTGCATTCACTTGCCTTGTAACAGCCCCCACGTGCGATAATAAAGCAGTGGCTATAAAAACCATGCGGCGACAATTCAATTTATTACATAGTAAAAAAAAGGGGGGGTGGGGTGGGGGGTGCGCGGCGAGACCATGCGCGACATTGGGACCGTGGGTGTCACCGCTGTAGATTAACAGGCCCGCCGCGGTTTTGCCTTCCGTAGCAGGCATATGAAATACCCACCGACCTGAATGCGCCCAGACTGTATAGCCATTCGTTACCTTCCTTTCTGTGTCACTTATCAACCGAATCTCCTGGAGTAGTTAAGTGGACTTAGCGGACTTCGCGAACGATAGTTATCGCTGGCAGAGGCAGCGTGGTTCCTACATGTTCCTCGTTTCTTCTATAGGCGACGTGAGCGCCATATTCAGCGTCAGCGTTAGCTCTTTATCTCCTTGTCTATTTATTGTCGTTTTTAATTGTTCCTTTTTTCCTTTTTTCTCCCTTTCCTTCTTTTTTTTTTTACACGCTCCGATTACTTGTTCAGAATCGGCTGCATGTACTTATCTGTCGCATTGCTTCGTTTTCTCTTTCAATCCGTTACCCTTTTATTGATGTCTCGTAAGTTAGCGTAAGAGGCAAGGAAACTTCTTGCATGAAGTCATGGGCCACGTCTTGTAATTGTAAATTTTATTAGTAATTCTCTCTGCCCATTGTCATTGGTGCGGTCGCCGCCGTTATCGCCACACGGGGTCAGCCATTCGGCGCGAAGGATCACAATAAAAGAATGGGAAATGAATCGTTACTAAATGTGAGGACTCTGCTTCACAGCAGTGCTATGCGTGCGTACCGGAAACTCTGATTCAAACCGTTTATGATCTTCAAGGAACCAAGCCATGTCTATCTGCTATATACAACGAAAGCTGCCTTTCGTATCCAGTGGCTTAGGCGCAATTCTCAAGCGGCGGGAAAACCATTAATCATAATTTTTTTTCTTAACGCAGCCGCTCCGCGCCCAATGTTGTTCAGGTGGATGCCTAATTGATGCTCTGCTGAAACCTGCTCAATCTCGTCTCCGTAGTTTCCTTTTGTCAAGGCGTTCGCCGTATTGTCAGCTGAATGAGGCGACTTCAAAACGGAGCTTATGCAACTGTGACCGGCTGACAGTTCCAGCTGTTTTTGCATAAGTGGCGAACAGATGTGTAGAGAACGATGAGCTTTCAGTTGTAAAATTTATTGAATCATTTGCTTCTTCCTTTGTTTTCCGTCTATTTGTCTCTTCTTATATATATATGTGTATATATTCTCTCACTCTCTCTTCTTTTTCTTTAACTGCCGATTGCAGCCTTGCGGTGCAGCTCACCACGTATAATCTATATAGTTTCTTGCCCTAGTGGGCTGTTTGACGATCGCTCCGGGATGACAGGCTTCCGATAGTGACTGCACTATAAGTTACGACGGTTCAGCAAATGACACTGGCCACATACCTGCAAAAAAATAAATAAATTAAGGCAATTTATTACCCAAACTATTTTTTTTCATTTCCCTAATTAGATAATTAGTCTTAAATAAGTAATCAACTTCTCAAATATTATAATTAGATGAAAAGTGTCAAAGAGAAAATTGTAGAGCGACATGAAAAACTCCCGATACAGCTTGCTGTGACTCAATATACACGCTAGATAAAATTTGAAGGATGCTTAAGCTTCGCCTTTAAGAGAGGAACGCGATAGCATTCATAACCCTTGATTGCTTTTGATGCTTCCCGGCAGCTGCAGCTTACGTATAACCAAAATGTTTACCGGGAGACGCTGGCGGCGAACGCTATGCACGAAGAGCAAGCTTTCTGGTGGAAACGCGGCTTCTTGCGTGGGTCGGGGATCTGATATTGTTTCCCGCTTTTAATATCTCAGTCTGAGTAGAGCTAACATAAAAGACATACGGTGTCGGTGTGTTTCTCCGTTAGATCTGCTTGTGGACTGCCGTTCTCAACATTTCGGGGAATAAATTTGTAAAGAATGAAATACACGGTGTGAGCAACCTTGGCAGTAGAAGAGTGGTTGGGTTTGCGGGGTTCGGAATTTGGTTCGAAATTTTTATGCCGAAGCGACGTCCGATGCTGGACGTGTGACAGTTAATTTGTGTGTAACTGTACGTTTCGGTGGATCTATGTGGTTACTTGTTAGTGAGTGCGTAGTTGGACACTTCTTTAGTATACAACGCTTCGTACTTAGTGTAAGTTATCGGCCTGGTGGAATTGTGCCGTCATTGTGACTCAGAGTTCGTATCGTCTTTTGTTGAAATAAACTTTTTCTAAAACGCGGGACGCCGGATTTTCTGCGACACGGGGCGCTACCGCGTTAATAAACTGAAGTGTCGTCATTGTCTGCAGCTGCATATCGCGTCCACTGCTGGACAAGGACGTCGGCAAATTCCTTCGACTTTCCCCGATCTCTTCGTTCCTTTCCCACGAATTTTGTTCCTGTTGTATGTTCTTTGCAGGAGGGAGGCGTGCATCACCAACGCGCTGGCGCCGCGAGAGAAGTTACGACGGTTTCAGACCTTCTTACAGCCTCTGCGCTGCGCCCCCTTCATGTTTTTGTTTCCGGCACTGTACACGGTGCCACCCGTGCACCTCAACGGCGGTCCTTTGTATCAGACCTCCGGTAGCCACTCTGGTGGAAGCCCGCCCGCTTATCGGACCTTCTGTACCCGTTCTCTTGGCTCATGCTGATGGTGAGGGTTCGCTGAGCGTCGTGACGGCGTAGATTGATGAAACGCTTCTTACACGACGGTTCTTTGTGATTGGGCTGTGTCGATATAAGGGATGAGGCGACAGCATAGCTCGATCCCCCAGTAGATCACAAGATCCCATTTGTCAAATAAAGATGGCCGTGAACCTCACCGCAGTCGCTCTGGCCGGAGCCTATACACTTCGGAGTCTTGACACCCACCGGCCCCGCTGTTCCATTCATAGCGCGCGCCTTGTTTCTCCTGGGCGAGCACGTCGCGTAATCCACGATGCGTTCACTTCTGTGAACGCCGGCTCTTGTTCGTGTTCCCTAGTGAAACGGCGCAACCCAGTCTGGGGGATCGGCCATGCACAGGGCGCTGAAAAAACGGCTGTCAGTTAAAAAAAAAAAAGAAAAAGGTGAAACGGAATGAGTACATCTTGCAAGTGGGATTTAACGCCACTCGTAACTGCTGGTGTGCACGCGCGTATACGCCAGCCTCGTTGTGACGAAATCGTGGCGAAGATTCCTATTTTACGTAAAAAGGTACATTGCATTCTTAAAAAGGCTTGTTGAGTTTCGTATTGAGTGGTTTAATTGGCAACCACATTGAATTGGATTGAATTTTATTTGGACAACAGGTTAAAGAAAGAGATAGAACTGCCAAAAAGAATTAACAGTGACATCTCCGACCGGCGCACGCCTCTTGACGCACTGCTGGATATGCATCGAAATAAGCAACGCAAGTGGAATGTGACTCGCGTGCAGCACAACAACGGCCGAATCGAGAAGTGGGTGGAACATTTCTGTGTCGCATCGTCCGGCGTCTACGTGATATTCCAGCCGCTTTGTTGTATGCCACGTGGTTAGATCTCCTTGATCCAGCGATGTCTATTTGGGCCTCCTTGAACGCTTGCGCAGCACGAGATGGAAGAGCTGGCGCCGGGGGACCGCCATCCCTAAAATCCACCGGAAATGCGTCCCATGTGGTTGCCTCGCAAGCTAAAGAATTCCATGCCTCTGTATGCTCTGAAACTTGATTGATGGCATCATCGGCTGGCCGTTTCGGAGCGCTCTAGACCACTTTCACGAGCGGCGTTGTCTTCGGCTGGTTGAAAGAGGGTGCGCGCCATGCGTTCGGCTGGCCCTTTTCGATTGCTCTCCTCCATCTTCGAGCGCTCTGAGGCGCTCCGAGCCCTGTCGTCGGGAGCGGTCGTCGGGATTGAACGGTTTCCCGCAACGTCGTCATAGCACAGCGTCGCCGTTGTTGGCGACGGTCCATCGTGTAACCTAGGCAACCTATAGGCACCTGCATGCTGGCGTCTCGACGAACGCTCGCCCCACCGGCACGTCCACCGGTTCTTCGGATAGGCGAAACATCGGACGTTGGCAGTGGTCCCGTGGTTATGCATCTGCCATATTTCCTCCTCCGAGGGCGAGTCGCACGTTAGCCTTACGCGCTTGTCCTCTATACATGGAGGAAGGGAACAAGAGGAGGGAGCATACCGCAACGCGATTGAAGCCTAAATGTGCTGAGCCAGTGGTGGCCCAGCAAGTGATCTCACGTTAAGAGGAAGCTTTAGCTCGGGCCCAACTCCGACGCGGCCTATTCAAATACATGTAAAAACGCAAAAACGTTTTTCTGAGATAACCCCTGGACCGATTTTGATGAAATTTGTTGCATTTGAGAGAGTAAGATAAATTCTAGTGACTGTTGGAAGCAGAATTTTGATTTAGGGCTTGAATTTTGTTAGAAAGATTTTCAAAAATTCAGAAGTTTGAAAAAAATAGAAGCATGAAGTTTACAAACTAATAGCTCTGCATAAAGAACAGATATCGCGGTTCTGTAAACGGCATCCGTTAGATCATTCAAAGCGGACAAATATTATATGTCATTTTACATCTTACGTGAATTTGTTACATTGTTTACGAGGGTTCTGCAAAAGTTGTAATTACTTATTATTACATTTTTAAGGTTCATGTGTAACATATCAATTTTGTCCCCTTTAGATGTGCTATCAGATGCAATTCACAGAATTGCGATATCATTTTTTCTTGTTGAGTTACAGAGTTGTAAACTTGATAGTTTCGTTTTCTGAAAATTTGCAATTTTTGTCAATTTTTTATAAAATATTGACGGCCTAACTCAAAAATTCGAAACCAACAGTCACTAGATTTTAAGTTTTTCTTTTAAATGCAGCAAACCCAGTCAAATTTAGTGCAGTGGTTGCCGAGAAAAACGAATTCTCCTTTTACATGTATTTAGATAGGAGCACCCGAGCTAAAGCTTCCTCTTAAAGTGCGCGCTTCGTTTTACTGTTCCCGCTCTGCAGGCAGAGCCACGGCAAAACAGCTGAACAAGCGCGCTCCGAATAAAAACTACTAGCACGGCTATACTGGGAACCAAACATCTCACCGAATCTCGATTCTTGCTCCGTGCTCTCGTCGCAAGAGGTCACGTATTGGACCGCCACTGCGGCTTCACGAAGCGTTCGCTTGCCAAGGCTGGCTGCGTGACGTAATGCTCCTTCCTACATTTTGCCTCCCTCCGTGCACATGTACCTCTGAGTTCGGGAAACGCTGGGTCTGCCGAGACGGAGGCGACCAGTCGAAGATACCATTAGTTACGCAGCTGACATACAGCAACGAAAAAAAAAACAAGAAAGAAATAGCCGCAGTCGTCACGCGCATTAGTACGCAAGGGCGGAGGAGGTATTGCGTGAGAGGAAGGGTCGAGCGCACTTGTTTCTCCTCGCCGATTCTTTCTGAGCTGTAACCTCTACAAGCGCCTCCTTTCCCTCCGCTTCCCGGTGTCCAGCTGCCCCGACTGGAGAATTTCTTTCCCCATAAACCAAAATAAAGCCAAGTATTTACAGTGACGCGTCGCGTCGTCTCTGTAGCCCATCGGTGCGGCGAGAGCTATTGGGGGCGCGGAGTTACGAAGTCGCCGTCTGTCGGAAGCGCCTCCCTTGCGTAGTATGAGGGATCACGCGGCGCGCTCCTCATAGGTTTCGCTCACGGCGCTCAATAAAAACACCAGGCGGCAGCCCTCCTGGACATTTATGTAGATACTCTCAAGACGAGGGAAGTTTTTGACTGTCGATATAATAATATTGGGCAAACTGAAAGCACAGAATCGTTTACAGACGCTATCTCTTATCGAATACGTACAGTGAACGCCATTGCGTGTGGTCGCCGCGATGGAGTCTCCCGAACTGGCTTCTTGCGTGAAAGGTAGGCAAACGCTGAGAGTAAAACATGTGAAATATGTTCTTATAGTGGGCTGTCTGTATAACCAAATGGGGCATAACAGAATGAAGCCTCAATGCAGCGATCGCACGAGTTCGCAGCGACCGACTGCGCGTCTGCATGCATGTCCGCGCACAATGTTTGGCTTTCGCTGGGAGCGCGTTTTCGCACCGTGCTGTGAGCTTTAGGCCGCAGCATATGAGCATTTGACAGCACACTAGCAACCATTGTTGCGTGGACGCTATCAGAACTGTTCAAAAATAATTTCGTTATAGAGACTTCGACGCCTACGGCGACTGTGGCGACCGTCTCGACGATTCAATCTTTTTTTGTCTTCTAAGTTCTTGGAAATTTCAATATTATTTGTCAAGTTGCGCCGCACTGTATGTTTATCGGTCTTCTCAGCGTGCGATTTCCCTCTGCTTCTTTTTCGTAATCCAGTGCTAACAAACATGACCATATGCCCTGCCTTTCTTTAATGTGCGTCTTACCGCTCCCTTTCCGTTCCAGTGAACTTGCCAGTATCTAGCATCAAGAAGTTCATAGATCAAACCGTCATGACATTAGCCGGGTAGCGGGCGCGGGCGAGGGCTAGCGTCTCAGTGCACGTTTTCTGCTACTCACCGAACTTCGCGCAGTCCCGGCGCCGTAGCAGAAACCTTCCTCGCATCTGTGCTTGCTGCATACCCGAGTTGTAGCCGATGACTGTTTGCCGGTTCTAAGTTTCGCCAGCCAAGCTTCACGCAGCTCCTTGCCCTGCGGCTACGTGTGAATAAGGCTGACACCGCGGGCTCCGTTGCGTTCGTCCGGCATTGCGGCACCGAGCAGTAGCCTACCATGTTGGACACCTTCAACGGCAGCCACTACCTTTTGTAGTACTTTGAAATGTTATCAAGCAGACACCCAAGGCGGTAAATCCTCACCACTTAAAGGGCCCCTGAAACGGTTCGGACAAATTTTGTAGACGCGTAGGGTACAGCTTAAGTAGAACATTCGCACCACAATTTAAGTGAAGCGTTACGTATTAATGGAGCTACAAACGATTACAAGTTACCTCCACCCTAGGCATGCTTTTCTTCCTCAACTCGTTCGCCGAGCGATCGGGGCTAAGCCCCGCCTTCACTGGTTCTGCGTCATGATGCGACGTCACATCGTCCACTTCCGGTTGTTTTGGAGCCTGCCCCCGCCCTCGCGAAACCTCTCCTCTAGACGCTTGGCCGTCGACCACAAGCGAGAGCTATCGAAACAGCGTGCGTTGCGAGCATTCTGTCGCAGCGCCGAACGTGTCTGGTATTCCGGTAATCACACACTAGCTGAACATTTCGATGGAACGGTGGAGGCATAAACTCAAGCTGATGAAGGAACTTTAGCGTAGACGTACGTGAGCTGCCTGATCGGTCTCCACGGTCCGGCCACCCGTTGACGCAGATTTTAACCAGCCAAAGAAAGAGCTAATATTGCTCTAACCGAGTGTAAAGCATTTTAAATATTTACAAAAACAACGTGTTAACGATTACACTCCTTCGAAAGATTTACACAGCAGTAAAGAAGCATACATTTTGTTACTGCTACCGTGTGTGGTTGAGCTCTATGCCACCAGGTGGCTGCACCGCGCAGACCATTCACATTTGCGCTTCTGTTGATCCCCTGAAGCACGGAGGAAGGAAACTAAGGAGAGGCCCTACCCCCTCCGCGCGCTAGGAGAAAATTGTGGCGGAAATGACGTAGTGGGTTCTCATTTTTTTTTCTGCTTTTTTTTTGCTGTATAGCCACGCCTTTTGGGCCACAATGGCGGCGTTGTTATGGTTTTGAGCGCTCACACGTGTTGCTCTGGTAGGTTTCGTGCCGTGGCAAAGGCGCTGTGCGGGCGGGTTTGTGTTAGTCACCGTGTCTTGTTGCGCTGTGTTACCTGCACCGTGCTCTGCCGGATGTTGATGTGGTCATGTGGGACAGGAGGAACTAAAGCTCGTGAAATGAATGCGCATATGTAACGCTGTACGCAATGTACCGTGCCACGGCACTGACAACGGACGAAGGAATATCCGCGGGAAATTTTGCCTCCACTTCAGCGGAATCATGCTAACGTGCCACCGCAGACCAAAACCGATGCGTTTCAGAATCTGTACAGTGAACGCCTTGCAGGTCAGTGATTCCTGCTTTTGACAGCGCATGTTGCATTTGCGGCACGTAGAACGTGCGTTATTCAAGAATGCGTAATCCTAGTTTCAGAACTTCGTATTCAGTAACAACTTGACATTCTGCCTCCTCGCCGGCGCGCTGTCGAAGTGACGCGCGGCCACCCGAAGTTTGTTCAATAAAGCACGACGATTCCTCAAGCGAGAATGTGTTTGTGCTCATAAACTCCAAATGGATCGCAAATGGGTTGGTGTGTCGTACGTATCTCCAGTGCGTTCTTGCAGTGCAGTAAGAATGCCTACATCTTTTTTCGCATCGCCAGACGTCTAGCTCGCAAGACCGTATGAGAACCCCAGAAAGCCCAAGCAGAGAAAAGCAAGTAGAAGGCAGCGATAAAGGGGACCTTTTTTAAAAGAACACGCAAGAGCTGGGTAGCTGCCGGTACCTGTGGTTCACCTGCAGTTCAGTTGGTGCCTTATATTTAAGGCATGTTTATTTTCGTAAAAGCCGGTAAAAGCAGCCGATTCGACCTCACGGCCCAATTTGCGAAGTTCATTATGAACTTCTTTTAGCATGGGTTCGGCAACGGCAACGCAATGAGAGATCGCGATTGTTTAGTGTTGCTGCGCAGCGAGCGCGCGCGCAGCGCGGCGTGGTTTCGCGAAAGATGTAAACAAGAGAGGAGGGTGGCCCAAAAGGCGGAGCATCGCCATGAGCAACGCCAACTTCCGTATTCACTTTTGCTTCACAAAGAGTGACGTCAGGGCCTCTCCTTTTTCCTTCCTCCGTGCCCTGAAACGACACGCAAGGGGACACGGCCAGGCCCTGTCCCCTTGCGCTTGCGTTTACCCTAATAATACCGGACTCGCGAAACGCTATTGCGTTAGTAATCTTCCTGTGTAATGCCTGTTTCACATGATGCGATTTTCGTCGCACCGGAAGTGCGATTTCCGTCGTTTGCGATGAAAATCGCAGTCGCAGTGCCGACCCCCCGATTTTCGGCTGCGACCAACCGGTTGGTCGCACAGTCGCACCGTCGCACCGATCGCTGCGATTTTCCGTCGAAATTGCGCGGAGAGCTGTCAACGGAGCTATTTCGCCGGTTTGTTTTGATGGCGTCTCGCACGACAAGTGCAATCGCGGAGACGTGGATCGTCGAATTAGGTACGTGCGCGAATTAAGGGAGAATAAAAAACGTGTACAGATTGCATTCTCCTATTGCTATGCGTTTGTTGACACGCTACACAGCAAATGAAGTGCATTTTCACGTTTGCTTCGTGCGCCTTTGCGAGTTGTCAGTCCTAGGAGGTGTTCGATCCCCAGCAGACGACGAGGTCGTCACAATTTTCTTTTGTTGAGTAGCATGCAAAAATCGCGCTTACGGAGCAGCTTGAATTATTTCAACCTCGGCAAGAAGAAAATGACAAGACAGCAAAGTACCCGAAGTTTCTACGTTGCGCTGAACGCGGTACCGTTCAGTTGCATTTTCTTGTCGGTTTTCAAGCATGAATTTCCCGATGCATCTTGAAAGCTTATCTTGCCTCTTATTAAATTCGACAGAGCAAAAGTGTAGGCTATCGTAATGAAATTGCTACGGTAGCATTAAATCCGTGGCTTGAATAAAATATTACATGCACGTTAAGTTGCACCTCTTCTCTGGAGATTTTTTTTTTCTTGCACAGAAACCAGTAAACATAGACTATGTTGCGGACTTTGTATCCTTACTGCATCTGTATGAACACTTGCTCTGCAAGGTAATTCACTGTACAGCTAGCAGATTAATTAAACTGCTTGCTATATTGGCAAAGTGACAACGTACCCTCCAGCACAATTATGTAGAACTCGTGCAACAATGCGAAAAGCAGGCAAACGGCCTGTTCTTGTGGGGATAAAACAGTATAAAACGACACGCTGAAGAAAAGTAAATCAAAACTGTGCAGTGAAGTCAGCCAGTACAAGCAGTTCTTGCACATTCACAGCGGATCAAGTGTGCAGAAACATTCATGCCTTACATGTTTCTAGTTAGTTTCTAATAAGTTTGTGATCACATATATTAGTGTGTAAATCCATATAACGATATCCGCTGCGATTATTATCTTTATAAGTAATGAAATACCATGCTACTTGCAAGAACATATATCACCCGAGGATTTCAGAACAAATTTCTGCATTTCAACTATACACAATATGTGGCTTATTCAATAAAAGACCATAAACTGGGCTTTTTTGCAATGACAAACTTATACCAAACTTTACTTACATACAGGCAAGAAAAAAAATTATAGACAGATATATTGTTCTTCAATTTGTTCACCTGCCACTGTGGCTATAGCATTCTGCTGCTGACACAAGGCGAGGGGTTTATTTGCCAGCCATGGAAGTCGCATTTCGATGGGAGTCGTAGGTGAGAAAAAAAGCTCTTGCACTTAGATTTAGTTCATCACCTTTTATTGAACCCTTACACTTCAAAATACTATTGCATAGGGGGGCATGCTTATGCAAAATCTAACACCAATAGAAGGCAAAGAGCGGAATTGTAAAACAACCATCTTTCGTGATAATTCGAGTGTGTAAATATTCATTGCATCGATATGTATTGTTCAACAGCACTGCACAAATAAGCATGATCAGGTATAGCAAGTACTCTGTCAGGAAGCTGGTTCTACAGATGTACAAAAGGCATGAATGCTTATACTACGTCGCACACATAGCACAAAGAAAACCTTTTTCAAGAGTTGTCCCTTCTGGCAGATATGAGTGGGCCATAAGCAGCAGAAACTTTATTGCAGGACATTGTGTAATACCGCTTATGAAAGAATGAAGAGAGTGAAAAAGCTTTTAACAGCAGTACCTCATGCTGCTCTAATAAGAGGAACGATGAGCAAAAGCATTTCTGGTAGAGCACTTAAACAGTAACTTTCTGAAAGACAGAAAATTCCAGGTGAGAGTTGGAGGTACATTTGACCCACACGCACCAACAACACAGGCATACTACAAGAAACACTACAGCCTATGGTGTATTACAGTCCATGGGAAAGCTATCTTATACAGAAATCAAGAATGATGCAACAAGCCCTCGACAACACTGCAGACTTTCTTGGCCAGTCTGGCCTCTCGCTTTCTGATAAGTCAGCTCATTTCGACGTCGGAAAAAAAAGAAAGACTAGAATCAAGAACTACCCAAGATTGCACATTGTGATCCACATAGCTGGACAAATATGCCCGCAAGTCAACATCCACAAATCCTCAGCTAGTGTAAGCCCATGACGGCAGAGCCAGCACGTGGGTGAAACAATTATGCAATGCCTGGACGCAACTTCCACACCTGGTGAAAAGAATAATCTCGAAATAATGGGGGTGGACGAGTGCATACTATAGAAAATCGCAGATGCTGTGCTTGTGTCCAAGGTATGGTACGGTATGAATTACCAGCAGCACACAAAAAAGACAACTCATCGAATACAGGCATCGGGTAGTAATAACAGGTCTTTCCAACTGTACCATGCTTGAAGACCTCTATGAAAAAGAGCTAACGAACAAGCACCTACACAGAGTAGAGTTGCAGCCTGCAGCACAAATTTTTTGTCTCAAGAGCTCAGAACCTCGTCCCAAGATACTATGCCAGCTAGCATATGAGATTCAAAGACGACTGCCCCCCCCCTTCAGAAACACAACCTCGGGAGTACCTGAACTCGAAACACAACAGGCCCATACCGTGGAATATGGGGGCAAACAATTAGGGCAGGAGACTATATGCAACTGCCAAACACACAGAGGAGGTTGCTAATCATGAAGATGCAAGCAAACATAAGGCACATATAGTACACTGATCTGGCAATAGCCGTGTAACAGTAGTATGACACTACATAAAACTAAACCTCATATAAGTGAGTACCATTCCAGGTCATCCTACACCTAGAAAAGCTGAACTGAAGGCAATCAAAGCAGCACTTGTAGTGCAGATTACACCCTGCACAACACCCTGCATGGATTCACTAGGAACTGTCTGGGCCTGCACATCACACAAGATTGTCAGGAAAATCAGGAGATTGACACCCGACTTGCAAGCACATGGCCAGAAATTAAATTACAGGATACATAGCCATGCAGATATTCCAGGACACAAGCGGGCTTATAAGCCCGACATAATAACTGAAAACTAGATGAGTTTGTGTATATTCATTATTAACTAAAGTGCAACAGATAGACAACAGACAAGAACGAAGTACTCGGTGTGTTCACTTCGTTCCTGTCCATCGAATTTCTGTTGCACTATAGTGAATGAATTCATAAGGCTGCACAGGAGAAGAATGATACCTCTGCCCAAGGGCCCAATCTCACATCCAAATCCACGCGTGTGCACACACACACAAATGTTGCAAGAGTGCATAGCATGAAGCAGTATCAACAGGATGACACTAGATATGGATGAGGACTAACTTTCAACTGAGGTTCATTTGTAAAAATGTGGCGAGTTATACAAATTACCAGAAAAAGAAAGGACGACGAGCAAAACGAGAACAAGGTGAAAGCAGGAGCCAACGTCTCGACTAGTGGACTTGTCTTCTTCAAGGTCCACGTTTGGAAACGTTGGCTCCTACTTTCACCTTGTTCTCATGTTGCTCATCGTCTTGAATTTCCATCTCCTGCCTTCCCCAAGTTTTCCCCAGAATAAGAAAGACATCTTTGAAAGATAGATAAAAATTGGTGCTTGATGCAGCCAAACATAAATAAAAATGCTACAGAAAGAAAACAGAGAAAAATTCCAAGTGCAGGAAAAAATCATTACAATTGCCAATCCTGCATGCCAGCACCTTTCAAGAAACACTGTTGTTATTCCAATAGACAGACTGACAGCTTGCTTATGCAAGCACATTCTTCCAGTTCCATGCCATTGGGAAAAAAATGAGTTTCCTGGAAGGTAGCCACATGCACACTTGGTGATCACAATGTTTTTTTTTTTCCTGGACTTGTATATCTATATGTATTTTCTCCCTTTCCTGCTTTTATGTTTGGTTTCATCAAGCACTAGTCTTTATCAGGTTTTATTGTTGTACTACTTTGTGGTAACCTTTATAGATCATTGCATTTTCACAATAAACCTTTTAATTAGAAGTTAGCATAAGCTGTTCTTACTGCTTCACACTGTACGTTCTTGCTACATTGGCCAAATAAAAGATTTTATAAGGTCTCATGAGGGCCATTAAAGTGACTTCTTGTAGTCTAAAAAAAAAACGAATAGCCTGGCTGCAAATGGTACCAGAGAACACATAGGACAAACAAGAAAACCGAGATGATCTAACAATCAAAAGTTTAATGTACACACAGAGTTAATGCTCGCTGATAAGCAATAGATTGAACATACACAAAAAGGAGAAGCAAAAATTCATGTGCGTTTCCTGACAGGAAATGCATCCATTCTAACGGAGGCCGTGATGACAAGATTAACACAGCATTTTTAGAACTACAGCTTCTGTAATTTCTCTAGGCAGCCGATCTGCACAGAATGCTAGCTTCTTCCTCTACAATGCACGCTCAGATGTGGAGAGTGCATTGTAGAGGAAGAAGCTAGCATTCTGTGGAGATCGGCTGCCTAGAGAAATTATGGATGCTGTAGATGCAAATACACTGGGAGAATCTTGTGTCAGCATGATCGCTGTTATACTTTCAGAGATGGATGCGTTTCTTGTTGGGATCTGTATGGACACACATCAGATCTTGCTTTTGCTTTTTGTGTAAATATAATTTATTGCTTGTCGAACAGCATTTACTCGGCATGTTCAATAAACTTTCATTTGTTAATACACCTCATGATTGTCTTGGTCTCTAGTAGAAAGGTGTTCATTCTTTTTACAGTGAAGCTGTGTATGCCTAGGCGAAACACTCATGGTCCGATCCCAAAACCCCTAGTGTAGGGGTATGAGCCATTGTTTAGGGGGTTGTGAGCCATTGTTCGTCTTACATGAGGGACGGAGACATTTCTTGTTGGGTATACATAGAAATGCTTATGCATGTAACACATAAACATTTATCAACGCGTTATTGCAAGGAAGGGACACAGAGTGGGACGGGGTTAAGACAAGATCATGATGTCATAATTATCTTGCAGCAAAGGTGTGGCGGGCTATTGGCTACACCGATAGTGACGTCGTTTCTCTCTCGCAGCAGAGTGCGCGTGCAGCAGTCTCTCTCCGACTTCCCAAGAGGTTCGAAAATGTGTCCCTGTATTTAATTAAATGAAATGTGCAGCCCCGGTGTGTCACTTCGTAACTACAGTGCATAACTGAGTCATAAACATTATGATTAACGCATTACAAAACACAAGTGCGTAACATAATCCAGAAAGACTTTGATGGACCCGCTGGATTAACACAATGAACCACTCATTGCACTTTCCACGATGGTGATCTTGCAAAGTGCAATGTGTGGCATTCCAAACAAACAATGTGATAAACCCAAGCCAAACATGTGCATAACCTCATTAAGAAACACAGACATAACCAATAATATAGAAAGACTTGAATAAACCATTGGAATTAACTCAGTGATAAACACCGGGGCCGCACATTTCAGCTTCGCAGGTTTACCGTCTGTACAGGGTGCATGGGCAGTAACTTTTTCTGTTATTGTTTGTTAAGTATTGTATAATGTTGTGCCAGTAAAACATGTTGGGCTAGTTGGTGCAATGTATTGGTACTGCTTTTTTTCTTAATGTTGTGCCCTTCTTCCTTTTGTAACAACTTTTTTTATTCCTCCTTGCATAATACTTCAACCTTGCAGCCTGCGAGGTATATAAATAAATAAGTACATAAGCACGTCATTCATTCATCTGCATACACCTCGCACCATTTCTTGCTCAACAAATGTCACTGTGTTGATGTCTTGCAGCATGCATCTACATTAACTGTCATTTGCGTTTCGGTATGGTTTGTGAACAGTGTAATGCATAAAGATTACATGACATTAAGGTTGTGGCCTATGCGGCGTATAAGCAAACCTTGCAAAAGATGACATGTTGGATTGTTGAAAATAAGACAAATTGTATATATCGCAGTTACTTTAACCGCATTTAATTGACCACTTGACAAAAACTTAACTTCGCATAGATTCCAACACGTACACTGAATCTGCAGGTTTTTTTTTGCTTATTAATGTAGTTGTTACTGCATGGCCACATTGTAGATTTGAAAAGAAAGTTAAATAAATTTGTTTGTTGCAACATAACAATATGTGTAGATCACTGCGATTGTAACACCAGAACTTGATACAAACATGCACACTATAGGATGCAAGCAAATGCTCAGGACAAACTCCAGAATGTTTGCATCCTGATACTTATGAAAGTGAACGGTTTCATTCCATGGCTGTCAAAAGAGGGAGAGAGAAAACTTAATTGTGTTCGTGGAACAAAAACGCATTGATAAGCTTAGACATATAGTCATTGCTTAACTTTCGAAATGAATAATTATAGCTTGATATCGACATTGAAGCAGCCTTTCGACAGCAAGAAAAGGAATCAGTTTTTCCAGCTCTGAACATTGAATTGCAGGAAATGCAAGCAGGCATAAAATTCTGCCAATATAATCTGTTTAGGAATACCAAATTCGAATAAACATTGAGACTTGCATTTGTACTTTCTCTGGCTGAGCAATCTAGTTTGAAATGACTCCCATAAGCATGTCGTAACAATGTTTATCTAATACAGGTTAAATGCATGCCTAGCTTAAGAAATCTGGATGATTGCTATAAATTACAGTGAAGAAACTATAATATCTAATAACATTAATAATATAAGAATAATATTTATTTCCACAAAACAGGCTAACCGTGAGAGAAGTGCGAGGCTGAGCAGAAAGCTGAAAAATTCTACGGCAAGTGCGAATGCCGCAGGCCTACGATCCTGCTTTATGAATGGCGCGTATTGATATGGTCTCCTTGTTAGAAGTTCCGAGTATACTGCCAGCGCGAGACACAGAACAACAAAGTGGACGAGAAGCGTGTCCTTTAGAATGATATGTTACAACGTACAGGTTTCTACAAAAGTGACGGTAACTGCTCGAAACATTTGATGCGTCGGCTTTTGCGCCTTTAGAAATATTTAGAGAGGGCTCCCATATATATATTCGCAGCGCAAGCACGGCGATGGACGAACCAGGATAGCGCTAAGGTTGAATTTCACAACACAATTTTCATTCCACGTCGTAATCACACAGATCATTTGAGGCTTCGTTCAGTGGCACATGCGTGCTTTCGGGTTGGTGCTTCTTGTTGCGTTCGGCGTAAGAATATGGCTAATAGCAGGCACCACATATGCGCAATCACGGGCAATATACACGCATCATTTCTTCAGAAGCTGGCGCTGAGCACAGGTAGCGCGAGGATCTTGTTGGGCTGACACGACGACTTCGTGGCAGCCGAATTCCGAATACTGCATATGCGGTGAGGGTAGCAATATGAACTGGTCGATAGGTCATCTTGGAGATTGTTGTAGCGCAGGCAGAACGAAACGGTCATAGAAGGCAGATGAGACACACGGCGCAGAACCACCTGCGAACAGCTGTTTACGTGCGCCATGTCGCACTGAACTACCGAAACCGCCGTCGCGCACTCCAAGACAAATCTTAACTAACGTTTTAAATTAGTAAACTTACATATTATTTGCTTCTAATCAAGAAAAGTCAAGAATATTATACTGTAAACGTTTTATTCATTACAATAAAAGAATTATGCAGCGTGTGCCACGAAACCTGGCAGTAAGCAACCCTGGGCGTCGCACCAGTCGCATTGTTGAAATCGCAATCATGTGAAATGAGCCCTCGAAAAATCGCATTGCGACGCGTGCGACAGCACCGATTTTCGTCGTTGCAGTCGCAGCATGTGAAACAGCCTTAAAGTGACGGCCGCAATCGCACAAATCCTGGCGCCAATCGGATAGCGGCAGTCCGATGCGCTGCAGCCAGTCCGCTCGTCTATTAGCTTGCAGAGGGACACGGTGTCGCAGCTTGATATTGCCAGTCGCTACGTTTGCAGTCCACAACACTACAAAGTAGAATCATAGTGCTCGCGAAAAGACATACCGACACTGACGGCGGAGCTCTCGTCAAAGACGGAGCACGTTGTAACACAAGCAGACGACACCTGCTGTGTGCCGGAAGTGCTTAAGTGTACTGAAAAATTGTTGTTGTGCATTCTCTTTATGTTACTTTCTTTTTATAAAAACAAATTAACTAACATTCCAACTATTACGAACATCGTTTGTTTGCCATAAAGTCGGAAAAATTATCGATCACGCGCCCTGGTCAGCCAATCGGATAGCTCGCCCCACTGACGTCATATGGGTGATTTCCGTCATATGGGTAGGGGCAGCCGAGCAGTGTGCTGCGATCGGCAGCGATGTTCATTTTTAAAACCTTACATTAAATTACACGCCTTACAATTACAATTTACAGCACTTAGATGTGTCAATTAATGATCAGAAAGACCTACTCTAACGACTCAGTAGTTGATTTAAACCCACTCGGTAGCTTTGCTCGCCCCTATCGGACGAGTGGCTCCCTCTCCCTTCCCGTGTGGAAGTTCGTGCCATCTCGCCGCCTGACGATCAGCTTGGATATGTGCACTTGCCGCTGCTGCTGTACTGCGTATCCTCTGCACCTTGAGAGTCACGCTGATTTTCGTGTTTCGATTGTTAAACTTTTCAATTGTGGCGGCGGCGATGTGTACCAGCGGTTGTAACCCTGCTGCGGTGGCAGTATAACACAGCGCAACATTGTGACGGTGAGCTTTCCGTGTGGGCAGCGTTTCTCGCGGATTCCTGCCGGCCCTGCGAAGTTCTTGGAACCTGGCGCTGTTTAAATGAGCTTCCGTTGCGGTAAACATCGGTGCACGTTGGTGTCCGTCGGAGAGACGAGGGGACGCGAGCGGCTTGCATGCGTTCCGCCTCATACCGCTTAGGTCCCATAGCAAGATCGAGGCAGAGTTTGGGTTCTTGCGTGCGCGAGTCGCTTGCAACCTTTAATCCAAAAGCCCTTCAATCACACCGCTGGGATTCTGGCTGTCAGACGTGGTTGTACGAGTGTACGAGGCTTTTGAGCTGTACCCCTGTACCTTGGCTTAACATTTATATCTGTATACTAATTAACCTCTCTTTTTTTTCACACTTTAACGGTTCCAGTGCGCCTGTACCTGGCCCTGCTGGTCCTCTTACACGCCGTTTCATTATTTCATTTGTGATGGTTTCGATCGCGCGCGCTCGCCTCCTGCCCGCTCTCGTATATGCAGCTTGGAGGTTTCCGTGCTAGCTTGAAGTTGAAGTTTATTTGCATCATCACAATGCGGGAATGCTCGGGCAAAAAGTGAAAATCAATTCACTTGAGAAGCGCCCGAGCCGGGGAGCTAGCGCCGACACTGCAACTATAGTTCTTCGATTGACTTTCTTTTTTCTTCTCTGCATGGCTGAGATCTACACGTGGAACTACATGGATCTTACATATCGAGAGACGTGTCTGAAAGCAGCTGTGATTATTGCTGGAGGCTCTCGAAGAACGTCTGGAAAATTTTGCCTGTTTACTTCTGCTCGCCTGACTGGCCGTGCGTATGAAAATTAATGTGCTCCTCCCGCAGGTCTCGATGGAGACGGAGCATAAAGCTTGTATATAGAAAGTAACTTCTCCGACATACATACATACGTACATACATACATACATACACACACACATACATACACATACATACATACATACATACATACATACATACATACATACATACATACATACATACATACGTACATACATACATACATACATACATACATACATACATACATACATACATACATACATACATACATACATACATACATACATACATACATACATGCACGCATACATACATACATACATACATACATACATACATACATACATACATACATACATGCATGCATGCATGCATGCACGCATACATACATACATGCATACATGCATACATACATGCATGCATGCATACATACATACATACATACATACATACATACATACATACATACATACATACATACATACATACATACATACATACATACATACGTGGACATTTCAATTTAGAAGCTCACAGCGACGCTCTCCACGCGTCGGCGTCGCGATCACACCTGCGGAACACTTTTCGCCGCTGCATGCCAGCCGTCTTTCCCAGGAGCCCCGAAGAAATTCGTTTCCAGCCTTTTTGTGCGTTGCGTGACTTCGTTCGAAACGGCGAAAATATTGCGCAAGCACGAACTGGACCCGTCGTTAATCCTGAACTTGAGGCCAGCCTGTCTTTCTTTTTCCATCTGCTTTTGCGAATTAATATGCTCTGCACTGAATTGGAGTGTATGGATTTCGTATCAGCCAATCAGCAGCGCGATCGTGTGAATTCACGTGTCCTTCTGGGTGAGAGCGTCGTCTGCTCTCTCTGAGTTGCCCGTTCGTTTTGTCTAGAGCACAGCGGACCAAAGCACGCGTCGGGTCTTGCATGCATTCTGGCGTGAGCACATATTTAATTGAAGCCGAGAATAAAGCGGATGACGTTGTCTCTTGACGGAGCGTCCCTGGTCCCGCGGTCTAGAGTCGCCGAGAGCGCGTGGCCGCTTTTCTCCTGCCGCGCTTATTGGGTCGTCTTGAGCACAGTGCTGCAGCATTTCTCGAAGGGAGCAGTACGTTCTGTACGCGTGTAGGACAGATCACTGGCCACATTGGTTTTGCTTTATTCGTGTGCTGACCACTACCACTTCGTAATTCCGCTTATATTTTCGGTTGTACTACTTAAATCAGCTCCTTCTTGCTTCGCACTTATGTTTCTACACTCAGCGGAACGCCTGTCATTTCCTTTTTCGACAATTTGCATGGTCCGTACAGTTTCTCCTTCATTCTTGTCACTCTCCACGATGCTTTACGCATGCAATTTCCAGGCGATGTGGGGCGCTTAAATGCACGAAAGAAGCCGAGAGCTTGTTCTACAGAATTCAGGCGGCGTTAGTCATGAGCTAAATCCAACACGCCCGTTGGCATTACCCCTATATGGCATGACACCCCTTCCCCCGCCTTTTTTTTTTTGTTTCTTTATTGTTTTGCTCCCACGTCAGTTTACATGAACACAGGAATCTGTGTACATCTTCTTGCGAAGGCGTCGATACGAGACGGCTGGCGCCGGAAGTAATGGTTACGAAATGTAGCGCGTGTATATTTGGGCCCCGCATCCCATCGCGGTCTGGATGGATGGATGGATGGATGGATGGATGTTATGAGCGTCCCCTTTCTCTTGCTATTATACCAATCTCTTGCTATTAAACTGCCTAATGTCCTACTTAGGTTAAAAAAGAAATAAAGAAAGAAGCAATATGAAGTCCCACAACCAACTTTCCTGACCACCTATTGCGAGCTTTGCTTTTGTACGTCTCCGTTTTCTGTCGTTTCCCTGCTGTTCTTGCTCCGCCAATCTTCCAGTCTGCCAGAGCAGTCGAAGCTTCTCCGGAGGGTCGTTCTCGCCAACCGGAAACGCTGCAACTTTGCCGCAAGCGGCGCTGTAGCGGCGCCATTGGGCAAGGCCGGACGGACAGGCGTGGCTTCCGGGATTTTCAGTGGCTCGACCGAAGGCCGCCGCAGTGCCGGCTCGTAATGTGGCCACGGCCGAGCCGTGTGTTGGGCCAGCCCGTGTTTCCGCGCACACGCAGCGGATCTGCGCAGTGCACCCGGCAGATTTATGGCGGCCATTACGGTGAATTACAGCGCCCGGTCGTCCGGCTATGGCCACGTGCGGGTGCCGCGCCGTGTGCTCGTCGCTTGCTTGCTCAGAGAGCTCGATTTCGGAGCGCCGCAGCGTTTCTTTCCCCGAGTCTGTTGCCTCGTTTGTTTAACGCAAGGCGAGGAGCTGTAATGCGCCTGCACTCCAGTTCTGGCCTGGGGCGATGGCTCGCCTAGCTCGCGTTTGCGAGTTCAGGTCTCTCTGGCGCCGCTGGCGTACCACACTTCGAACAACGTGAAAGGGAACACCTAAATTGCCTTCCAGATGCTGTGGTGGCTAAGCACACGTTTCCCGCGCAGAAGTGCCCAATGCAATGTTCGGTAAGAAGGCTACAAGTTATATTAGGATGTCAGATTAGAATTGACATGACACGGATAATCACTGCTCAAAATCAATTTCGGTGTTTCCTCTCGTATTGCTCGTGAGTGTACGTGCTCTTGTTCTCCGTTCGCTAGTTGGAACGCGCTTTGTGCTCGGCCATTGTGGCGCCATCTAGCGCGCACTCGAGGAATGACCGCTGTGGGCCATTTTTTATGCACGTCTTTGCGAGTCTACCGCTTTTGCTTGGTTTTTGTGAGGATTAGACAGGTAACACGTGAGAGGCTTCAGACAAAAGCGCGCGAGGCAGTTGTTGCGGCTCGGGGTAGCGCTTAGGCCAGGAATCCACCCAGGACAGGGATGAGTACGTCCAGTAGCAGGATTGGAGGAAAGGGGGTTTATTTTACATTCTTAACACTGGCTCCATATACGGAAGCCCACCCCACGTAGGACCATATTGTATGTCCGAGTTCACATCAGAACGCGTCAGCACACTCTTCACCAAAAGGTCTTCGCTTTTAGAACTGTTGTCTTCCCTAGACTAGGGAATCTCATTACTGTATCTCGGCCAATAACAATACTCGAATCGGTCACAGTATCCCTCCCATGTTGACGCACCGTTCTGCCGGACTCTCCCTCCTATAAATTACACCCTCGCCCCCGCATATGAGGCAACCACGGCACAATCGGGAAACTCAAGTCGACGCTGAATCCGCGGTAGTCCTCATCACTTAGTTCAGCTTGTCAGGTTCAGGTAGAGGGGTCTTCGCGGTAATTACCGCTTCCACGGAGGACGGCGGTTGTCACCTCGAAGTGAGCTCCTTTGTTTGTAGGTCACAGTTTGTGTCGGGCCCCGGCGTTGTCTGGGCGCGCGCTGATAAAAGGACTGCCTTGTGGGAAACGTCCAAGGATTGCTCACCGCCGCAGTGAGACGTCGTAACACAGTGTTGAGAGAAGGTATAACTTGCTTACACCCTTGAGCACTTATCTTAGAACGACATATGACACACTTTAGGCTCTACAGACCAATTCAAAATGTAATTTGAAAAATTTTAGTGTGCTAATCCCGTTTGTTTCTATTTGGGATGGAGACGCACATTTTATTCCCTCACGGCCTTTCGTCGTATATGCGAGCAGTAATGTGTGGCTCGCGAGACTACGCCTTATGAATACTGAAAATAAAAATAAAAAGAAAAACGCAATTCGCGTGGCTATTTCGAGTATCGCGTGCTTTGGCTCGAGCGTTCCACCTTGCGATGGGAAATTCTTATAGTTCTGCTCTGATTACTGGGACGCGTTTTACTTGCTAGTTCAACTCCTGGCTCGAAAGAATCCACACGTATATAGGCTGACTGGTTCCTGCAAACGCATTCGCGCGCATGGGTTGTGGTGCCTGCAGAATGTGTGTGTGTGTGTGTGTGTGTGTGTGTGTGTGTGTGTGTGTGTGTGTGTGAGAGAGAGAGAGAGAGAGAGAGAGAATTTTTTTTAACTAATCTTCACATTGACCCTGGCCTCCCGCTGCGCAAGAAGTAGCGTAGCCGTCACGTTCTGTTTTCCAGTCGACGATAACAAGTGCCCACAGGGTACCGTTTTCTGTTTAGGCACGGCTCCTCATGCGAGCGCTCTAGCGCGTATGGCTTTTTATGTGCGCGCGTCTGCGGAAGAGTTCAACTTTTCTCGAATGCTTCAATCCGTTTTTCTGTCGTGCGGGCGGAGGCGCGGGTACGACGGCAAACAAATTTCCGGATACCCTTTCTTTCCGCGCATACGACGCTCATGGGAAAACAAGTCGAAGAGCGCTTTTTCGAGAACGGAGCTTCGCGATTGAGTACGTATTCCTGTTGTGCGGCACGCTGGTGCAGAGACTGCGAGCGCTCTTCATACCGTCTTGCTGACTTTTTCTGCGGCGTGGAGGAAGGATGTGCATTGTTTTCCTGTAGCGTGAAGCTGGCGTGAGCCAGTCAGACAAGAGAGCGTAATTGGTGGCTGTGTATTCCTCTGCGACCTATGTCGGAGCCGCAGCCACGTCGTCTGCAACCGATAGCTCAGTGGGAGCAGACGATCCAGCAAAATGCGCGGCAAGAGTTTCAACTGTTTCATCGAGTTTGCAAGGAAAAGTTATTTCGCGCACCGCGCCGCGAATGCTGTTCTTTGTCGATGTGGGATGCGTACCGAATACGCAGTTTGCCGCCCAGTTTAATACTTGACATACGGTGGTGATGATGATGACTAACAGCGCTGCCCTCTTGGTTCTAATCGAGCGCGTGACCATTTCGAGAGCGTTGGATCCCTCGTGCGAGCGTTCCGCGTTATGGTGTTAAGCTAGTTAGGGTGCTCCTTGCGAAGCCATCTTCCCGACTGCGTCGTCTTTTTCTATCCACTGGAGCGCCGTGCTTTGTGCGGTAATCCGTACTCGAAAGCTTCCTCGTTAACGTGAGATGGAGAAACGCACGAACCCTATCTCCTCTACGTTGAAACCTTGCGCCGTTTTATACTGCGGCTTTCGACAACTTTTACAGTCTTGCACATTGCTGCGCGGTTTAGTGTCAAAAGTTGCTCGTGGTCCTGTACTCGTGGCACGCATCATCTTTTGATCGCAGTTTGCCGCGTATCGCTGCTCGCAAGCTTCACGCGTGCTTGCAACCGGTAAAGTGACCCGGTTCAAAAGTCCAGCCTTTCGTACCGGACGGACAAGGACAAAGTAAGGTACACACACCTGTTCAGTCTTTTGTACCTGGGCCTTCTTTTGAATAATAAAAAAAAAGCCGACTGTAGCCACGAGACGTTCGCAGCTGGATATATAGGTTGTCCCACGTAACTTGAGCCAGTCTTTAAAGATACACGAAATACACTAATACACGAAAGGTGCCTCGAGCGGTCAGTCGGACGGAAATTTTTCGCGTGTTCGCGGCTTTCTTTTACGCTCGGAAAAACACTCTTACGTATAGCGCGTATTGAGCAACGGAAAGCTGTATCGGGAGTTTTTCATGCTGCATTACAATTTTCTCATTGACACTTTTCATCTAATTATAATATTTGAGAAGTTGCTTAATTATGACTAATTATGTAAGTAGACGGAATGCAAAAAAATATTCTGAGTACTTCCTAGCGACGGCAAACAACATCACCTTGCAAGCTCTGTTCTGTCCAGCTACGTGGCATTTTCATATTTAAAGGTTTGGCTCAAGGTATACGTGGGACACCCGGTATACGTTTACAGATTGTGACATACACTTGCGCTGAGGACGTATACAATGCACAGATGGCAGCGAGATTAGGCCTCAATAAGCGGATGCATGGACGAAAAGGCCGACGTGAGAATGATTGGGGCGAAGGGCATATGCTCTGTGCTTTAGCGCTGTACTACAGTGAACTCTCACTTGAGCGAAATTCAAGGGATCCAAGGAAATAGTTCACTTAGCTGAAAGTTCACTTAGCTGAAAGTTCACTTAACTGAATATTCACTAGAACACGGAGCAGCATAGGACACAGCATGCAGATATCGTGTCAAAAGCGTGAAATGCAATTTATGGAGTTATGCACATCTGTATATACGAAGTGCATAACAGTTACGTTGCTGCCTATCTCATTTTGAAAAAAAAATAAATAATTTACGCTGGTGCTCTTAAAGCGCGCGAAGTAACAAAGCTGTCTGGATGTTCTTGTGTATTTCCTCTGGCACAGATTGTTTGCTGAGACACGAAGTCTCGCAACTTTTCAAGGCATCAAGGGGGGTCATAGCGCTGGAAGACACGCGCAAGAGCGAGCCATGAGGGGTGAACGCTAACTTTCAACTGAGTGTTTATTTCCAGAAAACCGCCCGTGTACCTATAGATTTAGGTGCACGTTACAGAACCCCAGGTGGTCCAAATTTCCGGAGTCTCCCACTATGGCGTGCCTCATAATCAGAAAGCGGTATTGGCACGTAAAACGCCTGAATTTCTTTTTTAAATTTCCAGAAAACCACCGTATTTGTAGACCAGCACACCGAAAAGGCCCCAATCACTGCACATAAAAACTGGCCGCTTCCAGGAACGCAAATCCACTTGTAGTCAGAGCAACTGACGGGGAACTGATGCAGCTATCAGCGGCGCCCTCGCTATCAAAGCAGCTTCAACAACTTCTCGCGCAACTTTGTCTACGTTTCTGTACAAAATAGAGAACTTCTTAAACAAGGTTTTGCACCCTCAATCACCGCAATGCACAGACGCATGACGATCCCGGTATCGGTTCAGTTTTTGGTTGTGTTCTCATAATCTTAACCTTAACCATAACTGCCCAATGTAAACATTTCCGCACAATAACGGAAGGCGACAGGCAATATTATTTACTCATGACTCTAGACGGGGGCCGATGATTCATTTTACAAACTGCGCGTTTTTTTACCAACGGGTCTGTAGCACTGCATAACCTGAGCAACTTCTGTGGACCGGAAAATACCACACCTACTTTAACCTTTCGTCTAAGTTTCTTTAGTGCGTGTGCTACGTTATGCAAATACGACACAACCACCTTTATCATATTGTCACAACTGCTCATGGGCGTGTCATTCTGCTCCTTTAAATTCAACGCACTCTCTGCTACTGAAACAAGTACGTGGTCAGAGTAACCTGCGTCCGATCGACGCTTTTTTTTTTCTTCTAGACATGTTATGGGGGCATGATTTCCGGAGCGCATTGTCAGAACACAGGTTAGCCATTGTTCTTTTCACTAATTAAAGATCTGTCTAACCGGTGTTGGGACTGAGGTTTCGTGGCCGATGTGATGTCGAGTTGGTGTCGTGCCGGGGCAGTCATCAGTACAAGTTCAGGGAGGGAAGAAAAACTTTACGCATGTATTTACATCTTTGAAAGAACTCAGTGAACAGACTGAGACGTCAGTGTATATGGGACAACCCGCTATGGGCAACCGCTGTGCTGAAACTTGGCGTGCCAACAACATGACAACAACTTTCAGAGCCGGTAATTCGCCTCTCTGCACTGGTGTGTGGAGCCTCGACACGTGGTTGCGCCGGGCTTGCTAGCGATCACCCACGCGTGTTAGAGGGCATGCGCTCCTCGATACACGCGCATGGCCGCAGACAGAGCTTAGCTGCAGACACACCGGGCGGCAGCATATTCTACGCCTAAAACGCAAACGTGGATACAGGCGCGCCTCTGTTATCGTTCGAGGTGTCGCGCCATTTTCGTGACTTTTCTCTGCCAGACGGCGGCGGCAGCGTACTTTAGTTGCGCACTCAAACCGTCGCTGGCTCCCCTGTCACCTCGACAGGGAAACTTCAACGCTTCGAGCCGACTCGACGTGCTTCCCTGCGCACCGTCGCTCTTTCTGCAGGGCGCGCTGGCAGGCACAGCACACGGCGCTCTGCGTGACACGTCCGCGCCCGCATGCGAAGAGCTAACGTGGCGAGAGTGAACGCAACGGTAGCGATCTGTCAGAAGTCGCGGGTGATGAGCTTGTTTTATAGAGCCGGAAGCAGAACGAAGCTGAAATGCGCAGCTGTTTTCGTTCTCCGCTCGATGCTCCACAGGGTGGAAACACGTGAGCGAGTTCGCATCTGTATATATCTATGCCGGTAGCACGTATATACAGTGTGGGTATGTGTGTACTCAGGTGCAAACTTGGCGACCGGTGCAAACGAGGAAGAGCGTAGCGTAGGCAGTGGCTTTACGTCTTTGCCCTTCGCCTCCGCGCCGTTTGTCCTTGCTGGGTAGTTTCTGGCTTTCTCTTTAAGAACCCCAGGTGGTCAAAATTTCCGGAGTCCTCCACTACGGCGTGCCTCATAATCAGAAAGTGGTTTTGGCACGTAAAACCCCAAATATTATTATTATTGGCTTTCTCTTTCTGCCCGATTTCGCTGTCTTCGTTTTTTTTTTCCACCGCCGTGCCGTTCCGTCGTGACGTCGATACACGCGGGACCGTTTTCATGTGAGGGCGTCCCACCGTGATGGTCAGCGCCGACGTGCGTGCCCATATATGACCGGCATTGTGTTTGCCACTCAGTGCTGTGCGTGTATGTGTGGTATTGCAGAAGCTTGAGCCGACGACACGGTTGCGCCACGGTGCTGTTCAGCCTTGTTCTATAGCGTGACTCTGTTGTAACTATTATTAGATTTTGCAGTCGTAGTTGTAGGGAGAACCTTCACTCTTCGTCGGGACTTAGGCGAGCAGGATTTATTTACATTATTTACATCTTAGACAAGAGATACATCGACAGTCTAGCGCGGCTCCACACACGCACACACACACACGCACACACACACGCGCGCACGCACGCACACACAGGTGCAATGGTCCGGAGCCGAGGTCAGAGGGGCTTCGTAGAACTCGGAGCCGTCCCGGGTAGCGCGCCCGCGTAGCACATTGTCTTGCGTTTTGGTCGGCGCGTGGCAAGGAGCCTACGACGGCGTTCCTTCCCGCGGCAACTCCCCCACCCGTAGCAGATCAGGTCCGCGTTGGGGAGTTGGATAACAATAATTGGCTCGCCGAACTCATTTGGGCGCCTCTACATTCCAGAGCTGCCTTTCTCCTTGGTCGCCTCGTGTGTCGGCAGACTGTGACGAATCCTGGGGCCCCCGTACCGCAAAGCACCCTTTTGCCAAGCCGGTGTTAAGAATGGCCAGCTGTAGTGCAAGTTTTGCCAACCACTTGCGACTGTGGAATCAACATCTCGGGAGCATCGCCGCCAACCTCTAGCCGCGGCGTGGCGAAGTCGACTTTGTGTCATGAACAATACGCGCCTCCTCCACTCTCCGTCGCTTCAGCTAGGATGCGTTCGACGAAGCAGACTTTGTGCTGAAACCGTCACCGTTACGCTCTAGCCTCGTCGGCGTTGTGACTGAAGGAGTTCGACGAAGCAGGCTTTGTGCGCAACACGACAAAGCGGACCTGATGTCCTACGGGCGGGGGAGCTGCCGCGGGAAAGCCGACGGACGCTCCTTTCCACGCACCGACCGGGACGCAGGACAACGCGCTACTCGGAACGGCTCCGAGTTCTACGGGGCCCCTCTGACGTCGGCTCCGCACCTGTGTGTATGCGTGTGTGCGTGCGTGCGTGTGTGTGTGTGTGTGTTTGTGTGTATGTGTGTGTGTGTGTGTGTGTAAACCGTGCCACGGAGAGGCGGCTAGTTTGCGATGACTAAACGAACGTTCGCATCACCTTGTATCGGGAGAGGACCGAGTGTTTAAAAACCGCTGTTGTGCGGCTGCTCAGGACACTCTCTCTCAAGCAGTCATGTTAGACTGAAGTACTTTCTCAAACAGTCATGTTAGACTGATATAAATACTGTAACTAAACCCATTTTCTTCGTTCTCGATGAGAAGCAGTTCTTCCCTTCATCAACGTCCTCAGCGTGGATAAGTTGGACGACGGCATGGGCCAGCTACCTTCTATTTCATGCCCGACTCCAATCTTGACAACGGATCACGAGCGATGAGATTGAGCCCCAATCATAACAGTGGCTCCCCGTGCCGCAGAGAGACCATGACAACCTGGCAAATTAACCAACAATGCACAGGGCGCCAAACGCGGCCAGCCCTGCTGTCGTCACCGATCCTGCAAACGCGGCGCATGGTCGGTTAGCGTCGTCGTCCTCGATCGTTCTCCGAAGGGCTCCGCCAACCCGGATTGATCGACGCACCTGCAGCGGGCTGCAATAGCTGCAGGCCGATCCTAACACTATGTGATTGTATTGGCTAGCATGCGCCGGCTGCCGATTGTGATCGCTGTAAATGAAATGGCGAGGCACTGGTGAGTGTGACCTTAAGGGGACGCCGCAGGAAGACGAACGCCAGCGACTATCGAAGCAGTTTTTTCGAGACACGGCATTTATTTGTCGTCGAAGAAGACGTTACTGTAGGAGAGAAAACGAAGGGTCAAAAGTCTAACATCTTTAATTTCGCGTCGTAACCGGAGCGCTGGTGTTATGCGCCAGTGATGTCAGTATACTTCATAGGGCGTATTCTGGGGCGATCACTTTCGATGATACCGTCGCCTTCGCGTGATGCTGTGCTCAACTAAGCGAACAGCTCATCCGGTTTTACTCTAATTTCGCAAGTTCCGTCGCCTATAGGTGGCGCGCAAGGCGACTGAATATCGCGCCCACTGAGAGTATAGGAACCCTCGAGCACACGTGCGTCCTTCACGCTGCTCATATTTGGCTTAGCGCTTCGAGATGGGATCTACCTTTTTCGCAATCACTGTCGCTAAGTGACATCATGCGCCACATATAGACGCCTAAGAAATGCGGATGCGGTTCCTCATTGAAGGAGAAGAGGTCACGAGCGCCAAGAACTTTATTTGTTGCGATGTTGCGACGATTTGTTAAATGACCGTGTGTTCTCGTTACGCTGACCACAAGTGCACAGCTCGGGCATGGGCGCGCGCGGAGGACCACGGGATGCAACGAGAACGAAAACGTGCGTTTCTGGCAAAACGAGACACCGCGGCAGTTAATGCAGGTGAAACCTGGGCAAATGCTTTTGACGTTCGCACGCGTATATACTACATATACTCCGGATCAAAGCAACGCCGTTGTTCGCGCTGCTGCAATACGCTGTCGCGAGCTTTATTTCTCCGACTAACGCATCGATTATCTGCAGAAAAACAAAGACTGCGCATCGGCAAAGAACTTTCGTTTTCTTAAATACGTGGCTCCAGAAGAAGCCCCTGCCGACGAAATGCGCAGTGCTCAATTACATCTGTGGTATGACCGGCTTGCGAATTCGCAGCTTGACAACCCATTCTTCTGTGTGGCGCATCTCTGGGTGAACGCGTGGAGGATCACTCGCCACAGCTCTGTCGGTGCACGGCGGCACGCAGCACACGCGATTGGTTTTGAATTCCATCTTGCACAAACGATGCGTAAAAGCAGATAATCAAGCCTACTGGCCGCCACGATGAAAGCAGGCAAATGCGCTGCCGCTTGCGGTTACTCCGATACTGTTTGGGAAAAAAAATTTATCCGATGGCCACGGAGTGACGTGACAGTCTACGGAACTTGCGAACACCGAAAGCGATATGTCCGAGAATACGTGCCCACGTCTTGTTTGTGAATGCGCGGTCGAGCAAGGGATACGTCGCCGGAGCTGAAAGGTTTCGACGACCCCGGATGTTGACGTATTAACTCCAGCGACGTGCCTGGTTCGACTGCTATTCTCTATTTATTTATTCATTTTCATACTCTCAGGACTCGAGGGTGTAACAGAGTGGAGTGTTCAAATAATAAATTGTTAATCGCAACTTTGGAGGTGACAAGGTCTTCGATTGCAGCGACGGAGGCGGGAAGCTGGTTCCAGTCACTGCTTGTTTGCGGCAACAGAAGAGGCAAGGCTAAGTGTTCGTGCGGCATAACGGAATTTTAACCTTGAGTTTATGATCAATCCGTGAGGACACGTAATCTGTGGGGGAGGAAAAGATCGTTTTTAAGTGTTGCGTACGTTAGTGTAAACTATGTTGTGATAGAGGTGTAAGCGGGAACACTTGCGGCGTGGCCTAAGTGTCGGTTTACCTAAATTAGCTTTCATTGAAGAAATGCTGGCTTAGCGAGAGTAATTAGAGAACACATATCGGGCAGCGCGGTTCTGAACGAGGGCGGTGATTAATGCGGAGCTAGATGGGTTCCAAATAGAACAAGCATATTCTAATTTATAAATATGATGCAACTGGAGTTGCGAACAATTTAATCTTTAAATTGGAGAGACCAGATGAAAAATTTCGACGTAGAAAACCAAGCATGCGATTAGCATTGTTAATTATACATGTTCAACTTGTATATTCCATGAGAGGTTTCAGTTACATGCACGCCAAGATAGCGGTAACTAGTAACGGGGGTTAAATCGAAGTTAAAGGTATAAGCAAAGTTGTCGTTAGAGTTATTGCGATGCATAACTCGCATGACCTTACATTTTGAAGTACTTAGCTTCATTAGCCACTTGTCGCACCAGTTAGAAATAGAGCGTAATACACGATAAAGCTCGCAATCACCTGCAAAAAGTTTAATGCTGGAGTTAACACCGACAGGTAGGTCAATAATATAAATAAGAACTAGTAATGATCCCAGAACCGATCCCTGTGGTACACCTGAAGTAACAAGAACAGTAGGAGAGTCATAATCATTAGCGTGAACGTACTGTAAGCGGCTATAGTGAGAAAGCATTGAATCCAGTCTAGGATATTAGAATCTATATTGAGTTTGCTCATATTTAGAAGGGGGAGTTTGTGTGATACATTGTCGAAGGCTTAGCGTAATCTAAAAAGCTGCAATGGTATGGTATGGTATGGTATGGTATGGTATGGTATGGTATGGTATGGTATGGTATGGTATGGTATGGTAAAATTTTAATGAAGTCCTGCAGATCGTGAGTCTCCACGAAGCGGGCTGCTCCCACGTGGAAATTATCGATTATCAAATTTTTGTCGGAAGCTCCGAAAAGGTGCTTTTGCGTTTTGGCCCTTTCTTTCCTACTTTATTTTTGCTCGAAACGTTTCCATATCTCGCTGGCTTCAGTACTTTAGAATACAATATAAGCATTGTCACACAAGAAACAATTAGCTCATGCAAGCGTTGTCAGGATCCATGACTTCATGCGTGCAGTATCTGAAGGGGGGGAACTCCGAGGTGGCATCGCCACTGTTTTTTTTTTTTTTTGTGTGTGTGTGTGTGTGCGTGCGTGTGTGTGTGCGTGCGTGTGCGTGTGTGCGCACACACCGCGGTCTTATAATCTCATCGCGCAGCACAAGAGAAGAAATGCACGCGTCGGCGACTAGCTACGCCTCTTCGCAGATGCACACGCGAGAATTATTTTTTTACTTAGTTGCCGCTCGGCAAGACGTTGGGGGGAGGACAAGGCTAGAGAAGGAAAACTGGCCTATGTATGTGCACGCCGTACTCATTCGTGAATTCAGGTGACGTATATATTTAACGCGAATAGACTCTGCACCGAGAACAAGCAAGTCACGTACACAGAACATCTCCTTCGACCACCGATTCGAGCCGATTGTGTACGCAGCTTTGACAGCAACACGCCTCATGCGCTCGGCTGAACGGGGTGCGGCAGCGTCCCGGCGCCGCCGATTTCTTTCTGCGCGGGACACGTCACGAGGCTGGCATGCCCGCGTGTCTCGCATCGCTCGTGTTTTACAGCCGCTGCGGCCGTGTCGGCCGGAGGTGTCACGCCCAGCCGTAAACGCCGTGTGAACAGCGAGGCGAGAGTGGTAAACAACCGGAACGGGAAGTTGTTGTGACACACGCCAATTCAGACATTGCTCTAATTAAACGGACGCCGCCGTACGGGAATACCCGCCAGCTGAGGGAACGGAGCGGGTTCGCAAGAAGGGTGTGTGCATTAACGAAAGTGGCTCGTCGGTTTGAGGACTTGAAAGAAAAAGAAGTCAATGGTACATTGTCTGCTTTTGACGATGTGAAGCAGGGAACGCACAGGGTAGGACTCTATCCGACATATTCTATACCCGTCGTAATAACAACACCCATCAAGTTTACGTCGTGTTCTCACACGTATGGAGCAGCCATCCTTGCGGTCGTGTCGGAAGCCGCGTCGCGCCCTATACGCCTGCACCCTGCTTGAACCTGTATAGCCGCAAACCGAACGCAAAAGACGGCTGTTTTATCACAAATGTCGCGGCATGGCCTTTAGGCTGCGCCGACGACGAAGTCAGTCGCCGGTGACCACAAGTGTGCACGAGGTGGCGGAGCGGCAACGCCTGCAGACGACCACGGTCGAGCGTCGGCGGTGCGTCTGAAGGCGAGCGCTGCCGAACCATTTCACGGATTGATATTTCTCGAAAGGGCCCTTTATACGCAGCTGGGAAGTAAAAATGCTAGTGCACTGTTAATCGTCCATCTTCAAATGAAATATATTGAAGCATTTTTTTTTCGTAAGACAGGCTTTCCCGCAACGCTCTAGATAGCGGTAATCGCCGCTGACTGCGGGCACGCGATAACGATGCGCATTTAAGCCAGGAATGAATATGCCGCGCGTCAGCGCTCCTTGGCGGTGTGCGTGAGCGCCCGTGGCTCAAATCCGCGCGCCGGTGTGTGTGCGCGTGGGCGTGGTATCTGGCGAGGTGCTGCAGAAACCTCTTATGCGTGAATGGGCTGCTCCGAAGTTCCCGTGCTCCTGCCTCGACGTGTTCACTGTGCGTGTTTCGAAGGAAAGGGACCTTATATGTAATTCCACCGTCGGTGCTGCTATAGCTCTCGAAATTTACTTGAATTTGACTACCGGTTAGTAGTAGTCAAATGTGACACAACTGAGTAGCTAGGCTAGGAAAAAAAGTTTCCAATGCTTCCTTTGTTTTCGTAGAGCGTAAGACTGGCAACAGAAACTGCGACCTCGACGAGAAGTATACTGATCGTGAGATACGGCTGCAAACTACCAAGAGGAGCGCAGCTTCGCCTTTTATAGCTCATAGATTAAAAAGAAACTGTCGATAATTTCATAAATGGCTAAATAAATAAGTAAATGAAATTCGTTCTTGGAAAAATGGAACGGGCGAATCAAGGGAGGTATGCTGTCACCGGAAATGTGGAAGTCCTACTGTGAAAAGAAATTTAGACAAAGAATAGTGTTCGCGGTAGTAAACATGAGAAAGGCTCTAAATGTTTCACGGTTGGGAGAAATCGAGAGAAACGCTTGCAACGGTTTCTTCCAGCCGATTCTGTTTTTTCTTTCTGATCCGAGAGGTTGACGTCAACTTTTGTTAGATGAACGTTACCTGCTTCAGCTTTTCGCTTTTAGCCTACTGATGTTGCAACTTTCGAAGAATTCGTGTGCTCTTTTCGCAGGAAACGTTTCTTCGTGAACAACTTTAGGTTTCTCTCTCTGCTATTTCTCTTTTTGTTCCTTTCATGAACTGTGGTAAAAACCGAAGCGCAGTGAAAATGACAGCTGGTCATCAAGGAAACGTAGAGGCGTCTGACCACGGGACGCGCTCGAGTGCAACTTTCTCACATTTGCAGCATTGTTCTCATCTGCCGGCTTCGCGGCACGTCCGGCGCGTCGTTTCAGCGGCCGCTTTTCTTCCCCCCCGCAAACGTGCCCTGCCCTGCTCGTCCATCAAAGGAGCGCGCAGCTGTCGCGCTATACTTGCTCGATTGATGTGCAGCCGCTCGCTGACGTAGCGGAGCGGCGACTACTCGCTGTCATCGAATTCGTCAGCGAAGAGGGAAACTCTGCGTTTGTCTCGCATATCTGCGGCAATGCGACACTTTCCTGCTAAGTCTGTAATGCCTAGAGCTTTATCGCGTACTCGTCCTGGTGTTGTCAACTGAAAGACACGCTGAACGAGATTGACTTGTAGGGTGAAGCATCTCCAGACCGGCACGGTTGGTTAAAATGAGCACCGTACGTAGTGGAAGACTCCGGATTGATTTTGTCCATCTGGGGTTCTTTAACGTGCGCCCAAAGGTACACGAACGCTCTTGCATTTCGTTTTCATCGGAATGTGGCCTCCGTGGCCGGGACTCGAACCCGCGACCTCAGGCTCGGCACCAGACCGAACGCCCTAGCCATTGCGCCGCAGCGGCGGGTTGCACTACATGCTGATTGTTTTGCGCGTGCTCTTGTTTAAAACAGCACTTGCCCGATTGCGAAAGCTGTTCGTGATATTTGGCTCCAACAGCCGTACCCCTTACTTGCGTGTGTATCTTCCGGCAGTTTGTGCTTGCCTCTATAAGCGCCGTAAAAGAGCGCAAAAATGTAGCGTCCCGAGGCTGTCGAGAGAGCGGTCGCGGGGACGTTGCGTCACCGGCGCTTGAGACTTGGCGGCGCAAAGGCGTGCTCGCCCACTGCAGCGCCGCCGCTCTCGCGAAGCCTCCATCGGGAGGGCGGCGACCGATACAGTGCGCACACTCGCGCAGGCTCGATGCCTATATCTGTCAGGGAAGCGTTGAAACAGGTCAAAGAATAGGAACGCGTAGGAGAAACAACAAAAATGTTTGCCATTTTGGCAGAAAGAGTTTGCATTTTGGAAACGTTTCTTCAAAAAATAACTCGCGTGGTAAATAGTTAAAGATATGTGAAATCAACGCAGGTAAGTATAGCTGCAACGCAGAACATTAGTTGCCTTGATTCATTGACAACCTCAGGCACTACAACAATATATTTTATACTGTCACTTCAGCATTGGCTAAAGAGGACGAAGGCGAAAACCTGCGCGCTCACGACACATTCATTGGCTTACTTAACATTTCCATTCGAATGCGTTCTTACTTGCTATCACTTTCCTCCTGCCGAAGGTCGTGGGTTCTAGTGCCTTAATTAAATGCCTTAATTAACTGTACTTTAATTAGCACCAACGCTCGTGGGTTCTACCACCAATGGTGGCACCATCAGTTTTGGTGCCATTGAATTTCGGTCCCAGCAAAGGTCGAGGGTTTGACTCTCCCGCCAATGGTTGTGGATTCGAGTACCTTAATTAACTTTGCCTTAATTAACACCTAAGGTCGTGGGATGGGGTGCCTTAATTAACACTGTCTTAATTACCTGTATTTTACTACACTTCACCTTAACACCAATAGTCGTGGGTTCGACTCCCATCAATTTTCGTGCCATTGAATTTTGGGGCCATAACGCCGTGCGATCAACTTTTCAATAACGCCAGACATCGAATTTTTCGACCCATGAGGCACTTAAGGCTTTCGCTTTAATATGCGTATTTTATGGTTTCCACCTACTTACCTACAAAAGTGGGCAGAATGCATGCGTCTTTCGTATCACACAGCATCCATGGCGCACAATTAAATGAACGAAATTAACTGGCAACCTAAAGAAACCAAGGTGGAGCTTCAACCGCTTAATCGCGATTAAATCATTAATCGAAAAACTGGGAAGTTAGAATTGCCCCGCACACAAAGCACTACTGGTAATAAAATCATTTCCAGCGATTGTCGAACGGGTGCCGCAGTGCTACAGTCAACCTGCGGAGAGGGGCCGTGCCCCACCGGGCCCCCCGACCTTAAAGGGACACTAAATCGAAACAATAAATCAGTTTGGACTAATAAAGCATTGTTTCAGAACCCTGCAGGTGGTCATTTCAAAAAGATAGTTTGATTATTAGATTAGAAAGTCTAGGTCCAAGTATAAGTATTTGAATTTCGCGCCGAAACCCCAGCGCCAGTACGCCAGCGTGACGTCAGGGATACCAAAGTATGTTTTCGCATTTGGGCAGCGTTGGCTGAGTAAAGGTTCCCGAAACTTGCCATGTTTAATATTTGGTTCCGTTACAATACAATGTAGTCTATCTGTACCGCTATATATATTTAGTAGGCCCTAGAAAATGCCTTAAAAATCCATGACGTCAAAGCCACCAGGTGCGGGGACTTAAGTAGGCGTCGCCACCCATATTTCGTTTTTGCGCTTTTTCTGGCTTACCAAACGTCTTATCGTTGTAAGAGTGGTGTTTTTGGTGTTGTAGAAAGGTAATTTACTGATGCAGAAGAAATCATTTTTCACTTTAGTGTCCCTTTAAGGACTGCTCTCGAGTGAATGTTATTGCGCATAACGACGATGCAAATCGGCAACACCGATAAGCGCTGCTGGCGCAAAACGGCGCACTGAGCACGTGCGTTGTCGTGGCGCAGCGTAGCGCTCGCTGCCTGCGTGCGGCTTCCCGCGCGGCGATAACACGGCGAGAGAGAGAAGGCGCCGTATACACACGGGACGTGTAAATGCGTGCGCGCGTACGCGGAAGTCATTTCTTTGCGCCGGTGCTTCCATTGTCGTCGGCCTGCGCGCTGCCTGTCCGCAGGCATAGCGCACACGCACGCACGACCGGCGAAACAATTGTCCGCCCTCGTATGGGCCACGCGTCCGCACCTTGTCGTTCCCATTGGACGCGAAAAAGCGAGCGCCCCCCGTGCTTGCCGTGTGTGTCGGCTTGTCGCGGGCGACAAGCACGGGCCCTGATGAACGGCTGCAGCTGCTTGTCGCGCGCGCGCGTAATCGCAGCCTGTCGCTGCCCCCCGAGTGGCCCTCTCTCCGGTTTCGCAGGGAAGCCTTGCATCTTTTGGCCGGATGGCGGGCCGCCAAGGTCGTCGCGACTTCGCGAGGCCTCCACGATGCGCGCCTCTGCCGGACGCCGGAATGTGCCCGCTGGCACCGGCATCCCTGCAGCGCAGGCGAAATGGAGAAAGATGGCGGTCGCGTTCTTCTGCTGCTACGTCGCCGGTTCGTTTCCCTGCGGGGGCCGCATTCCCGTGGGGGCGGAATGCAAAGCTGCTCGTGCATCGGGCTCTGGGTGCAGTTCAAGGAACCCCGTGCGACCAAAATCGGGGATGTGCGGCGACGACGCTTTCCTTTGTTTCAGTTGTAAAGACACAGAATTCAGGCGACACTGATGGCACAATTTGTTTTCTCAGAATGCGGAAGGCGACCCATTTGAGGCAGGTTTTTAAAAGGAGCTGCTCGATGATTACAGTATAAAAAGGCGACGGGTATAAAGCCCAAAAAGACAGTGTGCTCGTCCGTTGTCCCTACTCCCCCGTCTGTCGTTTACTAAGGGCGGTGCAAAATTTTTCTGCCACCCGATTGACGTATATGCAGTCGTACATGGGCATATGCTTCTATAGATGGACGGATTATTGTTGCCATAGCAGTTACGTGGCCACTGCAGGCGCATTGTTGCCGTCGGCGTTGTGTCGCCGTCGCCGCGATGTTCCGTAGAAAGTCTACGTAAGGGCGATAACACCGTCACCGAATGCTGTACGTGCGAGTGAAAGCGCGCGAGGGGAGCCGACGATCGCGGCTTAATCTCGGGCGCGCAAGGGAGGAAAGCGGGAACGAAGTGCGCCGTCTTCCGTCGTGCGCAAGCCACCGGCGGGAGGGGTGGGACAGGGGCGTTGTACCCCGGCAGCTACTGCGCATTGCGCGTCTGCGTGCCCCCTATCTTGAAAGCGATCTGCGTTGGGGGCAGAATCTAGGCATGTCTAGGTGCGCCGACGGCTCATGACTTGTAGTGGGTGTCGCCCGAAAACTTTTGACCAATAGACGAGCGCTAATGGCGAAGAGGCGTCGAATCATAAACAACAATTTTTATTTTGTTCTTTCCAGTCATGCATAATCGGTGTGTTCACGTCATATGAGATATGAAGCTATCGCGGTTTTCGTGACGTCGCGTGACAGACAGGCAAAGTGGGGGTGGTTCAAAAAAGGTTTTGACCAATGGCGGAGGGCTCATTGCAGAATTGGAATAGAAAAGTTTGGAATAGCTTTACGTTATAGCGCCCAAGGTCGCAGTTTCGCCCGAAAAGCGAAGCATCGATTGCGATAGTAAATTAGTGGGCAGCTATACGAAGTAAAGGCACGTTCACACCGAAAGCGGTCAAGCGGATTTTCAAAGCTGTGAGGCGGCGAGCGCCCGCGCCTATTCAGACCAGCCGCGTTGTCTGGCTATCCGCGCTGCCGGGAAGGCGGGGCATCTCGCAATTTCTTTAGCAATTTCAGGGACGTGCCGCCATCTCGCGGCACTTTGGGTTTGTACGCGCACTTTCGATATTTTTTCCGTCGTGGGTCGGCGCGCTCCTGTCCGCTATCTACTTCTGCAAAATGATGAGCTCAGACGAAGAAGACGAGATCGTTGGCGTTTTACTCGCCACTTGTCTTGTCGATTTTCAAGATTTGTTACAGCGCAACACAAGACAAGGACAAAAGAAGGTATAAAGCGACGACACGGCGCCGTGTCGTCGTTTTATACCTTCTTTTGCCGTTGTCTTGTGTTGCGCTGTAACAAATGAATCCCAACCAACCGGCCCCATTTGCCGTTTTGACGCTTTTGAATAACAGAAGCGAAAAGCCCAGAGAAAGACATTCGTTTACATTCGTTCACCAGCGCTTCCGCAGTGTCGGGTTCTGATTGGCTGCGGCCAAAGTGGCCAACTTATCCGCGCGGAAAAAATCAGTCCGGGCGCGATCCGGCCAAGCGGCCGCCCATTTTCCGCAAAGCGGAAAATGCGAATACATGAACATGAATACACTCACTCGATGACCGCGGAAACTCGCTGTCGAAACGCTGGAGCGAGGAAGCGCAGTGCTATAGCCGCGAGATAATTGACCTTAGTGCTGCGTCTCGTATCAACGCGAACTGAGCCGCGAAAACGCAGCGCGCAGCGGTCTCTGTCCCCGTCACAGATGGCTTTCAAAAAAAAAAAAAAGAAACAGCGGCCCGGACGGGTGGGCGCGGCTGCCTGCGCCGTCCGGTGTAGATCCCCCCCCCCCCCCCCAAACCCTCCCCGCGGAGACTTGCGCTCGACGGAAGACGGCGCGCTTCCTCCCCGCTTCCCTGCGTTGCGTGCGCGAGATTGAGCCGCGGTCACCGGCTCACTGTCGCCCGCTTTCACTCGCACGTGCAGCATGCGGCGCGGCGACGATTTTATCGCCCCTGGACTTTGTACGGAGCCTCACGCCGACGCCGATGGCAGAAGTATGCCTCGAGTGTCCATATAATTGATATCGCAATAAAACGCGACAAATCAACCACTTGTGTATGTGTGTGTTTGTTTTATTGTTATTGTTTGACAAGCAAGGTTCAAAAGAATGAAATTCCGCTGGCGGCATGCAGCGTCTGGCATGATGTATGACATGGCTAGCAGAGGTGTTCAGGGATAGTATAACATGCAAATTTGTTCACGAGGGTTGTGATAAGCAGAGCATACAGAGCTGCATGACGCGAGAATGTTATTTACCGAGTACCGCAGAGCAGCCGGCCGACGAGGCCCGACTGGTGCACTCGGCTGCAGGTGTTTGCAAGCGTTCTCACCCGCAGGTTAGCGACGTTCGCCAAGCATACCCATAGCCTGGGTTCTCACGAGGCGGTACGGGTCGCTGGTTCACTAGTCCGCAGGCGAGCGTGGCGGGGCTGAGCTCCAACGAATCGCGCCGCCAGCAGCTCGTGTCCCGCATCCTTGTGCGCGGCGGGATTCGGCGGCGCTGTGGCAAGCCGCGCTCGTCCGCGGACTTCTTCAGCGAACCGTGTGTATTATAAGTTTAAAGGAGTACCGACGTCTCATCTTCAATTTATTGTTCCTTTGCGGTAAATGAAGGCCCATGTCCTCTTAATCCCAGGGGAAAGAAAAACACTGGTGAGCGTGAGAGTGCCTTAAGTATTTACCATAATTGTTTGTACTAGCCACTTTCCATTTCTGTGCTCAGTAGGCGGATGCGTCACGACATGCTGACCCGCTCCGTTCCTGCGTTCGCTGCGCCTGACGCACGGGCGCCCATCCAGAATAAACACGCGCGCAGCGTGCACGCTCGTTCGATTTCGCGAGCAACGTTATTATGCCTACGTTTGTTGCCGCACGACATCCGCAATTATTGCTGTGCAACGACTCATGATAATGCCAGGGACGCTAGGTCGACCTTTTGAGACCGCCTTGAGTATGAAATTGAAAGACGTTTCCCAGCCTTCATGTTTTCCGCCATCCTCCTAGAATCGTGCGACTTAGGGTTTCTGTGCGGGACTGGGAAAACGTGTCAGCGCTCCTTCGAGGAGCCGATCTTGAAGAGGCGACTCGCAGACCGCCGCGAGCTGGTGCAGTGGCGTCAGCCGGTGCGCGATCTAGAGGTCGTCCTTGAACTCGACGCCAGCCAGCGCGCGGGCAAACTCCACGAGGAAGTCGGCTACATGCATCCTCCACCCTCGCCTGTGGGAAAGGAGGGCTCCCGGCAAGTCGCTTGCGTCACTCACGCGCCCACCGCGCGCTGAGGCACCGACGGAGGGAGCGACGCCGGTGCGAGAAGGCCGGTTGTTGTCGCCGCTGCGCCGACCACCGGCTCACCTCATCTGCTAGGTTTGTGCGCTCAATGCGGCAACTCGCTGCTCGGATTCAGCGCGGCAGTGCTGGCTAAGCCATGGGGCGTTAATGATTGGGTGTCAGAGTAGTATCCGCACTCTTTTCCGTAAGAGAACAGCATGAACCAGGTTTCGAGATGGCTCGGAGACGTGATCGGAATTCAAAACCGGGCTAGAAGACACCCTCAGGCATTAGGTTCTGTCTGCAACTCTGCTTTCTACTATTTGGCGACGTGCAGAAGCCACGGCTGTGCCGGTCCGAGACGGCTACCGTCGTCAGCGAAGCCTCGCACGCGCCGCAACTCAAGAGTGCGGCTGCCGTCCCTCGACCGCTCGCCGAGCCTCGGCGTTCGCGAGGGCGCGACCGGGAAGGGCGCGCAGTGGCCTTCCTCGGTCGTCGAGAATCCCCGCTGGCCTGCCTCGCCAGCGTTGCCGCACTCGCTGCCACGGGCCATTCGCGTTCTCTCTCGCTCGCGGTCAGCGGAAGCCCTAGGATGCGCTCTGCGGAGGGAACAGCAGATCTCCGCGCTCTGTGCGACTGCACTCCGGCTGCAGCGCTCGCTCCTCTCGTGCGCCAACCCTCAGCGACACTCGTCGCGAGTTGCTCCCTGCGGAGGGCCTTTCTCTGGCGTTCGTCGTCGTCGCCTTGATTTGTTGTCCCCCGAGGCCGCACCACGGCGAACCTCGCGGCCGCCGAGGAGGTAAGCGCCCGCACAGCCCGTCGGACTGGTTCGGCGCCGATAACGGATGCGCGATGGGAGACTCGACTGGCCCACTGGCGATGACCGACGCGGAACTGCCGGCCACGTCGTGTGCTATGCGTACGGTCCCCTGCGGCCGCGGTTCCGCGTGCGCATTACTCTCCGCGAGCTGCCGGTGGTTTGCTCCCGTCCCCCGTCATTCGTTCTTTCATACGCCGCTGCAACAGCGAGCTTCCCCTTTCTGCAGCTTTCCCCGCGGCGCTATTTGTGCTGCGTGTGCACTTGGCGTGTCCGCACGCAGAGCCGATGCGATGCTCCGTCCCATTCGCGACTGCCTCCGATCCCGGGCTTTCGCTTGTGCGACTTCTCGAAGCTCTGATAGGCATCTCTTGTAGGCGCAAGCTTCCGTGTTTTACTGGAGCCGAGACTGTGAACTGTGTGCGCGCTGTTGTATTTCTAGTATTCGCGCGTATCTGAGGTGCACGTGCGTTGGTCACGCGTATATGAACCACATTCTCGGCTAATTGATTGACTTTCTCTCGCGCCGCTTATGTAGGTTCTCCTAGATAACGTGAGTTATGGTTGTAACAGTAGTTGCATCTCTGAAGGAGAGGTGTTTCAAAGCGATTCAACTGGCGACAGCAATCATGACCTGGCTCTAAATGCTGTATCGTGTTGGCAGGCGTTCAGGTGGGCACGGGCCCGACGGTGGGAGGTATTCGGTTGTTTCATGAGGTTTGTTTTCTCTAGTTATTATTTATTTTGTGAAATTGTGTTTTGGTAAGTGACAGTAGTTCAACAGTGCGACGGCTTGCAGAGCGAAATATCATTCGCGAAGGACTCGGATCCTCACTGTTCCAACCGCCTCAATTCCATTCCTCGTTGCAGACGCCGGCAAAGGGTTGCGCCCTGCGTGTGGCCGGCGCTCCTGCGACGACGCACGATGCGGCGGCGGCTGTTCTGCCGACGACTCTAACTGCAGCAACGGGAACCGGAACTCGATAACGCCCCTCGCCGTAAAATTACATCGCCGCGCTTCTCTCTGCTCCGGCTTGTTGCGTGCGCGGCCTCCTCGCAAGGCGTGGGACCGATATCCCCGCGCAGCAACGCGATCGCGGCGACCGGCAGACTCGCCAATTCGCGGCCCTTCTTTCTTTTGTCACGTGTACAATTCTGCCATCCTCGGCTCTAACGGGTGCCGCACGCACGCGCGCGCCGCGGGACTGACCCGTGGCGGCCTCGCTCGCCGACCGGCCGTGCGAGCCGCTGTTGGCAACCGGCCGGCCACGAATATTGCCAGCCGCCGTTGTGTATTCCCGCCCTCGGCGCCGATCGGGATCTCTGTTGCAAGAGCACTTGCTTGCGTGCCCTAACTCAGTGTTGGGGCTCAGAGACAATCATCGCGGGCCGCTTACCTCACCAAAATCGGCGGTTTACCTTCGCACTCTGCCCGTTTCCATATCTCTTCTCGAGAAGAGAGAGAGAGAATGCATATTTATCGAGCAGTTCAGTATATAGGGTGGATCCATATTCCAGGTAAGCCATGAGAGAGAAAAAGAATGCGGAGGAGCGGTAATGAACTCACTTTTAGATGCGTAAGGCAGCGTCACCACGTGCTTGAAAAAGTAACTGTCTCCTCGTATACTTCTCGTTGTAAAATCCCCTTTTCTTTGCCTATATAAGCACCGAGATGCAGAAGTAACATCGTGTGACATATAGGTTGGCGCATGTACGTTTGCGGATTTCCAAGTCAACTAACGACACTCGAAACGCGCTTCAATGATACTGTTCGTCAAATGTGACGACACAGCACTTCTAGAACAACTTACACTATCAATTTTTGTGAAAGCTGACTGCAAGAATATGATGAACTCACTTGCGTACAATTTGCGAAAGAACCCGGCTTTACATGTGGGATAAATATTTCACGTAATCGCTTCCGACTCAATATTGAAAAGGACTTAAGGCTGGTATTTCATGACGCCCCCCCCCCCTCCCCGTCTTTATTCCCTGTTTTTTTTTTCTTCTTATGCATCTTCTTTCCTTCACTCATTCTGTATATCACTAATTCAAGAAAACGTCACGGATTGAACGCAGTGTGCGTTATAAACGAACAAGGGATCTCAGGTGGACATTTAGTGAACCTATTGAAACACCAGCATCTCGGAATCATTTTGGTGTTATGTCTGACGGACTTGGCAAAAAAAAAAAGAACGGGTATGAGGTAAATGACGTTGCAAAAATCAAAGCTGACTTTCTTTTTTCTGCTGTGGTGTAGCGGAGATGTTCAAACGGTGAAGTGGCTGAGAGGCGGGTCGAAGAGAAACTCTGGCGTTGTTCATCCGACACGCACAATAGTGCGCTCGAGCAAGCCTGTCTCTGTACCCGACGCATATCGGACTCCTGTTCCGCAGCGAATTTATTAAATGCGTAAACATTTCTGTGCCTACCTTGTGAGAAAACCCGTCTGTCCGTCCGTCCGTCTGTCACGTAAGACGAATAGCTATAAAGAAATTAATGTATAAAACAGAATAAATTCGAAAGAAACAAAACCGTTGGTGGTGGCCAGTGAGCAGTCAATGAGTTCATAAGGATGATAAGGAGTCATGACGGGTTAGACGGGTCTACCACATGTAGAGTGGTCTTGGAGCATTGTAGGCATTTAATGCCAAACACACCACATCCCCGATGAGTTGCGGTTGTCGCGGAATGCCCCTTCCGTTGGAACGTTCCTTCACCGACTGAAATGCCACCGATATCTAAGGGTTCATGTTCTTCACGTCGCGCAGCACAGACAGATAAGCAGTCAATAAATTGATAAGGAGTGATGAGGTGTTATATGGGTCTCATCACGGTTGACAATGGTTCGACGCGGTTGGATAAGGTGCTAAAGAGCGATAAGGACTTACAATGGTCGGAGTAATTCTGATAAGGTTAATAAGCACCGATAAGGGTTGATAAGGGTCGGATCGATTGTGATAAGGTAGACACCGACCAATAATTGTTCATAAGGCTCTTATCGAGTCTGATAAGGGTTGGTAAGGGTCGGATCTACTCGGATAATGTTGATAACGACCGACAAGGGTTGATAAGGGTTTATACTGGTCGGTCAAGTTTCATAACATTGATATTACTGGGCTGCATGGAAATGAGCGAGTGACGCAATGCTTACGCATATTTTGACAAATCTCAGCAGATACAAAGAGTCTGATCTTGGTTTTGATCTTGAGTTTCTGCGTGAATTTTTTGTCGTCGCTCTTCGTCGCTGTCGAGAGGGCGCCATTGTTCAGCGCGCTTGTGTCTATATAGTTGTGTGTATAGCATGGCGGTATGCGGGTGTACGCACGCGGTGCATTCTCTTGCAGCTGCTCCCTCCCTCTCTCTCTTTCTCTTCGGTCCGCGGCGTGCATTATGTGGTCCATTGAGACTCGTCGTGCGGCCTGGCATTGTCTACGAGACCACCGTGTAGATCAACGCTCGGGCGGTTCCACCGTTACATGCTTCCATTTGTGAGCGGGTATGTATTGGCGCGTGACTCGTTTCACCATTGCGTTCGCCCCTTTCGGTGTGGTTATTTCGCCTCTCCCGCAGCGCCGCTGCGATTGCAGTGCAGTCGCTCCCGTTATCACGTAGCCGTCGCATGTGGCCGCTAGAGGGCCTGAAAGTGGCTCCGAGGACAGGAGATGCTCGCGGTTTGACAGTGTAGGCGATATTTTCCGCTGCCGAATGCGGGCCAACGAAGCTCGGAAGGCGCTAGGAGGCAAGCTCAGGAAGCATTAAGCTTTAAGAGCAGGCCGCAGGGACGTTAACAGAGTACTGACATAATTTTTTTTCCAGGTGGTAGACATTACCGCAGACCTTCTCGCACGTAAAATGATGGCATTTTATCAATGATGAAGGTTGAGAAACACTTGTATTTTAATTCGATACTAAAGTGGTCAGAATGCTGCGCGCGTTTCTTCAGGTTGCGCTCGCGTGTCGAAGCTACAGTGGTCACCGGAACGGAGCGAGCCGGTTTGTCGTGACGTCATGACGCCTTCTGGGCTGGCTACCGAAACTTTGTAGAAGCACGTATCATAGTGAATTATGTAGGGCTCTTTGTCGATTGCAGTACTCTTTTCTAAGGTTTAATTAGAGGGTTTTGATCTTGATGTAACTTTTAAAAAATGACAGGTAGAAAATACCGTGTTACTGTTCCTTCAATACACGTCAGAGATAAGTGAGAGGAGGCCGCGGCCAATTGATGGAGAAGGATGACGTAATGCCTGTGAGGATGAAAAGGAAATACCTGTTGCGCTCATTCCCTCCTCCCGTGTAGGCTATGATCTGTCGCCGCCCCGATACACACAGAAAGCGTTCGGATATATATATATATATATATATATATATATATATATATATATATATATATATATATATATATATATTCAGGATATATATGACAGGAGGCCTGAGTCCTGACACCAGGAAACTCCCGATTGTCACCTTATTGTACTACTCCCAAACCCGAAGGTGTGGTTTCGCTTCCTCGCCCTCTTAGCCACTTTGCAGTGTTGCCCGAGGCGCCCCACGAGGAGGGGGGGCGAGGTTAGACACAGGCAGCGCTTCCTTGATCGAGATCACCGGCTTGCATTACACGAGAGCGCCACCTCTCGCAGCGAGGGATTACTGCTCAAGGGGCGCTGCTTTTTGTATGTCCAGACAGAAAAGCATGTGAACGCCCGTCTCAGTTGCAAGTCAGCCGCAGGGATTGCGGTATCAGCCCGAGTGCCCAACTCTTACCCTGCAAAACACTTGGGAAAGCAGGGGGAAGATGAGAGATGGAAATTCCAGACGATGAGCATAACGAGAACAAGGTGAAAGCGGGAGCCAACGTGTTTCGAAAAGTGCAAAAAAGACAAATCCACTTGTCGAAACGTCGGCTCCCGCTTTCACCTTGTTCTAGTTTTGCTCATTGTCCTGCAAAACACTTGTATTATTAGAGTGCCGAAGTGGTACACTGATGACGAACTGTTGGACTACCTAAAACCACATGGGGTTTATCATGCAAGGGGAGTCACACGATGCGTCCAAATTTCTGAGTCTGAATGGGAGTCCAGGCGAACCAACACCGTGGTTCTCACCTTCGCTCCAAACACGGACCGCCCGAAGATCAACTTGGGCTTCACACGACATGAGACAATTGACTACGTTGAGACCGCACCTCGATGCTGCAAGTGTCAGCGCTATAGAAATGTGGCCAAGTACTGCCCTGGTGACTAACGATGTAAGAGATGTGGAGGACCGCATGATTTCAAAACATGCACGCGCAGTGATAACTTTCTTTCTGCAAATCGTAGCGATGCCCACCCAGCCATAGTTATAGCAAGTGTCCTACGCGGGAAGTGGCAATAATGCGAAAGGAAACACTTATCGTGGGACCAAAGGCAAAGGATGAGAATAATAAAACATCGCAGGAAGCTCAAAGAGAGATACTGAATTCCCAAGCCTGAAGCCTACATCAGAAACCCAAGACACAGTGGTGACATCGCACAGCGGACCGGATAGAGCTGTCAAATCATTGAACGGAGGCCCTGCATACGAGAAGACTGCTGAACAACCGGAACAGCGAGGTTATGTGTCTGCACTGCAGCGACCCCATTCGCGTTGCTGTGAAACAACACCACAGGAGGACTGTCAGCAGGGATTACGTGCTCTCTCCAGAGCCCTGCGATCGCACATATAGAAGATGCCGACGAGCTCCAGGAAGGACACGCTAGTAGTCCTGGCTCTTGAGTCGTTCATTCTTGGTCGCGGTCAGGACACAATGTTCACCGTCTCGTCCAAAGGGGTCGCTTCTTATGCAATGGCACTGTGCGTGTCTTGCGTGTGATTTACCTGAACTGTCGCCTTTCTTACGTAACATTCCTGTGCCAATATTGGCCCTGTCCGAGGCTGTTCTTCCAAGCTCCAGATCAATTGCTGGTCATGTCGCACACGGAAAGCAAAGTATTCCGAACGGAAGCGCCATGCTATATGTCAGACGTGCAATACCACATTTCGTCCTACCAGTTCAAGACCTTTGAAGCGATGCTTTACGGGTCACTGCTGTGCAAGTGCGGTTGGGAAACCGAAGCCTCAGCGTGGCGTCTGTATATGTGAGCTCTCGTCAGAAGGCCTCGATGGGAGAAATCACAAGACACCTCTGCAGCCGCTGCCGTGTTCTGAGGATTATATGCGGGAACTTTAACGCGCACGATACTCTCTGGGATGACAAGGTGATTGATGTTCGTAGAAAACAAATTGTCAGTGCTTTAGATACTGAGGGACTCTGTGTGGCGAATAACAGACAGCCAACGTTTTTCCGACCACCGGCCTCTTACAGTGTCATTGATTAGAAAGTACACTCAGCGGACATCCTCGCATCGTCAACGAAGAGTAAAGATAGAATGGGCAGCGACCATTTTCCTGTCTTTGTTAACATTGCTGGATATAGAACCAATGGCCGAAGATCCTATCCTGTGACACATTGGGATACGTACAGGGACGGCCTAAGCGAATCATCTGGAGACCTGTTCCCGGATGCGTTTTACAATTGCTAGTAGGTACAGCGAGGCGTGGCGCTTTTTGCGGCGCTCGACGTTTCTGCGCAGGCGCGAGTAAGAGCGGGCGCGAGAGACAAAATCTGGGGGCTTTTGCTCCTTGAATATATGACTCAGCCTGGGCACTATGGAGGAGGCTTCTTAGCGAGCGTTGTATTCGTTTGTCCCCTAAACATGCCGGCATTGCGGAGTGCAGTCGAGTTTTAGGCTCCTCCGCTGGCTGCCCGCGCAGTGAGGCAGTGGGCGCGGACGCCGCTTGGTGATCGCTGTGTCTGAAGGGGCAATGTTCTGAATGGCGTTGTATAAGTCGCGGGTCGCTTTTTTCGTCGCGATGATAGATCGGATTTTGTGCAAGCACTGCTCCAGGAGGACACATGTAACCGGCCAACGGAGACCTCAGGAGAGCACCTGAGGTTATATTAAAGCAGGCGGTGCAGGATCTCCGGGCCACCCAAGCGGTAGCGGGGCTATCATAGCTGGAAGCAGGGCGACCGTGGATATGCTACGTATAGCAAGAGATTAACTACCGCTGTGCTGACGCGACCCGACCACTTCCTCGCTCCGGACTTAGAGCTGAAGAATCTATGCGCTGCCTGTAGGAGAGCCGAACGTAGGCTGATGAGGACGAAGGGCTAACCACCAATGAAGACTGTATACTATAACAGAATTAATGCAGTGATTCGCCGTTACACAAGGAAACTGAAAACAGATCAATGGGCAGCATTTTGTGCAATCCTCTCGGTCTTCGCGCCACTATAAGGATATGGTGGGTCGTTCATAACCGTGCTGGAAAGGTTCGACCAATTAAGCCATTTGAAGCCCTAGCATTGAAGTTAGGCAAATCGCTCGCTTATCTTGCGAATTCCTTTGCTCAAGTATACTCTTCCGGCAGGTCAGCAGGCACAACCAACCTGCCTCGATCCGCCGCTATCGTCGTCTCTGATGGATGCTCCGAGTCGGAATTAGCTATGAGCAGCCTCCGACGTCACTGTGCTGTGGGACTTGACCTTATCGGCAATCAGATGCTTACTAACCTACCGGTTGAGATACGACGTGATCAGCTGAAACATCTTAACGAAATGTTTGCCAGAGGAGATATCCCACATTACCAGTTCTCAAGCTTTAGACAAAATCCGGCGCTCTGGACTCATCCAGACCGGTATCGCTGACCTTCTGTGCGGCGAAGCTAACAGCGAAGATGGCGTGCACAAGACTCACTTAGTACGTAGAGCAGAGTCGGAAACTTCTGTCGTGCATGACTGGGTTTCGGCACCGTCTAAGTGCTCAAGACAATGTGCTGGACCTGCTAAGTCACATAGAGCATTACAATACAGATGGCCTGTCGACCCTTGCTGTTCTTATGGATGTCTCCGAGGCTTATGACTACGTTTCTCAAACAGCCATCATCAGCTATAGGCGTCACGGGTCATCTCCTGCACTTCATACATACATTTCTCAGTTATCGCCGCATCAGAGTACTTCTTGGCGACACTTTGAGCGATGAAATTGGTATATTTCGTGGCGTATAACAACATCTCCCTTATTATTTAACATCGCCATGGCGACTCTCCCGAGACTACTAAACCATCGAACACTCGTATGCCGATAATATCTGCATATGGGTCTCCGGCTACCAGAATCGTCGCCTCGCACGAATAACCCAGGGAGCAGCAAATGCCATTCGGAGCCACTTGACAGCGCTTGGCTTATCCCTATTAGCAGAGAAATCATTATTCATACTATTTCCTGGAATTAAAAGAAAATCTACATGCTTGAAGCCGTATCTTAACGGGTACCAGATTCGACAAGTCACCAACGTGCGGGATTTATTTACAATATCTACATGAAGGGTGAAGAACGTTACATTTCATATCTAGCATGACTGAAACGAAGCACACCGACGAGCCGAAAACGTCTGCTTAAACCCCCTTTGTGCTCCCTAGATCCCTAGGCTAGGGGAAACGCTTGTTCAACCTTCCTCCAATCGGAGTGTCCAAGTCGTCAAAGTCGCCTTTGAGGGCGAGAGTTCACACACTCACTCCTACACTTTTGTGTCACTGAGCACACCGAAATGAGTGGGGTAATGTAGACAGGGGTTGTCACGCTTGACTCAAGCTGGCACGTCTTGGTTCCTGAGCTGACTCCGCAGTTAGCTGCCGCGTCTGTCAAACAACCGTTACGATTACCAGAGTCCGTGGGGGAACGCCGTAGAACGCCGTAGAACACCCTTTTCCAGGAGTTTTCTTGTTCCAATCGGTCCGTGAAGGCGACAGCGAACGAACTAACAATACTCGGTCCGCCAAACGTGTCTCCCCTTGTGGTGCCGGTAGTCTGTCCGAGGGAGACGCATTTATTTATTTATTTATTTATTTATTTATTTATTTATTTATTTATTTATTTATTTATTTATTTATTTATTTATTTATTCATTCATTCATTCATTCATTCATTCATTCATTCATTCATTCATTAAGATACTTTCAGGGCCCGAAGGCATTACAGAAAGGAGTGGGTGAACATAACAAAACATTTGTGCAATATACAAAGACAGATTCAACGTGGCGTTTCGTGAATGCTGGTTTTGAAGGTGTCGGTATCCAGGATGGCTGCAACGGTGGCGGGAAGGTGTTTCCAATCTTTGCTTGTGCTAAGGATGAATGCATTACTGCAAAGTTTAGTACGTGAAGACGGCACACCAACTTTGAAACTATGGTCAAAGCGAGATTATATGTATGACGGTTGATTGATAAGCTCTTCTTTCAAGAAAGGGTTGTGGTGGTAGATTTTATGGAATAGCAAAAGGCGGAAGCATCTACGACGGAAAGAAAGTTCTGGCAAGTTAAGTGTTGTCTTCATTGAGGTAACGCTAGCATGTCGGGAGTAGTTTGATAAGATGAAACGCGCTGCACGATTTTGAATGGCTTCTATGCTGTTTATGAGTGTAATGTTAGCCGGGTCCCAAATGGCTGTTGGCTTCACGAAGCGATTCGTTGCAGCGGGCTAGGAGAGGCTATAGAAGGTCACTACCCCCGCTGGCCGATCGTAACACCAGATTCTCATGACTCAGCTACTACGTTTGAGTGAGTCTTCGCCCGGCAAAGCCCTCTTGAAACGTGGTAGCAGGCCGCGCCCACATTTTTATGCAGCATTGAGCACACTTCGAGTCATAATATTACGCTGCTCGAGACAGAGGAAAAAGGTAGAGCCACCCTGGACATACTCCTAAAACGGTTGCACCCTTTGGGGTGTGTATTTGTACCACAACAATAATCGTCATCTGCCTTGCTGGCGTTTCCTTTCTTGAAAACTCGGATCTGGCTACTTTCCTGTCGAGAATGCTGCGTCACACTGATAACGCGCATGCCGTTCGTGACTGGGAAGCACCGGGCTCGCAGCGTTAAAGAAAAGAAACGCGGGCAAGACGGATGACGATTATTGTTGTGGGACAAGATACGCCCCAAAGGGTGTAAATTTTTCTAAGAGTGTATGAGGATATCGCATGCTACTTAACTGTACCACGACTGCAGTCAAAGAGCTGCATTCCAGCTGCAGAAGCCAAGTCACTAGTCCTCGAACATTTGAACACGACTTATCCGATCACCTCCAAGTGTTTTAAGAGTTGTTGGGCGAGCTCGCCGCGGCCACCAGTTGTAAGAGTTGAGGTCGTAGGGAGGAACTTGGGAGGAACTAGGCGAACAGGGTTTATTTACATATTTTTGCATTAGAACAAGAGAGACATTCGACAGTCTAGCGTGGCTCCCAAATGGAGCACGCAAGACGATGCATACAGCATACGAGCACGGAGCTCCAAACACGCAGCAAAGAGCACGAGCACGATCACGAGCACACCCTAGCAGCGACAAACAGCTGCTTATAAACACTCCGTGCTCCCTAGATCCCTAGGTGAGGGAAACGTTCGACCAGTCAGCGTAGCCGAGCCGCCTTTGAGCGGGAGGGCTTACACACACACGTACGCACTGGTTTCACTGCCCCCACCGAGATGAGACGGGCTTCGCAGAACTCGGGGCTTACGTCTTGACCAAAGGAGGTGCCTCTTATTCCCCAAGCTGACCCCCGCAGCGTGGCCGCCGGTTCACTATTGTCTTGTGTCCTGAAAGGCGCGTGGGACGTTGCCGCCAGATACATTCCCTCGGGAACTCCCCGGCTAATGGCAGACCAGATCGGCGGTGGCGTGTTCCGTAAAAAACCTGTTTCGTCGAACTCATCTCGGCAATCCCGCGACGAAGAGTCGCGGACTCGGCGTATTGTCCTCCGCACACAGTAGACTTAGTGGCGCCGTTTGGCTAGAGGATGACGGTGGCTTTCCAGGAAACGCCAACCCTGCTGCTGCAGCTGGCTGAGGAACTTTGCATATTGGCACCTCGGCAGACCATTCCTAACAGTGTACACAGATGGCTCTGTCGAAATAGACGATCTCTGCGCAGCTGGATTCTATATTCCCTCTCTGAGACATACGTTGTCTGGCCGTCTGGACTGTATTGCTTCGTCGACAACTGTAGAAGGCGTGGCAATAGCTGCTGCTCTGCGCAAACTAAACACATTGCCTCTACAGCATGTGGTCGTCTTTACGGACTCAAAGGCCGCGTTGCAACAATGTACAATACCGTGGTCTACCTACCATCAAGTTCCCGCTCAAATCACTAGCCCTCCTGAAAGAACTCGGCAACGAAAGCTTCACAGTAAAGTTTCAGTGGAATCCCTCCCACATTCGCATTCTTGGCAACGAAAAAGCTGATAGTCTTGCTTACGCAGCACTCCATCACACTCCCGAAAGGGCCAAAGTCAAGTTAAGAGATCTGGCATGCGAAATCCCATTGGGTCCCTTTGTTTTCCACCACATATGCCATGCGTAACCAAGAGATTTCGTCGAGAGGAAGCCTCACTTCTATATAGAATGAGGATAGGATCTGTTAGTACACCAGCATGGTTATTTAGGACAGGGCTTATCAATTCTCCGAACTGCACGACATGCGACGAGACAGGAAACATTCAACACTTTCTGCGGGAGTGCCCGAAATTCCAAGATGAAAGAAGGAACGCTCTCCTGAAAAACTGCAACAAAAGGACTTTTCGCATACGTGCCTGCAACACATTGTCTTCTCCGAAGGACCAGTTATAAGCAGCAAAAAAACTTCGTCTGCTTAGCGCTTTCTTAAGAGAGACTGGTCTGGCGGACATGTGGTCAAGCACCACAGTGATTCTATAAGGGACGCTGGTCGCCAGGCTAAACCCGCCTGTTGCTACAACTCGCCACCACCACCACCACGCGGGATTACACTGCCGCGAAGTTTGCAAAGAGCTCGCCCATATTCAGCATGCTGTTTACAATGCACAGAGGCTTAAAAATGCGGGGCACGCTGTTTGCGTTTCTTCGAACGTTCGAGCCGCGCTGCTCTCTCGAGCGTTCAATGCGCTTCCGGAAGCCTCGAGATGAAACGGGCGTGAAATCGCAGCCTGACGGGAAACGCGGGCCGGGCAGGTGGGCTGGGTGCATGGAAACGGATACGCGCAGAGAGCGCCGCGCGTGTTTGCTCCAGGCGGGCACCTTTTGCTCGCGTTCGCGGTTTGGTCACATGGTTTGGTGTTCTCTGCGCGCTGTCGGCTTCGCCTGCGCGTCCATTGCGTACACACACTGCGTCGGAATTCCGCGCCTCGGTCTCGCGAAGCTGCATGAAATACGCGAGGCGTTCTCTCCGAGAAGAGCGCAGAGCGGGGAACGCAAAGGAAACGTGTGCAGAAAAAAATCGCCGATGATTCTTAATGTAAACGGATATCCGAACGTTTCTAGAAAGTTGGTCGTTTTATGAAAGGTATCACTGCTTGGTGGCGTGTTTGTTACAGTGAGGATATTTAGGTAGTGTGTGTTGTTTCATTGTGTAATTCCTTAGAGAACAGAGCCGTTAACTAGAGAGGAATGGCAGGGAGGTTTACCAAAAGCAGATCTCCGGTTTGCTACCCTGCACGGTGGTTAAGGGGAGAGGGGATTTGAAAAAAGGGAGGAGAGAGATGAAGACAAAAACAACAAGAAGGATCGCGTCCGTAGCGGCTGCATTGTTTAGGTACGTATACACACACGCAAGCCGATTCATCTTTGCATCGGCGGCTTTTGTATCTTCGGTGAGAGTACGTATACAAATGAAAAGATAAGAACGGTACTTTCAATTTGTCGTCTCGTCGTTTCGCGCTGCCGTGGCTCATGTCAGTGCGCACTCGCTTCGCCTTCGTCTCCCCCTACTTCATTTATTTCGTTTTTTTTAACGTTCTTTTCTTCCTTCCTTCTTCCTTTTTGCTTACTGTACCACGTTCGTGAGCGTGAACGCCAGAGAGTGCGCCCGCTCCGGAAGCGATGTACGTACGTACATACGTGCCGCGTAGGACAAACGTGGAAAAAGAGCGCGCACAAATCATAAGCCCACGGTGCGCGAGTTGGCTGCTCGCTGTACACTACGCTTCTGCTTCCCGAGTCGCGCCCGAACTGTGCGGCGCAGCGCATCCATACAGCAGGCGTCGTCGTGGAGGACCCCCACGCACGTGCTGCTGCTGCTGCCGCGCGGTGGGCGACCTTTTCGTCCCTTTCCTCTTCCTTGGCCCGCTCGCGGCGGAGCGCATCATCGCCAGAAACTACGAGTGTGGGCCTAGCGCAATGCCTGCCGGCGTCAGCGCGTGCCGCTAACGGGACGTGCTACGTCAGCGGCCTCGAGGCGCCGCCACACTTCCTCGTGCGCGCCGGTGTACGCATGCTCACGCGGCAAATTCCCCACCTCCCTCCCTCTCTGTCGAGTTGGCGGCCGAGCTGTGCCACGAGCACGGTGTACCAACAGCGTATTCTTACACCGCGGCCACGGGTGAGTCAGCCGTCCGCGGACGCACACCGGCGAGTTGAGAAGCGCCGCTGCACACGGACGCCCCGAGGCGCCGGTTATAGACTTCGTCGAGGCGTGTGATGATGTGCCGCCTCCTTCGGATCGCCGGGTGGTTGCGCAACGCCCGTGCGGGTGACTGCTCGAGGAGCGTCGTGCTCGATCTGCGCTCGCCGAGTGAGGGCGGCGAGGCGGGCGCTGGGCAGGACGTCCGGCTGGCCTTGTCTTTCGCAGGCTGAGCTGGCCGCCTGGAGCTTTGTCGGAGGCATCCGCGGACGCGTATGTGCCGCTCATGCGGGACGAACATCCGGTATCGGTATTGGCGATGGTCCGCCACCTCTTGCTTTGAGAAACGCCCGTCACACATCATTTACAACACCTTGCGCAGGCTCAGAGCCGGAGTATCGTAGCGATAGTTCTTCTTCTTCTTTTTTTATGCGAAGCATATTACGAGGGCTCAACCCAGCTCCTCAGGCGCGGCGGTGACCATGAAATCACGTGACACCGTGACGTCACGACAGAGGAGAAGTGGCTTTGGCTCAACTCTTGCAAGACGGGCTGGGTGGGAATCGAACCAGGGTCTCCGGAGTGTGGGACGGAGACGCTACCACTGAGCCACGAGTACGATGCTTCAAAGCGGTACAAAAGCGCCTCTAGTGAATGCGGTGTTGCCTTAGAAACGAGCTGTTTCTAAGGCTCAGGCGTGCGACGCTTGCTCAGGCGCACATTTCGTTGCCGCGCCGAACGCTGCGTTGCTCGACGCTCACCGCGTCCAATGCGGGGCGCGTAGTCGCTGGCGGGTCGACGGGAACGCTGTCGCGTTCCACTCTTGAAGGCGAAGCAGGGTAACGCATGAGTTGTTTCTTCGTCTAGCCGAACCAAATATAGCCAAGGAACAGCAGTTCACCAGGCTAAACAGTGGTTCAACAACTAAAATAAAGGCTAGTATGCTTCGCATCCTGGGCTTAACCTTAGCTAAGCCACAGCCATTTTTTTTTTGCTCCGTTTCACACTTTTCTTATCCAACTCTCACGGCCTGCTGATCCCTTTGCTAACGTTAGCGGAAAAAACATTGGAGCACAATCTTTGCGTTATCCCTGCCCAGGCCGGCTTTCTGGCACATCGTGAAATTCAGCCGGGTGGCCCGAGGTTGTACGTCTCTTGACGAACAGAATAGCGGTTGCGAAGGGGCCCCAACAGAACACGGGGAAATCGACGCTTTCTCTCGAGTGCGTGAGCTTAATTATCTTGATCAGAAACGTTGTTTTTGGTTCGCCATTTGTCCTTCTTGTGCATCTGGCAAGATTGCCGGGATAAGGTCCGCGTAATAACGCGAGCGGCGCTATGCAGTGGCACGATAGCAAGAAGTTTGCGTCTGGTAGCGTGTCAAAATGGACGACAGTACTAGCTGACAGTACTACTGACGGGATGACAGTACTAGCTGAAAAAAAAACCCCGAAGGGCTGACGAACCTTAGAAAGAATCGGGAAGTTATAAGGGGAGAAGTGCGAAAACAACTAATCGCCTACAATACATTGTGATGTTCTTGCACACACCTTCATTATGGGATGTTTGAGGATACATGAATGATAAAAAGAGGTAATAGAGGATGCAAAGTCTAAAAACGCATTTATATGACACAGTTAAGCGCGTAAAGAAATAAACAAATTGGATCATTTTGTGCTTTTTTGATATTCGTTTGTTCATATTACTGTTCAGGTGATAATGGTGATAAATTCACTATTTAAACGTGACGGTGGCTTTGTCCCCACTCTCCAGCAAAATATTCAAGTTATTACGCAATTTTCACATGTTACGGGTAGATGATGACGGTGATAATTTATTGGCGTCCCTATTGAAACTGGGCAGTGACAAATAGTCACCAAACCTGGCTGATTTAATCAGGTATACTATACATGTATTTCATCCTAGCATTTCTGTATACATCTTCATAATCTTTTTTCCCCTCAAAACTTATCTCAACCTTGTATACCGCTGCCTATGCCAGTACATGATCCGGTCGTATCAGTCTCTTCCCTGCTTTTTTTCCCCACCAATACTCTAAACGTCTCTTGCTTACCTCGACTGCTGACTGGTTGATGCTTCCGCCCACTTTAAATCCCTTCTGGAACGTGTACAGTACGTTGCGTACTGGTCTCGCTGGGTATATCCCCTCACATTCCATTAGGATGTGCTCAGTGGTCTCCGGATTATGTATTGGTAGACCTATATACTTAGACCTCCATATAGGTAGACCGTATAGTTACGTATAGGTAGACTTAAACGTAACTGTGCCACCTTGTTGGGGGCACTTGAACTATTTCGCGGCCCGAGAGAAACAATAGGAAGGGATTCCGGGTAAAACATTTTTCGTAGAAACTCTCTAGGAGTTGCCTACGTATGCGTAAACATTGTGCCACTTGTTCATCTCCAGGCTGCCCGGAGCCATTATCTATATTACGAATCTTGAACCGACCACACTCTTAAAAAAGTGTAGACCCTTTGGAGCTATTGTCTCGCAACAGTAATCGTCGTCCGTCTTGATTGCGTTTTCTTTCTTGAAAACTCAGCGCTCTGTAGTTTCCTGTCGATAATGCTGTGTCACGCCAATAACGCGCAAGCCGTTTGTGACATTTAAGTACTGGGCTCGCAGCGTTAAAGAAAGGAAATGCCGGCAGGACAAATGACGATTATTGTTGTGGGACAAGATACGACCCAAATGGCGTAAACCTTTTAAAGCGTGCGGTATAACCGACAGCGCTGCGGCGACACGAACTGTTGCGGACGGCGGTGAAAGGTGAATTGATGACGCAAGCAAACTAGTGCAAATAGCGATGCCAGGTGCGCTGATGACGTTCTTATCATTATTGGCCTTTATCGCTCTTTAGCGCCTTGCCCGTTCGCGTCGAACCATTACCAACCGTGATGAATCGTACTTCGGCGATGGCTGCGTGTGGCGCGGTCGCGCAAGGGAGGAAAGCGAGGAGGTAGCACGCCGTCTTCCTCCATCGCTTTCAAGGCTTCGGGTGGAGGGAAGGGTGCACATGACGCTTCAATCCAATGGCGGATGCGTATGGCGTGGCCGTGCGGTCCTTATCTTGAAAGCAATCTGCGATTTGGGCTGAGTGCGGCGAATGCTGATAGCTTCGCGAGCGGCGCTTTTCTCGCCGCTTATGCTCCGTTGCATTCATAGCAGTCAACGCTGTGGCGCGCGATCGGTCCACGCTTCGCTGCGCGCCGGCAGCGTTCGGTCGCGCGAGCATGCACGTGAGGCTCTTTGCGACGGGTTGCAAATAAAAAACCCCGAAAGAACAACAAAAATAAATATGATCTAATACAACGTATTAGCAGCCTCATGCAACATTGTGTTTGTTTCTAAGGGTTCAAAACTTGTTTCATTCACTACTGAGCCTATATAAAAACAATTTGCGCACAGTTGCGGTCAAAAATAAAAAAAAGCTTAGTGCCCTTCCACTCTGTAAAGAAGGATGACCAGTGAAGCTGTGTATGTGGGCCCCGCAATGGTGAACTGCACCTCCGCCGCGGGTCGATCGGCCCGGCATTGCATTGTCTTCGGGATCGGCCCACGTAGGGGGCGTTTTTTGCTTACCACGCCAACGACAGGAAAATTTCTTTGTACGGTAGAGAGGTATACAGCTTCGTTGTAAAGACATCGAACTATATCCAAGTGCGAACGAAGCCACCGCAAGAAGTCTTTCAAGTCTCCACAGCGTGGACTGCTATGTATGAAACGGAGTATATATAGTTCTCGTTGAAGCGAGAGGCAGCCCGAAGGTGAATTCACTCGCTGCTGTGGGCAAGACAGATGAAAGCGACCCTATTTTGAAAGCGATCGTCTTAGGTGACGAACGGACGGTTTTCCTTTTTGAGTAAGCATAGAAATACTTGCCCATTTATGTTAACGGACATAACAGGAGAGAATGCAGGCTGTCAATACTTATAAATCGGACCTGAGCTGTTTCGTCGTTGCTTGGGAGCGGAGAGGGGGGGGGGGGGGCAGGGGCGCCTTCGCCAATGACACGTTCCCATGTACGGTGAGTTTTGTGTATATGTCGTGCTTCAACCGGTTCTGGAATGGACACCACCGTAACCGCGTCGATTATTTTGCAAGGAGCGTCTACCGTGTCTTCATTTCCTTTGCTGGCGCCTGTGTCTATGTCGCTTAAAGGCCGGCAACAATGGCCGCGTCCTCCGCGTGTGCGTTCCAAACACGCAATGCGATATATATATATATATATATATATATATATATATATATATATATATATATATATATATATATATATATATATATATATATATATATATATATACGATTTCTTCTAGTCTGAAGATGATTCCCTAGCAGTGGCTTTCATTGTTGTTGTTTTATAACGAAGCTGTTTACCTGACGGGCCTTTATTGTTGTTTTACAACGAAGCTGTTTACCTGACGGGCCTGTATGAATGAGCCGTATCCGTGGTCTCGTAGGGTGGGGGGGGGGGGGGGTGTATCTGGGCTGGCTTTCGTCCTTAAAGTGAACAAAAAATATGGCGGCGCTGTGTGGTCTCGCAGGGGGCGTATCTAAGTTGGCTAACGTCCGTAAAGGGACCAGAAAAGATAACGAACGATAGTACGGCGCAGAAGAAAGGAAGGACGCGTTATGTCACCGTGCGCCGCACCGCCGTTGCTGCCGGCTGCGTCTGCTGTCGTCTGCCTTCAATGCAACGGCGCGGCAGTTGTGGCGAGAAAAGACGTGGATGTGCGCCGCGGTAGCCGCCGCGGTAAGAGCCGGACTGTGCATAGCGGAGGTAGACCACTGCAACAGTTGCAACTCCAACAAAAATGGGAAAAGTGGGAAGACCATGCATTGTGCGCATGGCCGAAGAACAAGCCGAGTACGAGGAGAGCCGTCGACAGCAGAAACGACTATATACAACCAACGACAACGTGTCCGTGCGAAAGCATAGAATGCGGCCATTGACTGCCTTCGAACAGCGTCAGCGACAGCAGATGCGAGGGTCCAATCGTCGGCGTCGAGCGCGATGGAGACAGCGCACCGGAGGCCGCTCCTAAGTGTCAAGGTATAGGCCGTTCGCGAGCTTGCGTTCAAGCGGTAGAAGCGCGAGGTTCCAGCTTCTTCGAGCGTCACCGAGGCGAAATTCTAAATTGAAGACAGTGTTTCTGGACGCGGAGCTTGGCCATAGTTGATCGGTCTGCGATCGACAGCTTCGCTGGCTAATCCGCCACCATACGAGTGTTCGGCCCTTCATTCGGTCTGTCAGCAAGATTTACCCCTTGTTAATGAACGAGCCTCTTCATGTTTGGGTGTGAACGTGCGCTGTAATGGCTAAAATGGCGAAAATTGCGTCGCGAAAATCAAATCGTTCGCGGTACGTTTGTCTCTTCTGAACGGCCGATTGAAAGACAATATGTCCGATATGTTAGAAATCAGAATTTAAAAAAAAAAAGAAAAGGTAGCCGCGCAGGCAAGTGGAGGGGAACGGACAATTAATACAAACGCCGGTCAAGGCTTGGCATATGAATAGTAATTCAAAGCGCATGAGTTAGCCAGCCTTCGATTATCTTGCATAAAGACGAAATGTCATTCCGAAATAGTTTTCTTTCGCGTAGGCCCGCACGTGACCCTGATTGGTGTTACGGTTGGCGTTTGGCACCACGTGCAGAAAGGAATTTCACCCGACCTTCTCTCACCATGCCTCGTCGAAATGAGGCATGACTACTTCTGCTACGGTTGGCATCCAGCACCTCGTGCAGAAAGGACTTTCTCTCACCCGAACTTGACCCAACATGCCTCGTCGAAATGAAGCGTGACTTCCTAATTCGCCATGACCATGTCGAGTGTCTGCCGATCCGGCGGAAGCCTCGCAGTGTTCACAGGCCTCTTTTGTATGTGTGTGTGTGCGTGACATTAGAGGGACCCTTTCCTCGAACTGTCAAGCTCTACAGGGGAACTTCCGCGAACCAGCAACGCCCAAAAGAGAGGGCGAGCGTCTGCAATTTCCGGACCTGAGGCTTGGTATAACCGGAGGCGGAACGCCCTCCTCCTTGCAGCAGGCTCGGTATAACCAGAGGAGGAAGGGCCCTCTTTCCGCCAATCCGACTCTGTGCCGGTCACGGGACGTCGACGGAAGCAAGATCCCTCCCACGATTGTAGAGAGCCTATTTAAGGGGCTCCGAAATGTACTTTTGATCACTTCATTCTCTTCTCTTCATCTTTCATCAACCTTTGAATAAACCACGCAAGCTTAGCACTAGAAATCGTCTCGACCTTGCCCTGTCGCCATGGTCTACCGGATGCCTGCAGCCCGCCGACAACGCCACGCTACCCAATAGTAACGTCGGTCTAGCTTCGATAGGCAGGCGTCGCTACAACTCGGCAGCAATTCGATACGCTACCCTGGAGTACGCAACATTGGCGAGTGTCCCTGCCATTCCTGTGCCTGCTCAGTTATAAACTTGGTGTCTACCTTCTTTTCCGCCACCGTGTGACCTTTCCGTTGATAGTCGGCGTTTGTGTCGGCCGTGTCTGCGCGCATATATATACAGGGTGTCCCGACTATCATGCACCAAAATTTATGTATATGCGAATTCCACGTAGCTGGGCAGAACCAAAGTAATGTTGTTTGCTGTCGTGCTTGGAAGTACTCAGATTATTTTTTTCAGTTCAGTTCAGTTTATTACCTTAAATGTCCCCCGTAGGGGCATTACATAAGGGGTGGGTTTTTATAAGATAGCAAAACATCGTCAGAAATAATTATTTAACAAAATGGTCGGTTACAAGTTCTGTGTTGGCGGGGAGGCCGTTCCAGTCTGTGCGGTACGGAAGAAAAAGGAGGCTGCGAAGGTGGTTGTCCGTGCACGTGGGCGTGCCACTTGAAGTGGATGGCTAATGCGATGAGGTATGCGTGCTGCTGCTGTGATGCAAGGCTCTTGATTAAGGGAAGAAAAGAAGAACTTGTGGTACAGGGAAAGGCTGGAAATGCGACGTCGACATGAAAGTATTGACAAGCCGGATTCTGATTTCAGTTATGAAACGCTGACGTCCTATGAATATGTGATATGAATGAATCTAACAGCACGATTTTGAACTGATTCTAATGCGTCGGTGCGATATGCTTGATGCGGGTTCCACATGGCTGACGCGTATTCCAGTTTCGGCCTGACAAGTGACTTATATGCTGGTAATTTTAAATATGATGGGACCTGCCGTAGACTGGCCCACTGCCAGTCGGTGCTTTCGGTGTGAAATTCTTTGCCTCAGTATATCGCGAAATGAAAACACGTATACAGCTGCGCTCAGATTTCGCATTAGCGGGTGTCGTTATCGTGACACTTTTCTTTTTCCTCTTGTTCCGACACTGCGTTGGAGTTGCAGGGAGCCGTTGGAGCCGCCGCTACTTAGTCTCATCATTGGCGTTTCGAGCGCGCATTGCGACCCACGTACTCCGGGAGCGCGCAATTTGTCTCCTCCGTCCCGCGGCGGCTCTTTCCCGGAGGGGCAGCGGCGTCGATGATGAATAATAGACGCGCCGGCATATACGGCGCGGAGTGCTTCCGGAAAATTTGAATGGAAATCAGCGCTCAGTGGGGCCGAAAGCGAAATCTTCGAGAGCGTGTGTGTGTGTGTGTGCGCGCGCGCGTTCCCCCCCTCCACCTCCCCTCCCTCCAATCCACCGCCGAGGGTGCCTCGCGCGCGAGACAAACGAGGCTGCTTTCTTCGTTGCAAATTAGTCTGGCCTCGCGCGCCGTCGCTGCGCTCGCCGTATTTATCTTCCCTCTACGTTTGTTTCCTTTATTGCTGTTGTGTTGCGATCATTCTATTTATTCGATTATTTGTTATTATGATTTTTTTTCTTCGTCGCTTCGCTTGGCTTTGGCCGGCGGAGTGTGTGCGATCGACCGTGCCAATTCTTCTTCGTCGCTTCCCTCTCGCTCGCGGGTCTGTAGCGCGTATAAATAAATACCGCTTCCGTCGGGCGCTGCTCGCTCGCCCAAGAGGCCGGCAGACGCTCTCCCACATTGTTCCCTTCGTTGCGCTGGGCTTGGAAGACGCAGCGCTTCCGCTTGGCTGCAGCTCTTCCCTTCGCGTATACAGTGTCGTCGTTGTGTCCCACCTTACTCCCTTCCTCGTTTCTGCTTTCTTTTTTTTCTTTTCTTTTAGTTCTGCTCCTTCGGGCTCCAACGAGAGTTCTTTCCACAACGGTGCTGCTGCTGCTGCTCGGCGCTTCCTCAATCCATTTGCTGCTCTCTCTCTCTCTCTCTCTCTCTCTCTCTCTCTATCTCACGTTTTCCTGCGCTTTTTGCGTGCGTGCAGGCAAACCGACGGCAGCGCTGCGTGCGAGTGTGCATACATATAGCATACGCGTGTACGTACCGCTAAGCGGATGTGGTTAAAACCGGCTGCGCCGATAGGACAAAATTCCCGTGTGTTTTCTCTGCGCGTCGGGCCCTTTCTGTCCGCGCTTTGCATTCTGTATAGCTTCGTGTTCATGCTTATATATCTTCCAGAGCCCGTTCGCCCCTCTCCTGCTTTGTTTATAGCCTCTTCCCTCGCGATGCGCTCCTTTCTCTCGAGGCGCATCGCCCGCGCGTGCGCCGATTGCTGCTGCTCTTTCGGGAGAGGAGTAACACGAACGCCTCGTCCCCGAGGGAACGAATCGCTGCCGGGGGACATTGATTGCCGCGTGTCCCCACGCTTATTAATAACTGTGTGCGTAGTCGCCGCGTGGAAACGGTGGCATCGTCCACTTCGGCGGCGATCGTAGTAGCGAGGCGTTTGGTGCTGTAGGACATGACAGTGGCTTGTTGGGCTAGTTGAGGAGCACTTCGGGATGAAAACTGGATGAGGTTTATTTACGTTATTTACAGTGAGAGTCAATTAACAGTCTTAAAGTCATTACGGGCCGGCAGCAACTCGGACGCTGCGGCCCGTGGCAAGAAGCTCGAAGAGATGAATCAAGGAATGCTCTCGGAATGCTCTCTTGCTGCTCCTGGTCTGTGTCTTTTAAGCCCTTCGGCGTCTCGAAGACACGTCGAGTTCGGCCAATGGGAGAGCCCGCTCAGGTGACGCCATTTTCGGCCAATCGGCGAGCCCGCTCGGGTGTCGTCATTTTCGGCCAATGGTAGGCGCCCGTGCGATGGAGTCACACCCGGCGAAGAGAGTCGCTGCCTGGTCCCCCTGCGGTCTTGCCTTGCTGACTTGCAATGCGCCGTCACAATAGATGGATGGGGGCGACGCCGCCAGGTTTTCACGGCGCATTACAGCCGTCTTGCTTCGGGACCAACTTTACCCGCAACAGTGCCAGGCTCTCGCTTCACTTTCGGGAAGAGTCAAGCAGCGAATAGCTCCACCGGCGGCACACGAAGTGGGGGCCGCCAACTTGTTTGCACGTGCCGCGCCTCAGGAATGTGGTATCCGTGCTTCTGCGCTCCTTAATTAGCTATGGTGCGATTCGATGTGGTCTGGAGAACTCGCAGTAGGCTCAGGAAACGGCCCCGTATCTAACAGTGCGCACACGTGCCTGTGTTCACGCCTGAGTTTCTCGTCAGCTTATCTACTAGCTACGCCAAATTATTGCTATTTATCAAATTCCCTCCTCCTCCTATATACTTCTTTCCTCCCTTCTTTTGTTTTTTTCCCCTCAACGACGGAGCTTTCGCGCTCGTTCTTGACAAGGACGCGTCGCTACGCATCGTCAGTGCAAGTTAATATCTTTTCCCTTTTTTTTGAAAACACTCGCCGTTGACACGCACGAGCGTTCCCCCGTTTTCTCGTGCTGCAGATGCAAATAATGCACCTTTCAACGACGTTAGCGTTTGTCTTATAGCCCCTATTCGAACGCCCACCGCTATATTGACATCGTCCTGTTGAACACGAGGTCGCGTGTTCGATTTCCGGCCGCCGTTGCTACAATCGGACGTGTATATAGATTAGGTAAGGAGGGGGGGGGGGTGCATCTTAAAGCCGAGTCCTCCACTGCGACATTTATTGTATTTCAGGTGTTACTATGGCGCGTTAAACGCCATGGAACAATCGGCTTGAACTGTTGCGTCAGCAGTCGTACTTGGAGCCTCTTCACCGCTGGCGCTAAACGCTATCCGTTGTTACGAACTTCAACCGCTGCACCACGATAACGGCTTTGTGGTCCCGTAGCGCTCGTCACCCGTTTCGTGACAGAGCGTTGGTAGCGAAGACTCCGAGCCTGGCGTCGATGAGAATAACAAAAGGGACTTTATACATTATATACAGGTTATCATACAGGACATGAACGGATCGGCACTGGGGCCGAGAGCTCACACAAACGCGACTGTTCTCGCACGACGGCGTCCGGCGAAAACGCGTGACACATCTCACCCCAGTCGGGAGCGACCCTCTCTCCAGGTGGGGTCGGCGGATCCTGTTTTCGAGCGGCGTGTTGCTGCTTTTATAATCCCCGAGGCCCATTGTCACTCAAACGGCCCAATACAAAGTCAGCACACGACGGTCGTCCGAGGGGTCCAACCAGCGACCGCGCTGGCCACTCGGTTCAAAGTTCGCGCGCGCGGTGACCTCCAGGCAAGGGAGGTGCGGCGCCGGGCCGTCGGGCACACGCGGACACGTCAAAACACGCTGCTCCGCCGAGGCTTCTCCCGCACGAAGGCGCAGCATCTTGACTTGTGAAGGGAGAATTATGGCGCTCGCAGGATAGATTCCGCATCTTGCAGATTCGGAATCCGGGCTTGTGGTAATGGCACAACAGCATCCCCGCCCTCAGATAAGGCGCCGGGAAGACGAGCTGCCTCCACGTGGCTCGGATGCCAGGCGCGCACGTTCGTCAGGCTCGTCCAAGTTCACGTCCAGTGTCGGGACGCCAGGTAACCTCACGTGCCCAGGTCCGACTCGCCAGGACAGGAGCTCTGCTCACCACGTCGTCGCCAAGGCACCTTGACCAGCTCCGCTCGGGTCGTTCCTAAGACCTTGCTTCTCGCCACTGGTCCCGCTTGGTCGTTCTGCAGCTTGCAAAACCGACCGGCAAAAGGCAACACCCAACACGAACAAGTGCCCTCTGTCTCCCGTCAAACACCAGACAAAGCCATAATTCAAATCAACCTAATTAATCGCTATCCCCTTTTGCTCCCGCTGCAACAAGAGGCAGGTGTACGATCTAGCACACAAGGCTCAAACAATCAGTTTTCAAATCAACAACACACCAAAATAGAAACAATTATTAATCAGCAATAATAATTACAAATAGAATGGTCCCCTTAAAATCGCTTTGGACCGAAAACATACTTCTGAGGAAGCAAATGAGGTCATTCATTTTTCCCGGCGATATTTTCGCGGAATCTGAAGCTGCTTATATTTGCGACCCTGCTTATCCGTGTAGCGGCGGTACAATAAGCCAGGTTCCTTGCCAAATGAAACCCCCTTTTTTTCCACTCCCCGTTTGACGCTCTTCCTCAGATCGGCTAATGAACAATCTTCCTGTTGCTCGCGAATCAGACTTTTTCTTTCAACTGCAGCCTGCTCCTGCCGGCTGGCGGAAACCGGAGCGAGTGCGGAGCCCGCGTCGCCTAATTGCGGCGTCGAGTCTATATCGCGGCTAGCACTGCACGCGTCACTCCCACTCACTTCCAGGACCCGCTCGTCTAGGCCAGCCTCCGAGCTCTGCCTCTCCCGTGACTGCTCGCCACTCAAGTTACCGTGATCGGTCCGTGTGCCGCACCGCTGTTCGCTCACCGACGCTAAGTCAAGTTCCCTCGACAGCGGGCGCGCTTTGGATCGCGTGGGGGCCATGTACGCCACGTCGGCAAAGAATGATTTGCCGTGATCCCTCAGCAACTGCTCCGAGCTATTTGAGAAGAGGTAGGAAAATTGCTCCGGGAGGGCGGCTGACACAGCGGCTTCGGTGTTAAGTTTCCCAAATTCTCCTTCAATGCTAACCGTTGCGATCGGTAAACAGACACTCTCCTTCTCGGCCACTTGCCGTATCCTAACGCACTCTCCCGTAAAATCACTCGAGGAGACGAAAGACGGGTGAACAACGTCCATAGTTGCTGCAGAGTCCCGCAGTGCTCGGCACTTCTTGCCGTTTACCTTAATTTCCTGCACATAGGGCTCCAATAGACGTATGTTTTTGTGAGTTTCCTGTATCGTTGCAAAAGCAATTCTCTCTGGGCAGCTTGCAGCGATGTGCCCTTGCTTTTTGCAATTGTAGCAGGTTAACGGTCTCCGTTTTTCAAAAGAACGCGTCATTTCGTTTCGCTGTTTCGGACCATCGTCATCATTCTGAGATGCATTCTGTCCATCCCTTACAGTTTCTTTGGGAAGGGACTCGTCGTCCCGAAACTCGCGACGCGTGATTTCCTTCCGTTCGTCGGGCTTCCCGTAAAACCCATCTCTTCTATCTGCTTTTTCTATGCGCACTGCCTTGCTGTGCAAGCTGCGGCGGGTGTAATACTCTTCCGCTAACTCTGCTGCCTTGTTTAGCTTAACCTCCTTTAGCCTATCTTGCAGCCAGAGCCGGACATCCTCATCAATGCAACGGTAGAACTGCTCCAACGCGATGCATTCGACAATTTTGTCGCGGTCGTCGTACACCTCTTCGCCCTTCAGCCATTCCACCAGGTCGGCTTTTAGACGAAACGCGAAGTCAACATTCGACTCCTTACCCTTTTTTGCATACCGGAACCTCTGCCGGAAAGCTTCGGGCGACAATTTGTACTTCCGCAGTAGCGCTTCCTTCACATCACTGTAGCTCTCAAACGCCTCTTTCGATAAGCAAGTTATTACGTCTGATGCCTCCCCAGGAAGCAACGCTAACAGATTCTGTGCCCAGAGGGATCGCTCAATGCTATTCCGTTCGCACACGTGCTCAAATTTCACGAGGTATTTGGCCATATCCTCTCCGACGACAAAGGGTGGAAGTTGATCGCGTATTCTTGGAACATTAGAAGTGAGACTAGGCGCTGGCGAGCTATTTCGGGTCTCCAACTCTTTCATTTTAAGCTCGTGCTCACGTCGCTCCCTCTCTCTCCTTTCCTCCTTTTCCTCCTCGCGAAGTTCCTTTTTTCTCCTTTCCTCCCGACGTTCATTGATATCCGCCCAGGCCTCAGCGGCTTCCTCAGCCGTTACGTCCCCAGTCCTCATGACCTCAAGGATCGCATTCTTTCTTTTGGTCGAGCCCAACTCAATGCCCAACTCCTCACAAATTTCGAGAAGTTCCTTCACCTTGTACTTCTCCATCGTTCACACTGTCCTCCTGCTGTTTACCCTTTTTGAATATACCTGCCGTACGCTACTATAACACTACTAGTAAGACATATGCAAGTATTTCACACACTGCCCTGTTTACCCCCTTAGCATCCCCTGGTTTTCAAAACACTCTTACTAGGCTTGAAACACACAAGGTTATCACAATGCAACACCAAATCCTTCCCTAAGCTACTATAACCTGTGTCAAAGAAAGTCTGGTGTTTGAGGTAAACTTCAGGCACTCACCGCGCCGAGGTAGCTGATGCCGGTCAATCCCGTAGCTGCCATCCAGTGTTACGACTTCAACCGGTGCCGCCAGTGTTACGACATCCCACCGCTGCCACCAGTGTTACGAACTTCAACCGCTGCACCACGATAACGGCTTTGTGGTCCCGTAGCGCTCGTCACCCGTTTCGTGACAGAGCGTTGGTAGCGAAGACTCCGAGCCTGGCGTCGATGAGAATAACAAAAGGGACTTTATACATTATATACAGGTTATCATACAGGACATGAACGGATCGGCACTGGGGCCGAGAGCTCACACAAACGCGACTGTTCTCGCACGACGGCGTCCGGCGAAAACGCGTGACACATCTCACCCCAGTCGGGAGCGACCCTCTGTCCAGGTGGGGTCGGCGGATCCTGTTTTGGAGCGGCGTGTTGCTGCTTTTATAATCCCCGAGGCCCATTGTCACTCAAACGGCCCAATACAAAGTCAGCACACGACGGTCGTCCGAGGGGTCCAACCAGCGACCGCGCTGGCCACTCGGTTCAAAGTTCGCGCGCGCGGTGACCTCCAGGCAAGGGAGGTGCGGCGCCGGGCCGTCGGGCACACGCGGACACGTCAAAACACGCTGCTCCGCCGAGGCTTCTCCCGCACGAAGGCGCAGCATCTTGACTTGTGAAGGGAGAATTATGGCGCTCGCAGGATAGATTCCGCATCTTGCAGATTCGGAATCCGGGCTTGTGGTAATGGCACAACACCGTGTAGGCAACATCGCGGTGATACGTTTTCACTGCAAGAAGTGACGGCATCTCTTTTCGCCGGTTATAAATCGCCGATGCAGGTCCTGTACCCTGTCGGCGGCGATTGTTGTGCGCAGCGAACGTGTCCGCATTGTTGCAGTGTCCGCATTGCCGACGCGCGTGTCGCAACCAAACGAGGCGGAAGTCCCTCGTCGCTCATTTTCGAGGTTCACGCTAATGAATTCACGTCGTCGCAGGCAAAACTGCGCTGTCCGTTATCTCCGCTCGTGCCGTTGTTCGGGGCCCATTTGGTTAATGACCGGCCACTTGCGTCACTCTCTCTCTCGGCGCCCTGACTGTCTCGGCGCTGATCGCGGCTCGCGAGAGTCAGTCTGCCTCGATGATGTGCGGCCTCTCCGTGACAGACTGTGTGCATTAATGATGCGCAGTAACTATGGTCATGATTCATGGGATTTTAATTCCCGAAGATTTAATTTGTCTTCATGAGGGCGCGCCCAATATCTGTGAGGCCGGGCTTAATTTTGTCCACGCGCGGTGTTAATTCAGCGCACGCCCATTTTTCTGTACTCGGTCATTTCTGCACGCTCCTGGGAATGGAGCCCAGCTCCTCGGCATCTGCAGCAGATCTGCATGAGAAACGGACTCCTCCGAGCTCCCACTTGAAATGCCATAATATGGTTGTGTGAGGACACCCCCACACACACGCACAGAGAGAGCGAGAGAGAGAGAGAGTATGATAGTTATTAGTACAGTGCAAACAGTAATAGAGTCGAGGGAAGGAAAATGGAGTGCTTACGAAACTTGCAGTTATATATGATATAGTCGGCTTACACAGGACAGTAAATGCATGGAGGCTGTTGCAAGAGGCCTTTGGTGTTGCTTTTTTTCTACTACTACTAAATGCTCCGTTTTATATTGAATAGACAACGCAGTGAAAGTTAGCCCGACGGTGCGAGATCAAATATGAGGCCGAAATGCTGCGAAAACGCCCGTGTACCGTGCGCTCTGTGCACTTCAAAGAACTCCAGGTGGTCAAAATCATCCCGGAGTCCTCCACTACGGCGTATACGTACCTCATAATCATAGCGCTAGTTTGGTGCGTGAAACTCGAGAATTTAACGCAGCGAAAGTTAAAACGCCTTTTCGCACTGCCTGAGTCCGCCACTATATAGAACAGCGGTGCCACCGCGCGTCAGATATAGGAACGAATAATTACACCCGTGCTTACGGTCTGCCGGGAAGTGCGAGAAGCTCTCTGCTTTGTGGAGCTCAGCCGCGCGTGTTGCGTGTGCCCGGACTCTCGTTCGGCGGAGCGAGACAGAGCGCCGCGAGGTGACGGCCCAGAGTACGAGGAAGGCGTTTGTTAGGCGGCTACCTTAATTGGCGTTGACTGTTCCAGCCTATCGGCGCGGTGCGCATGAGCCGAAGCTGCCGCATATCAACGGTGGCACAACAGTATCGGATAACGCTGTATACAACTCGCCGCTATGCGGGAGGATGGCTCCCAACGACCGTGCTACCAGGACAGCGTTCCTTCAGGCGAACCGCGCACGTGAAGTGAGCCGCGTCTCATTGGCGTAGTCTCCAGAACGGCGAATAGGCGTGCACTCGCCTCGGGAAGCCGCCACCTCGACCGACGCCAGCGTCGTACTCTCAGACTCCAACACGCCATCTCCAATTTCGCCCGAGGTCTCGTCTCGCCTACCACCTTACGGCTCCTTCGCCCACTCCTACTGGAGGACGAGCCGTGTCACATTGAACTGGTTTGGGTCCCCGCCCACTCGGGTCACCCCGGCAACGAGTCGGCTCACCTACACGCTCGATGATTCGTCGACCGAGCGGTGAGCCCCTCCGCGTCGGACGCCCCGGTGCCGGAGCCCCTGGTCACCTACCATGACATTACCCAGCACTATCGCCTCGAACGGTACGCCTACCCACCCCCATATGGCAGTCTTCCCAAGCGGTCTGACGTCGCCTGGCGTCGGCTCCAGACCCGCACCTTTCCGTGCCCCCTAGTGTATTCGCACATCCACCCTGGTGTCATTGATCCACGCTGCTGCCTGTGCGGCGACGTTGCCTCCTTGAACCACATCCTCTGGGGCTGCCCGGAAGACGGCCCCGCCCGCCGACCTCGTCTCGCCACCCCCCACCGACGAACAATGGGAGGCCCTTCTCTCCAGCACCGACCGAGACATCCAAACACGGGTCCTGGCACGAGCTGAATACGCCATCGTGAAGCACAACCTGGAAGCCTACCTTATCCCTTACTCCTTGTAATAATAAAGTTGACACTCACTCACTCACTCGCCTCGGGAGTCGGCGGGAACCGGCTAGCCAAAGGCACTCGGCGTGGCCCGTTTCGCCGCCGTTTCTTCCCATGCACCCGCACCCCGGTCGGCTCGAGGGGAAATTCGCTGAGCCCCTGGTCTGTTTGGAAGCAGACGGCAGCAAGTGTGTTACGCCCCCGCTGCTGCATACGGCGCCTTCGGAGGACACAGAGAGCGTCGGCCCGCACGCGCCAAGTTCGAAAGCGACTTGGGAAGCGATGCGGCCATTATTCCCAAAACGTGATGCACTATGGCGTCTAGAGAACGTTGCTTGCGAACCATACGAGGTGTATGTTATAGCTAATCTGTTGCGGTTTGCTTTCTGCGTTGTTGCTCAGGAAGAGGACTGCACGCATAAGCGACGAAGGCGAATAGTGTTATCGTCGTCTGTCTGGGTTGTATCTAGTGTGTTATATATATATATATATATATATATATATATATATATATATATATATATATATATATATATATATATATACACACACGCTTCAGTATCGTGCTCGCGTGCTTTTCTTGGCGCCGATGCGTGGCTGCGATGCACGTGACCCGGCTGCGTGCCGACGCGTGAAAAGCGCGTTGTGTGGGTGCACGTCTCCGTTCTCGCGGAGAGAAGATAAACAGTCGAAATAATCGGGGCGCGCGTCGTCGTAATCTCCACTGGAGACGCTTCAGCGCACGGAAAATAGGGAGGCTTCGCCTATATACGCCGCGGATTGCGTGAGAAAAATTGCGGTGCAGCTGGAAGTGGCACGTGCGCGTAACGGTGCGCCGTTGTGCTATGCGCAGTCGCTCTCTCTCTCTCGTCCTGCACTTCGTGTTTTTATTGCGATGGCAGTTATACGGGCACTCAAGGCGCATTCTTACCGTCGTCGTGATGTTCCGTACAACGTCTCAGGGCGACAACACCGTTGCCGCGCGTCGTACGCTGTGTGTGCGAGTGAAAGCACGCGAGGGGAGCCGACGATCTCGGCTCAATATGGCACGCGCGAAGGAAGGAAGCGGAGAGCGAACACATCGCGCCGTCTTCCGTCGCACGAAATGCCATGTGGGAACGGGAGGGAGGGAAGGAGCGGGGCGGCGTTGCGCTCCGGAAGCAACTGCGCACTTCACAACCAGGCGCAAGGGGAACTGACAATCGCGGCTCGATCTTCTGGCCATGTGTAGAGGAAAGCGGGCAGGCTGCGCATGAGGTAGGAGTGGCGGCTTCGACTCGACTGGAGGCTTCGGCTTCAGTCGAGTCGAAGCCGAAGCCTCGACTCGAAGTGGAGGGAGGCTTCGGCTTCGACTCTGCGAAGTTCTGCAGACGGCTGATACCTATGTGCGTGCTTGTTCTCGCCGTTCTTGCGTTTGCGCGATAGACCACACGTAACTCATTTCGCCCACGGCTGTTGCCGCGCTTGCTCGCGCCACCCTTTTGACAGCGAGTGTCCGCGGTCATCGAGTGTGATGTGTTCTTGGTTGCGTGTGCGCGCTGACACCATGCTTGTTAATTCGGTTACTAAGCGAATGTTTCCAAGTTCACATGGCCGATAAACTAATATCTTTACTTCGTTTAGCTTTCTACTATAATTCGCTATCGCAATCGATGCTTCGCCTTTCTGGCGAAACTGCGACTTACGCGCAAGCGTAGATGCCCCGTCTGTGAAATCATGCATGTCGCCGCGAGGGAAGCGAGCGCTCGAAGGCGCCTGGAGGTGGAGAGGGGAATCGCCGCGTTTGCCTCCTTTCCGTTTGTGCTTCGAAGCCGCGGTGCTCGCTGTGAATGTTCGCGGCGCCGTGCGCTTGCGTGCAACCACCACCGCCCATAAATAGCACAAGGCATGTTCACTACGTCATGCTACTGGCCCAGAATTTTCGTTGCCAAGGCTGGCGTGACGAAAGCGGCGACGTCAAAATCACTGTTGCCTACTCGGGAGCAGCCCTATTAGATTCTATGGCAGTCGGGCCACTAGCATGACGTCAAGGATCGGAGTGGAAAGGCCTTGTGCTGTCTAGGTTGTGTTGGTGTGACCCGCGTGTACGAAGGGAAGGGTCACTGTAACATTTTTGGTTTTGCTCTTCAGCTGCTCCCACTCCCTCTCAACGCACGCGAGGAGACTCGATGTTCTCGCTTTTCTGTCTGTCTGTCTCTCTCTCGTATCACCCTCTCTCTCTCTCTCTCTCTCTCTCTCTCTCTTATTTACAGAACCCACAGCATTCGAAACGTATACCTGCTTCGCAGATCCTTTTGAATCTCATCTTTGGTGTTTGTAGTAATCACGCAGTTCGGCGTCACGAAGGTGACGCTAAACAGGTGACATCTACGTCTCAAATTTCTTGCTCTGGCTTTTTACTGCTTCAGGGACACATGCAAGGTTCGTTTGTGTAGGTTTATATAGTGCCCACCCACCCAACCGTTTACGTAACCCCCCCCCCCCCCCCCCCACACACACACACACAAATCGTTACCGTATCGATTGTTTCCTTCTAAATTCCGCTTGGAATCGAAGCGCGGGTATGCTTGTTAGGCCTGCTTCTGCAGTACGGCTACCGAGGGGATGGGCGGCTGCGCTAGGAATCGGCGGGTGCTTAATGTACTATACATGGCATACTTGTACGTGCAACTTCCCTCTGATATAAGTTACACCTAAGCGGCCTCCCACGCCTAAGTATTCTCTCCTATCGTCATTTTTTTTCATTCCCCGGCATAGGGTAGCTAACCTAGTTCAGCTGGCTTAACCGAATAAATAAATAAATAAATAAACAAATTAATTGGTCCCAGTTCCCTCGTGGCTTATCCTTTCTTTCTCTGATCGTTATCAGCATCGGCCTTGCACATTTATGGGCGCTTGCTCCAGGCGTTGCCTGGCGTTGCACGTAGTAGACAGAAGCGTGTCGTTGATAAGGTGCGGATGGTTACTGGCCCTCCACAGCGTTGTTTGCAGTCCGAGCGGCATTCGTGACACGCGATATCTGAGTTACGCTTTCCGCTCGACCGAAAGGCCAGATATATGTCGCGCGTAAAAGTATACGGGCGCAGAGGCGGAACACGGGAGAAGGCACTGCGGCATGCGCACATTGTGCCATTGTGCGCGCCGAGCGGAAATGCATTGCGGAATCGCTTCGGCCGGTGCTCCTCCTGCATACCTTATCGCGTGGCGTGTGTGTGGAACGACCACAGAAGGCTTGATCGTTGGGGCACAGTTACAAATATGCGCACGATGTGAACGGCGGACGAGTTCGCTTCCAAATGGTATATTGCTCTATAATTTGATTCCGCGTGCAACCGTCCTTGCAAACGGGAGTGGTATAGTTATGCGGTACGTGTTCATCATCTAACTTGGTCTTTTTTGCTCGACACTGTTAACCTTGTCATCGTGGGGCGCTAACACTTCTGGGAAAATACAGACATGTCACACGTATAGGGAACGCAGATCGCAGCGAAACTGAGAGCGCTGCGAATGCCAACATGCATGCATTCCTTACGGCGGTGGTATGTCGTCTACCCCTTCTTTACTTCAACAGCGGCAGTTGTAATGGCCGCATGCCTGACTCGCCGTGTAGTCACCGACAAGCGATATGCACGCGTCCTGTATTACCGCGGCTATTCCGCATACGGCACGGGCTCCTGCGCCCTTTTGTCCTTATCGGACTCGTACGTAATACGCGCCACTCTGCCGGCGCGGAGCGGCCCTCGCGAAAGTGTGTCGATCGTGCAAGCGTATTCCCGAGCTTTCGCCCGTAGTGCGCCGCTTACGTGAACGCGCCCGCGGTGCGGCGAAGCGGCCCCTGCGCAGTGACGCGCGCTCAGACGTGGATGGTGTCTTTCATTTCTGGGCCGCCGTGCACGATGGCGCATCGTGACGCAGGGTAGCCAATTGGCGCATTATGGCTGCCCTGTTCTCCAGTGCACCGTGCGGGTGTTTACCTTCTTTTCTTGCTCAAGATTCAGGAGTGAGAGAGACCTTTGCTCACTGTTTCGTGTCCGTGGGCGTCGTGTGTGTACGTGGGGCAGTGCATCGTTCTATTCAGTTTGCTGTGCACGCACGGTGCCTGGCTGTTCTATATACAGCGTGCGAGTGCGGTTCGCGTCGGCCCAATCGTGCGTAACGTGCGGGGAGCACGCATTATCGTAGCAAGGTTACGTTAGCTTTGGTGTACAGTCACGAGGCGTCCGCGCGAACAGAGCGCTGTGAGAGAGCGTGTGCGCATGGCCGGTTGATTGGATCGCCGAAGTTTCGGCCCGCGGCCCCAAATTTCGCCCGAGAGGTCAAAAAGGCAACGACGGGGAAACGGTGGGTGACGCGCGCATGCGTTATTTACTGCGGTATAAGCGCGCCACATCGATCCCATGCACGTTCGCTTCAGCTGCGTGGCTCATGCATACTTATACCCTCGCGCTTCTGCGAAACCACGTGGCCAGAGTCCGGGCTTTGAGCCGACTACGTGTACGGAGCGTCGAGCTTGTACGTGGCGCCAGCAAGAAATAACCTAACCAATAAAAAGTAGTTAACCTCACTGATTTCTCCCAGTACTGGTGGCGTTTGACTTGGCCACATTTACGCTAATAAGCAGGGAGAACGGGAGCGTGGCTGAGGTAGTGGTGTTATAGGAGCGCTTGGATCTTACATTCTGGATGCGCTGGTAAGATGCGTGCACAGGCGTGCACTTAGAATTCTGGGGTTTCACGCATGCCGGAGTTAAGACCTGATTATGAGGCACGTGCACGCCGCAGGGGGGAAGGGGGGGGACACGATCGAGCGTCGTTGCATCCCCCCCCCTTCCATCAGCTGGCACGGCGGCGTTGGTCGTGTGCCTGCATGCGACCTCCATGCGGGGAAGAACGCAGCGCACGACGCTGCCCGGGCAAGTGTCAACCGCCATAGTCACTTGCGTCGCCCATCTCTCCCCAGATAACAAATCCCCAAACAGAACTACGCCCCCCAGAACCTGATCAAGAAAGAACAGTTTCCCAATACGAACAAATGACTACTTACGGAGAAGTCCTCGAACACTACCGAAATGCTTGTTATAAATACCGCCCTACTGACAAATCATTAAACAAACACCTTATACTTATACAAACAACCACTTTCCCTATAGAAAAAGTGCTTGCTTATATAAGTATTATATACCGCACTACTCATCCGCCGAATACATCGAGAACCATATTTATCACAATGTAAGACGTGCAATACACCACGTGCAAATTTCCATCACATTGTATGGGCATGCCCATCAGCTCCAAACAATATATATATATATATATATATATATATATATATATCGCTAGGACCTCCAGCTGTTTATATCGGCGCAATATACCACAGCCACTAAGTTACCGCGGCGGGTAAATTATAGGCACGCATGCTTGGTGCTTGTGCAACGAAACAGTGTGCGCGCGTCTCGTACCACTGCAAATAGCCAAGACCGGCGCCGTGGAGTGACGCGACTGCAGGCGTGATTTTCTGAAAGAACGTCCACGCGCCTGCATATGCAGCCCCGCTTCGATCCGTGGCCTGTAGCAGTATCGCTCGCAGTTCCATACTATGCAGCCCCGGCGTCCACGGCACCAAACGCAAACAACCGAGACCGGCGTTGTGGCTGCCGAAATCTCCTTTAATCAACCCCAATGACAATCATGATGATATATTGGCGATAGACGCTACCTTCTTCTCCTGTTTGCAGCATACCGTTATCTACGTGCCATATGTTGCGATGTATGTGTATAGTCGCATATTTGTGTAAGACGGTGCACCCCCTATACTTCTCGCGACTTTCGAAGAATATAAAATTCTATATAAGACGCACCTATTTTATCTAATACGGCATGATCAAATTTGATTACGCTTGCTTGTATAATACATTCGTCGCGGAATGTCGTGCTCACCCATTTCTAGGGCACTAAATTTCCGTAAGTGGCATTTTTACGAGGTGCAAATTCTAGCAGAACAAAACTTTAACAAAGGCTCCTTTTAGGCGCAGGAAATCGGCATTTGTTGCACTTCACTCGAAGTCATGGAAGGCCTTCTCCTCCGACGCACTGTCAAAATAAAAAAAAAGTTGAACCACTTTTGCCGGCAGCGTCTCCGGCCATGGCGGGAACACACGCGCTGAGAGAACAGGGCTGCCGCCGCGGCCTCTGAATACCACCGCGCACGGTTTCTTGTACGCCTCGGAAAAAAAAAAAGAAAGGAGACGGGTACATTGGTCGCGCCAGCGCGCTTGGCTTTATGCACATATAAGACGCACCGAGAAAAATTTTGGGGGTAAATGCTTATTATAGACAGGAAAATACGGTATATAGGGAAAAGCTTTTTTTTTTTTGCTGTAATGTATAGTGCGATGTGACATTTTCTTAATTTTTGCTTCGTGCGTTTTATTCGTTAGCATCGATAAAATGGAATTAGCCCATTCGCTTTGGAGAATCAGTTCCCTCTCGAGTAAAAAAGAAATAGTAAAAATGAGAAAAAAAAACATTTTATATATGCAGTATTTGCGTGCCACGTATGGGCTCCCAACGCTTCAAATTAAATAATCTCCGCAAAATGTCTAGCTTTGTTCCGTATATCCGCACATAAGCTGTATTTGATGCCTAAAAACTGATTTAAGCGCTGGAAAACCGATGTACAGCCCATAATAACGTTTGCTGATATGCGGAGGGGGGGGGGGGAGGTCTAGTTGACTTGTGGATAGTTCAGCACGTCCATTACTAATTAAGTAATTACCGCATTAATTAATATTGCTTAATTATTATTTCACTGTTTTCTTCGTACTAATATGGTCTCTGTGGCCAGAAATCATTGTAAACAAGTTCTTTTTGTAATTCTGTATGGTGTGAAATGGTGTTCATTCGCGGGCTTTGTTGTGGATCACACACCGCCTGCAACTCCACCGCTAGCTTGCCGGCGCGGGCTCACCTCCTCTGCTCGTTCGATGCAGCACTGTTCGTTCGCCCTGCGTATATGGCCGCCACCCATTCGCTCGTTGTTGGTATTCGCGTCTTGTACCATTACCGCGTGTGTGCTTTCGGCTTCTGCCACATCGGTCGGCCAGCCTAAGCCGCACCCACATGGAGCGTATTTCCGACGTTCTTTCGCCGCGTGACGCGCGCGCGGTGATCGCGGCAACGTTGCCGCCGCTCCACGGCATGCGTGCGCGCAGTGCGGACTCCCGTTAGGGCGAACGCTGCTCTAATCCGAGGCCTTGGATGTACGAGGAACAGCGCGTGGTTTGTTTCCCACAGGCGCGTGCATGGTGCAAAATGAATGCGCTCAACACGAACCACTAATTCGGTTAAGTCGAAGGCTGTTAATCACGCTTCCTATTCGGACCGGCATGCAGGAGACCCGCGCTAGCCGACTTTGAGGAGGCGGCTTTGATATATAGACGGCGATTTTTGCGACGATGGCGATGAAATTCGCAGGACTGACACGATTGAAATAGTGATTGCGAAGGTCCTCGGAATGCCTCTACGTTCAGGCTGATAAATTTATGCTTAGGACCTGCGGAGATCACAATAACCAGCGGTGTTAACGCATGATAATGCAGGTGGTAACATCCTGAGTACTTTACTGCATTTTTTTCTCAACAACAATAAAGATGGCGAAGGATTTTTAGCGTGCAATCTATATATAGGTGAAATCAGGGCTTTTGTCACAGCGTGACATGTTTGCACAATATACCGAAAAGCAACAAATAATGAATAGCTTAAGAGTGCATAAAACAATGCTTTGCATCGTGCCAGTCGAATGAATGTGTATACTAACATTCGCCTCTTTGTTTTAATGATGTTTCGTGTGTACATTTATTATGCAATTAGTAATATATTAGTAATAAAGTTTTTGTTTTGTGTACCACGTACCTTTCGTATAAGGCGAACTGATTTTGACGGTCTCTTCTAGTTGGTCTTAACGGGAAGACGAGCACAACGAGACGCGAAATATGCGCAGCGACGTTGCAGAATACGTTGCATATTATACCGGGTGCTTCTGTCTTTTTTTTTAATATATTTAAGCTGTACCAATCTTTAAAAATTGAAGCTACGCAATTCGTGGGGCACCTTGTTGCCACCGTTCGAGTGTCCAGATTCTCAGCAGACTCTAGATGAGGAGTAATTTGCGCAGTTACGTACGTAATTAATGAAGTTCGCTTAACTTATTCATTAAGTATTCACGATAGATGTCAAAGGCAGATTGGAGCCCGTTCTCGACATCATCGATATGTGAGCGAATGCAGATATTTCTTTGAAAGCGAACATGAGGCGGAGAGAGAGCCCATAGCCCCGTGGCCGTGCATTTGCATGTCACCGCTCTATAGGGTGCCTGAATGGTCTCTCCATGTCCGACGAGATGCATTGACGTTCAAGTGACTTTTTTATGAAACCGCTGTTTTCATGCATTGAAGCACGAAAGTAACTGGAACATCAATGAATTTCGACGGTAAATTTGAAAATTAAAATATCGGAACTGGTGCTGTCCAGAGAGCTTGTTCCAAGCGGCTACGCCGTGCGAACTGAGCGGCTATATTTCGTAGATTTAGATATGTGGCGTAAGATAATTAATTGAAATGTTAATTAACGCAATTACGTTAATTATTCAATTGTACATTTTGATTTGAATGGCCGCCTCATAGAGTAATTTAGATGAAGGGTTAGAATTGTTCTATCTGCAATAGGTAACCTTTGAAAATATTGGTGCATCCAGGAAAGAAGAAGAGAAACATCCGGGCATAGGTAAACCGTGTGTCCCAGCTAAGGTTAGGTGAGGTGCTCAAAATAAAATACGATTACAAAGTCATGGTGCAAGATACGATTAAGGGCACATTCACACCGGCGACTGACAGTGGTCGCGCGACCAAGTTGGTCGCAAAGCGACCAGTCGCAAATGGTCGCAAACGGTCGCCTTTCTTGAAAAGCGACCATTTTGGGCCAGTCGCTCTCTGCGCGATTTTTCTGTCGCGCGACCGTGGTCGCAAAACTGATAGACCAATCAGCGGCGCACCGGAAGTGATCTTTCGTGTGTCTACATCCGGCGTCGCGTTCAAATTCCGCGTAGATTCCGAGAGTTCTCGCTGAGAACGATAATCTCCGGGATTGCGACTTGCGGGTCGCGCTCAGCCGGGCTTGCCGGTGTGAACATCAGTCGCCTTCATTCGCTTTTTTATTGCGAGTCGCAAATGGTCGCGCGACCTCCTCAAGTCGCCGGTGTGAATGAGCCCTAAAAGACCCATCGGTTTCGGTCACGACATCTGACGACCGAACATCGTCAGTCTTATGTAACCGCAACTTGCGCCGTGTTTTAAAACATTTGCTTCTTTAAAAACAGCTCGGCCAAACTGGGCACGGGGCGCCCTGCGTGCCACATTTCCCGTACACGCTCGCAGCGCGCCCACGCGAGGCCGGAGCTGAGGATGAGTGCGCGCGGCAGTCACGCCGACGAGCTTTCTTCCTCGCCTCGAGGTCGTGTAATCACAGACTGCTGCGCCGCCCTGGCCGTTTCTGACGATTAGTGTCCCCGAGCTTTCCCTCGTTCATATTTTCGTGCCTGCTCGTGCGAGCGCGTCTGCTCTGTCGCGTCTGCCCTTTTTTTGTTGCCGACGCACGTGGGTTCCTTAGGAGAGCCCCGCAGCGAGGAAACGAGCCCTTTGCTATTTCTTCACTCCGCTGCCGTTTTTTTGTTTCCTACGTCGACTAAATGCTCGCTAGGTGTGCCTATTCCTTTCGCTACTTTCTTGCACAAATTTGATGCTTTTAAGGAGGGCCGAGCGCTCTAATGACAGCTTTGAAAAGCTTTAGCCTTGCATGCATCCTGGGATTAACTTAAATGACTAAAAGTGTGCAGCTCAATGAAGGAACTACTTTTGCACTCGAAACGGAAATGATGCTTCGCAGAAAAGGACGCTGTAGGCAGAGAAGTTTATACTTAAGCGAGTGCTGACATTACGTCCTTTTTGTCTTCCACTTATGATTATTTTCTTGCGTTAATTGGTGGCCAAAACCATTTAAATCCAGAAAAAAAAGGAGTGCTAGCGAGCGTGTGAGGACCCCAAATAATTTACCGTAATAATTTTGTCTACGAACCAGTTTTGCTTACCAGGAACCCGCCGTGGTTGCTCAGTGGCTATGGTGTTGGGCTGCTGAGCACGAGGTCGCGGGATCGAATCCCGGCCACGGCGGCCGCATTTCGATGGGGGCGAAATGCGAAAACACCCGTGTGCTTAGATTTAGGTGCACGTTAAAGAACCCCAGGTGGTCAAAATTTCCGGAGTCCTCCACTACGGCGTGCTTCATAATCAGAAAGTGGTTTTGGCACGTAAAACCCCAAATATTAAAAAAAAATTAAAAATTATTAATTAATGCCAAAGCGTCTTTGTGGATGCCATAGAGTTTCTCACTATATTACCTAGGGGGAAATCTGGGGCTGCTGCGCTGTGGTATGCATGGTAATGCCGGTATATTGTTACTTCGGATTGGCATCGTTCTCGAACAGCCAGGCAAGCACCAGGCCGTCTGTCACAGTGGTTCATATTCTACTAAAACAGCAAGTAAAATGCTGTTTTAGCTTTATTACACAAAAACATTTTTTGTTTAACTGTGAGAACTTGTTATTGCATGTACAATTATATGATTTGTGAAAAGTATCTGCGGGCTGCTAAAGTTGGACAGACGACAAGAATCGCGCTCACTTTGAAACAGTTTCTCGTCTGTTCTTGCCTTTCTTCCCTTCGTCATGCATTGCAGGTGAGTAAAGAGGCAATTTGCGTGAATGAAAACATTTTAAGAAGATATTACTTTGAGAACGCGTTATTTGTGTATAGCCATATCCACGTTTTAGACGAAGCCTCTTACAACACCAGCCAACACAAGCCTCGCAGACACATATACCGTCATTCCCATGACGGCACGGCGCCCCTTAAGAAACTCCCATAGACGGTGGCGCCAGATTTACCTCTATAGGTGTTATATAGTGAGAAATTCTATGGTGGATGCAAACCGCCATTCCTAGCGAGGCGCGGCAGACGCGCGTCCGCAAGCGTATACGTGTGGTCTCCGCTTTCGCCGTACCGTCTTCCTCCGCCTTCCTCCTCGCGCTCACTTCGCTACAGCCGCATTTCATCCTCACTTCGCGTTCGCTCGTTCATGCTGTGGTCGTTCGTTCGGTTATGCGGACGCTTGCCGCAGGAACGGGCGCCTATAAGAGCTGCGCTCTGAAATGTTCAAACACATGATGGAAGATGCGCTTTTAGGATCTACGGTGTTCGGGCGTTAGGCGTCTGAAGATTGAACACCGTAATGTCCAAACCCTATGAGAGTGATTTTGCGCGCGACGGCGACGAGCGACGAAACGCGCTGTCGTTCGAACAGATCGCTCGGTCTTGTCGCTCGAGTTCTCGGTTCTGGAAATCTACAATTCGTCGCTCTTGACCCGGAAGTGCTGGGAGCGACTAGCCAATAGCGCGAAGCTGGAACTGGATGTTGCATCAGTCAAGTACTACCGAGTGTCGCACGGAACGAGCAAACGACTAAATTTCGATACGTGCAAGGATAAGAACCTACTGCAAGACCTTCAAAAATATTTTACGCTGCTCCTTACAGCAAAACATGAATTTAAACAAAGCACGCGTAACGCCACTTTCGGCGCGTATATTGCTGCCCTCATAACGGCGACACCGGGGAGACTTCGCTCAAAGCCGTCGCTCGCATGGGGCACGACTTGTAGGCGACGAGCGAACGCGACAGCGATCCCCATCGCGTCGCTTGTCGCTTTCGCGAGCAAGATCGCTTGCATGGGGATACTTAAGTCCTATAATCGTATCTGGCATCATAATCTCTAAATCTTTTTTTTCTTTACACAGCTTCTCTTACTTCAGCGGGACGCACGGTATATGCTTGCAATGATAACAATCTTCGTTTCCGTGCTCAGCGCTGTACACGTTCCCGCCCATTCGCCGTTTCGTTTTATCAGTAGTGTTATCTATTTTATTCTATATTTTATGTGATACATTTCCTAGTTTGGTCAGCATTTGGTGTCTCTTGCTAGAATTCCTTGCAACGAAAACATCTACTGTAATACTATTATTTCTTATATTTTTGCAACGAGATTACGTTGGCATCGTTGTGTATAAGAAAGAAGCCATTACTCGATTGTGCCATGGGTCGCGTGTACAAATGGCGTTCCCGATGCAACCTATATATACTCGATTTTATAAATCTCACACGTCGGGTTTCAAAGCTTTCAAGTTAAGACACGACTAGTTCCGGCCGCCATGTCTATGCTAGGCATGACTTCGTATACCTCGTATGTTTATGTTACGTGAATACAGTGAACGATGAAGTAGTGTTCGCCAATTTCCGAGGCCTTGGGCAATTCTTTCCGATTGAGCACGCGCTTCATTGTGTTCTCGTTCAACGTGACGCGCGTTCGCCAGCGCGACGTCAGCTCTGCAGCGAGGAAGACGAGGGGTATTGGAGGAAGAGTCACAACGAACCGCGACGCGGTAACAACGGGTCGCGATCCACGGGGGAAATAATAGAGACGAGGGAAATGCTTCGCCCAGCGCAATTGCGTTCATCGAAATGCGTGTCCTCCGCTGGCTTCTCAATTCGCAACGGGCGCTCCTCGGTCTCGATCGATCGGCGGTGTAAACGCTGATGCAGCGCATGCCGCGTTTTCCGCGGAAACCCCGGGAATCGCTTGCGATGGCGAGGTATGCGCGTCGCCGTGCGGCCCCGGCGACCCGCGACGAAGGAAGCGGTCGCGCCAGCCGGGCGCTGCGCGGCCCCAGTTCTTGATGATGGACGAGTGGCGGCGGCCAATCAAAGCTTGTTTAGCGGGCTTAATAACACCGTGACGAAAATCGCTTGCCGCCAGATCCAATCTCTCGGCGGCGGCCTTTCTTCGAGGCGAGCTTTGCGCCAGCGCACGGCTTACGGTATTGCGGGTGCCGATATGTGGTTGTGTTGCGATTGCGTAACTTGCGTTGCGTGCTTTGAAGAGTGAGGAGGAAAATAATGCGCAGGCTTATTCTTACGAGTTCGGGAAGGAGGGGGAGGTGATGCAGAAGTCTGAATCCTCCGACCGTCTCTTGTCGATGCAGTGCTCACGTGCGTGTGCTGCGGTGTGTTTGTGAGCACGGACACTCAAACAACTGAAGGAGCTCTACTGAAGCAGATCGCATCTTTCTATGCACCATGCTGGAGACGCGTTCACTCTCTCTTTTAGAACTCTTTGTTGACGCCAGTAGAGCCTTCGCAGCGGATACTGTGTCGCACGCGCGCCTGTATCCATCCCTGCGTCCACATCGAAAACGGTGTGTGTGCGTGCCTGCACGTGTCTGTGTGTGCTGGCGCAAGCGTGCACGTCTCAGCCGCTGCGCTGTTGGGCCTTCCCCGTTTTATTTCCGGTTTGGCACTGAGCCCAGCGAGAGTGGCGGACTATCAATCTTGGGTGCGTACGTACGTCATCTCTCCGAGGAGTTTCGGCTCGGGTTAAAATTTGTGCACACGCTGCCGAACGGTAAACTGAACGGGATTTGATGCACGACGAGGCCGGCTTGCCTCTATTGCCTTATACTATGCAGGAACGAACGTGCGAGTTTGCTTCGCTGGCCGAAGCAGCGACAAGTTCAGTTCAACTATACTGCTAAAAGAAGCAAAAAGAAATAGTAAGAAGCCAATCATTGCCTGCTCAGAGGACATTTCAAGTACATGCAAACATTTGAGAACCCTCGAAACACAATTTCTTAACTCTCTCCGCGAAAAGCGCGTGTCCTTAGCTGCTAAAAAAAAATAACAGCAATAAAAATAACAAAGAAAAAGAAAATCAAAATGACCTACATTGTTTGTGCGTGAATTCAATCTTTCCCTCGTCAGCTGCACTTTCCCCATGTTTTGTCCTTCGCACGTGACAGAAACGGATACGGCGTGTTTGTGAAATTCATTCCCCGCCCCCCCCTTTTTTTCTGTACGTTTTTTTTTCTTTTGTGGGCGTATACGTCGGTTTTATTAAGTCCGCTCGCTCGGTGGCGCCTTCGACGGGAATGATGGATGCGCGCAGCGTGATCGATGTCTCCCATCAAGCGGCTTTTAAACTCCAGGAATGTCCGCGCGGCGCGTGCGATATCGTTCGGGGAAAGGAAACTTGGGTCGACGGAGGATAGGCGGCTCCTCGCAGATATTCCCGTTGTGCTCCGAGCGTTTCCTTCTTTAATTCCCTCTCTTTCCTGCGTTGCACAGCCACGATCGGGTAGAGCGCGCTTTTAGTGCAGGCGCGAGTTTCTCTTCGTCCTGAAGAGCGGTTTATCGATTCGCGCTTCGTTTAGCAGCAGCTCTGCAGCCGTGGACGCAGTGTCGTTCGTGGTACAGCTTATTTGGCGTATATGGCTTGGGCCTCCCTCTCTCATCGCGCCGCTGCTCTTCTTGTCCGAATCTTCCACGAATGCCCAATGCTGCGCCGGCCGCGGCCTGCCCTCCGTGGGAACGTGTTTTGCGCGTTTCGATCGCTTCCAGAGAGCGCGCGGCTCTGGTTCGCGCGACGATCTGTTGCCTGCCGCTTGTGTGGGGGCTGTCTTTCTTTGCATCGCTGTCTTCCCGCGCGTTTAGCGTGCCTTCGGGCGAAGCTGTATAGTGCGTCACTCGGGCCCGCCATTTTCGTTGCTAACCCGCGTGTCGGAGCTTGAATCGCAACGTTTCTGTTTTTTTTTCCTTCTTCCTTTCTTAGTTGTTTCTGATAGTGTTTTGTTAGGCGCATAGCCGTCTTGTGCTGTCAATGCAATCCCTGCTTTCGGTTAATACAGACGTCCGAGTCGTCAGGCCTGCATCGGCCGATCTGCAGTGCACAATATCAGCGAAAGATTTCGTGTGAGGCGCTCGGCCTCGCTTGAGCCTGTCGGAAAGGGGGGGCATCATCATCAGCAGAAGCATCATTGTCTTCCTCTTCATCGCCGTCGTCCTCCTGCTGCAGCGGCTCATCATATAATCACACCAACGCCATCATAGTCATCATCACTATCAAATCCTATCAGGACGAAGGCCCATTTTGAAGATTAATTACTGTGCTTGCCGTGCGGCATGCTGTAAAGAAAAACGAAAAGAAAGAAAGACGTGCGTGTTTCCTGTGATCTTTCGTACTTATTTTGACTTTGCCAGTGCATAGGATATCGCAATATGCGTAATTTTCCGTTGTTGCACGCGGCATTGCGAGATCAATGCACCAGCATGAAACCAGACCAATTCTTTCCGACTCCTAGCTGCGCACAAATTGGGTGCAGCGAGCCGGTTTACGCGGCTGTATGTCCACAGTAAGGATGCCTGCGCCGTTGAAACGCGACTTAATTCAGGATAGCCAAGTTTTGCCGTATCGACAAACGACTGCATGTAATGTGTTACGGTACTGTGCACGGCACTATTGAAATCGTGTACACAGAGCTGTGAAGGGACGCGGACTCGAGAAAGGCGCTGGACACCGCCTTGCTCGAAGACTTCTCGAATATGTGGCATGGTTCGTCACTCGAGCTCGTGGTGTCGTCTTCTCGTCTCGGGTCCCCGTCTAACTGCACTGTTAACACCAAAATGGGAAACAATACAGCAGCCATTTGGAGAACACGCACAACCGCTCCTGATTACAAAATGCATGTCTCCTCCCACCTTGCGTTTACCGATAGGGATATATGCGCGCGGCGCACATTGAGCGTCACTGTTCAACCGGACAGCTGCAGGGAGCGACCGGTTTGGTTCTGTTTTCGTCGCGTCTTTGATGTTGCGCTGCTAAGCGCGAGGTAGCGAGATGAAAGCCTGGCCACGGCGGACGAATTTTGATGGGGGCGAAATGCAAAAACACCCGTGTGTACACAAGTATAAAGAACCCCAGGTGGTCAAAATTAATCCGGAGTCCCGCGCTCCGGGGTGCCTCATAATGAGATCGTGGTTTTGGCACGTAAAACCACGTAATCATGTTTTCGTCGCGAAATCCAGGGCTCGTCGATCGCTGAGATATCGGCGACTTTCATTCTGTTCTTCCTACGGTGTTCTTGAATGAAAAGCAGAGACAACATTCAAAGAAAGGCACGAGCGAAAGTCTGAAGTAAAGAAAAGGAAACGATCCAATGTTATGCCTATAATTAAGGCTTTACCGTACGTACAGGCGCCGATAAAAGCGGTATACTCCACGCAGTCCACGCAGCTAGGGTGCCTCGATGTGCGCCCGGCGTGCATCGAGGCACCCTACACGCAGCGGCACACTAACGGCACACTGCATCGAGACGCCATCTACAGGCGGCATCTGGGATCGAGACAGCCAATGGGTGCCCTTTATTATCGGCAGACATGATCCAAGATGCTGCCTGTAGATGGCGTTGCGATGCAGTTTGCTGTAGGGTGCCTCGATGCCTGCCCGCCGCGCCGCCGTTCCAGGGTGGTGACAGCCTTTGTACCGCTCCGCGCCGCCGTTCGGCAGACGCGCCGCCATATTGGTTCGACGTTGCTGCCCGCTGCTCGTGTCTCCCGTGCGGTCGACGAGTTGGTGAGGCGACATTTTCGTGCTCTCGTGAGCAACCGACATTGAAAACATTTTCGCACACGCTCTTGCAGTGTAACAGTATTCTTATCGTTCACCCGTGGGTGGGTGAACAAGATAAGAGAATGACGGGTTGCTGCGTTCCGCTGTGCACCGGCTCATGGAAAAAAGGACTGCGGACTTTTCGGTTTCCCCGAGACCCTGAGAGAAGAAAGAAGTGGGAGGCTCAAGTGAAGCGGGAGAAGTGGAAAGCGACTGACACATCTAAGATATACGAGGTATGTGATCGAAGCTTGCTTGTGCCTCGGAGTTTGATAGGGAAGTTGTCTAAGTTGGTCGGCCGTCGTTTAACGCGTAGCATTTCCTCTTCATACGTGACGCGTACAGAAGGTGTCCGCGGTGGCTGTGCAGCCTATGTTTAGTATACAGCCGCAAGTGTTATATCGTTGGATAGCTCATGTCCAGTATAACTACGCTGCGATCATTAGGTTTCAATTAATTACTGTTAGTTAATTGTAATTAAATTGCTGATTACGCTGCATTATTTAGTCATATATTTTTGGAAAGCCTATGTAGGGAGACTTAGGTGCCTTCGGTAGTTTTCCCTTTACTGTTCTGTCTTGTTTGTTTGCAGCTGCAGGTGCGCATGCTTATGTCGCTCTACTTTGTGCGCGCAACGTGTCGCGACTCAGTGCACCTTCACTGCTATCCTGATAGCGGTACGTGAATAATCGCGGTGGTATAAGCCGAAAGTTCGATGATGCGAATTTGTTTCAGCATCCCAGTAAATAACCAAAATGTTAGCAGTGATCAGCTCGGTGGTGTCAATATGACATTTTCGTGAATATAAGTGCCTCTGCATGAAGAGCCTGTCCCGCTTACTCTGTGTGCTTGCATGTGTGGTCTGCTTGTCTCTAAGATTGCTTCCGTGTTAACATTTTCTAGCGTCACTTTGAGCCTGACCAGTACGAAAATGCCAGACAAGACTGGCGGCGGCTGCTGAAGTCTACTGCAGTTCCGACTCTCTTTGATTTTAGACGTAAGTAATGATTTCTTGTGAGTCACTGTGTTACTTCCAATTACAAGCGTTATGCGTATTGAATATGAATGCCTTTATTTCTCCATGCAGCGCAACCGAAATGCAGGAAACCTCCTGTGAGGCGACGAAGTTTAGCTGATTCTGCAACTTCAGCTACCGAATCATTTCAGTCGACAGATATTGCCTCACCCGGACCTTCATCTCCCAACGATCAGGAGCTAGACACAGGTAAACTCTGCATCAGTGATAGCACAGAAGAAGAGGAACAGGAGGAGCACTGTGACATCCTGGACGTTGACTCACTGTCAACAAGCGAAATGCGGAAAGCTCTCCGGGACATGCAGAAGAAAAACTCTCAGCTTAAGGAAAGTCTGTCTGTCGCTAAAAAGAAGATGAGGACTGCTACGAGGCAAGCAGCCAAGCTGGAAACAAAGGTCACAATGTTGACTGCCAACTTGAACTATCTGAACGAAGACCAGAAGACAGCTCTAGAAAGGCAGGATAGAACATGTCGCACGTGGAGTGCCGACACAGTAAAAAAGGCACTGCAACTCAAGTTCGCCTGTGGAGGTACAGGTTATGACCTCCTCATAGAGCAAGGCTACCGCCTGCCATCACGGCGCACACTATGTAGAAGATTGCAGCATCTGTCTTTCAAGCCTGGCGTGCTGCATGAAATATTGTCTGCAATGTAAACAAAAATGTCTTCAATGAAAGATATTGAAAAAGATTGCATACTATTTCTTGATGAGATGGAAATCCGGAGTGGGATAGAACTTGACCGTGGCAACGATATTCTGCTTGGAATGATAACATTGCCTTCATCTGACCAGACAGCAAAGCATGCGCTTGTCTTTATGGTGGGTGGCACAAATACCCGTTGGAAACAAGTAATTGCTTTTCATTACACAGGTACTTACGTCAGTGGAGATGTGCTCAAGGACTTCGTATTCCACCTTATCAAGCTCTGCACAGACATTGGCCTTCGTGTGCGGTGTGTCACTTCTGACATGGGAAGCTCCAACCGCGCGATGTGGAGGTCACTGAACTTAAGCAGCTCTCGCAACGCTGTTACAGTGTCCAGTGTGCCGCATCCCTTCATAAGCAACGAGACACTACATTTTATGCCAGACCCTGCCCATGTGCTGAAGAACGTGAGGGGACATTTTGTTCGGAAAGATCCGATGCACCTGAGTAGCGAGATAGTTTCACGGTTCAACTTACCGACAACTGAAATAACAGTCGAACACGTTGAGGCTCTTTTGAACTTAGATAGCGATCAGCTACAAGTTGCACCTAATTTAACCCATGTGCATGTGTCCACTGGGCACTTTACAAAAATGAAAGTAGGAATAGCTGTACAATTATTTAGAGAGTCGCCTGCAGCTATTCGGTATTATATCGAGCAGCGGCTACTACCACCTGAAGCTGAGACAACTGCGTGGTTCCTTGAACTGATCTCAAAGTGGTACTCCCTGATGACAGCTCGCCACCCAGTTGTGGCTCTTAGCTTCATGAATGAAGAGAAATACAGCGAAGCAATTTCAGTGCTAAACCTCACTGTTGAGGTCATTAATAGCCTAAGCATTGGTGTGAAGAAGGTATGGAAGCCATGCCAGGCAGGTGTTGTTATGTCGACGAATGTTATTTTGCAGCTGCACATTTTTCTCCTGAAGGAATGTGGATACAAGTTTGTATTAGCAGGACGGTTTGCACAGGACTGCCTGGAGAACTTATTCTCTGTTATAAGAATGCTGAAACCAGTCCCGAGTCCATATGACGTGAAAAATGCCATAAAGGTTCTTTCCGTGAGCCAGTTCTTGAAAGTGCCAAAATCCACCAGTTATGACATTGATGACAGTGAGTACCTCGTAGACATTTTTTCTGCGGAAATTAGGCACGTACAGCAAGAAGTCCCAGTTGACGTAAATGATTTTGATTTTGAAGATCTTCAGCCTCTTTCTCATATTGAAAGCAACATTGTGGCCCATCTAGCAGGGTTTCTGGTGAGGCCACTGCTGTCATCTGTAACTTCTTGTGCTGTGTGCACAAATGCGCTTACTGCAGAAGAAGTAGGAGAGGAACATGCTCTTGTACAAATGAAGGAATATGTGAGTGGTGGAAGGAACCTTACTTACGTTAGTCGAGGAGTACTGAGCCTCGTTGAAAGCTGGGAGAGTGCCTTCAAAAAGTTTTCTGAGGAAAGTGACATATGCCGATTGAAAAGCCCCATGAAAACTTTGAGGCGCATCCTGGAAGAACGTGTACCTCCTTTTTCGGTGCACTGCAGTGACCACCCCACTCTGAACAAAAGACTACTTGAGCGCTTTGTAACGCTGAGGCTACGCATCTATTTGCGTTGGCTGATGCAGCCTGATGATTCATGTGACGGATATGGCAGCAAGACAGTCGCTGGTGCTAACCTTGAATAAAATTTATGTTGCAAAGTCTATATACATTTTCGCAAGCTACCTGTTTTCTGTAAACCTCACTGAGTGCATGAAACGACCGCTGTCATTAAAAACATATTTAAACCTCCGCATTTGCTTTAGAGATATGCTTATGCAGAGTGCTATTATGCCACCAATACACTAATTGGAAGCTCAAAATTGTAGCTCATGTGTAATCTAGACTCATCGCGTACAGGATCACTGTGAAATAAAAATACGCCTGGGACTCTGTGATATAAGGCCGTGAACTGCTGTTAAACGCAGCAAACGAAACATGTGCTTCAAAGTTTCGAGGGAGCCTACCAACACGTGAACAGATAAGCGTTGTGTAATTTCTCAAACGGTTTTGTCAAAAAATTTTCCACCGTCCAAACGAAATAATATTGCGACAGTGAAAACTCAATTAACATTCCGACTCGCCAATCGCCTCTCCTTGTAACACCGCAGCGCTCTGCCAACATGACTACTGTGCTTTTTTACAACAGAATATGAGCTCTGTATTTCAGCACGAAAGCATAATTCCACACATGCCAGAAATTTTCAGCTTCCGATGCGATTGGTGAGAATCCTGCCCTCTGCAACGATAGCTCGGCGGGCGCGCGAGGCGCTTCTTCAAACCAATATGGCGGCTCCGCGGGGCTGTCACCACCCTGAACGGCGGCGCGGCGGGCAGGCATCGAGGCACCCTAGTTTGCTGTAAAGCCCCTCAATCTCCCAAAGTAGCGCCATTCACTTCCCTCCTCCTCCGCTCGGCGCGGCCTCGACGGTGGCGCCGCTGGTTGTGGGCCTGCCGTAGCAGACGACGGCTAACACGCTACGGGAGGAAATCCGCGGAAAAGTTCGTTCGAGTCCTGCGGAGCAGTTTTTTCAATCTGGATCTTGCTTTGTCAGTCGGTAACTGGCCTTAAGAATGTCGTGTCGGATTTGCGGAAGAAATAGAGAAAAGCACCATTATTCAAGGCGTATTTAAGGCGTAAAGCGCGCGCACGTTGAAAGTTCGTGTTGCTGAAACACGACACAAGCACGCGGTGTGCTCAGACACGCGAGTAATTACCAGAGTTTCAGGTTCTGACAGCGCGAAAGTATGTGCACGTGGTTTCGTAGGTTAATTTACGTACCTGCAGGATGCTTTTGTTCGGCCGGCGCGTGAGAGATTTCGACTGTCTGCGGTCAGCAATGCCTGGCAGCAGGGCCGTTTCTGTTCCGCGCCTTTTACAGATGTACGTAACTCATGCACAGGTTGTGGTGGCCATGAGCAACGTTTTCACACATAGCCGGTATAGATAATTTTAACAACGTACCAGCATATGAAATCGTTATTTATTTATTACAGTGCAAATGGTTAGAATTTGATAGAAAAGAAAGAAGGAACTTGATGGGACAACTGGAAAGAGGTTCAGAAAATAATTATCCCCCTCCCTCATTGGCACCAGCAACACTTTTGTTGAAGTGCTAATTTTATCTCTGTGTACTACGTGCGTCTGTATTCTTTTGCGTTGTAAGTTTTCACAAGGAAGCAGTGTTGCGTTAACTGGAACAGTCAAGGCACACAAGACAGAAGAAAAGTTGATTCTTGGGTTTTACATCCCAACACCACGATCTCATAAGGCACGCCATAATGGGGGCTCTGGATTAATTTTTTTTGCAGCTGGGGTTCTTTAACGCACCCCCAACGCACTGGACTCGGGCCCGTTTTGACACGGGCGTCAAAAGAAGAGGTTGGAGGAGCCGTGTCACTTCACAAAGCCGCGCGTTCTTTGCCACTTGCTCGAAGTCAGCCCGCCCGATCTTGTGAATCCACACTTTTCTTCGTTTTGCGTTGCGCCGGGCGGATGGTAAAACAAAAAGCTTTTTGCCGCCACTGGGTCTGTTGTGGCAACCGTAGGCGCAGCAGCACGGCATCGCAATTAAGCACTCGGCCCTAACACATTGTATAAAACTACCGCGCTCCTTCAAACCGCCTGCCGTACTTCGTCGCGGAGGCCCAAGAATGGGGGTCGCAGGCCCAAGATTGGGGGTCGCAGCGCGCTGGAAAGAAAAGATATACAAAAGCGCGGCGCCTGCTCTGCGCCAGAAAGAAAAAAATATACAAAAGCGCGGGGCCCGCTTTCACGTGACACAGATTGGCCAATGGGGGAGCGGAGGAGGCTGGGGCGACAGGAGGAGTGGAGGAGGAAGCGCCTGGGTGAGCGGGGTGGCGGAAAGATCTAAGAATGGCGCTACTTTTGGAAAATTGAGGGGCTTTAGTTTGCTGCAGAGTCACTGGAAAAATTTCAGTCACTGGAAATTTTTTCCAGTGACTCTAGTTTGCCGTTGTTCCGGCTCCCGCAGCGTGGACTACGTGGAGTATACCACATTTGTCGGCGCCTGTACCTTTGGTATAAAGTTAGGCAAAACCCGCACTGAAGCTCGTTCGGGAGCGGCCGCGTTAGAGGTTGAGTTATGCCATCTGTAAAATGAGGTGGAGGTAAGAAGAAACACACACAAAGAAAGAACGAGAAGTACAAGGGGGGCAAACGACGATATGTCGAAGGAAGTATACGAATGAAAGCCCAAGAGGGGGATGCGCGTACTTGTTGGAGAGCAGGGCAAGTTGGAAGGGAAGGGCGGCGTTCCTCATAAACGTCGGTGACGCGCCGCCGTCCCCGCATCCGCCCATAAAGCACATGTCAGTGTGCGTGCGTGCAGGTATGTACATATACACGCGCGTCGCAGCGGCAGCCGCCGGCACTCGGCGGTCCCGGCGTGTCGCGCAGTTTGATTGCCGGGCGATTAATCTGTCACGCGCCTGCGAACGCGGGGATGGCCAAATGCGCGGCGCCTCTCGCAGCCTGCGTGCGCGCAACACTCGCTGCTGCCTGCTTGCTCGGCGCACCTGCAAGCCTTTCGATTGGACGTCGTCTCCAACTCGATGCTGATAAATCAAAACCCGCGCAATGTCACTTTTGAGAACTTGGTCTGGCGCAGCAGCGTCTTTGTTTCTTCTTTTTTTCTCGATGGTCGCTTCTTCTCCGAGCGCTCGCTGTGGGCGTCTGAATTCATTCGAAGCCTGTTCGAAGTTTTGCGTTGCGTTTCTTACGCAAGCGATCTGTCAGGATCTCTTTTGAGACGTACGGTCCCTCGTATCTCTTTCTTCCGTACACCTGTACCTCTCCTTGTGATCATATTTCTGCGAATATTCCAACTGGAGCACGTCGTCGAAGGGTACGCGCTCGAGCGCTGTACCCGGTGTGCATGTAGTATACTACAGTCTGCGCCTTCGATGCCTTCGACAGTCCTGACCGGCGCTGGAGCGTCCGCGCCGTCGTTCTCGAGGGCGCCGACGCGGGCTCCGACCGCGCACCTCTCGTGGCGCCCCCGCTGCTGGCTGGGGACGGCGATTTGTCGCCTCTCGTTGTCCGCGCTACACGACCGGGCTGCCTCCCGGTAACTGCACCGGCTGCAGAGAGAGAAAGTAAAACATCTTCATTATTAATATTCGAACGGCGAGAGCAGTGTGGGAGGAACCCTCACTCCAGGGTCCCCAAGATGATTCCGGCGATGTTTCGAGCCCTTTGTATCACAGCTCGGAGGATCTCGGGAGGTCCGTCGCGGAGGGCATCGTCCCACAGCTCTTTGTTGCGTAGGGGGTAAAGGAAAATTGGCAAGGGAGGAAAGAGGTTTGCAGTGCACTCAATCGTGATGTGGAAGATTGTGGGCGAGCTTCCACAGCCAGGGCAACGATCTGCATATTGTGTGTAGAATTGATTGAGAGAGACAAGATTTGGAAAAGTTGCGGTTTGTAACTGGCGTAATGCCACTGTTTCCTCCCGCGAGAAGGACGGCGGTGGTGCGGCGTGGGTGCGACGAATACATGTATAATGACGGAGTATGTCTTTGTAACGGAGCAAGGGATCCCCTCACTGAACTATCGCCTCACCATGCCGAGCCGCCCGGAGGGAAATTTCTCGGGCAACCGCATGTGCGCGTTCGTTGCCCGGCAGCGAGCTATGACCAGCACTCTTAAAACGGTTGCACCTTTTGGGGTGTATATTTGTCCCGCAACAGTAATCGTCATCTGCCTTGCTTGCGTTTCCTTTCCTGAAAACTCGGCGCTCGCTACTTTCCTGTTGAGAATGCTGCGTCACACTGATAAGGCGCATGCCGTTCGTGACTGGAAAGTATCGGGCTCGCAGCGTTAAAGAAAGGAAACGCGGGCAGCACGGATGACGATTATTGTTGTGGGACAAGATAAGCCCCAAAGGGTGTAATTTTTTCTAAGAGTGAGGGGTCCAGAGTAAGTGGATACGGGGAGGTGTGTTTGGTGTATTTTGCGGGATCCGTTTGAGAATTTGGTGCACCGCTCTCGGGATGCCGTACATAACCGAGTCGTGACGCGTGCTTTCTACAATGCTACGGACGTGCGGACTCCAGCTCGCGCTTTCACTCGCGTCATACCCGCAAGCACATGCGACAGGCCAGCCGCCACTATGTTGACGCGAAAATACATGTATATATAAACAGGAGCTTTTCCTCATTTTATAGCAGAGTACGCTGCGGCGAGTTCGTGACCCTTGATTCAGTTTGCATGTGTCAGTCGTCGTTGTATAGGGGCGCGCGTGTGTACCCATCGAGTATATATACTGCCGCGAAGAGTTAGCGCGTGGTTGCTAAACACGACGTTGCGCCCTAGTATGAGAGTGAAGACGAAGTGACAAGTTGGCTATCGGGGTCTGCCAGTTTGTCTGAGGCAACACCGATCGTTCTCTGCGAACACGCTTCGTATGTACTTACTAACTGCCGAGAAAGGCCCGCTTGCGTGAGCTTTCGATCCACGTTGCACAACCCAGTGCATAGTCACCCGATAGCCATTGAGATGTGGCTCTTGCGGGGGGAAAGGAGGAAAGCTGGCACTATCTTCTGCAACCCTTGCGAGAGCACGGCTCAGCACCAGCGGGGATGGCGCGATGGGAGTAATGGAGATAGAAGCTAGGAGGGAGAAAGGTGGAGGTGTCGCCATGGCAGCAACAGAGCAGACCGGCCGGGAGGGCACGGTGTGGGTTCGACCGGAGGGGTGAGCTGGTGATAGACCACGGGAGGTGGCCCGGCAGAAACTAGGTTGTAGCGGTGCAGGGGGCCGAGCAGTGGCGTATCCAGGGGGGGGGAGGGGAGGGGGGGAGTCTTATGGGGCTTCAGCCCCCCCCCCCCCCCCACTTCCGAAATTATTTCGTGTTGTCCATGCACCGCCTACCAAAGCAGCCCCCGGCGCCGGAAATCATTCTGGATTTTGTCTAGAATGTTTCTTTTTTTTTCACGCTCGAAAAGACATCTCACCGCAAAAATTGCGAACTCGGGCTGGGTTTTGTGGCAACGCCCATGCACCGGGAGTCACATAACGCAAGCAGCCCCATCCGAGCACAGTTTCAAGGGCGTTTTGATGGCGGACGGGCTCGCCGCGGCATCTCGCGGAGGCCGCGGAATCAACGGAGCGCGTGGATGTCAATTCCGAAACTTTATGGGTATAAAGTTCTCATAAACTTTTGATGCGAAAGGTGCAGTGACATTTTCAAATGTGTGCTTTACATTTTCAATTGCTGAACTTTGTGGGTTTAATGTTCCTGTAAATATTTGACGCCAAAGGTGCATTGACTTTTCAAAAGTCTTCCATCGGAACATATGAGACAAGCCAAGTCAACACACTATCAGGCAAGTTGACAATGCACGCAGCGAGGTCCCACCAGGCCCCGTACACTCTCAAGTTCAACAAATGGCCACAGAGGGCGAAAAATCAATCGAGGCGCGTTTCAGCGTAAGCGCGCAAGTGGAGCTACTGTAATTTGGTCGAATACTTTAATTTGTGCTTTCTCTGCTAGGGGCGCTGAACATGCTGAATTTTTTACTTTACACAAACCATTGACATAAACAATCGAGGCGACTAAGGATGTTTTGTTACCTCAGGCAAATAGGCAGTTGATTTTTAAAAAATTTGATTGTTGAAGCTGCTTTTTAGTCATAGCGTCAAGGTTCTTGTACTTGATTAACCACCGACAGCCGACAGCCTATTGGTATCGATGTGTTTCCTGGCCGTTGGCGTTCGAATACTGCGGCGGTAAAACATTTTCGAAAGCATGCTGGTTTCGTCTGCGGGTCATTACATTGACTTGCTGTAAAGAGGTCTACTCTTGGCAAAAAATAGTGCCTCATTTTGTTTAGGCGTTGATTATCATAATGAATGCGGCGGAAGTTGAGGGAGTACGCTTGAAGGTACGTTTTTATGCCGTTGATCTCCATAACACCGTAAGTACGCAAACCGATGTCACAGAACACCCGATGCATCATTATTGTGTGTTCTCCGTCATCGCTTGTTTGCTGTACGCCTACTAATTCTTCATTTCTTCAAGTGTTGTACCCTCCTTTTGTTCTTGTTCTCTTGTGCTTCACTTACAGTATGTCGTTCCGTCAGCTGTAATGCGCATTTGCAAAACCAATACGTTTGATAAGACGCAGTGGTTATCATAATTTCACTACACATGTATTAAGCTGGCACATATGGTTCCGATACAGATGCCTGTATGCGGACTTGCACGACGTTGATGCGGAGATTAGGATAATTATGACACCCGTAAGGAAGAGGCAGCTGACGGCCGTAAGCTGTTGCGTTCTTTCGGCCAAACTACCCGGCCTGGTAGTGCTGTAAAGATGCTGTATAAAAGTGACACGCGGTGACAGGGAAATTATTATACTTAGCAGCCGACCGCACGTTTTGTAGCTTCGGTCTTCTTTCTTGTGCGTTTGTGCTACCCTTATTAATGAGCCATTTCTTGATTATATTCTTGACTATGTAACCGCGTTTGTGTGGATGCGTAGACGTGTGCTTTCTGTTTGTACTTGTAAAATGCAAATAAAATATTTTCAGGCTTACTCAATCTTTGGTGTCATGTGCGTTCATTCCAGTCGAGGCCATCGTGCCACCTGGAAACCGCATTCTGTCAGTAGCGCACGAAATGCAACGTTGGAGCGCGGCGGCACAACTCGGGGTAACGGCGGCGTAATAAACGAAAAACCGCTCGGGATGCCCTTAAAAGTCAGTTCAGAGTGTGCCTTTACTCGATATGACTCAGCGCTACATGTATTCTGCTGCGCCTCGATCGCGCTCCCGCCAGTTTGGTTGCTGTGTGGCAAACGTAGCGCCTACATATACACATAGGCGCTGCGTTTACCACACAGCAACCAAACTGGCGGGAGCGCGATCGAGGCGCAGCAGCCAGAAACCCAGTGAAGCCACAGAACACCTGGTAAAGCGTGTGCAAAACCCCGTTTCCGTTTCCTGTTGTACAGCGCCACCGGTGGTCGCATACTTTAGTTCACGACGCCACCGCTACGCTTATTTCCGTAGCACTGTGGAAGGTACAGTTTCCCTTCTCTAAGTTTGTATAGGTGTTCTGTGGTCCCACGAGACGAAGCCTTGTGGTGGTTCATTCGCGCCGTCATGTCACATAAAAAAAATACCAACATTTTTTTTCACCTGCGCCAAAGCATCCATGTCAAGACACTAAAGCCAGCGAAGGTAACTACGTTCTTATTTATTTTTTTCTACTTTGACTTTTATTCGCAAGGACACATTGAGCCTCTTCAATTTTTTTTTTTTATTCGCTCGCTACTCACAGGCTGCCAGAGCCAGCCAGAGCGCATGCATTTTTCTCGTGTTGCCCTGAACACTGTGCGGCGCACTTCGGTGCGCGTTCGGTTTTCTCTGGCCGAATGCAGTTTTGCCTAGCAGAGTTTTGGATGCTTTCTGGCTAGCATACGAGAAAAAGAAACAACGGTCGCTCGCCGCCATCACTGTGGCGACTCGACAGATTGCAGCGCGTTGACTTGAGTGCAACCTCTCCAGAAAGTCTTGTCTCGCCGGTTTGGATACCGAGCAGTATGCACATGTTTTTCGGTGGACTAAGCGTCTCGCGTTTTCTTCGATATTCCTTTGGTAGCCACAAAGCGTGCCCAAAGTAGGCATTAGATTGTGGCCAACATACTCTCCTTTGCGTTCTTTATTTCGGTGCCCCCGCCCCACAGAAGGAAAAAAAAAAGAACATTGTTGCGGCGCAGCGAATTGTCGCACGGTGAAAGTTCGATTTTGTTACTTCTATTGCGCAAAGTAATGGGCCATAGGACGCTCCAGTTGCCGGATACTCTTATTATATTATTTCGATAGAGATTATATGGACAATCAGGCGAATTCCTGTCGTCGTCGTCGCCCTCATGTTTTGTATAAAGTCCAAGGGCGATAACATTGTGGCCGTGCGCCGCATGCTGTATGTGCGAGTGAAAGCGTTGGGGGGGTGGAGGGGATGGGTGAGCCGACGGTGGTGGCTTAGTCTTTGCGCAAGGGAGAAAAGGAAGGAGCAAGCGCGCCGCCTTTTGTCGCGCGCGATACATGGGGGGGAGGGGGGAGTGGATAGAATAGGGGCGGGATGTAGGATTCTGTGAATCTGTGATTTCACATGTTCATTTGCCTTGTTTGACACATTATATACAGTGAATTTTTTCTTAGATACGTAGATTTATTGGATACCTTTACATATATTTAAATATCCTGTTGCGAGATATTGTGTATACGTGCAGTGAACTTTGTTGCCAGAGACACTTTATTGCCATTTATCAAGCTGTATCTTCGCATCTGTATATTCTATTGTATCTTCGCGTTTCTAATGTATGAGGGCGAGTCAAATGAAAGTGAGCCCACGTACCCACTCCGCGCAAAAATAGTTCAGTTCATTATCTGCGAGGCATGCGCGTAGCACACAGGCATCTCTCATTTACAAAAGTGACGTATAGGTGGGAGGATAAATGTTCTTTTTTGCTCTCATACACTGGGTTGAACATGGTTGCGCGACGTAATGGACGCTCTAGAAGTTGAGCAGCGTGGTACCGTTAGGTTTTTGACAGCTGAAGGTGTTTCCCAGAAAAAAGAAATTAGTCGCCGTATGGCTGCCGTGTACATTGAACATTGCATTTCATTGGCCAATGTCAATGTGAAGCGCTGGAGCAAACGGTTCAAAGAAGGACGTGAAAGTTGAAAAGACGATCCGAGACCGGGCCAAAGCCATCGTGCAATCACCGCTAACAAAATTGCGAAGGTTGATGAGCTGATGAGACAAGAACGGAGGACAACCATCGATGAACTGGCAGAGCGTGTGAACATCAGTCACGGTTCGGTTCACGCCATAATTCATGAACCTCTCGATTATCGGCGCTTGTGTGCGCAATGGATGCCCAAGATTTCGAACCACTGCCAGATGAGGGAGAAGTTCGGCGCTGCCTTTACTCATCTGATCCGGTATCACAATGAGGGTGACGATTTCTTGTATGCAGTTGTGATCGGGTACGCACCATCATGTCAATACACGAGCCTGAAACACGACGGCAGAGTTTACAGTGGAAGCATTCGAATTCACCACTCCCAAGGAAGCAAAGGCTGTCATTTCCGCCAGAATGGTGTCGTTGACTTTTTTTTTTTCGATCGTCAGGAGCCATTGCTGATAGAATTTGCGAAATCTAGAGAGACTATCAATTGTTTCCGATATTGCGAAACGCTGGACCAGCTGCGTGTCGCAATCAAAAACAAACTACGTAGAAAATTGAGGAATAAGTCTTGTTCCACGACAATGCCCGTCCCCACGTTGTTGATGTGGTTGATACAAAACTGGCAAAGTTCAAGCGCAAACACTGCAACATCCACCATACATCCCAGACCTGTCGCCTTGCGACTTCGACATTTTGCGGCAACCGAAAAAAAAAAAACAGCTCAAGGAACCAGATTCGTGTCGGACGATGACGTAAAAGAGTCAGTTCCAGACTTTTTGAAGCGTGTGGGGATCGCACGCGCATCCCGATATCTCCGGAGCGGCCACGCGGTTATCACGCGATAATCACGTGCTCGCTCGCGGAGGGTAGCGTGGAGAGGGCACCTTCGCCACTCCCGCTGCTCTTCGCGCCTGGCCGCGACGCTGCAGCCAAGGCACCCCGTTCCCTCCTTTCCCTTTCTTGGAACCGGGGAGACCCCCTCTCCGCCGCTCGGGAGAAGCGCTATTCCCCCGATGCATCTTTGTCTCACGGTGGAAGAGCTAGCGAACGGCCGCATCTCAAATCCGCCGCTGAGACCGCCGCACGCCGTCCCCCCTGTTGCGCCCGGCCTTTGTGTGCGACTCACCGCCCCAGGGCCCGAGCGCGGAACCACTTTGGGTGAGCTGAACTCTTATCAGCCTCTTTTGTGGCTCCCACATTGTGCGGTTTGTTTCACCCCAGACGTGCAGAATTCTCCGCCGCTGTGGTTGTGTTTTGTGTTGTATTTGTGTGTGTTGTGGCTGTTGTTGTCTGTTGGAATCATTGTACACCAAGGTGAATAAACACCTTAGGTCGAGACTCACCCTGTCCCCACTGGCCTGAACCCGCCGTGGTCGCAACTCACTGCGAACCGCGGGTTAGGGGTCACAGCTCTGACTGCTAGGGCTGCTGCGAAAGTGCTAGGGAGCGACTGCCGCTCCGCCGGCGCTGTGCGATCCAGAGAAGGGTCAGGTGCGCACGCGCGAGCCTGAGTAATACCCCTATATTTGGCGCCCAACGTGGGGCCAGAGGTGTGACAGGTTGAGTCTGTTTGTGTAAGTGATTGCCACGACACAAACGAACCATGGCAGCATACGGGGCTGATTTACAGCCGTTGTATACGCTGTCGCAGGTTGCTACCAACAGGCAACAATTCGAAGCGGCGGTAACTGCTACCGCTCAGTCATGCCCTGCGGCGAACACTAGCCCTGGGAATTTGATAAGCTTCGAAGAGGGTAGCGCGACACATGAGGCGCTCTCTCCGGCAGGATGTACCCTTGAAGGCGTGAGGCACATTACGCCGAACCCTTCGCCAGTGTTTGCGGAGAGCATGGAGCCACTGCGGCATACTTGCTCGACGCGTTCTGCTCCTGTGCCAGGCATTACTGGCCAGAGCGAGCCTCGTACCCTTGAAGGCGTGAGGCACATTACGCCGAACCCTTCGCCAGTGTTTGCGGAGAGCATGGAGCCACTGCGGCATACTTGCTCGACGCGTTCTGCTCCTGTGCCAGGCATTACTGGCCAGAGCGAGCCTCAACAGGCGCTGTTGCAGGATGCGATGCGCTTGATTTGAGAGGTTGACAGGTGCCGTGCAGAACACTCTGCTGACATCTGCCGCCGCTGCTAGACCGAGAGTGAGGGTGGACTTACCCACCTACAGCGGGTATCATGATTCAGTTAGCGTCAACGAATACCTCGATCGCGTGCTGACTTACCAGCGCGCAACGGGGCTGTCCGATGGCGAGATACTGGAACGCGTTGTACCAGTGTCGTTAACTGATCACGCTGCCCGCTGGTTCCGGCTTACTGGCTACCGGTCTAGCACGCTGGCTGAGTTCCGAGCGGGATTACGCGAGGAATTCCTGCCCGCAGATTACGAGCGTCGTCTGCGGCGCGAGTTGGAGCTACGTACTCAGCATCCGGACGAATCCTTGCTCGAGTACGTCAGGGCGATGGACGAACTTTATCGTACCGCTGACCCTACCGCTCCGAACTGCGATAAGGTGGAGAGAGTCACACGACAAGCTCATCCCACCTTCGCAGCGTACCTAAGAGGCAGCAAGTTCAGGGATTTGGATGAGCTGGCCTCGGAGGCAAAGCGCATACAGGCGGACATACTCGCCTTGCGCTCATACCGACCTCCACCCCCAGCGTCGAGGGCACTTGAGCCGCGATGCGCGTGGAACGGGGACACTTTTCGCACTCGTTCCGGTGGAGATGGTGTGGTTGCTTTCAGTGACGGACAACTGAGAAACGGTTGGGGCTTATCTGACCGGGCTCTCGATCCGTACACTTATGCCATGCGTGCAGCATGCGCTGCCGATGGCCGAGGTATGCAGAATCGTGGTCGATATCCCGGCTCGATGATGCGAGAGCAGAGCGTGCCTGCAAGGGAGCAGTCGATACAGAGGAATAACGGTCAAACGGCGCGAGGCACTGGACGCCAAGCCCGTCAAAGGCCGGCTCTCCTCTGTTATCGGTGCAACCAGCCGGGGCACTACGCCCGGGATTGCAGACAGCCTGCGAACCGAGAGCACGCGCTTTCGGGAAACGAGCGGAGCCGCCGGTGAGCAATGCTGCATGGCCGGCGGCGGTTACAGCGGTGCGAAGTGAGACACACGAACTCCTTGCCCCGCTGGCTTGTCGTTTTGGATTGCCCAGCGACACGCCAGCCCCGCTCATAGAGGTTACAGTCGCCCGGCGCAGGTTTTTTGCGCTGTTAGACACAGGAGCAAGCGCTTCACTATTTGGCGACGAGGTGTGTGAACATCTCCGTCGGAACACTATCCGACTGAGAGAGAGTAATGTGACCTTCCGACTGGCCAGCGGCACGGCACACGCGAGCTGTGCTGCTAGGCTTGTGGTGCGGTGGGAGAAATGGGTGAGGCGACAGCGCCTAGCTCACCTTCCCGGCCTGTCGGTTCCTATAATTCTTGGTAGAGATTTCCTCGCCAAGACGGGCATTGTTATTGACGTCTGCAACGGAGGATATAGGGAGCGAGCATGTGGCACCCTGAAACCTTTCGTTTCATTTCAAAAAGCGTCAGAGACAACTTCGTTCGATGATGCTTCGCGCGCAGACCGACCAAACGATTGCCCGAAAAGGTCCCTCAGAACGGTTGCGGCCGGGTCGAAATGCCGTCCGGCCAACCGCGCTGAGAAAAGAGGCGCGGAGGGGAACTGCTCCCCTCCCGCAAAGCCCATAACCCCCGCTGCGGTGGCAGACTGTGCCGCAGTGAGGGGCGAACGATACCACCCGCTGCTGGACGACTCAAGCAGTTTGTCGGGGGAAGAAAAGGCTCGCCTCTCAGCGCTTCTGACTGAATATGATGCCGTATTCACAGAGCGGCCTGGTTGCACTACGCTATACAGGCACAAAATTGAGACAGGTGACGCCTCTCCGTGGAAGTGCAATCCTCGGCCGGTGAGTTTGGCTAAGAGGAAAGCACTAAACAGCGCTCTGGACGAACTGCTCGATACAGGCGTTGTTGAAAGATCGGACAGCCCATGGGGTTTTCCTGTGGTGTTGGTTCCTAAAAAGGATGGGACGCCCCGCCTTTGTGTTGACTATCGCCGCCTGAACGAGGTGACACGCAAGGACGCATATCCGCTTCCTAGCATTCCCTCGATCGTATCCAACGTTGGCGGAGCGAAGTACTTCACTACGCTCGATGCAAGCAGAGGATACTTTCAGGTGGAGGTAGATCCCAGTGACCGAGAGAAGACTGCCTTCACTTGTCACAGGGGACTTTTCCAGTTTACCCGTATGCCATTCGGACTTGTCGGTGCGCCTGCGACTTACCAGCGCCTGATGGACCGTGTCTTGGGTGACGCAAGGTGGCACCACGCTCTTGCTTACCTGGACGATGTTGTGGTATACTCGCGTACCTTTGATGGGCACTTACGCCATCTCAGGGACGTGTTGGAGCGTCTGAGGTCTGCGGGGATAACGATAAACCCGACCAAGACCCAGATTGCGGCAACCCGAGTAACGCTACTGGGGTTTAAACTGGATAACGGACGCCTTCTACCGTGTGATGACAAGGTTCAGGCATTATTCAACTACCCGTCACCGGAAGACATAGGCGGACTGAGACGCTTTTTGGGGCTGGCGAATTTCTATCGACAGTTCATCCCAAACTGCGCTGCACTGCAAGCCCCCTTGACAATGCTGTTGAGGAAAGGTGAGAAGTGGAGGTGGGGTCCCGAGCAAGAGGAGGCACTGCGCAACCTCGTAAACGCGCTCGTGGAAACCACCGAGTTAAGGCTACCTGATTTGACCAAAGAATTTGTCATTCATACGGACGCCAGCGACCTTGGCCTAGGAGCGGTTTTGCTCCAACAGCACGAAGGTAGCTTGCGCCCGGTAGCTTTTGCCAGCCGCTCTTTGACTCCCGCAGAGAAAAATTACTCCGTGACAGAAAAAGAATGTCTGACGATCATTTCGCTCTCAAAAAGTTTGACTACTATATTGATGGAGTCCCATTCATAATTGAGACCGATCATATGGCATTAACTTGGCTTAGGCGCTTAGGAGAGCCGAGCGGCCGGCTCGCGCGATGGGCACTTCTCCTGCAGCGATACGATATTACCGTTCGCTGCAGGAGAGGAAAGAACAACGTTGTGGCGGACGCACTTTCGCGCGCGCCCGTTGACTGTGAGAAGAGTGATATTACTACTCAACTCACCTCGCCCGAAACTGAGCTTGAGAGCGGACTAACCGCTGCGACGATTGAGGTTGTCAGGAGGGGTAATATTAATACCCATCGTGACCCCTCAGTGGCTCAGCCGAAGAGCAGAGTAACTGCTACAATGCTCGACGGCGCTGGTCCCGAAGGAAGGGCGGATGAACCCCCTTCTCAGGACGAAAGCGTGAACCACTTGGACTGCGTCAGTTCAGTGGGGAGCGTGTTCGGCAGAAAGGAGCTGTTAGAGGCACAGCGGGAGGATCCATTTTGTAAGAAAGTGTTTGAGGGGCTCCGGGAGCCCGGCGGCGCGGCCGCGGCGCACATGGACGCAGCTGGTATTGCTGCGGGTGCGCGGCGCTCCGAAACAGCTGGTAATGCTGTGAGCGCGTTGGATTCCTACCTGCTAGACTCTGACGGCGTCCTGCTGAGATATATTCCCGCGGAGAAGGATACACACGAGTCCTTCAAAGCGGTGATTCCACGCACGCTGAGAGGAGCACTTTTACGCTACTTTCACGATACGTGCCTGGCCGGGCATGCAAGTGGCCCTAAGACTTATCTGAAGTTGTGTCGCTTTGCTACCTGGCCTGGAATGAAGCGGGAGGTGATGCGCTACGCCCGCTCGTGCAACGTGTGCCAACGCGTGAAGCCGCGTGGTGGACGCCCACCCGGGCTCATGCAGCCGATCAATAGCCGAACACCGTGGCAAATTGCGGCATGTGACGTCATGGGGCCTTACCCCAGGACACCGAGCGGGAACCGATTCCTTCTCGTAGTCACAGACCATTTCAGCAAGTGGGTGGAACTGTTCCCCCTACGGAAGCTGACGGCACGCGTGATCATGGGAAAGCTGATCGAGGTGTTTACACGATTTGGCTATCCTGAGCAGCTGATAACGGACAATGCGTCCTACTTCACTGCCAAACTCTTCGTGGACTCCTGTGCAGCTCTCGGCATTAAGCACAGGAGAACAACCACGTACCATGCCCAGGCGAATCCCACTGAGCGTGTGAACCGCAACATCAAGCACATGCTAGTTGCATTTGCGGGGACGCACAATGAGTGGGACGCTTGTCTTCCTGAAATTGGATTTGCTATCAGGTCGACAGTGAATCGATCGACTGGGTATACACCCGCCACCCTCAACCTTGGGAGGGAGCTGTTGAATCCGGTAGAACTTACTCTACAGGAACGAAGCAGCACGGAACTGGTTGTTTCGTCGGCACGCGCCGATTATGCGACTGGGCTGCGCGCGAAGGTAACGGAGGCTTTACGAAAAGCGCGACGGAACCTTAGCACTGCACGTGCCGAGCAGAAAGCGCAGTACGACCGCTCTCATCGGGAAGTTCACTACAAAGAGGGTGACCTGGTGTTGAGACGGAATCACGTCCTGAGCGACGCCAGTAAGAAATTCTCAGCTTCTCTGGCGCCAAAATGGGCAGGACCGTACCGGGTGCGAGAGACTGTCTCTTCACTCGTGTACAGGCTGGCGGACTTGAAGCTAAGACCGATCAGCCGACCGGTGCATGTCTGCGATCTCAAACCCTACTATGACAGAGGGAACGAGTGGCCCGAGGAGAATGCTCTCCCGCGCCCGCAGGCAGCGGCATCGGGTGGCACGGCTCGACGTTCGAGCCCGGTGCGGCATTATAACTTGCGATCTCGGCAGAACTAACTCTGTCCGGTTCGCGGAGGCTATTTTATTGTGCGCGATATCGGACGGAATGCTCCTCCGATGTCTAGCCTGCAGGCTTCCAGAGCGAGCACGCGCTTTCTCTTTGGAAGAAGCGAGAGGGGCTAACAGAATCGTCGCAGCAGCAGACCGCCCGTCGGGAGCCGTGAAACAACCACCAAGCAAAAAGGAAAGACCATCTCCACTGCCGGTGGGGACGAGCAGGCCGCAAGCAGTCAGCAGCGCAGTGCAGGCAACAGGCGGCGAGAAAACATCCTCCGGCGGCTAACAGCGAGGTGAGAGGTGCAGCGGACGACTTCCGGTCCTGAATGGTCGCAGCGGCGCAGAATTCGCCGAACCGCGCCGCACAGCTCCGCGACCGAGTTGCGAGCCCCGCAACCAAGCATCCAGCCTCAAGGCCGAGCGAAAGACTTCGCCCGCAAGGACAGAGTGGACCCCTGCTGCGCAGCGAGGTGCAAGCCATCGTCAGGGGTGGGTCGGCGCGCCTTTGCCGACCTTGCGCGCCGAAACCCGCGAGGGAGGGCAACGAACCCCGGGAACACCAAAAGAAAGCTGTCCTGCGCCATCTCGAGGCTGGTTCGGGGATCGCATCAGTATGGTCGAGGCAGCCAAGAAAAATCCTGGGACCCTTTCGCCACCACGGACCCGGCACGTCCGACTGGGCAGGTGACGCCGCCGAGACGCAAGGTGGCCCGGACCCAGCAGCCTTCTTGCCTCCTGCTGCGTCCCGTTACTGCCAAGCTCCTCCGTGGCATCGTTCAATGTTCCGGCCTGGCTCGCGACCACCTACACGGCGACAACGACGGTCTGCGGCTAGAGCTGCTCCCTCACCAACATGGACTCAAACCGTGTTGCTGTCGGAGTAGCATGTCCCTCTCGCAGGAAAGCCTCAGGTGACGGCGGCCTCTTAGCGGCTAAAGGGTTATTTTAAGGAGGGGGGGATGTGGGGATCGCACGCGCATCCCGATATCTCCGGAGCGGCCACGCGGTTATCACGCGATAATCACGTGCTCGCTCGCGGAGGGTAGCGTGGAGAGGGCACCTTCGCCACTCCCGCTGCTCTTCGCGCCTGGCCGCGACGCTGCAGCCAAGGCACCCCGTTCCCTCCTTTCTCTTTCTTGGAACCGGGGAGACCCCCTCTCCGCCGCTCGGGAGAAGCGCTATTCCCCCGACGCATCTTTGTCTCACGGTGGAAGAGCTAGCGAACGGCCGCATCTCAAATCCGCCGCTGAGACCGCCGCACGCCGTCCCCCCTGTTGCGCCCGGCCTTTGTGTGCGACTCACCGCCCCAGGGCCCGAGCGCGGAACCACTTTGGGTGAGCTGAACTCTTATCAGCCTCTTTTGTGGCTCCCACATTGTGCGGTTTGTTTCACCCCAGACGTGCAGAATTCTCCGCCGCTGTGGTTGTGTTTTGTGTTGTATTTGTGTGTGTTGTGGCTGTTGTTGTCTGTTGGAATCATTGTACACCAAGGTGAATAAACACCTTAGGTCGAGACTCACCCTGTCCCCACTGGCCTGAACCCGCCGTGGTCGCAACTCACTGCGAACCGCGGGTTAGGGGTCACAGCTCTGACTGCTAGGGCTGCTGCGAAAGTGCTAGGGAGCGACTGCCGCTCCGCCGGCGCTGTGCGATCCAGAGAAGGGTCAGGTGCGCACGCGCGAGCCTGAGTAATACCCCTATAAGCGGCAACCCAAGGAGCTTTATGAGACGGGAATCACGCGACTCGTTAGTCAGTGGGACAAATGTCTAAATGCTCATGGAGGCTACTTTAAATAAAGTAGCTCGTTTGTCATATATTCGCATTGGCTCACTTTCATTTGACTCGCCCTCGTATATTTTGCAGAACTCATGCTTTGTGTACGTGCTCTCTGTTGCGACTATAATTTCGGTGCAATTACTCACGATACAGGACCGCTGACAGCTGCTCCTGCGTAATACATTGGAACAAATGACAGCGTCATTGAGATTTTTCACTGGCCGTTGCAAATGTACAAGAATGTAAACAAGGATCTTGAATGACAAAGTTTTATTAACATATTCGTTCTCAACATATTCGTGCTCAACTTGTTCATTTCATGGCCGTTACATTTTCCATATCAGCGGCATGCACTGCTTTGCTGATTTTGAAGTGATATAGTTCTAAAGTTCATGAGAAATTTTCTTCAGTTATTAAATAAACAGAAAACATGGAAGCATTGAAATCAGTTATATTGGGCACAATTTTTGGCACAGACGAGTATATTCTTTTATGAAAAAATACATATTTTACCTGTATTGACAGTGCGTAGCGTTCAAGAATTCGTTTGCAGCATCTTTGGCAATGGCAATGCAGTTATTATTCATGTATTTGATCCCCAGACAAATTTTTTAAAAGGAAGCTTTAGCTCGGGCCCAACTCCGATGCGCCTAATCAAATACATGCAAAACGCTGAAACGCTTTTCTGAGATAACCCCTGGATCGCTTTAATGAAATTTGTTGCATTTGAGAGAGGAAGTTAAATTATAGTGCCTGTTGGAAGCGGAATTTTGATTGAGGGCCTGAACTTTGTTTTAATTATTTTGAAAAATTCGAAAGTTCATAAAAATAGAAGCACGAAGTTTACAAATTAATAGCTCTGCATCAAGAATAGACATTGCGGTTCTGTAAAGGGCATCCATTTATAGACCATTCAAAGCGGACAAATTCGATATGTCAATTTGTATCTTACGTGAATTGGTTACGTTATGTACAAGGGTTGTGCAAAATCCGTATTTCCATAACACTTAATTTCTTTTAGGTTCATGTGTAACATATCAATTTTGCCCGCTGTAGATGTACTGTGGTATGCAATTCACAGAATTGTGATATAATTTATCGTTGTATAGTTACCGAGTTTTAAACTTGATACTATCGTTTTCTGAAAATTTGCGATTTTGGTCAATCTGTAATAAAGAAGTGACATCCTAAATGAAAAATCGAAACCAACAGCCACTGGAATTTGTTTTTCTTTTAAATGCAACAAACCTCGTCAAATTTGGTGCAGTGGTTGCCAAGACAGACGAATTCTCTTTCTACATGTATTTAGATAGGAGCACCTGAGCTAAAGTTTCCTCTTAAGGAGGAGGCCGAGCTGCAACGTGAGCCCCCCCCCCCCCCCCCCCCCCCGAACGAAATTTCTGGCTACGCCACTGGGCCCGGGGTAGTGGGATAGCCGTCAGGCTATCCGTCTATGCAGAAATTTCCTACAGTCTCGCAAAGAGCCCAGACGAGTCGAGGTACTCGACGACACTGAGGAAAGCTGGTAGTTGGTTACGACTGGGGAAGAGGATATCTTCCTGTCGTGCACATGGAAGCCCCAGGCGGTGGAACTCCTGCAAAAGTCGACCACGGTGTTGCAGGTGAGCAGGGCAGGCCAGCAGGAGGTGCTCCAGTGTCTCTGGATCACCGCAGGAGACACAGGCTAGCGAGGTGACTATACCAAGGCGGTGCCGGCCGGCCGCCGTCCAGTAGCAACCAACGCGCAGTGGGAGCAGCAAAGAGGTATCCCTTCATGGGAGGCCGTGCTGTGGAAGAGGCCGTGGAGGCCGGCCCAGGGATACCCGTTTGTCCGGGTGGCAGGCGATGATGTGCTGGCGCAGCCTGTGTCTCGAGAAGTCTGCGGCCGTTACAGCAGGGCTGAGGGGGACGCTTGAGTGGTGGGCACTCTTTGCCAGAGTGTCTGCCTCTTCATTGCCCGGGATTCCCACGTGCGCCTGTAGCCAGTGCAGGGATAGCAAGCATGCTGCGTCCTGAAGGGCCGTCAGTCTTGAAGAGAGGAGCGCAACCCCAAGGCTAGCCCTGTCAGGGCTGTGCAGGCAGAGCAGCGCCGCCTTGGAGTCGCAGAAGATGGCTGCCGGAGTCGCTGGCAGCTCCTCTGCATGTAGGTCCACAGCAAAGTGGAGTCCTGCTAGCTCTGCTGCGGTAGAGCTTGCACGTTTCGGGAGACGGAACAGCTTGCTCTTTTGTAGGGCGGTGCAACGCAGGCTGCTTTGGATGAGCCCGTCTCCGGCATCACGGATCCATCGATGAAGATGTCTAGGTAATCGCCAAGTCTCTCTTGGAGGAGAGAGGTTGCCGTCTGCTGTATAGGCACATGCTGGGGAACGGTTCTTCGAGACACTTGGACAGCTCCGTCGAGATAGGGACTGGTGGTCGCTGTGGTGGGCGAGGCTGTACGGTGTTTGCTGTCGTGTCCCCTATGACTTCCTCATAGAGGCCATCCGTCCCATGTGTGACGCTGTCCGGGACCGTAGGCGGGTCAGGAGGGCTTGACCATCTGCTGCATGGTGCAGGCGAGAGAGAGACGAGAGAAAGCGCGAAGCTTTCCCCGCTCGAGTGAAGTTGGCAGACTATGACGTCACAATCACTAGATTGTGACGTCATGTGCTTGTTATAGCGTCACGAAGTTATATTTGTGTTCTCACGCTTGACCTTAGCAGAGTATTAGGACACGTCGTTCACGTATACTCTTAATTCTCCATGTTCTCGTCTTATGAGCAGAAAGAAAATAAAAAAGGCCGCCCGTTTCTTCGAAAACCACTCGGCGGTTATTGCGGACCAAAGTGGGCAGACCACGGATGTTGACCTGCAGGCACAGTTTACTTCGTCGCTAGCACAAATCAGCTCTGTGGCTACTTCGCCTATCTCGTGCGCAATAACAGTAATAAAAAAAGAGAGAGAAAAAACAACAACAACAACAGAGGACGGTGTCGCACCCTCGTGCTTACCACATGCCTCATTGCAGTCGCGGCAGACGGGATTCTTGGCAGCGTGCCGTATTATACGGCAATATATACACGCTGTCTCGAGATTCGCTTGCGGGAATCGCAAGCACAAGAGCCACGTATCCGTACTCTACAAGTCGTGTGTGCTGTCAGACACGATTGCCAGCCGTGACAGGGAGCGGAAGAGCGGTGGACGGGAAGGACGGTGTGTTGCCGGCGCGATGCAATACCAGGATGCTTCTGCCGTGCAGCAGCTACGAGGCTGCCCGCGGAGAATTCCCCGGACGCTCGCGTCGTTTCGTCGCTTTATCCGTCGCGTGGTGTGGCCGCTATTCAGCTGTCGTGGCGTTAGTCGACCGCGTAGTGCCAGCAGCTTTCTCCCTCGGAAACGTGCTCCTTGAGTCCGCCATCCTCGTCGACGTAGACGTCTCGATCGTTCGCGAAGCCGACGGTGAACCGAAAGAAAGAAAGAAAGAAAGAAAGAAAGAAAGAAAGAAAGAAAGAAAGAAAGAAAGAAAGAAAGAAAGAAAGTCCTTCCTATTACCCGCGCTGTGTACGCGCGGAAGACCGAGTCATGCGGTCGGATGGTGGTGACAGTGACGCGCGCATCGCCGCAGAGAGAATGGCTTCGGCGCGCGGGAACGGGACACGTTCGCTCGTGCTCCGGCGATGAGACAGCCTTGTCGGCCGGAACGAGCGCGGAAAGAAATGATGAGAAGGAAGAAAAGTGGGTTAAACCGACAATTTGTCTGTCACGGAACAGGGCTCCCTAGGGACTCCACACGAAGTGTTGTTCTTGTGTCGTTCCCCTCTTTCGATATGTCGCTGGATAGCTTCGTCGCCTTTCTGTCGCGCACCCGGTCGCCCCGCGTTGTTTCGCACTGGCGGTGCCTTCTCGTGCACCCGCTTTTTCAACATTCTTTTTTGCCCGCGTGTTCCCTGTGCTCGGAAGTGTTCCTCTTCTTCCCTCTCTACACGTATACGTTTTTTTGTTTGTCTTAGCTTTCTGTGCTTTTCGCGAAGCCCTTTGTTCTTGGGAGCTCGTCTTTTCCAACGCGCCTCCCTTCTTTCTGCCGCCTGTTCACCGCGCTTGTTGCGAGTTCCACGCCAAGCTGCGTCACTGCGAACAACAACGCGGCACAAACGCCGAGAAAGAACGGCCGCGCCGACGTGCTGCTTGCATGTTTTCATTTCTTGCTCTTGCGGGGTGGGTTGCACGCGCCCTGCGTGCGCTATACTACAGCACGCTCTTGATGCGCCCGTTTTTTTTTTTTTTTTGTGCGGGGCGTCGTTACTCTTGCGCAGTATATATACCACGTGGTGAATGCGGCCATTCGTTACGCGCAAAAGACTCGACGCTCGAGACGAGAGAGTGCGCTGAAGATGCGGCCTCCTGCCAGCACTTCTCGGGAATGAAAACGCTTCCACTCCTGACAATGCTTTCTTTATTCCTTTTTCTCGCGTACCGGTGAACGTGTGGACGCAAACGGCAGCAGTCCGCCTCGTCGAGCGTACCCGTATTCGTGAAGCAACGAAGCTCCTCCGTTCGAGGAAAGTGCATGCAACGCCGCTCATGCACTGATCCCCGAGAGCCGTTATCTCTTCCTCGTATATAGCTCTCTAGACCAGCGACTATTAAAAGCTCTTTCGGCATGACGTTCTGGTTTTTATGCCGCGTCACGTTGCTGCCGGCTTCTTGTACGATGGCGTTTGGGACGGCATCTCAAGCGTGGGAAGATCACGCCCATGCTGCCGCGCATGCGCACGGTGTACCTTCATCGTTGATACATTTATCCGGCGCAGCTGTCCGCTGCACCGTGCGCTTTGCTAGAAACCGTACTACGCTTGACGCCGTAGTTTCCTACAGAAATAACTGGAGGAAGCCTTTGCGCAGCTATCTTTCTACTACCATGACAGTGATGGGTAGTACACGCGGACTTGGCTATAATTGTCGTGTCTGTGACTTCAGGCCTCCTGCGGCGTAATTTATTGTGCTTTACCCTCCGAACAATATTCCTGTTTACGTACGTAGGCAGCTGGATTTTTGCGCACGTGCATAATCATTGCAAGTTGTTGCATCTGTAACGCATTAGCATTCTTTTGTTGAAGGAGGATCACATTGCAAAATCGCGAAGCCATTTGAAGCCAGAAGGACGAAGTTTACTGCAAATACATGTACTACTGTACCCATCATATCCCGTGCTGACTACTTCCAGCTCCTGTAGACAATACCGCCACATTTCCCTCTTGTGTTTTTTGTAGTTTCCTGGCATGCTGAGGTGGCTGCTTGCCACTATCAAACTTCTTACGTGTACGCTCGTTCTAGTATACAGGGCGCATATATTTCTATACGCACCAAATGCTTATAAGATGCCTGTGGCGGATAGCATATATATATATATATATATATATATATATATATATATATATATATATATATATATATATATATATATATATATATATATATGAGACTTGCCGTATTAACATGGTGTCTCGTTGGTTACTCTGGGCTCTTGGTTGAGTAACGAAACAGCCATTTAAAGTATGCCGGGTGTCCCAGTTAACTTGGACCAAGATTTAAAAAAAAAGAAACGATGAGCTCTAGAGCAATCGTACCGACTGCATAGTAGCAGCAGTCGTGTGTACTTACAGCCAGTATTTTTTTATCGCGAAGTATTAATTACTTTTTATTTAGTGAACTTTTTAATTACTTATTTAATCGCAAACATGTCAATTACGATATTGTAGGGCACCTTAAATAACCTCCGAATCAAGCATTTATTTCGTGCTGAAGTGTGCCTGGCTGTTTTTTTCCAAGAAAAAAAACAAGAGCCCGCGAAATAGGCGAAAGATGAAATAGATGTGCGCTCGCACGCCGCTACTCGAGCGCCTCCGAGCAACTTTTTGAATGATATGCGACTGCATTTGTTTATCGCCGCATCGTACAAGGCTTCGTCATGTAGGATGGCTCGAGAGGTTTCGCTACCTAACTAGCGTGGTGCGATAAGCGTCAGCATCTGCGGACGGAAGAATGTTGTGCTCTGTCATGAGGCACTCGGGATAGTTTTAGCCTTCGTGTATCATGAAACAAAGCTACAAAAGAAATTCAACCAATGTCAAAAAAATAAAAAAATACAGTGCGCAAAAGAGCACGAAAAAAGAAAGGCAGCTCTCGGAAGAACAGAAAAAAGCTCCTCAGGAGTTTATTTCAATAAGAAATCAACCAAAAGCACGTAAGGCGTCTCAGCCGCCCACAAAAGAAACATCCAGAGGTACAACTGGTTTAACCATTTACCCTTTGTCTCTTTAACTCCGGAAAAGAGGCAAAACAAAGCAGTTTTTTTACCTTTTTCTTTGTCGCAAGCTTTTCTTATGTAAGGAGAGGGTGACATCATGAAGGTGCGTTAAACAGTCACGTTTTACACAACTTGAGTGGTTATTTTTCCACTGTCACTTATAGCACGTGTTCAAACAGGTCACCGTCTGAAGCAATACAGTACTTGCTTCTTTCCAACACCTGTGGTGTAGCAGTTTTGACCAACGACGTTGGAATCTCGCGCCAGACTCTGCTTATTTTTGCCTTTATAGGGCGTCCGGTGATAGTTTCGCTGCTATACACGCGATCTTTCACGTAGCCCCACAAAAAGTCCAGCGGTGTCATGTCCGGCGACCTTGCAGGTCAGGATACGGGTCCGTGCCGGCCAATTCACTGTCCAAGAAAAAGCTTGTCGAGCCACGCTCGAGGCTGACTATATGCGCAGGAGCACCGTCGTGTTGAAACCAGACGTTCCGAAGGTGCGCAAGTGGAACGCTGCAACAGACGTCGTTCACGGGGCCCTCGAGGATGTCGTTGACGTAGCGTTGCGTCGTTAGTGTGCTGTCAAACAAGATGGGTCCGGTGATGTTGCCATCAAAATACCGCACCACACATTGAACGACCACTGGTATTGGTGTCGTGTTTGTGCCAGCCAATAGGGATTCCTATCACTCCAGTAGTGCGCGTTGTGAAGGTTAACTTGTACGTTTCTGGAGAAATTACTCTCATCCGTCCAAAGCACGCGAGTCAGAAAGTCCGGTTCTTCTTCACATTTCGCGAAAATCTAATTAGCAAAGTCAAGTCTGTTTTCAAAATCTCTATCTTCAAGTTTTTGATGAAGATGTACGTGGTACACGGGTGCATGTGACCGTTATTTAAGATCCTCCACACTGATAACCTTGAGGTTCCGGCCTCCGCACTGGCGTCGCGCGCAGTACTGTGATTCATGGTTATATTGCGCTCAGTTTTACACAGACGATATTAAGAAAGGACAGGACGTGGACGGACGTAGCGCAAGACGAAATATAAAGTACGAGGAAGCGGAGGAAGGTTAGGGATGTAGAAGCCCGATGTACTCGAAATGACATTTAGTAAAGCAATGAAGGGGGCTAGTTGGTGAACGTTCATGGTTATATTGCGCTCAGTTTTACACAGACGATATTAAGAAAGGACAGGACGTGGACGGACGTAGCGGACGGACGTAGCGGACGGACGTAGGACGACGTAGCTACGTCCGTCCACGTCCTGTCCTTTCTTAATATCGTCTGTGTAAAACTGAGCGCAATATAACCATGAACGTTCACCAACTAGCCCCCTTCATTGCTTTACACTACTGTGATACTGTGAGGGTTAGCAGCAAAGAATGTCAAAACATCCGTTTCCGCTTCTTGAACTGCCGTCGCAGCCCTGTGTCACTTTCTTGTGAAGCTGCCCGTCTCGCAAAGGACTTTGTACGATCTAAGTATTTTGGACGGACTAGCGCGTCCTCCACAATGCCACATCCGGAATAGCTTGGCTGCCTCCTCCTTGTCGCCGTGCGCCGCCCCCAGAGCCGCGGTCAATTTAGCCTGCTAATCATTCGTGAAGGGCATGGCTGCCTTCTTGAAGAGCAGGTCACTGGCGTGGTACACTTCAGATCTCCCGTTGTTATCTACGCACTGACACGTCAAGCGAAAATGAGTTACGTAATCGGCAACATATGCTGGCCGTGCAGATCCGTCAAAACGGATCAGATGGACATAGCCTGCACATGGTTTGTTTCTGTTGCTGAAGGGAACAAAAGGAACACACGTTCCGAGCGCGCCTATCTACCGAACATGACGAGTGCGCAAAATTGTAGTCCCGTGTGCGCCGTCATGGTTTCCCGGCTTAGAAATCCCCCCGCCCCCTTCCGTCTCCGCTACGTTAATCGATGCGCTAGCGTCATGCTCTCATGATGCTGCGACCACTCGTGGAGCCCTGTACGGAGCTGCCGCCACTAGTTAAGCCGTGTGTCCGTGGCTATTCGCTTGGCAGCGCTCGAGCAGGGGAACTCGAGCTCGTATCTATTTCGCATTTTTGATGTTCCGCGTGCTTTTTTTTTTTTCTCGGGAAAACGAATGAGGCAAAGCCGAGCACGAAGGAAATGCCCTACAATGTTGTGATTGATATGTTTGCGATTCAAGCAATAATTAATAAGGTCACTATTTAAAATTAATTAATACTTCGTGATGAATAAATGCTATTAATATCAGTTGATTAATTCATACTTCGTGATGAAAAATATACTGGCTCTAAGTACACACGACTACGGCTACTATGCAGTCGGCTCAATTCCTCAAGAGCTCTTGGGTTTCTTTAAAATCTTGGTCCAAGTTAACTGGGACTCCCGGTATACGGCATAACCACTTTCATTTGCGTGCAGTTTCTTCATCGGGAATCACATGAAGTGGGTCTAATCAATATTCTTGTTAGGGGAACGCGACCTGGTTAATCCGAAGCAGCAGGTTGAACATATTTCATGTTCTGAAACGAATTAGAGAACGTTATGGGAAGAGCAGTAATTTGGTGTGAATTTCTTGGCCGCGCATGTCAACATGAGAACAGCGGCGTATATAAATAGGGTTACATATCCAAAGAAGCAAGATAAAAATCGAAATAAATCTTGCAAGAGAGAGAGAGAGAGAGAGTCTCACTAATATAAAATTGAACTGTTATGACCACTTAGGCCGCGGAAGGTTTTCTTGCCATGGAAGAAACATGCACGAAGAGCGATGTAGTTCGTTCACTGTGCAGTCCAGGACAAGATACATACGAGTATACAGGAAACACGACTCTGTGCATAGGCGTATCTACCAGGGGGGAGGGGGGGGCAAAGTATGTCATTTGCCCCCCCCCCCCCCACATGCACACACATTTTTGAAAGCGGGCACAGGCACATTCGGCTGCACGCTGGAAAGTCTGTTGTAACTATACAGCTGAAGCTAATTTTTTTTCTTAGTAGAGTGACCACATGAGCAAGGCTTTCCTTTGCTGCGCATATCCCTGCTTGGACAACGACGATTCTCTTTTGTGCCTTCTCGGGGCGCCCAGTAGAGGACGACGCACGGGATTCCCCACACACGCTCGCGTGGCGGACCAGGCTGGTTCTAGATAAGAGCTACACTATTGTTTTTCGAAAGGAGCAAATACAGCAGATATGTCGTATTTTGAAAAAAAATGAGGGCCACTCTTTGGTGATGTGTACTGAAAATGTGCACTGGGGCGGGGGGCTAAGTTTCTATTGTACTCTGAGAACAGTACCTGACTGGTCGCTTTATCCAAATTATGATCGACTGTCTATAAATGTGGGAAGTTTACATAATTTTATCCCAAGGTGATGGGGACTCCATATAGAAAGCAAGTCAATGTGGGAGAATGACTCTGTGCATCTTATGTGACCGATCATATCATCATCATCATCATCAGCCTGGTTACGCCCACTGCAGGGCAAAGGCCTCTCCCATATTTCTCCAACAACCCCGGTCATGTACTAATTGTGGCCATGCTGTCCCTGCAAACTTCTTAATCTCATCCGCCCACCTAACTTTCTGCCGCCCCCTGCTACGCTTCCCTTCCCTTGAGATCCAGTCCGTAACCCTTAATGACCATCGGTTATCTTCCCTCCTCATTAAATGTCCTGCCCATGCCCATTTCTTTTTCTTGCTTTCAACTAAGATGTCATTAACTCGCGTTTGTTCCCTCACCCAATCTGCTCTTTTCTTATCCCTTAACGTTACCCCTATCATTCTTCTTTCCATAGCTCGTTGCGTCGTCCTCAATTTGAGTAGAACCCTATTCGTAAGCCTCCACGTTTCTGCCCCGTAGGTGAATACTGGTAAGACAAAGCTATTGTATACTTTTGTCTTGAGCGATAATGGCAACCTGCTGTTCATGATCTGAGAATGCCTGCCAAACGCACCCCAGCCCATTCTTATTCTTCTGATTATTTCTGTCTCATGATCCGGATCCGCCGTCACTACCTGCCCCAAGTAGGTGTATTCCCTTACGACTTCCAGTGCCTCGCTACCTATTGTAACCGATCATAATTACACCCGATCATAATTACACACTAATTAAATATCAATTTACTGTGTAGTCAGTCATGCTACGTTTCTTCATTAAATATATTGAATAACCCACTCGAATTGCACGCACAGGTTAATTATTAGGCACAAGCATTATAAGGGAAGAAATAGTGCTTCGCGATCAGTACCGAAACGCCCCACTTCAAACGTCCCGTCAAAGACAATAGCGCCTTCATGAAAGCGGTCGCGATACATTTCACTCAGAAGTGAAATGGGTGCACTTTAAGAGAGCAGAATGTTAAATTTACTCAAAGCTTAATGTTCATTGTCTATTCCTTGCAACCACTGCACAATAATGGCAAAAATAAGTCGCGTTGACACACGTGTACGTCGTCACTGAGGGGGATACTACGAGATGCGTAGTTTGCTTCTCCGGTGTCCTCAGCGAGCTAAACAAGGCATCTTGTTTATATCTAGGGAAAATTAGGGGCATGGTGGGGACAAGGTGTAAGGAATATTCCAAATGGCCGGGTGAAATGCGCATTTTGCAGTGGAATACGTATGCAAGCGGTCCATAGCGTTATTAGTCTGTTTTACGAGTGGTGTAAGACTTACGCGGCTGCGCCGGCATATTTATGAGGCGAAATTTTGCGAACTTAAGGGGAACGATACGCCAAGTTTATATGCGATAATAAAAACGTGTTGATCAAATAGGGCGTTAAAAACATCGTAAGCAAGTTTTCGAAAGTATCCCGCTATTGCTATTAGCTAGGTTTCCCGATTTCCCAAGAGAGCTCAGTGTTTCAGATATTTTATTCTTTGAAGGAATAGGCAGCATTGTAAGTGCAATGTGTCGCGTATTTTTAACCTTTCTGGCTGATTTAAAAGTGTTACGAATAATTACTGAACTCTCATTTTTTTTCTTCTCACTTTTTCATGCGTGATACATTAGTTCTCGCCTGGTGTCCACACTGAACTATAAAATAAGGAGGCAGCTTTGTTATATTTGGTGACTTTATAAGGACAAGTTAATGGGTGATGTGGAGGTGAAGTTCAAAACAGCAAAGTAATTGGGGCTTTCGCAATAGATTACGTGTGCAAACACTTCAGAGCCTTTTAGTGTATCTAGCGAGCGGGCAAGAACTGAGCCCGCCACCCTGGCAGAACTATAGAAGCCGCCAAGACCAAATTTTATGAAAATTGGTGGTACACTATGGAAACTCTCTGTGTGAAGTAAGTTAAATGCTGTTGGATCAAACACAGTATATGTAAAAAAAAAAATCTTATTCAAGTGTTAGAGCACATGATATGGCCGCTACCAGCTATGCTTCTCTGTCCCGACATAGCTGCAGTTTACAACAGGTTTATATTTTATGGAAAGGGGAGGGGGACATGGTAACTGCAATGTGAGACAAAATTTTACGTTCCTGGGACGGCTTGCACGAACATTTAATAACGAAAATAACAACGTATTTAAGAATGCGTTCTTGTGCAGACTAGGCGTTGTCTATGAAACATCTAAAAGCGCGTTCTTAAATTCGTTATTATTTTCATTAATTAGTGTTCGTGCAAGTCGCTCCTGGTCCATTTAGACGCTTTGCAAATAATTAATGAGCTGTCGTTTTTCTTTCCCTATCTTCAGGCATCGTAACACGTTCCGTCTTATATTCAGCGATGTCCTCGGTGAACTAAACAAGACATTTTGTTCATATTTGGCGAAAATAAAGGGCACTTAATGGGCAATATGTAGGTAGACTTCAAAGATAGGGGACTAATTATGGCATTTGTAGTAAATTATGCATGTAAGCTATCTGCAGCTTTACGAATGTATTTTGCGAACAAAGAATTTATCCCGTGGCCCTGGAAGAACTGTGAACTCAACAGATATCAGACCTAGCGGAAATTAAGTTGAAGGGAGGGTGGGGAGGGAGTGTAATAAAATCAATAAAGCATTGAATAGCCCCGTTAGCATTTGGTAGCTAGTGGTTCTCAACAGATTCGCTGGACATCGTCTGTGGCATGGCCGGGATGGCAATTCAATTTTTTGGGGTGTGAATATTGCAAGTAAGCTACGTTGATTGTAGTCGTTGCGTATAACCTTGACAATACTATTATCTAAACTAGCGATAGACTTATACTGTAGGCTTAAACAGCAAGTACAATTCTTTGTTGAATTATTCAGATTCTTTGTAGCAAATGTGCATTTTTTATGTGTGCTGTACTGCTGCTACTGGGCGGGATCCGGGACCACTGTGGGGCACTGATTGCCTTTTGCCTCTGCATCATATTTAGATTTTGTATAGTTGCATGAGGTAAATGCCAATTCAGATCATTTTTCGGACGTCCATGGTTCACCATCTGTGATTGATAGCTAGGTCCCTGTCGATTAAATATAGATCTAACGGACAGAAGCCTTTCCAGGCTATTTCGTAGGTCCGGTGCATAAGTAGTTGAAGAAACGAAGGGGCACACTTACGAAAATTGCATATTTAATGGTTTAACATTTCGGCCGTGGCACGGCCTTCGTCAGAATGAACTATATATATATATATATATATATATATATATATATAGCTCTAGAAATAGTTGGTATGCCACTGACTCTGCGTAGTGTCTTTTGTCTTACGGCGTGCGCGTTACGGCAGTAATGAAACCAGCCATTTCACACGAGCTCTGTTGATACGGCGCTTCATCCGATGTACCAGCAACGAGCCTCTTCCACAGAAGAATGTTTCGTACAACAACCCTGCTTGCCACCGGATACGTTGCCATGCGATAAGTGCCTGCAGTCGAAGAACAGAAGGACCTTTCGAACCAGTTGGACCGGCTCGCCGTATCAATAGGCGTGCCACAGCGCAGCAGCCCTGGCCGATCGGAGCCGTCTGAACAATGCCGCTCTTGACGAACTCGCGCGTCCACGACGTGCGTGCTCGTCGGGTGGTCGAGGAGGCGCTTGAGGTCGTGCCCCGGTGAAAGGCATTCCTCCGAGAGGCGAGCGTCAGCTGACCCGCTAATGGACTTGGCCGGTGGTTTCACCGCCGTCCACGAAGATAATCGCCTCGGAGGGGATGCCTCCCGGACGAGCCGAGGAAAGCGTCTCTGTGGATGGCGCCCCTGATGCAGCCGCGCCAGGGTATCTGGGCGTCGCATTCCGCCGCTGGCACTGCGATGCGTTGCCTGCTTGCCGTGGATGGCTTGTGGGGAAGCAGGAAAGCAGGAACCTCCGCGATAGCAGCCACTGTCGCCGTCCCAACGTAGAAAATGGCGGCCATTAGAGTTGCAACCTTGAGTGGCAATGCTAATTTTCTCCTATGCGGGACAGGGGAATTGCTCCAAGTCGTGGCCTAGGCTGCCCTGGCACAACTCTGTCGGAGGTACGAATGGCAGTGCCTAGGATAATATTTATGCGGTGAGGTAACTTGTTTGCGAAAGCCAAGTGGGATGTGCTTACAGTAGCAAAACTTATGTACTAGGGGACCAACTCGCCAACCGACGCCGGGGCGCGCAAATACGAAGGGCGTCGTCTGCGCGTCGAGGCAACCATACGTCGTCAGTGAGGGAGCACTGCCCGGTTTGCCGCATTGATTCCTAGAGCGGCCATGCACGACGAAAAATGATCACCGGCCCGAGCGTGGATGCGCACGCGGGGGCGACCTTCCTAGCGGCGGCCGAGGACGCGCTTCTCTCGCGCGCGGCGTCCACTGCGCCGGGCGCGCGTCGGAACGGGTTCGTCCGCTCGGCTCGTGACTAGCCGCGCGCGCGTGCCCACTGCTTTGCATACGCGCGTAAGGTTGCGCCGGGTGCCGAGAGGTCAGGGCGGCCGCGCTGGTTTTTCCGCGCGTTCGGTCAGAACGAGGAGGCGGCGGCGTCCTTGCCACCATGGATCGCGCGGCGGTGCCGTCCTCGTCCCGGTGACCCGCGCCGCCGCCGTCGCGGATGGCGCTGCGGCCCGCGCTCCTGCAGCCAGGCACTTTCGCCGACGTGCACCGGGCGCCCGTTTCCCGGAACTGCGCCGTGCCGCGGCTCGGCAGCGCGGCACGGCTCGCGGCGCCGTTGTGTGGACATCGGGGTCGGCGCGCGCCAGCCAGCTTCCGCCGCCGCCGCTCGCTTCGTCCTGTCGCCCGTCTGGTGTAGTACGCGACGGCGCGCCTGCCGCCGGGTTCTTTTTCTTTCTTTTTTTCGCACCACTCAATTATTTCACGCCGCACTGCTTCCGTGCCACAGCCGCATACGTCGATGGCGACGCCGTGTGTAGCAGCACCCGCGGTGGTTTCGTTCCCAGCGAGTGCGGCCGGCACGCGTGATTTGCGTTCGGGAACGTGCGGTCCGGTTCCGGCACGTGCAGAGTCTCTCTGCCGCTGGCAGTGCGGGCGAGGGAGGCTCTTCGGGCTCCTGCCGGGCCACCGCCAGTGGAAACCTCTGCGCGGGACGAGGGCGCCGTGGCCTCCGAGATCGGCCTAGCATCGTGGAAGCAGTCAAGCCCTACCTTGAGGCACAGTGTCCGCTGTCCGCAGCATCACTGTGTGCGGGGGGGGGGGGGCACTTGTGTGACGTCACGGCTAGGAACGCGAAGGCCTGACGTTATCGATGTTTTATTTCATTTCATTTATTCACACTGCCAGCCCTTGCGCGATATTACAGGAGTGGATAGCGCACATAAACAAAAGTGCATTTCCGTTAAAAGAAAAGGAAGAAAAAAAACGTCATTTCTGATACATCGAAAGCGAGCGAATAAACACACAAAAGTAGGCGAAGGGGGCAACGAAAAACAAAAGGAAAGGGGCTGGTGGGTGGAAATGGCCTTCGAGGCTCCCGAGAGGGAAGACGGGATTTCTCTTCAGCCTGCGGAGGCTCGCGGCGAGTGCTGCTCCGAAGTCAACGGCAGTCACGCGCGCAGTGCACGAAGCGCGTGGAAAAATCGCCGCACTCACGGCAGCGATGATGCAAATAACAATTTCGCGCCTGCTTTGAGCCGCGAACACGACTGGCAGCATCGGCGCTCTTTACGCGCGCGTGCCTCCGCTAATCCTCGCTCGGGCGGGATGCGTGGCTTCGGCCGTTTGGCGCTGTTGCGGCATTATCCCCATTCTCCGGGGGGCCTTCAAAGGCGGCGAGGCCCGCGAAAGGCGCCGACAGCTGCGCGGCCACGAGGCGCGCATCGCCATTGACTGGGCCGCATTCACCGCCGAAAGGACGAGGCCGGGCTCCGAGTCGCGCCGCGTGTTTTTTTCTTCTTTCGCGGGCGTTATTTAAAGAAAGTGTTTAGGGCCTCGGAGCTCCTTTGAACGTGCGCCGCCAGCGTGGCCGTGCAAATGAGGCGATGGGCGGCCGTTTGGGCGCATTAGCGGCCGTTCAAAGGTCGCGGGGATGGGAGGGGGGGGGGGGCGCTCACGTTAATTGACTCCGGCAGATGTTGCGCGATTCTTTCGACGACGGCCGCCTGACGAATGGCTCGAGGAGCGGGGACAAAAAGACGATTATCCGTCGTTCGTAATAACCCTCGTAAAGGACGCGTCATCTAAATTGTGTGCCGCTATACGAGCGAGCCTGTATATATTCGAAAGCTCGCGCGGAAAGCCGTCGGTGTGCCTCCGTCAATCAGCGAGGTATGTGGGACGCATCGTCCAAAGAGAAGGTGGCGAACACCATTCGTGCAATTCTATGGAGGGAATTGTGGCGCGGGACGGTGCAGCCAGCATAGGAACGGTGGTTATTCGGTACGTGGGTTGGCCTAAACTTCGTCCTTCTGTCTTTAGACGGCTTGTTGACATGTCGCAAACTGATCGTTGTCGTGAAATTACTGCATTATAAATTATCAAATAAACATTATTAAAATTGTCCGACGGCAAGATTCGAATCATGGGCAAACTGAACCACTGCAATTGGCAGCGATATTACGCGTCTTCGCAAAGACGTTTTGCCCTTATAAGTATATATATATATATATATATATATATATATATATATATATATATATATATATATATATATATATATATATATATATATATATATATATATATATATATAGAGAGAGAGAGAGAGAGAGAGAGAGAGAGAGAGAGAGAGAGAGAGAGAGAGAGAGAGAGCATAAATTGCGTTGGAATTTAAGCCGATGAAGGGAGATAAAACCTAATAACAAAAGTCACAAGCACAAAGAACACAAGTGGACAGAACATTTTATTGTTCGGAGGAAAAGTACAGTACATGCGAGTTATACAATTAGGACCCCAGTACTCCGAGTAAGTTGTGGATCGAAGGGGTCCCTAACCAGATAGGGCTGGGTAAATCCGGGTCTAAAATAAAGAAAAAGAAAGTCTGATAAGTTTGTGCATGCACAATGGGAGTTAGGCGTTATAAAATAAACGCAAAATTTGATTGAAAGACGGAGAAAAAATAACAAAAAAACAAAAAAAGAAAACTGAGCGCATGCGCTATCGTGTTGGAGCCCTCTCAACCGTGCGTCGAACATATCGCTTACCAGGGAAGACGGCGTTTCCTGTCCGTGTGCCAGCGTCAAAGATGCTCACGCATTGTGAAGCCGATGCCTCGAGCCGCGGCGGCTCACTTCGCCACGGTCCGCGCACACGGTTCTTTCGCTCGAAGCACGCTTGAAAGCGCTGCGATAAGATAGCGCAGTCACGTGGTTTTATATCATATTGCGCGGGCTTTGTTTAAACACCGAAAAAAAAAATAAACACACCACGCAGCATGTATGTTGCAACAAATTCGATCGGTCGTGTTCGAATGTCCTCCACAACGTAACGAAACGGTCCTAGGCCTAAAGTGAATATTAAAAAAATTGCATAATTGATCTTAGTTAAATAACCAATTCAGCGGAATATAAAGAATACCTTAATGGGGGCAACATGACGTGAAACCGTACGTCGTTGGTTTCCTTTAGCTGCGGTTAACCACCTTTCTTTTTTCAAACCCTTCGTTAAGTCACCTGAAACGCCCTGTATACTACGCAGACCCGAAGCGTAAACAAAGATAAGAACATAAATAGCCAGCGATGCGTTCGGTACGTGCAAACGTGTGTGTACGCGAACGCCGTGTGTGACTGCAGCCGTTGCACCCTGTTGTTCGCTGCACGGTTTCGGCGCGGACGAATGGTTTCGCAGCGACGTGTTGAAGCCAACGCAGCGCGCACCACCAGCTCGCGCTGCCTTCTCTGCGATCTCTCACGGCACGTTTCGACGCACGCCCGCTCAGTGCGGACGGTGCACGTTTTCCCGTCTTTCTTTTTTTTTTTTTTGTTCCCGCGCGCTTCTTATCTCTCGGGTTTTCTCGAAGGCGACGAGGGCGTTGAGAGATGCGCTCTCGACGTCCAGCTCGACGCGCGGAATGTCAAGGAGAACGGTATTTGCACTCCGTGTGCGTAGGTCGACGTTGAAGTTCTCCTGCTCCTTGGCCGTCGGAAACGTTTTTTCCTCGCGCATTTCGCCGGAAGCACGCGCACGCACGCACACTGCAGGTGGTGTGGGCTCCTCTGACGAATCGGTCGTGCACCTCTTGGAAACTGTGTACACGGCCTCGTTTGCCGTCGAAATTGCCATCGTGCAACGTTTCCGAGTAAAACTGCCTGCCTCGCAATACGAAAACAGGCGGGCGTTGTTTTAAGTAGAAATTTCTGGCACGCTTCAAAGCGGTGTTTTTTTTTCTTGTATTTTGTATCATCATCGTCATCATCAGCAGCAGCAGCCTGGTTACGCCCACTGCAGGGCAAAGGCCTCTCCCATACTTCTCCAACTTTCCCCGGTCATGTACTATTTGTGGCCATGTTGTCCCTGCAAACTTCTTAATCTCATCCGCCCACCTAACTTTCTGCCGCCCCCTGCTACGCTTCCCTTCCCTTGGAATCCAGTCCGTAACCCTTAATGACCATCGGTTATCTTCCCTCCTCATTACATGTCCTGCCCATGCCCATTCTTTTTCTTGATTTCAACTAAGATATCATTAACTCGCGTTTGTTCCCTCACCCAATGCGCTCTTTTCTTATCCCCTAACGTTACACCCATCGTTCTTCCTTCCATAGCTCGTTGCGTCGTCCTCAATTTAAGTAGAGCCCTTTGCGTAAGCCTCCAGGTTTCTGCCCCGTACGTGAGTACTGGCAAGACACAGCTGTTATAAACTTTTCTCTTGAGGGATAATGGCAACCTGCTGTTCATGATCTGAGAATGCCTGCCAAACGCACCCGAGCCCATTCTTATTCTTCGGATTACTTCAGGCTCATGATTCGTATCCGCGGTCACTACCTGTACTAAGTAGATGTATTCCTTTAGCACTTCCAGTACCTCACTACCTATCGTAAACTGCTGTTCTCTTCCCAGACTGTTAAATATTACTTTAGTTTTCTGCAGAAGAATTTTCAGACCCAGCCTTCGGCTTTGCCTCTCCAGGTCAGTGAGCATGCATTGCAGTTGGTCCCCTGAGTTACTAAGCAAGGCAATATCATCAGCGAATCGCAAGTTGCTAAGGCAATCTCCATCAACTTTTATGCCCAATTCTTCCCACTCCATGCCTCTGAATACCTCCTGTAAACATGCTGTGAATAGCATTGGAGATATCGTATCTCCCTGTCTGACGCCTTTCTTTATAGGGATTTTGTTGCTTTCTTTGTGGAGGACTACGGTGGCTGTGGAGCCGCTATAGATAACTTTCAGTATTTTTACATACGGCTCGTCTACACCCTGACTCCGCAATGCCTCTATGACTGCTGAGGTTTCGACTGAATCAAACGCTTTCTCGTAGTCAATGAGAGCTATATATAAAGATTGGTTATATTCCGCACTTTTTTCTGTCACCTGATTGATAGTGCGAATATGATCTATTGATGAGTAGCCTTTACGGAATCCTGCCTGGTCCTTTGGTTGACGGAAGTCTAAGGTGTTCCTGATTCTATTTGCAATTACCTTAGTAAATACTTTGTAGGCAACGGACAGTAAGCTGATCGGTCTATAATTTTTCATGTCTTTGGAGTCCCCTTTCTTATGAATTAGGATTATGTTAGCGTTTTTCCAACGTTCTGGTACGCTCGAGGTCATGAGGCATTGCGTATACAGGGTGGCCAGTTTCTCTAGAACAATCCCACCCCGAATATAGCTCGCCCCTGCTGTGGCCTCTCGCGGATGTTACCCTTGCAGTCTGCGCAAGAGAAGTGCGCAGGTGGCGAGACACCGCCCCGGTCGAAGTCGCACAGCGCTTCCCGCACCGCGCGTGATTCTTTGCGCGCACGAATCGCGTGCCTCACGCGCGAGTTCGAACGAGGCGCGTCCTCCTCCGCGGTTGACCGCCGGGTCACCGATGTCGGCCGGCCGGTCGCGTCGAGGGTCGCGCCTGCCTCTGCGGGCTCCTTCTTTATTGATCGGTGCCCCCTCCCCCCCGACCACGCCGATGAGCGAGTTGCTTTGTGCACTATGCAGTCGGCCTGCTGCCGACCCTCATCCTCGACGGGCAACAACGACTGCAGCCGATACGCACCCATATGTATCACACGGGAAAGCGATCGCTTACGTGCGCCCAAGGAAACCAATGTGGGCACCAGCACGGGGTTAGTGTACGTCCTCGCAAGGGCGCTTTAGTTGAGCCGCTAGTGGCGGGCCAAGAGTGAGGAAGAGCAGGCACCGATACGTGGCGACCAGCAGGCGTGCATAGAGCTCGCGTATGCGTAACCTCGAATAGCGAGGAAGTCGCACACGTCTAGGTGTACGACCATTTCACGTCTCTTCTCTGTGGATACAGTGACGTAGTGCGAGTAATATCAGTTTGCCTGGTCTCCGTGGTATCGCCGCGACGTTGTGGTTTTTACGTATGCGTACAGCTGTCGTCGAAACAAGTACTTCAGGAGGTGTAATCCACGACGCTTTTCCATCGTAGGTGCTTCTTGCTATTAGCCAAGCAGTTTCGCGAATAATTTGTCCGTCATCGCCATTGGCTGTCTTCTGCTTTTACGAACAGTTTTCGCGTAAGAGCTTTTTTCTTTGACTGCCAGCCTCGGTTCGTTTCGCCGTGCTTAATTTTTTGTATCACAGTAGCGACGGGCAAGCACCACCTACAACACAGCGGGGGAGCGCGATAGGACCGGAAATACTGGTGACCGAGGTCACCAGCACTCGGCGACTATAGCTCCTTCTTCGTCGAACACCGGACTCACTCGTGTGCAACGAGCAGACTGGATGATCGACCTTGTATACGAGTTAAGGTTCTGGCAGGGTGTCGTCATCCCTGGTATTTTTTTTTTTTCGTGTTCATTATATTTTATTTGTGTCACGAAGTGGCAAGCATTATTTATGCTCTCTTTCTTCTGGCTGCATTGCTGCGTTTACGTTCACACACCGTGAACGCGTGCAAAGCCGTCTGGGCCGCGTCACTGATGGTAGCGGGGAACCTCCACCGCAGATTGTTAGGTGTGTGTGTGGGGTCTGTGTGTCTCTGTGGAACTTGCGGCGTGTAACCAGCACGTATAGACACAGCACGCTTTGTTGTTTGTCGCTGCATTTCGCCCCGGTGAGAAAAGACGAGCACTTAGCGCGCCGAATGTGTAGAACGCTCTTATCTTGCCACGCGCTTCTAAAATGGCGGTCGTCATTGCGAAACTACGTGCGTAAACAAGGGAACAAGACGCTCCTTCCCGTTCTCCCGTTGGTACTCTTCCGGGCGCATGGACTAAACGCTTAAACAGTGTGCGCTGCTCTGTTCGTGTGCTAGCGCCAGCGTTTCAGAGCCATGTGTATAAGAAGGCTGGGGATCGAGTTCACGACGCTTTTCGTTCGTTAGTGCTGTTTCCCATTGTCCGGCCGTCTTTGCCGGTATGTCCGACACCGCGATTGGCTGACATATGCTCCTGCCTCTCGCGAGTTCTATACCGTAAGACCGTTGATATTCTCGTTGTTTTGCGAATAAGAGGCAGCTGTCACGTACCCCGCCTTATTTCTCCGTTCTTTTCTCTTCTAGGTTGTCTTTAGAAGGACGTTGAAAGTAGCAGGACGCACCACGTGGAGCTCTCCCGGTGTGCCAAGGAAGGACCCCCGCTCATCCGAACGACCCTGTTTGCGCCACACAGAGACTTCGCCGGCGGATGCTGCCCCGACCGCTTCGGTGAGACCGCAGTGCGCGCCTCGACTGCGCCAGCCTCGCGCGCGCTGCTCCTTTCGCCGGCCACACTATGCAGAGGCCGCGCTCTTCTCGCCGTCGGTGTTGTTGTTTGCCCTTGAGAAAGGCGCAAAGAAGAGACGAACCCTGGAAAGTGCGTAAATGGGTGCCGCGCTCGCGCGGATCGTTGTCCCGTGTTCTCCACAATTAAGCGCTGCTGTGCCACAGGAGCTCGAGCGGCACTCAGGCTCACGGGGGAGGAGAGAAGGGGGCGTGCTTTCTTCGGGTCGTGCCAGCCCGCCTGCGCATCGCAAAAGCGGCCGCGCTCACGTTTAGGCATCGACGGTGCTTCTCGGTGCGCGCTCGTGTGTGCACGGGGTACGCCCGCCATTCCCCGAAGAAACGTGCAGCACGTTGTGCGGTGACGTCGCGGAGCAGGCATCGCCTTATCTATAAAGCTGGATCTGAAACGTGTAAAATGTGCACAATTTCATTAGTTGACCAGCCAGCCACGATGGCCAGAGATATGACAGCCCATAACAATCAGCTAAAAAAAAGCGATGATTACTCGCATACTAGTTCTCGACAATCAGAATAGCGTGCGATATACGAGAGACAATGTTTCGGCCAATAACGAGCCATGACCCGTATGGTAGGTGCTTGCTTCTGGCCAGTCACGATGGCCTCAACATGTCATACGACCGCCAGTAAAAATCATCTGACAAAGTGATCACCTGCTTAAAAAGCTCTGATATATAACGAATCAAAACTGCCAGCGATATGATAGCCGGGACATTGGCGCCGATATCCTTATAACTTAATTACTGAAATGACACTGGTGCGCGCTGGCCAACCGCGTATACGGTATAGACGCAGTGATACGACAGCCAGTAAGTCAGTCAACCAAGTGGTCGGCCTTCGAAGTTGTTTGCTTAGCCAATCAAAATAGCCAGCGATGCGTGAGGGAAGGCTTCGTCCAACGGCTTTCGCAATGCGGCTCCCTGTTTCTCTGCGAGCTTTCGTTGTGGTGCACACTTTTGGGGTGCGCTTTACAGTGAAGTATACGCTTCTGCGCTAGGCGGCGCCCATCCGGCTGTATACGAGCGGCCGCTTTTCGAGGCACAGTGAGCCGCCTTGATGGGAGTTTCCCGACGTTATCCTCGCTGCGGCGCTCTTTCTCTCTCCTCACCTTTCTTTCTTTCTTTTTAGCAGTCGAAGTTCCCTTTTGATCAGGGCCACCTGCTGGGCACTTAGCTTTGTGCAAAAAAAAAAAAAAAAACGAGTCGCAGTTTTTCGCGCTGAACCGAAACGAGCGGCCAATTTGCGTGACTTTGCGAAAGTGTTCGCGTATTCAATTTTCCCAGTCGAACGCTGCCTTGCAACACTTCGTGCGCACGGAAAAGCAGTTGCAATAACTCTTCATTAGATCTAGCTCATCTGGTCACTCACTCGCTACATGCTATTTCTGCGTGTGGACAAAATAAAGACGTGGTCCTTGCTCGCACTGCGACCGCTTTCGTTGCTGTTTAGCTTGCATTAGCGCATTAGGGCGAGATCGTGTTTTGAAAAGTTTGTGGAATCACCAGGCGTCTCTAGATCCTGATGCTATGCACGTATACGTGGAAGAGTGTTGGCGCCAAACATGCAATGTGCGAGCAGCTGGTGTATACAATCGTCCGTGCACGTGACCCGAACGAACACGACGAATCTCTTGCGGCTTTGTAAGACAGGTAATTGAAAAGCGAGCCTTCATTAGTACCGAAGGCGTACGACTCTCGCAAACGTGTCAAAATTGACTAATCCGCCAGCTTATATACTTTAAGGAAACCTTGATGGTTTGGCAGAAGTAAAACGTACCCAGTCTAGCTCTATGCTGTGGAGGCGGCAACGCGCGAAACTGAAAGCGCGCACGTTTGCTTCCACTCTTTGTTTGCTGCGATATTGTCTACCAAAATCATATGACGACATTATGCTGCTTAGAGGAGGAGTCGCGGCTTCCATTTCCGACGGTGCGTCAGCCGTGGTCTGGTGCGAAACTGGACGCCGAAACGCCCGTTTGCCGAGATTCAGCTGCGCACGGGAGGAGGAAGGAAGGAAAGGTTGGGAGGTCAACCAGACGCACTCCCGGTTTGCTACCCTACGCAGAAGGGGTTTAAGGGAAGAAACGAAAGGAGAGGGAGGGAAGAAGGTACTGTCGGTGTAATTGCGTGCGGATGTCCATAACTTCAGGCCTATAATCGGTCACAAAGGCCCGTCGCTTTCATGAAACGTAGCAGTGCCCTCGTTGCTTTGCAAGCCTGCGACACGTAGGGCCATGGTCCGAGAATCTTACTGCATGAAAATGGCCTGTTATCTAATCGCTTTAACACCCTCCGAAGAACGTCACGTTCGTTGTCATAGAAATCACAAAGACACAGCACGTGCTCAGTCGTCTCTTCACAGTTGCACGAGTCGTAGATCGGTGTGTCGGACATTCCAACAAGGAATGAGTAGGCTTTCGTAAAAGCTATTCCGAACCATAGGCGGCTCAGTAATGTTGGATCACGGCGGGAGAAGTTTGATAGAATCTGCAGCTTCAGTGTAGGATCCAGCCGGTCGAGACGACAGTTAGAGAAAATCGGAGTATTCCATAAAGTTTCAGTCCTGGTTTGAGCAAGTAAACGAAGACCCCTCGCAGCTTCTATCCTTGATAAGGGTATAGAAAGTGTCAGGGCTGAACACGCGGCATAATCAGCAAGGTCGTTTCCGACGATGCCACAGTGCCCCGGAAGCCATTGAAAGATGATGTCATGTCCGTTTATGAGGGTTTGATGGATAACCTCTCTGGCCTCAAAGACCAGTTGTTCATAGGTCTTGCGTCGTAAGGCTGACTGCAGACGCTGTAGGGCTGCCTTGGAGTCTCGAAAAACGACCCACTTTCCAGGTTTGGCTTGTGCGATGTAATTAACAGCGGCACGTACAGCAGCAAGTTCTCTTGCCGTAGAGGTCGTTATATCGGATATATGTTGAACGTAATTGTAACTTGTAAGGCCGGGATGATAAAAGCGCCTGTGGAGCTGGTGACTGAGACAGATCCATCAATGTAAATGTGCGCTCTTTGTTCATATGCCTCATTCAGTAATGAAGTTGTGAACTGACGTAGAGCCACTGTTGAATGACATGTCTTCTGCGTGATTCCCGGAACCGTGACGCGTACGTGTGGCTGTTGGAACACTAAATAGGAAACAACACAGAGTTAAACTATGTTAATACATTGTTTTCCTCCAATGGCGGGAAGGCCGCCGTTGTCTGATGGGCGACACTATAAGGCGGAAAACGCCAGAAAACACGCTGGGCAACAAAGACGGCTGGCCACGCCACGCTTGACGTCATGGATTTTGACTTCGCCTGCTCTGTACAATTATTCAATTATAAATAAGGATTATATTGAACTCTAAACGAGCCAAAGACTCAACCTGGAAGTTTCTTATAAGTATTAGAAAATATTATAATAAAATCTAATAATAATAAATATAATAAATAATAAATATAATATTAGGAAATATAAGTATTAGGAAATACCGTCCCCTTTTCCCTTTCCCCAGTGTAGGGTAGCCAACCGCGCTCAGTCCTGGTTAACCTCCCTACCTTTCCTTCATCATTTGCTCTCTCTCTCTCTCTCTCTGAAATTGTGACACCTCATTGACGCGACGGCGTCCAGGTTATGGTGTACCCACCGCGGTGGCTTGCGCTGCTAAGCATAAGGTCGCGGGATCAAATCCCGGCCGTGGCGGCCGCATTTCGATGGGGGCGACATGCATAAACGCTCATGTGCCATGCATTGGCAGTACGTTAAAGATCCTCTGGTGGTCGGGATTCATCCGCAGCCCCCCCACTATACGACGTGCCTCATAATCAAATCGGGGCTTTGGCACCCCGGAATTCAGGTTATGGTGCGAAACTAGAAAAAGGGATGTTTCGCTTTCATTTTCTCCTGTATAGCAATCAACCTTATTGCACCAGATTAATTAATATAGAGATAGAGGTTCTAAGGGATACCTCATTATATATATATATATATATATATATATATATATATATATATATATATATATATATATATATATATATATATATATATATATATATATATTGATTCACCTTCGTTCTTTACTCTCTAACTAACCCGGTGGTGTTCCAGAATAATGAGCTTCCTTTGTTGCCTTCCTCATAATCTATTTTTGAAGCTTTTGTGGAATCACACTGATTAATGAACAAATCAGTATTTCATTTCACTGCATGGATACGTGAGGTGACATCGATGCGCACCCGCTGAAAGCGCACTGTGTATACATGCTTTGTTGTCGATGCGTGAATCGCGCATTCATATATATATGACTCGCCATCCCGGCCTTGCAAAAGATGTCCAGCGAAGCTGTGGAAAACCGCCTCGGCAACTGCTAAGGGAAGTATTCTTTGAATGTGAAATTTTATGGCCCATGCAGTGAAAAAACCGACGTTAACATCCGACGGTACCAAAACCCATGTGACCAAGTGATGACGTCACGTTTGAGTGAGAATTTGTGATTGCGCCATCGCCTGAAACGTCGCGTGATGACGTCATCACAACAAATGTCAGGTGATGACATCACGTCAAACGTTACGTTACGTGATAACGACATAATCACGATATCACCTGATGACGTCAATAATGACATCATCATGACGTATATGGCGCCATCACGTCAAACGTGACTTCGCGCGAAGACGTCATTGCCAAGTGAGATGTCACATGATGACGACATGTGATGCCTCTTGGAGAAGCAGCACACTGTGCGCTTTCCGCTTCTTTACACTGCCTCTGGGTTAGGCCCGCAGGACCAACTAGAGGCTAACAGCTTCGCTGTAATAAACTCCGATATAGTTAGGTTTCCTGTCATATGCACGGGCGCTTTCGACCGCGTCAATACGATGACGTAGTGAAAGTCGACCTCGCTGCTGCACTTTTCCTGTGTTTGCGGTGCTCTTGTCATGCATGCGTGTATCCTCTCTCGCTATCGCTCTCCGTGATCGATAACACGACTCGCTCACATCGGTGAATGCGCAAACGGAAACTTGTGTGCACCATTGTTATTATGCAAATCGCTCGAGCGGAAACTTTGACGTCAGGATTGCGTGCGTATAGCTAAGTATACATGACGATATGTGTGTAACCTGCAATTTGTGCAGGCCCGAACTATATATACAAATGACCGTATATGGTATACCGTCCAAGTGTGACGACATATGGTCACTGTTAACTACGGGTTTAATTACGAAGCTCGCGACTGACCTCTTAATTTCTTCCGCCTTAAAAATTCCGGGCCGCGTGCCGCCGAATGGCGCGCGTGGCCGTCAATTAGCTCCGTGACACGCTTTGTGTGCACGCGATCGAGGGGGGACGCGTGCACTGATTGGGCCGACGGCTGCCTTTCTCTTCTCGTCGGTGATTATGCGCGGGCCTTCTCGCGCACAGCTGCACGTAAAGCGATGTGATTAATCGGGTTCCACCCCCCTCAATTTGAGCCCCGCGCTGCCACGGCAGTACCGGCGTTACCGAATTACGCACACCTCTGCGGTGCATGCATCGTGCGCGTGACGTGGCTCTCCCGCAGTGCACTCGCTCGTTAGCTGGGGTGTTTGTGGCGAGCTGCTGCGCTCGGCGCCGTTGTGCGCTGCCGCTCAGTCGCGCACGCGCGCTGTCTGCCGACAGGTACATGCGCGACGGAAACTTCCGGTTGTTGAAACACCCGCGTGGCGCAGCGGCAGTGTTTTTCTCTTTAAGCATGAAATGCTTTCAGCTCCCGTTGTCGGCAACCTTCAAGTGACCTTGAGCCAAAAGCCACAACCGTTATCCGGGCACTCAAACGAGAACATCAGCTCAACTTGCGAGTACAAAATGAGATCATCCGGACAACCAGTCAACACTTTTTTTAAATGTGGTTTTTGGCCCCCAACAATTTGCACAGGACCGCATTACATACGCTAGTTACTGCCCAAACAAGTAAAAAAATTGCTGCCGAGTTCTTCGTAATGTTTGTTCACAATATCACTCAAGCTGTAACTTCTAGTACGCTGAAGCTTTATTTGCCACTTCCATTAGCGACGTTCAAAAGGCGCATACAGGTTAGCGCACACTTCGTTGTCAACTTATGGCGCTTAGACAGGGTTGACTGTGCTCTCTTGAATGCTAGCGGTCCGTGAGTTTCGCGGCGCGGGTTCTGCGTCGCCTCGAGAGGAAGCGCCACGCTGCGTGGCGGCTCCTTCAGGCACTCCCAGCTGGGCAGTGCGCTCTGTCTCCCTAGCGTCTTTCGCTGTCAGTCGTGCAGTTTTCATCCGGTTTTCTCTTAGCTGGGCAGCGTCCATATGGACCAGTGCACAGTATGGTGTGACGTGGTGGGGTGGGGTGTGCCGGACCAATTGGAGTACGGATGGTGTGTACGGACCAACTGGAGCAAGAAAACTCCTGGAAAAGAGTGTTCTACGGCGTTCACCCACGGACCCCGGTAACCGCCACGGTCGTTTGACAGACGTGACAGATAACTACGGAATCAGCTCATGAATCAAGCCGCAGCCAGCTTGAGTCAAGCGTGACAACCCCTGTCTACGAGGCCCCACCCATTTCGGTGCGTTCAGTGAAACAAAAGCGCGGGAGTGAGTGCCTGAACCCTCGCCGTCAAACACGATGACTTGGGCGCTCCGATTGCACGAAGGTGGGGCGGCAGATTTCCCTGGACTGGGGATCTATAGGGTGGACGGAGGGGGTTTCGAGCCGACGTTTTCGGCTCCTCGGTTTGCTTCGTTTCAGTCATGCTGGGCTGATTAAGTGTAACGCTCTCCACCCTTCATGTAGATATTGTAAATAAATCCCGTACTTCTCGTTCTCGATGAGAACATGTTCCTCCCTTCAGCAGCGTCCTTAGCGTGAATGAGTCGGAGGACGGCACGGGACAGCTGGCCCTTTTGACAGGCCCGACCCCAACTCTTACACCACCCGTACTGGTTTCTGCGGGACCGTCGCGACATATATTTGTTGCGCATTCAGACTTGATGATACTCGAGAGGTGAATGTCGCCTCAGACGCGTGGGAGCGCCACAAGCACATTCAGGAACGTGTGGCTGGTGTGTGCCACACAATCCTGAGCTTTGAAGTGATTGCTGTTCCAGCGAAGAGAGAATTCGTTGTCGTGAAGGACCTTCTCGAGAGGCGATACAAGTTGCACAGTGCGAATGGAATGCGTTATCGCTGCAGGAGAACTTACACTTGAACTGGGATGAATTCCACTATCGCCAAGAAGTATCGCGGAACGGAGGCAGAGAATAATAACTCATAGCCTCCACTCCCCCATGTCCCGATTTTCTGCAAAGAACAGCGCGAGGATGACGACCATGGGAAATTTGAACGATGCTGCGTGCCCGCACTGGTTGTTTAAATGGTCATCGGCACAGGATGCAGGCGCGCTCGAGCACTTCAGTGGAATTTCGTTACCTGAAAAGTACAGGTGATTCTTCTTCTTTCTTATTCTTCCTTTGTTTGTTTATTTGTTTCCCTCTTTATTATTGTTTTTTTAAGTAGCTGCTCTACACTTCCCTGGTTTACTGCATGCACACAGGGGGAAGCACGGTGATTTGGCTGTTTCCGTCGTTTCTCCGTGTCGCGTTTCGCTGCAGCGGGGTTTCTCGGCATTTGCTTGTTTTAATTTCACCTCTGTGCACGCTCGACCGGAAAGTAGAATGCGTGTGGGCTGCTTGTTTTTTCTCCGCGGGAAGGGGGATGCGTGATTCTTTGTGTGTGTGTGTGTGTGTGTGTGTGTGTGTGTGTGTGTGTGTGTGTGTGTGTGTGTGTTTTGTTTTTTTTTTTTTGTAAACATTGGAGGCGCTGCTGAGCGAGTGCTATTAGCCCCGAGAACGAACACGAGCGGCGCTGCGAGCGCCGCTCGCGTGACGTCAGGGCACGGACTCGCGCCTGTCGTCTGCTACAGTTCGTGCGTTGTACGGGCGCTTTCTGCGGTGTTTTCGTTTGTTCGCCCTCGTTCTCTCTGCTTGTATACTTATGGTGGTCGTCTGAAATATATTTTTATGACGTCTTCCTTTGCGAACATTTATTCAAAGAGCTAATTTCTTAGACAACAATGCAGCTCTCGAAGGCAACGCTACAGTGCCAGCCGAAGCGACGCAGACCAGCCCATTGCGGGTTTTTCATACGCGGATAGACAATCGCAAAAGCATAGCCGATAGGAATCCAGTTATGATACCATACCTGCGCGGTGCAACAAGTATGTCAGAAAGCTGGCTATATATGACTTCTACAGCAGTTACGTTGATTTTATTCCGCTAAAACAGGTTTGCTCACGACGAGTAGTTCATGGTATAATATCGAATTTTTGCATTTCCTCACAGAAACGCTCGGCAGTAGCACGGTGACTTAACTAATACTGGAGCTTAGATTCTACACGCCTCACTTGCTTCTTTAACTGCTTGTCAACATTAGGCGGTTCTTCACGTGTTTATTTTTTTTAAGCTGCGGAAATTTGAAGTAAAGTTAATGAAGGCTTACAGCTATTTACAGAGTACAAATAGGAATGTACCAATATATATTCTCTTTTACGTGCTACACGTTCAACTCACCTCTTTAGAGCGCGTTTGTTAATGATTAATAATGCATGTTATGTTCCTCTTTTTTTGTCTATGTTACCAAGTGTATATCATTTATTTATTTCAATGCCGCAGTGTGTTTTGCATTGTTATCGTGGAAATATTTCACTGTGCTTTCATATATTGTATAACTGCAATGTTTTATGGCCACTATATAAATGTAATTTATATGGCGCTTGATGTGTTACCCCATGCGGCCATATTGTACCTAAGGGGGTGAGATTACCTCAAGCCGCGTCTGTGCGGCTTTTTTCCCTCATCCACCTCCATTTACAACTCCTCTGTACATGTGTGTGTGTAAATGTAAATTAATAAATCAAATCAAATCAAACTCACTTGAGAAATTTACTGGTGCTTGTTGCTTGAGGAATATACATGACGAATCTGTTTGGCAAACTGACACAGGCTGCTCGGCCCAATTTTTTTAGTGAAGTATGCCTGCTGGACCGCATAGCTGCAGCCAGAAAGCAGTCGAAGCGTCAATGACTAGTAGTATGGGACATATTGAAGATATCGGAATTCCCCCTGTGGAGGGTCAGAAATCAAGTGAAAGTATATGCAAGGCTTGTGGTGCTTTCTTTATGAATATTTGCGATTGCATTGGAGCAAACTTAAATTAGCCTGCAAGGTTCTCTTTTAAGTACCGACGAAGCGAATAGTTATCCGTTTGTATAATTAAATAACGCTGGATCGAGACATGGTGAGACAAAAGGTGCTTGAATTTTCCCTTTGTAGGCAATCTAAGCTGCGTAGTAGTAGCTCGAGAATACTTTAGCCATTCCAGTTGGCGCTGTAAAAAAACGCTTTATGGTTTTAATTCGAAGTTGAAGTGAACTGATGGGTTTCGCGAACATAGCGTGCCTCGCCATACGGACAGTCGATTGCTACCGTTACGTGATCAGGGGTGCGCCATATTGTCGATAAAGGCTACTGAGGGCCACTATGATACATTTCATCACTTTCAATTGAGTGGCTGTTGATCTAAACAACGAAACTTTTCTCTCAGGTGATTGCTACTATGGTGTTTGTGAATCAACTATTTAAATACTCTACATGACACGACGTCGTGTTAGCAGCCATGAGCAATTCGTTTTTTGGAGGCCTGTTTCAGAGGGGGATGAAAGTAGCAGCAAACATTTTCATAAGAAATGCGCGCCTAACTATTTTTTTACGCATTAATGAATGGCCATATTTGAATAGAACAGCACACCAGAATAATAGGAATCATGATGACAGCTTCGCTGGGCAGTGTCTTTCTAACATCGGATAAAATGTTGACGCCAAGTACCAAATTTTTCTTCAACGTAAAATGCAATACCGCTCATAGCTAAATACTAAAGGAATGTTAAGTGTTTAGCGAAGCATCATACACAACTTCGCGCGTTGAATTTGGCGATATTCTTTTTTTAGTCAAAATTTACCGATAGACACGGCGCATATATGCATTGCAAAAACTAGTAGACCCCTTTAACGCTACATAGCTTGCGATATCCAAGTCGCAAAGTTTCTCGACTCACACGCTTTTGAAGAAGAAACTGTGGTTAAGGTATTGCAGCTGAAAGAAGCCGACTTATTCTTCAATACGTACGGCTCGAGCCACCTATACCCCAAGCATACACGAAGGGAACGAGCGCGCGCGGCAGCCGAGCGAGCCGGAGCGAGCGGCGTCCTGGCCGTGACGTCACTCGCGAGAGGGCGCCATTCCTCTTTCTCGGGGCTAATAGTGTGGCGAGAGGGGTGTTCTGTAAGTGTGGTATACACTCAGTTCTGAACGGTGGCCCGGCGGCCACCGTTAGTGCGCTCTACAGAAGGGCGACGCGCACTGTGCATTTGCAATCGCCCCTTTTTTGAAATGTCCCTACAGTGCTCGTATTAGTGCATTTTCTGTACTGTATGCCGCTGCTTCTGAACTGCGTGTTAGAATATAACGGCTGCCGGTGCGCGCGCACGGGGGCGTTTCTAGGCGCACGGATACAGTTGTATGCACTACTGTCGCTCAATGGGTCGCTGGTATGGGGCGCACTAAAGAACCTTGGCCACGACAGGAAGTCGGGACAAAAGAAGCGGGGAGGGGAAAAGACATAATTAAGGTCGCCGGAAGGACGGGCACAGGAACATCTCCCGTTATTTTTCGTTTACTACGTAGTTGGTGGATTTCGTGTTGCTTCTTTGCAACCGGTTCAGAGGGCATCCTCTGTGGAGGTTACTCTTTCGTATATATGTTTATTTTGTTCCTCTTCTCTCACAAAAGCTACTCGCTGCGTCCCGTGTATGCGCGAGACTGGGCTCCCGATTGCCTTCGGCCACGCGTCATGGCAGAAGGTCAGGAGTGTTCGGTGTGTGTTTACGCTTTTTCTGCACGCGGCGAATCATATTCGTCGAAAAGACGCCGGACCAAATACATTGCTTCTGAATTCGCCATGCTGTGTGTATACATCTCCGTGTGGCCGTCCTTTCCCGACGCGTAGCTATATATATAACTAAGTTTCTTTTCTTCCGGGAGACCTCGTAGCCTTCTGGCTGAAGCCGATCTAAGATCGCGGTGAACATAAACAGTATAGTGTACACATCGGCCGCTCGGGGCTCTCTTAGCGAGCGGGTTGCTTGCGTATATACGCACCCCGATACACAGAGCTGAAGCTCCATCGCCGTGGTTTCTCGCTGCTTTTATCGATTTTCATATTTTCGGTATGCTCCTGTGTTGTATGCTTGGGGACGAGTGTACGAGATATATCCGTAGGGCGCGTGAAATGTTGTGTTTCCTGTGTGCGCATGCTGTGTGCGTGTATATGGCCTGCGTGCGCGTCTCGTGTCGGTCGTTTCCCAAACGAGAGTGGATATTTTTCGTGCCGGCTTTGTCACAGTCGGGTTGTTGTAGCTGCGCGATTGCAATGCGCAAGACGCATCGCGGCTGAGTGAAGGAATGCAGCCCTGGTGTTGCTCGACAAGCCCCCTCCCCCCCCCCCCCCCCCGTCTCAAGATTGCCCGCCGCTGGGCTTTTGCCGTAATCTGAAGTGGTCACGTTTATATATATATATATATATATATATATATATATATATATATATATATATATATATATATATATATATATATTGTGTGTGTGTGTAAATGCCTCGAACTGCCATTCGCGAGGCAGTTTTGCTTGTATTCGAGGGCTTCTTTCACGCTCGGAAAACACTTTTATGTAGCACGTATTGGGCAACAGAAAGCAGTATCAGAAGTTTGTCATGTCGCTCTACGATTTTGTCCTTGACACTTTCCATCTAACTGTAATTTTTGAGCAGTTAAATAATTCTGACTAATTATCTAATTAGGCGCAATAAAAAAATAATTTGAGTATCGCCAAGCGACGGCAAACAACATTACCTCGGTTCTGTGCAGCTACGTGGTATTCGCATACTTCTAAACTCTGGCCAAAAGTTAGCTGGGACACCCCGTATAGCGACGTGCTTGGCTTTATCCCAGCGGCCGCGCTGTCGGATGTGTGTCCGAACCTACACGCCATCGATCGCCAGGATCGCGCGTGACCGTGCCAGGTTTGGCGAGCTGGCGGGCCTCCACGAGCACTGTGGGCGAATGTGACAGCATCGGTATTTCCGGGACCGTCGGGAGGCGAAATGTCGTCGGGCATTGTTTCTCGGCCATGGAGTTGTAGCGAGAAGGTCTGATACTTGTACTTTCTTGAATCGCAGTGTTGATGCACGTCAAAGTTGCGCAAGGAAGGACATTGTTCCAATTTTCCGTCGTCAGTGGCAACGTGTACTGACAAGTATATCCGCGATGGTCGTGTTTGGTCGTTTAGTTAGTCAGCCCCTTTGTTTGAGGGCGGCAAGCCTTTGCGATGTTGCACTGCTCGAGCAGAATAGTGGTCTGAGCTGAAGATAGTTGGCGAGTGCCACACTTCAGGGAAAAAATAAACGGCGCAGACGCGGACACGTGGCGCCCGTCCCGCTTCGCGTCTCGTTGTTCGCAGTCGGGACATGCATGCGAGCGCATACTGCTTCACAGTCTTCGCAAGGCGCGGCCATGCAGTGCGTTATGCCGACTACTGTAAGACGCAACGGGGACGAAACGGACACTGGAATCGAACAATAACAACCAGATACGCGAGAACGCGATTTGGGAGGGTCTGCTTTATAAGCATAGTTCGAGCAGCCACAATGCGTCGTTATATAAACTATACGGTTATGATCTGACAACAAACTAGTCTGTAGTTAGCGTTCCCCTGTGTTCCGCTTCATTTCCGGTATCTGTTTCGTCCCGTTGCGTCTTACAGTACTTATAAGGCAAGAAAAGGGAATGCACACCAACCAGCCCAATTCGTATCTCTTCTAAGATGTATTCCTACAGATTTCCGGGCGATGGTTTGTCGTGACGGGCACGTCGCGTGTCCCCGTCGACGCGCTGTCGGCGTGCAGCCAGCAGGACGGGCGCACGAAGCGCTCGGAGCCTCCGAAATAATTCGTTATACCGGTCATTTCGTTGCATGTACAGGTCGCACAGCTCGCAATAGAACCGGGACAGATCCTCCGCTGTGCATGTTGCTTGTAGGCGTTCGTTGTAAAGGCGCTCGACTGTGTGTAGCTCGGGTAGGCCTGGTCGAAGTGCTTACGGCAGTCTGTGTATACGGCCGATAATTTGCGGACTGCATGCGGCGTGCTATTGCGCCAGTTCGAGCTCATATTGGTATAGGTTGATTTCTCGGAGGCGCAACATAGCGGACGTCACTGATACCTATCGCAGCAACTCTTGCTTAATAAACCTATCATGTTAAGAGCGCGCGACAGGCTTTTCTTTTTCTTTCTGCCTTTGGTCTGAGAAAGCGCTGTTGATCAGTTTTCACTGGTGCGGTCTGAGACTCGTGCGCGAAGCGTGTCTGCGAAGCCCCTTCTGTGAACACGCTGCTCTTTTCAAATTCTGGTCAGAATTGAATCATGGCGAGAGCTCGTATCCTGACAGCCTTTCCGTGAAAAGAAATATTGTGCGCTTAAAGCAAGTTGTACTCGAAATGTCACACGTCTAACAAGATGTCAACTTTAAACTTTAAGAGACAAAATCATCACAAAGTTGTATGCATCGCATCGGCCAAACGAGCATACATGCAGAGGTACAAGCGAATGATGATATTGTTAGCCTGCGTGCGCCTGGCATTATCGTGTTAATTTTTCTTCACTTTCTTAACGTTATAAAACGTGATCGGTGCGTGAACGCGGAGTGTTTCGTACAAAGACATGTCCATCTACTGGTCGTTGAATCAGACCTCTGCACCGTCTTATGACATGCAACGAGCTTGAGATTGAGAGCCCGTGCATGGTTATGCGAATGCCGGCTCTACGTGTTGCTCGATGCGTCGTTGAGCGACATATGGGGTTGCCGATCGAAGGACAGCGATGCGGTTGGCTTTAATTATTTTGTGTCAAACGTTGGCCAAGATAGGGAAAGAGAGAAAAATGAGTGTAACGTCATGTTCGCCCGCCCATACGATCTTCTCACGACTTCGACCCACAAGGTCGGCTGTGTCAGATATATAAAACACGAGTTAAAAGAGAGCTCATTTACAAAAGCACCGCCTCATTGACCCATGCAGTTGAAATAACGAGGGAAAATGACTTCGCCAACAAAACAAACGGAAGGTGTACGCTCAGGCTGTGCCATGACGTTGCTTAAACATGTAATATTTTTTTCTCCGTGTGCATGCATGATGTGTGGTAGATCCTCCCCTCCCCCCCCCCGTTTCCCTTTCTGTTTATTTTGTTTTATTTTGGACTCAATTGCATGGATGCTAAACTATTTAGTCGGGCACACGCGAGCACATTTGAAAAATTTGCAGCGCCGGTCCCCTATCTCGCACTGAAGGCCGCTTAAGCGTCGCCGCATACTTCCGCATATTTAGTGCTGGCCGCCGTCTGGCGAGTTGAGTGAGGTGTCGAGATAAGCTCGATCAATCTCGATTGCCGGATATATAGAGCACTCCTTATCACCTTTCTTTTGCAAAACTTGCATTGTTTCTTGGCTCCTTTTGGTGCTTCCCCAAAATAAAAAGCGCGCAGGTCCGGCCGTCAGGTCTTAAGTGAACGGCCGCAACATCTATCAAGCAACATGATTTAATGCTCAGTAAGCTCCTCGGAACGCTAATGTGACGTCCGCGGCGTTTATCATGGCAGCGCGTGATTTAATGGGCTGCAAGCTTCCCCGAACGCGCTGTCTTGTTTCAAACGAAAGTTGGAAAGACGGAAGCGGCGGCGATCATTTTTCAGAGGCGATTCGCGGATTAAGAAATAAAAAAAATTTAAAAAGAAACGTGGAAAGAACAAAAAAGAAAAACGTGGCAGGCGAATAGCGGGTGCGCAGTTTTTCTCGTGGTAAAAAGTAAAACAAAAAATAACAATTGTCTTGGTCAGCGTGAGATGCGAGTACGGAATTCGCATTTCCATGGCGTTGGTTTGTCTGAACGCAAGTTCCATATATATTATAGTTTTCTATGTACAAAAAGAATATACAAGAAGGTAATCTGGCGCTTGTACATATCTGCTGGAATCTGCAAGCGCGGCGGTTCCGAGCCATCGTGGGAATGATGGGTGTACGTGGATTTGCCTAAACTTCGTCCTTCCCACCACATGTAGTTGTAACCTTGGAATTGTGTTATATTCAATAAAATATTGCGTCATAAATACGATTCGCAACGCTGCACGTGCGCATTTTGTTTTCTCCGTTCGTTTGGCGTATATGATTTGCTTGGTCAATAAGGATGAGTGAACACCGATCGATAATGCGTGATAAATACAGCCACAAGCACGCTTTAAGCCACAAGTACGAAGGTCAGACAAAACTAATTACCACCATTCCCATGGTTGCTGAACACTCGCAGGGCCACAGTTCTGTCAGCTATTTTTTACAAATCCCTCTGGCATACAGCTTCGCGATTTCTCTGGGGTTGTGCATCGCAGGCAGGCAGGCAGCGTTTTCAGCTCCCGATGGCGGCCAAAGCTGGAGCTATACGTGCGGTCACGAATTTCATTGCGCACTGCTGACACGACAGACCGGTTCGCGTGAGCGGTTGTGCACTTCGTCGCTCGCCCAACTCATTTTCCGGCTTCGTGGCGTGCAGAGATCGCACAGCCAAGCTGCTGGTCGTGACGTCACGCATACGCGCCGCCTGCCAGTTTCGGTGAGGAAACTTTTGGTTGTCAGCAGTTTTCAACGTTACTTATCAGACATTGCTCTCTCTCTCTCTTTTGTTATTTTGTTACAGTGGTGAGTAGTGAACAAGCGGAACGCTGACGTGCTGCTCTTTTTGCTACAGCTGGCGTCGCCAAAAATGAATTGAAGTCCGGGCTTTTACGGGCCAGAATCTGATACTGAGGCACGCTGCCGTAGTGTGGACTCCGGATTAATTTTGGGCACCTGGAGTTCTTTAATGCGATGCATAAACGATAAGATATAAACAAAGCATCAACAATCCTGGAAATTTATTAGCTTCCCTTGCAGACCTGACAATTGGAACGCCGATACATGACACTCGTAGCACGGAACCCTGGCAAATACCATTTTCGAGAATATCCTATGGGGAGCAAATGCTTCGCTGTTCTCTTCCTATGCTAATAAATTATCTACACAAACAGACATTAACGATAAAAAATAGTAATAGAACAAGACTCCGCAACCTTCTTGTGCATGTCGAATAACAACTTTATAAGAACATATAAAATTCACTTATATGTTAATAAGATTGTTTTCTTCTCATTTGTACGCCTGTGCTATTGTAAACTAGTTATTATCTTGTTATGTATAATTGATTCTATTGTTTATTTGTCGACTTGTCACCTTCGCTGTGCCTTGTAAAAGGGGGCCCGAACCCCCTTCAAGTGGACTAGCTTCCACTTTTTTTTCGGACCTCCTTCCAAAGTTCTTTGGAAAAATAAACATGATTTTGATTTTTTGATTTGATTTGATAACACATGAACGTTTTTTTTTTTAATTGCGCCCCCATACCGTGGTCGGAATCGAACCCTCGAGCTCAACGCCACAGCCACCAAGCTACCGCGGCGGGTAGGCGCCGCCGTGCCACCTATGTTGACGAACGTGCAGCAGCAGCTTGCCTTTGTCGTCCGGGGGTCCAGCTAAGAAATATGGTTTGCCTATTTATAATTTTTTTTCGGCCTCGTCAGTTGGCCCGAGTCGCTCAAAAGGTGAAGTAATCAAGGCTTCTCAGTGACGACGACGTCACGTGCGCCCTCGTGCGTTGTGGGGAAGTGCTTGGTGCGAAGGTTCCTGCCATTTCGCCGCAACGCTCTCTCCCGCTAACGCGCCGGTGTGGCTTTCACCAGAGGTCGGGCTGCTAAATTCTCGCCTGTTAGCTGTAACGTATGCAGTGCACGGTACAAAAAAAAAAAAGCGCGAACTACACAACGCAGAGGAACAGACAGGACGAGCGCTGACGAACAACCTTGTCTATTAAAAAAAAAGAAGAAGCATGAGGTATACTGCAAATTTATATACGTGCTTGCGCGTTTGTAAACAAGCCGTAAACAGCCATGTGCACCAGCTTGCTCTAAAAGGCTATCGAAACAGATAACGCGACAGATTAGGCACTCTGTTACCAGCAAGGAGTGTTTTTTCGAGGTAATGCAGTGCCACTGTTTCAGGAAAGATTGTGCTGTTTCGCCTCGTAAGGAACGGTACACCTTCCAGTAGCGCTGAGGTATCAATGATGAGAGCTTTCATTTTCTATAGTGTCTGTAGTATTTGTTCTACAACAGCTGTTGTACTATTATTGTGCTAGATGTGCGTTGTACTAACGAGTCGTTATAGAGCTGCACTTACGAGTGCTTTCAAGCTTTTCAGCTATAATAATAGATTGTGCGCAGTGAACATGAGGCTACATGTGCTCGACAAGGTGCCGCAAGACGATAGTGGCTGATCGAGGATACATGTGCTGCCGCACGCTCTTTCTGAGTCGTCCCCTTGTGGTAAGGCATCGCAGTCGAACGTCTCGGACGAAGTAGCCCGCTCATTTCCGGGCGCACGAAAGCTTTGTGACCCGTGACGTCAGCGTATTACACGCTGCCAGCGACGTCGGCCGAGAGCTATACAGCTGCGCACAAACTGTGCATGCTCGTGCATTCTGATGGCTTGCTTCCGTTCAGGACCGAGGGATGTTCTGTATATATTTCTCGCTTCATACTTTCTAGCTATTTTGTTTGCATCACCGAACGGGAGCAGGGAAAAAAGTGAGGAGGGGCGGGATTAAACCTTTGCGACCCTTATTTCCCACAGCGCCGGGTGTAATTTGTGCTCACATCGGTGCCGACCTCGGCAGTGCCTCCGTTCCCCACCGTTTCCTTCTCATCTCCAACTGCGGGAAATCAACTCTGCCGCATAGGTACGGCCAGGCTGTTTCGTTCGAAAATTGTCAACGGCGTGTCGAGCCACTTGCGCTTCGTGCACTGCAGCAGCGAACGGCGACGAGGAATTTCTTCGACATTGCGTTGAGCAGAATGCGCTCGGATGATTTATCCGACGACATTATAGAAGCGTCGCGATGGCGTCGTCCGCTGCGGTCACCGCACAGCTGACAGAACGTGCAGTACACGAGCAGAAAAGTAACTGAGAAGTCTGGCTTTCCAAGTTTCGATTCCGAGATGAGAGCTATACGCGTGGTGTTTCCAGCTAAAGGCCACCGTGCGAAAGAGAGAATAATAACATCACAATCAAAGGGCATCTTTCAGCTGAAGGTCAAACTTTAGGCAACGGGGTCGTGCGTCAGAGGACAGTGCACACCGAGGAGTGTAATGTCGCGTAGACCCTTTTTATTTGTCGAGCCGTCCGCGCTCACTACATTTTCTTGTTTGCTTGTCACACATACGGACTAAATTGCCACCGCGCATTACATTCGCTCTAAAAGCTTATCTGATGCAGACGTGATCCAACTGGTCAGGCGGCCAGGTTACGATCTCGGAGAGTCTGGCGCATTAGTTACTCGGAACTCGTGAGCGCGCCTGCGTTAATTCTCGTTCAAACAAGGCCCTCCGAAAGCTGTGTGAAGGTACGTGTTGCTTTTATTGTGAGACCGCGCAGCCGCGTGGATTAATGTCATCGACGGCGCAGCGTTCTACATCTGGCCCTAAATCCACGCGCTATAATAGCCCGCGTGCCTGCAGATCTGTGCTCGTTTACACGCGACCTTAGATCTCCCACGCGCAAGCAGCCGTGCAGCGTGATAACTCGCGCGCTGGATTTCAACCAATCAAAGTAGCGAAGCGTGTATACACGTGTCCATCCGCGTTCTTCCGCGCCAATTACGTCGTATGCTCCCGAGAAAAAATTTGCGCACACGACGGTGGAACAGCCATTCGAAACACGGTGTGCCATCTCTTGCCGGTCACTGTAGCGACTGCTCCAGGACTCGGTTCTAACGGTTTCGCTCGGTTCTAACGAGGCACGTCACGTGCGAACAGTGCGCACGCGTGCAGCAGCAAGCGGCGCTTTCCCGAAGCGGTCGGCGAACCCTCGCCCCGCCGTCGACGCTGCACCGCCGCCGCGTTCGGAAGCGCGTCCTCCTCGGACGCTGGGTTGGCGCACGTCGTCGGGCCGCCTCTGCCCCGGCCGAGCGCGTTGGCGATCCGTGCGGCGTCGAGTGGCTTCGGCATTGCGCTCGACATCCGGGAAGGGAAAGGGGGCAACCCTTGCTGCCTCGCGCACGCACTTGCTTTTGGCATTCCGCGACTCCTCTCTCGAGTTGATTTGTTTCCTGGTGCCACGTTTTGCCGCGCGAAATTTTTGCCCTTATTGGCGCAGCCGCCGTTCCGAATTTCACCGTACACGGTTTCTCTTTTCTTGCGGCGTAGATCTTTCTTTCCTTTCTTTTTTGTCGCCCTCGCCCGTCTCCCAATCTGCGAAATACGACCGCTTACGTTTGTGTTTCTTTTTCTTTTTAACCTTTTGTGGCCTCAGCTCTTTCTCCTTTCTGCTTCTCGTGCGAGCAAAACCGCGGTTTCACAGCGCTGTAAAGCCCGGTGGTTTGACAGCGGTTAACCGAAGTTCTTAGTTTTTTATTTATTTTTCAGCTGGCGACTGGTTGACAGCGCTATATCATGTGCAGCCCTTAATAAACGACTGCCGCTACTTTCAGCTGCCGCTCTTACCCCCCCCCTCCCCCTTTTTTTCTAATTTTCGTTATTGTATTTTTTTTCTCTCTTTTTTTCCTTCTTTCCTTTAAGGTAAGGTGAGCCTTGTGCCACCGTTTTTAGGTTACTTCGCGGTGTTTGGTGACTCGTTCCGTTAGACTTCTCGTTATCCTTTCGGTCCTAATTCGCGCCTTAATTTATGCGTTTCACGTTGCCGCCTGGTCTCTTGCATTTTTTTCTTTCATTTTCTTGTTTCTTTTTTGTTTTGCTGTGGGAGTCTAAACGGAAGCGACTGTGCGGTGTCACTTTTAAAGAACTCTACGTAGTTCGTACCTTCTGTCCATGTGTCGGTTCATTACACATTTGAACTAGAGTCCTGTCTCCACATTCAAACGTGAGGAATTAATGGTGCTGAATTTAACTCGACGTCGTTACTGCTGTTGCGATACCGACCGAGGCGTCTACGGCACACGGCAGATTTAACATCGCGACACAAAAGGAACCAAACTAACGCTATACCTTCTGCCGCGCTGTCTGTCAAAATCTGCTCTCTACGAAGATGTACTCACGACCACCCGCCGCGGTAACTTAGCGGCTATATGTCGTTACGCTGCTAAGCACGAGGTCGGGAGATCAAATCCCGCGGCCGTGGCGGCCGCATTTCGATGGGGGCGAAATGCAAGAAACGCATGGTGTACCGTGCATCGAGAGCATGTTAAAGATCCTCGGGAGGTCAGGTTTTATCTGGAGCCCATCACTACGGCGTGCCTTCTACGTAACGGCGTAGGCATGGCACGTAAGACCCCGGAATATACTTAAGTTAATTAAAGTACTTACCAACTAGGCCCGACTGAGCAAATTATGGTAGACGGTATATTAGCAGCGCTGGTATAACGACGCTTCTTGTGACGCCGCCTTCAATCACGGCGTCTTATAAGAAGCCTCAATGTGTTAAGTGGCTCTTATCGCGAAGAAAAAGAAAGGTAACGCGTAGAAAAAGAAAGCAGGACTGTATGGCAGCAGTATAATCTAAAGCACTCCCCAAGCTTTATTGCAAGCTAAAGCTAATATCGTTTTTCCGCTGGTTTCTTGACCAGGTTTCGACGTTTCAATTATATGGCGTTCTCAGTGAGCGAGAGCCGATCTGTTCTCCCAAAATTCCGAAAACTTATTAAACTGTTTCCTCTTTTTTTTCTTTACTGTAGCCGCTTTCTCTGGTTTATCCGTTAAAAAAGGCAAGAAAGAAGAAGGATTAGAAAGAACCGCCGCGTTTTCGTTTCGACATCTGTGCTTTACGATGTGCATGCTAACCCTACTAAGCAGAAAGACAGAAAAGAAGGAAGCCAAACGAACAAAGAAAGCACCCAAGAAGGCCGCGCAACTCGCTGGAGGCCGACCTCGCTCTGCTCAACTATTTTTCGCTCGCTTCGTGCCGTCGGCGTAAAGGTGCGCTTGACAGGTGCATCGCGTTCGCTTCGCCGCTCGTATGCACGCTGCCTTGGCCTGCGTAGCTCGGGCGCAAAAACCTCGCCCTGCCGGAGACAGAGGTTCCACCTGCACCCGGTGCCCTTGTTTTGACAGGCTCGCGCGCTGCATTTGCCGCACAATGCTCGCTCGCCGACCGAGTTGTTGTTGTTGTCCCGAGTGGCCGTGGCACATACCCACAGTGGGTTCGTCCGGCCTTTTCTTCTTCCTTTTTCTCTCTCTCTCTCTATCGTTTAGTGTTGCTCTCAGTCATTATGGTCGCCACGTGTGTATAGTAAGACAAGAGGGATCCGTAGTTACATCTAAGTGCATGCTGAGGGAACACGTGAGTAGCAAAATTTAATCTGGAGCCCTCCCCCTCCCCCCCCCCTCTTCTGGTGGCGTTTCTTACAGTACAAATGTTGCCGTGGGACATAATCAGTCAATCAATCAATTCGATGAATACAATGTATACTTGACGAGTGCGTGTCACATTGGACCTTTAGTCAACGTGCATGATTTAGAAATGCATGCGCAGAGTAAATGCAGTGCACCGATTTAGACTGCACATGGGCTCGCCCGCGTGAACCATTAATGTCGGACAAGTTCAATAAACCGCTGATAGTTCCTAAGCTCCGTGCTTAAGAGGAATTGAGCTTTAAGCCCGGGGGAAACTACGGCTTCCCGATCCAAAGACATGTCATAGAAACAGGAAGCTAAGTTCTACTATCTGTCGGCAGCTTAACTTTTTACTTATACCATCGTTTTATTTACTTATTTCTTAATATATGCTGCTGGAAATTGTTGAAACACAAAGCTCACGTACAACTCCGTAACCCTGAACCACCAGAAACATATTTGTATCCTAGTTCCGTAAACACATCGTCTAAAGCGGAAAAACAGGGTGTACCAGTTTAAAGCCCATAGTATACCTGAGATTGTTTAAGCGAGTATAGTGCAAATTACCTATGCACAGCTTATCTCTGTAATGCAGTGCAGCTTGTAATATTTATCGTTGTTGCTCGCTTTAGGAATTAGCTGTTCCAATAGACGCCGGTTACATAAGTATGATAATGTATTTTTATTGCTGAATTGTGCATCTGTAAACTGCAATTTGTAGTCTTTCATTGTCTGCAAACTTAGCGATAAATTTTGTTAACAAACAAACAAACAAACTCAAACAACAAACAAGCAAACCAGACTTGACGGGCTTAAGTTTGCTCCCACTGGTCCGTAACATCAACATATCCCCCCCCCCCCTCCCAATCGGAGTTGTCTCGATGGGTGCCACGTGCCATATTGCCCGGCGTGTTTGGGTAGGAGGAGCCCTGCAGCGATGTGTATTGCTTACTCTCAACGAAGCACTGCGCGCTACAGCGTATGCGAGCTTTGGTACACATTTCCTGCGATACAAACTTTATGTACGGTCATGACATCATGGACAGCATACTCTTCACGAAAGCGCTTTTGTAAAAAGTACTGTTGGCGCACGAAATTAAACCGACCAAGTTAAACTGTTCTGGACTTTCCAGCGCTCTGATCTCCTGCATACAACAACGCCCACTATTTGCTCATCGCACATCACTGGTACCCCACATATTTCTGATAAAATTGCTGCATGGAAGGGAAAACTGTGGGCGCTGCGATAGCTGTGACAGCAGCATTGGAAATAAATAAATAGCTGTTACCGTGGTAGTGATGGGCTATAGTGCATACATATATGCTTGCGGCTTCGGACGTTATCGTGGCTTCATTCGTTACGCTCTATCGGCCTTGGTCTTACTGCCCAAGCAATCACATTTTTCCAAACGCATCAGTAAGGCTAAGTGCACATACATAATCCTCGTGAATTGTTGCAATTATAACGCAATATGTTGTTGACTATGATCAGTTTGCAAAGATGCAAAGTCTTTCGATGCCAGAAGGGCAATGCTTTGGGGCAAATCCGCGTGTATACGCGTCCCGCCATTCCTATGCTGGCTAAACCGTCATACGTGCTTGTACCTCCTCCCGTAAATACACACCGGCGCCGCATTTACTTGTTTTTTGTAGGAAATGCTCCCGAGCTCCCCGCCTGCGCGTTCCCTATTTTCCTCCCTGTCCATTGTATATAGGCGCGCGTGTGTTTTAATATGAAACTGCTAATTCTCCCTGCTCGGTTCACCTAGCCAGCGCGTATGCGTCACCGTTGCAGGACCCCTTCGGCCCAACTCGTTCGCGTATGTGCACACACTTCTCGTGACCGTCTTGTTCCCGTCAGACGTGGGCGTGCCGCGGGTCACAATGTGGCAACTGTTCCCAGTCACGACTCTCGGTCTTGGTGTGTCTGCCATTGTTTCGCACGGTGGCGTTGTTTCTTTTTTTCCTTTCCTCCCCCAGTCCTGTTTGTTACAAGCCGAGTCTGCCTGCTTTCTTAATTTCTCTGGGTGCCCGCGCCGCCGCAGCTGTGCACGCTTGTAATCCTCACTGCCTGCGGCACATCGTGCGAGCGTCGTGCGTAAGGCAAGAACAGGCTTAGCGCAGGAAATGAGCAGACACGTTCGAGAAGACAGCACAGCTCTCACGACGGGGGTGCATGTACGACGCTTGACGTTCGAACGGCGCACGATATATAACCCGTCATTTGACATTTTAGCGCACACAGTGCCTTAAGCGGGTATCACACGGCGCACTCTCGGTACCGGTTGCCTTGTTCGCACAATCTGCGGGAGGGATCCAAGAGCAGTCGAGAATTTCGATTTGAATCGGGCTCGATCGCCGTCGGGCTAGCTCGCGATCGAAACTTTCGAAAGTGGTCTTGTGACCCCGCTATTAGCCACGACCACAGCGTGGCGACGGTGGGTGCACCACTGTACGTGGGAGCGCACCTAGTTGTACGATAAATCTTTCCGTATTTTAAAATGCCGCACAATTTTCCGTATTCATTAATCACGTGCCACGCGGCATGCTTTAGCGTCTCTGTCACAGCCTAGTGCCGTACGAAAAATCATCAGGCCGTACAGTCTGTCAAGCCAAATGCAAGGTACAGCGTCTACGTATACGACGTGTACATAATATATGCTGCAGTGTTACCCGTGCGTAAATGAGGAAGCGCGGCAGTCTCAAGCTCTGGAGAGGTCAGGCTGTCGCCCATTGCGCCGTACCACCCGTACGACCTGTTGCACACCAACAGCATTCAACAAGTTACCTTCAGCTTTACACCAGTCGAAGCAGCCATATCCGACCCTTGGCTTCCGTACACCGCGTCGCACATTATTAAGGTGCCGCGTGCAAGGCCAGCTACCGAAACAACTGTCGGAGGGGGTCGGCTTTCTAATACAACGCCGGCTCCGTCACACGTGCGCTATGTAGTCTAATGAGCCTGCCTGTTGTTGCCAGGGCGGCCGCGTCCTCAATGGCGCTTGCCGGGCTGCCTACGTCCTTCTCCTTCAGTTACACTCCCGCGTTTCTCGGCTTGCTTTGCTGGTTTGTGTCTAAGCAGCGCCCGTGAATCGACGGCAATGTTTCTTCCACTCTCAGCGTTTCCTTTCTCTCTCCTTCAATCTGCCTACTTTCCCGTCTTCCCAAGAACCGCGGCGTCGTACGCAACTGTACGGGGGGTGAATGGGCGGCGGATATATGGCGACACGCCCTGGGGCCGGATACGTTTGGGAACCACATCGATACGTTTCTCACGAGGCGGCAGAAAGCGAGAAAGCCGGGAAAGCGTCGCATCCGGGAAAACACGAATTATTGAGAGCAGTGCAGTTTTAACATGAAAATGGTTCATTCCGCGTATTCGGCAGGATCGACGTTATCGGAGTTAGCTCGGAGAAGTTGTAGGTTCCAGGTTCACAGCTATATACAGGGTGCCCCAGCTAACTTTTAGCCAGAGTATAATGGATGGATGGATGGATGCGAAACTTTAATAAGGTCCTGAGGTACGCGACTCAGCGCGCTGCGGGCCGCTCCCACGTTGGGACAGCCAGGCCTTGCCCGACCGCCGCATCGTGGGCCCTCTGGACAGCCCATAGTTGCACCCCAGCATCAGGGCTCTTGATAGCGGAGAGCCACTTTTCTTCATTGATTTCTTCTGTGCCTCGTAACGAGGGGCAACGCCAGAGCATATGATCTAGGCTAGCGATGTCATTGCAATGCCTGCAAGAACTAGTGGCATAGGTGTCGGGATAAATTTTGTGGAATAAAGCCGGGCTGGGATAAGAGCCTGTTTGCAGTAATCTGAGGGTCAATGCCTGCGCTCTATTTAACTTCTTGTGTGGAAGGGGAAACTCTCTCCTGCCGAGATAAAAGTGCTGCGCAATTTCGTTATATGTGGTCGGTTGATCTCTATTCTCCACCGCTGCGGGCCGGCGTTGGAGTAAAAATATGCGAATACCACGTATAGGTGGACAGAATGAAGGTAATGCTTGCCGTCGCTTGGAGACACTCGCATTACTTTTTCATTCTACGTAATTACATAATTAGTCCTTATTCATCAACTTCCCAAATATTATGATTAGATGAAAAGTGTCAATGAGAGAGTTGTGGAGCAACATGAAAAACTCCCGATACAGCTTTCTGTTGCTCAATACGTGCTACATAAAGCGTCTTTTCGAGTATGGAAGAAGCCCGCAAATGCACGCACAATTGCCGCGCGACTGGCCGCTTGAGGCACTTTGTGTGTAAAACACTTTTATGTAACACGTATTGAACAACAGAAAACTGTGTCGGGAGTTTTTCATGTTGCTCTACAATTTTCTCATTGGAACATTTTATCTAATTGTAATATTTGAGAAGTTGGTGAATTAGTTAAGACTGATTACCGAATTAAGCAGAACGAAAAAAAATTGGAGGATGCTTAAGCTTCGCCTTTGAGAGTGGAGCGCGATAGCATTCAACGGCCCCTGACATGGTTTTCATGCTTCCCGGCAACTGCAGTTTATGTAACCGTAACGTTTACCGGGAAACGCTGGCAGCGAACGCTATGCCCGAAGGCAAGCTTTCTGGTAGAAACGCGGCCTCAATTGCGTGGGCCGATCTCCTGTTATTGTTTCGCACTTTTAATATTTCAGTCTGAGAAAAGATTAACATAAGAGATATGAGCTGTCTGTGTTTTTTTCTATTTTGTCATTACATTTGTTCGTGGGCTGCCGTTCTCAACATTCCGAGGAATAACATTGTAATGAATGAAAAACAAGGCCTGAGCAACTTTGTTGTTAGAAGAGTGGTCGGGTGCGCGTGGCTCGGAAATGGGAAGGAAACTCCTTTTCGTCGAAGCGACGTCCGACAGGAACGCCGACGACGGATCTTTTGCGACACGGGGCCCTTAGCGCTCTCGCGCTAGAATAATCTGAGTATCTCCAAGCGAGGGCAAACAACGTTATCTTGGTTCTGTCCAGCTACGCGGCACTCGCATATTTTTAAACTCTGGCTAAAATTTAGCTGGGACGCCCTGTAAACCGCTTAGTCAGCTAGCTGCCAGTGGGTGCTATAACTAATCCTCTCCGCGCATGCGCTTGGCAAAAGGTGATCGAGCATGATAACAGAAAATTGCAATGCGGTTACCACATAATACAGGCTCTATATGGCAGGTGGTTGGAACGCTAACGGTAACGAAAGTGTGGTTGCGCGATGCTATGAACTTTATCGTTACTGACAGTCACGCGATTTGGGGCTCTAGCTTAGGGAGACGATTGCGAGGATTGCAGTTCAGCCGCCGCGATGCAGTGGCGTTGCGCTACTCAACTCGCTGTTTCGATGGCCGCCTTTTCGAATGGGGGGGGGGGGGGGGGAGGTTGGAGGGGGCTTTATGGAGCTTGACCCTATAGGTAGTCGCTTACCGTATACGGCGTGCCTAATGATTAGGTCGTGGTTATGGCGCGTCAAACCGCAGCATTCGATTTTTATTGCCTTCAGATATTGCAGTTATAGGTTTCGCGGTTCCACTTACTTTTGGCCGATAGTTTGCGGAGGCGACCGCGATACGACCAGTTCGCCCATTGGATACAACATGCTTGCAAATTGCATGTTTGTCTTGCGTGAGGTTACTTTTTACGTCATTATCTGAAAGGCCCCAATGCGACATGCATAAGAAGCGACGCAGTGTGTGGTATAGTGTGCATGGGTTTTGCAGCGGGACCGTGAAATTAGTTTGCGCGCAGCGTCTTGGAAGTCGCAACTACTGGCCGGGGTGTATCCGCATGGTTGTATGGCATATTGTAGTTGGCCACGTGCAGTGCAGTAGCTGCACCGCCAAAAGCACGCTCGAGAGCTGCTCGCCCCGGCAAGGTTTGTCGAGGCTCGTACGTGCACGCTTAGCGAGGAATGGCGCTTCCACCGATTGGCGAAATAACTGTTCACGTGTCGAGACTTGCCGCTGGCAGCTGTCAGCAGAAGTCAGCCTAAAGTTTGCTTGCACTAAAAACAAAACGAGGCACGGCGTCCTTACTGCGGGGCAAACGACTTGGAGTGCTAGCCCGTATTGAAAATAACAGATAATTCTTCAGTGTGCAGAGGGGAGTTCACTAACGTTGCCACGAGAAACGTCGGGGTGGACGCAAACCAAGCGTCGCGGTGCTGTCTCGAAAGCCGCCCTCTGAGACGTTTGCAACTGACAGATCGATTTACGAGCCGAAGCGAGTGCCGCCGACCGCTTTCACGGAGCACGGCCGCTTCGAGCGCGACAGGCGAACGGCGGCTTGACATGCGGCAAAATGGCTGCGCGCGGTCGCGCGCAACGAGCAACCCGTTCGGAGTCACCCGAGGCCACTTTCTCTGCCCCATCGCACCGCCTCCTTCCCGGCCCGTTCGTTCGCCGGCGAACAGGAGGAAACGGTCGCGGGACCATCGGGCCCCCAGAAAGCGGTCGGCCCGACGAGCCAGTCGTGCCTGCAAGGCGCCCGCGAGAAAAGGAGGCACTCCTGCGGACATCGCGGCCGCCGTGACTTTTTCCAGCTCGTAAAACGTCAGCAGCGCGCGCGCCTGCCGCCGTGATCTTCCGTCTGTTTCCCCTTGTGCTTTTTCTTTTTTTTTTCACGGAAGAACGGCTGTGCTGCTGCTGCTTGCAAGCAAAGCGCACCGAGGTCTTCCACGCCACGTCTGCGGACGCGCAAGCCCGCAAGATGACGTTGTCGTTTTCCTCCCCCTTGTGCGCGCGTGCCGGGATCCCGTTGCTTTCGCGACACCGGGCGACGAGTGCGGTGGCCGACGTGCAGCGAGATGCATGCGTAGTGGTCGACAGGTCCACTTGTCGACTCCGCACGTCGCGGAGTCTCGGTGTCGAACGTGCAGTGATACCGCGGAACGTTCAAAGCGGTCGCTCCAGATCGTACAGTAGATGCTGTACGAACCAGAAAATGGCAATACATATTTGCTCGTCGAAACGAGGCACGTGGTCTTTGGTTGCGCGGACAAAAGTTGAGCCATGCTTTCGGCAATGTCGTCTGCTCGCTATTCTTGACAGCAGACGCTCTGAGGGAGGCGGTCGCTTTCGTGGTCATGGCTAACGTCCGCTGTAGCGCCTAACAAGGCTGCACGTTTTTATTTGCGCGCGCAGTCTGAATGGAAGCGGTGTGGTGAAGGGGGTGCACAGCGCGCTTCGCAAGTCACCCACCCTTGGACGGGGGCGGTCGACAGGAGGCTACAAGTTGTCAGCGGAGAGCCCCCTCTACAGCGCGCGCATTGTTAGTTCGCGTGGAGGAAAAGTATTCGTTCCTCGATTCTGCGCCGTGGACACACGAGAGCACAAGGTAGTAGGCTAGAGCGGGTTCTTGCGGGGAAGGGGTTGTCTCGATAATAGGAAGTACGCCAGCTTTAGTTTTGTGTACCGCGTGTGTGGCAGACGGTGCGCTTCTGCTTCCTTCTCCTGCGGCTCGTCGATATCGGAGGCCGTGTCCATGAAAGCTCAGTAGGCACATTGCTATGCGCGTCGACGAGGCAAACAGGACAAGTGCGTCGCGAATACCACCACTGATGTGTGATCCGGCGCCCAATGTGCCCAGCTGTTTCCCATTGGTCTCGTCACGTTCGCAGCCTGCTAGCCGCAGGGGCCGATATGCTGCTTCTTGATGTGCTCCGCTCACAATGGCCTCTGTCGTCGGCGCGCGGCGCGTACATTCGCGGACCGTTACTCTGTATTGAGCGCCATCGCCATTGTGTTGCATCCAGTGTAGACTCCCGCTCCCGAATGCCCGTCCGCGCGTGAACCGCGGGCCGGCTGAATCCGGCGCTCCTTTCTCCTGCGTCTGTACCGCGCGTTGCGTGTGTATCGCGACTGCCTTTCGAGCTGTATACGACGGGGCGGCTTCATTAGTGGGCACGCGTCGGCCGCCGAGGCAGCATTCCGTCCCCAGTCCCTTCGCTCTCTCTTCGTTCTGGAAGGTATTGCAGCGACGTTTAGTCTGACGCCGCGTGCTGGGCGTGCCGTGTCTCGCGGCGTTGTTCGATGCTCGCTGCGGCGTTGGCTGGGAAATGACGGAATGCCTTTTCTCGCTGCGCTTTATCCAAGTCGAAATGTCGCTGCAGTCATCTGCATCGCTATAGCACCTGCCTAAACTGCGAGCTGTCTAGATACGTGAAGAGGGCGGGTTCGCGAGGTCCACATATATACTCTGCACTAATGGCGTCGTTGTGAATTCCCCGCCGCATCCAGACTTAACCCGAACAATTGTGACACATCTCCAGTGGCTTAGTTCTAGTGCACCCAGGCTGTAAAAAGGAAACATCGAAGGCTTTGGAAGGATGACGCACTAAGCATTGCAGGGTGCACCAAGCAGAAATTTTCATCACCACCCGCTGGGGAAACGAAGAGGTGTGTACGTGATAAGTTTGGCGGCGACTGTATATATACATTAGCCCGCGTTTTGATGCGTCTGCCTGACGGCGCTGTCCCTCGACGCTGCTCGTGGCTCGGCTGTAGTCGGCGGCAACCTAAAGATGCAGTGGCGAAGACGCCATCATACAGTTCTAAGAAAATCTGCACGGATGGCGCCGGCCAATTCGTTTTTAATAAATGTGTGCGTAGGAGATGTTGGAGTTATTGTTGATGACCACTAATCCTACACCCTCGAGAGAACAGTACATAGCAAAGATAGGCTGGCTCAGGCAAACAAAAGAACGAGCTTACAAGACGGGCCAGCTCGATAAAACGAACAAACGCAAACGAGATTCTATACCTTCGCCGCATGCTAGCTGCGGGGGCGTCGTACTCCGATCACAATGGCTTCTGTCGTCGGCGCATTCCCGTGCCGTCACGGCGGAGGTGAATTTCGTTCAACACCGGCTTCTTTAGCAGACTGTATGTTTCGAAGGGCAGAAGCGCAGACAGCAGTTGTGCACAGTTTGGTTATGTGGGCGCACCTCGTAATGGATTCTTAGGCTAATTTGCCACCGATTAGACGCGCTTCGCGTGTCCCTTGGCTGAGACGTGAACGTCAGCTTGACCTACATACCTGACGACTTCCAGGGTAACTCTTTGCGTTGATCGTACACCTTGGTTTCTCGTTTCAACGGAAGCTGCCTTTCAGTCAAAAAGCCCTTCTTCACTGTCTTGCAATTCTCAAGGGAGGAAAGGAAACGCTCGAGACGAGGAAAAAAAAGAAAGCAACGCCGCGCGTCGTTTCCTTCGTAGCGATCTTCAACCTCCGCCACTGAAGCGTCTTCCGCTTCGCCTATTTCGCGACGGCCACGTGACTTCTCGCTCGCCCTCCCCCGGCTTGGACTGCGTGGCCGGCTCCTCCGTGCGCCCGTGGCCGGAAGGAGTGTTCGCTCCTCGACGCAGCGCGTCCGGACGTTGCTTGACGGTCGTCTGAGATTGCTTTGCTGCTGTGCCCACTGTACCAGTGAACGCGTGCAGGGACCAGCCGATTCCGTATGCCATGCGGGATAGTGCAGACTGCGTGGCAAAGCTTTTCGTCTCGTGTATGTTGATGTCTGTTGAGGGATCGCTTGGTCGTATAGGCATAGCTGAGCCAATCGAAGGGATAATTTTGATTAAAGCCGATAAGGCAATTGCAGGATAAGCGCAGACTGCTGAACACGCGCGTTCGCGGGTTCTATTCCTGGCCTCGCCAGCCGCATTTCCTTGAGGGTTATAAGTGTAAAACAAAGCTCGTCGTGTGATAGCTGCGCACTCCGAATGCACGTTATGAGGATCTACAGCTTTCGTCCATAGTGATTGGGAGCTCTCGACTGTATACGGCGTTTTTAATAGGCCACAGTACAGGTTAAGGAGTAATAAAGACAGCGAATTGCCTAAAATATTTCTTGAGAAACCCGACTAGCTTCTCACTTCAGGATGTACATTGAACATGGAGCATTCTCAACATGCTTTGGAAAATGACGGGCAATTGGAACTTTATTTCGCGTTTCCGACCGAAGACAGGCGTTAAAATAAGCGCGTCATTGCCGGATAAAGGGGAGGGGGGGGGGGAGCCATTAAGACGAAAGAGTTCGTGAAGGAGACAATGGTTTCACGTCAGACCATATTTTTTTCCCTCCTAGAAGATCTAGAGCATGTCTACATCCTATAGAAAATTGTGGCGATAGATTGGAAACGGCCATACAACTTACTGGGATCATATATAACATGAGCTAATTACGAACGTCACTGGGTCGTGCGTGTGAGCGCTGCGTTGACAGCTTATACGCATGCGTATTTACGGGGTCCGAGTGCCGCCGCCATTTTGTGCCGTAAGCCCTCCATCCACTCCAAGGAGGTTATAGGCATAGACTATAACTCTACAACCTTCTTGCTCCACTCGAGGTGTTCACGTTCAACTGCAGTTCGCAACAGTAGAATTTCACGGAGGCATTCTAGGCGTTACAGAATAATCGAAGTGCTAATATCCCAGATTTTCGCGCAAGGACCGCAGCCGTGGCCTATAATTGTATACAGCGCCCGCCTCGGCTGTGGGAGGCCGAGACTATTCCCACCGCCGCCGGGCACCCGCTGGTTTACAACTGCACCCCGGCCTGGCGTTCGGCTTTTGTCAGGGTTGGTAAGTTTGGGAAAGGAGCCTGCGCCTTCAATTCCCATCGAAAACCTCGTGTGCACAAAAACAAAAGAGAGAAAAAAGAAAAAGAAAGGAGGTTTGGGCCTCTCTCATGGGAACAAACAGGGAAATAAAGGCGTACGTCTATAGTCGAGTAGTATTTATAGTATACACTGAGGCTGTGCGTGAGAGTGGGACGAGGGTATACCAACAACCTTGGTTGGCTACATATAGGAACAATGTTAACAAACTTCGTTGTAACGGAACGCTTTTTTCTGTGAACTCCTGTTGGGCGCAACACAACTGCCCCTCATCGGCTGTCGTACTTAACGTGAAACAAGGTTAGGCCCACAAGAATTTCAAATGGTGATGCCGAATAACCAACAAAATTCAATCTATCGATCATCTGCGCTATCGTGGCATCGCTGGCTGCTCTGCAGCATTCACGTTGCCTGCTGCTTTCGCATTCCTCTGTGCACCGTGATGGCGACAGGTGACATGAACCTTGTGGGAAGGAAGCTGGGGTACTCCAAGCATAGTACAATAACGTTTCTTTATTTTTCGCCGCAGCGAAATTAAGAACACTCCACGCTTTTGAAATAAAACGATTGCTTTTGTAATTTTTGCATCGTTCGCATAAGCGAAGCCTGTGATGAACGGAGCTCCGTCTTAGCGGATCGTTCTTCGGCGCTGCACGCTTTTGCGGGGACGAAGGTCGTGCGCGGTTGTCGCAGATAAGAGCCTCGTAGCGACGCGACACTTTGCTGCGACAGATCGCGTTGCCGCTTAAAGTGCGGCGCACGCGCGCGTGCCATGGGAGCAGCGGCTGCCGCTTTTTTCTCTGATCGGCGCGGCTGATTCCGAGTCGGGCCGAGCGGATTATTTCTCCGAAGCCCTCGAATTGTGCCGCCAAGCGCACGCGCCTGCGCGTGTCGTTTTTGAGCGTGCGCGAGGTCTCTGTTTCCCCTTTACGGTTTGTTTGTTGGCTTTGCCGCAGTGCACGCTCAATTTACGTCGGTATTGAACGCAAGATCGATCGCGGGACGCTCTGGTAATGACCTTTCTTTTCGGCGCGTTAAAAATACGAATATTTTAAAAGACACTTGCAATCTGCTTATTCTTGTCCCGATTTCGTTATCGTGTCAGCTTTAACTGCTCGGCTTACGGCTTCTCAGATTGCCTACGACGGCGGCATAGTTGCGGGAAAACTGGAACCCGGATATCGGATTTCGGCCATCTTAGGTGGCATTCCAGAAACTGGCTGCCTTGAACGTGGGAGGCGATAAGCGGCGAGTGGAAGGGGCGCCGACGAGCGACGTCGTGGTTGCACGCGATCGGTACGTGTAGGCACCTTGGTGACGCTGTTGCATTCCTCGATGCATTACAAGTACCCAACCTGTGCTACCCTTAGGGAGCTGCTCGCGCAGAAATCGCTAGCCCGAAGGCTGTAAACGGAAATGAGGTTCCCAAGGTGGAGGAAATAAGAATTCTGGGCATGTATATCCAGAGAAATGGATGCAACCTCACGACAATCAAAAAGCTAGAAGGATACGCGGCGCAGGTAACGGGGATCTTTCGGAGAATTTCACTCAAAGGCAGGGGCCTCAAAGAGAACAGCCTCCTCAGACTCATGCACGCCTTCATTACCAGCCGTATAGCGTATGCCACACCGTATCTTGTGTTTAGACGAGAAGAAAAGGATAAAGTAGATGCCATCATTAGGAAGAGCTTTAAGAGAGCCCTAGGGCTCCCAGACTCGACCTCGACAGACCTCATCCTCAAAATGGGGGACACAACACGCTAGTTGAACTCACTGAGGCAGTACGAGTGCCTCAGTTGGAAAGATTAGGCCAGTCTAAAACAGGGAGAAAAATCATGGAATGGGTAGGAATTCAATGTGACAGGGGTGCCCCGACTGACAAGAAAGACATTCCGTTGGACGTGCGTAAGCGCTTCCGAATCGCGCCCCTACCTAAAAATATGCATCCTATCTACAACAAAGAGAGGAGAGCTCACAGGGCTAAGGCTCTAGTAAATAAACTTAAAGACACACCGGCGCATAACGTAGCGTACGTGGACGCCGCTTGCGGCAGAGACGGGGCTGCGGTATCGACGGTGGTTGATGGCGACGGGTGCGTTAAGATAGCGTGCTGCACGTGCACGAGGGACGCCTGTACAGCCGAGGAGGTTGCAGTAGCGCTCGCTTGTGCGGGAACAAAAGCGGGAGTAATATTATGCGATAACAAATTGGCTATACGAAATTTTAACAAAGGGAGAATCTCGGAAGAAGCCCTCCACATTCTACTCAAGAACCCTCCCAGGAGGGACATAACTTTTATTTGGGTACCAGCCCATGAAGAAGTCCCAGGCAACGAAGCCGCTCATGAACTCGCCCGAGCACTCTACCACCGGGCAACTCTAGAGCAACCAGTTCCAGGGATAAAAGATAGCCTGATCACGTACAGGGAAATTGTCGATCACTACAAAGCTGAAAGAAGAATCTTTCCGCCTCCGCATCGGTCTCTCTCTCTGGAGGACGCTCGCATTTGGCGACGCCTCCAGGGAAACAATTACACATCACCACATTGGATCTACTTAACTCAGACGAGGGACTATAACGACGCCCTCTGCAAAATTTGTAAGCAAAAAGGTACGCTAGACCATATAATATGGGAGTGTGCTGGCTCCCCAGGGGCCAAGGAAAACATTGTCAGTAGAGAAGCCTGGGAGGCCTTGCTCCAGAGCGAGGCTGAAGACGACCAGCGTCGAGCAATCCGCCTGGCCGTTGAGGCCGTGAAGACTCACCGTCCTCAACGCGCGGGGACTGCTTCGTCCTCCTCCCCTAGCTACGTGTAGGTTAAGAGGCGGGCACCCCAGCTCGGTGGAACAATAAAGTTTTCATTCATTCATTCATTCATTCATTCATTCATTCATTCATTCAAAGCGAATCTTTTTTGGCCTATTCCACTTTCCCACTGCTGCTGCTGTCTGTCACACCGCGTCGGGGGCGTGGGGTGTGGGGGGGGGGGGGGAGCAGGGGGATTCAGAGCATGGGTATACATGACAGTAGCGCGGCAGAGAGGTACGACGACGCGAGAAGCTCGTTTAGACCTTTGCACTGCAGATGATGATGATTGAGTTCATGGCATCCCCTTTGAAACGGGGCGGTGACAAATAGTCACCTAGCCTGTTTGGTTTAATCAGGTCTCCTATGCCTGTTTTTTATCTAGCATTTTTTGTATACATCTTAATCTGGGGTCAGCTGGCGCAAGACAGGGGTGATTGGAGATCGCTGGAAGATGCCTTCATTTAGCAAGTACATCAACCAGGCTGCTGCTGCTAGTGCTGCTGTTGGTGCGCTGCTGATGCTGCTGCTGACGGCGATGATGCCTTAAGCTGTGCGACTCGCCCCACCTCTGCATTCTTCGACGTGGCCGCGATAACCGTATTCCAGCGCTGATGGTGACACGCCAGTCCCATCGATAGACAGTGCATGCTCGTTGTGCTCCGAGGTCACGCTTCTCTTTAACGCCATGGTGATGCGGGGCATGGTCGCCGTCTCTCGTATGCACCGTACGTGCCGCCCATTCTCTTTCCGCACCGTGTGTGCCGTCCGTTCTCTGGGCCGCGTGCCCATTCGAAGTGGGCTCGTCGTTTCGCCCCCCTTGGCGTTAAAGACGAGTGCGCGCATTCGCGCATGGCGGCTGCGCGCGAAGAGCGGCGCGGTATGGAACGCGCGGCGCCAGCTGAATAATGCACCGTAATGGAGACCGCTCCGAGTCGTTACGCGTGATTCATTCAGAAATATGCCACGGGCTTGCAGAGCCAAGTACGTACGTACATCTTACGTGTACTGACGCAAAAGCTCAACGCGCGCTTGTGTGTTCGTGCGTGTGCGCTATTTCTCCGGCAGCGCACCTTCCGCAGCGTAGACAATCTAAAAAAGGAAAGGAAGAAAGAGAGCGCAAACAAAAAAAAGAAATTGCTCGGTACCTTGAAGGAATCGCGCAGAGCGCTAGCCCCTTCACGCGTGGCGCTGTTTCACGCGCCACGTTGTTACAGCAGCGCATTCGTGTGGCGTACGGAGGATCCGTTGCCTGGACCTCCCGCGAGGCGCCTGGTGTCGGCGGGAGATGCGCTGGAAACGTGCTCTGCGAGGCAGTCGATGTCTGCGCGCGGGTCATTAGCCAAGGCGCGTGTGCCGGCGAGTCGAGGCAGTGCGAGTGAGACAGCGCCGCCGCGCGACGTGTACGCACCCTCGAAGCTGGGAGGTGCTGGGTACGAACCGTTTGTGGTGTATATTGCAAACCGACTACCGGTGAAACCGTGACTACGTGCGCCTGCAGTTCGCGTCTGTGTGCGGTGTGCATATTTGGCCGCACGATGAACTAGGCCTGGAAATTATGGGTATGGTTCGACATGGGATCACTTTGACTCCGGCTGCAGAGTTGAATCTCGGCAGAACAACGTGCGTGGAGTGGAGTGCGGGTGAGACAGTGCCGCCGTGCGACATACGCATGCGGTACATCGTGAATAAGATTTCCCAAGTGCACACTTTCCCAACACCGGGGGCCCCTTTGCGGGCCATGGGGATGCAGAACAGCCTCGTTGATGTGCTGTCTGCATCTCGGCACGCTCTCCAAAGAAAGACCGTGAAGCGCATCAGTGTCGCGCGATGGGCAGTGCAGGAATCGTCAGTCGGCATGTCCCGTCAGAAGACCAACGCTTTTAGATGCTGACGTGTCAAGACTGTTCCAGGTCAGAGACGGCGGGACCTTTGACCATGCGTAAGAAGCTGCTGACCTTCAGCGCGAGACGCGTTCGAGTGGGGCACACGAGGCTGCGAGAACCTTCCGTAACATCAGGAGTTGCGCGATGCATGCAGCGCCCGTTCGCGACCGGCGTGCTGTGCAGGGGGTCGCCTTAATTCGCGGCGCTCTCTTGCATGACAAATTGCACTTCCTTTTCCGAGCGCGCCTCGTCCCGCGATCCCTGCGGTCTCTCGAGTCACGCACGGGCTTCTTTCTCTGCGAACCTGTTGCGTCTTGCTCGCGCGGAGCTGTCGCCATTCGCGCGCACCGCTTTTCGGAGCGTGTTACGTTGCGGGCACTGGGTTCGCCCGGGAACCAGTTGGCGTTTGTCCGATAAAAGGTATCTGCCCTCGCGCACGCCCTCCTCTCGCTCCGTAACTTCTGCACTGTGCACGGAGCCGCGCGTCGCTGGGCCAGTTGCTGTGCCAGCCCGCCGGTTCTGCCGTGGGACCGACCTGCCTCGTATAAGAGAGCCAGCACGCCCTTCTCCTCCTTGGTGAACGCATCGCCCTCTCTGATGGCGATACGCCGCCTTCCGTATGCAGCGGTACGTCCCTCGCCGGTTTCTAATGCGGAAGTCCCAGGTCGAGACAAGGAGACGGGTCAAGGTTCCCTGACTTGACTGATAGGGTTCGAGATGTCCGCTCGTTGCCGCGGCACTTAGCCTCTCTTATCACCTGCGCCGTCTGGGCTGCTGCTGCTGTAGGCGGCCGACGAGCGCGGGAATTTCGGTAACTTTCATTCCCCTCTTTATTCTTCGCTCACTCTCCGGAGCCTCATCAGGTTAGTCGCATTTTCAAACGATCCACGTAATTTTGCACCGTTTTCATCCTTCTCCATTGCCTCAAACGCCGCCGTTATCGTTATGACCGTCGACACAAAACGAAGCGTTATAAGGATGGTTAAATGAAACGGAGCGTTGAAAACTGCTGAGCTAAACAGCCGGAAGAAGCTAGAAACTTTTGCACTCGCTTGCCAGCGCAGAAATAGTTTACGCGCAGCTCCGATGGCTCTGCCGAACCACCACCGGCGGCGGACTCGCCGCCCATCCTCGCTGGACGTGTGCCAGCGCGGTCGCTCGTCTCGGCGGCGCGTCCTCGTGAGCCGCCTCGGACCGCGCTCCGCAGCCAGGTGCGGCGACGCTCGACGCGTCCTCAGCGCCGGCGTTCCCAGAACGGGTGCCGGGAGGTCGTCGAACAGCGCGCCTTCTCCCCTCCGCCCGTCTCTCTACTCCCGGCGCCCGAAACGACAATGTGCCGTCAACAATCGGCGCCGGAATGGCCCCGAGCGTGCCTCTCCTCGATCCAGAGAGGAGGACGCCGAGAGAGGAGGTGCCACAGCTTGAAAACCATGCAGCGGCTCTGGAATACACTCAACTCTTCAAGAACCGAGAGACAGCTTCCCTGCACTGCAACTCTTCGTACACATTGGCGATGGAGACCAGCGTTCTTCAGCTAAAGCTTGATTCGTGCAGAAGCCGACAGGCGCCAAGGTGCTCACAGAGACGACGACCGTACTACTGCAGTACGCGAAAATACGTCATTGTTGCAGCCATCGCGTCGAAACGACGCGCCGTGCTGAAGGCACGCTAGCGCTGCAGAGAAGCCGGCTTCTGAATTGTGGAAGAGGTTTTTTACAATTTATTCTTGGACGCGAAGAATTCGCTGATGTCGCTGATTCGTGACGCACATGATTTGGGACTGTTCTGGGTGCCACCCGAGAACAGAGCTTAACGTGCGCTCGCCTCGTTGCTTCTTTTGAAACACATGAGAGGCCGCGAGTTGTAACGGCGGCTTTGCACAGGTGAGCATGTGTGCGTCGTATATATAATCTTGGGACTTATTCCCCGGCGTTTGTTCAATCGATGAACTGCTGCGTTTGGCATCGTCTAGTTAGGCTACCCCTAGTGGCCACTTCATAGCTCCGCACTGCTCACCCCTTATTATAGGGGGTTCTGGGCAGTGTCTTTACAAACACCTTGTTGAATATCGCCGCATGTAAGTTGTTTCTTTTTTTCGGTGACCATTTCTGCCTGTGTGCAGATCTTCTCTTTTATTATGACGTACGGACAATAATTCATGGACCGACTAACCATCTATTTGGAGCCTGTGCATGTACGCTAGGTGGTTCTGCATCAATTGTCCGTATAGACTCTCTACGGGCAGTGTCTGCAGCCTGGGCAGTAGCTTAGTGGCTATAGACAACATACAGAGATTGCAGATGAGCACTCTATACATGTTGAAGATAAGTGTCTATAGACATGAACTGCCAAAATAATTTTAGTGAGGTACGGACCGTTGGCAGGGGGCGAAATATTTTGTACCGCTGATTAGCCGACGCCAGCGCTTCCTGCCGCGGTGCTGCACCGTTTTAGCGGCACAGAGTGCATACACAGCGTGAGGAGTCTCGAAAAAAGCGAGCAGAAGGGAGCGCTTCGGCCCATGGAACCATTAGCGACGCCTTCTCCCAGTGGCGTCCAAATTGGGTTCTTTCTCTGCCGCCGCCGAAGAGGCAGACACGCGCCCGCTTTCTTTCGCCCCAAGCTGCCGGTTCTTGGCGCCCGTGCCAAAACGGCAGTGTTTTTTTCCCCTCTTTCATCGGCCGTCCCACCAGCCGCTGCCGTCGACGAACCGGCCGCTCGTCCTGCAGGCGGAGGAGAAGGAGCTGGCGAGCTGCCGCCCCCGGTCGTCGGTGGTCTCCGTGTTCGGACGTCGAGAGGCCCCGGGCGATACACAGAGCGTGCACGGGGGAAGCACCTCTAACCTTCTCTGCTCGTGTCGGCGCGAACAGTCGGCGAAGTTTCCTCTCTTCCTGTCGTTGTGTGCGTCACCAGTGAACCAGCGCAGGGACCGAACGGCATGCGCATTGTCATGGTCACCCGGCATTCTTGCCAAGAAAGATGCGAACGCAGGGTTTATAAGAAAAGAGGGGCAGGCCAAGACAGATGGTGATTATATTAATTAAATGGGTGGGAACGAGATGCCTTTCTCCCTCCCATTTTCTTTCTTTAAAGTGAATGGGCACGGATATAGAGGCACCAATTCAACACTTTCGTGGATGTTAAAAAGATGTCTGTTCATCTACAGCAGTCTCGTTTTTAAGCCATGGACGCTCGAATATGTACGTTTTTCATAGGAATTGTGTAGAATCGTCCGGAGAAGACCGTAGCCTTTCTATCAGTGCGCGCGCTTCTTTGTGTGGGTACTTTGTTCACTCGCCCGAGCTCGCGTGCTTCCAGCCTGTGCAATGTTTTTACCTGTGAGGAATAAAATGAAATAATGAAGCGCGGCCATACAACGTGTCTCTGTGTATTTTTATGCTTACATAAATGTTGACGTGTAAGTTTCCCTTTTCGTATTTGTACGTTTCGTAGCCTCATTACAAAACAGTGAAAGGGTTGAGGGATGCTGAACGCATCCTGTTTCCTTATGTCAGCTGTCTTACGCTTGTTGATTAACTTGGAAAGTTCTGCCAGTTCTGTTCTAGCTGTAGGGTTAGACGCTTTCATACATTGGCGTTTCTTGACCAGATCTTTCGTTTCCTGCGATAGCTTACCGGCCTCCCGTCTAACGGAGTTACCACCGACTTCTATTGCAGATTCCTTAATGATGCCCATAAGATTGTCGTTCATTGCTTCAACACTAAGGTCCTCTTCCTGAGTGAAAGCCGAATACCTGTTATGTAGCTTGATCCAGAATTCCTCTATTTTCCCTCTTACCGCTAACTCATTGATGGGCTTCTTATGTACCAGTTTCTTCCGTTCCCTCCTAAAGTCTAGGCTAATTCGAATTTTTACCATCCTATGGTCACTGCAGCGCACCTTGCCGAGCACGTCCACATCTTGTATGATGTCAGGGTTAGCGCAGAGTATGAGGTCTATTTCATTTCTAGTCTCGCCATTCGGGCTCCTCCACGTCCACTTTCGGATATCCCGCTTGCGAAAGAAGGTATTCATTATCCGCATATTATTCTGTTTTGCAAACTCTACTAATAACTCTACCCTTCTATTCCTAGAGCCTATGCCATATTCCCCCACTGACTTGTCTTCAGCCTGCTTCTTGCCTACCCTGGAATTGAAGTCGCCCATCAGTACAGTGTATTTTGTTTTGAGTTTACCCATCGCTAATTCCACGTCTTCATAGAAGCTTTCAAGTTCCTCGTCATGATGACTGGATGTAGGGGCGTAGACCTGTACGACCTTCAATTTGTACCTGTTATTAAGTTTCACAACACGACCTGTCACCCTCTCGTTAATGCTATAGAATTCCTGTATGTTACCAGCTGTATCCGTATTAATCAGGAATCCGACTCCTAGTTCTCGTCTCTCCGCTAAGCCCCGGTAGCACAGGACGTGCCCGCTTTTTAGCACTATATATGCTTCTTTTGTCCTCCTAACTTCACTGAGCCCTGTTATGTCCCATGTTCAGTTCCTATTATATTCAGTTTCCAATGGCGGCCGGTTCGGACCCAGGTATTCTTAGCACCCTCTGCTGCGTCATAGGTGGATCGTTATAATCGGCCTTCAGGGGTACTGAACTGCAAACCTTTCACAGCCCGCTGCCGTTGTTTCGATCGACCTGCGGGAGTAGCGACCTTCGGACCTTTACCACCCTGCTGTGACGAGTCGTTTGGGAGAGCCAACAATGCGCCTCCTGTGGATAGCCAGCGGCGCCAGCGAGTCTATAGCCACGTCCGGCGGACCGAGTATTGTTAGTTGATTCACTGTCACCTTCACGGTCTACTTGGAGCAAGAGAACTCCTGGAAAAGAGTGTTTTGCTGGGCTTTCTTACGGGCCCCAGAAGTGGTCACAGTCAATGGACAGACGCGGCGGCTAGCTGCGGGGTCAGCTCTGGGATCAAGAGGCGCCTGCTTGGGGTCAAACGTATCAACCCCTGTCTACGACGACCCACTCCCCTCGGTGTGTTCAGTGAAACCAAAGTGTGGAAGTGAATGTGTGAACCCTCCCCCTCAAAGGTGGGACGACTACGATGGCTTTGGACGCTCCCATTGGACGAAGGTTGAGCGGTAGTTCTCCCTCACCTAGGGATCTAGGGAGGACAGAGGGTCTTTAAGCAGCTGTTGTCGGCTGTTCGGTGTGCTTTCGTTTTCAGTCATGCTAGACCGATGAAATGTAACGTTCTCCACTCTTCATGTAGATATTGTAAATAAATCCCATATTCCTCGTTCTCGACGAGAACAAGCCCCTCCTTTCAACAGCGTCCTTAGCGCGGATGAGTCGGACGACGGCATGGGCCAGCTACCACTTATTTCATGCCCGACCCCAACTCTTACAGTTCTCTATCTGCACCTCTCACGTGTGCACATACAGCTCGGTATGCGGTACGCTTTGTTAGTATAGGCTTTCCGATCGTGCGTGCATAAAACGCATAAACCGTGAACAGCAAGCCGGAGAACGTCTTTCAGAAATACACGCGCCAACAGTTTTTCGAGGTCCAGCTTGTGCAGAGCGCAGGCGATTCGCTCCGTGATCGCAGAAGCTGCCCAGCAGTCAAGGTTCGCAGTCGTTATTAAGGGCGCTCTCGTTTCGTAGCTCTGCGGCGCATTGCGCGCGCGGTCGTGCGAGCGTGTATGCCCGTGCCCTCGTCGCACCACTAACTGTTCGTTCGCGTGCTCGAGGGTATACCATACGCGACCTCTCAGCGTGGCCCGCGCCCTTGAACCGAGCGTTCCGAGAGGGCCGGTGGCAATTGCCCACCTGGAACGATACTGCGTGCAGACATTGCCCAGTGATCGCTCGCGCTTGCCCTCCTTCGAGCCCCGTCCCGTCTTCTTTGGTGTTCGATGTGGTCGCTGCCTGGTACGCGTCACTGTCTGGCTTTGCACGAGGGAACCGGTGATTATGTTACCGTCCCCACCTCCTCTTCGATCCTCCGGGGTTTTTCCCCTGGCGCGGCCGTATCTGGTCAGCGTCTCCGTTGAACCCCGCTGCTCCCGTATTGCTTTGCTTTATTTCTCTTCTGCCCCGGTCTGGCGATCGCTTGTGCCCCGGGAGATCGCCCGCTACTTCGCCATCCTGTTCGTTACTTCAGCGAGTCCTGCCTGCTTTCTCGTTCCGCATATACTCTTTCTATTGCTACTCAACAGGTTATTGCTTCTGCCACGTTCGTGTGCTTATAGGTTTACGTGCTCGTTAAAGAGCCCCGGGTGGTCAAGTTTATAATCTGGAGTCCCCAACTTCAATGTGCCTCATAATAAAATCGTGGCTTTGGTACGTGGTACGTAAAACCCCGGAGCATAATTTAATTTCAGTCTTCAATTCTTGGAACTTGGGAACCTCGGCCTCGCTCGTACCTCGGGCACGAAGGCGAAAGCCTCATACGGCTCGTGGGACGAAAAATCCTACGTCCTGCGTTATGGCACCAAAATTAATAAAGAGTCGAACCCTGCACCTTTGGTGGGAGGCGAACCCGCTACCTGCGGTGTTATGTAAGGCGAATTAGGCCATGAATTTGTTTAGAAGAAAGCGTGAAGTCAAGACCAAGAAGAAGCGCCAGCACGACCTGTGATGCTAATTAAGGTAACGTTAATAAAGAATTAATTAGGGCACTCGAACCGACTACCTCTTGTGGGAGTCGAACCCACTTGGAGATATGCGCGAACCGACCATGTCTCCAAGCTGGGTTCCAATTGACATCGCGAAGATCGAGAGTTGAACCCTCGACCTTTGGTGTTATTTAAGGCGAAGTTAATTAGGACACATATAATACAAGTAGAGTTAAAAAAGGCGATCGAACCCACGAACTTTGGTGGGAGAGAACAAGTATTAAGAAGTAGCAACGCACCAGAATGAAAGTGTGAGGTAATGTAATGAATGTCGCGTGAGCGCGCAAGCTTTCTTTCGTCTTCAGCCTCTTTAGCGTATGCTAAAGTGACTGTAAACTCTTAGTTATTGCGCACAAACGCAAAGCAAGAAGCACATATGGCTCTGCCACCGCTTATGTCGGCGGTGGTGCCGTGCTGACCATCGCAACGCTTTGACCCCGTAGCCTGCATATTGTTGCGACGCCTGTTTCTCAAACCTCGACCGGCGTTACTGTTGTGTAGCGTGGCGTTGTCGGCAGGCTGCAGGCGTCCGGTAGACCATGGCGACCAGGCAGGGACGAGACGATTTCTAGTGCGAAACTTGCACTGTTTATTCAATGGTTGGTGAAGGGTATAAAAGAAGAGAATGAATGAATTGAAAAAGTACATTGCAGGGCCCCTTAAATAGGCTCACTAAAATAGTAAGTGGGATCTTGCTCACGTCAACGTCACGTGAGTCGGTCGGGGATGGGCGGCTGATCCTTTCTCCCAGGTGACGTTTGCGCGTGCTTGCCTCCTCTGGCGGTAATTCGCGGGTCCTGTTTGATTCGGACAGTTCGCGGAAACGGTGCTCCCCTGGAGTCGCACAGTTTGTGAAAAGGGTTCTCCCCCTAGAGTCGCACACACAAAGAGGCCTGTCATCCCTGCGGGGTGCCTGCCAGACAGGCAACCACTCGAGACAACCATAGCAAATTAGAGATCCATCCTCCGTTTCGATTAGGCATGGTCTTTGAGCATCCTGTTTGGCCGGGGTGTTACACGCCAATCGTAACAGTGGTGCGACTAAGTTAGGAAATTTGCGGGTACTGGTTGAAGTCTGTTGGCGCGGGACAGGGGCAATTGGAGATCGCGGGGAGATGCCTTTGTCCTGCAGTGGACACAAAATAGGATGATGACGACGACAACGACGACGACGATGATGATGATGATGATGTGACTATTTGTCACCGCCACGTTTCAAACGGTATGCGAGTAAATCATCATCGTCATTTGGCTTCCGCTGTCTGCTAGCTGTGAGCGATGGACTGCTGTAGAGTGTAATTCGCACCTTGAAACACACGAGCTTATGCATGCGGCGGCGCCTAATGCGGTACAGAGCACTTCTCATTCTCCCTCTTCTTCTCAGGCACGATGCATTCGCGAATAGGTGCGTCACACCGCACCTCGTACACCTCCCACATTACACCACACGTATACACGTTATGCAGCAGGTTCACGAACTACAATGCTCTTACCATCCGCTCCTTCTTTCTTCCTCGCATTGCTTTGCGCGCACACGCAATTTCAAGCAACAAGTCGTTTTGCGTTTCTTGAAGCGCCCTCGGGGTGCCTGAATGCGCGTCTGCTATACGAAAACCTGAGCGGAAGGGAGCTGCGTGGTGCGCAATCGGACTTGCATATCACCCTCTCTAGTATTATTCGGCTGCGTTTCCTTTTGAAGAGAAGACGACAAAATTGTGGTGCATATTTCCTCCCACTTGTCGGCCGCTTGTGTGCACCTCGCTCGGTTTCCTGTCAAAAGGCGCTCATTTCGTTGAGGTGAGTTGAGGAGTGACCTTGAAAGAAAAGGGCACTGCACGGACAAAGAAACAAAGCGGGCTTGGCGGAATTGACGGAGAAACACCTTTTCTTTGAACAGCCGCTTATGCAGATAAAAAAAAAAATGTCCTCGCAAAAGGCGCTCGAACGAAAGAGTAAAAGTGAAAGCCTCTTTCGCCTTCCTTGCGCATTTGCGTAAGTGAATATTGGGAAGCCGAAGAAGAAGCGAGGTGGGATAAAGCGAGGACGTGCTTACGAGACTATGCTTATTTTAATGCGTTCAGCGGAGCGCGCTTCATTTGTTCGCCTTTGTCTTCCGCCGAACGCGCCCGTCTTCGTAAGTAGGGGCGGCATAAGTTTTGCTCGCGCGCAGATCGATGTAAAGGCAGCCGTGGAACTTCCAGTGACTTAAGCAGAAGACGACGCGTGTAGCGAGAAAGCGACTGCCCTCTTCAGCGCCTGTCGAGTGACACGCTCTCGTGTTAGACAAAGTGTTCGACGTGGAAGCCTCGGCTGTGCGCGTGTCTTCGCGTAGACCGCAATCAAGGCGAAAGAAAAACGGGCCGGCAGGGCGCGCGCGCACTTCGAGTGTTTGCAGCTGACACGCCGCGCGCCTCTGACGACCGCGCTCTCTGGACTGACGATCTGGGCCATTGTGTGGCGGGCAGTTTCGCCCGCAGCTGCCGGAGGACTCGCTGCTCGCGCCTTTATGGCGCCGGGATTGCCCTTTTCTTGCGTTTTTTTGCGTATAAAGCGACGCGGGCGTATCGCTACACGGGCGCAGCGACCGGAGCGTTGATGCGTGGTCATTTCCTGCGGCCTTTCCGTCGCCCACCGTCCTTTGTTTCGCTTGGCTCTCCGTGTATGCAATGCATCATGCGCACAACGACTCTCGTAGCAAATGAGAGCGAAGCAGGAGCATCGGTATTTTATCGAGCCGCCCTTTTTCTTCCTCTTCTTTAAATGAACGTTTGTGACGCGTGGCGTCTTGGCGCTAGAAACCGTAGCTTTTTTATCTTTTTATTGTCATACAACGCACTGTAGACAAACTGGCAGGGAGCTAACGTGGATAATCAGCGGTTTGGCAGCGAGAGTCCCAAGACGTGAAATAACAAAAGCACCTAAAAGCAAGAAGAACGGTGGAGGAAGTACCGCCGGGGTCGCCGCTTTATATTGCCGGCCCTGGCGGACGCGTTCAGATGCAACCGGAATGCTATCGGCACACTTCAGCGATTATTCCGGCTCAGTTGCAGGGAGAATATGTTAAAGAAAGTCGTCAACGTCCGCAGCAGGATGATCTCAGCGGTCTCCAATAATACTCGTCTTGCGCCAGCTGACCCCACCAAATTTACTCATTTCAATCCATCACCTAATTGTCTGCCGTCGTCGACCGTGTTTCCTTTCTATTGACACCTATTCCGTAACTATATTTAGACCACCCGTTATCTTCCTGTACGCATTGCGTCTCCCGCCCAACTCCATTTCTATCTCTTGATGTAAACTATAGAATACCGGGTATACCCCCGTTTGCTATATACAAACCACCGCCGCTGTCTTCCTTTCTCTTGCACGACAATAATTTTTCGTTCCATCGCTCGCTGCACGGCCTTTAACTTCTTCTCAAGCTTCTTTAACTGCCAATCTCCAAACTTCTGCCCCATATGTTAGTACCGGTCAGATGCAATGCTTGCACGCTTTTCAAGTATAGCGGTAAGCTTCCGGTCACGACTTGGCAATGCCTACTGTACCGTACGTGTAAATAAAGTCAATGTGCATGAAATAAATAGGATGACGCTGTCCCCGATAAACAGGGGGCAAATTATAGCAAAATGCAAAAAAAAAAGATGTTTACGTGGAATGTAGAAGGCCACAATGCTGCGTTTGTTGGCAGCACCGCCGTGACTCGCCATGTGCGTTCCTCGCATACGCCGGAGGCGCGCACGTGTGAAATCCGGGGCCGTACGCGCTCCGCAGGGCGGGCTCGCCCGCGCGGCACCTGGATGCCGGCGGCAGCGGTGGTGACCTGCGCGCCCGGCGGCGACCGGTCCGGACCTGTACGCGCTCCTCTCGTCTCCCCCCACCGACGTCAGCCGGTTCGCGATGTGCCAGGGGCCACTGCACTCCCGCTGGCGGTGAGGGTGGCGCCCCCTTCTGCTGCCCCCCCTCCGGCACTGCGCCTTCACCCCGAATCCGTCTCTCGTCGCCCTGCGTCGCGCGTTCTCCCACGCGTCACGATGCAGCCGCCGACGATGCTGCGCGCCGTGCTACACGCCGCATCCTGGGAGCTTGGAAACTCCACGAATTGCCGACTCGGGGAGCCGTAAGGCGTCTCGCGTGGCCGAGCTCGGAGAGACGTCTTCGCTGCCGATGCAGATGAAGGCCAGTTTCGCGGACTACAGTGCAACAGCGGTCGTGTAGCGGGCTTTCTTGCGCCGAGCGTTGTTTGAACGAACATCAAAGGGCAACACTTTGCTCGCCTCTGCACAGCGCTTGTAAAGCCCCTGGTTGGCGTTGTCGCCGAGTGGTGGGGAGTATATGCAGGCGTTTCCTCCCCGGATAACAGCGACTGCGCTATGCCTCATTTCGGCTGCCAAATCACTTTTCGTGTCGGTGATACTGAAACTTATTTCAGTGAGACGAAGGATGAGTCTCAAACAGCTGTGCGCATGTCTAGGGACCGCAGGCTGATGTTGCGCTTTGTCCTGCGTTCGTGGGTTGACGCTAGCGCGCCACACGGCCGTGCACTTCGAGATGACATCCATCTATTTCTGTGTACTAACAGACAAAGCGGGCTCCCAAGGTCAAAATAGTGTAGGCGGGCTTCTTCGAAGCTCGAGCGCCTGCATCTCGTGGCAACGGTTAGCGGCGTTTGACGTTGTGCCAAACGTTTTGCGCGTTTCTGTCGCCGGGCGAAAAACAGCGTTTCGGACCGCAATAATGCCAGTCTCGCTTTTCGCCGCCTCTATTTACCGCCCCCCCCTCCCCCCCTTTATTTTCGTCGTCGTCTTCCCTGTCGTCTCACTCAAGTCATCTTTCTTTTGCAGCGGCGCAGTGACTGCAACTAGGTCGTTGTTCTTTTATGCGGCACACAAGAGTATAGCGCTTAATGCCACCAGCCCACAAAAGCACGAATGCTTGTATGTGGAGCCCGTACTTTCATGTTATACACATTGCATTTCATCATTCCGTTTACATGACACCAAAACCGCACCTTAAAAATACTGAGAAATAAAAAATTGTCAGCACTAGCACACGATTTGCTATAGCTTTTACTGTCGCCATAGCTACGAAATTAATAATTATAGTCGCCTGTGGGAACAGTCTGTTCATCCTAAGATCCGAAAAAAAAACACATTTACTTACTAAAATGAGCGTATTTGCATATTCAAGAGCGCTGGCCCTCGGAGCTGAAATTAGAAGCAACGGTTGGTAAGACACAATCAAACCGTGCAGTCGAACCATGTGCAACGGTTGCGAGGGCACAATCAAAGCATGCAATTATGCGGTGTGATGCATCATTTAAACCTTTCGCATACCCGAATCTTAAAGGGTCATGAATATCTTTCTTCTAGAGCCACATCTTATACGCACTCTCCCGGCCCACCCCATTTCGGTGGGGGTGCAATCCAAAAATGCTCGTGTGCTTAAATTTAGCGTAATGGTAAAGAACCCCATGGAGGGTGGTCAAGAATAATCCGGAGCCCTCCACTGCGGCGTCTCGTAACACCAGTGTTGCCTTGTTGTCAATCAATCAAGCACTTTGCACTCTAATACTCGCAAAATTGTTTCGTCAATGAACGGTTCTACGCCGCGCTTGTACAGGAAACCTTGCAGACAGCACTACCTGAAAGGGCTTTGTATTTTGACTACTATATTGTTACGGCTTAGGGTGGCGTTAGGGCAAGGAATCCACCAAGCCCATCGACGAATACATTGTTACGAACAGCCTGCAAGGGTACCGATCTACAAAATTTTCCCAGCCAGCTGCAGCTGCGGGGGTGGCGAGCTTCCCAGAAGCGACCTTGGAACCCTTCCCCACCTGCTGCGGTGACTCGCTTTGTAGGGACGACTATGTGCCGCGTCAACACCCCCTCGGCGCCGCTATGACTAAACGCGGTCGACGGACCAAGTATTGTTAGTGGATTCGCCGTCGTCGCCACGGGTTGCTCGGAGCGGAGAAATTCATGGAAAGATTTGTTGCAGCTGTGGTCTCACGGGCGCCAGAAGTCGCCGGTTAATGGACAGACGCGGCGGCCACTGACTACGGGGTCAGTTCTTGGATCCAGAGGTGCCTGCTCGGGTCAATACCCCTGTCTGCAAGGTACCCTCTCACCTCGGTGTGTTCAGTGAAACCTGCGCGGAAGTGAGTGTGTAAACCCTCTTCCTCAAAGGCGGGTCGGCGACGATGACTTTGGACGCTCCCATCAGTCGATGGTTGAACGGCCGCTTTCCCTCACCGAGGGATCTAGGGAGGACAGAGTGTATTTAAGCAGCCGTCGTCGGCTGTTCAGTGTGCGTTCTCTTTATGCTAGACTGATGAACTGTAACGTTCTCATGTAGATACTGTAAATAAATCCCATATTCCTCGTTCTCGATGAGAACAAGTCTCTCCCTTCAACAACGTCCTCAGCGTGGATAAGTTGGACGACGGCATGGGCCAGCTACCATCTACTTCATGCCCGACCCCAACCATCACAACTGGCGGCAGCGGTGGCGTTGTCCTCCTAACTCTTACAACTGGTTGCCAGCGGTGGGATTGTCCTCCAAACTCTTACGTCCAGTAGTAGGAATGAAGGAAAAAGGGTTTATTGGCTCAGTTACACGGCTCCAGTTACGGAAGCCCACTCCATGCAGAAAGGAGCAAGTTAAACGTCCGAGTTCATATCAGGACCCTCTCCCGTATCGCACGAAAAGTCTCCGCTTTTAATACCGTTGTCTTCCCTAGGCGAGTCGACTAGGGAATCTGAAGACTGTCTAGCAGCAAATCACCATCGTCGAATCCGTTGCGATACCACGCCCGGGCTGTCGCAACGCTCCGCCTCCGAAGCCCGATGGTACGGAATTTGTGGCGGGATAGCAACCTGCGAATACGAGGTGGCCGTCCTTCGGTAGCATTTGATGTTGGCCCCCTTAAATAATTAGTTCGGGCTGTCAGGTAGTGGTCGGGGTTGTGGCCTTTTACGGACCCGCCAACAGTCGGTGTCCACGCTGCGTTGACGTCCTGATAGGCGCTGATGGATGGGCGAGGGTCACTAATGCATACTGCATGCTGCTTTCGCTGGTCTGTATAGACCGTTTCATCGGGCGAGGAGGATGCGGCGCGCGGAGAGCCTTTCCTCCTCTCTGGTTTGGGCGATCCGGCGCGGCGCAGCTTGAAAGTATTGCTGTCGCGTGCTGCGGAACGATTTCTTGATGTTTTAGATCGTACTCTGTGAAATTTACGCCGTGTCCGTTCATATAGGGTCGTCAGGGAAGCCTTTTGGTGCATCGGTAACTACAATAGGCGGAAATATCTTTTGGGGGTGCGAAAATGTGACGCTTTTATCAGCCGCGGTGTGTGTATGTGTTGTGAACTATTTTGCTTAAATCGGTTTTAACTCAGCAAAGGAAACCGGTGTCTCTTTATTAGCAGCATGAAATGGTAAATCTGCTCAATATCTGATCGCTTGGCGTAGGGAGTAAAACATAAAGCATAAGAGCGCATGCTCGTGCACGGCCAACCTAAGGCAACCACGAAACATCTAAGCGGCAGGCGCAATAAAATATTCATGATGCACCGGCATCGTTCTCGCGCATTTCAAGTCTAGTAGGCTTGAAATTACCATATGTCCACGCTAGCCTTCCTGCATGAGGCCGATGGCGCTGCTTAACACAGCAATCACTGCGTTTGGTGATCCAGCACGGTACATATGTAAGCTGTGCGCTTCGGCATTGCCTTTTTGGCCTGCATACAGCCATAATATATGAGGGATCACATAAAAAGAATGCGATGCCTATTTTTGAGGACAAAATTTCCGTAATACGTGTGAGTGCGTCGTAGAGAACGGAACGAACACAACCGAAAAAGAAATTCGGTTATCATCCTTTCTATAAAACGCAAGAGAAAACGGGCTAACACCGCAACATGGCCTCGCATAATCACGCCGCACTACGTGTATAAATATATAACCGCTGATGCGGTATGCTTGGACCAAGCGGTATATAGAACAAAGATATATGTAATCCAGCACCTACCACTGCTTAGGACGCTCGCGCAGTTCGTAAACAGTCCCTTTGCTGGACAAGCGTAATTCAGACTGTAAGGTATGCTGCTATCACTTGTCAAAACTATTTTATTCAGGGGCAGAAACCTCATCCATCGAACCAAGTAGTCACGCAATGTAACCTGCAGCGAACAGTTTGAACGCTTGTCAAAGTATAACATCACAGCTCCTATCGTAGCAGAACGGTACCCACGCTCACGCTGTTACGATCGTCACGTATGTTTCATGGCTCCTAAACCGCAGCTTAGAAATAGAGGATAATACTGCAATAAGGTCACATTAGTGACTGGAACATTCAGAAATACACCATTCATCTCCGAGGCTGATTGTAGACTCGAATATGCGCGCGCACATCGCGCTGCGTGTTCCGTCCACCTCAACGCCAGCAGAAATTCCGGCCATGACGCCTTAAACCACTTCAGCACGTCTCACAGAACCATTTACCACGTAGAAGGCACACGTCATACTAAACAGGCCGCACGACGGCGAAAACAAACGCCAGAACCTGCCGCCGAGCGTATACCTGCCATGCAAAAGACCGCTTTCACCCAAGCCAGTATGGCGCTGCTCATAGGCGGCGCCACTGCGCTCACAATATGGCGGCGCCTACGAAAAAACGGTCTATAGACACCCTGCCATTCACTGACATGTAGTTGTGTCTCTCTCTCTCTTTCCGCCTTCCACTCTTGACGTGCCTTTCTGTAGAAATTTTGAGCGCGCAGCAGGAACTCGGCGACATCGAAGCCACAGTGAGTCGTGCCAGGTACGACAGCTGTGCAGCTCCGCTACCGCTGTTGTCCGCCACCAATGCGACACGTGCGCACTCTGGCTGGGGACAGTTACGTCGGCTATTAGATTCGGTAGAATTACAGAGCATCTTTCTCTTTCTTTTTTTTTGCGAATATCAACTTTTTCGGATACGAATTGATTACGCGAATAGTAAGCGTGGAATATCGAATTGAATATTCAAGCGCAGCCGCGTGTATATTTACAGAATGAATGTTTACTGCAGTTTAATTGTGTGCCACTCCTGTAATGACTGGTGCAAAAAAAAAAAAAAAAACTGCTATCGGGGCTTTAGACATAAGATCACCAACTTAAATTAAAAAGCTGCTCGAATAGCCTTTTAACAACTTTAAAGCCTGGTTTCAAACAAGCTTTTTAAGTAAGAATGGCTGCAGTACGAATAACTTTCCAAAAATAAGTAAACGGTTGTAGAAAAAAGATCAGAAGCTGGGGAAAAAGAAAGAAAGGGGTGGAAAGTCTTGCGTGCAGTAAACACATGTAAAAGGGCCGGTTGCAAGGAAAACATCACAGGTTGTAGCTTAAGATAGAACTGCTACATGCTTGTGGTGCACCATTTATAAATGATACGAGCATAAGTCAGAGGTTGTCACGTGGCTTCCGCCGCGAAACCGAAAACAAAGCTTGAATTACTTTACTGATTTATTTTTGTTTTAGTTTTTCCAAAAACTTTTGTCGTTGTTTCACTCCCGATAATTTGGGATACCTTGTTCAGCAGGCGGAGAAGAGTAACCAGAATTTAGCGTTTGGCTCTTGTGAAATGTTTGATTAGATTCGAATATTCGACAATACCGAATATTTCATTTTCGAATACGAATAGTCAGTGTATAGTTTTCTTGTAAAAACGGGATATTTCGCCGAAAACACAGACAATAGAAGCAGAAGTGAACAGGACGCGCGCAGACTCACAAATGAATTTTGTTGGGTTAAAGATGTCATATATATATATCGATGCACAAAAAGGCGTCATCATGCTCAGAGGCCATCCAAGAACGGGGTCGTCACAGTCTTGAGTCCAGGAATTGCACCTCACAATCAGCAAGTACAACGGAAGGATCGCCAACACATGCACGTGTTTTCTTTCTTTTATTAAAAAATAATATACACGCCTCCAACAGATCCCGTGTGCGATGATCCATTTGGCGGTATAAATTTTTTTTTTTCTAGAAGTAGAAGGCGCACCTTCTTTGTCTCTTTATCGCAAGCTTTGCAATGTTTTACTACCATGGAATACTCGTCAGATGACCGATATAAATTCAGCCTCAGGCGAATGAAAATTCGTAAGCCACAGCGGGCGCGTTTAGATGGCAAACACAAGGGATATGGCTAGGCGTCTTTTCAATCTTTCTCAGCAACTGTGCCCACAAACGGGCCATACTTAAAGGAGAAGAAAACACCACGTTTACTCCATAACGTTGTGCCACGTTCTTTAAAATGTGTGACACCGTATGTTGGTAGGGATCACAGCATATATCTTACGCTCCTACTTGTCTGGAGAAGAAGCAGTGACGCCACACTTAACCTTCTTAATGAGTTCTTTCCGCAAGCTTCTACCACCACAGAGCTCGGATAACCAGCTGTATTCAATCTAATCGCTTCATGTTCGACACTCTCCGCCAGTGTGGACACAAGATTTCCGTAGGGCAGCACTGACTGAACAATGCCGCATTTTTGTAACTTTTTTTGAGTGTCCTGAAGAAACGCGTAAGACTACTTTCGTGGATCAGTGTCCCGCACCTGCTGGTTTTTTCAACCGGGTTTTCATACCCTCGCGACCTTTCGCACGCCAGATTGAGCCTCCGATCGTCGGTTCCTCTCGCGTGCTTTGACTGGCACGTGTACGGCATACGGCGCGCGGCGACAGTGTTATCGCCCCCGATGGCGACGGAAAAAAATCAGCCTGGAGTGTCCATATTATTGTATCGCGATAAAAGAAAACGTGTATGTGTTAGCGATCCTCCCGTTGTGCTTGCTGATTGTGAGGTGCAATTCCTGGACGCAAGAGTATACATGTGACGGCAGCGTTTCAGAATGGCCTCTGAGAATGATGACGCATTTTTGTTAATTTTAAATATGTTATTTCACCCATTAAAATTCAATTATGGGTCGGCGTGCGTCCTGTCCACTTCTGTTTCTGTTGTCCGTGTGTTTTTAGCGCAATATCCCCATTTTACAACATGAACACAAACCAACTAGCCAACGTTGCCGCTCCATATACTGTTTTCTATCCGTATTCGAAACTTCGAATATTCTCCCACGCATATATATATATATATATATATATATATATATATATATATATATATATATATATATATATATATATATATATATATATATATATATCCCGGAACCTCAGCGCCCATACGTCAGTGTGACGTCACAACGTATTTGCCTCATATTTGGGCTGTTTTGGTGCAGCTGAAATTCAGGAAATTTGTTACGTCGAGTGTTTCGTTGCTTTAATTAGAAATGAATGTACTTCTTATCTATCGGTAACTAATTAACTATAGAGACCCGAGTAGACTCCGTGTTGTGACGTCACGACGAGCCGGTGCGGTATATAGTTCCACTATATTTGCTGCTGGGCTATACTCTGTTCATACTTGATTATCAAGGTAGGAAAAGAAGCCAAACCATTGAGGCGAAAAAAACAACCGGTGAGGAAAGAGCGTCTTTTTTGTCCTTTTGCTCCTTGCTTGTTCGTTTGTTTCTGCACATAGTTTCGCGTCTTTTCTTGAGTATGAAGTGGCCACTGGTATTTTTATTTGCCATTCTTTTTTATATCTCTTACGCTTACGTTGGTTGTTTCGCTAAATTTTAGGTGTGTAATTTACCAATGCAGTGACTGCTCTTTTGTGTCGTTTTAATGTGCTAGCCCACTCACCGCAGTGCCCCTCGCTGGCTATGGTGATCATGCTGCTGGGCATGAGGTCGCGGGTTTGATTCCCGACCGCGGCAGCCGCATTCCGATGGGGGCGCAATGCGAAAGCACTCGTGCGCTTAGGTTTCAGTGCATGTCAGAGGACCCCAGGCGGTCGAAATTTATCCGGAGCTCTCCGATTCCGTCTGCTTCGTAATCGACTGTACGCGTTCGGAACGCTAAATTCAAAGTTTAAACCTAATTTAATGAGCTTCTTATTCTGGACAGCGTGACACAGAAGAGTGCCCTATACACAGCATTATTCCTTCTTCGCGCTCTGATGCTCCCCCCCCCCCCCCCCCCTCTTTCTCTCTTGTTCCGTTTCGGGTTCGCGATGGCATCTGCAGGAGCTGCATGCTGTGGGCGGTCGCCGCGCGGTTGAGTCATGGGGATTGAATGCACGCAAAATGCCTCGAGCGGCCAGTCGCGCGGCAATTTCGCGCGGGCTTCTTTCACGCTCGAAAAAACACATTTATGTAGCCCGTATTGAGCAACACAAAGCTGTGCCGGGAGTGCTTCATGTTGCTCTACAATTTTCTCATTGACATCTTTCATCTAACTATAATATTTGAAAAGTGTATTAAGTATTTAAGACTAGTTATCTAATTAGGCGGAACGAAAAAATAATAATCTGAGTATCTCGAACGATGGCAAGCAAGATTTCCTTGGTTCTGTCCAGCTGCGTGGCATTTGTATATTGTTTAATGTTTGGCTCAGTTTACGCGGGACACCGCGTACATAGCTGGCAAAAGGAGAGGCGACATTTATTACATTTGCATTCGAAGTCAGCGGATGTTGAGCCTAAGTTTTCTCAAGAAATGGAGCACAGTGCTGTACTCGGTCGTCTTACAGGAAAACATTACCGTAATAAAAGCGCCCTAAGCGAGCAACAGTACATCGGTACGCAAGGAAAATCCGACAAGAATGGTAATCATAAATGAAAGGTTTCCATTGCTCTTGTTCTTGTCGATCACGTGCTTGCAGACTTTTTGTGGAAGCAAATGCGATGAAGGCGATCCATGCATCTTCGTCACAGAGAAAAATAGAAAGGAAAATTTAGAGTGGGGGAGGTTGGAGAGGGCGTTCTGAATTCGCCGGCGGAATGCGTGTAGACCAAACGCGGTGCGGGCGGTTGCGCGAATCTCGATTTCGCCGAATGTCTTTCGCCTTCATTTCTTCGCTCGGCACATTCGCTCCAAGTTTTGCCGCCGCGCTGTGCGAGAAGCAGCTCTTCGGAAAGGAGCCACTCTTTACGCGCACGTGAGTGACGAATGGAAAGACAGAAACGGCTCGAGGGCCATGGCTTCCTGCCTGCAACGCCGCCTTCTCTGCCGTGCTCTTCCGCCAGAACACTTTAGCGCATTGCCGGGAGTGTTGCCGCTTGTGTGCAGTGTTGTTCCGCTGTGGCGTTATCGACATAGCGTTACGAGGCATTGCTGCCACCTCGCCTGCCTGCGGGGTGTTAAGAATGGCGAGCCGCTAAGCAAGATTGCCACCTTGCCACCCGATTACGACAAGGGGTGCAAGACGCGCATTCCGCACCCTCTCCGTCACTGCAGCTAGGAGGCGTTCGAAGAAGCGGCCTTTGTGCTGAAAACCCGCTTCCTTCCTCCAGCCCCATTGACATTGTGACGGGACGAGTTCGGTGTGTGAACAATGGTTTCGGAGTTCCCCAACGTGGACCTGATTTGACACGCATGGACAAGCTGCCGTGGGGAAGACGTATTTTGGGGCTTCTCACGCTTCGGCATGACGCAAAACAACGAGCGACCCTCGATCGGCACCGATAGTTCCCGGAACGGCACCCCTCCAACGCCGTCGTTTGGGCTTCGGAATGTGTGTGCCTTTGTGTCTGTAAACTGATCTGCAGAACAGCGGCGAGTTGGTGATGAGTAAACGAACAGTCGCCGCCTCGTATGGCCGGCGGATCGAGTGTATAAAAACTGTGGGTGTGCGAAAGCTGAACACACTTCTCTTGAGCAGTCATGTTAGACTGATTCACTTCTCTCATGCAGTCATGTTGGACTGATACTCTTTTTCTCAAGCAGTCATGTTAGACTGATTTAATTTCTGTAAATAAACCCTTTTCCTCGTTCTCGATGAGAAACAGTTCTTCACTTCATCAACGATCTCAGCGTAAACAAGTTGGACGACGGCATGGGCCAGCTACCTTCGAATTCATGCCATACTCCAATCTTGGCAAAGGACCACGGACGATGGGATTGAGCCCCCAATCCTGACAGGGGCGAGTGCAGTGCACCGGACGGGGTGAGCTCGCTGCCGACGTCGCGGCGCTCGTGTCTCCCGACGAGGCGCAGGCGTTGCACGAACCGTGCTTCCGGCCAAGGGACGCCGAAGGCGGCGGGGCTTCCGTTCGGCCCGGGCCGCACTACGTCTCCGCGGCGGTGGTCGGCTTTGCTCCAGGACAGGATTATCCCTGTCGCCTCGACCGATCCGGGTCGCAATGCGGAAGGCGGCTGCAGCTTTTCCGGCCGCGCTGCTTGCTCACCCGTTATTAGCCGGCCGGAATCCACTGGTGGCCCGGATCTAACGAACCCGCGTGCGACACTCGGCCGTTCGTTGCAGCGAGCGTCTGCGGACTACTTCCCTCCCATCCACCGCGCCGTGACGTATAGTCGTGCTTGTTTGTGAGACGTCCCGTCACTGTCGTATCTGGGGGTGCAAGATGCCGCGTGAGGGAGAACTTTACGAAAGCAAGTAGATGACGTCAGTTGAGCTGTTTCGACTCTCTCCCTTGGTCGGCAGGTATACGTGTGAGGGGCGTGGCAACGGAGAATGCACGCGACACGAGGCGCTTTCTGGCGACCGATGTCCCCGTATAGACGGTCGTGTGTGGACAGCATGTACGACATCCGAGTGACGGATTGCGCGCCTCGCATGAGAGGCAACCGAGCATGTGGCCTCTTAGTTCGCCGAGACAATCTCCGCTTCTGGGGCGTTGCTGGAGGTAAAGGCCTCAATCGAAATGTCTCAAAAGTCGGAGGACCGTAAGGACATTTTGCCGACTCTCTGAGCACGGTCTTGCCGAACTTCTTCCCATAGGCAAAAATAAAAGTGAAAGGAATACGTATATTTAACACGTCCGCAGGAGGCGGACTCTCTCCTCCGCCGTGGTTCCGCCCTTGTTCAACTCTCCGAGAGACTCCGGCTCTTCTCGATTCTTCTTTGTCGCCGGCAAGAGAGCGGTACTCTATTGCGGACACGCCAAGACGCGAAGGCTTCCGCTTTTGTTCATCCTCGCTGCCTTCGCTCCCTGCTCACTTCGATTTATTTTGTGTACCACGGAAACAGACTCCACGGCTGTACACAACCAACGGTGGCTCCGACTTGGCGGTGGTTGTTTACAACGGAAAGGAAAGTGACCCCTCTTCCCCCCCCCCTCTCCTTCCCTCATGACGATGACCACTGGCAACGTGTCGTACGAACCTCGGGCTTTTTGCACTCGACAGGCGCCCGCTGTTGCACTGCACCGACGCCGTGAATCACCCAGCACGGGATGCCGGAAGCGATGGGACGCACCGGCCACTCCCTGCCTTTCTGCGCAGAGCGTCGATGGACGCCGGATTGCTCCCATTGATTTCCCGGTGCGCCACGAAAAAAAAAAAAAAAAGAAAGTAGGTAGGCTGCGTGAAAAAAAATATATATAAAGAATATTGAAACTTTTCTGCCACCGTGACGCTGGCTCGGATGGATCTAATTTCTTTCAGTTTGCCGTCTTTTTGGGGCCGTTTATACGAAAAACCGCACGACGTTGGAGGATTTCTCTTTTTTTTTTTCTTAAATGACAGCAGCATAAGCTTTCTTTGGCAAGGCTGGCACCTGCGCGAGAAGAAAATTTTTCCGGGCGTCCTCGTAAAAGGGGAGCGCGCGTGTAACGAAGTGACGCCGACGGATGCATTCACCGAGCGAAGGGTCCTTTCTTCCCTTCGTCTCTCGCGCGCCTCTTTCGCGGGCCTCTGCTTCTCGTGAAGAGAGGCCCGATTTTCAATACGCTTGCTTATTTTGCACTTCGTTGCACGCATGCGACACAAAGGTTGACAGAAAGTTTCCCAAAGGAACTCTCGCTGCGCGTTCTTTTATTTTTCTTGCAAACGGTGGTAATTCTTACGTTGGTTTTTCTCTCTCTCTGCTGCGTGCGTGCGCGCGTGCGAGTTTAGCTATACGAGCGGCCAATTTCGGTTTATAGCGCCGGCGGTATTCGCGTGTCACGTCTTCTGTTCGGTATAGTACGCGACCGCCATGCACGATCCTGTGAGTGGGCGAGCTCGCGTAGACGTCGTTTCGCGGAAGGCCACGCTTATAGACGGCGTCGCGTATATATATATATATATATATATACACACACACACACACACACACACACACACATATATATATATATATATATATATATATATATATATATATATATATATATATATATATATATATGAGAATAAACGCGAATGCGTACGTATGTACCCTTTGTTTTTCATCACTCTGTATAGGATGTAAATAGGGTGCACCTAATGATTATAGAATGCAGTGCGTACGCCCTCTGTCAGACCGCTGGACAAGTTTGCGCGGCTGTTGCGCGGTGTAATGCGTGTGCACGATGGTCGTCCAGACGGTGCATGAAATGGTTATGTCGTGTATTTTTTTTATCCGCCTGCGATCGCGTTTCGTTGTGTAGAGTGGGCGTTGGCGTTGTGAATTTTCGTCACGGGGCTTTTCTTCTTTAACTAATAGAATTTGGGTAAAGACGTGGCTGTCTCATTTTTTTAATGTGCAGCATAAATGCAATCTAAAATTTGCGAAGCCCGTCCGCGTTCAATCTACACAAGTCACGTGCGCATTCGCGAACGCTGCGCTCTCTTTCTGGTCGATAATGCTTTTAACGAAAGCGTCGGATGTCATTCACATATTTTCATGATTGCCGTGTGGTTTTTAACGACATGGGATGACGAGAATTGTCGGTATACTTCGAAGCAGGTATTATACGAACGAGTGTACGAAGCAGGTATATAATATGACGTGTAGAAAACTGTCGGATTCATGTGCAGGAGACGTTGCTGTATACGCTTTATGCAAGGCTTTAGACGTTAGACCGACCTGCAGGCTATGTCTTCCGCGAATCAACGTTCGCCGACGCTGTGTGGTCTCGTCCCCGGCCCGGTGTGCGGCCCTGCCTGGGCGAGACCAGAGGACTGCGCTCCAATGCGATAGTGCTCACGGCCGGGCTCCAGCGAAAGTTGGTCTCGCATATACACGCACATCACGCAAACTCCGTGACGTGGCCACACTTTACCGTTTTGTATAGGAAAGTACGCATAAAAGGGTTAGAAACGATTTGTTTATTTAAGGACTCTCGTTCTTGGTGACGTATTTGTTGCAATAAGTATATTTAGGTGCCATTTGTTTTATCACTGAGTAATTGCGTAGAAGACAAGTACGAGGTAGTGCTTGGAAGTGTCTTTTCCGATCTCACTCACTCGGCGTCTATATGGTCGACGGCGTTCCTGGCGCCTTTTTCGAGGCAGTCACCGCTTGGTGCAGCAGCAGCCGCGGCGCATGGCTCGCTCGTTTTCGCGCGTCTGCGCACCCTTGAACATGCGGCCGGGTCTTGGCGCACGCGCGCGACGCCGTCGGGGTGCTGTTTACGCTCCCGCGTGCTTGTCATCGCCGTCACTGATTCGATCTTCGAGCGAAACTGTAATTAGTAAAAGACTGCATGGGCACATTTATGAACTTGTATTGCAGCAAACACGTCACTGCTTCTTAGTGGAACACCGATAGCATTCAAAGATCCCTGGGTGCTTCTCACGCTTCCCGGAAACTGCAGCTTATGTAACCGTAATGTTCACCGGGAAACCCTGGCGGCAAACGCATTCCTCGAAGGCGAGCTCTCTCTCTCTCTCTCTCTCTCTCTCTCTCTCTCTCTCTCTCTCTCTCTCTCTCTCTCTCTCTCTCTTTTTTTTTTTTTTTTCTTTGATGGCGTACAAGGACCCGAGGGGGCCGCGCCGCTCCTACTATAAAGGCTCAACCAGACGTACGCGTTCCAATGCGCCCGCACGCGCCGCACCACGCCTGGGCGCGTACGGCGTCAGGCGCGGAGGCTGTTTCGCGTGTAGGCGCGCGGCGGCGTGGAGACCTACAGCCGCTAGGTTTTTCGCGCCCGCGCCGGAAGCTGCCGCTCGCGTCAGTAGCATGACGCACCTCACATGACCACGGCAAGCCAACGTCACTTCCGGAACGACTCTTCGCGCGACGTTCAGGCAAGCCCGGGTAGAGTGCCTAGAATGGGAAGTCTCAGCATCGGCTGGGCTGCACCGCGTATGGCGGTGCGGCATTTTTTCATGACAGCGACAGGTGGCGCACTCGTCGTCTCCGAGATGCCTAGCGTGATGTGTTTGAGCAATCTCTCCGGCTCCACGCGCGCGTCGTGAAGTCTGTGGTGGTGAAGTCTGTGTTTTCTTGCAATATGTAACACACATGCTTAACATGGCCGTTAAGCGACGGCTAGACTGCCTTGAACATGGCAAGCTAGCAACACTGCGCCGCCGCGGCGAGACGCGCGGCTACGCGCGGCAACTCGTGCATCGTTTGGGTGCGCGCCCTCTTCCTCCGTCGGGCGCGGCGCGACGTCGAGTCAGTGCGGCGTGTGCGGACGCATTGGAACGCGTACGTCTGGTTGAGCCTTAAGACTAGACTTCAAACGACAGTTGGAAAAGGATATCGCGTTAAAAGGGGTTTGCGTTTGAGTTTCCGCGTAACAAAATTATGTTTTCTCATATATTCAAATTACAATCCGACGCTATTATGCCTGTGTACGTTGTGTGTAAGTCGTACTTTCCGATTTTTCTACGTATATTACCTTGATAAATTCAGTTAGTTCAGTAACTTCCTTGCGCCACATGGAGGGCCTGCGTGATTGAGCTTGCGTGGTTCGAAATTCTTGCATGCTGGTTCGAATTCGGCGTCCCGCGGGACGCTAACGCCGGATTTTCTACGACACGGTGCCCGTTAAAATCACCGCCCAAGCCCCGTACAGATGGTTAACTAGCGAAGCTGAAACGTGTGGCCCCGGTGTTTATTACTGAGTTAATCCCGACGGTTCGTTAAATGACGGCTCGGTAGGCTGCCGGATCCTCGGTACGCAGTTGCTGATTGCGTTAGGCTGCACGAGCCTGTTCTCGTGCCCGGGCTGTGGCATTGGCACGGCGTAGACGAGCTCGTTCCTGGTTCTGCTCGCGGCATTGCTGTTCGAAAGCTGCCTGCTCCTCAGTATGACGCGTGGCGTATACCCATTTCGGAGCCGGATAGAAACTGCTGCGCGCGCGCTCGGCTGCGAAGGAGAGCAAAGACGTCACTACTGGCGCAGCTAATCGCGCGGCTCTTTCTCCTTCTTTTTCGCGCGTACGCATAGAGTGGCGCTCGAGGAGTTTTCGGCGTACAGGCGACAGACGGATGGACGGACGGACCGGCTAGCCATATACAGCTTGCCTAGTTTCGCAACACTGACGCCCGTGTTTAGAAATGCGCCTTGACGGCCATGCTCGAGTTGGTCAAAATAACGCCTGACCTGAACGCGCCGGAGGAAATTCAGTGAGTTTCTTGAGCGTATGTTCACGCCGTGCAGGCGTCATCTAGACGAACACAAGCCTGGATTTCAAGTTAAGGCACATTTCTGAGTACGGGGAAGAGGCGACTCACTGAGCGAAGCTGTAACATCATGTTGACCATTTCGGCGCGCATACTCGTCTCCGTTTTCGGAAAGCTCGGGGCATCTGCGGAAAGCAGTGCCACGTGATCTTGTCTATAGTAAGAACGCCGTGCGTATACACAGTGCGGGATTGGACATCTTTTTCTCGCGCTCACTGTGCCCAGGGATCTGCGATGATCACCTTTGCGCAGGCAAAATAGTTAAGTGTTGCTCAGCCGGCTTCAGAAAATAACGGCATCATGTGCCATGTCAGTTAAGTCTTTCTGATGTTTTCAAACCAGTGCGACATCACGTGCGCCGCCCATGCCGCGTTCGTTCTCCACGAGGAGCCAGCACGCGCCTCGCACGAGGGGATTCGTGCAAGCGCTCTGCCCGCCCGCGAGAAGGGCTGGACCCGCTGCGGTGACGAAAGTTCCGAGAAACAAAAAAAGTCGCAGTTTCTGCCGAAATGAAGAATCGATTGCGATAACAAGTTAGTGGATCGACAGCTACACGAAGTAAGGACAGTAGCTTTCTCGGCCGTATGAACTTGTAAACATAGGCATATACTAACTCAATTAACAAGCATGGTGTCACGCGCGCACAAGCAAACATGAACAAATCGCACTAGATGACCACGGAAACTCGCTCTCAAAATGCTGCAGTGAGGAAACGCGGCAGCGGCAGCGAGCGAATTCACCTTAGCTTCCGCTTGCGTCAACGCCAACTAAGCCGCGAAAACACAGCGCAGCGCGGAATCTGCACTCGTCGCAGATGGCTTTCAAGATACAATGGCCCGACCGGACGTGCGCGGTCGCCCGGGCCGGCCGGTGTAGAACGCCCCACCCCCTCTCCCTACCCACCCCCTCGAAGCCTTGCGCTCGACGGAAGGCGGCGCAATTCGTCCCCGCTTTCCTAAGTTGCGTGCGTGAGATTGAGCCGGCGATCACCGGCTCACCCTCCCAGGCTTTCATTCGCACATGCAGCATACGGCGCGCGGCTATATACGATTTTATCGCCCTTGGACTTTATACGGAACCTCACGGCGACGCCAAAAGCAAAAATGCACCTGGAATGTCCATATAAACGCAACAAAACAAAAGAACGCATGCAGCCTCGTGTATGCTCTGCTTTTGGTTACAACTGGATTTATGACATTTTTGAGTTCCTGCGAACGCACAACCCGCCCTGTCAGCGGCAAACAGCTGAACAAGTCGCGGCGGCCAAGAAGACGGGGGAGTGTGCTTGGTGCGTGGTCACCCAGAAGAGGAATCCGCTTGGCTGGCTCGTATATTGTACCAGGGAGGCTGCGAAGGGAGAGGAAGCGTAGACGCGACAGCGCTGGCTCGCTCACCCTGCAGGAAGCTACAGCTTTGGAAGAGCGCCCCTACAACTCGGCCATCTCGACGAGATCGTTGAGAAGAGAGCCGGTGTCGGCACGCCGCCCTTCCGTACGCACTGTGCCAGTTCGAACAGTGCCGGTTCGAACCGCCGTCTCTCGCTTACGTGGCCCTTATTGAGCGCGCCAATTGTGCGCGTCCCGAAAGAAAAGGGCGAGTCCGCGACGTGTGCAGAGTGTTCCGCGCGCTTGGGAGCAGCGGGCGAAGAGCCGTCTCGCTCGCTCGGCGCGGCTACACTGAGCACCAAAAACGGCCACGCGTGCAAGAACGAGCGCGCGTGTGACCCTTGACACCGAATGGAAGCTCGCTGTGCGCGCTTCCGCCCGCCGCGATCCGGCGTCGGCGTTGCGCCTCCTCAGCGCACCGTGCGAGATGTCTGTGCCGGCGCGCAGCCTCGCGCAACAACAGTGCGCTTGTTCTGACCCACATTGCCGTTTTAATCTGAGGGGCGTGACTCCACGACGGAGTTTTCTGGCTGGCACCGCGTCCTCCTCAACTGCTTGAAACACGCACGCACAGACACACCCCCTTTCTGTCGGTTTCGCTTTCGATCCCACTTCTGTCCCTGTCCGTGCTGCACGCGCATTTCCTCGCCGTCACTCCTCTTCGTGGTTGGATTGATGTAACACCACCATGCACTATAGCGCCGTGCATGGAGACTGAACTCACGACTAGTCGGAGAAAGGAACTGCGCGTGTACTTTTGCGACGATGACAGCTCTAATCGAAGTTCTGTGTTGTTTCGATGAGGAAGCCGATGCACATTCGCTGTGTACGGCCGGCTGTCGGAGAAATTCGATTTTACTCTTTGGACATGCTCGACCGGCCTTCTTCTATCGCCTTCGGGTTGCGGCGTATGAAGGACCGTTCTCTGTCCCGCTTTCGGTTTTTATGCCGGCCCGTGCTTTTGTCGCGAACTTGCATGCGCCGTCGCATCTGCTCATTCGCACACGCTTCCTTTCACTCGCAGTTTCTTTTTTCTCCTGTGCAGGTGAACAAAAAGCATTGCCTGCTCGTTCATGGTGTGACGTGCACTCTCAGGTGGGAACCGATTGTGCCTCGCGCGGTCGCTTTCGTGCACATTTATATTCTCACGCAGATGCACGAGGGGTGCACACTCGACTTGATAGGCGCGCCGAACGGCGTTAAACTTGCTCTCGTGGGCATGGAACTTGGCAAGTTCACAGGCAGATGGCACCATAACAGCGCTGTCTATTCGTTTTCGACATTGAAGGCACCCGTTTGGCGGCACTAGCGTCTTCCGTGCATTTCTTTCGTCCAGTTCGCGTTTCGTGTGTGCTAGCCCGAGCAGGAAAGCCTTCATTCTTTTTTTTTATTTGCATACCGCATGGTTTACCAGCGCTTAGCTGCCAAACTGGCCAGTTTTTAGGATCTGACATGGACGACGATGACGCTAAATGTTAAATTGCACGAAAATATATTTTTTTTCTTATGATGCCTTCTCCACTTCAGTTCTTTATCTTATGAACGCGTCTAATCAAAAGCGGCTTACGATACTCCCTGATGAGAAATTTGAGCGCAGCTCTATACGTGGTTTCATTTCGCGATATATTGAGCCACAGAATTTGAGAGATGCATGTAGCAGAGTCGGCGATCGTCGAAAATCGGGTCTGCGGGTCAAGCGCGTCGGCTTTTATACATGACTCGTCGAAGGTTCCAGTGTAATCGCTGGTGCCGCGTGGCTTCCAGAAAGTACTGCACAATTCGCGTCGCGCATACAATCAGATTACAAAACAGTCGCAAACTATGACAATCGAAACAATAAGCGGGAACGAGACCAAACCAAGTTAACTAAATAAGCGAGAGCTTACGTGAGCAGACGATAATACCAAACGAGCAGTCCGACTGAGAGCAGATACGAGTATTGGCGGCGAGGAGTTACGGAGTCGCCATCTATCGGAAACGCCTCGCTGGCGTAGTATGAGGGATCACGCGGCGCGCTCCTCATTGGTTTTGCTGTCAGCGCTCACAGAAAGCGCCACACGCGAGCTCTCCCGGACATTTCTGTAAGTAGGAACTAGATAAGTTTTTTGCTGTCTAAATAATAATCTTGGGCAAACTGAAAGCACAGAATCGTTTACAGACGCTATCTCTTGACTGAATACGTACAGTGAACGCCACTACGCGCGGTCGCCGCGATGGAGTCTCCCGAACCGGCTTCTTGCGTGAAAGGTAGGTAAACGCTGAGAGCAAACTATGTGAAATATGTCCTTATAGTGTTTGTGTAACTAAATGGAGCGTAATAGAATGAAGCCTCAATACAGCGATCGCACAGATTCGCAGCGACCGACTGCGCGTCTGCATAATCGAAGAAACGTATCAGATGCCAGAGACGATGTATGGCTTCAGGCAACATCTCAGCACCGAAGACATGATGATCCAACTCCACGAACTGGTCGTCATGCCGGCAACGAGGCACGCGCCGTGCGGGATACTCGCCCTCGACCTGAAGGGAGCGTTGGACAACGTGTCCCACGCGAGCGTGTTGCAAAACCTAAACAAAACCCGGTGTGGCCGAAAGACATTCGGCTACATGAAAGATTTTCTGTCAAACCGAACGGCGACCATCAGGATAGGGGAGGAGAAGTCGGACCCTGTCGAGCTCGGCGACAGGGGCACCCCTCAGGGATCGGTCTTGTCGCCCCTGCTCTTCAATCTGGCCCTGCTGCCCCTGCCCGATCTACTCAAGCAAATCGAAGGCGAGGACCACGCGTTCTACGCTGACGATATTACGGTGTGGACGGCCCGAGCCGGATCCGATGCCTGGATGGAGGAAGTCTTGCAGCGGGCGGCAACGACCGTGCACGAGTACGCAAAGTCGTGCGGACTGAGCTGCGCTCCCCAGAAATCAGAGCTGCTCATGATCCAACCAGGAAAATCCAAGATGGAGCTGCCGCCGAACGTGATTATCACGGTCGCCGGAACGACCATCAAGCCAACACAGCAGATTAGGATTCTCGGCCTACTACTTCAGAGCGACGGAAAGGCACAGGCCGCCATCACAAAGATCAAGACTTCAACCGTATGATTGGTATGATTCGGAGGGTATCCAACAGAAACCGAGGCCTTAAAGAGGACGATGCCATGCGCCTGGTACGCGCGTCCGTCGGGTCGCGGGTTACCTACTCCGCCCCGTATCTCCAGCTGACGAAGGCGAATAGGGACACCCTAAACACGATGCTTCGTAAGGCAACGAAACAAGCACTGGGCATGCCCATATACTCGTCCACGCAAAAACTGCTAGACATGGGCGCCCACAACACGGTGGAGGAGCTCATCGAAGCCCACCTCTCTAATCAGAGAATCCGGCTCAGTCACACGGAACACGGACGAGCCGTCCTACGCAGGATAGGATGGCAGATCGAGCCAGTACCCATCAAGACGGCCCTTCCGGAAGACTGGAAAACGATCATTCAGTCAAAACCCCTTCCCTGCAACATGACGCCGGGCAAGGACGACGAGAGGCGCATCGCGAGAGCCACAGCCCTAGCCCGGAAGCTGGAAGAGAACCCCAGGGTCCTCTACGCGGACGCCTCGCTCCGAAAACACAGTGACCGTGCAGCGGTGGTGGTTACATCAAAAGACAGGCTGATCGTCAGTGCGTCCCCGAAGACAACAGACCCCGCAGTTGCCGAAGAAGCGGCCGTGGCTCTCGCACTCGCACAGCAGAGCGTGGACACCGCAGTCACCGACTCAAAGACAGCCTACAGAAGCTTCCGCAGGGGGGTAATCTCCTCCGTGGCCCGAGCCATTCTAGCCAAGCACAAGCCTCCAGGAAGAGCCATAGAGCTCGTGTGGGTCCCGGCTCACTCGCAGGTAGCAGGCGACACCATCGCCGACTACCATGCCCGATAAATGTCAATCCGGGCCAAACACGAGCCGGAAGAGCTACCGCACCCGGTTAGCAGCTTTCGGGACATTACCCGGATGTACCGAGAGGAAAGGTGCAGATTGCCAGAACCGCACCCCAAACTCAACAGGCAACAACAGACGATCCTACGTCGAGCGCAGGCGGGATCGCTTGCGCATCCCGTACTGATGAACCGCATGTACACCGCGGAATAAGATATGCTCTGTCCTTTTTGCAGAGGAGAAAAGGGCACCCTGTCGCACGTCTTGGCAGAGTGCACAGAACTCAAGACCCCCCCCCCCCCTCCTCCCCTTCACACCAACACCCCCAATCCCCAACCCCTTGAGCGACGGGAGACCTTGTTATCCAGACCCGCCCTACCGATTCAGCTCGCACTGATGGACAGGGGCCAGGAGCTACTGGAAACGTATGGGTCCCGTAACTAGGCAACCACCCCATCTGGTGCCTGCGTGCACCACCGATTTATTTCGGGCCCAGTAAATGTTGTTTCATAATCATCTGCATGCTTGTCTGCGTACTGTTTCATTTTCGCCGCGTGCGCGTTTTCGCACCGTGCCATGGCCGCAGAATATGAGCATTTGACAGTATACAAGCAACCATTGTTGCGTGGGCGCTATCAGAGCTGTTCAAAAATGATTTCATTTTAGAAACATTTACGCCTACGTGGATGTGCCGTCGCGACGATTTAATCTTTTTTTTTCTAAATTCTTGGACATTTCAATATTATTTCTCGAGTTGCGTCGCACTGCATGTTTATCGGTGTTCTCAGCGTGCGATTTCCCGCTGCTTCTTCGTTGTAATCCAGTGCATTAATTCATAACACAAACATGACCTTATGTCATACTTTTTTATAATGTGCTTCTTACGCTCCCTTTCCACTCCAGTGAACTTGCCAGTATCTATAGCATCGACAAGTTCATCGACCAAACCGTCATGACATTTGTCGGGTAGCGGACTATAGGCGAGCGTCTCAGTGCGCGTTTTCCGAAGATCGCAGACCCGGCACCGTAGCAGAAATCTTCCTCGCGTCTGTGCTTGCTGCATACCCGAGTTGTAGCCGATTGCTGTCTGCCGGTTTTATGTTTCGCGAGCCAAGCTTCACGCAGCTTGACCTCCGTCTACGTGTGAATAAGGCTGACACCGGGCTTCGTTGCGTACGTCCGGCATTCCGGCACCGAGCAGTAGCCTACCATGTTACACGCCTTCAAAGACAGCCACCACCCATTGTAGTGCTTTCAATCGTTGTAAAGGAGACACTCGAAGCGGGAAAATCTCGCCACTAAATGAGGACCGCAGCGTACGAGGGAATTTAAACTTTCGTTTTCAGCTCACTTCGGCGCTCCCGAAGCAGCCGACGTGGCCGCTATGTCCACGTGATCCCTAATGGCATGTCATGCCGACGGTGGCGCCAGCTTTTCCAGTGATGGAGCTCGAGGCCAATAGGCATCGCGTGGTCGGGCGGGTCCGCATGACGCCACCAGTTTCCTTCGCGTAAGCCACTGAAGGGGCCGCTCTCATCGGTCTCCGCCGTTCGCGGCTCACCTTTCATCTCCCGCTCCGCGTTCGCTCTTTCATCTTTCGCTCTGCTCGTTCGCTCGGTTACGCCGCCGCCGTCGCCGACGCTCGCCACAGGAACGGGCGCTGCGCTTTAAAAGGAGGCTTGAAAGCTGGAGATGCCTTACACACATGCGGGTTTGCGTACGAACTAGTGGTGCTCGGTAAAGGGCCCAGCGCGGATAGAAGGGAAAACCTGCGCATTTTGTTATCCGATTCCCAAGCCAAGGCGCGGTGTTCGTTGAACGCTCAAGTGACGTGCCCTATATGTAGTATGTTAACACTGAAATCGCCTTTCATCAATTGAGAATGAAACTTTATAACCTATTTTTAAGCCTGCGTTGGTTTAGCGATTCTAAATCGCACAATCTTAGCGTCGCTGTAACTGAGTCATCATTTGTATACTTTGAACATAAGAAAGGGACCCCAAGACGTATTCTTTCTAATGTATTATTAAATATTTTCTGATGAGGACTCCAGACAACACCGGCATATTCAAGTATCGGTCGTATAAACGTCTCAAAAGCAGCACGAGAAGAAAGGGGGTTAACCGAGAGGCCCGATTTTTATTAATCATATCATAAGAAGCCAACAAACAAAGACACCAAGGACATCACAGGGGAAATTACTTGTACTGTCACAATTACTTGTATTGTTACAATTACTTGTAAATTACAGGCGCTGTCCGCTTAGTTTCGCACCAGTGTCGCGCATATATCCGTATGGCGTTATTGAATTGCCAGCGCGAGACGCTGCCGAGATAAAGAAAGGGAAGGAAATACGAGAAAAAGGAGAGGCCGATGTTGAGTGGGGAATAATGAGGTCACAGGCGCGCACGACATTCGCATCGCGGCACCTCGTTTACCTTCTGCAGCCGTATATGACGGCGCTGTGCTGCAGCTGAGGCACGCGCTAAATTACGTCCCGGCTGTGTGCAGCTTCTCTTGATTGCGACCGTGCACGAATCCGGCACAGTATGCACGTGAGGAGCTTCCTCGCGTACACATCTGTGGAGAGGAGAAATAATCTTTTTTTTTTATATACATCTTCGGAAACCTGCACGTCGCGGGATGGATCGACGCCCTCCGGAACGGGGACAAGGAGCCGCGCGCGCGGTGCCCCGGCTGCACGCGCCGTCCGTCTAATTACGGACACACAGCGTATGCACAGCGCCCCAGTGCGCGACACGGCGCGCCCACTTCCACCGTGCGCGGTGTGTAAACGAACAGCGCGTGGCATCGTCTATCGTTGTCGCCAGGTTGCCTGTATGCGTATAGTGGTGCCATTGGATTTCGTGTGTGGAGGACACAGCGCCGTGCATACTGTTCGTTGCCGCGCATTGATGTACGTAGTTTTGCGGACGAAATCTACGTCTATCTGCTTGCGCCATTCGCGGGCATACGTGTTTCCCTTTGCACAGCTATATAGACTCGAGTTCTGAAAGCAAAGGCGCTATTGTTCTGTCTACCGGTGGCCCCGCACCATCCCTGGCACCGTTCATAACTAAGAGATAGCAGCAGATGAACTCGCGTTTATTTGGGCTCCTTTTATGTAGGACCGAGATAAATTACGACTGCGCTCTATCGACAAACACTGTGGTGGTCGAATTAAGGGTGGTACGCGTGCATTGTGCATTAAAGGTGCTTCCGGGCGTATGCCATTATCGCCTAGATCAGCCAATCAATGCATTTTACTCAACCCAATGCTTTCGACTGAGGCACATCCTTGCGCGTTAATGGTTGTATGCACGACATGATCCGCGACGGCGTTCCGCCGTTCTTCAAGAGCGTGCGTCTAAGTTTCATCCAAGTCGGGATTTGTTATTTGCAATACATTTCAACCGAGCTTTCGCGAATCCAGGGCTAAGCCGTCCGCGTCGTGTACGAGCGAAGAGTCATAAAGTCGGGCTCTTTTATGTTGATGCGGTAAAGAAACGGTAACGTAGACGGCCGAATGTTACTCACGTGGTAAACGAGCGCTGAATCTGTATAGCGCTACAACTGGCACCCTTCGCACTCTCGGCGTAACGCATTACGAACTCCGTCCGCATATAACTCTTGCGGGCGCAGCATTCGGGGCCAAAGATGAGTTAATTCAATTTTTAAGGGGATCGCTTGTGTTGCCCCGTCCCTCCCGCCGCCATTGTAGTCTTGCGGCGCGCTCCGAAGAGCACGCTTCGCGCCGTTAATTGTTCGGGCCGTTGGCGCGCCTCTCGAGCGGCGAAGATCTAGCGAGCGCTTTTACGAGCGCGCGGCGCCGGCGCTCTGCTCCGCGACAAAGCGAGCGGAGTCTGCGCTCAGACAGTGGGCCATGCCGCGCTAGCTGTCACCCTTTACTCGCGCGTGATTGAGTGCCGGCGTGTGCAACGCACCTGCGCCTTATAAAGTTGCGTTGTCAACTTAGCGTGACGTCTCCCCGAATGCTCGCGCTTGCCGTCTCTTCACCACGACGAAATTTGCTTTTCTACGGTCTGTTGTATCTCGATGGGTGTCATCGGAACGCCCATTCAGGGCGGACGGGGCGAAGTTATATACGGAAAAGCTGCTGTGTCAGCGTCTCTCACGAAGCTGTGCAGTGCCAGCTGGTGTTTATCCAGAACTTGGCTCGTATATGTTTTGTTCCTTTCGTTGTATATTCTGTAGTATGTATGTATGTACGCAGCCTGTTCTTCGGATTGTTCACCAGAAATGTAGTGTGGACGTTTTCGCTGCCAGTCTTTTCCACGGAAGGCACTTGTAGATATGACGTGCTTACCAAAAAGCACCACCCCTCTTGCTTGACGTGTGGGTGATGATTAGTCGGGTTCGACTCTCTGCGATGCCGTGATGCACCAAAGCGCGCCTGGCCTGACCCCGTGTATCACCTTTTCGCGTACGTCGCTTATGTTGCATGTCCAGCTGCCTCCACAGTGACTCCCAACCCACTAACCGTCCCTTTCTCGTTATTCCCCCACAGCAGCAACAGAAGGTGTCAACACCACGTAAACTCTTCAAGACGCGTCTCAGACGTCTTCGCCTTCGCAGACGACCCTGTCCTTGCAGGCCCAGTTCTACTTCGCCGGGCCATTTTCTCATTCCCGCGGCTGATCTTAAATAGTGTGCTACCGCCTTTATAGGTCCACTTTGTTTTCTGGACTTCGGTTTGCCCCCTTCCCCCATTTTTTCTTCTTTCCTTACACGTTTAATTGCCCTCTCTTTTTATAAATCCATCTCGGTCTTCGATTACTTGCCCCGGTGGCTTAATGGCTATGGCGCTGCTCTGCTAAACACGAAGTCTCGGGTTCGCTTCCCTACGGCAGTCCGATGGGGTCGAAGTACAAGAACGTCCGTGTGCTTAATTGGATTTAGGTGCACGTTACAAAGAACCCCAGGTGGTCAATATTATAATCCGGAGTCCCCCACTACGGCGTGCCTCATAATCAGAGCATGGTTCCGACACGTATAAAATCCCAAAATATAATTTAATTTAGGTCTTCAATTCTTGGAACTTTGGAGCCATGACCGCTACCTCGTTCGTACCTCGGGCACGATTATTACTTCCCGCGCGGATGAAGGGAGAAGCATTTTTGGCCTCTGCCATCGTTTGCCTCGGCGGTGGTCACGTGCTTCCCTTCTCAACAGCGTTGCCCCGTGCGCCGGCTGTCCGTCATGCTCGCCTGGACTTCTCCTGGGGCAAGCTGTCGTCTTCTGGCGCCCAAGTATCTCGAGAGAAGAAGAATGAAAAGAGTGAAGGACAAAGACCGTGACGACAGAGGCAAGCTGACTTCCCCTGTAAGCTGGCTGTGAGCGATGGGCTGCTGTAGAGTCTGATTAATTCGCGCCGTGAAACACATATTGCTTATGCATGCGGCGGCGCTTATAATGCGATACAGAGCGCTTCTCATTCTCCATCTTCTTCTCAGGCACGGTGTATTCGCGCATACGTGCGTCACTCCGCACGTTATAAGAACCCGCTGTTCTCTTTCATCGCGTCGTATACCTCCCACATTGCACCACGCACGTTATGCCACAGACTCACGAACTACAATGCTCACACCTTCCGTTCCTTCTTTCTTCCTCACAGTGCTTTGCGGGCACCCGCAATTTCAAGCACCAAGTCGTTTTGCGTTTCCTGAAGCGCCTTTGGGGTGTCGGAATGCACGCTTGCTATCGTGCGCAGGAAGTATATTACCGGCCGTTCTCCGCCTGCCTGTCCAAAGTTCACGCTGGAGTTTAGCTTGGCGTGATACGGTTTCATACGCCTCCTGCGTGTCCTCGTGGGAGGTCGCACGCAGGATATGCGACTGGCACCACATTTACTGCATGACTGTGTGTATAGCGTAGAAGGTTGTCTCGTAGCGTTACGAGTTCGTGACTCGAAGCCCGTAACACGCGTGGAGCCTTGCCACGCTGGAAGAAGGGGATGATTATATGTCCTTTGCTGCAATGCAGGTGTTTTGTTCGTATGAGCTGTACGCACGACTCCGCGGTAGATTAGGTCTCTCCCTCTCCCTCTCTGGATGTATATAATAATAATAATAATAATAATAATAATAATAATAATAATAATAATAATAATAATAATAATAATAATAATACTTTTTTGATGACGAGAATCATACAATGGAAGAATCGGGCCTGCCAAAGCCACAGTGGGCTTGAACGGCAGTGCCTGGCAGACAGCGACGGAGCCACAGTAACACGTTATTAGATTGTAGACAACAGTGAGAAAAAAACACACACACATGACAGGCTTCCGATCACGCAGTAGTGTATCTAAGAGCCTTTCTGAGACCATATTTCGTCTTCACATCTTGTATGCTTTGGGGAAGTAAATTAAACATTGCTGGGACATAATAGTTACGGGGTCTTCGACCATATCTCGTCTTACAGTGGGGTGTAACATACGGATTCTTTGGTCTCAGGGAACGAACAAGCACATAAGGAATTTTGTACTGGCTTATCCAAAAATGCTTTAAGACAATAGTTTCTAGCAACAACGAATTGAAATCAGGTAAAGACAAAGTTTTGAACACATCAAATTTGGGGGGGACATCATAAGCAACATGCTTCAGAATGCCACGAAGGACGGAGTTGACCCGGTTTACCAAATGTTGAGCGCCATGACCATGTATATAGATATTCCATACCGGATTACACTGTAGCCTAAGGCATCTACTACAAGCTTTTGGACAGACAATGGCATGTAAAATTTAATATTATACAAAACATGCGCGGAGTTTTTGACAAATATATGGGGAATGATGTGTGTGTGTGTGAACGAAAAGAAAGGGAACCGAAGAGCCCGATCTTTTATTAATCATATCATAAGAAATCAACAGAGACACCAAGTACAACATATATGTGAAATGACTTGTAGTTACTAATTGAGTTAAAAAAATGATGAATCGTCTTCGCAGGCGCAATGCGAAGACGTGGGTTTGTATCCCACCTGCGGCCAGTTGTTTGTACAGCGGAGCTGTTAAAGGCTATTTCTCCCAGGATCGTGTCCGTGTGTAGACACAAAACTCCCCGCACGTGGGCCGATCCCGAAGTAAGTGCAATACGGGGCCGATCCGCGGCGGAGGTGAAGCAGGCCTTAAGCACTCCCCGTACGTGGGCCGATCCCGAACATATGCAATGCCGTGCCGACCCGCGGCTGAGGTGAAGCAGGCGTTAAACACTCCCCGTGCGCGGGCCGATCCCGAAGTTAGTGCAATACGGGGCCGATCCGCGGCGGAGGTGAAGCAGGCGTTAAACATACGTGGGAGGCGGGCCGATCCCGAAGTTAGTGCCATGCCGGGCCGACCCGCGGCGTAGATACAGTTCGCCGCTAAGGGCCCCACATAGACAACTTCGCTGGTCATCCTTCTTCACAGAGTGGAAGGGCACTGAGTTTTTATTCCACTTTCATTTCCACGAATGCATCATTTCTTTAACTCCATTGGTAAGTCCAAGTAATTTAGCTTATGTTGTCCTTGGTGTCCTTGTGTGTTGACTTCTTGTGATGTGATTATATTTAGAGAGGCCGTCCCTGTGGTCGCCTGCTTTTCTCTGCCTCCTCGTCTTCTCACCTCGCGACCGCAGTCCGAGAGCCCGCGACCAAGTGCCGCTTTGTCTTCGTGGGAATCGTTACACTCGGCCACGCTCCGACTTGCCGCGCGCGGAACACGTGTCCGCTGGTTGCGCAAACCACAATCAACGAGACTGGGAAATGGAATTCGTCGTCATTGAGCCGCCCCGTGCGTGTGCAACCAACAGCTGCTCTGGCGGGCTGCTCTCAGTGCTGCGCTGTTGTCGCTGCAGGTCTGGGAGGTGATTAGCCCGTCGCTATTGGGAAAACAAGGCAGGAGATCCTTGACGCTGAACCGCTGTTTGTAGCACGGAACGTGGTTGGTTGCCTTGAAGCGTTTCAAGTGATTCGCATCAACGTGGACGTTGTGGCTGTCCTTTAGGGAAATGACGCGACCCATTCTGAGGGACCGGCCACGAATCAGGCGGTGAAAGATTATTATTGCCATTTTTTTTTTCTTAGAAGAAAATATGTTGAAACCGACCTGGTTCTATATTAATCGCTTATCGCATTGTGTTCCAGCCTTCTTTTTTGACATGAGCGATGCTGCGCGTGCTAATATTCGTTGGTTCTTACTTTCCCCCAAGCATTCCGCGAGTTATCCGGTAAAAGATATCACCAAGCGCTTATTTGTCTTTTACCCTTATCAGCAGCGGTAAATGGTTCTGGCACTCCCTGCAGCCCTGTGAGGTTCGTATAGGATTCGTGCGCGATCTTTGCGCCTACCGTGTTTCGTAGTGAATTCATCGATGGCTGTAACGTCGTTATAGCTACCGGCTTGCCTGCCGCAGAGCAGCCAGTGGAAACCCGAATGGAAACACTCGGCGCGATCACGAGGACGCGCTGGCTATCCTACCCTAACCTAGCCCATCATACATACCGTATCCGTCAGTACATAGCTAAAGCGCTGGATGACGTAGGCACGTGTCCTCTTTCTTCGTGTTTCGTCGTCTCGGCGTTCTAGCTTCCCCAATGACGAAGCACCAGCTAGCTCAACTATCCATCATATCGTGTGACCTACAGCGCAACTCTGCCCCCCCCCCCCCCCCCCCTCGTGCCGCCGCTCGTCGCCGTCGCCTGTGCGACGTGCGTGCAGTGCTGCGGTGCCGGCGCTTCGCCGTTGCCGCTGTGCTGCCGATCGTTTGTCGCAGCCGCGTTGAAGGGATCGAACTCCACCGTGAAAAAAATCGCCTCCATTAAGCTCCAGTTTTTTTTTTTAATTTGGCACCGAAACTTCAGCGCAGGCTTAACGCGTCACGAATCTCATTGTATTCTTTTATTTCTTTCTTTTTCTTTTGTGTTGGGCCCTTTCTGGCGCTGCGAAGGTTCTCGAAACTTGTTAAGTACAGTTGCTGGCTTTTTTAGAAGACGGATGTGGTTAACGTTTACTAATATGCGCGAACCTGAGAAGAAGCCGTCCACGACGTCTCGGCGAGCTGGAGCGGCGACTTCAACGCGGCATCGCCATCGTTCTTGCGTCTTCTCTGGTATCGGTCTCCCTCCCTCGTTGTGGGCAAAAGCGGCTTCGAACGTCTTTCAACGGCAGCCGCTACGCGTCAGTCGAGACGTGCATGCATGACTTTGGTTCCGTGGCGAAGAAAGCAAGATTTTCTATGAAATTGACCCCACTTTAGTCGTCAAAGGAAATAAAAAAAAATGAGGATAATCTTTCGTTTTCCTGCTACACGCACACGGCAACGTGACGTTGCCGTGTGACCTCTTTCTCTCTTTTTCTTGCCACGGAACTGTACGCGATTGATTGATTGATTGATTGATTGATTGATTGATTGATTGATTGATTGATTGATTGATTGATTGATCATATCAGTACCCGGGCAATTTGGGCGCTATACGCCTCCTTTCAGGCAACATTCGTTTTATATATTAGCGCATGGAGGCAACAAGTATCTGCACGACCATAATCATTGTGAAATAATGAGTTTATAGCGTAATATTTTTTTTTGATCATCGGTATTGCAAAGTCATAAAGCCGTTTGAAGCCAGAAGGACCAAGTTTATCGGCAAATTACATGTATATATATATATATATATATATATATATATATATATATATATATATATATATATTGTAACCTGTAATTAACGTGCTGACTGAGTTCCGTCGTATACTTGCACCTCCCCATAGACAATATATCGCCAGAATTTATTCTAGTAACTTTTGTAGGAAACTGTAAAGGCTGCAATCCCCATTCCGAGAAGCCAGTGCGTGACCTTGCCGCGGCTGGCGACGTAGTGCGGTATAACGCCATCGGCTCGAAGTAAAGCGCTCGAAGGACTGCGCGATTTCTCTTCCACACGAAGCGCATATATATCCTCGCTTCCCGCAATCTCAGATGCGGTGACTGCGGGCCGTTTTTCTTTCTTTCTTTCTTTCTTTCTTTCTTTCTTTCTTTCTTTCTTTCTTTCTTTCTTTCTTTCTTGTTTTTGCCGCAGCCCAGTGGCAGTTGTGAGCGATGCCATCTTTTCGACTCAAATAAAGCGGCGCGCTTCACTGCCGCGCGTGTGTGCTGCTGCGGCACGGGCTCATTCGTGGAATGAAATCCGATTGGGCCCCCATTGAGCGGGGTGCCGCTGCGGAGAGGAAAAACGCGTCGCGATGGGCGCGCGAGTGTCGTCGGTTCTAGTGTTCCTGTATATATACAGGAACACTAGTCGCTTCTTCTCTGTTGGCCGTTTGAATAAGTGGCGCTTCTCGCCGCGCAGCTCCTGCGGGTAACACCTGGCGCACACGTTTCGCGCTGCCTCGTTCTCACTCTCGCATCGAACGCGGACGAGAAAACAATAGCGGCTGCCGTGGCTTCGAGTGCTCTCGCGTAATGTTGCATGAGGTGAGATACATTGTAGGTTGCATTTTCTTCGAAGAGAAGAGAGTGGTTCTGGGCGTTGATGGCCGTGCACCAGAATTGACAGAAATGCTCGTTTGCGAGACTGTCAAGACCTTGCGTTGGCGAGATCTCACTCACTCACTCACTCACTCACTCACTCACTCACTCACTCACTCACTCACTCACTCACTCACTCACTCACTCACTCACTCACTCACTCACTCACTCACTCACTCACTCACTCACTCACTCACTCACTCACTCACTCACTCACTCACTCACTCACTCACTCACTCACTCACTCTCGCGCGCGCACACACACACCATTCTCAGGACCAAGTAATTAAAATTTAAGAACAGCTTCTGCCATTCGAAGCTAATGAGAGCAACATAACACAGAAATAATTTAAACATAATAAAAATACCATGGAGCGCAAGAAACCGCGGGATTTGAGGCCTAATTGCAGTAACTTAGGGTATTTTATTATGTTTCAGAAAACACGTAGACTTGACGTTAGTATTCAGATTAGTCCCCAGTGGACGGTACGTCGGGGTTATACCAAGCAAAGGAAATTAATTCGCACCTCTGAAGTCTAAGCTACACGAAAGTATGCGTAATGCGTATTCTGTGACTCCGCCAAGCTCTTTCTTTATGGAATATACTTATGAAATGTTTTTCGCATTTCGTAGGCTATGTACAAACATGTGGGCCTGCCCGCCAGACAGCGTGCTGTGCTCTGTTGCACTATAAGTATACGAGGTGGTGCGTGGAATCTGCAAAGGAGTAATGGTACCAGCGCTAACGTTTGCGAATGTCATTGTGTGCTTAAGACCGGATATCTTGTCGGGGTTGGAAGTAAAGAAGCACTAAAGAGAAAAATGATTTCTTCTGCATCAGTAAATTACCTTTCTACGACACTAAGACACCACTCTCGCCACAATAAGACGCTTGGTAAGCCAGAAAAAGCGCAAGAACGAAAGACGGGTGGCGACGCCTCCTTGAAGTTCTGCACCTGGTTGCTGTGACGTCATGGATTGTGATGGCATCTTCTAGGGCCCACTTATTTATACAGCGGTACAGATTGACTACACTGTGTTCTAAAGGAACCAAATATTAAATATAGCAAGTTTCGGAAACCTTTACTCAGCCAACGGGTCCAAATGCCAAAATATGTTTTGAAATCCCTGAAGTCACACTGACGTACTGGCGTCGGGGTTTCGGCTCAAAATTCAAATACTGATGCTTCGACCTTCATTTTCTCATCTAATAATCAAACTATTATTTTGAAATGACTGCCTGCAGGGTTCTCAAACAATGCTTTATTAGTCTAAACTGATTTATCGTTTCGCTTTAGTGTCCCTTTAACCAAATATCGTTTGGCCGGTTGGCTTTGGAAGCCCACGGTTAAACCACAAATGTGACAGCGCAGGGTGACATGGGTTGGGCCTCGTTTGAAGCAGCAGAAGTGCACAGCAGTATTAGTTTTGAAGAAAGACTCGGGAACGGGGATTAAAATAAATGGGCGGCTAAAGTGCACAAACATCTGTACCTGAAAAGCGTGGACACAAAATGGAGCAAGAGGTCAAGAAAGTTGGCAAACAGGTATACAGTAATTGAAAGTGGAGATGGACAACCGGTAGTTATCAGAAAGGAAGTGAGAGAAACAGAGAAAGTGAATTGGATGCAAAGAATGGAAACAAAGCACACCACGAATATTTACAAGAATGAGAAGAAGGAAATTAGAAGGGAAATAATACGAGGGGAAGTGCCTTCCTATTTGAGGCTCGAGCTGGCTGCCGAAAGACAAAGACATACCGGAGCAAATATTCGCAGCAAGATGAGGGATGTGTATGCTGCAGCAAAAAACCATTCCATTCAGCACATCCCAATGGAATGTGGAGGGATTCGCCCAGTGAGACACGTAGGTGTGCGCCTTCCAGAAGCGCTTGGGTTTAAAGTGGACGGAAGCATGAACCGGTCAGCAGTCGAGATGAGCAAGATACGTTTAGAATACTGGTGGAAAAAAGCAGGGTAGATATTGTTGCGACCGGATACGTTACAAGCATATAGTTATAGCGGTACAAGTTAGAAGTTTTGAGGAAAAGAAAAAAAAATGTAAAAGAGATGTATGTACGACAGTGCTAGAATGAAAAACGTGTACAGTATACGTGGTTATATGAAGCAGGCTAGGTGACGATTTGTTACCGCCCCGCTTCAGAGGGGATGAAAATAAATCATAATCACTTGTGTGCACGTTAGTGTACGCGTGTGGTTTACGTTGAATACACAAACGTTCGTATCGTGCGGGTGCGAGACGTTCCTTGGCTTTGATGTTAGGTTGGTAATATCGATGGACGATAAATCGATTAAAGATATCCCGCGAAACGATTGATCGTCATTGAAGTCCACCTTTCATTTAATCGACCTAATCAGTTAGACACGTTCGATTAATCGTTTTCTAGACTTTGACAGGAGTGGCGCAAGGATTTTGAAATCGCACTAGAATGGCGGAGCACGAGCAGTGACTGTGCGGAGAGCGATTGTCGAGGTGATGCCGAGCCGTGCGCTCGCTCCGCCCGAAGCCGGACGCTTGAAACGGCCTCGCGATTCCAGGCGTGTGCTGTATGCAGCAACCCAGTCGTCGCGCCACTCCACCAGAGACGGCACAGCATGCGCGCCGGTTTGGAGCGCCTGTCGTGGCCATGGAGTTCGTGTACGCTCCAGCAAATCTATAGCGGTCGTGCATCTATTCTCGCACGCTGGTTGTGTGTCCATTCAATTGAAGATGATGTCGGTTTCACCCGAACATCCCAGCCAATTGACATTGCTTCGCTCTGTAGGAAAGAGCACGTGGTTTAATATTCTAAACCAGTAATTTTCTTTTCCCCTGGGCATGCTGCAATTTCTTGCATATTTTATTTGAACTTCAACTCTTATTTCTTGTTTAACTGTGCAGTACAGAGATTCACTAATGTCATGTAACTCTTTAATTCTGCTGTAATTGTCGTTCTATAACAGATAGCGTTTCCCTTTTCAAAGGCCGCTAGTGCCAACTCCGTTTAGTCTTTAACAGGCTAAGTATTATTCTTTATCAAACTCGTGCGTCACCGTTTGTGGCGCTCCGAACGGCGCTTCGGTGACAGTCTGCTGCGTTCCGGCTCTCGAACAGCTCCGTTTTCACGCGTCTGCTCGCGCTCTGACCCCGCCTCGCGTAGCACGGCGCTCTCCACTTACTGTCTGTGCTTTATTTTTGTAATTTTAGGTCTATAAATGACAGCATTAGGAAGACAAATGAATCTTGTAATACTGGGGTTTTACATGCCAAAACCACCATGCTTGTCTTTGTCCACCTTTCTTGTCTCTGTGAGTTTTATCGCGCTAAGTTACTACTTCAATTATGGGAGACCAACTAGCCCAACAATCAACTCTTCTATATTGTGTGATAAACCCTGCATCGAAAGCGATTAATCGATTAAGAGCTAAAGCAATGAATGATTAATCGTTAATCGTATAAAAAAAATTAATCGACCATTCTTACTTCGGTGGTTGCAAGTAACGATGAAAGGCTGGCCAAGCTTGGTGTTTGCGCTTAGCGGCTCTCTGGCGTCAGGCGTACGCCGCCGTTTTTGTGCGCGTGATGTCCTGCAGAGTTGACTACCACTTCAGTTGGTAAAACGTTATTGAGCGGGCAGCGCTAAATTATACACGAAAGACATGCATTTCCGAACTAGACAGGCACCAACTTGCAGCTGTTACATTTACTGTGACGTCCCTGTAGTTCTTCGTGCTGAAGCGCTATGCTGCCGAGCATTTATTTATTTATTTATTTATTTATTTATTTATTTATTTATTTTTACGAATATCCGTGAGCATTCGTCCTCCGCGAGCTTGAAACTCGCTCGCCGCCAACGCCATCACTCCGTCCTTTCTTGGCAGTAAACGAAAATGGAGATAGTACTAGAGGTGGGCGAATATCAAATTTTTTCCAATACGAATCGAAAACGAATGCATTGGATATCGAATAATCAAACGCGGACGCATGTGCGTATTTACAGCAAGAATATTTATGTATGATTAGGTACTACGAGTCTACTGACTAGTACAAAATGGTCAGCTATAACTACGTACCAATGGCAAAGGATCACGCTTAAACACAGACTCACAAATTGGCATTTTAAAAACTGCAGGAATAGCCTATATAGTCATCTACGATGAATATCCAAGTTAGCGAATAGACGAAACGCGTACTGCGCGGCCGGTCTCCTCTCCCTGTGAACGGGCTGCTCCGTCTGGCGCCGCTGCCGTTAAGTCTGCACGCTGAAAGGATTGGGGTCGGGCATGAAATAGACGGCAGCTGGCCCATGCCGTCATCCAACTCATACACGCTGAGGACGTTGTTGAAGGGAGAGACTTCTTCTCATCGAGAACGAGGAATATCGGATTTACTTGCAGTATCTACATGGAAAACGTTACAGTTGATCAGTCTAGCATGACTGATAGAGAATGCACACGGAAGAGCCGACAACGGCTGCTTATAAACACTCTGTCCTCCCTGGATCCCTAGGTCAGGGAAAACGGCCGTTCAACCCTCGACCTATGGGGGCGTCCTAAGTCATCCTAGCCGACCCGCCTTTGAGGGGGAGGGTTTACACACTCACTTTCGCACAGGTTTCACTGAACACACCGAGGTGAGAGGGTTCTAGCAAATAAGGGTCTTGCCCCGAGCAGGCGCCTCTTGATCCCAGAGCTGACCCCGCAGTCAGTGGCCGCCGCATCTGTCCATTGACTGAAGTCTTCTAAGACCCGTGAGACGGCGCCGCAAAACATCTCCTTCCAGGAGTTCCCCTGCTCCAAACAAACCGTGACGGTGAAGGTGAATCCACTAACAATACTTGGTCCGCCGACTGCGTCTAGACATCCCGGCGCCGTTCGGTTGGGGACGCGGCGCATTGCCGTCCTTACAAAGCGAGTCGCCGCAGCAGACATGCCGTTGAAGGGAGAGACTTGTTCTCATCGAGAACGAGGAATATGGGATTTACTTACAGTATCTACATGGACAACGTTACAGTTCATCAGTCTAGCATGACTGAAAGAGAATGCACACGGAAGAGCCGACAACGGCTGCTTATAAACACTCTGTCCTCCCTGGATCCCTAGGTGAGGGAAAACGGCCGTTCAACCCTCGACCGATGGGGGCGTCCGAAGTCATCCTAGCCGACCCGCTAAACACAAAGTCCTCGTCACAACCCGCTAAACACAAAGCGCCAGCGGGTCGTCCTTACAAAGCGAGTCGCCGGAGCGGGCCGGGCAAGTTTCGACGGTCGCTTCCCCGAAGATCGCCAGCCCCCCGCAGGTCGAACGTAACAGCGTGCACCCGGGCACCCGAGTTGCCGTCGAGGTTCGCCGAGGAGCACCGGTACTCGCATATCCACGGGAACGGCTCAGATTTGTTTTTTTACGTTAGATGGCCGGAACACGTTGTTACGGTCGGCCTGCGGGGGCTAGCGATCTTCGAGGAAGCGACCTCCGAACCCTTCATCGCCCGCTGCAGTTGTTTCGAGCGACCTCCGGGAGTAGCAATCTTCGGAGAAACGGCCGTCAAACCCTGCCCGGCCCACTGCGACGACTTGCTTTGTGAAGACAACAATGCGCCGCGTCAACAGCCGGACGGCGCTGCCATGTCTAGTCACGTTCGGCGGGCCGAGTATTGTTAGTTGATTCGCTGCCACCCTCGCGGTTTGCTTGGAGCAAGATAACTCCTGCAAAGGGTTATTTTGCGGTGCTTTCCCACGGGCCCCAGAAGTCGTCACAGTCATTGGACAAACGCGGCGGCCACTGATTGCGTGGTCAGCTCTGTGATCAAGAGGCGCCTGCCCGGGGCAATACTGAAATCATATTTAGCGCCAGCAAACAAGGACGGAAGGGAGACGACACCACAATGCGAGGGGCAAGACCGCTGCCTGCGAGAACCCTCTCACCTCGGTGTGTTGAGTGAAACCTGTGCGGAAGTGAGTGTGTAAACCCTCCCCCTCAAAGGCGGGTGGGCTACGATGACTTTGGACGCTCCCATTGGTCGAAGGCTGAACGGCCGTTTTCCCTCACTTAGGGATCTAGGGAGGACAGAGTGGTTTTAAGCAGCCGTTGCACGGCTGCTCAGTGCGCATTCTCTTTCAGTCATGCTAGACTGATTAACTGTAACGTTCTCCACCCTTCATGTAGATATCGTAAATAAATCTCATATTAGTCGTTCTCGATGAGAACATGTCCCTCCCTTCAACAACGTCATCAGCGTGGATGAGTTGGACGACGGCATGGGCCAGCTACCATTTATTTCGTGCCCGACCCCAACCCTTACAACGTCTAACAAAGATGTTTGTCATTAAAGGAACGAAAAGGAAAACGTTTATCTTCACGCATTTGCATGTTTCGTTTCTTATACATTTAAGTGTAGTCTGATTTCTCATTGCATTCGTGCTACCCGATTCTTCGGCAATCTCTCCAGAGTGCGCATGGGCTACTGCCACGTGGGAGAGTGCTAGCTAACGTAGTAACTGAAAGTTAACGTTTGTTGTGCCGATTTTCTTATCTCGTCTCGTGTTATTTCCCGCGCTATCCGTTCCACAGTGACGTCCAGAGCTGTAGCGACAATACGGCGGACGTTTTTAAAAAATATTTTTGTGTACCAAAACCGCCGTAATAGATGCTCGGAGATTGAAGAAAGAAAATAAAGTAAGAAATGACGCAGGTTAGCGGGTGTGTGCCGCTCTGTCACTATCAGCATAGACGTGGCGCATGACATAAGCAGTGGCGCATGGCATCATCTCTCCGTGTCCTCGTATATTCATGTATGCATGCAGCGTGCGCATGCACCCGGTATGTGCGCGTCGCATTAATGCACCAGCTAGGCGCGGCGACGAGACGGTGCAGTCGAGTTCGTCAAATTCTCTGGCTCATATTGGATGAAAGCGAGGAGCCTGCGCACGTGTCCTCCCAGCCGCCCGACGCAGCTGCTTGCGTGGATGGATTCTGCGTGTCGAATACTCGCATATGACGCGAGGTGCTGCTTGCGACGTAGCGTGCGCGCCGCATTAATCCGCTGGCGTGTACGCGCTGCGTTGCGCCGTCGTATACCCGTGTAAACGCAGCTAGTATGTTTCATTCGTGTCCAGCAGAAAGCAGAACAGAACGTAGGAAAAACGTCTCTGTGTGCTTTTTCGAGAAAGCAATTAATTCTGCGCCTGAAAAAAAAATAATAGGAAAGGTGGTCCTTACTGTCCAGTTATCACACTACTTACTGTCGCGGTGTTACTGCAGTTGATAACGGTGGAGAGAAGTAACATTACTGATTAAACAAGCTAGTCGCAGTTTCTAGGGGGTTTCCACTACCAATTCCAAACACAGTTAGCCCACTGCGGATACAAAGTTTCTAGCCCATAGCGCTTATGACGGACCATCTCTGGCGTATTCCAGAGAGGGTCCCGATATACTTGTCACATTTGTATCTGTTGATGCTAGCTGCAATTCGTAGCTGAGGCTCTTTATAGTAGAAGTGAGTACCTTGTTTCGGTACTAATGCACACTATTTACTATATTGGTATTAGTAAAGGTTGAGTTAGTACAACTGGGTAGTAAGGATAACTTTCTTTAAGTAGCGTTGTATTGCTGTTGGTCAACGTGCGTAAAGCTGTGATAAGCTGCGCTGGTCACGTGTCACATTCCGTATATGCTAGACGGGTGAGCAGAAGGAAGTGACGAAGGCAAAAAATTGGGCTCCAATGCACACCTCCCTCCCGGGCAACGAAACCGCTCACACCCTAGCTCGAGAATTAGCGAGCCGAGCAGGGGCAGGAACGACGTGGGGCCCGAGTGCGGTGAGAGACCGTATGGTCAGGTAAAATGAAATCACCAAGCACTACAGATTAGGGAGGCAGTATTACCCCCCACCACACTCCTCATTAACTAAACAGCAGGCGACAATATGGCTCCTACTACAAACTAACGTCTTCCCAAACCCGATCGCTTATAATCATTGCTACCCAGAACTCTGTTTGGATGGATGCAAAGACTGTAATCAGCGGGCGGACCTCAGACACGTAATCTGGGCTTGCACCAGCATGTATTGCAGGACCCAAACAACACGTATACGAACGCGGAGCAGTGGGAGACCGCGATTCTCAGCTGAAACAGCCAGGTCCAGCTACAAGTCATCAGGCAAGCCGAAGGTGCCGCTATAGGAGCCAAGGGTTCCTATAGCCGCCACCAAAGGGAGGGGAGATAAACTCCTTTGACACAAAATTCGTCTCTCTCTCTCTCCCTCTCTCTCTCCAATCCACGCTGTGGAGGTGGCTGGCGAGCGAAGCTGTGGTATCACCTGATCCGATAGGCCAATGTGACGTGGCCTTGAACGATTGAGCATTGCACTACAAGAAACGATTGACAGCAAAACAATGCTGCTGTTCGGGAGTCCTAATTATGTGTGATCTAGGTTCCCATAGCGCTATCACAACACGAATGAAATCAGTTGCTAGGCGCGTTATTTTACATATGAAAGTGTGGCGACGTCACTCCCTGCTTCATGTGCTGCTGTTTCCGCTTCCCGGCAACTGCAGCTTACTCAACCGTACCACGAAACGCATGCGGTGAACGCAGCGTGCTTCGCGTTGTTCGAACGCGCTTCATCATCTATGATGTGGTGTTGACACTTGTTTTGTGTTTTTCTTTATTGAAACAAATACTGGGGTGTGTCTTTCATGCGTAATTCCAATGGAGATATGCACTTTTCGCTTCAATCCGTGGGATGGTTGTCTGTCGACTGTTCTGTTGACGTGGGTGAAGGAATCCCGGGATCTGAGTCATATACAGGGACTTCGCTGTAAAATGTGACTTCGCGCATTTCCCGTCAGCGTCATTTTCGCGTCGCGCATAGTCGCCGGTCTCGTATAGTGTCACATAGCCCCGACGGCGTCCACGAATCGAATCGTAACACACGCAAAGAGGAGGAAACGAGAGCTGCGGTTCCGTCGAGATTGGATTGGATTGGAGCCAACTTTATTTCTGCCTGCAGTTGGTCGCTCGCGCGCCCCGACGAGGGCCTACGTCATCCACGAAGTCGCCGTTACTTGGCGCGGGTCTTCGCTCGCCGTTGCTGGCTCGCTGGGTCCCTGCCTTTCGAGCGCCCCGAGGACCTGCTGGACGGCCCAGAGCTGTTCGTCTTGGTCGTAGCTCCTCGCGGCTGCCTCGAGCCGCGGTGGGATCGTTCTTGATTTCGCTTCTTCTGGAGTTTTAACGCAGTCCCACAAGATGTGCGTGTAATCTGCCTTCTTCCTCCGGCAGACTGCACTTATCGGTCGGATATGCCTCGGGGTACATGCGATGCATCAGTCCCGGGCTCGGCAGCGATCCGGTCTGGAGCTGTCTCAGTAGTACCGCCTCCGCTCGACTCAGCCTCGGGTGCGGGGGTGGGAGAGTCCTGCGAGCCAGGCGGTAGGCCTTCGTGATTTCGTTGTAGTCCGTCATGCGGTCCTTGGTTCCGAACCACGTCGGACGGACTGTCGCCGGGGCGCGGTTGGTTGGGGCGCGGTTGGCCTCCGCGGGTGCCGTCTCATTGTGGTCCTCATTGCGTTCCGACGCGTCGCCCGCGCGCGCCGGGCACCACTTGAGTCTTACTTTTCTGTCTCGTAGTTTCGCCGCTCGCAGTACGCGCTCGGCCTCCCTGCAGATTTGGCCTTTGGCGAAGTTTCGCACCACCTGTCTCGAGTCCCTCAGCACCGTGTGGCAATCTGCGTCGGCGATGGCTACCTCCCCCGTTTGTTCCGCTCCGGCGCTTTTCACGCTCGCTGCCGTCCTCGTGGCGCCGGTTGACGCCTCTATGACGACCGCTGCGAAGGCGTTCCGTTGGTATTCGGCCGCGTCCACGTACCGCGCGTGCTCGTCGTTGGCGTGCTGGTCGATGAGAGCCTTGGCCCTCGCCGCTATTCTTCCCTTGTTGAAATCGGGATTCATGTTGCTCGGTATGGGGTCGATTCTGGTCTGGCGTCGGACCTCTTCGGGGACGGGGAGCTTCATCACCACCTCGTTCGAGCGTCCTATTCCCAGGTCGTCCAGTATCTTCCTCCCGGCTTTGGTCATGGACAGCCGCTCCGGTTTAGAGGTCCGTTGCGCTTCGGCTATTTCTTCGAGCATATTGTGTATCCCGAGTTCTAAAAAGCGGGTCGTGCTCGTGGACTCGAACAGGCCCAGCGCCGTCTTGTACGCTCTTCTGATGATCACGTTGATTTTGTTACGTTCGTGTTGCAGCCACCCTGGTAAGCTGCAACGTACGCGACGTGGCTGATGATGAAGGATTGGACGAGCCTAAAATTAGGCTCACCTCTCTCATGCCAGCCTTCCGGGAAGTGACTCATTTGAGGAGTCGAATCGCGTTGGCTGCTTTTGCCGTGAGACGGGTGATGGCTTCGCCGTTTCTTCTGTGCTTTTCGATGACCATGCCTGGGATCCTAATTTTGCCGACCTCGGAGATCAATTTGCCGGATTTGGTTACGATTCTGATTTTTTCGTATTGGCGTTGTCTGGTCTTGCCTCTGCTGTTCTTGGTAGGTGGGAGATTGAGAAGCTTCGATGTGCTCGGCCAACATCTCAGTCCGGTGCCTTCCAGCTGGTCTTCCCAGCTGCAGATTCTTTCCGAAACTAATACAGGAACCTGTAGTCTCACTAATTGATGATTATTATATACGCAAGCTATCGCAGTCACGGCTTCTGTTTACTGGGCAACACATATATGTGATCACTAACGACAGCGTTGGCGCGTCTCGCTGACGTCACTTCCAGCACCTTGTTGCGCGTGTATCGCCAAGCCAGAATGCCGCCCTCGCGTGTCGCCGTGCCCGAGACCCGGCGTCGTCTGTGAGTACGTGTACTCGGTGCGTCCGCCGTCGTAACCGCGAGGCCAGTCAGGCACGGGCGTGCTTGGCTTGGCGCGCCAAATTGGCCTCGTTGGCGCAGCTGTGTACGTCGCGGCTAACGAGCAGTCGCCTCACTCACTCCGCTACTGCCGGAGAAATCCATTCGTGGCTTCGCACTGGCATCGCATCTGTGCGTTCGCCTTTCTTTCTTTCATTGCTTTGCTTCGCTGTGCTGTGCTTTGCATGCGACAAACTACTGATTCGGGAAAGGCAGTAAATGAAAACGCGCGAATCTAGTCGGCGTCATCGAATTGACTGATCACTTACCAGTGGCTCAGAGGCTACGGGGTTGCGCTGCTGAGCAATATGCGTTGCGGGTTCGATTCTCGTGCCGCGGTGGTCGCATGCCGATGGAGCCGGAAATATAAAAACATTCGTGTATAACGTGTGCTTGGGTGCATGTTGAAAAACTCCGGCCAGTTGGTCAAAATTATTCCGGATAGCCCTCCTCTACGGCGTCAGGATGTCGAATCCCATAGTTTAATTAATGAACAAATTGGTTTCGTTTTCATTATTATTATTATTATTAATTTTCGCGTCTCACCGTCGGCAGTGTTGGGCCAGGTTTCACTTTCTGACGCGGTATACTCGTCTCTGCTAGCAGAATTCCGCACGGCGCCCATTGACGTGTCGCGTAATTGACGCTATTTCTTCGGTCCTCACGGTTGTCATGTTCTGTTGGTCCTTCACGCACCCCTTCCCCGAGCTGAAAGTGCAGCAAGCGGGGAGACGCTGGGGCTCGGGGCGCGGCGTACTTACTCTTTCCTGCCGGCAAGCTCTCTCTCTCTCTCTCTCCCACTTAACGCGGCGGGGGAAAAAAAGGCGGGGACGGGGGGATTATATGCGTCAGCAAGGACAGAAACGTGTTCATTTTTGGCGGTTGAGGAAGTGAAACATTTAGGTTGTACGCATTTCATTGCCCTTCGCATTCGAGGGCAAATGAAACCAATTTACCGCTGTTCTTTCTTCTTTTGCCTCTGCTTTCATAGCTTTCAACTTGCGATAAATAAGTAAATAAATAAATAAAGAAATAAATATCCGATACGCGCACGGCACCACAGCCAAAGAAAGAAGCCGAGCACTCGAGGTGGCGTCCGTGTGCACGCGTACATGATATGTAAAAGTGCCCCACGTAGCTTGAGTCAAACAATTTGAAAAATATGCGAACGCCTCGTAGCTGGACAGAACCAAGATAACGTTGCTTACCGTCGCTCGGAGATACACATATTTTGCATTCGGCCTAAATACATAATTAATCTTAATTATCTTCTCAAATTGAATAATTCGATGAAAAAGTGTCGGTGAGAAAATTGTCGAACAAAATGAAAAACTCCCGATACAGCTTTCTGTTGCTCAATACACGCTGCATAAAAGTGTTTTCCCAAGCATGAAAGAAACCCTGGAATGCACGAAGAGTGCCTCGAGCGATCAGTCGTGCGGCAATTTTGCGTAGGCAATCAATTGCGACCAGTTACGTAATTAGGCGCAATGCAAGAAGTGATCTGGGTATCTCCGAGCGACGGCAAACAACGTTATCTCGGTTCTGTCCAGCTACGTGGCGTTCGCACATCTTTCCATTGTTCGACTCGAGTCACGTGGGGCACCCGGCGTGCGACAAACGCGCACGGCAATGCCGCCGAGGCCGCGCAGCCCGCGTGTCGGTGGAGCCCCCGCCGGCGTAAGCGCGCGTCGTCTTCCTTCGAGCACGCGCATGCGTGCACACACACACTCTCTCGGCGCAGTCTGTATCAGGGCCGCCTGCACTCTTAAAACGGTTGCACCCTTGGGGGTGTATATTTGTCCCACAACAATAATCGTCATCTGCCTTGCTTGCGTTTTCTTTCCTGAAGACTCGGTGCTCGCTACTTTCCTGTCGAGAATGCTGCGTCACACTGATAAGGCGCATGTCGTTCGTGACTGGAAAGTACCGTGCTCGCAGCGTTAAAGAAAGGAAACGCGGGCAGCACGGATGACGATTATTGTTGTGGGACAAGATTTTTCCAAGAGTGTTGTGTGCAGTAGCTGTCGCGCTGCGCCCGTCGTACGTGCGCATGCTCTCCAGAAGTGCGGCTCTCCTTCACTCTCAGAAATATTTACACCCTTTGGGGCGTATCTTGTCCCACAACGATAATCGTCATCTGTCTTGCCCGCGTTTCCTTTCTTTAACGCTGCGAGCACGGTACTTTCCAGTCACGAACGACACGCGCCTTATCAGTGTGACGCAGCATTCTCGGCAGGAAAGTAGCGAGCGCCGAGTTTTCAGGAAAGAAAACGCAAGCTAGGCAGATGACGATTATTGTTCTGGGGCAAGATAAGCCCCAAAGGGTGCAAATATTTCTAAGAGTGTTGCGTGCAGCAGCACGTGCGTGCAGTTTGCAGGCCACTCGAGAGGCACAAGTTGATACGTATATTTGTGGCGGCTTCGCCTTAACCGGTCCATTCGAAGCGTGAAGTTTTCCTTATACACGTAATTGATCTAAATCACATGCTGAAGACGTTTCGTCGGACATTGAATGATATATCTCTGGCCGCAAAGCTGCAAGCAGTTCGGCGAGGTGGCACCGAATTTACTTTATGCCTCCACCAAAATTAGGCTCGTGCGAATGACTGCTGTCGGACAGTGGGCGAGTTTATAGCCGCAAGGAATCGCTGACGTCGTCCGATCTTCTCCCCGTGGCTTGATGACAGTCCAGTCGGGATGTACGCGTCTTCGCAAAACATGTGCTAGGTCGTGGTGATCGTGACATATGACAAGGAATTAGTTAACAAGTTCTTGGGTTCCTTAACGTGCTGCAACCACTTTCTGATTACGAGGGACGCTTCGGTGGGTGACTCCTTAGTAACTTTAAACGCACCTTGGGTCCCTTAACGTGCGCCTGAATCCAAGTACACACGAGCGGTCTTGCCCCTATCGAAACGTGGCCACCGCGGTCGTATCGCACCGGCGACCTCGAGCTCAGCGCCATATATCGAATAAGCTACCGCGGAGTGTTTTACGAGACATGTACTGGCTGCAAGTTTTGTTGTACGACTTGCACCTGTAATGTTAAAGGAAAGCTGCAGTTAGTATTTTGCCATGGACCATTGCTGAGAAATGGCGTAAAAGCCCACAGGCTGATTTTTTTGTGTATAATTTTGCAGCCAATTCGTTACATCGGCCACTTCGTTCCGACAAAATAAGACCGAGGAATATTCTATAAGTATATCGGTTTTATTACTGGTTAGGTGTTTTATGAACCGTATACCACAAGAAAGACCTGTAATGGCGCGAACTATGTCGGTTAAGGCCGATCCACACGACGGACCAAGTCCGCGGGCCACTCGGTCACGTGATGCGACGTCACGGCCCGCCGCGGTCCGGTCTATCCATAGTCCGGTCCGGCGCAGAGCACATCCACACGACGGACCGCCATAGCAGACGGCAGAGCAGAGCAATTAGCTACACTCTCGGCCAGAGTGTTATCATTGTTATCATACCGGCTCGAGTCCCACAAAGCCAGGAACTGCTCAACGAGGTATACAAAAGGAAAAAACCTCCTCGTCACTCCAAGAGGACACGGTGTTTAAAAAATATATCTGCTGCACGCACGTGTAGGTGGAACGGCGGACATGAAACGACTGGCTTGACTGGCTTTTGTTGAGCCGAAAACTAGATTGGATTTGGCTAGAGACACTCTGTTGCCGGACAACATCCTGCGGTCCGCCGCCAAAACGGAAGCGGGGAAAGCCTCGGCGATTTGTTCACGGCCGCGGTCTTGCGCGGGCCAACGGCGGTACGCATGAACTGGTGACGTCCTATCACGTGATGCCCGCACCGCGGTCCAAAAGAGCAATTTGGTCCGTCGTGTGGATCGGCCTTTACGTGATCTCACGGTTCGTGCGCCCTGCCGACGCCCACCGGACACACGTTACGAATCATCACAAAGGATATTTCTTTCTTTAAATACTTCTGAGGCACGTATTCAGTTGCATTGAACTCCATAAATTGATTTGACCAACGGAAAGAGCCAAACGCAGTTATCGCCGCTGAATGACCGTGCCCGCATACAGCAACAGTCGATATGTTTGGTGCCTTCTCGGCGTTCCCGAAGCGGCATCAACACCCACCGAAGAAGTGCGGTACTGCCAGCGATTAATTGCGTCCACTTCGGTGCAAATTTGGCAGCGACCCCACGTCTCGCGTACCCGCACGCCAATTCCGCACAAAAGCGCTTCCGCCGTGTTTACGGCGCTGCGGTTGGTTTCCTCCTCCATTATGAGGAGCGCACGCTCGGTGTGCTTCTGTCGCGCGCGTCTTTCGCCTGCGCTGCTCGGCGCGCGTGCCGGCGGCGCAAATATAGTACTTCGTGCTGGCGCGGTTGATTACTCCGCGCTCGCAATCGTCTTCGCGAGGCCGCACTCATTTCTCGTCATCGGCGGTCGCTGATTGGGTTCGCTTCGTGGGGCTATTTCGGCGCGCCCTGATTGACACACGGCGAGGCCTCGTGCGTGGCGGCGCGCGCGTCATATACGAGCGCGTAATTCGCCTTTGCGCCAGGGCCTTCCTTATTTATTCTTCGTCTTTGACGCAGTCCTTAACGGCCCAGCGATGTGGGAAGACTGACGTCAGCTCCCGAGAGTCACAAGCTCGATGTAGTGTGTGTATATACATGCCTGAGAATCGTTCGCGAAGCCCAGCCAACAGATGCTGCTTTGTTCTCTTCGTGTGCTACTCGACTAAATATCGAGTCGTCCCTCTTTTTCCCTCTCGAACAACGCGTAGCAAAGGTCCAGACTTTGCCAGCCTTGCAAGTTTGGATGTACGAAGGCTTATTGGTTCGAGGGCTCAGCTAGGATATCACGTACTACGCGACGACGGCATGCAGTATACCCGTTCCGCGTCCATGGCCACGAGCGGCGGTATTCAGCACTCGAAGTGCTATAGGTTAAACATGTTATACATCCGAATACTCCGGCGCATGCGGCCCTTCGGCATTGCGCGGGCTCGATGCTTAAGATCGGTGCGGGCGGCCGCCGTACCGCCTGTCTGCGCGCCTGTCGGTGGCGTTGCACTATCGCTGTTTACAAACACAGGCCCTGGACGGCTTCCGGCTTTGCTCACTGACGTAGCCCGCTAAATGTAGCGAGCAAGAAAGGCATTGGCGGGGATATATCGGCTGTGTTCCAATACTCGCCGTAGACGGCAAAGTAGACGGCTAAGCGGACAGCGGCCACCTTAAGTCTCGTTCCAATTCTGACGAAGACGTCAAAGTCGACTGCTTCGCGAAGGCAGCATCGAAGTCAAAAACGATGCAAGCTACTTTTTTGCCCAAACAAGATGGCGGCTGAGCAGGACGTTTGTAAAGCCGACAGGTAGGTTGTCCGCGCACAGGGCAGGCACGCTATCCTACGCTCTTATTGCATGGTACGTCGTGTTCGCAGACTCGAAGACTTAAAATATAGAAATATTGTGTGCTTTTCGCAACTTTTTCTTGCCGCCGCCAGATGGCGTCACGTCGCAGAAGCGTCTTCCAGACGGCTAGAAACGCGTTCCATTACATGGCCTCGAAGCTGTCTCTGGCTGTCTCCTTAGCTGTCTACGTAGGCTGTCTCCGATGCTGGCCACAATTGGAACACACCCATCGACTAGCAAGAGCGCATTAAAATCTAAGCCCGCAGATTTTCAACACCTATCCTCTGTACATAAAGACAATTTTACAAGTCAAGGTTGCCGTAAGCTATACGAAAAATTTTGATAGTCTTGAGGCGTAATGCGCATGTATGTTGTCTCAAAACCTAAAAAATAGATTTTCCGCACAGTGAAACGTTTTAAAAGCCAGCTTTGTGCCCCAACGCAGCAGACTAATAAGGCTCGTGACAAGAAGTTTCTTGGGGCCGCACTTCAGCTGCTGTTATCGCGCGAGCGAAACCGTCTTTTAGATAAGCCGGCAGGATGTGATATGATGATGTACCTTGTACTGAGACGCTGCAGTCGATGCGTCGAACAACGCAGTAAGCCCTGCAGTCAAGATCGTCTGGCTGTCCCTTGAATTGAAAACACGCATATGCGCATTAATACCGAGGGTATAGTGGATGGATCGAGGGACAGTCGTCGTAGCTCAAATAGGAGCGCACCGCGCGCATACGTGTCATGCAGAGGCCGTGGGTTCGGCTCCTACCAGCGGAGTTGTCATTGCTTGGACTTTCATTTCTACTTTTTCTTAGCTAGTTTATTAGTTTGTCGCGCATTAGTTATATCTTTGAATTTTTAGCATGATTTTAGAGGAGCAAATTTCCCCTGTGGAGTTGGTTGTTTTTGGCCTAATCGACTGTTGTTATCCTGTGCGTGGTTGTCGCACTTGGCTATATAAGCATTGAGCCTCTGGGTTGCGTTTATGCTTCGCGCGTACGCCACACGTATGCATCGATTTTCGGGCGCCAAGATGGCTTCGTCGCGTTGGCCAGGGTCAACTTGGTTCGTCTATGTCGCACCGCAGCGTTATTCGGGGTGTGCAGCCGACGGGACAACATGTCGAGGCGAACGACACGGGCACTGTCCTGCCGTCTGGCCCATCCGCCTTGTCGTATATGCGCTGTGGCTGGATGCCGACTCAAATGGCCATACTCAGAATAGCCTGATGGTACGCGTGCTATTAAATGGCGGTATTTTGTCACCGTCTAGTATCCGCCGTCCTGTCCGCTGCGGACGGTGAAAGGGCTGTCGCATCCTCTCTGATATCGGTTCAAACAGAATAATTAAATAACATGACATCGTTCGACAGTCCGTAGAACAACACTGCGTATGTACCGTGGCTGGACCACCGAACACTCCGAGGCCGTGAACCGCCCTGAGCCGACGCAGGACCACGTGACGCGTGTGGTTGGGGCTTGGAGCTTTTTCGTTCCGAAACAAGCTGTGCAGCCAGTCGCCATAGCGAATTCAGATGCCTCCGACCACTGACGAAACGTTTTAACGGACAAAATACCGTCGAAGGGCCGAATATTCCGGAAGCCGTGTTGTACGCAGAAGCGTATTGCAAATTTGGTGCTTCCGGTCTGACCCAGTGCTAGTGCGCTGTGCAGTCACAGTATAGGCTGTCGCAGGTCACGGCCGACCCGCCGAGCAACCACGGAACCGTGTTCGATTGTGTTCGACTGGGCTGTGCGCATTCAACCTTTGGGCAGTTCTATTGCGCTCTCCGCTGTTGCGCGCTCTTGGCGAAGACAGGTGTGGGCGCTGTCCTGACGCACTTCCCGTATCGAGATCGACGTCTGCGGATCGTGCGTGCAGAGCGCTGCCGCATACAGCGCAGCAGCTGTCGAATGGCGCTCGCGCGCATGCAGATGGAAGCCACGCGTTCGCATAACTTATGCGCGTGCCGCCGTCTTCTTCTGCCGGCGTCTGCGGCCTTGGCTGTCGCTCTCGACCATTTCTTGCTCGCTTTATTTTGCTTCGCCGTTTGAACGTGGCTGGAGGCGACGTGCTTTGTACCGCTCGTGCTGCTGCGGAGGGCTTGCAGTCGCGTCTGCGCGTCCGAAATCTGCATCAGACTTTCACCAGCTCTGGCACTTGGATCCGGTCGCACTGTCGCGACCTGCGTCTCTGGCATAGTTGTGGCCCCTGCGTGCATAGTGGTGCAACAGGTGGCTGCATGCATTATGTGTATATATATGCAAGTCTCAGTCGCAGGCCCTTTCTTCGTTCGTCGGTCGAGGTCCTCGTTTTTTTAGCAGGCGAAAGCGCCGCGATGAAAAAGGAACGGATACGTGCAGTACTCGTGAAGCTGCCAACTGAAGCCTTTCTTTCCAAACGTATTCCCCCTCCCCCTCCAATATTTCTTTGTGGAAATGAAAGCTAAGTGGTCAGTGTGCTCCGTTAACGGGGAAGCTGAGCGTTGAACTTTCAACTGTGTTTTCGCAGCTATATATGTAATGCCTCTTTATGGTGGGCGAACGGGCGCAGTTATGAGTGCTCAGAAGAGGGCGCTTTTTGTTGCAAGGCTGAGAAGGGATGGGGAAGGATGAGGAGCGAGGAGAAAGTTGATATCAACAAGGGATTGACGCAGCGGTGCCCTTTATCCCCCATGCTGTTTATGATGTACATGGTAAGGATGGAAAGGGCGCTAGAAAGAGGTAATGTCGGCTTTGGTCTCTCATACAAGCAGGCGGGTGCAGTAGTAGAGCATCAGCTTGCCTCTTTTATGCGGACGACAGTTTATTGCTAGATAACAAACAAAGTAATATGCAACGTCTGGGTAATATCTGTGGACAGGAAGGTGAGAATTTAGGATTGACGAAATCAGGAAAGAAACAATTTATGATAACTCAAAAGGAAGCTCGTTATTTTTCGAAGCGACATCAGGATGCCCTAGAACGCGTAGATATAATGCGAGGTACACCGTGGAAGAAGCAGCATGTGCTTGCTGCGGTAAAGCTAGCGAGACGTTTGAACATGTTTCTATAGAATACGAAGATATGAACCAGCTGTCGATTTAAGCAAGCTCCGATGGCCTCCTTGAAGCCCTTTGGTTCTGGGATAGCACGAGTAAAGTAATCATGTACCCTGTAGACATTAGTAAAATGGGATTGGAGGTGCGGTGGCATAAAGGTAGGGAGACTACAGACAACGGAGGCGTACAAAAACAAAGTTGCCAATAATGGTCCAGCGAGTTTGATGCTGGAAATTCTTTGTGCGTGCGTGCGTGCGTGCGTGCGTGCGTGTAATGGGTGGTAGGTCTTTAGGCAAACTAAGAACCAGCTTGGTGGCGCAACCACCGTACTTCCCCGCTTCAAAGGGGACGCTCATATAGCATCCATCCATCCATCCATCTATCCTGATCCTAGACCCGCCGTGGTTGCTCAGTGGCTATGGTTTTGGGCTGCTGAGCACGAGGTCGCGGGATCGAATCCCGGCCACGGCGGCCGCATTTCGATGGGGGCGAAATGCGAAAACACCCGTGTACTTAGATTTAGGTGCACGTTAAAGAACCCCAGGTGGTCAAAATTTCCGGAGTCCTCCACTACGGCGTGCCTCATAATCAGAAAGTGGTTTTGGCACGTAAAACCCCATAATTTTTTTTTATCCTGATCCTAGGCTTTGCGGCGGTACCACTGCGAGCAGCTATAAACATTTTCAATGGGAGTGCCCTGGGCGTCGCCGTAACGCTCTCTGGCTGCGCGCGAACCCCCGCGCAAAAGCACTGCAGACGCAGCAGCGCGGTCCACTGTACACACCCGCGCCTCAGTACAGAGAGGAGGGCCTCGTCCTCCGCGATGAAAACGCGTACAGCTGAAAAGCGCAGTAACGCAAACCTCGGTCGTCGGCGATGTGTACCCTTTGAGCCGTATAACTTTGCAGCGCGCTCTGGAAAGCTTGCGAGTTGTGGGTTCACGTGCATAGGTTACCCCGGTTCACTTATGTGTTCATAATTACCACCGACTGCGGCCCCTGCTGTCGACTTCTTGTCATTTGTCGGAGGGGGAGCTGCATCTCTGGTTCTCCTTAATCCTTTTTCCTGACGAGTCCGAGAAGATAGCCTTACAATGTTGGTCGGCCCCATTTTCTGGGTAGACGCCACTCGTCGAATGTGTTACAGACGCTTGTATACAAATACGAGCGTCTGGTGCTTGCTGCTGGAACAGGCAACTCCGCTTTTCGAATGGGGTTTCCAGTAACAGCTTGGTACACGAAGAGCATTCTACTCTAGACTGATGCAACTAATATATCACCTTCCCCCCCCAAAAAAAAAAGAAATAGGGGGCGGGGGCGTCTTGCCACTTATATGCAAACAACAGATCATGTCGCGCGGGCAAGAGCTGACGCCGACGGTTGTTTTTATGAAAGCCCGGAGGAGCTGCGCTGCTTGCATTTGTTACGCACAATGGATGACGTATGGCAACGATTTGGTTCTGTAACTGAATCGCTGCCATGTAACTGACGTACTGTGCTCAGCTGCTTGCGCATGGTACGTCGGCGGTGAGATATCAAATTCTCGCTGGGAGCGGGAATAGGGATTACTGGGACTTGTGCGTGGCTGTCCATCGCGGTATACACTCCTCTTTATGCTCTGGCATGCAACACGCGTGAGTATACCTGCGCCAAGGATGCATTCCCGCGTCGAGCCACCACATTAACACTTTGACAGGGAGAGTTCTTCGTGCGGATAAGCCGATAGGATGTTGATTTCATCACGCTGGATGCTGATATATCCGCTGCGCGCGTGGAGCTGAATCCGCCAAGGCGTTCTGTATTCGCTGTAGTAACGTCTGCGATGCCACCTTGCACATCAGCTGGAACCTCGCCTAGCATAGCGAAATAACGACAATTGAAGCCCCTGCACCTCGCCTGTAAGCGTGTGGTTCAGGAAGGCACCGCGGAGACGCCTTCTCAGTGTCGTGCGATAACTGGCTGCGCGATCTGTAAACAGCGATGCGCAATTGTGTGAGCAGCCGCAGATATCGTATATTTACCTTTTGCTGAGCTGTGCCTCGGTCAAAATTCATCGCCCATTTATTTCTGCATGCATGTCGTAACGATGAGATTCGAAGGAAAACTGCTGTCAAGGCCACATCTTACGCGTGCACGAAAAATTCTCGTGTGTTGACCCGGCGACAAGCTCGTCGCTCTTGCTGTTCTTTCCTCGCTAGCGCTGTTAAGCGTGATCACGTTAAGCCAGCGAGCCTTACTGTCTAGCCCACCCGCTGTGGAAGGATTCGCAGAAGCTCGCCGTTTACGCGTAACCTTGCCAGAGGCCCTTGTGCGCCGCTACTATATACACTGACTAATACGCGTGCGCGCTGTCACGGCGGCGCATGCAGCCCACAGTCGTGATGTACGCGGCCGCCGCGTTTTGTGTTGGTCCTTGCGAGAACCGCGCCGGCAGAGAGCTTACGCGGTTTCCCAGGCATCTCTTTCTCTCTCTCTCAGCCCAACGTTACTAGAGAAGCTAGTCTAGTAACGTTGCTCTCAGCCCTATCGCGCGGTAACCAAAACTTGACTAAGAGCGCTTAGCGCCTGTCGCAACGCGCGCGGCATGCCTGTGTACGCACACGCGTTCACGCAAGCAGTGCCGTGGTGTATACCGGGCTGGCGGCGGCAGCGATGTCATTTCGGACGGCCACCGAAATCGTCACGCATTCCTTCTCCTGTGCGCCGTCTCTTCGACTGCACGTTAGACTTTTCGCACGCCCATATCCGTCGTGACATCAGTTTGGTCGCCGCTGAACAAACGCGATGCGTCGACGACGCCTCCCTTGGCAGTGACACGATGCCGAGCGAATCTGCAAGTCGCACGTGTGCGCGCATGCACGTTCGCCGTGTGTAGATTCATTCGGGCCGCGCATGTCGTTGGCAGGAAATGCATAATGACGCGACGCTCTTCTGGGAAAAGATACAAGGCGAGTCGATGCCAGCATCGGCGTAGAAATCGGTTACAGTCTGGAGGGGACAAGAGGTACCTCGCCCATATCTTCGGTCAGAAACTACCTGGCTTAACGTCCCGAAAGGGAATGGAAACGCAGGGAGGTTAACTATAAGCCTTATGCAGTTGGTTCAAGTGGTAGAAGAAATTTGTCAGCACGTGAGGCTCGGGGAGGGAAATCCGGATCGATTTTATTTGTTGTGGGCGGAAAGATAGTCGCACGGGCGTTTTCGCATTCCTCTTCCATTGGAATGTAGCCGCCGTAGGTTAAAATCAAGCCCGCGACTTCCATTGTGGTGCCGCAACGTGTAGTGTCCGAGGTGTACTCAGGTGACGTCATATGGCTCAGAATTAGTGATAAATCGCCGGCGACTACTGTTGAAGAGAGAGCACGATTGAAGGATCGAGCCTCGAAGAGTAGGCAGTGCAGGCGCTTCTTTGCGATAATTCTGACTTCCCGCTTAGCGATGACGTCTTGCTGTATTTGATCATTCGAACGCGACAGCTTTAAGGAGCTCGTGTCGCAGTAAAGCCGGTGTCGTCGGCGTTGGCCGTGAGCGAAAAATTGCGGAAGGCAATTTATAAATAAAAACAACTTGCAAGATGGACTTGGTGGGAATCGAACCAGGGTCTGCGGAGTTTGAGACGGAGACGCTACCACTCAGCCATGCGTTCGATGGTTCAAAGCGGGACAAAAGCTCCTCTAGTGAATGCGGTGTTGCCTTAGAAGTGTGCCGTAGAAAGATATACTGCTGTCTATATCGGTAATTATAAGCATGTAAATACAGAAGTCGCAGTTAAGCGCGTAGCGAAGTACGTTTCCGCTACATTTCTTGTGCGCTTGGCGCATACGCAGAGCCATCTTGCGGCAAACACAGAAGACCTCCCCCCCTTGCAATGTACAGTGCTGCCCCGACAGGTGGCGCGCCACTCGCTCGCTTCTCCCCTTCGTCTCGTTTGAGCGCATTGGGGCCGTGCGGGGACCGGTGCGACGGTGCCCCAATACCCTTGCATTTAATAAGTTTTCTCGCTCTCTCCCCTTCCAACTTCCAGCGTGCGTCACTCGAACCCTCGTGTTTAGGCGACGCGACTCCTCTTTCCGCTCACAGCGCGATTCCTAGGTGCCGCGTCCGATGCGGGACGCCTCTGACGTGATCGCAGCGCCGTAGCGCGTCTGGTGGGAAAGCGTCCCCTGCAATGTGTGCCGTGCTGCTGGCGAGGAGTCACGCGTCTGCGTGGTGCTCCCAAGCGAGATAGAGGGCGATCCAATCGAGGCGTCAGCCCCATGATCGCATCCGCTTTATGGCGCGTCGCGCTCCGGCTGTCCGTGCCGATCACGACGTTTGGCTCCTGTATATCGTTTCTCCCTCCAAGACACCGAGTTCTTCGGTTCGTTCCGCTTGCTCAGGCGCACGTTTCGTGTTCCGGTGACTCAAGAGCATGCCGAGCGAATGAGTGGGCGGTGCGAACGGGGTGCGATAACGCTATCGCGTTCCGCTCTTGAAGGCGAAGCTTAAGCGTCCTCCAAGTTTTTTGCTATACGCATTAATCATTTTACGGCACCGCATTGACGAAGTAGCTATGGGAGAGCGTGCACACGCTTTTCCCACATGACAATGCGTGCCTGCTTGGGATTGCTGCAGCGTAGCTTCGTAGATTACATACGGGATCCACCACGAATGCAGAGGCTGATGAATGAAATTTTCATCGCCAGCCTCGACACAACATAACACTGACAAATTTTTAACAGAATGTGAGGGGAGTCTGTTACACGTGGGAAATATTTGTTTGACATGCTTGGCGCAGTCATTTCTGTATTATGTTAAAAAAAAATTACGAGAATGTCCCGCAAAGAGCCTGCGGTAGAACTCGAGCAGTCACCATATACATAATTAGGGAAAGTCAAGCAGAACGGAATATCTAACGGACGTCTCCTCGAAATGAAACGACACGTACGAGAACTATAACGATTTAAAGAAAAACTAACGACATGCGCCTCTATTGATGTCATCCCCCCCCCCCTTTTTTGGCCCTTATGCCGCTGCTGCTGTGTTGTGCTGAAGGCTCGTGCTATAAAGACAAATGAGAATATATTTATAGGGGGCTAGACTAGAAGAGGGATCATACTTTCAAGCGAGCCTATATAGCATAATTTGAAAGCGTGATCCCTTTGTTAGCCTAATCCCCTATAAACTGCACGCCATTTGTCGGCTGGCTTGTTACTTGCCTCAACTTCAGCACGAAACTAACGGCACTGAATGCGCGAACTTGCCAGACATGCGTATATATACCCAGTGTTTCGGCGAAGACATTTAACTAATCTTTAAAAAAATCACCTGTGGAAATAGCTCAATTCTAATCCTTGAGCAGGACTGCTTAAACATGCGGACCTTATTTGCACGAGAAATCGAACTGCATAAATGACTAATTAACAAAAATCGCCGATTGAGTGTTTATCTAATTATCTTACGGCAAATGTTGCAGTTGTAGGCAGGGAGCTCGCAGGACGGATCCACTTGGAACAAATTTTCAGAATGACACCAGTTTTTAGATAATGATTCCAAAGCATTGCGAATAAATACGGTGACGGTCCAGTTACTTTTGGGCTTCTTTGCATAAAACGGCGTTTCGTTAAAACTATAAGTGGAATGACAGCGCATTTTTACCGCACGTTTTATGGCGCATATCTCGAAAATGATGTCATCCACAGAATTATCCTCAAGTAGATGTACGTTGAAGTCTCACCGGCTACAATTTCTAATTTCAATGTGTGCCGAAGGTAATTAGTTAAAACGTGCGTACTTTGCACGGCCGCGCGCGCCGTATGCCTTGAAAGGGATGAGCGGACGACTCGTGTCTTTGTGCGCGCCGTGTTCTCGCCGCTCTTGCGCTGAAGCGACAGACGGCACGAAGGTCACTTCGCTCGCTGCTGCTGCCGCGCTCGCTCTCACCGGCGTCCAGCGTTTTGAAGGATGTGTCCGCGCTCATCTAGTGTATGTTTTCGTGTTTGCTTGTGCGCACTGACACCATGCTTATTAATCCGGTTAGTAAGCGAGTGTTTCCAACTTTATACGGCGGACAAAACTACTGTGCTTACTTCGCATAGCTGTCTACTAATTTGCTGTCGCAATCGATGCTACGGCCTTGGGGCGAAACTGCGACTTCTTTAGCCACTGTTGGCAGCGGTTTCTGTGTGCGTGTGTGAGCTCGTTGAAAAAAAAAGGGTTGGGGATAGTGGCCCTCGCTTCGCGATAATGGAGCCGTTGGGCGAGATTCTTTTTGTCTCGCCGAGCGCGGGGCCAAGCTGCGTCGTCGAGCCGCTGAGGCAGCGCTCGTATCCGGAAGACGTACTACGCCACACGCTTTCCTTTCTTCCTTCCTCGCTCCGGAAGCGGAGCGCGCGCGTCGCGAACCCAAAGCTGGCTTCTCCTGCTTCCCGCGGGGTAATGTGGCAAAGCCGCACCTCTTGTAGCGTATTCAGCGCGTTGCGGAACGAAAATGTGAACTGGTGCGGCGCCGCGTGGAGCGCGCGCGCTTGTGTGTGTGACAGGGAAAAATATAATAAGGAAAGCGATGCATCGCTCGTGCTTTCTTGATTACACATTTCGTCCGTGCGCTGCAGCAGCATTGCTGCATATTTTACCGCTTGTAAAGCAGCCACGTTCCGTGTATCCCTCGGACTGTACTCACAAGTGCCTTCGTCGGCTCAAGAGATACACCGGAGAACCTTCATACGACACATTTTATTAGTGGTTCCTATGTGGCGCGAATGTGAGCCCTCGAGGAAATGTGCAGGATATTCAGGTCTGTACTATGCCGAATAAAGTGAGTAAAAAAAAGAAGGAAGTTCGATTCTACCATGGGGGACTGGACGCGAGACCAAGGCGGCACAACGCAACTCGGGCACATGCTGGTATCGCTGGTACCCAGCGCTGGTATCGCGCAATGAAAAACCAACAAGCCCGGCAGCGTATATATATATAGCATGTTAAGTTGACTCTGTTATAGCACTTACTGAAGTGGACGAAAAATTTCACCCGATAGGCGAAGGAGTTATAATGATAATAAAGTATACTAGACAACTACAAGAAGTAAGGTTCGTAGTTTTTTCGGCCGTATAAATTGCACTAAACATTCGCTTACTAATTGAAATCCGCCAACGATTACGAGACTCATTAATGCGAAATTTGAGCGCAGCTCTAAGTTTTCATATCGCGATATGATGGCTGGTGCTGACATTCTGTCTCGTGCGGCACGTTGCAAATGGGGCGACGTTGCATCCAACACAGGTAACATTAAAGCACAACGATAGCGGCCAGCAGAGTCGGCGATCGTCGAAAATCTGATCTGCGGGTCAAACGCGTCGGCTGTTTATACATTATTCGTCGAAGGTTCCACAGCAATCGCTGGTGACCGCGTGGTTTCCAGAAAGTACAACACCATTCGCGTCGCGCATACAGTGAAATTACAAGTGCTATGGCGCCATCTCGTTGTCTCGTGAGGCACTCTGCTTTCCTCCGTTCACCATACTCTCCTCCTCCGCTTTCAGTTTCATGCTTTCACTGTATAGCCGCCTCCTCCGATTTCCTCCTCGCGCTCTCTTCTTTCATCCCCCGCTGCGCTCCGCGTTCACTTTCAACTTTTGCCGTGCTCGTTCGCTCGGTTACGAAGGACAACGCCGACGCTCGCCGCAGGAACGGGCGCCTAGGAGCTGCGCTCTAAAATGCCACGTTTTGCGTGAACGGCGAGAGGCAGCTATATGCTACATACGTGTGTGCTACGTGGGATTGGGGTTAGGGGATCGAGCTTCGTTAACGCACGATTCAGGTTGGCGTTGTCGGACGCACCCGTCGCCTCGACCCCGTTCCGCGCTCAAGCACTGCACACACGTGGCCTTCCGTGCGGCGAGCCTTGAGCGCTCGCGTTGCTGCCTCCCCGCGGTTTCGCTCCGACGCGCACCGGATACCCCCGCCGCCTCGTCTGCCGAGAACAGAGACGCAATAACGGTAAGCCGGCGATGACATCGTGTGTTGTGGAGTCGCGAGCAAAGTAAGGAACTCCCCAGCATTTCTCGAACCGGTATCACTTGCAAGAAAACTGTTAATTCTTGGTAAGCCTGGCACCCTCTACGTAAAAACAAACGACGACATGTTGGTATAGCTGATGCACAAATTGAAGCGAAAACCGGATGAGGAGTCCGTTACTACTGCTCACGAGAGTATGCTAGCGGGCACATCAGGGGCGAATCCGCATGGATGCCTCTCATCAACGGATAGAGAGAGACCGGGCCGGATGATCCGCCAGTAGTGGGTCTAGCTAGAACCCGCGGCCGCCCTGTTTTTTTTTTTTCTCCCTGCTTTTACGTATAATGCTTTGGCAAAACGCGAAAAGACAGCGGCATGCTGTCTGTGCAGTCCGGTGCTTGAGTTTTGAGACCACGATTTCGCCTAACATATGCACGGTGAATACCGAGGAAGAGACACAGAGGAGCTGTTGGAGAGGTGTATCGTTTCCGTGGTGCGTTCGTGGGCGCGAAAGAAGCCTCGCTGAGAGAGAGTAAAACATCTTTATTAATAATATTTGAACGGCGAGAGCAGTGTGGGAGGAACCCTCAGTCCAGGGTCCCTAAGATGATTCCGGCGATGTTTCGAGCCCGCTGTATCACAGCTCGGAGGACCTCAGGAGGTCCGTCGCGGGAGGCATCGTCCCACAGCTCCTTGTTGCGTATTGGGTAAAGGAGAGTTGGCAAGGGAGGAAAGAAGTTTGCAGTGCACTCAATCATGACGTGGAAGATTGTGGGCGAGCTGTCACAGCCAGGGTAACGATCTGCATAACAGTGTGGGTAGAATTTGTTGAGAGAGACAAGATTAGGAAAAGTTGCGGTTTGTAACTGCCGTATAATGCCACTGCTTCCACTCGCGAGAAGGACGGCGGTGGTGCGGCGTGGGCGCGACGAATGCGTGTATAATGACGGAGTATGTCTTTGTAACGGAGTAAGGGATCCCCCCACCCTGAACCAGTGGCCCCACCATGCCGAGCCGCCCGGAGGGAAATTTCTCGGGCAACCGCATGTGCGCGTTCGTTACCCGGCAGCGAGGTATGTATGACCAGGGGTCCAGAGTAAGTGGATGCGGGAGGTGTGGTTGGTGCATTTTGCGGGATCTGTTTGAGAATTTGGTGTGCCGCTCTCGGGATGTTATGTCCTGATAGGAACGCCCGGCATGCCTGTTGCGAGTCCGTCAATATATACACTTCCTCAGGAACACGGATGGCGTATCGAATTGCAAGAGCAACACCGAGAATTTCTCCGTAAGCGGCATTTGTTCCGTGCATTGCTGCAGAGTCTCTCAGGGATTCGGTGCCATCCAAAACTACCGAGGTATAGCCCTCTGGAGTTCGTGATGTGCCCGTGTATAAAGTATGTGTTTCCGGTATGTTTGCAAGCATGCGGCCAAGGTATCGTACACGGGCTTTGCGCCGTCCTTTGTCATGCTCGGGGTGCATATTACATGGCAACGAATGAATACTTGGTGCTTGGCGTATCGCTGACGACGAGATCGTTGGTCGGGTTTCAGACTCAAGGGCTGGGACAGAGTATCCTAGCCGTGTGAGAAGCTGGCGGCCAGTAGGAGTGAGTAGGAGGCGCTGGCGCTGGCTGACCCAATGTGCCTCTAGCAGCTCGCCTAGTGTGTTATGTGAAGTTAAGGAGACGGCGTGTGGAAGTATAGTTCGGGAGACCGTGGGCCAGCTTCGTCGCTTTTCGAATCATTGTCTATGCGAAGTTGTTGCGCTTGGGTCAACCGCTGAAATGGGAGATGGTATGTAAGCCGGCTGATCACGCATGCCTCCACCAAGCGCAGCAGGTCCTCTTCTCGAAGGCCTGAGCACCTGTTGGAAACCCTCTGGATCATGGCCAGAATTTGCTCAATCTGGTCTGGATAGAAGGGCAACAGTATAGTTAGACCTGCCATCCGCTTGGACGTGTAGGCCGAGGATGCGAGCACGATTAACCTGTGGTATGGGTGTGCCATCCACGTGCACAGTGATAGGGGGAGTAGAGGTACGGCTGCGGGGGCGAATGATTATGAGCTCCGACTTTTCCGGAGCACATCTTAAGCCGCATTTTCTCGCATACTCGGAAACTGTGTCGACTGCTTGCTGCAGTCGGTTCTGGATGGCTCCGTCGGAGCCCCGTGTCGACCAGATAGTCATGACGTCCGCATAAATAGCGTGGGCGTCATCAGGGATCTGGTCGAGTAGCCGGGGGAGCCGTGCGAGAGCGATATTGAATAGAGTAGGGGATAGAACTGAGCCCTGGGGTGTCCCACGTCCTACTAGGCGAATCGTACCGGATCGATGCGGTCCCATTCCCTCGCTGAGAGCGCGCTGGCGAAAGTGTCCTTCAGCACGCGTCGCAAAACTCTCGTGTCTGTCTCACCGTCGTGATGCCGCTTTGAAAACCACCTGCGCACGCGGGCTATACAGGAAATCGAACGGGTGATCGGATGCGAGCAACGTTCCACGAAGCTTATTCGCCGCGCTGCCATCGTCGCTGCCTATCGGCCGTCCCGAGATGTCGTCGCGCGTATGGCCGGTTCACCCGGTCACGTCTCGTTAGCGGACAGCCTGCGCCCCAGTTGTTATGCATATTGCGCCTCTTCTCTCGCCCCCTTTTCGGGCCACGACGGCTCAAGGCCGCCGCGTGCATGCGCGCAGCGGGGACGCCGCGCCGAGCGTTTTGCGTGCAAGCTTGCGCGCGGGTGCACCACGCCGGCGTGTACCCCGCGTCGGGCTGTCGCCAAGGCGCATTGCCGCGAGGCCGCTGCGCACTGCTGAAGTTGCAGGGTTCGGGTTGTTCAAAAGATAGGGGAGATCTGCGCAAATTTCAACAGCTGTCTGTACGCACACTATGACACCTCACGCCGTAGGCTGCAGCGATGACACATTCGTGATTGCATTGACGCCGTACCCAGTACAGGGATACACGTCCGTGGTGCGGGGCAACCCCCGCGTTATACCACATCACGTGGGAATGCAAACGTAATTTCGCATTCCATAAAGTAAATAACCCAAGTGCGGAGCAATGGGAGGGTCTGCTCAGCAGCAGCAAGCTCGCAGCCCAACGGGCAATTGTGCAGCACGCCTGCGTGGCAGCAAGACTCAGCGGTGCCCTGGAATAGGAGCGCCGACCTTATGAAGGGGCCAGGACTCAAGACATGAAGACACCGGCCCACCTCCAACCTCTCCGAGATATAGAGGAATAAAGTTTTCCCATTCCATTCCATTTACGCCGAGACGTTCTGGGCCACTCTTAAGTAAATCGATTCCTCGACTCTGCCTTACTCGGGGGTGGATCGATCCAGGGCGGCCTCAAGGGAAAGTGTGGTTAGTGTAATGTAGTTAGTCGCTCTGCCGGTGTTCTGCCTGCTTTCTGGATGGACCAAGTTTATGAATATCCCCTTTGAATGTGGCCAGTGGACATTGCCAGGTGCATACGTTGGTCGGACCTAGCATCCGCGATTGCTGTATAGAGTGTGCCACTTGTTGCATGTATATGACCCATGGTGACCGCGTTCGCCGTTGTCATTGTTGTTTAAGTCTTTTCTTTTTCTTTCTTTGTCCAATAAAGAATCATATTCACACTTCGTGACATATATTCCTAACCGTCACTACTTCGTGACGCTATCTATTCGTGCAGCGCAACAACAGAGAAGGTTTGGGTATAGTTGGTTTTCCATTATTCTTTAGTGGGGCAGCGCGAAGCATGCAAGACAGAGGGACGCTCGTCTTTCCTGTGTCCCTGTGTCCTGCTTCGTGCTGCATCACTTAAAAAGAACCACGCGATTTAATTTATGCAATCACGTGTCTCTACAGTTCGAATGTGTACAAATCCTGCCGGCAGACGCACACCCACCGTGTGCTGCGCTCATGGGCGCCGTTCCGCCGTTGTTCGCGATTGCAGCAATACTGCCAACTCGGCGTTTACTTTAGCGGGACCGGGCAGCGAGAGGGGAGATATCAAAGCAGTCAAACCTTATTCCCTAACGCCATAGGCGTACCACACGGAGGCCAGTTCTGTTCAACTTGGCGCGAGGCCAGGCAACGGAGCTTCGTCGAATCTCTCTATCCTTGGCTTGACGTTCTACGCCGATGACATCGCGCTATGGGTGGATACAAAAGACACCAGCCTTGCTGCCGAAGAAGTCCGCGACACTGCAACTCGACATAATCGATGTGCGCCTATATACCGACGTGCAGTCGTCCTCGGAGAAAACGTTTCTCCTAGTGATCTGCCATGCGACAGGTTGGGTTAGGATCTCCCTAAACCTTAATTTCCTACCGATCGACCTACAGTGCGTCCAGCCCATCGTAAGATAAAAATAGTATCGTACTCAGTCCAGCATGCGTATCCTGGGTGTCCTGGTGTGCGAGACTTGCTGACCGAAGTAATGGCTGCAGCTCCGCCTGATCTGGCAAATCGGTAGCCACATCGGCATTGCTGGAACCCGCACATTTTGAACGTTGGCCACTGTGACTTTGAAGGCTTGCTATATGTGGAGCTGTGCGTGTTTCCATCTCAACGGTATATACGCGTGCGCTTGAAGCAACCGGAAGTCCTCCATCTCTAGCCCCTATACGCGCCAATATACGGGTCTGCCGCGACACTGGCGGAACGCAATGCTCTGCAGTTATGCGGTACTACCATAACTCAAGGTTATCATTAAGTCGCGCAACGAGGACCATGCATGGCGTGCGGAGACAAAAACGAGGAGGCCAGTCGAAGATTTTTCGCCTTGCGTCCCCGCACGTGCGCCTCGGCCCACGACAATCCCCAAGCCCAGGCACCACCTAATCAGCAGACAATTCCTTGAGCCGGGGAGGGATCTCCTGCTCAGAATACTTAAGCCCCTGACGCGCAAGTGTCGCAAGCAAAGACACGCGGATGAACCGAGAGCGCTGCAGCCTCACCTACTAACCGCACGCGGTGTTTACTATGTGGCCTTGGCGGTTTACCACAAGACAAGCCAAGGTGGCGATGGTGACGCCGAAAGGCGGCAAGAAAATCGCTCACCAGTTTGGGACCGCGGCCTTGCACACGTCCTGGTTCGGCCAACTTCCGCCCCCTGCCAATATATCAATAGATCCGCGAGGAATGAGGGCCCGTTTGCACCGGTGGGCGAAGTGATCTCGGTCACCGATAGCAAGGGCGCATCGAAGCGACTCACGGGCCCGCTGAGAATCGGAACCATTCTCGGGAACACAGATCTGGAACAGCAGGCTCCGCAGGGACCATGACTTCGAAGTGCAGCTGGACTGGCCACCGGTACACGCAGGTAGCGTCGGCAACGAGGCTGCGCATGCACTGCCCTAGCTGTGGAGGAAAGAAAAATATAGGAGGGAGCATTGCGTCACGCAGCCAGCCTTGGCGAGCTAGCGTTCCGTGAAGCCACAGTGGTGGCCCAACACGTGGCCTCTTTCGTCGAGATCACGGAGAAAGAATCGAGATTTCTGATGCGTTTGGTTCCCATTAGCTATACTAGTAGTTTTCATTCGGTGCTCGTTTGTTCGGCTGCCCTGCCGCGGCTCTGCCTGCAAAGCGCAAACACTAAAACCAACCGCGCACTTTGACATGAGATCACGTGTTGGACCACCAGGTTGGCTTCAGTGGCATTGCGATATACTCCCTCCTATTTTTTTCCTCCTTTCTTCATGGTCCTACCCTCACCGAAGGATCCAGTGCCAAGACCCGGCCGAAAGGCATCACCGCGGCCAAAGAAATGCCTTCGACGAACGACCACCCGCATTGCTGTCAAACCTACCACGCGGCGCCCAAGTATTGTCATAAGGTGCGCGCGCGTGGCTTTTGGCCTGACACAGGACGTGTTGACCAGGTGGCGTCATTGGAAGGAAGGCCAGCGCCATGACGCCTTCGACTGCATCAATAGCGAGGAACCAGACAACTCCAGCAGGCACGCTAGCGATGCAGCCAAACCACTCGTACGACATAATGCCACCATCCGTTTACATTCGTGCTCACCTGCTCACGGGCCACAGTGGCGCTTGACAGACGATTGAACATATCTTGTGGACGGAGTGTCCCGTGTACGAAAGCATCGGGCAGAAATATAGCCGCACCTTAATGCAGAGTATAAAAGACTGGCTCAACAAAGAGCCCGCTATTGCGACTGGGGTCGAAGACGAGAGGCGGACTCTGGAGCAGGCGAAGATGAGACGAAAAGCTTTATACAATACGCACATATAGCAGGTAATAGCATAAGAGTAGCGGTGCCGAAGAGCGCTCCGCGCCGACGGGGCGGCTGGTGGCGACTGTCTCTTTTACAATGGGCCGGTTCTGCCTCAAATCCCTTTGGCAGGAACGAGGCAGGATCGGTGCTGACGTCAACCGTGCCGTTTTCCTCTTCCGTCGCGGGAGGAGTCCACGCTGCATACCACCAGTCTCCACGGCAAAGGGTCTGTGGAATTCTGAAGTCTGCATGCCAGTGGATTCGTCGTGGTGCTCTGTGACCCCGGACCCCTCAGTTCGACTCACGGAAATGGTACCGACAGTTTCCTGGAACTTTGCAGTTTGTCACCATAGCAACCACTTCAGAAGAGCGCCCGTTGCCTTGACAATAGGCACGCAGTGTGGCACAACAGCGCGCCATGCACACTGACCGCCGTTTGTGATCTTTTCCCATACATCCCCCGTACAGCTTAGCAGGGTGCATGCTGAATGGGCTAGTTGGTGAACCATTATCGCGAGTTTACAGCGCGAAGGTTAAGCGATATCGACAAGCGCTTCGAGGCAGCCCTTTGCTGCAATAAAGGTTTGCCATCATCAAACCTATAGGTTGTAGCGATGGCGCTGCACGCTATATGTGTACAGGCGTAGGCGTCAGTGCACTGCAGCTGGTCGTACGCACGTCGCGACCGCCAGCGTGCCGGCCCAGCGTCACGACTTCTGCGCCGTCGCCGCGTGCGAGCACCAGCCATCGGGGCGGGTGCGTCATCGCTTCCGGACCTGCAGCAGACACGCACGGCGCGTCTTCGCTACTGGGGAGCGGCCGTTTGTCTCGACGCACGAGCCGCGCGGGGCGGCGATCCTCGTACGTGCTTGTCTCGATGGCATATTGGGAGCAGCGGCCTTCTAGTTGCTGCTGAAGGCACACTTGTAGCGCGCGCCTTTGTGGGCGGATTATCTTTGTCTCCGGAGCTGTCTGTAGGGGGGATGCGGCGACAGGCAGCTGGAGACCCGCTGACTCAGTGCCGTGTGCTCGGAGCTGGTGCCTCCGGCTTTGAAATTTTACCTCGTGACTAGATGGCGTTCCAGATATATAAACAGGCGTACCGTGCGGAGACGCTGTGCGGTTGCTGCCTTCTGGAACGGCGGTCGTTCTGCTCGCGCGCTCGATGTCGCCTTCTGCCAGCGCGTCAGTGTGAAGGGCGTGCGTTCGAGACGGTCGTGGCAACGTGATGTCACATCTGTGGGTTGCGCTGCCATCGTGCTGCTGAACGTATGGCTGAACGTATTTTTTTGTATGCTGTCACGGGAGGGAACTTGTAACCTCGCACATAGCTCCCATCAACACGGCTGCTAGCGGCGCGCGTTGTTCCCGTGTGCACCGGCGGCTGCGACGGTTGCAGAGCCACATTCGCGGGCGGGCCCAGCCGTCTGTGCATCTGGCGTAGTACTGTCCTCACATTTCCGGTTTCTTTACCATCCCGACACGTCAGACACGTAAGCTTTGGCTTGCCCGACGATAATTCCGACGTCCGTTCATACTAATGCGAAGCATTTCTTGGCGAGCATTTGCCAATTTGAGAGTATCTATCTAGCCGCCTGCGTCCTGGCACTCTCGTGGTCGTTTTGTTAACTTGGTATGTACCACAATCGGTATAGTATGACAAGAGTGTATGACGAACATAAATGATAGGTCATAACATGAATGACATGGCGTGCGTGTCGTGTAGCTTATGAAGCAGCCGCCTACGTCTCGGCATATACCAAAATTGGCGTAGTACGACAAGAGTGTATGGCGAGCATAAATTATTGGTCATGACATGAATATAACGACATGCGTGTCAAGTAGGTCATGAAACAGCCGCTTACGTCTTCGTGCTCAAATGGTCGCTAATTTTCGTTAACTTGGTAGGCTCCCCGCTCACTGCTTTGCATAACTTCGATTCCCACGGGCAACGGCGTTCCACGACTGGTGGCGCCGCGGCGGATGACACCGTATTCGCGGTGCACGCGGCAAGCCGCACTTCTTTCTTTTTTAATCCAGCGGCTGTGGTACTGCTCATAGAGTCGTACACAGCGAACAGCAAGCTAAGTCAAAAGGAAAGCTTATAAAATAGCAAAACTTGTAAGCACAACGCTCAAGCGCACACGGTTGTGTGACACGGACACACAATTCGCTCCTTCACTGTTTTCTGGAAGCTGAGCGATTTCTACACGAGTCGTAAATGGTCATTGACAAAACGTGATTAACGCCTAATCTCATACATTCGAATGATTCTCCTACGCTTAAAAGTTAATGGGGCATATTTGAAGGTGCATGACGGCATGAATTGGTGACGCAAAGTTACATTCACACTTTAGAAGAGTAGAATTTTGAGCCCGTTGGTGATGCATATTTTAGTACGGTGAAGCGCGATAGAGTGGACGTTTATAGATGTCCCGTCTGTCTCGCCTGCTTTTGTCCCATCTATTGCGCTTCACCGTATATAGTAACATGCGGCGGCCTCTCGGCGTCCATGGTCGGACGCTGGCTGGGCCTGAAGGGCGCGTGCAGTTTCACGCGACAGCTATCAGCCGGCTTACAGGGAACATTCGTTGGCGTTATAAACACGCATGCTGTGACGCTAAAGTCTTTTTGGTGTCTGAAGGTTCAGGCAGCTTGTACGCTGTGGTTGGTGGTGGCGCTGTGTCGCGTTTTTTCTGCAGCCGCCTGGACGGCGACGGTGGTAAACGCTTATTGTGCGTGAGGGGCGCTGGCCGGGAGTCTCTGGCCCTCGGCGATACTCGGAGCCACCAGCCGTGTTTGGCCGGCTGGGTTGGAAAAACGCGACGCCACAGCCCGATGCACGTCCCTGGTCGAGACGCGCCAGGTGGTCTTGCCGGCTCACCACAGACTTGCGCAGTGCGTGGGCTCTGCCTGACGGCCTCCGCTGAGTGAACGGAGAAGAAAGAGCAGCTGTTGTCACGCTTTCGTGCCATCTGCCAAAACATGCCGACGGTAATTTGTGCCGCCATCATCAAACACCGTTATCGACTTGGGCAGTATACTTCGAAAGTATTTATTGCTATAGTGTCCATTTGATTCTTGCGATCGATCTGCGGTTAAGGTTATTGACTTTATTTTTGCAATAATCTTCTTTGGTTTCCGCAACGTTCTTTTTTCTCCTCTTTTCGCTGTCGTCCACGCGGCGTCGAAGCAGTATAGCGCTGCCGTTCGCGTGAAAGACGACGAAGTGCAAGGCCACGTTGTCGGCGAGTTTTTTGTGTACGGGAGAGCTGTCCGAACGAAAGGCCCCCTGCAAGAGGTCATCACGACGGCCACTACGCCCCGCATCTCGTTTCGGTTCAAGAAAGGTAGGCACGGCTCGCGGTTCCCGTCTCCTTTCGCAACGCGCTTCGGGGGCGAAGTCTCGCCTCGCATATGCTCCAGCGACTGCCGAATCATTGCGGGTCGCGGCGCTCGGAGCCGCACGCGCTGGTTTGTTGCTACTCGTGATGTGTTCGCCGGAGCCGTCAGCGTGGTTGATTGACATCCTCCCGAAACAGACAGACGCGAGAAATGCAAGTTCGTGGAACGCCGAGCCGACCTCCGTCTGCGTTGACCGCTGCTGCGTGCGTATGCCATCGCAGCCCAACGACCAGCTGCATCGTGCACGGCCGGTGATTCGCTGTCGTCGGCCTAAGTGGGTCGTTTGGACACATTTGAAACGTGGGCGGTATGCATCACATTCAGTGGGAGAAATTACCGAATTGACGTACTATGCGGTATACGTGAAGTGCCATTACCAGAAAAAGTTAACGGGTGTTTCGGCCTCCCGCTCGCGCTACTTGTCAGCCTCTACTCGTTTCTTGCTGTGCCACTTTTCTTTTCACCTCGGGAACGGTGTCTGCGAAGTACGTTGTTACAAAAGATATCCCGCCAACGCGCTTCCGACCGTACCGCACATAAAGCAGCGTGACGGCGCGCGCTCGTCGGATTTGGGAGTGGGCCAATGTCGGGCAGCATGCCGATGGGTGCGCATCGGAGAACATTGTGGGCACCTTCGCTGTGCCTGTACTGCGTGATGTGCCGAAGAGATTTCAGCGTCGTGAGCAGCCACTCACGGGGCGCAGGCGTGACGGGAGTTTACGCGTGTTGTCCGTACCACCGCAGCGGGTGTTGTGCGAAACTTGTAGGAGAGGCATGTATGAACGTGGGCCGTGCATGCACGTGAGGTCTTCGGACTTCATTTAATTTATGCCAATGCAATTACATAAGATTTTGACTCAAGCCCGTTGAATTACGAGAAATGACAGGACAAACGTTATTTTAACACTACTTGTTACTGGACTAGTTGGTTCATGGTATAAAGTAAATCTAAAAGAGCGCTGGAAATGGCACGAACAAGAACCTGAGCGCTTGTGGTATTCAGTCTTGTCCGCGTCCTTTTTCGCGCTCTTTTAATTTTACTAATGTTGCTGCCCGGGTCTGTCGCCCTACCTTTTCACCTCATGCTTAAGAAGGACACTGAAGAGAAGTATGGGCATTAATAAATTACGTTTTTGCAATAAAGAAATTATTTTTACCGTTCGAGGCCACCAGCTAGCGGTGACGTCATAGATTTGGACATCGCCTACGTGGGTCCATTCGAATGTTCATTGGTAAAGAATAACTATATTGCGTCCTAAAGGAGCCGGAGGCTCAACCTAGCAAGATTAGATAGCTTTTTCTTCGCTAGAACGGCCAGAATGCGCGGAAATACTTTCGATGACGCTTATTGCCAACGGCTTTGTAGCGGCGCCTGTCTATCGAAGCTCGACCGACGTTACTTATTGGGTAGCGTGGCGTTGTCGGCGGGCTGCAGGCATCCGGTAGATCATGGCGACCAGGCAAGGGCGAGACGATTTCTAGTGCGAAACTTGCACGGTTTATTCAAAGGTAGATTAAAGAAAATGAGAAGAACATGAATAAGTGATAAGTTCTCCTGTAGTTTGTTCGAGGAAAGGGTCTCTCTATACGCGCGCGCGCGTGCGTCACACACACACCTCCACACCACTGAGAAGAACCACACACACCTCCACACCACTTCTCACACACCAATGAGAAGAACATGAATAAGTGATAAGTTCTCCGGTAATTTGTTCGAGGAAAGGGACACGCACACACACACACACACACACACACACACACACACACACACACACACACACACACACACACACACACACACACACACACACACACACACACACATTCTGCAAGCACCACAACCCATGCGCGCGAATGCGTTGGAACCAGTCAGCCTATATACGTGTGGATTCTTTCGAGCCAGGAGTTGAACTAGCTAGTAAAACGCGTCCAGTAATCAGAGCAGAACTATAAAAATTATATAACAAAACTATATAACTAACACACACACACTGTTAGATATGGAGCTGTTTCCTGCGCCTACTTCGATTTCCCCCAGACCACATCGAATCGCAGCACAACTAATTGAGAAGCGCAGAAACGCAGAAAGCACATTCCAGAGGAGCGCTCGAGCAAACAAGTTGAAGGCCACAAGGTCACGTGCAAACAAGTTCGTACGCCGCCGGTAGCTATTCACTGCTTGACTTTTCCAGAAAGCGAGGGGATAGCCCGGCACTGTTGGAAGTAAAGTGGGTCCCAAACCAAGACGGCGGTATTGGGCCGGGACGGCCTGACGGCGGTAATGCGCCGTGACAGCCGGACGGCTGTGATGTACCGGGAAGGCCTGGTAGCGTCGCACCGGTCGCCTTTGAAGAAGGCATTTGCCACCACAGCGGGGCCGTACCGCCAGGAGTAGGTGGGCCCTCGGACAATGGAGCCCAAGCGTCCCCCTTCCCCGCCTTCGAAGAACGCATTGCAAGTCAGCAAGGCAAGACCGCAGAGAGCCGCCGGGTGTGACACCGCCGCACGGGCGCCTACCATTGGCCGAAAATGGCGTCATCTGAGCGGACTCTCCCATTGGCCGAACATGACGCGACTTCCAGTCCTCGAAGGGTTTAAAAGAAGCATTCCAGAGAGACCAGAGCATTCCCTGATTGACCTCTCTCGAACTTCTTGCCGCGGGCCGCAGCGTCCGAGTTGCTGCCGGCCCGTAATGACTGTACGACTGTTACTTGACTCTCACCTCTCTGTATATAATGTAGAATAAATCCTCCCAAGTTTGTTTCATCCCGAAGTCCGTCCTCAACCCCTACAACACACACACACACACACACACACACACACACACACACACACACACACACACACACACACACACACACACACTGCGTGTACAGTCTGTACACTGCGGCATGGCGAATTAGGAAGTCACGCTTTATTTCGACGAGGCCTGGTGGAAGAAGGTCGGGTTCTGTCTGTTCTTTCTTCACGTGGTGCGGGACGCCAACAATCGCAGAAGTCGCGCCTAATTTCGACGAAGATGGTCGGATGAAATTCCTTTCTGCACGTGGTGCCAGACGCCAACGCTAAAATATTGCCTAGACTTATCCTTGAACTTTTCTTTCTTTATTAAAACCTCAATATCTATAGTGTACAGTTATCTATGCCTATGACGGCTCCGGTTCTATCAACTCCATGGCGCCACATGACGCATAAGTTCCATCGCGATATTCAAAAGGGGAAAGTTTGGTTTCCATTTTCTAGAGTGAGAAAAAAAAAAAGAAAATCTGCGTTTTACGTGCTGAAGCCACGATCTGATTATGATGCACTCGTAGTGAAGTACCCTGGATTAATTTCGGCCACCTGGGGTTCTTCGACGTACGTCTAAATGTAAGTTCACGAACGCGCTTTTTGCATTTCGCCTCCATCGGAGCGCGGCCGGGTTCGAAGCAGCGACCTCGAGTTCAGCAGCGCCATAGCCTAAACCACCGCGGCGAGTTTAGAGTGTTGCACGTCAGTTCAGAGCTATTGCTCAATTAAACACCATTCGAGCGAGCGCCACTGATACGAAGTTCGAGATAGAACCTTCTTGATTTATATTCTATTCGAGTCGCAGACGCCAGCAATTTGCCTAGCACATTAGATAATTAGCATATATGTAGTCTCCCCAGCAGGAAGCATGGGATAAACGTACTAGCCGATCCACCTCGCTTCTAATATATATCGCGCCGTCGCTCGGTGGTGTCCGCGTTTTGCCGGAACGTCGCATGGGCGTCGCGTGGGGTTCCGGGTCCCTCGGGCACCTCACGCGACTGCGCCGGCGGCCGATCTGAACCACGGCTTTCTCGCGCTGTGGGCTCTTGCGTTGCCGCCTGTGTTGCAGCCTGTTGGATATGCTACACTGCACTGCATATATGCCAAGGACGGCTCTCTTGATGAACCGGAGAGACGCGCTGCTCTATCGATGGCATTGCCGCCTCCCGCCGGAGACGCGTGGCGGGCGGGCGCCCCGACGGCCTGCCGCGTCCTCTGCCAGGGCGTGTAATGGGCGCCGTGGACGCGGAACAACAAAGGCTCGGTTCACCTGACTGTGGAACCGCGTGAAACATCGCGACGTCGTGACTCACACCGTTTGGTGGCCAAGTTTACCTTCGTGCCCCGATTTTTTTCCACCATTTAGCTTTGCCCGCCGCGTTGCGAGCTAGAAATTGGGACACGTAGACAGCCTAACGTGGCTGTTTCGTACGAAAGGCAACGTGTTCCCCAACCCCTCAGAGCAAGCGACACATTTCTTGTGCATTTCAGGAGTAATGTCGCTGCACTGGATCAGCCGCAACACTTTGCCTGTTGACGTGGGCTTCTTGCCGCACTAGCAAGCGCGCCTACAGTGACGCCAGAGGCGTAGCCAAGGAGCGGCACAAATGCACGTCCCCTCCCCCCCCCCCCTTCAAAATTTCTCTGTACCGAGGATACTAACGAGAATAGTAAAACGACGTGTGACAATAAAGCACGCCTGCCCTACCCTCCTCCATCGGTCAAATGCGTCGCCCCCCTCCCCTCTCCCCTCGTGCACACACAAAGACGCATAAAAGAAATTTCTGACCACGCCGCTGCATGGCAGCTCTCTTCCATCACAGAGAGAGCCTGTAAACTTCTATCCAAGGAGCGAAATTGTGCAGCGAATGAGACGTTGTGCAGTGTGGTGTTCTCTTAGGCCCTACTCACACCCCGTGACTCTCCGTGGATTCATGATGTGGCATGGCTACTTTCCAGCAACGGTGGCATGAAGTTTTGTCGCCACTCTTTCTTTTTGTATGTATAGTCGCAACAGATAGGATAAGATGGAGGGATGATATTAAGAAATTGGCAGTTACAGCTAGAGTGTGGGTGCTTGTTGCAGCCTAAAGAGCTCTAGGAGTCTTTTGTCCTGTATGCGTAATCCTGCTCGTGGTGTTGTGAAATGGGAGCAGGACCAAATAGTAATTGCACTTTGCAAGAAAACAAAAAATAGGTCCAAAACCTGAATGCACTTGTAGTCCTGGGAGTGTGCTAACTTATCTGAATGTGCCTGTTTTTGTTGTCTTTGGCAGGCAGGTGGCCCGAGGAGAGAGGTGGTAGCGGGCCCCAGGTGCAGTCGCCGTCATGTGGCTGCTTCCGAGGCGGCGCGGCCTTGTAGTCAAGGTCCTGCTGGTCGTGCCAGTCACCTGGCTTGTCATCACACTCCTGCTGACCTACACGGACAGGGTCCAGACACCTCAAAGTAGGGTGGCATTTGAACCAGGTGCTGTCCAACAACACCAGGGTCAGCAGTTACAGCAGCAGCAACAGCAGCAGCAGCAACCACCGCCAAAGCAACAGCAAGACCAGCAACACAGGCCTCAGCCTCAGGTAGGAAAGTGTGATGACTGCATCCACCTTCAATACATATATTGACACGCTTACATTGTTTATTGTGACAATATTGTACAAGCTGGTACCAAACCGCATAACTTCCCCTCCTTGTTTTTGTCTGCAGCAATGAGCTGCCAAGCTATCAGAAAAACTACCAAATGAAACCACTTCATTGAAAAAAGGGGGCTATTATGCTTGTACTTACTATTTGTTGTGTTTATTACGTGTTGTGTGCACTGTCCATATTTTGTCTTTCCTACTTCTTGTTTCATAGGAAACCAGAGGCTGTGGTGCAAGTTTGGACAACCCTTCCTTGCCCCAAAAAACTAGAGGCTGCTGCTTTACTTGCTTCCTCTTCAAAGCCATGCATACCACCTTGTTGTCTTTGGTGTGGCGCATTAGTGCAGCTGCTGCAAGTGAATAAAGTTTCAGGGCCCATGCAATGTTTACATAGTTTTGTGCATAGTCATAGCTGAAGCAAGCTAGGAGACATACAATATACCGGCAGCGCTAGCCTTTGGCCAGTGAAACACTTCTATGAAAATGAAAGGTTGGCTCTAGAGCCTAAAAGTTTGCATGTGGCGCTATGCAGGGTGACGAGTCTGCAAAAGAGAGCCAGGATCTCCTGCCTGAGAAACAAGGTGCTCATGAAGACGAGCATGTAGTGCCCCTGGCACGTAAACGTGCCAACCGGGAAAAGGCGCTCTCTAATGAGGAACAGAAAAATGAAGTGGACCATGCTCCAGCGCCTGTGGGAGTGCTGGCCCCACCTCAGAACCCTGATGGCCCTGGCGAAATGGGTCGGCCTGTCGTGCTGAAGGACCTGACCAAGGAACAAGAAGCAAAAGTCAAGTTGGGCTGGGACCGCAATGCCTTCAACCAGTACATTAGTGACATGATCTCTCTTCATCGGTCTCTGCCAGATGTTCGAGACAGCGAGTAAGTGGCACACATTTAACTTGGGGTGGAGTGGTCAGTCATTCCTATTGTTATTTGGCATTAGCTCACTGAACTACCAGCATAACAACTTGACATACTGGCACAGTATGCCATGTAACTGGCATAATTTTGAGTACTTACAGTCGCAGGATTCCATCTGTTGTCCAGCTCCACTACCATTTCTACCAGTTCGTTTACTGCTCAAAGTCCTATCTTATCTTGAACATGCCTTGTATAACTCTGGAGGGAAGACATTGAATGCACATAGGCATTTCTGGGATGCTTACAAAGCTTTGTCTTTGAACTTCTGCCATGTGCAGGTGCAAGGATGAACGCTACCTTAAAAACCTTCCCTCAACAAGTGTGATTGTATGCTTCCACAATGAGGCCTGGAGTGTACTGCTGAGGACTGTACACAGCATCATTGACCGGTCACCCCCAAAGCTTCTACACGAGATCATCCTGGTGGACGACTATTCAGACATGCGTGAGTAATTTCTTAGTTCAGTCAGACACAGCTGTCATTAAGAGGTACCATTTATTTATAATCATTTAGTAATCAAAGCAGTGGTTAGGGCTACTTTGCATAGTGCATGCACAGTATGGGCACATGCATAACGTATTTGTTCGGTGTGTTTCTTTTTTGCACTGTTTCCTTCCTTTTAGTATGCATTCCATATTGTAAACCATGTGTGGCTTTATACATGGTATGCATGAATATATGCCTGTTTCTTGCATGACTTTTATGAAAGCACCCCACCACTTTACAAGCAGGACATGAAACCCCTACTCATTGCTGCTCCTTACAATGCCATTGCATCAACTGAGCTTCGGGGCATAGCTTGCTTAAAGGCAGCTACACACAAAAACAAAAGGAAATAGTGCCTTTTTTATTATAGTGCACAATAGTCATTGATTACATTATGAAATAAGTGGTAGAAACAGGGACAGGTATTTGGCAAGGCATTTCCAGTTTTCTGAAAATGCAAGAGGTGAGAAACTAAAAGTAGGCTTGAAAGACAATATAACAACAAGCTGTGGCTGGTTGTTGCTTGATATGAAAGGTATTCTGATGGCACTATGTCGTTTACATCAAATGAGTTCAAAATATGGGAAAGCTAATGATTTTTCATAGGAACTATCTCCTTGCTTCGCTCTAACAAGGAGCATGTTCATTGCTTGCAAAACAAGTTGTACACAGCAATCTGCTCAGAGCGATGGATTCTGATGCACCTTGTCTGCTTCTGCTTCTCTGATGCAGCGCACCTGAAGCAAAAGCTGGAGGACTACGTTGCTCACTTCCCAAAAGTCAAAATAGTGCGTGCTCAGAAGCGGGAAGGTCTAATTCGGGCTCGGCTCCTGGGTGCTGCTGCGGCCACAGCTCCCGTGCTTACCTACTTGGACTCTCATTGCGAGTGCACTGAAGGTGAGAAGTGCAGTCACCAAATGGAGCAATCGCACAGACAGAAGTAGCCAGGAGCATTGACAAGCTCATGGAGATTGTGCTTGTTTCCGTCCTCTAGCTGTGGTTAAGATGAACTTGTTGACCTGTTTGTTGTTTCGATTGAAAGACATATTTACCACTAGAGCGACTTGTGATATGTTGCCTGCCCAAGCTGATTTCAGTCGGTCATGAGATTGCACATGCTATCAATTCAACTGCTTGACGTCACTGCCTCAAACAGTGCTGACTCTATGTAATTGTGCTTGTGGTTTAGCTCACACTCGTATATATGTGATTCAGTGATGCAGTCTTTTATAACTTAATTCTTACTTTTAGGCTGGTTGGAGCCCCTGCTGGACAGGATAGCTCGGAACTCTACCACTGTTGTCTGCCCTGTGATTGATGTGATCAGCGACAGCACGTTCGAGTATCACTACAGGGACTCTGGAGGTGTGAACGTTGGGGGCTTTGACTGGAACCTGCAGTTCAGTTGGCATGCTGTTCCTGAGCGAGAACGTCAGCGCAGGAACCACTCTTGGGATCCTGTCTGGTGGGTGGATCGTTCATTCTACACTTGCATGGCAATTATAAATGTTCTTGTGCATTGTTGTGTTCCACAGCTTGCAGGCACCGTTTTTAAGCAAACTAGACTTCCAACTTTCATGATATTAAACATGCACTTGGTTTAACCTTTTTTTGGTCTCTCGGCTTGTATTTGTATAAAAGGCAGAAGTCAACCCAACACCAAAGTCAAGTGCAGAAATAAATAAATATAATCACTGACAAACTGTCTACCAAATCACTGAAAAGTAAAACACATTGGTATTTGGTATAGCATTTGGTATACTTTCTACTTCGTAACATTTCTTCCACATGGATGTGTTAAAAACTTATTATGGCCCCAGTCGCATTTTAAAGCAGAAAAGCTATGAGATGCTGCTTATCATTAATGTGGAACTGTGCAGTATTAAAGCAGATAATTAGTGAATGAAAAGTGGCAGAGGCATACCACATTAAATAAGAAATTTGAAGGCATGCCTGGTATTTACTATAACATTTTGACCAACTGGGATCGTGTATTACTGCAAAATGTGCACCGAGGGAGGTGACCTCTTTGCCTACTTGTAGGCAAGTAGTATCACTTTCTTTTTTGCTGATGATCATAGCTGATAAATTAGTGTTGAATTGGAAGACAAATATAATTGTTTAGTTATTTCTTCTGCCTTAGGATAGCAGACAAGCGTTATTCTATCTGGTGTAAATTCTTGGTTTAAACGTTGTCCTTTTGCAGGTCTCCAACTATGGCTGGAGGTCTGTTCTCCATAGATAAAGCTTTCTTTGAGAAGTTGGGAACTTACGACAGTGGCTTCGACATCTGGGGTGGAGAAAATCTGGAGCTGTCCTTCAAGGTGCCTTTGTACTCTCTAGTATTTAGCTTGTTGTTAGTTTTTTGTGATCCATGTAATTTGCCAGTTTTTACTGTAATATACTTTCCAGTCTATTCCGTTCAATTTTCATTGTTTCATCCCATTGTCTGTTTGTATGGTGGTCTAATCTTCACATTTATATGTTGAGTTGCCTCCATTAATGCAACGGTTAAGACAGCAGTTAGACATTAAGACAGCATGCCACATCAGAACACATTACCTCTTATGTGGAAGTTGGCAATAAATATCATATTAGTGCAAGATATGGATGTTGTAATTTAGGCACGTGTTACTTGACTCACTGTTATACTGTTCAAATCATGCAGGCACTGTTCTTCACTGATATATAAATGATTACCAAGTATGGTACTCTTACATGCTTCTTGTTTTAAGTTATTGACCACATATAAATTATTTTAATTTCACAGATGGTGACTTGGTCCTGCATACCAGTGTCTTCGACAGTAGTTTGGACAGTAAAACTTGTGGTACTGCAAATTTAATGTAGCTATAGCATTCAAGCATCAAAACACATTGATCAGCAATCGCATCGAGTACTGTATATGCAGCTACAAAAAGACTGTATCTTAAATACTACATGGTTCTGCATGAGTATTTCCGTTCTTAAAAGGTCTCTGAAGGAAAATATTGTCAAGCTACATTAAATGATTAGGCTTCTGTAATTATTAATTTGCCATTCATAGGGAGAACAGAGCATTCGTAAGCATGAAAATGACAAAAATGGAAAACTGGAGTGGCATCATCTCTTGCACTGTCAGGTTCACAAAGAACGCCATAGAGGGAGGCCATGTGGCGATTTCGTCAACTCATTCACTTTGGCACAAGCAGTTCAAGTTGAGGATCAGCAGCGGGACCTTCAGTGGCAATTTTCGACCTAACAAAGTGACATAAAGATTAGCACATGGAAAATGCTGATTTACACTGCTTGATGAATAATCTATTGATATAGCCCTTAAAACAAATTAGAAAATTCCATGCTTGTACTCCATATCATATTTAGCTGGCGATATTGCAGAAGACATGCAAGCACTAGTGCCGTCATAGACGTCTTAATTTGTGTGCCTCGAGTGCAGTTGTTTTTGAACTGTGTCACTTCCCGTAAATCTGCTTCATAAATTGCAACTTGTGGATGTGAGGTTATGCCGAAGCACATTATTTGTACACCTTTATGCTTGCAGCATGCGACATTTCATGTATTGATTGCGAGCACAAGTAGTGCATTGTGGTCACTGGTTGTGGAAATTTGTCATTCCGTTCGCTTGTGGTAAATTGGTTCCGGTCCGCAACACCTTTCATGCAATAATTGTAATATATTGTGACATAAAAGTATGAGACTTAACCTTACATCGAAATACATAATGCATATATCTTTCTTATGTATATGACACATTATTTTTTAGTTCAGATTCCCAGCAGTGAGACATGTTTCTCTAGCTTTTGTAGTGTTGCGTACCACGTACGAAACGAATTGTAGTGCTGCCAGTGCACACGTCTGCCGGGTCTTAAGACAGTATAGATACATGTAGCCACATTAGTCCCAGCCTTGGACATGTCCTTGAACCATCCAACTCTACTTTGTATTTTCTGGCCAGCTGCATTTGAACCCCGACTTCAGCCTGAAAGGCATGCACAGATTGCTTACTCCTCTGCAGAATACAATAATAATAATAATATTTGGGGTTTTACGTGCCAAAACCACTTTCTGATTATGAGGCACGCCGTAGTGGAGGACTCCGGAAATTTTGACCACCTGGGGTTCTTTAACGTGCACCTAAATCTAAGCACACGGGTGTTTTCGCATTTCACCCCCATCGAAATGCGGCCGCCGTGGCCGAGATTCGATCCCGCGACCTCGTGCTCAGCAGAATATGCTGCAAGTAGTACTACGTGAGACAGAAGGTCTCATTGTGCATATAATAGTGCATTACCTATTGTTATCACTGTGTCTCAGTTTAGATGACACTCCCTTTTCTTGCTTCAAATTTGGTGAAACTGTAAAATTTGTCTCTGCCCTGTGGATGTTGACTGTCAAGCTGTTGCATTCTGTTTTTCATACACTTTTCAGACATGGATGTGCGGAGGAACATTGGAAATTGTACCGTGCTCACATGTGGGCCACATCTTCCGCAAGCGTAGTCCCTACAAGTGGCGATCAGGTGTCAATGTACTGCGGCGGAACTCCGTGCGCTTGGCAGAAGTCTGGCTTGATGAATACAAGCAGTACTACTACCAGCGTATTGGTGATGACCTGGTACGTGCAAGCTGCTTTGGTCTCGTGATCCAGTTTTTACAATGTAAGCGCACAGTTGCTGTCATGCTCATGCTTAATAACTCAGCCCTAGGTTTATTTGTAAGGTCTCAATTTGGGTCTTCCATTTTATGTCAGCATGGAAGCTCAATTCTGGCCATGCAGACACATCTGCGCAATACTACATATTGACCGACTACACGAGCTTGTTCATTTAGAAATTGATAGCTTCTAGAGCTCTGGCCTAGCTCCACCCCTCACTACAGGCACTTTGGTCAGTTATTTTGCCTGCAGGACTGAAAGTAGCACACTTCAAGGAAGATGATGTGAGCATTCATGCAGTTGCTACTTCCACGGACACAAGCTCGTTGCTCAGCAACCACCCTTCAAAATTCAAGAGCATGATTAGTGAACCACTTCCCTCTTCCCACCAACAAGTGCTCCAAGAGCTCCTTGTCTGCTATGCTTCAGGGTTTGACTTTGCAAGAGCGTCTACATTCACCACCGCACTCCCGCGTACACCACCGCATCAATACTGGAACAGAGTCGCCAATACGACAGAAGCTGTACCACGTTTCCTCAGCTGAGCGCAAGGTGATCACTGAACAAGTTACAGACATGCTATAGAAAGGTCTCATCCAAGAGTCCAATAGTCCGTGGGCGGCTCCAGTTTTATTGGTCAAGAAGAAAGACGACTCATGCCGATTCTGCGTCACGCAGAGGTGCAGTAAACGCAGTGACAAAGAAGGATGTGCATCCTCTCCCACGTATAGATGATGCCATTGACTCTTTGCATTCTGCCTCGTACTTCTCTGTCGATCTGCGCTTAGGCATCTGGCAGATACCTCTTGTAAGAGTTTGGGTCGGGCGTGAAATAAGTGGTAATTTGGTAAATAAGTGGTTGTTGAAGGGAGGGACTTGTTCTCATCAAGAACGAGGAATATGGGATTTATTTACGATATCTACATGAAGGGCGGAGAGCATTACATTTCATCAGTCTAGCATGACTGAAAGAGAAAACACACCAAACCGCCGACAATGGCTGCTTAAAAACCCTCTGTCCTCCCTAGATCCCTAGGTGCAGGAAAACTGCTCTTCAACCTTCGTCCAATGGGAGCGTCCAAAGTCATTGTAGTCGACCCGCCTTTGAGGGGGAGGGTTCACACACTCACTTCTGCACTTTAGTTTCACTCAACACACCTAGGGGAGTGGGCCATCATAGACAGGGGTTGATACGCTTGACCCAAGCAGGTGCCTCTTGATCCCAGAGCTGATCCCGCAGCTAGCTGCCGTGTCTGTCCATTAACTGTGACAACTTCTGGGGCCCGTGAGAAGGCTCCGCAAAACACCCTTTTCCAGGAGTTCTCTTGCTCCAAGTAGACTGCGAAGGCGACAGCGAATCAACTAACAATACTCGGTCCCCCGAACTGGCTAGACTTGCTGGGGCCGCTGGCTGTATGCAGTAGGCGCATTGTCTGCTTTACAGAGCGAGTCATTGCAGCGGGCCAGGAAAGGTTCGAAGGACGCTTCTCCGAAAATCATTAATACCGCACGTCGATCGAAACAACTGCAGGGGGGTTGTGAACGGTTTGCAGTTCAGTGCCTCTGCAGGCTGATCGTAACACTATGTACCCCCCGACTAGGAGAAGACTGCCTTCATAATGCTGGATGGACTCTTCAAGTTCAACATAATGCCCTTTGGTTTGTGTAATGCTCTGGCAACATTCGAACAATTTATGGACACGATTCTGCACGGACTTCGATGGGAAATATGCATGTGTTACCGCAACAATGACGTCATTTACGGCAAGACATTTCACGAGCACAACCAACGACTGGAAGTTGTCCTTGACTACATACGGCAAGCTGGACTGATATTAAACTCTATGCAGTGCCATTTTGACGAGCATCAAACACTTGTTTTGGGTTTTCTCGTCGACAAAGAAGGCATCCACCCCAACCCGCAAAAGTTTGCAGCCGTTCGTGACTTCCACCAGCCGAAGATGGCGAAAGACCTCTGCAGTTTCTTGGGATTATGTTCATACTTTCGCCGTTTAATTAAGGAGTTTGGACGCCTAGTTGAGCTGCTCAGGGCACTGCTTCACACGGACACACCACTTACATGGACTACTGAGTGTGAGTCTGCATTACATCAACTAAAATTTCTGCTCACCTCAACTCCAATTTTGCACCACTTTGATCCTGAGGCCCCAGTGAGCTTCACACCGACGCTAGTGGTCTGGGCATCGGAGCAGTACTTGTAGAGATACATGGCGGACGCCAACAAGTCGTCACCTATGCAAGCCGTACCCTTACCAAGGCTGAGCGGAATTATACTGTAAACGTATTGGAATGCCTTGCGGTAGTCTCCGCCACCCACAAGTTTCGACCATACTTGTACGGCTGCCACTTCACGATAGTGATAGACCACCATTGTCTTTCTTGGTTGGTTGGACTACGTAATCCATCTAGCAGATTAGCTCGGTGGTCATTACGGCTTCAAGAATGCAACTTTTCCATCTCATACATGAGTGGTCGCTGTTACACCGATGCTGACTGTTTATCTTGCCTTCCATCAGCAAGCATGCGAGATACGGACGATGACTTAGATGAATACCTCCTTGCCATCTCTGAACAGTTTCCTGATGCTACCGCCTTCAAGCATGAGCAAAAGCATGACCCTTCCATTAGACCTATTCTTGAAGCTGCTTGGTCACCAGCACGGGGCTCACCTTTCATTATTGTTGATGGTTTATTGTATAAGATGAATTATTCTGCTGACTGTGTTCCACTTCTTCTTGTGGTTCCCCAAGCATTGAGACCTATGATCCTTCAGGCCATGCACGATGGCATCACGTCGGGCCACCTTGGCTTTGCTCGGACGCTTCACCGACTGCATCAACATTTCTATTGGCCCAAGCTCTGGTAGACGGCAAAGCAGTACGTTTCCAGCTGTGCAGTTTGCCAACGACATAAGCAGTTAACGATGCCTTCTGCGGGTACCCTGCAGCCAGTGAAACCGCCGACCTTGCCATTTGAAAAAGTTGGTGTTGACTTGCTGGGTCCCTTCCCCAAGTCTACTAGTGAACATCACTGGATTATTGTGTGTGTGTACTATTTGACCCGGTATACTGAGACAGTGGCACTTATTTTGGCTACAGCATCTGACATTTCATCTTTCCTGCTGTACTCCGTGCTTCTCTGTGACAGTGCTCCACGCATTGTGATTAGTGATCGTGGACAGCAGTTTACTGTGGACGTTGTTGAAGAACTCCTGCATCATTGTAGATGTGATTACCGGCACTCGACTCCTTACCACCTGCACACAAACGGTCTCACCGAGCGCACGAATCGTACCCTGACCAACATGCTTGCCATGTATGTCTCCACAAATCACAAGAATTGGGATTTTATTTTACCATTTGTTACATACGCTTACAATACTGCCAACCATGAAGTCACAGGTTATGCACCTTTCTTTCTTCTGTATGCTCGCAACCCCCAAAGCTTCATCAACACCATCCTCCCTGGTCTCCACATGATGACTCTACCGTACGCCAGACTTTATGTCGTGCTGAAGAAGCTCGTCGACTGGCCTGCCTCCGGACTTTCTCCTCTCAAGATCTTGCGAAGGCTCATTGTGATGCTCGACATAAGCTCGTCACATTTGCTTCTGGGGACTTTGTTTGGCTTTGGGCACTGGTATGGAAAAAAGGGGCTGTACATGAAATTTTTATCACGATACACCGGCTCATACGTCATACTGAAACGCTTGAGTGACGTGACATACGTAATTGCCAGAGTGACTTTGCATAGCCAGTGGTCACGTAAAACGCAAGTCATGTACGCCGCCTGACTCAAACTGTACCACCATCGGGCTACATAACCCGCTCGGAAAGCTTCGTCTGCCCCCGGAGAAGCTGTCATGCTGCACGACACAGCCGAGGGAAGAGAAAGTAGAGGTGTGCGTGAGGAGCTGGCCAGCTGCCTGTTGGCCTTGCATGACCGTCCTGTCCCTTGCTCTACGCTAACCGTCTATCATCTTGTAAATAAACCCATTGCATCGGTAACAATTTTAACACATCACAATGCTACACATCTCAGAGGCATGCAGGTTTGTGAAGTGCAGAATGAGGAACACACTCTGTTGCATAGACATGTTGGCTCCTGCAACTCTTCAAAACATGGTCATGGGAAAGGTAAGCAAGAGGAGAGGCTAGCAGGAGTGCAGCTAGGGTATTCACTTTTGATCTGTGCTGTGGCCTCCCTCATTTTAGCCGAGTTGCTCAACGAGAACAAAAGTATGGGAGTGTAGCCTGATACGTTATGTAGAGGCAGCGTGAGGCGCCTAGTTTTCTTTGCTACCACCATGGTTCCACATTTCAGAGACAGGCGTGCACAAAGTGGTCTGGTATCTATGGCTGAATACTCCGCATTTGTATTTTGAAGGTATTAAATGTGCGCTTCATACTTTCTTGATATGGTGCGAAAACACAACTCTGCCTGTAGGTTTACTAGAATGTCCAGCAGGGCGATATTGAGCCACTTTTGTGCTCACGTTGGCCAAAACTACCTCATCATTACGGCAACTCTCAACGAGCAGCTGTATTTCAATACATACAGCTTTTGTTTAGAAGGAGCTTGACAGGCCAAATGGTACTGCATGACATCAACCCACTGCTAATACAGTTTTACCGATTTACTTGCACAGTCAGATGTACCTACTCACTGATATATATATATATATGTATCTCCAGAAAGAGATCTTTTACAATGTGTACATGCTTCGAAATATAACAAGGGTGACATACATAGTAGGTGACAATATGTACCGCTGAATTCCTTGGTCTTACTTCAAAAAATATATACAGTGGCATTCTTTAATGGATCATGCTCTCTAGCATTATGGCTGAAAATAATGCAACAAGAAATAATGTTCAGTATAAATTCAATCATTTGCACGAAATGAAACATGCTAGGTCAGATTTATTTTTTATTCAAGGATTTGATACCATGGAATCGCATTTCATTTGAACAGCTTCATAAATGGAAAAACCTTCCTTGACAGAGGCTTGCAGGTAACTTTTATGCTCCCTTATTGTGTCATGTTTTGCTTGCAACTGCTGCAGTTTTTTTTGTTGTCGTCCATTTCTCATTTTGACCTACATTCTATCCTCTATGCCTCCTCCAGCACATGCCCAATGTTGATCATTGCTTCACGTGCCTTATCGAATAGCAGAGCACTTTCGAAACACGCTTCTGTAACCAAGTTTTGTTGCTCGTTCCAATCAGGAGAAAATGAGGCAGATGCACTTATTTTCAAACTTCCTCAAATTCTCCACAATGAGCCACTACTGCTTCTCCCACAGCAACGCCAAAAACATGTCAACAGCTTCTTCAATGCTTTTTCTTCCTGTTTGTCCATTTTTCTTCAGCATCTACAGAGGATTGTTTGGAAAAATAAAAGGAACTGCAGTTGGAAGGATTGTCCTCTACTTCGTTGTCTTCTCGTAATCGTTATCTGTGAGGTGAAGGGAATATACCAATTAAATATCTGCTGCTCGGTTCCCAAATGCTAACTTGCTATTTGTTCCCTGTCGAGAAGCATTTTTACACTATTGGCAGTCATGGTTGCAGACACAATTGCAATCATGCCAGCAGCATTTCCAACCTTCCTTCATTTTACAGGGTGACTTTGGTGACGTAAGCGCCAGGAAGCAGCTTAGGGACAACCTCAAGTGCCGCTCATTTGACTGGTACGTGCGCACCATCTACCCGGAGCTCTTTGTACCTGGAGATGCAGTTGCCTCTGGAGAGGTCAGTACCAGCACAACTGCCTATTTGCTTTATTCAAGATATATAAGAATTTTAATCAGCACTGATAAGCATTTCCTGTAGGATTGATTCATTCTGCAACTTGATCCTCTCTGAGCCATGAGTCTGCAACAAAGCTGTGTCTTTCAGCACACATCTGGCTTTTGTTCTGTTGTTGTATTAGTCATAAAAATGACAGGAATCTAAAGGTTTTGTGGCTGCTATTGGCATCATTGGGATCATTCTGGAAATTCGTTCACACCTTGCAAACTCATCGGCTACAGTTTGTAAATTCCAGTGTCTGCCGTAAAATATATAATTCAGACGGTAATTAGTGCTTTTTTGTTAATTAGTTTAATAAGTGTTTCCATTTCTCATGCAAGTAATGTCTGCCTCTCTAAATAATATAGCTCAAGGACTAGAATTGTGTTATCTGCAACAGGCTATATTTAAAAATTACGGAACCCTTAGAAACGATCACCCCATGTAGTTTTTGTGAGCTTCAGGTGTCTGAACAGGCAGTTCTTATAAATGCAAGTAAAACTTATTCAGTTAAGGTTGGAGCGTGAAGATTTCTCATTTTCATGTGCATTTTAATATATAAGGTAACGTTTGTGCATATGACAGCTACGTAGTATGTTATTATGGGAACTTCATTGGCATTCCTTTTATCAGGCAACACTCTTGAATGCTGCTTAGGAGTTTACTTGCCACAGTTACACTATTATGCTGGCCTACAGTGGTGCTGGAAAGCTAGCTTACCATTGTGCATGTTTTATTGTCAAAAGCAGTGCTTGCGTGAATATTTGTATGTGATGTACCCACTGGCCTCGCATGAAAATAAACCATTCATATTTAAAACAGTGCCAAAAAACACGGACAAGGGAGGACACAGGACAGCGCTCATCCTGTGACTTCCTTTGTCCATGTTTCTTGGCACTGTTTTAAATATGAATGATCCGTACCAACTAGCTCGCACCCAACCCCTTACAAAAATATAAACTTTGTGGCAGTTGTCATTTTTCTGGGCACTTGGACATTTTAATCTACAGAGAAATGCCAAGTTAAACTGGATTCGTGAATTTTGCTTCTTGAATACCAGAAACATATTGGTTCCACCTCAATCATAATCTTGGTAATCCACAAAAGCTGTAAAAATGAAAGATTGGATATAAGGTCACTTCGGTTGTAAATCTCGCACTAAGTAGTTGTGTTGTCAGGATGTTGAAACTGTCTAAACTAGTCAACTAGCTCATTCAATGAACAAGGATTCGATTGCATTGCAAAGAATACCAAACACTCTATGTAGTGAATTTTGATAACATTTTTGAACAAAAATGACTAAAATGAACTCGGATAACTCACACTGACATATTGGTGCTGTGGTTTGTATTGTAATGAACATTTAAAGTAGTTCAGATACAACTATTTATTGTGGGCTAACTTTTGCCCAGGGAGTAAATAAGAAGATGACTGCTGTGTTCCAAACAGGCGATAGGAATGCCTTCTTCTCTTTTTTCTTTTGAGCTGCACTTCACCTCTTCTTCTAGTATTCCCCAACTATGCTGACATATGTATGTGATGTGATATGATGTGATGATGATGTGATGATGATGTGATGTGATATGATGCAAGTGTGTGCGGTGAATGCACATGCCATTATGTCTTCGTCTTTGTTTTTTCACCAATACGCCGTTGTCCTCTTGAAGGGCGCACGAACCTGCGCATGCTGTTTAAAAATGGTTTCTGCCTTGTATCATTATCTGCCTTGTAATTTCATCAAGAAGAGCTTTCCCTTTATTCACCATTTTTCTGCCAAGCAAATGAAAGTATACAGTCTTGAAAGAATGCTCCACCTAGTAAACTATGTTTGTGTTGCTCTTTAATGTCTCTTTAAAATGACTGTGGCATACAGCATAGCACTGCTGTGGATGGAACATTGTGGGATTGTATTTTACTGCTTAAGATGTAGCATGCAGATGAACCATTTCTCTATAGAAATGGCTCATTTTGAAAAATGTTGATCCATTCTGCTGTACATTTTACTGATCTTGTGCATACAACAGCCTTGCCCTATCTTCGGATCACTCCTATTTGAATTTGAGTGATTGAAAAAGGGAGGTCGATAACTTGTTGTACCCATTGGTGCATGCTACTGTGGCAGCCATCTGACCCAACGTGTCCTTCTCTTTTCAGGTTCGCAACAAAGGACAGGGTGGCAGCAGCTGCCTGGACAGTCCTTCGGGTCGGGATAACATGCACAAGCCTGTCGGCATGTACCCATGCCATGGACAGGGAGGCAACCAGGTGGGTATCATTAGACATCATACCTTATTTGCTATATCAGGTATTGAGGCCGGTACAGTGCAAATATTTCTTGCCCAACCCTGTTTCTTTCTATTTGTATTTATTTTCTCTTAGTTTCAGCCGATCACAGTGATAACTTGGGTGGAGTAGCACTCTGACCTCAGACAAAGCATGAACAGCAATAGCATTAGAATAGAATTGCTAGACCATCTTGGTCACAGACACTGATATATGTCTTACCAAATATACCAGGTGCACAAGGTATCTGAGGACTAATGAGAACTTCATCAATAGCAACAATATTTTAGAACAGAATCAAAATATTTGTTAAAAAATCTTTACACCTATTTTGCCACTCTTTTCTACGACTGCTAAATAACACCCTCTTCACCCTCAATTATTGACTGAATTCTAATTCAATAATGGCTGTATGCTAGGATCAGACAGTACATGTTGATGTTGGCTAGCCATTTCACAATAACAGCCTTTAGTGAATCTTTATCCTGACGTGGCTGCTTGTTAGTCTCCCTCTCTTTCTCTCTGATACTACCTGTATACATAGCAGCATAGCAGGGAACTAGGGCGATACGTTGAGGGTGACATGCCTGCAGAAGTTCACAGCCAGCCACTCGTGACTTGCGCAGGCCTTGAGGGAGTGAGTAAATTCATTACCTAGGATCAGTGCTTAATGAAATCATGCATGGAAAGCCTAACTGCGGAATCTGCCACTTGATGCTGCTCTGCAATGGCCGCAATGACATTTCAACATTCTTACTCGCCATGGCTTCTATATGCTGGAGAAACTCAACTGCCTGAATGATGCCTAATCACTGGCAGGGCTTATTTCTTTTTCACAGGTGATAATTGGCCATGAACTTTTGTCTCATCCTGAAAAGAAAGGATTTTGTGACATTCAAGACAGTCGCTTTGTTCTGCATGTAAGGGGACTAGGACAGCTTGACATCTCCTGTGTCAGACCGGAACCTGATACCCTCAAATAAATGTGCTGTATGAATGACAGAGCCATTGGCGAAGACAAAGTTTAGCAGCTAGAGAAATAGAATGAGACTGTTGCTCTCCATAGTGATTCGAAACTATGTTTCTGAAATACCTTGCATATCTGGTATCGATAAAGGCTTAGGTGCCAACTATGAGGGGCTCCAAAGCCCGAGCCCCCTCTGAAGTTTTATGGGAGGGGAGCCAGCCCTCCTGACTAGTTTTTTTTTAATTTTTATTTTCTGTTTCATTGCAGTACTGGATGCTCAGCAAGGAGGGTGAGATCCGGAGAGATGAGGCATGCCTTGACTATGCTGGGTCTGATGTTATTCTCTACCCATGCCATGGATCCAAGGGTAACCAGCTCTGGATCTATGATGATGCGGTACGTATGTTTTTTCATCCTGTGCTTCTCGGCGTATTCACTCTTCTTTTGCTCTTTCTTTTCCTTTTGCACAAGCTGTGCTTTAAGATTAAAACTTTCCCCTTAATGTTTGATTATATCAGCAGCTACCTCTGGCAAACAACCACATCTTTTCCTGGGGATGAACAGAGTAACTACAAGATAGCATAGTAAGAGTCCAGCCATCATCATTGCTTTTAAGTCCAATACCAAGAGGATATTTCAGGGGCAGATGCATTAAATTTTGCTAATATATATATATATGTATATATTGATTACTTTCAGCATTTAGCATAGGTGTAAAAATAAATTCAATCTGTTGCAGGTTCTCTCTGATACCAATTGGGCCTTCTCTCGAGAAAACCGACTATTTTGGTTTAGACGCACAGTGATGTGGCATAAAAAGAGATATTCCACCTGGAATCCTATTAATGACTGTGCCTTTTCAAGTTGAGCATTCGAATTACCATATGATGGATGGCCTCTTTTGCTATCTCTATTGCAAAATGCCTCTTTGGCACATGAACAGATAATACAGTAGAACCTTGTTGATGCGATCCGATTATATACAATTTCCCGGCACCAACGTCCGTAATCGAGAGTGAAAAAAAAATTACCCAATAAGGTTACGCTTCTTTTTTACCAGTTAATACGTTTCTGGAAAACACAATCTTTCGGAACCAACATTCAGTACATTGCCAAACTTCAATTCTATGATACGTTTTACGGCCACTAAATATCATGTAAACAAGAAAAGGCACGAGGCATGTGAGATAGAGAACAGCAGCTACCTGCCACGACAGCTTCCTCCCAATACTCGCTCGCCCGTGGCACATAAAAACACCGGTGCGCATTCGGCTAGTTTCCTATTCCATTACCAGCAAAACTCCTCCTCAGTTGTCGCCTTCACAGCTGTCGCCACCAACCAGATTGCGAAGGTCACGGCATCAAATCCCGATCACAGCGGCCGCATCTCGATGGGAACGAAATGCAAACACACCCGTATACTGTGCACTGGGTGCCCGTTAAAGAACCCCAGGTGGTCAAAATTAATCCGGAGTTCCCCACTACGATGTGCCTCATAATCAGATTGTGGTTTTGGCATGTAAAACTCGGATAAAAAAAGAAAGAACCATTGCAATAAGCATCTTCACCTATCCATTTCACAGCACGTGGGGTGTAGTGCCGTTCGAAGCGTGCTGCAGGTTTTTAATAGACGATAACACAAATGTGCTGCCATTCCCTGCTGCAGGTAGCACAAAGGCAGGCATCATGTTTTCTGACAGCATTGTAGGTATCTCTTGTCTCTTCCGGCGTCGCCCACCAGCTCAATTCCGCTTCAATTTTCCATCCCTGTCTTAAAGACTACACAATAGAAAAACAACAATGCGCGTCTTGGGTCCCACAAGCTCGGCACGCGTCAGCATCTCATGCCGCAGTGATTCACATGAAGTGGGCACGTCAATACTTCCGCCAAAATTTCCCACTCAAAGAAGCTGCTGACCCAGGCCAGCAGCGCAAAACTTAGGCGTGCTGAAGCCGCAAGAACGACAATGCGCATCTCGAGCTGCTTGGGCCCCACTAGCTGGGTATGCGTCGGCATCTTGTGTAACGATTTGCGCAACGCTTTGCTTTATGTAGATGTCAACTACAGTTGAGTCTGCCAAATTGTTTCACGACTTGGGATCACACATTTACCCGGTCGGTACGTTTCTTCCAGGCCTTCTTTTCCCCCCCTTTCTTTCAGAACCTATGAACTGTATGTGCTTTCTGCAAACTTGGCAGGATTGTATAACAAAGGTTAAAAAAACAAAGAACCAAAAGTTAATGCAAGCGTGGTTAAGGCCACATTTTGGAGGGCCCACTAACCATACATCTTACTTATCCTGTTTGCAAATACATGCAGTTGAACCTCGATATATCGAACACCGCGGTGAAATCGAAGTAGTTCGATATAGCCAGAATTCTATATATAAAATCACGTAAAGAATGCGTCAGAAATTTCTGCACATCAATCAATGAACCAAGGGCACGATCGGGTATCGTTGTTCGGAGCGCTCGTTCAGTTGCGCCGTGCGCAATTAGCGTAGGCCACGCCGACCTTGTCCGCCGCGTGAAGAGGGGGCAGTCTAGGACAATCACGCGCTCCGAAAAACGATCCCCGATTGCACCCCAATCGTGGTGCAATAAATACACACTTGAAGCTTCACACAAAGTATTTATTTATTTGGCTAAAAATACTGCAGCAGTGTATCCTTCTTATTGGCAGCCGCATGCTTAAAGGGGCCCTGAACCACCTTTTATCGAAGTGGAGAAAGACATTTCAAGTGAAGATAGGCTCTTTCAGTACCACTTCCCTGCAAAAAGTCCTTCAATGCGTTCAGCAGAAGCGGAGTTATCGGCAGTCAAACACGGCCTCAGCTGTGCACCCCTTCCTCCTCCAATGCCTTGCACTGCGAAGGCTACGGCGGAGACGTCACCGTGGCGCGCAGTTCAAATTTACGATTTGGTGCCTATGTCGCGCTAAACGTAAGCCAAACGCGGCTGTCCTCAGAGAGCCTCAGTGCGCTTAGCCACTGGACTCGTGGCGGCGGCCGCGGTGTAGCCGAGCGCAGCGACCAGTAGTAGCCGCGTATTGGAGTGTGCTTTATGACGAAATAAAGCACACAGAAAAGAGTGAGGAGCATGGGGTTTTTGAAACGAGAGCGTTTGAGACAAAGGTGACATCGCGCTCCCCTTACGAGCTCCACGGACCGCGTACGACGGCAGAACTTGGCTGAGATGTTCACAACAGCGTATGCAACCCGCGGATTACGTTATTTCACCAAGCCCGAGGGGTGGTTCAGGGCCCCTTTCAACACGGAGTCCTCAACATAATCTAAACCATCCACAAGCGATAGGCCAGTGCCCTCTATTGCGGCACAGTAGCGGCATAGAAGGGCCAAAGCAGCTACAGCCTCAGTTGAAGTCGGGAGCGGTGCAGCATCAGCGCTTGCGGGATCAGCCTCGGCAACGTCTTCATTTGGCCACAACTACCGCTGCGATCTCCGTGTCCCTCAATCGAATGAAGCATTTTGAAACACTGTCCATAACAAAGTATCACGTGGCATCTGCCAAGGCATCTATGAGTGAGCCCAGTGAGCGTGCATCGTCGCGCATCGTTGTGGATGCAAACCGCCAGTTCTTGCGAGGCGCAGGGCGCGGCACCAAGCGCGACACCGAGGAGGAGTCGGTGAGGCAAATGCAATGCGTCATTGACGTTGTCGAACTAGCCAAGCCGCCGCGTGTGTACGTCGCTACGTTCAAATGCGGCCCTCGGCGTCGGGAACGCGCATCGCGCCACCGCAATCTTCGAGGGTATTGCGGGAAAGCTCACCACCTGTCAACAGAGCGCATGTGGTCTAGGATGGCGGAGTTCGATATATCCATTTTACGTCCGACTCCGTTATAAATTGAAAATTAGAAATGCATGCGATTTTCCAGGTGATATAGAAGTTCTCCGACATATGCAATGATTCAATATATGCGTGTTCGATATATTGAGGTTTGACTGTATATAGATGATGCTGTGACTAGCATGTCTGTTGCTACACGCAAGCTACATGCATACTTAGCTTTTACAGCGAAGTTGTACATGGCTAGCTGATTCGTCCGTCCATCTGTCGGTCATCTGTATGCTGAAAACTTCTCTGGCGCAACCCCATGTGCATGTGTGAAAAAAAAAAAGAGAGAGAAAGAAAGAGAGCCACGTGATTAGCCAACACCACCTAGGTAGCACGAGGCCTGTTTACTTCAATCCATAACGTCACGCTACCTGGCCTGAAATTTCCATTGAAAAGGCTGGTGTGATGAAAGCGGCGATGTCAAAATCGCTGTTGCCTACTTGGGAGCATCCCCATTAGATTCTATGGCAGTCGAGTTAGCTAACGTGACATCATGGATCAGAGTGAAAAGGCCTTGTGCTATCTAGGTGGTGTTGGATTAGCTACTCTGGTAGTGACGTCGTTGCTCTCCATCGCAACTGATTGCACGCGCAGCAATTTCTTTCCGGCTCTGAAATGGGTAGGCCACGCATCGTACGTACTCCTGAGAAGCGGGCAGATTTCGATCAGCAACGCTGCGAGCAGAACCAGGAACGAGCTCATGTATGCCGTGCCAATGCTGCAGCCCAGGCATAAGAGCAGCCTCGTGCAGCCTCGTGCAAGCAGCAACTGTGTACCCAGGATCCGACAGCCTACCAAGCTGTCTTATAATGAACCGTCAAGATTACCTCAGTGAGAAACACCAGGGCCGTACGTTTAGCTTTGCTGGTTAACTATCTGTACAGAGTGCTTGGGCGGTGATTCTTTTATTTATTCATTTGTTTGAATTGCCACACAGCATAATGTCAGAATGAAATTAAATATAAGCACATACTGGAAAAGCGACTTATAGAATATACAATGTGTTGCGAGGACCCATGATTGTTCACGGCAACTAATTGAGTTAAAGGATCAAAATTGAGTCCAAGGATCAAAGATGTCCCTTTTGTTCTTTTTTAGCTGTACATCAATTTAGTAAAAACAAAAAGAGCCATATTTTCTAATAGCTCCTTTTATGAGTCATTATTCTTTATCTCTTCACTGCCTCGTACACGTCAACACTTATCAGTATTTTCATCTCAGTGCAATCATACACATGCTGCACATTGTATTTGTGGGATCAGTCACTGCTGAAGGTAATATAGAATTTTAAAAAACTGAACATTTGTAATCAAAACTGGAAGAGCTCTATCTGGCATAGATATATTCTTGCCTTACAGCTAAAGGGACACTAAAGGCAAATATTAAGCTAAAGTGATAGATCAGTGTTTGAGAATCTCTAACGCGTTAATATTATCTCGAACAGAGCCTCAGTAATCGAGAAGTTGAGGTAAATGTAGGACATGATTAGACTCCTCCTGGACATTCAAGTACTTTCGCAATGACGAATTCACTCCTCTCAAATCCCGGCCACTACAGTAGCATTTCAATGGGAGCGAAATGCTTGCATTTAGGTACTTGTTAAGGAACCTCAGGTGGCCAAAATTAATCTAGAGTCCTCCACTATGGTGTGCCTCATAATCAGATCGTGTCTGGCACGTAAAACCCCATGCTTTCTTTTTTAAGGCACTCCTCATTTAACTTCTGTCACTAGTAGTCGACCACTCATTATAAAAACGTTATTGTATTGCATTATAGGACAAAGAAAAGTTATACTTGTCCAGTTATGTATAATTTTTAGAAAAAAAAAAACTTCTTGACATTACCCTTGACAACGACGCGGACGGTCGAAAGGATTCGTTTTCGCTCTGTGCTGTGCCACTTACACTTTGGTGTTTCAGTATCCTTATCACGCGATAAGGATACTGTGCTGTGCTGCTTTTGCTGGCTCGTGAATCTCTCACAAACTGCAAATAGCAAAGAATTCCACTTCCATGTAATGTCGTGGGAAGCACGAACGGTCCAAGCGGCGAATCTACCGCAGTGTCGTGGCTTAGTTTCTTCATAGCCGTGCATTTGCGGTTTGCGCAATACACCATACCGCTGTCCTTCGGGTGCCGTTTTACTCACCAATGGCAGTAAAAGCCCGCAACGTGCGGTGATGGCATATGCAACGTCACCACTCCTCAGTTTGGTGGCGGGAGATTTGAATTGTGATAGAGGTATTTGGATCCTGCAGATGCAATTTTCTTGCAAACTAAGTCTTTTCTTGGCACGAAACAAGTGTTGCGAGGTTTCTGGCATGGTATTTAAACGGTCCACGTCGAGTTAGTAGTTGCCTTTCGTGTCCCCTTTAAACAAAGTTGTCACTTACATTTAGTGAATGGTACTATATAAAGCAAAAAATATCTTTGATGATGTTTTGAGTACTTTCCAAGTTATGATGGTAATTTGAAGAAGTTGTACCAAATGTTGGGCACTAAATATCTCACTGATAGTAAATTAACAGCAGTTTTACTTAGCGATCTGCAATCACATCAGGACCATGTGGTCATGAATTAATGCAAAAGGCATGGATTTCTTTTTCTTTTATTAATTATTTTAGCTGGAAATCACTTACTCCAAATACCATGCTCTCTTGCATTATACAGAGTGGCACAGTTCAGCATGGTAGCAGTCGGAAGTGCCTGGAGATGTCAGAGGACCGCCAAAAAGTCAGCATGGAGATCTGCTCTGGGAGTCTCAGGCAGAGCTGGATCTTCCAGAACTACAACAAGACCAAGGCCATCAAGATTCCCAGTCGGGGCCACTAGGTTGCCGTGAACAACCCAGCTGCTGCTGCAACGGATTTCTCACTTGACAGGACCTCATAATATCCGTGCATGAAGTGAAAGTCAAGACAAACATAAGAAACAAAACAAAAAAGGGAATGTGGACAATTTATAGGTGCGTGCTAGCAGTGAACTGACGGTGTCTCAATTGTGAGTGCATCAGCTCATCGGTCACATCACCTCGGCCAGACCTCGGGAGGGTGCCCCGGCTGCCTTTCCATTCATCTGCCTCCTCAGCTCAGTTACAGCTGAATTCAAGGCTGCTATCTCGTGCGCGTTTGAAAAGCCGACGCTCAGTTTCACCTCTCGTGGTTGGCCTATATTGGCCTAGGCCGCAATATCGGCGCGGCCTAGCACGATTGTGTGCGACGAAACTGAACGGCGGCGTTTCGAATGCGTGCAAAATAGTGGCCCAGGCCTTCAGTTGCAGTGGACTCGTGCTTTGATGTTTGCTTTGTTGCTGGATCAGCTGTCATTTCGATATCATCGCAAGGTTCCTGCCAACAGAGGCAAAGGAAAATTCTGGTGGCCACCGAGTTTATAAGGATGTCATTTGGTATGCACTACAGGCCTCCATCCTCTACGGTTGGCAGATTGAGAGAAGATTTTGCCGAGCACCCTTACGAAGTGCCAAGAATCAAAAATGTTGGAAGTTCGAGGTGCTTCCCAACTGACTGGCTGCAAGCTTTCGCCAACAGTGCCTCATCTGTGAATTTTTTCATCCATGTTTTGATGAGTGCTGAGTGTTATTTTTGCTGAGTGGTTTTTTTATTATTATTATTCAATCGACTTTTTGTGTCATTGTTGCTGCTGTTATTGTTTGCACGGATGCCCTTGCAAACTGCAAAGACTGAAGCACATTGTTATTGGCAAGGCATCCCGCAAAGACTGTGTAACAAATTTACCACTTCGTTGGTGTATTTTTGCAAAAAAAATATATATATTACTATGTGCAGTGGGCTGCCAGCAGCTTAGCTGTGCACTGCAAGTGGCCCTCTGGTTTCAGCACACATACACACACAAATGAAAAGCACATGTTTTTTTACCACGTGAGCCATTTGCAAGTTGTGCTGCCAGAGTTTATAGCCATAAGTATTTTTCTTTAAATTACTGCACATGAACTGCTTGCTTTTGGTTTTCGTCCCACTAAAATGGCCGGAAAACCTAGAGAGAGAGGTTATTCCATCAGGGTGTTTGGGGAGAGAACGTTTCTGTGGGTTTTTATATGTAGAGTTCTTGGAGGTGCTCCTCTAGGCTTTTTGTTTTTGTTTTTTCTTGAAGGTGGTGTGGGTTCTGGGAGATCGCTTTCGTCTACTCTTTAAGATTAAATATAGCAGCTGCTGTGTCGCATGTGCTTTGGTTCTCTTCTGTTAAAATTTGTAGCATTCCATCTTTTCTAGTCAGTTTGTGCATTCCAGTTTTTTCTGTTTTCCTTTTTGGCCCTGCATACATCTGTGTACAAAGCGGTGACTGAAATTTAAGGGAAAGGACTTATGTGTGTGTTTACCTTGCACTCAAAGATTTGAGAATTGTGCCTTATCAAAAGTAATGTTTGCAACAAACAAGTTTTTTTAATGAATAAAATTCTGTTCAAACATTCACACTATATTACAAAGGCTTATGTTGTGAAAATTACATTCAGCTTGAAAGCCTATATGTCTGCTGTTGCAAAATGTCGTAGTCAAAAGTACTAAGTGTGTGCACGGACCTCAAATGGTGGGTGTTACCTCTTGTCTATTTTATAGCTCATTATGGCAAAAAATATGAACTTGGCGGAACAATTCCAGGACTGAGCTTGTAAAATTTAATGAACTTGCAAACGAATTACTCCAGGTCTCGTCAAAGTATTCCCATTGGCTATCTGCGCACAGCTGCCACCATTTCCAGAGGTCATGGAAGCAAGCAGAGAAAGCTTCAGCCGGGGCTGCGATATTGCAGCAATGCCTTTTCCCAATGCTAATGCCTTTCGGTGCTTTTCACATTCATGAGTGGTCAAAGTGGCGCTCTGCCCTAGCAGCCCTGGATGCTCTCTATCATATTAGAGCAGTTTTGTTTTCTGCCATACCTTTATGAAGCTTCCCTTTCAATGGCAATCTCACATGAAGAAACAAAACGAAATTAAATGGTGGCAGGTGGTGTAAATATGGGGGATGCAAAACAGGAATATGGGTGTTTGGCCAGATAGCCATGGTCTGATACAGCAGTGTGGCAATAATACTACCACACTGACTATGTTATATTATTATGCCTTGCATAATAATATACATGGGTCAACATACATGGGTCAACATACCATTATGCCTTGCATAATAATATAACAAGAACCACTGTCCAGATGGCAAATAAGAATGGCACCGCTGAAGTGGTTGGCACAAACATGGCATCTATGAATGAGGAATGACAATGATGACTGCAGTCATTTGTCATCAGTATAAGGGAAAGGCTGGATGGCTGGACAGACATGGCAAACTTAGTTTTCAGCCTTGCAACTGCTGTCATAGTAAATGATTTGTGCACCAAGCTCTGAGGGCTCATTAACACAAAGTTTCATGCACTAATTATTAGAGGGAACTGTGCCGCTAGTGTCTTCAGGAGCTGCAAGCAAGGCACATCAGCCAGCATGAGGATGATGGCTAGTACATGGGGCTTCCTAGACTTCGTCCTTCTGTTTGTAAACGACTCCGTGACTATGTAAGCTGCTCATTTTCAAAAGAGTAGTGTGCCATAATGAATTAAATAAGCAATTGCAATTGTCTGAGGGCCTGATTAGAATGGAGGATCTCTACCACAGAAGTCCGATATCGAAACCATTACACCACAAGCGCATGTGTCAACAAGCAGCATAGAGCACGTTTAAGAATTTGTCACGAGGAAACCAGTGCATTGAGACGCTTGGCGTATATTGATTTGGCCACCTCAACAAGCGGAACCGCTACAATTAGCAGCGATTATGCATGTTCTCAGTCTTATTGCATACTGTACTTAAAGAAATTATACATTGCTTTGAAATTTAGGTCAATAAAGGCAGGCAAAGTGTAGTAAGCAAGGCCACAAGAATGTCTGAAGCCACAAGCACTAAGCTCAGAAGAATCCATGTACTAACCATCATTCCCATGATGGCTGAACAATTGCAGCGCCACAGTTCCCTCTATTAATTATTGTTGGAAACCATTTATACATTAAAGAATGCCAGGTAGCCACAATCAATCCGAAGTCCTATACTGCGAAAACTCTTAGAGCCCTTGCGTCACTTTCATTAAGCCCCATCACTCAATCATTGCAAATCTGACGCAGCGTCCTGTGCCAGACCATGCAGGTATATATGCACGTAACACAGTGCGATTTAAAAGATAAAAGGTTTATTTCACAGAGATATACACATGACTGCAGTTCATTCAGCCACTATATAACCTTCAAGCCCAAAACCAACAAATGAAAGGAGGGACATTCAAACAACTGTGTGATGTTTGCAGGTGAACAGGCAGTTTGATAGACACCATGAGTTTGTTACCAGCTGCTGCACTCATCATTTCATATGTTCCAAGGCATGTGCAACACATTATCTTGTGCTCCTTTTTTCTCAGCATTCCAACAGCATTCCAACAATAAAAACAAAAGGAGAGTTGGCACTGTTATAGTGAAAATGTGCCCAGCAGTTTTTACATGTGACCCTTATGAAAACCACCTGAAGTCCATACTGAGTGAGAAACATACCTAAAGTCTTTATCTTGCATGTTTATTGCTAAATCACATGGTAATATTTAAGAATAGCTGTTTAGTATACGACTTATTACTCAGGAAATCAGTTCTTAATGCTTTGTTTAAGTCTGGAAAAACTTTCCACTTTCATTGCAGCATGTATTTAGGCAGCACTGGTAGATTTAGCGCAAGCCTGAATTAATAGAAAAAAAAAAAGAATCGTACCAAACGTACACTTTCAATGCAAATAAAGTTGTAGCCGGCCTGGGTACTACATATATATCCAATATTAGGCAATGTTATGAAACGGCATTCTTCCAGATGAAGTTACTTGGACTGGGAAATTTATGCAGTCTTCATGAATATTTTGCTTCTTGGCATGATAGCAGACCAGCTTTAAAACAATGCAACACAAGTCCACTGTCAAAGCTGTAGGGAAGCTAGGAAGACTACAGTAGACAGGAACACTGCTCACTTTGGCCTTTTTTTTTTTTTCATGAACTGTTGTATAACCATATGAAAAGCAGTTCCCATGAGACACACTTATGCACTAATTTATTTGTCAAGTATTCAAAAAGTGAAATTCCTCTTGTACATCCGAAAACTTGCAGAACAACTGTGCAGCCTATTAAATCGCAGTTCAATGTAAAACAGCACTGCAGTGTGCACATCTTAAAATGGACAGGAACTGGAAGAACATACACTGCATTACCGCTGGTGCTTTCCTCATTACATAGGCAATGACAGCTTATCTCCATACCTTGCCTGAAAGCCTATGTGCAGTAGAATTGCACTAGTACGAAAGAAGACTTGCTGACGCACACATTTTAATTCTGCAAGCTTCGCTTTGCATAACAGTTTAATGATGCATCATGCTGTGTTAAGCAGAGCTGGGAAAACCATTTTTTATTGTCTGGTGCACACATCCAGTGGCTTTTAATTAGATAAAAATTCATTTGCAGCCTTTTATACTGCGACAGCTGGCAACTTGGTAAATAAATAGTTGTGGTTATATGTAAACAACAACAACAACAACAAAAGACGAGAACGTAGAAAACCCTATGTACATTTCCACATGAAAGGAAGATAAGCAAAATGTGCATTCATTGTTCGCCCTTAAATTTCCATTCATCCTCCTATTACAATGAAGCTAGTTACAGCGAAATGTCACAATGACATGATAATAAAGGTAGCACCTGTGAAGCAAAAAAATTTTAAGAAAGAAGGTCTTGTGATGTGTAAGGCAGCACTAATAATATTTGGCATTAGCATCCTTTAACTGTGGCATTACATCATATGAGCTACTTCAGAAGTGAACTAACTAGTGTAGTGTCAAAGGCTGTTGCCATTGGCCAAGAAGAGTGTAGCATTTGGACTTTAGTTATAGCAACACCATGTGCTGTTGCCCTCCTGGAAGCTTGCATTGGTAAAAATATGGTTGCTGTTCAGGAGTCTCCACAGCTTATGTAAATTCACTCATCTGGTTTGCTGGCAGAAGTAAACGGAAGACTGTGCCGGCATCGGTTGGCAACAGCACTTGCTATTGTAGGAGTATTTATGGGGTCACGCTTTTGATGAAATTCAGCTTGGCTAAAAGATAACACATTTTGTTCCAAGAATTTGCTCATATTTCCAGAACATAAAGTCACATACCCTTAACCAGTATAATAGGCTAAAATCAACACTGTACAACATGGGCCTATGTCACAACTTAAGAGTAATTACATAAGAAAATTCGATGTCCAAAGTGGAAACAAAAAATGTTTGCAACATGGTCCAATTCCTTGTGGAGTGTAGCATCTGTTTGACAGACCTATGTAAAGTGTGCTTTGTTAGGCACACAGACAGTCCCACCTCCATCTTGAAAGTGGAACAGAAAGGACTCTCCTAATCATATCTTTAAAAATTAGAGCAGAATATGAAACTAAACAAATTTTGCTCAACATGAGCCTTGCTCTTCCACATAGTCATGCCTCGTGTACCAGTGTGCATCTTTTTCTCTCCATTGTTTGCTGGACCCTCTACAAGAATAAAATCTGGAACTGCTAACAACAACCTTCTCAAGGCACTGCACGAAATGTGGACTGACCGGTACTCGTTCATACATAATTGAAAAATGAAACGTAAACGATCTTGAGTGCACGACCACTATATTATCATCTTCCAAAATTCATTAAGAAGCTTACTTTGATTTTTCTCCCCCCATCTCCCTGTAAGCGCACAATGCCATTTCGTAATGGCTGCACCCATGCCAACGTCACCTACATCTACAAGAGTGGCAGTGTGGTGCTGAACTTCGTTTAACAGCAATCTGGTCATGGATGGCGAATGCATCAGAACTGCCTGTTTGTATTTACTCATCATATGAGGCCCTCATCACGGGACTTGCATTTCAGCACTGTTTCTAGAAACACAATGGCAGTGAACTATGTTGGGAGGATACCAGATGTCCTCCCTGTGTGCAAGAAATTTTAGGACAGCAGTAAATGCATTGCTCACAATACATGTGTTGTAAACGGCACATTCATATGCGCATCTCCATGATTAGAAAGCCTAGCATTTAAATAAATAAGCATAGATTTCTTTCTGTACAGGATAACAAAATAAAAAATAGAGAGAACAAGGTCTAGTCCCCTTTGATAGACATGAGAAACCCTGACAACAGCACCACTTGAGTTCTGCTGTTTCCAGCAACTCAAAGTATTACTTTGAAAAAATTGTTGGCTTATGGCCTTGAAGTCAGTGTGAATCTATGTTATCACTACAATATGAGCCCCAAGGAAAGGAGAAATGGTAGCAACATAAATTTAAATAGTGGGAAAGAAATAAACTCACAGAATGCAAGAAGGTCATTACATCTTGTTGCTTAGCATGAATGCAGCTTGTTGTTAAGAGCCATGCTCAATGAAACTTCAAGAACTGAATGAAATGTGATTTTTACAGCCTGTAAATCTAGAATGGTGCCATTGCCTTGTGGAATACATCAAAAGCTAGCTATCTATGGTGCACAGTCTGTGGTGTGACTACTAAGCAGTGTCGCAGCATTGCTCAGCACGCTACATTCATTCCAGAAAAATGTGTAGGCCAATGCTACTGTGACACCAGTGTGTGCAAGGTCTCATAGCACCAGCACCGGCTTTGCTTTCACATATTCAAAAGGTTACAGGCTGCAGAGGCCATTATATTCTCAACCCATGCTACTGCCAGAAAGTCGAGCAGTGCCTTAAGGTTTTCTGTTTCTGTGTACCAGTGGGCTGCACATTTTCAGAACAGAGGGGACAAGAGTGCACCAATATGAAAAGTAACCACCGATCTGTTTTCAGTTGATGATTGCTGCATACATGCAAGTTTAAGCCTCACTTACTGTTATCTACAACATAGTTCCCACGATGAAAACTCTGCCATGTAGAACGTCTTGTACTTAAATTCAAGAATGAGGAACAGTATGGGCGTTGGGTGCAAATCTGGTGTTTCCTTTCATATTTGTGCACCATGTACAGTCAGCAGTGAAAGTCTAGCAACCACAGAAAAATTTCTTCAAGCACTGCTGTGCGACATGGAATTGTTTCAACGCAATATCTTGGTCGAACAAGCACACATAGACTGTACTACATGATTTCAGCTGGCATACCTAAGTTGCTAAGAATAAAAACAATATTTCGTGGCAGCTGTGGGCTCCAGACTTTCGCTTGGGACTGCACATCAACATACAAAGGGAGGCAGAGCACAAGAGTGGCTCTCTAGTTCAGTTTAGGCTTAACAAAAGAAACCTTCATAGTGTTCACATAAGTCGCAGTCATGCCACCTGATGTTTGCATGGTTTGTGCACCTATAGTGATGGAACACCATCCTGCACTTTGTTTACCATTGTCCATAGATGTGAACATTGCCAAAGGCAAAGGCATTGTGTAAGCCCAGCAATACATCTCATACACAGAAAAACGTCTTTGTCCATATAACTGGCTCAAAGTCACAAGCTGCCGAAGAAAACGCCAGAGCAAGATGGCTCCCCAGTGGGTGTAAATTACTGAAGATGAAGGCGATGAAAAGAGTAAGAAATGAATGGAGAGTAAGGTTAATGGCTTAACACAGGCACCGCTGGGCACGCAGCTATCGGCAGACCTCGACCTGAGATCGGCTAGGAAGATGCACTTGGATAGCACGCCCGGACGGATGTCACACTCATTCCACTTGGCTCGGATGTTGTTTGCGCATATCGTCTCTCCATTATGTGCCATTAAAATCCTTGTCCGATGTAGGTGCTGGTGAGTAGCCATCAGCTGGACGCTTCCTCTTGAAGAAGCCCAACTGCAGGGACAAATGGTGTTACTGTAAACATGCTCTGTCATCATGTTTCACAGCCAGATCTCTTAATCTGCCTCATCAATGACAGCTATGATACATTTTATAAAAAAATCAAATCATACTAATTAAAAATTAGGTACATGCTGCACATGTTGTTAAGAATTCATCACAGCTGCTGTACAAAGGCACTACATAGAAACTACAGTATAACATGAAACTGAAATTTTATGACAGTGACGGAAGTCCCACTTGCACATGCGAGACTTAGTTTAAGTTATCCAGACTACGAAAAATAGAAATACTGCAGGTTGCTTGCCTTATTTGCTTTATGTTACGACATACAAGCAGCCATAAGCAACCTGATCAAAGGGGGAAAGAAGGGAATTGATACAGTACCCAAAGAAGTGATAGCCTTTATCTTCTCTTTTTACTAAAATGATTTGTCAACATTAACAGACTTTTTAACTATAACAGAGGAATAAGAATCTGAAACTTTAAGAGAAAGAAACATTGAATACGACCATATCAAATGTTTTTTATGTACTAAAACTGAGATTGCAATGTCGAAGAGACAATGCAAGTGTCGAGCTCGCATATTTCACACGTGAAAGCCACACGCTGCTGGCCATTGACCCTGTGTCCATAAATAAGCCAGTTACAATCACTGCAGTCAACATTAATTAATTTTATGTTGGTTAACTGCATAAACCTTAAATAAATGCTGCTCAAGAGTTACAGAAGGGAACCATAACTGTATACATGTTCTTTTAGTTCTAGCACTGGATTATCCTAACCATACTTGTGTGTTCGATCAAAATTGGATTAAAGAAGTTTAGATTATTAACCAGGACACATTATCAGATACTCTAATTTTATATAAGGCTTAGACCAAGTTACAATGGCTCCCTTATATAATACACAAGAAGTCAAACACTCTCACAGAACTCCGACATTCTGTGATTCTAAAAGAGTGATTAAATGTGCTTGGCCATTATTCATCTAGTACTGGCACATTTATTTATGCAACGCTGTTAAGCATAATTTAGTAGCATGGTGGTACATCAGCAAGCGTAATCAAGTTCTTTTTGTGTGAGTGCAACCAATGTATCAAGTCGCTGTGTGTAGCTCATCTGCATCACAGACGTGCTTACTGTCAGTGCCTCCCATCATGAAAAAAATGTTTATATTAGATCATAGGTAATATAACAGGCTGCGTGTTTCATGTTAGGCATGGCTTCAATTATGTGAGAAAAAAATCTTTACTCAAGTAAAAACACACCAGCATGATTTTTTACATACCAGAGGACGAGACCTGTAGTGTCACTAGAATTCCCACCCTTCTTCTTTCATTTACACTGCTACAAATATTTTTTGCAGCTCTTGGTTAGTGTATATTCTTACACTGAGTCACTACAGTCACACAGCAGCACAACCCAGAGCTTCAACGGTACTGCTTGAATAGTGCATTAGAGTGCTCACCTTGTAGAGGATGAAGATGACCAATAGTAGTAGCAGGATGCCTGCAACAATGGCAAGAATGATGATCCAGAGAGCCACACCTTCTGTCTTCTGGTAGAGGCTTGCGTCAGGATAAGCTCTTGTTTCCGCCTGCGTGAGGAAGCAAATCTCTGCATTTGTGTTTGCTCCATCACGAGTTTTGGAGCTATGACAAGCTATTCTTGTCGAAGCAAGAAACAGTGGAAAACATTGCGATGTAGATTGTTTTATACACTGGCATTGTGCAGAAGCTTTTACTGTGCGATGACTCCAGGAAGGCATGACTAGCTCATGTAATTAATTATCCTAGCTGTTGACACATTTGAACACTAGAAAACAACATGAAGCAGTATCATGCCATTTCAACCATGTGCGTCTGGTTCCCACTGGTTCAAGCATGCACATTGCCTTCCATAAAATTTAGTCTCCATGTGAGGCGATGCAGCAGGTGCAGAATGATTGGCACAGTTACTCTTCTAGCTCAAGAAAATGGTTTATTACCAATAAAAATCAGGAGAGCAGTTAACGTCTTGATTCAACTTAGGAATGCCGGAACCCATGAACCACAGTCATGGTGCACATTATAGTGCATATAACTATCAACTCTAATATAAATTTATTTATCTCCTATGTGCGAAAGCTAATCGCAAATAGAATCAGGAACACCTTAGACTTCTGTCAAGCAAAGGACCAGGCAGGATTCCATAAAGGCTACTCAACAATAGATCATATTCACACTATCAATCAGGTGATAGAGAAATATGCGGAATGTAACCAACCCTTATATATAGCTTTCATTGATTACGAGAAAGCATTTGATTCTGTCGAAACCTCAGCAGTCATGGAGGCATTACGGAATCAGGGTGTAGACGAGCCGTATGTAAAAATACTGAAAGATATCTATAGCAGCTCCACATCCACCGTAGTCCTCCACAAAAAAAGCAACAAAATCCCAATAAAGAAAGGCGTCAAGCAAGGAGATACGATCTCTCCAATGCTATTCACAGCGTGTTTGCAGGAGGTATTCAGAGACCTGGATTGGGAAGAAATGGGGATAAAAGTTAATGGAGAATACCTTAGTAACTTGCGATTCGCTGATGATATTGCCTTGCTTAGTAACTCAGGGGACCAACTGCAATGCATGCTCACTGACCTGGAGAGGGAAAGCAGAAGAGTGGGTCTAAAAATTAATCTGCAGAAAACTAAAGTAATGTTTAACAGTCTCGGAAGAGAACAGCAATTTACAATAGGCAGCGAGGCACTGGAAGTCATAAGCGAATACATCTACTTAGGGTAGGTAGTGACTGCGCACCCGGATCTTGAGACGGAAATAATCAGAAGAATAAGAATGGGCTGGGGTGCGTTTGGCAGGCATTCTCAGATCATGAACAGCAGGTTGCCATTATCCCTCAAGAGAAAAGTGTATAATAGCTGCGTCTTACCGGTACTCACCTACGGGGCAGAAACCTGAAGGTTTACGAAAAGGGTTCTACCCAAATTGAGGACGACGCAACGAGCTATGGAAAGAAGAATGATAGGTGTAACTTTGAGGGATAAGAAAAGAGCAGATTGGGTGAGGGAACAAACGCGAGTTAATGACATCATAGTTGAAATCAAGAAAAAGAAATGGGCATGGGCAGGACATGTAATGAGGAGGAAAGATAACCGATGGTCATTAAGGGTTACGGACTGGATTCCAAGGGAAGGGAAGCGTAGCAGGGGGCGGCAGAAAGTTAGGTGGGCCGATGAGATTAAGAAGTTTGCAGGGACAGCATGGCCATAATTAGTACATGACCGGGGTTGTTGGAGAAATATGGGAGAGGCCTTTGCCCTGCAGTGGGTGTAACCAGGCTGATGATGATGATGAGGTGCGAAAGCCTATTTTGTAAGCCTAGGTTGTGCACTGCACAGTTTGATAGAAGAATTTGTTGTGACAGATTGCCTGCTGTTGATATGAGCAAAACGAGAACAAGGTGAAAGCAGGAGCCAACGTTTCGACAAGTGGACTTGCCTTCTTCAAGGCGACACATGCTTTCCTCGCCACAGCATATATAGGTGGGGTTCTTCTAAGGGGGAGAGGGTGTAAGGCGGGTGGGTGCGGCAACGAGCGAAGGTGTGTCAGCGTGTCGAATTGAGAATAAAGGAGCGCTTTGCACAAGGCCAGTGACCCGGCCGTCTCTCAAGCATGTGTAAACGGCCGCGTGTTAGCCGGCGTGTCCACGGCGTCTGACACGCTGGCTGGAAAAAAAAAAAGAAAAGGGAAAAACATTTTAAACAATAAGAAAAAGCTAAGTAACCAAACTAAGTGTTGTTGTCTATAGCTTGAAATTTAGCATAGCAAATAGATTCTAAAGCTACCTTTGAAACATTTATGCCTTTTGGTTGCAGTGTCTTGAACTTATGGATAAGGTATGATTCTCTATATTCTATTCGTCTATTCAAGTCAATGCAAAGGGCGTCTATTCGTGCGCCCTTTGCATTACGGTTGCGTTGTATTCCACCAGGTGTCCCGACATGTAGCAGTGGCATGTGGCAGTTCCATGTTGCATGTAGATGGACCTCGTTAACTCAAGCAGGCTAGGCGACTATTTGTCACCACCCAGTTTCAAATGGGATGACAATAAATCATCATCATTATAGTCAACAGCATCTTGTGCCACGGATCAAGGGATGTGACATGTGTGCCGCGTAGTCTAAATACGCATGTTTACTCTTTGGTGTACGTTATGGCGCTTCCTAGCAAGGTATGAACCACTGCTGAAGAAGCAAATCGTAGAGCTACGTGCGCAGCTGTAACCAGGCAATGTTGGGCTCAGCAGACCACTGTGCAGAGAACACCACAAGCCGCAGCTCGTCGTTGACACCGAACGGACAGTTGAGATCATTCTTGTGAAAACAACATGAAGCGACTTCGCCATGAAGACCCTCTAGTGTGTGCTGCTGAAGATGCAGCTCCTATGGAGCTGCTGCTCCAGCTTATGCTGTGACTGTGCTGCATGCGCCGCACAGGCCTGTTCCTTTTTCACAGTGTTTTACGTCAGGCGTAGTCTTAATGTAGTTGGATAGGCCATGTTCAAGCATGCTAGACATGAAATAGTTATGTTTTCATATATTACGTCCCTGTAGAGAGTTCTCGTTAGAAGTCAACATTTTGCAAACCTGTCAAATATCGCTAAAATAACTCTTCTGCAGTGGTATCCTTTCCACGATTTTGAACAGGCAAGAAATGTGGTGAAAATAACCTTTTAATTGACTTAATTGGCCCTTGAGAGATACAGCTCAGCTGTAACTTTGGTGAAAGAGTAACTGAACAGTTTAAGAATGGAACATACTGTACACTACTTCCCTGAGATAACCGACAGTTGTTTTAACAAATCGCACCTCGATATAACGGACATCATGAGTATAGCGGGTTACTAGATATAACAAAGTAAATATAAAATTTGGTTGGTCATGCTTTGTTTCAATGGAGTAGCCGTCACGTATACTGCCATGAACTGAAACTCTGATTGCAGACTTCCAACGAAGCGGTATTGGTTAGGCCTAGTGGCCTGAGTAGTGCAGTAAGGGGCATGGCTGTTGACACAGTGTTGCGGTAAGCTCGCCACCAATATGTTAGCACTCGTAGACATTATTGGCAATAGAGGGTGAGTTCAAATGCATGAGCTAGACGGACAGTCGTCGTATTTGAGTATGGATCCATGTGCGATTTTCTCCACATCCGATCAGTCTGTTGGAGCACGCACACGCACATTTTGGCCAGCAACTTGGCTGGCTGGACCACAGTCCGCAAGCCCACGTGCCAATTCCACATGATAGCATCAATCGCATGGTTGAGTAACTGTATTCGTGGCTGAGCAGAGCGTGTCTAAGCAATTTATTGTTGTTGTACCGTGCATTGTATCAGCACAGCAAGATGCCAATGGGTCATCAAAATCTGCAGGAGACCATATGCTGGCCCGTCGGATGGAAACCTGCTTATGTTGCTTCCACACAGGTCTGACGGCAATTTTTTTCCCCTCCGCTAATATCTGCGTGTATGCTTAAACAAATATTGCATATAACAAAGGTATCATCATGTATGATACAACTTCGTTGTAACGAGGTTCGGCTGTATGTGTAAATGTGTTGGCAGAAATCATTTAAGAGGAAGCTTTAGCTCGGATGCTCCTATCTAAATAAATGCAAAAGGAGAATTCGTTTTTCTCGGCAACCACTGCACCACATTTGACGAGGCTTGTTGCATTTAAAAGAAAAACTTAAAATCTAGTGACTGTTGGTTTTGAATTTTCGATTTAGGTCCTCATTATTTAATTGGCAAAAATAGAAAATAAAAACGAAACTATGAAGTTTACAACTCTGTAACTCAGCAACGAAAAATGACAATACAATTCTGTAAATTCCATCTAATAGTACATCTAAAGCGGACAAAATTGAGATGTTACTCATGAATCTAAAAAAATTTTGTAATATGGGAATGCAGCTTTTGCAGAACCCTTGTAAACAACGTAACAAATTCATGTAAGATATAAAATGACATGCTGAATTTGTCCACTTTCAATGGTCTAATGCATGCCGTTTACAGAACCGCAATATCTGTTCCTGATGCAGAGCAATTAATTTGTAAACTTTGTGCTTCTATACTTTTCAAACTTACGAATTTTTGAAAATCTTTGTAACAAAATTCAGGACCTAAATCAAAATTATGCTTCCAACAGTCACTAGAATTTAACTTTCTCTCTCAAATGCAACAAATTTCATTAATATCGGTCCATGGGTTATCTCAGAAAAACGTTTTTGCGTTTTATATGTATTTGAATAGACGGCGTCGGAATTGGGCACGAGCTAAAGCTTCCTCTTAAGTAAAATTAAACATGTTCAGCACATTTAATCCATACCTCAGCATAGTCATCCTCTTCCTTCTGCCGAATCTCCAGGGATGAATCAAGAACAATTTCAGCTGAGGAGAATATGCTGACCTGGTCAACTGTTGCATAGTCCTGCAAAGAAATGATGGGCAGGAGTTAAACCATTAGCATGCTGTCAAATAAAAGTATGTTTCAGTAACTACAATTTCTGGGAGAGTCAGCTGCCAGGGGACAACTGAAAGGCACTCCTGGAATCAATGTCCAACAAAACCTTCATTTACATAAGATAACTAGTGGCAGTAACTTGTGTGAGCACACACCATCGTGCTTGGAAAGGGTTTACGCTTGAAAAATAGATGCTGTACAAGCAATGTTGCAAGACTGAAATGCTTTCTTATGCACTGGAAGCAAAGACATTCCATGATGGCATTCCACGATGGCCCACTGTTTTCCATTTATCACAGCTAATGATACAACACAGGTGAGGAGCAACAAACGAGGTTCAAGAACCTCAGTCAAGAAAAGAGAGAAAGAGTGAGGAAGGGCCTATAAGGGCATGGCTGCTAAAGCATGCACACTTATGTTGTCATTGCAACTGGTACTTTATAGATTGTATCGAATTGTGTAGCGAGTATGCTCCATGCATCACCGGGCCGCTCTTGCTTTCCATGTTGCAAAGCTAGCTTTGACTGTGCACACACATGGTGCTGCCATTTTGTGTGCTGGCTGCCACCTATTTTGTTTCATTCAAGTTATCTGACATCTGGCATCTCAAGTTATAATTATTCTGCCTTCTTACTGCACAGAAGTGTAAGGATGCCTGCTTGTACAGCGTGGCCCTTTATGAAAGGGAGCACATGAGCACGTGGCCTGTGCTCTGTGAAGGCTGCTTATAGCGCTTGCAAGTGGCAGCAAGGGGAAGCACATCCGCTTAATTGTAGCATCATCTATTGGTGGCCAGAATAAGCAGACGCAGCTGATAGGTAAGTGGCTGCTGGACTGTCTCCCATGGAAGGTGGATGCACAACGCAGCATCTGCTGCTAGCAAACCACACTCAGTACGCTAGCACACTGGAAATGTGGAAGTGCCAACACATTCCCGCCACTTAGCAGGCACTCCCAGTGCATTTTAATGCGTAAGCATTCTTTGGCGAATATTGCAGCAAGATCTGTCCGCCACGCGAAAAATATGATATAAACATGTGTAATGTGCGAAGTTATGACATTTAATTGTTATAATGGCGTAAATGTAGATGATTGGTAGCTTTATAGGCGATAAGGGACAATTGAAAAAAGAAACTGATTAGAGAGCCTCACCAAAGACATACATAAAGTCCACAGAAAATGCATGGGGAAGCCTATAGTAGGAGTGGGCCAACTTGAAATTTGGTGTTGGGCCAACTTCAACTTTGGGTGTAAGCCAACATGAATTTAGGGGTGGGCCAACTTGAAATTTGAGGGCGGGCCAACTTAAATTTGGTAGTGGGCCAAGTTTACCATGCAAATATTAAATATGTTATTGCAGCAATATACTGACCCCCTAATTATACCACTGCCGTATTTGACGAGCTTAGGGAATTTTTGTATGCGAATGTAAAACCCGGTAATCGTATTATATTATCACGAGATTTTAATTTGCCTAATGTCGACTGGCAAACATTCTCGCTTAAAAAGCATGACCCTCTAGGGGAAGCGATGCTGGACATTGCTTTTTCTTTTGACTTATTGCAAATTGTGGAAGAAAACACACGAATTCAAGGCAGTTCTCAGTCGATGCTTGACCTTTTTTTTGTCAGCGGATCCATTAGTGCCAAAACGAATTGCGAGATAGTACCTGGCATATCGGATCATGAGGCTGTACTACTCATCGTTAAAGACACCGTGTTAGATAAGAAATCTGAATGTTTATCTTACCGAAATTTCTCTCGAGCCAATGATGTATCAATTATTGATATACTTTCGCTAAATTTCGGCGACTTTTCAAGTAGCATGGAAGACGTAGTGTCGGTGTGGTGCAGGTTTAAAAAAATAGTTAAAGAGTGCATTGATCGCTTTGTCCCGACTAAAAAGAAAAATCGCAATAATCCCTGGATCTCCCGCGAGACATTGAGGCTCCAAAGGAAACTGAAACATGTAAAGAAACAATTTAAAATCGAAAACGTACAGTCTGTAAAACAAAAGATCGACGACAATTCTTCCAAGCTCAAAAGTCAAGTGTAAGCTGATAAACAACGCTACTATGGTGAATCGCTACCAAATTTCATAACTATGGCTCCAGAGAAATTTTGGCGTTCTATTTCTCCGACCTCCAGGAATGTGATTTATTTCATGTTGATGGTAAGGCAGTTCACGAAAGCAAAGAAATAGCAAATGCATTTAACAAACACTTTAAGTCCGTCTATACAAATGATAATGATGTTATACCACCTTTCAAAATGTGTGTGTTGCCAATACCCGAGGTTCAAATAAGCGAACCAGGTATACTCAACATGCTTTTACAATTGAACACTAAAAAATCTTCTGGCCTGGACAACATTCCAAACACATTTTTAAAACGGTATGCAGAATGGACATCAAAGTACTTGCACGTTCTGTTCACAAGGTCGTGTGAGGAACAAGTACCGAGTGGCTGGAGGACAGCCAGAGTGAAGCCATTACATAAAACAGGAAAAATGCACTGCATTCAAAACTACCGTCCAATTTCTTTAACATCTACAGTATGTAAACTTTTGGAACACATAATCCATAATCATATCTCAGAATTCTTGGAAAACAATAATGTACTAACAAAGCATCAACACGGATTCAGAAAAGGCTACTCTACAATTACCCAACTAGTTTTAACAGCGCACGACTTTGCGAAAACAATTAACAATGGGAAACAAATAGATGCTATTTTCATGGACTTTTCAAAGGCTTTCGACAGGGTCTCACAAAAAACTACTTTACAAATTGAGCAAGATACTGAAAAACTCCAAACTAATTAATTGGCTTACAGCATACCTTGATAGCAGAGAACAATTTGTTGTTTTTAATAATCATGCTTCTGAACGACTTCCGGTAGGCTCTGGTGTTCCACAGGGCTCGGTCCTTGGACCTCTCTTGTTCCTTTTATTCATTAATGATATGCTGCATGGTATTCCTGTTATGGCTAAGCTTTATGCAGATGACTGTGTATTGTACTCGGAGATAGACAATATTACTGACCAAAAGTTGCTGAATGATGCTTTACGACAAATTGTCGACTGGTGCGCTGCCTGGCAAATGTCAATTAATTTCGAGAAAACAGTTTTTATGTCCATCTCACATAAGATAAACTAACGTTTCCATACGGTATTAATAACATAAATATTTCCAAAGTAACACATTATAAGCATCTAGGACTATGGATCACAAATGACCTCACTTGGGCTAAGCACCTTGAATATGTAGTATCTAATGCTAACCGCAAGCTTTATTTTTTAAAAAGGGCTTTGAAACTTTCTACTCTCACTGTACGCCTACTCGCATATAAAGCTGTAATTTTACCGATGCTAGACTATGCATGTGTAATTTGGGACCCTATTACTAAAACTGGCACTAACAAGATAGAAATGGTGCAAAGAAAAGCAGCTCGTTTCATTTATAACAACTTCGGACGCACTTCAGTAACAGACCTCTTAACAAAAGCAAACCTGCCACCATTAATGCAAAGAAATCGTGTATCACAACTAAAATTTCTTTTTCAACTTATTAACGGTCATTATAAGACAGATCTCACGGGAATAATTACTTTTTCATCTGGTTATGCTACTAGACAGCGACATAGCCGAACAATAACCCCATTTAGTACACGTAATAATTGTTTCAAGTATTCCTTCTTTCCCCGAACAGTCGTTGAATGGAATCATCTAACCAATGACCAAGTTTTAAAATCATCACTTTCGGCGTTTGTTTCAAATATTGAGTAACAATTTGTTTTCTTGCTGTGCCACTGCTATGTTTAAGCTCTGTTAACCTGATTTGTATTGTTTTCGTTGCCTATGCTATAGTATTCTTTACATATGTATTGTTTCCCACCCTGCTAAAATCCCCAATGGGGATTGCAGTATTGATAAATAAATAAAATAAGTTAAAATTTGGGGGGTAGGGTTATGCACACTTTGACAACTCCAGTAGAGTTTTTGGATACTTTTTTGCACTATGGAGTTCTGGCTCCCCACTCTCCTCATCACTTGAATAAACCTCACCTGATTCAAAGCGGTTTAGGAGAGAAGTGCACTCAGGTGAAACTTTAGCTTAGGTAAATAAACATAATGACATTTGCTTAATTACTTAACATTAGCCTTAGTTAAAGTTATGACAGAAACGTTTGTAATTTTGAAACATTTGAAACGTTTGTAATTAAGAAAGATTACTTAATTAGGTCTAACTAATCTCGAGGTACCCTTAATTATCATTAATAATATTTTAATTGTTTATATGGTTAGGCTTTGTTGATTTAACCTTAGTAACTCTTGATTACTTAATAAATTAACATAAATTGATGTTAATTATCCTCACTATTCCTAGTTACCCTCAATTAATTGCCATTATGCTTGACTAATTTTATCGTAACTAATCTCATTAGTCTTTATTAACTTATTAACTTCACTTACACGTATACCTCTCAGTATTGACAATATATAGACATAATCATGAATCTCATTAGTCATGCGTAGTCATAAGGCATTCTCATACACACCTCTATAGGACCTCATGTAAACATAATATGCATGCCGTACATCGTGCCCCGAGTTGCAGACAGAAAACAGAGCGATGGACGGACAGAGTTCCAGGCGTATGCTGGCGCTTCCACATGTCCAGTGCACTTGTGTACCCAATACGGTTTGCTAGCAGCAGACGTTGCGCTGCAGGCCCTGCTCCTTGCACAACAGTCATGCGAGGGGGGGGGGGGGTTCCAGCTAATTCTAGCAGGCGCTTGCCTCTCAGCTATGCCTGGTTAATCTGGGCGCCAATAGATGGCGCCACAAGCGGACATGCTTCTCCCTGCTGCCACTTGCTGGTGCTCTAACCAGCGTTCTCAGAGCACAGGCCATGCGCTTGCGTGTTTCGTTTTATAAAGGACCACGCTGTACACTTAAGGTCTCCTCGATTTGGCTGCACTTTTTGCACTAGTTCAGAAAAGTGTCGTGCCAGTGTAGCGCAGTTCTTGAAGTGCGAGTGTAGCGCCACACTAGCGCTTTCGGTGCAGCAGTCAAATCGAGGCCGAAAGTGCAGGAACGTTCAGGCCTTCGTCTGCTGCGACTGGGCAGCTGTGGCTTTTCTTTTGTTGGTGTGTGCCGCAAGCGTAAACGTGTGCGCAATGGCCTTTTTTATCCTCTGGGAAGAATTTATGTATTAGTACCTGGAAATTAGTTCAACTTCAGCATAATTATTCAGAAAGCGTGACCAAGCGCAGTTTTCACACCTTTCTGAATCATATATGGCACAACGTTTCAAACGGCAGACCGATGTGATTTCGCGTAAACTTAACATCGAGGTAGCGGTAAGCTCAGGAAAATTAATACAAACGACTGTGACCTGTGGGAAAATCCCGGCCTTCAGTGCACTTAGCAGCAGCTGAACCCAGAAAGCGCCCTTAACAAGATGCTGCGTACACATCCTGAAGAAAACTGCCGTCCGTGCTGCGTTACCAATAACAGGCCCCATCGATGCCGTCTACCAACACCCGCATGTGTCGTCTGCTACCAAGAGCCTTGCACTACGTGCATGAGAAAAGAACTTGCGGAGAGTCTCGTGCCAAAGTGTACATGAACTCGTGCAGCACGACGTCAAATCGAGTGCCGAAGTGCAGGTGGCGCTAGCTGCACTGGCAAATCGAGTGCTTGAATGCTGCACCCCCTGAACTAGTGCAGGAAGTGCAGCCAAATCAAGGAAACCTTTACACACAGCTGAAATATATAAAAATTCAAAGCAAGTGTCTTTTTCTTTATTTAGTTAAGGGGATATGTGGGCTTTGAAATTATTTTCTTTAATATTTATTGAGATAGAACCACGAAAAATTTCAGGTTTATGTAGTTTTATGTGTTGGCCTTAAATGTAGAGCTTATTTGAATGCATGTCATACCATTCTTTCTTAACAGAAACTATTCGTAAGAATGCATTGGCATGTTCTAAAAAAATATGCTGCTTAGTTTCTTTTATGCTATTTACCATTACAATCTACACTAATCAGGGAGAGCTGTAAGATGAGTTTTGTCATTCTAGCTTGTCCAGAACAAAAGCTGTAAGCATTTGAACTCCATATTTGCAGTACAGGCATAATTACTACAATCAAAATTGTCATTTGTTTTAACTCATACCTTCATCTTGCATTATTTGGTAGTTTTACGACACTTGCCAAACACTAAAGTTCTAAATGAAGAAATAATTATTAAAATTGGACTTGTGGAAGCTGAGAAAGCTCTATCAGCAGATTTCACACTGGCTGAAAAAAATGAAACAGCAAAAATCACACAAAACGTAAAGCACTATATTCAAAAGTTGTGCAACCAACAAAAAGAGTTTATTCAATAGCTCGTACATTAATATGCCCCAGGTGAATTATCGGTGCATAGTTTTGCTTGGTGTCGCTGCTTTTCTGCATGAAGGAAGGCACCTGAATCTGCCCGCCTTCGCTCTGCACTAGTGAGATGGTGACAGTCTTTTTCGTCTCCTCTTTGTGTGCCCTTGCTGCTTTGCTGTATTTGTATTTCTCACAGAATACAAGGCGAGGGTTCTTCCATCCCTGCACTGTACCACATTACTGCTTCTGCAACTGCAGTAGAAACTGCAGTGCAAGAATGGAGGCTAGTTTGGTCTTTGATGTGAGGGACCAGATCACAGACATAATGCAGTGACTCTGCACTTTGTGTCTTGACTCTGCGGCAGCACTGCAAGAGTTTTTGTCAGCAAGTCGTTCATCTATAGACAGGCACGAAAGCCTTACTAACATGCTCTGGCAAGCTCCGGTGGTTTGGAAGTGGTTCTGCTCTAGCAGTAGCAGCATTCTGTTAGCAGCACTCTGTTTTCACTATGAGTTGGCACCACTTGGGCCATGGGTGTCATTTGGGTACTGATCAGTTGAAGATGTTTATTTGTTTGTTTGTTTTTGTTTGTTTGTTTGTTTGATTGTTTGTTTGTTTGTTTGTTTTTGTTTGTTTGTTTGATTGTTTGTTTGTTTGTTTGTTTGTTTGTTTGTTTGTTTGTTTGTTTGTTTAAAATGTCTTTACAGGCCTCATGAGCAGTGGCGTAGCTAGGTGTCTGGCACTCGGGGCCCTTAGCTCTTCTGCAATTGCAATCATTGCAATCGTCCACAGCTTCAGCTCTGTGGCTGAGAGAGACGATAAATTGTCAATTTATCGTCTCTGTAAAATTGCATGGTATCAATGCCCATATCTTTATCCTTCATTTATTGATTGGGTTTACATCCCAAATCGACACATGGGCCATATCTTTACCCCCAAATTTTAACTTGACCCACTATTAAATTTAAGTTGGCAAATTGGAGGCAGCGGATGTCAAATGTGTTAAGAATGACCATACTGAGTGTAAAATTGCATGGTATTAATGCCCATATCTTTATCCTTCATTTATTGATTGGGTTTACATCCCAAATCGACACATGGGCTATGACTGACACCATAGTTTTTGAAACTATATAACAGATAAAACTATCTAACAGATGTACATTAATGAGTGTGTAATTTTGTCACATTTCATTTCTGTTGTTTTTGTTGTGATAAGACAGTGCCACATATCATATACTTCTATATATATTGTTTGTTTATATCCTTAAAGCTGTACTGGCCTCTATGGCTATGGATTAGATAAAAATCTGTCACCTCTTTGTAACTATGTCAAGAAACTTCAATATTGAAGTGCTCCGGTTTAATTATGACCACTTGGTGTTCCTAAACATGCACCCGAGGTGCTGTAGGCAAGTGATTCTTTTTCTTTTTTCTCTTTCGTTTGGCCTTGATGAGAATGTGACTGGTACTGCATCTGTGAATTGAAGCTGCAACCCTGCGTTCAGCAAAACGTCACAGCCACTAAGTAACTGTGACAGCTATCCTTCACTGAAGCTAATGCCCTTAAACCATTCTAATACCAACAGCGTTGAAGCACAAATGCACGTACATATAACAGCACAGAGGGAATAAGCTCGCAGAAAAGTAATGGCAGCAAATTGCTGCATATACACATTGCCATTCATGGCTTCATGTTACACTGCTGAGAAAAGTTGAGTCCACTCACCTCCACAAGGGTAGCATTCCACAGCCTAGCTGAGATGGTGACTGTGGCAGATGACTGCTTCTTGAGGTTGCGAACACTGCACCGGAACTTGAAGCACTTGGCACTGCCTCGATGGCAGTTCTGTTTTGAAAACAAAGTGCTTTAATCTATTTGGTGGGAGCATATGTCTTACAGTGGGATCCAAACATTTTCATGACAAACTCAGATTTCTGCCTGTTTAGCAAAAGACAACCTAATCAGTTGTGATTATACACATTCTCTCATTTCAGAATTTTCAAAATTTTCATAATATGATACATCTCTTCAAGTGTTTGGCAACTGTTCAGAATCAATCGCTTAGTGCATATCTCATTCACTGCAAAAGGTTGTGATAAGATCCTGCGATTTCGCACATTTGTACATGCTAAAAATCAGCATAACAGAATATTGTAAGCCTTTTATTTCCGTGCACCTTTAACTTACGGAATTTTGCAAATGAAAATTTTGCAATATTTAAACGCAATTTTCAGGCAAGAAGTATGGGCAATGCTAAAAATGAAAACATTATCTTGCTTCTAGTTCAGCTTGCTATACCAATAAAATGAGGCACATTTGATTTACTCGGGTGTGCAAGCTTGCACTACGCCAGTCCTGTCAAATGCTAAATCGGAAATACCCAGCATCACAGAGAGGAAGTGGCACACTTCAATGAGCCAGGTGGCGTGCAGTGGCTTCATCGACGAGGTTGTTAGAGGAATTTGGTCATCTCTACCCTGTGTAAGCTGCACTGTGATTTGGCTAGCGCACTAATGAATGAATTTGGTTTTCAGTTTGGACTTGAACATGCTGTTATAGTGCACATCTACGGGCTGCAGGTGGCTTGTACATCCAGTAGGTATGAACATGTAAACAATGTTATCGTGTCTCAGTTTTCGGAGAACAGTGCCTGCTTGGTGAGCCACAAGAACAGCAAACAAGCACAAGGCCTTGGCATCAGAGAGCAGCCTGAATTTTTTGCGTTGCTGCTTCATGTATGGGATGATCATATTCTCTATATAACAGATCATTGTGTCAATTGTGCACCAGTAGTTTTGAGAGTGGCAAATGTCCTGAAAACTGGGAAGTCTATTGTTGCATGTGACCTTGCTGTTCCAGCTCAAAGCCCCTAATTCACGAACAATTGAGGCCATGAAATTGAAATGTCACTCATTATTATTAATGTGTTTTAACAGTTTCCGTAGTTGGCCAGCATGTGAAAGCCATGGAGTAGCATGTTTTATCACCGCCATTTAGTGGACACTCGTAACTATTACTAATACCAGTGCCATAGAGGCAAGGTTTACGACAGTTGATGGCCACAGGCTCCTTAGTCTCATCCTACCTACACCCCCTTGTTTCCCTGAAGGCAGCCCCTTAATCTGTAACGATTGTTTTTTTACTTGCAATGGGGAATTCTATTTTGCTGAGCTGGAAGAAGGGCCTGTACACAAAAGGACACATTGTCCATGGCCGATTTGTGGCGGAAGAAACCACGACTTCCACACGAAAGAAAGTACACCGAATATGGTGACCACATGGGCTTCAAAGTGCCGGGGCCACACCGTAAGCATGGATGCACCGTATGCGCTTCCCACACAACGCGAAATAGGGCTCTGCATACGCATGGGGTGATCTGTTCTCTATCACTGAATCACCTTGGTGCATGCCCAATGGAAGAGTGATGTCAGGCTGCAGTAAATAGGGCCTTGCACTCAATCACAATAGTAAGGGTATTGCAATGCCTCGCATGAATTGCTGCATCGTTGGATGCTCAGATATGCGAAGTGCCCTCTAGGTATGAAATTCTAGCATTTCTCAACACAGCAATGCTTCCAAGACCAGCAGGAGCATTGGAATTTTCTGCTTATATCGCATAAATTAAGTGCGTAGTATAAGGGCCTAACCATATGTGCCTGTGAGCGCAATGAAGATGTAATCGTGCTTGTTTTACTTAATTTTCTGGTTGTAGTAGGTCGTGCTGGAAATGAAGCAGCAACAACCTATCCAGAGCGTCTTTCTTCCGCTGAAAACGTGGAAGCAAGATCAAAATGCGACATCATTGGACGCTTCCACTACTGTACCTGAGGGCCTCCCCTTAGAAGACCCGAAAGAGGAACCGACCACCGAAGAGTGCACTCTGTTGAAAGGACATTCTCATTGTGCATTGGTGAAGAGATTCACTTTCATTGATGTTACCAAAGAGGGCTACTGGTGCAAAATTTGCAGACGGGCATATAATGAAGGGAAGCTCACTACTGATGGAGACAGAGAGAGAAGAAACTTTTATTCAATGATCAAAATAGATTATTCTTATGGGGGGCCCTAGTCGAGAGCCCCACTGGTCTTAGCTGCCCTACCACCTTGGTCGGTCAGCGACTACTAGTTGGCCAGGTCAGAGCTCGACAGTCGCACCTCCCACTGCTCCAATGCGTGTTGTGCTGCTAAATATGTGTCTTTCAGGTGTGGGGGCTGTTTTGAGCAGCCCCAGGCAATGTGAAAAAGTGTAGGACTTCCTCCACAGCAGGAGCGGAAAAACAGGCAGTGCACGGATCATCAAGCCAATCAGCAAGCCCAATGCATCCAAGCTTGGTGAAAAGGCCGCAAACCACGACACCTCGAGACAACACAAATACGCTGAAAGCATTTATAAGCCAGCCGCAGACAATTTCAGAGATTGTAAATGAGGCTGCAAAAAGTCCTGGCTATCAAACCAAGTATATGAGAAAGAATGTGGGTACTTAATTCCTTTTCAAGCAGGAAATAGTCCACACTATAAAATTGGGATCCTTTCCTTGTTAAGTACGTTTTCCATTATGAATCCTGAAATTGAGCAGTAGTTCACGAGAAGACCCACAAATGCACATTACCTTTCTGAAAGGAATTCAACTGATTGATTAGAACCATGCGGGACGACGGTGAAGAAATAGAGGTGCAAACCTCTATTTCCCCGTTTAAGGGAGTACTGACACAAAAAATTTCGATCTGGTTTCTCTGTTTTAATGAGTAGCTAATGACCCAGTAATCACGGCATGAAACCTCATTTACTTCAGAGCGCAACAGGTAATTATTTGGAGTCTTGTTTGTAGCGACCAGACCAAGTTTCAGCTTCAGAAAGTGACGAGATGGGCCAGAGAAGGAATGTAAACACAGTTGGGCACGGGATGGCAAAAACCTCTGATGTATGCGCTGACATGCACACCAGCATGCACGCAGGAACATGACCTTCGTGTTGCTAGCTCGTCTGCTATGCCTGCACATGCTTTGCGATGCCCTCACCACCATTGTCGTCATCGCTTTCGTCATCCAGTGGCGACAATTTCCTGGAGGTGGGAGCCACCACCATGTTAGACGTGGCCTATCACTTTCGATTCAACCCACTAGAAAGCAGCGACTCGGATATTGCAGCCAGCAACAATGAGGACAAACCTCAAGACCCTCACATCGGCCACGTTCAGTGGTCAGTGCAGCGCAGTAAAGCTGGTAGTGTGGAAAATTTGCAGACACGACAAAATTTGCTGCTTAATTCTGAAGTTGCAGTGACACGGAGAACGTCCCACTACAAGCAACAACTAAGAAGAGCACATGCAAGCAGTGTGGTAGCCAACAAAAATTTGTGATGTAGCGTTTTCTCAGTTGTTTACAATCCTTCCTTGATGTCAACGTCGTGAGGTGCTGCGTTTTGTGGTTGGCTGCACGCACACACTTTAAAATTGATCTTAAATATGTTCTAAGCTATATTTGCCGCTGATATTTTGCAGACAATGTGTGTGTGCCGCATAAATCGATCTCACGCGTTAACTCCACTTCAAAATTTTGTGTCAGTGCTCCTTTAAGAAGTTTTCCTACATGGCCAATGAGTGCACCGACATCAATGGACAGCAAATCCTGAGTCACTCCATATGCTATCTTGATGTCAATGGATAACCAACAGATGCATTCCACGATGTCGAAGTTATCTGTGATGCATCGGCTTCTTTTGCGACCACGCATATCCTGAATGAGTCAGCACATGTGAACTCGACTCGGCTAAGATGGCTCTGGTTGGCACAGAAGGGTACAGGTTCAAGCAAAAATGCAGCTCTAACCTCTGTTACCACCACCAAAGAGGTCACTTACTCCAGCTTGCCCTAGTGTGTGCTGCAGAGTTGTCGAAGGAAATCGAGAGGACCGTTAATCAGTCTCCTCATTCTACTCTTTCTTCAGTAAGATTGCTGAACGCCTGAGTGTCCTCAAAAACATCGAAGGTGCCCTCGAGTTGAAGCTGGAATTGGTCCAGCCAGGCAAAACTCAGTAGCTCAGTCATGAGCGATCGTTGGCTGTGATCGTGGATGTACTGGTGCCACTGCTACTCGCTTTGGAAAGCATTTACCAAGATGGTGCTGACATGAGCAGTGCAGCTGGACTACAGAAAATATGAATCCTTTTATTACACTTGTGGATCGTTTCCAGAGACCACTGTCATCTCTAAACAATGCCATTCAGCCAACTACTATGACAGTGGTGGATCTTTGCCCTTTGATTGAGGCAACCATGGTGGCAATTGCAGAGCTTTCTGTTGAAGCAGTACTCAAAGAAGTACAAGTGTCAGCAGAGAAGCTTATTGAAAATTGCACTTTAATTGAGTGACAAGAACAAGGACAGCCTCATGCGTCAGTTAAGCAAGGACAAATACTTGATTCTTGAAAACCTCCGGCAGTGACTTGTTGACCACACCAGAACTTCGTGAACTTTCTATGTGTGCCTGTTGCAAAAGCAAGAGACAGTAAACAGGAAGGAAGTCCTTCCAGCAGTCAGTTTGCCATAAGACGAAGAACACTGAAAAAACTTAGATGCAAGGTGGAACATCTCCCGACGACTGAAGGACAATGCGACATCCACAGCATTTCTATCTTTGCTCCTCGTTGTTCCCCCCTTCATCGCTATGTTTCCCATTTGAAAGATGTTGTTGGTCATTTTTTGTTGCTACCAATCACCACAGCCATTGTCAAGCACTATTTTTCGGCCCTCAACTGGGTTTTGTCTTCAGAAAGAAGCCGCCTTCTCCCTAACCATGTGAATGGGCTACTGAATATCACCAGTAAAGGTTTGGAACTGCCAGATGCCCGAAATGCAGTGACAATGACCGACGTGGTTTGGAGTGCAGCTCTCGAGCACCTGTTCCTGTGTTGAGAGTCGGCATGCCTCGGCATCGTACCTCGTCGTAACCAAGTGAACGAGCACAACGGTGGATGAAAGATGGCAAGAGCAAAGGGAGTGCGAGGAGGAAATTAGAGGAGGAGGGTGCAGAAGCACGAGAAGGAAAGTGGAAGAAGCCACCTTGAAGCACCACCACATGGCGCTCACGCCCACGCATCTGCATCAGTGGCCGATCTGGCTGCGCGGGGGAAAGAAAAAAAAGAACCAGAAAGCTCTCTTTCACACACAGAATTCGCCGCAAGCATTTCCTGGTAAAGATTATGGTTGCGTAAGCTGCAGCTGCCGGGAAGCGGAAACTGTGTGACCACTCCATATAAGACACCGCGCATCGCAGCTCTGCCAGCCAGTGCGGTGATCGGTGCAATGCCTCAATATATCGCGAAATGAAAAAAAAAGCTGCTGTGAAATTTCGCATTAGGGAGTATTGTAACCACTGGTAATTTTTTTTACAGATTTTATCGCGAGTGGTGGAATGGTATAACAAGAAATCCAGGTGAATGCAACTGTTTGGAATGTGGTTGAGAATGGCACTTCCATTTGTGGAGCTTTACTTTTTTTTTTCATTTGCAGGAGCTCATAGATGCTCACACGTTGGTTTATATTTGTTTCACTAGTTTAGTTATTGAGTGAGTTGGGATGTGCGACGTACCTGTGCTAGTGCATATTCAACTAATGGTTATGTGTAGCAGCTGCAAATTCAATAAATTCGAACACATAGGTCGTCTCATGATCTTTTGTTTTGTCTGATCATAAACACAATTTTATTCTTGTGTAAAGTGAATTACTAATTGTTCCCAATCTTTCTCATGAGTGTTAGAGTCACGAACGTTGGTAGTCCTACGTGACACATTGACACAAAAAATTGAAAATGACTACCGCTTCTCCTCTACCCTCAACCCATCCCTAGACACTTAGACAACCCTCTAAGTTCAACTCCTGGGGAAACGCCTGCTTGGCAACCAGTGCAGCATATGGGCAGCATAAACATCATGTCATAAACATCAATACCTGATGTAAATGCAGCATTACCACAGAAAAACAATTTTAAAAATGTAATATTATGCATTGGCTAAATGTCTGAGCAGTATCGCTAAAACTTATTAATTTATTAGGCTTATGCTAAGGTGGATTTCTGTTTGCGAAAGCATTGTTTTTGTGTCAGCATGTGCTTGTCAACCACTTTGGTTAAATCCTGAAAGAGAAATTCCACCTGTTACTTTGAGGGTGTCTAACTGAAAATTATAGCAACCCTGATTATTTCAATTGTGTGAAAAGATATTTCCTCCAACAAAGAGGCACAAAACATTACGTACTTGTTTTCAGTCACCTAAACATGCTAAACACTAACATCAGGAATGAGCATGCATTTGATAGCATGGCAACACATCAGAACAACGTGCACTGCTAACAATATTAAATTTTAATGTCATTAAATTTAACCATGTAGCCGCATGTGAACTGCATTCTATGTTAGAGGATGAGGCACAAGTCTACTCATGTGACACAGGATGTTTTTCGGAAACCCACCATTGTGACTAGCCTAACAGTCTTCCCCTCCAGGCGCACCTCTTCTGGAGAGATAACTATCTCCCTCTTTTCCCGCTTCTTGGTGCGACTAGCAGCAGTGATGGCACTGGGTCGGTCCTACAGAGGAACAGAGGTGAGTTATGGTATGAACACAGGCTAGCAGTTCTGTAGCTCAAGCACAATTACCAAAAGAAACCATCATCGTCATAGGTAGTAAAACTACCTCTTGAGCAATATTTCAGATGTTTGTGATTCTTGCATTCAGGAATTTTCCTTATTATGCAAATGAACAAGAAATTATGGGCTAGAACTTTCCATGCAGCAAATTTAAGCAGTTTCATTAAACATAGTATCCTACACGATTCTAACAGTGGAATGTAATACCCTATCCTACCCTAACAATAGAACATAAGATGAGTAATTTACCTTCAAGCCAAGTGGATTAACCTGACTTTCTTCCATGAAGCATTCACCATCTCCAGCCACCTAAAAAGAATCAGAAACCAATGCACTCAGATCTCGCCATCAGCCTCCAAGTACAAAGCATTAGGTAATAGATGGTGAATGCTTGCAAGTCTGTAGGGCAACAAGACATCACTAATTAGTGCAATATGATACAGCCTCTTACATCTACTTCTTGGCAGTTTATCCACTGAATTTAGTGAGCTTTTATAAAATATATATTACAGGGTTTTATGCACCAAAACCCCGATCTGATTATGAGGCTTGCAATAGTGGGGGACTCTGGGTTATTTTTGACTACCTCGGATTCTTTAACATGCACCTAAATCTAAGTACACGAATGTTCTTACATTTTGCCCTTATTGAAACACGGCTGCCAAAGCTGGGATTTGATCATGTGACCTTATGCTTAGCAGCACAACACCAAAGCCACTAAGCAACCACGGCGGGTGGCAAACTTTTAGTGACAGCCCAAGACCTGTGCATTACAACACATGTGCAGCCTGATAACGAACCTGAGGAACTTGAGTCATATACAGAAGGTATTTTCCATGCTGCTGCTGGTTTTCAGCTTCAAATGGCCAGGAAACAACAACATCAAGGGAAGGCACAGCCCAAGGACCATGGTTGAACACCTGCAAAAAGTTGGTGACCACACAAAATGATAACTTACTTTGGTATAAACATGAACTCAAATTATTAGAGATGCAAAATTTTTTTTCTCCTATGCTGAATTCCTCACTGTGAGTTCAGTTGCACAGCAGCTATATGATTAATCAAATTTTATTTGCATATCCTCTCGCATGACACAGTTTGCCGTCATCATCTCTATGAATAGGAAGTAATTGCACGCATTTTAGAGCGCAGCTCTCGGGCACCCATTCCTACGTTGGGCGTCGGCGTCCCTCAATGTACCCTGGCGTAACCAAGCGAACGAGCACAGCGAAGGATGAAAGAGTGAACGCGAAGCGCAGCGGGGGATGAAAGATGGAGACAGCAACGACAGCATGAGGAGGAGGGTATGGCGAAAGCATTAGAAGAAAAGCATTGGAAAAAATATGTTCTGTGGTTACAATCGCAACGAGATGGCGCCAGACTAGTGCACATCATCCGTTTACTGATGACGCCATCAATAAGGCATGCAGCGAGCGTGTCCACTGATATCATATATGGGAACGAAGCGCTGCATCATCAGAGGTCTGTATGCAGCAGCTGCTGTGAATCATGCCCCCGCGTCGCTCACACACTGCCTCTCACGATCTCCTGATCAGTGAGGCCGTGGCGCCACACTTCACTGCCGTTGCAACATGCAGCACCGAACAGGTTGTCTGCGCCATCCAATGTGTCGCGAAATGAAAACACATATAGAGCTGCACTCAAATTTCGCATTAGGGAGTATCGTAATCGTCAGTGATTTTTAAATTTTTTTAATTTACAAAGACATCACAGAAATATTGCTACAGGCGTGGTTTAAACAGCCACAGCTTGTGTTTTATTTGTGTAGCAATATTTCTACACGAAATGAAGCTCTGCACGTTGCTCCTCAAAAAGAGTGCTGAAACATTGAGGCAGTAGTGATACGCAATATGCCATAAGCATTCAACACTGGTTGAACAAGGAATTCTTTGTTCAAAGACTACTGATTTTTTCAACCCTCCATCTTTCTGCGAAACTTCAGTCTAGTTTGGATGCAATAATCATGGTATTATGAGTGATACCAATGAGTGATACAGTTCTCACATTTATTTTCACATGAGTGGCAAACACATGTGTACTGCACTCTTTTAGAATAAAAATAACAAAAATTTGTATCTTGTCCACATAAATTCTTTCTTTAACTTGGATGTGATATCATAATATGTAAGAATCCTTATAATCAAAGCTCGATTCAAAGAAAACCGAACCCAGGTTATTACTGCAGCTGGATAGCCCGCTGACCAAGCAGTGAATAGCAACAAGATCAATCAGAGGAAAATAATGTGATGTTGCTTCCAGATTCCAATGTGCATTTACAAGCTCAGGCACTTATGTATCTTTATGCTGCACTGCTCGACAGTTTAAGCATACTAAAAACAACAGCAAGAATTTATGTGCTAAAGTACAAAAGAGAGAACCCTACCTGGTAAGTGTGGGTAATCTTGCTGCCGATTTCATCAAAATGTTTCATGGCATGTGCTCCAACAACAGCACCTCCGTACCAAACCTGTTCTGGCTGTGTGGCTCTGAAAAGCATGAAGGTCTCCACTTTAGTGCTTCTGAGTGTGAAAAACTGCACAAGACTCACTGTCGTTTCACTTACAAAATCATCCACACAGACTTAATCATAGAAAAATAGAAAAAGAAATATTAGCCAGCATGCAATGAATTTCTGTTACAATTCCTGTAAGTATACAAGAAGACAAAAGGTAGTACATACTAAGAAGAAAATGTAATTACCCTCTGAGTTCAAGTTCTGCAACACGCACAACATTGACGTGTATGGCCAGGTCTTCCTCAGGGCTAAGTTCTTGGCTTGTACTAATGAGGGAGATAAAAAGAACATTTCAAGTGAGCACTTGGCGCGCCCTTGCTCCCAGCTGTTCTCAATGAGAATAATATAGTAAAACTCACGTATTAGCCTTGATGGCAAATTTCAGGCTAGTTTCGGCATCAGCCTCACTACGAGTATTAAACCGAAGGAGTATTTCCATCTGTAAGAAACATTAACTAGCTATATACAAGAAATGCCAGCATTATCGGGACTAACATAAGCGCAAACAAAAGTTTAGTCCTGGTGAATGACTGGTGCCAATTTTTTCAAGGATGTTTAGATATTCTTCTGCATTGCAAAATATATAGACGACTAGAATACCAATGAAAGAGAGAAAAAAAGACCTGTGCTTAACTCATTAAGGTGAGCCACACATCTTCTATGTTCATATAATGTTCATCTTAAATGGATATGTCTTGAAGTTATGTCTACAGTAAAAATGATCACTCACCTTGCCCTGATTTAGTGGATTTCCAAGTTCACATTTAACATGTGTGGCATGAGGAACACAGTCAACCACATCCAGGCCCTGGAAGGTGCACGACAGTTTACAGTTGCAGGGTATCCAATGAAAGGGATGTCTTTAGTTTGTGCCAGTGAATGTTACTTCACAAAAGCGTACGGAGTCTATGGCATGACAGCTTACTAAAATAATCATTCACCAACTACATTCAGACCCCAAAAGAATGTAAAGGTTGAAGTAGTCACAGATCATCTAAAGTAAGAAAACTTTGATTTGCATCATGGTGAGAGAAAGAAATGGACAAGCAAGGAGAGGATGAGAACATCCGTGTGTTTTGTTGCCCTCTCCTTGGTCTACTATGTAGCGCAAGGTTTATTCCCACCCAGCACCAACTAACCCAGAATTTTAGCCAGACTGCTAAATTGCCAAAGCACACTGAATCGTGGTAGCATGACAGTTGTGGGGATTGAGGTATGCCCCGGTGCCTCTACACCTATTTCCTTTTCACTCGCAATGATTGCTGACGGTTGCACTACGCTCGTGGTGGTTCGGGGTGGGAGCGCTCGTGTCACCGGCGGCCGCTGGCAACTGCCCGCGTCGCAAGCACAGGAGTTCTTTCCGGGATTGCACTGGGTACGTACATGCTTTCCTCTCGTCCAGCGGCCCTTTTGTGTCTCGGACTTGAGCTCGCGTGCGGTGCCTTTGCCCATACCGCAAGTGCGTATGTTGTGTTGATCCTCTTTTGGACGCTAAACCAAAGAATGCTGCCTAGTGCTTGCGTGTGGTCAAACTGTGCCAAGCCGCAAATATCAGAGGCCCAAGCCAAAGGAGATTGCCTGAGCCAATGCAAGTTGGCCCATTGGTTATCGTGAGAGCATGGAGCATAGCCATGGGGACTTTTCCCAATAGTGTGTTGGGGGGAGCCTTTGCACTCGCAGCAATGTGCTATCGGTGTATCGCTGGCTGTATTTTTGGCCCTGACAAGGGAGCCCTCCAGTTCCCGCAAACCCTCGAGGCCATGTGTTTGTGCAGTGTTGGGTGCCGCCGGAGACAAACGGTTTCCTCTAACTCAGGGCAATACTGTGTCTTTTGCATGTGTAACGCTTGGTAGCTGCTTTGGGGGCTGAGCGCACGCATAGCGGCACGCTAAACGTACGAGAGGCAATGGCTGACGTGGCCCTGTGGCTCCTTAAGCTCGAACCCATGGTGACTGGTACTCTTGCAAGACCCTAGGACTCACACACAGATAATGAAATTATCATGCGGTAACCACATCAAGGCCCTAAAATGCGCATGAGTTAAAATAGTTGCAGAATATATTAAGCAAGAGGTACCCTCAATTAGTGTCAATTGCTTCTATATTATTAAAATGTACAAAATCTTGTAATGGAATCATTGTGCAGCAAGTGCTACCTTAATAATCTTGCTAATATTTTGCTTCTACAAGAATGCATACCATGGAGCGAGAATCCTTGTTTGTAGAAAAGTTTGGTATGCATAACAGTCATGGAGGAATAGACAAAATGGACTTTGTACAATTTAGTAGTATACTTAGCATAAGAGTTGCTGTAAAGAAATTCACAATAAAAGCATACACAGATGATAAACGTGCATAGAAATATTCTGTAAAAAAGAAAGCAAGAGTGAAAAATCGTACTATAAAAGTATTTTTAAAAAGTATGAATTAAAATGTTATCACTTATACTGACTCCTTCAAGAAAAGCACCAGTTGTAGATTTAGCAGAGGCCTACTTTACCACTTACAGCTTCAAGTTGTGTACGCCCACACATACAAGATTACTGCATTAATAATATGCACTGCATCTGGATACTTCATAATGCACCTGTTTTCAAAAATGATGCCTCTACCCTTCATCAGATATATGTTACATCTACAAGGTATGTTCTATGTAAGAGCATCATTACATAATGATGTAGTAGTCCTACTACAGTAAACTGGATTTCAAGTGCCTATACAGTGTTTCCCTGCTAACGTTAGCCAAGCTGTTCAACAAAAAGAAGACAATTAAGAAATACAGTGCAAGATACAATTACAAAGCTTACAGTGTTTGGTTGTCAGAAATCTGATGACTAAACACCGTAGGTCTTAAGACCGTATTTTGCACCATGTCTTTTCCATCTTTTTTTTTGTTGTTGTTGTTGAACAGCTTGGCTAATGTTAGCTGAGACAACCTATATAGTTACGCTTCACTAGGGCTTTTGCAATGTAAAACAAAAGTTCAACAACAATGGTACGTATCCCGACCTGTCAAAGCCATCTTACGCAGTATACTAGTCCTGAAGAATAACCTGTCAAGGTGAATATTTGTTAACTCACTGTGGACACAACTTTGCGGCCAACATAGCTTAATGCAGGTGAGTGGTAGATGTACAGAGCAGCATCGTAGGCTGGTTCACCCCGGTTGTGCACTTCTACTGACATGTTGACATGTTCTTCACCAAGGAACAGCACAGGAACACCTTCCTCCCTGAAAAAAATTCAAAGTGGCAGCTGTGTGTTTCCAATGAGCTGAAATCTTCCATTACTGCTCCCATAAGCTTATGTGAAGTTAAAATATATGTGCAACAGCTAAAAAAAAAACAGTTTAAATGCACTAAAATATGCATAATTGTCCTGGATAACTTAGTTCAACAGAGCTCGCCAGGCCTCAGTATGTGCACTGGCCATCAAAAATTAATATTCTAAGGTTTCACACAATTTAAAGACTCTATACGATAATCTTAAAGCAAATACCCCCTTGCACATGTCCTATCACTGCAGTGGTTCTGGGACAAATGTGTGGTGGAAACAAAATGAGGTGGCCAAAGCCTGTCCCACAATAAAGGCCCACGAGTTTTTGTGTGTCTGAGACAATGACTGGACAAGAGCAGATGAAGTGGCAAATGGTGCGAATAGCATGCAGGTGATTCAGTTTTGCTCAGGTACTTACGTGGGCAGAAGCAGTTTAGCTTGAACGTGGAGGTCACTTTCACAAATGTCATTGCTTCCACAGTTCTTGAGGAAGCGAGCCTAGAGCATGAAAGGCAAACAAAAATAACCATTTTGAGGTTGTACAAGCCATTATAAGCGCCCAAATGAGATTACAGTGTATAACACATTTTCTGTGATGAGATCATCCCTTTTATGCTAATGCGCAGCCAAGAGAAATCAGACTACAGTGGCCAGTGCATCTGTGAAATCACCAAAGCTTTCCAGATTGGTAAACATGTGCAGTCGTGTGTCAGCCAGCCATCTGTCACTTTAACTAATCAGGAGTTCATTTTTTTAGATAATATATAATGCTACCTCGCGCTTGTTACAGTGAATTTGTCACCTCACTTCTTTCTTGTTTGTTTTGTTGTATATTTATTTGTCTACAGTTTCCAATAAACTTTCAGTTGCAAGACTGCACTCATGTCATCCATTCTTCTGCTCGTCTTCATCTTTTCATGCTGTAAACCATGAACCTATTCCAACTCAGCCAGTTTTCCATCCTTTTGGTTATCAAATACATACCACAGCGATCCGAAGAATACCACTCGGAAACACTTTGTCCTCATGTAGGCATAACACATTACTTACCAATATGTGTCAGTTCTATCAACACTCTATGTCATGCACTGGCTTTCATAAGTGTGAACCAAACAGGATAAAAAATTTTAATCACTTCCCAGGTTTAAGAAATACAGCACGACATAAGCACTCAAGAACAGTGCAGTTAAGTCACACAATGAAATGGCCTACATATAATTATAAAAATAATAGCTTGTTCTGGTGAAGGTAATAACATATGAAATAACATTACAAGTACCGTATTTATTCAAATATAGTTTTTTTTTTTTTAGGAACGTTACCCAAAAAGAGCTATTAACCTATATTCCAACAATGATTCCAGACTTATATACGTGCACAAGACTAACAAAAGTACCAAGCTAACGGAGTTCCTCTGTTGTGCCCACCATGCCAGTCCAGACTAAATCCAGGTTGGAGTGTCGAAATGCTGCATATCCAACACACACGACAGCACCTCGGAGGAAGATGTTGTTTAGGGTGTCGAGGACATGCGAGGACTTCTCTGGCAGTTCCGACGATGATGAAGTTTGTGGCATTGACTAGCGAAATTTAGTAGCCAAGCTTATTGCAATTAAAGGTGTGTCATGTTTCAAGTTTTTCGGTTTTCTAAAACGATATGGGTCAACTTATATACAAAAGATATTTTATTTGTTCCTCGGCGAGTGTAAAATATAGGGGTCGACCTATAGTCGTGTTCAAGATATTTTTGCGTAAAAACGGTAACTTACGATGAAATTTTTTTCAGAAGATCGGTGCATTTGAAATGCTCCTCTATTTTTTTTTCTTTCTTTGACGCTACTTTTATAGGGGCCAATAACAGACTAAACACCTTAGAAAGTTACTATGTAGAAAATTTTATTCTGATGGTGTACTAAGAGATTTCACCATGACATTCGAAGTTAAACAAACATTATGTTTTCATATTGTCAAAAGAAGTCGCACAAAATTAAAGGCAAGTGATGCTTTATGGAGATAATTTGGAAGCATTTGAGTACATGCACAGTGTGATGACAAAAAACCACTAAATGAGAAATGAAGAGTGCCTGGTTTCAATATATACAATTTCTTTATAGCCCTTGCACTTACAATCACTTAAGTGTCCTTGCTCCTCAGAAATTGTGCACTGGTGTGCAACATGGCCATCAAGCGATGGTTATGTGGCTCACAAGTTTTAATGAGAAGGCTTAGTTTAGCCATCCCATGCAGCATCGTAGATCTTCAAATGAGAATGAAGAGGACTTGCACAGTGAAAAGGTCTGCTTAGGTAATTCTTCGAGCATCTTCAACGGAATCGTCAGATAAAATAAATTTAGGGTGAGCTTTCAATGGCTATGAAAAAAGCTTTCTTTAAATTTTAGTTGCCAGTACCTTTAACCAGTTCATGCCGCTTTGTTCAAAACGAATTGGAGTTAAACTGCACATCTCTAATGCAGCTGATTGCACAGTTTAACCTAACAAGAAGACAAACATGGCAAACCAAGTAATGTTGACTAGACATTTCTTTGACCACTTGTTTGAACAATGAATAAGCAAACTGAAAATTGCATACTATTTTTACTAGTAAACTTCTTGAACATTATTGGGATGCAAACAGCAGTTGAACATACAAGGCTCTTATTTGCACAAGACTTTCTCACCTCAAAGACCCTAGAAGCCTCCTTCTGGTTCAGTATTGGGAAGCGATCAATGTCTGGTAGGGAGGCTCCGGGAATTGGGAGACGGGGCACCCTCTGAACCAGTGAGTAGCTCAGTTTCATCTTTATTGCACTCTGAATGTCAGATTTGTCCTGAAAAATGAATTTGCATTATGTGTTACATATCGTCCTTCACCGAAGAAACATGTGTGGCTAGAGCAGCATGTGGTAACTAGTTTAATGCAAGTTAGTATACTCAATGTTGGTACATGCTGAGCACACATACAGAAAAAATGGGGTCATTTTGTCAATGTATTATTCAAGAAGATACTGTTCCATAAACATTGTTTTCAGTAGCAGCGTATAAAAATGTGTAAAAACTGAAGATACTATAATCAAAAGCAGCATGCCAATCCACATCCCTTCACAGCAATCTTGTCATTAAGTGTTAAAAATACAAAATACTTGGGTTCTTTTATCATCATGTTGCGATCAACTGCTACTGTAAAGGACAAGCACATGAGATGTACCAGCTAAAACATTTCAGTAGAACCAGCCGGTTCAACTCCCACCAAAGATCGTGGGTCTTAAATTCATCTTAATTAACACCACAAGTAGTGGGCTCGACTCCCACCAAAGGTAGAGGGTTCAACTCCCTAAGAATTTTGGTGCCCTAATGCCGAACATCGGATTTTTCATCCCATGAGCCGTCTAAAGCTTTCACCTTAATAAAGCACATCATTGTTATTTAGCCCTGCGTCCTGGCCTTTCTTCCTTAGTTTGACTTCTGGCTCTTCCCATTGTTTTAAGTGCATCATGAATATAGACACATTGTTGCATTGTCCACAGCATCTGTGCAATAACAGCTGAGTGCATCACATCAGTACTGTTAGCTTACTATTAACACGAAAAAGATAGAAACACAAGTCACACAGGAAGAATGGTGAACAGCTAAAAAAAGAAGCACTTGCCAGAAGCTGCTGAAAGTGTAGTATGGCTTTGTGCAATGTACATATTTAAAATTTAGCATTATAGTGCTCAGATCAGATCTTTTCAATCTCTATATGTCAACCCAATTAGTGTCTCCTCATTTCATTTCTGCAGTTAGTAATGCAATAAAAGCATTACTGCACATGAAGTGCAACTTACACACACTTAAAGCTTCATCACTGAAAACTGTTTCTGCTATCCTGATTGGCAGAGATCAAATTTAGTGCTTCAGGTGTGTAAATTTTTAATAACATGGACAGCTTACACTGTCAGTGTTCACATGTTATTCCTTGTTTCAGTGTTTATTGTGTATTACAGTACCTGATTTTCGGTTTCTGTATAACACACAGGTGCAAAGTCATGGACAAAGCATAAGCTGAGGTCATGCAAAGATTCAGCCTCCAGTGTTTCAACCGTCCAATCACACTGATTGCCTAATCTATGCATTTCTCTGAACAAGAATATGTGTTTGTGCTTGTTTAAGAATGACAAACCTTGAGGTAGACCAGCTCCCTGGAACAATGTTCCCTGCCCGCAGCATACCATGGAACCTCCAGCTCCCGCTCAACAATGTTGGGATGTTCCGAGTTGGCAGATGCATTAAAGCGGACACGATAGTACTTCTTGCCTGTGAATGTCTCAGCCTCAATGCGGTAGTTGAGCAGCAGTGCTGCCTCGGTGCCATTGCGCAGCTTAGGCATGGTGCTGTGTAGAAACTGAAAACAGGCTTCAAAGGAGAAGCTAAAGAAAAGATGGGGAAAAGCAAATATTATGCACCAGTGAAGTTGCTATTATATTGTTTATAATGCTACAAAGCTGCCATTAGGCCAACTCTGGTAGCATTATAACAAGACATTTCAGCATAGACTTCCACGTACACCATTCCTCCATTTAATCTATTATTGCATGGTGTGCTGAGCCAAAAAGACACCAGACATATTTATATTAGCCCATACCTCCACTGCCTCTCCCAAAGCTAAATACGAGAGGAATTGCGTAAAGCGGAGTCAAACTTGATATGAATCAGCTTTGTTTGGTGCATTCAGATCTTAAAAATGTCTTTTAAAGATTATTTCAAATCAATCAAGAAGGGCCAAAAAGAAGAAGCAAGAAGAAGAAACTACAGATAGCCATTTTTGCTTTGCCAAAAAAGATGCGTTGACAGCATGTTCTCAGAATGCTGTCTGTACCACAATATCTAAGGGCGTTCGAATAGTGTATTTTCTGAATCGAATCAAATATGAATACTAGAAAAAAATTACCTCTAAATATCAAATTAAACATGGCATATTTTATATCGAAACCAGGTGACATAATCAAGTTGGTGTGGAGTCCAACTGGTAAAAAACAACTGTATTGACATTATTTACGTGGGTTGTTTACAGGTATATATAAATGCATATAACGCCATTAGCAAATTATTGTCAGGTCAATTGAGCAGGTTGTAAATGAGAAACAACTTCTTTCAATCATCTTGTGTACCATGACAATGACAGTAATGAAAAAAGCAAACAGCATGTCACCAGGTGTATGTGTAGTGTGTTCAGTCAGTTTTAAAAAGGAAAATTTAAAATTAAATGATGGGTTTTTTACATGCCACTACCACTTTCTGATTATGAGGCATGCCGTAGTGGGGGACTCTGGAAATTTCAACCACATGGGGTTCTTCAACGTGCACCTAAATCTAAGTACTACAAGGGTGTTTTTGCATTTCACCCCATGTGCTTAGATATTGGTGCAAGTTTTAAAAAGGAAGATATTACAGCACTGCACACTGTTTTAAAGGGATGGAAACATAGTGGAAATGGTCAAATAATATATTAATCTGTCTAATTAGCGACAAATTCGCATACAGGCTGTCAAATAGTAAGGCACTGATAGTGGATGACTGAAAATGATTGAGCAATAGTTATCTGACCCTTGCATTCACTCGGGAACTGGTGCTTCTGCACAGCAAGTGCAGCTTTGCGAGATCATTCACAATGGTCCACACTTCCATCATTTTCTCTCTTTTTAGCCTCCAATAAGTTTTGCTATCCCTTACACATTTAAAAGAAACGAATATTCAACGATTTCAAGTAGTGCATTCCCAAAGTGAAGACGAAAAAAGTAAAATTAAATTACGTGGTTTTACGTGCCAAAACCACTTTGACTATGAGGCACGTCATAGTACTCCAGGAATTTGGACCACCTGGGGTTCTTTAACGTGCACCTAAATCTAAGTAATCGGTTGTTCTCGAATTTCGTTCCCACCGAAATGCAGCTGCCGCGGCAGGGATTCGATCCCGCGACCTCATGCTTAGCAGCCCAACACCACAGTCACTAAGCAACCACGGCGGGCTCAAATTGAATACAAATTGAATAACAAAGACTATTTAATTTGTATTTGAAATTTAGAACATTTGCATACCACTAATACATAAAAGCTTATGATGGCCATTTTCCAAGGTTAATGCGATTTCCTATTTCGCACAAACTTAATACTACATGTCTTGTTGCATAGATTTTATGCTTGCACAGCTGCTTCCTTATTTGCAGAGGTCTTGTTAAATGAAGTTAGCACAATAACCTGAGAAGAATCCAGGATTTGCTAAAGTAATGAGTACTAACCATACATAACGGCTGTCGAGGTCATCTGGGCAGCCTTGCACAGCAGGGTCTATGTTCTGCAGCTTTCCCTTGACTCTGGTGCTAATGTCAATGATTGGACGAGCCCTGCATGCAAAAATAAGGGAACAGTTATTCACAAGAACAACATCTAAAACTTGAACTTCATAAATCTAAAGCTAGACATTGCTAAACTTTTTAGCATGTGCATCCCTATGTGTCACATGCAAACACCTCCGCCTATGCAATGCACCATTGCTGCTGTCAACTTCAAGGATCACCTATAGGTGCAGACTAACATAATTGTGCTTTTGTATTCCTTGTGTTCCTCTCCTAGCTGTGATCTCTCACTTTAAGAGAAACAACACAATACATTCAGCCATTTAGTACTCAAGGATAACATTAGTATCTCCAGCACCACTAAAATTCTTGCTAAAGGATTCATGTTGCCTGCTCATGGGGACTGCTCTGCGCAAGTCAAAAGAGTCGGTAGATGTGTGCATTTTTTTCCCTAACGGCTTGCACAAATGAGAGCGTAGGCACAGCAGATGGTATTGAGGCAGCATAATGGATAAGAAGTTGGCATACGCAATTGAGGGGAGAAGGTGAAGTTGTGTAGAAAAAAAGAATCTGCCTTTGTATGCTGTAGAGAAAAAATGGGCAGGGATGACATCAGGAAAAGTGTCAGGTTCTCCATTTGTGCAAGCAAACGAAGGTATGCGTTAGACATGCCACGTCGTACAAACAACAAGTTTTATCACCAGCTTACGCTCAGCAGCTGTGATAATATGTGCAACAACCAGGCACGTACCCAAGGGGAGTGGGGGTGCACCCCCAAGAAATGAAGCGGCCTACCCCCCCCCCCCCCCCCCCCTCGCCTTCACGCCCACGCTACCACTCCTCACACACGTTCTCAAAGCGCCGCCAGATCAATCTTGAGACTTGACAGCTACTCGGTGGTCAAGATTTCGCTGCCTTTTTCACACCTTGGATGATGGTAGTTATCGGCATCTCCTGGGGTATGAAGGTCAGTTTACTCATTGACTCGGTGCCGGCACAATTAACTCGAGATGCATTCAGTTGTCACCATCTATTCAACAATCACGCGCATTGCTGTTGCTTCGTTAGGTCAACCTTCTTTGTTTAGACTAATCCAGGGACCAGGAAAGGGATTCGGTTCGTAGTCAGCTGGTCTGTGCCTCACAACAACATATGTGCAAGCAGTTGCAATGTGTGCTATGCATTTATAAAGTATATCAAATGGTACTGCAAGAGAGTCGTAAACTACTTTTGCACTGAATCTGTGGGAAACTAAGCAGTGCTTGTACTTGTCATGGGAATTCTGCTTAGAAAAGCTATGTTAAAAGAAGTCTGCTATATGTTCATGCCACTGAATAACGTGCATTTTCCTTTCGTCAATACAAAACTTGATTAAGGACACAGAATTTGCTCCCAAACTCACCTGAACAGGACTATGCTATCTGTCTCATAATTGCCAGAAAGAAGGTCAGGATAGCCGTTGGAATCCAAGTCCATGCCTCCATACAGGGAATAGCCCAGAGTGCTAACCCTTTCCTTTATTTCATTCGGAAGGTCCTGTGGACGTATAACCTGAACAAATACAAGTATATTAAGTACAATTTGCAAGGTGTTACAAGAAATACCCAGATGACTGAGAATATTGCAATAAAAATATTTCTGAACTTGAACAGGGATTGTGAGCCAGTTGGCTTAGTAAAGAGAGCCTGATTAAAAATAATTCAGGACCTAAAGTGTGGAACAAACATATGGCGTGCTTGACAACCTAGCCCAGCTTGTACTGGTGGAAGGTCTGTTTGGCAACAGTGTTAACAGCCTGCTAATCAGCAAGTGGTAATAGTGAGCATAAAATATCAGGTCATGGATGAGCCATTTTAGCCATCAGGCATGCTAAGTTATAAGGAGACACGTTCAGGAATCAAGCAACATTACCAAGTCAAAAGGCTACATATGACTTTGGGGACTGCTTTCTTAAAATAGAACATGTGTTCATTTGGTTCATATTACATCAGCTAGAGAAAAGGAAAAAGGCGTCTCTGTTAATCATATTTGTCTTTGTAAGCTTCCAGAGAATGGCTATGACAGCCCTAATTCATAAAACACAATTATGCCAATTCTTCATTTCTAGTATTTTGTCTTGGCCACAAATGTGAGATACACTGGTTCAAGTGGGGTAATGTCCATACCTGAGAAGGTTCCTTGACTATGCCATCTGCTGACCCCAAGTATATGTAGATGGCACCACCCCCACTTTCATATGGTGCACCAACAGCAAGATCTGAAAGTTAAGTTGAATATTTAAATGTAATTGTACAGCTTCATTACATGCAACAAATGTGTACCAAGAGGAATATGTCACATCAGCAGTTGTCAGATGATAGTACAAAAGTTTAAATTTAATCACTTCGTTTGTTAATCTACAAGACCACTAAGGGAGGTCATACAGGAAGATGAACACTGAAAAATATGCAAGGTACATTCTCATCACACATCATAACTATCTTGGCTTTAATATTTAGGGCAGCCTATTCACTAATTGCATGCACGACTATTGCATTCACTTACCTGGATATCCATCACGATTGATGTCACCAGCTGATGACAGAGCAAATCCAAATCTGGACTCATCTTTCCCAATAAGCTTGATGGGCTTTGTGTCCCTGGATATGCCCTAATGTGATGCAAGATAGAAGTGGGAATACTTCAACATAAGACAGAGGTGCCAAATTTTAATGTGAAGATTTGGTGACATTTGAAAAATAAAATCTCAAATTCATTTATAGTTTCTCACAAAACGTGAAAAAGTTCAGAGGCTCTGGTACCTTTTTCGAGTTGAGGTAGATGTAGATGGCACCTCCTTCACCTTTGCCATGATAGAACGGAGCACCCACCACAAGGTCAATTAGTCTGCAAGAAAAGAACACATTCCAGGAAATACATAATTAAACAACCGGTAGCAAGTTGTCTTTCCTTCCATTTTCATTACACTTAAGCTTATCATTCCCATACTTCAATTAATATTTACAGGTAAGTTCCCCTATGCTTTCCTTAACCTCATAATTTGTTGGCTTCACATGGTTCTGATTAGCAAAAATTGCACCCCTCGGTTCCCATCTTCTCGTTCATAAGTAAACAAAAGAAGACGTGTGTAGCTGTGAAGTTCATGAAGTTCTCAACTTCAACTCAGAAGATCTCAACTTCAACTAACGAGTAGAACTGCAAATACTTAAGGAACACAGCATGAATGAGTGAAAACACTGAGAAGAGACAATGTCTCTCTTTTCTTTTACTCTTTCTTCTAATAAATAATTATTTACTCATTTGGTACCATGGCTTTCATCACAAAATAAATGTTGAAGCCACTGCATTTCTTTCAACAGTAAGTTTGTACAGTGCGACAAGGCGAGCTAGCTTCTTGTCAAGAAGGCATGATCAGTTCGTAAACAATCACTTGCCTAAGAAGAAATAAAATGGATGACCGAAGGCTTGGGTGAATCATATTTAAAAAAGAAAGAAACAAAAAAGAGAGGAGACAGGAAACCAAACAGCTTCTGTGTAAAAAACTTGATGTTTACGCACCCATCTTTGTTGAGATCCAGTGAAGTGAGTGAGTAGCCAAAGGATGAAGCAAATTGCTCTCCATTCAGAATAAGCAGTGTTCGTAGGTTTGAAAGTCCCTTCTCCTTGCCGAAGAACACCACCTTTCCTGTTCCATTTGACCGAGGTGCACCAGCCACATATTGCATACTGTTGTTGAAAAACTTGCCCGATGTTACTGACATGCCTGCAAAAGATGACCCACTTGTTCAGAACTGCTTTCAATTATCTATACTTCTGCTATATCATTTGTCAGAGGGATAATTTGACACATGAACCCAATTTCTTTTTCTGTTGGTTTAGACTGATGTGCTCTCATATCATTTTGCCAAGCTACTGGGATCAACTCATTCACAGATAAAAGGCACAAACATATCCACATAAAAAAGCTGGATGCCTGGTGATATGACGGCACAAAATCAGTCTAACTGAATGTTTTTTAGGGCAACACATGTCAGGCCTTATCAAATTTACCAACACAATAAAAACAAGAACCGGTATATGTGACAGTGACACTAATCATGAAATCAAATGTCCATTCAGAGGGTTACATGACAGAGCAAGGTACCTCCTCAATGTTTGAAAACAATAACTAAAAGCTTTACAATGGCCATAGCTTTGAGAAATCCCAGGACATTTCACATACAGTTCATTCATATTAATTTTAGCTTTGTGAGACCACAAATTCTTGCTCACAGAGTAAGAATTATTAACTGTCTCAATCAAATGTGTATAATCAAGGAGGTCAGATACAATACAGGACAGAACTACAGTGGAATCTCGATAAACGGAAATTGCTTAAATGGAACTGCCTCTTCAATGAAACACCATCCTCATGGTTGGTTGGCTTTGTATTCATGCAATTGTGTTCAGCTTTGTCTCTCAGTAAATGGAACTCCTGATAACCAGAACCAATTTCCCTGGTCACTTGAGGTTCCACTTAATGAGTCCACAGTATACACTATAAACGATAATTTAATATATGAGCAAACAAGCCAGCAATGCATCTTTGTGCACCTCCTTCAACAAAAACTAATACTTCAAAATAAAAAGAAAGGGCAAAGACTTAGAAAGATTATCAAAACCTTCCGAAACAGGTGTGTCAAAGCAGGCATCATGGGCTTCAATAAAGCTTCTACTAGGTACATAATGCAAAAAGGCTTCAAGGCAACGCAAGCGCAAGTCAGTTGATAATACAGAACGCTACATACATATTCCTTTTCAGCCCATTACGGCCACTGAAGTGGCATGACTGGCACTAATTGGACGCGGTAGCGAAAAAGTTGGAATTAACCAAAAGTTCAGTCAGTCAGCTGTCTTTAACATGCTTCGAAACCATGGCAATAGATCCAAAATTTTGATAACAGTTTGAATTAAGGAATATTATGAAAAATTATGTCTGAATTAATGCAAGCTAACTGTACTATCACACCAGAATTAAATTTTCGTGGAGAAAAGCAGTGTAAATTTCACACAGACAGAAAAGAAATGTGCAGATGAGTGCTCGTCTGTGTGTTTCTTCTGTATATGTTCAATTTGTGCTGCTTTTCACCATGTACGTAAATCAACTTGCCCAACTTTTGGTCTTGTCAGAATTAAATGTGGATGGGACAAAAATCAAAGCAGAACACCTGCCATGCATAACCACGAGCAATTGCGATGTGAGATTGTGTCACAACATGGCATTAACACTCTAGCCTGAAACTATTGCATATGTGAATGAATTACACTCGTGTCAAACAAACCACTAGAAAATGTGAAAAGGGAAGCATGCACTTTTTCCAAGGGTTCATGTTTCATTGCGGAATGATACAGTGATCATTTCCTTATTATAAGCACAGGAAGAAGACAGTAACCTTGCACCTGTTCAAGAACACTTTATAAATCCTCAAAGTGCCGCAACAACTAGTTCTCTCTCACAACATGGTCCCTTTTAGAGCAAAGGGTCAAGTGCAGTGCTAAACTGTTCAAGCATATTATTACTTCCTGCATATATGTGCCTCAAGTTGAGATGCATGCCAGCTTATCAATGTGTGACTGACTGGCCAAGCCATTGTGCAGTAGGTGCTTGCCAGGTCTGTATGAGGAGTTCTTTAGAGATCACTAAACAAGATTATGAAAAATGATGTTCATATGAATGCAGGCTGACTGCACTATCATGCCAGAATTAAATTTGAATGGGAAAAAAATCAAAGCAGAGCACCTCTCACACATAACCAAAAGAAACTGCAATGTGAGAGTGTGTCATAACATGGAATTAACATTCAAGCCTGCTGCCTTCAGAATGACGAGTATTAGTATGAACTTTCTTGCATTAAGCTAATGACAGAAAGCACTGACCAAGGTAGCTGTATTTCTCGACGGGTGCCTCCTCGTCGAGGAAGGGACTGACAGACCAAGCCCAGTCACGCAGTGTTCGCTGTACTGTTATGGTGAAGACGGTTCCCTTCCACGTGTAGGGACCAGGGGCACCTAACACAATGGTCGAGTCCTGCAACAACACAATCAGAGCAGCTTTGCAGATTTTGTTTAGTGGGTAGTCCATATAAGAACTGTGGAAGAGAGGGGGAGCAGGTTAATCACACTGAAGTATCATTAATCATATTACTGATATATACAGTAAAAGCTCATTAATTCGAACCGCAAGGGGAAGCCGCTTCAGTTCGAATTAACGAAAGTTCGAACTAACGAAAGTGAAGGAGAGCAACAGTACACTGCGATTTCGAAGCAGTAGGGCATGTCAGAAATTTGGCGTGTCAGAAAAAGATGGCGTGTGCCGCGGGCACACGCCATCTTGAAGTCGAAGCTCTGGGTCCGACTATGCCACACTACCGATGTCCACCGAAACAAACGTTAGCCGAGGCTTAACACCATCACAATGAATCGCGATGGCCGATACCTCCTTAGCTGAAAACAGACGTGCACAACCGATGAAGACTGCCGAGACAAAGACGCTGAACATGTGAAGGTGGCGAAGGCCCTGATTCGTTGGTTCTTGATTGCAAGCGCAGCTGCGATGTACTTGATTCGCTGTGTTACGATGGCGCTTCCCGTGCCGTCTCCGCACAACATTAGCACCTGTACAAGATTTGCAAAGCCTCCGAGATTCGCAACGGGCACGAAGTCTCGGAGGTTACGTAGAACGGAGAGGCGGCAGCTGCCGCTGCCTTCTGGCTGACCCCGCGTCGTTTAGATTTTCTTTCGATTTTGCCTTCGCGCGCCGTTCTCTCCGTTTCGGAGGCAATACAGCCTTGTGTGTAGGCAGTAGGCGCGTTTCTCTGGCCGTGTGCCAGGCGAGTGTAGTTCGAATTATCCGTGAGGGAACCTTCTCGCGTTCGAATTAACGGACTTTTTTATACATACACTTCTGTGGAGCTTGGCCGGACCAAATCGTACAGTTCGAATTAGCCATAAATTCGAATTATTGAAGTTCGAATTAACGAGCTTTCACTGTACTCACTCATTACAAGGCCTTTATGCAATTCCTTGAAGGTTGTTACATGTAGTTGATAGGTGACTTGGCTGTGATCACTTGAGCTACGTGTTAGTGACTTGACCTTCTTTATTCACTTTTCAAAACTGGCACATCGGTTGTGGAGCCAATAAGAATGAGCTTTGGTTACATATTGGCTACAGGAACCATTCTTCTAATGGCTCTCTAATGCATGATGAAAGGAAAAAGCAGATACTGGGAGAAAACTGTTGCCACAAGAATGGGCACAGAAAATATCTTATACTTATGCTGCATTTGAAGAGAAGCCACAGAGTCTGATGGATCATGTTAATATAACAGCAGACATTGTTATGGAAAAAAGAAGTGTTCTCACCTCTGAGATTACACCACTGGTTCCAGCCTGGCAAAAACCAAACTGCTCATGTGCCTTGTCAACAGGCCGGTTTTCACAAGGTTCCCAAGCCCGGTGCAGGTCTAGGAATTGGCTAAGTGTGTAGCAGATACCTCGGCCCCACCGGTAGCTATCACCCTTGTTCACATACCTATGGGCGCATGCCTGCACAGCAAAACAATGCCAGGACAAAATATGAGCGTGGTGCAATAAGAATGTATCAATGTTAACTTTGTCAGCTTAAGTGTTAGGGCCCCTTGTGAACAAGAATAAAGGGGTTAAAGGGGAAAGGAACCATGATTTCAGATGGGACATAAGACGAAGAAGTGGACAGGACAAGCAGTAACTAGCAACTGAGCTTTATTACCATGCCTTAATGAGAATAAAAGAATAAAGGGAATAGAGGGGCCCGGTTGTCGTAAGTCACAACCCTATAAAGATAACAGATGACAAGAAAGAAAGCACGGGAGAAATTACTTGTTTATTTGATTGAAATGTAGAAATAATAAATAAACTAAAGTAAAAGCGGATGAAAAAACAACTGACTGCAGGTGTGCAGGTGGGATATGAGCCCACGTCATCGCAAAATGTGTGCGATGCTCAACCAACCTGTTGTGAACCTGTTAGGAACCACAACGTTAACTGAAGATAAAAAGCTCTCTTTGCTGCATGCTGCAATTTGCAAGAGGCAAACAAATACAGGTTCTAAACTTAACTAAACCATCACTAGCACAAGTCAATTGACAAAGCAAATGAGAAGGAAAAAGGAACACTTTCAATCAAGATATTTGAAGCTAAATCGAAAAACGTTGCTTGTGCTTAGGCAGATGCAGTATGATTTTAATGACATCATAACAAGCAGAACAGCTAAGGTCTGATGCACTAGTGGGCATCACAATGGCACTTGTTCTGTTAGCTACTTCCATTTCTACATTAGTTTGCTATGTTGGAGAGTTTCTCCAATGTTACTCATTCAGTTACGTACCCTTTCCTCAACTTCTTGTTAAGGACTTCGTTAATCTTGTCCTGCCACATATCTTTCTGTATTCCAGCCTCATCTTGCTTGCCATGATTTTCAAACAGATGTGGCTCTTCTTCCTTTTCATTGTATGGCTGAGTTATCACCTTCTTTCATTATGGATTGCAGCTCTAACATCAGTGGCAGCCATTTCTAATAATTAGCCATTTTCTTTCTCTGTCACTCGCAACTACTCTTAAGCATCCTTATTTAAATGCCTTTGTTTCAGCACCATACATTTTCATCATAGCACATGCTACTACAGCATCTGCTGAAATATGAGCACTAGTGTTGAAAATTCTGTAGCATAGTTCTCCATGCCCAGTTTGCATAATATAAGTTGAAAAGAGCCCTGTCAAGAAAAGTAACCACAAGAACACTACTTAATGCATGGAAGGGTACACATATTACAAATAAAAAGGAGAAAGGAGTTGTCACAGGTTCGAAATGACTGCACCAGCTATGAGAACAAAGGTATGAAAATCAAAAGAGACTTCCACAGAGAGTCAGACAACTCACCAGAACAGAACCTCCAGGACGCTGGCTGTGGACAGTGACACCCAACCACTGGTCGTCTTTCAGCACTTCTTTGTCAGGCGCTGAAAGCAAAAGGCAAAGTAGACGACAGCAGACTTGCTGTTTCGTACAGTACATATATGTGCAACAAGCAAATAACAAGTAAACAGCAATGTGTAACAGAAATATGCACACCCACCCACTCATGTACACACGCAAAAAACTGTGTGCATTACCCTCTTTTGTGTCGCACTGCTTATGACAGTATATTTACACCTACCATTGGTATCATTATCTACAGTAAGTTGCCTGCAGTCGTCGTAGCGAGTGGTCATGGGGCAGCAGTAAACAGCACCGGACCGGTTTGTGCCTGGTTGGCTAGTCTGAGCTCGAGGCGCTCCTACCAGCATCCTGCATAAAGAAGAGAAGCGCCACACAAATTAACACGGAAATAAAAGAAAAAAAAACACGCAGCATACGTTAGCACCGTTTGCACAAATACGCAACAAGAATCCCATGCATACTGATAAAGCTTACATTCGAACGCCATTTCCAGTAAAGAACTGACAGAAGGACAGTCAATAAACAACATGATCAAATACGTCACAGCCGGAAACACTTAGGGAAAAAAGAAAAGTGCTTCAGCGTTTCTTTCGCCCCCCCCCCTCCCCCCCTCCCCCAGCAAGACATCGAAACTGCAATATGGCTCCGCCAAAGTATGCTTTTCCGCATAGACGCAATGCGCGAGGAGAAGTGCACCGCACAGAACAAAGTTAATCTGCAACTGCTGTTCAGGCAGCCGCTTCTAGCGAATTAATTGTTCTACCACCACCATTTTCAGTGCCGTGGGTCGAAATAACTGACCGAGGTGTATCTTCGGAAGCTGTAAAGCATGGCAACAACGAACCACGAAGAAAAGAAAGTTGCAGTTTCGCCCGAAAGGCGAAGCACCGATTGAGATAGCAAATTAGCAGATACGAAGTAAGAATAGTAGTTTTATCGACCGCACAAACTTGTACACATTCGCTTACTAACTAAATTAGCAAGCACGGTGCCACGCGCGCACAGGTAAACATCTCGCGCGATGACTGCGGAAACACGCTGTCAAAACGCTGGAGTGGGGAATCGCTGCAGCAGCAGCAAGTGAATTGACCTTCGTGCATGTCTCGCTTCAACGCGAACGAAACGTCGAAAGCACAGCACATACGAAGCTACTAGCACTACGCGCACTCTGCAAACATCGCAGATTGCCCTAAAGATACTCGAGGCCCGCGCAGGGGCGCACTTTGGCCCCGTCGCAGATCGCTTTCATGATACAGCTCCCGCACGGCCGCGGCGGCGTTTTCAAGGAAGGAAACGCAAGCAAAGCAGATGACGATTATCGTTGTGTGGCAGATTTTACACCCCAAAGGGTGTACTTTTGTCTAAGAGTGTGCAGGGGACAGCGGCGTAGAAACTATTTCTCGAGAGGCGGGGGGTACAAATCACAAATTGTCCAATCTCTCTCTCTCTCTCTCTCTCTCTCTCTCTCTCTCTCTCTATATATATATATATATATATATATATATATATATATATATATATATATATATATATATATATATATGCGCGCACACACACACACACAGGGTGCGCCACATAACTTCTTGAGCCAAGAATTTAAATATGAAAGGCGCGTCGGAAGCGAATTGAACCGAACGCATACTATTCGCAATAGCCTATAGTAACTCAGACAATTTCTGTTTTCTCCATAACTCACTAATTCGTTAAATTTAATTAGCCAAATATTTAATTATTGGCTGAGGACCCCAAGTATGATACGCAGATTTGTAGAGCGCCTTCAGAAACCACCGATCGAGTTGTTTGCTTTACGATACGTCTCACGTAGTCCTTTTTTCCGGGTCGCAATGAAAGCCCGCGAAATATGAAAGAAGCCACGTGACGCAGCGTTTTCGCAGTGGTATTGTGCTGCTCTAAAGCGTGAACAAGGTCGGCTGCATCGTGACTGGCGACGAGGAAGCGGCAGGGCGTTCTTTATCTCGTCGGTAGCGCTCGGCCAGCAGTCGCATGCATTTTCGTCGTCAACCGACGGGAGCCGATCTTGTTTTGAACTTTGTTTTTGTACGGCTCCATTGTTAGTCGCTTCCCTAGTTTTCTTCCGCCAATCTTCCAATCGCCTCTTACTAATCTCTGTTGCGGACGTGTTTACTTTTCACCTGCTCTCGCCTCTTATTAATCTGGACGTTATTACTTTCCCTGCTCTCGCAAATCCCGTGTCCCGTGAACTTTTGTGGCGTGCACTTTCGAATGCACGCCTCATGTTAGGAGAATTTACCAACCTAAAAGACACAAAACTGCACTGTCACATTTGTTTATAAAGTCACGCGCAGAACAAATATGCCAGGCTCGTGGCGCTGCACGCGGTAAGGGCTAAGTGCTCCATCGTTCAAACTATAAAGTGATTTCAACTCACGCACGAACTTGACCTAAGTTAAGTAATTAATTCATTAACCCGTTAATAACGACTTAAGTCGGCGCGTTCCTTTTTTTTGCGAACCGCGGCCACGCAACCCCTCGCTCTGAACCTCAACCACCGCAGGGCGTGCACTAGAGCGGTCAATGCCGTCCAGCGAGTCGAGCACAGTGCATGCTGCGGAGCCCTCGTCTACAACGTCACTAAGACTCAAAGATCGATGGCTCTCTTCGAAGGAACAATCGCTCCCGCAGTCAAAACAGGAAGCGCTGAGCTGTGCCGTTGTTCCCCGACCACAAATGCTAGCTCAGCCATCCGCTCTGACGCGCCTATATACCGTGCGTCAGAACAACACGCAGACCATCTGCCGCGGAGTTTCCGCCGTCGCGTATATATATATATTGAAGAGGTGCGGCAAGTTGGAAGCCAGCCGCGCTGTCCGCATGTCCGAGTACGGTGTTCGAGAGCAGATTTCGCGAGAAGGTTGTAGCCCACACGTGCAACGTACTCGGTCAATTACGAGGAACGACCAAAGCGCGAACTTAGTCACAGGTTCGCCATGCGTGGGGTGATAACATGTCTGTCTACCCAGCAAACGAGACAATAAGGACGAAAGAGAACGGCTCGCCTTGCTTCCTTCAAGCTCTCATTGCACGCCGCTCATATGCGTGTGAGCTTATACGAGCATGTGCTTTCTCCATTTTGTGTCAGTGATACTGCTCATGGATGACTGGTCCAGTGATACCCAACCCATTTCGAAGCAGCTTTTGGAGAAGCCAAAAGTGCATTTCTGTGCAATAGAATGGACTTTCGGAGCAGGTTTATGAAAGCGATTGCAAACTATATTTATGGGGCTTTTACGGTGGACAATGCATGTGAAAGCAGTAAGTCGTCAGTGGTTCATAAATTCACACTAAAAATGACCCCCCCGCCCCCTCTTTTCTTTATCGCAGTCATTACTGTGGACTGCGGCGAAGCGGTGGAGGACGTGCTACGAGCAGAATTCAGAAGCGTTTTGAAAACCTTCAGCGCGATCTCGCTCCTATAGACGTTTCCTTTAAGATGTAGCACTGATTTGGAAAAAAGGTAGCGCCAGCGGTACGAAATATTTACCTCTGTTTCCCTGTGCCGCGATTCACCGACCACGCTGCCGGAGCGGTTCGCGTTCGCTCGCCACGCGGCTCGTTGTGCGCCGCGCACGTACCGTCGCGAGGTGCACACGTATACGCGCGCGCGCCGCTCTGACTGCGCGCACGAACGCTGTCGGATGAGGCTGTGATCACCGAATTAAGTTTGGAGCTTTCCGACTACACGCGAGCTTTCGCCATTGCGCCCAGTCAGCACAAAAACAAACTTCGCGAAAGCGTTAGCGGTCGTTGTCGTCATGTCACCCGTGGACCCGATCTCGGGTTTCGGCCGCCACCAGTCAAGCCCGTGATCTCAAGCCCAATCAACGAAGCGGTTTACTGGCAAGAACAACATATTGCCGGCCATCTTGTCGCGACGACCTGCCCGCCACCAGCTGGGGGATAGGCGACAAATTGAATGGCGGGAAAGTTTTTCACCGCCGCCTTGTCTGCGTCAACGCGAGCGTGCGAGACACCATACAGCGTCCAAAACTTCGGCCGCCGTTTTCACGCTGATCATACGGGGGTGTGCCTCGGCGCCAGCACGATCGCTCGCTGTCAGCCGAAAATCGAGGCTGTCCCGTTGCCCAAGCAACCCGCACGCGTCGGGATGGAAGGTATTCAACAGAGACAGCAACCCACGGATGAAACAAGCAAAACGATCCCTTGACTCGGTCCGCCGCGGAGATAATGCAGCCGCTGCAGTCCACGCCATGCCTGGTGCGGTAAAACGGCGCCCGAGAGCGTGGTCCCGCTTCCTGCAGGCGCAACCCGCCCGGCGCAGAGTGGGCGCAGCTTGCTCATATTGTGCTGAAAGGTACCAGGATGTAGCAGAGTTCGCCTATCGGCGCAGTTCGGCACAACTGGCAGAGCGGTTGCATCACTGCTGAATACTTGAAGAGATCATCCAACTGCCCCATGGAAATTGCTGAACGCGCTTCAGTCAATTGCCCCGGACGAGTCAGACTCACGGAAAATTGTAGACTGAATATATGCACGTCAATATGTGAATAAGCACCGCCTTATCGCAAAGGAAGTATCTCGCTAGAGCCGTTCGCATACGTCGAATCATTTGTCTCATTCGAAAGACGTGGAGGTTCAGGTCATTGCCACCTGTGCAGTCTGCCGGGACATACCTTTCCCCAAGACGTAGAGAGAGAGAAACGGGACCTGCAACCACGAATAACAGCTCGTGATGCTGCTCACATTCGTATTCACGCCACGGTAAAATAAGCTCGGCGCCGGTAATCCAAGTCGACGAATTTATTTAAATTAGACACGGAACTGGCGAATATACGTTCTCCGGCCTCTTCATGCAAGTGCACGCGCGCCATGGCGGAAAGCTAGCGAATTCAGGAACGAAAAGAGAAAATGGGGGGGATCTGTGCCAACGCTGCTAATGTATTACGTTACGTGAGTGACATGGAAAACAAAAGCTACTAAATTTTCTAGCACATTCTGCCCGCAGAATCGATGAATATATTACAATGAGGCACAATCATAATAACAGCTGTGCACAACACACCTGTCATTATCGTGTTGCCTAGAAGGAGAACGAAAAGATCACTTCTCGCGAACTGCTCGCGCGGTTCGTCGTGAACGTTTGCTGTCAAATGCGCTAGAAAGAACTACGCAGGCCAACTATGTTGAACGCCTTTATGACGAAGTGCTTAGGGCCTCCGAAATCATTCGTTTATACGCAGCTCACTTAGTCGTAGAGGTCGCGCACCGCATGGCTCGTAACAGAACCGGGGCAGAATGATTCATTCGTTACAGAGGTCATTTCGTTGTAGAGGCGCTCGACTACGTGCACGCTGTATTACGTGGCGGTTACCCAAGCTAGAAGACGCAGAATGGGAGAGGGGGAAGCGAAGCTTGTCCAAGCGATCGGCCCTGGCCCACAGAAGCGCCGGCTTAAACTGTGGCGGCCGCGATAAACAGAATAGCCGCATGGGCGACGGCGGCGTTTATTTTGGACCCGGGAGCGGCACCAGGGCCGGAATTCCGCGCGCCGGCTGATTCGGGGCAGACACCCACTCGCCAATGGCCCCCTCCCGCAAGGATGACCGGCATACATCTCTCTCTCCCTTTTCCGGCTGTGTCGGCCCCGTGGACGGCATTGGCCCGGCTACGCACACACAGTCGGAAGCATGCGCGCTCCGCGAAAAAGCCGAAATTTCAGTCCAATTTTTGTAAAACGCGCATCACCATGTTAGCCATGTATAGACACTAACACATGTAGGTGTAATCTGAGTCTCAGGCTGTGCGCTCAAGTTGAAATATTAAATTTTTCCTCAGGCCATGCGTCCCCCAAACAATCAATGCTTGTTACACCAGAGGCTCTCCTATGCATGTTTGTTTCACAGAGCAGTTCGCAACTTCGATATTCTCAACAAAGATAACCAAGTTGGAACAACGCAACTTAAAAGGTACGTAAGAAGCCTTACTCTCCTTGCGTAGAAGGGTTCGCTGGATTCACTAGTTAGCACGCACGTTTAGAATGTTGCGCGCTTGATTATAGAAGAAACGGCGAAAGAAATATATAAAGAAAGAAAGAAATTAAGAATGAAAGAAGTGAGCATCGATGGACGAGGGCTTGTTCCGTAGTACGGGTTTTTCATTTTTGTCCTGTTTTAATACGCCTGTTTCTGTTCGTGACTTCAATATCTCTTATGGGATACAAAGGCCACGATATCCCAAGAATGCTACACCAAACGGAGATGACACTTTGTCATACGCATATTCTATAATTATATGCCTCATTTACACCCATTTATCGATCAGGAACATTGAATGTGACGAACAGGTGCTTAGCTAAACACAGCTTAAGAGAAGCTCATTCAAATTAAGTACCGACATGACTGCAAAATAAGCACTCAAAAGATGATTAAGCACAGCTGCTGGATAGTTAGGAATGCGAAGACTGTCACAGAGACTCGTAAACTTGGTTGGCTGATCCTACGGGATATGGCGCAACCAGCTACGGGCATACGGCACCAATTGGTGAGTACTAAAAAAAAAAAAAAGAAAGAAAGAAAAAGAACTGGGAAGGAATTTTTAAAAATTATATAAAAATATTAATAGTAGTACATAAATGAATAATTATAATAACGAAGAATTATTCTCCGAACTCTATGATGATGAATATTATAGGGCGTTTATTTATTTTTAAAATTTTTTTAACTGCACCAATTTTTAAAGTCAACTGTATTAAAGTGAGATGATATCAATTAGCGAATATTGTGCCTCACATATACTTTCTTCTTCGGTAAATATAGGCTTAGTCTCCCACATGCAGTACAGGAGAAAAACGTGCGACCTTCCAATCCTACCCGCCGTCCTGCTTCCTCTCAGCAGTCGTTCGTCCATATATATATATATATATATATATATATATATATATATATATATATATATATATATATAAACGAGAAGAAAGGGGATTAACCGAGGGGCCCGATTTTTATTAGTCATATCATAAGAAGCCAACAAACACTGACACCAAGGACAACATAGGGGAAATTACTTGTGCTTAATAAATGAAATGAAGAAACGATAAATAATGGAAATTAAGGTGGATGAAAAAACAACTCACCGCAGGTGGGAACCGAACCCACAACCTTCGCATTTCGCGTGCGATGCTCTACCAATTGAGCTACCGCGGCGCTGTTTCCCCATCCACTTTCTTGGGTATTTATGTGTCCTAGTAGAACCCTGGGAGTGTTAGCCAGCGCCACCACTCACAGACCTTGGCGGTGGACGTGGAACGTCCTTCTTGCCGCAGGCGTCACGAGAACGTGATCTTTTTTGGGTGAACGCAACTGGTCAATAAACCCACATATGCTACCTGGAGGCATCAATGTTGACGGATTCGAGACCCTCGTTATGTAATAAACGAGAAGAAAGGGGATTAACCGAGGGGCCCGATTTTTATTAGTCATATCATAAGAAGCTATCATAAGTTGTTTTTTCATCCACCTTAATTTCCATTATTTATCGTTTCTTCATTTCATTTATTAAGCACAAGTAATTTCCCCTCTGTTGTCCTTGGTGTCAGTGTTTATTGGCTTCCAACCAGAAATCGTGGCCGGTGGAAGTGACGTCGCCGCATACGTGTGCCCTCCACACGTTCGCGTGTAACTGGACTCGCAACACAGCCTCTCGCTATCGCTTTCTTTAGAACCACGAGCCGCCATGCGCCGGAACAGGTTGCGCAGTTCGTCGAACAACGCATCCCTGTCCTGAACGGCCCGCGCCGCTGACCGACCGCAATGCTTTGCGCAATAAGGTAGCAGTTGAACAGCTTTGAATTTTTATATTGTGCACGCAGTCGAGACTCGTAACAGCAATGTAGAGCCTCGGAAGCAAATATGAGCTCGTTATTTCCGCAGTATACTCGCCTAAATGTTTTAAAAGATGGTCGACGCCGTACATGCGAAACTGCAGCCCCACAATAATTGAGGAATAAATAGCGGCTAAACATGCTTTATGCATATAGTTCGCTGTATCAAGTTCCAACTGCACGGATGCACACACTTTCTTTATCAAAAGACTCAAAATGGCTGCGCGTCACCGGGCCTATCGTCGCGGCACATGTATACGGAAGGTATACGGAGAGCTTCCGCTGCCCACGAAAATAATATTGCGCTTTTTGCAGCCGACCGCACTCCTTTTTCCGCTTCTCTGTTTCTAGTCCTCCCTTACCTCAAGCCCCATATTTCCCCATGCAGGGTAGGAAACCGTTAACTATACACCTGGCCACCCTGTCTGCCTTTCCTCTCTCGTCTTCGCTGCCCCAAAGCCGCAGACTGAAAGCAGCGGTGTTCGTCGCCCTTGCAAGCTTCGCAGCGCGGCGTACACGCGAGCCCCGCCGCCAGGACCCAACGACTGGTCTTGTCGATGGAGGAAGGGCTTCCAAGCTTGCGACGAAGGATGCTCGCGTCTGCGAGCTGTTCCGCGTGTCTGCCTTTTGAGTGAACACACGCGGAAGTTCAAGACGATGAGCAAAACGAGAACAAGGTAAAAGCGGGAGCCACAGTTTCGGCAAATGGACTCGTCTTTCTTAAAGGGACATTAAAGCGAAAAATGATTTCTTCTGCATCAGAAAATTACCGTTCTACAACACCAAAAACACCACTCTTACAACGATAAGACGTTTGGTAAGCCAGAAAAAAACGCAAGAATGAAATACGGCTGGCGACGCCTACTACTGATAGACCAGTGAGCCTCCGTACTAGGTACGTTAAAACGAGTCTGGTCTCTAACAGTCATTGAGACAGTCGAAGAGTGAGACTTTGTTTCTCAATTGTTCAAGCTTGTAATGTATTTGTTTTACCTGCCATGTATATAGAAAAGTTCAACTATAAATATTTCTTGTACATTTGATCTCCATCGCTTCCTGTCTGCATTTGATCAACAACTGCCGATCATCGTCCGAGAAGTTTCAAGTTCCAACTGAGAAGCGAGGACAACAGAGAACGAACGAAACTTTACTGTGTGTTAGCGGCGAGGGTGTAGAATTGAGAATAATAAAGGAGCATTCAACCGTTGATACGCCGGCTGAAACACGGCAGTGTCACCGGCCTCGTGCACAGCACCCCTCTATTACCTGCTTCACTGGTGGTCGTGGGCTATCGTGTCTCTGAAAAGCTAATAAACGGAGCGGCAGAATACGGTGTGCGTGAAAAATAAAAAAAAAATATACTGAAATGGAACAAATACATAAATAAAAACATTAAAAAAAACACTTAGAAACTAGACTAAGGGTTGTTTCCTATAGCTTGAAATTTAGCATAGCAAATAAATTCTAAAGCTCCATTTGAAATGTTTATGTCTATTGGTTACAATGTCTAGAACTTATGGATAAGATATGATCCTCTGTATTTTCTTTCTCCTTCAAAACTGAAATTTGGCTGTAAGATGTAGAGTTTAGTTCATCAAAGTTATGACCTGGTTAGTTCAAATGTTCGGCGGCGGCTTCGGGAGGCTTTTTAGCTGTGTCCGCGCAATGCCCGTTCAATATGACGTTCATTGATTGCCCCGTTTCACCGATATATTGTTCCTTACAGAAGGAACACTCAAGCATATAAATCACATCAGAAGTTTACAAGCTAATTTTCACTTCGTGTGTATAACTATTTGCGGTGCTTTTAATTTTAATGCCATTTTAAAGGTGCCTGCAAGTTTTGCACCTGGGGCGACAACATGCTTGTGTTACGGCGGACTGATGCTGGCTGACGCAAAAGTCAGCCAGCATCAGCTAACACACCTTCGGTCGTTGCCGCACCCACCCGCCTTACCCCCTCTGCCCTTCAGAAGAATACTGCGCCGAGGAAAGCATACGTCGCCTTGAAAAAGACAAGTCCACTTGTCGAAACGTTGGCTCCCGCTTTTACCTTGTTCTCGTTTTGCTCATTGCCTTTTGAGTGGCGACATATCTCCGCTCTCCATGTTTCCACTCTAACGGCTCAGCTTGCAAGCTTATTGCAATGGGGGCTGTACATCTCTGAATGATTGCACCGACCACCTCAAGACCCTGCTTCCACACTCCTCCGGTAGCGGTACATTCACGATCTCAACGAGAGAGTAAGGGCGCCTTCACGAGCTAAAAACGCGAAACATATTGATACACATGCTCCAATCCGCTCTACGCCTCGTTGCAACTTCCGCCTTGAACAATGCACGAGGTCGTCCTCCTCGAGTACAAAAGGAGGGAGCGAGTGTCAGCGTGATCGCCGTCCGTCGGCGCTTCAACCTCGAACACAAAAAAGTTTTCGGCGGTTACAGCTTATATAAGACGTCAATGAACGCGTCTCGTCATGGATAGAAAGCGATAAAGCTGGGCAACAAGTGTTCATATATTTCATAGGCGAAATTTTGGAACCAATGGTCCCGGCACACCAGTCTCGTGACTCCATTACTGTACCTTAACATTACTGTACCGATAATGGCAATCGTTTTTCCATTACATGAATGAATTTGTACAGCCTAAAGACAACGGCCTGATTTAAAGGGACACTAAAGCGAAACAATAAGTTTAGACTATTGAAGCATTGTTTGAGAACCCTTCAGGCAGTCATTTCAAAAACTTAGTTTGATAATTCGATGAGAAAATGAAGGCCCAAGTATCAGTATTTGAATTTCGCTCCGAAACCCCAGCGCCGGTACGTCAGCGTGACGTCAGGGATTCCAAAGTATGTTTTCGTGTTTGGGCCGCGTTGGCTGAATAAAGGTTCCCGAAACTTGCCATGTTTAATATTTGGTTCCTTTAAAACACAATGTAATCAATCTGTGCGCTATATATAATTAATGGGCCCTAGAAGGTGCCATCAAAATGCAAGACGTCACAGCCCCCAGGTACGGGAGCTTAAGTAGGCGTCGCCACCCGTATTTCGTTCTTGCGCTTTTTCTGGCTTACCAAACGTCTTATCGTTGTAAGAGTGGCGTTTTTGGTGTTGTAGAACGGTAATTTACTGATGCAGAAGAAATCATTTTTCACTAAGTGTCCCTTTAAGTAGACTGCCTTGACTGCCATATATATAGATTCTTATGATTATGACTAGTTGTTTAAAGGGCCCTGAACCACTTTTCATAGAACTTGAGAAACGCATTCGAATTTAGGCTATTTCAGAAGTACTTTATTTGCCGCAAAAAGTTCTTCAGTGCGTTCAATGCGTTCCGATCACCAAACGGGGCGCCCGTGCCTACTGCCGCATCTGCTTCACAACGCCGGCAGCAGGGGTCGGAGGGTAAACAAACTCGACCCCACTCCACAATGCCGGCACGTCTAGGGACAAACGCATACAACACGAGCAAAGAAACTACGCCTCCGTAGTGCCTAGGCAAAGTCAGATATTTCAGGAGCGAAAGCCCCCAGATTTTCTCTCTCGCACCCGCTCTTACTTGTGCCGGCGCACAAACGTCTCGGGAAATGCCACATCCCGCTGTAATTGCTAGCAGTTGTAATGACGCGCCCGGGCCACTGTATCTTGAAAGGCATCTACGAAGGAGAAAGTATGTCGTGCGCTGTGTTTACGCGGCTTAGTTCGCGCTGATGCGAAAGGCAGCACGAAGGTGAATTCGCTCGCTGCTGCTGCCGCGCTTCCTCACTCCAGCGTTCTGAAAGCGAGTTTCCGCAGTCATCGAGTGAGATGAGTTCCAAATTTGCTTGTGCGCGCGTGACACCACACTTGTTAATTTGGTTAGTGTGCCTATGTTTACACCGTTATATATACTGCCGATAAAATCACCGTCCTTATTTCGTATAGCTGTTATTTGATCCGCACCGATAGCACCGGCTGTTGGAATCTCAGTGTTGACACACGTTGTTGCAACCGGACCGTTGGCGCCCGTTGTTGCAAATGGGTCGCAAGCCCCAAGGGTAGCGTTGGCCTGGCGGCCTGGGGCACACTGGAAGCATCCGAAGGTCCCAGCAAAGCATGAGTCGACTGTTAACAGAACAACTTGTTTATTCTAGCATCGCAAAGAGCGGGCGGTCAGGTCGACCGAAGTAGAGAGACGGGAGAGCACGTTACTCAACAGAAGAAATCGGAGCCTCTCTCCTGGCGTCCGGGGGCAGCTGCTCTTATACTCTTGGCGTCGCGGGCAAGAAGGAAGGTCACGGGACGACACCACGTGACAGCGGCGACGGACGGACTGAGAGACACGTTGGGACAAGGAGGTGACGCATCAGCCGGGCCGGCGCCGGTCAGACCTCCTCGCTTCACACTGGGGGAGCTCCTCTCCCCGGCTGCCGCGCTTTGACAAGCGTGGGCACACACACACACACGCACACACAAAGACACGTGGCACTGAACATGCCGGGACGCGCTTGGCGGGGATGCGTCGCGGCCGCTCCGAACGGGCCAAAATGTCCGCCGCTTTGAACGAAGCCCCGCCGTCCGTTGAATCCGCGCCGGCTACACCGCGCGTCATAGGCGAAACGTAACAGACCGCCCCGCCGGGGGAAGGAGATGCCGATGGTCAGGGGACTGCATCCGCTGTCCGGAGGGATGTCGCTCGATGATGCTCATAACCGACGTCGGTCGTCCCTCGGCGTTTCTTGAGCGCAGCGCACCGAGAAGGCCTCGTTCTCACGTTCAGGTTCACACAGGACACTGCAAAGTGACTTCAGGAGAGTTGCCATTTTTGTTCTCATTTTTGTTCGCAAGCGTTAGAACTGCGCCGAAACTCAGCCGCTCAGTCAGCAAGCACGGCACAACCCTCACTAAGCCATGCCAGGCTCTTTCCCCCCCCCCCTTTTTTTTTTACTACTGCCTAGTTCCTTACAGTAGTCTATAGCAGCACTCAGAACGCGTCCACAAATCGGAAAATTGCACTAGAAAGCACATCATCACATGAAACACTACACAAAAGCAATATGTTAAAAATCCTGCCTAAGGAAGAAAAACATCAATAACAAACAATTTTGAGGCTGATTCCTACGTTAGGGGCTTCGACTTAAGCCATCGGCGTTACCGTTGAGACTCCCCTTTTTGTAACGCACCTCAAAGGAATATTGTTGCAAAGCGAGGCTCCAGTGCAGGAGGTGGCCATTTGTGAAAGAGATAGTCTGCAGCCATTGGAGAGGGCAGTGATCCGTTTCGAAGCATGCGAAGCGGAGATCGCAGCGAGCGACCGTACACTAGCTCAGCTGGCGAAAACCCTGTAGCCGCAGGCGGCGCGGTCCTCCATGCAAACGTCACCCCAGGCAGAAACAGCTCCCAGTAAGTTTGCTGTTCAAACCACAATGCTCTCCACACGCGCTTCACGACGGAGTGGAGCTTCTCAACGGAATTCGACTGTGGGTGGTACACTGAGCTATGTAACAGCTTTACCCCACACCTTTCGAGAAAAGCTGTCGTCAAAGCGCTAGTTAACACTGTGCCCTGATCTGATTGGATTTCCGCAGGAAAACCAACTCGCGCAAATATGGACAGTAGTGCATTGACTATCTCAACTGAGCTGAGTTCTTTAAGCGGCACTGCTTCAGGGAACTTTGTCGCTGGGCAGATCACAGTCAAAATGTGTCTGTACCCCGTGGCTGTTACCGGCAGAGGTCCCACTGTATCAATAACGAGCCGTCTAAAAGGCTCCGTAATGATAGGTACCAACTTCAACGGCGCCCTCGATTTGTCCCCTGGTTTGCCCACCCGCTGACAGGTGTCGCATGTCTTCACAAAGTGGTCTGCGTCCCGAAAACACCCTGGCCAATAGTACTCTTGCAAGAGACGGTCCTTAGTTTTCTTAACTCCTAGGTGTCCGGACCACGAACCCCCATGCGACAAGCGCAACAGATCCTGACGATAGCATTGAGGCACGATCAGCTGATCGAACTCCACTCCCCTGCGGTCTACATACTTCCAGTACAGGACCCCACCTCTTTCCACAAAGCGAGCATTTTTCTTGGCGATACCTTCCTTGACAATGCAGCGTATGTTTTCTAGGCTGCCATCCTTCTTTTGCTCGGCTATCAAAGCCGACCGGCTGACGTTTAGCAACCTATTAAGTCCGTCTGACGTAGGCGCGACGAGCAAATCTGCAGATAGCTCTTCTAACTTTCCCGCATCGGGAATTTCTTCTCCAGTATCTGGTGCCTTTAACGCTACAGGCTCAATTTTATTCAGTTCGGGCGTGCTCTGAATATCAGCTTGCTGCGCCTCTGACCCTTTTTCATCGTTCGACAACGTCGGCCCCGCAACTACCGCCTTTGCAGCGAGCTCCCGAACCTTCGATCTGGTTAAGGCCTGAACGCTAGCCTCACCAAACAAAAGCCCCTCCTCGCGCAGGAGGTGATCGGACCTGTTCGAAAATAGGTACGGGTACTGGGGGAGCAGCATAGATGACACTGCCGCCTCCGTCTCAAGTGCTCCGAAAGGACCTTCAATAAGCACTTTTGCTACGGGCAGACACACGCTATGAGCTTCCACGGCTTGCTTGATCCATGCGCACTCGCCCGTGAACATATCGGGTTCTACGTAAGAGGGGTGAACTACATCCATCGTAGCTGCGGAATCGCGAAGCACTCGGCACTCTTTCCCATTCGCGAGGAGGTCTCGCATGTAAGGCTCGAGGAGCTTCATGTTCTCGTCAGTGCTGCATAATGACAAAAACACGACTTTTGTTTTTGTTTCTGGACACTGCGCCGAAAAGTGACCCGGCTTCTGGCACGTATAACACACGCGCGCTTGCCTCGCCTCGAACCGCTTTCTGCGTTCGGCTTCGGCTGCCGCCGTCTCCTTACGTTCGGTCGGACTGCTTTCACTCGCATCCGCACTACGTGTGTCCCCCTTTGCTCTCATGGGCGTGAACTTCGGCCTCTCAAACTTGGAGCCAAATTCACCCTTTTGACCGTCCTTAGCTCCACGAGCCCGACGCGTCACAAACTCTTCGGCTAGCTCAGCGGCTCTAGCCACCGTACTAACGTCTGGCCTATCCAAGACCCAGTAGCGCACGTTCTCAGGTAACCGACTATAAAACTGTTCTAGCCCGAAACACTGCAGAACTTTCTCGTGGTCACCAAGCGCTTTCTCTTCTTTGAGCCACTCCTGCATGTTTGACATAAGCCTGTAGGCAAACTCTGTATATGACTCACTTTTACCTTTCTCATTTTCCCGAAACTTCCGACGGAACGCCTCCGCTGACAGCCTGTACTTTTTTAGCAGACTCGATTTCACTTTGTCGAAATCCTCTGCCTCCTCTCTCTCCAAGCGAGCGACTACGTCGGCCGCCTCGCCGGGTAACAAAGTGAGCAAGCGCTGTGGCCACGTTTCCCGAGAGAACCCCTGCTTCTCGCACGTTCGCTCAAAGTTAACCAGGAACAAACCAATGTCCTCTCCAAGCTTAAACGGCCGCATCAGGTCAGTCATTTTAAACAATACTCGTTCTCCTGCACCGTGTGCCTGACTTCCATTACGAGCGCGTTCCATCTCTAACTCGAGACGTTTCATTTCCAAAGCGTGTTGACGGTCGCGCTCTCTTTCTTTCTCTTGTTGCTCTCGTTCTATCTGTTCTTTACGTTCACGCTCATCTTTCTCTCTCTGTTCTTTACGTTCACGCTCATCTTTCTCTTTTTGCTCCTTAAGTTCGCGTTCCTGTCTTTTTGTCGTCTCCCTCTCCTCAATGGTCTCAAGGCATTCCGACAGCTCGTCATTCTCAGCTCCTAACTCAAGAATAGCCCTTAGCAGTTCTGGTTTTCTGAGTTTGTCTGAGACATCCAAACCCAACTCTCTTGCAAGCTCCAGCAATTTCGGTTTGCGCAACGACTTCAAATCCATGGCTGCTCTGAATGCTGCTTTCTCTACTGCTTACTATTGTCTTGCCGCAACTAACCCGGCAGCAACGACAACCACAATTACCAGCTGTTTCTGACACTAACAAAAGCCTGGCAAAACTCAGAAGAGGAAAGTCCCGCACTCACCAAACCTCGCAGCCAAGAATTCAGCGCAGTCGTTCCGCTGCAGGCAACCAGTCATCACACAGGGCTCGTTGCACTGCTCCCGGATGGTCGTTGTGCTGCTCAGCATACAGTCAACCGCATATCTTCGCTGCTGGCCTCCGTTATCGCGATCTCACCGCTGGCAACCAGATGTTGGAACCTCAGTGCTGACACCCGTTGTTGCAACCGGACCGTTGGCGCCCGTTGTTGCAAATGGGTCGCAAGCCCCAAGGGTAGCGTTGGCCTGGCGGCCTGGGGCACACTGGAAGCATCCGAAGGTCCCAGCAAAGCATGAGTCGACTGTTAACAGAACAACTTGTTTATTCTAGCATCGCAAAGAGCGGGCGGTCAGGTCGACCGAAGTAGAGAGACGGGAGAGCACGTTACTCAACAGAAGAAATCGGAGCCTCTCTCCTGGCGTCCGGGGGCAGCTGCTCTTATACTCTTGGCGTCGCGGGCAAGAAGGAAGGTCACGGGACGACACCACGTGACAGCGGCGACGGACGGACTGAGAGACACGTTGGGACAAGGAGGTGACGCATCAGCCGGGCCGGCGCCGGTCAGACCTCCTCGCTTCACACTGGGGGAGCTCCTCTCCCCGGCTGCCGCGCTTTGACAAGCGTGGGCACACACACACACACGCACACACAAAGACACGTGGCACTGAACATGCCGGGACGCGCTCGGCGGGGATGCGTCGCGGCCGCTCCGAACGGGCCAAAATGTCCGCCGCTTTGAACGAAGCCCCGCCGTCCGTTGAATCCGCGCCGGCTACACCGCGCGTCATAGGCGAAACGTAACACTGTCCACTAATTCGATATCGCAATCGATGCTTCGCCTTTAAGGCGAAACTGCGACTTTTTTGTGGGGCATGCAATGCACTACGCCTGCTGATGGGTTACCAGTAGATGGACAAGTCATATTGGTGCTACAGTCACTTATGGACGTCAACCGTGTACTCTTAAGCAACCAGCACACTACAGCTGCTCAAAGTGCGATGTATGTATGCTGGATTCCCGAGTGCAGTGCTGAAATTCCTCGAGTAGAATGCTCCCCATTCAAGCGACCGTCTTTTCGTGCAGAGAAAATTCGAAAGTGGCCTCACCGATTGCCAGCACCAAAGAGCTTGCACGTCTTTGGGACAACCTGGGCGAGCGCCTATAAACACTTGAGCGCGTTTTAACGCGAGAGCGTTAAGGGCCCCCGTGTTGCAGAAAACATGGTATCGGCGTCGGCGCCGTAGCCGGCGTTTACGTCCTGTGAGCGAAAATTGCGGTATATATTTAGGTACGTATATGCCACGCCTTGCTATATGACATGCGGTATATGCAGGTTGTATTGCCACACCATTAGGTCACCTAAGTAGCTCATACCTTGTCTTACATTCTTGACAAAGTTATTCCTCAGAATTTTGAAAATGACAGCTTACAAACAAATGTCATGAAACAGACGAAACACCGACAGCACATGCTTTTTATGCTAAATCTTGTCAGACTGAAATATTAAAACTGCGAAACAACAGAAACCTGAAAACGATGTAATTTTATGGCGCGGCTGTGCACTATCTCCGGGGTCGACCCACGCAAGAGGCTGCGTTTCAGCCAGAAAGCTCACCTTCGCGCATAGCGTTCGCCACCAGCGTTTTCCGGTAAACGTAACGGTTGCATGCGCTGCAGTTGCCGGGAAGCTTGAGAAGCAGTCAGGGATCTTTGAATGCTATCGTGTTCCACTTTTGTAGGCAGCTTAAGCGTCCTCCAATTTTTTTTACTCGGCGCATCTCATATTTTCCGCCTCCCCCAGTGCAGTGTAGCAAACCGGATATGGCGATGTGGTTAGCCTCCCTACCTTTCGCTTAATTCTTTTAGCTCCCGCTCGCTCTCTCGAAACAAAACAGGTTGTTTGTAGCAGATCTATACATATCAGTCAACAAAAACTGTGAAGCCTCAAGTCCATATATAGGCGGCCTACAGACATTCTAATAGCGAAAAATTTATGGACTAGCTGTCTGAATGTATTTCTTTAGGGCTGAGCAATGTCGAGGGATATCGGGGTCTCTCGACAATTCTGCGGCCGTCTTATCGACGGCCGCTCCACGGGTGGTGTTTGTGCATCCCAAGGGAAAGGAGGCGGCCCAGATAAGGACACGCCCCGTCTTTCACCCCACAGGGGGCGAAGTGCGCGAGCCAAGTGCGAGGTAGCGGAGCGCGTTCGAGCACCACCACTCCGCGTCCCGACACCCGGTCAACGTTGCGCCGTAGGACACGTCCTCCGAGTTCGGCGTAGTTTCCTACAAAAATCACATGTGGGAAATGTGGCCCTATAGCGTCTATACGGTATGTGCGAGTATGGCGGTTCAGTCAGCATGGCAATGAGTGAGAAGCAGCACGCGGGTTTGCATAAGTCTCGTCGTTGCTTCAAACGGCTTTGTGACTTTGCAAACAATCGTTTTCAACAAAATATTGGGCTATAAATGCAACAACAAAACTGGTGCAGTGCGCTGAGACTTTATTACCTCACCGTGTTTGATTGCTTCGAAATTTATAAATATGAAGCGTAATCCGTATAAGGACACAGGAAAGCCTGAATCTACATTAGGAAAATATTCGACAAACCCATCTTTATACCACCCGTAATTTCCATGCATAGCAGAGCGATCGCAGAGCAATATAGTTCCGTTTAGTCATATATAGGTAACACGAACCTCGGCAACCTGCGCGACTGCAAGGCACCGGTACAGAACAACGTTTCCAGAATGATATTACCAAACAGATCCAACCCGCTGAAAAAGGAAAGAGAGAAAAAGATGCATAGAAAGGCAGGGAGGTTAACCAGAGGCAGAGTTTTTTTTTCGGTTCTTTGTTTTTTACGAACATTTGGGAGCACAGAAGACTTCCTTCTTTGGCGTGTGACCGCGAAACGGCCGGAGGAACTCGAGTGTTTCGCACTTCCCGGCTGTTGCCGACCCGTTGCCTTGCGAATGACTGCAAAGCCGGCGACGGTCGTTTGTCGGGTGAGAAAGGAAATGAAATGAGAAAGGAAAGAAAAAAAAGGAAATGAGAATTACTTCGAGCCTCCTAACTGCTTTTTTTCTTTTTCTATTTAAATCTTCAACGAGTAATGATGGAGCGTGCAGAGCATCGATGTATCTCAGAACAGAGGCGTGACCTGGGAGAATCTGTTGCGAGGTCCTCACGCCTATTGTATGATCAGGGGCTGGCTTTAGCTGCGACTGAAGAACTCGGCCTAAACGCTTTCTTACGCGTCGCCCCCTCGAAACGCGGCCCAGTGTATACGGCCTAATACCAACCAAGGAACCCGCCTGTATAACATACCGCTGCCATGCGCGTTATGCACGCAATGCCAGAAAGACTGCGCACGCTTGTCACACGACAAACGAACGCAGCAACAGCCGGAAAGTGCGAAAAGCTCGAGTTGCGCAGGCCGTTCCGCGGTCACGCGCCAAGGAAGGAAGGCTTACGTGCTCCTAAATGTTCGCAGAAAAAGAACCCCCCCAAAAAAAAGCCATCGAACTACGCATCCATGCAAAATACTAACCAGTCAAACGAGCTGTTGTCTAAGAAAGCACAAGTGTTAAAAATAATGACAAACAAACAAACAAACAGACACAAAGACAAACAAATAAATAAATAAAGCTAATGAAAGAATAAAGAAAAATGTGAGGTGCACAATGAGAATACTTATATTCATTCCATTCATCGTGAACGCAGCGGGCTGCACGTGTGTACACGTCTAAATGATGTAAAGGTTGCTCACAAAATAACTTCCGAAAAGGGACAAACGTCGAACATACAACATTAAATTAATGTGGTTTTGTGAATCAATCTTAAAAGACTCCCTTTTCATTTGTTCGGCGAAAAAAGGTTGGTTAATTGTCAGTTTTCTTTTTTAGTGGGACGAGCATCGATTGACACTCTTGTTTCTTGCACAGCACTTCGTTTCACTTCCCGAGACGACCAGGGAGGAAATTCAAAATAAATCAGAAAAAAATATTTAAAAAATAGTAAAGTACAATACTCGTGGGTTCCATTGTAGATATGAGATCATAGCATAAGTTTAGTTACAGGTTGAGTTACTGAAGTGTATGAAATAATTAGAAATAATTAGAAATCACTGATTACCGCAAACCAAAGCACAGAATCGTAGACTTTACAGACCCGCCATGTGGGCACGACTTTGGCGAAATTCCGCATTCTAATTCAGGGTTTCCCCGTAAGTAATGACGTCACTAATGACGTCACTCTCACACACACAAACACACACACACACACGCGCACACACAGAGAGAGAGAGAGAAGAAAAGGTGGCATGATATTGAACCGGCTAATTAATGGAAACAGTTACCTCCGAGTTCGGTTCATGCGTAGCGTTCGCCTAAAGTTAACCTAAAGAACACCAGCGCCAAGGTGCGAGTGCCACTAGGAGGCACCCAAGTCAATGATTAGGGTCGCCCACCATTTTTTTTTTTCTTTTCGTGCCAGAACCAGAATGCTGCCGTTACATTAGTGTGACGTCATGGTTTTAAAAGTGTTCCCCCGTGGTTTGCGGCCGTTTTTGTTCTGGAAAAAGAAAGGAGTTTGCAAAACTCACTACGTTGAGCCCTTGGTTCCGTTAGAACGCAATGTAAATTTTGTTTGTCGATGAACTATTAACTATAGTCCCCAGCAGACGCTTTACTCAAGGTGGCGTCCACACTAGTATTTCGTTCGCGCGTCTTTCCTGGCTTACCAAGACTCTATGTCCACGGTTATTACTGACGTACTTCAGAAATACAATTAACCAATGCACTTTGATAACATTCTGCCTGTCGTAGCGGAACGCAAGTTCTTGCATACTGAGATTGACACACGATACCGCCGACATGCGACGAATGCAACGTGTGCACAGCGTCCTTAACGTTATCGTTTTTCACATGAGACGCAGAACACAAGGTAAATTCGTCACATGACGCAATGAATCAATCGTCAGTCCCTCGAACTTTCTTTTGGATCTCCGTGGGCTGATCGTGCTTGACTGACTGCTCTCAGTCTCACGTTTTTTTTTTCTTGTCTTTCGAACTTTCACAGATGTCGCTTAATTTGAAGGCTCCTCAAGTTTTCTACGCTTGCGCTGTTCCATAGTTGGTAAATCACCAACAGTAAATATAAGCCGCGGATTCTGAGGTGACGATTATCGTCACCACTATGCTTCTTATATTACTGTTGCTTCAACACAATTTCGCCGCGTGTTATTAGCATGGAGTTTGTGACTCGCTGCTGGGTGAGAAAACTTGCACGCAAGCGCATTTTACATGGCGCAGCATCCTTGCCGTAACGTCTGCAAACAGAACATACTTTCTGGATAACACGCCGTAAATGGCAATATTGCCCACGTATTTCCTTTTACGACACAAGGAACTATGTCGCCTACGCGAAAGCAGCGCCATTGCACCCGCAGACTGACACATCTTTGGTGTGGCGCACGGCAGCTTCTGCACAGCGAGCTGACGAACATCAGGTGAGACGACAAACCTTTATTCGAATAACAGGATGCAAACGCTTCAGCAGACGGACGATATACCTGTGATGCGTTGGAAGAGAGAGAGAAACGTGATGGGAAAGGCCGGGATGTTAACCGGATCAAATTCTGGCTGGCACAAGGGAAAGAACTCCCTTGCGGCGTCCGTTCGCTCTTCAGGCAGTTCAAGTTTATTCGGTAACTAATAGCAATATTAGTATTACAGTCGGAGGTCCCAAAGTTGAAGAACCGTCGGGAGGACCTGCTCATTCAATGTGTGTGGCAATAAAGCTGAACTACCAGCAAGGAGCAGGAAACCGAAGTTCAGCATGCAAGAGTACACTATACAAACACTACAAGAAACGGGCAAGAAACGCATATAAAAGAGAGCAAACGTTGTAAAGGCACGAGCGCTTATGCGAGCAACCTTGCGAAACATTTCGCAACGGGAGATCGCCCGCTGTCCGCAGCCGTTTACTCCGGCCCCTTGGCGAGGAACGCGATAAGACGTGCGAGATAAGGGACATCGCCCATCTCGGATACAAGTACTCGCAGGGCATTCTGCGAAGCAAGAGCTCCGGGTACACGCACCTCTTCGAGAGCGTCGTGGCGGCAGTCCGGCCACTGGAGCGCGCGTACGCGGGCAGCGCCCTTCCTCGGCCGCCCACTTGCCTCGCTCGACCTGGCTCGGCTCTGCTGCTGGGTTCGATCACCGGCGGCGGCCTCGCCCAATACCCCACGTGGTTAAAATTGTTCAGAAGTCTTTCACTGTATATGGCGCCGACCACAGACTCATGCTTTAGGACGTTGAACCGCACGATTTAAATTAAATCCCTGACACTACACTCATCGCGATTTCACAGGCAGGGCAGCACTCAGCAGCAGCGAGCGATAACCGAATCATAAGGGTACTCCACTCGTCGTCGGCGCACATATACAAGGCTGCTTACGTGAACAGAAGGCTTTAGGAGAGATGTGGACAGATGTTCGAGGAAAGGTACAGAGCGGTCGATCAGAGCTAAAAGTGCTCCAGCGAGTCTATATATTCTAAGACCTTGCGATGAGCACAGGCAGTATAGCACGAGCGCGAATCAAAATATTTGCACCCCCCGCCTTCTTTCTTTTTTTTTTCTTGAGCCATATTACAGCTGTAAATGCGAGGTAAACATATCCATTCCCAGCGGTGGACCTTTCTTGGACCGGCCCGGCCTTATCTGCCGGTAGCTCCGCGGCACGGCGCTGCTGTCAGTTTCTGAAGATGGCGGTTGTAGTTCACGCGTCCACGGCGCACGAGCAACGAAGTGCAATTCATTTTCTATGGAGCAAGCGACGAACGTCCATCGAAATCCACAAGTGCAGCCCACGTATGGGGAAAGGTGACTCAATTTGAGAAGTGCTAGGTGGTGGTGGCGTGAGTTAGCAAAAGGCCGTGAAGACTTGCGCGATAATGAGCGTTCGGGCCCGGAGGTCGCGTGCGTACGAATTCTACCACAGGGGCATCTCAAACTTAGTGCTACGACGGGACAAACGTCTGAACCGGTGTGGGGACGATGTGGATAAATAGTGTAAAATATGTAGTATGTATGTTTGTAATTACCTGTATGTACCTTATTTTGGTTAATGAAAAATAGGGGCAAGGACTTTCTGATTCACCCTCATATGTACGTACGTGTCCGGGGGACCAGTTCAGCGTGTTGCTCAAAAATACAAAAAACGTACGCATGGTTCACAACCGTGCACACCCAGCAGCAGCAGCTGTTCCGTTTCGCTGCTACAGATGCCGGCTTTTTCACTCAATGGGTCAATTGATGATTTCGCATCAATGTCAGTGCTGATGTACGTTGAAAGGCCGCGAGCTGCACGTAAATCTAGTTCTAAATGTTAAGGGCACGGCCGCATAGCTTATCACGGCGATTTGGGGAAATTTCACACTGTCTGAGACCACAGCGAGAAAATGAGCCAAGAAAGTTAACTGACACCGCCGAATAAACGGTAAAACAAGCGTTACCGGTTTGGACAATTGAGTGACGTGTCCGTGTCGCGTTTGACACGATAACGTCGACTCACTGGGCTTGACGCCTAAAAGCTACACCCATGCAGGCGGGCAATTAATTAATTCCTTCATTCTTCCACTCATTTGTCCCTACGTTACAGAAAATATTGCATATATATGCTATGAGGGACGACTCTGAGTGTATACTCTGATTGCTTGAGAAACCTCAACATACGGGAGTTTTCGCTTTTCCTTGCCGTCGAAGCGCGACCGCTGCTTCGGGCACTCGAACATGCGACCACGCCCTGCCCGGCTGAAAGACGCCAAAGCCGCTGATTTAAGCAGACCCACACACCAAGTTATTCACTGACAGGACACTCAACATATCCAAGCAGAAGTGTAAACGACAGAGAGAGTGAGAAAGACGCTGCGACTGTAACCAAGTTGCCCGAGAATAACCACTGCGTCTTATAATACTTACATTTCTGCGGTACACGGCAATGACACCCGAACACACACTGCATGTACGAAATGTTTACTATATACCGCCTCTGTATGCAAAATTCCCAACCTGACAGGCCACCAGCTGCGTGCTGGAGGTCCATCACAAGCGGAAAGAAAAAGTGGACAGACAGACACGCGGATTACGCACCGTTGCAACTTGGCGTCGCAGCGCTGTACTCACGTTACACAAGCTCCGCAACGAGCGCAGAGCCGGGCCTCTACGCGCGAGATTCGCTAACGAGGTCGCAACGCGCAATCAATCGATCACCGTGCCCTCACGCGTTGTTCACGTCGGCGAGCGAGGGGGATGCAGAACAAAGCAAAAGCTTTCGTCACCAATTTCCTTCCTTTGTCGGAAGAGCTCCATGTATGGGCAAAGACTTGGAAAGCCGCTAGGTAAACATGGGTCATCCCTAGAGGCCCTGTAGCTTTTCTTATTGCGTAGTACCTGACGGGCTTGACAAGCCACACGGTGTATGAAGAAGGCGGAGGCGCAAAGTGAAGGGGGGAGGGGGGGTCGCAAAGCGGGTGAGCGCGCTGCGAACACCAAGAACACTTTCCGTCAGACATCCCAAGCAAAGGCGGCCGACAGGCACTCGCGGTTTGTTTTTGTTCTTTTCATTGACGTGGACATCGCTCGCTGCTCGACGATGTACTCTACCTTCTCTCTGTCTCTCTCTATCTCGTTTTCTTTCCCCAATCTTTTTGCAAGCCCTTCCACCTCCGCATCGCCCGGCGCTCTCCGTTCTCAAATAGGGCTTCTTTGCGCGAAGCCGAAAGTGCGGGCTATTTCGAGTGAAAAAGCAAGCAGGGCGGTGGCAGCTGGCTCCCGCTGAAAACAGCCCCTGGGCCCACAGCTCTATATCTATCTAGATATAGATCTATATCTAGATCTAGATCTATATCTAGATAGATAGATATCTATCTATATCTATCTATCTATCTATCTATCTATCTATCTATCTATCTATCTATCTATCTATCTATCTATCTATCTATCTATCTATCTATCTATCTATCTATCTATCTATCTATCTATCTATCTATCTATCTATCTATCTATCTATCTATCTATCTATCTATCTATCTATCTATCTATCTATCTATCTATCTATCTATCTATCTATCTATCTCTTTTCTCCTGTACGTCGTCCGCGGGAATCAATTTCCCAGCCAAAAGAAGGAGCCTCCTCCACCCACATTTAGCTCTTTTCTACTTTTTATTTTCCTTCGTTTCCACAATGTGGCGACAGAAAAAAAAAACAACCATCGGAGGCCAGGAAGAGAAAAGCCATTCTGCGAGTCGTCATTGTTCCCTCGTCGAGTGTGTGCGCGCCGGACACTGAAGGAGGAGACCTGCCGTACGCTTTAATTGTCATGGCTATTATCATGAAGTGTTATCAAAATGGCCGAACTCTGTACTGCAACTTCTTAAAAATGAACAATCTAGGCAACATTTTAGGCGCTTATTAACGATACTACAACCCATTCCTCAGAAAAGTGAACCTTAAAACGTGAAATGCATGGTCGATGAGAAAATGAAAAGTATTGTCGGCGATGTGAGCTCGTCATTGGCCGTTTTTTTTTGCTTTTTTGTTTAACCAGATACGCGCGGATGAACTCAGCTCGTCCATGGAACGGAGCAGGTTAATATCTGGCCCCGTCAGCTGAAAGGCAACATGCCCACCTTCAACGTGTCCGACGTCCTCTGTTTTTGAAAGGCCTAATAGGGGAGGGTGGCAGTGCGGGGAGTCTTGGCGCTCAGCATGACTGAAGAGTTGGGAAGAACGCTAACGCCGTGCACGACCCTTTGTCGCATCTATACACTAACCGTGAAAACGGCGCGCCGGTTTTGAACCTGCACACGCGATGCGCAGGTTCAAAACTGCAGCGCCACCTGCTGTCTCCTTCTAGCTACACAAAATAAACATCCACCGGCGTTTCTAGGTATAGCGCGAAAAAAACCGCAGACAAATCATTATTACTTGCACTGCCGTAATGCAGAGACAGTTCTTGTTTCTCAATATACTCAAGCCTCAACAGTGCAGTGTATAGTGTTCGAATCTGAAAATGGCTGACAAAAAATCCGAACTCCCGCTTCGCTCGGGGTATTTATTACTGGGATGGTAGTAAAGGCGCCAGCCTTAGAAGATAGTTTCAAGGGAAGACGTTTGCTAAAAAGTCGCAGTTTCACCCGAAAGACGAAGCATGGATTGTGATAGCAAATTAGTACACAGCTATACGAAGCAAAGATAGTAGTTTAATAGAAGTATAAACTTGCAATGTAAACATTCGCTTACTAACTAAATTAACAAGCATAGTGCTACGCGCTCACATGCAAACATCTCACTCGATGACCGCGCACACTCGATGTCAGAACGCCGTTATGAGAAAGCGCGGCAGCATTAGCGAGGGAATTGACCTTCGTGCTACCTCTCGGCTTCGATGCGAACTAAGCGGCTAAAACACAGCGCACACGAAGCTATCAACACCCGGCGAACTCTGTTCCCATCGCAGATCGCTTTCAATACAGGGCCCTCGCGGCCGCGCCATACGCAGCTGCAGCCAGAGTCGAACGCCTTCACCCCACTTCCCCCCGTGCCTTGCATGCAACGGAAGACGGCGCACTTCCTCCCCGCTTTCCTCCCTTGCGCGCGCGATATTCAGCCACCATCGTCGGCTTACCCTCGCACGCTTTCACTCGGACATACAGCATATAAGGCGACGATGTTATCACCCTTGGACTTTATACGTAACATCACGCCGACCGCAGAAATGCGTCTGAGGTGTCCATATAACTGATATCGCAATAAAAGAAAGCTAGTAAGGGATGTTGTCGTTAGGGGCACTGATGCATCATGCCTTCTCGACATGCACGCCTTTCGTGTTCTTTCCTGCGAGAGTTTCGTAAAACTCAAGGCGATAGGTCTGAACAGCGGTAGCCACAAGGAAGACGCAACATGTGCTGGCTGGAAACGGACTTTTATTTAAAGAGAACAGCGACCACATAAATTAGGAAAATCACGAAGGGCTGTAAAGAAAGAAATGAATGTATACAGACCGCAGAACATCGCTCGTCACATGTGGGCGAGTTGACAGGCCTTCACAGAAAAGTGAGCAACGCATACCACTACGCGGACTGGGAAAGAAGATGGCGTTATTCGTATACAGTCGCTTTTCTTCCAAAATAAGGTATATACCTCATTCCAGTGTATTTTGAATGTTATATATTCCTTCTCTGCTGTCAAGGTTTGGCAAATTTACCCAACATTTTAAGGCACCGCAAGTTCTCTTTGTACAGGCTTCGCTATTGTTGGTGGATCTTCCACGTCATTATCATCAACATCTGTAGCACGCTCCATATACTTCGCCGATCACTGACCGTGGGCATTATGCAGCAGTTTATTGTTACTGCTTCTAATATGAAGGGTCCCAGGGAAAGGGGGATTAAAGCAGGGCATCATGGTAAGCCCACAGTATATATTTTATATAGTCCAGGAGTCACTATCATCATCATCATCATCATCGTCACCACCATTTAGTGGTGTGTCAGAGCTAGCTGCATCTTCTTTCAGCGTGCCTTGTGGTCTGCACATTGTTAAATATTCACTGAGTACGTACCATCTCGACCAGTTAGCGAATCTATTGGAAGCCAGAGGTGATCTCGAGATGAGCCGCATGGACCCCAGAACCCCTAGCTGGCGCCTTTGAGTGGAGCACGGCGGTAAGACGCGGCCAAGAAGTAGAAGAGGGATCGCTCGCGCATCGTCTGCTCCTGTTCGAACGGCAGCGGCCGATAGAAGGCCCACCGACGCCCCCGTCAGGGCACGGCGTTCCGCTCCATCCCAAAATAGGCATTTTCTAGGCGCGTTACAAGCGGCACCGGCGACGCGTTGCATGCGCGCGTGCATGGACGGCGGTCCATCCTCGGCTTACAAAGTCCAGAGACCCAGGCACGCCGACGGCGAACCGGCACCGAACCAGCAGAAGGCGGACATCCGCAGCGCCGGTGTATAGCTCTCGAACACATTGCGATACAACGGATTTTGAATTATGTGGAGCTCTCGATCGGAGAAAATACTCCAAATGTTCCAAAAAATCACACAATTAACGCAGCTTCTTCTTCTTCTTCTTCTGATTATTATTATTATTATTATTATTATTATTATTATTATTATTATTATTATTATTATTATTATTATTATTATTATTATAAGAAAAACGAAACAGTCCAAGGGAAGTTGGAGCTTCCTCCAGAATGAGCACTACCTTCGCGTCATTGCAAGCTCCCGCATTTACGTTTCCCTTGAAGAACGAACTTTTTTTTGGTATCGTGTATGGGAGGTGGTATCATATGGGAGTGTGTTGCATCGTGCTCTGTGTATTTTGCCCCGCTTGGGCCATGTGGTATGCAGTATTTCTATAAATAAAAAAAAAAACATTTGAAACAACGTAAGGACCTACGGGAAAGTTATAGGTCCGACAAGTGTTTGTTTACCTGTTTTTCTGATATGAAAATAATAAAATGCTTTTTCCTAAAAAAGCAAAAAGAAAACATCCACGTAGTGGTGAACAGCCAGGCATGCCTGTTGCCATTTAGTCACCGCACGATGGAACAGCAGAGAACCAGTAAAACCAAGTCAAAAGTGCGCGAAAAATAATCTGTATACATACGAGGACCTACAGGTGAAGTGCCCATAGACGCAAGTGTATATTTTAAGATTTCTGAAGGCCACCGCGAAAATTATATATTTTGGTATATCGTATGGGAGGAGACAACGTAACGACCTACGGAGAAGCCATGCACCTGAGCCGTCACGAATATTTAGCTGCTTCTCTCGGCGAACGCAATAACGTGTCCGCACGAGTCACGATTGGCCGGCGTATTTCTGACAAACCACTACAGCCTACAAAGTGCTTTGCGAAGTGCAAGGACACCAAATACTGCACTGAACTAGATTATTTAACAACCCTAAACGATTTTGCGTTCAACAATGCCGGTAATTAAACCGGCAACCTCGTTCCCAGAGACGTGGTCTCACTCGGCTGTCGGTATAAGATTGGATACGAACTGTATAGGCGAACAATGACAAGTGTTTTGCTGAACGATGCAGGCAATAAAGAAGGAAAAAAAAAACTCGATCTTGTCGCGGAATTTGAGCGAAAACCAAGCAACTATATATGCGCTAAATCTTTTAAAGTTGCGGGAATGAAATTGTAGGTCACGTGTACGGACCATGGCTGCCACAAGAAAAAAAAAAGAAACAGTTGTTCGTCGCAGCCCATAGGCACGTAGGCTGAAATGAAGCGCTACAGCATACCCGCACTTGGTTCGACCAATTCGCTCCACTGAGACAATTACAGGTCGCAAGGCTGTGCTACAATAAATGTTAATTTCTCGCCAATGCTCTGATGGCCGGTCTCCCGACTTCTGCTCGCGACAGTACATAAGTCGCAGAAGACGCAGTGGGGCAATAGCCGACCGAGACGCTTTTAACCGAGCCTAACCGGAATCCTCTGTATAGCTGTGACCCAGCGCACGTTACCGCATCCTGCCTCTCAAGGCGAGCGTGGTTAGCGCCGCAGCTCATGACGCGTCTGACGCATCAGCAGCACTCCCGGAGCCCACGAGAATTAAGACGGGCGCACGCGCAGACGCAGCCCCCGCGAGGAATAGAACGAGAAGCCAAGGAGAGGCCTATTTTCGTGTCCCATGCAAAGGAAGCGGGGCACGCGTCAAGCTACTCTTTCGCCGACACCGTGGTCAAGGCCGCGCCGAAAGATGCCGCCAGTACACAGGGGGAGGAGGGCGCGCTGCCTTTCCAGTTGCAGAAGGCGCACGTTCCGCCCCCCACCTCGCGAGAGAAACACGCCCATTAAACTCGCCCGCACTTCGCTCTTCGTTTCGCCAGTGCAACACGGCGACGCCTGCACGTCGCACATTCGTTGCACGCAGCGCAGGCTTCGTCCAGGTCGTGCAGTGCCGGTTCTGCCCGAGCAAAGAAGAACGGGCAGGAACTCGTTCACCAAGTGCAACGCGAATCGAGTGGACCACGTGTGTCGCTGGCTGTACACCATGTCAGCTTCGGCGGGCATCTGGTGCGACAGCTCTTGCTCTGATGCGGTCAGGATGGACCTTAGAACGAGATGTTGGCCGATCCGACTATTCGTATTATTCGGAGCAATCGGGAGCTCTTTGTCAGCCACTGTGCCCGCTGATGCTGTATTAGCTGCAGCCTAGCCCGGCCGCAACTCCGATGCCGCCTATTCGCATACACGCAAAACGCAAAAACGCTTTTCTGAGATAATAACCATTGGGCCGATTTTAATAAGATTTGTTGCATTTTAGAGAGAAAGTTAAATTCTGGAGCCTGTTGGAAGGAAAACCTTGATTTAGGGCCTGAATTTCTTTACAAAGAATTTTTAACAATTGTATACGTTTAAAAAATGGTAGCCGGGAGTTTCCATATTTGTCCCTCTGCATCAAAAGATGTTGGCGTTCTCTAAACTGCATCCGTTGGAGTATCTAAAGCGGAAAAAATTGGATATATTTATTTACAGCGTAAGTAATTTGTTACAATGTTTACGAGAGTATTGCGAGAGTCATACTCACATATATGAACGGTATATTGCAGAGCGGTGTGTAGTGCATTCATTTTGTCACCTTTAGACGTACTATCAGATGCAGTTGACAGAATTGTGATATCGATTCTTATTGCTGAGTCACAGGGTTGTAAACTTGATAGTTTCGCTTTCGGCAAACGCGATTTTTGCCATTTGTATAAAAGTACCGACAGCCTAAATCAAATATCCGCTTAAACAGTCACGAGATTTTCATTTTTTATTCGAACACAACAAACCTCACCTAATTTGGTCCAGTGGTTGCCGAGAAAATCGATTTCTGTTTTGCAGTGTATTTAGATGGGATCCGCCGAGCTAATTAAAGCTTCCTCATTACACCTTGCCGCAAGTCAGCCTTCGTCATTGCTATAACGCCGAGACGCTGTCTATTGTCCATACTCTTTATTGATCATATCGAAGCTGATGTTACGCCTTCGTTCAGAATGTTCGCGGATGTTCGCGTGATTTATAGGATCAGAAACAATGAGTGTGATATCAGATCGCTGCAGTCGGATTTAGACGTAGGTGGAATTCGGTGCCACAAGTGGAAAATGTCACTGAATGTTAAAAAATTTGTACACGCCACCTGCTCAAGGAAGCGCACATTTCAGACACGACATTAAGTAATATGGCATTAAAGAAGTCCGACGAATATAAATATCTGAAAATTTTAATGAGGTCTGAATTAAGGTGGAATAGGCACATTAAGCGCATCAGAAATAAGGCAATGGGTTCGTTGGGTTCCTACGTCTCAATTTCAGTCACTAAATATTGCGTGATGTACATTAAAAAACAATTGCATTTCACTCGTGTGCGCAGTTCACTTGAACACGGATGTTGAGATGATTCACACACGGACGACCTCGCGGATAAGCTTGAACAAGTGCAAAATAAGACAGCGAAGTTCGTGCTTAATAATTATAGAGGGAAGTTGTAAGTGACAGAACGTAAAAATAAATTATCAGGGCAACCATTAAAAGACCGCCGACAATGTCTTAGATTGAAATATTTTCACAGGGTTAATTATTCTAAAACAGAGATCGACAGAGAAAAGCACATTACGCGTAAGTCATCATTCTGTATCTCGAAGAGATAAGGACATGCATTAAAGGTCCGTGAGTTGCCGTTTAGGGGTGACGTATTTCGATAATCATTTTCTGTGCGACCCATAACTGAATGGAATGCTCTTTCGCCTGATATTGTCAGCATTGAAAACAATTCTTATTTTAACCACGCTTTATACAAAATTTGATGTTTGTAGCTAGTACTTCTTGTTTGATGTTTGTGGCTAGTACTTCTTGTTATGTAACTCCCCTGCTAACGGCCCGCTAGGGCGAGGCAGTTATGTAATGATAAAATAAAATAAATTTACTACAGCTAGGGGGTGATGTTAGGAAGCAATCACGAGTGGCACCAACGACGAAATCGATCTTTGAAATTGATCTTGAAGGCGACTTGGCGGGAAGAGCTTGAAAATAGTTTTGGCAGTCATCTTCTTTTATGTATCATTGTCTAGTTTGTAAATTTACATTTATATACCACCACCCCTCTCTCTCTCTCCATGCTGCATACCTTTCGTCGGTCATTAAACGGAAGCGAAAGAGCGAACGGAAATGGACATCGATAGTTTTATTCAACTGCTGAATGATGAGTACAGCCCACGCGCTGCCCGTTTTCTGTTCTCCCTGGCGGCCCCGTTGCGTCGATGGCACGTTTGAATCGTGAAAACACGCATCAAATTCGCATACTCCTGACTTCGATGCCTAGGCTCGTGCCCGACACGCATCGGGGCTTCGGGACGCATCGGGCAAAGTCCGGGCCCAGCCACCGTTCCTTTTTCGCCTGCCCGGGTCGCGAGCGATGGGCGTGCCGCGCGCACGTCTCGTCAACGCCAACGGCAGCAGAACAACCGTGCTTTGTTGATTTCGCTTTTTTTTTTTCTCCTTCCCGCGCACCATTACCACCGCATTCCGCGGAGGCACGCCCTGGTCTCCCATCTCCCACGCCGCGTGCGATGATGCTTGCCCCGCACGGCACGAAAGCACCGCAAGAAAACCCCGCGTCCTGGCGGTCATTAAACGGTAGCGATACGCGACATGAATACGACGGCGAGGAGGAAAATGCGCAACGCCGTCATGTATCCGCGCGTCAACGTGCAAGCATTAGAATCGCGACGCAGGAGGCGCATAACGTTGCCTCCATGTCATAAAATACCGTAAGGAAATATATGCAGCCGCACGGCAAATATTTTCGTCGGGAAAAATGGGGCGGCTGCGAACCTGCGGTGGACTATACCGTATTACCGTACGGCCAGATGTGTTTCCGTGCGGCAGTACGGCACGGCTAGAACTCTATTGTCTGTCTTCTATTCTGTGTACTCAATTACTAACCGCGCCTAACCGCTGATGTCCTCAGATATCAGCAGTACTGCGCAACACTTCGAGAACTCTGACAGTAAACCAAGAGCTCAGTAGAGAACTATTACAGAGTTTCATCCACGCCACCCCCGTCTCTACCTCCCTCCCTCCTCGAGACGCACGAAGCTGGTGGATAGCTTCAGAACGGCAAACGTCCTAAAAACGTTGTTCGTAACGTTACCCGACGACTCGCGCACGTTCCAGGCCATCCCAGCCAACCGTCAGCGACGCAGCGCTTTCGCTTTGCAGCCCGCTGCTGATGACATACGTGAAAAATGCGTGTACTTCTAGCCCGGTCCTGAGACTTAAAATAGCCGCTTGTGCTAATGCCATGGAGTGTTACAATACCCTCTCTGTTTTGTTGTACCAGGCCAGGGGCTGAGGTGGCTGCAGCCTCGCACTGGCGAGGCCTACGAAGAGGTGGCGATACTGCGTCTCTTACATCACGCCACACAAAGAACAGCGAACGAGACGGGAGCAGCTTATCATCGACTTGTACGTTAGCCTCCAACGCATTCTTCTTCTTCTTTTTTCGCAGTGGAAAGCTAAAAACGCATTGCAGTCTTTTCCTGCCTACAGGATGAAAGCTGCAGAAGCGGACGAGAAAACAACCACAAATCTGTCAACTGCCGATTACCCAACCGTTGTGCGATCTCTCAAGCGCACTGGCTGTTCTCGAAACGGAAAGTGCGAACCGCAGCGGTGCGAGACGCGCATGACAGGGCGCCCGCTCAGCGGCTCACAGAATCGAGCGGGTCTGCAACACGCGCCGTGACGAGCACGGATCGAGGCAGTACGTCGTGCCGATGACACAGTCGTGCCCGCCGGATGAGCGAGTGAGACGGCGCGTCTCGATTCACTCGATACTCGGAATTGCACGGCGCAGAAGGCCATTTGCATGCGTCCTTCTCGCGGCGCCGGAGAAGGGGGGAGAGGCGGGCTCAGCGCATTTCGCGCGGCGTACAGGCGCGAGATTCGTTGCGGCCGACGGGCCTCGCGAAACACAGCGGCTCCCGGCATCCACGACCTACAGCACCGCCAACGGCATCGGGAGACTCACGCACGCGAATCACCGATCACGCCGCCGCGGGGCCATCGCACGGAAGGAAACGAACGCCGACGGAAGGGACACGAGGCTCACACGAGGGCCGCGCTCTGCCAAGATCTCCGCGAAAGTGTGTCAGGGCCAGGCAGGCGACACGGGCCGCCGCTTCGGACGCGTGGATAGTGACCAGCTGCGCGATCAGTGCTATTTAGTCCCAGTAGAGTGTCGAAGGCATATTTATAGCGTATATATTTTCTTATACTTTGCTATTCCTAGTCTCCTTCGACGATGACCAGGAGGCGCCATCGTGTGTGATCAGGTCATTAAATATTCGGTAAAAGAGACGCGTGAGGCAGAATTCACAGATGGGCATATCCCTCCGACCGAGGTGAACTGTATATACACACCAACAGCGACCACTCGCAGCTTCCGTTGCAAGCGTGAACGGCGCGCTGTTTCTCTAGTTTTCACGTGATCGAAGCGCGGAGTACAGTCTATTATGGCATCCAAATCACAACATCGGCGCCAGGTTTGGCGGAACACGCGAGGCAGATAATAAGCGAACTGTGTATGCGCGTACAAAAGACCATAAAGTTTACGACGTTCGAGCGCGCAGCTATACAGGCGCCCCAGGGAAGACTCGCAGAGTGCTTTCGTTGTTGTTCTTGCGCAGGATCAGCGCTATCTGTCGCCGCACACGCTTCCCGGGAGAGTTTTCGAGGCCAGCTGCATCACGGGATTCCCTCGTCGATATCGCCAATGGGGAAGCCGCCAGTTCCTTCCCCGAGGTGCAACATTTCGTCATCGACACGGGACGTGCCTCTCTCTCGTTGCCTCACTTCCTGGGAGCGAAGTTGGCCCACTGTTCCTGGCACAACGAGATACAAGTGGTATCTAAACAAAGCCCGTTGAAATCCAACGAAAGGTAGCGGAATCTGTCAGACCTCTGTACAGGACACGTTGTTCAGAAGGGGAACCCCCTTAACTGGGAGTTTCTTGTGCGTGCCGTTGCAAGGTTGTCGTGATGCCGCGGAGCACTTCCTGCACGAAACGTGGCAGCAAGTACCCCGTTTCTTCGCTACAGCCGTTGAACCCAACTAGACAAGCAACCGTTGACACTGGAAAACGCCTCTTCTGCACGCGGGCAATATGACTTTGGCTAAGCATACTTGGCTTTCCCGATTTCCATTCTCTCACTTTCTTTTCCTGCCCCGTATCCTCTCCGCTAATTGCGCCGAACATCATTCCTGGCCATTACGGGAAAAAGCCAGCGCAGCACAAGACACGTGTGCGGACTAGTGAGTATACCGTTTCAGAGCTGTCTCTAAACTTGCTACACATGTATTTGTATTTGAAATGGAGCCGCCGGAAACGCTGTTTGAAGTCCTCCAAACTTTTTGGCAGAATAACCTGCGGCGAAGGGAACGCCATTCGCAAGGGTGTTCAATTTCTTTTTAATACAAATTGCAGCGACATGTGCTCGAGAAAGCACGGTCGTAGTGGTTATCGTGGCGATCTATGGAGAGAGAGAGAGAGAGAAGAGAGAGAGAGAGACCTAACTCGGACTCGCCTAATAAGTGGCGCTCGCGAGCGGTAGTTGCCGAGAAAAATGATTTTTTCCGTTTCCATGTATTTAGACAAGAACTCCCCATCTAAAGCATCTCGATCTAAAGCCGTGGTTTGTTAACAAAATTACTTGGAGCGCATATATATATCACTGTCTTTTCATTCTGCACGTTCCCCGTCTTTTAGTACTATTCACCACAGATTCAAGTAACATTTTCTCCGTCATCTTTAATTTCGCCTCGATCAAGGCATAAATACGTCCTCAATTACCTTAGTACGGATACTGCGACACACCAACAAAATATGCCCAATAATGACTGCGTTGTTTCCACTGCCCATCGATCCCACGAAGATCAGACGTGCGCCCTTCGGGTAGCTTTTGGGCGCTTAGGTTTTACTGAAAAGAAGATTTTTGGGTTGTGTCCTCGTGCGTCTATTTACGATGTGCATAGCCGCAAAAGCGTTGTTGCGTTCCTTGAAATTCGCACGCCCCTGTGTGACCGCTTGTGGTTGACAGAACAATAAACGCTTCATTGGGTGTGTGTACGGAGATCTTCTCTCCTTCCAACGTCTATTTTCCCCCTTCCCCATTGCAGGACCGTCTGCTTTGACAACCTCCCCGCTTTTCCCTTATACTCTCTCTCGCTCTCTCTCTCTCTACATGCGCGCAACACATGTATCGTCATAACTTATATAGCTTTGGGTCATAGGACGCGCCACCTGCGAGACCAACCTGCAGACGTCAGTCGGGCCACGGTGTTGGCTAAAAAGCCCGTATCGCTTCTTTTTTTTTCTCCAGAGTAGAGGTGTAGGGGCCGCGGCGCCTGCGAGTCTCCGGGCCACGCACCGGCCTCGTCGCGTCGCCCAGAGCCGCGCATTCCTCGCGACGACGGTCCGGAAGCGAGAGCGCGCCGCCCGCACGGACGCATTAAAAGCAGCCGCGCCGACGGAGCCGAAAGCGAGCAAAGCGGCTCGTTCATCTACGCATACGCATGACGCGCGCTAAGCCGCGCCGTCTTCTTGCTCCGCGTCGGCCTAGTTTTCGCCTCCCGCCTGTCCCCGTCGCTCCGGCCGTCTTTCGACCCTCGACTCGACGCTCTTCTTCCTCCGCGGCACTCAGTCCCGCCCGCGGCACGAGTGTCGCGCTTTCGCGCCGCTCCAAGAAAGCGCGGCGCCGGCTAGCCCTGCGCGCTGGACGCACTCCAAGAAATTCTTTTCTGGCCGGAGGAGGAAGACACCGGCGTGGTTTCGAGGTCGATCGGGCAGCGCGCCCGCAGGAGCCATTTTGGAGGCAGCGCCATTCATCCCGCTTTCAGCTATAGTGCCTGGCCAAGCTTTCTTTTTTTTTTTTTTAATCAACTTCCTAACTCTCCTTTATCTTTTCGTGCGCACTATAACCTCGGTGCTTCGCCGGCCTTGCCCAAGCGTGCGTTGCCCCAGTTCTCAGCGGGCAGCACGCTGACGTCCCGCTTTGGACACACGCCGGGTCGCGGCACGACCGCTATGGTTCGAAAATTAAAAGGACACTCTGGAAATTACGTATATTATGTAGCATTCGTGTCATTTATTATTTTTTTTTTCTCTCGGCAGCGACATGCACACTGGCTTTGAGTGAACGTGTCTGCGCACAAGCGCGCCTGTGACAATCACCTTGCTCTTTTCAGCGCGCATAGGCGTAAAGCGGCTAGTGTAGTGATCGTATCGGTAGATTAGCAGAATGCGTTGTTGGGCAAGTTGGTTCATTGTATTTGGAAAGATTGGATGCGCTTTGTAGACGATCACAAGGAAGTAGACGGGACAAGCTGTTGTTAGTTTGCGCCTGTCCCGTCTTCTTCCTTGTGATCGTCTACAAAGCTCATCCAATCTTTCCAAGTATCGGTAGATGTTCGCGAGAGCGCATAGTCATGTGTTGCTTTTTTTTTCTTGCTTTTTTTTTTAAAGGCTTACACGAGCGGCTAGGCTCTTATGAAATGCGCCGTGCAGTGGAGGGCTGCGACTTCATTTCAACAGCCAGGGGTTCTTCAATGTGCAGCCAATGCTCGGTAAAACAATATCTTGGTATTCCGCCCCCTTCGCAACGCAGCCGAAGCGAGTCGAAATCGAACCCACAACCTCGCGTGCAGCAGCAGCGGCAGGACGCTAATGCTACTAAGCCGCCCAAACGCACGGTGCGGGTTTGTGAGGAATGGACGACCATCACTGCGGGGCCAGAACAAACTGCATGTGGTCACAAATAACTTTCTGGCACGTGGATGCCTCAAGTGTTTCAAGCTACGTTTTAAAGCGCAGATATGATCATTACTTAGTCGTCCCTCGAAATATCGATGCCACTCACAAGACAAATTTTGCTCGAAAAGCAACACGGTCTGTACGAAAGCAGACGGCTTCGCTCGGTTATGCGGGCGCGTGGTAACTTGCCCCCGACCGCAAAAGCTTCCAGAGCACGGGATTCGTGGGGGAAGGGAGGTGAATTACGCATAAGTTAATGCAGCGGACAGATTGAAATGCAGAATGCATACTTCCCGATACGACTAAAATTTAAATGTCGGAGTTTACCATCCAGAAAGTGTAAAATGGCTTTTACTAATGAGCGACGCCATATATAGTGGAGGTTTCCGGATTAATTTTGAACACCTGTGGTTCTCTAACGTGCACCTAAAACTGGTGCAATTAGAGCGGACTAGAAGACTACAAGCATTCTATAGTACGACCACCACATCACTGCAAAGTCCGCAAGCAAATTCAATTTCTTCAAGAGTTCCATGCTCCAAAAGTTTTTTTTTTTTTTTTTAGCGGGGAGGGGGGGGGGGGTCGGTTGCGTGTCCATAGCAAAGACAACTGCTCCAATCACGCGGTGGTGGTGGTGGTGGTGGTAGTAGAAACATTTTATTCAAGAAGTTAATAAGAGAGTTGCTTGACAGCCGCCCGTCGCATCAACGCAACAGGCGCGTTTCGTGACAGCGCACTGGCGTTGGAAGCACGTCGAAGGTCGCGGCCGTATAAAGCGTCGTCCCCACGAAAGACGAAGGCATAAACGAGGTCGCGCACGGAAGCTTGACCACCCGCGGCGACGACAGCCCCGCAGCCTCGTCGCAGACGCGCGTGGCAGCCAGCTGCACACGAGCTGTCGAAGAAGAACAAGGAGCGAACACGGAACGCCACGACCCGAGTTTTCCTCGGGGACCGACGAGCGCGGGTCGCGGAGCAGTCGGCCGCCGTCAAGCGCGCAGACGAGACAAAAGGCGCGCGCGGCCCGATGCCCTCGACAGCTGCCGTCACATCGGCACAGACACACACGGGGGGAGGGCGCGCGAAGCCATCAGCGACGTCGTCCCCGCTGTGATCATCGCCAGCCCCGCTGGAGGACGCGCACTGATCTGCGGACGACGGCGGTGACAGGGGAGGGCTGCCGGCGTCGCGTCCCGGCACTGCTCGTCGTGTATGCGCTGCTGAGGGGGCAGTTGTTGGGGAGGGCGCAGGTGGGCGCCTGCAGCACCTACGCGCTCGCTGGCACTCGTGTACTACGACACACGCACGCATACAAACTCTGCTTTCGCCAACGCATCTGACGGCGTAATATAGAAATACGTGAGGCGCGCCTCGCAAAAGGATGCCAAAGCGGAGAGAGCGTAAGCGTAACGGCGGGGTAGATACTCTAGAGCGCTTAAAAATTAAAAGCGAGGAAAAGACGGCAACAAAGAAACCAGAGGTTCAGCCAATGGTAATTAAGTGAATGAAAAGGAAGGCTGGCCGTGCGTATACGAGACGCACGACGTACGTATACGAACACGCCCTCCCACGTTCTGTGCTGACGTCGGCTTCTACGTCATAGCTTTGCCGTTCCACAGAGAAGAGCATTTGCAGACACCGAGGCAAGCGGCCCTAACAACGCCAGCACATTTCCATCAGGCGTATATAGAAAACGAGGGGCGGTCGAACATCCGCGCTCCGTGTCGGCGGTTACACGCTCGCCTGGCCCGAGCCGCCTAATTAAAAGGGAGATAATTTCACATCTGACGACACAGAAATCTATTTTTAAGTTATCCAAAGCATGTTAACCGCGTCCTCTCTGATTCGCACGTCGTTGTTCTCACTGCGAAGGGCCTGTCAGAATCAGTGGGATGATGATAGTGCGGCGCATTTTTTTATGTTACTTATACAATACTGCGGACAAGGAGTCCAAGCAGGGACTCTTTGTCCCTGCTTGGACAATGAGTCTAAGCATTTCGGCACTCGTATGTTAGAAGAAGAAAAAAAAGGAACTTGCACTGATAATTAGTTTATAGATAAAAACAGTGACGCCGCTTGCCACTCGAAAGCATATAGCGATATGCTTAGCTGCAGTAAGACAAAGTGCGCGACTAAAACCGCCGTGAAGACGACCACTGGTTTGTCGAACAGATGGCATTAGAAGAATAATAAGGGGGGTGACAGTGCGAACACGACACGCCCTATCCATGCAAAGGCATGCTCCAGACAGGGGTCGTCACATAGCCGCCCGTTAAAGAAAGGAGGTAGAGAGGGGAGCACAATCGTGTGCTGTGTGTTAAGACGCGTCTCGCTAACTCGCCTCAGAAACCAGATCCCCTCCGTGGTGGTGTGCACGCACGTCGTGCTTATAACAAGAAACACACGCTCCGTTCAGTGGAATAAAAGAAAGAACGAAGAAGACATACAGGCCGAAATCATAAGCGAAATATGTATGCGGTTCAAGGTGACATAACAAGACGCAGGATTTAGCAACGACACCCTCGCACAATAAACAGAACATAAAAAGAAGAGCGCTGTCAACGAATACATTTTTGCGGATATAGATGGGCGGTCGGTCGGTAACGGCAGCACACCATTTGGTTCTGATGCGCAACCCTTTGTGACGACATAACGGCTACATAATTCTTGCTAATACATTGCTGCACCGGGCGTCTATTGACCGCAGAAGGCTGACAAGGCTAAGAATCAACAGGCGCATTATGCCAGGGCTGTCGCGAACCCATGGTCGGTGGGGGAGACGAGAAGGCTAGTGACTTGCCAGGCCCTGAGCCATGGAGCCTGAGAGCGTGGGCAGGTACCACTCCCACCTCTTCCGGCCCCATTGACTTAGCTTTACAATTTTAAATGGCTTTATCATTCTGCAAGTAGGCAAATAAAAAAGCAGGATGGATAAATTGAAACACGTGTTTAATCGAGAAAGGCCAATAGATCCGGACAAAAGTCCAGTACAAACCAAGTAAATAATAAAGAAGAAACCTAGCTCCCTCCCACTTTTGACTCCGGTTATTGCGCTATTCCACCTTACTGCGAACTCATGAAGACGTCTCCTAAGAGCAAGCTGGCCACGTAGAGTTACCCACTGCGCTCCGATATTGGCCCGATAACAAACCTCGATTCATCCCAGCTGCATAACGCAGTCCCGGGAGTTCCAGCAGAGTTCCTTTCGCCTACGCGAAAGGCCAGGGAAAGTAAACGGAGGCGGTGGTCGGGGAGAGGGCCGCTTGATAGGATCCGATCCATTCCGTTGGATGACAGCCCCGCGGGGCATTGCCTGACTGCGCGAACCATGCGGGACCCCGCGGCCCCTGTTGCCGCCGGGACGTTTCAGAGAACCGCGCGCCCGTGGCGGAAAGTGGGCGGCGCTCGTGTTTGCGCCCTCCGACACCCTAGAACTGAACCCACCTCGCGTTCTTCATCCCCGCCCCCGGTTCCTCTATTTGCGCTGACTGACTCGACACACAGCAGCCCGCCGTGTGTGGCGAAGTGCGAATCGCCGCTGCGGTTGGACGCCCCGTAAACGCCTCGCCATTCATTCCCGTTACGTTGGGCTTTGTTGCTCTCGTTCTGCGAAGAGCGCTGGCTATGCGGGCACAGACAGTGGAGTGAGGGGGGTGGGGGGACATTGATGCGGCCGGCTGACTCACTCGCACGGAACGAGTGCCACTTCGAGCTCGAGTTGTGACGAGGAACACTAAAGAGAGACAGGCTAAACTAGCTTAGACTGATAAAGTATTCTCTAAAAGCCCTATTTTCGTCAATTTCGCGTCAAAAGGCTAGTTAGCAGAAGAAAAAAATGAAAGTCGAAGTTCCATTTGTTGAATGTCGCGCCGAAATCCCAGCGCCCGCACGTAATTGTGACGTCAAAAACCGGAGTTTTTTTCTTCTTGTTTATACACAGCCAAACTGTATATGGCTAGGTTCTGGAAAAACAAAATACGCGCGTTTATATCGAGCCATGTATATCGGGAATTTCTCCCCATACGGGGGCCGATCGCGAAGATAGCGCAATACCGGGCCGACCTATGGCGGAGGTGAAGAAGCACTTCGCAACTTGTAAAAATAAGTTTAACGCCTTAGGTCCAAATACAACCCGTATCAGATATTAAGCTGATAAGAACAGACACTGCGCTTTGGCCCGCGTCGGCCATGTCTAGGTTCGCACCGCCCCCTCTTTGTCGGCGTTCCAAGCGCTCGCGTATCTCCTTTCCTTCCGCTCTCCCGTGGCAGCGTGCTGCCTGCCAGGACCACGAGGCGGAAAGAAATGCGAACCGCCCATGTGGCGCCGATCCCGCAAACTTGGAACGTTTCACCGGAGCAACAGCCAGGTCTCAGAGGGAGTTTGTGGGGAACCAATTTTGTGTGGCCTGTATTGTGTGTGACCGCTTGTGGTTTTCGAGTGGCCTCACAACCATTGCACTGCGGGACGTCGACCAAGGCACGATCGCCTTGGCTACGCTGAAGCAGTGTGTGCCCTCGAAGTGCGGTGAGGTGCGTGTCTGTTCTACTTGCCAGGATTCGTTAATAAAAGGTGCCGTGCTGCGTTTTGCAATAATACATTGCTATGTATACCCCTCGGTGCCTCATCATTTTCTGAGGCTCAGCATCGTGGAGGAGCGACTGGTCGCCCCTCGCCTTCATTTATGTGCATGCGGCGTTTGACGCACGGCAATGAACAGTTCGCCATTAAGGAACCAACATGCACAGCTTCGCTGGTCGCCCACCTTCACAGAGTGGCATAAAACTAAATGTTTGTTTGTTTGTTTGTTTGTTTGTTTGTTTGTTTGTTTGTTTGTTTGTATTTGGGCTGATGTGATTGGTAGGAGTATTCAAGCTATTAAACTGGGAAGGCTTAGGAGTGAGGATCAACGGCGAATATCTCAGCAACCTTCGGTTTGTAGATGACATTGTCCTGTTCAGCAACACTTTAGACGGGTTACAACAAATGATTGAGGACCTTAACAGAGAAAGTGCAAGACTGGGGGTTAAGATTAATATGAAGAAGACAAATACAACGTTAAACAGCCTGGCAAAGAAACAAGAGTTCAGAATCGCCATTCAGCCTCTAGAGTCGAGTACGTTTATCCAGGTCGGTTACTCACAGGGGACCCTGATCATGAGAAGGAAACTTACAGAAGAATAAAAATGGGTTGGAGTGCATACGGTAGGCATCTCCGGATCCTAACTGGGAGCGTGCCATTGCCATTGAAAAGAAAGGCGCACAACCAAAGCATTCTACCGGTGCTAACATATGGGGCAGAAACTTGGAGACTTACAAAGAAGCTCGAAAACAAGTCAAGGTTTAGTAAAAGTATTTCGAAAATTGCCAGGTTCAGTCTCCGGCTCCTTTAGAGTACAGTGTATAGTCCACCTTGTGCCGGTGAACTCGGCCCCACCCCAGCAGACGCCGACAAATTACCGATGTCAATGCCAGATGAGATCAACAGCGCTAAAAGGGCACGCACAGACATATATAGAAGCGACAACACACGGCGCCGTGTCAGCTTCTTCCTATTTAGCTCTCTTCACGTACCCAGCATGGTAGACCAACTATATAGCCCGTATCAACGCCTTGGTGCGAGAACGTCAAGACGGCGTCGGCACCACTCCTATCGCGTATTTTCTTCTATAGCCTCTTCTCACGGCAGGAGTACGTGGCCTCTCCCCAGCACTAGAGAGATAATTAAAGGAACGGCAGGGAATTTAACTCGGTTGCGCCTGGTTTGCTACCCTACACTGGGGTATCGCGGGGACATTGGCAGAAAAGGAAAAAGGAAAGGAGTGTAATGTACTGATGCAGCAGAATTTACGTTTCTATTTAGTGTCCTTTAATGTGCCTGTACCCAGCTCGGCACAAAGTAGGACAGCTCGGTCTTGCCAAAGTTTCAGTGCAGCGATGCAGACTCCATGAAGAAGAAGAAAAAAAAAAAACTGGCAAAAAAAAAGCACTCCCGCAATGTAGATTGAGCGAACTTGTTCTCTTAGGTTAATTTATCAGTATTGTCGGCCGCCATTGACGAACTGTAGTAGACACCGGCTTAATTCACAACGCTGAGTATGCGATCTATCAAAAACAGGTGAGACGGCTCAGCGAGAAGTCCGGTAAGTGCAGGAGACCAATAAAAATGACACGAGCCGCACAAACTTTCGTCAGCAATGTGCGCGTCGTATCCAGCTTTTCTGGACACGAGGGTTTAGTTCGCGTGAATGCCACCACGTGGCGTACTCACCTTAAACTTTTCAAACTTCCCGCGGTGACGCGTGATGACGTCAACCAAACAAAAATAAAAAAAGTAAAAGCTATCCCTGTGCATTGAACTTCGCCACAATGCTTGTCCCGCCGGCGTTATCAGTGTTCTTGATCAAGCGTATTCGCTCGTCGCCTGGAAATTGCTCGTCATCTAGCGTTTACTCGCGACGAGCAATTGTTGATTCTGGGCTTTTGATTCGGTTCTTTTTTTTTCTCTTTTCCTTTTCTTTTTCTTTTTTTTTCATTCTACGGAGTAAAGAAGATAGCCTAACCGTCAGAAGCACTTCGGGGCAGCCTTTCTTCAATCGGCATACATTTTTAACGTCCGAACATCGCACCGCGCCTACTAGAGACGCCGTCGTGGATGGATTTTGATTTTCCCTTATCGAATTCGTTAAGGTGCACACAATTATTTCACTAGCGACTTTGCAATGCGCACTCATGGGCTATCGACGCAGCTGCAAATCTAGATGTGCTTAAGTATCAGGACATATACATGGATATGTCGGTTTTTCACCTTGACACAAAAGTCACGAAACAAGAGTTCAGCAAACTGTCCCTGTGTCGTCGCAGGGTGTGAGAGGGGGCTAGTTGGTATTCCATGCTAAAGTGACTAGCGCAAGAGTGGACACGGGACACTAAAGAGGCGACAAGGATAAGCGCAAACTTCCAACTGGGCGCTTGTCCTTGTAGCGTCTCTCTATTGTCCACTCTTGCGTAGTAACTTCAGTCTGTGTCGTCATACGTTAGCATGCTATGGCCGAAGCTGCTCGCAATATTACGTCACATTTACTGGCCACCAGGCCAGGTACACCCTTGGGTACGACATATACAGTACTTGCAGTTAGTTTCCAAAGTAGTCTCCTATGGCGGCTATCCACGTGTGTGAAGCAAGAACGCTATTTAAAATTATTGTGGAATAATATATGCGGGATTTGTATGTTCTCCACATTTTCTACCATGTTGCCGTTCCACCTTTATTATATAGCCGCAATGTAGACTAGCAGCTATCGAACGCCATAAAGGCTATCCACATATTCAACCCTTAATGACCATCGGTTATCTTCCCTCCTCATTACATGTTGTCAAGAATGGCGAGTTGCGAAACAAGATTGCCACACAGTTACGACAGGGCGACACGACGCGCACCTCTCCCTCTCCGTCGCTGCAGCTGGGAGGCGTTCAAAGAAGCGACCTTTGCGCTGGAATCCGCCGCCTTCCTCCAGCCCTTTCGACATTGTGACGGAACTAGTTCGGTGCGTGAACAATGATTCCGGAGTTCCCCAACGCGGAGCTGATTTGACACGCATGGACAAGCTGCCGCGGGAACGACGTATTTTTGTGCTTCTCACGGTTCGGAGTGGCACGGAACAACGAGCGACCTTCGATCGGCAACGATAGTTCCCGGAACGGCACCCGCCAACGCCGTCGTCGGGCATCAGAGCGCGGTTGCCTTTGTGTACGTAAACTGGTCTGCAGAGCAGCGGCGCGTTGGTGATGAGTAAACGAACAGTCGCCGCGTCGTAGGACCGGCGGATCGAGTGTATAAAAACTGTGGTTGTGCGAATGCTGAGGACACTTTTCTCAAGCAGTCATGTTAGACTGATTTAATTTCTGTAAATAAACCCTTTTCCTCGTTCTCGATGAGAAGCAGTTCTTCACTTCATCAACGATCTCAGCGTAAATAAGTTGGACGACGGCATGGGCCAGCTACCTTCGAATTCATGCCGTACTCCAATCTTGGCAAAGGACCACGGACGATGGGGTTGAGCCCCCAATCCTGACAACTGGCTGACAGCGGTGAGATGGACTTTGCGACATGGTGCTGTATCTGCGGTGAGTGCTTGGTTTTTGCTTTGACTCTCTAGGCTTCATTTTGGGGTTGTTCTGTTTAGAACAGTAGGGAAGCTAGATTATTGTGTGTTAGCTAGGTTGTGTTTTCCTAGCTAGATTTAGAGAGCAGAATCAAGGCAGTAAAGCAGCAGTCATGGAGTTAAGGACACTGCTGAGAGACGAGTTGTTGATTGTTGGTGAGGAACTGGGCCTAGATGTACGCAAGGAAATGCTCAAATCGGAATTATTGGAGCTAATTTCCAATCAGGCCAGTGAGGAAGATATTGAAATTGGAATGGAACTTCTCAAAAAGAGAGAGAAACGGGAAAGATAAAGAGAAGAACGGGAAAGAGAAAGAGAAAAGCGAGAGAGAGAGGAACGCGATAAAGATCGCGAGTTTCAGTTAAGGAAAATGCAACTTGAACTTGAAAGCAAACGTTTGGAGTTGCCTCAAGGAAGTGAAGGCGCTCTGGGTCGATCAAGTGAGGCAGAATCGTACCGCATGGACAGGCTATTAAAGCCATTTGAGGTCGGGACCGACATAGGCTTGTTCCTAAGCGATTTTGAAAGGACTTGCGAGAAGATGAACTTCGGCCCGAGTACATGGCCGCATGGTTGCTGTCTATGTTGCCGTGTGAGGCGGCGGAAGTAATCGCCAGACTGAGTGTGCAGGATGCATATGATTATGCAAAAGTTAAGGCTAGTCTCCTGAAGAAATACCGCCTTTCAGCCGAAGCTTTTCGGCAAAGGTTTAGGAGCACAGGCAAGAAAGATAGCGAGGGCTATCCGGAGTTTGCATATAGCTTAAAGGCCAACCTAGTCGAGTGGCTTAAAAGCGCGGAAGCGTACGACAGCAGAGACATGATCATTGAATGCATGTGTCTAGAGCAGTTTTACAAAACCATCCCCCAAGCTGTGAAACTGTGGGTGCAAGACAGAGGTAATGTAAACACTGTGGAAAGGGCGGCTGAATTAGCCGAAGAGTACGCAACCCGTAGAAAGTTGAACGCCGAGGAGGGAAACTGGGACGGTCCAAATGGACCGCGGAAACCATTTCCGTTCAAAAAGGGTGCGCAAACTAGACGATCAAAGCCTGTAGACATGGCGGAAAAGCCCGCAGAAAAGAGCGAGGAGAAACTTAACGGAGAAACCGCACAAAAAGAACAGAAAAGAAAATTCGAATCTGTTAGACCAATTCGCTGTTACAAATGCCACAAACTGGGACATATAGCTGTAAACTGCGAGAAGTCTAGCGTAGTTTTTTCCTACGTGGAGGAAAAGGATGAGAATATGGAACTTTTAAGTCCATATCTCCACGACCTGCAAGTTAATGGAAAACCATGCCGTGTGCTAAGAGACAGTGCCGCCACGCTGGACATTGTCCATCCGTCTTACGTGATGGTAGATGACTTCACCGGAGAAGTAGCGTGGATAAAACAGGTTGTAGAAGAACACAGCGTGTGTCTGCCCATGGCCAAAGTCAAAATCAGTGGACCATTCGGGGAGCTAGAGACTGAGGCTGCAGTTTCCAAATTTTTGTCACTGCAGTATCGCTACATCTTTTCGAATCGCTCGAATCAGTTACTGCGTGACAGAGGGCTCAAACTGGGAGAGGGCATAGTACAGGCATTGACCCGAGGCCAAGCTCGTAAGATCGCGGCGCTTTCGGCTGAAAATGCTCAAGCTCCTCCAGCGGAAGCAGAAAAGGGGATAACTTCAATACCCGAATCCGAGCTAGGCCCGAGGAACAAAAGAACAGTTGAGGAGAGCCTGCCAGTTGACCAGCTCAATGAGAGCGTAGCACTAGAGTGTCAGAGTTCTAGCCTGCAGGAAGAGCAAGCAGACGCGCTCACAAGCGAGACAGGGTCGTTATTATCACCGGCCTCAAAGAACTTTGATCAACTCTTGCGCGTGGATAGAGAGTCACTGGCAGCTGAGCAAAAGAATGATGAGAGCTTAGCTAAATTACGTGACACAGCTAAAGAAGGCATTGCTAGGCGCAACGTAACGATACATGAGAGAGGAGGATTGTTGTATCGGCATTACAGAGATCGAAAGGGTAAGATTTTAGATCAGTTAGTCATACCTACTAAGTATAGGGAGGACCTTTTGAGTCTTTGTCATGAAAATGGGTGGTCCGGCCACCTAGGCATAAACAAATCAAAGGAAAGATTGCTTATGGAATACTACTGGCCTGGCTGTTTCAAGGATGTAGAAAACTTTGTAAGATTATGCGACGCCTGCCAGCGTTCTGGTAAACCAGGAGAGACATGGAAAGCTCCACTGAAGGTAGTGCCCTTAATAACAGAGCCTTTCAGACGACTGGTAATAGACACGGTAGGGCCTCTTCCAAAAACAAAATCAGGCTACAGGTACTTGTTTACCATGCTGTGTCCGGCTACCAAGTTTCCAGAAACAATCCCTTTGAAAGAGCTCAGCTTCACCGAAGTAGTAGACGCGCTTTTGACAGTGTTTGCACGAGTTGGGTTTCCAGCCGAAATTCAGGCAGATCAAGGTTCAGTATTCACGAGCGCACTGACTTCCACATTCTTGCAAAAGTGCGGGGTAAAGTTAATACACAGTTCTGTCTATCACCCTCAGTCAAACAGTGTAGAGAGGTGGCATTCGGTGCTTAAGCGAGTTTTGCGTGCGCTCTGTTACGAGCACAAGGAGGACTGGGAGAACTGTCTGCCGGCAACTGTGTTTGCTTTGCGAACGGTTCCACATGAGGCGACAGGGTTCTCACCAGCAGAACTAGTGTATGGGAGGACACTCCGTTCTCCACTGAGAATGTTAAGAGAGATGTGGGAGGAAAGAGGGGAGAGTCCAACAGTGGTTGAATACGTGCTAAATTTACTGGAACGGCTAAGCGCAACCCGAGAACTAGTCGGAAAGAACATGGAAATAGCTCAAAGGAACGCCAAATTCTATTACGACAAGAATGCGAGGCTTCGTACGTTTAAAGTCGACTTAACGGTGAAAGCGGAAAAGTGTAGGTTTGGTTGTTCGCAGGTTACTTATCTGGGCCATGTTGTCGGTCAGGACATGAGACGGCCGGCTGAGCTGAAAATAGCGACGATTGGAGATTTTTCTCAGCCGCGCACGAAAACGGACCTTCGTTCATTTTTGGGACTTGTGGGGTACTATCAACGGTACATTCCGAATTACTCGCAATTGGCAAGTCCATCAACAGACGCCCTCCGAAAGGGAGCACCGAGTAACGTGCACTGGGATAAGGACAAAGAGAACGCTTTTCAAAGTTTGAAAACGCTATTGGTTTCTCGCCCTGTGCTTCGCGCGCCAGACTACACAAAGGAATTCATAGTTCAATGCGACGCAAGCGACAGAGGTATGGGCGTGGTACTTAGTCAGGTCGGCGACGATAACGAGGAGCATCCTATCCTCTACGCCAGCCGTAAACTAAATGTAAGAGAGGAAGCCTACAGCGCTTCAGAGAAGGAATGCGCTTGTTTGGTTTGGGCCGCCCAGAAGTTGTCGTGTTACTTGTACGGAGCGAAGTTCATCTTCGAGACCGACCACTGTCCTCTGACGTGGCTCAATGAAATGTCACACAAAAACGGCCGCTTGCTCCGATGGAGCCTCACTCTCCAAGAGTACAACTTCTCTGTTAGATATAAGAAGGGAAAGTTGCATAGCAATGCGGATGGTTTGAGCAGGCTAATTTGAATTCTGCGTTTGAGGGTCCCGCCTAAATTTGAGGGTTACTAGTGTTAGCTTTTCTTTAGGCGAAGAAAATCCCCTCTCATTTAGCAGAATTCCCTCCATGATTGCTGAATTGGTCAGCAGGAATTTGCTTCAGAAATTGGCATAGTGAAATGTAGCATTTTTTTTTTGTTTCTGCACTTATGTTGTTGTTGTTTTTTTGAAGCCTAGCGAGTCTAAAGTGAGAGCCAATGCACGTCATCTCGGCGCAGAGCCGTGTTGTGGGGTTCATTTTGCAGTTGCCTGTCCTTGTTGGATGTTTTGGGGCGGTGACATCAATGCACAAGTGGTCGCTGCGAGCCTAGACATCAATCCCCCCCCTGGCCAGCAGCCGTTCTCTTCCTGCTATAGCGGTTGTCAGCGCTAGACAGTCGAGACTTTCGGGGCCATGGAGGCGCTGTCAAGAATGGCGAGTTGCGAAACATGATTGCCACACAGTTACGACAGGGCGACACGACGCGCACCTCTCCCTCTCCGTCGCTGCAGCTGGGAGGCGTTCAAAGAAGCGACCTTTGCGCTGGAATCCGCCGCCTTCCTCCAGCCCCTTCGACATTGTGACGGAACTAGTTCGGTGCGTGAACAATGATTCCGGAGTTCCCCAACGCGGAGCTGATTTGACACGCATGGACAAGATGCCGCGGGAACGACGTATTTTTGTGCTTCTCACGGTTCGGAGTGGCACGGAACAACGAGCGACCTTCGATCGGCAACGATAGTTCCCGGAACGGCACCCGCCAACGCCGTCGTCGGGCATCAGAGCGCGGTTGCCTTTGTGTACGTAAACTGGTCTGCAGAGCAGCGGCGCGTTGGTGATGAGTAAACGAACAGTCGCCGCGTCGTAGGACCGGCGGATCGAGTGTATAAAAACTGTGGTTGTGCGAATGCTGAGGACACTTTTCTCAAGCAGTCATGTTAGACTGATTTGATTTCTGTAAATAAACCCTTTTCCTCGTTCTCGATGAGAAGCAGTTCTTCACTTCATCAACGATCTCAGCGTAAATAAGTTGGACGACGGCATGGGCCAGCTACCTTCGAATTCATGCCGTACTCCAATCTTGGCAAAGGACCATGGACGATGGGATTGAGCCCCCAATCCTGACAATGTCCTGCCCATGCCAATTTCTTTTTCTTGATTTCAACTAAGATGTCATTAACTCGCGTTTGTTCCCTCACCCAATCTGCTCTTTTCTTATCCCTTAACGTTACACCCATCATTCTTCTTTCAATAGCTCGTTGCCTCGTCCATAATTTAAGTAGAATCCTTTTCGTAAGCCTCCAAGTTTCTGCCCCGTAGGTGAGTACTGGTAAGACACAGCTATTATACACAGACTGGATTCCAAGGGAAGGGAAGTGTAGCAGGGGGAGGCAGAAAGTTAGGTGGGCGGGTGAGATTAAGAAGTTTGCAGGGATGACATGGCCACAATTAGTAGGTGACCGGGGTTGTTGGAGAAGTATGGGAGAGGTCTTTGCCCTGCAGTGGGCGTAACCAGGCTGATGATGATGCTGATGATGCTGCTGCTGCTGATGATGATGATGACATATTCAAGGACCTCACGCGCAACTCCTGACACTTAATTGTATTCAAATTCAAGAGTTGTGCGACTGCCCAGGACATCCTCAACGAATGTTACATAACGTATTATGAGGTTTTACTTGCCAAAACCACGATTTTATTATGAGGCACGCCGTAGTGGAGGATTCGGGAATAATTTAGACCACTTGGGATTTTTAACCTGCGCCTAACCCTAAGTACGCGGGTTTTCGCATTTCACACCCATTGAAATACGGCTGCCGTGGATGGGATTCGATCCCGAGACCTCGTGATTAGCAGCCGAACCGAATAAAAGCTAAGCAACTACGGAGGGAAAGGAATGTTGGCAGTAGGAGGAAGGTGACGGCCGGCCCGTGAGACAATTTGTTCCCATCCTCATTGCTGGAGAATGGGTACCATCTGTCCAAGAATGACACCGTAGAATGCACTGTATTCAATGTGATGGAGTCCGCGTCCAATATTTCAGACCCGAATCATACTGTAATTACTGACGACCAGGCATCTCGCTAATACGTGCAGTCGTTTGACAGCTGCCGAGCGATGGCGTCGGCCGCAGGACCTCCTTGACCTTTTCTTAACACTTGCCGACATTCTCGCCTTATTTCGCACTTTTGCGTTTCAGCTTAACTGCTTCAACAGCCGATTTATTTGTGCCAGAATTTGGCCACCCTGTCAACGTTATGGTTTCTTATGTTAAGTCATCTTTTATATTGACACGTATACTTATCTTTATCGGGCAACCACGTTTCGCAGCCTAAAAAACGTAATCGCACAGCGTGGGACGCGCCTGTATGTATCCGAAGTTTCTGGAACGTTATCGATGCTTCTATCCGCTGTCTGTTGTCGCCGAACGTTATGTTATCTGATTTCATCACCTGACGCGAATGGTGCAGAACTTTGTGGAAGGCACGCGGGTCCGAACGATTAGTCTGGAACATTCGATGACTGCTCTAAAGAAGCCGACGCGCTTGACCCGCTGATCATATTTTCGACGATCGCCGAGCGTGTTCGCCGCTATCGTTGTGCTATAAGTGTAGCCTGTTTTGTGGGCACAGGTTCGCCCAATAAAAGTTAGTTTTGTCGTTCACAGTACTGCTACTGTGTTATTCAACGTCACGACCACGTGACAATATTTAGGCTAAGGCTGTCGTGAAATTTCCAGCGGTTTCACCTTTCCCAAAATGCCCGCATTTTCGTCGGCCTCTTAATATTTTGGAGGATTTTTAATAGACGTGGAAACCATTGCATGGCCCCCTGGCCAAGCTGCTCAAAAAGTCATTTTATATCCCTGAGGTCATGCGCAAGCTTCCACCTTCGTGCCGTTCCTCAACCTCCTGATTTCCCTGTCACCTGTATTCCATTTTGACGACTCCATTCCCACGGAAGTTGGTGACGATATGTCCATGGGATGAAAGCCATTTAAATCAATTCTACTGTGGATACGACAGCCGCTTATGCTCACTGTGGATGGAAATGTTGCGCTAATGAGCGCCATTCTGAGGGACCTAAATTGATAGTCACAAAATTATGCGGATCCGACGTATGTGCGAATCGATGTAAGCAAAGCTTTCTGTGTTTGTTGTCATTGTTAAACGTAATCTCCACAGAGTAGTCGGGCACCCTCTAATGAAGTGCTGCCAATGTTTGCCTGATTACGCCCACCATTGTGATGCAAATAAACGTAACTCCAACTCATTTTCTCAGAAATAAACGCTGAATGAAACGCTGACGTCATCCTGAACAAGATCAACAAGCGCCCTAGTGCTCGATCTTATGATGCCCCTATTCGTAAGCTTATATTCGTGATTTAGTTAGTTGGGGGGGGGGGGAAGGGGCGAGAGCGGTGTGTTCTTATACCGTAGAAACATCCCTCGGACCTCTCTGATGTGCTCGTTTTTATTCTCAAGTACCCAATGAAAACTGTAATCGCTGCAACTTCATGATGTCCTGGTGGCAGGCCACCATGGCATGTCGCGCAAGTATGACCGCGCTGATTCATTTGGGTTGGCATATACTATTTGGTGCGTCATACTTCGCCACATGCATTTTTCAAGCAGAGCTTGAAAAGGGCGGCCAACTCACTACGTCCTTTTCCTCTGTTTACTTCCGCAAAGTGTGTGTCTATCGCTGTGGTTACCAAATACGCCCAGCGGTATGCTACCACTCAAGCCTTTCTGTCGGCTGAGCAACTGAAGTCGCAGGCTTTCTTCAACACGGCGTCGACGTTCAATACGGCTATCCTCAATTACTTTTCGCGGACTTCGCTCACCGCCTTCCCTCCAGTGTCATCTCTTAGACTACTCGCTCCTGCTAGACACAACACAAACACGCAACGACCTTAATGAAGTATCTATAACACGCTAGTTGACATGCTGTCGACGTATATTTCCGCTGAGCACCGGGATTGGAGCGTGGTCATGTCTATGGTGACATTATCGGTCTACAGCTTCGCTCAACAACACCGCTCGTTACTCATCACTTTTTTTTTGCCGACAAGAGTATAGCGTATCTCCTCTGAATGTACTTCGCTTTAAGTGGGACCTTGCACGCCGCTTATTCTGTTGCGTTGACGGCGACCGTTGTCGTCAGGCTGCCGCCTAATTCTGAGCGTCGCAGTCACCAGAGTGCACAGAAAGCTGTCTTCCCAAACAAACCCACCGGGATTCGAGCCCATCTCCCAAATGCAGCATCTTGCATTTGGGAGATGGGCACTCTAACCATTACGCTACCACCTGCCTCCACCAATTTCCGTTTATCTGCCTTCCCACTTCTCGTTTTTGCCGCAGACGCAGGAAGAACGGATGCAGAAACGAAAAAAAGAAGTAAAGATTGCTTGAGCCGCCAGTGACGCATGACTAACTTTGGCAGGTTACCTTCATTGGATCGCATGTAGGCTTGCGGCTTCGTGCAGATTGTGGGTCGCCTTAGCTTTAATGTAAATTGCTTTCACCAACTCTTTTCAGCTAGAACTGAAACGCCAGACAAAAATGAGACCTATCGTTGAATATTTTTCTTGTTTTCAAGGTTTAAAGCAAAAATGCTCATTAACACAAATAGTGATTTGTTTAAGAAATGGCATAAGGATACTGTATTTCAAGGTCATGTTTTGTCAATACGGCCCGGCACCACGTATCGACGAAAGGGCATCACAGTGCCGATGCACGCGGCAGGTTACTGAATGAAGAAAACAGGAAACGACTGTTTTTCAGTTCTCGCAACACATTGTACACAGAACACAAGGCACCCACCATCATGACATTCTTTCTTTTTTTACAACAGCGACACACAATGCCGGACTGATATACTTCCTAAAAGGGTCTCATTTGATTTTTCATCGCAGAACTGCAAGCACAGTTGCGTCGCGCGTGCTTGCAGCCACGTACTGTAGCCGTGCTCCTTTTCCTCTAACAATATGGCCGCCGGCGGCTTCAAGCGCTCCCGTAGGTGGCCGATTGGACTGTCACTCGAGAAGTTTAAATACATAACCTCTTTGCATAGAAATGACGGCATGATTGTAACATCACTGCTCTCCAGACTGATCTTGATGAGCTAACTCATTGGTGCGGTAGGGCAGATGGTAATTAACGCAGACACAACTATACATCTCAGTTTACTTCCGCTGCTAAGACGATTCCTAATGCCCACACAGTTAATAATACTATCATTGAAACTTCAGCGACGGTAAAATACCTCGGTGTAAATTTTAGCTCTTATTTATCCTGGAGCACTCATATTGAACTGATTACTACCAAAGACTTAAAAAAACTTTGTCTTCTTAAACGCCGACTACGCCAAGCCAACCAGGATACAAAACTACACGCATACAACGCGCTAATCAAGCCTGTGATAGAATACGCACCCGTGATCTGAAACCCTCATTATATCTATCTTGTTAACATGTTGAAATCTATACAAAACAAGGCTGCTCGATTCATCCTTTTCCGTTACTCTCGGTATCAAAGTGTAACGGTACTGAAAATATCGCTCCGTCTCCCGCCTCTGGTCATGCGCAGAAAACTCAGCCGTTTATCTTTTTTCCATACTCTCTACCACAGCAAACACACCATTCGCAAGTTCACATCTTCCTCCCGGTGCCGCACACACCGGCTCGTCTAGATCACATGAAGAAGACTAAACCCATTTTCGCTCGGACAGAATGACACAAATACTCACCTCTGGTCCTGGCTATTGAAGAGTGGGATTCGCTTCCTTCTAGCATTGCGGCTATCGCTGGAACATCATCATTTCAAACAGCTCTTTGGCACCCCCCCCCCCCCATACTTAGAACATTCCACTGTACAATGATGTGCGTTTTTTTCGTTTTTTTTTTTGCAGTGTGTGCGTGTGGGCCGTAACGTTCCGTGGAATGTTAGATGGCATGTTTTGTAACTTCTGAAGGTGCGATTTTTGTTTTGTTTTGTGGGATTTGCTACATGTGCATTTTTTCAGCACCTGTTCCTAGCCACTTCTTCCCCTGTCAACTTGTACCTGGCTTATTAACTTGTTTATTCCTGTCTTCAGCCATTTATATTCTGTGTTGTATATTGTTAAATTTCTTTGATGAATCCCCCCCCCCTACGTAACGCCCGCATTGGGCATTTAGGGTATTGAAATCAAATAAATATTGTTGGCTTGGATATGTTTGGCACGAGGCCCAAGTCGGTACCCTGTCTTCTAACGCGTTCTTTTATTTTTGTCTCTGTCTTGAAGGGACGCGCACCGTAACATGCTGCAATGGTGCTTGCGTTGCGCGTATGTAAGGTGAGAAACGCGGTTCTAAAATGTCTGTTCACTAACTTGTGTAGTAAACCCATGTTTATAGTATTCGCGCAATAGTAAGAGTCACGAGTATGGCAACCGTAACCGCAAGCGCCACGTTATAGTCGTAACTTGTCGTGACAGCGTAGTTGAAATCCACTGACCCTGCCACTAAGAAATACGTGGCGAGGTATGGCTGATGAATAATTAATTGCGAAGATTGGTTTTCAGTAAACGTTTGTTACCAAGAACGGCGGGTGCTTATACTACCGCAAATGACGGATGCTTGGCGGTGACTCCAATCATTTACTCGCCACATCACAGATCTACACTAGAATTCAACTGGTTTCACCAACTCTTGCTTATATTCTCTCGCCCCTAAACTGCGACTTCGCCTACCACCCGGCCTCCAGCTTTTCCTCTTTGTGCCCCGCTTCTTTCCCAATCTGCTGAGACGTGCTTCCACTGATGCTTGGCCTTATTTTTTCTCAATAAATGAAGGCATTCATTCATGCTTTCATCTGTTACTGCAAAAAATAGTGTGTCTTTATCTACATAACCACCCTGTCTCTCACCTGGACTCTCCAATCGCGAAACAAAGTTGCGGTGTTGCAAATGACTGGGCGTCACATATACAATTTTCTAGGAATGGCCAGTAGCACGGCGGGCAATTTTCGGTGGGTGACGAGACAGTATATAGAACACTTTCTCTGCAATATCCACACTCAGTGCTCTGCTTCGTGAGCTACTATTAGCCGCTACTACGAAGTACGAAATGAAAGAAACCTAGCTGGGCTGGTCACGGACAGCTCTTTTTGGATTCGTGATGCGTCAATATAAAATATATATATTTCGTATATAATCCTAAATGACAGCGATATAAGCGAGGTGAGTTACGCTAGCTCGTTGGTTTTGACTAACGACACTCTTCATGCAGCACTTTCGTCTTATGCGTGTTTGCGAACGGGAATGAAAGACAGGAGGGTAACACGCCTTCCTGAAATTAAACATTCGGAATAGCTCCTTGTTTGACGGTTAGACATATGTTGAGGGCCCCGATACGAACCACCTGCAAGTCTGTATCAGCTTGCAAAGAGAAACTCAGATTAAACGTTGTCAAGAGGATAGGCTTTTAATTACCATAAAGATATCTTTATTGAAATTCCTTACCATGAGGTGAAAGCCGACTAATAAGCATTCATATTTTCTGTGTTATTAAAACGTCCCGTTAATAAAAGGTTGCTGTGTTCTACAGCCTCCTAAATTAGGGCATAACAAATAAATTGATGCGGGAAGTGTGTAAACGCAGACGCAAGAAAAGGCCGTGTCCGTTTCCAAGTATTCACTCAATGAAGAAGGAGCGCCTCTATACTCTCACATTGTAGGGATGTCAAGAACAAAACACTTGAGTGAGTCACGAATATAAGTCATTATAAGGTGAGCTTTCGCGGGAAAAGAAAACGCTCAAAGCGCAACGATGGCTGCGCGCAAAGTGCTTGCTCTGATTCCGATCTACTGATCAAGGCGTCAGTTCGTCAGACTGAAATGGTCGTACATTACAGCGCAATCTCGGGTCCTCAAATGTGACGGCGAATGTAGGCCCGTATTCGCTTCACACTCGCAATCTGATAAGATAACGCTCTTTCGCTATTGAATCCGTGACAACATACTGGATGTTAGAAACACATGCAGGCGCATCTTGAGCTAACTGATAACTCTGGAACTGTGGTTAGACGCTAAAAAAAAGCCTCCCCCCTAAAAAAAGAATACAGTTGCTTTCAATATTAGCTGAAAAATAGTGCTTGTCGTTTAAAAAGGGCCTCCAACACTGCACAGCGGCACTGACATACAGGAAATTCAAGCGCGAACTATCAAACCAGCGTATCGTGGTTCAATGTATCCCAATAGTTCAGGGGCCAGTTCCACCACGGGTACTGTATCGGAGCTCATATTTCATGTCAGCATTAATTGTCACGAAATCACAGTATTTTTTCTTTAGATCTTATCATTACACAGCTAAAATACATCCAGCGAAATCCTCATCTTAATATTTCAGTACTTTTCGTTCTAACGTACACATCCGTGCTGATTCATATGTTACAAAGTACTGAAAATGTACCCTATGCTTTCCTCCAGGCAGCAGTTTTTATTCCATATGATGCCAGGAAACCGAGCCTGATGCCACCAACACTCAGGAACCTAATCGGGAGCGCGCACAATGTTCTCGCACACCTTGTGTGATGTACCGTAACGCTGAGGTGCGTCTTGTATAATATATGAGAATCGGCTGTAAAGGCAGTCGTGCAAGGTTTGACACATGCGCTTAAGCTCATGAAGTTGATTTGTGTCAAGATAACCTGTCCAAGCTTTCACACTTACTTTATAAGAAGTCTACAACACCATCAATATGCCGGCTGCTTTTAACTGCATGAAACAAAACTATTGAAATGATACAAACAATGTTAACATCATTTTATCATTCGAGTGTTCAGATTGGTAATCTCTAGATGCGGAGTAAGTTGAGAAGTTGTTTGCGTAATTAACAAAGCTACGTTAATTAAATTTTCAGTAATGGTTCTTACGTGGCTAAAGAAAGTGAGCAGTTTGGAGCCCGTCCACGAGATTATGCAGCCAATCGAAAAACTTTCGACTAAACATGCTTCTGTAAGAGCCATGCGAACAAAAATTTTCCAAGTAAACACTCTTGGAAGGCGTAACTGACGCAGAAAAGGAACATCTGTAAAGCGACAGAAAGAACAGCAGTTCACGACGGGACACAAAAGAGGAACCACACACAAACTGCGCTAACCTTAAGCGCTGTTCTTTATGTGATAATGAAGCAACTAGACCGTCAGTCATTCCTTCCAAACCTGTAAAGTCAACCTGACCACATCTAGCCTTTCGGGATGCTGTCATCAATAGTATTGCCCCGCGAACATATTCCCCGTGGCCTTATAGTCGCGTTCCATTTTTATTCATGCTGTTTTCTCGAAAGCAAGCATTTTAAGTTTTGGTGGCAATGCGGCATTGTACGTGTGCCGCAGAAAGCTTGCTTGGTCGCAGGAGTGATGCATGACGCAAGATGGTGCAGATTTAGCGCGTCGCTGGCGTCAAGACAATGCGCTGCCGCCGAGGGAAGGAAGATAACGAAAGTGAACAGCTTGGTAGCTGCTCACGGAGCCGTGCCGATGGGGACGGTGCCATCATGACGAAATCTGAGCCGGCGATATTGATGGCTGCAGCGTTCTTGTTTTCTTTTATGCTTTTTTTTACAGCGAAGTCGTTAAGAGGAAGCTTTAACACGGGCCCTACTCCGACTCGGCCTATTCAAATAGATGTAAAACGCCGAAACGCTTTTCTTAGATAACCCCTGGACCGATTTTAATGAAATTTGTTGGATTCGGGAGAGAAAAGTAAATTCTAGTGACTATTGGAAGCGGAATTTCTATTTAGGGCCTGAATTTTGGTAAAAGATATTCAACAATTCGAAAGTGCGAAAAGTACACAAGCACGAAGTTTACAAATTATTAACTCCACATCAAGAACTGATATCGCGGTTCTGTAAACAGCATCCATTAGACAATTCCAATATGCCGAGTTATATCTTACGTGAAGTCGTTACGTTGTGAACAAGGGTTGTGGAAAAGCTGTATTTCCATATTACTAAATTTTTTGAGATTCATGCGTAATATATCAATTTTGTCTGCTTTAGATGTGCTGTTAGATCCAATGTACATAATTTTGATATCAGTTTTCATTGCCGAAAGAGAGTTGTAAACTTGATGGTTTCGTTTTCTGAAAATGTGCAATTTTTGACAATTTTGAATAAACAAATGATGACCTAATTCAAGAATTCGAAACCAACAGACACTAGATTTTAAGTTTTTGTTTTAAATGCAACAAACCTTGTCAAATTAGATGCAGTGGCTTTCGAGAAAAAAGAATTCTCCTTTTACATTTATTTAGATAGGACCACCAGAGCTAAAGCTTCCTCTTAAAGGCTACTTTCCCCACTATCGCGTCCGCTTGTAGAGCCAAATCCCGAAGATAGCGTAATACCGGCCCGACCCGCAGTGGTGGTGAAGCATGCGTTCAGCGCTCCTCATATGTGGGCTGATCCCGAATGTAACGCCATACCGGGGAGACCCGCGGCGGAGATGAAGCAGGCGTTAAGCACTCCCCATACGTGGGCCGATCCCGAAGACAGTGCAATGCGGGGCCGACATACGGTGGAGGTGCAGTTCGCCATTAAGGGACCCACATACACAGCTTTGCAGGTCATGTTTCTCCACAGAGTGGAAGGGCACTGAGATTTTTAGTTATCCGCGTTTACCCTGCATGCGTCTGCGATGAAAACAAGAAGCAGGTATGCCTGGAAAATCTAAGGTGGTGGAAGCAGGTGGTAGCGGAGAGGTTAGCATACTCAGCCCCTGCACGTACTTATATCTGCATTGACATGGGTTCATGGTAGTGATAGCGACCAACGCTCTACTTTTTCTTCGTACTCTAGTCATTGTGAAAATAAGGATGTGCTTAGCATCCTTACGAGTGGTGAAATGTGAGTGGCATCTTTACGAGTTACGAGTGGTGAAATCCCACTGGGGCTGATTGTGGAGAAAGCTTCCTTCCTCTGTCCACTCTCGCGATGGTGAAGCTAAAAATGAGGAGGAGGCCTGACGGACACAACGTTGATCGTCACCATAACAGAATGGATGGACGACCTGCGGAAAGGACAAGGCACACCAAGTTTTTAGCACTTAATTTGTCCTACAGTAAAGCGCTACAATGGCTAGTATGCCCTCATGGGAATGGTAGACCGAACTGCTGCTCACTGCTAACACTGGACTGATACTAAGAAAATACTCCGTCCGCAGGCACCACGCTACACTGAAACTAGTAAAACAATGTCAGTTTATAAACTGATATTGCCTATTATCTGGTGTCCTTCTTGTGTGTGTGGAGGGCATAGAGGTCCTGGCAATGAAATGGTATTATTTTCGTTTTTGCTGCAGTTGCACACAAACAAAATTCTTTGAAGTTATCCGACAGCGATCTACCGGTGGAGAAGACCAACCCACAAATTAAAAATAATTGCTGGTTTCAGATCTTCCAATTTACTTCGCGCTTAGCTACCATCTGTTATATTCTTCTTTATGTGCTCTTATAAAGAAGAAAACTCCACATTACTACAATATCAACAACCGTACACAAAATAGACTGGCTTTGAAGCTGTGACCACGCACCGCACTTTTCTACATTTAGCACATGTAGTATTGGGGCAACACGTTTGAGCAAAATGATTAGGTTTTCGGTCAAAGCACTGTGACAGGCGGGAAAAACTCGTTGTCATGCCCGGTCGAAACAATACCATCTGAAATCTTATTTATTTATATTGATTTTTGAAAAATCACTATAACCGTTTATACATTTGCTTCGTATGAGTTATATACTAGCTTGCCTCGTCAATCTCAAAAATGTATTCTCTTTTCGGGAGACGGCCTTCGTGAAAAACGACGCAACACGACAGTAAAACATCCAGCAAGGCTCTATCCAATGATTGGCGAAATAGTGCACTGAGAGCGTGTCGACTAGCGTGCAATGGAAAGTTGAATTATGATCGTTGTAGGCTTGTGTTACGTCTAGCACGCGCGAGTAGTGTTAACAATGACATTGGTGTGAAAATGGTCAGCTCTATCTGCGATTTGTTCTTGTGGATCTCCACATTGAACGTCGCAGTCGTCACGATGAGAGCACTCCTGTGACATTATTAGCTCAGTGGGCTGGGAAGGCTCGAGTGGTAGCTCACTTTGAGGGGTATTGGCTAACAATTATTAATGTACGTACTTTGCGATGATGAAAAAGATGCAGAAACACCACTGGTGTTGTCTAACTATTCGTAAACAGGCCCCCAAATTTCAATTAGCCCACCCCAAACATTAAGTAGGCTCACCCCCGAATTTCAAGTTGGCACACCCTCAAATTTAAATTGGCCCACCCCCCTCAAATATAAATTCGGCCACGCTTGATTTTCTTTTCGCCCAGCCTTCGAGGAAGCTTTAGCTCGAGTGCTCCTATCTAAATACATGTATAAGGAGAATTCGTTTTTTTCGGCAACCACTGCACCAAATTTGGCGAGGTTTGTTGCATTTAAAAGAAAAACTTAAAATCTAGTGACTGTTGGTTTCGAATTCTTGAGTTAGGTTGTCAATTTTTCGTTAAACATTGCCGAAATCGAAAATTTTCAAAAAACGAAACTATGAACTTTACAACTCTGTAACTCAACCACTAAATATGATAATACAATTCTGTGAATTGCATCTAGTAGTACATCGAAAGCGGACAAAATTGATATGTTACACATGAATATAAAAAAAATTTAATCATAGGGAAATACAACTTTTGCAAAACCGTCGTAACCAACGTAACAATTCATGTAAGATGTAAAATGACATATTGAATTTGTCCGCTTTGAATGATCTAATGGATGCCGTTGACAGAACCGCGATATGAATTCTTTATGCAGAGCTATGAATTTGTAAACTTCGTGCTTCTATTTTTTTCAAACGGTCAAATATTTGAAAATCGTTTTAAGAAAATTCAAGCCCTAAATAGACATTCCGCTACAACAGTCACTAGAATTTAACTTTCCCTTTCAAATGCAACAAATTTCATCAAAATCGGTCCAGGGGTTATCTCATAAAAACGTTTTAGCGTTTTACATGTATTTGAATACGCCGCGTCGGAGTTGGGCCCGAGCTAAAGCTTCCTCTTAAACTCAAATCGCAATCCCAAATTTCAATTGGGCCACCTCTAATTTTCAAGTTGGTGCATGCACGCACGAATTTCCGTAAATCGACGTCTAAATTTCGAGTCGGCGCACCCCAAAATTTAGGCTTGTCCACCCCCATATCGCCCCCAAATTCAGATTGGCCGACCTCGAGATTGCCCCCACATTTAGGTAGGACCAACCCCATATCACCCCCGAATACAAATTGTGCTGCCTCCACAACACCACCAAATTTAGGTTGGCCCACTCCAATACCACCTGCAAATCGAGGTTGGCCCACCCCCATATCCACCCCAAACTAGCGCTGGCCCACCCCTCGATCACCTCAAATTTATGATGGCCCACTGCAAATCACACACCAATTAAGGTTAGTCCACCCATATATCACGCCCCAATTCAGCTTGGCGCCGCCGCACATCACCGCCGTGGTCAGGTTAGCCGGTCCCAATGTCACCCCAAATTTAGGTTGGCCCACCCCCATATCACCCCCGAATCCAGGTTGGCCCACCCCCATATCAGCCCCAAACTTAGCCTGGCAAACCCCTCTATCACCTCAAATTTAGGATGGCCCACCGCAAATCAATCCCACATTTAGGTTAGCCCATCCCCATTACACCCCCGATTCAGCTTCGCCCAGCCCCATGCCACCCCCATGGTTAAGGTGTCCCACTACCCATATCCCACCAAATTTAGGTTCTCCCACCCCCGTATCATCCCCAAATCCAGGCTGGCCCACCCCCCATATTCCCCCAAACTTAGACTTACCCACCCATATATCACCTCAAATTTAGGTTGGGCCACCCCCATATCAGGCTCAAATTCAGTTTGACTCATTACTATTTCACCCCAAATTTAGGTTGGGCCACTCCCATATCACTACCAAATTCAGCTTGGCCCATCCCTGTATCACGCCCAAATTGATGCTGATGGCACTTCCAATTTCAAGTTGGCCACCCCAACCCTTTTTATGAAGACCTATGTATTCATATGGGAAATGCGTCAAGTTTTTTGGCGTTACAGACACGATTTTGCACGATTTTGCTACCAAATTGCTGGGGTACTCGCCAACGAATGCTGCGCATTAAAAGCAACTGCACCGAACGAGCGACGCCATGTGTTGATCCTAAATACTGACGGCTAGCCAAGCTAGCTTCTCTGTAGAGCGACCGGGGCAGCCACAACACGGGACATTTATTCAAATGGATTTTTTACGGGCACACCTACACATTCATACCACTTGGCTGTAGGCAATACATTAACAGTAGCTATTAATCCACACGCTGCACGTCTTCTCCTAGTTGGCGCATTTTTTTATTTGAATGAATCTTTAGAAATAGTTAACGTTCGGGCAGCGACTCAGCTTAGCAGACCCTTTGTTCCGCACGAATGTTGCATAGGAATGGCACTGGCCACCGGGTGGCATTGTGGCCCAGGTGGACCTAATTCGCTCGGAGTATGTGCCATTAAGGACAGGCGAAAGTCGTGAAAACGGACCTTCCAGAAGAACGCAATAAGAATAGCCATTTTGTTCTCCCAGGTTCCACGCTACAAAGCACTAAAGTGTTTTTTTTTTTTTGCATAACACAAAGCTATGCGCAAGCTTCTAGTTATGATGTCCAATGAATAAAATATTCATAAATGCGGTGACCTAACTAATGAACACAACACTGCTATGTTTTAGGAAGGAAAATAGAAAACATAATATTTCAAGAGAACCACTGGAAAACTAGAACCGAAAGCAAACCATGAGCTTTGTGTTTCTGCCATCTGTTGGGAGACTGTAAAACTAAGTCCTATGCGGCTTCTAAAAAAAAAAAAGAAACTGCAACGCTGCAAAACCAGAACCGAAAGCAAATATTGGATTTTGTGTTTCTGCCATCTAGTGACAGACTATAAAACTAGGCCCTATGCGGCTTAAAAAAAAAGTGCGAAGCTGGAATCGAACCGCGGCCACCGCGAAGGGAGACGAAAGGTGCGCGCGATTCTACCGCTCGGCCACGGCTTCCGAGGCTTCGCCCAGTGTTACGCTCATGTTTTTATAGATACCACGTGAAATTTCACGACAGTGTTTCAAAAAACGCTTTTGGGAACAATGTTGCGCCATGTGTGGAGAGTCGAGATAGGCATCAATCGAAAGCTGAGTCTCCGGACTACATACGCTGCACTGCGTATTACGATAGACGTCGTAGGTTAATTACAGGCACCGTTCGTGCCTCGAAAATCGAGTACAAATTTTCGTCGTTTCCATAGGCTCCCATTGCTAAACCTTTAACCGCTGTGGGAACAAAATTCTTACGTGCCATAGCGTGATCACTGCATTTGGCTCGTGTGGATTGTCTTCCAGAACACGTCTGTCGCCTGCGTTTTTCAATAATCGACCTGCAGCTTTTGTTATTCGCGAAAAACCCGCTCGTTCCATTGAAAACGCGCTAGCTTCGTGCCGGGGCCGCTTGGGGCGCTAGTTGGTACGTGTCCAGAAAAGCTGGATATGATATGTTTGTTTGTTTTTTCTTCTTTTGTTATGTTAATAATATAGACACTCCAGGCGCGTTTTTGTAGTCCTCGTCGGCGTTGGCGCCCATGATGTTTCGTATGAAGTCGAAGGGCAATATCGTCACCGCGCGCCATAAGCTGCATGTGCGAATGAAAGCGTGCAAGGGAGAGCCGACGATGGCAGCTAAATCTCGTGCGCGCAACAGAGGAAAGCGGGGTGGAAGCGCGCCCTCTTCCGTCGCGTAGTTCGCGTTAAAGCGAGAGGCAGCACGAAGGTCAATTTGTTCGCCGCTGCTGCCGTGCTTCCTCAGTCAAGCGTTTGGCAGCGAGTTTCCGCGGTCATCGAGTGAGATGTGTTCATGTCTGCTAGTGCGCGCGTGACACCATGCTTGTTAATTTAGTTGATAAGCGAGTGCAAGTTTATACAGCCGATAAAGCTACTATCCTTAATTCGTATAGCTGTCTACTAATTTGCTATCGCAATCGATGCTTCACCTTTCGGGCGAAACTGCGATTTCTGTTTTGTTAACTAAAATAACTCCTGGAATATAGCACAAACGTAATACGACCTCCTGGCAGTATACAGGCAAGGTACAAGTGAAGCGAGTGCCAAGAATTTTCAGTTGCGGACGAGCGTATTATCGATGTCTACAACCTACTTGATTAGTACGTAAATAACGGCGCTTACCGCCCCAGGGTTAGACTTGGTCTCTGATTTAAAGGGTAATGAAAGGCTACAAATTACTAATCCGTATACTGAGAGGAACCTGATCAGTGTACCAAGGACGTGTTTCGCATTCCGATCCCATCAAACGCAACCAGGATTCGACTACAGGATGCCGTATCGGACGAGCCACCACGGCGGGACACGAAGACGGCTCGTGCGCTCCACTGAACCGAGAGCCAGAAGAGGACGATCCAGACGAGCCCTATCGACCCGCGTGTTTTGCCTCGCGGACGTCCGCACGGTGATGCACGGCGTCTCACCCTCGCCGGCAGACGGGATAATCGAGCAAGAGACGGGGGCGCAGGGTGCGGGGGAGGAGGGGTGGGCATTTTCCCAGCAGCAGTATAGCACAGCTGACGTCACAGCTGTGAACGTGCGTTGGCGCCACGCGGTTTTCCGACGGGACGTCCTGAGGATCCCTCGCGATGAGTCACGATCGATGAGTGCCTATCGGGGCGGGAGCCCGCCGACCACCCCAGGTGGTCACGGGAGCCCGCGTTCCGATCGGGTACTGGTCCGATCTGGGGTCCGTTCTCCGATGGGGTGGAGGACACGCCGCTCGCGCACCACGCGGCCAAATGGCGATGCGCTCCCTGCAGGCTTCCCCCTTCTCTTGCGCGCTCGTGAGTCACACCGTCGCCTGCGGAAGCGACTGGCTGCCACGAGAGAAGGAAGCGCCGCACAGCCTCCGGTTGCAAGCCGCGGCTCGGCTACTGGCTCGCGCGCGCCTCCGTCGGCGCAAGTTTAATCACGGCGCCTCGCCTAATGCCCAAAGCCGGCGAAACGCGGAGGTGCGTGTAGGCCGATCTGCCACCGCGCCGGCTGCTGCCTCCGCCCACCCATAATCCGCTCTCGCTCTCTTGTTTTTGTTTCTCGGTGTTTTCCTCTCTCTTTCTGTTCTGCCCTCTTTCTTTACGTGACGTTACGCTGCCCACGAGGCCCTACACGCTTTTCTTCTTTTTGCCTCACTTGTGCGAGGCCGTGGACGTTCGTGTCACGGTCATAGCCGACGCGTACGTGGGCACTCGAGCAGAGAGCGCCTCTGCAGTTGGCGCCGGCGAACGGCTTAACCAAGCAGTAACACGCTTTCTGTTGCACATGTCGGCCGGTTGAGACAGGCTGTTGCACGCAGGCACCAGTAGGCAGAGTCCTTTCCAAAATCGGCAACGAAGGCGCCATCAGTTTAGCGGCTGTGTGAATACCAACAAGAGTGGACGCGTTACCGGGCCGAGTTGGTACGATCACGTTGTCAAACGTCAGTGCCATTTCAGCACTCTTTGCGAAGATGTACAGACCCTGTGCAAGATCTCTGCGTCAGCATCTCTATACACGCATATAAAAGCACTTTTACGGCCTACGAATTGAGGCCATAGGCGATGCCTTTAACTTACAATGAGGCATCAGTCCCTTTTATCTTTCCCACCCCCAGCGCACACCATTTACCGCATGCCAATTAAGTCTGTAGCTAGAACAACATTCGCACTCTACACCGAAGACGAGGGAGCCTTGGATACAGCGAAGCAAAAGTCAGGACGCTATCGGCCCAGCATTTTACAAAGGATGTTGGACTCTGCGCATAAGGCACTGCCGCCGACGCTATTTCATAATCCTGCATAATTGCTGGAGGTGCAGGAGGGCTTCGATGCCAGCGAGACCTAGTATTGAGGCAGCCTATAGGCCACTCCATCTCTTGGCAGTCCACGCATGATGTTAGGAAGGAGGCGAGCAGGGAGCAATATTGGGGGGTCAGTCGACCCCCGTCGCCCCCCTTTCAAGTCGGCCCTGGGCAAGATTGGTCGCGTTCTCGAGCCATATCTGCAGCCTGCAGCGGTGAGTAAAAGCTAAACAGGTGCACACAAAGAAATGTCCATCTAATTGCAAAATCAAGTCTATACAGACCGCATGACCAGACGATGTCTCTCGGAAGTACATAAACCTTTCTGAGAGGACGAGGCAGGGAGCTACGTATATATACGTCCATGAAGGCTATATATAGTGCGTCATCGGCTGTAGGCTGTATATATACAGCCTTCAATGCCGCGGTCTCGCACAAGCGTAACAATTAGAAGGGCAAATACATTCACAAAGCTTTCATGCTTTATAAAGCAAGGAGGGTGCATTAACACCAACCTTCATAAACAACGCGCCACAAGTGGCGATGCATCGAGGGCGCTATTGTTTTGGGGAATCCGCGAAGGCGACTCACAAGGCGGCAACAATAAGGAGCTAGCTCCTGCACGTCGATCGCACATCTGTCGCCTCTATACAGGCAGCTTTGTGGGCGCGCCGTAAATTGCGCTCACGTCACATCCCGAGGTGTGCACTCGACGCGCGGCTTATCGCGACGCGAGCAACAGGTGTTGCTTATGCCCCACACACGACGCTCACCTTGCGCTGTTATTGTTGCATACGTACCGCTTTTTGCAGGTGGACGCCTCAGCTATTATTTTTTCAATTCCTTACTTTCCTTTCTTTTTTTTCAGACAGGTCTCATGAATATGGTTGATAAGGTGTTAGCGCGCCGGAAACGCGAGGCGGCTGTTGTAGCTCTGTTCAGAACAGCGCAAAGCGGTGCGGTTGATCGCCTCTGATGACTCGTGCAAGCCCACGTGCTAATGTGCTAAGCTAACGAAGCACCTGCGAGTGTTTCCAAGAATAGTGCGAGGCGCTGGGCTATAGTAATAGCAGCAGCAGCAGTAGTAGTGGCAGTAGTAATAGTAGTAGTAGTAATTGATCAACGGGGTTTAAGGGTCTCAAAGCAAATATGGGGCTTTGACAGAGGTAATTGAGAGGGGAGGTACTCCGGATTAATTTTGACCACCTGTATATGAATAGAAGTGCACATATCGTCGCCTCGAAGTGCGGCCACCTCGGCCGGGGATTGAACCCGCAACTTCGTGCTTAGCAGCAGAACGTCATAGCCACTAAACTACGCGGCGGGTGTAGTATACTGTACACAGTAGTAGTATAGTGGTATAGTTGGATATTTATTAACTAAAATAAGGAGGAAAGAGCTAAGGACATTCCTACTAGCCACACTTTAACTATCCAAATGTAGTGGCTTACACCTTTACAACGCTAGCCCCTTTGCCGAAGACTGCCACCTGTCCACTTCTGGGCGTGGCTTCTTCCTTTATCCAATTTCACTTCCCACTCCCTCTGCCTCGACGACGATGCGTCATGCGCCCCTTTTCTCCTATAGATCACTATCGTCTCAGACCTGAACGGTGGCCAGAAAGAGTCGAGGGACAGACGGGTTTAATTGTGCAGAATTACTACGTCTGTAGGTAAATCATTTACCGTTTATAGTGCGCGTGTATTTGAACTTCGCAAAGTGTTTGTGGTACGGCCCCACACGGACGGTTCTGATTAAAACTGAACGCTGTGTTCGCTAAAAAAAAAAGGCATGGACGACCGAAGCCTTCACTCGTGCACGCTCTCCTAGACAGCGGCCGCCCAACGCGACCACTCGAGTGCTGTGTCAAAAGCCAGAAACGACCTTGCGTGAAGAGAGCCTTCGGAGCTCCTACCTTTCGGAGAGAGCAGCAGACAAATACGGAAACGGCGCGCCGACTGCGTCTCCCACACAGACGGTCGTGCATCGCAATTTCCCTCCGTTCTCGCAGCGCACGCACCGCCTATGATGCTCCTTCCCGTTGCTACGTCCGCAGTGTGCCGGCGGTGATGTAACCATAGAATGATGTAACCAACGTGACGCCGCGGCGACTGTGGCGAGCAGCGCGCGTGGTACTCCCTACGTCCTCCTCCCCGACGGCGGCGACTGGGCGTCCTTCGATGCGGGAGAAAGTGCTCCGGGCGGCCGCGACACCTCCCGGCTTCCTGGCAGCCGTGCGTGCGCGCGGTACACATTCTGTTCTGTTAAAAGCGTGCAGTATACTGGAAGCCAGACCTGGATGGCGCAGCATCGGTAGCAGTCCTGGTTGCACGTAAACAACTGCAATAGCAGCATAAATTCAAACGCGAACAAGCAGAAAAAGACCACAGAGTGTACTGTTGCATTTGCAAGTTCGAATGCGTTTGTAATGCATTCGTGTATATGTGGTGGTGTGTTAACAAGACCTGGGAGGCCAAGGAAAGGGAAGCACAGTCGAGAACTAGAAGGAGGCGACGAAATAACCCCTGAAATTCTTGGGGGATGCTGCAACTAAAACGGTGTTTCATCTTTTTAATCTTCGTTAGATTAGAAAGATTAACAAAGGGAAGACAGTCGTTCTCAGACCAATTATTACAGAACGAAAGGATTTCTGCGATTTCTTCTCAACTTAACACAGATATTGACCGAAACAAACAGCGTTATTACGGAACATCACTGCCCAACTTTATTTCGGCGTCACAAGATAAATTTTGGAGGCCAATCTCCCTAAATATGAAGACTGTGAAGCATTTGATATAGACGCCGCGCTAGTAGATGATGAAAATAAAATTGCTAATGAATTTAATGGACATTTTAAATCTGTATTTACGCACGGCAATAGTGTTACGCGTAGTTTTGATCTGTCTGTGTCACCTATAGAAGATGTAGTCATTAGTGAACAGGGCATCTTCAGTATGCTTCCGAATCTTGATGTTAACAAATCGTGTGGACCAACATTACAAATTCGCTTTTTGAAAAAGTGTACCGAATAGATCGCTAAGTACCTCCATGTTTTATTTTCAAAGTAATTGATAGAAGGCCAAGTATCGAGTGACTAAGGGATTGCCAGTTTAAGATAACTTAATAAAAGTGGAAATAAGAATTGCATTACTCACTACCATCCAATCTCAATAAAGTCCACGGTTTGTAAATTACTCGAGCACACCATTCATAATCATATATCGGAGTTTCTTGACATACATAAAATACTAACTGAATAGCAGCATGGATTCAGAAGAAGGTTTTCAACTTGCACGCAGCTTGTGCAAACAATGCATGACTTTGTCAACTCAATAAATAACAGACACCAAATTTGCGCAATTTTTATGAACTTTGAAAAGGCATTCGACAAGATTTCGCATAAAATTTGTTTTTAAGCTCGAAAAACACTACATAACAGACAACTTGTAACTTGGCTGAACGCTTATCTTAGCAGTAGGCAGCAACATGTAGTTTTCCAAGATCACCCGTCAAGCCGACTTCCAGTTGACTCTGGCATGCCACGAGGCTCGGTGCTTGGGCCATTACTTTTTCTTAAAATTTATTAATGACATTGTACACAATATCCCCGTTAACACAAAACTGTTCGCCGATGACTGTGTGCTGTGCACCACAGTGAAAAATCCTGCCGATCAACTAATACTGAACGAGGTCTTTCGGAAAGTTTGTGCATGCTGTGAAGCCTGGCAAATGTCCATTAACTTTAAGAAAACAGTCCTTATGAAAATTGCGCAAAAAGAAGAATCCTGTAACCTACGCCTATACTGCTAATTATGTGTACCACTCTGAGGTTACTGCATGACCATAAGTATTTAGGCGTTTTGATGAGCAATAACCGTCATTGTACTGAACACACCAATCTTGTAGCCAGCAATGCATGCCGTACATCCTTCGAAGAGCTCGTAAGCTCTACACACCTCAAGTCCGTCTGCTGGCATACAAGACAATTATGCTACCAACACATGACTATGCTGCAATTATTTGGGACCCATACACAAAAACAAATACTGATAAACTGGAAAGTATTAGCAAAAACAAAGGCTGTTCGTTTTTTTTTTTTTTTGACAGTTTCGGCCGCACATCCATGACTGGTCTAGCGTCGAAAGCCAATCTGCAAACCTTAGGCCAGAGAAACCTCTGCTCACGTTTGAAGTTTCATCATCAATTAAAGGACATTTTAACATCGACACGAGAACATGGATTAATTTCTCATCTGGATATGACACTAGACATCGTCATAATCTATCAATAACACCATTCACTACTTGAAGTAATTGTTTTAAATATTCCTTCTTTCCGAGAACTGTTACCGAGTGAAATTACCCAACGAATCACGCTGTGCTGTCGCTAACGCCAAGGTCGTTTAAACTCAGTTTACAGTTACTGCATTGGATATTTTGTCGCGTTATCAGGTTTACGTAAAACCTGTATGGTTTGGCTGTTCGTGCACATTTTGTTGATTATTGCATATTGTAAGCCACGCTGGGGCTAAAATCCCCAAAGAGGGGATAGTAGTGTTAATAAATAAATAAATAAATAAATAAATAAATAAATAAATAAATAAATAAATAAATAAATAAATAAATAAATAATCGTGGTTATTTTATGCTTCAACACGTGCTTCTGGCACTCCACCATGGTTGGAAAGTGAATGTGCACTGAATGCGCATCGCTCTCCCATGTAATTACGCGTAAAAGTTGTTCGAGTCAGTTTCTTCCTCGTGCGCGTTTCGACTCATGCTGACGCTACGTGATTGGCGATGTTGGGTTGATTCATCGACGGAGTTTAACGTCCTACAGCGACAGCAGGCTTATGCGGCGGACACCGTAGCAACGGGCTCAGCGTTTATCTTAACCACGCGGAGTTTTATAACGTGCATGCTAGGTTCAGGTATACTCGCACGCGTTCGCACACTGCTCGAATCAAAGAGCGGTCGCCGCGGCCGGGAATCGAACCTGCGACCTCGTGCGCAGCAGAATGCCACACACTCTAGGTCGGTGCCCTTCGCTGTGGGAACAGCACTAACGCAACGAATGATGACCAGTGTGGTCAAGATGGGCGGAAGTGCAGCAGTACGGATTAGGCGTCAAGGACCATTCAAGGTTACGAGGGAGAAGTTGGCAAGTTCGTGCAGATGTGGTGGCACATCAAGAAGACCTGGGTGGCCAAGGAAAGCGAAGCGCGAGTTCGGTTGCGCAGGACACCGGTAATCACGGGGACGTGGCAGACGTGCGCCCTGATGATGTGGACTGCGGCATGTGCCGTCTATATCGGCCGGTGTGCGGACGCTGTTGCAACCACGAACCCGAGCAAGCAGATGCATCCAAAATTCTGCCACCGATCGAGCTGTAGTAGAGTTCCCGCTTAAACACTGCTGCACGGTTTAGCAGAACGCAGCGACAGCAGCGCGGAAACCGGCGGCGGAATGGGCGAGTAATTAGATAACGGGGGTCTGGCGCGACGTCCTGCATTCTGACAAGAAAAAGAGGAGGAGGGCGAGGGCGAATTAGGCGGGACCGCCTTTGCGAGCTGCCGAGGCCAGCGGGCGGCAGCGCGTCGAATCCGTCACTCACCGTGCGGCTGCAGCTTCGTCGCGGAGAAATGCGCTTTTTCCGGCCACCGGAGGAGGACAGCGCATCGACAAAGTGTTCGAAATCAATTTGCGCAGCCACCTTCGATCGTACTATATAGAAGAGTCGAAAGAGCTATAAAAAAAAGTGAAGGGAAAGAAATGCCTCGCGCGGTTTCGCAGCTCTCGTGTTGCGTCAAGTTGACTGCCCAGTGGGAAAACCACGTGAAACGACCAAAGAGATTTACGCGCAACACGGCGAAAGCAATCGGGCTCGTTTTCTTTGCATATTCGTTTGCGGTCACTCTCGTTGAAACCGGGAATCGTGACTGAAGTACACGGAAGAGTATAGGAGAAGGCTGGCGTCCTCGCGCAGAAGTCGAGCACAGATGGGCTCATTTCCTACGATAAGGGTTTTATTCCGTCTGGCAACGTGAGACGGAAAATTCTCAGCTTCGAGCAAAACTAGTCTGCACCTTTCCAAAATGCAAAGCTGAAGATCTCAGTAGGAGTCAACCACCACTGACTGTTCGCGTTAAGAAAAAGAACAAATAAATTGCTCGCCAGAGCTCGCCGAGAATGCCAGGCCGAACGAGTGAATAGCCTGGAAACAGGTGACTCATAACCTCGCCTCGCAGCAGCACAAGTCAAGAAAAAGAGGAGAGCAAGCCCGCGAACAGGCACCGGATACGTGCCACAGAGAGCTGCTGACGCGCACGGCCGCGTGCCTGCTCATTGACTGCATACACAACCAGCGTTCGCTAAAACAAACTGACCGTCGTTAGTCGCGTTCGCAAGAGGCACGACGCCCTCACCAAACTCGGCGCGCCAGAATGCTGCGCCGAGAACGCGAACAGACACGTGTGCGCGCACAAACACGCGCGCGTCACTGTCGACTGCGCGTTCCACCCCCCCCCCCCCCCCCCCCCCCCCCCCCAGACGTGCAGCTGCAGCGTTGCAAGCCGCGGCCGCAGTGTTGCAGACATCCTCGATCGCGAGTGCGGTCACCAGGACGGCTACGCAGATTACACGAACGGAAACGGCGGGAAAGTGCCGTCACCACGTGATCGGCGCAGATGACGAAACGCGGCTGCTTGCGTGAAACAAGCCGACCCAGACGCAGTGCAGCAACACGCGAGACACACCGAGCCGAAAGGTCACGTGATTCTGCCGACGTGGTTTGCAGCTGCTGATCCGAGAACGACCCCGAGCAATTATTTGCATGTCACTATGGTGCACATACGTGCGCGTGTGGGCGTGAATTCGGGGGATGGCACGGATTTCCAGATATGCGCCATCAAGACAGCGGTAAAAACCCAACTTTGTTCCCCTTACCTATTTTTTTTTTTTTAATGTAACACTCTTTTACTCTCAGCACAAAAGTAATCGAAACGCTCGTGTTTTTTGTCGCGCACTTTGGCAATCAATACCTCGAAACTTGTGCCATCCTTAAAGTTCATTCTAAATTAATATACCTTGCCAACTCCCCCGCTACAATTCATAAGTTGACATATGTGCCGTCAAATAATTAATTAGGAAGCTAATTACTGAATTTTGTTAATGAGTTAAATATGTGTTTCGATTGCTCGTGCAAGTAATGTCAGCCACTATGAATACTCCAAGCTCGAGGACTAGAAGTATGCTATTTGCCACAGGCAATTTTTTTTTAATTCTGTAAAACTTACAAGTGATCACCCGGTGTACATACATATACAGGGTGTCCCAATATGCACCAATGTGTAAAAATACGCAAACGCCACGTAGTTGGACAGAACCAAGGTAGTGTTGTTTGCAGTCGCTTGGAGATACTCAGATAAGCTTTTTAGTCTACCTAATTACATAATTAGTCTTAAATATTTACTGAACTTCTCCAACGTTACAATTACATAAAAAATGTCAATGAGAAAGTCGTAGAGCAACGTGAAAAACGCGAGATACAGCTTTTTATTGGTCAATACGTGGTGCATAAACGTGTTTTTCCGATCGAGGAACCCACGAATCACGCAATATTGCCGCGCGACTGGCCGCTCGAGGCACTTTGCGTATATATATAAAGCGGAAACTCGATTTAACGAAGTGATGACCACGGTCGAATTATTTCGGTAAATCGGGAAGTTCGGAAATCGTAAATCCAGCCATCCGTCGCATAAACTATGAAATACCGAAAGCAACCATCGCCGCCGCCCCTACCGAGGCGGTGTTGAGTCGCCTGTTCCGTGCATGGGCGTGGCGTGCAGCATCGTAGAAATAAAGCTTAAGGGATCTGACCATGACGCCTAGCTGTTTGAACGCAGTAGCTTTAGAGCGCGCGCTCGAAGAAGAACCCGTCTGTGTCAAAGTTACAAAGAAGTCACCGCTTTTTTTTTTTTACTCATTCATTTCAGGAAAAACTTCGTTAAATCGAATTCGGCCAAGTTTGTTTCGTTAATTCAGGTTGATGATAACACTGAACCCTACGGGTATGGGTGTGCATTTTTTCTCAATTTTTGGTTCTATTCTTTCTCATTTTATTCCCTTTACCCCTTTCCTCAGCACAGGGTAGCCAGACAGTACTTACACTGGCTATCTTTTTGTCTCTCTCTCTCTCTCTCTCTATACGTGCCTGCCGGAGAATAAATTGCTTCGTTAGATCGGGAACGTCGTCAAATCGAATTTGGTTAGATCGAGTTTTGACAGCATACTGTGCACCCGGACAGCCATCTTTTAAAAGAATACCGGAGTTTCTTTCTTTATTTATTTATTTACAACGTGTCCTGCAGCGCCGAAGCATTACATAAATAATAAAATAAATAGAAGTAAGCAAACAGACACACATTTGAATATATGCTGAAAAACGAGGCATTCGCAATTTCAGAATATGCTATACAAGTCACAAGAACAGCGCAGTGCAAGAATAGCTCTATCAATTACAAAGTGTTACAAACACTATGAATTACAAATTATTGATCAGATAAGCAAAGCGGACACCGCTAGCTGTGACCACCTCCGCTGCTTTCTTTCTACGCATTGTTTTACGTGTCGCGGACTGGTGCGTGTCACGGGAAATGATCGTTGCGGTCACGAGGGAAGATGGCGACGCGGAATCTGTGCACGGCCCTGCGGTGATGACTTATTAACGTCCCCTCTGAAACGGGGCGGTGACATAGAAACCGAGAAGCCAGCTTGATTTAACGAGGTATACAAGTTTTTGTTTTATTCTAGCATCTTTGTACGCATCTCCTTAATCTTCTTTTTCTTCCTCAAACCTCCATCTTGTACAGCTACCAATGCAACTGCTTCATGGCGTGCCACCTAGTGCAACAATATGCAATTAGAATGCAAAGTATCGACGCTACGCGGCGCGCATGTCACGTCGCATGTAGTCGCATGGGCTGCAGTCGCGTGTGGGGTGCCTAATACGTAACAGGGACTCCACTGCGTGTCGGCAATCGCCAGAGTTGCCGCGACACGGGGCGGCAGCCAACGGATTCCTGTCGAGTTCAGTTGCAAACACTTCGGTGAAGCCCAGGCCGTGGCTTTCTATGAAGGCAGCTCCAGCACCCAGAAAGCGGAGCTTTTTTGTTTGTTTGTTTGTTTGCTAGGTTAGGTAAGCGTGGCAATGACATTACTTGCCGCTCTGTCGCTGCGCAGAAATCGGCTCTGCATGCTAAGCGCGCGACGCACCAGAGACTCGACAGCCGCCCCTCCTCCCCTTCTCGCACGGGAGGACAACGCGCGCCCCAGTGAGCGAAGTGGCGCCGGTCCTCGAGAAGAAAAGGGGGGACAGCCAGGCTGCAACCCGCCGCGGGCCCTCTTTCTGTTGACGCTCGTAAATTCCCGAGCGCCGTCGTGATGCTGCTGCTCCTTCCTGCCGCGTCTTCTCAGTCTTTCCGCTCGCCAGTGAAAGGGGACTAACGAACGGAGCTGCTAATCGAGGGCTCTTTCACTGCGAGCGGAAACCACTCGAGAGCCTGGACCAATCAGCTCGAAAGCACGCTCACTTCCGGAAGGAGCGTCGAAACCCCGGACAGCGCCACTGTCTCCTCCTGTCTGGAGATCAACCACCGCTGAACAGACACTCCGTGCGACGCGTCGTCGAACGAAACGCCATTTTCTGCCAGAGCTGGTCGTTTGCAGCGTGACGCACGCACCACGTGAGCACGTCGCACACTGCCACGCCGTGCGGCGTTCTACTTCATTCTTTCGGTTACTGCTTTCACCAAGTTATCGTTGTCATCATGTTATCGCTCGGCTTCCAAGGCGCGCTTGGTGCATCCGAAAATTTGTAAATGTTGCTACCAGCGCTGAAACTTCGCGCGCCAACAGCAGTGCCGTAACGCAAGCGGACATAACAGTTTTCAATCATTTCAAATGCAGCGATTTCGCGTCAGAAAATTCAGCGCTCATCTTGAGGCACATGCGTCTAGCTTCTGGCCTGACTGGGTACTGGCACAAGGAGCGCAAAGTCCGTGGGACACTTTGGACAAGTTTGGCGGACGCGTTGGGCGAAAGTAAACGTTGTTACGGGCGCGCGTATCGTTCAATATGTCGCGCCATTTTCGTGGCTTCTTTCGGACGGCGGGGCAGCATATTGCACGTTCAAATTGTCGCAGCGCTTTCCGGCCAGAGCTGGTTCCCCATTGCGAGGCAGTCGGGCTCACGGCACGGTGCCAGTAAGTGCAACGTCAAGTCAATGTGGAGGTCCGCAGGAAGCCAGGCAGAGGAAGGAGTTAGGGTAACACAAAGGCGTTCCCATGCATCCGACGCGGGTGTAACGCCAATGCCGCGAAACGTCGAAAATGCGAAGAAAACGTGTTCTTTAAGAGCGCGGTAAGATTATTTTTCCTACATCAAGCCACGTGGTCGCAAGAACTCTACGCCTGCGCCTTCCCAGACCTCCTTGCGAAGGCAGCAGCCCGGCGCGTCTTCGCGCTGGCAGCCCAACGGCGGGTGTCGGCTCCGCTCTGCCCTCTGCAGCCGTGATGGTCTGCAGACGCGTAGCGAGTTGATCCCTCCATCGCCAACAGCGGCTGCCGCTGCAATCCTGGCACGACATTCATCAAGACACAATGCACGGGTCCGGGTGGCAGCAGCCAGCTCGCGTGCTCGCGGCGCTGTCATCGCCCGACCGCACGAGGTCGCCACCAACGAGCAGCAGACGCCGATGTCTGCGGGAACCGAACGACCGCGACCATCCGGCACTCAACGGCTCGCCACGGGTGTACAGGAAATATGCAGTGTATACAGTGGAGACATACTGTACCCTGAATTATTCCGCCGCCAGGTGCAACGGTGACGAAATGTTTATATAAAGCGACAAGAAGCCTGCTGCGTCGACAGACAAAGTACACAGACTTCCTGCTATGTAATACACGTCTGCAAACCTGTCAGTGACAAAGTGAAGCCGTAAGCGCCATTTAGACCAACGATTATCTGTGCCTGGTTCGTAGCGAGGACGACAGCGTTACGACACATGTGGTGAGTGCGCTACAATGAATATGCGTAGTACTGTGATTGATTGATTGATTGATTGATTGATTGATTGATTGATTGATTGATTGATTGATTGATTGATTGATTGAAGGCTTCCTTCAGCAGTGTTTTCATATCCCGCCATCATGTGCAGGAATGCGTTTGTCGCGACTGGAATCAAACCTGCGGCCTCGTGCTCAGTGGCGGACCACCGCTGTCGGTGTGAACGTGAAGCCGTCGATCCCTTTTACTCTTCGGATTGTTTGCGCAATCCCAACAGTAATCTATATATATATATATATATATATATATATATATATATATATATATATATATATATACCGTGTCCCCAATGCAGGGGACCTCCCACGGGCGTTTCTGCGCTTCACCCCCATCGAAGTGTGGCCGGAATTTGGTCCCGCGACCTCGTGCTCAGCAGCGGAACGCCATAGCCTGACCACGGCAGGTAGCGATGGTTGCAAGAAAACCTGCCTATACCGCGACGTGATAAGGGTGGGCACGTTTCGTCTTATTCGAACCGACGATCTCTCGTGTGCAGCCGAATCGGACTCAACCACGAGGGGGACTGTCGACTCGAGTCGCGAGGTGTACACACACACACACGTGAAGGCGCAGCTGGATGGAACATGCCACCATAGACACCGCCATTGACGAGCAGCATCGAGCGAGAGGTAACCCCTGGCTTCGCCTCGGAACCCCCGCGGCTTACCCTGTTGTCAGACAGAGGTTGGCCGCGGATAGATTCAAGTCAAGAGTGCCTCGGCTACTCCATTTCTCTGAGGTATATGAAGTAATACATGATAATGCTAAAATACACAAATGAATATTAAATGAAATGAAACAGATAATTACAACATCGCAATAGAGAGTTCTGTGACGTCTGTCTGTGCCGCTACTCGAATCACATATGCGCTTTGTAGTCCTTATACAGTGGTGCCGGAGTCCTTCAAAATGGATGGTAGGTCTGAACACACGCCTCCGTACCACTCTCGTATACCATCACCTCATATAACGCTCTCACGCGAGAGGAACCCTATAATGGGGCGGAAACTACAAACAAAACACGCACCCGTGCTTGAGTACGTGCGTGCCACGCCGTGCACCCTGCGCTATGTTCCCGCAGTCTCGACCATAGTGTGCGTGCAGAGCATATAGCGCGTCGATAATTCATACGCGCCTGAACAGCTAGCTACCTATCATACACGCTTTTCTAACTCTCTACCCAATAAAAAGTATCTTATAGCTATGTTTGACTTTTGCTGTAGATGGCTTGCTGGCCACAGTCGAATCAATTTTTGCATTGTCAAGGGGCGAAGGTCCCAACTTCCCCGTTCTTTCGCTGACGTTCCTCTTTCTGCGGCGCATTTTCAACACTCAAGTAGAACGCGGCAAATCCGCTCAATTACATGAACACAGCAGCACCCGCGGGGAGAGTACAGAGCTGAGTACATACTGTGCAGAAAACCATTTGCATTCGCCACTTGCAGTCGCAGCCTGCGAATTTATGTGTCTAGGTGTCGCGGAAGATTTGCTGCTATGTTGAATTCAATTTGTGGGTCAATTTCGCATAACAATGGCAGTTTCCCGTGATTATCTTACGTGCCACGCAAACACGGCAGTGACGGCAGCGAGGTTCGTTGCGGCCGGCCCGCAGCACGGTGGTGCGCGGTCCCGACGGGACGCCAACCGCAGCGGCCCGTGGCGAAATGGCGGCCTCGCGCTTCATTTGGCGTCCGCCGGCGCGTCGCAGACACGCGCGGTGCTAGCGTCGTCGCCGCGACACCGCCGCCGCCGCCGCTGCGCGGCGCCCCTGCAAGCGCGACGACGTTGTCAAAAGCCGATGCGCAAGCACACGCGTTCGCGCGCCCCATTGGCTGGCATGCGGTTAGATCTCGAGCGGAAAAGCCTGCAGCGCGCGCCCGTTTGATGTACAAGGAAGGAACGAAACTATGTACACCGTTTACTAGCGCTATGCGGGGTGTTAGAGGGAAAAAGACAAGCACTGGTCGCAACTTTTGCACTATAGTATATGGCACTCCCCCCTCCCCCCCCCCTTTTTTTTTTCTCTTTAAAATGCATGCGAAGGAGCGGTTGGGATCATAGGTGATGCCCGTTACTACTTCTCCCTTTCGCAAATAGTACCTCTAGAAAATCGATACGCCAGGTCAAACAAACTAATAACTAACAAATGAGCAAGACAGGCAGAGACAATGCATAAAGATTTGCCGGAGAAAATAAATACACAACTGAAAGAGACATAATGTAAGCAGAAACCGAAATAAATGTCCGAAAGCGCTAACGTGAGTTCCAATAACGTTATTCCTCCTTTTGTTCCTCTTCTATGTATTAATTTCGTGACTAGCGCGGCCTTTTGAATCGTAGTTATGTACACTGAACACAAAGAGGCGTGCCTCCATTTATAAAGCTTTTACAGCGCTTGTTTGACGTGTTAGCCACGAAAAAAAAGGAAAAGCGCACAAATAAGCGACGTACGTACAGTCCAGGTTTGTTTGTTTTCTTTTGTTTTTTCGGTCTGTCTACGGCAGCGACGTTAAGCGCTGCGTCGCGTTGAGTCACTTCCAATGGGCAAGGACAATATATATATAAAGGGAGGAGGCACGGACAAAGTTGTTTAGCCACTGGGCGAGACAAGCGCGCAATATGCGGAAGCCATTTCAGCGGACCGTTGTATAGCCACCAAGGCTTGGCCCTCTGACGACGCGGACGGACAATTCCTGGTAGTAGTATAGAGACCATAACAAACAAGGAGTCACGTATGGTCCCGCGTATAAGAGAAGATTCACGATATACCGATGTTCTGCAGCGTTGCATAGATCGCTGCACCCGGAATGTTAGCTCACATTACTGCGAGCGACAAGCGGCGTACATCATCCACGATATCGAACGAGAAATGTTAAATCTTGGCGCCGCACATTTCTCAGCTCTGGAGAAGGAAATATAATAACCGAGGGACGACACCACACTCCGCGAGCTACGCGACACCGAAGGTGTGTCACCGCAGAACGAAAAGAACTTAGCATTGCAGCCGCCGATGGACACAGGGTCTAAGTTCGTTTGCATGGGTGCTCGTAAGTGCATGCTTTCTTTCTTTCACCTTTCTTCCTTCCGGTCGCTCTCATCCATGCCGCAAATATACATACACTACACAAGATCCATGGCAAAGAGACGCTTCGACGGCCACTATGAAGTCGCAAGCGAACGCTGCTGTTCCACGCGCGCACTCCTATCTGAGAAGCTATGTCCAAGAGAAATAAATTGCAACGACAAATGCGTACGCCAGCAGAAGACGCGAAAGAAGACTGTCGTTGGTGCTCACGTTTGCTATGCTTTCGCGTCCCTTGATCACTGTGATAAATCTCGTCTAGGAACATGCGAAACATAGTTTCCCAGTTTTCCTTCAAATTTGCGAAATGTAATTTGTTTAATGAAGGAGGAGGATGGGTGTTGCTTGGCGCAGGCAGCACTCAACCATTTACATCGTTCTTTCACGGGCAGTTGTCCGCACTGTGCGGAGTAGTCTTCAGACATGTACCACATGGTGTGGGCCTGCCCATCTAACCCAGCTATTGCCCTTCACCCCAACCCCACTCGGGAGGACTGGGAGGCGACCCTGCTCGACTGCTATGACCTGCAGGCCCAAAGGGCCTTGGTCGAGCGCGCCCGGGCAGCGGCTGACGCCACTGGGGTCCCGTACTAGGGATTCCACTGGGTGGAATCCCTAGTACGGGACGCGGATCCCAATACGTTGCGCGTTTTCGGAACTATGACGACCCGCACGGCTTACCACTCGCTTTCCAACCCTGTATCAGGGAGGAATCTTACGAGGAGTCGAAGCACATCTCTCCTAAATATCCCATGTCTTTGCGACAACAAAATGTCACTTGCATATATATTCTACCGTGTTTCTCACCGAGACGCGGAAAGAGAAAAAGAAAAATAGAGAAAAGCGGCTACATTGAAGGCGGTGCAACAGAAGCACGACAGTATCATACAGCGCGGAGTGAGAGGAAGTGTGCGTGCCCACAGCTTTCTGGCGAGTCGCACAGCCACGCTGTGGAAGCGCAGAGCGCGCCGGTCCGTCAGTGTGGCGTCAACCGCGGCCGACGGTGACCCGAAACCCACGTCGACGGAGCGGCAGCAGACGTCGACCGGCGACGGTGGAGCCGGCTGGCCAAGCAGACGACGCGACGTCAGGCACGCGACGGCGACACGCAGGGCGCACCGGAAATGACCACGGGCACAATGCGCCAGCTTCCGGCGGCCATAAAAAAGAAAGGCCACACGGGCCTTCACTCCTCCACCTCTGCCGTCTCGTTTTATGATTGGCGTTGCGCAGCCGGTACGCAGAGCACGGAAGAATGGCCCCTCCGACGAAAGAACGTAAGAAGAAATAAAAAAGGAACACAAGAAACTAGCACAAAGAGGCGGAAAGGCTGCCGCGGTGACGTAGACGCGCGGTGGTCGGCGTGCCGCCGGCCTGCCTGCATCGCCCCGCGTCGGCTGCGGTGTTGGATGGCGCACCTGTGCAAGACGACACCGGCGAACGAAGGCGGCTGGGAACGAACTGCGCCCCGGGCGACACGAAAACAAAGCGCGCGCTGCGAGGAGAATACGGCCACGCGGTCCGGTCCGCGCAGTCGAGTCGGCCGAGTTCGACAGCTTGGGATCTGGAAGGATCCCCGAAACTGCCTCGCGATCGCCATTGCAATTAACCATGCGTGATGTCGCTTACGTTTCCCACAGACTGTTCTTGTCGTGACACAGCTTTTACTGGTACGTATAGAACAGGCGCTGATGCGACTGTTCAGCTAAATAATGCTTATCTTTTAAGATCGTGTTATGCACAGTGATCACCATAGATTGATCAAGACTTTCAGCACAGGTTTTAATACAAGATATTTCAGCAGATATTAGGGTATGCAAGTTATGTTTGTTACCGTGACTTCTCAATTTAAGTAAACGAAGTGTTTCCGGAATCGCCTAGAAGCGCTGCAGTCTCGTTACTTTAGATCACGCCACGCGCATAAGCCAACGTTTCTCTCTCTCTCTCTCTCTCTCTCTCTCTCTCTCTCTCTCTCTCTCTCTCTCTCTCTCTCTCTCTCTCATATATATATATATATATATATATATATATATATATATATATATATATATATATATATATATATATATATGTGTGTGTGTGTGTGTGTGTGTGTGTGTGTGTGTGTGTGTGTGTGTGTGTGTGTGTGTAATACTCTCAGGGCCAATGACATTATAGAGGCGAGTGGGCATTAAGTTCAACATAAATTATGCACAACAGCATCAGCAAACAACGAAAATATACTAGCACAATTATACAATATTACCTGATAACAAACCAAAGTAAGCAAATATTATTTTTGATTATTCAAACTACACATCTCAACGTGCATACATTACATAAACCTAAGTGCATAAAGGACGTTAATAAGCAGAGTGCACAATTCAACGTGAGAAGAGCATTCAAACCATAGTTATAAGCACAGGGAAAACAGGAATACTCAAAACGAAATGTCGCGTAAGGTTTCTTTAAAACGGTTAGCATCACTTATGGAGGCAACAGTTACAGGAAGGTGATTCCACTCATCAGCTGTCAGCGGGAGAAATGAGTGTAAAAAGGAGGAGGACCTACAAGACGGAATACCAACTTTGCACTGGTGATCAAGCCGAGACGATATGTAATGTGGTGCCGAAAGAAGCTCGTTTCGTAGTATGGGATGATGATATATCTTATGAAAGAGAGAGTGCCGCAAATGTTATATATCCAGGGCGATAATTTTTTTTAACTCTTCGGAATTTTTAAGCATCGACTATCGCAGATAACATAGTTTTAGTCCTTACGCTGGATTATTTAGAGGCGGACACTGCTTTCGTGAGAAATCTAAACACATCAACTAATAAAAAAAACTGATTAAATTGTTTACAGATTTAGAGACATGCGCCATCAAAACGCGCCTTAAGGATGCACTGTTGTTCAACTTACTTTTTTTTAGCAAGACGCTGTCTTAGTCTTGAATTATAAATGTGCTACGAAAGATGCGCAAGAAAAGAAAGGAAAAAAAGAGGACAGGACAGAGCTCTGCGCTTTCTCCTCATTATTTTTTTTCCTTGTGCACCTTGCGTCGGACGTTTATAATTAAAGTACAAGCCAACTAGTCCTCAAGAAAGTATTATTGCAATTGTTTCATGCATTGAAGCATCAAAGTAACTGGAACGCCAGTGCATTTCGTCCCACACTTTGGGAAATCCTGGCGATTCAGTTCAAGTGGATACGCCTTGAGCGCTGACCGCCTACAGTTCCTAAAATGAAACATGTGCCGTAAAGTAATGAAGAAGTTAATTACTGAATTTATGTTAACTAGTTGAATATGTGTTTTGATTTCTCGTGCTAGTAATGTGCGCCTGTTATAGCAATAAAGGTCAAGGACAATAATTATACTATATCTTCCACAGGCGCTTAAAATTTCCGGATAACTTAGAAATGATAAACCCGCACGAGCTGCCTTAACCCTGCCGCCGCTACCATGCGCTCGTTTCGGATGTTGTGCTATAAACAGCGATTTGCATATAATAGAGGGCAAGCGTGCGCCGCAGACGCTATCCACAAGCTGCACTGTCGTCTGCAGATCCACTTCGCTGCCAGTATAAAGCACACACTATTACGGCCCCTGCGTCTTCTAACGGCTTTTATTCCTATTCTTGTTCCCTGCTTTGTGGCCTGCTGCCTTTTCTGCCATCGTATAGAGCAGGCGGGGCCGTTAGGGGCAGAAGGGCAGCACTTTATTGGCTCGAATGACCTTGGGTCAGGCCAGACGACGTTGAAGGCAGCAGCGGCAGCATGAACGGAGGCTAGCGGCGTGGCTGTTTGCGAAAATGATTGGTTTTATGCGGCGTGACCCGTTCCCGGCGATCCAGTGAAAGGGGGCACTATCCCACCGCGCCCAATTGTGCACCCGTGCCCTGGACTATTTATCAACGTGGCGTATCTCTTCTCATTGCCCCCCCCCCCCATTGCCTCCGCGTCGTCCACACACACACACACACACACACACACACACACACACACACACACACACACACACACACACACACACACACACACACACACACGCACACACGCACGCACGCACACGCACACGCACGCACGCGCACACAGACACACACACACACACACACACACACACACACACACACACACACACACACACACACACACACACACACACCGCTGCGCAGGGCGGCGACAATCCACTCGAGCTGCAGGAGCGGCCTTCATTCGTGGGACCTATTTCATTTAACAGGTGCCAGTCGCGAAACTTCCCGTGGGATGTTTCAGAAATCAACGTGCCGTGTGGATCAAAAACCTGAAAGGTCGAGCCAGGGCAAGTTCACTTTTTGTGCGGCAAAAGAAAGAGCGCGACAACTACAAAATGTTTCGTTCTATCGTTTTTTTCTTGTGCGCCCAGTTAATCTTGCGGCGTTTTTCCTGCCGCTGCGCGGTCAGAATTCTGGAGGTTATGAATTTTCGCACTGCCGTAAATAAATAAATAAATAAATAAATAAATAAATAAATAAATAAATAACAATGGACTTGCTTATGGGCGCACAGCACGCATGGATGCAAATTAAGTACCGTAATGTGTAGTATGCGTACTGTATTCGATAAATAATTCCTGGGGCCTATAGCGCGTCAAAACCAAGATATGATTATCAGGCATGCCGTATAGTGCGGAACCCCGGGTTAATTTCGAGCACTTAGGATTTCTTAACGTGCGCTCAATGCACGGCATACGGAGGCCATCTTACATTTCGCGCCCCCATCGAAATGCGGCCCCCATCGAAATCTGCCAGTGAAAACCGCGCGCCTTGTCTTCGCTATATAGCGGAGCAACCTCCAAAATTGGTCACAGGATAAGGAAGGCGCCATACAGAAGATAGTTTGGAATATTCCAAAATAAATAAATAAATAAATAAATAAATAAAATTAACAACGCAGCGTTTATTAAGTGTCGCTTTCCGCAGAGCTGCAGATAAATGGCCGAGTTTGACGCGAATACAGTTAACGCTATCAATCAGGTGGTAGAGAAATGTGCGGAATATAACCGACCCTTATATAGAGCTTTCATTGATTACGAGAAAGCGTTTGATTCAGTCGAAACCTCAGCAGCCATGGAGGCATTAGGGAATCAGGGTGTAGACGTGCCGTATGTAAAAATACTTAAAGGTATATACAGCGGCTCCACAGCCACCGTAGTGCTCCATAAAGAAAGCAACAAAATCCCAATAAAGAAAGGCGTCAGACAGAGAGATACGATCTCTCCAATGCTATTCACAGCGTGTTTACAGGAGGTATTCAGAGACCTGGATTGGGAAGAATTGGGGATAAGAGTTAATGGAGAATATCTTAGTAACTTGAGATTCGCTGATGATATTGCCTTACTGGAAGTGGTAAAGGAATACATCTACTTAGGACAGGTAGTGACCGCGGATCCGGATCAATCAGAAGAATAAGAATGGGCTGGGGTGCGTTTGGCAGGAATTCTCAGATCATGAACAGCAGGTTGCCATTATCCCTCAAGAGAAAAGTGTTAAACAGCTGTGTGTTACCAGTACTCACGTACGGGACAGAAACCTGGAGGCTTACTAAAAGGGTTCTACTTAAACTGAGGACGACGCAACGATCTATGGAAAGAAGAATGATGGGTGTAACGTTAAGGGATGAGAAAAGAGCAGATTGGGTGAGGGAACAAACGCGAGTTAATGACATCCTAGTTGAAATCAAGAAAAAGAAATGGGCATGGGTACGATATGTAATGAGGAGGGAAGATAACCGATGGTCATTAAGGGTTACGAACTAGATTCCAAGGGAAGAGAAGCGTAGCAGGGGACGGCAGAAAGTGAGGTGGACGGATGAGATTAAGAAGTTTGCAGGGACAACATGGCCACAATTAGTACATGACTGGGGTAATTGGAGAAGTATGGGAGAGGCCTTTGCCCTACAGTGGGCGTAACCAGGCTGATGACGATTATGATGATGATGATGACAGTTAACGCATTATAATTATAATCAAAACGTCAACGATAAACGTAGACCATCCGTATTCCCCATTCATTCACGCCAGCCATAACCCTACATCGGTTTTATGTTTTCCCCCTTTGCTCCTTCATTTTTCTTGCACATTTTTTTTTCTTGGCTATCATCTAAAAGAACGCTGCTCGTGCAATTCTTTTTTCTTGGTAACTACTCTCCCCATGTACTCAACGGGCATATCGACTTCAAACTTCAAAAGAACTTTGGTCTGTAGGACGCATCGCAACTGCCTGACCCCTTGAATTCCAAAAACCAGCATTCTGATATGAACAAAATTTGGGCGCCTAATAATTTGAGCATTATCCGTAGTAGGCAGACGGAAATACCGCGTCGACGCTTCTACACGGCAACCATCTCCGTGCACGACTACCGAAGGCACAGCATGCAGTGAAGCATGCAGCAAAGATTTGACACGTGCGGATATACGATGAAGGAACTGTGCAGTAATAGGTTAAACATTAAATTATGGGGTTTTACGGGCCAAAACCACTTTCTGATTATGAGGCACGCCGTAGTGGAGGACTTGGGAAATTTCGGTAGTGAAGGACTACGGAAATTTCGAACAGCTGTGTTCTTTAACGTGCACCTAAATGTAAGTGCACGGGTGTTTTCGCATACCGCCCCCATTGAAATGCGGCCGCCGTGGCCGGGACTCGATCCCGCGACCTCGTACTCAGCAGCCCAACACCATAGCCACCGAGCAAAAACGGCGGGTAATGTGCAGTGATCGGTGTCAACGAGAGGTGAGCCAAGTGCATATCTTCCTATGCAAACGACCACCGCCTCCTTTTGAGTTCTCGAAATAACGCAAGGAGGTGCCGCGCATGCGCGCGAGCGACTGCCATGCCCGCCTGTGGTCAGGTGCACCGCGGCAAATGGAGTGCCTGCAGCGAGATTACAGGGCGCGACGATCGGCTGCGGGTCGCCGTTGCGACGTACGAGAACACCTGCCGCCGCAGCCGTGCCAATCCGTCAACGCTCGAGACTTAATAATGAGGCCCGCGCCCCGCTGCGGTCATATATATCCGTGTATACATATGTGGCAAAAACGCCGACCACGACACATGGCTCTTGCGGCGTCTCTAGAGCAGATCTTCGTGTTGACGTCTACACACACGTTTTGCGCCTCGGTTATTCGCGACAGCTTCGATCAAACTAAGAGATTGCTGAATTAAAGGCATCAGTTTGAGTCTGCAGACTGATGCCCTATTCAGCTGTATTCAGCGTCATCCTGTCAGCACATCACCCTCAAGTTCTTAAAGCATGAAATGCATTTAGCTCCCGCTACCGGCAACCTTCGAGCGATCGTGAGCCTAAATCCAGAGCCGTCATCCGGGCAATAAGTTGCGAGAACAAAACGAGATCATCCGGGCAACCAGTAAAAACTTAATAAAATGCGGTCTCTGGCTCGTAACCCTTTGTACAGGACCGCATTACATACGCTAGTTATGGCCCAAACAAGTAACGAAAAACATTGCTTCAGAGTTCTTTCTAATGGTTGTTCACAATATCACTCAAACTGTAACTTCCGGTATGCTGAAGTTGTATTTGTCATTTCCAATAGCGACATTCAAAAGGCAGATAAGGTACCACACACTTCATTGTCACCTTTTGGCGCTGAGCGCGGAACGCCAGCGCTCCGCGAATTCTGCGGCGCGGGTATTGCGCCGCCTCGAGAGATGGCGCCACGCTGCGTGGCGCCTCCTTCAAGCGCTTCTGTGCGCTGCGGTGGCTTAACGATGGTGTTGCGCCGCTAAGCACGAGATCGCTGGATCAAATCCCGTCCGCGGCGGCCGCATTTCGATGGAGGTGAAATGAGGCCGTGTCCCGTGCACTGGTGGCACATTTTGGCACGTAAAACCACATAATTCAATTAATTCTTCTTCCAGCTGGGTAGCGCGCCTGTCTCCCTGGCGTCTTTCGCTGCCTGTCATGCAGCCTTCGGCCGGTCTTCTTCCAGCTGGGCAGCGTCCATATGGACCAGTGCACAGTATGGCGTGGTACGGTGTGGTGTGGTGGGGCGTGCCGTTGCGAACACGCACCACACCCATTTTAAGACTGTGTCTAGTATCATCTCAAATCAATCTGCTTTGCCGGTTGCCATTTCATGCTTACATCTACTCTCGATTACGGGAGAGCCATGAAGTTTTCTTTTCTTTCCCTTTTTTTTTACTCAAGACGGCCCCGGCTTCCCGGTCTGAGGAAGCCGGCCAGAACTAATGCAATATCCGCATCAATAAACGTTTATTCACTCACTCACTCACTCACTCACTCACTCACTCACTCACTCACTCACTCACTCATGCAGCTTTCTATACTTGCTACTCAGTAAGACTGATTGCTTTAATATCGTAAAAGCAGTTCGAGACACGTGCAATACTCAAGGATTGCCTTCCATGGAGGTGTTTCGTCAACGAGCGCGTGCAATTACAACGAACCTTCGTTCTGGTTAATTCAACTTGAGAGCTTTTTCACGTCCGCCATCTAGCGCGGGCACATCGATCACTTTGCGACTGCAGCCTTGAGTGACAGAGTTAGCCGTCCTTTGGCAGCGAAAGCTGCTATGTCTATCACAAGGCGGCCACTTGAAAGTAAAATCGGGTCAGCAGGCACAATAACTACAGAGAATACAAGAAAGCCGGCACCCGATATGCATGCCACCCACAAGGCTATATATATGTTATGAACTCTGAAAACATTGCGCGAAAACCGATTAATTTTGGTTCCGTGGGGATTCTTTATCATAATATACGTATGCATTCTGATCACACGATCGCTTTCGCGTTTCGCTTGATCGGAACGTAGCCGGCAAGCGAACCCGTGACCTAGCATTCGGCAGCAGAACAGCGTAGCCGCTGAGACACGTGGCCAAACGAAGAAACGGCGCCTCGGGTCACGGCAACTAAGCGCCCAGGCTAACGGGACACGGTTGAGCGAGGATAAGAAACAGCTGAGGGTGCAGCCGCCCCTAACCGCCCCCGCGCGCGTTTGCGAGCGGCCCCGATTCGCACATCTGCGAATCGGCCGCGCTCCCGAAGCCGCCGCCGCGTACGGGCGACAGACGAGACGGTCGTCGGAAGCCCGCGCGCGGATCCCTTGTCTCAGACTCTGCGCACAGGGTGCAGTGACCCGCGTTGCCCGAAGGCGCACCTCCTACGGGGCAACAACAAGTGCCAAGCAAGTCCGACAGCAGTGCAGCACCGAAAGGGTCACGTCGTCCCACGGACGACCAGCGCGGCCCCAAAGAGAGTGCCGTCCGGGAGGAGGGAAAAAGTTCGACGGCTTCGCGCCCTTCCGGCCGGACCGAGGAGCAGATGGTCGCTCTCGGAGCTCCAGTGCCAACGCCAAGGGCCCGATGCGGAGACAAAGCGGTGGTAACGATCCATTACGACCTTGGCGACGCGCGCCCAACCTCGGCCGGGCCCGGACACAGCGCGCGGGCCGCGGGCGAACGAAAAAGGCGAGCAGGTGCGACGCCGGCACCAGCCTCGCGCGCCCACCACCGAGCGAGCCGACCGCGCGGCCGGGACGTCCCGGGAGGGGCGGAGAGCGGGAAAAAGTAAAGAAACGAGTGAGCGACGGACGGTTGCTGCTCGCGGTGCGCCCCACGGGCCACCTCGCAACCTGTAGGCCCTGCTGCTGCTGCTACAGCGGCGACGAAAACGGGTTCATCCGGCGGAGGCCGATCGCTCCTCAAGCCGCGGGACGGCACGGAAGAGACGCGGCGGCACGCCTAGCGGGGCGCGTGCTTGCTGACCGACCGCTACCGACGCACGACTCACCGGGAAATCCATCTCCACCGGTCGATTTCACGCACCTATGCGATCACGTCTCCTTGCGCGCCGCTTGCACGGACGTTCGCGAAGGAGCAGCCATTGTAATACGTTCGCCCCATGGCGCCGCGGAGTGGTTTCACTGCAAGGGTGTATCGTAACGAAGGCACGCGACAGGGCTGCTTATGCGTGCTCAAAACCAGCTATAACATTTGAAGGGAAAAAAATGGAAAAGGAAAACGGGATAGAAAAATACATACGATAGCAGCATGGTACAGGACGCCGAAATAAAAACGAAATAAAATGTTCTTCTCTTCACGGTCTGTTCTACATGTCAGCACTTGCACAGTGAAGTGGCCATAATAATAGACCGTCCTCTTAAGGCTCTCATACCAGACAGTTATGTATGATTGGAATGAACCTGGAAGGAAAGGTGAAGGGCTAGAATATTGAAGAATAACGCGACCAAGAATTTGCTTTAGTGTATATTTTGTTTTCAGGCGATAGGCGCTTGCTGGTAGTCGATTGAGACAGGAAGGTATGAAGTAATTACGAGTGCGCTGACCGCATCTGGCAGAGCAGTGAATCGCCCGAAGGCGTTTTTTCGGTCGGAGACAACGTGCACGAAGATATTCGGCTTTATTTCGTGCGACTAAAGATGCCTCGGGATGGCCGTTTCTATGAGAAGGGCTTTTTATATAATTTGAGCACCTTGAGGCTTTGAAAAGGTCAGTGTCTGAGGCTAATTATTCGTAGCTAACGATTTTCAGAATAGATAGAAGGATATAATTTATTCTAATTTTCCGTCGCATCGCGCAGAGACCAGACACCGCAATCCCATAACGAAGTATACAACAATAACCCAGTGCTTGTAGAATCATTTTACGAACGGATAATAGCATATAATATCTAATGCTGTATAATGTACCTGAAACTGCACGAAGCCTTGAGCATACGTAAGCGAGGTGGGAATTACAGGCTAAGTCACTGTGAAATAAGACACCCAGGTATTTAACAAATGAAAGAAATGGAGCGGGCGTATAAGGTACAAGAAGAACAAGATGAAAGGTGCGCCAGTGGTGATAGGTTTAAGCTAACTTTCTTCAAGGGATTGTCGAAACAAATAAGCTGTGTTTTGGAGGCATTCACTTTAATAAGTTGTTAACTGAATTAAAAAAAAAATTATGGGGTTTTACGTGCCAAAACCACTTCTGATTATGAGGCACGCCGTATAGTGGAGGACTCCGGAAATTTCTACCACCGGGGGTTCTTTAACGTGCACGTAAATCTAAGTACAGGGGTGTTTTCGCATTTCGCCCCCATCGAAATGCGGCCGCCGTGGACGCTTACCTGAATTACAGAAATGATAAATAAATGCAAATGAAAGTGGATGAAAAAAAAAGAAAAACAACTAGCCGCAGCAGGTGGAGCACGAGCCCACGTCTTCGCATTACGCGTGCGATGCTCTCACCGCATGAGCCACCGCGGCGCAGTTTTCCCATCCCCCGAAATGGTGCGTCGTCGGGAGCGAGCGCTGCGGAGGCATGCAGGGGAGCCAGCGACAGCGTTAGCCATCACGACGAGACCGCACTAGCAGTGCGTCATAGTGCTGACGGGCTCTCAGGCGGCATGCAGAAATTTTTCCAGGGCCAAAATTTCGAGGGCAGCACACCGCATTCTGAGCGGAGCGCACCAGCTCCCGCCACACACACAAATCGTGTGGACTCCGGGACATGATTGCACGGCACTAGTCAGCAGGCACGCGCCTACGCCCGAGCGCGTGCACCCCGGAAGTCGCGAGAGGGACGACGCCGAGCAGTTCCATCCCGAGACGATGTGCTCCCTGACGGGTTGCAGAACCAAGCGTCTTTCCTTTCCCTAGATCACTATCATGCCTATACACGCACATGCTACAACACTGTCACCTTTCACGAGGAACACTAACACCGCCTCAAAATGCTCTCACGCGAGAGCAAGTCGTAGTACGGCGGAAACTCCAAACAAACAAGTACTTGAGAATCTGCCCTGCCATACAACCTGCGCTGTATTCTTATGCAACAGGGATAAGCGGGCTAGTTGGTGGTCGTTATTGGAATGCATCATGTAACCGCACAAAAACAAGGGACAAAGAAGGAACACACAGGAAAGGCGCGGAACTTCAACTAAGGTTTTACTCCGGGAAATCTCACATTTATACAAGTATCGTAATCACACTTGCTAAACATCAGACAGCATGTATTCTTATAAACGCCCACACTGCGATCAATGGTATGGTACCACATGGTATGGGCTTGCGCAAGCACACCACAGCTCATACCCACCACACACCCCACCACACGGCGATGGGAGGCAGCGCAGTCCAGCTCCGAGTCCACAGACCTGGTCAACCGAGCGAAAAGGCCGCTGGGCTCCTGGGCTGAGCACACCACCCACTGCAGAGCGCAGGAGCTACCTAAACTCGCGTGCTCTTTTGTATAAAGTGTGCTCTCTTTTTCACCCACTTTCTGGGGTATTTATGTTTAGCTACTAGAACTAACCACGGGAGTGTTAGCCAGCGCCACCACCCACAGCCTTGGCGACGGATGTATCCTTTTGCCGCACGTGTCACGTCTACGTGAACGTTTTGGGGTGAAGGCAACTTCTCAACAACCACACACATGCTTATCGAAGGCATCAAAGCTGCCGGATTCGAGACCCTCGCTATGTAATGAACGAGAAGAAAAGAAACCGAGGAGCCCGATTCTTATTTGTCATATCATAAGCCATCAAACAATGACACCGAGAACAGCATAGGGGAAGTTATCCGCAGTTCTTAACTCAATTAAAGAAATGACAAATAAATGGAAATGAAAGTGGATTAATAAACAACTGGCCGCAGGTGAGATATGAAACCATGTTTTCGCAATACGCGTGCGATGCTCTTACCAATTGAGCTACCGCGGCGCGGCGTATGTATATCATTGAAGAAGATGTAGTTTCGCCCTGAAGGCGAAGCACCGATAGCGATAGCAAAGTATTACACAACTACACAAAGGAAGGTTCGTAGTTTTTGTCGGCCGTATAAAGTGCATTAAACATTCTCTTATTAATTAGCAAGCATGGTGTCACGCCCAACGCGGGCAAGCATGAACAGATCTCACTCCATTACCACCGACACACTGTCACAACGCTGGCGTGATGAAGAGCGCAAACAGCGGGGAGCGAACGCTCGTCCTTCCCTCCAATGCGTCTCCGAAATGTGAGATTACGCGATCTTCAGAAGTAGGCGCGCGCGATGACGGCGCCCACGGCCACCAGCCGTCTCGGTTCGCCCTGTCTTCGAACCCGCTGCAGATTGCCTCCTAGATAAGGCGAAGGCGGCGCACGAGCGGGCTGAGTTTCCGCGGGAGGAGACAAACGTAGAAAAAGAAGATGAAGGGAACGACGGATACCCTGCGCTGCACCGCACGACGCTGGCACCTCGTACAGTTTACGTTAAACTACGGCATCTCTTGTTGCCGCTCTTTCATCCGTAGCGTTCACCTCACCATAGCGACATTCAATAATAAAACGAATGGAGAACATTGAGGTTCTATGAGTTGGAGACCCCGCCGAGAGATGTAGCTGCTGGGACATCATGAGGAAGAAACAAGAGTCTACTATTTCTCGGAAGACTATAGGAGCTTCCGGATGGGTCACACCGGGGACTGAGAACAGAACGCGTAACGTTGGCGCCACGAAAGCTGATGGTTTGCTCATCACCGCCGCATGCAGGTCCGTAAGAAATGGCGTAGCCAGATTTTTCTTTTTTTTCCTTTTCTATGGGGAGGGGGGGGGGGGGGGGAGTGGCTGGGCAGGCCCCGGAAGAACACAGAAATTTCGGGGCGGGGGAGGCACGTGCCAGGTGTGCCACCCCTTGGCTATACACCACTGTCCACAAGGTGCGTGAGCTCCGACATGCTCTGCAGCGAGTAAAAATGCGCAACGGGGTTTCTTATGCAAACGTGTTCAGCAACACAGACGTAGGACGATTCAGGTTGACAGCACGTGCGCGGAGCTCTTCCCACGCACCCGTGGTTGGTACGGGGCCGTACGCACCGCGCCGGGAGAGGCGTGACACGTGGTCTCGCTCTCGTGAACGCCGACTCGCACCGCTCAAACCGTGCAGACCGACACCCCCAAGTGGCAGACGCCCGCCGCCCTTCTCCTTTCTGGGGACGGCGCGCCTCCTTTCAGATGATGCGACCGCGCGGAGTGATCGCACACGCTGAGCTACGTGCTCGCGAGCGCCCCGATTTCGGCAGACCGTGGGCGGGAAAAACACTTCCGCAAACCGACGCGGCTCCGCGAAGAGACGCGCGTCGACATGACGGGTGTATACAGGGTGTGCCAGCTAACTTTAGCCAGGGTCTAAAAATATGCGAATGCCGCGTAGCTGGACGGAACAAAGGTAATGTTGTTAGCCGTCGCTTGGAGATACATTATCTATTTTTTATTCCGCCTAATTAGACGATTACCCTTAATTATATTAACTTCTCGGGTGTGATAATTAGATAAGAAGTATCAATGAGAAAATTGTAGGGCGACATGAAAAACTCCCGATGCAGCTTTCTGTTGCTCAATACGTGCTACACAAGATCATTTTTCCGAGCGTGAAAGAAGCCCGCGCACGGTCGGGTCCGCAAAGGTTTGCGGTGACGTCTCTCAGCACGATCAGTCAGTGAAGCTATGAGCGAGGGGCGGTTTTTCGAACAGTGCGAGGCACACTCGGGCGGCCAAGTGCACAAAAGGCCACCGCAGACGCAGCTCACGCATGGTGTCCATTCGACGAATGTCCCTCTTGACCCACTTGCGGCCTCTGTCTTCAAGATTATTCAGGCAGGAGAGAAGCATGTACACACAAGCGACACGTGCAGTGAACACATCAGTGTCTTTCCTGCTGAAATTACCGAAAACGGGCTGACGGAGAGAGAGGCAAGGAAGGGCCGCGAAAGACTCGGACGCACCAGCTCGCGATTGCCGCGGCAGAAGTCGGCGGCGTGCTCTGCGAGGCCGCAAGCGCGTCCGTAATAAACGATCGCTGCAGCGATAAGCATCGCGGGTCAAGCGAGCCTCGCCGCTAGGCACTGGCGAAGTGCGTAGGCGCCTCCTGCGGTCGCAGCAGCGCCGGCCGTCCGAGCCCCGGCGATGTGTCGGCGCTTCTCGCGGCCAAGCGCGGCGAGTGGGCGTCGCGATTGAGGGCGGAACCGATTTCCACCGGCGCCACCTCGCTGGCCGCATGAATGGGCGCGTATCGTATACGCTAAACGGTTGGTCTCGGTGCTGCAGAAAGCGGCGCTGTACGGTAGTTGCTGCGGCAGGCCGGCCTGAGGGCATGCGGCCGCACCAGTTGTTTCTGGCCTCGATAGTCGCCGCTGAGGAAAACAAGTCCGGTCCCTCACCTTTAAATGAGAGCGCACATGAAGGCTTCAGCATACTGAAAAGCCCTTAGGGTCTCAATATAAAATGTCACCTCTCTCTCTAACGTGTTGTTTATTCATTCTTAGAAGTTTCCCTCTTTTATTTTTCCTTGTTCACCATGCCCACGACTTGAACTGTTCGCTTGGTAGGTTGTACAGGGACACTGCAAGGATATTTTCCATGTCGATATAGAATGCGAAATGTACGTAAAGTGGGACTTGGTGCAGGCCGATGAGAGCGAACGCGGCGACGTCTGTCAGTGGCTTCGCGTCAAGAAAGCGCGGCTTAGCGGACGCGAGGCTCAAAGCGTCGGTGCACGTAGAGAAGCAACGAGTCGGGCCCCTCCCTGACGGCAGAAAGCGTGATGAACACGTCGGCGCAAACTGCTCGCGCATTCAGGTGTTGCCTGACGTTACCCCAGAGGCCGTCGCCCGGGCCCCAGCAGCGTGAAAGAGAGCTCCCGTCGCCTCGCGTTCAATCGACAACGGTCGCTGCAGGCGGTGGGTCGCTCGTTTCCACGGCGGCTCGAGTTTCCCTGAAACGTGCCGAGATGAGCGCTCAGCTGAGAAGCTGACCGAGCTGACTTCATAACGAAGACTGACGAACGTGAAAGACGAAAATAGCGCGGTCTCCTCGATTTGCAGCTTTGTCTGTTTCCGGGTTAACCGCGCAATGCGCTCCTTTTGTTATAGTGTGCGCGTGGTGGGGTGAGATGAAGGGCGATAAACGGGTGCGGCAAGAACGTAGCTGTTCCGGTCGAGAATGATAGGCCGTGCAGTACGGAGAGCTGCACAGAGTGCTAGATTTATGCATACGCCTGACAAAAACTCAGAAACCGGTGTCGACTGCCGTTTTATGGCTGGTATTGAGCGTTTCGCAAGATAGGCATCCGGCATCTACACTCGGGCGTTTTTCTTCCTCAGGAACAGGCTTAACTGAAAGCTCCGTCGAGTGCAGACACAAAGGTACACGACGAGGATTAGCTCGGCTTTCAACGCTCCCGCTTCGTAAGCTTTGGCTAGTAATCTGGTCTCAAGCGCTGAAACTGGTTATTCTGAGCCCGGCCGACATGGGTGGAGTCCGGCCCTACGGGAGTGTACGCCCCCAGCCGGACGGGCACATTCGATATATGTTTTCAGCGCAGAGATGATATGCCTGCGGCGGCAACTTCTGGGAGGAGCCAACTCGTGCAGCAGACGCGTAGGCTTGCGGACACCACGACGCTTATACAGTCGCGTTTTCTCCATCCATGGGCACGGCATGGACATTCAAGATGCGAATCAGTAAGCGTAAAGGATTTATACTGCGTGATATACGAATATATAGCTCCGACCACCGACGAAGTGCATATGGAGAGCTATCTACAAAGGCGCAGAATTAATGTGACGGGATCCAACGCAACCCTGTCCGGGGCGAGAAACAGATTTTCCGACTTGTATCTCCAGCGTCGGGTCTGTAGCAGACCCGACGCTAGAGTGACGTCTCCACGCCGCTGTTCCTGTTCCAATTATTTGTAACCTGTAACTGCAGAAGCAAGGTGGGTAGCAGTGTAAATTCGCTAAATTCGTGCGTGGCGGAGCGCGCCACGGGCGGTTGGGTTCAGCACCAATGACGAGAGAGACACACGCCGCAAGCGGGGTGTGGCCCCGAGACGCGCTGGCCGCGAAGCGCACTGTTGCAGCCGGCCAAACCTGTCATTAGGAGGCGCCTGCCGCGGAACCGGTGCCACGGTCAATGCCTCATCGTCGGTATCAGTCCTGTTTACCGGGCCGCCTATTTTTAAGCGCGGCAAAGAAGCCGGCGTTCAGCAGCGAGAACTCAGCCGAAGCGGGCAGTGCGCGTCTTCCCACGCCGGCGAACGCGTGCGACAAGATCGGCTCGTTCCCTTTCATTGCGCGGCTTCCGTCCAGGTTCGGAGATGGGAGCGCGCCGGGGAGGAGGACGCGTGGCCGGCTCTTCGACGCGGAACACGAAACAAAAGCACGGGAACAGCGCGCGAGCAAAAAGAAAAGAGAGAGAGAGACTACAAGAGCGAGCGCCAGGCTGCGGCCATCAGTCACTGTCCCGAGACGACCACGGCAGCCGCGAACGAGCTTGCGAGACGCGGCAGCCAGAGAGCCGCCCTTGCGTGCGCGCGTGTGGTTTGGTTGTCAACCGGCGGTGAATGGCGCGTCGTCCCATTGGGCAACGTGGGCAGCGGTGCCAAGCGAAGCTCGCCCCCTTACACCTGTTTGACACCGCGGGAGACTCCGAAGCCCTCGGTACAGCAGGCCGCCCTCGGGGTGTCCGGCTACGCCATTTGGAAAGCTCGGCGGAAATTTCGCCTGCTTCGGGAAATTGTACGAATAAGCTTACTCGAAGCAAGTACCCCGCTTTATTCGTTTCATCATCAAAATACCTTTAACGGAAAGTTCCGAGACGGACTCGCGAAACTTTCCCGCAAACTGTATTTTTCGCAAAACTTGACGCAACATTTGTTAAATCCTAAGTCAAGCCCAAGTTCGTAAACATTACGAAAATTTCAAGAGGGTTGGTAAGCGTGCCCTTTCGTGCCTCACCCCGACGCGCCTTGCACGCCTGCATTACCGAGGAGGCTGCCGGTGAGCGGTTCCCGTGAAAATAGCTTTCTCTGTTTGCGCCGTTTGCATCATTCCGAGTTTCTTGGGACCATCTAGCCATATTTCTAAACACAAAAGTAGTGTTGATATTTTTACCCGGAGGGCTGTGGACGGGTCAAGATAAGGTATTACAATTTACCAGTCCCTAACTGTTCACCATCCACGCTCGATAATGAGATTTCTTAATTTTAAAAGTCACTGACGCATGTTACAGTCTCTTGCTTCCATAACAATGATACTGCGCAAGCTTGGCATACTGTGGGAACGGCGCGGCCAGCAGATTCCCAGTCCTGGCCAGCAGCGCCCATGAACGTCCAGCCGCCGGCTCGCGCGTGCGCCTTCAACCGCTGGCCCCGATGCCGCTATTATCAGGCCGCCGCTCCCATGTGTGTACATATATATATATATATATATATATATATATATATATATGAGATATTTTCAGTTCAGATGTGTTGGTGCTAAACAGCTTGTATAAAAGTAGTAATGACTGTTCAGATTTGCACCGGTTACTACATTTTTTACGAACTTTTTTTCTGACTGTGTGGCTCGACAAATCCTTACTCATTTCTTCGTCCCATCGCTCAGTTATCAAAATAGCAAAATCGTTCTCAACGTCGATACGCTTTACACTCGCCCACCTCGTAGAGGTCAACGTGTACCCGCTATAGAAAGAGATCACTTAAACAAGTCCTACGCTACAGTAGCGATTGAAGCGCACCGTAGTAGACGCACGATAGCCAGTAGCGTAGCCAAAATGATTTTTTTTTAATGGGGAGGGGGGGTGCGTACTTCAATGGGAACCGGGAGGCGGGTGAGGGGGACGGATACAGGCATTCCGGGTGTGGGGGAGGGGGATCGGCACGTGCCGGCGGTGTAACAGCCCCTTAGCTACGCCACTGACGATAGCAAAAGGATCTAGGCAATGCAGGAGGACACTGTTTATGCAAGCACTAGCAAGACGCAAACAGGCGATCTGACGACACAGCTCACCTTCGCGGAAGGAGTGTGACGGTATTTCGGCAAACGCCCGCTCTGCTTGCATATGCTTCAGTCGCGGTGACTATTAGGTGGATACGCAACTTGTTCCAAGCAGTGGCGGCAATATGAGTAGAGACCGAAAAAGTGGTATTAAAGCATATTCCTTTGCTAAATGAATTGTGCACCAGAAGTCACGCAAAGCGCTTCTGAAGGGCGTATGCCTTTCCGTATCCGGAAGCCCCAAGTTGTCCGACAACTCGCCCAAGTGTTTTCAGCGAAGCTTTCAGTTCCTTTCATGCAACAACGAGGGAGAATCTCAAATAAGTAACAAAAACATTGCGTATGTGTGAGCAGATACACAAAACTCACAATTCTACACATGTGAACATTACTGTGTATGCAGGGTGCAGGCACATATGATCGTGACTACAATAACGACCTTGTGGACCCCACTGATCGCTCTTTCTCGACAGCCGCAACTCCTCCTCCATTCATTCCCTCTGAACTCCGCTTCGTTTTAATTGCCCGAAGATCCATCCCCCGGCGTGTCTGCTCCCTTCCCCACATCTCTGTCGGGTGGAGGGAGTCTCCCTCCGGAGACTTCGGCCGGGGAGACCCTTACACCAGCCATCACTTGTGCGTGTGCTCAACTGTAAGAAGACACTGTCCGAAGTCCTCCGCTCCTGCGTGTGCAGTGGATGCGCGCCATCTACTTTGAACGTGCCCTGGCACAAAGACAATACGCGAAGGTGTGCTCAAAGGTGTAAAATTGAGCAGCGCTCTAGCTGAGGGCTATGAAAGATGCACTATGGACAACACATTTCACAAGTCATTGTAGCAGCATCTCCACGAAACGGGCCTACACGCTTATATTTAGCTCCATTATTACGTTATGCCACGTGGCAAACCAAGCTTTAGAAAAAAAATTCGTATCAGGCAAAACTGCTCAAATATTCATGCCATTAAATAGTCCCCCCCCCCCCTTTTTTTTTCTGAGAGTGCATCACGTTTCCATAGATATAAGAAACTATGAGAGACTTACCACCGGTCGGCCAACAACAAATCGCAAAAGCGATAGCCAAAGCGCCACTAGAGAATCAAACAACACGCCCCTTGTCCTAAACGAACAGAATGGATTTCATAGAAAAGATTCATGGTCGATCCCAAACAAATGTATATTGCCTCTCTTTATTAAACAGGCAAAAGAAAGTACAGGCCCACCGACATCGGCACTAGTTCCTACCAGTGTACTAACAAGTATACTATATGCTATAGAGCTTTGCGTTGATACAACGTGCACGTGCGTAAAACGCCCCGCTACTCACGCAGACCACGCGATTACGCGTGACCCGCCGTGTTATAGCAGCGCAGTGCATTCTACGAGGAGGTTGCGCTGCCGCGGACCCGAGTGCGATCCTCACCGTGGCGGCGGGCGCAATCCGATGAGGGCGAAATGCAAACGGGCTCGTGCTGTTAGGTTTAGGTGCACGTCGGAGAAACCGGTGGTCAAGCTGAATCTGGAGTCCCCTTCTACGGCGTGGGTCACATCGTGGTTTTTAGCACCGTAAAACCCCAGGATTAATTATGTTTCTTTCCTTTGCCCTTTATTATCTTTGGTTATAGTAGGCGCCACCACGCTGATGTGACAGCACCCGATCCGCACTTTATAGACTGAGCATGTCACGAACTCCAATTCAGTCAACATCCATCCATCACACGTTGAACAGAATAGGTGATCAACTGTTCGATCCTCTTGCTTTCAAAGGTCAGCGCAAAAGGAAAGTACGCGCAGGTTACTTAATTCACACTGCACGTTCGATTCGCGGGCCGTGTACTGAGACGAACGCAAGTCTAGACGGTAGAGATTGATCCGGAGCCCCCCGTTGTATGGCGTCTCATAAGCCTGCGGGTTTCTTAGATACTTTAAACCCCATAACATAACTCTGGGCCCGCTATCAATAAAAACTTCTCATGCCGCTCGCAGACAGGCGTTAGCACGCTCCCGGAGTAGGAACGCAGTCACAAGATCCGCACACGCAGGTTTTCTGGCCGTTTCCCGCGCGGCAGAGGAGTCGCGCAGTTTTTGGGCGGGCAGAAGGGCGAGTTTCGGGAGTCCGGAAACGCCGAACGAGACGAGCGGTGCCGCCTCCAGCCCTGGGCGCAGGCCAAGTGCAACACGCGAGCCCACGCCGCGTTGGCGCCCCGCGACCTGCGCTCGCCGATACGGCGAGGACGCCGCATCGCTCCTTCGTGACGCTCTTCACGGCGCGCACACTTCCGAGCAGCAGCTAGGTTAGGCTCCCTTGAAGTTGCATGTTGTGCGTTTACATTATGACTACGCTACAGGAACTACTCGACTGATTCGTGTACAGGTTAACCGATGGGATATGAGTGACTGCTTTAATATCCCGAGGCTATGTGAGAGAGAATCACCGTTCGCGTGCTGCTCGTTCTTCAACAACGGCCGGAAAACGAGCCTGCGCTCCCGGAGCGCCACAGCTGCTGATATCAGCCGCGGCTGAATCTGTCAAAGGTGCGTACACCCGCTCGCTCGCACGTCCCTCCTGCCACTACGGACCGCTCCACCTGCAACGGATACGCGCGACAATGGGACTGTTGCTAATGGCCCGAATAAAAACACATTCGTTCAAAGATGCGATCAAAAGTCTATCTGAGGCCTAGCCCAACGGTGACACTAGAAGTTGTATAAAAGTACATACGCAGGATACGTAGTTTTAGTGACACTTGTCGAGTGTTTTATGACGAGATGGCGGAGATGTGATGGCATGCAACCCAACCCTGTGATCAGCAGGAACCGGCCCCGTAGTAATTAAGCGAAGCACCTGGCTGCTAATAAGTTACACGCTAAACGTTAAACACTATATGTTGATTGAAAGTATTCGGGTTACGTTGCCTGCGACCGCCAGACTGACTGACTACAGGTTAATTAAGGGAGTTCCTGTTTTACGTCACAAGCAACAACGCGCTGGGAGCTGAAAGTAAATCTCGTACTCACAATCCGGTGCGTCAGGAGCGCCACGTGAACCGCAAGCAACAGCAAAACGACACATGCGTATTATTTTTGACAAACGCTGTACATCCATAAATGGTTCAGTTGATGGTAGTTTCCACAACGGCTTTCCTCAACGTAACAGACATTCAATATACTGGATGACGTATACGTCACTCCACCCATCGTTACCAAAGCGTGAGACGCATGCGTCTCCTTGACTACGATCCTTATTTGAAGACGCATGCGCTTGCCACCTCGAGTCCATTCATGGAAGGCCGCGCCCTTAACGTGGAGAATTCACGTTTAGCCAAACACATCTACGAAACGTTTTGTTTTGCTCAACAAACTGCAGCGCGGTTCTTGCGTGCAGCGTTCGTCACAACTCGCCACCGCGTAAAACTAAGCATCACTTTACGGCTCTCGCCTGCAGCCAATGCTGTCCTCTGGAGCTATGCACCTGAAACACGGGGTGGCTCAGTGTGGAATCAGAATGCAAAAGAAAAACGCCCGCAAACAGAAGGAATAACGAATATCAATTTAGCACGTAACTTAGTTTCGGGCCCGTTAATTTGTTTTCTTGTGGTACTACCGCCCTCCACCCTACGCACATTGCATCACCTTTTCGTAACCACTAAAAAAAAAAAAAAAGCCTTTGCAAAACAAGAGACGCACGGTCGCGACAGCACTTGGTAACCTGCCAACAGGCAGTGTCCTAGTCAACACGTACTCGCCTCGCGCGCCGCGATTTTACGCCAGATTTTCTGCTCGTCCAGAAAGACAATTACGAAAAGAAAGGAAGGAACAACCCGAGGAGAACAACGAGGGGTGTGAACGGGTCACAGCGTCTCAATGAGGCGATGAGCGACGGTGAGATGGCAGGGCGGAACCGCGCGAGAGGAGCGCGCTGAGCCGAGCCGACCCCACGCGAAGGCGTGCACCGCAACATCGACAGCGGGCACCCTTCGACCGAGAGTCGCATTTCGCTCGCTGGATGCGGCAGCGTTAACTTATTTTCCAACGCCCCGTTTCCCGCCTCGCAAGACGAACAAAGTTCGCGGCCCCATCGTTCACCCCACGTCGACAGTCGGCGCACCTCGGCCGCGCTCTTCACGAGGTGAAGACCGACGCAAATCACCGCAGCGTCTTCCTTGCACTGTACGTCCATTTTCGCGGCACTTCTTGCAACTGGGGACCCAGGACTGCGCAATGCAGAACGTGCAATCCAATTTAGAAGCATACGTTGCCAGGTTACCGTCACATATGCGGTTAACACGCGCGTTTTCTAAAGACAACGTGTCACCGGTGCCGACAGCTCGGACCAAGAGCCCGCTTGAAAGAAATGTCAATCTCGCTCTTTCTAAAAGCAACAACCAAAGCACAGTAGTGTGCTGTTCGATTCTAACGCATGAAACAGATGCGTTTGGTGTTTCAAGACCATGTTAACTCGACTCCACTGCGCTAGATATTGAGGTATCGTTTGTATCTTATAACAGCCCCAGATAACGCCCCCCCCCCCCGGCCCCCCTCTCCGATGAAACAAAAGTGCAATCGTCTAGAGAATGTCCGGCGATGTGCTACGGCGGTGCATGTGAGGTGCAACATGAAAAATAGTTGCGCTGTGTTCTTTTTTCCGACGTGTGCCGGTCACAGGTTTCGACAGCAGCTTCGCAGGCTTCACAGCCAGGCGTACAGAAAGACTCCAGCGTGGAGCAGAGGGTCGGGGGGCACTGCACTCAGGCCGACCTCTCCATCCTTTCGACCACGAAAGTTACCCTCTCTCTGTGGAAAGGCAAGTTCCAGGTGGAGGCACGTGTACCCATTGTTGCAAGCGTGCAACCGGCGCCCCACCGGGCGTCGCACCCGCAACCTTCGGCAGACAATGGCGGTGGCTCCGAACTTGAGAGGGCGATTCGCAACTCGCACCGAATTAACGCACGTGTGTTACCTGAACCTAGTAGCTTTTAAAACTGTTATTCAATCTCGTTTACTTATAGTAGAATGCCACTTCTGCTCAATATGGCCCAGATTTCCTCTTCAGAAAACACGTTTTGTTAAGTAGCTGGCCGGGGCAGCACAAACATTTCTTGAGGCCAAGCAAAATACTTCATGGCGTCGGGAAGACCTCTGCCTGTTGTACACGTACAGGAGCCGAGAGCTCCCGCAAGAATGGTGCAACTAAGTGCGCGTTCCAGATGCACAACAGCAACGGTCAACTATCATTTTTAGAAGCGAACATGCACATAAACATTCTGTGGACGAAGGAAACACACAACGTGTATCATCGTCTAATCACGTCATAGCTATATACTTATGTCCTACAAGCCGGCTTTCTATTTAATCCTCGGCACCAGCAAATCAGGTAGTTTGTTTTCAAACTCATCAAATCGATCGTTTTAGTGCGATAGGCAGGCAAGTCTACAAAACCACATTTGTCCGAAAACGTACGTAACGTCATCCTCGCTTCGCGAACCTTGAGTGGTGATTATATAGCACGAACGGGAAAAGAACGTAGATAATATTTCAAATGGACAGAGACGAACATTTGAAGATCGATGTGCAGAAAGGAGCCGCCGGGAAGGTGCTCTACACGTTATTATGTGCTTCGCAGCGCAGTGCTGCACCATGCAACGTTTCACGGACGCGAGACAACTGGCGTCATTAAGCGCCGGGAACTGAGTAATGAAGGCCGGCCGAAGGACAAGAAGCTATCGTATAATCCACGAGGGACCGAGCCAGCGCGTTCGCGCGCAAACGATATGAAGAGACGCAGCGCGAGCGTTAACTGCTCATCGCAGTAAATGATTCGATGTCGATGATGCAAAGAGTCTGCTTGTCGTTTAATTCATGCTTTGACGCTTTTTTTTTGTTTCAGTAGCCCTCGCGACAAAACGAAGAGAGACAGAGAAAGAAGACTCAACTCCAGCTGTCATCTACGTAATGAGAAACACCGACGGATTGGGAGTGCAGCGAACGGTTAATGCTACTGCATGCGACGCGTTGCGAACCAATGCGCAATTTGAGTGTTGTTGGTGGTTGTCGTAACCTGTGACCCAAGTTGGCGTCACACAGGGTCGTTGAATGGCGGCACATATACGTGGCACGTATGGCCCACACTTTTAGAATGCAATATTTTCGTGACCGGCAAACGAAAACGGACAGGTAGTCGCGACTTGGTCGTTACAGTAAACTGGGTTGAACTAGCCAAGGATGCTTCGCATTGAAAACCCCCGTCTAATTATTGAACGAATGAATCTATTAAACACACGCAAATCGACTACATTTAAGCCCATGTGGGCCCGCTTCTTGACTTATGCGAGCACGCCGCATTGCGAGCGTACGACCTTGGCTCTGTGCAAATGAAGATGCGCAAAACGGTCGGCAGATCTCCGTGGGTGTCAATTGAGCCCGGCAGCCAACGGAGCCACATCAGCAGCGCCTGCTTCCGCCAACTTGCATGGCGGCGGGACGAACCAAGTGAATGCAGTGCCGTCTGCTTCGTCGCCGTCGTCTGCATGCGTGTACTGCTCGCTTATGAGCGCGCGCTTTCCCACGGCACGAAATTCACCCTTTTCGTTGCGCCTTTATTACATTCGTCACTTCCTGAAGCTACAAAGCCCGCGCCATGGGCCCATGTGTTCGAAGCATTTCCTGTTGGGCGTGCGGCTAGCTTATGAGATGGCAGAGGCAGGAACGAAGAGAGTGCTCGGAGCACCTCCCTCCGCTAAGGCGTTGCATTTAAGTGCGTCATAATGAAAATATTTAACGCCATTTTGCGTGTAATAAAAGAAAAATATTAGCATTTAACTTCCCAGAGATGAGGTTATTGCTGCGTGAACAACGCCACTAAAAACAGAGAATTGATAATAAAGCAAAGTGGTTTACGCTTTCCACCCAACAGAATCCAACGTCTGTGCTGAGGGGCGAAGGTGTGCGCCGCGCCCTTCCCGAAGTGCCGCCTGCCTTTTCAGAATGAGGCGCCACTAACGTTGACCGGGGAAAAAAAAATGTTTCGTTCTTATAGATTTGTTGGATGGCCGTCGACCCAGTAAGTGCGCAATGGAGCCTCAATTCCCAGACAGCGCAACAAATAATTTGTTACGTCACCTTTTCATGCGGTCAGTTTAACGCAGACCTGCTAACCATCGCGGCTGAAAAATACTGAGGTTGAACCTAAAAAATACGAACGTTTCATGAAAAGCACTCAGAACCGTTTGACTGCTAAAGATATTGACTGTTCAAGAAATTCGGAAAGTGTGTCTGTATACAGACGCCGTGAACTGGCATTCTGCTCAACAGAGGCGCCGCAAAAATTATCTGCGCCAGAGAGGAACGAAAGTGTTAAGTTCATTCATGAAGCATTCACGTAACGTCGGCCGATATATTGTTTTCCATTAGATGAATAAGTGGACGGCGGGTAGGCTCAATTAGTCTGGCAGATCCGAAAAGTCGGGCTGAAGATCGCTCGGGGTCATTGTTCTGCTTTTTTTATTGTTATAGAAATTATATAGACACTCCAAGCGTATTTCTGCCGTCGGCGTCGGCGTGATGTTCCGTATAAAATACAAGGGTGATAACGTCGTCGCCGCTCGCCGTATGTTGTATGCACGAGTGAAAGCGTGCGAGGGTAAGCCGACGAATATTGCGCGCGCAAGGGAGGAAAGCGGGGAGGAAGCGCGCCGTCTTCCGCCGCGTGCAAGGCAAGGGAGGGAGGGCGTTCGACTCTGACGGCAGCTGCGTATGGCGCGGCCGCAAGGGTCCTCCTAGAAAGCGATCTGCGATGAGGATAGAGTGCGCTGAGTGCTAATAACACCGTGTGCGCTGTGCTTTAGCCGCTTAGCTCGCGTTGAAGCCGAGAGGCAGCACGAAGGTCAATTCGCTCGCTAATGCTGCTGCGCTTTCTCACTCCAGCGTTTTGACATGAGTGTGCGCGGTCATTGAGTGAGATGTGTTCATGTTTGCTTGTGAGCGCGTTACTATGCTTGTTGATTTAGTTAGTAAGCGAATGTTTAAAGTTTATACTACTATTAAACTATTGTATTTACTTCGTATAGCTGTGTACTAGTTTGCTATCACAACCAATGTTTCACCTTTCGGATGAAACTGCAACTTCCTTAACAAGTTTTACCCAAAATCTGGACCAAAATAAGGAATAGTAAACCTACTATTGTGAATACAACAGTCGTACACAAGTTCTAGAAATTGGACAGTTTACGATATATATATATATATATATATATATATATATAAGAAATGGAATTACTAATCACATCATAAGAAGCCAACAAACAATGACACCAAGGTCAACATAGCGGAAATTACTTGTACTTACAAACTGAAATAAGTAAATCATAAATTAGTGGAAATGAAACGGGATGAAAATGCAACTGGCCACAGGGGGGACAGGAACCCACGTCTTCGCATCACGCGTGCGATACTGTTACCAAGTGAGCAACTGGTAAAAGCATGGCACGCGTAATGCATCGAAACGGCTCCTAAATTCCCACTGGCTGCGACGCCACGTCAGGCGCGCCTCGACGGAGCAAAGCCGGAGAAAGGGAACACTGCTGCCGCGTCAGGTGTTGCGTAATAGGAAAGGGAATCATCGCGACGCCACGTCACCCTTGCAACCCTGTGTTATCCGCGCGTTCCTTTTCCGCGCAAGCTCTCGCCTGCGTTCTAACAGCGCCTCGCTATAAAGAAACTGGTGCATAAAGAAAAAACAATGAATTTGAATGGAAGAACGTTCGCGGAAGTGAGTTTCAAACCTACGCCTCCACGCTCAGAAGACACCACCGGGCTACACCTGCAGGCCAAGCGTCTCAACGCGCTCGCTTGACCGCGAGTAGTTCATAAGGACCACCCAGCATCGTTCAACTGAGCACTGATGCTTTCGAGTTCATACTCATAAGTACTTAGGTGTCCTTGCATTTTTTCATCACTACCCTGAGGATACATCACACTTAGTGGAGCCCCAGTACTTTGCGGTAACACGGACTCCTAAAGACGCACACTGAAAGATGGAAATACGTCACGTTATATTGCACGGTAAAGATTATGATAGTCTGTGACTAATGAACCCTTTGTAACGGGCGGATTTAATATTAGTGTCCTAGCCAAGATACAAAAAAAACGAAAAGGAAAAGAAAAATCGAAAAACACATAGTCAAGAGCTAATACCATACTCGGCACCGTTCGCGACTGTTTTATGGCTCTCCACCACAGTTATAGAGTAGCTGCAACATCTCCCACGGCGATACTTGAGTTGGGGACCTGCCCACCGGGATACCGGGCCTCAGCGCCACGAATAAGGTTACTAAAACAGCCTACCAGTTATTTTTGTACCTTGCAAACACTTTCAAATTATGTGTTTGTCTGGAACTCAAAAATGCATGAGTACAGCCATGTCGTCTTGTTTTCGGGCAGGGATCGAGTCTCTTCGCTTAACTTTTTTATGAGATGATAGAACAAAAAGTTTTAATTGACCTTACCGTTCGGATTGAGCGAGAACAAATACTAATCGATCACACTGCTGCCGTGAGCGCCTCTAATTGGTAGTGTTCCATCATTATTTCTTCTCATCAGGTGAAGTGATATCATGGCATAAGCGCATCGGAAGAGACTCGACAGGTTACTCATAGAGAAAGAAATTTCTTTCTCCATGGTATACTGCCTTGCGGTCGGGGCACCCTTATGCTCTACGAAAGAAGCGCCGGCGCTTCCAGCGCGAGTGAATAATAACCACATAGAATGGCGTGATGGTCGCAAGCGATGTTCTGTCAGACAATGGCCAAAAAGCTGCAGAGGCGAACCAGACGGTCTGCAGACATGCCATCTTACATCTCGGCGTTCGCCAAGAAAACGCGAGGCGATCGAGCTGCATACGCTAATCACGGCTAGCGGGAATACGAGCCGGGAAAACGGCAAGATACCATTCGTTCCCTTTCCACTTATGACAACAGACCCACTACCGTAGCGCGCTGTATCACGGGCGCTGCATTTTCGTGGTCATTATAAAGTCGTTACGTATAGCCTCGACGTGCGAATTCCACTCGGGTCTTCAGATGGGGAGTGAGGTTTATAAAAATAAAATAAAAAAAGAAGAGAGAGAGTTTACGCGCATCCGCGGCGAGCTGACCTCGATCAGGACACGAGCAAGGTTTCTTTTCGGACAAAGCCAGTGTGAAGCTGATTCAATATATTCTCCTCGAACGCTAGTGCACTTGTTGATGACTGCGAACACGATAATGCAAGAACACGCATTTTCTTTTTTTTGCAGTTTCTGAGCGCTTCTCTCCCTTTCTTGTCCCGCTCTCGCGCCGTTTCTCGAGAAAGCCGGAGCCTTTATTGCAAGGGGAGCGTAGCAGCCACCACACGGATGGCGCACTCCCAAGGTCAGCAGCACTTGTTGCGGCGGGCAAACAAGGTAGGAACGAGGGGAGCACCCCTGTGGAGAAGCGGGGCCCTCGCTCGCCTCTCGAGGAGTGGAAAGACGACGCCCTTTATCGCGCAGCAAACCCAGCTACGTGCACAACAACGTGCTGAAGGGAGTGGCCGAACCGCAACATTTCTTCGGTTTTTCTTCAATGCGACTGGCCGGCCTGTCGTGCCGAGGTTTCCATCCCAGCGCCAGCCCGGCGCTCCACAGGTGGCCGCCGCAACCTAGCGCAGATTGACACAGACGTCTAATGGGAACATGGAGCCGTATACGCGTGTAACATAAAACATCTGGGTAACATAGTACATGCATGTGCTGGCTGCAGGTACCGCAAGTTTCCGTAGCCTTGTTGCATTACGCTGGCTTCACAGATCGGATAGCGAAAAAAAAAAAAAAACAGTTCAGAGCTCGCAAGAAAAGCTCGCGGCCAATTCCGAATAATTTACAAGCTGTAAACACCACCATCGGCTGGTCTGTTCAACAGTTGGTTTGTTTTTTTGCTATGGCCTGAGCAACGCACTCGTTGGTTTGCTTCAGTCACAGCTGTTGTGAGAGGGAGATGGGCGGCTGCACGCGCGGCTTGCGAAGGAGCCCGAACGAATGCTCTGGCAGCAACGACGACGGCGACTCCGTTGGCAGCCGCTTACCGCCTCCGGTGGTGAAGCGCACTTTGTTGATCTTATTCGGCGAGCTCCAAGTTTGGGCAGCAGGAGGAAAAGAAACGCGCGCAGATCGGCGCGCGCTCGCGCCCACACGAGCAGCGGAGATGCGGGCTGAGCGCTTCTCTCAGCCCACACTCGAGCATGAGGCACGTAACGCAAGCTCGCACTTCTCCGGTACACCGCGGAGCGAATGCTTTTAGACAGGGCCCACCATACCCGAGCCCAGCTGCGGGAGCTTTCCAAATAGCACCGGCACTCCAGAAACGGCAAAGCGAGCGTGACCCTAGCTGCAACGCCAAGGAGAGCGGCAACACACTTTGGGGCGAATAGAAACATGTAATGGCAAGCGTGCCGACGCGCGCTGTACACGCATGCGACGCATCTTGAGCCTCCACCACCAGATATAACTCTAGGCGCAGGTGCGTGAGAAGTTCCGGACTCCGGAGTTTCGGTCATCGATCGGCGAAGACATCCCGCATCGAACCGCGAAACGTCCCGCAACGAACTTTCGGAATGCTCGGATGGACTAATGTTTGCGCGCTGCTTTTCTTCGGAAGGCCAGATATCAGAAGACAAGCCCAGAAATAAAGTGCAAGGAACATGCTCAACTCACAGGCTTTCGATGGTCACGCCGCTCTCGACGGTCTGATGTTCAGAGACGGAGTATCCAAAGTAGCTGCCCTTCGTCCCCTGCTTCAGAAGAGGTAGCCTCGGTTCCAAATTGAAAGCACGCACGCTGGCTAACAAGCCCGCCACTATTATGAGTAAATACATTGTCTGATCAGTCTAAGGGCACGAAGCAGCGTCCGAAAACGTGTCCGTTCTACGCTAAGCACATTCACTGCCCCACACCCACAAACCCCGAAGACCTTTAGCAGTTTCAAATGCACTCGCGGCACAGTAGTAACTCCGGCCCCACCGCATGCAAGCAGCAGCCGCGATGCCCGATCCGGCTGCTCTCGCTCGCTCTCGTCTCAACCGCCCTCTCACTCTACGCGTTGCATTCTCCTCTCCCACACAATTCACCGCGCCACTTGCGGTAAAATTGGGAACTAATTCACAAAGCGCCTTCGTTCGTCTGATCCGCGCTCCTGTCCTGTCCTATGCTGTCCTGCCTCCTGCCACAGCCAGCCTCAGGGACAAGCATCGTACGAGGACTGGGTCGCACCGCAATCAGATGCCACCAGAAGAATTAACGCTTTGCTGTCCTATGCTAAGGAGGCAGGCATCCTTCCTTTCACCTGATCCCTTACCCCATCTTAGGCCACAGGCCATCGTTTCTAATAAAAGTTTCAATCAATCGTTCTTCGTTACAAGCGTTTGTAGGTTAGTTAGCGACCTCTACAGATCAGCGGCATTTTAGTGTAAATATTGCATTTAGTAAAGCAATATTACATATATTACAACCTGTATACCATAAAAAGTAACCTATTTAAGGTGTTGCCTGTCTTTTATTTGTCGTCTTTGCCTTGCACGGTAATCTTGTCCGTGTCGTGTCTACCATCGGCCCCATCGCGACATGCATCACGGCGACAATTTGCATCTGCACCAACGTTTTTAGATCTGCACTGATCTGCACTGTCAAGTGTGGGCGAGCACAGCAGCTGTGAGACATTTTTTTTTTTACTTTAGCAATAAATCTGTATCTGCAACGGTGCTTACATAAAACGCCAATGTCGCTCAGAGCAACGAAATGCAGGTCGAACGCTGTCGTACGTACATTACGGAAAACTTTCCACGATGTTCATGCGGCGCACACCTACACTTCAATACGAGGTAAAACGCCATATACCTACAGAACACAGGGAAAATGTGTGTGTTTCAGTGCAAACACAGATGTTATTGACAGTAGAACTTTACGCAGCCTCATCGACGGGCCGTCACGAGGATCCGTTGAAGGGAGTTCGGGTACTCGACCTGACTCGGTGAGGTGAAAAAAATGCTTAGTGAGCCTGCAGAACTTGTAAAAATTGGCTGCTCCTGTCACATTATGCATTAATAGTCATACTGAATTCAGGCATACAAGATCACTGTTCGACTGTTTTCAGGATACTGGCGGGCCCTTACTGTTCCATGATTCTTGGTGACCTAGGTGCAGAGATAATAAAAATCGAAAGACCGGGTAAGGATTGGAGCTTTCGTCTTAATGTACGGCGCCAGTTTCGAATATTGTACAAGCTATAAACACCGCCATCGGCAAGTCTGATCAGCAGTTGGTTCGTTTTCTGCATCGCAGGTGTCGGAGACGAAACACGGAACTGGGGACCGCCTTTTCTAGGAAATCAAAGCTGCTATTTTCTATCAGTAAACAGAAACAAAAAGGTGCTACATACACTTTCCCCTTTCTTTGTCTCATCATCGTGAATCAACAGTATTCCCTCCGCTCCCTCCTTTCTCTTTAAAGAGCGTAGCCGTTGACTTGAAAAGCGCTGAAGGCGTTAGTCTGATAAAGAAGGTAAGCATTTTATCTGGTCAACGAGCACAAAATTGACTGTTTAAACTTGTTGAAACAGATCGCTGGGACATCTGATGTGCTACTGGAAAACTATCTTCCCGGAAAGCTAGACTCCCTTGGTCTTGGATACGAAGATATCAGGGCTGTTGCACCTCAAATTGTATATTGTTCCATAACAGGTATATGCAGACAAAGCTTGTAGCGTACGCATAGGTGTAAGAGATTGTTGTCTTCCAATATCAGTCGTGCAATTTTCCAAAAGCTAGGCTACAATTTATTCAAAGAATAACAAGTTTTATCTCCCAAAGGAATTATGTGGTGTTGTAGCTATTGCATAATGGTAGCAGGCACCTAGCCAAAGTGAAACAACATGGTACGTTGTAAATAAGCCAGAGGCAGCGCAAAACAGCAGTGAGGTCGCCTATAAGACTTCTACATGTTACACAAAAAAAGTAACCGATTACAATTGTAATTTGTTACTGCTATTAATTACAGCCCCAAGAAAGTAAATGAGCAATTACTTTAAACATTTGATTACTTTACGTTACTTTCCACCTTACATTTATTAATATTGCACAGATACAGTAAATAAAACAAGCTGCACTGGTTCTTTCAATGCGTCCTCTGCAGCCCTTCACACATTGTTCTCACTAATTATTACTTTTTGAAATTTTCTTTGGTAATCTTCCCTCATTTTCTTGTGAAGGCATCTGGCAACGACACTGAAAACTCGCACTGTGAGCGCTAGAGAGAAGGGTTCTGTTGTAATGCACTAACACCATGCTCGCCATCTAGGATCTGCTAATACATCAGCATGGTTATTTAAGACAGGGCATGTCTATTCTCCCAACTGCACTGCAGGCAAACAGGCAGGAGACATTGAACACTTTCTGTGGTTTGCCCAAAATACCGAGGTGAAAAGAACGCTCTGCTTAAGAAACCTCCGAAAAATTACTTTCAGCATCACCTGCAACACTTTGTGTCCTCAGAAGGGGTAGTTATAGCCCGCAAGAAAGCTTCAAGTCTTCAAGTTGCATTCCTAAGAGAGACTGGTTTGATGGACATGTGGTGATCTACTGTAGTAATGTTGTAAGAGACGCTCAGCTGGAGAAATTCACCTGATCGACAGGCTAAACTTGCCATTTCCTAAAGCTCACCACCACCAATGCCACCACAACATTGTGGTTTCTCAATAATGTGATTCTCGTGGTCTGGGTTCCCTATGAAGCGCAGCACTTCATTGTTGCTGAGGCTAGAGAAAGGCGCTCTCAAAAGGGCCAGTGAAAACTGAAATGTCGTCGATGGGTAATTCTCTGACAGCGATGTCCGAAGAGGCTGTTGTTATCAAGCCGTAGAAGCGGTGTTTAAATTTGTCGGCCAACATTTGGTGGACCTCATAGTGGTACCTTTCAATTGTTAGCCATTTAGACTTAAACAACTAATTATAATGGATGCCAGGAAACATTAACATTGCTTGAAAAGCTTAGGTGATTGAGGCATAACTGCAGGACACTAATTGCAGGAAGGAGGTAACCCATGTACATCTTTTCATCCCTTTGAACATTGTATATTTCCCACCTAGTGTAAATGTTCAAAGCTGAACAATGTAACTGGTTACATGTGATTGAGTACCAAAATAATGTATTTGAATTATAGTGAGTGCTACCGAGTAAACCATGTAATTGTTCAGTTACAATATTGTTATAAAATGTAATTCATCACAAGTAATTCATCACATGTAATCCGCCATGCACAAGTGTGCCACCCGTATATAGTAATCCTATATTTGGCACCAAGCATCACTGAACATGCACTTCTTCATTGAGCACCCACTACAACAATGCTTATGTTGAGACTTCAACCAAAATGACTTCGATAATCCAAATATATATGGTTTAGCAGACCAGTACACTAGGGCTTTCCTGAGTAAATATCTAGGATGGCTTGTGTTGTTGTCATGGCTGCCCGGTCGCAGGACCATAAGCATGGCCAAAAGAGGCCCCTCAACCCAACGTGCTACCCTTGGAGAGAATTCTGTGTGCCACATGCAAGCCATCTTTTAGACATGAATGATGACATCACTTGATAGCCTCTATTCCTCGGGATCCAAAGAAAGACCATCAGACAATGTTTCTAAAGGCACTACTGTACCAACAGTATGATAGTAAGAAGTATAATGATATAGATACACAAGTAGTTTATAACGGTATATACTGTTGCCAGTTCTTCCAATAGTCCGAGGCACTACTGTGTGCTCCAGAAGCCTATCATGTACGGGAATGTCCCTTGTGACATTGCAATATTAATTAAGGTTACTTGTTCAAATGCTTGCTATTCACACAAGCACAGGTGTAGGTATCAGGGGAAATGAGGTGCTCAGTCGCTTAGCAAGAACTACATGAAACCAACAGACAATAAAGTCAAGGAAAGCATAACGGAAATAAACTTAAAAAGATTAAAAGAAAAAAAAAATGAATTGCTTGGTAGGGTTAAATTTTGTCCTAAACTTCATAGTCTAAATAAAGAAAAAGGGAAACAAACATGGAATAGAAGCTGCACTTACAACCTTTGCAAAATGTATGTGGTGCCCTATAATGTGAGCACGACATAGAAACATCTGTCCATCTGTTCACTTTCTTAGATATATATGTATGCACATATTTATACCGTAGCGTTTAGTGTAGTGTAAGCTGTGAGAGTGTGGCTCTAGGTCACTTTTGTTTTAATAAATTGCTGCAGATGCTTTCATTGCAAAGATGTTTATATCTGCCTGAACTGCAGGTTATGGACAGAAGGGACCATACAGGGAGCGTGCAGGCTATGATGTCATTGCTGCCTCTATGGGAGGTCTTCTACACATCACAGGACCCCATGGAGGTGAACCATGCAAAGTTGGTGTTGCTATCACAGACTTGGCAACTGGCTTGTATGCCCACGGCGCTGTCATGGCTGCACTTCTGCAGCGAAATCGCACAGGCAAGGGACAATGGATCAACTGCAATTTGTTCTCAACCCAAGTATGTATGTCAGCACTGCTGATAAGGTGTAGGCAGTAGTGTCAAATGCTTGGGCAATCTTCCTGAGTCAGCGTCACCCTATGTGTAGCAGACAAGGTCTCCAGCCAACCCAGCCTGATAGAGCAGTGAATTGGGCTAGTTGGTGGATGTTCATTGTTTGTGTACTATGTACCACATGAACCAACTGGAACAGAAAGACCTAACAGAAAGGAAAATATGAATTGGCATGGAGCGGAGATAATGCACTTCTTTGAGTTCATTTGCATTTTTCCTTCTGTTCACTCTGCTTTCCAACCCCACAGATTTGTGCAGTACATAGTTCAATAACAATGAACAGCCCAAGAGAATCAGTGCTGGCTTGTACTATACAATAGAGGCAGGAAGAAGCTTGAAATATATTTGATACTTTCATACTGTTTATAATCTTGTCACCCTGCTGTAATAGATGGCGATAACTATTTTATTGCCTAGCTAGAGACATGTACTTGGCAATTCCACACTGACAGTACAGGGGTCATGTATTGTAACAATCCACTTCATTTTCAATTCTTTTCTTTTCGTACACTGCACTACCGGTAATATGCAGAGACTTTTGAGCAAGTGACAAAAATCATTAAAAATAATTACTCATTCATGATTGATTAATGATTCACAAGAACATCTGGTCCTAGCTTCTATTATTTTTTTAGCTGTATTTTTATCATGCTTTACATCTGTTGTATGCCATTTCTGCATTTATACATGGTACAAAAATGTAATGCCATAATTTGCACTTTATGTATATGAATTCAGTAACATGCTTGATTCTTAGATGAAAGCTTAGGTGTATTTTTGACAGCACCAAATGCAGAATACACACAAGAATGCCATTGAAAAATGTTGTTTTAGTGATGTACTTGATTCTTAGATGAAAGCTTAGGTGTATTTTTGACAGCACCAAATGCAGAATACACTCAAGAGTGCCATTGAAACTTTTTGTTTTAGTTTCCTCAGTATGCACTGACCTGTGCAATTGAGTACTGTCTTGAGCATCTGTTCTTATAACAGTTAAACCTCGATATAACGAAGTAGGTAAAATCGGCAATTTGCTTCGTTTTACTGAAATTTCGTTGTATTGAAATTCGAATTTTTATGTAAATGAGTACAGTTGCTGATCGACTTTTCGTACACCGAAAGGGGCCGCAAAGTTTTCCGAATTATCGGGCAATCGAAACAAAGAAATTTGAATGAGAAAACAATTCAGTTTAATGAATTTGGGAGTCGGTGACGAATGATACGGTTTAATGCCACGTCGACGATATCTACACATCAGCGGTACGAATTAAGCGAAGCCAGCCACGCTTTTGAGTGCACTCCGTCCCCGGTGGTGATAGCGTCGCCTGCAATGGGACGACGCTATCATGAAAAGCGCCGGCAGCGGGGATCGAATGCTTCGACCTCGCTCTGACGGGTCACCGAAACTAGAGATTACGCAACCTCCAATACCGAACGCGTGGGAAGACACGATACATGATGTCACGCCGTCTCGGCACGCCCACTCTTTGCACACGCGGCAGATTACGTCTAAGCGCGGCTGCGTATGCGCTCAGCCGCGCTTACCACGGCACCGCGCTTTCACTCGCACCTAAAGCACAAAGTGCGCAGGGTGCGATAGGATCTTATCGTACTTGGACTTTATTGGAAGCGAATACGGTTGAGTGGGGCGAGCCCCTGGGGCGGCGCTGCGATCGAAGTGGATTTAAATGGATTGGGCCGCATCACGGTCGCGCCGTTGACGATTCTGCTCGACGGGGTCGTTCGTACTGCTTCGCGCGCTACTGTTTGCTATCAGACCACCCAAATAGGCCTCCTTGGGTGACACGTATTGGTGCATTCCTTCTCTTCTTTATTTCATCTTATTGATTCTTTAATGCTGCTCGGTGACTGCGCGAGCATAGCGGCCGCAGTGTCGGCTTTAATTGTACAATGTCATTCTACGGTTCCCTGTGGAGAACAAATATTTTTCTTGTTCTTTAAGCAGCGTGCATCTCTCGTAGGTGTTTTTGCGCATATAGCTTTCCATCAGTAGGTCTTGCGAAACGCAGATGAAAAAAAAAACAAAAAAAAACCTATTTAACCTTTCTGCTTGTCGCTTCAAACAAATGAAGCATATATGCTCCATCCGGTGCCCTGTACTCAAATTTCCGGGAAGTATACTTATATATATATCCATTCATGTTTCCGCTTTCCTCGCGTAACAGAATGCAGAGTAATTGGTACGGGTTCTCTTATTGCTGCCGTACTTCGGCCGCCGAAAACAGTTTTACGTAGCCATTATATATGCTAATCTTTGGCCCGTAAGCCGTATATTTTTGTGTAGTCCATACTTTAAAAAGAGATTAGCAGCGCGGTAGCCTAATTAGTGGCTACATGTTTTCATCCCTTTGAACATTGTATATTTCCCACTAAGTGTAAATGTTCAGAGCTGAATAATGTAACTGGTTACATGTGTTTGAGTACCAAAATAATGTATTTGAATTATAGTGAGTGCTTCCGAGTAAACCATGTAATTGTTCAGTTACAATATTGTTATAAAATGTAATTCATCACAAGTAATTCATCACATGCAATCCGCCATGCACAAGTGTGCCACCCGTATATAGTAATCCTATATTATATTAGGAGCGTGGTAGCCTAATTAGTGGCTACATAGTGAATATGGCGTTGCGCTGCTAAACACGAGCTCACGGGTTTAAACCAGGTCGCGGAATTCGATAGGAACGAAATGGAAAAACACTCTTGTACTTCTGTTTAGGTGCACGTTAAGGACATCGATTTCTAATCTTTCTTTACATTGCCAAGATTGTAACTGCACGCCAGAGTTAGATGAATGCGCGATATTGTACAGGCATAAGAATGAAGATACGCGTCTTATGGTAGCATGGCATATCTATAATGGTGGAAGTGTGTGCGTGAAGAAACGCCTAGGCAAATTTGCATAATGCACACTATTAGAGGGACTCCAATCTGTACTGGGTAAAGCGCAATCGGCACCAGTATCAGTAGTTGCTAAATGTGCAGTTCAGAATTTATGCCGGTACTATAGTCGGTCTCATCGTCTTCGATGAGACACTGAATTGGACAGCGTTACAATGAAGATACCCTTGAAGGAGTGGTGGATGAGTTTCTCAGCGCAGTCCCGCTGTCACGTCTTCCACTTCTGTGGTATTAGCAAAACTACCGACTAGCCCAGCAACATCTACCTCTGGAGCATGAAACTGGCTGGATGGGACTTTTCATGCGCAATAGATTGGAAAGCACGGGCCTGTGAACTGGCCCGCTAGGTCACCTGACCTCTCGTCAATTGATTTCTTTGTTTGAGGTTATGTGAAAGATCGTGCTTACATGATCGAGATGGACGTCAGATTATTTCAATGCAAAGATAATGGATATCTGCTATAGCATTCCGGCGTCGGTCATCAAGAAATCCACTGAAGATGTGATAAAACAGACACAAAACTGCATAGCTGCAAAAAAGGAGTCCTATTTGAACAAGTCTTCTAGGCTAGTGTTCAACGGCGCTTACAAATTCACAGATAATAAGGGCACACTAAAATCTGTTTTTTTTTTTTTTTTTGCGGACATCCTAATTGCCAATTCGGCTCATTTAGAAGTGGTATATTTATTTTCTTGCACGAATCACTTTTGCATTTTCTCTACACGTTGGTCACTTCCCGGTCGGCTTAGCTCGCTTTCATTTTTTGACACGAGCCTGTTTTTGCAGCACGTATACACTCTCAAGAAAAATAAAACAGTCACTTTAATTTGGCTTTGGTTCGAAGCAAGTTTCTGGCATGGAATATAGCTTCGCACGCACTCTTTCGATGCGGTGTGAGCAAAGCTGAGATTTTGAAAAAATTCTATGCCTGTTACATGCTTTTTGCATTTTGTGCGTGGTCAGAGTGGCGCTTCGGCCGCATTATCAAGGGGTTTTTGTTATCAATGTGATCAGTCAGCCTTGAGAGACGGATAATAAGTGTGACATAGAAATGAGAGGAAGGAATAGCTGCGAAGCCGCGAAACCTGCTGTTGGTGCTCCTTCCATACCATTATCAAGGTGGTGCACTGTCTATTCGGTCAAAAGCGTGGCAGTTTGGGCGAGTTGGTATGTCATGACTGTTTTAGGCTTGTAGCGCAGCTCGGAAGAGCAAAAAAGGGAAGGAGGTAGGGGTAATCAAAGGGAACAGAAAACAGAGTGAGCGCTATAGCGCCCACTCTGTTTTCCGTTCCCTTTGATTACCCCTACCTCCTTCCCTTTTTTGCGCTTCCGAGCTGCGCTACAAGCCTAAAACTGTCTATTCGGGTTTGTGACAGGTAATGCAGTTGCTTTCAATCAGCTTATTTGAGGGTGCTGCTTTATGATGTGGGTGGGAGCACACTCGCCTGGTATTTTTCATACTTCGTGAGGTTTCTTTGCCAGTCGTAAAAAATTCACGCAATTATTACGTCGCTGAAAACACAGTAGTTAGATGTCATTTGGGGGTGCCTACATATGCCTCATTGACACTTAGAAAATTAGGACAGCACTTCTCGAGTTACATAATTAATTGCAATTACCAAATTAAATCTCAGTAATGAAATAATTACTGGTGGCTACTCCACTGTACTGGAAACAATATGCACTAGGTTTTCTTCGAGTAATGCAACTGCTCTGTTTTTTTTTTGTTTTTTTAGGTCTTGGTGCATGATAGTTGGAGAACACTGTATAATTCACTTAGTAATCAAAATGAGGCCAAGCTGCATTGACTCAAAGTAAGAGTCAGCAGCAGTCATGCACAGTAGCGCTTACACTCGGACTCACAGAAAAAGAAAAAAAGGGAGAGAGAGAGGCTGCAGTTTCGTCGGAAAGGCGAAGCAGTATTAGTGATAGTCAAGTGTGCGACAATTACACGAAGAAAGATTAACCCACCGAGAGGACTCGGGTTGTGAACTTGAACTGTCTCCTACTATGAGGTCTTGTATACACTCATATAATACCGTCACTTTAGCGTTCAATTCTTCGAAGTCACATTAGGTTTCTTCAAGTGAAAGAAATGTATATGTATATATATAATATGGGATTCAGAAAGCCGGTCCCCCCCGCCCCTCCTCGTCAAAATGAAAACTCTCCGCCTGTGGTTCTAGGAATTACATTTGGAAATGCGGTTGTTTGCTTGAAATCAGGGGTACAATCAGGACTCGATGGCAACCAAAGGTCAGTGAGATGCCTCGCATGCAGCGCTCACGGAAAGACTACAAATGAAGCTGTGCAGGGTGAAATGGGCTGGACAAGTTTTGAAGTGAAGGAAGCTCACAGTAACATTGATTATGAAGAACGACTGAGGCATATGGAAGAAAGTAAATGGGCTGGGAGAGTTTTGAAGTACTTGTACATGAAAAACATTGATTCACAGTGGAGGAAAAGAACTAGGAAGCTTTCCATGCATGGGGCCTCTGGGTTAGCAACACAGCAACAAAGAACGTCAAGCGGGAAGTCACAGAGGCTGAAATAATGTCATTGGTGGCGGTAATGGAAAATAAACCTGCGATGAGTAACTACTTAAGAGGAAAAAATGAAATCAGGAAAGAAACAATTTACAATAACTCAAAGGGAAGTTCACTACTTTTTGGAGCAAGATCAGGATGCCTTAGAACACAGTTATAAAGCGAGATATAAGAAGGAAAAGAAGCATGTGCTTGCTGTGGTAAAGCTAGGAAAAAGATTGAGCAAGTTTTGTTAGAATGTGAAGATATCTGCCCAGCGGTCGATTTAGGCACCGCTGGCCTCCTTGAAGTCCATGGTTTCAGCGAGAGCAGGGAAAAAGTAAATGTGCCACAACAGAGATTAGTCAGAGGCGATTGGAAAATTGGTGGAAGTAGGGAAACGACAAACAACAGACGCGTAAAAAAACAAAGTTCACCATAGGGGGTCAGGTAATTTGGTTATGGGAATTTGTCTCTTTTTTCCTTTTCTTTTTTAATCTGGGTAGGACATTAGGCAGTATAATAGCAAGAGCTTGGTGGCGCAACCCACCGCCCCTTTCCAAAGGGGACGCTCATAACATCCATCCCGCCCACCTTTCGGCCCACTCGACCATTGTCTAGTACCCTAGGTGAGCTCCACCACTGGAAAAGCTGGCACTGCCATAGGCATGATGTGGTACAAGGGATCGCGTGGACACACCGGCTGCTTTGAAAGCGCCGAAGCGAGCTGAAAATGAAAGTGCCACCTGCATTGCGGTTCTGATAAAGAAGGGAGGTTTTCCCACTTCGGATGTCTATTTGACAACATTTGAAAGTACTATAATAGGTAGTGGCTGCCTTTGAAGGCGTCCAACATGGTAGGCTATTGCCCGGTGCCGCAGTGCCGGACGTATGCAACGAAGCCCGGTGTCAGCTTTCACACGTACCCGCGGGACAAGAAGGTACGTGAATGTTGGATCGCAAAACTTAGAACCGGCAAGCAGCCATCAGCTGCAAGTCGGGTGTGCAGCAAGCACTTCCGAGAGGAAGGTTTCTGCTACGGCGTCGGTGCTGCGTTGTTCAGTGAGTAGCAGAAAGTGCACACTGAGACACTCGCCCACGTGTGCTGCCTGGCTAATGTCATGAAGCTTTGATATATGAACTTGTTGATGCTAGGTACTGGCGAGTTCGCTGGAATGGAAAGGAAACGGTAACAAGCACACCAAAAAAGAGCATGGCATATGCTATTTCTGTTAGCTCCAAACAATGAATGTATACTGGGTTAAGAAAAAGAAGTAACGAGAAATTACCTGCTGAGAAGACCGATAAACGTACAGTGTGATACAACTTGATAAAAAATAATGTTGACACGTCCAAGAATTTAGAACAAAAAAAAAAAGAGGTGATTGAATTGCCATGACGGCACATTACAAATCACCGTAGGTGTCGAAGTCCCTTTGTTTTAGTTTTTGAACAGCTGTGATAACATGCACGCAACAATGGTTGCTTGTGTACTCTCAAATGCTCATAAGCCATGGCCTAAAGCTCACGGCAGGGTGCGAAAACACGCTTGCAGAGAAAGCGAAACATTGTGCACGGACATGCATGCAGGTGCGTAGTCGGTCACTGCGAACTCGTGTGATCACTGCATTGTGTCTTTATTCCATTATGTGCCATTTGGTTATGCAGACAGCCCGCTATAAGAGTATTTCACATAGTTTGCTCTCAGCGACTGCCTAACGTTCACACAAGAAACCGGTTCGGAAGACCCCATTGCGGCAACCGCGCGCAGTGGGCGTTCACTGTAAATATTTCGTAAAGAGATAGCGTCTGTAAACTATTTTATGCTTTCTGTTTGCCCAAGATTATTATTTTGACAGTAAAGAACTTCTGTTGTTTCGAGAGTACTTACAGAAATTTCCAGGAGGGCTCCCGCATGGCGTTTTTATCGAGTGCCGACAGCCGAACTTATAATGAGTGCATCGCGTTATCCCTCATATACTTACTACGCAAGCGAGGCGCTTTCGACAGATGGCGACTCCATAAGTCCTCGCTGCCAATACGGAACATGATGCGGCTCTACTTCGGCAGTTGCTCTTGTCGCGCCGCGCGCGATTTGAGGGTGTGTTTGGCAAGCAGCCACTTGAAATTCAATCATTTGACCAACTGCATCCGTGGAAGCGAAATTTTGTTACACTTAAATCACGTACACACTTCGTTATATTGAGATTCTAAATACATGGTCTTCTATGGACAAGAGGCTATGAAAAGTTAGACTTCGTTATATTGAAGTTCGTTGCATAGAGGTTTCACTACATGCAATGTACATGTCATCCTCACACTCATAGCTGGAACTCAAAATGAAACTCCAAAATTATGATGACTGCGCAGAGAAACAGCTTGATTAAACAAAATTAGGCAGGTATGTACAAGAGGCCACTTCTGTTCTTACAAATAAGGTCTGTCCAAATCATTCTGCACACCTTGAACAAGGTCATCACAGTTGAGAACTAGTTGATAACGAGTTTTTGCAGGGAGCCTGGCACTTGTTACACAAAGCCTGCTCAACTTTTCCTGTAATTGCTGGGAATTCTATAAACTCATTTTGCTAGAAGCCTGAACAGAGTGAAGCAAATGGCAATGTGCAAATGCACGCTGCTATGCTGCACCAGTTAGACCAACAGCAAAGTTCTCGATCTCCTAAACTAGTCCAGAAATTGCAGATGAACTGAAAGGATATAAAAAGGCATCGTGAGCTCAGTGTGCACTCAAGTGGTAAACACTGCACGTCTCATTTTCATAACAAGCCTCTACTGGAAGAGTTTGTACAGGTAAAGAAATATGGCATTTGAGCAAGTGTGAGCATGAACAAATGATAAGACATGTGGTGTGATAGTGCTTCTTTCTCGCCAAGGTATCTGTGCTGGCCAACATAGCTTCCAACTACCTCAATGCTAACCTTGAGGCCAGCCGCCATGGGACAAGCCACGAAAGCATTGTGCCATATGCTGCATTTGAAACGCTGGACGGCTACATCACAGTGGGAGCTGCAAGTGAAGGCCAGTTCAAGGTCTTCTGCAGGGTCCTTGATGTTAATGAGCTCTTGTCTGATCCTCGTTTCAAAGACAATCCAAGCCGTGTCCAAAACAGGGATGCCCTAGTTGAAATTTTGAATAAAAGGTGAGTAGCAGTGTAGGAAATGTGACACAACAAGATAAAGAAAAGTGCATAAAATTGTAATTTCGTAAAATGGGCCAGGAATTTCCTTTCTGTAAGCAGCTGTTGTTTAGTAATACGAAATTGGTCAATTAAAAAAGAAAAACAGAGGAAATGTTACAATCCTAGCTGTACTCTTTCCATGAGGAGAATGCAACAGAAGGAATTTGACTACGGGCAGCTTTTTGACGTACACATTCACAGGCCAACACCAGAGCTGACAACACACAGGAAGTGACTTTGGAAACCTCCCTAAAACTGCCAAAACATTTTGTAGGTTTAAGCTCAAGACAACAAAGGAGTGGCTGCAGCTTTTTGAAGGCTCTGGCATACCGTATGGGCCCATCAACACCATTCAGCAAGTGTTTCAAGATCCTCAGGTGGGTGCGCAAACAGCAGTGCACCAGCAAACATTAACCAACCGAATTGAGTGCAACTTTGGGAGGCACACAGTTGGTGTCCTGCCTCTCTTCATTGTGGCCAGCATAGATCAGAAATACATTTATGCTTTTAATGATTACTTCTGCAGACGTGCTACCAGCAGTAGGTAACTGAAATTTGTGAAGGGATGAGTGGGAATGCCTTTTATGCTTGATTATCTGAGAGCGCACTTAGGCATCGCTGCATACTGGGTCACAATGTGCTGCAACACAAGAGCACAAAACAAATGCACGCTAAATTCTAATATATTTTTACTAGTTCGTTAGTTTACACAAGCTAAATTCTAATATATTTTTACTAGTTCGTTAGTTTACACAAACTGTGCATATATGTGGCTTTTTTGTGAGTGTATGTGTGTTTCTGTGCATTAAAGGGAAGCTGAAACACTTTTCGAAAAAAATGAGTTCTCTGCGGCATTCTACAGTTTTGAGTCCCCTGAACACGAATATCTCGTTCAAAAAGGGCGGAAACAAGCGCAAGCGGCTGTTTTTTCATGAAAACGCGCACCAGCGCCTCAGGGTATCGCGCGAACGCCGCTGTTGCCCGTGATTGGTCGGAGCCGCGGTGACGTCAGTGGCGGCAGTCGCCGGTCGGCGCCGCCGTTTGAGAGCGTAGCACGCTGTTCTGTTCTGGCTGCATAGCCAGTGGCGTAGCCAGAAATTTTGTTCGGGGGGGGCTACGCCACTGGCCCAATGTGTATATATATATATATATATATATATATGTAGCTGCACGTTGCAGCTCAGCCTCCTCCTTAGAGGCAGCTTTAGCTCGGGTGCTCCTATTTAAGTACATGTAGAAGGGGAATTCGTTTTTCCCTGCAACCACTTCACCGAATTTGAGGAGGTTTGTGGCATTTAAAATAAAAAGTTTAATTCTAGTGACTACGCTTCGAATTTTTCATTTAGGAGGTCAATTATTTATTAAAAATTGGCCAAAATTGAAGATTTTCAGGAAACGAAACTATCAAGTTTAAAACTCCGTGACTCAACAATGAAAAATGATATCACAATTCTGTGAATAGCATCTAATAGTACATCTACAGCGGACAAAATAGATATGTTACACATTAATCTCACAAAAATTTAGTATTGTGGAAATACGGCTTTCGCAAAACCCTTGTACACAACGTAACCAATTCACGTAAGATACAAATTGACAGAGCAAACTTGTCCGCTTTGACTGTTATAATAAATGCCGTTTACAGAACCACAATATCTGTTCTTCATGCATAGCTATTAGTTTGTAAACGCCGTGCTTCTATTTTTTCAAACTTTCGAATTTTCCAAAATATTTTAAACAAAATTTAGGCCCTAAATCGAAGTTGTGTTGCCAGCAGACATTAGGATTTAACTTTCTCTCTCAACTGCAACCAATTTCAATAAAAGTGATTAGCAGGATTATCTCAGAAAAGCGTTTCTGCGTTTTACAAGTATTTGAATAGGCCGCGTCGGATTGGGCCCGAGCTAAAGCTTCCTCTTAAACAATTTATCGAGGGATCATGAATAATAACATGAATAATAACTGCATTGTCATTGCCAAAGATGCTGCAAACGAATTCTTGAAAGCTACGCTCTGTAAATACAAGTAAAATACGTATTTTTTTCATAAAATATTATACTCGTATGAGCCAAAAATTGTGCCCAACATAACTGACGTCAATGCTTCCATGTTTTTTGTCTATTTATTAAGTAAAAAAATATCACACGAACTTTAGAACTAATCAGTTCGAAACCAGGAAAGCAGTGCATGCCGCTGATATGAAAAATTATAAGGCAATGAACTGAACAAGTTGAGGACAAATATCTTAATGAAACTTTGTCATTCAAGAACCGTGCTTACATGCTTGTATATATGCAATGGCCAGTGAAAAATCTCAATGACGCTGTCGTTTGTTCCTATGTATTACGCAGGAGTAGCTGTCCCTTGTCGTGTATCGTGAGTAATTGCACCGAAGTTATAGTCGCGAGAGAGAGCACGTATAAAAAGCAGGAGTTCTGCAAGATATATGAGGGCAAGTTAAATGAATGAGCCAACAACGGGGTACTTTATTTAGAAGTAGTCTTCATGAGAATTTAGACATTTGTCTTATTCACTAACGAGTTGAGTGATTCCCGTCTTATAAAACTCCTTGGGTTGCTGCTTCAAAAAGTCTGTATCTGGTTCCCTTGAGCTGTTTTTTCGGTTGCCCCAAAATGTAGAAGTCGCAAGGTGACAGGTCTGAGCTGTATGGCGGATGTTTCAGCGTTTCCCACTTGAACTTTGCCAGTTTTGTATTAACCACATAAGCGACGTGGGGACAGGCATTGTCGTGGAACAAGATGACCCCATTCGTCAATTTTCCACGTTGTTCGTTCTTGATTGCGACACGCTGCAGTTCTGGCGTTTCACAATATCGGAAACAATTGATAGCCTCTCAAGATTTAGCAAATTCTATCAGTAATGGACCCTGTTGATCGAAAAAAAAGTCAACAACACCTTTCCAGCGGAAATGATGGCCTTTACGTTCTTTGGGCGTGGTAAATTCGAATGTTTCCGCTGTAAGCTTTGCCGTCGTGTTTCAGGCTCGTAGTAGTGGCACCAAGGTTCGTCCCCGATCACAGTTGCAAACAAGAAGTCGTCATGCTCATTGTGATACCCGATCAGATGAGTCAAGGCAGCGCGAAACTTCTCCGTCTTCTCGCGATGGATAAAAATCTTGGGGATCCTTGCGCACCAAAGAGCCGATAACCGAGAAGCTCATGAATTATGGCCGGAACCGAACCATGACTGATGTTCAGACGGTCTGCCAGTTCATCGATGCTTATCCTCCGTTCTTGTTTCAGCAGCTCATGAACCTTTGAAATTGTGTGGGGGGTGATTGCACGATGGTTTTGGCCCGGTCTTGGAATGTCTTTGCAACGTCCTTTGAACCGTTTGCTCCAACGCTTCACAGTGGTCAATGAAATGCAGTGTTCAACGTACACGGCAGTCATATGGTGATTAATTTCTGTTTTGGAAACACCTTGAGCTGTTAAAAACTTCGCGACACCGAGTTGTTCAACTTTTGAAGTGTCCATTAGGTGACGCAACCATATTCAACCCAGTGTATGAGGGCATTAAAGAACATTTATCTTCACACCTGCGTGTCACTTTTGTAAATGAGACATGCCGTTCTCCTACGCGCATGCCTCGCAGATAATGAACCGAAGCATTATTGCGCGGTTAGGGTAGGCTCACTTTCATTTGACTTGCCCTCGTACATTAGAAATGCAAAGATACAATGGGATATGCAAATGCGAAAATACGGCTTGATAAAGGAAAAAAAAGTGTCAATGGAAACAAAGCTCACTGCATGTATACACAAAACCTCGCAACAAGATATTTAAGTATACGTATAGGTCTCCAATGAGTTTATGTATGTAACTGTATAAGCTAACTGTATATAATGCGTCTAATAACTGTATAACTGTAATAACTCTATAATGCGTATATGATACTGTAATAAAGAAGTAACTGTATATAATGCGTCAAACAAGGCAAATAAACATGTTGCACAATCATAGATTCACAGAATCCTAGATTCCGCCCCCATTCCATCCACTCCCCCCGATGTATTGCGCACGACGGAAGGCGGCGCGCTTGCTCCCCGCTTTTCTCCTTTGCGCACACAAGACTGAGCCACCATCGTCGGCTCACCCATTCCACCTCCCCTCCTACGCTTTCACTCGCACATACAGTATGCAGCGCGTGGTCACGATGTTATCACCCTTGGACTTTATAGGAAACATGAGGGCGATGGCAGGAATGCGCCTGGAGTGTCCACATAATTGCTTTCGCAATAACATAATAAACGTATCCGGCAACTGAAGCGTCCCGTCGCCCATTACTTTCCGCAAAAGAAGTATCAAAATCGAACTTTCACCATGCGACAATTCGCTGCGCCGCAACAATGTATTTTTTTCTGTGAGGCGGAGGCACCGAAATGAAAAAAAAACGCATAGGAAAGCATCTTGGCCAGAATCTAATGCCTACTTCGGGCACCTAATGGGGCTACGGAAGGAATACCGAAGAAAACATGAGACGCTTGGTCCACTGAGAACCACACGCATACTGCTCAGTATCCCAGACTTTCCGGAAAGGTTCCGCTCAAGGAATGCGGTGCAATCCTTCGAGTCCCCACAGTGATGGCGGCGAGCGACCATTGTTTTTTTTTTTCTCGTCTGCTAGCCAGAAAGCGTCCAAAACTCTGTCCGGTGAAAATCCACTCGGCCAGAGCAAACCGAACGCGCACCGAAGTGTACCGCACGGTGGTCGGGGCCATACGAGAAAAACGTATGCGCTCTGGTTGGCTCTGGCAGCCCGCGGGTAGGGTAGCGAGAACGAAAAAAAAATTGAAGAGGCTCAATGTGTCCTCGCGAATAAAAGTCAAAGTAGAAAAAATAAATAAGAACGTATTTACTTTGGCTGGCTTTAGTGTCTTGACATGGATGTTCTGGCTTAGGTTAAAAAAAAATGTTGATATTTTTTTATGTGACATGACGGCACAAATGAACCACCCCAACGCTTCGTCTCATTGGACCTCGCTGCCTGCTTTGTCAACTTGTCTGCTAGTGTGTTGATTTGGCTTGTCTCGTTGTATGTTCCGATGTAAGACTTTAGAAAAGTCAATAGACCTTTGGCGTCAAATGTTTATAACAACATTAAACCCACAAAGTTCCGCAATTGAAAATCTAAAGCACAACTTTGGAAATGTCAATGCACCCTTCACATTAAGAGCTTATGAGATTTATAGCCATAAGGTTTCGCAATTGATATCCATGCGCTCCATAGATTCCGTGGCCTCAGTGAGATGCCGCGGCGAGCCCGCTCACCATCAAAGCGCCCTTGAAACTTTGTGCTCGGATGGGACTGCTTGGCGTTATGTGACTCCCGGTGTATGGGCGTTGCCACGAAATCCAGCCCGAGTTTGCAATCTTCGCGGTTAAATGTCTTTTCGAGCGTCAAAAAGACATTCTAGACAAAATCCAGAGTGATTCCCGGCGCCGGGGGTCGCTTTGGTCGGCGGTGCATGGACAGCACGAAAAAATTTCGGGGGGGGCTGAAGCCCCATAAGCCCCCCCCCTGGCTACGCCCCTGTGCATAGCTGAGTTGTTAGCATTATGGAACGTTCTCGCTGTCTCGGACAGCTTGTATTTTCGCCGTACATGTTCGAACCGACAGCCGATACGGAAAACGATGGCGGCAACGACGATGTTGAGTGTGCCAAAAGCTAGAGCGATGTGTACACCTTCTCGCGCGCTGGAAATCTTAGCTGTTACGTATGCTTTTTTTTTCATGTAGCTGCACGTTCCAATGACGGGAGAAAAAATGCGCTAAAGTGTCACTGGGAACTTGCTGCTGGAAGAATACCGAAGCACTAACTTCTCATTAGATTGTAAACACGGGTACAATTCCGCGATGTCAAGCACCTTGCCGCTGCTTGTGTGAAGTCCCGTGGTTTTCTGAGCGTTGATACACGATCGCGAACATAAGTGCCGCGTTTCAAAGCGCGCACATGCAGTGCTGCGAGGTACAGTCATGGAAGTTGCTTATCATACACATCCAGATCGAGATGGTCAGGGGGATTATATGTGCAATATTCAGAATATGGTTCGACGACTTTGCGATTGTGGCTCGATCAAGAATCGGTATGCGCGCTCCATGCTAGTGTTGACATAAAGATATTAGGCAGTTTTAGCACCGCCGTGTGGTAAACATGATAACTGCAACCGTACGTCGAATGTCACTAGGCAAGCCTATACTCCAATTTATACCTCAGGTGCAACGTTGTGGAAGCTACGCACGAAGTCCGGTTACCAAAATTTATTACTGCGCGCGTTTCCGTCTATGGTTCGCAGCGTGCCAGCGGCATTTGCTCGCGCGAGCATGCACGTGAAGCTGCCGCGACGGGCTGCAATTAAAGAATGCCGAAAAGAAAATTGATTTAAAAGAACGTGTTAGCAGCCGTATAAGTACACGGATTGTTTCTATGGGTAAATTCTTTTTTTTTTTCATTCAGAACTGAGCTTATATATGAAAAGTTTTCTCAAAAATCGGGTCAAGAAACACCGAACTTTTTCTAAGTGCGAACGCAGCCACTGCAAGAAGTATCTCAAGCCTCCACAGCGTTGCACCTGATGTATGAAACGGAGTATAGCAACGCTAGCAACAATGCGTTTCCGCATTTGTCGTAAGGCTATCCGGCTATCGCGGAAATGGTCCAAGCACAGCACAGTTGATTTCGTCGGCACGAACCTATCTCTCCTCACCGCACTGCGCTGCAAGCTTCTTGTGCTTCGGGAACCTGTGAAACACCACATCGTCTCGCCCGCGTGTGTTCGCGCAGCCGAATGTTGCACAGAACGAGGGCATGTTGGGCGCCCTTGGCTGTAGGCACTCACGCAGCACAGAAGGAAAGAACAGTTTACGAAAATCGCAAAACAAACGTGAGCGGCGGCGGCGGCAAATCTCTCGTAGCGTCGTTCAGTAAAGCGCAGGACGGAAAGAGGCATGCCAGCGCATGCCAGCACGCCGGTCCGGCAGCTCGGTCCCCGCCAGTGACGTCACTCTCGCCGGTTCTCTCCTCTGGTAACCTCCTCACCCGGCGCTCCGGGAAGCGATGGGGGCGTGTCCGCGGGGGTGATTTAGAAAGCGATTTCCGCCCCTTATATTAACAAAACGAAGAAAAAAATTTCGGAACCGTAAATTATTAGGTCTGTTCTTCCCAATCCCAGCGATTCATGGAAATTGAAAACCGCTTCAGCTTCCCTTTAAGCATGCCCATGCAGCAATTATCAGAGCGAGCTGTACGTATGCAGGGCAAGGAAATGGTGGTAAAGCTTCCGCACAAGACTGCTGGCACAGTGTCCTTAGTTGGTGAGCTCCTCTTCCTTGATCCTGTCCAATGAAACAAAGCCCGTAAAAGGCTGCACAAAGGTGAACGAAGTTTTATCTGGTACTCCTTTACCTGGTACTCTCTTAACTCCTTTTATTTTTGCAGTTGTTTCCACCACTGTCACGACGTGGAAGGCAGTTGTCCTGCCTATGTATTTTGTGGTTTTTGTTATGTTACGCTCTGTAAAATCTACTGTAATTGTGCATTGTATCTTGTATGATCTCACCAATGCACATTTGTGATTGTGCCCCTGTACAATGACCTTAGCAGGTGCTGTACATATGTGTATAAATACTTAAATTTATTTAATTGCAGGGCCTGACTGCCACCATTGTAATTAAAAGAGAGAGAGAACATGCATGTGTGTATTGAGCAGAAGGTGCAACCAAGCAATGTCCTTGTCTTCTGCACATCTCATGTGATAAAGCTGTGGAATGTTAATTTTCAAGTGTTGCATAACAAAGCGATCAATGCACAATCAATATGCAATCAAGCAATCAGCAGTCGTAATTAAACTAAGGCATGGCAAATGTGCTTTCACAAAATGGAGAGCTCATCTTCACGTTACCAAAGGTGTAACATTATGGGTTTGCAGGAACAATTTTGGCAATTAATACCGAAATGACCTGAGATTACCCTAGTGACGTTATATTAATGCTCTTTTAATCTCTCATTGATGCATTTGCCGGTTTGACCAACATACATTCTTCTGCACAAAAACCTAATAACGCACGAAAACCTAAACCGAAAATAAAATCTATAGTTGAAAGTGAAGCGCTGTCTCTGTGTATGTTTCTTTCTACGTCCTCGTTCAGTCGCGCCTATACACTCTATCATGGATTTTAACCAACTAGCCCACCAACGTGTTTTAACAGGCAGTAACACTGCAAGAGTAAAAAAAAATGGAGAGTACATGTTTATAATCACTACACAATGAGCAAGAGAAATATTACCAAGATTTTTGACCTGGGAAGAGCTTGGTGGGCCTCACAAAGGCAACACTTCACACGTGCAGCCAAATATAACTTGGTTTGCAATAAAACTCCACCTTGAAAAGCTGGACAAACGCTCTGCATTTAAATAATTTGCGCATCACCTCATAATGCTAGTTATTCGTTGCCGATATTGGAATGCCAGTTCAAAATAGTATCTGAGCAAATGAGCAACAGCTATGCTAATTCAGAAAAGAACAAAAGAAAACACAGTTCAAGGGAATGGTTAATAGATATGAAAATGGTTGTATGTTGCAGAAGCATTGTTCTAGAAAGCTAATAATTTGGACATTACTGCTAACAATGTGGAATCTGCATGGTGACATTCTAACTGTGAATGATGCAGGCCCTGCAGTGGAGTTCAGTGATGGCATGAACCAAGTTCGATCACCCCCACCTCTACTTGGAGAGCACACAGATGAAGTGCTGTCAGAGTACCTTACTGCAGATGAGATCGCCCGACTTCGAGCAAAGAAGGTCATTGCGTGACAAGGACTTGAAAATGAAAATTGTGCAGTTTTGCACAAATATACTTTTTCTTATAAGTACCGCCCTACAGAAGAATAATTATTTTTGTATAAAGGCTTGTATTTTAATCAGTGTCCCGCTTCCTGACTGCACAGCATGCTACTATACATTCAGCTATGAATGGTATGATTTTGGACAACCTTTTGAGCATACTGAAACGCAATACTTGCATAAGTGCACTCCTAGAAGTTAAGTTCAGTAAGCAATTATGCATGCCCTTCAAAGCAATATAAAGAAGACCTTTTGAAATTGCCACCAACTAAAATTTGATACTGTAAGTAAGATGCCACTAGCATGAGTGAAAATATGGCAACCAGGGAATTTCAACATCATAAACATTAAGCGACTCATGATTCCTTGCAGTTTCTTAGTAAAAAAGAAATCAAACATCACACCATGTGTCGTATGTGGTTGGGCATTAGTGTAATTTCCATGGGAGTGTGTGCAACATAGCACATACAGAATTATAGAATCCTATTTATGAACTTTAGAACAAACTGAACAAGTGCTGTGACTGGCTTATCCAAGATAAACTTGACACAATGGTAATAGGTTTTGACAGCTGACTGCATGACTTCTCCATAGGTATTAGGAATGCAGGATGAACCATGCTGTCTACTTAGATGGAATTGGCCACCAAGAACACAGCTGCATTTGGTATTTAAAACAATGCTCAGACAATGATACTTCTAAAGCATTCCTTAGTTTTTGTTAGTGTGTGACCACAATGGATGTCTGCGACTCTGTTCAAAAAGCTGTAGCAGCAGTGTCCTACATGACAATTAACAAGAATCTTTTTGACTTGGACACACCCATGCCTGGTCAACTTAATATTTTAAGGGTGGGTTTCCACCGAGGTGATGAAAGTGAAATGTCTATAAAGGAAGACTGCACAGAAGAACTTAATTAGAACAGAGATAAAGGGCTTCCTTTTTTTGCGGTAATGCGGCTTTCCATGCTTTGCTGGGAATGAGTACAACACACGGTTTTCTTTACCGACTTTAACAGTGACAGAACCATAAATTGATAAGCTGACGATGTGTCTCTAAGACACATATCCATGGCCTGCCAAGCAAATGCTGGTTCTTCATTTTCAGACAAACACGGGGTGCATATTTGATCAATGACGCAATTCATTTGCACTGAGGCATGGTTTGTACATGAATTTGTGGATGATGTTCCGGTGATTGACAACTTTAGGAGGAGCTGTCGTAGTCAAGTTTGCCAGTTCCTCCCAAGCCTTCAACATCTACTTCAGTCTCGGTTGCGTTGAGCATGTTCAGCGTTATGTCTGCACAGAACACACAAGGACGCCTAATCAAACACTGCTTAGATGACAAACTTCATAGGCTTTTTGACACTTTTAAGGTTTAAGGAAAAAGGAGAAGGGAAATATGACACTTATTAGTGATCCCAATGAAATACAGAAGGAGCTGCAGATTTAAGAAAAAATTTGAGCCACTAGATCCAAATTTCAATTACATCTTGCCAGATGGCTTAAGAGTAATTCAAGAACAGTTATTTTTTTTGTGTGTGAAACAAAGCGAGCACTTGTTACAAATGTCTGTAAGGACTTACTACACAGAGTATTATTGTTACTCAATTCAGCAAACAACAAAGCAAAGATACAAGAAGAAAAAAAAGATAAGATTCAATTTTTTAAAATCGATTTCTGTGAGCCTCTGCAAACATCTACATTCACACTTGTGGCTTCATAACTCACCAGCAGACTTTGTAGCAGCTTGCAGGCCAGCGGCTAAAGTTGGTTGTGGAGGTGGTGGTGCTGCTTCTGCCTTGGGTGGTGCCTTTTTGATGGGGATGCCTGCCTCCTCATATGCCTTACGCTTCATACTGTTCTTGATCTGACTGCTGCAGGGAACCATAACGTGTGCACACAAAACTTGCACCAAAGACCACAGGACATAACTAGTAAATACAGCACAATGCTATCTGGCAAGCGAATTAACGAAACATTGTCAAACTTGCTTACTGATGACTCGACACAACACTTAACCAACAATGACTGCACAAGAAAACCATGTTGTGATAGTGCATGCATAAAAGGTGAATGTGTCATTATTAACGATGAGAAGAAATGTTTAGGAATGCTTTATTCAAGAACCAAAGCATGTGAATGAAGAAGCTGCATGTCTGAAAGAATTCTCTGAAAATTTAGAGGAAAGTGCGAGTATGCCAGGCTAAGATGTAATAATGACCTGTGTGCTAGTGATGACATAGTTTAATTCTAGAATCTGACCAGAAGTTGGTGAGAAATCAAGCCATTCGTGGGAGGACTTTTTATGAGATTAGCATTTTTTGCCTACTTCAGAAACTTTGTACCCGTCTATTTATCTCTTTACACTGCTTGTCCCAGTGACCCAAGTTGTCTGCTTGCTTGGGTGACTAGCTATATGCTGGCTGCTTTCTTGCCGAGAACACAACATGGGCCACTGGGAATATGTGCAGATAGACAACTGGCTGCTGTCTGACCTAGTAGACAACTTGGTTTATCTGGTATGTTTCTGAATAAAAAACTCCCACTCCATAATTACATAACATTAAAGTCTGCACTAATGAATTTCCCGTGACCAAATTACAGATCATATCCGCCACCACTTGAATGCCAAACACATTAATGCAGATAATTGCCAAAGGACGTGTTCTGCCTAATTTCGGAATTAGAGGGATTGGCCAGCAAATTTGCAATGGTGCTCAAAGTGGTTTTTGTTGACAGAAACCGGAATTTGACGCAAGCACGCCAGACAACATCATTACCATGACATGCATACTGCATAGAAATATTTAAATCAGTGCAGGTAAGGTCAAAATGTTGCTTCATCTTGTTTGCTAACACGGAGCACCTGGTTACTACTGCAAGGTGTGCTCACATGACACACCATACACCACTGAGCAAAAGTGTATGTGAATGCTGTGGTTATCACAAAGACACTTGCAATACAGGAGTCATATTGCTGGAAAGTACTGCATCAAAACACAACCTCAATCAAGTATGGCCATAGCTGCCAACAACTCTAAAATGGCAGACTTCTACAAAACAGGTGAAGCTAGCTTCACTTCACTGCAGGGTGCGCTGAAATTAGAATCATGGCTCATTAAGCATGGCACTATTAAATGCAAGCAAATGCAGCAGTGTAAAGAAAGATAGAAAGATCATGGTTATTTATAACCTTTTGTGTGCTATCTTGATCCCTGTGAGTTTGAACACAACAGCTCACGATCGCACATCAAAGCAAACCTGCACAGGCCCAGTGATGATTAGTCATGGCTTCCTGCCGTAAGCTGCACTTCGCTTCACTGCATCATAGGCTTGTGGGTCAAAATAATGTAGCAGACAACATGAAGCCATACCTGTGCAACTTTGCTTCAATGTATGGCTGTGCTCCCATATTTCTGCTAACAGGGATCAAGGTAGTACTTAGATACTAGATTTTTATACTCTCAGACAGTTCAAGCTAACTCACACAGCAGTATGGCATACTCTGAAATGGAAACTGTAGCATAATACTCAATCAGTTTAAACTGGTGAAGTATTTGTTCAGAACTCTCTTTTCACACATTTCGCAGGAGAGGGTTTAATACTAGGGGACAATACAAAGGGCAAACTTCTTTTCTTTGTTTTCACATTTAATCTTGGTGCCAGTACATCAGTCTAGCATTATGGATCTTAAAGTACATATGTTCACTTTGGCCATTCTTAGTGCAGGAAACATCCTAGAAACTTGCTGGATGACTCTTTGGCTTTTCTAGAATTCCAGTACAGCCTTCATGCCAAGAAAAAAATTACTCGGCCTGAGCAGACGTAATGAAAATTCACAATGTCATGGTGAGCAGGCACAGGAGCTTCAAGACTGCTTTGCTACTCGTTTTTAAGTTTTGCATCTTTTCTGTGTTACCAAGCGTCTTCTCGTGGTAAGAGTGGCCACTTCGCTATTTCAGAAGCATGATATACTAATGCTGCACAACTTAGTATTGTGCTTTAATATCTATCTCCTTAAATGTAATCACTGAGCAGCAGAAAGGCGGACAATTGCAATTTTGTGACAGTGCTACATTTAGCAGCAGTGTTCATTTTCAACATAAAAGTTGAGCACTGCAGCTAGGTACAAAGATACATTAGGCATCAACTAGACAAAAGCAACAATAAGGCTATCTATTTCTGTACATCTGTGCTTAGGACAGACAATGTCACAGTAAATTACAAACAGCATTCCTTGTAGGGCCGCGAACTTACATGGTGCGATTCTTTATGTGATCGCTAAGTTTATTCAGGTCGTCTCCAAAGCGCTTCACTGCACTGCGCAGCATCTCGACCTCGTCGTCAGTCCACTTGCCCCTGCGTGGGCATTACCAACTCAGCACCACTTCTGGCTCTGCTTGCAAACGACGCACGAGGGCATCATACGAGACTTGCATAAAGCGTGGTCAAACCTTGCTAGTTTTACACACTTAGCGCATGCAACAATTTCAACAGTTGGTAGTGGAGAAGTATTGTTTGAGTGGCAATTTTCGTGGCTAGCAAACAGGTGACAACTCAGACGTGCAATGATGCTGATCCTAAATGGATCACAGATTAACATTACTTAAATCCCGGAGCTTTACGTGTCAAAGCTACAATCTGATTATGAAGAACGCTGTAGTGGGAGGCTCCATATTAATTCTGACCACCTGGGGTTACTTAACGTGCTCCCAATGCACGGTACACGAACGTTTTCGCCCATCGGAGTGCGGCCGCCGTGGCCAAAATCGAACACGCGACCTCGATCTCAGCAGCGCAACGTTATAGCCACTTAGCTACCGCAGCGGGTATGGCTCGCCTTTAAGTTCACTTAATAGCATATTAAAATGGTTTAACAACAGCACTGTCTCAGTTATATGCGCCGATGTACCCTTTTCACTCCTCCGAAGCTACGTTGTCCAGCCCATCGCTGCACATTGTTGCGCAACGATACTCCAATATAAGCGTTATTTTACTATATCTGGCACCAGACACGTTTGGGTATTGTCTCATTGTGCTGTTGACTGTGGACCAAATGAATTTTTCGATGCAGGCACGGTCAAGGCTCGTATCAGACCAGTCATCGCAATTCCGCACGCAGAGTCGAAGCAGAAGGTGCTGGTGGTAATGCTCACCCGGCTGGCGATGGCTCGGAAGCAGAGTACAGCTGCACAGCCAGTTCACCGAGCTTGGTGAACGCAGCTCCCGCGGCTGTGAAAATTTCCCCCACCTGCGGAACACAACAAAAAACGGCGCGGCCACTTTTTGGAGCGGCCAAGTAACCTTAACGTAGAAGAATGATTAACCCCTGAATTCGGAAGGATCACACGTCAAACAAGCTGCCACTTTGTCTTACAGCTGCAGCGCGAAACGCTTACAGCAGCGTTTGCAACTGTCGTGCTTCAAACTTCTGTGGCAAATTTTGCTTGTCTCGGCAGATTATTTCGCTCTTGATGAAGGAAGAGAAACGATCCAGAGAAGCAACGATTCGCCGCGCATAGCAACTTACCTTGCTTGCACTCCCATGACTCATTTCTACCGCCAAACGCAGTGCGTGTCAAACGCCTTGCAAGTTGCTAACGAGTGCTACAGTTCAACATTTATCGCCATTGTAAGCGCCGCCATCTTATAACCGGATTTGTCTACGGCATGGTCTACGGCTTGTTATGTGCTCACTACGTAAATAGAGGAGGTGCTGGTCATCGTTCTTAGTTGGTGCTGGTTGCATCAACGTTCTAGACATACTTGGTTGCATAGATACAATGAACTAGAAGCAATTCTAGTACACTGTAGCATAAAGAAACTCTATGGCTAGTTGTACGTACGATTGCCGCAGACTGCAGCTACCAAAAACGACGTCATAACCACAATGCATAAACAGAGAGAAGAAACTTTATTAATGAATGGCCGGCAATTTCGTTGTGGTGGCCTCAGGTGGCGGCTCCAAGTCCTTGGACCATATAGTAACTCTATGCCTTGGACTCGGGCGGCATCTTTGGCTTGCCGGACGGCCCAGAGTTGGTCTGCCAACCCTGAACTTTTGAGAGCCGCCTCCCAGCGGCGGCGGCGCCGATGGAGAAGGTCTCCGGCGGGACCCGCAGCTGGGGCGGCGTCGGGGAGAAGCGAGCTCGAGGCTTCCCGTACTGTGGTAACGGCCGCGATTACGGACGCGTCGCGAACGGATGTGGTCCCATTACCGTGGTTGCCGGCACATTCCCATGCATAAACAAAAAAAAATTATGAAGATTATGAAGACAAGCCAAGGCGATCCTGTTGCGCACGGTGTGCCGCCATAATTAAATGATCAAAACTTGTGGGTCTTGCCAGAGTGACTTAGCCTGGCTACAGCTAGCATGGCAAACTCTTCGCAAGTGGCTACTTTTCCTACTGCAGGATGGGAAAACAACATTACCGCCATTCCGCGCCTAAGCGATGACAATGGAGACTTTTAGCGTATCCGCTATTCCGGCAAACCGGGGCGGTTTGGGCGGATTAAAAACGTGAGCGGCCGGAGAGGTGCAGCCGCCTGGTTTGGGTGGCTACAATTCTAGCCACCCTAGCCTGGTGCTGTAGAGCTTAATCAGACAAACACAGAGCTAAAATTGCAGTAACCTACTTTATTCTGCTTCGCTGCCGGTGAAAATTTGCGGCAGCGGCGTAATTGTGTTCACAATTACGCCGCTGTCGAAAACTTACACCCCAGCTAAGAAGAATATAGTGATTGGCTCTGTGTTTATGCGGTTGAGATTTGCACCACCAGCTGGCACCACCAATCAGGCCGCTCACGTTTACGCCCCAGACCATCCGGTAATCCGCCCAAACCGTCCCGGTTTGCCGGAATAGCGGATACGCTAAACGTCTCTAATAGAGACGTTTAGCGTGTCCGGTATTCGGGCAAGCGCGGGCGGTTTTCCGGTTTAGCGGGGGCGCCAACCTGAGCGGCCAGATTGGTGGCGCCAGCTGGTGGCGCAAAGCTCAACCAGACAAACACAGAGCTAATTACTATATTCTGCTTAGCTGCTGGCGTAAATTTTCGACAGTGGCGTAATCGTGTTCACAATTACGCCGCTGCCAAAAATTTGCACGGGTGGCGAAGCAGGATATGGTGAGTTACTGCAGTTTTAGCTCTGCGTTTGTCTGGTTGAGCTCTACAACACCAGGCGGCTTCACCGCTCACGTTTAGGCCCCGACCATCCGGTAATCCGCCCAAACCGCTCCCGTTTACTGGAATAGCATACAAGCTAAAAGTCTCTAATATGTTGAGATTATTCAAGTAGGCCGGGCGCAGAGCGGAACCGGAACGTCGATCCCATGGGTCGATCCCTTCGTGATAACGCCTTCCATTCGAAGCAACATCTGCAAAATAAGGTATAGTTGCTAGGATTACTTAGCTTCGTCAGGTCATGCGAGGAGCTTGCCGAAAGGTAGTGTGTACTAGAACTCCAGTAGGCAGGTTCCCCGCTGGCGTTCCGTACGGACGCGGTATGTTGCAGAAGTTGCGGGGCGCCTTTTTCATTGCGGGGTGCTTTGCTCGTCGTGACGTTAGATTCGTTTCTTTACTGTACCAGGAGGGCATATGTAAGTGGCAAACGGAGGCCTCAGGAGAGCACCTGAGATAATAAAGCAGGCGGCACTGAATCGCCATCGAAGGGGCAGCGGAGGGATCAAAGCTGGAAGCGGCCCGTGCGCCTCGGCGAGCCCCAGCCCACGGACCAGCCCCGGTTCTAGCTATGGCGTCCTCGAGGCGCAGCCAATAATACGAAATAATGATACATTGTTACAACTAGTAAATAAAAACTATTAAACAAGTATAACCACGCCCGAGCATCAATTTGTGAAGCAGTGCTACCGCACCCGCGCGAGGATTACGGAACGCCGAGGAATTCGCCTCCTACCACACTGCATGTAACGTACTCGATGTTGCTACCCGGTTGCCGTGTTATCGCGCTTTCCTTCCAGTATCGCGGACAAAATCGCGAGTGAACATGCGTATATAGAACATGTTGCTAATCTCGGAAACAACGTACCACACAATGTACTGCACTGTGTATCCGAAATGAAATCTTTTTCACCCCTTTACCACCCTTTATTATTTTCTTTATTTACAGAGATGGGCTTGTCTTCATCAAGGCAACTTGTTATCAAAGCAAAAAAAGGCGACTCAACCTATTCTGTCATCGCTGCTGTCAACTCGGAAGCAGAAGTCGTTAGCGGCAGCTGTGAACGCTCAGATGGAGAAAGTGCCTGCAATCACCTCATGGGAGCACTCGCAACCGTTTCGCTGCGGCAGTCAAAAGGCTTTACAAGAGTAGCGCCGCACTTGCCGTGCACTAATCTTAGACAAGAACTGGCAGCTGATGCAAACGCTGCCCTGTGTAAGCTGTCGGGAGTGAACAACTTCGGGCGGTGCCACCGCAGTATACAGCAGCAAGATGAGGCAAGGCAGCGACTTGGAAGGGACCTGCTCGAATCAGACCCTGTAGGTCTATTTGCCCAGTATTTGCTCGCACCTCAGGTCTCCTACATAATGACAAAATTTGGTCCTGTCCCTGTGGGGTCGCCACTGTCGTGCCAGCAACCGCTTCTGCCTCACGAATTCAGCCACGCCTTGCCTGACCAGTCACACGCCTGAGCATTGCAGTGAACACATTTAGTTTGGTTTTGTTTGTGCATTCATATTGCTTGTGCTTGCAGAAATGCGGCTCAATTCTGTGTATGTATTCTGAGTGACGGTCCTGAGGCACGCCTACTTAAAGAAAGAAGCACTTATATCCTGCTTTTGCTTTGATTTGAGAAAATCAACATGCCACAAATTCATTAGCATATCAACGTGTTCAGCTTATAACAGAGTGTGCCTCAGAGAAGTCTATTGTGGAAAGCAGAGACATAGCACATCGACTTCGCTTTTATCTGCACTAACATGTAAAGGAAATCATATGATTTGCTTCAAGCACCGTAACGGTCGACCAGGCAGCAGGTGAAGCTAATCAGCCCTCCCTTCCCCCTTAAAGAACCCCTTACAATGTCTGGCCATATTGAGCTGACAAGGGCAGTGCATACAATGTGCGCTAACGATCATATCTGCTAAGTATTACATCTCTAAGCGCTGCGGAAAGAGCTGGAATTTCAAACCAAACGCCATTCGCCCTTCTCCACGCGGGCGCCACGCTCCCAGCCAGAGAGCCGACGTATATAACTTGCGCCTACTATCATAGAACACCTATGATACTACATGGCAGTGCTGTGACGTTGTGCATAGTGACACGTAACTTCGAGAATTATTCAAGGTGGCATCAGTTTTTCAACTGATGAATTAAAGTTTAGAGAAATAATAAAACATAAGCTGACTAACTGCGTTTTTTTTTTTACTTTGTACTGTAGCAAGATGTACTTCTATCGCACGCGCAGAGAATGAAACTGACTCATTCTCTACTGTGTTCCAGAGAAGCGATTATGCTCTTTCATTCGTACTGCTAATCATTTGATTTCGTGCAGAGCCTGCATCAACGTACGCTGCACGAAACGAGACGAACGCAACAGCTTGTGCGCGAGACCGTCACCAGAAGTGTGCCACTCAGCAAAAGCGCGAGAAAAAAAAAATGGCTGCGGCTTAGCTCAACCCTGGATATGCAAAGTGACAGCTTGGCTTAGCCTGGTTAAGTCTCGGTTTTACTTCGTGAAACTTTGATTTCGCTGTAATTATTATACTTAGGTATACAATCATCGTTAAGCCGGGTATGACGGCAGTGCCTAGACATGACTGTGATTAGGCTTGGGTAGTGCTAGACATATGCCAAGAGACGCCACGAACATGTGCAGTGTCGAAGCACAAAGGGACAGGGCGCCAACGCGGTCGCTACATCGATCTCGACGGTGCGACGCCTCTTGCATTCCGGAACCTCTCCAGTGAAGCAGCAGACGCCGCTTGGCGACGACTGCTCAAAGCGTCCTGCTCCCGCGCAACGCTCATATAAGACGGCCCGGCCTCGCACTCATCCATGGCCAAGCTCGCATTGAATAGGCGCGCGCGGCGTACCTCTTATGTTGAATTCCAATGGCAGATCGCAAGCACTTGGCCGGACCACGAACGAAGTGCGTTGTTCCGACTGAGACCGCTGACCGCTCTATTACAGTGTGCTAGATTCTAGTACACTGTAGCTCTATGTCGCTCTCCTCAAATGCCTGCAAAAGAGACACAACTTCAGAAATATCTCATGGCAACGGTCACAAGGTTGCGCTCATTTGTTGTCATATATGGAGCATTTACCAAGGCAATATTTGTCAAAACATTAAACCCTTTTGATAGTCCTGCGAGTGCTGGATCAAATGCCCGACCTTGTTTACCTCTCATAGGCGGCACACTCAAAGTTTTTAAAATTGTACATTTGATGTTGTTAATTTGACTTTGGGAGACTCCTCCGTTTACGTTGCGATATTTGTTCACTCAAGTAGACGAGACTTGACAAGTGAAACTTGCTTCACTGGATTCTCTGTGGTTGCTGTTCTGACTAGATGACACACAGAACTAATGCTGAATTGAAACTGTTATGTGCGCACACCTGATGTGGTTCAAAGCAGGAGCATGTGTGCTCCCCCACCAGTAGGATTTAATAAACACTGCTGTATTAAAGTGAAATCATGCCCTGACACCACAAAACTACTTTTTCCAATCTCCACTGCTCCCCTCTCTTATCCATGTTCAATGACGATAATCCGAGATTTTCTTGTCTGCAATGAGCCTGTTCGAAGCGATTCTTTATCTCATGCACACTGCCACTGCACAGCTCTCTATTTCTTGGTTGCTGGTAAATAGAATCAATCATTCCTTGCAGATTGCAGAGTGAAATAGGAGCTGCGTTAGTATATACACTCTACCATATCAATTGGAATAACTGTGGCACAGTGATATCCTGTCGGTGCTGTGGTAGTGTGGATAACTCAGTGTCTTCTTTTTCGAAGGGCTTTGTCTAAATGACAGGTGAAACACACAAGGAGGTCAAAGGAAGGTGGAGGCTTAAAGTGATAAACTATGGTCAAACAAGGGATGTCGCTGCAGCCAACGTTTTGACAAGGCGACCAACCCTGATGAAGACAAGCGCCTGTGATGAAATGCTGGCTCCAACTACATCCCTTACCACTGCTCATCACAGGGGCGAAAGATGAAATATATTTATTCAATCAGTGTTATGAATTTGTGTGGTTTCTGCACTTGGGGACAGTTGGACAAGGTCACTCTACACATCTACATCCTCCTAGCCTAGGAATGCTATCACAAACCCACCGTGGTTGCTTAGTGGCTTTGTTGTTGCGTCACTAAGCACGAGGTCGCAGGATCAAATCGCGGCCACAGCGGCGACACCCGTGTACTTAGATTTAGCTTCATGTTGAAGAACCCCATGTGGTCAAAATCAAATAATCAGATCGTGGTTTTGACAAATAAAACCCCATAATTTATTCCTTGGAATGCTATCACAACAAAGGCAAAGGTTCAACATGGAACGCTGTGTACCCTGCAATGAATACTTGGTAAGAAACATGGCTGCTTCTGAAAGTTTACAGTGTTAAAGGGACATTAAAGCGAAACAATAAATCAGTTTAGACTAATGAAACATTGTTTGAGAACCCTGCAGGCAGTCATTTCAAAAAAATAGTTTATTAGATGAGAAAATGAAGGTCCAAGTATCAGTATTTGAACTTCGCGCCGGTACGTCAGCGTGACGTCAGGGATACCAAAGTATGTTTTCGCATTTGGGCCGCGTTGGCTGAGTAAAGGTTCTTGAAACTTGCCATGTTTAATATTTGGTTCCTTTAGAACACAATATAGTCAATCTGTACCGCTATATGTAATTAGTAGACCCTAGAAGATGCCATCAAAATCCATAACATCACAGCCCCCAGGTGCAGAAACTTAGTAGGCATCGCCACCCATATTTCGTTCTTGCGCTTTTTCTGGCTTACCAAACGTCTTGTTGTTGTAAGAGTGGTGTTTTTGGTGTAGTATAACGGTAATTTACTGATGCAGTAGAAATCATTTTTCACTTTAGTGTCCCTTTAAATAACATAAATTTGTTGTCATATAGTTGTCATGCCATCATCATCCTATTGTCAAACCGCCTTCATTATTCAATCAACACCATTCCTTCGTTATTCAATTGTGTTTATGACGCCGTTGTCATGCCATCGTCGCCACGCATTTCTTGTGCCGTCGTTTTGATGCCATCGTGGACATTCCATTGCAATTGTGACATTGTCGTCTCTATACTATATTCATAATTTAAGAACAGTCATATCATTTCTTCATGCAATCATTATAGCACCTTTGGCTGCACCCGTGTATGCTTAGAAAGCCAGTGAGCACTCAAGTGTCGGAGAGGAGTACAGTAGTTTAAACAACAATGCTATAAAACATCCTTTACACTGAAATGTCATGGAAGAAGCGGAACCCTCAGAGCCCCAAGAACTTTGGCAAGCTCAGGATACAGAGCGAAAACGGCTAGCCCATACCAAAGCTAATGCTTAAACATTCATGTTACACATTCGTAACCGTCCTAGGAGTTTTCCCTCAAGCAAACTTTAAGCCGTCTATATTTTATTTAAATATTTCTAGGACACACATTTTATATTTTGCTTTTACTGAGACATGCTGCAGATATTTCTTTTGATGGTTATAGATGTGAAGGTGTTTATGTTAAACACCAATGAAGTGAAGCTGTTTTACTTTATTTGAAAGATGACATTTCTTATTAGGTACTGTCTGAATCTTCATGCATTGCTGACCACTACAAGTATATTTCTGTAAAATGTTGTAGACATTTGTTGTAGACGCATTTAACTGTTTCTGTTGTAAATGTTGTAGACGCATTTAACTTCTCGGCTTTACCACGAGCGATTCGGTTATGGAATTCACTTCCTAATAGCACTGTCGCTCAAATGAGCAATGATAAATTCAGACAACTACTGAACCTGCAGTCTTCATCATAACAAATATATTCATCTGTACATATGTCATGTCATATAATACGTGACTTTCTTGTTATTGTGGTTTCAATTTTGTTTGCTTTATGTACTCGCGCTATGTACGTTATTTCGCGCAAGTGTTACATTGCCTTTTATGTTAGAGTGAATTGCCCTTTTCATTCCTTTCCCGATAACGCTTTGTATTGATTTAGCGGTTTTTTTTTAAACACTGTTTGGAAGCATGTGATCATTACAAACATTTTTAGCTCACATTTTTTAGCGCGCATATATATGTTTTCTCTTGTCATTTGTTCAATGACGCCCCCCTTACTCAATGCTCCCCTTGGGGCCTGTAAGGTACTTTGAAATAAATAAATAAATAAATCTGTTGGCATTTATGTATAGGGATGCCACACCCCTTTAGATGACTTCAGAGAGTTCGTTCAGTACATTACCATTGTGTTGGAATATGCAGGCGATCAAACTCTGCCTGGCATTCTGGTTCGCAACTTGAACATTAGCTATTAACTACCACACAACACGGTTGGTATATTATAACCATATAATATTAACAATGGAATATGTTTGATGACCACAATAACATCAGATGCCAACATCCACACATGCATTGTGGAAAATGCTGGCAGTATCTTGTACTGAATTAGGACTGATAGTTGAACTAGTTGCTACAGTTTCATACATTTAAACAGAGTGTGTAAGGTACACACAATAATGTAGAAGAGACAGACACCAGCACTGCAGTCCGTCTCTTCTGCACTGCATTTACAAGGATAATGTGCACCTTAGTTTACCAAATGCAAAACATGTGAACTGATGCTGTTCTGTCCTACCGTTCTGTGTGATGCAATGCACACAAACATTACACATATTGTTTTTTGTTTGACCAATAAAGTATTTATGGCCTCACCCTATCGCCAAGCTGTTCCCTGCATAGAAACACAAAACTTAGAATGCGAATTCAAGTTTTAATGTCTTTGTAAACATCATTGTGTAAATCACTTCACATATGCAATGCTGCAACAGAAGGTGCTTGAATTACTAAATGAAGGCTGGACCTTCATCAGGTGTTGCAAAACACCTTCAGCCCAACCTTCCTTGGTTTCCAGTGTATTCTGTGAATTGAAATAAAATTAAGTAGAAATAACAAAACAAACATCTGTGAAGCATAACTGCGAGTCGGCCTAGTTGGAACAGATTCATCTTAAAACTTTTTGTGCGCAAACAAACAGGGACGAAGAATAGGGGCAACACAAGGAAGCGCTCATCCTTGTGTTGCCCCTATTCTTCGTCCCTGTTTGTTTGCGCACAAAAAGTTTTAAGATGAAACATCTGTGCTTCTAAGGCTGCAGCTATTGTTTTGAATGTGCTAGATTGTGGGAAACTAATAGCTTTTTTTCCCCCCTAACAGCATGAATGGCATAGTGGCTTCACTTTAAACTATGCACATAGAGACAATGGCCTAAGCTTTGTCAGGTCATTCATAGACTTTGTATAGATGTGTGTAATATGACAGCTGTGCAATGGAACTCACACTTGGTTGTTTGCACATGCTTTAATAATGCTTCTGACATCAACTTTCACAGGATCACAATGTTGTGCCATGTAACTTGAATGGCATAGAAACCAAGGTAGACCGAATATTAAGCAGGCTGTGCTGCGGTAGGTTCATAAAACTATACAGTGGGCAAAACTCATACACCAACAAGCACGCCCCAGCAAAGCACAGGAAACCTGCTTTGTTAGCAACAAAAATGGGAGTGCTGTAATGAAACGAATGTGCGGTAACCAACAAATTTATCACTGGGATACTGCATTTATGAGCACACAGTAATGTAATGCACTTCATTTTCTTCCACATTCTGATCCCCGCCCCCAAAAGGTTTTCAGTGCTACTTCCAATTCCCTAGGCAACACATATGCCACATGAGATGTCCACATGTGCTGCCCAGACAGGATAGGCACCAAACCAAGTCTGACAGTTTTTGTTCACAACAGTTGGCACATCAGTGGCTGTCAAGTGGGAAACACAGCTGCTCAAACTTGGAGGGCACACCTCCACCCTTGTACGCTACGCAGAGGCAGTAGTGGGACAACAGTTGATCCAATAGCTCCCGTTCGTCCAGCATCTCCAATTTCTCCACCCTGGAAGGCAAATAAATGAGAAATACCACGTTAGAACTCAACAGCGAGATATTTTTCACTGGCTTTTCCTTTTTCTTTTCTTTCTTTTTACGTGCAAGATTTATTGTATTTTCTATATTTAAGTTTGCCTGCAGGGCATTTAATTATGAAGAAAGAGGATTTTAAAAGCACAAAAATAAGGCTCCAATCTGGAGGCATATAATGAGAAATGAAGAGGTAATAAATTTAGCATTAAATATGGGGGAAAACAAAATGTTGCATATGAAACACACCAATAATAAGGTAATCTTAACTCAATAATCTGGCTGTTTGGGTGTGTTGGTAGACGTGAGAAAAAACAGGTGGTGGAGAGAGGTACACACTGTTGATATGTTTAACTGACAGTTAATTGCTAGAAAGTTCAAGCCTTTCATTGGTACAAAGTTATAATACAGTGCAGAAATTGACTGCAACCACCTGTGCTTGCATGACTAACCTGTGTAATTCCAGGGCAGGGAATGACTGGTAGACCTGGTTCATAGTCCAGACTTTGCACACTTCCCAGCCTGACTGGCGAATCCTGCATTGTCGACAATGCAAGCAGCTTGTTGAAACAAAAGGAATGCCATGCATTAATTTCTACTCGGCAAAAGTGCCTTCAAAAGGCATCACTCAACAGACAACATATTTCTTACTAGTTTGCTCGCATTACAACGGACCTTGATAATCTGGCAACAAAGCTCCGTTTTATTCGAAGTCTGTGATATCGGAAACACCTCACTTCCGAAATTTTGGTCACGATGTGTAACATTATAGCAAAGAGTGGGTGACAAACATCCAAAGTAACAAAACAAACCAAAAAGTTTTGAGGATGCTTAAGTTTCGCCTTTAAAGAGTGCAACGCAATAGCATTCAAAGATCCCTGACTGCTTCTCAAGCTTCCCGGCACCTGTTGCTTATGTAACCGTAATGTTTACCAAGAAACGCTGGTGGCAAACTCTATGCACGAAGACGAGCATCGTGATAGAAACGCAGCCTCTTGCGTGGGCCGCGATGCGGCAGAGGCGAACGCCATCTGGAGCTGTTACAAGAAACCAAGTGGCTTTATGGCCTTTGAGATTTGCGAAAGGGGTTTAAGTTTTCAGTTTCTGCCTAACAGAATAATTATGTTTTCTCGTTTATTCAAATTACAATCCGATGCTCTCACGTCTTTAGGTTGTGTGTAAGTCATACTTTATGATTATTCTAACATATCTCACCTTGAGAAATTCAATTAGTTCAGTAACTTGCTAGTGCTACATGGAGGGCCTGCATGGTTGGGTATCCGCGGTTCAAAATGATTTTTGCTGAAAAGGCGGCCGACGCAGGATGTCGACGCTGGACTTTTTTTTACACTGGGCTCTTGCGTTAAAAAGTTGCAGTTTCACCTGAGAGGCGAGGCATCGATTGCGATATGGTGTCACGCTTGCACAAGTAAACATGAATACATTTTGCTCGATGACTGCGAAAATTTGCTGTCAAAATGTTGGATTGAGGAAGCGCAGTAGCAGCAGCGAGTGAATTGACCTTCGTGCTGTCTCTTGCTTCAATGTGAACTAAACGTGGGAGGCACAGCGCATACCAAGCTACCAGGCCTGGGGCACTTTGTCCACATTGCAGATCGCTTTTAATATACGGTGCCTGGGTGGGTGAACATTTCGTCCACATGGCAGATCACTTTAAAGATATGGCAGCAGCCCCGGAGTATATCTCTCCCTCGCCTCCCCCCCCCATGCCTCGCGCATAAAAGAAGGCGCGCTTCCACCCTGCCCCACCTTGCTCCCTCACGTGCACGATATTGAGCCACGATCATCGGCTGACCCTCGCAAGTGAGTTGTCAGCACATGTCGACACGGCAAAAGTTCGTTTTATACGCCCGATTTTGACAAAAATTGCTGCTAATTTTGTCTGCTGTAGCCGATAGTGGGTTGTAGCGTGGTCCGTTAAAAGCAAATTTCGTTGCATTAGTACAATAGGTCAAGCAAACTAAGGTTGAAATATGGTCTGTTATATTAGAAAGTCTATTGTACATGGGTCTGTTGTAATGAGCATATACTTTATTAGAGAATACTAAAAAAAGAAGAAAGAAAAAGGCTTAATTAGAGAGTTTTAGTTTAGCATAAAAGCAGGAACAAAATGCACATGTGCAGATCACTAAACGACCCATAGTGTTAAGCATACATATACTATTTCTCAGATTTAATGTTAGTCTGTGTGTGGCTTATGTAAAACATGGCGGCGGTCCCAGCCGCCTGTTTCGAACTGAATTTGCTGTTGCTTCCATAGAATTCACTTAATTCGTAGCAGACTGTGTACATGGCTTTGACTGTGTAAAAGGCTGCTTCAACAACAGGGTATTATGGATAACCTTGTGGAGTTTTTTGAGATCACTTTTTGGTTTGAATGCATTGAGGTCTAATGAAAGAAACTTCTGCGATGGCAGTACCACCCAACGGCAAGGTCGAGACATAGGTGTGACGGCACATGACCATCATGATCTCCCGATCTTGAAGGCCATGGACAACAGGCTTGTACTGATTTCGCCCCGGATCAGCATACGTGGAAAGTACAACTACAATGCGCTGCCTGTCCCACTTTTCAGATGTGCATGCACAGCTTATACAATACATAAAATCACTTATGTGTATTATATATATGACACCTAAGTGCCATTCGAATAGCGTCCCACATGGAAACTACGCTATCACGCTATACTAAAACTCACTTTTTGCAAAGTTCGAAATATTTACAGCAGAAATCCCAAGTCGGCCTATTGTGTCTAATAACAACACACCTACTGAGTCACTATCTAAATTCTGAAATCGCCACCTGTCAAACATCCCCACCACCCTCACATCTTTCGTTCAAGACGTGCCCCACTTCCTTCGAATTACTGACGGCATCAACGCGAACCAAATCCTTTCTGAGGGCGCTATTCTAGTCACTTTGGATGTTTCGCCCTTTACACCAACATACCCATGAGTGAAGGAATTGAAGCCGTTTAGTCTAAATCCCTCGCAATCAATCCCCAAGCGCACGCTCCTGAAGTTTACCTGTCGCTCCTTAGGTTAGTTCTCATGCTAAACTATTTCGAATTGGATTCTAATCACTACCTGCAAACTTTCGGCACTAGCACGGGTACACCATTCGCTCCCACGTATGCGAACATTTTCATGGAACAGCTTGAAGGAGACCTGTTGAAATCCTACCCTTTAAAACTCCACACCTATCTTCATTACATTGACGACATATTTATAATATGTGAACACGGCAAAAGCACCTTAAGCGACTTATTTAGCCATTTCAATCGCTTTCACCCGAGTATTAAATTTACTGCTCACCACTCTCCTAGTCAGATCAACTTCCTGGACATGACGGTCTACATAGAAAACGGAAAACTGACAACGGCACTTTACCGGAAGCCTACGGATAGCCAGCAATATTTAAACTACAACAGTTATCACCCGCGACACTGCAAGCAAGGAATTTTTGTCGGACAAGCAAAATGAATAAGAATCTGCAGCGAAGACGATTATATCCACCACCTAAATTACCTTAAAGTAATGCTAGCAGAAGGGAACTATCCCCAAGTTACTCTCGATAGAGCTTGTGATCCTGCATCACGATTGGGGAGACAGTCGGAATTGGCGAAGAAACAGCCCACACCAGAATCTGACGGACCACCGGCCTTTATAACAAAATATTCTAATGCACTCCCAAACATAAACAACATCCTACGAAAATACCACCCAATATATCAAGTAATGAGCGTCTGAGAAAAGCGTTCCTGGGTGTACCTAGGGTTACCTATCGCCACAACAGGAACTTTAAAGACATGTTAGTGCATGCAAAAGTCAGCCAACAGCATTCCCCCGTAATAGAAGCATATTGTCGCCCCAGGTGCAAAACCTGCAGGCACCTTCAAAGTGACATTAAAATTAAAAGCACCGCAAATAGTTATACACACGAAGTCAAATCTAGCTTCACTTGTACAAGTTCGGATATGATTTATATGGTTGAATGTTCCTTCTGTAAGAAACAATATATAGGTGAAACAAGACAATCAATGAACGTCAGATTAAACGGAGATCGTGCGGACACAGCTAAAAAGCTTCCCAAAGCCGTCGCCGAGCATTTCAACCAACCAGGTCATAACTTTGATGAACTTAAACTCTACATCTTACAGTCAAATTTTTGTTCTGAACGAGAAGCAAAATAAAGAGAATCATACTTTATCTATAAGTTCAAGACAGTGCAACCAATAGGCATAAACATTTCAAAGGGAGCTTTAGAATCTATTCGCTATGCTAAATTTCAAGTTATAGACAACAAATACTTAGTTTGGTTTCTTAGCTTTCTTTTTTTCATTTTTCCCCCTTTCTTTCTTCTTCTTTTTTCCAGCCAGCGTGTCAGATGCTGTTGACATGCTGGCTAACACGCAGGCATTGACACATGCTTGATAGACGGTCAGGTCACACACCTTTGCTCGTTGCCACACTCACCCGCCTTACACCCTCTCCCCTTTAGAAGAACTCCACCTATAAATACTGTGGTGAGGAAAGCATATGCCGCCTTGAAGAAGACAAGTCCACTTGTCGAGACGTTGGCTCCTGCTTTCACCTTGTTCTCATTTTGCTCATCATCCTAATGTCACATAGTGACAAATAACATTTAGGTCGATTTTGCCAGTTAAGCATATAATAGTAGTCGGGTTAAAATTTATATTTCTAAATCTAATTCAATTCTTTCTTTCCTTAAAACTTGCCAAGCCCTAGTGTATCATGGTTAAAATTTTTAATGGCAGGTGAAGCTTCTCTAGGAATTTGAAAGTGGCATTGCCATGTGCCTTTTACCGGTAGTTTCATGCCCTTTTTGGTAAACCAATATGCTACAAATGTTGCTTTCATTTAGTGATGCCGTATCTACTCGAGTAATTCTCGCACTCACATAATGCACACACTCCCCTCATGGCCCATCAAAAATGAGATCACACCCCCAAATATCGCAGCGGCAGATGTCATCTGCTCGTTCTGACCACTGATGATGATAGCGTATGCCAGCCGAGCACCATGTCTTATTAAAGCATGATGCACATTATCAACGAGTGCAGCCCTTGTCTTAGTCCCTAGCACACAGCCCTAGTCCAGAGGTCGGCCAAGAGACATTTTATTTATTTGCTTAGTGGTTCCAGGTTTAGTGTCTGCAAATAAATCTTGCTTTGTGTTAAACCTGTGGTTCTACTGCTAAGTCCTGTTTGGAAGTACTTCTATGAGCTTGTAGTGGATGGCGTGAGAACCCCGATTTGCAGCAGTTTCGTTCATTTCTTTTTTTTTTAGCACTTTGTATGTTCTTGCAGTAAATTTTCCTCACATAATTATCGCACCCCCCAAACTTCGCATCATTTTCCACAAAACGAAAGTGTGAGGATTATGCGAGTAAATATGGTACATCTGCTGTATCAGAAGTTTCAAGTTGTGCTGAATGTGCATTTACTTCCCTTTGGGTGTCTATTTAACCTGCTAATATCAGGCAAGATCAGAAGCTCACTCGACTGATATACCGCTGCAGAGGTGAGAAGGAAACACTTTAATGGAGAACACTATAACACACACAGCAAATATATTTGAACCTTGACTCAGTCATATCTATGGTTTGAAAATGACAAATCAAAGCATAAACGATTACATACCTAGAAGAAATTATAGCTCACTTAATTTGTAATCCATCTTGTTAACAACTTCTGGGTGCAAGAACACGCACTAGTATACACTCACACACAGAAGGGGTTTTTCTTGAGTGTGTGACTGCGTGCATGTATGTGAATATGTTTTCTTGCACCCTGAAGTTGTTATCAATGTTTCTTTGTTTGTTTGTTTATTTATACTGTCAGTCCAAGAATGGACCATTACAGGAGTGGATAGAAATACAACAAAAATATACAAAATATTGGTACATGTAGATAAAAAAACAATACAATAGCAGTTCCTGTAAAAAGTGACATGCGGTGATCAAGGACACTCGCAGTATGCGCATCAGAAATAGAAACAGTTGCTATGACACATCCATATCCAGGAAAATAAGATTCTCCACACCAGCAGTAAAAGCACTGACAGAAGAATATGTGACAAGTGGATTGGGTAATTCATTCTATTCTTTGATCGCCCTCGTAAAAAAACTATGCTTGAATATATATCATTCCGTGTAACTGGCGGCTGTGTGTATAAACTGTGCTTGTGTCTGGAGCGCTGATCTGGTGAAATTACACAGAAATCAGCTAAATTAATTCTAACCTGGTTATGAATAATTAAGTATTAAAACTTCAGTCGGTCAAACTTAGTCCTTGGTTCTAAAGCGTAGAGGTTTGCACGTCTGCATAGTTCAGTAGGAGAGTGCACAACGCTGATACTTAATAAATATGAATCTGGAGGAAAGTAGTTGAACTCTGTCCAATTTATGACGGTTGGTTACAGTGTTTGACATAAAAATTGTAACAGCGCAAACACATGCAACCACAAAGTATCAAGGACAAGACACAGAGCTTGTGTCTTGTCCTTGTTACTTTGTGATTGCATGTATTTGCGCTGTTACAATTTTTATGTCAAGTATGCACCAACTCGCCCAGAAAGAAGTTTTAATGGTTACACTGTGCCGGTCCCATACAATCTTAGCGTATTCAATAATTGGCCTTACTAATATCTTATATGCCAAGCTTTTCACTTCAGGAGTTGCGCTGTACAGTCTTCGCCTGAGAAACCATAAGACTTTGCTTGCCCTGCTACACACCTGATTGATATGCATATTCCACCTTAAATCTTGAGTAAATATTAGTCCTAGATATTTATATCCTGTTCCTCTTTTTAGTTCGTTTGGATTGATGCTGTATTTGTACCGCAAAGTCACTTTCTTTCTTGTTATGGTCATACAAACTGATTTTACTGGGTTCAGTGACATTTGCCATTCATTACACCATTTTAATATCCTTTGTAAATTGTTGTTAAGGTCTAACTGCTGACTTAAACATTCGACCCTATTGTAAATAATGCAGTCGTCTGCAAACAACCTTAGTGGAACAGTTATATCAGAAGGCAAATCATAATTAAATATAAGAAATAAAAGAGGACCCAAGACACTGCCTTGGGGTACTCCAGACAAAACCGGTTTGGACATGGATTTAATTTTATTTATTTCGATGTACTGCTCACGAGACTGAAGGTAGGATGTAAACCACTTATTAATATTTAGATTTCTAAATATTTCATCCATTTTTGGCAGGGGTCTAGGATGCGGTACTTTATCCAACGCTTTGGCAAAGTCTAAAAAAATTAGGTCGACCTGTCCTCGGCAATTTAATGTTTATGAAAGATCGTGAACGGTTTGAACAAGCTGTGTTATTGTAGACAACCTCTTGCAAAAACCATGTTGTGGTGGTGATAATAAATTGTACGCTTCTAGGTAATTTGACAGATGTTTACAAACGATATGCTCAAGCAGTTTGGAGCGGGTACTCGTAAGAGAAATAGGCCTGTAGTTTCGTACCTCAGATGTGCTCCCACTTTTGTGAACTGTAATTATTTTAGCTTGCTTCCAGGCTGTAGGGAAATGTTCCCTCGGTGAGCAAAGACTGAAAGACTACGGTAAGATATTTAGCAACCCACAGAGCATACCTATATAGGAACTCGTTCGGGATGCTATCAGGGCCGGGGGATTTCTTAATGTTAATGCGCAGAAGAAGCTTGAGGACTCTTTCCTCGTTGAGGAGAAGGTCAGATGCTGAAGGGCGGTCAGAGGTGTCATGAAAGTACGGAAGTGTGTCATTGTCATTGGTGAACACGGAGCAAAAAAAGGAATTGAAATTTTCTGTACGTTCTTGGGTAATCATTTCATCCTCATCTTTATATGGTTTGTTTAGAAGGGTTTACATATATCCAAAATTTACTAGGTGCTTTATGAAGGGAATTTTTCAGTGTTACATTAAAGAATCTCTTCTTGGATTCCTTGATAAGACCGTTTAAGTCGAGCCTCATGTTATGAAGCAAAGTCTTGTTTTGGGCGCTAGGATCTCGAGAACAAGCTTTTCGTTTCCTTCTTATCTTCTGTTTGACATGAATTATTTCCCTTGTAATCCATGGGTTATTTCGTTTGCATTTTTTGACGCCTACAGGGATAAATCATGTAACACAATGCATCGTAACCTTGGAAAAAAAGTCCCAGAGATCGTCAGTGCTACCATTGGATTCATAAACAGATAAAAGGTTATCAAACAACCTGTCAAGGTAATCAAAGACACTAACATCATCAGCAGCTTGAAAGTTTAGATATTGGATGCTTGAATCCTGGTGCAAGGAGTACGATGACATGTTCAAGGACAGAATAACCATTTTGTGGTCAGATAACCCTTCATCAACAAGACAGTCAATCACATGCGGTGGCAAAGCATTTGAGATTAATATAAGATCAAGTACAGATGACGTTGTTGCACACACCCTAGTATATTGGTTAACAAGCTGGGTTAAATTGTAAGAATATATTAAATCCAAAAACATCTCAGAAGATGTAACATCTATATCTCCGGCTACATATGAATCCCAATCAATAGCCTGGAGATCAAAATCACCTAGTAACAGTATGCTGCCTTGCTCTTTCACGTACGTTTCCATGAATTCTCTTAACAGCAAAATGTGTTCTATTGGAGAGTTTGGAGGCCTGTATACCGCTCCAATGAATACAGTGCGATTATTCAATTTTGTAGTAATCCATACAGCCGCAATATTTTCTGGTACTTCTGAAGTGAAAAATGTGATATTTCATTTCACCAGAAGGGCCATGCCTCCGCCTCTTCCATCTTGATCCCTGCTAACCAGCGAATATCCGGGTGGCGTGATTTCGCTATTGAATTTTTATACAACAAGGTTTCAGTAATTGCAGCAATGTCAGGTGCGTGATCAATAACTAGAGCTTCAAGTGCATGCGCTTTGTTTATCAGGCTTCTTGCATTTACGTTGATTATTTTGAAGCCAGCATGTTGGCCCTGCATGCGTCAATTATCACTTGCTCCTGAATAAGTTTGTAGTTTGCACCTTTCCTCACGTCCTTCATTCCAGCTGTACAGCATATTGTTTACCTTTAATTTATCAAAAAGAAGCTTTGCTTTATTTCCTGCTTTCTTTTCCTCACTTGCCGAGTCCCATAGCTTTTTTCTTATTCCCTGTACTCTTTTAGAGAAATCTTCACTTACGCTGTAATCCATGTCTTTCAGATTTGTGCAGTTTTGCAAAACTTTCATTTTATCCCTATAGCCTGCCATCCTCAGGATGACTGGTCGAGTTCTACCAGAAATTTTCTTGCCTAACCTATGAATTCTTTCAATAGAAGATACACTCACTTTCAGAGTAGCACTGAAGATTCCGTCTTTTACTTTGCTTAATAGGATCTCTTTATTTTCATGTTTGTCTTCTTTAATTCCTCTAATGATAAGATTATTTCATCGTGAACGGTTATCCAGATCATCCAGATGTTTGAACAGACTGGATGTCTCAACGCTGTGGTCAGCTACAATTCCCTCAAGAGTTGCGAGCCTGCTCAGAGTCTCGTCTAAGCTTTGTACCTTAGTCTAGATAACAAGAAGCTGGTTCTGCATGTCTAGGATTCTTGTTTCAAACGAGTCTTGGTTGTCCTGAACCGCAGTGAGTTTAGACAAAATTTCCATCTGGTTATGGAGCAATTCCCTGTATAATGTGACTGCATAGACGTCCATAAACGTGGAAAATGTCAAAATACTTTAAGCCAACAATTGTTCCAGCAAGTACGACTGTGGCTCTGTCTCTCATGGTCCAGAGATAAATAATCAAATTCGTTTAAGCTTGAGCAAATGATACAGTGTGCTGGGGACAACAATATTTCATTGTTCACAAAGCTCTGTGATTGTCACATTTGACGAATTGTAGTAACACCAACTTATGTCTGGTTTTGGTCAGTGAAAAGATATTCATCGCTAACCATTATACCTTCCTTGATGAGGAGGCGATTTCCCAAATGCTTGAGGGCAGTCTAGAAGGGCAAATAACACTACCCACATTGGTCTATATTGTCAAGTGCAGTTAATGTGTCAGCAAAACTATTGCCATTCTAGTGGTTTGCTCTGCCAGTAGCTTTCATGGCTGGTGAACTTACTGTGAAATATAGTGTGGTTAAGTAATGGCTAAAATGCAGAAGACATTCGTCCTCAGGGGCAGTCATTCTGTAGACTGGAAAGGGTAGTATTGACCCTTCCCTTGTATCTTCAAATGCCAATGCTCAAAGGTATAATTATTTTGCTGCTTTTTTCGTATTGGTCACCATTTACAGTGAAGTGGAAACAACGACAGCAATGTAACATTAATAAAGGAAAATACAATCCACTAGCCTTTCCTCCTGAGCTTTGATGGTAGTACATGCCTGCAGCCCCGCTAGAAGGCAATTGCGCTGCTTTAGGTTCTCCACCATCACCTCGGCAAACTTGTCAGCCATGTTGACCTGCACAGGTGTAACCAAACAAGACAAACGGAGTTAGAAAACTTGTACTGATTAACAGTGGACAAACAAGAAAAGCCTCAGTGCAGAGCCAACGTTTCAACACTTCTGTATCTATATGCTTAATAAGGTAAAAAACAAAGAAATAAAGCACTGCACAATCTACATGCACAAGTGTGTAGAAAAATTTTAAGACTGACCCTTTTCACGGTGATCCCATGGGTACCGCCATGTCTGATCACATGGTGATGAAATTGTTTGCCTGAGCTGCCTCCGTATTTACAATGGATGTGCATGACACCCGGTGCAGCTCAGCAAAACACTGTTTCGGCAGATATTGTCGACAGTAACAGGGTGAACGACACAAAGATTTGGCCACAGCTTGATGGAACAAGCAAGCACTTCCAAAGGTCCTTATGCCTTGTCTTAATGGTGTGAGCAGTGTATATGATGCCTGTACTAGAAGCGGGGCTAAGATATATTTTAAGCCATATAAACTTTACGCTTCTGAATTAAATCAGGATCAGTGTCTATTGCTCTTAGTTCTTTATTTGCGAAATGCTTTGAAGCAGTGGTTTTTCATGTTTCTGGCTCAGTAACGTTCCTCGATGCAGTCACTATCTGATTCTTTCTTTTCTGCCAAATCACTCGCAGGTTTGCTCAGGTGTGGCAAATTTGTTCTTGCGGAACACCAGGCTTGGAAAATAGATGTGCTGTATGTTATAATAGCTTGTAGCAAGGACGTATTTATCGCTAGTCACTCACTTACTCTATGGATCGTCACGAAGCATTCAGCTTCGAACAATTGTGCTGTCAGTATAGTCCACCATCCATGCTTGGGCGCATTAATTCAAGAGTGCACCTATTCACTTATTCTTGACATGTAGGCAATAGAGTGGGCATTGAGTTGGGGTGGATGTGCCTAGATGGGCGAGAAACTTACTATGCCAATGAATGCTGCTACACACTTTGCCATTGTGTGACGAGCGGTACTCGCTCTTGGCGATGTTTCGGGGTTGAAGTCCTTTCTTTTCTTTGGAGGTTAGTGATCTGACACCGATGGATGCGTGAATTTTTTTATCCTTGAAGAAAGCCATGCATCTCGAAGGGCTGGCAATACAGACAGTCCTTGTGTAGCAGCCATCCGTGAATTTGGCCGTACAGATTCATTTTATTCCTTAATATGCCTATCACTATTTCTGCATCCAACTACAGCACGCATCTTCCTTCTACCATTCCACATTTTGCAGCAAGGATGGAGTGCAGTGTATTAGCAATCACCCAGTTACATTTTCAACAGCTGATCACACAGGTAGTAGCGGTAATTGTTTCGCATTTGCTTGACGCAATGTGTGGTGTGCCGCCGAAAGTGCCATCTTGTTCTTCTAGAGCCTACTACTCTGCAGAAACAGTCTATAGTGGTATGAAGTGTCAGTATTGCAAAATCTGAAAAACTCCACTGTGTTAATAAAATTGTTGAACTTCATTTTCGGGAAAAGAAAAAACATTTTTTTTGACAGAGTGAGTTTGTATGCGATACAGTCGACTCCCGTTAATACGAAGTTCACGGAGATCGCAAAAAACTTCGAATTAAACGAACTTCCAATTAAGCACAAAACACAAAAAACGGCACTTTATTTGTGGCGAAATCGAGTATTTTCTCTAAGAAAAATAGTCGGTCATTTTGCTTTGCTTCTTCTTGCCGAATCGCGCTGCTGAAAGCAAGTTCTGCAGGCTGTAGATGTGGCGGAACGCTTTTTCCACGTTACCTTCAGCGGCAAAGAAGCGCTCCGCGAGAGCAAGGCCCGCAGCTACATCAGCAGCCTTAGGTTGCAGCTCGCCTTCAACGTCATCGTCTCTTTCCTGGGTCGCTTCCTGGGGCCGAATAATCTCTACAATTTCGCTATCCATCAGCGCACCACACGTTTAGACCGCCTTGTCTACGGCGACGTAATCTTCAAAATTGACGTCCCCGAGAGCATCACCAAAATCAGTGCCGTCGAGCTCGCTTGTTGACGCTTCCTCCGCTGAAATTTTAGAGGCATCCTCCGAAGAAGCTGCCACAAAACCGCAAGCCCTGAAGCAGTTTGCGATTGTTTCTTGCTTCACACGATCCCATGCTCGCGCCAACATGTGGATGGCACTAAGCAGGCTCACCTCGTACTTTGTAGAGCTATCCATACACAAAATCATGCGCTCGAGGAGGTGCCGCCTGTACAGGACTTTAACATTCTTGATGATGCCTTGGTCCATTGGCTGCAAAACAGCCGTTGTGTTTGCAGGCAAAAATGCGAGGCGTATTGCACTCAAGGCTGGCACATTCACGTGAGCATTGCAGTGATCGACAAGGAACAACACCTTGCGGTTCGAAGCAGCAAACTTGCGGTCCAATTTGCTTATCCAGCTCTTGAAGATTTCGGCCGTCATCCAAGCTTTTTTGTTCGCCTCATAGTCCACAGGCAGCGTCTTCACTCTTCACTCCTTTAAAACATCTCGGCTTCGCGGCTTTCCCGATCACAAGTAACCGACATCGATCCGTGCCAGTCATGTTTGCCGCGATCAGCACCAACACGCTCTCCTTGCTGCGTTTGCCCCCAGCACAGTCGTCGTCCTTGAATGTCAGGGTCTTCTCTGGTAGAAGCCGATAGAAGAGTGCAGTCTCATTTGCATTGAAGATGTCTTCCGTTCTGTATTCGGCGAGATATTCACGCAGCTTTCCGTCCCTCCACGTGGCGCATGTTTCCTGGTTAACGGACGCCTTTTCACCACACACACTCTTGAAAACCAGGTCATGGCGATCTTTAAAGCGCGTCAGCCATCCATCTGACGAAACGAAGTCATCGATCCCCAACATTGCTGCAAGCGTTCGGGCTTTCATCGCAACGATGTCTCCGCTGAGAGGAAGTTCGTTGCTCCTGGCCTCCCTAATCCAAACCAGCAGAGCCTTCTCCAACTCTGGGTAAGCGCCGGTGTGCATTCACTTCCGAGAAGTCTTGAACTTGTCGTTCTCAAATGCATCCATTATTGTGCGCTTGTTCTTGATGTAGTTTGAGAGCGTGTTCGGCTTGATCCCGTACTTCCGTGCTATGTCTTGTTTGGCGGCACCTCCCTTCTCAACTTCCTTCAAAACCTCGACTTTCGTTGCCAGGTCCAGCGTGCGATAAGAGCCACGGTTTGCCATGGCTATGAACTGCGTGACTAGGTACAGTCAATTCCGAATCACCCGAGGAACAACCTAGCCTACGAGCTTCCCGCACAAAGGCGCTCGACCAACACACGCCTTGACATACGCTGCGCACGCTGCAAGACTAATCTCGTACAATCTCGCCACTGCCAGTATGCAGCGCTGCATGCACCTATGGCACCCGCAAGGCCTCAGCGATCAGCTTCGGCAACGCGCGGCAGCCGCGCGTGGCCTTCAGTGGAAGCCGCTTCGCCTCCCGCCGGAGCTGATCGCGGAGGCCACGGCAGCCGTAGCAATGAATAATCGCGCCGCTCCAAGAAGGATGGCGTTGCGGGCGGCTGCGGTGGCGATGACACCAACGCGGAGCACGGAACTGTTGCAACACTTGAAAAATTGCACATTCTACCAAAGAATGACGGTCACCTCGAGGATCCCAGCTGAAAATTAACTTCCAATTAAACAATATTGCTGGATGAGGACTTCGAATTATCGAGCGATTTCTTCTACAGGATTACATGCAAAACTGACGGGACCAGCACTTCACTTCTAATTAACCAAAAATTCCAATTAAGCGGCTTCGAATTATCGGGAGTCGACTGTATATTGGTAATAAAGTGAGCACTACGCATTTTTGTCAATGAAACTAACAATGTCAACTGAACTTGCCAGTCTGATCTCATGTGAAAGGGGACCTCAGATGCCAATAGAAGAGGGCCGGTATAACGTAACGATTCTTTTCGCTTGGTTCTGTTTCTTTTTTATCAGTCACTGCTGATGAGTTGGCAATCCTGGTGATAATATAGGTGGAGTGTGCAATTGGATTACAGACAAAAAGGAAAGGAATTGGAATCAGAAAATCTTTGCATTATCCCGGCCCAAAAGTGCAGCATGGAGAATCAAACTGCAGAGTAGTAAGGTCTATTTTACTACAGTGATTGCCCTGCATTATGTCATTCTTCATAGCTCGCACATAGCTCAGGGCTGTTAAAATGGTCCAGACAATGTGACTACTATCAATACTGTTGCATCAGTGCACCAACTCACGGGGTCATAGGAAACGAGCACTGCATTCGGGAAGTTGCGTGTGATCCAGGACAGGAGTGCCGATGACTCGTCGCAACTCATGTAGACAAGAACACACTCTGCGATGAACATTGTAGGCAGCTTAAGGTCTAGTCCAGACTCGTGCACCACCTTGGCTTCGAACACATCAAGCTCGCGCAGGTCACAGCCCACCAGGTGGTAGTGGCCAGCATGCAAGTCTGAAGCGCTGACCCGGACATCATCATCTGCATACATGCAAGCAGTTGCACTATTATAAAGGCAGCATCACCTCGTGAAAACTGCAAAGAAGCAGCGGCACATTTTGTACTTAACCCAAGGTTGGTGTGCTAACACCTGATGCACGATGGATCAGCAGCTGGTTAAACGCATCTAGAAAGGGCAAAAGGAGACAGTGACATGCAAGTAGACAGTGAAACGTACAGAAAAAGTAACTAGCATGCTGGGAAAGAACAAAAGAGGTCCCAGCATCATAGCACTTGATGGGCATTGGCAAGGATGCATCTTACTGTAAAACAGCAGACCAGAAAGGCCAGCACTCAAGGGTTGAAGCATTGAAGGAGAACTAATAGGTTTTAAAAACAAGTTTGTATTGTGCTGCACAGTCAAAAGTGCAGCCAGATTCATAATACATGGACAGTGACCCGAGGACATGTAAACATAACTTTTTTTTCCCCCAATATGTATATATCATTGTTCCGGAGAAAAGTGACAATAGAAAGCACTCCCTTGAGGCTCTACTCTATAATTTACACCAACACAAAGTATAATAGCTAACCTTGCTTAAACGATCACAAAACTGGTGACAGAAAAGAAAGCTGCCGACACATCAGAAATGCATAACGGAAACATGACAAGACCATACACAACACATAGAAAGTCACTTGTAGAAGTATCACCTGGAAACATCAAGAAAACAAGTACAAGTGATGAAGATAAAACAGACCTTCAGTGGCTATGCCTTTGAGGAGCTGTTTGCGCAGTCTGATGTAGTAGCACTTGCGTGTGGTGACAGCAGGTAGGTCTACTTCTACGAGGCTCTTAAACTGCGCTTTCTCGTCCATGAGCCGCCAAAACAAGGTGTCGAAGCCCGCACCCAAATTGACGATTTGGCACTCAGGACCGCAGACCTACGGGCAAAAACATCATAACTGATATACATGCTCAATAAATGAAACGAAAACTACATTTATCCTTGATAGAGAGAGAGAAAGCTGATCACACTTGTTTAGCAAGCTAAATTGCCGCTGTTGCTTTGACAACTTGACAGAAAAATGTGACAGCACATCATCAATAAAGAGCACATTTGACACTGGCAGAATCAAATAATAATAAATACATGCAAAGCAAACGTCCCATTTAAAGTGTAGCTTTCTTTACCTACTTTCCCAGTTGTCCCATGGCTACCTGGATGCTGTTGTATCAGTCGGTCGCTATATCTTCGCAAGTATATCTATGAATATATATGCAAAAGTTATATGTGCACGAACGAAAGTACAAGTGAACTGACTTTTTAAACCCTTGTATGCTGCCCAAGCATGTGCGCCTCTGTTCAGTGTAACAAAGAAATAACTTCCAAAATAAAACCTGTACATATAATGTCACCTCACAGACACCTCTAAAGCACACCGATCTGTTAATAGAATGGGGAATTTCACGAATTCTTTGATTTACTTCATTTGATTTAGCCATTCAGCATGTGCCACTGGGGATGTTCCCGTTTTTGGTCAATCCTTCAGAATGGGTATATCCGACTGTCACACAAGAGATGAATTCCTAAGGGTAGTTCGACGCGTGGCGTAATTTTCTGTGCATACATCTGCCATCGCCATTCTTCTCTCGACAAGCATCATACATCGTTTTCGTCCTTGTGACAACGCTACGTGTACGCCTTACACTGTGCATTCGCTTGAATTGGTGTTTGCATTCCAGCATAGCTTCTAAACGATACCGTGTATAAATATGAAAAGATTGCATGACACTAGAGCTGTGATCTTTACGGTGGATAAAAAGAACTTCCATGAGAATAAATGCTGCTTGGGATGAAAGTAAACAAAATTGCACGCCGCACCGTTAATTGTAGAGCAGTTAATAAACCACTTTACTAAAGCTTCACTTCACATAGCTTCCAACATGTGCATTGGATCTGCGCATTTCTCTCTCTTTCTTTAAATCAAGTTGGTTGCTGCGCTCACCTTGAGGAACTTGTCCAAGAGCATTTTGACACCCTGAACTCTGGCATAGTAGCCGCGGCTGATCTCAGGTGTCTTGCGTTCCGTTGCCTTGACAAAGTACTGTATGTAAGGATCGTGCCAGTAGCCCTTCGTAACCGCATCCCTTTTGCTCGAAGTGGCATCAATGTTGGTTTGTATCACAGGGTCCTCTTCACTCATAGCGCACTGCTGTCAACCTCGTTTCCAACTTCGGCGGCACCGCTTCTTCAGGAGCTCGTCTCACCAGCAGTTACTGGGAGCGCTGCAGTATTGTCGCAGAACCATAACCCGTAACCTCCATGCAGCAACGCTAACGCTACACAGCAGTGATTAAATGATCACCACCAGCGCCGCAAACCCGCATAGGCGTGGAAAACAGATCGAATCCTCAAAAACAACCAAGTAGCATCGCTATCATCATCTGCACTACATCATTTCACGGACAAATGATTTGGCCAACTTCCTGAATCAAAAAGCATGGAGTTCTTAAGTACCGCCAGGTACCGCCGTTGATACGGTTCGCGGAGACGTAGCGGGATCACTTAGCTTCAGTAAATGTGGCATCAAACGTCAATTTTAAATATTGACGACGTAGAGCTTAGAACTGCTCGCTTGCTTCTGGATCGATGTACAGAGATGAAACCCTGAAGCCACCAATTCACACTACGTCAGCTCACGTTCTCCGATTTGTTCAAACAACGTAAAAATTGCCAATTGTTGCACATTTATGTAAAAAAAAAAGAAAAGTAACGTTAAAATGAAACATCGTGATTTTTAGGAACAATATAATTAGATTCGCAATCACCGCAAAGGGATTACATGGGATAAGGGAGAAATGTGAATCCGAACAGTGTCCGGAAACAGCTGGTGCGAGTTGAATGTGAGGAGCTTGTGTGAACAGTGTACACGAGACGGTCATTAGAGGAATCGCACAGTGTACGGGTGGTGTGCAGAACGTGCAGAAGAACTAAAGCAAATCGCCGCACAGCCCACTATGAATTTCATCAAGTACGTGTCGGACGCAATGACAGACAACTTCGTTACGCGGTATGTGCGCGGCTACGCGCACGGACCGCTGTCCCCTGCAAGCTCTCCGCACGAACTCTCGAAGCCGCCCTCGTGGGCGTGTCAGCTCGTCAAGAGTGGCGGTGTCTTCGTGCGGCTTGCGGGACTGTCAGGCGCACTAGCCGTCGCCCTTGGTGCATACGGCGCACACGGTAGGCAGCGTGCGAACGACGCACTTTGGTACGGTATAACCTTCGATCGCGACCCGGCAGCTCCACGAGAGGGGAGCCGAGCAGTGCACCTCGTGCAATTTATATGACGTAATGTTGCACTTAGGGCTCAGCTGCCGAGCAGGGAATGTATACTGAAAATTACCGTCGGGCAGCCATGCCCCCCTTTTCCTTCCAGCGATTGCTCAAAAGAAATTTCGTGTGATTATACATATTCATCTGTCGCTCTGCTTCAGTAACTGAACTAACAGATCGTACAAGGCTTGCTTCCTTCGCATTGCGTAGCAAACGAGAATAGAAAATAGTACAGACACGTATATTAAAAAAAAAAAAAAAACGACGCGCATTTTTTAAAACCAACGAGCCGCCGATGTTCGGCGTTGCGAGTCGCAACGGTTGTAGACAATCGCGCGAAATTGACGTGGCAGCCTCCCGCTAAAGCAGTCTGATTCACAATTCCTCTGTCGTGCAGCCCTGTTCAAGCGCGACGACGTACCAGAAGAGCTGAAGGAGGCATACGACCGTGCCAACCACTACCACTTCCTGCACACGCTGGCACTGCTGGGTGTCCCGCTAACAAGACGTCCAGCACTGGTTAGTGCAGTTGCTGCATACAACAAAAGTATTAATGAGCACAGTGTCGTTGTGTCACGCCAAGGCATTGGTCACGCACACGTGCTGTAGACCCTTGTCAGCTCCAGTCTTGCCCAATCGCGTAGCATGTGTGAACTTGCTGCCATGATAAAGTACGGCGGGTTGTTAAATTATGGTTTCAGTACTTTTGAACGCAATAACCAGTCGTGACAATTGCAAGATGTTAGGGTCATTGATACTTAAAAACAAAGGGGGGGGGGGCAATTTAAGAAGGGGGCTAATTTAGCACACAATATATGCTAACGTGGGAAACATGTCACTGTTTCCAGGAATTTTCTACACATTCCATTTGTGACGAAAGGCCTATGCTGACTGGGAAACAAATTTGTGAAGAGCCCAAGTTTACAGCTTGATTCTTGAAATTGAGTCTTTAGAATTTGTCAATGAAAGAGCTAGCTAATGGTACTTTCACTGCAAGATGGTGCTACAACAGGATTCTACATTGCGCACTGAAATGAACAAGTTCATGAAATGGTGCCTGTCAATGCACAAATTAACACACAAGTTCCTTGGACAGTAAATGCCAAACCTTCCTAATGTGGGTTACTGTGTAAAGGAGTGCTGTTGCCTTAAGCATGTGGCAATTTTGTCAGTTTTGAAGTATTTTTTGCTCACATGAGAAGTGTGGTTCCAGAAGTGAGACTGTGTTAACATAAATTGCCATTTCCGTCCCTTGTGCATGCTTAGCTCATTTGTCTGCTGAAATTTGTCACAAATGATACATTTCAATTGGCAATGGCAAAAAACAAGCAAATTGTAAGCACCGAGACTGTGCGGAAATTTGTGTGTCAAAAGTTATTTCTGGTCATGCTAGTGTCTAGAATAACTGGCTATTAAAATGCGCTTCACACATTTGTTTCGTCATCCGCAAATCAATTGTACAACTCTCTAGTGGACCGCGCGACTGCTTCAAGTCAGCACCATGTGAAAACAAGATAAGCTGGAGATAGAGATATACAGTCAGCTGTTCAGATAAGAGCAGCAGAGCAATCATATTGTCGGTCTTGGCAAAGTTTGTTTCACTGGCACAGCAAAGACGAAACCCATTTTCCAACCTGCTAAGGCGTTTCAGGCTTGCATGTTCTGAGGGGCAACACGTGGCAACCAACCCTGAGCGGCTACCAGCTGCAGCTGCTGGCAGGCAGCGACACAATTTATGCTAACACCGTCACAGCAGTGGCTTACATCCACATAACAAAGGAAACCTTGCATAATTATTCTTAAAAACCAGGCAATTAATTGTGCCAAGTGTTGCACTGAACAACTTAGACTACAAAATTCAATCTTTCTTTCTGCAAAATTTGAACAAGAACAGTGCAGCAGCAAGAGCAAAATATTTTTTAGAACAGTGCAAATGAAATATGCGCATCCCTGCATATGGCGACTTCTTTTCAGCAGCTGCTGCATCCATTGCCCCTAGGAATAAGTTAATGCAAAGCAGTTAGGAGAGAGGCACTGCACTGCTCCGAGCACTATTGCACTGCTCCGAGCAGTTGGCAACTGAGAGGAGAGTGTATGGTAATTGCGATGAAGTATAAAAGGGATGCGCATGTCATGGGTGCAAATTGGAAGAGAAAAAGACTGCAGCAAAATATGAGCTTGACACCACCTACAAGGACTGTGCAGCTGCATCGAAAGCAGTGCTGCTATGAAACCTAGCATGAGAATATTATAGTTAGGGTTCTGTAATTTCTGATTAGTAAAATAAAATTTTAAAGAACACCCTCCGGTAAAAGTAGATTTAGATTTATATGAAAAAGTTGGAATTTAGGCATCCTCAGTTATGATCACATGAATATGGTGGGTCTACTTTCACAGAAAAAGGTGAGAACGTCAAGGTATTTGTCGTGGCAATAAATGCACAACAACCTGGCCATCAAACAAAATTTCCTTATGAATAATTGAAATGAACTGCTCTTAAATTAAGAAACTAGAAGCTGAGCACTCTCTTGCATGGTGTGTACCATTTTCTACTGTGCACCTGCAGCTGCTGCTAAGTCGATGAAATGACTCATCTGCAAAAACCTTTGGACGGACCTTGACTGTATGCTTGACATTGTAGACGAGGAGACGCCTACCTTTCCACATTTCTACACCTCCGTTCCTTCTTGTGTCGGTGTTTGCACCACCTGCCTTTCAGTAAAACAAAACCCTTCTGCTTTTGTAAATATTGCCTGTAAGAAAAATATTTCTGTGGCTATACTGATTCTACCCCCCTCCCCCTTTTTTCTTCTTTTCTGCAACACTGCCGGCTATTTTTTGTGTGTGGGCCAAAGAAAAGGTTGATAATGCTACAAAGGGCAATAACTCCACATTTCATTGCGCTGTAAAAGCAGGCAACAATAAACTCCGATTATTTAAAGGATAAACTCCAAAGAGCGCCCTCCTGTTCTGCCCCGAAATAACTTCAGAAAACACAGAACCATAGTCATGGTATAATAAGCCTTGTGAGGCAACTTTGTGTGGTTGATGTGCAGCGGCTATCACCTCTGTTTGTCATGGTAAAATGCAAGCATAAAGTTTTAAGAATCAAGCGAGGGCAGTGATTAAAGACATGTCGACATTTGCCCCTGGTTGGTAGTTATCAGAGCAAGTTCTGGAGTGGTTCTTGTGTGTGTGCTTACCTGAACAAATACAGTGAAGCCCTGCTCGTCCTTCCATTGTGTTTAGTGGCTTGGTCAAGTGATGTCTCACAGCAGTAAGTGTCTTGGTGACAGGTAGAAAACATTGATATGTATTAATAAAACCACAGACTGAGATCCTATTTAGGTTTAAATGTTCCTAGTATACTGAAAGCAACACCATTTGGTTATTCCCATAAACCAATTGTTTCTACTCGTCGACTACTAGAAATAATTACAATTCCCTACGACATGCATATGAATGCTAAATTTTGTTGCATCCAAGAGTGGGCATTTCACTAAAGGTGCTCCTTTCTGTGTCGCACTACTATTGTGAGGTGAACAAATCAGCTTTTCCTCTTAGTGTGAAGCCTATGGGCAGCAAATGGCTCACCCTTTTCAGGCAGTCCAATCGAGCTTGCCAAGAGTTCAGCGTGCAGTTGGCGTGAAAGCACTTCATAATTTCTTGTGAGCAATAATAAGACCAAGAATCATTTGAACAATGTATAAAAAATATATCTAACAACAGCGTATGTGGCATAAGCTGTGACAGTTGGCTCAAAATTTTTCTGTGACTGTGGCACAGCCTGATGGGTGTGAACAAACAATGACTTTAAACTGATTTATTCTGCTAAGTAAATGGTAATGTATATTAAAAAAGTCAGCGTTCTTATACAAAAGCTTACAGCTGCTCAAATAGTACTGAAATTTTGCAGAGACTAGACATACAGGACAGTTTGTGTAAATTGTCTTAAGGAACACTGCACACTGTAGGAAGCATGCGACACAGGCCTGGCATATCAGCTGCACGTAGCGCTTATAATAATGACCACGAAAACCTATTTGTACAGTCACTAATTAAAACAGTCTGAGACATCCTTGTATAATTTGTAAGCCTCAGTCCATCTTCTCTTCACATTCCTTTTTCTCCAGAGGTATGATGCATTGGGATTCTTTTAGGAGCCTGCGCACCCTTTCCATCGGTTTGTTCGCTCACTATAAACAGATGGCGCTTGCACCGCACCTTGCCATGCGCTGCCTCGAGAAGTGCCATGTAGCCTTTGCCACAGTTCGATTCCCAGTCGTGTTCCGAGAGGGGTGGAATGCAAAAACGCTCCTGTACTTAGCTTTAGGTGCACGTTAATGAACACCAGATGGTCGAAACAAACCTGGAGCCCCAACACTACTGCATCCCTCGTAATCCACTGTGAAGTTTGAGGATGCTAAAGCACAATTATCTTTAAAGATCTGCTAAATATGCTGCATGCATACGCATTTGAGTAAGACTGCTTCATAATCAGTGGACTGACAACTGGCATTCTCAAATGGATCTTTGTACTAAAATCTAATCGGCTCGCAGTGTTTCGTATTCACAATAGAGAAGCACCAAAAAAAGATGTACCACTTGTTAATGGTGTTCGGTCAACTCTGCTTTGTTGTAGCTACTGTCCTCCCAGGACGTTTCTTTGCACCACAACCCCGCAATAAAATGTCAATCTATCATCTCGCTCAAATCAAGGTTTTGCTGTGGCAAAATGACATTGCAGTGGCTAAACAATTTTGCAATTATTTTTACCAAAGGCAAATTTCCCATAACTATATGATGGCCGGATAGCACTGAAAATTTAGTGTACACTTGCTCGCGCTTGTAAATATTTATTTTCTGGTCTCCAGCAACATTGGACCCCATTCACTGAAACCGAATGAGACTCGCAGTATTAGATATAAGTGCATTAGTTAGAGATTATGTCGACAAATGAATGGGGGTTACAAATGTTGCTCAGGAGTGTTAGAAGCTGAACATTTTGTCACAAGCCACAGCGTAAAGGAGTGACAAATAATATTGCATATTTTCAGTAAGCTACTAGAAAATTTCAAAACGTAAATGTTTTAAGTTCGGAGCATGGCATGAAGAAATCTAGCGCAATTGGCACATTCACATGCGATGACGTAGAAAGTAAATAAGGTAATGAAATTGCACCGAAGGTGATATTAAACCAAACACATGGCAACCTGTGGCTTCAAAGACATTGGCTATAAATTATTTTTAAGGAAATACATACCACTATATCCATGGAAAACAATTTCTAGCTGACGACTGTATGGCTACGCTTTCACCATTTGGACAAGGCGTAATGAGCTCGAAAGGACAGATATGCAACATTTACATGTCTTCTGAAGCTTTGGCAAAAGTTTTGTGCCATTCATAAGCATTGTCAGCTACTAATTCCGCAACAATGGATTGCTGTGCCACACCGGCATCGTGCGCAGCCGTTGTAAGCAGAGACAGCAGAGGCAAACAATAGGCCCGTCACCACATGATCAAACATGGCAGCACCCATGGGAGGGCGGTGAAAATAGTATAAAAAGCTTCTTTAACATGACTACAGTCAGTATATCCTGGTTGTTGTCTTATGTTATAGAAAAGTATGCAGAAACTGAATGCCATTTTTTTTTCGTCTCAAACTTAGACGGACGAGCCCATAAGCCAGCACACGGTGCGCAAGAAAAATTTTACATCTTTATGTACAGTCAACCACAAAAGTTTACGGACCACGGGATCTCAGAAAATGTTCAATTTCAGAGCAGCCTGTAACAGTAGTCAGCAAAACCAAACATCACAGTGTTGCTCACATAAACTAGGGAAGGCTGTAAATGCGAATACTAACAGTAGTCAGCAAAACCAAACATCACAGTGTTGCTCACATAAGGGAAGGCTGTAAATGCGAATACTGGGCTATGTTGTGACGCTGCGCAGGTGTACAGCTTTTTCTCAGATTTCATGTCCTGTAAAGTTTTGCGGTCCAAATTCTTAGCACATACACAAGATATTCAGGCATTTTTCTACAAAATGGCATAATGACCACCGTGCAGCTGCGCCACTGTTCTGGCAGTCATGACAGTTGTTTGGTGTCGAAGTAAGCAGCACATTCCACATTTTGAACATGTATAATCTATATGCACAATGCTGATTTATAGATGTTAGGTGGAAGACATTATTTCTATTCAGAAATGTCTCCAATGATGGCATGTGCTCCTAACAGCATTTTGTAGCAAAACATTTATTGTTTTCCAACCAAAATGTCTACGTAAAAAGTAACATGCCCTGTAGGGATGCTGCTGCTTGCAACATTCATAAAGAAAAGAAACAAAGCCTGAAAGATAATTCGAGATAATCTGATCGAGATGAAAGGCAGACAATTGCGAGGATAAGATGTGAACATGGGTGCGCTTAAATTTGTCTCGATCAAGCTCTTGAAGCGAGCTTACCTTAGCAAAGACAAATTTGCATGGTTTAAGTGTAGCCGAATCTCCACACCCCCTAATTGTACTTTTCGAGAAAAAAGATGCTGAAGATATGGCTTGGGCTGCTTTAAACACAGTAATCTGAAAGACCCATGGTACTGAATAGAAAATGTGGTGTTACCTTGGTATTAGTTTTTACTGTTCCATGCAGCCATAAGAACGAAGCTCGGGATGAAAGGAATGGTGAAGAACTATAGACAAGACAGGGCACACAGAACATTGCGTAAACAAGTCCCTATTCACACTTAAATCTTTGATGAAATGACACATAGGCACACATTGCAGTTAATACTTTGTACATGACACGCTTCATTCTCGTCTTCACTGCTGAAGACTCGATGATTGTTAGTAGTCTCCTATGTACAGGTACCTTGAGTTGCGAAACAAAAATGTATGAGACCGTTGTAAACCCAAACCCAATGAAGCTGCTATGTACACAAGGTAACCGGTCATCTGCCCAATAAGTACTGTACAGATGGCAATGAGAGTGCCCCCATGAAAGGCAGTGCATGTGCGCTGTACACGTGGCAAAGAAAACATCAATGTATGCCTGGCTGAAGTTCATTCAACCAGCAAGTGGACAGGTGCAACTTCCTTCATTTCCTATAAAAATGGGATACTAGTGATAATGCGGCTGCACATGGAAAAAGAGCTGGGAGATATACAATGTTTACATAACACGGCACTTAAAGATGGGCAGATTGAGATTGCTTCTTCACCTGGACGTTCTTCTTAAACAGTAGCAAAAAAACATGCGCACCAGACATACTATTAAAGAAAGGAAGAGTGAATGTGACGAGTCTTACGAGACACAAAAGACTTGGGACACGCAGTAACTCGCCAGAGAAAAGTTACAGTGCAACAGATTTTTTTTTAAAAAGACACCCTTTTTCTTGTATTAAGGCTTTCATATTTCATTCCTATTTTCCTAAACCTGTCATTGCAGCTCAGGGCAACAGTAAAATCTCCACTACTCTGTGTCAACTGCATATGCATATTTCAGATCCAAATACACTGATCAAAAGTATAATTGTAGTCTTCACTTTCATTAAAATAAATTGTTCTTAAGGCCAGAGGGACACCACAGTTAAACTCAACAAGTAAAGACGGAGGTGTCACCCTCTTCTCTTTGAAAGCATGATTTGCTGTCTTTAACATAAAGTGCTCCAAATGCACTGAGGAACGACTTTCAGTGTAGCTCTACAAGAGCTATTGCTGATAAAATCTGTCATACCAGGACCAGACTGATGTCTAGTACTGAGTGAAGCAAACTCTGTGTTTATTATTGCTGACAAATGTGGGCCCTGAAGTGAGTTTATTTAGTGATGAGCCATGAAAAGAAATTATGACGAAAAAAAAAAAAGACTAATTTTACTGGCACTGAACAGGTGACAGACAAAGAAACCAAGGTAAGCATGAATGTAAGAGAATAAATGTCGCAAATATGAAAGCTCAGCCTATTGTGTGGTCGGTATGCTGTGCCCAGCCACCATGCATTGTGTTGTCACCTTCACAAAAAGGATTAGAGCTTGTGGAAGGGCTGGGCAGGTAAAGTTCCAAAATAAACTACAAAAATCTTCAACTGAAGGGCAGAATTGCCACTGTAAAGACACATAGATAGACAGAAAAACATTAATGATGACACTGGCAAGTTTGCAGCTGTGTCCTTCAAGTACGAACTGAGCCAACGAGTCCTTTCTGTCACATCCTGAATTGACCCCATTTCAGGATTGGTTTTGCAGTGCTTGTAAAAGTGAACACCGGCACGCATAACGAAACTGGTCCTTGAAAGAATAACAAAAGCATGGGTTTCCCAAACTGCCTCGACCCCATTGCCAGTCAGCAAACACACCAACTTGCTTTCCGTTTGCAGGTGGGCAGCCTCCTCTTGTTGGGCATGGGCCTTTTTTGTGGCTCGTGTTATGCGTATGCCCTGACAGGCAACCCTTCCGTCAAGTATGGCGCCCCTTTCGGTGGCACTGTGCTCATCCTGGCCTGGCTGTGCATCCTCTTGTGATCAAAATAAAAGTGCACGAAATGGACTACTATGTGACACACACTCTACTAAGCTGATGGAAAGGCAGCGGCATCGACCAGCCGCTGCTCAAAGTCCTGGAGCATCTGCATGAGCAGGCGGCGTTTGAAGCGTCCTGCTTCGTGGATGACATGGCGCACCATGCACACTTGTGTTTCCAGGCCCCCCTGCACTAGGCCCAGTAGCTCAAAGAGACGCTCAAAGTCTGCAACGAGGAAAGCAAATCACACACACACTCATCAATAGGTGTGCTTCTGTTAGCACAGCAATGATTTCAATACCATAATCAGTGCAGAGGCTGTGACAGTCTGCTGCTAAAGCAACATTGTGGGTTTGACTCCCTGCCATAGAGACTGCATGTTGTTGCACACTTGTTTACAGTCTTCCACACATGTGTGTAGAGATTTTAAATGGTGTACTGCAATATGGAGAAATTTATATGTGTGCATTGCTCACCAGTTAGACAGACAAATGTGTGTGACCAACGGAAGTCACAAGGATGCCCATGCAACACAGTGCTGTGAACCTAGCAGGTGCTATGTTAGTATGTTATGTTTTCTTATCTCCTAGTGCTCCAATGCTATAGGCAGAAGTGTGGAGATGACTGTACCTAAATTTACTGCAAGACTTATGGCAAGAAAAAAAACAAGCAAAGCCTCTTTCTTAAAAAAAAAAATAGTTGAATGCGAAGCTTTCCCCCAATGCCAACTAAATCAAAGATCAAAGCCAATGACCATGCAACGACTCCAAAAAATGTTGAGCGACATGATGCTATGCATTGTGATTTGATTGCTTATTTAGGATTGTATTTTTTTAATGTTGAAGTTGAATAAGACAAATTTCATCAATTTGCATAGCCTTTATTTTAGGTCATGTAGCCTTGATTACACGCCACACACACTTTTATAGACAACTCCACGCTTGCAAAGTATTGCCTTGTGACTGCTGAGGTAGACGGTCAGAGGCTCTGCCATCATAACGTGACACAGCCTGCTTGTAAACGCGAGATCAATGCAGTAACGGTGTGATGTCATGGGTCTCTGTAGCTTCTTCAGTTTCAATGAGTAGCGATCTAGCATGAAACTCTCGATACATTTGCCATGCTCTTTCGCAACATTGATGTTAAAGTCACCGCACACAAGGATCAGCACACTATGTGGCTTTAAGGTCTCCAATGTTTCTGCCAGGGACATTTCCGTGTCACGAGATGTGTTCAGTCTGATGTACAGGCCAGCAGGCATCCCGACTGCACAAGCGTCGCCCACATGGCTTCTGCATGCTGTTGCCAATACATGAGATTGGTCTTACGGGCATGATCGCGCTCACGTTTATGTTCGCATAGGCAGCTTCTTCTGCTGTGCGCTGCACCTGCGGCCTACCCACGGTGACGGCCAGGAATGCATTGCGCGACACGCATAATGCAATGCAGATATATACAGTTCGTCTGGGTAGCGTGGCATTCAACCATTTTTCTTTAAGAAAGGGGCTTTGATTTTTTTTTTTTTTCAGATCCTAAGACGACTTTGTCTTCATGTGCACTTGCTGTGCAATACAACAGCACTGAGGGAAAGGGCACAACTGAGTTGAGGGGCAGGAGATAGGAGAAGGGGGTAGAGTCGAACCCACTTATAACGATACCAGTTTCACAACATATCTGTTATAACAATGAGAAGCTGCTGCACCATCAACTTCTGTAAGTTTTCTACGATGAAATAACCCGCTTACTACAATGCTACATTATAGGTTATAACCAAGAAGTCTGACTACAGGGTGTTTGTTCCGAAAGGTAAGGGAATGTGAAATCCTTTAACGGAAAAGGGGGAATTCTAGCCGCTGCATGCCGCCACACACTGTTTTCCAGCCTCGAGCGCTCCTCTTCAATCGCTGTTCCACCCCTCCGAGCATGAATGGGCTGTGCCCATAGCTCTATGCTGCGTCGCCCTACGAAACACGAATGGACCGCGCCAACTTCGCTGATAGAGCTGGGCACTGCTCCCATATTGCTCACTGGCCCCTTGTGCTGCGCAGTTCTGCTAACAAATTAATCTTTGTTGGTTGCATCAAAGTCATTCCTGGCCACATGGTTTCTCAGCCTTGTTTGATTCGCCCAGTGATCATCAGCAATTCACAACATTGCTGGTGAAAAGAAAGTGCTGCTATAGCTTTGGAAGTGAAGTGCTTCTAACCGATGAGGCGATGTCGCAACGTGCTTACATACGATAGCGACAGTGACGGCAGCGATGAGCAGTACAGTAGGGCAAGCTGCCTCAATGTTGTCCTCGCAGAAAACCCTGCGGATAATTCAGTACCCTCAGGGCTTCACTATCACGAGCAACCTTCCGCTGCACCATGTGGAGCACCTGGATGCCTTGGAGAAGGATGTCGGAAAGCTTCGCATAAAGCAAGCAAAGCTGACTCGTGCAAGCCAGTGATCTTGCCCCAGCGTTTCTCCCGGATTTCTCAAGCTGAGAGGCTGCCGCAGCAATGTTCTCGCATTTTTTAAAAGGCCCCTTTTGAGACCACCAAAGTGATGCCTCGGTGGAGCTCACATGTCGCTTGCCACCTGTGACCCTGATTTCCAGTAATAGCAGTGCCATTGTTGAATGTCTACAGCCGTGGCTTGTTACATGCGATCAGAGCATGCAGAAAGCAGAGCTAACCAGTTAAACAAGTCAATGCAATCAGCAGCCGGATGGAGGAAGGTGGTGGGGGAGAGGCACTGGCCTCCCTGCCATTATAGTTTTCGCACAACACTTGTGCCTTCCCCCATTTTGATATTTTTCATGAAGCCCGCTTACAACACTTATTGATTATAACAATGGAATTTTTGTGGCACTTGAATATCGTTATAAGTGGGCTTGACTGTACTGTCATGTGTGAGCTCTTGCGCACACAACCGAGCTGTGGGGAGGTGTGAGTGGGAGGAGGGAGGGACTGTCGTCTATAAGCTCTTGCTTGTTAATTCGTTCAGGCTGTAAAAGTGAAGGCCTTCCTATTACATGAGCATGCTTTGTCATAGGGGACGGACAAGGCTTCTTTGAAATAAATGCCTGGGAGATCTGCTGTCTCTCTTGTCTAAGGGCCTTGTCCATGCTCTACCATGGAGCATGCTCTTTTAGTACAAAGGCCTTTGTCTTTACACAGGCCATCCACTTACACTGAAAATATTGAAAATCATCGTTAATAGTTTATGCACAATAATACCGTGTAGACACCTGTCAAGGCCACACCCCCAACTTGGCAGCCCAAAATTTTGAGAAGAAAGAGAGAAAGAAACAAAGAAAATCATTCTATCGGAGAAGCAATCATGTTCGGTGCCCCGATACTATGTGAGTGCATCGATGAATTTTTGCGCGCTGCATACTTGCACGTGCCATTACTAGATGGCGAGAGCTGCACGTTGACTTCCGATGCAATGGTATATCCAGGGTGTGCAGCAGCCACCGGCTGCGCCGACACCATTTTGATCAATAGGTTTAGTCCTGTGCAAGGACTGCACCAGCCCTTACGTGAGTCTATACGGTAACACAAAAGTATTTTATGCCAGGCCCCACCAAAAAACTGTCCAGTGCACGCACATCACACAAATCTGTGAGATGGTGATATTTTGCCTATCTAATGGTTAAGATAGTAGGCATAGAAAGATTAGAAAGGATTGGTTTATTAAAGGGATTGTTCTCTTCATCAGATGTATTTGTTGCAATAAGGATATTTACCTATAATATATGTTGTCACTGAGTGTAATTTCATGGACAACGTGCCCAGCACCGTGGACACCTAGAAGGGTAGTAAAGATGGCAGTGCGTGGAAGTGTCTTGCTGACAAATTCAGTCAGCTTTTATGGTAGGTGACAACCTTCACCACTGGTGGCGCGGGGCTGAACTTTGAACAAGTGTATGTGTGGGTGAGTGCACAATGCCGCTGGAACTCTATGATGCACTCTTGCCACTCACGGACTGACTGATCGTGCCTGATATACATATGACGGTAGCCTCCAAGGTACTGTTTATGCTGGCCAGCATCACAGGCCTCGCATTCTTGCTATTACTTTTATTGCTTTGCCTCTTGAGTGAAACTGTAATTGATATAAGACTGCACATTTATGGGATTTATACCTGTGAATGAGCAACGAAGCTACCACTGGTTTTTAGAATACACATTTCTGTTTTGTGTTATGACCAATTCCTTCAAAAAAGATAAACCATTTTTTTTTATATGCAGTCAATCCAGGTTATAGCTAACCTTGAAGGGGATCACCAAATACAGTGAAAGCTCGTTAATTCGAACTTCAATAATTCGAATTTATGGATAATTCGAACTGTATGATTTGGTCCGGCCAAGCTCCACAGAAGTCTATGCATAAAAAAGTCCGTTAATTCGAACGCGAGAAGGTTCCCTCGCGGATAATTCGAACTACGCTCGCCTGGCACACGGCCAGAGAAACGCGCCTACTACCTACACACAAGGCTGTATTGCCTCCGAAACGGAGAGAACGGCGAGAGAAGGCAAAATCGGAATAAAATCTAACCGACGCGGGGTCAGCCAGAAGGCAGTCGCGGCTGCCGCCTCTCCGTTCTACGTAACCTCCGAGACTTCTTGCCGGTTGTGAATCTCGGAGGCTTTGCAAATCTTGTACAGCTGCTAATGTTGTGCGGAGATGGCACGGCAAGCTCCAAAACACGGCGAATCAAGTACGTCGCAGCTGCGCTTGCAATCAAGAACCAACGAATCAGGGCCTTCGCCACCTTCACATGTTCAGCGTCTTTGTCTCGGCAGTCTTCATCGGTTGTGCACCTCTGTTTTCAGCTTGGGAGGTATCGGCCATCGCGATTCATTGTGATGGTGTTAAGCCTCGGCTAACGTTCGTTTCGGTGGACATTGGTGGTGCGGCACAGTCGCACCCAGAGCTTCGACTTGAAGATGGAGTGTGCCCGCCATCTGACATGCCCTACTGACATGCCCTACTGCTTCCAAATCGCAGTGTACTGTTGCCCTCCTTCACTTTCGTTAGTTCGAACTTTCGTTAATTCGAACTGAAGCGGCTTCCCCTTGCGGTTCGAATTAACGAGCTTTTACTGTAGTTCCGATGTACTCCAAAATATAATGTATAATGAACTGTTGTGAGAACAGTGGAGCAATGCAGGCACAGTGCTCAATGCATGCCCACAGCTGAACTGATAAAAACTAGCTGGCACACACCAGACCACAAGACTCACTTCTGCCAGGTTTCCTGACTTCCTTGAGCAGGCAGCCCCTGATAAGACCATTGTCACGCCATGGTGGAGCCACCTGACCATTTCTCTCTTCCCAGGCGACTGGTTCGTTAGGTGCCCAGCCATTGCTTGCCTCCTCTTCTGCTGTGCAAGACAGATGCAATGGTTAAAACAATTTATGGGACCTGTTGCTACATGATCGTGCAAAGCCACAGCTAAGCGTCGAAAACGAGCCAAAGAAGCCGCACTGCGAAAGCAGCAACGTGATACCGCAATGTAGAGAGGAGGCCGAAGCTCGCAGAAAACGATTTACCACACTTGTTCTTCACTTTGCAGCTCGTTATGTCTTGCAAGATGTGTAACCCCTCTTATCGTATAACTTAATGCATTAACAAGTGTGCAGCAGGCTTTCGCCTTCACGCGTTAAAGGAGTTTAACATGCGGCCAAACTTTTCAAGTAAAGGAGCCCTCTTTAAAAAATTTTCGGTGGTTGGCTGATGACAACAAAAAGAGGTGTTGGTTGACATGGGAGAACATGGCTAGCTTTAAATGTTGGAATGTTCATGGTACTGCTAGGTGACCTAACTGCCATTAAGGTGGTCAGTCTCCTTGTCACAGCTTTCTTTAAGGTCATTAACTCACCCCTGGGTGGACTCCGCTTGGCAGTAGGAGGCTCGGGAGTAGAAGGAGGGCTTGGCATGGGGCTCCGGCTGCGGGTGAAGTTTCGGGGCAGAGGTCCTGGCCGCCGCTTGGCCCTGGGTCCTCCAGGAGCCTCGGCTGCGGGTCGCTTGTGCCCCCGTGCCTGGCTGGCTGCCGGGTCCAAGTCCGCTTCATCCACCATCATGCGCTGCAATGAGCAGAGTTTTGTGCATCAGACAAAGAAGGACATCGCACGGCTTTCACAGATCCCAGGCCAGCACAAGTTTCATACAAGTGGGAATAGCCAGTAGCAAATAGTAGCTCTAACCACACCAAATGACCCTTACGGCGTTTAAGTGCTCAAGTGCCCTTACTCACAGGTTGTTTGGTGCACACACAAGTGAATTGGCTGTACGCGTGGGAGCAGAATTGTTAAAAAATTTGGCAGACTGTTTGCACTTCTCCTCAAACGCATACTGATTATTTGTACATGCGGTCATCAGCCTTGCTGAATGAAAGGGTTTAAGGCACAGAGCATGAATATGAACATGAGGGTTACATGACTGGCAAGTACGGTATAAGAAGCAATTAAGCTCTGCTCTACTTTACATGGTTCATTCAGCTAAGATGGCACAATATAAAGGGTAAGAAGATCCGCATGCTCAAGCAACATTTGCTGTCCACAACCATTGTCAAAAGAAACAATTTCAAAGCCAATAGAAATGTGAGCAGTGAGCTCTGCCTGCATCATGTCACACACATGGAAATCCCTGTGCTAAATATTTTTGAAGGCAAGGTTGAGAATTTGCTTCCTTCCATGGAGCTTTCAAGCATTCTGGGTGCAGCAAAAGACAGACTCTGTCATCCACATAAGACCCTACATGCCTACACACTTTTCTGCAACATGATGCCGTGCTATCTACATCTTCAGGAGTTCTGAAAGAGTCTCTTGTTCTGCAGTGGTGTCAGTATGACAACAATTTACATCAAAGCTGCCATTCTTGATGCTTGTATGCACAGGCTCATATTATTTCTATTACAGTAATATTTTGAACACATTCATCTACCAGACAGCCCAATTATGTAACTAACTAAATAATATGGACTGCTGGGCTAGCTGATAAATGTTCATAGCTAAAAACTGAGCATGGAAACAACACAGGACAAAGAGAGATGACTGGACAGGTGCTCACCTGTCTGAGCATCTGTCCTGTCTTGTTTTCATGCTTGGTTTCTAGATATGCATATTAACTGCCTAGAATATGGATGTGACCAGCATTTCTGGAATGAAACCACAAAAAAACTAACCTTTTCAATCTTGAATGGGTTTCCAAACATGTGCTGCCGTACAGGTGTAGATTCAATTTCCCGCAATGGTGTGGGCATCCGCTTAAGGTATTCCTGGTAGTTACCCATTTGGCTAACAGGAAGGTTGTGCAATTGTTCTGCATAAATGACACAGCAGCACACAGAGCATAAAGAAACATTAGTACCTAGGCACAAGCACTGAAGCTCAAAGGGACTACGGAAAAAATGGCCCTTACAAAACACACAGATATGTACAAAAAAAAAAAAAGAAAAAGGGAAATTCATGCAAGTTTCTTGCACTTTTCGAACCAATAACCATTAATACAACACTTTTTCCAAAACTTCATCAAGTATCCATAACTGAGCTACTGCCATCAGGGCATAAAAGTGGTATATATATAAAGCAAACAAATCAACAGACATAAGAACTATTCAATACCAATGCAACTACAAGGCCATAATAAAGTGACAGGCAGCAGAAAGTCACACACCTTTCACCTAAAAGATCTTGTGGAATCAGAAGTGCATAATGTTGCATGACGCACGGGTCAAGCTAGACTGAATACATAATTCTTGCTACTATGTGCAGGCCAGTATGAAGCACAACCAATGATCAGAAATACAAAACAATAAGTGCAAGGAAGGCCTCAGCTGAAGCTTTTCTTGGAAGACTTCCTGAAACTGCAACCTTTAACAGCAATTTTCTGTTACTGGTTAACTTTCTTCTACTGAACAAAAACAGGGAGGTTTTCAAGGGAGTATTAGTGTTCATCTTTAGTATCTCTTTCAGAGCCATGCACTCTGTGTTGGCAACAAAAAACCCTCGCCTCATACTGGGAAGAAAGACCAACTTGATATTAGCATCTTAGGTATACTTGCATAAATACACATGCATGCATTGTTCTTACCCATATAGTACAGTACACTTTTGTCAATTTGACTTGGCTAATCTGATTTTTTAGTCAGTTTTATCGCAACCAAAGTCCAGCCAGGCACTAATACATTTCTATGGGCCAAAACTTTTGTTAATTCTATCGTGAAACTGGTCCTCACTGAATTAATTGAACTTCACTGGTCAGCACAAATGCACCTCACCTCAATGGTGACCTCACTGGTGATTCCAATAGCTGCAGTGTCTGACTTGACAAGGCACAGCGAATGCGTCAAACATGCGTCATCTCCCGCTAAAAACACTGATTTTCAACCTGCCCTAAGAAGAACAGCTCACAATAAATGACTACGGTATTTACCCTTTTCTAATGTACACATTTCTTTCAAGAAAAACTGGTCCAAAATTCACCAATGATCACAATACTCCCTAATGCAAAATTTGAGCACAGGTCTTCAGGCATCTCGAATGCCACGCGAAGTAGTGCATGTGCAGTGGGTCCGAAGCCCACGCCAGCGGTATTGGAGGACTGCATGCCTTAGTAATGACATCACTGGCGACTGGGTGATGGCGCACACACTTGGGGCACCATCTCGTAGCGGGTCACCACCCTGGAACACATCTCGTGTGGCACTCTTCTTTCCTTCTTGCACTTTCTTCTCTATCACAGTCTTTCATCCTCTGCTCCTTCTGCCGGTTACACTTACGCTCAACGCAGGAACGAGTTCCTAAGCACTGCACTCTAAAAATTGCCTGCATGGTGCAACTGGATACGAAACCAAGTTCACAGTGCTTGCAACAGGCTACCATCACAAGATGGCGACAGAACAAGTTCCCATGTGCTAACGCGTCAATTTCAGTCTTTGAATATGAAAGCTTTCTCAAAGGCTAAGTAGGGGTGTGTGAATATCAAAATTTTACAATATGAACTGAATACTTAACTTCGAATATCGAATAATGACACGCACATGCACTTATTAGCAAGTTGGGTTAATTTGTTATGTTAGAACATTGCAATTGCAATGTCAATGTTAAATATGTGTACTAGTAAACTGCTATACTAAAGCATTATGTATTTGGCTCATGATAACTTGGATAATTTAGTAATTCCCACTAGGTGTCTTCGCCAGCCTGTGCCTTACTATACCGCATCAAATCCCTGTAAACTCGAAGGCATTTGACTTTGTGCCAGTTGTCACTCATCGCACTTGCTGTCAAGCAATAAGCTCAAAATTGGGGGTAGCACTGAAAAAAAAAACTTGTGGAGAGTGTGCTGGGAGGCTAGTTGGTCCCTGTAGTCTCGTCCCTAACACAGTTTAAGTTCACAAGAAAGTGTTGCAAACTCATGCCCTTTGCTACTGAGAGGCTGGCTTTACCGAACAGATTATGCGTTTATTGGCTAAGCTTGCTTTACAGGTGAAATTTTGTTAGCAGCAAAATTCAGCACAATATCGCCCCAATAGTCTTAGATTAGATAGAAACAAATGCAAACAACCATGTTTACTCCTGCACAGGCAGAAATAAATGCAATTTGATTTGAATATTTGTGCCCAGGCAAATATGTGAACATTTTCAGATACGTATTTTTCGAATCGAATACAATATTAAAATATAATATTCGATAATGTTCGAACTGTTAGAATATTCGCAAACCCCTAGGGATAAGGTATCTCACATGCTAAGCCAGCGGCAATAAGCCGTGTCATGTGTTTTTGGCATCCCACAGAATTGCATGAGCCACCATCCCGTTCGTGACTGCTACGTAGTCGTTTGATAAATGCACAATATCAAATGTGCAATGGACGATATGGAAGGTGACATGTTATGGTCCATAGACACTGATAAAGAGCTGTCACACAGTGATGAAAATGGACATTAGGAGTAAATAAATGTCCATTCCGTGAAGGTAAGGTTCGCTGGTTTCATCCTTTTCTGATTGCCAGAATCAGAGGCATGCTACATTTATTTCGTTAAAAAATTAGGTTTGAACGAGATTTTTATGTTGTTTAGGAGCTTGAATGTCATCTACAAGTTAGTTTTTTAGTTTGAACCCCAAAAAAGTGGGCAAGCTTTTGATTCAGGGCCATGTTAGTTTCTAGCGAATACTGCCAAATGAAAACCAATATGTCTTGTCATTTTTTCTGTCGCTCTTTCTACCTGCAGGATAATTCGATGAAGTTTGTCAGTCCCAGGTTCCAATTACCGGGGAATATGTCCTTGTATTTTGCTTAATTTGAAAGAAGTGTGGCGACCTAGATTTTGTTGAGGCTGTACAATGCGTTACTACTACTGAAAAGGTGGCTGGAGCATAGTGAAAGTGTGTAACAGCACTTTACTCCAGCCACTTATCTTTGCCTTATTGTGCATTATTTACAACAAAGCTATACACTCTCTGATTGATTGAATGAGTGAGTAAGTCTTGGCAAGTCTTGACCGGTCAAGACTTACTCGAGACAGACAATTGACTTGTCTTGAGTAAGTGATCGACATGTCTTACCAGCATCCTGCAACCGTGTGATAGTGCCCGGGTGTAGGTAGCGTGCCCGCATCCGTGCCACCTGATGGAGGAGAGAGGCACGACCGATATCAAAAGGGTTTCTTGGGGGCGCCTCAGCCGTGTCAGGGGGCCGTGGTGGCGCTGGCGCCAGTGCGAAGCCTGGGAAGTCATTCAGCTCCTGGCGCAAGCCTTGCAGGCGCTCACGTAGGGCGGGATTCCAGCTGAGTGCCAGCTCAGAAAGCTTTGTCACCTCACCCGTTGATGGCCGTGGAACTCCAGGGCTCACCCGCACGCCTTCGGCGCCCAGGCCTGTCTTGGGCCCACCGACTGCACTTACCACCTTCTCGTACTCGGCCTTTGCCTGTATCATGGAGATGACCACAGGCGCTTATTAGTATTTCTGGCACATCTTCTCTTTAGGAAGGCACACACACACAAGAGGGGTCTTATGCTGTACAGGTTAAATAATTAAACAGCCAGATCACATGTAGGTGCATGCTTTTTGCGAAGATGCTATACTATGCCCATGCTGACGTCAAGATAGTCACAAAATGATGAATATTTTACTGCTTTAATCAATGTGAAAAAAAAAAATTGGCTGTGCGTTCACCTTTTAGTGATGATTGCAACTTCAATGTGATTAGCAATCTATCTTATGATTTGTGCATAGAAGGGTTTGGGTGCGAGCTAGTTGGTATGGATCATTCATGTTAAACAGTGCCAAAACACACAAAGACAAGCAAGAGCACAGGACCAGTGCTGTGGTGCATAATTGTTGGTATCTATCTTTATACGTGACTTCTGCAACATAACAATATATATATATATATATATATATTTATTGTTATGTTGCAGAAGTCACGTATAAAGATAGATACCAACAATTATGCACCACGGCACTGGTCCTGTGCTCTTGCTTGTCTTTGTGTGTTTTGGCACTGTTTAACATGAATGATCCATACCAACTAGCTCGCACCCAAACCCTTCTATGCACAAATCATAAGATAGATTGCTATCTTTATACGTGACTTCTGCAACATAACAATAAATCTCTCTCTCTCTCTCTCTCTCTCTCTCTCTCTCTCTCTCTCTCTCTCTCTATATATATATATATATATATATATATATATATATATATATATATATATATATATATATATTGTTCAAGGAATAGAAGCACGTAGGAAAAATAACATGACTTTACTGACGTTTCGGTCGGGGTCTGGACTTTATCAAGAATTCTCTCTTGATGAAGGCCGGACCCCAGCAGAAACATCAGTAAAGTCATGTTATTTTTCCTACGTGCTTTTATTCCTTGAACTATTTCTGTGCTGGATCTTGTGATTCCATGCTTCACTGATAAATATATATATATTGTTACATTGCAGAAGTCACATATAAAGATGTATTTACAATATTTACAAGAGAAACAACGATGCATAAATGAGATGGCTATCAAAACCGATTCCACCTCTATACGTCAAATCGTCTTCTTCCAACTGGTGCCACTCTTGGTTGCGCCGTAACAATATGATCATTATTATAAAAAGCGGCACAAAGAGAGTGACACATACTCAGTGACCCAAGTCGACATCAAAGTTCACCGATGAGTGGCGCATATCCAGTGGCACATATATACCTAGTAACTCAAGTAACTCAAGTTGGCATCAAAGAGGTTCATGGCAGAGCAGCACATATCTAGTTTTACACACCCAGTGACCCAAGTTGCTCCGACGGTTGCTTCTGAACCCAGTTCACACGGACTACCATGACCAAGTTGATGGGACATAGATAACACAAACTGGGTGAAGTTCCCAAAAAATGATAATTACATTAAACGGCTTGTTTTACAATAACTGAGACTGCCCATTATCACAGCCTTCATGGTGAAATTTGCTTAAGCATGTCCCAGTGCAAACCGCGATTCTTGCGTCACATGCCACCTTCCCCATTTCCACCTGAAAACTGCTCACCTGGTTTTTGAGGCGCTTGAGGTAGTTAAGCACGGTGTAGCTGAGGCAGTTCTCCATAGAGTCTGGCACCAGGTTGGGAGCACCCATACGCTGCAGAGCACGCTTCAGGGGTCCCGCATAGTACAGTGGCATGCCCTTGAGGTAAGTATCAAACTGCAGCTTCCACTCGCGCGGTGGCTTGCACCGATGAACACGGAAAAGCTCGTCCAACAGTGGCAGTAGCACAGGGTAATTGTAGGGAAGCACAAACAAGTTCACACATGCCAGGCTCGAGCTGGCCTTCAGGTAGCCAAAGGCACTTCCACCCCTCTGAGGTGCTGCTCCGGCCACCGAGACGGCAAAGGCTACCGTAGGCTGCTTGCGCCCCAGGATGGCCTGGGTCAGCGGCGACGGTTCCAGCTCATATTTGTCAAATGGCAAGTTGTCCAGCAAGAGAGGTTCACTTGGTGAAGCACTCACACGCACCTGTACAAGAGAAATTCTCATCTGGCTAGAACACACATACATGAAGGGGCAGAAGCACGGGCTTGAGCAAAAAAGCAACGCAACGTGACAAGGAAAAAAGAAAACAAGAAACAGAAAGATAGCATAATATAGGATGATTCTAGAGAGAAAAAATGTTTAACTTGATGTCTGAGAAGACAGCACCTCTTTCAGTGTATTGAAACACCAACGCACCTTGACACTGCTTACACTGCTTGGGCCCCCCCCCCCCATGGCATGCAATTTTTGGCGCCAAGATAAACCAAATTGTAACTAATTTCCTTGAAAAACTTGTAGAAGTAAAGAGTAATAAATTTCTCTCACATGTTGCTTTAGGCAATAGGGTTGCTTAAATTGAGTCACACCGCAGTTTCACTTGGCACACAGTGCTATGGGAAACCTGCATCGCCAGTCCTTCAACATAGTTGTAAGCCTATTTAACAGTGCTGAGCTGACTCAACTTCACTGCCAAATTTCCCATTGTATCACTCGTCCATATGCTTGACAGGCAGCAAAGAAGCATGCACCATTGCATGCTATGCTGCTCAGTGCTGCCTCCTTGAAACTGTATTTGCTGTTTGTCAGAATTGCAATATGACTTACAACAACAGCTGTCTGCAAAAGGTGGCAAAGTCTATGATGACATTCAGAACACGCCTACAGATACCAAAGCTTACAAGGAACTGCCTGCATGCTAGGCTGCCTGAGGTTTGGTGGCAAGGGTTTTCCCCATGTTGTTGTTCTCTTATTCTAACCGCACAGCGTTGCTCATTTCAAAAGTACTTGCACTAACTGAAAGTGATGCTAAGCTTTTCGCTTATTTCGATAATGAATCCACACCAATCAGCCTGCCTTTTAAATTCCAAACCTTTATTATGTCTACTCAATTTATAGTAGCTTAACGCTAACTGTCACACCTGAATACTGCAAAGTATCCCACGTCTGAAGTAGGCGACATTGTTTTTGTGCATGAGTTTAACGGAATATAACTGACTAACACAGACTATACGAAGCAGTCGTTTATCCTGAAAATGATTTTGGTGCGGAATAAGTTGCCAGTAATGCATCTACAGGTAGCACCTGTTGATTTCTCCAATCCTCCATAGTGGAACATTTTCTGAAGATATCCTTGTTTTGTGTTTATTTAACAACTGGTGTTCCCAGCTTACTTAGTTATGGCTTTCAGCTGTAGCTAATTTACTTCTGCAATAATACTGCAGGATGTTCTCTATTTAATTAAACGAAAACGAGACCGCAATAGCAAGCACAGCCTGGAGCTACATCCATTTCTGTGAACAACACCACTATAACTGTGCAGGCGACATGAGGTCATGTTGAACATAGCAGAAAGCCTTTTTTGTGTTGCCTTTTTTTTTTTGTCTGCATGTGCGTGTGTGTGTATGTGCACATCAGTGCACAAGATTTTTTTTCAGTTAAGACCAAACAAGCAATGTTTCCCCAATGCAAAGGGATATCATTACAATGTGATTATATATATATATATATATATATATATATATATATATATATATATATATATATATATATATATATATAAAGAACTTGAGTGGTGCTACAAGGTAAACAGAACAAGTATTTAATTTCGACAGTTTCGATCGGTGGACCGATCTTCGTCAGGGTTTACAAAACGATCTTCGATCTCCGATCTTCGTCAGGGTTTTGTAAACCCTGACGAAGATCGGTCCACCGATCGAAACTGTCGAAATTAAATACTTGTTCTGTTTACCTTGTAGCACCACTCAAGTTCTTTACGTTTGAAAGGTAGCCTGAAGAAACCCTCTTTGCCTACTATATATATATATATATATATATATATATATATATATATATATATATATATATATATATATATATATATATATATATATATATCAATGCGATATTACTATATGATGCCTCATCACAATTCTTGTTTTCGTCAATGCACCTTAGGAAAAAAAAAAAAAAACTTGCACTTGGTTGTGATGCCCATCATAAAGAACGCCGTGTGCCGAATGACAAATATGTATATGAACAATCTCTCTCTGCCTTCCGTAAATACTTCAATAAAACACTTTTTAAAGGGGACCTAAACAACCCCTCAGGCTTGGTGAAAAAAAGAGTCCGTAGATTGCAGGTACTGCTGAGAGTGTCTTAGCCAAGTTTTGCAGTTGTGCGCGGTGCGTGGAGCTTGTAGGTGAAGAGCGAAGTCACCTTTTTCTCAAACGCTCTCTTTTCAATGGAAGCATGCTCTCCACTCTTTTCTGGATGCTTTATTTTGTAATATAGCAGATTCCCATACAGGGCTGCTATTGGCCAATAGCTGACATCCATAAAGAAGGATGTTTGGATCAGTTCTCTTCTTTTTACTGTTACTGTGTATATTTATTGACACATTTTAATAAACAGGCTGAAGTAAGCATAAATTTGTTTTCAAATTTCAATAGTAATTATGTACTTATGGAATAAGCCGGCTATTGTCTGCTCATGCTCAGCCATGGAATTAAACCTTGGCCAACCTGCTTATCGGTGCAGTAGCTGCTAAGTCTCACTAATTTCGACTAGTTTTGAACACCCAACTAGCCTCGAACCACTCGAAACTTAAGGTCAAACTACACGCAAGCTTGCCAGTGTGCGCTCATTTCTGGCCGCTCCTGGTTAGACACCTTGGCGGACTCGCTTCGTGTTGAGTTATTAGTAGCACAATGCACAAGTTGGATGTGGCTATTACGCATCGGTCGAGCTGATGCAGGACAAAGTCGGTCCGCACCACTTAGCATGGCCAGACTGAAGCATATGAGTGCAAGCGCGCACTCTAGCCCTGTCAAACAGAAAGCAAAAGCTGCATTTTCATGTAGCTGCGGTCTGCTACGTAGCACAAATACTGCAGCCACTGCTGCGCCCGCGAGGTGCCATGATGAGCCCACTGGCTGAGCCAGTGCCCCCTCTATTTTTTCAATGCTAGTGCAATCACTCGCTCCCCAATGGGAGCCGTTGGTGAGCCTTAGCTCAGTGAGTTGCTGCGATGTGATGCTACCCAGATGGTATGATTGCTTGCTTCACAAGTGCACTTGAGCTTGCAGCGCTGCTGTTCCGTTGGAGTAGCGGTAGTCCCTGCGCCTTTCAGGTTATTACGCGTCTGTCAGTCTTCCTCCGACTTCCACTGTGAGGTGCCACCTAGATGGTACTCTCCCTCACGACAGTAAAGCAGGCGCAAACACTAGCCGATGGGGGACAGTAGGAAAGGACGACAAGCGAGGTGGTGAACGGTCAGATTGGCCACATCAGGCTGGCATCGAAAAAAATAGAAGAGGCGCTGGCTGAGCGCACCTTAGCTTAATGAGGACAAACGCATTTGGCATGTCGTAGACACCAAATCGTAAATAGTGGGTCTATGCAAACAACCAAATTCAAATTTGAACTGCTTGCCACAGTGACGTTTAGCAGGCGGAGCATTGTGGCCATGCCCTACTCAGCCGTAGCCTTCACAGTGCAAGGCATTGAAAGAGGAGCGGAAGCGCAGTAAATGGGATGTTTTATTGCCAATAACTCTGCTTCTGCTGAACGCATTGAAGTATTTTTTGCGAACACCCAACTATAGAGTACCTATGATAGAGTACCTATGATAGAGTACATATATATATGATGTATATATATATATGTATATGATGAGTACCAACAGATAGAGTACCTATGAAATTGCCTATTTTAGCTTCAAATGCACTTCTTGACTTCAATAAAAAGTAGTTCAGGGCCCCTTTAAGCAAAAACTTTTCCATTTTAAGGTTGAAAACAATGTGAAAGAAAGTAGAAGGCAAGATGGCACACCAAATTTGCATGCTGTAAGTGATGCCTTCCAATTAGGCTATAGTGACAGCTGTCCTCCACACTACTATTGTTCTTATGTATACATACATAAGCTAACCTTCATAATGTTAGCCAGTGCCACTATTGGTGATGGATGTGGAACACCCTTTTGAAACTGTTGGCGCTGCATGTAAAACAATGTGACTTCAATGCACACCAAGCTTTACAAGTAGCGCTAGCTTTCTTCCTATATGTTGTGTAATTTAAAAAGCAAAAGCTGGAAACAGAATTTCTGGGCATGCTCGACACAATCCTTGCTGCTGGAAGCAACAAGCCATATGCCTCCATTTCATGTGTGGAGGAAAATTATAACACCAATATGCAGTGTCAAAGACAGCCAAGCCACGTAGTAGGATGAGTCAATAAGAAGAGCAATAAAAGTACGGTAGAACATTTCTAATAAGATTAATATTGTTACGCGAACAAAGGATTAAGACTGGAGACTATTTACAAAATATATTTACAAGGGGTAACTTCAGCGCTGGCCAGTTCAGCCGACAGCTCGAGAGCCACAGAGCGTTAGTCATCTTCGTCGGGGCGCCCGCATGCATCGGCCAGAAGAAACACGCAATATGCATGTATGTTTGCCCCCGGCGAAAGAAGCACCGCCCTGGGGTGTCAGTGATAACCGGAGAATAATATGGCTTGAGGCGTGCGACATGCACAACGTCAGTGGAATTTGGGTCAGATGAGGCACTGGTACTGACTGGGGCTATATTGTAGGTAACTGGAGTCACGGGCTGCAGCACTCTATATAGGCCTGTGTACCGAGACAGGAGTTTTCCTGACAGGCCAACATGATGAGTCGGGGACCACAGAAGTACCAGAGATCCAGGCAAAAAGTGGACGTCCCTATGTTGGAAATTGCACAAGCGCAGTTGCTTCCCTTGAGAGGTCAGGAGGCAAGCGCGGGCAATTTCGCGTGCTTGGACTGCCCTGGTGATGGCGTCAAGTGGATACTCTGCTGCGGCAGATGGAAGGGATGCGGCCAGTGGCAATGTGGTTTCTCGGCCGAACAGCAGAAAGAACGGGGAATAACTGGCAGTGTTGTGACGCGAGGAATTATAGGCAAAAGTAACATAGGGTAGGGTAAGGTCCAAATCAGTATGGTCGGACGAGACATCCTTTGCAAGCATGTCTGTTAGGGTTCGATTCAGACGCTCAGTGGGACTATTGGTCTGTAGATGGTAAGACATAGTCAGCTTGTGCTTGGCAGAGCAGGACTGCAGGATGTCGGTGATGACTTGAGAAAGAAATATCCGACCACGGTCTGTGAGCAGTTGATGTGGAGCACTATGCTGTAGAATCACGTCGCTTAAAAGAAAATCAGCGACATCTGTGGCGCAGCTTGTTGGAAGTGCTCTGGTGATGGTGTAGCCTGTGGCGTAATCTGTCGCCACAGCGATCCACTTGTTGCCAGACGTGGATAGAGGGAAAGGGCCAAGTAAGTCCAAGCCAACACGAAAGAACGGCTCCAAAGGAATGTCGAGTGGCTGAAGGCAACCGGCAGGGCGTGTCGATGGTGTTTCTCGGTACTGGCATTTTTCACACGCTGCAATGTATTTCCAGAAGAATCCGGTCGTAGGTGCGGGCTAAGTACTCTTTAAAAAGAATGAAAGCTGGCAAAAATACGATTTCTGTTACAGGTAATGTCTTGAGGGATTACTTAACTGATCTTTTTCCAATTCTAGAACTTGGCACAAGTGCTAAGATGCTGTCAATTGTACCACTTCTAGCAGGTGGCGGTTTATTTGAAACAGGTGCTGGTGGTTCTGCACCGAAACATGTTGAGCAGCTTATTGAAGAGAACCATTTAAGATGGGATTCTCTTGGAGAGTTCTTAGCTTTAGGAGCGAGTATTTCTTAGTCCTAAAGCGATTTTTTGGATATTGCTAATTGCAGCTAGTCTATTATTCATAAAAGTAGCAATATTTTTTCCAGAAACAATCAGAGAAAAAAACTTTGAAGCTTTAACTTTTAAGTCCTTTTTAAAAAACTACTTTTTACTTTTCAAAGATCATCAATTTTTCTTTGCCACTTTTGTTTTAGGAATAAATATCAGTGTGATATACGCATGTTTAGTCACAGCTCCAGATGTATTTGTCAATATTCTCAAACTTGATAAATCTAACTTTTTATACTTACTAACAATAATGGTTACAGCTGTTGTACTAGGATCTCTTGTTTGCTCAAAACTAAGCCATCTAATTGCATACAAACATCTTAGAATGGCCCTATTATAGCAGTATCGGCTATTCTGGCGCTTTCATGTACTACTGCCAAACTATGTATCACGATTAATAGTCCTTATATGCTGCCATTAATTCAGCTGAACAAACAACTTGTCCATCAACCTTCGCTACTGACTCTGCAGTGCAGATGATATTTTTTTGTTTTACCATGCGCGACTCAATCACTAACACATCGCCTGGTACAACAGGTTTTTTAACTCTTACCTTATCAATACCAGCTAGCATAAACGTTCTTCTACCACCACCAGCTTGAGACGCCAAGGTGACCTGCCGTCGGTAAATCATGAAGTTCTTGGAGAACAGAATACGTGGCTGACTTTGTCAATCTCGGCCATTTTCTCGTCGACTTTCCGGCAAATAGCGAGCACGTCTTGTATGTATGAGACATACGATTCAGTAGAAGACTGAACTCGGTTAGCAAACTGTTTTCTAGCAGCCAGCTGCCAACCGGCGGGATTTCCAAAGAGGTTGCTGAGCTTTTCCTTGACAGCATCCCAGCTAGAGATCTCGTCCTCGTGTGCCCGGAACCAGACACGAGGAGTTCCACCAAGTAGAATGCAACATTCTCTAGCATAATGGTAGGGTCTCAGCGGTTGTTTCGGCTAACACACTCATGCAGGCTGAGCTAGTCCTCAACTTTGACATTATCTTGGCCGGAGAATATGCCAGCATCGTGGGGACTGGTAACCATAACGTACGTTGTTGGTGGGGGTCGCAGGAGTAGAAGGAGACGAGGTGTCGTCACCGGGAGCCCTGGTGGAAATCAGGACGGTGCTGCCGCTGCGGAGCTCCGTGCTGAGGATGAGGAACGGCACCCTCCACCAAAATGTTACGCGAACGAAGAATTAAGACTGGAGACTATTTACAAATTATATTGACGAAGGGTAACTGCAGCGCTGGCCAGTTCAGCCGACAGCTCGAAAGCCAGAGAGCGTACGTAGTCATCGTCGGGGCGCCCGCGTGCATCGGCCACAAGAAACACACAATATGCATGAATCAATATGTTTATGATGGGAGCGCAGAAACAGAACATACTAGCCGGCAGACATGTTACACACGTAACTTCACTAATAATAACTTCAAACTTCACCAATGTTTAAAAAAAAAAAAAGGCATCAATGATGAACATATCAAATACTTTCCACTTGTACTTGATTTTTTGACAGTAAGATTTACAATGACAACCATTCACATATTCACAAATAAGAAATGGAGCAGTACAGACACACTTGGGCACTGCATTAATGGCTGTGTTTTTCCATGTAGAACAAAACATCAAAGGTACAAGATTTTGAAATTCCACGCAGACCATTTCGAAATGTAGCATGTTTACACTGGCCTGCCCTTCAATCTTTTTTTTTTTTTCTTCTTCTTGTGGGATCAGGACTAAATGAACCATTCAATGGAACAGCATACTGTGCTCAGTGAGGATGATGTTAATAATAAATCAGGTGTGCTTTGTATGCGTATTCATACTTTTCTGCAAATAATTTATTGTCATGAGTCATGTCCCCTTGATATAAGCAACACATTGCCCACAAATATTGCATTCAGCAGACTGTGATCATATCCGCAGCATAATATGACTCCCTGATTCCTTGATGCGTTTTCACAGAGATAATTGTTAAAAACAAGGTTTATGGAATAAAATGCTGATTACTGTGTGCTGCTTTTCCTGACCTTTGTCATACGGAAAACTATTTATGCTGCTGGCGAACTCACCTGAGGATGTGCACTGCGTGGAGGGAGTGAAGGTGAGTTCAAGTCTGGCCAAAAGGCCTCTGGCAGAGGCCAGTGGCCCACTGAGTAGCCCTTCTGGGCTGAGCGTTGCACATAGATGAGTCGGCGACAACTCTGCCAACTGGGCTCCCAGGCGTCCTCAGCCGCACGTTCAAAGTTGATGACAACACCCCCTTGCACCTTGGCCACTAGGGCTTCCAAGCTCTGCACTAACAGACGATGTGAGCTCACGCAGAAGGAACGGCCTGTGAGGAAAGCAAGAGGAGCAGATTGTTATTCATGAGCAAAAGTAATAACAATGAAACAAAGCACTCTGGCTACGTGTTGACACCAAAAGTGCTTTGATGTCACATGCAACTACTGTAGCCGTACCTCAAGCTAATCTGACTGAAGAAAAAGGACCACTAGGTGAAGCATGCAGCGAGTCCAAAGAATGTCAACTGATCTGCACTAACCTCCTGTTACTTCACACATATCATCAATTGGTGATGCATCAGATGTCAGCGGCACATCCTGTGAGGGTGCCTGTGTCCCAGCCATTCTTAGTACAAGTGCAAACATGCGCTGGTCCCATCGAAACGGCTCTTTCGTAAGCTCAGACCCAGGAACAGCTGAGTGCATCGGTAGTGTCAGCTGCAATAAAGTGCAAGGTACAAACTTAAACAGTGCTTTCACAGTGTACAAACTTAATACCTTTGTGATGAACACTTCTGCTATCCTCCCTAGCATCACAAAGAACAACAACAACCACAAAATGGTTAACTCGTGCCTATATTTAGCAACTTGTCATGGCTGTTAAATCTATTTATTGCACAAATCGGCCGACGACATCGGGTACGTGCCCGCGTTAGTATCCCTTTCAAACGTCTTTAAAATTGTGTTTTGGGTATGAAAAAACGAGAAAGAACGGAAAGAATCGGAAAACCAGAGTTTAACCAGCCACACATTGGCCACTGCCGCAGCATTAAGCGCAAGGAGATTTCGGCATCCCGAGTATGACTGTTGGCAACACTACAATTAATGCTTCGGTTCGAAGGGTGTAGTCAGGTTTCCGAAAGAACATGGCAAGACACCAAGTGAACTCACTTCTTCGTGGACACCGGCAGAAGACGTGAGTCGGTTGCCGTCCGTGATGACCACCAACACGGACGGTTCAAGGTAGAAGGGGCATCGGCCCTGGCCGTACGTGTCAATGCCCGTCTGCATGCGGTTTATGTTGAGCAAATCGAAGGCGTTCTTCAGCGCGGGACCCAACGTCGTCAGTCCAGAAGCTTGGAGGTTCTTCAGCTCGGCCATAAACGTCGCGTGGTTCTCCTTCCAACCAGCCTGCAGCGCCAGTTCGTGTATTGGGATTCATCGGGCAACACAGTGGCGTACTACGCTCATAGCTCTGTCAGCGTGCGTCATTTCACTTACCTTGATGTTGGCCGGTGGTTCCTCGAAAGTGAGCAGCATGTAGCGATCACCACGACTGGCCGAGTCCCTCTGGCGGATCTAGTGGCACCCGTAAAAAGAAATCCAGGGCGCGGCGGTGAGCGTGCGTCCGATCGCGACGGCGCGCGGTCGGTCTTCCTTACCTTGATGAAGCGCTCGACCGCGTCCTTCGCAACGTCCAGCACGGACAGCCTGGCGCCCAGGTAAGTGCGCTGGTTCATCGAAGCGCTCGTGTCCACTAGGAATACAATGATGGTCATGCTGCTGGCCGCCCCGAGCTTTACTTCGGGCACTCCGCTGACGGAAGAGAGACGCGGAGCACACTTAGCAGACGCCGCCGACAAAGCGACCGCCCCGCTCCGCGTTACAAACTTTACTGGCGGCGGCAGCCGGGCCAACGCCAGGGACTAGGCCACGTGACCTCATTTTTATTTATTTCAAAAAGTGGATGCTCGTATTCGCAAGTCTTGTTGCTTGCAAATGTACCTGATACGTTAAAAAAAAACATAAATTATACGCAGCCTCTCAGTTGATATTCATTTTAGATCCCAGAAATGGTGGCAACAAAACGCTTGGCTTCACCGCCATACGCCACCACTCCACACATGCCTCCACGGAACACATATCTACTATTTTGCCTGGAACACGAAAGAAACAGATGAGACTGGGGTGTTAAGGTGGCTGGTCGGGTGTGAATGAACTGTTGAAGGAAACCGTATTTTTGTTTTTTTCTCGTGGTAGCGCAGTTCTTTCAGGATATTTCGTTAAAAAGCTGAAACATTACACACGCGCGCCGGCGCGTGCGTTCGAAGACTGGTAGCCGTTAACATGCGGAAACGTGAAAGACGTTCGTCAAGCGATTGTTTGAAAACATTTTACTAATATTTCACCTGTTTTAGAATGTCAAACTTGTTGCTAAGTTAAACTGCTCAGTTAACTTTGAACCACAATACACCAACAAGCTTGTAATTTTGAAGGCTGTAAGTGTAAAGCCGAAACTTATTCGTGGCCATGTGTCTAGTTATGGTGATGATGCGGAGCTTGACCATGCCTTGACTTAAACTCAGTGTGATGCGCGCAGCAGCCCTCGACAGTGTATTGATGAAAAGACAGTTTTGCAAATGCTTCCGAACGTATTTACTCTATTGAAATATTTGTGGGTGTTAGACACAATGAAGCCGCGATATTTCATCTTTATGTACATGTAACGGGACTAGCGCCTGACCTGCCGCTGCTGGCTTTTATCTACAAAGAAACGTTTTGCCCGTACTTTGTTCTACGTTCTTTGGTGGAGCTAGTTTTACATGTATTTTAACAGGAAAATCGGAGTTGGCCCTGAGCTAAAGCTTCCTCATTACACCAACACCAGTGCAACGGAGTTCCAGCTGTTCACATATTGCTCCTCCAGTTTCCTTCAGCAGTCTTTGCTTTTCTCACTACCACTAAACATTTTATATTTTCTTTGATGATACAAACCACGATGCCTTCCGAAAGTAAGCTGAACCCAGCAGAGGGGACAAAGGCCAAGAATGGACGGTTTGCAAAATAGTGAGCGCCACCTGGCGCACAACAGGCGAAGCTGCAGTGCTCTGCGTGCGAGAGTATGTGGTTAGAGAGCCAGTTTCGTTTCTCGGCTGCTGCCTGGCCTCTGCCGCGGCAACCGCGTTTGTTCATGACTCCAAAAATAATTGAAGACGCCGTCACTCCGTTCCAGTTTTCATGCATTTCGTAGACCTCCGACTTCTCGAAGCGTACCACTCAAACTGATCGCGTGTGGAAATAACTGCTTTCTATAACTGCCACTATTCTCCAGGCTCATCGAGGCTCGGCACTGAATGACAATTACGTTAAAGATATCGTATATTCGGGGCTGCTGATGCCAGCACGGGACTGACGCGAGCGAAATACACTCCTTCAACAAAGAGCAGAGTGCGCGTCGTCGAAACACGCTGCCGATGTGTCGCCGAGTGTCCACACTTGGTTTCGCAGACTGGCCGCGCGCAGCGACCACCGTGCAAGGCGGCTAGCCTTATTTGCTCTTTGCTGCCGACAGAGTGTAGAGAGACCCAACTCTGCGTTCATTTAACCGCGACCTAATCGTCCAGACGCTAAAATACTCATGAAAATAAACACTTTATGGCCCGCTCCGTTTTCATTACAAGCGCCGTCGGCTGCTGCTTCGACAACCGGGAGCTAGGCCTGCCGGCTCGAGCGTTCGGCGGCTGCCGACAAAGTCAGCGCGCCGAGTGTGATGTTCCGCTTAGGGGAGATTATCCTACTAATATGGCCCATCTGGAACAAAGCAAAGCTTCACGGAGCTGTTTGACTTGTTACGACGGTCCTTTTTTTGCGCACGGCAAATACGGGAATGTCTCAAACGACGCGCCGTTCTCTCGACGCACTAATTGCCATCGATGAAGACGGTAGGCCTCGCTCGCTGGCCGTGGGTGTCGCCGGTTACGAAGAAGCTTCTGCTAGGATGTGAACGCATAGTTTTTTGCTATCTCTTTACCTCATGCATCAATATTAAAAGGCTAAATAGGAAATACATTTGCCTATATGTACACCGTCGGTAGAAAAGAGCAAACCAGCCGAACTCCGTCGCGCTGTGGTCGCTCCGCGCTGCCCGTCGGTCACACCAACTGCCCTCGAATGGTGTGTTTCGATCACTTCAGTGGCGTAGTACTAGGCGCTGATTGTCATATGAGCCGCACTTTCGACTCACTTTATAATAGTCACTTTAAGTGTCACTTTAGAATATTTAGTATAATAACATGTCAGCGACAACTGAGTGACACCACGGCGCGTTCGCAAGCGCTGTCCGTCCCCGTCCATCTTGAACTTTCCCTATTCCGGCAAAATGCGGCTGCGTTTAAGGGTGTCTCGAAGCTTGCAGGCCGAAATAACTTCGCAGCTCTGGCATATGACAATTCAGTAGCAGATAATAGCGCGATGAGAACCGGCTCTGCGAGGAGCGAGCAAGTTGTGTGCTGTGATAGCATCTCCGGCCGTCGCTTATCCATGCTGCTTTCCTCGCCGGATAGCGCTTCTCGGACGGAAACCGAAATAAACTCATGCTCCGTTTGCTAGTGAAACACTTTGTGCACAATACGCAACACAACGAGCCGTCCTTTTCACGAAAATACCGCGATCAAAACCACCACCAACCGTCGTCTCAAGGCGCGCTATATAGCTGCGTTGGTTGTTCGTCTGCTTCTCGTACCTAACCATGTAGAGGGCGCTCGTGACAGCCGTGTTCGCGCATGCGCAACAGTATTTTTGCAAACCGTCAATTGGGTGGTAGTAGGAAAAAGAAAACATAAAAAAGGAACTGTGTAGCTGGCATAGAAAAATAAAGAATAAATAAAGCTAATAGCAAGCATTTCATTTTAGGAGCGCATGTGTTCAACATCATAATTCTCTCCCTTGATGTTGGTACAACAGGTTTTGGTCCCGTGATCTCCTAATCTGCGAATTTAGCTTCCTCCTCTGACTCCAATCACCGTCTGCACTTTTGATGCATCTATATGACAGTTTAGTTAGTGGCATTGTCTGTGTAGTGTTTGCCGCTGTTATTGCCTGGCAGGCACTGCATGCTCATCAAGCACCATAAAATTGCTAGTGCTAAATTCTGCTGGCTTGAGGATGACAAAGCTACAGGTATACTAATTCTGGCTCGCTGTAAAAATCGTTTCATCCAATTTATCATGTGGCAGATTAAAAACATGGTGCCAAATAAATGCAGAAAATGCAGCACAGTCTTGTATACACAGAGGCTGCATTTCTTGAGAATAAGCTTAAGGAATTTACAGCCTAGCTTTGTGTCAAGCATATGTTGCAGGGAAAGCAAAAACGCAAATGCGACATGTCATCAATATGCAATATGACCGTTGCTAGACATATTAATGAATATGCTATCCCATTGTTACTCAAAGTGAAGATTAACTTCAGCTTAACAAAGCTGTCATTTGCTAATATGTTGACAGAGCAACATATTTCTTGTACGCTTAGAAACAAAACCGGAACCTGACACACAAAACTTTTCAATGTCTTTACTATCTGAGGAATGGTTGCTAGTGCTACACAGTCTGGAAAACCAGCATTTAACTATGCTGCCCACCTTTTCGCAAATGGCTAAAAACAATAGCAGGTTGCACTGTGCCTGGCACAAGCGGTTGAAGCAACAAAAAGCCTTTCACTTTGACCTTTACTTCTCTTAGAACTTGCTCGAGGTCAAGTTCTAAATTTTTAACAAGCACTTGTGTTGTTTCAAACAGCTGCTGGCCCACTTGACACGAGATAGATGCGATGGACGAGGTTGACCTCATCAGATCTTAACTGAACAGGCAAAATAAGTTGCCTTGTTTTTTAACAGGCATGCATGCTCTGGGTATGTTTGAGCTACTCTGAACACAGTATGGAATGTGCATATTCCACAATTATACTTTTTAGTTTGTAATATTTTCTGCACTTGTGCAGTTCACAATCTATATGTGAATGGCTATTGTTCATTTTTTGGTTGAAAGCATTGCCAGTGAGTGGCACATACGGTGCTCCTTGCACATTTACATTCAACTTACCCTCATAAACCTTTGGGGTAGCAGTATCAATAAACCATAACACCAAAATAGTCGTTTACACCAGTGTAATTACACCAACCTTTACTAGCCACCTTAACATGCAGTGTCACCGAAGAAGCATTTATGTAGTTAAAACCTTTCCTTCAGGCTGTGTTCACTTCTCAACATTACTGTAACTTCATGTAACCAATTTTACAGTATGCCCCAACATATGGGAGTTCATGTCTCTCCCTGCTTATTGAATTTTGGTGATCAAGTAGTCAAAGTAGCACAATCAGCTAGTACAGCTTTTATTTGACAAGTTTGCAGATGTGCCAGACAGGTGACACTTATCAAACAAAGAGAACGGGCTATATTACAGGGGGTGTGGTGGCAAATCTTCAGGCCACATAGTGATACTGGTTTGGGTTGTCCTTGTCCCTCTCCAGGTAGTCTCGGTCTATCAGACTTTCGATCCTCTTCTTCAGGTCTGTGGGCTGCAGTGGTACAAGTGGATTTCATTCATGAATCTCGGTCGAAGCTGGTACAAACATGTCATAATGCAATGCCATTGCACCAAACAAAAACAAGGCAAAAAAATATACTTTGTTATCACTGGATGCCAAACAGCAATGGGCATAAAGCGATTACTGGCTATAGCACTGCACTGCTAAACCTGAGGTCGCGGGTTCAATTCCCAGCCATGGTGACTGCATTTCAATGGGGCCGAAATGCAAAAATGCTGGTTTTAGATTTAGGTGCACGTTAAAGAACACCCAGTGGCCATAATTAATTGAAAGCTCTCTGCTAGTCCCTCATAACCCACTGTGCAGTTTTGGAACATTAAACCACATATTTAAAAATTTCTACAAGTCTCTGCGATTTTGGAGGCGAACTGTGAATAAGGCTATAGATTAGTGAATACAGCTGTCTTCAGCTGTCCTCACATAGATGTGTTTGAAGTGACATAGCTTCTACCGAGTAAAAACAAGGTATGATGATAAAAAAAAATAATTTAAAAAACGCACAACTTCAGCCAAAACAAGGTTCTGTCACTGAAGATATGTTCTGAAAGTCAACAACGAATCCTCGGCTGTAGGACAGCTTATTCCGCTCAATTACAGTTCCGGGAAAATATGATTCTTTAAAACAGCTCAAACGTAGCAAATGGAGTCATAGCTAGTGGGTGTCTGTGTCTGGTAGCACAGCCTGTCAAACAGGCAAAAAGTCTAGATGTACCAATATTTCAGCAGCAGTTCATTAGTTGATAAAGAAATTTAAACAACATATGTGGATTCTATTAGTTACAGAAGGCAATACACTGAGAAATGAGGTTAGCCACAGAGGTACGCCCATAAATATTGTAGATAAACCTGTCTTTTCTTTGTAGATATCCTAATTTCCCTATATCTCTTTTAGTGAACAGGAAAATTAGAATTAGAATTTAAAAGAAAAGACAGGTTTATCTACAATATTTATGGGCGTAACTCTGTGGCTAACCTCATTTCTCAAAGTTTATTGCCTTCTGTAACTAATAGAAATCACATATGTTGTTTAAATTTCTTTATCAACTAATAAACTGCTGCTGAAATATTGGTACATCTAGACTTTTCACCTGTTTAACAGGCTGTGCTACCAGACACAGACACTCACTAGCTACGACTCCATTGCATATTCCAAAACCGGGCGAATCAGTGTTTTATATACCAAGAGATGTACAGAGGGTGTAGATGTCTTGAACAAATGTCTTAAAAAGAACTACTACCACAAAGAACTGCCACGAAGTGTTCATGAAGTGCAGTGACCACTTCTGTCAAGCTGGAGTGTTGAGTGCAAGAACATTCTACAATATGGGGGTTAGTCTCTGGCTCATGTAGAACAAAATGTAGTCTTCATTTACGAATAAACAATTAGACCTGAGTAGACATGGAAATCAATGTCATGGCAAGCTGGTGCATGTATTCCGGAGTGACAGTGCCACCTACCTTTCATTTCTGTTTTTTCTAGATTGCCAAGCTTCCCCTGATGGTAAGAGTGGCTGCTTTGTTATTTTAATGCACGATTTGCTAGCAAAGCTTGACTTGATATACCATTTTTACGTCCTTTTAAACTTGGCATGTAGCCTCACTGCACATCGTGCAACAAGTTATTTCTGCTTAGATATGCTCACACTTTTTGTGTTAATTTTAGCATTCACAGTTATGGCACTGCTAATAACATCGTGGATTCTGTATCATAAAATTTTGTCGCATACTATAGCAAGACCTGCTTGTGTTCGAACTTGTGAATTCTTTTGTGATACTATTAAAAGTATCTAGCTTTGCCACAGTTGAAGTTGTGATCACAAGCATTTGCTTGTGGCACCAACTGAAGATCATTTCGAAGAGTGTATTTGCACGTCTATATTAGCATGTACTTTTAAGACTTCTCGTTGAGATTTAAATACACAAACTGCCTGTGTGGCCAGATCAATAGTATAAATTTTTCTGCACTGTTTTTCGCTGCAAGACACATTTAATTTTGCTATGTAATGAAGTCACGATGATGCCTATAAACCTGGTCCATCGTTCCAAGACCAACCTTAATATCAAATTAAAATATCCTATAAATATTTCCCAACCTTCAATACTTTCTAAGCGTCATTTTTTAGATGCAAGAAGCATGCAATAGAATTTTTACAACTTTGAAGATGTGTGTTAGTCTTCAATTGTCCCATTCTGATTCAGGAACTCAGAATTCGTATGCTGAAAAATTTGGATAACTGTCCAGAAGGAGTTTAAGCATCACATAAAAGCATAAACGTTCTCGATTCATGTGTGGCAGCTTATAACCGCCTGGAAAAAAAAAAAGTGTACTGTCAGAGTATTCTACCAGTACTAGCACCATGGGGCTGAAACTTTGAGGATAACATAGATACTTGAGAAAAAATTAGGAGCCACACTGTACATGATGGAACAAAAAATGATCAGGGCAACTTTAAGGGAGAGGTAGACAACAATACGGGTAAAATACCAAATTGATGTAGCTCATGGAGATGGTAAAATTGCAGTTTGGAACGGAAAAATTTGCTGTTCAGAGCGAGAAAAGAATGCTTTGGAGTAGTAACTTACAACTCTGGTGCAAAGAGGAAGCTCTGTATAACTTAGTATCTGAAACATTGCATTCAATAAGTATATACCGCCTTGAAAAAGACAAGTCCACTTGTCGGAACGCTGGCTCCTCGACTTTTACCTTGTCTCGTTTTCCTCATCGTATTGCATTCAATATGTATTATACTAAGATGCAAGCATTTTTTTTAGCTAGCTGTTCCATTTTATTGTTATTATATAGGAAGATGAAGATAAGTGCAAACTTAACTCTAAGTCACAGCTAATTTTGCATTTCAATAAAGAGTTAACCCCTCCCCCCCAAGCTGCCCTCGGCTTTGTTATACATTTCATCCGCTAAACGTTTTATCTGCTACGGTGTTAAATCCGCTAAACAAGTTGAATAAGCACAGCCACACAATTCTTCATTAATATGACGTGAGCACTGTATCCTCGCAGCTTAATAATAATGCATAAGGATAAGCTCATGCTAGTCGCAGCTTATGATCTTCTAGGTTTTTCCAAGCAATGCACTGGTGTGTTATCTGTTCAGTGCTGTTATCTATTCAGGGACCCTGAAACAATTTTGGCAAATTTGTACAAACATACTGAACTGTTAGGGTTGGTCCTTCTGATCATTAATTGACACGTTTAAGCGCTCTGCATGAAGTGTGTAATAGGTTATAATGTTTTAGAAATGTACATAGCTACCGATCTTAGTGGCACCGCTCCCCCAAGTTTCTAGCTGCCCCAGGCCAAGTGACACGTTATGGCCATATGATGTCAGTAGGGCGTGCTATATGAGTGGCTGCCCAGGGGGCGTCATCGATAATTTTTACAACTTTATAGTGAACAAATGCGGTTTGTAATAGTTGGAATGTTAATTTTTTTCTATGAAAAAAAAAAGTAACAGAAAGAGTACGCACAAGGACAATTTCTCACTACACTGAAGCACTTGTGGCACACAGGAAGTGTTATTTGCTTGTGTTACAACGTGCTTCGTGTTGATGCAAGCTATGCGGCCTCTGTTCGTCTCGATCTGTCTTTTCACGAGCACCATGGTTTGCCCTTACATTGTGAGTTGCAAACATAGTGATCGGCAACATGTCAAGCTGGGACACTGTGTCCCTTGGCAAGGCAACATGCGAGCGCAATGACTGCAGCGCTAGTTGTCGGTATCTGATCGGCACCAGCATTTAGGTGTTTGCAGTCGTCACTTTACACCGAAGGATTATTAGCACAATAGAGTTTAGCATCTCTGGTATTCGGGTGAACGTAAGCACAAGCAGACATGGCTGAGCGGAGGCGCAAATGTGAATGGCCTGCGTCGTGCAACCACCTGGTGGCACAGAGCTCAACCAAACACAGATGTAATATAGCAGTACCCAAGTGTATTCTACTTTGCTGCTGGTGTGAACTCTTGGCAGGAGCGTAATCGTGAATATAGTTTTCCCAAATGTTTAAAATGCTTTGAACTTGGTTACAGCAATATTAGCTCTGTGTTTGGCTGGCTAAACTCTGCACCACCAGGTGGCTGGACCGTGCAGACCGACCAGGTCACTCACATATGTCTACGCTCTTTCATCACAGCGGTAGTAGTATGGAAGGGCATTAGTTTACACCTCTGACCATCCGTCAAAACGCCCAGCTGTGGTTACCGGAATACCAGACATACTTAGCACAATAGTTCTTGCTTCAGATCAACAGCCAGGCTGCTGGCAAAGAGGTTGGAGAGGCTTCACATGCTGGCTCCAAAACAACCAGAAGTAGGCAACACGACGTCACATCATGATGCTGAGCCAGTGAAGGCAGAGTGAAGGCAGAGCCGACTCGGTGAACGAATTGAGAAGAAAAGGCATGGCTGTGGAGGAGGGTAACTTGTAATCGTCCGCAGCTTTCTTAATATGAGATGCTTCTCTTAAATTGTGGCATGAATGCTTTACTGTAGCACTACCCTACATGTCTACAAAACTTGTCAGAACTGTTTCAGGGACCCTTTAAGAAAGAATTGGGTGGCTGTACTATACCAACACTACATATCCTTACAAATGAAATTACTAGCTGAGCAAGTTGGTAGTTGATCAGAAGCATGACTAAGTAGAACCTTGTTCAAATGTGTTGGGAAAAACAAAAGCAAGAAAGAACGTACTAACTGGGAAAACGTGCGACTCAAAGTAACTAAAACATTGGACAGACTCAACTGTAGCAGACATCTACGTAAGGCGAGGCGTTGCACAAATAATTGCAGCACAAGATGCCGACATGTGTTGAGCTGGTGGGGCTCCCGTGGCCAGAGACGTGTTTTGTTCTTTATCTATTACGTAGTGCTTATGACGGCGATGGAAAACCGAAACGAAATTGAGCTGGTGGGCAACAGCATCAGGGCATCAGCGCCTGATGCCGCCGAAGCGAAAGGCGACACTCACATCGCGCCGCCTGCAGCAAGGAACGGTAGCGCATTTGCGCTATCGCCTACTCAAAGCGTGCAGTATGCTTCCAACGACACTATGCTGCACATGCTGTAAAGTAGATAGCTGAAAATGCTTATCAGAACAGGGTTGACAGTAATAGGTGTGAATGCAGAGTGCGATGACCCAGGAGAAACTTTGTTGGTACCGAAATTACAAACTGACTATGCACTGGCATTTTTAAGCCAGATGGGCGGGCAGCTGCTGTTCTCAATCGCATGCGTCTCCTGCTTTTTCTTGTTTACGCGAGATCTAGCGGCCGGAAAGCTTGCCATAAGATAGAAGTTCGGAGCAGGGAATGGCGGCACATTTAGGTTATCACCAATTAAAAGCGTGCAGTATGCTTCCGGTGGCACCACATGCTGTGAAACAGATAGACATAGAGAAAGAAATTCAACTATGACATAGGTTGCAATATGACATACTTATGGCAATAAAGTTGGTGGGGATAGCTGGGAATGCGCCATGTGACAACCCGGGAGGAGATTTGCTGGTACCAGAACAAGAAGCTGAGTGTGCACCAGCGTTTTCATGCGAGATGGGCCGGCAAGTACTATTACGGTGAAGACAGTTCGGCGGGCAGCTACTGTTCTTGATCGCGCGCACTCCATGCATTTTCTTTACATGCGATCTAGTAGCCAGGAAACGTATTATGTGATCGCAGTTTGCCGATGTACTGAATGTTGGTGCCGAAAGATCGTGTTTTCTGGGAACGCATGAACCGGTAAAAAATATGAGTAACTCAATCGGTAATCTTTTTGTGTTCTCAATTGTGAACATTGGCACCTGGAAATCGTACATAGCAGGATTATATCAACAATGTTCTACCGTATAGGTTGAATAGTGTCTGTGTTGTGATTCGTGTGTACGTGACTACTTCCTTGTACAGTTTTCGAATTTTGCTGCCATGTCGGGGCTTCCTAGTCATAATAAAATGTGCCTTATGCACTTTTCGATATACCACTAAGAGACCGCGAGAAAGGCGCGTTGAGCAGCTGTGCCCTCACAATGGTGCGTCACCATATTACATAACATTGTTATTGTGACAGCAATTACATGGACACTCCAGGCAAATGTCTGTGATTGTCGTCAGTGCCAGCGTCGCCGCAAGGTTTCGTATAATGTCCAAATGCAATAAGATGGCAGCCGCACACTGTATACACTGTAGCTGTGATGGAAAGTGCGAGGGTGAGTTGCAAAGGGTGGTTGCTTGATGCGTGGTGCCTTCTCATGCGTGCAAAATATTTCTAACTCGGAGCAGGTGCGCGTCGGCAAAGGCCTGGCGCAGTACCTGCGACAAATGACAATTTGGCGCAGCATGTAGCAGGATTTCTTTCGCGGCACAGTTTGGCACAATTGGCGCAGCACTTCCATCGCTGCTGATACAGTTCAGATTGAGAGGTAATTGGAGCTGGCCAAGTCGTGTAATGCATAGAGCAAATAAGTGCTGGCCTATAGGAGTAACAGAATGCATGCCAAGAGATGGGAAACACAGTTGTTGACAGCTAAGGACTAGGCGATGTGACGAGAGTAGGATGTTTGAGGGTATAGGACTGAGTCAGCTGATGAAAGACAGAAAACTGCACGGAGTAAGATACCTTTGTTTTGCACCGAACACGAAATAATAATACGTACAGGGGGAGGAGGATGGTAGAATAAGATAAAGTGCTCTGGCCCACCTTCACGGGGAATTTGAGCTGGTCGTAGAGCTCAGTGATGAGCAGGTTGTGTGTGAGGCTCTTGCGCATCTTCATGATGCGCACCACAGCAGCATCAATCTGGTACTGCCGGTCCTGGAAGACTCGCTCCTGTGTCGAGCTCTGCTCTTCAGGTGTCTCACGCATCTGCACTTGGTTGATCTTGATGCGAAAAAGCCGGTTGCGGAACTCAGCATTGAACACAAACTGGTCACCGTCCTGCACCTCACGGCCCCTGGGCTCCTTCTGCAGCACGCGTGCCTTGCCACACGCCAGTGACTGCAACGTGCGCCTAAGCTCGCCGTCCTCGATCCGAGTCTGTTCGCTCAGCTCTGCCAGCCCGATGGGGCCGTCCACTTTGTTGAAGCACAGCAGTACCAGGGCCTGCATGGCAATGCTAGCGTTATACCCAGGAGTTCGGGGCAACCTATGGTCTCTGGAAGCTGCACTTTTAAGCATAAAATGCTAATTTCTGCAAGCAAAAATCACTGCAAAATAGAGCAAATAAACTTTTTTCATCATCATCATCATCATCAATATATTGTACGTCACTGATCCTCAGGCAGCGAAGAAAAAAAGAAAGATGTAAATTCTGAACCAGTGGTCGCAGCAGGATTTCTGCCATCACATAGGGTGCCTAAATTCATTCCCCCATCTTTACCCCTTCATTCATCAAGGCAGGTCAACCTGGGTCATGGGTGCCACTGATAGCGCTGACCCCTCCGCCTACCTCACAACTGTGATGAGTTCATCAGTGCAAGCACATACTTACTGCAGCTACTAAAGCATGTGGCACATGTTGGTGAATGAAGGAGGGAAAGAGGAAACGCAAGTGAGAAGGGCAGATCAATTTATTACTACATTCAACAATAGGAAAAAACACATTTATATTAAGACAGAGTTTTAGTCATTACACATCACCTACATAAATGTGCCTTTCTGCGTGGAAAAAGGAGCAGATGCAAGGGAGAGGTATACTGCATTACTCAACGTTACTGGAACCAAACTCAGTTTCGCAGCTCCCATGTGGAAGGCCCAAGCGGTGCTCGTGTGAAGTAGCAGCGCTGAGGCCGTGTCTTAGTTTCCGCTGAGCGCACCGTCTGCTGCTACAGCGTACGTAAAATGCAAGTAAAATGCAGAAATGCGATCATTAGATAAACAATTTGAATAAAGTTTGTTGCATTTGAGAGTTGAAGCCAAGTTCTAGCACTGTAAAGAATTTTGATTTCAGACATTAAATATTTTTTTTGCATTGCAAAGAATTCTTTAGTATTAAAAAAATGTACTAAAAGTTTACTAATTTATAACTCTGCACCAAAAAAACTCACCAATGATTACAATACTCCCTAATGTGACGTTTGAGCACAGCTGCATATGCGTTTTAATTTTGTGATATATTGGCTGGCGTGGACAGTCTATCTCGTGCGGCATGTTGCAAATGAAGCGATGTGTGGCGCGACTGTCTCGCTAATCAGGACATCACGAGAGGTGGCGCATTGGTGATGCGAGGGCGCGATTTACAGCCGCCGCCGCAGACAGATCTGTGCTCATGCGGCGCTTTGTTTCCATACAGACGACGCGCACTAACCTGGCGCCATCTTGTAGTCATCGTCACCGCAAAGCGAGTCTTGCGGGGCACTGTGTTTTTCTTCTCATGCTTTTGCCATACCCTCCTCCTCCGCTTTCCTCCTCACGCGCTCTTCACTATCGCAGGTTTTCATCTCCCACTGCGCTCCGCATTCACTTTCATCCTTCACTACGTTCATTTACTTGGTTGTTAGAGACAATGCGAATGCTCTACGCAGGAACAGGCACCTAAGAGCTGTGCTCTAAAACAGATATCACCATTATGTAAACAGCATCTGTTGGAGCCTCTCGAGCGACAAATGTGATACAGGAATGCATATCTTACATGAACCTGTTACATTTATAAAAGTTAGGCAGAAGTCCTAATTATAAATTAGCAGCTAAATTCAAAGCAATAGATATTAATGAATCAATTTTGCCTGCTTTATATTTATTATTAGGTGCAGTGAATAAAACATATTTTTTATTGCCGAGTTAGAGTTCTAAACTTTTTATTGCCGAGTTAGAGTTGTAAACTTCATACTTGAATTTCTGCAATTTTCACGAGTTATGACAAACTTTTCTTATAAGTTTTAACACAAAAGTGTTTCCTGATGGGATGCAGCGACATTCTGTCCCATGCATGTAATCATACAATCATCATCGCGAATCCCCGAGATGGCATTACTTAGCCACATTATGCTTACTTATTGGTTAGAAAAGTTGCCATAAAGGGGTTAGAAAGGTTTGCTTCATTAAAGGCAATGTGCTCTTGACCACGTATATTTGTTGTAATGAGGATATTTAAGTATCATTCGTTTTATCAGTAATTCCATAGAAAACATGGCTGGCAGCCTGGGCACCTATAAGGGCAGTAAAGATGGTAGTGCTTGGAAGTTTCTTGTAGTCTAAATCAGTCACCATCTATGGGTGAATTACTAAATGTGATCCCCACTAACTGTCACTGCTTTAGTGGCGTTATGCTGGTTCACATCATTTTCGCGCGTTTGCTCACCTTTGAACATTTGTATGGGTGCGTGCACGTGTTGTCGCCAGAGCTATAGCTATGCAGTTTCGCTATGTACGTACTCGCCGTCACATCGGATGCTACAGTACTTATGACGCCAAGCGATGGTAGTGCCCGGGGTGCTGTCTATACTGTCCAGCAGTAGCACAGACCTCGCGTGCTTGCTATCTCGCTGTCACTGCTTCGCCCTTCGAGTGAAACTGTAATTACTAAAAGAATGTGCATATTTATAGACTTGTATTTGTAAATGTGCAACAAAGCTGCCACTGCTTCTTAGAATAAATGTTTTGCTTTCGTGTTATGACCAATTTCTCTGAAAGAGGGATCAACAAATTTTCTCTACCTACTGCACCTATGAAGTTACGATCAATGTTGCATGTTGCCATGCTTTTTAAGAAAGTGTGTTTAAAGTGTTATAAAATGAAAAACCAGTGTGTCCCTTGTGTAGGCTTCGATCAAGGATACAAGTGGTCCCATGACTTTTTAAACCTGTAGTGTCCCAAAAGGCATTTAAAATGTTTGCAAGCTTTTGGCATAAATGTTGGACAGCAGTTTCAGCTTGCCCACAAGTGGTATGACACAAGTGCACAGGAAAATAACTGTGGTGACTGGAAACTAGCCTTCCAATTTCTCGGAAGGCTTCAAGACTCGCATCCGTCGTAATTCAAGAAGGAACGGAAAATACTGAGCATAGCAGGGGTCGCAAGCAGTATTTCCACGGGCAACACAGGGGGAATGATGTAGGCTAATCAAGACATGTGCAATAGAATAGAGGAGCAGTAAGATGAGGCGACTTGTGGGTATAGGCTGGCAGAAGTCAGGTGTGAGCTCAGGGAGAGGAGCTGTCCCATTAGACTATCCAGGGGTGGGACTGGTCAAAGTAATTTTGTAGCAATTTTTGAAGCAAGTAAAATTGCATTTTGGAGCAGTTTGGGGCAGACAAAATTGCATTTTAGAGCAGCTTGGAGCAGACCAATTTTAATTTCAGAACAATTTGGAGCAGATAAAATTTCACTTTGAAGAAGTTTGGACCTGGCCAATCTGAATTTTGGTGGAATAATGGAATATGAAATATGGCAGTGCACTTAGACACCACAACACAGCACAGAATAAACCAACATGAGCGCTGTGCCTCTGTCTTAAGCAATGTCTTAAGCTGAATTTCGAAGCCAATTATCCTGATACTAAAACTATCTAGTGCATACAAATTTGGTAATACAGTATTCACTAGATTTCTAGTTAGTGATAACAATCACAAAGAACGTGCATTCTTAAATAGCGAGTCTAAACCTTAGAAAAGCAGCCCAAGACATGTTTCATAAATACATTCTTTCTTTAATGTCTCGACAGAAAGAACGACAGAAAGCTGAACTAGTTGGTAAGGATTCATTATGCAAAAAAGAGGTGAGGCATGCAGACAGGACACAAGAGTAGAAAAAAAGAAAGAAGACACAAAACTCATCTGCGCAAGCTCTGGAATGGTATCACCACGTGTCAGTCGGGTACATGTGCCGGTCTACATGAGCGATAACTGTCAAGGCACTTAATCTCTTCCTTATGTAAAGTAATCGAAGGCTGACTCACGCATGCACTCCACAATTATAGATATGCCATGCCTCTACCATAAGACGCGTATCTTCATTCTTATGCTTGTACAATATCTCTCATTCATCTAACTCTGACGTGCAGTTACAATCTTGGCAATGTAGGAAAAGATTAGAAGGCAATCCACCGGTTAACAACCTTTTATGTTCTATTAGCCTCTGATTGATACACCGCCCCGTTTGCCCTACGTAGAACTGGCCACAGCTAAAGGAAACATTATAAACCACACCCATAGAGCAGTTGGTAAAACTGTTGTTTTTATTGAGCTTCACTGGACAAATATCTGTTCTTTCTTTTGTTTTTTTGCCTTTTACCTGCTCCTTGTTCCTCTGCACGGCAGCACATATCTTACACCTAGCTTATTGGGAGCAGTGAAAGCAACATTAACATCATATCTACTTGCAACTTTTTAAAGCCTGGGCGACACTGAATGAATGTACAGAATAGCCACTACTCTTTTTTTGCTATTACTGCTTTCTGTAATCACGTCCGTCTCCCTCGAAACCGATTCTTTAGGCGTTCAGCCACAGTGGCCACTGCTACGCTGGGATAGCGTGCTTCTAATAGGCGCCAGACCTGCGCATTAAAACTGGCGCTCATATTGTGCATGCAGGATCTGGTGAGAGAAGACTTAAGGCACGACATGGCAATTCTGTTTTTTACCACTTTGGAATGCTTGGAGTGATTGTTTAATAACGGCTTTGAAGATCTTGGGGAGTACTGCCAACAAACGTGATTTTATTCGAAGACCAAGGAAATGTCTAGAAACTGAATTACACGTCGCTGAAAAAATTCCTTGGTAAACTTTAATCCTCCTCCATAAAGTTTAAATTGCTCACTTACTGAGGTAGCAGCGGAATCAAATTCTTCCCTATTGCAGAAAATCAGGTAATCATCAACGTAACAAAATATCTTGATAACGCAATCACCTAAGGCTTTCTCTAAGCAGCTGTCAACCTTACTCAGGTAAATATCGCTAAGAATAGGGGGGGCAACCTTTGAGCCAATACAAATGCCTGATTTAATAACCGATATAATAACATGGTCATCGCACACCGTATGCTGTATGAGCGAGTAAACGTGCGAGTGTGAGCGGACAATAGCGGCTCAATCTCATGCGCGCAAGGGAAGAAGGTGGGAGGAAGCGTGCCATTTTCCGGTGGGAGGGAGAGAGGGGTTCTACTCCAGCGGTGACTGCATATGGCACAGCAGCGCGAGCCTCATCTTGAACACGAGGGTTGCAATGTTGGCTTGACGGCAACGCATCTATCTTGAAAGTGATCTGCGATGGCTACAGAGTGTGCCGAGTGCCGATAGATTTTTTTTCTGGTGCGTTCTCGCCGCTTAGTTTGTGTTGAAGTGAGAGGCAGCACAGAGGTCAATTTGCTCGCTACTGCTGCTGCACCTTCTCACTCCAGCATTTTAAAAGCGAATGTGCGCAATCATCAAATGAGATGTTTTCATGTTTGCTTGTGTGTGCATGACCCCATGCTTATTAGTTTAGTTAGTAAGCGAATGTCTACAAGTTTATACGGCCGATAAAACTACTATCCTTACTACGTATAGCTGCCTACTAATTTGCTATCACAATCGATGCTTCGCCTCTTGCTTTAACTGCAACTTTTTATTCCAAATCTGCCATTAGCCCCTCGGGATAGGTCAAAATGGCTCAGGCCTCGCCCATATGGGCGTAAAAACAGATTGGAATAGTTTTCCGTTATACTAGCCCTGGGTACAGAGATGTCCCCCTACTAGACCTACTGCAGAGCACACCTTCGTAATAAGTTGGCTCTAGTTACAATGGACCCTGATAATTCTACAAAAAATGTTTGTTGTATCCGAAGTTCGTAATATCTGAAACTCCTCATTTCCGAAACTTTGGTTGCGATGTGTAACAACGTTAGTGCAAAGAGCGAGTGACGAACATCCAAAGTAAAAACAAAATTGCGATAGCAAATTAGTAGACAGCTATATAAAGTAACGATAGTAGTTGTATCAGCTGTATGAAGGTGTAAACATTCGCTTACTAATTAAGTTAACAAACACAGTGTCACGCGCGCGCATGTAAACATGAACATGTCTCACTCGATGACCGCGGAAAGTCGCTGTTAAAACGTTAAGAGTCAGGAAGTGCGGTAGCAGCACCGAGTGAACTGACCTTGGTGCTCTCTCTTCAACGCGAACTAGATGTTGAAATCACAGCGCATACGAAGCTACCGGCACTGGGTGCACTTTGTCCACATTGCAGATAGCTCTCAAGATGTGGAGCCCATGCAGCCGTGCCGTAAGCAGCAGCCACTGGAGTAGAAACCCCTCCTCTGCCTTGCCTACCCCCCATGCCTCGCGTGCAGTCTTCTTTTGTGCACTTCCGCACCGCTTTCCTCCCTCGTGCGGGCGATATTGAGCCGCAATCGTCGGCTGACCCTTACAAGTCAGTTGTCAGCCCACGTTGACACGGCGAAAGTCTGTTTTATACGCCTGATTTTGACAAAAATTGCTGCTAATCTCGTCCACTGTAGCCGATAGTCCGTTGTGGCGCGATCTGTTAAAAGTGAACTTCGTTGCATTAGTAAAACAGGTAGAGCAAACTAAGGTTGAAATATGGTCCGCTATATCAGAAAGTCTGTTGCACGTGGCTCCATTGTACAAGCGTAGACTGTATCTAGTTCACTCGCAGTGCCTTCAGGCTACTTTTTGTTGTTTTCCACTTCAGTTAGGGAGCGCCGCACCACTCGAGCCACTCAGCCATTATCTAGTTAGAGCACTGCACAGGACCGGGCCTGGCTTGGGTCCGCTCATTAAAAGGTAAAAGTCTTGCCTTTGGCCTCATGTGACCATTATGCATTGCATGCTTTGTCCAAAGTATTCTGTGCCAAGCTGAAGTGCCATGTGCAAAAAGCTGGCTATTAGTATAACTTAGCAACGAAAATAGAAAAGCAGATGAAGTTCCAAATTTTTTTTTCTGTTCCACAAAAATAAACATTGTTTTAGCGTAAGAAAAAATAAATAATACAGAAAGCCACTCTTTAAACCATTTCCCTGTTATCGCTTTTACAATTGCACTGTTGTAAGTCTCAATACAATTATATTATTTTAGTGCTACCACAAAGCGTGTCTTTCTACCTACTTGTGCATTTATTTTATGCTGTATGACATCTAAATGACATGCTAAATGACCTCATAGGAGAAAATCGTACGATCAAGGTACGATCATGGCATGCACACCAGGTGCCAGGCATACGCACTAGCGAAAATATAACAGCACAGGCAATGGGCCAGATCACTGATGTTCCCATGAGAGAAATAAAGGTTTCGATCTTTTATTGCTCATACTACACTGCAACTGAATAGACCCCGAGAAGGTGAGGCTGGCGCATACGGTGCGGTCTGCAAGTAAAAAAAAATTTTTTTTACTTACAGGCCAAGCTTGGTCATGAACACACGAGCCCTGGCTAAGCTTAGTAATGAACACCTGGCCCGGGCCCAGGCTGGGCTCAGGCTTCATAAGGGCGCGTACAGTGCTCTAATTCTAGTACACTCTAAATACACCTGCCCTGGCTGTTCCGACAGCAGCAACAACAGGGAGCAGGCGTGCGTGTGTTGGCTACGTTCCAGAATCGCCAAGTCCCGTGTTATAAGGGTGAAAATTACGAGAAACTATGCGGGAGGCGCCGTCGTGTAGTGTGTGGAATGCGAACGACTGTACTCTCTTTCAGAGAACAAATCTGCACGCTGTTCGTGGTCACTGCCAGAGTACACATGCCGAAGCCGTTCTGGTGCAGTGTGGTGCAATTTCAGTAAATTTTTTGTGTTTAGCACAGTTTGGCGCAGGAATTTGCATTTGTATCAAAATGGCACAACTGGCACAGGAGTCCTACCTCTGACTATCTGAGGCAGCACTCACCTGAAAGAGTGAGACCTGCAGTTCCTTGAGACCACCTGCACCGGGAAATGTGGCCCTAAGTACACAGTGCCCCAGGCTGGGCTGCCACTGGAGCTTGCGGCCAGAATGCTTGGCCAGGTAGAAGCGACGAAAGAGGTCTTGGTGGCGCACCATAGCTGCGGGCAGTGCCACTTCCTGGGGTGGGTAGCTGGGCCAGTAGCCCATGGTCAGCACACTGACCGTCAGCTCGAGCCGCTCACGGCGCTGCTGCTGCCGGAAGGCCAGGTTCAGCTCCTTGCTCAGTTCCATGTCACGGAACATGCCCTCGAGCTTGGAGGTGAATGCCGCACCACATTCCTGCTTCAGCTTGCACAGCATTGACTTCTCTGCATCCACAGAAGCACTCTTGCCCACCAACAAGCGTTTGGCCAAGTCCTTCTTGTAGAAGGCCTCAAACACGTCTTTGCCTGCAATGACACAACATATTGTTGGGTTGAGGCAGGTGTTCCTAAACCCCCCAGGCAAGAAAATCCCCTGATGCTATTGACCATGAGACCCTGTACCTTCAGACCACATTTTTAGAAAACGTCAGTTGGCATCACATGTGGCCACACCATGTACAAGTCATACCTTTTGCAATAGTGGCTACGTATCTGAAAGCTGAAAAATAAAGTGATGAAAGTGTTTCCTTAAAATTTTGCATCACTACACGTGAAACCAGGTTTCATTGATGCATGTGCAATAAAACATTTTAATAACAAACATTGAGAACTTAAAAAGACCAGAAGTTAGTTCAATACAGTTGCAAGAATAAATTCAATATATAAATTGACACACACAATAAAAACACAAGAGATTAATTTTTTATAAAAGCAATGGTTAAAAACAGCTTTGTTAAACATAAGTGAAATTTGAAAGTAGTCAGTTCCAGCACCACTTTATCCCTTTGCAGTAATAATCCAGCACTATCTCACCAGCCTTAGAAGCTTTGTCCACTTCACTCAGTAGTGGGCAAGTGCCCTGCTTCACATAGCACTGGGCTGACACAACCAGCACTTTCAAAGCATCAGCTAGTGCTTCAAGCAACCAAAAGCTGGCCCCTGTGACTGAGGCTATTTGAATGATTCAAGTGTGCCTCTAATTGTAAGCTTACACATTGACTTTAAAAGAAGACTAAACGTTCTCTTCACATAATGCACTTTGAAAACCAAGCAGTAAATACAGTAGACGTCCGTTGGCTCAACCTTGACAGGACTGACGAAATTGGTCGAATTACACGGCGAGTTGAATTAAACTGGCAGAAAAACACATTCCTGATTTATTTGGCAGTAACACATCCCATAAGTGAACACGCGCTCACTTTCCATAGGTTCAAAGTAGAAAACTAACATAAAAATGACATTAGAGTTTCTAAACAATTAATAAATCGAACGTGCAACCAATTTTCTAACAAGAAAAACCTAGCAATCTAGAACTAGAAATCTATTAAAGTCCATTGTTATAACTATTGGACAGCACTTTATAGCTGTCTATTAAGAACCACAAGTTCTTCTTCATACAGTCCATAGCATGTTTGTTATTCTGCAATTATCAAACTGAACAACAATTGCGAATGGGATGGTGGGCCACGTCTAGGCTAAACACTTTGCTAGTTTGTCCTGCAAAGCATGAAATTCTTCAAAAGTCCAAGAACATGCGACGTGACTTGTTGCTGCTGGCTCAATATGTAAAATAACATAGTTTGAGCGTGCTTTTGTAATCAGACTGAAAGCGGCACATTGTAGTTGCCATCATGCTATGAGAGAACTTGCTTCTCTGCCATCCATGGTCGTCATTGGTGATGGCAATGACGCTGGCTAGGCTGGGTCTGACGGTAGGCGCCGCCAACACAGTTTCGGTTTCATATTGAATTGTACTGCCCAAGCAATTTCTGAACGAACTTGCTTGGAAAAAAGGTGCATGTTAGAGTTGAGTAAAAACTTAACATTGTGAGCTACCACCTTTCTGGGGCAGGCCGAAAATTGGCATGGAATACGACGTGCGTCCCGATGCATTCACTGTAACCAAGTGCCGTCAAGAGGGATGCTACCGCTATTGGAGCCATAGCTACGGTTGTCACCACTGGGGTTCGGGAGCATGCATGATGACCAGCCAAGTCCGAATTATCTGGCGAAGGTTAATTTCAGGGTCAAAATAATGAAAGTGTGGCCCCATAAAGATGCATGGGCACCAGCCGGGACCTTTGGTCGGGATCAAGTTAACCGGAGTCGAATTATTGGAAGTTCACTGTATCCCGAAAATGCCTTGCAAATAAAATGTTTACTGCCAACATAATGAATGCCCCATGAGGATAAAACAACACTATGATTGCGAGGAAACACCCATAAACCTCTCACTAGCAATCTGAAACAAGCATCAAAATAAATGTTTGCAATGACAGAAATGTTTTCAAGGATTTAGCACATTTATATTAGTACAATGTAACTTTTTTTTTTAAAAAGAAGTGATAAAGTGAAATCTCAATATAACGAACTTCAGGGGACTGCTGTAAAGATTGTTAAAGTGAAAGCTCCAAAATTAACCATTCCGCCTATCGACCTACGTTGTCACCATATCAGCTATGCACGAAAAATGTCGCTGTTGGCTCTCGGCATGCGCTGTTGCAATTTTCCATCGATTCCGCTGCCACATACCACTGAAGCACCGCATAATAAGAGTGACGTGCGCAAAACAGACGCCAACACCGAGAAAACTACCGGCAAAAAGGGTAGCTCCATGTCGCCTCCAAAGCGCAATGTTTCTTGCTTTTTGTTTGTTTTTCACATTTCTTGCTGGGGACACTGCAACTGTCTTGCTCGAGACACACACCTGAACTCTGACAAAGTGCAAGTGCGCATAAACGACACAGTCTTGAAAGTGCAAAGTGCAACCAGTGGCATCCCTGTGAGCAGTGTTGCGGAGTTGCCACTCTGGAATCGGGTTGACTCTGGAATCATTCCACATTTTTGTGACACTGGAATGGAATGGCAACAACACTTGGAGGAACGGAATGGCAATGAAATCAAGCCCATTTTGCCCAGAATGGAATGGGAATGAAATTGCGTCTTTTAGTGAAAATAGAGCACTTTTTCGTCTATGCGATTTTTTGGGGTCAAAATACGCCAAAGAAAATTAAAATTAAATTGTGGGGTTTTACGTGCCAAAACCACTTTATGATTTTGAGGCACGCCGTAGTGGAGGACTCCGGAAATTTCGACCACCTGGGGTTCTTTAACGTGCACCTAAATCTAAATACACAGGTGTTTTCGCATTTCGCCCCCATCAACATGCGGCCGCCGTGGCCGGGATTCGATCCCGCGACCTTGTGCTCAGCAGCCTAACACTATAGCCACCAAAAAAATATGCCTAAGAACCAACCAGCCCACGTTCAAACATTAGGAAGGCAGAGCCTTGAATTTAACAATAAAGCAGTATTTTTAAAATGGCTTGGCTGAATACACGCACAATACATTTATAAGCAATGCGCCTACTATAATTCTGTCCTTATAAACTGAGTTGCTCCAAAGTTTGTCTTGATTCTTAGTGTAACCGCGGCTCTATGCCATTGCTATCCGTCGTGCAGAACTACAACGGCGGCGTACTATAGGTCCTTAAAAGGCGAAAATCCAGGCTTGCCTCATGACCATGTCGCATGTCACAGGCAGGGACTGATCACGCATTTCAGCGACGTACGTTGCAAGCTTGGCCTTCAGCTCCAGAAGCGTCGCAACTTCAGCCCGCGGAAACCGCTTCGCTTGCCGTCACAGGTTAAAATTTTGCTTCACTGCGGTCACCACTCTCGCATCGCCCATTAAGAAACATCAAACTTGTGGCCCGCTGCGGAGTTATTTGTTTCTTCAGCGTAAAGGATGGCAGCCCTCTTGAACGCTGCTATGAATGAGGGCCAAATGTTTAGTGGGCCTGGAGCACTCATGACGAATAAGGAAGCATGGAAGTAGCACGTAGCCGGCAGTCAAGTCGAACGCTTCAAGCTAAGAGTTATAGGAAAAGAGAAACGCGTAAGTGGTGGCTGCTCTTCCACGAACTATCTATAGTCCCCACAAGCGCCGCCGTTCTGAGGGTGCCGCCGCAAATGGAACAGCGGCGTTTCCATCAACTGTCGACTCCCCCCCAAGAGTGTTGTGTGCACTGTAAAACTCTAAAAAATGTTGAAGAACCCTTCCAAAAAGCGAACAAACGCGCGGGATAGTGAAAAGCTACAGGTAGGGCCACAGAGCAAACATAAATTTGTAACTACATTGTAGCTCCCCTGATATCTCGTTGGTCTCCCTTTTTTGGCAGTGCCATGTTTTGGTTTCGATTGTAAGTTGACCCCCCACTTCAGATTTTCAAATTTAAAAAGATAGGTCGAATTACAATCATGTAAATACAGTATTCCTAAAGAACAGGAAGGTGCAGCCTATGTATTAATGTGCACTCAATTTATCGTAGGGCTGGAGAAAATGGCTGTGTCAGTCCCCACTTTATTTCGTCATTCTTGAAGAGTGTCAGCGTGTCGTTGAGTGGAGTATTGTACCATTACATATGTCATCATTCACTTTCTGAAACTCTATTGCATTGCATGTTTGCCGTTTGCACTACCTATACTTTCAGTGGCAATATTCACTAATTGCCGTTCTCGCTTTATTTTAGGACCCACATGCTGACGAGGAAGTCGTACGAAAATGCAGCGCCATCGTTTCATCTCTACACAAGAGCACTGTCGACAAGGAAGAAGTGTTTAATGTGGCCGGTCTGCACTTGGAATCTCACAATGCGATGAGGAGGAACTCGCAGCTGCGAATGATGAGAAAGCTCGTGACCACTTCTTGGAGTCATCCAGGCCTGACAGAAGCTCTGCATGCGTGCAAGACGGCTAAAATGTCTAAATATGAACTGAGGCTGGCAACAGACTTGGTTGAGCGTCTCTTCCCTGTAGAGGAAGCCACAGAGTTGCTGCAGAAAAGGCACGAGACAGCGGGCTTTCGCTTCCCACTTTGCAAAGTATCTAAGTTTCCCTTGCGAAAATATTAAGCAAAGGCACACTTCTTTGCAAAGAGGCGGCTAAAGGCCTACAGCGTAGCCTAGAGAAGTGGTTCGCAAGCACATGGACCGATTCTGTTTTTTTTTTTTCTTTATGGGTGCCCTCCTAGACCCACGGTTTAAGTTTTCTTGGTGTTCAGCTGCAACTTCCGAGCAGATGGATTCTGCTGTGCTGAGCCTCTTTTGTTAGGGCAAGACAGCGCCAGACCGTCGCAAATGCAGACTCTGAAGCAGGGCCAAGCAGACTGATGTTTAAAAACATCACGCAAAATGAAGATGCTCACAAAGACAATATGCCTGGATCCATCGCAGGGGAAATTTCTCTTTACCTAGCAAAGGGAACTTGCGTAGACACGGCTAAGACCCCGACCTATTGTAAAGTGAACGCTAGCCACTTTACCTCCTTGCAAGGGCAGTTTTCACTGTGAATGCAATGTCAGCTGACATGGAATGCATGTTTTCTATGGCATCCCTGATAATGACAGCGAAGTGAAATCGGCTGTCAAGCACCTCTTTCGAGCAGCTCATGTTTGCGAAGCGCAACACATACTTAGGTAGAAAATAATTGTTTTATCTCATTTTTTTGTTTTGTTTTTAGAACTAACCGTTGAAGCAGCTGTCACTAACACTTCATGCTTTCAAAACTAAATAGCGAAGTGCCCATTTAGCTCACAACATTTTGTTGCAAAATTTCGATGAATAAAACCAAAATAAAGCTTTTTGCACCTTGCATATCTTGCAACCTTTATTGCAGCATTTAAAAATCACGGGGACACTTAAGCAAAGATATGCTGTGTCGTCACTTTAGTAATAACAGATTTAAGCTTAAACAACATCAAAACATCACAAGCCATTAAAATATGCTAACCATACAAACACTATAGGTAAAGGGAGAACTGCCCTTATGGAAATTAGTTAAAGTGGTTGTATTGCACGAGATATGTGACCAAGCTACTATTCCATGACCTTGGTAATGTGTTTTGCATATTTTTACAGTTTTTAAAGCATCTGATGACATCAGCTTTATGGTGCGTTCATCGGTAACTTGATAAAACTACCAAGATGCCTTTCCTACGTTAATTACAGGAACGGAATTGAACTGCTAGGCCATTCCCGGAGTGGGAATGGGCTGTTTTTTAATTCCGAGGAATTGAAAGGAATGGAATTGCAACAAGTTCTCATTCTCCGGAATCGAATTGGAATGAAATGGGGGCGCCCAATCCGCAACACTGCTCACGAGTACGGAGGTTATATTTTACCGTGTACATAGTTCGTACAGCCGCAGAATGAAGCACAAAAGAAAGAGGCGTGCCCAGAGAGAAGGGTGAAAGAAGGAAGAGACGCACCTCCACTGCTAGTCAACACTTCTGGGTGGAGCATGCCCTCGCAAAACCTGATGCGTCGTCGCCTCCGCTCACCTGTGTTCATTTTTTCCTCAGGCGCCGTCTCAGGTTTTCCGAACCCATGCGCCGTGACGTCAGTTCTCTGTGCCTTGTCAACTGCTAGCCTACTGTTTCAGCTGCCGTGAAGCATACACGGAAATCTAAGAATCCCCAGATTTCGTAATATTAGTTCATAGTACTGAGGCGTTGGTAACACCACAAGGAAACTGAATAATTATTGTTATTATGAAAAAGTTCGGTATTCTGAAGGTCGTAATACTGAAATATTGTTACATTGAAACTATAAGTAAGCAGGGGATTTCTGAAAAGTTTGTTAATCTGAAAAGTTCGCTAATGTGATGCTCGTAGTAACGAGGCTTCATTGCATAGGTAATGTTACAGAGTATATATGCAGCGTTAGAAGGTTTAGCTTCCTACGTCAAAGCATCTGAGGTTGACAAAGACAGTTCATGTAGTCATCTAACTAGACAACAGCACAGTTATCATGCACACATGCTGTGCACAGCTACATGAGACAGTTTTACAAGGCTATCACAATTTCTTTTCTTTCACACTCACCGTGGATGAAGCGGAAAAGCACCATAATTTTGTCCAGCAGCCTTTCCAATTCTTCTTCTGTTGCCTCTTTGTTTCCTGCCCTCAGCTTTGAGTCCACAAATTTGGCTGTTTTAAGAAAAGAAGAATGGTAAAAAATTAGGAAATGCTGCGCTGTACATAACACTAAACATAAGCTCAAATTACATCATGGAGCTATTGCCTTGTCCCTAAAGGGTGCACTTAGGTCTATAATATAATGGTTGCGTAACTTGACTGACATTTCTTTTTATTTGTTTAAGAAACTAGTAGAAACATATCTGGCATCCTGGTAGAACTTATTAATACACAGGATAAAAAATTTTTGATTTGAAGAAGACATATTGTGGACTTCCAAAATGAATTCCCGCTGAATATCTGAAAATGTCTAAGACTAAGATGCCTGAAATGTCTGAAAAGCCTAACATGCCAAGCGACTTTTATCCAAGACTTCTATATAACAGCCATACCAATAAGCTCAGCTGGCTTGTTTGGCCTCTGGTTAATGAAGTACTCGAAGGCTTCCTTGAGCGAGTTGACAAACTTCTCGTTGCGATGGAAGCACTGGTTCACCACCTGATCCATCTGGTCTTTAAAGTCTAGCAGCTCCTGGACCATGGACCGATCTCGCTCTGGGTTGCTCACTATTACGCGACCACGCTTCTGCAATAGAAGGGGCAAAGGGGTGGTACATACAGTGATCAACACACGTCAGTGCTTTTCACAATTTCTAATGCCTACTTTGGTTGCACGAGACCTACGTGAAAAAGACGCCTCTCTTTTCTGGTATTTATGTAGCAGCAAGTGTAAAGTTAAGTCTAATAGTGGCATCAACCCCAGCTTTAGCTCAGAAAGAATCAATTGCACTGCATGTGCCAATGACAGAAGTCAGGAAACATCCAGTGTTACCCCACTCCTGAATGCAGGGACTTCTTTACGATTTCTTCATCCTGCAGGGGTACTTCGCCATCTTTGCTACAAGGTGTAGGGATTTAATATCAAACTATGAACTTCATTTGCAGGTGCTCTTGTATAACTAATGAGAACAATATTTGATGCTTTTGTCAAATCTCATACTTGGTGTTGCAAGTTTTGCAGTTACATCGCTGAACTTCAAAACACAACACAATAAACACTAGAAGTGAGAATGCTCATCGCTGAAACATGCTTTGGCAGTTATTATTTCATGAAATAAGATATAGTCAAACCGGTTTATAACGAACTCGATAGTTTCACGAGGAGTGGTTGTATCAGTAGCTCATTATATGTGGACTCGGCAGTTAGAATTCGACACCACTTTGGTGCAAAAATAAAATTTTCAGCACCTTCATTTTTGTTCCTGGCACTTCTCTGCATATAACTGCTAGTTTCTGTTAAAAACGTCATCTAAAGAACAAAATGTGGCATCACAGCTCCTTCGAAACAGCGCCCGGCCAATACTAATCACCTGCAATTTGAAACTACGAGTGCATCCGCTGCCATTTTTTCTGCGAGAGCATGTGATATATTTTACAATCAAACGGTCATGAATGCATTCTGCATATGACAGCAAAGTGTTCTAGTTCGCTGAAAGCGGAAACTACTGCGGCGTGCTGGTATTTTACAAGGGTACTGCTGTTATGGTGGCAGCATCGGCCACCCGTGCACCGAGAGCTGTGAACCCATATTTTTATGCCACTTCGTCAGAAAAAGGGCAAAGTTCGAAAGGCAGAATGCCACTGTGGACCGTTATCAATAAGAGTTCAACAAGAGACAGGTGATGCGAACGAAGGGCTGACGAACCGTAACCGCCGACTCTTAAGGGGTATTCACACAAGGGAGAAATCCTGGCTGTCGGCGTGGAAGTGCACATCAGTGACAGCAGCAGCACGGTTTTGTGAGATGGTGTGCCACCGTGGCCGCACATCCCCGGGGAGAGGGGACCTTCTGTTTGAATGGAACAAACAATCCCTGCTTGGCGGAAGAGGCAGCAGAATTTTGCGCTGGTGTCTGGGAACCTTGACCAAATTGCTGCTCTTGAGGGTGGCAACTGTACTATTGCAATCGCTTCATTGTTGTGGTTGACAGGCCTGTCACATTTGTGATGGCACATTGCACATGTGCCACAGCGATGGCCAAATTAAGCGACAATGTCACTTTATTTTTATTTGTTTATTTATTTATTTATTGCTGGTCGAACAATTCCCATGCCTTTGGGACACTAAATCTGAAGCGTACAACAAGGTGAATTTGAAGAAATGAAGAGCGGTGTTCAGAGCAGGTGCTGCCAAAGTATTTTATTTCGTTGTTTGTTTAATTATTTTAAACATACCTCCCAGGCTCTAACTGGAGTATTGTGTGAGAGGGCTAAGAAAAACAACAAGGAGCGAAAACAGGAGAACACAACTAACAACAAATCAAACAACTGAAAAACAAGAGATGCCATTTAACATCAAGCAATGAGGAATAACAACAAAACTCTGGACGATCAGAAACGTGAATGGCTCAATGAAACTTTTAGCAAAGAACTGCAAACGAATGTACAGTAAAAGCTCGTTAATTCACTACTCGTTAATTCAAAATTTCGGATAATTCTAAGTAGTCGCCGCGGTCCGTCCAACAATGTATTGAAAGCAATATGTAACACATCCCGCTAATTCACACTGAAATCCGCACCGCCACCGATAATTCGAACTCCGCATAATCGAGGATGGGGAGAGTGCTAGTGCGCGGGAGCACGCTGGCGTCGCCGCGCGCCGTGTTCTTTGTGTACGAGCGTGCGAGGGTGAGCCGGCGAACACGGCTCAATCTCGCGTGCGCGAGAGGGGAAGGTAGAGCGGAGCGCGCCCTCTCTTGTCGCGCGCGAGGCAGGGGGGTGAGGCGAGGAAGGGACGGGGGACGATCTTCGGCGGCTACTGCTTACGGCGCGGCCATGCGGGTGCCGCATCTTGAAAGCGATCTGCGACGTGGCCAAAGTGCGCGCCCGCGTGGGCCTCATCTTGAAAGCGATCTGCGATGTTTGCAGAGTGCCCGTAGTGCCGGTAGCTTCATATGCGATTTGCTTTCGACGTTTCGTTCGTATTGAAGCGAGAGCTGTACGAACGTCAATTCGCTCGTTGCTACTGCTGCGTGTCCTCACTCCAGTGTTTTTCAGCGAGTTTCCGCGGTCATCAAGCGAGATGCGTTCCTGTTTACCTGTGCGCGTGTGACACCGTGCTTGTTAATTTATTTATTAAGCGAATGCTTACAAGTTTATACAGCTGATAAAACTATTATCCTTACTTTGTACAGCTATCTACTAATTTTCTATCGCAATCGATGCGTCGCTTTCCGCGCGAGACTGCGAATGTTTTTTTTCTCCGCCCCAGTCAGCCGGACGAACGAGCGGATGGAGCAAGAGCCATCTCGACGTCGGGCGCGTCGGACCGCGCTAGCCGCGTCCAGTTACGTTGGCTGCACCAGTGCATCGAAGTATAGACGTTCATGCCAACGTGAAGTAGCGTGTGCGCGCGTGCTCACGGCACGTCATGCTATATACGCGCCTTAACCGAGCAATTTTTTTCGCTGACTTTCATTAGTTCAAATTTGGTATAATTAACATTTTCATAGCAACCCCACGGAATACGAATTAATTAGCTTTTATTGTATACATATAAATAGCAGGCAAGAAACAAGGATCATGACAGCGAAATCACATGAGACAAATGACACAATATGTGTACTAAGTCACATGGGACAAATGAAACAATATACGCCCATGACTATGCAATTTTCTTTTTAAATGTTTCTCCAAAGAATTCCAGGTTATTAATTTCAACAATGTGTCTTGGAAGTTCATTCCAAGGTGTTATTTCCAGAGGTAATGCAGTCTGCTAACACTTATCTCCCTCCCTGGTTTCCTCGCACTTCTCTATGGGGAACTTTGGCCTACATCACTCGACTCCAGCCATACCCCCTAAAAGCATCTCTCATGTGAATACCCCTTTAGCAACTTTGCAGAACGCTACAAGTGTATGACTCAAAGGTCAAAAAGAGCAAAAAATGTACTACTCTAAAGATCAAAAGCAGCACTAGCGTCCAAGTGAAACGATGCAGAGGAGTTTGCATCGTCATAATCATCAGCAGGAACTGTATGGGAATGCGAGAATGCTTTGTGCCTATTTGTTCCTTTATAGCCTTATTCTTGCATTTACTGCTATGTGTGACCCAGCACTGGCCACGAGCCTTCAGAACTGCGTAATCACAGTCTATGATCAAAACGACAGCGACCATGGTTTTGACCGCAGGGGTTGTGACGAGTAAAGCAGTTTTGTTTTGAGTAGGTGCAATGCGTGTGCAATGTCACAAAGATGACAAAAACTATGAAAGAAGAGGAGTGATCCTACTGGCCCACAAGCTGGCAATCAACCCACCGGCTGCATCAAGACAGACAAGATGGATGTTGCCAACCAGCTCAGTGATGAAAAAATAATTGGGATGTGTACGCAGTAGTGAAAATCCTGTCTCTGATAAAGATGCGGGTCTCATGCTGCGGCCGCAGTGCGAGAAATGTTGTGAGGCCCTTGCTGCTGCAAATGCTAATCAGTTATAATATGATGAGAATTACAGCTTCCACATTGCTTTCGTGCAAAATAAAAACAGAATCTGCACATTCATTCAGTAAATAAATGCGTGTTCATGTAGTAACCCTCTGTTTATTGTTCTCTTGATACCTTTGATAATTTTACATTCCGTTAATTCAGATATTTCTTTCTGGTCCCGTGAAATACAAATTAACGAAGTTTTACTGTATTAGCACTCCTGCTGAGCAGCTGCGTGCATACCACACCATGGTGCATACATTGATTTGAGCAGATTGGACAGTAAATGTCAAAGTAAATCTATTTATCTTTTCTTTAGGCATTGACAAAGCCCGAAGGTTTTCCCTCGACCTCAACTTGTGCACCACCAATGGTATCTTCCGACTGGTCGCCTTCATTCCCCGAAGCACAGTCGGGCAGATCCGGCGTTCCCCGAGCTCAGAGGTGGAGGACAAGCATGCGAGCCGAACTTGCGACTCGCTCTCGGAGGAGGAAATGGCAGATGCGAAACCACGAGACTACTGCCAATGTCCGATGTTTCGTCTATAAACCGGCGGACGCGCCAGTGGGACAAGCGTTCATCGAGACGCCAGCACGCAGTGGCATAGGTTGCCTAGGTTACGGTGGGCCATCACCAACAGCAGCGATGCGGCGCTGTGATGACATTTCAATCTTGACGACTGCTCTGACGACAGGGCTCGGAGTGCCTCAGAGCGCTCGAAGATGGAGGAGAGCAATCAAGATGAACCAGCCGAATGCATGGCGCGCACCCTCTTTCAACCAGCCGAAGACAACACCGCTCGCGAGAGCACTCCATAGCGCTCAGAAACGACCATTCAAAGATGGCATAAGTTTATGCCAATAGTAACATTGTTGCCAGCATTCCTCACAGCACTAGTGTTGTGACACACCTGGTACCCGCTGCAGAGCAACAATTGTCTCGGGTGTTGTGTCACGCTATATTGCACTTGTGCATCGTCAGAGGAGTCTGAGCACAACGCTAAACCTTGCTATCGCTTTTAATGCTTCACCTTCAGGCAAAACTACCAATTTTTTTACTATGTGCTGTACAATTTTACAACACTGCACCAAGGATCTGTGTGTGCGTCAGTCTTGCATGGCCTTCAAGACAGCAGCACACTGCATTCACAGAGGCCTGTCTGCGCACAAGTTTAAATGCATGCCAAAAGTATAGTTTGTTCTGCTACAGTGAATTTAGAGTGTCAAAGGCGTGGTTGATCAAAGGCCAGCTCCAGAACACTGGTGTCTGTTTACCATGACACAATGATCGCCGCATGTTTTAGACACTGCCCATGACATTGACAGGAAGTGTGCACTCCTGCTTTCTGTTGTCACAACCTTGTTTAGCCAGTTGGCACATGTTCAAAATGACATGCTTTAAAGGATAAATTGAGAGCATAGTTGCCAGTGGCATAAGCAGGCACCTTGACATAGTGATTGAAGTGTGTGCACAGCATTGGAAGTCCATCCTTGACACGTGCGAACAGGCTGTACATGAGGCCTAGATCTCGGTTGTCGTCCAGCAGCTGGTCGAGACCCTTCTGAAGAATGGGACCCAGGTGTTGTCCCAATAGCTGCCTCTCTACACAGCCGATGAGCGCTTTCCTGCATTTACATTAGAAATTTTATGCTGGTAACATGCTCTTGCTTTAACAGTGCGACGCAAAGAGCAGGACGAAAAAAAAGTGGGTGATAAACCATTTAAAAGGATGAATGTGAGTCAAGCGATAGATTCCTGGTAGACCTGCTAGCTTAAACTGCTGGACCCATTTATTGGTTAGCACTGTTGGCAATCCTATTAGTCATGAGGGTACAATGACACAGCAATGTCTCCAGTATAAGCCCATGTTGCGAACTAAATTGAACCTTTTACGAGAACACATATGGTGCACTGCTATCAGAATTGGCACGCAAAGTCACCACCTTTGATAAAATGGTATTTATAATCGTGTTTATTTTTCAAAGTGTAATTACCATATGCACCACAGCACAAAAGACCATGTGTAAAAGAGAAAATGACTATAATTTGAACTTATTTCTAAAGAACGCGGTGCCGCTGGTCATCATGAAGAGTTGTCTGGTGGGTACCTGGTATGTTTAAAGAAGGGCTCTGACATCCGTGCACAATTTGACCTGAAGAAATGAGGCTGAGGCCTCAAATTGTTAAAGTGCTTAGAATTGAGAAACTGTTGTACCTTGAATTTCCAGTAAATCGGAACAGTAGTGCCCCCTCCCGCTTTTCTTTTTAAGGAATCGAAATGTCCTAAATAAAATGTTACCCCCAGCTAGACAGAAAAGTTCAGCCACGTTGGCAGACTTCACTTTCACCCATTTTAATGAAAATGACAATACGTACATATCACGTACAGTGGCTATATATACAAACAGATGATTACATGTGGACTTACTGCAAGCAGACAATGCAGCTACATGTACATGTAGTTGTAAATGAAGTGTTTCTAACAGGCAAAACTAAATTTACCGTTAACACACACTAAATGGCGAAAAGACTAGTGTGGAGCCAGCACAGTTGTGATGGGAGGTGCAGCACCTCTGTTCTTGCTTTGCTGAGAGATGGCCAAAGGATTACCTGAAATGACATTGAGCTAAATGACAATGTGAGGGATGTGGCGACATCCTGATGGTGTGAGAGAACAATTTTTGGTGTCCCTTATTTGTTTTCTACCCTCTTCCCGGTCCCCTTTGATTGCTTTATCTATTTATTTCAGTTGTAATAGTGTATTATAGTTGTCAGTAGCATCATTGTCCATCCCCTTCTCTCATGCATTCTGTTTGGCACCCATCACACCACAATGAATCTAACTCCTTTCGCATAGCTTTGGAAGTGCCCTTGTGGAGTAACCACCTTCAGGTGCTTGAGTGTTCTGAAAGCTCCCGTGGAAGTTTTCTACACTTTTATGAATTAACGCATACTTGTTCTCTCTTATTTTTTCTTCTTCTTTCAATGAAGCAGGTGTGAATTGTCATCTGCATCGGTACAATGCTTTGAAAAATGATACTTATATGTGTGTGCAATTCCTACAGGCAGTGCTTTGAAGTTCTAGTATATAAATAGAAATCTGGTTGCTATAACAGACAGCGATAGATTCGATAACACATATAACGCATATCACATTATGGTTTGACTGTACTCTTATGATACTGCAGACATGGCATTCTTCAGAAATTAATTTAAAGGGACACTAAAGGGAAATGCTAACTTGACGTAGACTGTTTAAATACCATTCCAGAAACCTCACAATGCTTGTTTCATGCCAAGGAAAGCCTTAGTTTACGAGAAAATTGTATCTGAAGGGTCTGAGTACCTTTATCGCAATTAAAATCTCCTGCTGCCCAACCGGAGAGCGGTGATGTTGGATATCCCATCAATCATTGCCCTTTGCTGCCATCGGTGAGTAAAACAGTACCCGACAGATGGCGGTACAGTTTTTTGCACAAAATGCAAACGCCCGGCCAGGGAGAAACCAAGCCACGACAGAGCAGTGGATTCTCCGCTGCAGCTGCTTTTGGTCAAGTGGCGTGAACTGTACGGGCATCCCGTGACAACACATGGAAGTGGACTTCTCTACTACTTGCAGTTTAAGCAAGCTTCGCGAGCCAGCAACACCAGCGTAGCATTATGTGATAATTAAACTAATGACACGAGCAAAACTTTTTGGCCGCCCGGGTCTTTGTGAAACGTAATGTCAATCAGTTCTTTTTTCTAAAGATGAAATAAAACTAGACAAGTAGCATTTTCTTTCATCCTATAATGCAATACAATTATGTTTTTATAACGAGTGGTTGACTACTAGTGACAGAAATTAAATTAGGAGTGCCTTCGTCATCAGGCAAGAACTCGAATGGCTCAGGGGAGTCTCTAATGGTGTCCTGTACTTACCTCAATTTGTCAATTACTAAGGCTTCGTTCAGGATAATATTGACGCTTTAGAGATTCTCTCGAACTAATCTATTACTTTAGCTTCACTTAACATTTGCCTTTAGTGTCCCTTTAAGGTAGCATAAGTGAGATATGAGGTGGTGGTAGCATTGTCAAATCTCTGTACCAGCTCCTGTATATGTATAGATCAAGATCAATAAGAGTCAATTTAAAAGATGACCATGGCAGAAATGAGTATAATAAAGAGTTTATTGTTCTTCATCAGTGCACTATGATTATGAACCAACTAGCTCAATGAGTCATTTTGCACTGACAGTGGCCAGTCAGTGGTTTCTGCTTGTGCATTGTTCAGAACTCCTGGAGGCAATATACGGAGCATTTTATTTCATCATTAACAGAATTCTTAAAAATCACTCATGACATGTAGCACAATTTAACTTCTTGAGCCAAATTACTCTCAGAGGCAGACACATGCACAAGAAATGAGTGAATATTGATTAATAAAAAGATTTTCCTAATTAACTTTTGTACTATTTACGTTAAGCCACATATTATAATTGACAAATCGTAAGTGGTGACTTTTAAAGTCAAATTCAATTGGAACTAATTCTGAAGATGACACCAGTTTCAAGATATATGTTCCCAATGTTTGCAACGAAATTAATTGGTATTCCAGTAACTTTTCAGCTTCAAGGCATCAAGAGGCATATTGTTAGAAAAGTAAGTGGAACAACTGTGCCTTGTTACTGCAAGTTTGATTGCGCGTATCTCAAAACTGGTGCTAGTTTCAAAATTTGTTCCAAATGAATGTGCTCTCTGAAATCACTGGCTTTAATTCATGTATTGCAATATGCTTGCTAAATTATTTCACTGAAAACAATTATTAAACTTTTGTTAATTGTTCAAGTATGTGTATTGATTTACAGTCTAAGTAAACCACTTGGAGTATTTTGGCTCGGTAAGTAGACTTGTGACAAGTGCCAAAGGTAATAATTCAAAATTCTGTTAATCTAAAAGTGAAACACTTGGTATAGCACCTGTTGGAAAACCAAAAGATGTGAGATTGAGTACAAAAAATTCAGTTAGTAGATTTCACTTACTTTTCCTTTTAAAAAAAATTGTCCTCATTGACGATTCCTGCTAACACACAAAGTAATTATGGATTCGCACCAACTAGCCCACCAATGCATTGTGGTTTGAACACAAAGTATGCCATGCAAATTGTGATATCATAGTAAAGATGCAGTTTTTGTGCAAGAATTTAGAAACAGAAGCTGAGCATACAAGCGTTATTCTATCCATAAACAAAAACAGCTGCTCTGTTGTTTTGAAATAAATGTTAGCACAGTTATAAAATGGCAACCTATTAACCAAGCCGGCAAGGTTTAAATGTTTAATATTTCACTCACCGGTGGCTCTAAAAATAGCATGTGCTGCAATACTAAGAGCAGGTAGTACCTGCATAGGCTGTCTTTTCATGGACGCCACCACAATGCGTATGCAGTGGCGTCTCCATCTTGTATGTCAGATACACGCCTGGCGCTGGTTTTTGGTGTTTGTTTTCGCGCTCGCAGAGTATGTTTAGTGTGACGGGGCATCTCCTACGTGAAAAGCAATTCTGTGAGATGTACTGAAGTGATTTAAGTTGGCATGACCGGACTTTCTGCTGGCGTTGAAGTGGACGGAGCACGCAGCGTGATGTGTGCGCACTTGTTTGAGTCTACAATCATCCTCTGAGTTCAATTGTGTATTTCTGAAAATTCCGTTCGCTAATGTGACTTTACATCAGTATCCTCCTTTAGTTCTAAGCTGCGGTTTAGCAGCAATGAAACATACGCGACGATCGTCACAGCATGGGTACTGATCTGCTACTGATCTGTTATACTTTGAGAAGCGTTCAAACTCTTAGTTGTAGATTACATTGCGTGACTACTTGGTTCAGTGGACGTGGTTTACACACATGATTAAAAATAGTTTTGATTAGTAATAACTGCATACCCTACAGTGTGAATTACACCTGTCCGGCAATGTGACTGCTTACAAACTACACGAGCATCTGAAGCAGTGGTAGATGCCGGATGACAGATATCTTCATTTTATATAGTGCATGGTCCAAGCATGCGACATCAACGTTAATAGATCTATAAACGTTGTGCCGCATGACTATGCAAAGTCATACTGCGGCATTAGCCTGCTCTCTCTCTTTTTCGAGAAAGAGAATGACAACCAAATTTTGTTTTTCTTCCAGTTTTGTTTGTCCTGTTCTCTACGACGCACTCACCCGTATTACGAAAATTTTGCCCCCTGAAAGAGCTGTAGCATTCTTTTTTGCGACCCTCGGATATTACGGCTTTACAGGGCAAAAAAGGCAATGCCAAAGCGCATTGCCTATGTATGTATTATGCTGTTTCACCAACCGCAGTGATTGCTGTGTTGGGCAGTGCCATCAGCCGCCTCATAAAGGAGGCTAGCATAGACATATCATAGTGATTTCAAGTCTACTAGACTTGAAATGCATGAGAACGATGCCGGTGTGTCACATATAGCACCTGATAGCACCTGGCACTTACATGCTTCAAGGTTGCCTTAGGTTGGCTGTACATGAGCATGTGCTCTTATGTCTTAGTTCCTACGCTAAGCAATCAGATAGTGAGGAGATTTTCCATTTTCTGGCATTACACAGATGCCAGTTCTCTTCACTCAATTAAAACCTATACACCGAAAATAGTTCACAACATGTATGCACACCATGGCTGATGATGTGCATCACGTTTGCACCCCCAAGAGATATTTACAGATATTGTAGTTACTGATGCACCGAAAGGCTACACACTGGTTCCCCAACGACCTTGTAAGAACGGATATTGCGTAATTTTCACAAAGTACAAGCTAAAACATTTCTAAATGGTTCTGCAGCATGTGACAGCAATACTTTCAAGCAACGCCACACTGGATCGCACAAGCCAGAGAGGAGAAAAGGCTCGCCGCGCACCCTTTCCTTCTCACCCAATGAAAAGGTTTATACAAAGGCACCAAAGGCAGGGGAATCTTTAGTGATGACAATAGGACTACTAACTTTGTGGAGTGATCCAGGTAGTACAGCAGGCGCTCCTGCTCCTCATTCAGGCGGCGCTCGACGTGCTGCAGGTAGGCAGGAACCTCTGCCTCCTGAAGAAGTCGCTGGCCTTCTTCCCCGTAAAGCCGTTCTGTCGCCTCCAGGAAGCGGCCTTCAAACACCTCTCCGTACATCTGCGAACAGTTTTTCGGTCAAATGCATGTTACAAACTTGGCTAAGTGTTTCTGGGAGCCCAAAGATAAACATGGCCACTATGTTGCATGTTAGCTAAATGCGAAACATTACACAAGTGGAGCCAGTGTCAGCTACTCATGCTGCCATACTGTGGCAGGGTCGGGAGGCATAACCCTAAGCCTCACCCACAATATTGTCAGCTACTCAAGGAACCAATTAAAGAACACGACATAGATCGCCCAATGCCTTAAGGATAATGTCACCAGCTATAATTGCTGTCTGGGCGCACAGGTACAAGTCAATAACATGTTGCTTTCAGGTGAAACGCCGCCTCAACTTGGGTCCCTGACTGGCTGTAGAAGCTTGCAAGCTAACTTACAGCTGACCTACTGCAATCTGCACTCTTTCGAGATGGAATGCAGCGCAGGGTGTCGACTCATTGAGTTGTGAATGCAAAAGTACAACAATTTTGCTTTCTTTCACAAATATAGTACCTGTATTACTCATGTAATGTTCACCCTCGTGTGCAGCCCTCACTCCAATGCTAAAGGTCAGACATATTGTAACTAGTTTTTTAGTAGGGCTTTTGTCAGCTAAAGGTCTTCTGCTGCCCTTGTTGCCTTACTGCTGCCATTTTAGAATTGCACAACACTCAAAGTGCAGAAAACAAATTAACTGGCCTGTTAACTACCAGGTAAATTGAGTCAAGGGGCCACAAATGTAGGCGCCTTGATGCCGCCTGACATAATTACACATAAAAGAACTGTAGTCATTACATTACATTTATGATATGCACAGCAACGTAAAACAAGAGAGCTTCACAGGAAGATGGAGGATCGGAATGATTAAGTGTGATCAAACAAGGAATGTCACTTAAGCCACGATTTCAACAAGGGGACTTGTCTTCGTAAGGGCAGCAAACGTCAGGGCACAGCAATGCGTCAATTAATCTCTATAATCTATAATCTCTCAGCACGAAAATTCAGTTGTAGAAGCTGTTAGTAGTTGTACATATTTCATACTGAACTGAATGTATTTGTGGCTAAGATCACTTGACCTGCTAAACAAAATTTCCTGGCGTTACTCTTCCTCACTTCCAATTTGCAAGAGCAAAAAATAACCAGCCAGTAAAATAAGATAAGTGTTTTCTGGGCAGTACACCAGAAAAAATCTACGGGTGAACCCCTCAGTGTGCCCTAATGCTTTTTTCAATGTGCCTTAATGTTTTATTCAGTGCCAGCTTGCACCTAAATGTAGCAGCAAGGCAGTAAGGATTGTAAGCATTGCCAAGAAACCATGCACTGTGAAACACCATGAAATCATTTTACTGCGTGGCATGGCAGGGAAAATTATGGTGGCATAAGACAGCCAACTTACAGCACCTAACTATGCCTTAATTTAAGGCTGGTCATTCATTATTCATACAGAAATCTTGTTTTGAGTGTACACCAGAAAGGTGTTCACATTGTGTCCAGGACTCACCTGCAAGTCTGAAAGCATTCTAATAAGAGATTTTAGGAGGGACCGGTCGACGGCGTCACCACCCCTCTCGCGTTCAATCAATTCGAGTAGGCCATCTACGGTACGGCTCTGCACACCGGGATTGCTGGCTATGTGAGTGCGAAACAGTTCCAAGCCCACATCCCTGTAAAGAGCATCGGTCAAAGACGAGTGAGAAAAAGTGGGAACACATTAATTGCAGCTGTTTCAAGGCAGGAAAAACACCTGAAGGTAAGTTCACCTTCAGCCGTTGCAGACATAAACCCTTTTTAAAAGTCTGTAGGCTAACAAGCCTGTGACCGAGAAACCTCAGCCATGACCTATAGCTTGCCAAACATTGGAAGGCCAGGTGTGTGAGGGGTGCCATATGGCTCTCGTTGTGTGCTCTGAACTTCTACAGAGGGTTGCACATAGGTAGTATGCCCTGCCCACAAATATGGCAGCTCTGAATTTTGCCTTCACTATGACCGATACTCATGACTTAGGTGTGAAAGATTACCTAGACTGCAATTGCACCAGTAGCAGTTTGATGTGCACTATTTATGTACAGTCGTGAGCATTATGACAGAGAACAACGAATTTGTTTTCAAGCAGCAATTACTTGTGGCATGTGGATTCACATCCTACATATTAATATGCAATGATTAGCTTTCCATAGAACCTTTAGTTTCATTGAACACATTTTTATGGAACATGGATGTTTAGCCGCTAGGGTCTCTTGAAAGCAATTTGGGTGTTCCCTTTCATATTGCTTAAGGGTGTACAGCAATGTCAATCTTCAGGGCTAAAGAAGAAGAAAGAAAGAAGAGATCCCTTTTTTCACTCAGGAAGTGAGTCTACATACACACAGAGCAACAACACACTTAAAGGGTCCGTCACCAGGCCCCAATGTAAATTTTGGTTATACATTCGAAGTAGTAAAATGCCGTGTGGAGATCATTTTGCCAAAACAAATTTTTCATTCGGTTTATTATTGGAGGAGATATAAAAAACTGAATGCCCTGTTACCATATCCCCAGAAGGCGAGTGCAACTGCTCAAAGAGACATACTTCTCGACTAGTACCTGCAAGCAGCGTTCCCTCCCTGCTATCTCCCGTACTGGAGCCAAGGGACCACATCACGTTCATGAGCCCTGCCTCCATTTTCCCTCCCTTTCTTTCTTTCTTTTGTTTCTTTTTTTCTGCATGGCACACTTTCAGTGGTGGCATTGGCAACTCTGCATTGGATAAGTTACCAAAGTCCCGTATCACGGTGAATGATTATATGTAGAGGCATTTGTGCATGTAACCTTGACTCTCTGGCTAAGAGCAGAGCTTTCTTGAGAGGGAGGGCGCACGGCATTTGGTTTGAGATTTCAGCAGTTTTCATGGAACACAGCGCCGTAATGCTTTCGTGATCATCAGCGTGAGGTATATACGCTGCACTCATCATCATCATCATCAGCCTAGTTACGCCCACTGCAGGGCAAAGGCCTCTCCCATACTTCTCCAACTATCCCGGTCATGTACTAATTGTGGCCATGTTGTCCCTGCAAACGTCTTAATGTCATCGCTGACTATGTCGTATATTTACGGCGCCGTCTGTACGTTTAAAAAGCGCGCCAATTTCCAAACTTTTACTTTTCTGTCATGTGCTGCCACTAAGTGGGAATACAGCGAATTCTTTTCTCGCACCTCCCCTTCTCGGTTTTTGTTGCAGGGTTTGTTTTAGAGCTAGTTTGCTCCCGTGCGTCTATATACTACCGCTAGCGCATTGATGCACGGGCAGCGGTTTGGGTTTTGTTCCGCGGGCAGTTTCGGCTTCTTGCGCTTGCAAAACTGATGGCTATCTCATTACTAATCGCTCAAAGGGTGACCGCCTCTTTCTCGCTCATTTAGTGCTCACAGGGGGCGCGCACAGGAAGGATGCCGCCATGCATACGTTTCCGTTGCTTCTTTCTTTCTTTCTTTTTTTTTTTTGACACTCGCGAAAACTAATTGCCTCTGGTTGGCGATAAAATGAAGATTAGCAGAAGTTTGTCACACGTTGTGCTTTTTTGACGGGCATACAACCACACAGTTTTCTTGAGTGTGTGCACCTATGCAGTTCGATTACGCTATGGACATAAATATTAGTCCAAGAGCAGGAACATCTGACACTTATGAAATATTCTCGTGTGCACATTTTCTAAGTCTTATGTGTATAAGAATGCACCAAATTTTTAATTCTTTTAAGTTTATTTCCTTTTTTTATTGTTGTTATTCATGAACAAACAGTACATATATACCAACACAAAATATTTTTTTCTCACTTTAAGGTCACCCTAGAAAAATTACGGTAAATTTTTTTCGTAATAGGTCCCTAAGGAGAATTGGCATCTGCAATAACAAAAGATCGACCCTGGGTGGTCGTATATGGTGAAAAAAATTGACCCTCAAGGGGTTAAATTAGCAGAAGACGAGAACAGAATAAAGACAGAGGAAGAATAAAACTTCAGTTAGTGGGAGGAGTGAACGGGATAAAGAGAAGAGAAAAATACATGCATGCCAAACAGAATCTTCACATGCGACAAGTATTCAACATCTGCATGCATCTGTGCATGTGTAGGCAAGAAGGCCCATACTTTTGTTGCACGAAAATAGGTAACTGATCTCACGCTTCACTAATTAATTCTATGGTACAATAAAAAAATGTTAGTTTACCCTATGCTTTCCTAGGCTTCCCTGCCTGTTGGCTTCATATAATCGTACTCATCAAAACCCTTGTTCCCGTGAGTCTTCTGAGTCATGCTGTGTTCGGCTCACTTTCAGCATAATGGCACGGAAAATATAAAGATGATGTGCAAGAGACTGACACAGAAGTTTGACTTGTACTTTACATTGCATTCTCTGCTATCATTTGTGACACCTTATTACTCACCAAATAGAAGCTACTGCAGCATTTTGGAGCACATATGTTCGATCCAGAAACAGAAATATGCTTCGAATCATAATCTGTAAATGTAACAATGAAAAACAGGAATATTCAGAACAGAGCTTTGCAAGTGAACCAAGCAAGAGAAAGGGTAGCTCACCATTTGCTGGCAATGAGACTGCCAGCACGTGTTCATAAGCTTCAAAAACAAATTACTATCGAGAGAATCTGTGCTAAGAAGTCAAGGAAGCTGATACACAACACTAAAACTTTTATAGACATTGGTGAGTGCACACTTGCGCTAAAGGGGCACTGCAACCCATTTCATTGAAGCTATGGAATGTCTCCAGTATTAAACCCCACCTTACAAATCTTTTTCAACAAAGTTTTTTTAGCACTACATGGGCTATTAGCGATGCTGTAGTGAAAAGCTCCGGAATAATTTTCACCATCTGATGTACATTAATGTATGCCAGAATCTAAGTACACAAGTGCCTTTGCAATCTGACTCCAATAGAATGTGGTTGCTGTGGCTGGGAATCAAACCGCAACCTTGAGGTAGGCGCTAGAATGTCACAGCCAGTTAGCCACAACAGCAAGTACCTTAGTTGCAATGCCGAGTGAAAGTTAGTACACATCACTGTAATCGATACTGTGGCCCCAGAAAAGAAATAGATATTGTCAAGGATATCTAGAGAAGGTGCTGAGGGCGGAGCGGACATGCTGCTCGCAGAGAGAGCGCAGGTTGTCGTATAGCTGTGGCGCCATCTTGTGCGAGCAGAGATTCTCCACCGCCTGGTACAGCTCCTCCTGGGATGTGGAGATGGGCTGCGACTGCTGGATAGCCACCACAGCACCGCGCAGCTGCGCCCACGCCTCATCGGCATACCGTTCAGGCAACTGTGGCCGCTCTGTGCACATACAACGCAAACACTCAGCACCACAGTTTTGCACTAACATTACCAGAACGAATTCTGCTGCACACTCATTCAGCCACCGTCCGAATTATGCATAGTACATGGATATGCCCATAATTTTAAATGTATGTTGCAACCTTTATTATTGCTCTTTTTTAAATTTCGCATTTTCTTACAGCAGCTAAGTGTTCTATATTTGCTATTATTTTGTTGCAAGATTTCCAATGCATAAATTGGGGCACTTATAAATTTATACATTGCCAAATCTAGAGACAGATCGGCAAGAACCAATTGCTATGTATAATGACTTTTTTACTATTTCGGGCAAATTGCTCTCGACTGTACTGGAAAGCATTGACTTGCCAGAAATTGGAGGTTAACTGAAACCATGTGTTGCCATACGATGATACCACAATAAAAATATAATAATCCACAAGAATGTTTGATGCCAGAAGAGCAAAGTTAGGCTAATCAATGTGCTTCTCATCACTCCCAAGGTGACTGAGCAATACAGAAACTTACGACATTAGTGCTACATTTCCTTTTAGCGTATATTATTTAAAAACTCTCTGCTTAGGAACTTGCATATTACTGAGGCTTATGCCATAATAACCACTTAAAGTTCCTATATAAGATTTATAATAAATAAACTGCAATTGTGGCCTCATCGTAGTTAAGGCCACACCTCATCACAAATCTGCCTACAGATACCATGATTTCAACATTCAGGAATACTTCCCAAAGACAAATCTCTTTAGATTTTCATTCTTTTCAAAAACTCTTATGGAATAAATAGTATTACCTGTGGAAACTGTGAGCTGCAACTCTGCTGACATGTTTTATTCTGCTTTATACCAATTGCAATAATGCCAACCTGCTGGAACAGTGGGATTTGAGTGCATAAAGAATAAAGAAATAAAACACAGCTACTACTGAAAAGTACTAGGAAAATGCAACTGACATTGATCACGCATGAAATGTATGTAAGCGGTTTCAATGAGGTCTCAGCTGAGCTATTGCAGCACAGTCATTTAATAAGCAAGCAATGCTTGTAAGAAGAGTCGGCAGAATTGCAAAAAAGCTATAGCAGGGTCTTTCTGTTCTGAAACAGTCTCGTAAAAAGTTTAACCCCAAAAGGTCCATTACTATTTCATCATGTAATAACAAAACCAACACTCAAAAATATTTTTTGCTATGTACGTGAACACAGACTTTCCTGGAACAAAAAAATTGCGGAAGACATGTAAGAAGATAAACTTGAACACCCTAAAGAAGTCTATTAAGTGTGGGCCTTTGCTTAGAGGTACTTTTTTTTACTGCAAAAACCCACGAGGACAGTTGCCGGCTTAGAACCATTATTTCTAATGAGAGCTAGTTGGTTCATATTTAGAACTGAGGTTGAACAGTGCGAATAAAACAAGGCCATGAGTAAACAAATACCACAGACAAGTGCTGACTGCCAACTGGAAGTATGGATTTTTCCAGCAATTTTATACATTTTCCAGCACAGGCATGCGCACAGCAGTCACAAATACATCTGCAAAATTAGATATCACAATCTTTCCTTCAAAAAACCTATTTCTTTTTCCGACAGCAAGAGATGGAGTGCTTACACATTTATCTCCTTTCTTTCTCATGTAATAAACCTCTATTATTTCCCTTTCCCTCTTACATTTTCCTTTTCTATGAATTTTGTTCTTTCAGATATGGGAGTGTAGGGACACTTGTTACAATGTCCTGCTAAATTACTTCCCATAGCCATTCTTTAGGTTACTGCTGTGCTAACGAGCTCTGTCATTGAAACACTGTCCCCTTTGCCCTACATAAGTTTTTCCACAGCTCAGTGGTATCTGATAGCTAATGTTGCGCCTGCAGTCAGTGAAACAAGATTCCTTCCTCTCATCACCAGCCTTGCAAGACCCAGCATACGTATGTGTCAACCTCATCGCCATACCTACTTGCCAGTCGCGTTCCTTGGGCAACTACCTGAAGAGATGCATCACGCCACCTGAAGCCATAGCACGTTTTGGTCTCCTAGAACCTTCTTGGGGACGCGCAAAAAGGATGTGCAAATTACTGAAGTCTGAAAAAAAAAAACTTGTTGACCAAAGAAAAGACCCCTGTAAAAAGGATCGAACACTGCACGAATACAAGAAACTTGCTAGGCAATCTACAGAGTTCCTGTGGCAATGCACCAGGATCTCTTTACCGAAGCCGTGCACTAGGATCACCAGTACCAACATAGTCACCATGCTTGGAAAGGCTACAATTCCAGATCAACTTAGGAGAACCCTAGAAAAAGGCCCAAAATACGGTTTTGAGCCAAAGCTTACAAAGCTTACTGCTCCACAGCTCCTAGCCATGGGTAGAAGCATAGGAGACAGAGCTGAGGACTGCATTCTAAAGCATGCACAATGTGGAAAATTAGGTACGCCACCCATAAAGAAAAGTGTAACAAACCTGAAGAATGATGTGCTTGAAGTACTACAGGCAGATAAAGAAGGCGGTTTTGTTGTTCCACCTACAAACCTAATGAATCAAAAATCCAAGCAAGCTATAATGAAGAATTTCAAAGTTGTTTCTTTCAAACCGAAAAAGCAAAAGAGGGCCGCCCTGAAGTTACTCAAACACTTGCACCTGAACTCGTTATGGCAGCTTGTGAACAAAGCTGAGACAGAGTTTCTTGAAGTTTTCTTCAGTTGCAAAACCCACAAGCCTGAATACCCTTTTAGGGTTATTGTGTCCGAGAAGATGTCATGGTAGTGCCATGTAGGAAAAGCTCTACAAGACCATCCGAAGAAGTTGCAGATAAATTACCCTTTTCTGGTAAGAAGTTCTGAAGCTATCTTGGTGATAAATGAAGACCAAGGCACTGCACTAGCCGCATTTTCAATAGAGGTAGAGGACCTATCTTATTCTGTGCTGCATGATGGCTTGATGTGCGCTGTGCATGAAAGGATAGAAGATCTGGGAGAATGGAATTTTCAGAATTCTGTAGGTGTGAACAGCGACAATTTTAGATTTTTATCTTTATTCAATTGCCATTAATTATGATGGCCAGTTCTACATCTAACGTACCGGCATCTGTATAGGGTCAGCCATAGCCCCCTTGGTGTGACATTTTTTTTTATCATCGATTGACAATGTAATTTCTGCTAAGTTGGTGAACACACCTGTAACGCAAGTGTTTAGGTACACTGACGACTACTTAATTGTTATGAAGAAAGATATCTGTATGCATTTTCATGACACAGTCGTCGAATAAATTTTGAGCATGTTCATCAACTCCTCGGGAGGACTTTAGTTCACGTACGAATTGCCAATTAACAACAGCATTCAGTTTCTCAATATTAATGTCTATTTTTCTTTGAATGAGCATGTACGCTTGGCATATCATCCAAGATCTAAGAAAACGTTGTTGCGCTACGACAGCGCACACTCTAAATTGATTAAGAGGGGCATAGCAACCACGTGCATTAAGGCAGCGCTAAGTCGTGTGAGCACGAGTGCGAGCAAAGTTTTTAAAATCAGATAGCACGCTTACACAATGAAGGTTTTCCCTGTTTTGTCATCACTTCAGTATGCAAAGCCATCTCACAGAAAGAAAAAAAGAATAAGTTCCAAACCAGCACACAAAGAAAAGAATAAAGACATGAGACCAGTGCAGGTGGTGCCATACCTGCACAAGTTGTCACAGAATCTAAAGAAAGTTTCCAATAGACATAACGTTAATCTGCTTTTCAGTGCCCCTTACAAGCTTTTCTCGATATGCAATCGTATGAAAATGCTTGAAAGGCCCCTGTGCACCACAAATCAGAAATCTCGTTTCACTGATTGCAGGCGCAACATTATCTATCAGATACCGATGAGCTGTAGGAAAACTTGCACAGGGCAAATGGGACAGTGCTTCAATGACAGAGCTTGTCAACAAGGCAGTAACATAAAAAATGGCTATGGGAGTCATTTAGCATGACATTGTAACAAGTGTCCGTGCACTCCCATATTTGAAAAAACGAAATTCATAGGGAAAGGTAACATTTAGAGGACGCTTAAGCTTTGCCTTCAAGAGTGGAACAGAGCAGCATTCAAAGGTCCCCGGCTGCTTCTCACGTTTCCCGGCAAACTGGAGCTTATGTAACCGTAATGTTTACCAGGAAACACTTGCCGCGAACGCTCTGCACGAAGGCGAGCTTAGTCGTGGAACCACGGCCTCTTGCGTGGAGCGTGACGCGGCGGAGGCGAGCGCCAGCTGGAGCTATTGCAAGGAACCAGGCACACAGCTGCGTGGGCCCCAAGACACCTATCACGCTGGCACGCGCGAAATGGTGGACGCCGCAGCCGGTCTATGAACGCCATGGCTGGTTTGTGTGTGTGAAGCGGTTTCTCTGAGTTTTTTTGTAACAGAATTATGTTTTCTCGTATAGTCAAATCACAATCCGAGAGCTGCAAGTAGTAGTTTACAATTTTTCGACGCATTTTAGCTTGAGAAATTCAATTATTTCAGTCAATTCCTTGCATCACGTGGAAGGCCTGGGTATACATGGTTTGAAAATCTTTTTGCCTAAATGATGTCTGACGTGGGATGCCGACATGTGATTTTCTGCAACACGGGCTCCTTAACGCTGTCGAGTTAAAAGGTACGAAGGCTAGGGAAATAATAGAGGCTTATTACATTAGAAAGGAAGGAGATAAATGTGTAAGCGGCTCCCTCTCTTGCCTTGTTGGAAAAAGAAATAGCTTTTTTGAATGAAAGATTATGATGTATGCAGATGTATTTGCGACTGCTGTATGTATGCCTATGCTGGAAAATGTATAAAATGGGTGGAAAATTTCAAATAATCTTCCAGTTGGCAGTCAGCGCTTGCCTGTGGTATTTGTTTCCTCATGTCCTTGTTTTATTTGCACTGTTCAACCTCAGTTCTACATTATTTTCTGAATGCGGCACTTGGTAGTTGTAGCTCGGAACTTTCCTTATGAAGGCGCTCCGAACGCTCAGCATTGAGGAGCCTTTTTTGATCCGCAGCGCTAGCAACTTGACCAGCCACTTTAAGGAGGGCAATGCAGGAAGCCTTTCAGGTTTTTACATCAACATAAAAGAGTTGTATGACTCCTTGCCACAAGCAAAGTTGTGGCCTTATCAAAAGGGAAGCCATTGACGTGGCCAGAAGCGTGAAGTTCCAGAATTTATTTGGGATCAGCATCGACAACTTTATTGAGTTGTTGGTGTGCTAGCTGCAGTCCACTGTGATCACTTTCAAAAATGAAGTGAGTGTGAAAAAAAAAAAAAGGGTCTATGTGTCGGCTCTTGTCTAGTGCCTGTGCTTAGCAACCTCCTTGTGGGAAATCTGGACAGGTGCCTCGAAGCTGAACATTCCGGGTGCAACATGCATGTTTTTTCCGGTATGTAGATGAGTTTTTAATAGTGTTCAACAAAACAGCTTGTGACCTTGCTTCCCAGGTTAAGACCATATCTGCCATCTCTGCCCGAGTGCTGTTCAATTTTACCCTCACAAGTGAGTTTCCGAAGGATCGACAGCCTGAGGTTTCTGGACACAAACTTAACTCTTCTCAATGACCATGTGTGTTGGCAATATGCACCATGCCCAGAATAAGGCCTGCTTTCCTTTAACTGAGCCCACTCGAAACTTGTCAAACGAGCAAAAGAAATTGCAGCACTTAAAAGCGCCCTTTCAAGTTTGTGCTTCCACAAGGTTGACTAGAGCTTCAGAACTCAAGAAAGAAGTTTAACTGACATGGTATTTCCTGTCCCACTAATACAAGACCTAGCGGAAATGATCCTGAAATCCTTCCGCAAAAGTATGCAACGTGGGCGGAATAACTGCAACTGGTCAGGAACAAGTGTAATTCCTTACGTCCACATTGTATCTCACAGGATCAAAATAGTCACTCAGCAAGTAGGAGTTTCTGTTGCTTTTGTTCAGCTCCAAACGAGTTAGGCTGTCTCTGCAGACGTGTGAACCAAGAAGGACCCAAAAAGGATGAGTGCACTATCAGGCACACGAGACAGCATGTGAATAGTACCGTCATAGTCGTGTATGAGATTCCACTGTCCTGCGAGAAGATGTACATTTGCCAAACCAGATGGTGCCTCAATTTTCGCCTTAAAGAACAGAAAAAGAACCTTCGGCAGAAGCAAGGATGCCACTTGGCACTACACTGTGGCATCTGTGCATGCATGCCAGACTTTCGCACATGTAAGGATATCGGCAGATACTGACAAGTTTACGTGCATTTTATAGCCAAAGCACATGCAATTCTCAAAGGCAATGCATGTCTGAGCACGGCTTCGATGGCTCTAAGCAAAAAAGAAATCACATTCTTAGAAAGTGCACCACAGAACGTTCCTGAGGGAAAAACACTCTTCTAAATTCGATGATTTGCCCTTCTACACAAAACATTTCATCAATGACTCTATCTTTGACTATATGCTAGATGCGTGCAGGGGCTGCCCTGGTTCTATATACTGCGTGTATATATTGCAATAAAGATATTGTTAGTCTGCGCACGTTATCATTGAAAAGGAAAGTATACAATCAGTGCATTTTACTGGTGCTGACATAAGGCGAAGAGACTTGGAGGCTGACAAAGAGGCTTGAGAACAAGTTAAGGACCGTGCAAAAAGCAATGAAACGAAGAATGCTAGGCATAACTTTAAGAGACAGAAAGAGAGCAGTTTGGATCAGAGAGCAAACGGGGATATACAATATTCTAATAGACATTAAGAGAAAAAAATGGCACTGGGCAGGTTATGTAATGCACAGACTAGATAACCGTTGGACCATTCATATGACAGAATGGGTACCAAGCGAAGGGAAGCGCAGTAGAGGACGGCAGAAGACTAGATGGTGCGACGAAATGAGGAAATTTGCAGGTGCTAGCTGGAATCGGTTGGTGCAGGAGAGGGGTAATTGGAGATCGCAGGGAGAGGCCTTCGTCCCGCAGTGGACATGAATAGGCTGATGATGATGATGAGTATGCACATGTGTTGTCCATCTTTTTTTTTTTTTTGTCCTCGTCTCATGTACTGTTTCCCCTACCAAATACTCAGGGTGTTCTGCACTCTGTGGTGCTTCAAGATAGGCAGCCTTGCCTAGCTAGAGTGGCTATGCGACAGCTCAAGACATCTGCCGAAGCCACCTGTTGGGCTCGCAGGTTAACACACGTGCACCAGTCTGCTTTGGAACCTAATCCTGCACCAGACTTTTGCTATTAACTGGTAGGGACTGAGTAGAAGAGAGTAGATGATGAACTATGTAGATTTATATATTCTGTTATTATCTTTCATCAAAGTTGTTCTTTCATCCAAATCAATTTCCCTTTTCCTTATTATTTTCACATTTATGGTTTCCCTGTGATTACCACAGCTTAATTTCAGGCTGGCTTCATGCAGTTGTCACTATGTAACAGCAGCACATCGAACTTACAGTGCAAGATTCTCAACAAAGTATCTTTAGATTTCAGCTATGCTTAAGCATTACCCTTAAACTTAATTGGTGAAAACAGTCACATTATCTGTGAGGGAAGTAACAAGACCTGCCTAAGCTTGTCAATGCATTTTCGTTGTAGGCTTGTGTACTTTGCATTTGTCAGCGTTATCACTACAACCTATATCGGGCTATATGGTAGTTTCACTGAGTGGGAAAAAAAAAAGTGAACTTCCATGATAAAATCTTTAACAAAAATAATAAATAAATAAATAAACAGCCTTTTTATCCATGGAATAGCTGCACCCGTACTTCTGGCCCAAATGTTGACAAAAGAATAATAATATATACGTAAAAGGTATGGTTATTACATTAAATATGTGTGCTGTATATGGCTTAGGTACATTTCATAGTTAATGCTGTGGTTCGCCACTGCATTTTAGCTAAAGAATCTACCATGTTAGGCATACATTGTGAGGATGAATATGTGGCACATTTTTGGGGTTGCAAAGGAATAAAAAAAGTTAGACCCAACACTGCTGCATGGAAACATGCAGTTCTCTATCTTCATTGGTCATACTGCCATTTATTCACAATCTACACCAACTTGCTGAATTTTCAGTTCTAAGTACTTGAACATAGTATGAAAAGTATGTTTTACAAGGCGAAATTCAAATGTGAACCTGCGCGATATGTGAAGTCTTATGGTACTTTAATTACTCCAGATACTTATTTTCCTGTACCTTATTTGCTGTTCCTTAAAAATTCTAGTGATCATTAGCTAAGAAAGAATTCTTTTTGTATTTTCACAACCTGGCGTGCACACATTTAATGTTCTGCATTAGGAGCTGCCCTCTATTATACATAGCTGCATACCTGCCTAACTTCCAGCCATATTTTCACACTTTGTAAATGTTAAATTCTGCTGGCAAAGTAATATGGGTGTCCCGTGGGCACCTTCGATTGTGCTTAAGCCCAACTGGAATCTAATTTCTTCGCTGCAAGTGGTTCTTTTGCACAAGCTGTGGAAGGAAGCCAATTGAAATGGAGAAATTTTATCCCAATCGGGCTTGACCACAATCTAAAGTGCCCCGTGTGACCGGGCATTATGTGGTACTTCTGTAACACCCAAAACTAATCACTACATTTATATTTAGACCAAAACATGAGAGATGAGAATGCACTACTTCACCTTCCTGTTGCAGCTACTGCATACGAAATGCAAAGCAGGATGTGGCTGCAATGCAGCCATAAATGATCATGCAATACAACTAATAGGTGATCATGTTCCAGGACTCTATAGCCGTCACATTTTATAGAAGTGTCCCTCTAACTCAGTTAACAGTAAATTTCTGTACTGCCTTCTTACGTTATATACTTCATAAAAATGAGTGATATGTTAATGTAGAGTAATCCTATGCAAAGTGATCTAGAATTTCTTTAATTTTACAAATCTGAAGGAATGATTTGCACATATTGACAGCTGCATGAAAGTGGATTTGCCAGCTTAGCTATCAAAAATGTTGGCATAAAATGGAGACACTTCCATTTTTTGTCAGATCCATACCAAGTGACACCATGTGACATTCTCTTTCAGCATTATGTTAGAAAAATTTGGGCAAATACCATTTTTGGCAAGTATGTGAGCTGCTTGGATCATCAAAACATATTTTTTTGAATGATCAAATAATGCTGGTGCAGAAATGTGTGTGGTCCAAACTCAGTTATTTTTCTTGAACAAATCGTAAGTCTGTCAGATAAAAAAAATATAATTGAATACATAGTCGCAAGCGCGATATATTTTTTAAACATCACTGTTATGAAAAATCCTAGATATCACCTCTATAAATAAAACATTTTTCATTGCTAAAACCTCTCAACAGTTTTCAATCAGTGCAACAATATGGTCTGTTTGTTTTTCTGTCCCAAATCTAAAAAAAAAGCTGCATACTTTCTCCCAGATCTAGCCAAACTCCTAAAAATTATATTATCAACACTGCTCACAGTGCATCAAACGATCAAAATCGTTTATTAGACTTTTTATTGTGTTCTGCATGAAGTTTACTTACAAGAGAGTTTACTTTTACTTACTTACACTTACTTACTTACTCACTTACTTTTACTTACTTACAGAGTTTACTTACTACATGTTGTCAGGAGCATAGGCAGACACAGTTGTATGTGCTGCATTCATATAGCTCTAAAAATAACTACAACAGTATTAGAACTTGGGATTGAACACACTGATTTAGACAACCCCAAATGGGACGAACAGCACACAATGCTTAGTCAGTGTCCTTCGCACTCTTGGATGCTATTCATATCAACAGCTATGATAATGTCGGGCTTCATGTTTACTACATCTACAAGGCTAGTTTTCAATTAGTGATATGATGTCTCTGCACTCAATCATGGATTTCTCAAAGTAAACCCCAATGAACTTCCCTTAGCTCTTTAGTTATTAAAGCACACGAAGGCCCCAACAGTGTTCGCTCCCCCCCCCCCCCCGGAGTGCTATATATGTAATTAAAAAAAAAAGGCTTTCGAATAGGCAAGTACAGCAATAACTAGGTACTCACACTGATACTTCGCTATACCAGTGCAACGCACAGTACCAGAAATTATATCACAGAAGCCTACTAGTTACCAAACTAGTTCAGGAATCACATGTGCGTTAATTGCGTCAGCAAAAGCCATCTGAGCAGGCCATGTGTGGACAGACAAAACGAAACCTTCAGAATATTATTTACGTTACATATACAAGGAAGTCAAGTACTCAACATCAAAAGCAAACCAGCAAGTGACATGCAGGTATCACGACGCGCTGGTCAGCGCGCATAACGTGGTGCGACAAACGAAACATATCCTTTTACTTTTTAAAGGGAGTTGTCAATGCGGCATCTGCAACACAAGCGATAAGCATACACGCTGTTTTTCATTTACCTTCAACACCACAAGGCAAGTAAAACGACAGGTCACCGCGCCATCAAAGCTCACTTGCATCGCAAGAACACGCAAACGTAGCTCACTGACGGGGTTCTATCGCGAAGGCTACGACGAAGTTTCACTTCCTGTCACACTATTTATCCATCCACAAATATATGCAAAGTATACCTGAAACTGCAGCTCACGTTAGATGCACGTTCTCGCTAGCATGTTGTTAATAAATTTCAACGCCTGCCAACGTTTGTTCTCCCCGTGCCTTTGTTTATACACTAAGGGGAATCGCAACTGAAAAGACGCAACATAGGCGTCATACCACGATTCCCAGCTGACATTTAGCGCGCACTATATTGCAGTAAACTTTTAAAACGAACGGTTGCGTTCCAAAGGAAGTCTCGCCTACGCTCATGAAGGGACTTCGGTGTGGCGATAGTCCGTAAGCCCGCTGCAACCGCTCTGACGAGCGACTGTGGTCGTCGCCCACTGAGGTGACAGTGTCATGCAACGGCCACCCAAAGTTAAGGCGACTAAAATAATGCATTGTATACGTAACAATATCCATTTTCACCACGCAGAAGTCTCTGAGAAGTGCGAGTCACCGATGCGAAATCAGACGCGCAGGAACCGAGAGGCGCCTGTCGGACAGACAACTTTCGGGCTTACCGAAGTTTTTGATGACCAGCTTTTTGGCTGAGTTGGGCTTGTTGTTGGACATTGGCGAAGCAGTCTTCTTGACGCCATTGGAGCCTGCTAATGCCGAGTACATGACTCTTTTTGTCGTGTCCGTCATCGAAGATGCCCTTTTGCACGGACGCTCCGAGACGGACTGGTTCCCCGACAATTTTCTCCGCCTGAAAACCGACTGGTCGCCTGTGCTCGGTTCGTCACTGGTGATAAACGTGCTTGTGGCTGACATATGCGCACATAGCTCCGTGTTTTCAGCGCTGCATTTATTTATTGCAGGCGACCGGGCACACGCGAAATTCCACTGCACACATCAAAATAGAAGATTTAAAGATGGCCGACCGAAGACGGGAGCACATGGTTAATCTGCGTAACGCTTCTTGCGCCGTGTAGCCGTCTGCTCACCTTTTGGCTAAAAAGAAAGAAACTGTTCCAAATAAAAAATAAAATTGGACCACTTCAAAAATACTTCTAGTGCACGAATGACGACATTGGCACAGACATGTTTGACGATTGATTGGGTTATTATAAAGCAAGATTGTTGTTTGATGGGTTTGATGGTTGTTAACATCTAGAACGAGATATACGAAGCCGAGACAGGTCCGTGTTCAAGATCAAAGCTAGCGTCAAAGCATATGATCAAAGCCTTGTCAAAGCGGCGTGAATGCTTTTCCCAGCTGCATGGTAAAAGTGAATACACCGGCGTCTGTATCTGTCGAACTTACCACTAAGAATCGACGATGGTAAGTGCTGTATTCATGCTTGTGTTTTAAACGGTCACAACTCTTCAGCGCAATGGCTAGAAACCTTACGCTTACAAGTAGCCGCTTTAGGAGTTGAGTAACAATCGGCGTTTGTCGCTTTGCAGAACTCAATGACAACTCTGAAGATGAAACTCAAGGAACTTGAAGAGATCGAGAAGGAGGTTGCTACGGCCTTGCAGAGCGCAGGTAACTAGCCCTGAAAATTTTGTAATTGCGAGTTATGACCGAGTTAATAGTGACCGATAGTCTACTCGATCGCATTGCAGGTCAGGCGTGCTTGGAGCTTAGTCGGGAAAAACCGAGCATGAAGCAAGTGGAATCGAATACGTCGAGCTTCCTGACTACGTTGCAGAATGTCGAAGCTGCTCTGACAAAACATATACTTTACCTTACGCAAGTTTCCACTGGTATGTGGTGCAGCAACACTCGTTTCTTCAAAACTAATCCCTCTATTAAAGAGAAGGGCCAATCAAAGGTTATTTTTAAAAAACCCAACCGGCTCCTTCTTCAGGGTTGAGATGGCGTGAGGCGTAGCAGTGTTCGGATGCGTTTTTGGCGCTTTGATAGGCGCGCAGACACTTTTCGTAGACCTTGTGCGTTAACGGCGGGAAGTGTTCCTGACTAACGATTGATGTTACCCGGCGTCTTCTGGATGTGCCAAGCTTCCAAAAGGAACCGCCACCAGTGGTTGCTCTCTCAAAACGACAACGCCGTCAGGGCTAATCCGGTGATAAAAAAATTAGTGACGTTTGACTTCGGTAACGCGGGTTACGCGCAGCGAGCACCGCGGGGTCTAAGCAAAACGATATATGCACGAAGGCGAGCTTTCTGGTGGAAACGCGGCCTCTTCCGTGGGCCGATCTTTTGTTATTGTTTCGCACTTTTAATATTCCAGTCCGAGAAGATTTAACATAAAACGCACGCGCTGTCGTTTTGTTTCACGACATTTGTTTGTGGGCTGTCATTCTCAAAATTCCGAAGAATAACTGTGTAAAAATGCAAATATGAGCAACTTTAGTGATAGACAAACAACTTTTGTGCCAGATAGAATGCTTCACGGCTCCAGACAAACACTGCGAATTTGAAGAGCTGGCCAGCTATGCTTGCGTGTAAAATCTCGCAGTGTTCTGCCACATTCTCTGTGTAGGTGGTGAAGGTCATTCTTGTGTTTATGAATTCTTTCAATGGAGTTTTTAATCATGCCAATATACGAAGTGGAGCATTTGGTGCAGGTAATCTTGTACGCAATGCCTTGTGCCTTTTCGACAGGAACGCGGTCTTTTGGAGTAGGGAAGAGGCTACCGATTGTAGAGAGGCTTGTGAGCGACGTCAACCCATGCCCCTCGCCGCACACGGGCTAATTTCTCACTGATGCCTCGAACATATGGTATCGAGACACTGCGCCGTTGCCCGGGTGGTGTGGCAGCTGCCGTCTTCTGATTCTCGTTCCGCCGGAGGGCGCGGTGTGATGAAGGGGTGTGCCTTTGAAAGGCACACCCCTTCATCTGAAGGTCATGGATCACCGTGTTTTTTCTTCCTTCTGGAGTTGCAGAGATGAACAAATTCTTGATGAGGTTTCAGACCACAGAAAACTTGTGGCAGGTGGGGTGATTAGAGTGAAAATATTGTTTTGTATGTGTTGGTTTTCCGAATATGAAAAAGGAAAGGTTTGGTCGCTCTCTGTTCACAAGGACATCTAAGAAAGGACATCCTTGCTCGTGAAAAGAGCGGCCGCCTTTCCTTTTCCATATTCAGGAAGCCAACTCGTACAGAACGATATCTTCACTTAAATTCTAATCACCCCACCTGCGACAAGTTTCCTGTAGTCCGAAGCCTCATCAAGAGAGCCGAAAGAATTTGCTCGTCTCCGCACCTCCAGAAGGAAGAGAAAAAAAACACAGCAATCTGTGAGCTTGGGATGAACAGTTACACAAAGGCATTTATTCACTGCGCCCTCCACTGACGAAATGAGAAAGAAAGGAAGACGGCAGGCTGCCTGCACCACCCATGCAACAGCGCCATGCCTCGATAATATATGTTCAACGCGTCAGCGAGACATAAGCTCGCGTGCTGAGAGGGGCAGGGGTTGACGTCGCTCACAAGCCTCTCTACAATTGGCAGCTTCTTCATTCGTCCAAAAGACCACATTCCTGTTGAAGAGGTGCAGGGCATTGTGTACAAGATTACCTGCACCGAATCCGCCACTTAGCATATTGGCATGACTAAAAACTTCACTGAAAGAATTCATCAACACAAGAATGACCTTCACCACCTAAACAGAAAATGCAGCGCTGTGATAGAACACTACAAGCTTTGGGATAACCGGATTAGCCCCAACGGTGCTGTCATCTCGGAGAGAAAACAACCACTGGTGGCAGTTCCTCTTGGAGTCCTGCCGTTTATGCTCAAGGTCTACGAAACAAGTCTGCGTGCCTGCCAAAGCGCGCATACAAACACTGCTACGCCTCGTGCCATTTCACCCCTGAGGAAGGAGCCAGTCGGGCTCCGAAACGTCAGGTTTTTAAAATTAAATTTAGTTGGAGTTTTACTTCTCTTTAATACAGTTGCCCCCAACCAGGCAGATATCTGCCGCATGTTTACCTTTTACTCTCTCTGTGAGTGCACTTTTCTTTACTAACCGTGACGAGCCTCCTAATTTTGCCGTCGCCAGCAATTTGACCGCAGCTGCACCGTAGCCTTGGCAATGCATCACGTGACTTGCCACAGCGAGCTCTGCCGCCGCCGTCGGCTTGGCGCATGCGCTTTCCGCAGCTGGGTCACCACCTGGCTAAAAGGAGCGCCGTGCTTGTCTAGTCAATGCGAGCGAGGCCAGGTCGTCTTCTGTGAGCGGTGCACGGGAGGCTTTGAGCCATCATCGCCAAGCAGTGTCTGACCACCCCGCGCATATTACCCTGCAAGCTGCTTCACTGGAGAGGGTCCGGAATGCAACAGGCGTCGCACTGTCGAGATCAATATAGTGACCGCGTTGCCGCCTTGTCCCTTTGTGCTTCGACACTGTGCATGTTCCCGGCGTCTCTCGGCATGTCTAGCACTTGTGCTTTCTCTGTGGCACAACAGGTGTCACACCGTCGAATAATGCTTGTCTACCCAAGCCTAATCAGTCATGTCTAGCCACAGACCCAGGCACAGTCATCATACCTGGCTTAACGATGATTGTATACCTAAGTATAATAATTACAGCGGAATCAAAGGTTATCAAAGTGAAATCAAGACTTAACTAGGCTAAACCAAGCTTTCACTTTGCATATCCAGGGTTATCTGAGCTAAGCCGTAGCCAACTTTTTTGTATTCCATGTGTTGTGGTAGGGAGGCATTAATATTTATTTTGGGCTATGGCACTGTAGCCTCATGTAGTCGGCTGTAATGCGTTCACGCTAGCATGCCTAAACAATGTCACCGGAAAGGTCAGTGATGAAGTATTTACTGTCATGAACGTTACCCTGCAATGAATTGCATCTGTCTTCCTTTACAGTGCAGCCACATGAAGGCTCAAGCTATGCAGCACAGAAAGTATTTCACATGGCTCTTCATCGACTCGAGCACGCCCGTTCACGCATGAACGAACTAGAACGCCTGCGCCACCAGCAACAGCAGGACCAGCCACAACAGCAGCCTCCGATTCAACAACAAATGCAACAGCCTCAACAGGAGCAAGATTCCTGAAAACTAGGCGGAAGTGCGTGTATATGTGCCTTGTGGTGGTGCTGGCTTTCCTTCATTGTGAAGAAGTTGTGTTTATGTGCATGAAGCTTCAGCAGAAGTGACCTGTTTTTGTGCACATGGAGGCAGTGCGAAAAGTAGCATTCTACAATTAGGATTTGTACATATGGAAAAACGAACACTTGTGATATGCAGGCCACCTAGTTGATATTTAAGCCTCACTTATATACAGCATTCAGTTCATCATACTCCTTTTTGAAGCTTAATATGTGTTATTGTGAGAGCTCTTCAGCCCTCATTTATTTAAGCTTTTATTTAACCAAACAATACAAGAAGTTGCGTGACACGAATGTCTATGTTAATTTAGCACACACAATAAGACGCTGTCCAAAGCTTGTTTCATTATACTTCACAGCCTATTTGAAAGAAGTGAAAGAAATGCAATTAACTGAGGGAAGTTTCTGCTGCACACAGATTGGAAGAAGTTCTTCATTGTACAGTATGAAAGCACACTAAGATGTACATAAGTTTGCGTAGAACTGCCTTTATTGTCATTAATTACCCGCTGTGCCAAGGTCTTAAAGATGATCAAAATAAAAGCATTCAGTGTCTTTACACATCTCTGCTGTGAGAAATCTGATCTGTGCCCATTGGGCTTGATAATCAAAGGCTCAATACTATTCCATATTTTGCTGAGGCACTTGATGTACCACACCAAAAAAGTTTGTTGTGTTTTGAAGCACACGTAACATGCAAAATCTTAATTGGCACAATTCATCATAAAAGCATTTGTAAGTTCGAGCAAACAATTTTCATTACAAGCCTTGCAAGCTGTGGTTCTGATCGGCCAACAAAAGTTAAGGCACCATTCTATACAAATGATGTGCATAACAAATTGAGATATATCAATGTGCAAAGCAGCCTTTGGGCAACACTTTTTTTAATGCATGTCACTTAAAACACATGATATGCATGTGGTGCAGCTGTTGAATCGAACTGAAAGCAGGGTCTTTGAAAAAGTGTTAGTGTGCTAACTGATTACGCAACTGGGCAGAGCAGCAGTAATACACACTATTGCTGTTTCAAAGTTCCATGGATGGGACAATGTCCTATCACAGTTCAGCACGCTCTGTTTCTGCTTGTTAATTACTAAACACTTGATGTAGACATGCATTTTCACCACTTCATTTTGGAAACATGCTTACTGCCAGTATATCACTCGCTTCAAATGAAAAAAAGACAGCACATTAAAGATAATGTATTCTGAAACTAATTTATTATTATTTTTGCAATGGCTTACTTTCAGTAAATGAGATATTCACCTATTCAGTAATTAAACATGATATGCTCACCTTAGGGCGCATGCTGCAGTTACAGAATCAAACATGGTAGTTAGCTGGCATGTATATGTACCATGTTTTCCCAAAGACAAACTGAGTTGTGAGTCAGCACTGGTTTGTTAACTTGACTGTGAGTGCAATCTAGTAATGAACAACTGCCAACTTTCTTTCAGTTTTGCAGAATTGAAGCCTGTTTGCTGAGAACACATCAACTTGTCCTCAAACTCTACACAAAATGCATCAGTGCTCTACTTTTTCCCACAATGTGTGATGGATACCATTTGGGTAAAATACAAACTGAAATGCCAATGGCATCTCTTCGTTAGCTTTAAGAGAAATATCTTGAAACCAGTGTTGGTTTCAGGATTCCCAGTAATTGTACACATGCCTTGAGGACTGATTGGCTTGTATTCTGCAACTGCAATGTGTGCCCTAACGTAATGAAGCATTAATTGACAAATTAAGTTAACTAGTGAGAAACGATTTACTGGTGTATATACTCCTGTGAACATTGTGCTGCCAAAAAGTTCATTATTTCCGCTGCACTGCCTTCAAATACTTATCTCACACAAAGCAAATGGTATGCGACTACAGCGTCAGATGAAAATGTACTGAGCTGTTATTTCAGTTTTAGTAATGTAGGAGGCATGTTGAATTCCCAGTGCACCATTCAATGTTGCACCATTGTCTTGCTTGAACAAGAGTGTATCCTTTCTGTTCCTGTTAGCTTGAATCGCTATCCTCGGAAAGCTGTGGCCCTTCGATCTTTGCCCTTTTCGCTGGTGCCAGCTTGCCCATGGCCTTAGTAAGCCGTTTGCTCGGGAACAGCTTGGGTTTGGGTGGTGCCTGGCAAGCCTCCAGGTATTGGTCCATACGAGTCTACAGCAGTGCAAGAAAGGATGTGGTAGTGTTAATAGCACCAAAATTAACAAAAAAAAATTTTTTTTGTAATGAACCCACTATTATGCACTCCCTTGAGCAATATGAAGAAGCCGCAATGGCAAAACATGCATGCAAGTGTCTTATGACAATAAATGTTGAATAGAAAAGCTAGTTCTTAATGCTTGTAAGTGCCATTCCCAACTATAGCTTGGCATTTCTTTATGATTCCTGTGGCTATAATTATCTCAATTAACACCAAGGAGTGTTACTGACATGACAGTCAGTACACACAACAATAGGCACACCATGTTACAGGGAACGCGTGTGTGAATGTGATCACTTATGAATGTGATCAACATGCAAGGCAAACAAAAAAAGTGATCTCCTCAAATGTCAGTGACAAATTATGTACCCCCTTTTCACTGTCCTTGACATTTTGAGTAACAAGGTGCTAGGTCAAATACATTAAAAAATTTTTTTTTTAATCGGGCAAACACTGAAAAAAACCACCAAATGTTCCAGATACTGTGCAGCTATTACCATTCCCTCTGCTTAATATAGAGGGGCGCAATCATGCAAACAGCTCGCTTTCTGAACGATTGGTGTGGCTCCAACATCACAAAGTAGGCTGCCTGTAAAATTTACGAGAACGGGAGGGAGAGCATCAACAAATGAGTGCAGCCCTGTTGCGTCAACTGGAATGTCAACCAGGAATGATACATTAACAGCAGAATGCTTCCGGAGCTTAAAAAACTAAAAATTTTATAACGAAAAAATCTCTCTTTTGCTTTTGCAACATATAATCTGTGCAGAAAAAGTTGTGCATGAAAGTTAAAACAATTTAATAGCCTCGTTTTCCCTTAGCCACTAGGTGGTACCGCATGCGCACAGCGTCATTGGTTGTCTGCTAATGCATGTTTACACCTTGTCCGCTCATTCATGTCGTCGCATAAGGACAATCACTTGGGCCTTTGCGCATCTCAACACCAGCCTGCTTGCCCGTTTTATGAAATAACAGCCACATCTGGTGAAAGCGGAGCTTGGCTGGGCTCAGTCCTTAGGGCAAGCACACGCGCGAAATACAGCAGCGGCATGAAAAAGCTGTCTTATTGCTGGCCTTGCTGTTGGTTGTAAGTGAAAATGCTGCAACTGGCCTACCACTGTTATATCAGCTTGGCCACTTCGTGTATGGCATCACTAACCTATGACCTTCACATTGATAATGACAGGTTGTGTTGGAGGTGGAACTTATTCCCAGAAAGACGTACAACACTTCGATCACAATGACAGCAACTAGCATTAACATGTCATCGAATCGAACGAAAGCCACTGGAGTCTGCTCACTTATGCATTCGTGCATTATCGAATCTTCCAGGTGTGCTCCTGGCGACAAGGTAAATTCTAGAATGTACCACTATCATCTACTAGCACACCTACAAATTGATACACAATGGGCCCGTCTTTCAGAAAAACTACAGTACTGTTACGTTCAAGAACTATAGATTACTTGATAGCATGAGCACACTGTTGTGCGAAAGCAGATGTGTGATAAAGCCGCACAGCGAGCACAAATGAAACTCACACTGCACTGTAGAATGGCGACAACGTTCAAAAAACTTTGGATACTGTAAGCATGGCTTGCATCAAGTGACAACTACATAAGAGTGATAACAAGGTGAAAACAAACCGGCAAAAAGTAAAACTATGATGCGTTGCCTAAAGGACTTCAAACACTTTCGGTTCTGAAAAATGGGAGAGCACAAAGGACTTTCTTCTTTGTCCCAGGGGCACTGGCTCACTGGCTGCCAAAAATACCCACCAAGCGGTTGCAAAAGTGGCAGTGGAGTGCATGTTCATATACAGTTAAACCTCGATATAATGAACTTCAACATAACAAAGTATTTAATTTTTCATAACTTTTTGTTCATAGAACATGTATTTAGAACCTCAATTTAATGAAGTGGATTTGTGTGCGATTTCAATATAACAAAATTTCACTTCTGCCGCAAGGGAATGCCGAGACAATAAATGGAAACTTCCACAGATGCAGATGATCAAATGATTGAACTACAAGCGGCTGTTTGCAAACGCACCTCTTAAATCACTCCTGGCACGACATGAGCGACCGCCGAAGTGGAGCCACATCATGAGCCGCATAAAGTCCAGGTGCAATAAGATCCTATTGTGCTCTGCACACTTTACGCTTTAGGTGCAAGTCAAAGTGTGCGAGGGTGAGAGAAGAAAGATGGTGGCTTCACAAGTGCCGCTTTCCCGCGTGAGCAAAGAAAAAGAGGGGACAGTGAGTTGGCGCGCGTCTCGGCTGTAGCTGCGCATGGCTGTAAGCGCGGCTGAGTGCAGACGTAGCCACGCACCTTGCATCTTGCGTATGCAAAGAGTGGGTGTGCCAAGATGGTGTGGCATCATCTAAGCTGTCTTCTCTCACGTTTAGTACTGGAGGTTGCGTAATCTTGAGTTTCGGTGACCCGTTGGAGCGAAAGGCAGACGAAGCATTCGCTGCCAGCGCTTTTCATGATAGCGTCGTCCCAGTGCAGGCAACGCCATCAGCCGCGGAGCGGGATGCACGCGAAAACGTGGCTGGCTTTGCTTAATTCGTAATGCCGATGGGACGATATCGTCAAAGCATGGAACCGTATAGTTCGTCACCAACTCGACTCCCAAATTCATCAAAATGTATTATTTTCTCATTCAAATTTTGCCTACTTCGTTATATCGACATTTAACTGTAGAAAAATTCGGCCCGCGACGCCAGCCACTAAGGTTGGCCGAGCGACAAGCTGACCAGCAGATCATTACAAGCAGATGCCAAGTATGTTGTCTGCTGTGAGTGAAATTAAGGGCCCTTCATTCCAAAGCAAACAGCGAAGCAAATGGCTTTGCCGCCCGTTCTACTCTTAGAAGACAGTGCATTCAGTCTGAAGACTGACAGGAATGCGACGTTTGCACATACTGCAGCAAAGTGCCCCGAAAATCACGAGAGGGCAACTGCACGCTCGGAAAAGCGAGCAGCTTGTGTGATCGCGCTCCAGAAGATTTGGCATTCACATACGTATAAGTGAAGAAAGAAACTTGCCTGCTTTTGCTTTGCACCCATCCGCTTCAGCACTGGCAGTAAGAGGTCATCCAGCTTTTCCCGGCTCCAGCCAAGTTTCTGGTTTGCATACGTGCATCACGTGCAGTTAAAGATATTTCTCACCAATCTGTGACTTGGAGACAATAGAGAAGTTTTGTAGTCCAAACCCATACAGATAGGTATTCTCAGCTCTCCTGACATGGGTATGTCTAGGTTATGGGTTGTGCTGGAAACCTCTGCTTCATAAAAAAGATCCCTGTTGCACCACTAACATCGATACCTATTTTGCTTTGTGGCTAATCTGAGGGGCCACATTCTGGGCTATGCCTTGGGAGCTAGGCAAAGGGCGAAGGCACCTGGGCAGGATGAGGTAATGGCAGGTTTGTTGAAGGATGGTGGGCAGATTGTTCTAGAAAAACTGGCCACCTTGTATACGCGCCTCATCACCTTGAGCGTACCGGAATCTTGGAAGAACGCCAACATAATCATAATCCATAAGAAAGGGGATGCCAAAGACTTGAAAAATTATAGACCGATCAGCTTACTTTCTGTTGCCTACAATGTATTTACTAAGGTAATCACAAATAGAATCAGGAACACCTTAGACTTCTGTTAACCAAAGGACCAGGCAGGATTTCGTAAAGGCTACTCAACAATAGACCATATTCGAACTATCAATCAGGTGATAGAGAAATGTGCGGAATACTGTATAACCAACCCTTATATATAGCTTTCATTGATTACAAGAAAGCGTTTGATTCAGTCGAAACCCCAGCAGTCATGCAGACATTACGGAATCAGGGCGTAGACGAGCTGTATCTAAAAGTACTGAAAGATATATACAGCGGCTCCACAGCTACCATAGTCCTCCATAAAGAAAGCAACAAAATTCCCATAAAGAAGGGCATCAGGCAGGGAGATATGATCTCTCCAATGCAATTCACAGCGTGTTTACAGGAGGTATTCAGAGACCTGGATTGGGAACTTGCCGCAGGTGGGGAACGATCCCACAACCTTCACATGGTTGTGGGATCGTTCCCCACTTGCGGCAAGTTGTTTTTTCATCCACTTTCATTTCCATTAATTTATCGTTTCTTTATTTAAGTTATTAAGCACAAGTAATTTCCCATATGTTGTCCTTGGTGTCAGTGTTTGTTGGCTTCTTATGATATGACTATATATATATATATATATATATGCATATGCCCAAAGGTGATGGTCGCGCAAGCTTGAAAGGATATGTTCGCAAAGCATCCAGGTCCGGCGTGCCCCAGGAAAAGGTCTCGCGTGAGTCATCCACGGTGGGCTCAAGGTATGCTTGCACCACCCGACTGCTGGGGAAGCCAGGCTCCAGAGAGAGGCGCACCAGGTGCGATCGTGTCTTGCTGCCTGGCTGGACTTTTTCTTCCTTAGCCTTATTAAGCCAAGCGCTGTGAGGCATGTGCAAAACAGTTGGTGATGTGCTTTACACTTTTCTATCCGGTTGTCGGGATTCTGTAATGTATTGGTTCTTAGTTAGGATTCTGTAATGTATTGGTTTTTAGTTATCAGTTCTGAACTCCTAAATTGGAACAGGATGCTTAAGCAAGAGGAAGCTTGCTTCACACGCCATGTGTAGTTGTGCAAGTAGTCGGCATGTTGCCATCTATCATTAGAGAACAATCCATTGCTCACATTGTTTTGAATGAGGCTGAACACACTAGGGAGCTCATTCAGTTGCATCCATACAGGTGCGCAAATTGCAGACATCTCTGCAACTATGTGTTAAATGTATTACAGGCTGCTATAGGACATAACATTTGCCTTCTGAATCATGGGATGTACTATGACAAAACGTGAATGGATACAGTAAAGGCATTCTCTTGCAATAGATGTTCAGTTTAGGTTTTTGTAACAAGCACAGAAATTTCGTCTTGAGATTCAAGACTAAATTAAACTAATTTTTTATATTGTAACTTCACATACAAGTACCTTTAAGTGCAATTCAACTGTTTTCTTTTCCTCCGGCAAAAAGAAAATGAGGAAGAATGACCACTAAGAGGTTAAGGAAAAGTTAGCACAAATATGTATACAGTAGGAAACACTGCTTTTCAAGAAGTCCTGCAGTTCTAATCTTTTTTTTTTGCACAAAATCAGGGAGCATTTAGCATTGCTGCAACATGTGCTTAAATATTAAACAATTTACTTTCCTTCAATAAAAGCAGGAAGTTCTACTTTTAAGCAGCTTCGGATAGCTAGGGTGCATATTGAAAGCATAGAATGTACAAAAACCTATAGAGTGAAAGTTTTGTGTATGCCTCTGCTAAGCAAACAATTTGCACTATGAAGCTCACTTGGTAAATGGCATAGTACTCAGCTGGCATGACTATGATGTCCCGTTAATACAGTGTACTCCAGATAAACTAAACTCACCTGAACGGAAATGCAGGATAAACAGCACGAGGATAACAGCTTTGGTTGGCCACACATAGGAACAATGTTTAAAACTTCTTTTAAACTGAACGATACTTGTCATGAACTCCGGTTAAATGGAACTGGAACCAAAACTGCACCTACTTCATCGGCTGTCATACTTCATATGAATGAGGATTAGGTTGAAAAGAATTTCAAGTGGTGATGCCAAATAGCCAAGAAAATTCAATGCATTAGTCATTAGCACTGTCGTGGCATCAGTGGCTGCTCTGCAGCACTCAGGTTGCCTAGTTTTCGCATCCCTCTGTGAATCATGATGGTGTCAATCAAAAACCAAAAATTCATGCACAAATAACTTGTGCGAAAGCTGTGATAGTCCAAAAAAGGTACAATAACATCTTTTTTTCACCACAGACAAATTAAAACATTTGACACTTTTGAAATAAAACAATATTTCATCATTTATGCATCCTTCATATATTATTAAAACTTCTCAAATGCGGAACTCTATTTTCTCTCCCTTCGAGTCCCGTTTAAGTGTAGTCAGCTGTATATATGTGTCAATAGGAAAATGAACCTCTCCATAAAGATCTTGCTGGGCTGTCCCTCGACTAAGTAAGCATTAACTTACACGACACTTGGATATTGCCTTGGCATGTGGTGCAACAAAGAAAAGATGAAATTAAACGGAAAAAAAATGCCATTTCTCTGCAGCAAAAGCTTGCTGCACATAAGATATCATGGCAAGAGCATTACTACTGAACAGATAAGACAGGAACTGACTGGCTGATAAGTGCTAATGTGTGTGACATCATACACGAGTGAGGACAGCTGATAAAGAATTCCTAGTCAAGGAGTGACACAGCACAGAAAGATTGGAACACTAATACATGAAAAAAAAGCACATAAAAATACAGCAGTAGAGTAATATAGTAGTTACATAAGCACATGAACCACAGTTACACTAGTGGAGTTACGCTGACCCGAAGTTACTGCCCACAGCAATTGCACTTACTAGTAGACAAAATGTAAAGTTTCTTAACTCAATTAACAAAATAACTCGGGTTAGGTTTTTCATGTACCAACACGTAGCTACAGTCGAAAGTAATTGAGAAACCAGCATGGTTAGGATTCCCATGTAACCAGAGTAGAATAAAACAATTAAAAACATAAAAATACGATAACCCTGCAAGGTTACCATTCCCATGTAATCAGAATGGAAAAAAGAAGGAAAACTAACCGAAACTCCTCTAGGAGTGAAATGGCATCGTTTCCTTTAAACTCGCTGAGCACCTCCATGGCCGTTACAGGGCCCACACCATTAACACCCGTAGTGTAGTCGCTGCCACACAGCAGAGCAAAGGCCACCAGCTTCTGACGGTCAAGGCCTGGCAAGAAGAATGCCAAAATTAAAGTGAAGTCCAGAAGTGAACAAAAGCACTTGGTATGACATCAACGAAAAACACTGACAGCCGATGTACTCCTTAAAGGGGCCCTTTAATAAAATGTAGACTCAAAACATCTGTTTTGTTGCATGTGCAGTTTTTAAGTTTTCATCAGGGTAAACATGTTGAGTCATTTCCACTTAGGTATGTACTGTGCATTAGATGCACGTTAATTCACCCTAGGTGGTCAAAATTAATCTACAGTTCAACATATGGCATGGCTCACAATCAGATTTTGGTTCTGGCACATAAAGCACCCGAACTTAATTTAAATTTGAGTCATTTGCAGCAGGTCTAGAATATTTCAGCACATGGAATTCCCATGATACTTGGCCACTCGCGATCAACCATGCTACCACGACCTGCATGGGCTTCCATTATAGCATTGTGCTACTTTTGAGTGGACTTTTTTACTTTTTCCCCCTTTGTTTTATAGAAAACTGACAGTGCGATAGTGGTATGTAGTTATGAACATGTCTCAACAAAAAATGTTACTAGCCTGTCCGTCTGGGTAACAACCGTTAATACAAATTATTTTAAAAGAAGATTAGCCATAACTGAACTAGCTCCTGCCAAATAATTAAAGAATGGATCATTGTCACTTCATTTTGTGCAATAATTTAATAAAAGCACCCATTTTCCAAGCAATATTTGTGGCTAACGAGGTAGATTGTGCCATTAATACTAAATTATATGTTTAGACAATGGTGCTTTCAACTATTCTTCTAAGATGAGATGGCAGTTAGTCAAGCACTTGCATTTATTTATTCATTACTATTCCTACTTGTGGAAAAATAAAGTTCATTTAATTCTAAATACATCTGTGGGATTTCCAATATTTAGCTCACAATATCCTGTATGGAGGCGTGAAACCTTTGTGAATGTTATAAGGAGTACAATCTGCTCTGTAACTATAGTTTCTAAAGAAGTGCTACTCATGGAAATGTCCACTAATAATGACCAGGGACTGTGTTCTAGACCAATCACTTCCAGCTATGTATTCTCCGTATCCTGTCTATGCACTAAACAATAACGAAACATGAAACTAGCACTGAAGAAAAACATGCACAGTGGTGCGATTGTGCAAGCACACAACCCACAATTTGCAGTACGCCATCTTTATGTGTCAACAGAGACAATGTGTACGCATTGCACAAGCAAAGGTATTCACTCAGAGGCCATTGAGCTGATCTGAACTGAACAGGGAATCACTTTCCAGACACTGACAAAAGCTCCAGTTTCCGGATTTCTAATTTTCTCCAGACCAGAAAATTATATGCCGAGCTACCACTGATGCATACATTTCTCTTCCCCAAAAAATCATTCATAAAATGCTTGGCCCTGTAGAGCTACCACTGATGCATACATTTCTCTTCCCCAAAAAATCATTCATAAAATGCTTGGCCCTGTAGAGTACAATGCTTCGCAGATGCCGTTAGTGCAGTTCTTCATGCTTGCATGGTGAGTTGAGATTGCCTCTTCCAGCACATTCAGCTAGCATGCTGCAAATCACAAGTCAAGTACTAACAGTATGCATTTGTTAGGCTAGCAGCAGACTGCCATACTCTCCTTTATGAGTTTCTTAGCGTACATGCACTTCTGCAAATTTAGCTGACAGAAAACAAACCAAAAATGGGAACATTCCTGAAAATGGTTAGTCAAGAATACAACTCTTAGCTATAAAAGCAGGCGCAATGAGAACTGCACACACCAAACTGTGAGGAAAGATCTCTCATCTGAAAGCGCATGGGGCGCCGATCAGGGCGGAACAGGTGCCGGTAAACGCATTGAGCCCCAAACAGCCAGGCGTCACTGTCATCTGTCACGACCCCATGACTGAGCCCATGCTGCTCCAGCCACGCGCACTGGGCTTCTGCCTCCCCAGGGCTCACCACGTACGGCTGGCCAAGCAGTGCAAGAAGCTCCTGCAGCAAAACAGGCATTGGAGCCATGTCAATCAACAGGAGCTGTGAATAACTGTAAGAAGGCAAGGAAGTGTTCATGCTCAAATAGGTAGATTGTGGAATTTTGGCTCCTGAAACGACACCGCATCTCATAATCTTGAAGGCCATGCTCCTGGTGTACTGTGATGTTGCCACTTATCCTTATACAAGTGGAACGGATTGCATTTGATCTTTAGTGCATAAAATAAACTGGGCTTTACTGAAATAAATTTCAAGCATGAAAGGCATGGTGTCATTAGGTGCACATAGTGCCATCACGAATCACATAACAAGAAAGAGATGGTGATGATGAAAACAGGAGCATGCTCGTGCAACAGCACAGCAGATGTAAAGGGAAAGAACAAAATCCACTGAGTACGCTTGCTCTAAACTCTGGAGTGGAGATGCAGCACCATTGTGGTGAAGAAGCCGGCAAAGAGATGTGACAGCAGCAAAAGAAGTTGCCTGTTAGACTAGAAATGGTCTTAGGCGCAAAATAAGACACCGACAAGAAACGAGACACAGAGAGATGGCTGTCCTTGTCTTATTTTGCGCCTAAAACCATCTCTAGCCATGAACCAACTAGCCAGACAACAAACATTACTGCCTGTTAGACTAAGGGTCAGGGCTCATTTTGCCTCTGCCTGGTGCTTCCTCCTGGAGCCTGCCACTCTATGTCCCAAGCTGGTGCACATCTTCAGAGTGTCTAATGGGGCGCCGAACCCAACCTCTTCGCTCCTGTTGTGAATACCTGGTGTTCCGACTCAAATTCCCAAATCCCGACCAACCACGTCTCCGATTAACCCTTCGAGGGTCGATTCTTTTTATTGCAGATTCCAATTCTTCTGAGGGACTTACTTCGAAAAAAAATTACCGTAATTTTTCTAGGGTGACCTTAAAGTGTGAAAAAAATATTTTGCGTTGGTATATATGTACTGTTTGTTCATTAATAACAACAATAAAAAAAGGAAATAAACTTCTAAGAATTAAATATTTGGTGCATTCTTATACACACAAGGCTTAGAAAATGCGCACACGAGAATATTTCGCAAGTGTCAAATGTTCCTGCTCTTAGACTAATATTTACGTCCATAGCGTAATCGAACTGCGTAGGTGGGCACACTCAAGAAAACTGTGTGGTTGCGTGCCCATCAAAAAAGCAAAATGCGGGGCAAACTTCCGCTAATCTTCATCTTATCACCAACCAGAGGCAATTAGTTTTCACGAGTCTCCTAAAAACGAAAACAAAAGGAAACGCATGCACGGTGGTAACCTTTCTTAATAATGGTGGGGTTTTACGTGCCAAAACCACTTTCTGATTATGAGGCATGCCGTAGTGGAGGACTCCGGAAATTTTGACCACCTGGGGTTCTTTAACGTGCGCCTAAATCTAAGTACACGGGTGTTTTCGCATTTCGCCCCCATCGAAATGCGGCCGCCGTGGCCGGGATTCGATCCCGCGACCTCTTGCTCAGCAGCCCAACACCATAGCCACTGAGCAACCACGGCAGGTGGCGGTAACCTTTCTATGCGCACCCTTGTGAGCTCTAAATGAGCGAGAAACAGGCGGTCGCCCCTTGACCGATTAGTAACGAGATAGCCATCAGTTTCGCGAGCGCAAGAAGCCGAAACTGCCTGTATATACTACCGCGCGCCAATGCGCAAGCGGTAGTATATAGACGCGTCAGAGCAAACTAGCTCTAAAACAAACCTTGCAACGAAAACCAAGAAAGGGAGGCGCGAGAAAGGAATTCCCTTTATTCCCACATAGTGGCAGCACATACCAGAAAAGAAAAAGTTAGGAAATTGGTGTGCGTTTTAACCGTACAGACGGCGCCGTAAATATATGGCATCGACTATTTTGGACTTTTTTCGCGGCGTCGTATATTTAACGTCATTGACCCTCAAAGGGTTAAGGCACCTCATTCACAGTGGACATCAATGCCTATGTCGCTCCAGCGGTCCCTTATAATGGCCAAGACTTGAAGAGACTTAGTATACTTGAAAGAGATTAGATTGATGAGACTTGGACTTAGTACTTAGTACCTATGGCACACATCAGATACAAAAGACTGTTATGGAAGCAAGGGCTGAAGCATGTGGGACGCACACCTGACACTCCTTCACAAGCAGGTCATTGAGGCTGGCAGCATGGCGTTGCTGACGGGCAGCTTCCTGTTCCAGCTCCTGTTCCCTCATGTGCAGCTCACGTTTCTGTGTTGAAACACGACACACACACATAAAGAGCAACTCTCAGTTACTTGCCTTTTGAAGGCTCATAGCCCTGAAATATCATGTGCTTTAAAGCATCAGAGGTTGCTGAACATAGCCGTTAACAGGGAGCTTTAGCTTGGGAGCTCCTATCTAAATATATGGCAATGGAGGTATCATTTTTATCAGCAACTACTGCACCGCTTGTGATGAGATTTGTCGCATATAAAAGAAAAAGTTAAATCTAGTGACTGTAGAAAGCAAACATTTCATATAAGCTGCCAGTTTCTCTCCCTCTTTAATTCTTTAACGTCGCAATAGAATAAATAAAATTCAGCTATCAAGTTTACAACTCTGCAACTCTGTTACAACTGAGCCTAATAATACATCTAAAGCAGACAAAATTGACATATTATACACTGCTGTGAAATATATTACAAATTTGCTAGTAGGACTTCTGAAAAACCCTCATAAACACTATGACAATTTCATGTACGCTGTAAATTGAATATCAAATTTGTCTGCTTTAGAAGCTCAAACATATGCAGCTTACAGGACTGCAATACTATTTGCTTTTGATGCAGAGTTACAGATCTGTAAACTGCGTGCTTCATTTCTTTTTAAGCCTACCAATTTTAGCGAATTGCAAATAATTCTAGGTTCTAAATCCAAATTCTGCTTCCTACATTCGCAAGAACTTAACTTTCACTCACGACTACGCTAAATTTCATTCAAATCATTAAGCGGTTTTCTCACAAAAGCATTTATGCGTTTTACATGAATTTGAATAGGCGGCATCAGAGTTTGCCCTGAGCTAAAGCTTCCTCTTAAGATCTAAAACACTAAAACATAACATTTCAGTTTAGAGGTACCACTAAATAAAAATACAAGATGTAGAGGCAACAACCTCCCCTCTCCACCATTTCTTTACTTGTTTGCTACCCATAATCTGCCCCTGCATCTCTACCCATGCAGCACTTTAGTTCCACTATATATATACAATCAAATTTCTTAAAAATTGCCAAAAACAAGAAAGGGGCTGGCAGATGGAATGGCACACTGTGGTATAAACTTTTTTAAAAACAGGGTTGAAGTGCCTCAGACAGGCTGGCCAACGTTTCGATAGGTGGACCTATCTTCGTCAAAGGCGGCCTCGTCATCCTCGGCGTGTTAGTTTTAAAGGGTTAGTGCAGTGACGTCACGTGCGGGTGTTGTCGCTGGCGGCTGGTTTTAAAGAGAGAGTCTTTAAAGAGAGTCTTTTAAGAGAGTCTTTAAAACCAGCCGCCAGCGACAACACCCGCACGTGACGTCACTGCACTAACCCTTTAAAACTAACACGCCGAGGATGACGAGGCCGCCTTTGATGAAGATAGGTCCACCTATCGAAACGTTGGCCAGCCTGTCTGAGGCACTTCAACCCTGTTTTTAAAAAAGTTTAAAAATTGCCAGCAACAGATAGTCACACTATCTGCCCTGTGTTATGATTGGGGGTTCAATCCCATCGCTCGTGATTTGTAGTTAAGATTGGAGTCGGGCATGAATTAGAAGGTAGCTGGCCCATGCCGTCGTCCAACTTATTTACGCTAAGGACGTTGATGAAGGGAAGGACTGCTTCGCATCGAGAACGTGCTCAGCGTGGATAAGTTGGACGACGGCATGGGCCAGCTACCTTCTAATTCATGCCCAACTCCAATCTTAACAGATCACGAGCGATGGGATTGAACCCCCAATCATAACAACTGGCTGACAGCGGTGAGATGGACTTCGCGACGTGGTGCTGTGACTGCGGTGAGTGCTTGGTTCTTGCTTTGACTCTCTAGGCTTCGTTTTGTGGTTGTTCTGTTTAGAACAGTAGGGAAGCTAGATTGTTGAGTGTTAGCTAGGTTGTGTTTTACTAGCTAGATTTAGCTAGCAGGATCAAGGCAGTAACGCAGCAATCATGGAGTTAAGGAGACTGCTGAGAGACGAATTGTTGATTGTTGGTGAGGAACTGGGCCTAGATGTACACAAGGAAATGCTCAAATCGGAATTATTGCAGCTAATTTCCGAACAGGCCAGTGAGGAAGAAATTGAAATGGGGTTGGAACTTCTGAAAAAAAGAGAGGAACGGGACAGAGAGAGAGAGGAACGTGAGTTAAGAAAAATGCAACTTGAAGTTGAAAGCAAACGTTTGGAGTTTTCTCAAGGAAATGAAGGGGCTCTGGGACAATCAAGTGAGGCAGAATCATAACGCATGGACAGGCTATTAAACCCATTTGAGGTCGGGACCGACATAGGCTTGTTCCTAAGCAATTTTGAAAGGACTTGCAAGAAGATGAACTTCGGCCCGAGTACATGGCCACAGCGGTTGCTGTTTATGCTGCCGTGTGAGGCGGTGGAAGTAATCGCCAGACTGAGTGCACAGGATGCATATGATTATGCAAAAGTTGAGGCTAGTCTCCTGAAGAAATACTGCCTTTCAGCCGAAGCTTTTCGGCAAAGGTTTAGGAGCACAGGCAAGAAAGATAGCGAGGGCTATCCGGAGTTTGCATATAGCTTAAAGGCCAACCTAGTCGAGTGGCTTAAAAGCGCGGAAGCGTAGGACAGCAGAGACATGATCATTGAATGCATGTGTCTAGAGCAATTTTACAAAACCATCCCCCAAGCTGTGAAACTGTGGGTGCAAGACAGAGGTAATGTAAACACTGTGGAAAGGGCGGCTGAATTAGCCGAAGAGTACGCAACCCGTAGAAAGTTGAACGCCGAGGACGGAAATTGGGACGGTCGAAATGGACTGCGGAAACCATTTCCATTCAAAAAGGGTTCGCAGACTAGACGATCAGAGCCTGTAGTAGTGGAGGAAAAGCCCGCAGAAAAGAGCAAGGAGAAACTTAACGGGGAAGCCGCACAAAAGGAACAGAAAAGAAAATTCGAATCTTTTAGGCCGATCCGCTGTTATAAATGCCACAAACTGGGACATATAGCTGTAAACTGCGGGAAGCCTAGCATAGTTTTTTCCTACGTAGAAGAAAAAGACGAGAATATGGAACTTTTAAGCCCCTATCTTCACGACCTGCAAGTTAATGGCAAACCATGCCGAGTGCTAAGAGACAATGCCGCCACGACGGACATTGTCCATCCGTCTTACGTGACGGTAGATGACTTTACCGGAGAAGTAGCATGGATCAAACAGGTTGTAGAAGAACACAGCGTATGTCTGCCCATGGCCAAAGTCAAAATCAGTGGACCATTCGGGGAGCTAGAGACTGAGGCTGCAGTTTCCAAATTTTTGTCACTGCAGTACCCTTAAACTTTTCGAATCGTTCGAATCAGTTACTGCGTGACGAAGGGCTTAAACTGGGAGACGGCGTAGTACAGGCATTGACCTGAGTCCAAGCTCGTAAAATCGCGTCGCTTTCGGCTGAATATGCACAAGCTGCTCCAGTGGAAGCAGAAAAGGGGATAACTTCAATACCCGAATCCGGGCTAGGCTTGAGGCATGAAAAATCAGTCGAGGAGAGCCTGCCAGCTGACCAGCTCAATGAGTGCGAATCACTAGAGTGTCAAAGTTCAAGCCTGCAGGAAGAGCGAGCTGACGCAAGTGCAAGCGAGACAGGGTCGTTATTATCACCGACCTCAAAGAACTTTGATCAGCTCTTACATGTGGATAGAGAGTCATTGGCAGCCGAGCAAAAGAATGATGAGAGCTTAGCTAAATTACATCACACAGCCAAAGAAAGCATTGCTAGGCGCAATGTGACGATACATGAGAGAGGAGGATTGTTGTATTGGCACTACAGAGATCAAAAGGGTAGGATTTTAGATCAGTTAGTCATACCTACTAAGTATAGGGAGGACTTTTTGAGTCTCTGTCATGGAAATGGGTGGTCCGGCCACCTAGGCATAAACAAATCAAAGGAAAGATTGCTTATGGAATACTACTGGCCTGGCTGTTTCAAAGACGTAGAAAACTTTGTAAGATCATGCAACGCCTGCCAGCGCTCTGGTAAACCAGGAGAGACATGAAAAGCCCCACTAAAGGTAGTGCCCTTATTAACAGAACCTTTCAGACGACTTGTAATAGACACGGTAGGGCCTCTTCTAAAAACAAAATTGGGCTACAGGTACTTGTTTAATATGCTGTGTCCGGCTACAAAGTTTCCAGAAGCAATCCCTCTGAAAGAGCTCAGCTACACCGAAGTAGTAGACGCGCTTTTGACAGTGTTTGCACAAGTTGGGTTTCCAGTCGAAATTCAGGCAAATCAAGGGTCAGTATTCACGAGCACACTGACTTCCACATTCTTGCAAAAGTGCGGGGTAAAGTTAATACACAGTTCTGTCTATCACCCTCAGTCAAACAGTGTAGAGAGGTGGCATTCGGTACAAGGAGCATTCAGCACAAGGAGGACTGGGAGAACTGTCTGCCGGCCACTTTGTTTGCTTTGCGAACGGTTCCACATGAAGCGACAAGGTTCTTGCCAGCAGAACTAGTGTATGAGAGAACACTCCATTCTCCACTGAGAATGTTAAGAGAGATGTGGGAGGAAAGAGGGGAGAGTCCAACAGTGGTTGAATACGTGCTAAATTTGCTGGAACGGCTAAGCACAACCCAAGAACTAGTCGGAAAGAACATGGGAGTAGCTCAAAAGAATGCCAAATTCTATTATGACAAGAATGCGAGGCTTCGTACGTTTAACGCAGGAGACCAGGTAATGATCCTCAAACCTTCAAGAAAGAACAAGCTTGAAGTTCACTGGGACGAGCCCGTTAAAGTGTTGCACAAACTTTCAGATACTAACTATGCTCTGAAAATGTCCGGTCGCAGGACGGACGTGAGGATATATCACTGCAATTTGATGAAGCCGTATATAGAGCGCAGCGGAGTCGTTAACCATCAAAGAGCAGGATGGCACTAGTACCAAGTTTAAAAAGTATAGGGCGACCTCCAACTCTGAAATCGGCCTAGAAGAAGTAGTAGAACACTCGGTAAGCTCGCACGCTCTAAGACCCGAGCAATTAGATGAGCTAAAAGGGGTGTTAGGGGAATATCTCGACAGATTCAGCGATCGGCCGGGTAGAACCGAACTAATAACGCATGAAATAGAGCTGACATCAACCGAACCAATAAGATCAAAGCCTTACAGGGTGTCTCCAAGACAGAGAGAGATTATGGAGGCAGAGATACAGCGCGTGCTAGAGTTGGGAGTTATTGAGCCCGCTGAGAGTGACTACATGTCACCGCTAATACTGGTAGAAACCCCTAACAAGGACCCTCGTCTGTGTGTTGACTACAGGAAGTTAAATGCCATCACTAGGGATCAGCTGTACCCGATATCTAACATTGAGGAACGAATTGAAAGAGTTAGCGCTGCTAAATACATTTCAACTATAGATCTCGTGCGGGGGTATTGGCAAGTTCCCCTTTCAGAAAGTGCCAGCCGCTATGCCGCATTCATCTCACCTGTAGGCACTTTTCGCCCTCTCGCACTCAGCTTCGGGCTGAAGAACACCCCGTTCAGCTTCTCTAAGTTAATGGATATTGTCCTAAAAGACTTGCAGGAGTTCGCCTTGCCCTATCTTGATGATGTAGCAATTTTTTCGGACAGCTGGGAACAACACGTATCACACCTCAAACAGGTGTTCTCACGGATGAGGGAAGCCGGCTTAACGATGAAAGCGGAAAAGTGTAGGTTTGGTTGTTCGCAGGTTACTTATCTGGGCCATGTTGTCGGCCAGGGCATGAGACGGCCAGCCGAGCTGAAAATAGCTACGATTGAAGAATTTGCTCAGCCGCGCACAAAAACAGACTTTCGTTCATTTTTGGGACTTGTGGGGTACTATCAACGGTACATTCCGAATTACTCGCAAATGGCAAGTCCATTAACGGACGCCCTCCGAAAGGGAGCACTGAGTAACGTACACTGGGATAAGGACAAAGAGAACGCTTTCCAAAGTTTGAAAACGCTATTGGTTTCTCATCCTGTGCATCACGTGCCAGACTCTACAAATGAATTCATAGTTCAGTGCGACGCAAGCGACAGAGGTATAGACGTGGTACTTAGTCAGGTCGGCGACGATAACGTGGAGCATCCTATCCTCTATGCCAGCCGTAAACTAAATGTAAGAGAGGAAGCCTACAGTGCTTCAAAGAAGGAATGCGCTTGTTTAGTTTGGGCCGCCCAGAAGTTGTCGTGTTACTTGTGCGGAGCGAAGTTCATCTTCGAGACCGACCACTCTCCTCTGACGTGGCTCAATCAAATGTCACACAAAAATGGCCGTTTGCTTCGATGGAGCCTCACTCTCCAAGAGTACAACTTCTCCGTTAGATATAGAAAGGGAAAGCTGCATAGCAATGCGGATGGTTTGAGCAGGCTAATTTGAATTCTGCGTTTGAGGGTCCCGCCTAAATTTTAGGGTTACTAGTGTTAATTTTATTAAGCCAAGAAGATCCCCTCTCATTTAGCAGGATTCCCTCCATGATTGCTGAATTTGTCAGCACGAAATTGCTTCAGAAATTGGCATAGCGAAATGCAGCCTTTTTTTGTTTGTGCACTTTTTTTTTTTGAAGCCTAGCGGGTCTAAAGTGGGGGCCAATGTACGTCATCTCGGCGCAGAGCCGTGTTGTGAGGTTCATTTTGCAGTGGCCTGTCCTTGTTGGATGTTTTGGGGCCGGTGACACTACACAAGTGGTCGCTGCGAGCCAAGGCATCACCCCCTGGCCACCAGCCGTTCTCTTCCTGCCCAGCGGTTATGTGCGCTAGACAGTCGAGATTTTCTGGGCCATAGAGGCGCTGTTAAGAACGGCCAGCTGCAGTGCAAGTTTTGCCAACCGGTTGCGATTGTAAAGGCAACATCCCGGGAGCATCGCCGCCAACCTCTAGCCACGGCGTGACTAGAGGTTGGCGGCGATGCTCCCGGGATGTTGCCTCCACAGTCGCAACCGGTTGGCAAAACGTGCACTGCAGCTGGCCGTTCTTAACACCTGCGATTGACAGCATTATTTCACCCCTCCAGGTGGATTGCTGGAAGAGGACATTCTTATCATGATAAATCACAATGTCAGGGTAGATAATTAAAGAAGTTTCACTTATTTAAAACTTAGTTATTGACATTAAAGCAGACATTTGAAGTGCAGAGTTGAGGTCGGGCAACAATGAAATCATATCCACAAAGAAGTTCGAAGATTATATATACCAACGTCAAGATATCTGTCCCAATATCTGCTTAAAAATGGATTGGCTGTTTGGCACATGCAGTATAATGCAGTACAAGGTCCAGTTCATTTCCATGTCCGAGCGTTCCTGCCTTAAATGAAAACAAAAGTTAAAAATATTTTTCACGAGGCAGAGCCACAAGGAAGTTGTGGCATGTTGAGCTTACACTGGTGTTATCATAGGCAATACTTGCAAGCAGATAGAAAGCTGCCCTCCTCACCTCTTCTTCAGTCCTAGGAGGCTTCCAGAAGCTGCTGCTGCTACTGCCGCCACCACTACCGGTAGGTTGTTCACCGGTGTGCTTTTCTTGCTGCTCGGACAAGGAGGCTTGAATAGCTGCTAGAAGTTCTTCATCTTTTTCTTCCTCGTCCTCGTCCGAGAGCACAATGTCACTAGCCTCTTCCAATGCCTTAGACTTCCTTGCAATATTGGAAGAGCTCATTTTCTCATCCTGTGTTTCCAACAAATTTGAGGCAGAATTATTATCTTCTTGTTCAGCTAAGAGTTCTTGCTTGCTCTCCAACCAATTTGAGGCAGAACCACTATCTTCTTGTTCAGCTGAGAGTTCTCGCTTGCTCTCACTTTTGTCCTCATCACCTGGTACTCCTGCTGGCTCCATAGATGCTACCACAGGGCCTTCACCCTTAGCTGCAGACAATGCGGGAGCTGGCGAATCTTGGGCCAATGACGGCAGTGCTGAACCAATGCTTGCACCGTCTTCACTCCTGTCAGGTAGCCTGCATGTTCTGTCGCCTGCCGCTGGAGTGTCCACTGCATTTGGCCGAGCACAATCAGTAGCCTGCTTTGCGTAACTTGCAAGGTGATCCTTTTGACTACTGTTCCTGTTTTCTGGCTCGTCTGGTTCATCTGTCAAGTCCACCACCCTCCTAAAATGAGACCGGATAGTTCTGGAGTGTGCTTCACTAGTCTGGGTACATGTAAAATTTTTGTCTGTTGCAGGGCTCTCTTGCATAGCCTTGTTTGGAGAGCACTCTTCAGACAGCCACTTTAAAACAGCGGGGTCTTGAGCTGATAAAGATGAGCTTTTGTTAACAGCCTGGCTTGAACCAGCACTGTGCTCTTCTACTTGTGGGCTGGCTGTCTTCCAGTCCTTTATTGCACCTTCTTCTGGAAAGACAATAATAAAACAAAAGGCAGCTAGATGACCATATGCAAGGAAAAACTATGAACATAAGAGAACTACTGCCTAGATTCGTGTAAGGGCCACAACCCCAACTTTGCAGCCCAAATATTGGGGGAAAAAAAATTCCAATGCAGAAGCAATTGCATTCGGTGCCCCAGTGCCACACACGCACATCGTCGAATGTTTGCGCGCTGCATGATGATGATGATGAAAAACTTTATCCCTCTTTAAAGGGAAGGGGGCAACAAAATAGAAGGTGGGGGGAGGAACTACTTGAAGTACGCCTCCTCTATTCTAGAAGCCCACTCCAGGATGGCCTCCTGAAGGTCGGGCCTCGAGCTGCACAAGGCAGCCTCCCACTGCTCCTCACTAGATATTAATTGCTTGGAGAAAGGGGGTGCATACTTTCGCATGCCACTACTAGATGGCGAGAGCTGTGCGTTGAGCTCTGATGCAATGGTACATCCAGGGATTTGGGGTGTGCACATGTCACCAGTGGTGCTAGCACCATTTTGACAAAAAGGTTTGGTCTCGTGCAAGGGCAGCATCTCGTCAAAAATGTGAAAGTGCAGCCCTTACATGGGTCTACAGGGTACTTCCACATATTTCTATGCTGCACCTTACTACTTCATGGCTTTAATTTTTCTACAAAAATGGCCTGAACTGGGATTACTTACATTTATGCATAACCATTCATTTAAAACGAAATGAAAGAAATGCCTGAACTTGTTTTTACAGTCCCAATGTGGACACTCCTTTTCTTTTTTTTTCCGGGTATTCATTTGAAAACAGTGGCCTGATCTGTACCTCCTGAATCCAGGAGAATATAAAAACTGAAATCAAATCCCAATGTCTGTTTCACCTCTTAGAATTCATAATTACCTGTTCATCCGCTGCATTTAGTATTTTAGCCCATTACTATTGTTAATGCTCATTTGGAGAAACAGGGTAATTAATAGACAAAAAATTAATGTATATAAGTTTTTAAAACAAATGACGTTCTCTATAGTCAATACATGTACGTGTCTGTGAAAACTGCGTCCTTATATTAGCATGCACTGACACTGTGGTTTGAACAAATCAACTGTCAAGTGGTGATTTATGAAATATTGTAAGAGAAACACTTTAATAGTAAAATGGAAGAACTTATGTTCATTTTTTAAATTCTGCTTGGGAGAATAGCATGCTTTCCTGTTGCTAGCATGTTTCACGAGTGATATTTGAGGAAATACATTGTTCCCATTTAGCTACTTCACACTTTTGACATTAATTACAACTGAAGCCTCAAAGGAAAAATAAAGTCAAGGCTATGACTTTAACAACAGTGGCAGTGTTTCAGACAGACAGTGTTTTGTGACGGTATGGTGCAGCAAAATCAGGGAATAGCTGTACTGAGTACAGACACAGAAGTCACTTCATTTCATTTTATTACCTTAAAGATCTCCATACGAGGTATTCCATAAAGGGTGGATAACATACACATTCGTAAAGAATACAGGTGATAACAAGAAAATGTTGCATAGCACGTGTTGGAGATGAAGCCATGGTCCTTCAACTGTATGGGCAAGTGCTAGGGCTGTTTGCTGATCTCACTTTGCGATGAAAGATCCTTGAAAATGCATAACTATTAATTTTTCCACCTGGCTAGTTTCTAATGATACAGCTAACTTTTACAGAGGCAAGGCTGTTTCGCCAACCATCTGAATGTCATGCGTTTGCTAGTTTTCCACACTTCCTAGATTAGTGGCTGAAAGACTACATTAGGTAGACAGTGTGTACATTAACACAGTAGTTATATAGATGTGAGTACAGTCAGCTGAAAACTTTTATGAACTTTGGTAAAAGTGCAACACTGACTTTGTTTTTTTCTTACACCAAGAAGTAACCTAATTACGAAGGAAATAGTAACTGAAGGGGCTGCAAGATTCTGCAATTTGAACTTCCCACAAAAAATGGCATGAGAAAGCTTTAGCTCAAGGCCTACTCCGATTTCACCTGCTGAAACACATGTAAAATGCAGAAATGCTTTCATGAGGCAACTGCTTGACCAATTTAAATGAAATTTCTAGCATTTGAGAGAGAAAGTGAAATTATAGTGACTTTAGGAAGCAGAATTTTGATATAGGCTTGAAAATTTTTCTAAGGTTTCCCCAAAATTGGTAACGTTAAAAAAAGATTGCAGCAAAAAGTTTACAAATTTGTAACTCGGCCCCAAAAACAGATGTCATAGTTCTGTAAAGTGCATCTGTTAAAGCATCTCAAGCAGAGAAATTTGGTATGTGAATGTACAGCTTACGTGAAACTGTTACATTTGCAAGGGTATTGCAAAAGTCATCCTCACAAATTAGTGCGATACTTCAGAATGGTGTAGCATATATTAATTTTCTCAGCTTTAGGTGTATTATTAGGTGCACTTTACAGATTCTCACATAATTTTTCATTGCTGAGTTACCAAATAGTAAACTTGATACATGACTCTTGTTTTCTTTTTATCTTGCAATTTTCAGCAATTTTCTTAAAATACTGGCAGCCTAAATAAAAAATTTGCTGCCGAGAGTCATTAGATTTTATCATTTTCTCTTAAATGCAACAAACCTTATCAAAAACAGTCAATTGGTTCCCACCAAAAATGTTTTTTCGTTGCCATGTGTTTCAATTCCCGTGCTAAAGCCTCCTCTTAAAGGAATGCTGATATGACATTTTCGACTGTTAATATTTGTTTCCATTAAACGAAGGTCTTATACTTCTGAACCCTATAAAAAATGCTGACTTGCCTTAAATAATTTATTATAATAGCTTTTCTACAAACGGCTTTGGTTTCATTTTCCAGGAGGTTATTGTGTTGTGATGTCATTACGCAGAATGTGGTCACATAGGAGCAGAACATTGTGATGTTTTGGCACTCACTCCAGCTCACTTGGTCATCTTCTACGCTTATTTATTGTGAATGCTGATGTAGCGAGTCAGACAGTGTCAAACGTCATGCATCTTGTGCTCCCACATGACTACCTTCTGCATCATGACACAGCAGAAACAAACCCGAAACTGGCTGTAGAAAAGATATCATATTAAATTATTTGAGACACTCCGAGGCGTGCCGGTATTTTTTCTAGGCTTTGAAAGTCCTGGACCTCCATTTGACACAACAAATGAAGAGTTGGGATGTCATGTCAGCACTCCTTTAAGGAGGTATCCTGAGGTGCACGAGCATCTCTGAGGCCATGCTCTTCACGACTGCATTGCCTGCTCCAAGTTGGAAGCACAAATGCATACAGGTAAATCAAAGGTAACCACAGGTTTACTAAAGGATGCACATGGATACACAAGGATCTGATAGGGGTGCCTCAGCTATTACTGTGACAGTAGTGTGGATTTGCACAGAACTGTAGGACCTCTTTAAAACAAAGGTACTTTTGCCTACCATCTCGAGTTTCTGTCTGAGTCTATCCGTCCGTCTGTCAGTCGTTTACTGATCAGGTTTTCACCGAGTAGATTAAATCTCATTCTCAAGGAGAAAAAAAAAAAAAAAGGAGTGTACCCTGTCACGGGATTCGAACCTCGGCCCGCCAGCTCTAGCCACCAGCTGCCAGCCCTCTGCTCTAAACATTAGGCCATACACAAATTTTCTATTTCTTTTTTTGTGTCTGTTTGTGGGTGTGGCAATTGGTATCTCGCCACTTCTTTTGTGACAGTTCTCACCCTATAGGTCAAGCTTTCTTGCTGGTCAGCCTGAGGAATGCTTTACTTATCCCAGTGGTTTCATCAAATGTCTCTTTGCGAGCATGTCTTTCGGCATTTATGCATGAAGTTCATTTCTCAGTTCGATTTCTAACAGTGAGGTTTCAAATAAATTTTTTGTACTGCGTATCACAAAAAACCTTTATAGAGATTTAATATCTATGGTGTTCCTGCCACAACTTCACTGTGCAAAATACGAGGGTTGATCCAGATATAAGGGTCCCATCAATTTTAGAAATAGACAACACTGTTTATTCTCATAGAAATTTACATCACTGGAAAGATGAAACTTTCCTCTATTTTTCTACATAATTGACATCTTTTTCTACGCATTTTAGTAGACGGTGCTCCAATTTCTGTATTCCAATATCGTAGAACTCTGCTGCCAGCCCATTGAGGAAGCATTTCACCTCTTCTTTGACTTCATCGTCGCTCCAGAGTCGTTGGCCAGTCAAATGTTCCTTGGGGAACATTCCACTTGGGGAACAAGTGATAATCACTAGGCGTGAGGTGTGGACTGTACGGTGGGTGGGGCATGACAGTCCACCCAAAGTTTGTCAAAAGTTCCTGGGTTTGATGGGAGACGTGAGGTCAGGCATTGCTGTGAAGCAGTGTTACACCGGCTGTCAGTTGTCCTTGCCGGCAGTTATGGATAGCTCGCCTGAGTTTCTTTAGTGTTGTACAATAACTGTCTGAGTTGATTGTTGCTCCATGAAATCGATCAGCAGTATCCTCTTGCGATCCCAAAAAACACTAGCCATGACTTTGCCAGCAGAAGGAGTTTGTTTGAACTTCTTTGCAAATGGTGCCTCTGGGTAATGCCATTGTTTGGATTTTTGTTTCGTTTCGGGAGTGAAATGAAACACCCACATTTCGTGTCCCATAACAATGGAGTCCAACAATCCTTCCTTATCTTCTTGACACTTTTGAAGAAACTGGCGAGCACAGTCAAGGCGTTTCTCCTTGTGGTCTGATGTCAATAGCCACGACACCCACCGAGCACAACACTTGTGATAGCTCAATTTTTCAGTCAAAGCTCTTTCCACTGTGCCGTAAGAACCCCCAGGAATCTGAGCAACAAGTTCATGGACGGTGATCGTCCTGTCTTGAAGCACTTTGCGTTGGACCATCTCAATAACCGTCTCCGAAATTGACGGTCTTCCACTCTGTTATTCATTGTGGACTTCCTTCAGACTGGCACTAAACTCCACGCACCACTTTTGGACATGTTGAATGGACATACACTTGTCGCCATACATCTCTGTCAACTGACGATGAATATCCACGAGTGGAGTCCCTTTGGCGTTTCAAAAAGCGAATTATGAAACAAATCTTACACTTGGCGGGATCAACAATGGGAACCTCCATATTGGACAGCTGCTGAGCCAAGAATGAGCGGTGCAGCAAAGCGTGGCCAGAGGGAATCGAGAGTAGGGGAACAGCTGTGCACAGCAGTGTTGCCGGATTTCGCCTCGCACCTTCCCATGTGGCTGGAGCTCTTTGGGAACCTTATTTCTGGATCAACCCTTGTATTTTGGCTTGCCAGGACAGGATGTACTAGCTTGTGCGCATAAAATGCCTCTGCCTCCACCTACAAAAACTTTCCTTTTTAAATTACATCTTGAAACCTTGCCTGTCAGGACTTGGCTACGTTCAAGAGACATGTTCGTGATGTCCATTAATTGTCTCTTATGTGATGTACCTGAAACAATTGAAAATTGTTTTGTAAGCTGCAGGGATGCTATCTTATTTTGGGACGTGCTTTAGCGAACTCTTCATAAAGACTGATTCAAATCCTCTTTCTATGCGATATCTGGTGCCAACTAGTTGTGACGATGTACCCTTTGATATGTTCCTACCTACCCATTGGAAAACACACATGTTGGATCGAAATACCAAACCTATAATGTCATTAGCCACTCATTTTATTAAAATGATCATCCAACTGAAAGATCTATATGAACAAAGTGAATTTTGTCCAAATTCGAATTCTGTATCGATAAGGTGTTTATTCTTAGCATTATTTTAGTGTTCCCTGTGAAGATCGACGGCGACCTAAGCAAAGTGTTTCAAGAATAAAAAGGAACTCTATGGTGCTCTGTGCACGTGTCTTCATTGCCGTGCAACTACATCTCGTTCATCTGTTTCTACCTTGCAGGAGTCATGTGTGCTTGAAATAACTACCATGAAAAAAAATTTTCTTTTTCAATTAAGTCATAAACACACGTATACTTCTCTCATGCCAACACCAACTACTAGCTCTTTCAGATGGTCGCCACATGTTGATTATGATGTTCTATGGTACGAGTACATGCCCACACCAGGTGGGGGGAGGGGGGGGGATTGGCCAAGAAGCAGAGGGTACATATCTTGCCACCAACAAGCTCTCTCAGATGATCACCATGTTTTGATGGTGATTATAATTTCCATGCCATTGCACATAACCACAACAGGGGACTGGTGAAGAAGTATGTTCGCACGTTGATTATCATGCATCGTGCCACCAGCTAGTTCTTTGATATGATTGCCATGGGTTGATAATGATGATAATTTCCACACAATGGCACATACCCACAATGAGGGATTGGCTAAGAAGCAGGTGGTACATACTGCGAGATTGTCAACTAGCTCTCCGAGATGATCGCCGTGTGCTGATGATCATAGTTACGTACTATGGTGCAAAACGTTCATAGATACTTTTTCAGTGTCACAATTCCTCCTCTCGAGCCAGGTGCGACTTGTTCCTAGGGGGTTGTGAGGGCACTGCGGTCGAGCTTTGCGCCAAGTGAGCGGCGCTGCTTTGCTGACATGTGCAAGCTGATTGCGATTGTTTGTGCTGCTTCTTATGCTGGTAGCCAATTTTATTTTCTCACTGTGTGTGCCTTGTTACTGCCCTCGTGCACGTTTGTTGAGGCCTTTTATGACCGGTCCAAGTTCTGTGCTCACGGAAACACGAGTACCTGCAACGTGCTAGTCACCGAGTGTTGATGTTGTTCGCACACTTTGGTTTGTAGGCCCACTTTTTTTCGTCTCCCGAGAGAAACCTTACTCCTGGTGCCATATTTTACATCATGTTATGGAACTTCACGACAACATGCCGACGAGTTTCATGTCTGTTTCCATTAACAGGTACAGGAAAGCTCTTACAAACGGCACATAATTCCCCCCGCCGTCAGATCTGCATTGTTACTTTAGAATTGGCAATGAGCCATTTCCTTCACGGAGAACGGTTTGGGAAAATCATGCAAGGTACAATTTCTACAGTTTATATAGTTTGAAACTGTACAAGATGTACAGTTTCAGGAGTGTGGCATAATCAAGACACATGTTACACTCCGCATGTATACCAGTGAGTGCGATGCATGGGAATGCACAGTTCCTTGCTTGTTTCTAAACGTTCCAGTCTGCTCTTGCTCCCATCGAAAATGTCAAAGGTCGTCAAAACAAAGGGAACTTGCGCATGAACAAGTTGCAGAACCATGTTGTGGCCTGTCCGGAAAGTATCCGCAAGTGTCACCCCTTTCTTCGGACCTATGCTTTCAGCTATGGTACCTAGAATATTATACTTCAGCTTAAACAACACCAGAAAGAGAAAAAGAAAGAAAATGCTCATGCCTCCTTCTGAGGACTGAAGCTCTTCCGCCCATGGATAGCAATGATGTTACGCTTCTGGTGCACAGCTGATTATGTGGCAATTAATGACAGTCATGTGTAACTATGCGACTATAGAATGCGCCCAATTTTAACCACCTTATGTCATGGCAAGATGAGGTGTTTATCCGCATCACACAATTTATGCATAGCGCGTCAAAGATCTCTCCCAGAAATAGCTTTCACTTTACTTAAAACGAGGATGCTTATAGGACACACCGCTTTTATCCAGACTCCAACAAGAGACAGCTCGTGCACCTATCCTCCCAATTAGGTTCTTCCTATTAAGAGAATAAAAAGTTGTGGAGCAAGATGGCTGCTTTATTTAGTGAGCACCATGTAAATGCCGAGCGCCGCGACAAACCACCATAACCGTGCCAGGCTACAGCAGACGACGCTTGCCCGCTTGGCGCCTAGGTCAACGGCAGCGCTGTGGTGGCATAAATGGCAGCGGGCCGCTTGCTACGCACAGGCGAAGCGAGGTGTTTGGAAACTGCAAAAGTATCTATAAACGTTGATGGTGCATATCCACAACAGACGATTGGTCAAGAAGTGGCCGGTGCATTTAAAATAAAGAAGAAATGAAGAAATGCAAACCAATATAACATTTGTCACATTGCATACCACGGGTGCGGGAAAGCGCACAAGCGTACCAGTTTCCTTCGCCCCAAAGACGCAGGAACAAATTGGGAAAATTTAAAGCATTTTATTAACCGCTTTACGAAAGCTTCACTTACATAGATTTTAACATGCGCGTTGGATCTCAATAATTTTTCTCTTTCATCATACTAATGTGTGATGCCAGGTATAATGTAAGATTGTTCAATACTTTTGTTCAGGTGAGGAAACTTCCTTTAAAGTTTCATACAGGGACAGATGGTAACACCAGAGGTGTTGGCATAAGGGCACCAATCTGCCACACTGGTATGGCCCAGGGTGAGCAATCACGCAAATGTTTCAGCAGGAAAGGCAGCTCAAGTGTATTTCAGCATGTTTGCAGACTGAACATGCAATGGAAACTTTAAGCGAAATAACTTAGCCTGAAATGTGTTTGTGCTTAATTATACACCACAGCATTACGTGATGGGCCTGGCCCTCCAAGTCTTATTGCTTGCACAAAAGGTTCCAGTCAGCTCTGCTACACGAGAGCAATTTGCCATGCCTATCCTCCTAACTGTCAAATTACTACAGCACATCACTGACCTCCCATAGAGGTGAAAGCCAAGTATACATTGAACCACCTTTGCAAAGTGTGCATGCTCATTCTAAGCAGCATGCATGGCCTACATATCGAAATTCTCATTTTCATATCAGAAGAATTAATTTTGCATGTGCTTTCATTGATGGTGTTTAACGTCCTAAAACAGGACTATAAGAGAAGGGCTTCGGAAGGCTACAGGAGGGCTTCAGAACTTGCGACCTTGTGCTTATCAACAGAACGGTGTATTCACTGAGGCCACATGGCGGATAAAGAACTTAGTAGCAGTAAACCAGATGAAGCTGACAGCTAGAAGAAGGGAATGAACCTTAACCGACTCATTTTCTTTAGATGGAAACTTGGGTGCAATAGTTAAATTTATTCTAGGACCTCCTTGGGTAGGAGGAGTTTTGTTCTGTGCTATAGGTATGCATTATGCAGGTCAGTCTGTTGGCTTAACGAAAGTGCAAAATGATTGCCATCATAAAGCACTTATTAGACAGTAACTGCAAAAAACTATTGTGCCAGTGGACAATACCGTGTCACTGGAGAAGGTTGTTCTTTCAGCTCCGACAAGTAAGCCTGCAGGCCTTCAAAAATCCTTGAAAAGGAATTTGCTTTGAGCTTACATCACTTACGTTACGAGACATTTTTGTTCACTGTATGCATGAACGTCTTCAGCATGAAATTTCTTTTTACACACGTGAACAAGTTTCCAGCCAAAACTGAAGCCAAGATTTCTCTTGCCGTAAAATGGCTCACTTCCAACTGTCTCCTAGGTCTGTGCCAGTTGGGGGACAAAACAAGGATACTTTTTCGTCAGCTCCCTTGCAACTGGATCGTCAGGCAGGCATACAACCAATGTTAGGCATTGTGATTACCATGAAGCATCATTGCCATTACAAGGGAATAAATGTACAGAAATAAAGCGGCAAATTACATGTAGCAACGACAATGGCAGTGAGCCCTTACACAGTAGTCAGCGTACGCAGAGAATGTGTATGGTGTCCGTCCAGCTTTTGCTCTGATGCCCTTCTATCCGTGCCAGCACTGTGGTGCATCCATAGTGGGTGCTATATGAAACAATTTCGCAGTGTTATGTGGGAGCCTCGTGATCAGCAGAAAAGTATTGAAGGGCTCTTAGTAGTACCCAACATATGTCTGCTCTCAAATCAGTGCAGAACCACAAGCATGCTACTTTTCCATACTGAAAAGCAATGAGTAGCAAAACATGCCTCCCTGTTTTTGTTGTGCAGATGACAGCAAGAACAACCAGAAAATTTGATTGCTCATCAGAGTGCAGCCTTGACACTTCTTGAATCTCTCTACATATTTGTATTTTGCACTGTAGAAGCAGTGAATTATAACCAACTGGACAAATTATATGCCACAAAGCTAACACATACTTGCATCACCTTCCTCACTTTCTGGTTGCAGGACATGTTTGGTGGGGCTGGTGTTCAGAATGACCTGGTGAGTGTTGGCCAGAGAGGCAACCCGACTCACGTGGGCCTCTTCGCCCCATAATAACGGCTCGGGCCTCATCTCACGACGAGCCTCCTCAGTACGCTGCTGCAGAGTGCGCTTGCGCAAGAGGCCCTGCAGCTGGTAGGCAGAGAAGTCCTCCGATTTCTGGGAACAACACACCATGGGGTTAGCTGTGGTAAACAATTCCTACTTTTTTTTTCTGACTAAAGCTGCCACCTTTCCTGTGAAATAAATAAGAAGATTTCTAAACTTAACTGTCTAGCTTCTAAAGCATTCTTCTAGGGAATATCGGAAATTTGACAAATGCATGCCAGTGCAGAGGTCTGATAACATGCGAACAAAATCCCCCAGTAGCACTTCCAGCTGGAAGCTTTTTTTTTATCATATCTATACTAGTATATTTTGACAAGAAATACATTACTGAAAGCTAGAAAGCTAGCTATCTGCAAATTTTGAACTGTGCATTGTCGCCATAAAGTCATCTACTATTCAGCTACCACAAGTGGCTGTTTTAGCATCAAAACATCCAGCACACCTCTGAGAACAGAGAATGCTTCCAGTCAGTGCTTTCTTCAGCCAAGAGTACCGTGGTAATGACACGACACACAAAATGGCATTTTGCAAACATAATTGTGTATTTTTAGGGGGTTTAACTTTCAAAATGTCCTCTCTATACTTAATGAGCGAGTGCACATGAAAATCAGCCTTTTTTGTAAGAGCTCGTGGCCCTGCTAGTGTGGCGGAACACAATGCCACATCAATTGACCAGAATGGTGTTCAACCAACCGATGTCCTTTCTTCATGCTGACAATGACCAGCAGTGCACAATTATCTTTGCTGGTAATGGTATTGTTACGTTTCGCCTATGACGCGCGGTGTATCCGGCGCGGATTCAACGAACGCCGGGGCTTCGTTCAAAGCGGCGGACATTTTGGCCCGTTCAGAGCGGCCGCGACGCATCCCCGCCGAGCGCGTCCCGGCATGTTCAGTGCCACGTGTCTTTGTGTGTGCGTGTGTGTGTGTGTGTGCCCACGCTTGTCAAAGCGCGGCAGTTGGGGAGAGGAGCTCCCCCAGTGTGAAGCGAGGAGGTCTGACCGGCGCCGGCCCGGCTGATGCGTCACCTCCTTGTCTCTACATGTCTCTCAGTCCGTCCGTGCCTCGCTGTCACGTGGTGTCATCTCGTGACCTTCCTTCTTGCCCGCGACGCCAAGAGTATAAGAGCAGCTGCCCCCGGACGCCAGGAGAGAGGCTCCGATTTCTTCTGTTGAGTAACGTGCTCTCCCGTCTCTCTACTTCGGTCGACCTGACCGCCCGCTCTTTGCGATGCTAGAATAAACAAGTTGTTCTGTTAGCAGTCGACTCATGCTTTGCTGGGACCTTCGGATGCTTCCAGTGTGCCCCAGGCCGCCAGGCCAATGCTACCCTTGGGGCTTGCGACCCATTTGCAACAACGGGCGCCAACGGTCCGGTTGCAACAACGGGTGTCAGCACTGAGGTTCCAACAGCTGGTGGCAGCGCTGAGATTCCAACAGCCGGTGCCATCGGTGGGATCCCAATAGCTGGTTGCCAGCGGTGAGATCGCGACAACGGAGGCCAGCAGCGAAGATATGCGGTTGACTGTATGCTGAGCAGCACAACGACCATCCGGGAGCAGTGCAACGAGCCCTGTGTGATGACTGGTTGCCTGCAGCGGAACGACTGCGCTGAATTCTTGGCTGCGAGGTTTGGTGAGTGCGGGACTTTCTTCTTCTGAGTTTTGCCAGGCTTTTGTTAGTGTCAGAAACAGAGCTGGTAATTGTGGTTGTCGTTGCTGCCGGGTTAGTTTGCGGCAAGACAATAGTAGGCAGTAGAGAAAGCAGCATTCAGAGCAGTCATGGATTTGAAGTCGTTGCGCAAACCGAAATTGTTGGAGCTTGCAAGAGAGTTGGGTCTGGATGTCTCAGACAAACTCAGAAAACCAGAACTGCTAAGGGCTATTCTTGAGTTAGGAGCTGAGGATGACGAGCTGTCGGAATGCCTTGAGACCATTGAGGAGAGGGAGACGGCAAAAAGACAGGAGCGCGAGCTAAAAGAACGAAAAGAGAAAGAAAAAGAAGAGCGCGATCACGCTTTGGAAATGAAGCGTCTCGAGGTAGAGATGGAACGCGCTCGTAATGGAAGTCAGGCACACGGTGCAGGAGAACGAGTATTGTTTAAAATGACTGACCTGATGCGGCCGTTTAAGCTTGGAGAGGACATTGGCTTGTTCCTGGTTAACTTTGAGCGAACGTGCGAGAAGCAGGGGTTCTCTCGGGAAATGTGGCCACAGCGCTTGCTCACTTTGTTACCCGGCGAGGCGGCCGACGTAGTCGCTCGCTTGGATAGAGAGGAGGCAGAGGATTTCGACAAAGTGAAATCGAGTCTGCTCAAAAAGTATAGGCTGTCAGCGGAGGCGTTCTGTCAGAAGTTTCGAGAAAATGAGAAAGGCAAAAGTGAGTCATATACAGAGTTTGCCTACAGGCTAATGTCAAACATGCAGGAGTGGCTCAAAGAAGAGAAAGCGTTTGGTGACCACGAGAAAGTTCTGCAGTGTTTCGGGCTAGAACAGTTTTATAGTCGGTTACCTGAGAACGTGCGGTACTGGGTCTTGGATAGGCCAGACGTTAGTACGGTGGCTAGAGCCGCTGAGCTAGCCGAAGAGTTTGTGACGCGTCGGGCTCGCGGAGCTAAGGACGGTCAAAAGGGTGAATTTGGCTCCAAGTTTGAGAGGCCGAAGTTCACGCCCATGAGAGCAAAGGGGGACACACGTAGTGCGGATGCGAGTGAAAGCAGTCCGACCGAACGTAAGGAGACGGCGGCAGCCGAAGCCGAACGCAGAAAGCGGTTCGAGACGAGGCAAGCGCGCGTGTGTTATACGTGCCAGAAGCCGGGTCACTTTTCGGCGCAGTGTCCGGAAACAAAAACAAAAGTAGTGTTTTTGTCATTATGCAGCACTGACGAGAACACGAAGCTTTTCGAGCCTTACATGCGAGACCTCCTCGTGAACGGGAAGGAGTGCCGAGTGCTTCGCAATTCCGCAGCTACGATGGGTGTAGTTCACCCCTCTTACGTAGAACCCGATATGTTCACGGGCGAGTGCGCATGGATCAAGCAAGCCGTGGAAGCTCATAGCGTGTGTCTGCCCGTAGCAAAAGTGCTCATTGAAGGTCCTTTCGGAGCACTTGAGACGGAGGCGGCAGTGTCATCTATGCTGCCCCCCCAGTACCCGTACCTATTTTCGAACAGGTCCGATCACCTCCTGCGCGAGAAGGGGCTTTTGTTTGGTGAGGCTAGCGTTCAGGCCTTAACCAGATTGAAGGTTCGGGAGCTCGCTGCAAAGGCGGTAGTTGCGAGGCCGACGTTGTCGAACGATGAGAAAGGGTCAGAGGCGCAGCAAGCTGATATTCAGAGCACGCCCGAACCGAATAAAATTGAGCCTGTAGCGTTAAAGGCACCAGATACTGGAGAAGAAATGCCCGATGCGGGAAAGTTAGAAGAGATATCTGCAGATTTGCTCATCGCGCCTACGTCAGACGGACTTAATAGGTTGCTAAAAGTCAGCCGGTCGGCTTTGATAGCCGAGCAAAAGAAGGATGGCAGCCTAGAAAACATACGCTGCATTGTCAAGGAAGGTATCGCCAAGAAAAATGCTCGCTTTGTGGAAAGAGGTGGGGTCCTGTACCGGAAGTATCTAGACCGCAGGGGAGTGGAGTTCGATCAGCTGATCGTGCCTCAATGCTATCGTCAGGATCTGTTGCGCTTGTCGCATGGAGGTTCGTGGTCCGGACACCTAGGAGTTAAGAAAACTAAGGACCGTCTCTTGCAAGAGTACTATTGGCCAGGGTGTTTTCGGGACGCAGACCACTTTGTGAAGACATGCGACACCTGCCAGCGGGTGGGCAAACCAGGGGACAAATCGAGGGCGCCGTTGAAGTTGGTACCTATCATTACGGAGCCTTTTAGACGGCTCGTTATTGATACAGTGGGACCTCTGCCGGTAACAGCCACGGGGTACAGACACATTTTGACTGTGATCTGCCCAGCGACCAAGTTCCCTGAAGCAGTGCCGCTTAAAGAACTCAGCTCAGTTGAGATAGTCAATGCACTACTGTCCATATTTGCGCGAGTTGGTTTTCCTGCGGAAATCCAATCAGATCAGGGCACAGTGTTTACTAGCGCTTTGACGACAGCCTTTCTCGAAAGGTGCGGGGTAAAGCTGTTACACAGCTCAGTGTACCACCCCCAGTCGAATTCCGTTGAGAAGCTCCACTCCGTCATGAAGCGCGTGTTGAGAGCATTGTTGTTTGTACAACAAACTGACTGGGAGCTGTTTCTGCCTGGGGTGATGTTTGCATTAAGGACCGTGCCGCATGCCGCTACGGGGTGTTCGCCAGCTGAGCTCGTGTACGGTCGCTCGCTGCGATCTCCGCTTCGCATGCTTCGAAACGGATCACTGCCCTCTCCAATGGCTGCAGACTATCTCTTTCACAAATGGCCGCCTCCTGCACTGGAGCCTCGCTTTGCAACAATATTCCTTTGAGGTGCGTTACAAAAAGGGGAGTCTCAACGGTAACGCCGATGGCTTAAGTCGAAGCCCCTAACGTGGGAATCAGCCTCAAAATTGTTTGTTATTGATGTTTTTCTTCCCGAGGCAGGATTTTTAACATATTGCTTTTGTGTAGTGTTTCAAAGTGATGATGTGCTTTCTAGTGCAATTTCCCGATTTGTGGACGCGTTCTGAGTGCTGCTAGACTACTGTAAGGAACTAGGCAGTAGTATAAAAGGGGAAAGAGCCTGGCATGGCTTAGTGAGGGTTGTGCCGTGCTTGCTGACTGAGCGGCTGAGTTTCGGCGTAGTTCTAACGCTTGCTGGGAATGAGAGAAAAATGAGAACTCTCCCGAAGTCACTTTGCAGTGTCCTGTATGAACCTGAACGTGAGAACGAGGCCTTCTCGGTGCGCTGCGCTCAAGAAACGCCGAGGGACGACCGACTTCGGTTATGAGCATCATCGAGCGACATCCCTCCGGACAGCGGATGCAGTCCCCTGACCATCGGGATCTCCTTCCCCCGGCGGGGCGGTCTGTTACGTTTCGCCTATGACGCGCGGTGTATCCGGCGCGGATTCAACGAACGCCGGGGCTTCGTTCAAAGCGGCGGACATTTTGGCCCGTTCGGAGCGGCCGCGACGCATCCCCGCTGAGCGCGTCCCGGCATGTTCAGTGCCACGTGTCTTTGTGTGTGCGTGTGTGTGTGTGTGTGCCCACGCTTGTCAAAGCGCGGCAGTTGGGGAGAGGAGCTCCCCCAGTGTGAAGCGAGGAGGTCTGACCGGCGCCGGCCCGGCTGATGCGTCACCTCCTTGTCTCTACATGTCTCTCAGTCCGTCCGTGCCTCGCTGTCACGTGGTGTCATCTCGTGACCTTCCTTCTTGCCCGCGACGCCAAGAGTATAAGAGCAGCTGCCCCCGGACGCCAGGAGAGAGGCTCCGATTTCTTCTGTTGAGTAACGTGCTCTCCCGTCTCTCTACTTCGGTCGACCTGACCGCCCGCTCTTTGCGATGCTAGAATAAACAAGTTGTTCTGTTAGCAGTGGACTCATGCTTTGCTGGGACCTTCGGATGCTTCCAGTGTGCCCCAGGCCGCCAGGCCAACGCTACCCTTGGGGCTTGCGACCCATTTGCAACAACGGGCGCCAACGGTCCGGTTGCAACAACGGGTGTCAGCACTGAGGTTCCAACAGCTGGTGGCAGCGCTGAGATTCCAACAGCCGGTGCCATCGGTGCGGATCAAACAGTATTGATAGAAGGTGCAGTTGTAAAAAGTAAAAGAAGATCTGCCGTGGCAATTAAATAATTTACAAATGCTTTCAGAAGCATAGACTGTTGGGCCACTTGGTCATGTAGTGTCGTTGAGTGGAAATACGGGCAGGCAAGAACGGAGTGGACAGGACAGGCGCTCAATGAGCGTGTGTCCTGCCTACTCCGTTTCTTCTCGCCCGTATTTCCACTCAACGACCCTACAAATGCTTTCTTTTCCACCAGTCTGATCACATGCACTAGAGCTTTTCTGGTGTTCATTCTCCACGTGATGTCATCCGATATCATGCGCACAGAGCTTAGTGCAAGTGTGCTTATAATAAGCAAAATAACGATCTGATAGGCAAGTCTAGTCTCATAGCCCGCAAATCCTGAAACAGTGCAAGGACCTAAAGACCTACCTCAGGTGCCTTTCTGGGACGGCCCCAACGATGGTGATGCTGCATGGCAATCAACGCACGGTGACGCATCTCTGCTGGCAGGGCTGCAAATTCTTCTGAGTCGCAGTCAAATGAGGACAACTCCCAGAGAGCATGTCCGGAGTGCCAGCCTTCATCGTCATTCTCCACTCTGAATAGTGATGTTGGAAGAATCGTGTGTGTGAACGAAACATTTTGTTAAAGCAATTCATCATAATCAACATCACCCAAATTTATGCCCACTGCAGGAAGAAAGCCTGCCCATCAATCTTCCAATTACCCGTCTCTTGCATGCACTAACTCCATCCCATGCCTGCAAATTTCCTAATTTCAGCACACCACCTTCTACTTCTTTGCCATCCTTGACTATGTTTCCCTTCCTATGGCGCACAAATTTCTTACTCCTGCAGGCCACCGATTGCTGTTAAAGGGCCCTTCACCAGGTCTGGCCATGCTGAGCTGACAAGCGCAGAGCATACATTGCGTGATAACGATCGTGTCTGCAAAGTACTACACCGCTACATGCCGTGTAAAGATCTGAAATACTGACTTCATACTTTCTGCTGCTCCCAGCATAGTGCAGGATGTAGAAATGATAGGTAGGGTAAAATGCAGTGATCATAGGTTAGTGACGGCTAGGATTCACCTCGATTTGAAGAGAGAAAGAACAAAATTGGTCAAGAAGATACAGGTGCCCCTAGAAGCAGTAAAGGTAAAAGCAGACAAATTCAGGCTGGTACTTGCAAACAAATATGTAGCCTCAGAACAGAGAGATGATGATGACATAGAGCCTAATGAATGAAACAGTAACTAGTCTGGCTGCAGAGGCAGCAATCGAAGTTAGAGGCAAGGCACCAAAGCAACCAGTAGGCAACCTCTCCCAAGTAACATCGGACCTAATAAAGGAACGACAAAGAATGAAAGTGTCCAACTCCAAGAGATAAGATAGAATTCGCTGAACTGTCAAAACTGAGCAACAAGGCAACAGTAAGTGACATTCGAAACTATAATGTGAGAAAGATTGAAGAAGCCGTAAAACATGGACGCAGCATGAAATCAGTGAGAAAGAAACTTGGCATAGGACAAGCCAAGATGTATGCACTGAAAGATAAGCAGGGTAATATCAGCCATCTCGAAGATATAGTAAAAGAAGCGAAATAATTCTATACTGACCTGTACAATAGCCAGAGGAGTCAGGATACCTCCATTAGAAACAGTAATGAACAGGATACAGAAACTACTTCTACAGCTAGCGATGAGGTCAGAAGGGCCTTGCAAGACATAAAATGAGAAAGAGCAGCAGGAGAGGATGGAATAACAGTTGATTTAATCAAAGATGGAGGAGACATACTGCTTGAAAAACTGGCGGCTCCTTATACAAAGTGTTTATTGACTGCAAGGGTCTCAGAAAGCTGGAAGAATGCCAACATCATACTAATCCACAAAAAGGGAGACGTTAAATCATTGAAAAATTATCAGCTCATTAGCTTACCCCCACAGTATTATATAAAATATTTACCAAAATAATCTCCAATAGAATAAGCGCTACACTGAACTTAAGTCAACCAAGGGAACAGGCCGTCTTCAGGAAGGGATACTCTGCAGTGGATCACACCCATGTCATTAATCAGGTAATCGAGAAATCCGCATAGTACAATAAGCCTCTCTATATGGCTTTTACAGATTATGAGAAGGCATTTGATTCAGTAGAGATATCAGCAGTCATAGAGGCATTACGTAACCAAGGAGTACAGAATGCTTATGTAAATACCTTGGAAAATATCTACAGAGGTTTTACAGCTACCTTAATTCTACACAAGAAAAGCAGAAAGATATTTATAAAGAAAGGGGTCAGACAGGGAGACAGGGAGCTCTTAAATGCTATTTGCTGCATGCTTGGAAGAAGTACTCAAGTTATTAAACTGGGAAGGCTTAGGAGCAAGGATCAACGGCGAATATCTCGGCAACATTCAGTTTGCCGATGACACTGTTCTATTCAGCAACAATGCACACGAGTTACAACAAATGATTGAGGACTTTAACAGAGAGAGTGTAAGGGTGGGGTTGAAGATTAATATGCAGAAGACAAAGATAATGATGAATAGCCGGGCAAAGGAACCAGAGTTCAGAATCGCCAGTTAACCTCTAGAGTTGGTGAAGGAGTACGTTCACCTAGGTCAATTAATCACAGAGAACCCTGATCAAGAAAAGGAAATCCATAGAAGAATAAAAATGGGTTGGATCACATACAGCAATACAGCAGGCATTGTCAGCTCCTGACTGGAAGCTTGCCATTATCATTGAAAAGGAAGGTGTATGATCAGTGCATTTTACCAGTGCTGACATATAGGGCAGAGACTTGGAGACTGAAAAAGAAGCTTGAGAACAAGTTAAGGACCATGCAAAGAGCAATGGAATGAAGATTGCTAGGCATAATGTCAAGACACAGAAAGTGAGTGGTTTGGATCAGAGAGCAAACGGGTATAGAGGATATTCGAATTGACATCAAGAGAAAAAAATGGAGCTGGGCAGGTCATGTAATGCGCCCTTTAGATTACCATTGGACCATTAGGGTTACAGAATGGTGTTAGGGTTGGCGTCTGACACCACGTGGCGACAGGAATTTCACCCGACCTTCTACCAGGATTCGTCGAAATGAGGCTTGACTTCTCCTGCGATGGTTCTCCTGCGACTTCTCCTGCGATGCGCTAAAGGGCCTTCTACCACCCGATCTTCTGCCACCCGGCCTTCTACCACCCGGCCTTCTACCAGGCTTTGTCGAAATGAGGTGTGACTTTTCCTTTCCTTGCTCGGTAATGCCAGAGGAGGAGGGGCCTTCTCTCTGTGCCTGTCACGTGACATTGACAGAATCAAGATCCCGCCCACACTTGTAGAGAGCCTATTTAAGGGGCTCCGAAATGTACTTTTATATACTTCATGCTTTTCTTATTTTCTTTCATCTACATTTGAATAAACCGTGCAAGTTTCGCACTAGCAAATCGTCTCGCCCTTGCTTGGTCGCCATGGTCTGCTGGATGCCTGCAGCCTGCCGAGAACGCCACGCTACCCAATAAGTAACGTTGGTCGAGCTTCGATAGGCAGGCGCCGCTACTTCTCGGCAGCAGTACGATACGCTACCCTGGAGTACGCAACAAACTGACTGGCAGCGATTGGGATACGGAATCCTGGAGACCTCAACTTGGACGACAGCTACGAGATCGTAGCCTCTTCGTCCTGGCGACAACGTTCGGAAGGAAGCTGTCTGGATCATGACTGCATATGGTGAGTGCACGTCTTTTCTTCACTGAGACATCACTTGGCTTTTACGTATTTTTTGGAAAGTACATAGCAGTGATTTTTCTTTAAACCGTTGACGGAAGTTTGAGTACGTCAAGGTTGTATAGAGTGAAGGTTTAGCAGCACTAAGGGCAGCCATGAACTTGAAGGCACTAAAGAAGCCGGAATTGTTGAGCTTGGCCAAAGAGTTGGGCCTCCAAATTGCCGAATCAAAAAGAAAGCCGGAGATCATTGAGGCGATCGAAGCGACCGGGGCAGATGACGAGGAACTGACGGAATGCCTAGAGAGCATTAAAGAGAAAGAGGAAGAGCGTAAGCGCCTAGAGGAAAAAGAAGAACGCGACCGTGTTGCACGCGACGCACTCGAAATGAAGCGCCTAGAGATTGAGCTCTTGAAAGCTCCAAATTCTGAAAGACCTAGTACAGAGGCACGTGAAAGTGAGCGCAGAATGACAGACTTGATGGCACCCTACGCACTAGGAGGGGACATAGGTCTTTTTCTGGTACAGTTTGAGCGCACGTGTGAAAAGGCGAAATTCGCGAGAAACACGTGGCCGCAACGCTTGCTTACGTTACTGCCACGTGAGGTAGCTGATATCACTGCCCGAATGGGGAAAGAAGAAGCAGAGGACTTCGATGAAGTCAAAGCAAACCTGCTTAAAAAGTATAGGTTATCAGCGGAAGCATTCAGGCGAAAATTCAGGTAAGTCGAGAAAACCAAAAGCGAGTCATACTCAGATTTTGCATACACTTTGGAAATAAACCTGACGGAATGGCTCAGAGAAGAGGGTGCACTCGGCGATGCCGAAAAGACAATGCAGTGCGTTGCTTTAGAACAGTTCTACCACCGGCTGCCAATAAACATCAAGTATTGGGTTCAGGATAGGCCAGGCGTAGACTATGTTACGAAAGCGGCCGATCTTGCTGAGGAGTACGTAACTCGCCGTGCGGACGAAGGTAACGAAGCTCCTAAGAAGGAGGTGAATAAATACAGACCCGACAAGCCAAAGCGATGGTCAAAGTCGAGTCAGTATAAAACAATGGAAAGGTCAGATTCGGTGAAAACTAGTGACGAGGAAAGCGAGGGAGAAAAGGAGTCACCCGAACAGAGGGCAGAAAGGCAAAAGAAAAGGGCTTTCGAGGCCAAGAAACCAATAGTTTGCTACAACTGCCAGCAAACGGGGCATATCTCCGTGGGATGCAAAAATCCCAAACTAGTGTTGATGTCGGTAACTAGTAACGTAGACAATCTGAACTTGCTAGAACCCTACATTCGAGACCTCGTGGTAAACAGCAAACCGTGTAGAGTGCTTTGCGACTCTGCAGCCACAATGGACGTGGTGCATCCGTCGTACGTAGAGGAAGGCCAGTTCACGGGAGAATGTGCTTCGATAAGGCAAGCCGTAGAGGCCTCCAGTGTTTGTCTCCCGGTGGCCAAAATTCGTACTGAAGGCCCTTTCGGAGTACTGGACACTGAAGCCGCCGTCTCGTCACATCTCCCGCCGCAGTATCCATATTTGTTTTCTAACCAATCAGAGGATTTGCTACGACGCAAGGGAATCGGGTTTAGTGAGAGAACAGTGCAAGCCCTAACTCGTTCCAAGGCAGTGTACGAATGTCCAGTGGTGGAGAAAACAGGTTTGACAGCTGATTCGTCAACCAGTACTGAACAGGACAGCCCTATAGGGGATGAGGCGGAAAGTACGCCAGCTAATGAAGAAACCAGGAAAGCAGCGGAGCCTGAAATGTCGCGAGAGGCAGAATGTAGGAGAAAGTTGTCAAACGTAAGCCCTGCCACAATGACTGTTGAGCAGGAAATGCGTAAAGCACAAAAAAATACTGAGCATTACTATGACAGGACAGCTCGCACGCGACGCTTTGAAGTTGGGGAAAAGTGAATGATCGTGAAACCCTCTTTGAATAACCAATCTGAGGAAATGCCTGTTGACTTTCCAGAGTTAACAGCCGTGACGGAGACAAAAGACATTCACGAGACCATTAATAAGTTAGTGGAACAAGCGGAGTTGAATCCCAATCAAAGGGCCAAACTGAGGGAACGTGTTTGAATTTAAAGACGTATTTTCAGACACACCGGGCAGGACAACTACGATTGTTCACGATATCGAGTTAACCTCGTCGGACCCTGTTCGTTCGAAAGCTTATCGCGTTTCGCCTCGTCAACGTGAAGTCATGACCGCTGAAATAAACAGGATGTTAGAGCTAGGTGTAATCGAGCCAGGAGAGAGTGATTATACCTCACCTCTTATTTTAGTTGAGGTCCCAGGAAAGGAGCCGCGCCCATGTATCGACTACCGCAGGCTCAATTTAATCACGAAGGACCAGACTTATCCAATACCGCATATCGAGGAAAGGCTTGAGAAAGTGAGCAGTGCTAATTTCATTTCTACGCTCGATTTAGTCAGAGGGTATTGGCAGGTTCCGTTGACCGAGAGGGCAAGCAGGCTTGCAGCGTTTATTTCCCTGATGGGAACCTTTCGTCCGAAAGTCCCGAGTTTTGGATTGAAGAATGCGCCATATTGCTTCTCTAGCCTTATGGACCAGGTGCTACGAGGAATGGAGGACTTTGCACTTCCCTATCTCGATGACATAGCTATTTTTTCTTCATCATGAGCGGACCATATGCAACACCTGCGAACCGTGTCTACGAGAGGCCAACTTAACTGTTAAGGCTCCCAAATGCCAATTAGGGCACTGAGGTAGCTTATCTAGGTCATGTAATAGGGCAAGGCCATTGTCGGCCTTCCGAGGTTAAACTGACCGCAATAGACAACTTCTCGCAACCACGCACCAAGCGGGACATCAGATCATTCCTTGGCTTGGCGGGTTATTACCAAAGATATATTCCGCGGTATTCTGAGATTGCGAGTCCTTTAATGAATGCTCTCAGAAAAATAGAACCACAAACGGTAAAGTGGGATGACGCAAAAGAAAAGGCTTTTAGTATGCTGAAGAACGCACTAACGAGTCAGCCAGTGTTGAACGCGCCCGACTACTCTAAGCCATTCATTCTTCAGTGTGATGCCAGTGACAGGGGTATGGGGGTGGTGCTCTGTCAAAAGAGAGATGACGAGAACGAACACCCTGTACTGTACGCCAGTAGAAAGCTTTCAGTTCGTGAAGATGCATACAGTGCATCAGAAAAGGAATGCGCCTGCGTAGTTTGGGCGGTACAGAAGCTAGCTTGCTATATCGCTGGCTCAAGCTTCACCATAGAGACTGATCACTGTCCCCTCACATGGCTGCAGTCCATGCCTACGAAAAACAATCGTCTTTTGCGCTGGAGCTTGGCTCTTCAACAGTACACCTTCGATATTCGCTACAAGAAGGGTAAGCTTAACGGCAATGCCAATGGTTTAAGTCGCCGCCCCTAGAGTATCGGAAGCCTCATGCTCATCCGGGTTTCCGTGGCATTTTTTTCGTTCGTTCATATGTTTTCCGAATTCATATGTTTTTCCGAAGTGACGCCGATTGTTAGCTGATTTTAATAACCACGTCTTAACGCTTTCAAGAAATGGCTGTGTTTAGTGTTGAGGGGAGGAGGACGCGCGTAGGGAATGGGAAAGGTGGAGTGGGTTTTCTTTTCTTTTTTTAAAGCCGGGTGTGTCTCGGGGGAGGGTGGCGTTGTGCTCGCTGCTTTGTGGTTGTGGGTCCGGCACTGTTCTGGGGTGATTGCTTGCCCACGCAGGAGACGAAAAGTTGCAAGACCTGCTTGCAAGACCAATTTCACTGGACCGGACCAGGGAGAAAAGTCACCAGAGCGCCACGAGGACAGATGACCACTCCCAGGAATCTACCCACTACGAACTAAGGGTTCGTGACCTCTACGGGGAATTCTGATACCGAAACGCCGATCCCTCGTACAGCGGCTGCTGGCCCCTACACATCGGGATCTTCCTCCCCCGCCGGAGATGCTGTTACGGTTGGCGTCTGACACCATGTGGCGACAAGAATTTCACCCGACCTTCTACTAGGATTCGTCGAAATGAGGCTTGGCTTCTCCTGCGACGGTTAACGCACCTTGCGCACAAAGGGCCTTCTACCACCTGACCTTCTACCAGGCTTCGTCGAAATGAGGTGCGACTTTTTTTTTCCTTGCTCGGTAATGCCAGAGGAGGAGGGGCCCTCTCTCTGTGCCTGTCACGTGACATCGACGGAAGCAAGATCCCGCCCACACTTGTAGAGAGATTATTTAAGGGGCTCCGAAATGTACTTTTATATAATTCATGCTTTTCTTATTTTCTTTCATCTACCTTTGAATAAATCGCGCAAGTTTCGCACTAGCAAATCGTCTCGCCCTTGCTTGGTCGCCATGGTCTACCGGATGCCTGCAGCCCGCCGACAACGCCACGCTACCCAATAAGTAACGTCGGTCGAGCTTCGATAGGCAGGCGCCGCTACTTCTCGGCAGCAGTACGATACGCTACCCTGGAGCATGCAACAATGGGTACCAAGAGAAGGGAAACACAGTCGAAGACAGCAGAAGACTAGGCGGAGCGATGAAATTAGGAAATTCGCGGGCGCTAGTTGGAATCGGCTGGCGCAGGACAGGGGTAATTGGAAATCGCAGGGAGAGGCCTTCGTCCTGCAGTGGACATAAAACAGGCTGATGATGATGACTGAGTTTGCACTTTTGTCATCGTTAATTCAACATCTTCATAAAGCTGATCTACTTTAACATCATCATGACTGGATGTTGTAGCATAGGCTTGTACTATTTTAATCTACATCTCTTATTAAGTTTGATTACTACTGCTACCCTCTCCTTAATGCTGTATAATTCGTCAATGCTGCCCGCTATGTCCTTATGGATTAGGAATCCTACCCTGTATTACTTCTTATCTGGGGGACCTCTATAGCAGAGGACATGGCCGTTAGTCAGCACTGTATAAGCCTCACCAGTTCGTCTAATCTTGCTAAGGCCAATGATATCCCAAGCAATATCTGATAGTTCCTCAAAGAGTCCTGTTAAGCTAGCCTCACTCGACAGAGTTTGGCTGTTAAAGGTTGCCAGGGTCAGTTTCCATCTGTTTCCAACAGCGGGTGGTCAAGGGAAGTCTCTGTCCGAAGCCAAATGTTTGGAATGGGAGACTTGCCTTCGTTGGGGAATTGTGACTTGACGCTGATGGTTTACTTCTACATACTGTTAATTCTGCCAATGGAATTAACAGTATGTAAAAGGAAACCATCAGCGTTAAGTCACAATTCCTCAATAAAGACACGTCCCCCATTCCAAACATTTGGTTTCATACAGACTTCCCTTGCCTGCCTGCTGTTAATCAATTGAATTGACCATTTTCCTGTGACCCCTTTGTCTTGCTTAGACTTAGCTAAGCAAGCAATTCAATGAAACGATCCCCATCCTCAAGAATTACAGTTAATGAAACCTCAAACCAACAAACACAAGTGATGCACCAGAAATAGTGAGTACTGCCGTGCAGAAAATACCTAATACTACAGTAAAGGAGTTAGTGAGAAGTGCTTACATGGATCATTCTCAGAAAAAGATGTGCTTAGTCTGTAAATTACTGCTGGTTCAGTTATACTTTGCTCAAAAAGCTGCTAACAATGACGATGCAGATGAAGCACCAAAAAGCACAAATTAGTAGATGCAGCAAAGTTGATATACATGCATCCTACACCATTAGGCATCTGTGAACCTCAAGAAATTTATGTGACATACATAATTTCCAAGTCAAAGTGTATGCTGCCAACTAAATGAAAACTGGAAAACAACAGTAAATGGACACAGGTGAGAAAAAAGATACTGTGCATTGATACGAATTCGCTAATGACCTCACAAAGCTCCATGCACTATGAGAATTATGTACATACTTGTACATAATTGTACATAATTGTACATACTTGTACAATTTGTTCCAGTGTTCTGGCAGAGGTGGCAGAACATACAAGTCATCCACAGGTGCCTTGGGGGCTGGTCGTTTTGAGCCTCTATGCCGGGCCTTTAGAAGCAGTAATCGTGCCTTACGTTGGGCACTTTCTTGTGCAGAAGTACGCCTTTCTTGACGAGCAGCCTGCAGGATTAAGTTTGAATTTGCACTTCCTTTCCACATTGCTCTGTGAGCTCTCTTTTTTTTTTTTCCAGAGTGAAAATGGCGAAAATTAACAAGAACACACACAACATACTACTTAATGATATTATTAACACTGCATCATAGGTATTGCACATTAAAAATTTTAAAAATACAAGCAGTGCATAAAACCCTACTGCCTAGAGAACAAAAAGAAATACGGAACCTACACACTGTGGGAATCGGGGTAAGCGAAGCTTTCTGTGCCGTTTGCTCTGATTGACGATAATTAGCGGTGATGTTGACTGCGAATGTTTAATTTCTTTCAACGTTTAGTCTAACATGAGAGTGGCAAGTTCACGTTAAACGTTACCTTGCGTGCACCGCTACTGCTTGTCTGCACAGTGCACAGAACACACAAGGGGAGGTGTTTGCTTCAGGCGTGGTTCTGCGCCATACTTCATAACCTCTGAGAGGGTTGAGCACATTCACTGCCTCACATGGCAGAAGTATTAAACTTTAATTATGGGGCTGTACATGCCAAAATTACAATCGAATTATGAGACATGCTGTAGTGACAAACTCCGGATTAATTTTGATACCGTGGTGTTCTTCAACATGTCCCTAAATATCCAAGTGCACGAGAATCTTTTACTTCGCCTCGGTCAAAATGTGGCTGCCGCAATCGGGATCAAACCCATGACTTCAAGCAATGCCATAGCCACAAAGCTACCGCGGCGTGCACAGAAATGTTAATTTGACATCTGACCGCTTCCGTAGTGTCACATAGACCCTACGATGCGCTTCAATGCGGCTCTGCTGCTACACGCATTGTCCACACTCAACACAGTGCAAAGGTCCAAACGAGTTTCTCGTGCAATCACCTTTCCTCTCTGCCACGCTCCTGTCATGTATACACATGCTCTGAATTCCCCACCCCTCTGACGCGGTGTGCCAGACTGCAGCAGCAGAAGTGGAAAAGTCGAAGGAAGAGGCAAAGAAAGCTTCGCCTTAGAACTTGTTAAGGGAAGCTTTCACAAAACCGCATGAGGTTGTATCTTAACAGCAAATAGTTTTGGGAGCCTCGCTATCCCTGAGACTTCTGCACTGCCCAATTTGTTTCCACTTTCGAATGCTCTGGTTCCGTTCTCAGAAATCAGCTCCTGGCCAGGGCGGGTTCGGATGTATAAACTTTTGAAGTTAAAAGATAATGACCAGAGTCTGTTTCTTCAGCTGTGGCACGCCTCCATCGAAGACGAAGACGGGCTTGACTCCATAAAAGAGAAGCTTGCAGACTCGCTGAAGTAAACCCAACAGGTGAGCGTTGGCCAAGGGGCTGCCTTGGGCATCGCGGAAGCCTTTGACGGCCTGATGAAGCCACAAGCTGACGTCTACAGTGGAAATGTACAGCGTCAAGGTATACTCACGCTGAATCGCTTCGATTAACTTTGTTCCATGGTTGCAGCAAAAAAGAAAAAAAAAAGCTTTGATCTAAATGCTTTGATGCTTTATTGAGACGCTTTGAGAAGCTGCTTCGGCGTAAGCATGCGGAAATCAAAGCAAGCGCTACCCGGAAAACAAAAGGATACCAACGGCGAGAACTTTGTTCTCGAGCGTTTCGAGGGCAATCGGCTTCCCCGCAGGTTCTAGCACCTGCCATAGGCCGTGAACACCCATTGCCAAGCGCTGATGCCAAACGGGAGCCGGCACCACGACAGAAACACAGAAAACTTAAGATGAAGCTCGAGGATGAAACACAGGGAACAGAAGCTCCATTTTCTTTGGCGACGTTCAGCCGAAATTTATGTATGTTACGCGCCGACACAGCCACAAGCTCTCAAAGTGGTGATGTGTGAAACAACGCTCCGATGCGAATCGTGTCATCGCAATATCAGGCAATACCAGCCGCAGAGGACGCCATAATCATTGGATAAAAAGCCAATGAAAAAGCCAACACCAGGAGGCGTTGGAAAAAGCATAATAATAACACGCACGTATAAAGCGAGATATAAGAAGGAAGAAGAAGCATGTGCTTGCTGCGGTAAAGCTAGGGAAACGACGGAGCATATTTTATTAGAATGTGAAGACATCTATCCAGCGGTCGATTTAGGCACCACTGGCCTCCTTGAAGCCCTTGGGTTCAGCGGGAGCAGTGGTAAAGCAAACAGGTCCGCAATAGACATCAGTAAGAGGCGATTGGAGGATTGGTGGAAGAAAAGTAGGGAAACGACAAAGGACGGAGACGTACAAAAGCACAGTTCACAATAGGGTATCAGAAAATTTGGATGTGGTAGTTCATAGTGTTTTTTTTTTTTTTCGTTGGCTAACCTAGGTAGGATATTAGAGAGCATAGTAGCAAGAGCTTGGTGGCGCAAGCCACCGCCCCGTTCCAAAGGGGACGCTCATAACATCCATCCATCCATCCATCCTAACGCATAACAGTGGACAAATAAGAATACGTTAACAATAAGCTGATAGCGCATGGAGGGAAGAGACCCACCACTACAGCCTGAAGTAGGGTAACATTAGCGTCACATGCGGTCGATGCCGGAACCCTTTCTCTGACAAATCCCGCCGTTGTCGGCAAAGAACGTAGTCGCCCTCACAAACGCCTCACTCATTGGATTGAGTCGTTATGTGACTGCGCTGTAGGTTGAAAACGTAAGCAAATTGATACATTTTTATTGGGAGGCAGAAATTTTCGCTGGAGCGCATACGACCATCGATATGATACTCTGCACAGGAAGAGAAAAATGTTTCCAGAGCACTGAGTATAAAACAAAAAAAAAATAGCTAGTAAACTTGACAACGAACGTCTACAGTCTACAACATCAAGAACTAGCGCTCTATCATATAGAATAAAGAATCAACTGTATTGGCTGTGTGGCTATATCGCTTTCAAGGATAATTTCCCAGTTACGTGACGTAGTTTAGTACGGTAGTACCACAGAACACCTATGGTAGTACGTCCAGCGCGACGCCGGTGTGGCGACTCATGTAACGAGGTGTTCTGCGGCTTGCCGACGCTCCGACTTATCCACAGAATGCGCACCGACGTTATTTGCAATCATGGAGACATATTTGCAATGGTGTTTTCACGCTTCTCACTGACCATGAATATATATGGAACGCTAACCATGAAGGGTCGACTTCGAGCATTGCCTCGAGTGACAAACGCATGTAACGTATGTAGTATGTACGTAATGCACATGAAATTGAATGAATTCGATGTGTGCATAAACAAAGGCTGATGCCTGCAATATCACAAAGTTGTAAGCAATTTGTAGCGAAATCTCGCAAGTATGCAAGCATATGGCTGCAAATATCCTTTTCAGGTGCCAATTAATTTGGTTCATTGTAAGTTTAGTCTCACCAGTTTTGCATCTTCAGGATCAGGAAACGTGTACTGCTGCAGAGGATTAAGAATTTTCAATTACTCAAGAAGTTTTGTCACGTTTACAGATTGTGGACTCCATGCAAGAAGTTCCTACAGTAATGCCAAATATGAGAACAAGCTATCTCATGTCTAGCATACTTGGAAAGCATCCACCCAGTCCCTCGAAATTCATGCTGATTAATGTAAAACATTATGAAAAATAATGAAAGAAGTGAACTGCTACATGATGCCGTACTGATATACCAAGATAAAAACACCCAGACGTCTAAGCTTCCTGTATTAATACACCTTACACATTAAAAATTTTGGCACAGGTTGAATCACAAGTACTTCGATATTTTTGCAGATACATTTTGAATAAAGGTATTTTCACTTCTGTGAAATATAAATGGCATGAAACTAAAAGGGAACCAATACTCAAAAAGAAGAAAACACCAAAGTCTTGGGATTAAGAGGGAGATTAAGAGGAAGCTTTAGCTCGGGCCCAAATCCGACGCGGCCTATTCAAATACATGTAAAACGCAAAAACGTTTTTATGACATAGCCCCTGGACAGACTTTAATGAAATTTGTTGCATTTGAAAGAGAAAGTTAAATTCTAGTGACTGTTGGAAGCGGAATTTCGAATTAAGGTTTGAATTTTCTTAAAACGATCTTCAAATATTTCACAGTTTGAAGGAAATAGATGCACGGAGTTTACAAATTCATAGCTCTGCATCAAGAACCGATATCGCGGTTCTGTAAACAGAATCAATTAGATCATTCAAAACGGACAAATTCAGTATGCCAATTCACAGAATTGTATTATAATTTTTAGTTAAGTTACAGAGTTGTAAACTTGATAGTTTCGTTTTTCGAAAATTTTCTATTTTTGCCAATTCTTAATAAAAAAATTGACGACTAACTCAAAAATTTTAAACCAACAGTCACTAGATTTTGTTTTTCTTTTAAATGCAACAAACCTCATCAAATTTGATGCAAAGGTTGCCGAGGAAAATGAATTCTCCTTTTACATGTATTTAGATAGGAGCACTCGAGCGCTTCCTCTTAAAGACATTCAGAGACATGATGTCTCCAGCAACACTGCCCTTGTTCAGAAGAAACAAACACTGCTTTGTAGTACAAAACGAGGCGCAACATAGAAAGGGACACAATTATTCTAGAACATTTGTTGTTTGAAACATTTATATTTACACACATGGAAACAAATGGCCAAAAATAAATCTTAACTGGAAACTACGAAAAGGTTGCACATGCATAGCTAAGTTTTCTTTGTGGCGATTGTTTGGCTAGGCGTTTATAAACGCTTCATAAGATGTTTCAAGGTAAAGAATCATTGGTGGTGTTCCATATATGGCATGTAAGCATTTATCCAAATTTTCCAGCCTATCTAGACAGGATCGAGGCTATAGCAGATGGCCAATTGACAAGTATACACTTATTAATCGAATATGTGCTTAAGATATTCACAAGGCAGATGGAGATTTATGAAAAGGAAACATGGTCCCCATGTAAACTTTCTCTTTGCCTTGCTTTTATAATGAGCCCCTCACGCCGGTTAGATAACCGTTGCACTATTAGCGTTACAGAATGGGTACCAAGAGAAGGAAAATGCAATCGAGGACGACAGAATACTAGGTGGAGCGATGAAATTAGGAAATTCGCGGGCGCTAGTTGGAATCAGTTGGCGCGCAGGACAGGGAGGGGTTCGCAGGGAGACGCCTTCGTCCTGCAGTGGACATAAAACAGGCTGATGATGATTGAGCCATTGAATCTTGTTTTCATTACCTAATCAGGAACCAAAAACTTGTTCCCTTTACCTATGTTCTACATCAATGCCTCATGGTCCATCTGGCTGTGTGCGACTCATACATATGCACGAGGGTCTCAATTGGTCAATCTAAAACTGGCAGAGTCGAATACGAGCCAAAACTGAATCAGCACAGAATGCTGTAATGCCCCTCTTAAGCTTGAACACAAGTCAAACAGTCACATGGCCTTTTAATTCCTTTACATTAACTAATAGTCCCTGGAGACTTCATCGTTTACTGCTGGTGTCTTCAAGCAGTTCCAGATGGCTTCGCCCATTCCACAGAGAGGATCAGGTTGTCATAACCAAAGCCGTTGACATTGGCAATGGCTCGGGCAGCGTCTTCGCGATGTACAAAGTTGATAAATGCGAATCCCTTGGACTGTCCAGTCACCTTGTCCTTAGCCAGATAGATCCTGGCAATCTGCCCGAAGGGCCGGAACAACTCCTGCAGGTCAGAGTCACGCACGTCTTCAGACAGGTTGGTCACTCGGATAGTGGCCGCCTCGTCCCTGGTGCGCGACTGCGCCATCGACTCTCCGCGACGGTTAGCACCCTCTCGCATGCTCGGCGGGATGTATTTGCCGGACTTCACCTTCTCCTCAACCTCGGCGGCTGCAACAGGCTTGGCCTCCTCCTTGAGGTGTTCGGGCAGGGCAACCTTATCCTTAAAGGGGCACTGCGTAGTCCAGTGGTCTTCCTTGCAGATTCGGCATTTGACCATCTTGGTCTTCTGGCTGCGTAACTTGGCCAGCATGTCCTCCTCGGGGCTAGTCTCTTCCTCCTGGGCACTCACAAACTGCATCTGGATTTCTTCGCCCACCACCGTAGTGGCGGCGTTGGGGCCCGGCGGGTCATTCTTCGCAGCACCAAATTTCTTCCAAAGTTTTCTTCGTGCCACAGACTTGGAAACTTGCCTTCTTTCAATTTTGTAGTGCCGCAGCACCTTAACCCTCCTGCCTTCCTCATCTTCGCGAAACTCGGTAGTGACCTTCTCTTCCCCGTCCGAGGCTTCGACTTGCGCAGGTAGGGACGGCAGCGGAACGTCTTCGCCCTGCTCGACCCGGTCAGCCCAACTGGGCTGGTTCGCGTTGTCGGCAACGGGCATTATTACTCACCACGTGTGCTTCAACCGAGCTAAAACCGAGCATCAAAAGCTCGAGGTGCTGTCGGAAGGCGATAGGAAATACCATAAAAGACGACGTAGAAGATGTCACATGCCGGCGTGCATATATCTGCCTGCCTGCTCTGAAGAAGATGATGATGATCGACGCGATGCTGGCGATGCTGCTGCCGGCGCAATGGACGTAGCCCCAATTTTCATAGAGTTTCGTAGTATTTACTTATAAACTCTATGCCGATTTTAGTATAAAATTAAATAGAAATCTCTATGCTTAGCACTAAGAAATTAGTTGCACAAATGGTACATCGCTCTCTTCAATGTAGTCAATCACTCTTAAACGGTTGCACCCTTTGGGGTGTGTATTTGTCCCACAACGATAATCGTCATTTGCCTTGCTGGCGTTTCCTTTCTTGAAAACTCGGCTCTGGCTACTTTCCTGTCGAGAATGCTGCTTCACACTGATAACGCGCATGCCGTTCGTGACTGGGAACTACCGGGCTCGCAGCGTTAGAGACAGGAAATAGGGGCAAGACAGATGACGATTATCGTTGTGGGACAAGATAGGCCCCAAAGGGTGTAAATTTTTCTAAGAGTGATGCGCATACAGAATACATACAAGTTATATCGGTAAATAGGTAAACTGTATAACACACTCTACGAACAGTTTACACCCTTTGGCTTGCCCCTTCTGCCACGCAAAAATAATCGTCATCTGCCTTGATGCGTTTCCTTTCTTTATCGCTGCGAGCCCGGAACTTTCCAGTAACGAACGGCACGCGCGTTATCAGCATAGAACAGTTTACACCCTTTGGAGTGCCCCCTCTGATAACGCGCGTGCCGTTCGTCACTGGAAAGTTCCGGGCTTGCAGCGATAAAGAAAGGAAACGCATCAAGGCAGATGACGATTATTTTTGTGTGGCAGAAGGGGCAAGCCAAAGGGTGTAAACTGTTCTTAGAGTGTAGATAAACTTGATGTATTAGTTCTGCGAAAACCCGGAAGGTGGATAGAGGTAATTAAGGAAAAATGAGACATCCATCCAATCGTAGAAATCGCTACAAGGAAACTTGCATCAAATTTTTTTTCAGCGTACGACCATGTTTTATAGTCTAGTACCCTCTAGCTACCACCGTGGTACCCCATAACACCTATGTGGTACACTCTTAAAACTGTTGCACCCTTTGGGGTGTAAATTTGTCCCACAACAATAATCGTCATCTGCCTTGCTTGAGTTTCCTTTCCTGAGAACTCGGCGCTCGCTACTTTCCTGCCGAGAATGCTGCGTCACACTGATAAGGCGCATGCCGTTCGTGACTGGAAAGTACCGGGCTCGCATCGTTAAAGAAAGGAAACACGGGCAGCACGGATGACGATTATTGTTGTGGGACAAGATACGCCCCAAAGAGTGTAAATTTTTCTTAGAGTGTACATTCTTAGGCAAAGTTACACCTTTTGGGGTGTATCTCTGCCACACAACGATAATCATCTGCCTTGCTTGCGTTTCCTTTCTTGAAAACGCCGCGCCCGCTACTTTCCTGTCGGGAATGCTATGTCATGCTGATAACGTGCATGCCGTTCGTTACTGGAAAGTACCGGGCTCGCCGCGTTAAAGAAAGGAAATGCGAACAAGACAGATGACGATTATCGTTATGTGGCAAAAGGGTGTAGTTTTGCTTAAGAGTGTACACTCTTAGAAAACTTTACACCCTTTGGGGCTTATCTTGTTCCACAACGATAATCGTCATCTGTCTGAACCCGGTACTTTACAGTCACGAACGGCATGCGCGTTATCAGTGTGACGCAGTATTCTCGACAGGAAAGTAGCGAGCGCCGAGTTGCAATACCTCCAGATAGCGCTCGCCTTCTAAACCTCATCCCGAGCACAGCTCCCAGAGGGCATAGGCAGGCAAAAAAAGCGCAGCTGCCGCAGGGTGAAGCAGCCAGTAAATGGGAAATATACCGGCAGAAAAAAGCTATGGTTCAAATACTGGTGCAAGCAAAGGTAAAAGGTGACAGTGAACGTTGGTTGTCAGAAATACATGAGAAAAAGAAGGCAGCACCTAGAATATTTTGGAACCACATAAACTTATTCGGCAGCAAGTCAAGAACAACAGCATATCCTAGAAGATGGAAACAAACTGGAAGGGGACTCGGCATTCAATTACATCCGAAAAATAACAGCTGAATCTTTCCAAGGCAATGACGAGGTTGTATTTGGAGAAAAAAAGAGCATGAAAGAGAACCAGATGGAAAAGGAGCTGGCGCTGACAAAGTTCAACTGGAAGAAAGCCGAAGAGAAAATTCTTAGGCGCAAGTATTTGTAGAAATTATACCCAAAAGCAAGAGCCAATCCAGCATACTTATCCTCAATCTATACAGCAACCCCGCGCACATACGACAGTGCTTCCTAACCCTTTTTAGGAGGGCCACCGACATTGCGGGCTCCCATCCCCTACTAATCGGGGGAGATTTTGACGCCCCAAACAGAGCATGGGGCTGCGCCTATACGAGAGCCAAAGGCAAGGCTTTATGGCAGGATATACAGGAGACAGGCCTGACCCTCATCACCAACCCCAGCTTTCCCACCAGAATGGGAACAGGGCTGACAAGAGACACCACGCCCGATCTAACATCAGTGAAGAAAGCGAGAGGAGCGAGTTGGAATAACACGTTCGAAGACCTTGGTAGTGACCACAGAATTCTCGAAAAGAAATTATTGGAGAATTTAAAGATCAAACCCAACAAAACCTTCAACTGGACAAACTGGTACTAGTTCCGCAAGAATCCAGCCAAAATCACGCAAGTGCCCATCACAGACATTCAACAATGGGCCGAAAAAGTGATGGCTGATGTCAATAAAATAACAAAGACCGTGACACCAGAACTTCCCGTCGAGAAGATCGACAGCCACCTGGTGCACATGTGGGAGGCCAAACGATCGCTTCAAGCCAGGTGGCAGAAACAAAGACACAATAGGAAGTTGAGGAAACGCATAGCATTACTCAATAAACAAATAGAAGAACACTGCAGAACTCTTTGCAAACAACAATGGGATGAGATCTGCAATGCGATGGACGGACGGATTGGCAGTGGTCACACATGGCGCCTGCTCCGACACCTGCTAGACCCAGCCAAGACCAAGGCAACACATAAGGAAACCATGCGCAGGCTAATACACACACACGTCAAGGACGAGGAAGAAATCCTTCCCGAACTCTGCGACAGATATGCCCCGCAGAGCCCAACTATTCAACAGGGGGAATACATGGAAAAACCCAATTTCTCCCTGGACAAAGACCTTGGCGAGGCATAAATCCGGGCCGCTTTGCAAAAGCTTAACAGCAAGTCGGCCCTGGGACTGGACGGCGTAACTAATAAGACCATTCGTAACTTGGATGAGACCATCCCCGAATTGACCACGTACATTAACAATTGCTGGACACAAAGATGCATCCCCGATCAATGGAAAAGAAGAAAAATGGTGCTCATCCCCAAACCAGGGAAACCCCCAGATCTGGCCAACCTTCGACCAATATCCCTTACGTTGTGTGTCAGCAAGTTGATGGAGCACGGCCTCCTCACCTGGATCAACGCGCACTTGGACGACATGGAAGTGTATCCGGACACCATGCTCGGGTTTCGAGCTCATCTCTCCACGCAGGATGCAATGTTGCAAATCAAACACCAGATACTTGACAACAAAACAAGAGGCACCAGGGCCATTCTAGGATTAGACCTCAAGAAAGCCTTCGACAATGCAGCTCACGTAGCCATACTACGCAGCATTGCCGCACTCAATCTAGGAAACCGAGCGTACAGCTATGTTCAGGATTTCCTCACAAACAGGAAAGTCTCCTTAACGCTGGGCAAACTCGCATCCGAAGACAGGAACATGGGCAGTGTCGGCACCCCGCAAGGCTCAGTCATCTCGCTGATGCTCTTCAATCTCATTATGATCGGCCTCCCTGAACGCATCAACGCCATCGAGGGAGCGCATCACACAATATACGCGGATGACATTACGGTCTGAGTGTCCGAGAAAAGCAACGGAGAAATCGAACAGCGGTTACAGACCGCGGTCGAGGTGGTGGAAGAGTACCTCATCGGAACTGGTCTCGTCTGCTCGCCAGAAAAATCAGAACTCCTCCTCTAACGTCCGACGCTTAGGGAAAGACCCCCCAAGGCTTACATCCAGCATGCTGCATACGAAGAAATTTGCATACGCATATTTCTTGTCCGTACCAAGAAATATCCAGGGTGAAGCAGATTAAGGTGCTCGGACTCATCATAGAATCGAACGGCAACAATGGAGAAACGGTCATGCATTTGGAGACTAAGATCACGAACACGATGAGGCTCATCGGAAGAATCACCAACAGACATCAGAGTATGAGGGAGGCCAGCGTCATCAGACTCGTGCACTCCTTCGTTATTAGCGACATTACCTATGTGGCTGCCTACCACAACTGGTATGCAGCCGAATATGCCAAACTGAGCACCCTCATTAGAACACACAAGATGGCACTGGGCCTTCCAGACAGCACAAGCACGGAACTTCAGCTACAGCTGGGCATCCACAACATGCTCAAAGAGTTAATTGAGGCACACCAAATCTCACAACTCGAGAGACTAGCGAAGACACGAACGGGCAGGAGCATTGTGAACAAACTCGGGATAAGTTAAAACAAGCAGCACGGTGACAAGACACCCCTTCCAAGCGCGATCAGGGAAAAGCTGCAGTTGGCTAATCTACCCAAGAACATGAGCCCTGAGTTCAATCAGGGTTGAAGAGAGAGTAGAGCCAAGGCTTTATTCCAAGCCTTCGGTAGGGACAAAGAAGCGCTGTTCGTAGACGCTGCAGAATACGAGGATCGACATGCTTTCGCAGTGGCCGTCCTCAATACCGACAAACAATTGGTCTGTTCTTGTAGTATACGTGGAAAAAGCCCCGAGATAGCGGAAGAGGGGGCGATAGCCCTAGCCATCGTTAACCCCAGTTGCAGATACGTACTCAGTGACCCACAGACAGCGGTCAGAAACTATGCACAAGGCAGAATTTCGCCGAAGACCGAGGCTATACTAAAAGCCAACGCGAACTATGTCACCTCTGAGGAGACGGAGGAACGACACGTAATATGGTTCCCGGCTCACCCGTCCCCTGACACCCCTGTACCCAACCTCAATGAGGAGGTCCACAACGTAGTGCAAGGTCTCGCATTACGCGCCCGCATAGAAGGGTCGTCTTTTGGGGTTGGAAATCCAACGGAGGCGTGGACAGAGAGGGACAGAATGACCAGGTACTGTGACATTACAAAATTTATCAAAACTCCAGGCGTGTTTATCCACCCCCTAACCCCAATCTCGACAGGGCCCAAGCGGTAGACTGGAGGCAGTTACAAACCAACACCTTCCCTAACCCCGTCCATCTCAGGAAAATATATCCGGACATCTACTCAGATGATAACTGCAAACTATGCCGCAGGCCTTACGCATCTCTTAGACACATTCTCTGGGAATGTGAGGTTATATGCAGAGAAAATGCAGTTTCCCTAGATGAAGCTGCGGTGCAATGGACGGCCGCGTTGCGCCGCTCAAACCTCCAAAATAAACTATGGGCCATCCAGCAAGCCCGTGAGGTGGCAAGGAGACAGGATCTCCGGACCTCCTCGGGGATGGCCTAGGCCCAGGCCATGAATTTGCCAAATTGTCAATAAAGTTGTTACCACCACCACCACCACAACCACAGGGCTAGACGAGGTTCCCGTTAGGCTGATTAATGAACTAGGGCCAAAAAGTAAGGAAGCTCTGTTGAAAGCAGTGGAAAAACTTAAAAAAATAGACGAATACCTGACAGTTGGCAACAAAGTAGAATGAATTTAATTTAGATGGGTAAGTGGAGGAAAGAATTCGCTCGTATAGAGCGTTGACCATTACATCGGCAATATACAGGCTAGCAATGAAGGCAATTAAAGCTGCAAGCATGGGCAACGAATAATGGCATTTTGGGAGAGCTTCACAATGGCTTCAGAATAGGTAGGTATTTGGATGATAACTTATTTCTTTATACTCAGTGTATTGAAATATCAAGAGTATAGAAAACAGACCGTTAAATGTAGCCTTTTTAGAGATTACGGGAGCATATGACAACGTAGACTGCAACATTTTAAGAGATATTCTGGAAGGGGAAGGCTTAGGCAACGATTGTCTACAGCTCTTGAGAGAGATTTACCTAGAAAATACTGTTTGCGTTGAATGGGAAGAGATGAGGAGCGAGGAGAAAGTCGATATCAACAAGGGACTGAGGCAGGGGTGCCCTTTATCCCCGCTGCTGTTTATGATGTACATGGCGAGGATGGAGAGGGTGCTAGAAGCAAGTAATATCGGGTTTAATCTCTCATACAAACAGGCAGGTAAGTAGTAGAGCAGCAGCTCCCAGGTTTATCTTATGCTGATGACATTGTGTTGCTAGCTAACAAGCAAAGTGATTTGCAAGGTCTGGCTAATATCTGTGGACAGGAAAGCGATAAGTTAGGCCTGAAATTTAGCATCAGAAATTTAGGTGTTATGGTATTCAATGAAAACAGCAAACAGACAGTGACAATACAGGGCCAGGAAATGTCTCAGGTAAAAGAATACAGATACCTTGGTATATGGATAAACGAAGACAATAGATATATGGAAACACAGGAAAAAACAATACCAGTAAAGGGGAAGAGAAATGTGACCATAATGAAAGAGAGAGCGCTATGGGGATACAGTAGGTACGAGGTGCCCCGGGGTATGGAAAGGTTCCAGGACTTACATTTGGAAATGTGGTCGTTTGCTTAATATCAGGGTTACAATCAGGGCTCGATGGCAACCAAAGGTCAGTGGGACGCCTCACATTGGGTGCTCATGGGAAGACTACAAATGAAGCTGTGCAGGGCGATATGGGCTGGACAAGTTTTGAAGTGAGGGAAGCACACAGTAAAGTTATGAAGAACAACTGAGGAATATGGAAGGAAGTAAATGGGCTGGGAGAGTGTTCAGGTATTTGTACAAAAATAATATTGATTCACAGTGGAGGAAAAGAATGAGCAGGCTTACCAGCAAGTATGCGGCCTGCGTGGTGAGCAACACAGCAACAAAGAATGTCAAGCATCAAGTCAGAGAGGCTGAGATAACCTCATTAGTGGCGGCAATGGAAAAGAAACCTGCCATGAGTAACTGCTTAAGAGGAAAAAAACGAAATCAGGAAAGAAACAATTTACAATAACTCAAAGGGAAGCTCATTACTTTTCGAAGCGAGATCAGGATGTCTTAGAACACGCACCCAGAAAGCGAGATATAAGAAGGAAGAAGCATGCGCTTGCTGCGGTAATGCTAGGGATACAATGGAGCATGCTTTATTAGAATGTGAAGATATCTGCCTAGCGGTCGATTTTAGGCACCACTAGCCTCATTGAAGCACTTGGGTTCAGCGAGAGCAGGGGGAAAGTAAACATGTCCGCAACAGATTTGCAAGAAGTGATTGGAAGATTGGTGGAAGTAGGGAAACAACAAAAAACAGAGGCTTACATAAACAAAGTTCACAATAGGGGTTCAAAAACATTGGTTATGGGAATTAATAGTTTCTTTTTTAATATCGGTGTCACACGCACACTTCTGATCGAGCTTGATCCAGAGCGGGTGTTGCTACACGGTCATTTGAGATAGCGATCAGCCCCTTAATCGCGATCGCAGGCTGATGTTTGCGCCCTCTAGTGCAGTATTCTGAAAAAGCTAAAAACAAGAAGTGAAGCCAGCTCAATTAAAAAATGTTTAAAATTTTTTACCAGCAATGATAAGCTGTAAAATCGACTTTCAAGGCCTTGAACTATGTGTATAAAAATGCATCAAATTTTTAATTCATATAAGTTTATTTCTTTCTTTATTGTTGTTATTCATGAATGAAGAGTACATATATACCAACGCAAAATATCTTTTCTCACTTTACGGCCACCCTAGAAAAATTGCAGTACATTTTTTTTGAAATAGGTCCCTAAGAATTGGAATCTGAAATAAAAAAAATCGACCCTGGGTGGTTGCATATGGCGAATAAAATTGACCCTCAAAGTGTTAAGGCTTGTTGATGAGTTATGTAGTTGATTCTGATTCATAGTGAACAAATAACAGTGCGAAATGACGAGGACAAAACGAAAAGGTGACACACACAGTGCATGTGTGTGTCGTCTTATAATACTTCTAGTCTCGTCATTGGCTTTCGCACTGCTATTCGTTCACTAAACCATGAGCAGCATGTATGACGTATATAACAGATAACCAGTTGTCCATCCTATCAATAGATAAGCTGTCATGGTAAAGGAAATGCAGCCAAACTGGCAGAGAATCAAATGACGCAATGATACATTCACAGATGTAATGCACACTTCTAAAAACCACGATACAATCACAACTGAAATATTTGCTCTGAGTCAAGTGATGTCCACTTTATTGGGTGAAATTAACCACAAATTACGATGGCACGTTAATGTAGGCTCCAGAGTCCTTTATCACGAGCAGCGTGTCCTGTCTTGGCTGGAGCTCCAATCCTGGTCATCTGAGGAAGATGTCAGTGTTGCGAAAACTGGAATTGTCCCTTTGAAAAGGAAGAAGAAAAAAAAGTAATGAACATATGGTGCCTCTTGCAACACAATAAACCTTAGTGCTGAAGAATAGGACAGAGCAAAGTGAAGAAACAGCATAACTAGGAGTGCACGGATACAGCTTACGTCTGTTAATTTGACCCTGATGGGACCTACGAAATTGTCCAAATTATCCAGCAGATCAAGTTAAACAATAGGCATAAAAAACAGCAAAACACATAGCTGATTCATTTCACAGCATATGCCCAGATTCTGACACGTCCCTGAATTGAAGGCCCTCTTTATGGGTTCAAAGCAAAAAAACTAACATAAATATGACATTAGAATTCCTAAAAAAAATAGAAATCGAATGTGCAACAGGTTTTCTAGCAATAAAAATGTAGCATGCTTACAATTCTGGCAATGAGAAAAAGATGAAGCCAGCAAACTTTATCTTCACAAAATGAAAATTTACTTAATGTCCACTGTTATCACTTTCACACAGCACTTTATCGCTGTCTATGAAGAATGAAAATATGTTGTTCTCTGTAAGGTCCACAGTGCATTTGTTATTATTCTGCAAGAATCAAACCACACCGCAACGACTGCAAATGGGACGGTGGCCCACACCTAGACTAACCACTTCACCAGTTCGTCCTGTGACGCATCCAATTCTCTGAAATGGCAAGAACACATGATGCGACTTGTTGCTGCTAGCTTAACATGTAAAATAACTTATCATTTGAGTGTGTTTTTGTAACTGGACTGAAACTGGCATGTTGTCGTCATGCTATGCGAGAACTCGTTCTATCGCCATCCGTGGTTGCAGTATTGTGATGGCAATGGTGATGACACTGGCTAGGCTGGCTATGACAGTAGGCTGTTGTGAATGTGGCTTTGGTTTTAGATTCCTATCAAATTGCACTGCCCAAGCAATTATCAGACAAAATATTTCTGGAAAGAAAAATTGCGCGGATCCCACAAACTGTGGGAATCAATGTAAGTGAAGCTTTCTGTGCAGTTTGCTTTGATTAATGATAATTAGTGGTGATGTTGATGGCAAATGTTTAATTCCTTCAGCATTTTGTACAATACGAGAGTGGCGAGCATTGTTTAACTGTGCGAACAAACGAACCACAAAGACAGAGAGGGACAAGGACGGGCGCAGTCCTTCCTTGCGCCCGTCTCCTGCGCCCGTCCTTGTCCCTCTCTGTCTTTGTGGTTCGTTTGTTCGCGCAGTTAAACAATGTTCGCTAATATCTACCAACTCGCCCAACAACAAGTTCTACTAAACGAGAGTGGCGAGTTGACGTTAAACATTACCTTGCATGTACCACTGTTGTTTGTCTTCGCAGTATACAGAACACACAGTGAGATGTTTGTACGAGGCATTGTTTTATGCCATTGTTCATAACCTCCGAAAAGGTTAGCACTGTCATTGCCTCACCTGGCACATTGCATTGTGGCAGAAGTGGTGAACTTTAATTGAATTATAGGGTTGCATGTGCCAAAACCACAATCGGATTATGAAGCATGCCGTAGTTGCGGAACCTGGATAAATTTTTATCCTCTAGACTTCTTTAACGGGCACCTAAATTTAAGTACATAAGCATTTTTGCATACCACCGCCGCCAAAATGCAATTTCTGCGATCGGAATCGAACACGTGACTTCGAGCAACGTCACGGCCTCAAAGCTACGACAGCGGGCACAGAAGTGTTGATTTGACGTGCGGCCACTTCTGTAGTATCGCCTGGACGCTTTTGCATCTGCATGCCCTGTATTACTTGTCAGCTTAACAAATTTGCGCTACGTCGATTGTTCAGAAATAGCAGAAACATACCGTACCGTACCTTAAACTTCAATTTATCCACTTTGTCCACAACTACTGTTATGTCTAGTAGTAGCATTTTTCTGCCTTCTTAAGTCTCCTTTCCCTTTACCACTCTCCTCTCCATGTATGCGGGCAAAGAGTGGCGAGGCTATTACTCATTTTCTGACTGCATCGGTTCTACCCACTCTGTCTCCTCTCCCTACCTCCTCTTTATCATTCTGTCTGTCTTTCCCTCCAGACTGTTACACGTTAGTACAAAGGTAAGCGCTGCAATTTCTGCAATAGTTTGCAGGGGGTCACGGATAATTACAACAGTCAAGAGGCTATTGTAGCCCAGGGAACTCAAGGGGGGCACTGTGGCCACCGTTGATGGAAAGGTCCAAACAAGTTTCTCGCATTGTCATGCCACACTCCTGCCATGCATATGCACGCTCTGAACCACTACCCAATGGGGCATGCAAGACAGTAGCAGTAGCAGCCTTAGCAGTAGCAGCAGTAGCAGCAGCAGTTGAAAAGTCAGAGAAAGAGGCAAAGAAAGCTTCACTGTAAATGGTGCGCATTAGAATCAGGTAAATACTGTAATAATTCGCCGTGAGCTACTATCTTTGTTTTAACATCTTTCCGGGGCAGGCCAAAAATAGACATTTTCAATGAAAGATGGCGTGTGCTCGACGCATTCACGGGACACTAAGTGCTGCCAAGACAGACAATGCCGCTATTGGAGTTACCCCTGCAGTCATCATTTAGGGCATGTACGGGATGACCAGCCAAGTTAGAATTATCTGGGGATGGCTAATTTCAAGAAAAAATAATGGAAATTTGGTCCCATAGAAATGTATGGGCGCTGGCGAATACCATTGGTGCTGGTCGAATTATCAAAAAATAAAATTAACTGGTGTGAGAAAGACAGATACAAATGGCGACTGTTCTGAATGATTATGCAGCAAACGAGCAACACTTACTGCGTAGATGCACGAGTTGTTGAGTAAATGCACTGAGCAGCTCAGCTCCACTCATTAATTGTCAGTCATTCAATACAAGTGCTTTTGTAAGATGCTTTAAGGCATTTTACCTCTGTTCCTGTATTTCATTACTCTCATCGTCATGGGTCACCAGATATAATCACCTTCCAGTCATTTCTCATTTACAAGCTCCTCAGTTGACTTGACACTGAGTTCAGAATGGCATGACATGTATCAAATGATGCAAACAAGCTTTATTTTTCCTTTTAACCAAGTAAATTACACACAACCTTTATACTTGCTTCGTTTAGAAATGAAAAAAATATTTCGCATGCCATTCAATAGTTAAAGGGTGTTTTTGTACAATATGTATATTTGATTAAATTCTGATAGCTCGATATTTGACACCCCCCCCCCCAAAGCACAACCCATTGCTTTTGCTTAAAGGCTACGATTGTAAGCTTGAATGGGAAGAGTCTTCATATGATGAATAAAAAGAGTGAGAGATTAGCTTCTATTCAGTAGCTGAGCAGCAGAACAATATGTATGTTATGTGACTAATAACTTTTCATTCAATCATACACAAATAACTGAAGACCTGAAGTACAAAAATCACTGTCCTGGCCTGGCCAAGCCAAGCCAAGCCAAGCCGACTGATTGCCTACATGCTATAGAACTTCTGGCTTTCTCCATGGCACTTTGTGCTTAAGGATGCTAACTTTGTACCATGAGACAGCCTAATGCTGACTAGATTCTTCATTCTTCTCTTTATAATGTTTATGTGAAACTAAAATGCCACAAATTCATCAGCAGATCAAAGTGTTCAACTGAGCAGAGTGTGTCTCAAAGAAGTCTACTGAGCAAAGCAGCTACATAGCACGTCAACTTCGTTTAAATTTACACTAACATGCAAAATAAAACATATGGTGATTTGCCTAAGCACCGTGATAGCTGATCAGATAACAGGTAATGCTAATTATACTCTCCCTTCCCCTTTAAGGTTACAAAAAAATATATTCTGTATAGTTTAGAATGTCAATACGCCAAAGAATTTACATGATATCAGTGTAAAATATTATTCCAAGACGCCCTCAACAATGCACATAAGTAAACTGCATGCAAGATGATGATGATGTTGCACACAACAGGTACCTCAGGCTGTCTGTATGGGTCTTGTACTCCATGACAGTGTTGACGGGCAGGTTGAGTACACGGCGCAAAGTGTCACGGATGCGCAGCGTTGTCTGGCTGTCGCTGGCCGTGCGGTTCCAGATGGACACAATGTCTTCCTGAAAGCGCACCGACACCACGGCACCACACACCTCTTCACCAACCATGAACTGCTCGCCCAGGATGGCCAGGATCAGATTCTCCCAACAGCGGGATGCCAGCCCCTTGCGCAGCCGCACAATCCACTTGCCACCCGTGCGATTCGCCTCGTCCTGCAGTTCATGTTTTAATAAGTACAGCTATCAATATTAACAGAGCACAAAGACAGTGAAGAAAATGAGATCACTCGCAAAAACTCGGTAAAATTAGAGCAATTCATTTGGACCTTAACTCATCTATACGACATCAGCAGTTCAGATTCCCACCAATGCCCCTAATTTTGTATGAACTAATTTTGCGTGAACTAAATCATTACTATTCCTAAGGGTGTTGCAAAAGTCTCGCTCCCAAATTAGTGGTATTATATTTCATAGCAGTGTATAATACGTCAATGTTGTCTGCTTTAGATATGTTATTAAGTGCAATTTACAGAATTGGGATATTGTTTTTTATTGCCAAATTAAAGAGTAATAAATTTGATACCTAAGTTTTTTTTCTAGCAGTTTTCAAGAGTTTTTATAAAACTATCCATGGCATAAAAGGTGGTTGCCGAGAAAAACAATTTTTCTGTTCCTATGAGATAGCAGGCCTCAAGCTAAAACTTCCTCCTAGCTGCTGTTGCTATAAAAAGCTTTGACAGTGTGGTCTTGTTCGTGAAGAGACCAAGGCTTCACTCTTTATTCCTAAGAAATGCACCCATGTAACCAGTTAACAATTTACAGCACAAAATCAATAAACATGCAATCAGTGGCTTAATTCAATCAACAGGTTTAATATGTAATCAGCTGTTAACAATTTACAGCACAAAATCAACCAACATGCAATCAGTGGCTTAATGCAATCAACAGGTTTCACAAGAGGCACCGAAATGCCATTCATGACCGAACTAACTTCTGCCATGCTAACGGGACATGAAAATGTGCAAGTTGTTGCTTGCAGAACAGAAACAAATGCATAAGATTAAAAGAACTGTTTGCTCAGCTAGTTGATTTACATGTCAGGAAGACAGCACAAGCTAAGACATTCACATAAAAAGAATACAAGGAAAAGTGCTACCAATAGCTGGTTTACTCACCACCTGAAGCCAACAATAATAAGTACATGTGCGTAGACTGCAGACGCATCATGGTAAGAAATCATGATGATAAGAAAAAGGCTGTGTTTCATAACAGAAGAGTGATAGAGATATCTTTAATACATTTATTGCCTCTTTTTCTTACATAAAAAGCTTTCAAAAGTTCCTGTACTTTGAATCTTTGAGGTTTTAGATTAGAATTATGGACAGAAGCAAATATTTATGGAATGGGAACTATGGCATGCTTTTAATGTAAGAAAAAGAGGCAATGGCTATTCGTTTGTGATGCAAACACCTATCTTTATGTGACCCAGTTCCACTGCTGCGCATAGATATTGCTTTACCTTAACTAAATTCCCTAAATATATAGTTAAACCTCGATATAATCAACTTCAATATAACTAAATTCTCGATGTAATGAAGTATTTAACTTTTCATAAGCTCTTGTCCATAGGACACCATTTATTTAGAACCTCAATTTAACGAAGCGTGCTTGCATGCGATTTCAATATAACAAAATTTCGCTTTTGCGACAAAGGAATGCCGAGACACTAAATGGAAACTTCCATGGATGTAGATAGTCAAATGACTGTATTAAAAGCCTCTGCTTATAAGCACACGTCTCAAATCGCGTGCAGTGCAACAAGAACGACTGCTGAAGTGGAGCCACATCATGTTCCGCATCAAGTCCGAGTGAGATAAGATTCAATCACACCCTGCGCACTTCGTGCTTTATGTGCGAGTGCAAGTGCGAGGGTGACACAAGAAAGATGGTGGCTTCTCAAGTGCTGCCTTCCTTTGCGAGCAAAGGGAAAGAGGGGGAGGGGAGTGAGCTCACGGTAATGCGATCAAGCACGCGCAATGGGTGGGGGGCGAACGTCGCGATTTCTGGCACGCATCTCAAAGGCTGCGCATGGCTATAAGCGCGGCTGAGCGCATACGCATCTGTGCACCCTGCTTTAGACGTACTCTTCCGCATGTGCAAAGAGTGGACGTGCTGAGATGGCGCGGCACCATGTAAGCTATCTTACCAAGCTGAGTATTGGAGGTTATGTAATCTCGAGTTTCGGCCGCCCGTTGGAGTGACAGTGTGACAAAGCATTCGTTCCCTGCTGTCAGCGCTTTTCATGATAGTGTCATCTCAGTGCGGGCGACGCTATCAGACGCAGGGGCGGAGTGCACACAAATGCGTGGCCGGCTTCACTGAATTCGTCGATGTGGCATGAAACCGTATCATTTGTCGCCAAATCCGAAATTCATTAAAATGAATTATTTTCTCATTCAAATTTGCTTTCTAACAGAGGAGCTGTTTAAGCTTTTGTTCCGCCATGGAGCATTACCAGAAAACTCAGCCCAGCTGTGTGACGCCTCGTGTTCACTAGCTACCACCTGCGAGAGCACCGAGCCACGTAACCTCCTTGCACCCCATGCGCGTAGGGCAGAGTCGTGACGTCACAGGCCTTGGAATAGCCAGTGCGGCGACACACCTCTTGCCTCTTTTACTCCATGCGTACGTGCTGCTGCCATGGGAGGGGCGAAGAAAGTCCACACGCCTGAAGAGGAAGCGGCTTACCAGGAAGAACGCCAAACTGCCAAGCGAGAAGTGATGCGCCGCCGCCAAGCTGATCCGGAATACCGCGCTGAAGCTGGGGCTGAGAAGAGGCGACGCCGAGTCGAAGATACAGAGTTCCAGTCCGGGGAATGCAAGAGTTGGTGCCTGAACGCTCGGCATCACTGAGAAATCAATCCTGGTCTGCCACTGCTTGAAAACTTCCAGCGTCAAGCCCACCAAGACGACTTAGCAAAACCTAGCGTAACCTCGCGCAAGACCTACAAACAACTTAGGCAAGACACATAAGAGTTAGGTGATCACAAACTCCGCTGTTGACTCCAGGATTGCACCACTAGTGCAAGCTGCAAACATTTTTTTCTATTGCCTGATAATTTGGAAAATTCTGCAGCCCCTTCCCGTGTAAGGAAAATCAATCGATCACTGTACTTGTCTACATAAAAGGTCGAATTTCAATACAACGAAATCTCAGTAAAACGAAGCAAATTGCCAATATTACCTACATCGTTATATTGAGGTTTAACTGTATATAAAAAAATATTATTACACCTACTGCCTTTCTTTATAGTGGCAGATGGCAGAATAACTTTGTGTAGGCTTCTAGGCTGTGTAGTTACCCAAATAAATAGCCTGGCAATTCAATTCACTGGCAAAGATGGAATAAATATGCAGATATGCAAGATATGCATACCAAAAAAAAGAAAAAGTGATGCACTTATATTTTCATGAACTGAAAATTTATACGTACATGCAAGCTTGAGGTAAAAGAAATGCAGAAAAAGCATGTTATAAGTGCATCATAAATCTGGGACACCTGCTACACCAGCGTTCTCCCCATGGTGAGTGCAGTGGAAATGCTGCCCACCACTCCGGATTACCACGCACCACTCCGGCCTCACCGATCAAAATTCCAGTTTTTTTTTTTTTGCAATCCTGGGGTGTTTCTTTATCATGTGGGGAAATAGTAGAAAGAAAAGTGACGTGGAACCTCAGGAAATTGCACTTTTCTATAAAGCTGCCGATAAAAATCTGGTAGAAAACTAAGTGCCGCGACGTGCCACTGCCCCAAGAAGGTGCGACTTTCGGTTGACGCAACGATGCCATTTTGGTACCATCATAAAGATAAACAGGTGAGATCCAGATAGGCACGCTGTCATATTTGGTCGTGCAGAAGTAACAGCAAAAGAAGACGAAGAAAGAAAACACACACAGGCACACACAACTAGAGTTGCGATTTGTTATTATTGCCATGTGAACATAGGAAGCACTTCTATTGCCTGACGCAGATTTGAATCGCTGGTGAGTGTTTCACATGCAGTTTGACAGTGGCAAGCTGTGAATATTTTTGTCCTGGTGAAGTTTGCCAATTGAGGTAGGATGCGTCGCTAGCTCGCATTAGTTTCATTAGTGCGTCCAAAATGCAAAATTGGTGAACTTACACAATTTAAAATGGCGGAATGCTCGTACCCAGAAAAGAAGTAAAAAGAAAAAGCTAAACAGATCTCAAGCACTATGGGAATCGACGCTATGCGAAACATTGACAGGCAGCCATTGTCTGGGATTCTGCAAAGCGTTGCCAGGTTGACCAAAGCATTTGTGCATATCCAGTGTTTGTGTGTGTTACGTGATTACAGGGAACTAAGATTAAGGCTATTGTGTATGTGTGATAGCAGCAGCAATATGGCAATGACGGTAACGGTGATTGCAGGATTTCTACGAACAATCATATTGATGTAAGCGAGTGGCGTGGAGGAGCTAGGTGCGAAAGAAATGCAGGAACTGAATGCTCACTGACAGCAGCATGTTATCGTTTAGAGGACACAAATGGTTGACCTGACGGTGATACTGCAACACAAACTGAAGTTCGTGTCTGCTATAGCCATTTGGACGAGTGGCGTAGTGCAGCTGCTCGCATTGACCAAGCCGTGACGACGCTGCCATAGTGGAATTCGATGCAACCTTGTCTTACTCACTGTGCGAATTAGAAAAGAGCACACCTTGATGCTTAATTAAGCAGCCTGTTAATGACGAGAAGGGCCACAACCTTTGGGATGAAAGAGGAGGCTGCGCATTGCTGTCTGGTGCTTGGAAATTAATGTTCGTGGGAAACTTGCTTCTCAATCGCTGTTTGAACAGATGCAACCACCATCCGTTGTTCTGCTGCCGAGATGCTGGGATCTTCTTACGCGTGCCACATGGCTCGAGGGCAGACGGCATGCGTGAATCAGCAGTGAGAGTCAGATTATGAAGCTGGAATGATGATGATATGACCATCATGGCATCACAGACACGAGCATATCTACATAAGTCATCGGCCCAAGTTCTTGTCATGTAGTAATGTAATGCTGTGCATGCATGCATGAATGTCCCAAATTTTTCTCATTCTTCTCATGCACGTCATGACATTCATGGGAATCATGTCATGGCTTGACATGATTAACCATGGCATTCATGCTAATCATTATATGACATGTCACTAATGTCACACATGCATGTCATGTCAATCAACCCATTATAGTCATCTCATTTATGACATTCATGTCATGATTTTCATCAATGTCAGTTCCATTTTTTAAAGTCTTATATCAGGATATCCACGACACGAATTAAATGACAACATGCATCACATGAATGCCATGAAGTGATGGCATCATGGTCATTTGTATATGTAGTACATATATGTGACTGAATATGTACCAGGATATGTGTGGTAAGACACAGGCATGGAATGACATGCTCACGCATGTAGTCATTGATGTCATGTTATGCAATTTGTGGCATTCATGTCATGACACGTGAGGCATTCATGTAAGGTCATGCATGCATGTCATGTCATATATATCCAGATACACATATACTGAGTTAAAGAAACAACTACCACAACAGCATCATGTCATTCATATCATTTATGTCATGACATTTATGTAATGTTATCCATATCCTGATACTATAGGTATATCGAATTAAAGAAACGACCACATTGGCATCATGTCATTCATATTGTTTATGTCATGGCATACATGCCATGACAAATATGTCACGTCACTGATGTCACGACATGTCATTCATGTTATGAATGTATGCTGCCCCATGCCTATTCTGATATACATCCAGTTAAAGAAACAACCATGATGGCATCACGACGTAGGAGGCTAGGTGGACAGATATGATGATAAAAACATATTTATTATTACAAAGGAAGATTGATGGTGGTGCTCCTAGTCCAGAGCCCCAATGACGGCTCCAACGAGTTTGCAGGCACTCCGAATTAAGGCCTGGCAAACCTTGCAGGGTCCATCACGAAGAACATCATCCCATCACTCTCAGTTGGAAAGGGGTAGAGGATGGTGGGAAGGGGGTGAGATAGGGGTCGTTGTGCACTATATCATAACGCGAAACGTCGTGGCTTGAACAACACAACCCGGGCAAGCATCAGAGTATCTCTCAGAACAGAGCAGAGGTTTGGGAATGTGTGTGTGTCTCAAGCTGCCTGAGCGCCACCTCATCCTTGCAAAAGAAAGGGGGTGGAGGAGAGAATCGGATGCATGCACGTGCATAGTGTGTGACTATATCGCGGTACGAGAGAAATGGGCTCCAGCTATCTGAGTTGGTCGCCTCATTAAGTGGGGCAGCTCAGAGGGAGAGTTTGCAAGCGGCTGATTGAGTGCATTCATTGCACGGCAATGAGGTACGACCAGGAGTCCAGAGCAGGTGGAGTTGGTGTGTTGTGAGGAAGCTGTGATAGGATGCGATGAACAGCTAGTGTAATGCCTTTGCCTAACAGAAAGGTTTGGCATGCCGTCTTTGAATTGGTGAGGATAAAATAGAAGTCTGGAGGAGACAAAGCACATCTCAAATGGCCAGCTCCACCCCAAGGACTGGGGTTGTGGAGCTGCGTGCAGACACTGTGTCCACTAATTCATCACCACCATTGACTATTGCTGCTACGAGAGCTGAGGAATTATGGGCTTTGTCAGTGCACATGGTTCTGAACCTCTCTAAATCTTCCAGCATGCATATCAATAGTTGCACCATAGCACGGCACCTACCACTATTGTACTCTGGATGCATATTACGTGGGATGGGGTGAACATTAAGAGCTTGTGCCACTCGGTCTGGAACTGGGGTATATGTCTTTTGGAGAATGGTCGTAGGAAGTGGATAGCCTAGCCTCAAAAGTAGGTTCAACCATGCGGAAGTGAGGCTGAGGTGATAAAATTGGCTCCTACTCTGTGCTCTGAGAAGTTCACTTAGGGTGTTGTAGTTCCCTAACGCCAATAATCTCTTAGCTGAGCTATAATGAGGAAGACGCACAGCTTGTTTTACATCCTAGAATATCAGTCATTCGATGTGCATCTGCTGTGATAGGGTGAGATGGTGGAAAGGTAGGTGATAAGTGAAGCAGCTGAAGGTGCACACTTCGAACAAGCGAAACGTATCCTGTTCGTGGAGACCTGCAAAGTGACTGCTCTTTCGACGAAGCATATTCATGATTTGATCAGTCAGGTGGGTGAGAAGATGCATGGTCTGCTAGGCCCTCCCTTTGGACTACACTAAGAGCCTGAGTATGCAGACGCATTGGACCTTCTCGATAGAGTGCCAGCTGCTTTAACCTCTATATTTGGTGATGCAGCATGGGGCGGTCCGACAAGGACTAGCTCTAATTTCTGCGGGGTGCAACTGAGCCTCCCTTTTCATGCGTATTAGGCGACAGTGTCGGCTGTGAACTGAAGCCTGTCCTGGATCTCACTATCTGACCCCAGAGTGGTCCAAATCGTGGTATCATCTGCGTAGATACTGTGACAAAGATCTGGTATACACTCAAGTTGTTGGGGAAGTCCTGACAGTGCGATGTTAAAAAGGCTTGGGGACAGTAGCGAACCTTGGGCGGTACTGTGACCCCGTTAAGCGGATAGTATCCATGCAGTTAGGGCCCATCCCAACTGACACTGTGTTGTTGCGTAGGAAGGCATGGACTTAGTTGTAGACACGTGACCTGTAATGCAAGGAGGAAAAATTGCCAAGGAGAAAGTCATGTTCGATGTTGTCGAACGCGCCTTTCAGGTCTAGGGCGAGGACTGCTATCGTTTGGCTGTGAGATCGAGGGCCAAGAACCTCCTCCTTTAGCTGAAGAAGCTGAAGTCCTGCGTGGATAGATCAGAGCAAAAGCCGAATTGAGTGTCCGCAAAGAATGACTGGCGTTCGAGGAATGATTACAGGCGGCAGAGGATGACAGACTCTATCAGTTTTGTGATGCACGATGGTAAGGATATTGGGCGTACATTCTCCATTGAGATATTTTTACCTGGCTTCCGAATTAGAAAAGGTTGGCATGCTGCCACGCTTGTAGTAGCGCCCCCTGCCATCAAGGCTTGTTAAATGTATTCACCATGTGAACGTAGTCCGAATCACTGAGGTTGTGCAAAGTGCCGAATTGCAGTCTATCTGCACCCGGGGCTGTAATGCAGTGGAGGTCCTGTATGGCAGCCCTAGCATTGTCTACTGTGATGACGAGTGGGTACGAGGAGGAGGGCCGGTCGGGGTCATCGTGGTAAGCGTGGGTGAGGATGCGTAAGCTATGATGTGTGCATCTTACTCCTTGTGGGATTGATGAGGGCCCTGAGAATTAACCACGTTTTAGCAGTACCCAGGGTGCGTAAGAGGCGGTTGTAAAAATTGCGCCAGTTGTTACCAGTTAGTGTTTCAGCATAATTCTGCACCTCTCGCATGATCTGTCCCATGTGGCGTTGGAGCCTATGATGGTAACGCTGTCATTTCCAACGCTTCTAAATTCCTCAGCGAGTGTCCCATATGTGTAACAGATGTACGTCAATGTCAGGGTTAGATACCATGGTTGTGATCTTTCGAGCAGTCGCTTCTAGGTCATGTGTTAGCGAGGCTAGCCACTGGTTGTATACTTTGCCTTTCAATGGCTCTAACCATCTTTCTTTCAACTTCGTCCAATCCATCATGTGGACCTTCTGTTCAGGTCGGTGCGATGTACAAAGTGGTAGGACCATAGCCACAATGTAATAATCACTAAGTTTTTGTCGAAAGGACTGTGAGTCACGATAGGCCCGGTGCTGTGTGTGAAGGTGAGATCAGGGAACCTGTCTCGCGTGACGTTATTGCCTCCTAGCATTGGCTTTGCCGGGTTGGTAGAAAGAGTAAAGTGCAGGTTGCAGATATCTTGCCAGAGCCAGGCCTCTTTCACTATGGATAACGGGTATCCCCTGACGGGGTGAACTATACACAATAAGAATGACAATATTTTTGCTCCATTTCTCATGTGAGATGAGCTCCAGAATTTGATGAGGAATGTCAGTCATTGTAGTGCAGATGCGGCATGTTATATGCTTGGACACCAATGCTCCCACTAGAGGGTAGACACTCTCTACCACAACATAACCCGAAAGGGAGGAGGAGGACAGTTTGGTTCTTGGAGTAAAATCCCATCTGGCGGTTTGGCAGCCATGGCAACATATTGTGACAGGAAGCTCTGTTTTCTGTGGGACCCCCTGCAGTCACGTGCTGAAGCCTGTGCTGGACCTCACCATTTGACTGTCAAATATAGAATGTTGCCTTTGCAACATTCCTGCAAAAGAGTGTGTTCTCACAAAAAAATATGTCATCGCAGGCTGCAAACTGAGTTAGCACTTTAGAGGGCGGCAGCATTCACATGACACAAATAAAATCTGAAAACACATTTTTGTTGAAAACAAGCTACCAGAGCGAATTTTTTTTACAGTACAGAAATGAGAACTTTGAGAAATGAGAATTTACGCACAGTGGAAACTGATAGACAACCAGCAAAGGCACCAAAGCCAGCACGCTCAAAATCAGCCACTTTGGCTCATTACATTTTGTGAAAAAGCAAATGAGGAAACATATCGCACCCATGTTTTGCCTGACATAAGCAGACCTCCATTAAATTATTTTAAATTGTGATCAGAGTTCCTTTTTCTTTTTTGGAGAACTTGCTTATTTAAATTTTTTGTTATTTTGTATATATTGCAGGCAAAAATTTTTTTCAGGAATGTTTCAAAGGTGACATTCTATATCTGACAGTCCTTACACAAGTTTCTGGGTGAAAAAGAAAATGTGCAAAGGCACACTTAAGTTACAAAACATTTCTCATTATGGCTGTGTTCGAAATTTTTAGATTATTTTTCTTTTGTGGACAGCATAAAAAAAGACATAGAATTTATTTACATTTAAGCATAGTAAAACAAGCAGAAAAGGTTTTTGCCACAACTTCTTTGTTTGCATTGAATTCGGCTGTGAAGTCGGACAATATTACAGTAAGCAGTAGCAGGACACCCATGGTGCCACCTTTAAATATTTCTTCTGGTGCGTTAAGAATGCTTCTTGGGAATCAAATTTTCAGTTCCATACAGTTTGAATATGCCAACATATAAAAAGCAGACAAAATAAAAATATCAAGCCAGCATGCATGTTTGGTCTCTCCTGGGGTCACCCCAGCTGTAAGAATGCAGCTTGACGAGGCCAGGGGAATTATCCCTTTCAGCATGTTGCTTCAATACAGCAATGGCCGCTGATAAATCATGAAAGAGGAAAATAATGGTTAACACGAAATGTCCCTGTCCAATGGTCGTCTGTCCATGCAGCCAAATGGCATGCACCCGAAGCGATATTAAAAAAAAAGATAATGGGCACAGCCTATCATGTGCAGCCCTACACTGCCAGACTTTCTTGCTGAAATTTTCTCCATTCCATTACCTAATTACTTGTGGCTGTGCATTCATGACCAAATGCACTGATAACTCTCAAGTGCCTTCTGACAACTGTGTTTAGCGTAGAAAATTTGTTTTCATGTGAACGCAGCTTCACATGGTGTTTACTGCAGTGAGCCAAAAGTATGCAAAGTGAAATAGACAACTAAGTTTAACCTGCAGTGACTTCAATTGCTGTTGTCACATTCTCAGTAGCAAGAGATGCAAGATGATGCACATGCAAAAAAAAAAAAAGGGAGAGAGAGCCACTTGCCTCCCACATTGGTTTGATTCCTTCCTTGAATAGGTGATAGTCACTGTGGCCTGACATTTCTGAAGGCCGAATCAAGTGGCTGTAGTGCCTCCAGAACTGCTCCACCTGGCATTTAACAAAACCGACAAAAGAGAACACGTCAGCTGAGGCAGTACTACTGAGAATTAAAATGCTGTGCACTGAAGTATGCTGCTAAAAAAAGAAAAAGCATCTAGATGAACTCTGAGGTGAGCTACTGGCTTGTAGTCAACCAGCACACCCTTTCCCCAGGATGGTCTATGATCTTTTGATTGCACCCTGATATCAACCAGTTGAGAGAAACACCCCACTAATGCGAATTTGATCAAGAAATCCTTTGATAGCACACTTTGTATCTTATTCACATTATCATAGAGTTCACTAATACACTGCACTACAAAAGTTCTTGGTGCACAGGATTTACAAACAAGTTAAATTTAACCAATACCAGTGTGGCTGCCACACAGATATGAAAGCAGCTGTGTATATTTCTATATTTACATAATTTAGTGAATCATTCCACTAAATTTGTTTATTCAAAGCCTACAAAGCCACTACTACAAAATTTATCCATGCTTTTCTTCAACCTTGTTGCTCTGAAATTAAAATTTCTGTGGCCAGGTGTGCAATCTATTAACATACAACATGCTAATTGGTAATGGAAGTTTCCGTGGTCAGGTGTGCTCTCTATTAGCATACCGCATACTAATTGGTTCTTTTCCATTGCTACAAATCTGACAGTGGTGTGGATATCTCAGGGCAATTGAATGATGTTCAATAGCCAATTCAAAGGTGAAATCCAAGAATTTGTTCAGCCACATGTATGTTGACTAAATGTTTAAGATTCACTCTGAGACCCTGCAAGTTAAAGGGACCCTGAAGCAGTTTTGATGGCTGTGAACAAATGCAAAGAGTGAGTAGGGTAGGTCCACGTGATCACCAAGGGTCTAATTTAATTGCTCTGCATAAAGCATGTAATGATTAAGTTTTTGAACATCTGCATAGCTACAGACTGCAGTCGTTCCACTCCCTTCATTTCCACCTGCCTCTGTCCATTCTATGTAGAATGGTTGAGTGATGTCACTTGGGCGAGCAATCTGATTGGCTTCCCAAGGTCCCTGAGAATACTTGCAGCATGCAGCTGCAGTAAGCTCCAGTTTAATGTAGACTGTCTGCTGCAGCTATTGCCTGTACTTGTGCATTAGCTGTGCATGCAAAGAAAAAAGGTGAGATAAAGAGTTTCATTCATAAAGCTGGGCTCTGGTGGACTTGTGACTCTACAAGGCATAAGGTTGGGGAAGAATGCGACAAAGGTTAGCTATGGTGCAGTGGTGACAGCTGTCGGTGGCACACAATGTGAATAGTACCAGTGCTTGTCTTTCTGTGCTGAAGGTGTGCGCAGGGAGTAAACTGCAGTGAATGCATGCTGTAGAAGACACAAGCGCTGCATGTAAACTTTAGTTTAGGACCAAACAAGAACAACTATGTTGAGCTGACACGGAAAGACACTCAATTCAATTTAACCACAAGGAGACGGCGCTCGCATCCCTGCATGAGGTTATGCGCAAGGAGGTAGCACACAGCCATGCACATAAGGAATACAAGGCAATGGGAAGCACTGTGGCTTGAGAGGAAAGCAATGCCTAACCATTAGTAGCTTTTTTTAATATAGTGTGCCGGCATAAAATTATTGTGAGGAAAGATTAAGTGAGAGACACTCTTTATGCCTAAGCAGCATTCTTGCAGTGTGTCTACCAAGTTGACATTTCCAAATTCCCTGAGTTTTTCAGGTTTTCCCCGAGTGCCTTTACAAAATTCCTTAAATGACACAGAACTTTGCTTTATGTCAAGACGAGTTGACACTATGTCGCCCGATGCTGTCACTCCCTAGGAAGCATGTTAAAGAATAAAAAATGACTTAATCCAGTTTGAATAGTAAAGAGTAGTGTTTATTTTATTCAAAAAGAAAACAGAAGGGCGGGGTTAGTAATATGCACAGCAAATAAAATATCTTCGAAATAGATGGTAACACCCATTTCAAATCGAGTCGAACATTCTCTATGTATGAATAAAAGGTAGATGCAGACTGAAGCAAGTATTTTCGAATATGAGCTATTTCTATCAACTGATAGCGTGAATGAATGCTCGCGCCACTGGGCTGACTCTAATTGCTGTCGCTCTTGTACGACTGCACCAACTTTTGCTGGGCGTTAAGCTGGATGGCATCAGCCGTGCTTGCAGGAGCCTCGAAGGAAAGAACTTCACTCGTTGGGATCCGTTTCGAGACTGGTTTATTTACAAAAGATAGATCGAAGAAAGAAGAAAGGAAAGAGAGAAGAAACACGAAGTCCACGCTCTCTGTTGGTCGCACTGATGCCTTCATCCCTGTCGGGGATGCCGGCACCTCGTACTCAGTAGGCGGTTTGCCGAAAAGCCAGTGGAACAGATCAGTTTGCGGGTAGAGGCACCGGCCGGGACGCGGTGCAGTGGGGCGCCCCTCGTCCGTTTGCCAGCTCCCTCTCTCTCTTGCGTCGTCGGTCCCCCAACCATGGGTGCAACAATGTATGGTGGTCATTTGCAACTTTCAACAACCTCCCCCGCAATGAGCGCCGGCTCATTCCCGGCCACCACTGTTCGCACAGGCTGGCACTTCTCGCTGAGCTCGCGTGGGTACAAGGCTTGTGTGGGTGGTTGCAGTTTGCTTTGGTTTGGGAGAAGGATCTTGCAAGTGCGTATTCGGCCGTCTCTTCCAGGAAAGGTTTCCAAAACAAAACATATTTTCCACATATGGCATGGAGCCCGACCATCCCTGAGGAGAACTATGTCTCCCTCATCGATGCCTCTTCCTCTGCCTGGCTTTGTGACATGCGCTGAGCAAAGCTGCGGTAGGTATTCGCGTCTCCACCGTTGCCAGAATGAGTCAACAAGCCTGGTGCGTCACCTCCCTTGGCATTAGTGTCTCTGCTGACGATATGACTTTGGTGGTTTCTTGGAAGAGAGGCAAGCTCGTTAGCCTGCGACCAACTAGGAAATGTGCTGGAGTCAAGGGCATAAGCTCCCCCACGTCTGAGACGAAAGTCAACGGACAAGAATTTACGGCAGCGTCTACTTGGGTTAGAACCATGGAGAGGCTGTCATGGTCCAGGCAGCTCCTTCCGAGCACTCTGCAAAGGGTGGCCTTCACGGTTCTCACCATTCTCTCCCAAAAGCCACCCCACCAAGCCGCTCTCTCAACAATAAATTTCCAACTGATATTGATAATATTATGAGCCGCCACAGCGCCAAACGCAAGAGGGGCACCTCGCGGCTGCATTCGGATATCGCCAGTGCGCAAGAAGGAAGCGTGGAAATGTGCACGCTTGCAGTCTCGCAGGGAGGCGCATGCGTACAGGCGTTGGTCTTGACACCAGGGGTGCCCCGCTAGCAGGGGAGGAGGGTCGTTTCGCCATACGCTCACGCACCCCGCAATATTTTGTGGGCGAGTGTACAGGATACACATCCTCCTTTGTAACTCTGTTAAGGTTGCGGTAATTCATATGAAATCGTCATGGGCCATCATTTTTCTTCAACAAGACAACAGGAGATGCCTATGGACTATATGACAGCTGAATGATGTTCTTGGCTAGCATTTTGCGAACTTCTGCGTGAACTAGAGCACTGCACGGGCCATATTTTCAGGCCCGGGCCCGAGCTCGTAAGTACTATGCAGTGACCCGCCCAAGCCCAACTCAATGGTTTCAAACCTGACCTGTACCCGGCCCGAAAGATTTGGGCCCAGCCCGGCGCGGTTCGGCTCTTTAGCCCTTGTGCGTAAGCGAAGCATGGTCCAATTCTCGGTAATTGTTAAGATACCATCTGTGGAACAGGACATATTCTAGAGATAGTTTTGACTGTGTCAGGACTTCGGCAGGCGTTGTTGCTGATAAATAAACAGGTAAAATGGAAAGAATACATATTCAATGCATTATACTCATGCGTTAACATGCGATATGAAACCCTGTGCTACATTTGCCAAATAGTTGCGTGGCAATATATATAAAAAGAATAGGGCACTTCTTATGTACAGAATCACCAACAACTTAATCTAAATATCATATTTAAAAAAACCATTGCAACGTACAATGCTAGAACTCAAGAGAATAAACTTGGCTTGAAATTTATAGCTCTACAAAACATAAGTTGATGACATGCAACGGTGATGCTCATATGGAACCACATTTGGCGTGCAACAAGCAATTTTTGTTGCTTTATTATGCTTTATTTCAATGGCAGTTGATTCCAATGGTTGACTTTTCAGGCAACTTTCAAGACCCCATCGGTTTTGTTTCAACATGTAGGGTATTCAGCGCATTGCAAGTACGACATAGACTGACTCCAGCAAGTTCAGATGTGATACCTCTCTTTTCACTCCTGGCAAATTGATGTAAGGCTAGCAAGAATACAAAGCAATGACCACGAAAGCTGACAATCTGACAGATTAAATTTTCTACCTCGTATTAGACTTTGCAGGTCTCATTCATTAGCGCTGCAATTTTCTGAACGCACTGTCAAAAGCACAGCCATTTGCTGTGTATGCGGGCGAAAGCTTGCGAGTGAACGAGAAGGATGGTGGCTTGATGTGCGCCGTCCTCCAGCATACCCGATGTTGAAGGCCACGTTATCAAAAGATAGCAAGAGCGGGAGCAGGGGCGAGGGCAAAGTGAGCGTGCACTAGGGGGAGGGAGAAAGAGGCAAGTGCGTTTCTCCTGCTTGGCCGTACCACAAGCTGTGCATCGCTGTCCACGCGGCTGAGCCCACTCTGTAGATTCTGTGGGGAACTAGCAACACTGAATCACACAATACGGGACTGCGAGGAGAACAAGCCTCCTCCTAACCTGATGGCCTCTCCCTCGCCTAAAGCATGGGAGGCAGTGCTGCGCAGTTCTAGCGTGGACACCCAACTCCAAGCCATTGAACGAGCTGCAAAAGTCGCCATCAAACATAGATTGACGGCCATCTGGCCTGCCTGAAGAAACCACGCCTAATCACCCCACCTAATGCTGATGAAATAGTTTTTCCTACCTATAGTAAAAAGTTTTCAAAAGTCGCCAATAGCATACCCGGCCTATTGCGGGTCTGATGGAGACCCAGGCCTGGCCTGAGCCCGAAACTTCTTGGCCTGAGCCCAGCCCAGACCCGCAACAGAGATAGCTTACCTGACCTGAGCCCTGCCTGTGGGCTGGGCCCGGGCCCAAGCAGTGCTCTAGTGTGAATAACTTGATGCTCAGCCGGCGACAATGCCTGGATGATACGGGCAGCAATGAATAGGTGCTGCGTCGCCAGTATTTACGTGATGTTCAGCAGGTGTAGCTTGGGCTAAAGGAGGATTGCTAAAGTAAAAAATATCGTGGTATGAAAAAGAATGTGGTAGAGCTCATAAGCATGCCCAGACGGCAAGTTGGGCACCATCATTTTCTGTAAGTTGGCGATGCCACAAGCTGCCGACTGTGATGGTAAAGCAGGATTGGTTGAATTGTTGTCTACTGCAATAGATGCTACTGAGTGATGAGTGATCCTCGAATGCCAGAGACGTCCCGCGTGCCAGCACTTGTGTTGTCAAGCCAGAATTGACCACTGGCAGGTGGACACAATTCGCCGTAATAGATGAAACCGCATGAGGTACTGTGATGCGGTGTGTAAGGAGGACGTCTTGCATGGGTGTCGCGATGTAGCGACCGTCGGGCACTGGTGGGGATGACACAAAGTCAACGTAAGTCTGTGCCGAAGGTGGCAAGCGAACGAAGTCTATGCAACTGTGTCAACTTAGAGGTGGTTCAGGCGGAAGGTACTGGCTGTACAGTCTATGAGAGCAGAATGTGCGGAGAGAAAGTCCAGGCCCAGAATGATTTTGTGGGGACAGTTGGCGATGACAGTGAAGAGAATGATAGTGGAGCAATTGGTAAAGGAGACTCGGGTGGCACACATATCAATTACGGGGGCCGTTCCGCCATCGGCAACACGGGGAACAGGCATTGTGGTGGGTGTTACTATGTTCTTCAGGGGGTTACGAAGGTCAGCGCTCATGACAGATAAATGTGTCTTAGCGTCTATTAGAGCGACGCAGAAATGCTGTCGACTTGCACTTCAAGAAGGTTCATATGAGCGGGTTCATATGAGAGGTTAATGTGAGTAGAGGATTTTGCGGCATAGGGAGAAATGCACTGTCACCTCAAGGTGCTGCATCGTCGTCTAGTTTTCAAGCTGGGAGCGTTCGTAGGGAGTCAGGGAATATGAGCGACGGGGATGGGTCGAGCGAAATTGTAGGCGTTGGGGTGAAGACGACCATGAATAGAAGTGGCTCGGTGCAGGAGATTCAGTGGCGGCATTATCAAACTGTGCAGTATAGGGATGAGAAAGGCCACTTGGGTTAGAGTAGCCAGTATAAGTGGCCTGGGCCAGGGAACTCCTTAAAAGGTTAACAGCGCACACAGATGGGGACAGAGTGCGGAACTACAGGACACAGCGCTGCAACAGTGGCAAGAAATGTGCCTGACTCGACAGCAATGAAAACAAATGGGCTTGTCACCAGTGTGCCATTCACATGGGCTACGAAAACGTGGTAGTAAGATGTGGCCCAAGGTAGAATTGAAGAATCCGAGTGGGTGTTGAGGCAATGGGCGGAGCAGACAGAGCGAAGACCCATGTTGGCAAACTCTTGGCGGACAACTGCCTGAATCAGGGAAACTGTTACTACAGGCGAGTTGGAGGAGCTGGAGTCGAAAGCAGCCAGACATTCCTGGTAACATCGCCAGTGTTGTTGGGACGAGGAGCGTCGGCACAGGAAGATGTCGCTGGGGTGTTTGATAGATGGGCAGACTGTTGGTAAATACATTGGCTTTTCGAGAGTTCCAGGTGGCGGTGCTCTTTGATAACTGCATCCACCGTGGCCATGTTGAAGACGAGCAAGTTGAAGGCATCATCGGCGATACCTCTGAGAATGTGGGAAACCTTGCTGGCTCAGACATGTGTGCATCAAGTTTGTGGCATAGAGCCAAGGCGTCTCTAATGTGTGTGACGTAGGGCTCCGCTGACGTCTGCACATGGCTGGATAACACTTTTTTTGTGGCAAGTTGGCGACCGTAAGGATTGCCAAAGAAATCTCGCAGCTTTTGTTTGAGTGCATCCGAACTGGTGAGCTCATCGTCGTGTGTCTGAAACGTAACTTGAGGTGTGCCATCGAGGTAATATCCCTGTTGCATGGGCACTTTAATGGCCGTTAAGGAACACGACAGTTGGCCTTAACGGCCGTTAGGCGGAGTTACACAGCAGCGTGAGCGTCGTTGGAAACCCAATGGCAATTAACACCAATGGAACTTGCTGGTCTTCGTTTCACCGCTGTTTCCATCTGTTCTGTCGTGAAATAATCAAGATGGCAGCCCCCAGAAGCAACGTGTCCCTGCTGCAGGCGAGCACGCCGGTGCAAAAACGCTTTGCCTGGACAGCGTCACTCACGCATTTACTTAACTTGTGGCAGGATCACCTTGCCGGGTCGCGGGATCGAATCCTGGCCATGGCGGCCACATTTCAAGGGAGGCGAAATGCAAAAACAGCCGTGTATGTAGATTTAGGTGCACGTTAAAGAACCCCAGGTGGTCAAAATTTCCGGAGTCCTCCACTACGGCGTGCCTCATAATGAGAAAGCGGTTTTGGCACGTAAAACCCCATAATATATATATATATATCACCTTGCCGAACTGCGAGCTCAGAAGCACAATGTGCCTGTGTACGCAAGGATGACGTTGCTGCTCAACAGTCTATACAGCGAGAGGGCGATGTGCTGGTGTAGGGGTATGCAAGCTCGCATGTTCGTATCCTCCCGTGCTAGTGAGGGACACAAGCTCACGATGTGGGCAAATGTGGAACGGGTCACGCGAAAGTTGGCCTTAAAATCTTGATCCGACAATGTCGGCACGTTGGTGTCGTACCAAGACAATAGTCTGGGAAGCGACCAAACACTCCTTTGCCTGGCAGACATACCACAGCGAGCGCACCGAGGCTGCGACATCGCCTCTCGGCAGCCTTTCGCTTCCTCTTGTATGACGCTTTCTTAATGCACACAGCTTGCAGTTCAGCCCTTTTTGCAGACACCAATGCCTCGTAGTGCGCAACCAGGAGAAGCAAATAGGGTGGATGATCACGGTTGCATTCATAAAGCGGCCAGCTAAGCACCATTCCATGGCTGTTCTAGGGTGCGCGTTGCAAAGTCGCGCCACGTTCAACACTGCACCTGCTGAATCGCGCAGACGGTCACTCGCGGTACGAAAGAAAAAAGGAAATGCACAGTGGTGCTGTGGTTAGTGCACACGATCGAACGTGAAATGGGGCGCTTCACTACGTTGAAACCACAACAAACGCAGTTATTTTGCAACGCCATGGATCGGATTGAATCGGCTGAATGAGCTTCTACGCTACTTTTCCATACAACTCTTGCGAATAGTTAAAAAAACACATTGTACAGCATGTAGCGCAGAAAATAATTAGAGAAAAAGAATTTTTTTGAGTCGGTGAGGTAAAAAGTTCAAGAGTCACGTGATAAATCGTCGAAGCGGAAGTGAACAGACTGAACACAGAAAGTGCCGTGTGAGTGCAGCCAGCACCGTTCCGTTCCCACAGGCGTTACAGTATTCAACTTCCACTTGCGTTAACGGCCGTTGCAAGTGCCAGTGTAACAGGGGTATAAGACTACGTTGGCGAGTATTACAGTAGGGTCCCACTGGTTATTGGTGCTGACGTGTTCGTTCAGGCTGATCCAGTCCTCGTCGTATTACCCATCTTTTCTTGAGAATATGCCAGTATCACAGGGAGTGGAGAGTGTGATGTAGGTCGTCAGAGAGGCAGCAGGTGTCGGAGCCAGTTGAGTCGAGCTGTTGTCTCCAGGAGCCATGATGGAAGGCTTGACATACCGTCCACTGCGAACCTCTGTGACTAGGACAGGGAACAACCACCTCCACCAAATATGTTACGTGGGAAGATGAAGACGAGAAGCTATACACAAATATATTTACAAAATGAATATGTTGCACTTGGCCAAAAGGCAACAGCCCATGCTAGCCTCCAATCGTCTTCACAGCACTGGCCTCTTTGTCATCGTAAATACTCGTTTGTAGAAATATCATAGAAATTTGTTGCTGTACATTTTGTGCATAAACAAGAAGAAACATGAGGACCGATGTATTTGATATTCAGTCAAATAAATGCTACATAAAGACAACAGACACTGCCGCCCAAGAAAGAATAGATGAAATGAATTTCGATTGTTTATCTGAAGCATTTAGTAAATGTAGGGGAGAATAAATTTACTTTTACCATCACCTCAATTATCAAACAATGCTTTGCACGGTGTACAGTACTGTTTTAGATTTTTTATTATTGCTGTTATTTGTTTTATGCAGGCACATGTCGTGGCCTTGGTAACTATATTTTGACTGCCTATTTAGATAAAAGAATGACATTTCTTTCTTCTGATTATTCCTTCTGACTTTTGTTGCAGGCAGTTCTCATAAAATATTTGCTAAGGACTGAACCAACCCTAAATATGCAGCAGATAGAGATTAGTCAATTAAAATCACTATGAGAACTACCACGGAGCAATGTCAAGCTTTGAAGCGGGCCAATCCAGATACGCTATTCCCCAACTATTGAATATCAGCTACAATGTGGTTGCTATTAAACATATAGCCACACATGATGTACGATCACAAGGACTTACTGTATCAAAGGTACAGACTAGCTTGAGGTTCTGATCATAACGTTGGTTATTCGGTTTGTTTCCAGGGGCTCGCCTTGAAAACCAAAGCGAGTACGCAAACTGCAGCCTGTGTTCACCACGTTCTTCGGGGGTTGTAGCCTGCGAAAACAAAGCAGTGTATTGTTGAATCTCGTGCCACTTAAGCACACAGTCTCGTTGCTAACCCTGAAAACATGAGTTAAGCAACTTGGCAGGACTTAGTGTACCGCAAGCAATAATATTTGACAAAGTAGCAAAGCTGTATTGAGGCACTCTCCCAACCACCTGCTCAGACCAATCCACTCTACAAAAGCCACCATACCGTGGCTCATGGAAACAGTTATTCTGTAGGCAGATGATTTACGTTGTCGAAAGAAATTTTACGCGCGAACTTCTTTGCTCGCCCCACAAGCAGCACAAGTAACGACGTAGAATGAAATGCGGAAAGTAAATAAATAGAGCAATTGTTATCGCCGACGGAATGTTAACGAGGCGCGGAGGTAAGAAACTACACGAGCAACGGCAATGTTCAACAACAAAATCGCAACGGAATATGTTATTCAGTTCCGTGAAAACGCAGTTTACTTTAGACAGCGAATGTATCGCCAGTGCGCGCTTAAAAACACGTTGCAGTAGAAAACATACGGTCGAACTACCGGCGCTTACCGGCGCAGCCATAATCGGTCTTCGCCGATTCGCCTCCTCGTCGCCGCCTTGAGAATCGTCTTGCGCCAGCCTGCGAAAGAATAGCGCTGATGGTGCCAACTGTACAGGCTCGGAAAGTGCCATACTGGCGACACAGTGCACGCTGTTTAATGTCATTTGTAGGAATCAGTTCTCAGTTCTATAAATCATGGAAAAGTGAAGCCGCCGGTGTACAAGATTGACGTAATGTTCGGTGCTACGTTTTCGCGCTCCTTGAAAACGATCAGAAGCAGGGTGAAATGGAAAATTACAAAAGCCAAGCTGCATTGCATACATACGTGTTGAGAGAAACCCTGCAAATATTAACAAACTATAATCACAGCACACGAGGAATGCAGCCTTTAGGTATGACTTACTTTGCGTGTAGTTGTTAACAGACTTTACAACAAGGGAACGTTACAAACTATAACAATAAAAAACAAGCATAGCGAAACTTTACATGCCACCTGAGCTGCACACAGCAGCGCAAAAGGGTCAATATTGGACTTGTCTTGGATTGGCACGGCTTCGCTCATCTAAAAATTGCAATTAATTATTAAGGGCTATGTTTGGCTTCATGTATGTCTTCATATATGGCTTGGCTGGAGCAGTTTTGTTTCGTTTTGCATTGAGCATCGCGGCATCGTAGCGTGGAGAGAGGCGTCGAGCCGAATTAAACGTGATCGCGCTTTTATAATGCGTTTAGTACGCTGGACGTGAGCTTAGTAATTAACACCATGGACCTAATTACGAAGTTGTGCTCTTTCGTTGCCAGTGTGCAAACACTGATCCACGGATGGCACGAAAATGGGATCCCAGGTGCGAGGATATGAAGAAAGAATTTTGAACTCAGAATCAGAGGTCATGCCGCCGGGCCGCTGAAAGAGTTTTCGCGCTTCGATACTCCAGCATGCCGTCATCATCCGCTGCACGAAAGATCCAACGCGCCTTGGTTGCGATCAAGATTACGCTGAACCGAAAATCGTGAAGATGCGACGAAAGAAGTCCTTCGCACGGAGGCCTTTCAGGAGTGATTGTTCTATTTTGCATCTCTACTCGTCTCGCAAGCAATTTATGCACAAACTGTGATATGAGGTTGCTTGCTGTGACGGTGTGGGCATTCGTTTGCGTGACACTGCTGGGAGTTTTAGCGTACAGTATGCTGCTGTGGAGTCAGTATTGGAGGTGGGCTACTCCGCGCAACACCGGAGTGCGAGCGGCGGCACCACGAAGGCGGTCGCACTTATCCAGAGGATACAGCAACGCTTCGACGGGTGGTGGTGTGCTACAGCCTCATAGAATGGCTCCATTGCCTAAGGACAAGCTTTTCGCCAAGGTTCTTGTTTGACGTGTTTTTATTACAGGAATATCACGCCAATATACAATTCCTCCTTCTCTTTTTTACTTCTTTATTTATTTTTATCGCTCAGATGGCAGTTTAGTTCCTTGTCATCCTCGAAGGTGGTTAGTGAGTGAAAGAGCGAACATATGAGTGATAGTGAATGCATAGTGCCTATAGTGAATGAGCGAGAGACTCAGCGGGAGAGTTTTTTACAGGCAAATTTAGTCCTGTGGAGAAATTGTGGCAACGGATCACAACTTCGTTTATGCTCTTGTCGCGTTGCTGCATGTGGCTGTTACTTTGGCCTTTTTTAGTAATGTGTTGGTTGTTCCCTTTCATTTCGATATAAATTTTGACATTGGTGTTTGCTCACAAAACACGCCAAGAGAAAGTGAGGGCAAATCTTAGAAAAGGCCGCATGAGCGCCTCGTTTAAGCGACGCACAGGTATAATAATAATAATAATAATAATAATAATAATAATAATAATAATAATAATAATAATAATAATAATAATAACTTTATTCCACAAAGTTACAAAGAAAGCAGCGTACATATCAGGCCTGCCAAAGCCACATAGGGCTGAGCGGCAGTGCCTGGCAGGCAGCGGAGCCAAACAGTCATTCATTTGATATACTTTGCACAAAAAAAGAAACGAGTAGTTCCCTGAGGCGACTAGTTGTCAATTTGCCTGAGTGCCTTTTTTTAACTTGTATTTGGTTTGAGCGCGCAAGACGGTTTGAGACAATTTGTTAAAATATACATGAACGTAGTAGTCTCGTATTCTCTTGCCATATTTTGTACAACGCCTGGGTACGAGGTAAAGATTCTTAGGCCACAAACAACGTGCGGGAACGTACTTGACCTTGAAATTTCTTTGCCAGAAATGCTTTAGCACAACAGTTTCCAGCAGTAGTTGATTAAAGTCCGGCATAAATACGGTTTTGAAAATGACACTTTTGTCATTAAGATTTAGATCATAACTCATGTTCTTTAGAATAGAAGGGAGAATAGAGTTGACCCCAGTTTGCCAACGAATTGCGCAATGACCATAAACTTATGCCGTACCTTAATACACTATAACACAACGCATGTACAACAACTTTTCGAACAGAGAGGGGCATATAATATCTCAAACTGCACAGCACACAAGATACCGCACGAAGTCGTTTGCGTACATAATCTAAGTTGGAGCTCCAGGAAAGATCACTAAGTACAAACCGAGCTATATTACATAAGTACAAACCGAGCTATATTACAGAAGTCACATAATCTAAAGGTTTACATAGACATAGGGAACACTTTGAATTGTGTAGCACGAACGGGTAATTAATGTCTAGTTTTTCCAGAGGATTGTGAAAACAAATAAGTTTTGTCTTCGATGTATTATATTGATTAAGTTAGCAGAAAACCAGTCCATAGCCTTAGTCACCATTGCTTGTAAGGAAGTAATAACATGCATAAAGTTTGTTGATTGAGCTATAATGACGGTATCATCTGCATACTGATACAATGCAACAGGCACCACATCAGCAAGGTCATTCACCTAAATATTGTATAACATTGGACTGAGTATAGACCCCTGGTGGACACCAGATTTTATTACAAAGAAATGGCTCTTAGCCTACTCTAGTGAAACCAGCTGGCGGCTAGCTGTGATGCAGAAAGTTTTCCAGGAGTGTCAGAAATGTACCACGAAATCCTAATATTGAAAGCTTGGTTAACAGAGTACCATGACTCACTCTATCGAAAGCTTTGCTGATGTCAAGGAGGACGGCACATACGATCTGATTATGTTCGAAAGACAAGTTCAACACGTCAGAAAGAGGATAAAATTCTGTGTTTTTGCAAGAAACTTGTCATTGTCAGTAATAAATGTTTATCCAATACTTGAAATAAGCAGGGCAACACAGAAATTGGGCGATAGTTTTCTGTTCTATTATGTGCTCCTCCCTTATAAAGTGGAATTACTACAGCAGTTTTCATATTTAATGGAACTGTACCACTGGAAATGATGTTGTTAAAAAGCAACAGAAACACATCCTTGATGACACCAAAGATGGCTCGCAGGTCATTTACATAAATTCCATCGATACCTTGTGATTTGTTACACTTTAGGCTAAAGATAAGTGACCTAAGTTCGTCTTCGGCTAGCAAAGGAAAATGCGCGGACTCCAATGTACTGTTAAGCAAAGTACACGACGATGGAAGCGGTGATGCATTACCCGACACTCGAGGGGATAAAGTATTAAAATCATTCGCAAGAGTACGGTCATCGGTACCGAAAGACGTGAAATTAAATTCGCGATTGCGGTGCTTATATAGCCCCTGTAAGGTTATTTATTACTGACCATGTTTTTCTGGTGTCTGTTCGAGCGGATTTAAATTAATTCCATAAATGCATTCGCTTGGCACGACGAATCATCGCACTTGCCCTATTTCTGGCTTCTTTGAATTTTGACCGCATCGCTTCGGAGGCAGGATAACGTTTAATTTGCGCCCAAAGAAAGTCTTTTTCTTTCATTGCAGCCAGAATTTCGGACGATCTATTCAACGATCTAAGATTTAACGTCGTAGCAGGGGTAAGAAGCAACGCACCAGCACGCACGTGCTGCAAGACACTCCGCGATTCTCGAAATGACACGTGCTCTTCGCAAGATATTTTTCTTACTTTAAAAAGGTTTTACGAGAAAGAGTGCTTATCATGCAACCTTAACGAGAAAAAAATGCGAGTTGGAGGCAGCAAGTTCAGTTCATTTTTGCAATGTGGACCCAAGTTGGAAACCGTTTGTCTGACCCCCGGCTCCCATGAGACCCTCAGTACGGAGTCCCGCTAGCTGCGTTCGTCACTGCCGATCAAGTTGGCGGGAGCTTCATCGCTCTTCCATTCCAACGCAGGTGGAGGCGTACCGGGCGCAGCTGGAGCGCCAACTGCGTCGCGCCCAGTGGGACAGCGTGCGTCCCGTGGGCGCCGGGGGCCGGCCGGCGCCGGACCGCTACGGGCTGCGGCCCAGCAGGCGCAAGCCGGCCCGCTTCGCGCCGCCCGACCAGCTGCTGGCCAGGGCCAGGGCTCTGCGCATGCGCATGCTGACCAGGTATACATCGGTGTCCGTCGCGGTATCGGCCGAAAGAACTCGTTTTTCAGAAATCAAGCGACTGCTAAGGAAGGAAGGAAGGAAGGAAGTGTGTTAATATATATATATATATATATATATATATATATATATATATATATATATATATATATATATATATATATATATATATATATATATATATATATATACAGAGGGTGTTTCAGCGAACACTTTCAAAATTTTTTAAAGGCTGCCTGTGGCAGATAGCTCAATTCTAGCTCATGAGCCGTTCTACTCGAGGTGGCGGACACTACTTGCACAAGAAATTGAAATGCAAAATTGATAATTAACAAGAATTTACTAATTAACTTTCTAGCTAATTATCTTATGATCCATATTGCAATTTACAAATTCTAGCTGTAGACTTCGCAAGGCGGATCCACTTGGAACGAATTCTCGGGACGACACCAGTTTCGAGATATAAATTTCCGAACTTTGCGGAGAAATGCCCTGGCGTTCCAGTTACTTGTGTACTTCAGTGCATGAAACGACGTTTTATTAACAAATTGACTGAAACGCCAATGAATTTCTCCGCGAAGTTAGGGAATTTATATCTCGAAACTAGTGTCATGTTGAAAATTCGTTCCAAGTGGATCCGCCTTGCGAGGTCCACTGCTAGAATTTGTAAATTGCAATATGGATCATAAGATAATTAGCTAGAAAGTTAATTAGTGAATTCTCGTTAATTAGTCGATTTTGTATCTTAATTTTTTTTTTGCAAGTATTGTCCGCCGCTTCGAGTAGACCAGCTCATGAACTAGAATTGTGATATCTGCCACAGGCAACTTCCAAAGATTTTTAAATGTGTTTGCTGACACACCCTGTATATATTGGCGCGTAAAATTTCATAATTTTGCACCACTGATGGCTACTGGTAGTAACGTCTGTTAGTCGGTTCATTAGGAGGCAAACTGCGGAAAGCGGTAAACAGGGCTCGCGCGCGCAGTGACGTCAGCCTTCGCGATCCGACGCGCTGATTTCTGTCGATGATGCAAGCACGGTGCGCGACGTGTGCCCCTTTTGCCGCTGCACTTGCGATACCTGGAATTTAGCAGTGGCGAATACATGCTCGCGATCTACGGTAGTACAAACGGAAACACGCGAAAACGAACACACGTGCAAATGTAGGAGAAATAAATGGACGCAAACTACGACCTTTCTTGTTTGATAAAAATCTGTATGTGAACTTCGCAACTGCTGTCACTACGTTATTTTTTTTCCTTGTTGTTTACATTATATTTCAAACCTTCTCAGCAGTTAAGTATCAGTTCAGTATCAGTTCCGTCTCGTTCGGAAAGACTTCTCCGATGCCATGAGGTATAGGCAGACGAGACCGTAAGCTGTTTGGGGTACCTCCGTCCACACTCTTAAGCAAAATTACACCCTTTTGCCACATAACGATAATCGTCATCTGTCTTGTCCGCATTTCCGTTCTTTAAAGCGGCGAGCCCGGTACTTACCAGTAACGAACGGCATGCGCGTTATCAGCATGACATAGCATTCCCAACAGGAAAGTAGCGGGCGCGTCGTTTTCAAGAAAGGAAACGCAAGCAAGGCAGATGACGATTATCGTTGTGGGGCAGATATGCACCCCAAAGGACGTACTTTTGCCTAAGAGCGCATACACGCCTCGTGAATTCCTGGTGAGCGCTGAAAGCTTTCCTCTTTCTCATTTTCTTTTTTTTCCATACTACTCTTAAGTGCTCTTCAAGTTCGTCGAAAATATATCGTGTACCTAGCCACGTTCATGGCCGCATGCGTACGGGAGACTCCGAAATCACGTTGTTAGAACCATTGAGAAATACTATGTGGTGCCACCTACCGCGATCAGCAAAACCTGTACACCGCGGATACGACTCTACTGACATGCCTTGCGCTGACTTCCTAGCGAACCCTCCCGCTCCCCCCCCCCCCCCCAAAAAAAAAAAGAAATAGATGTCGCGTGAAACGTTTATTGAAACAAATACTCTTAAGCAGCTGCCATTTGGTCTCATGGAGTAGCCGACACGGGGCAGAGTGACTTTCACAAAGCTCTCTAGATCTCCAGGTTTGCACGAAAAAGCACCAAGGGCCATCACGTGTGTATGCTCCATCTGCTGCAACGAACCGTCGTCGTCGGATTTTCTGCTTTGCACTTCTGCTATGCGGAGTGCACTTCGAACATGCGCACTTCGAATAATCCTGTTTAAAGTGCACGCGCTGTTGTTGGCACTACGAAACGCTTCGAGTAAAGTGATATTTTTAGAAGAAAGCGATTTTTTTTTTCCTAACGAGAAATTAGTGTACGTGGGCTGCAGCGAGATAGGTGGAGCGATGTTTCCATATACAAAGAGTGAAGTCATCCCAGTCTGACAAATGCGCACGTTGTAATCATAGCCTCCTGTAGAATGGGCCATGTTGTAACACACGCCGCCTCTGCAACTTGCTAATGCGCTTTGGTGCCTACTGTATTATGCGACAGAGTTTTCCGTAAGTTAAAAGACCACGCCCGCATCTGCTGCTCCCACGTGACGTCCACGGAGGCGCCAACGCAAGGCGGCATTTTCTTTCCTTTCCTTTTTTTTTTTGCTCCTGCTAAACACACCATGTGCGGCTCGCATCGTGTTCACATTGCCTTCGCCGGGAGCAATCGAACCTGAGCGGCGCTAATCGTTCAAATGAATCAACGCACGTGTCATCTGGCGTCCAGAAAGCCGGTGTGCTATACACGAGGGCCCACGCCTCTCGCCTTATACGCACGTCACAGGAGTGCGCCCTCTTTTGAACTCAGTGAGCCCATATATGTTGCTTAACTCTTGCAGATAAACACTTGGGCATCGGTGTTTTGGCACCATCAGCCAAATTGAGGCACTATTCGTAATAGATGCTCATTAGACAGTTCTAGCCGTGCGTTATTACTGTGCGGAAATAAACCCAACTTTTCATTCAGGTTCAAGGGAGCGGATTACCGTCTGACCATGCCCATGACAAAAACAACACACAAAAAAAGAACATACATGATCTGGGTATTTTTTCATAAATCAATTTGCAATATATCATTTTGCAATTTGCAGCCGTTTGCATGAAAAAGTGGTGACCAATCGCAATTATGAGTTTAGTATATTTATAGAGAGAGGCCGGTCAATGCAAAACCGATACGAACGAAAAGCTTCCGGAACGCGGTTGCAGTTTCTTTGCTCTTACGCGATCAAGTGCAGTGACCTTCTTGTGGTCGCGTTTTCGCTCATTCGCCGTCTCCTCGTACCTGACAGGGACACGGAGCCGTTTAAGCGGATGGGTTACAGCCAGTACTTCCCTCCCGCGGACTTCTACGCGAGTCAGTTCAACTCCTGCGCTCTGGTCTCCAGCGCGGGATCTATGCTCGGCTCCAAGCTTGGACCGGAGATTGGTGAGGATGAACCTACACACCACAGGGCCCTTGTATGGCTATGACGCCCTGCTGCTGACTACGATATATTTCGTAACCCATGGGTCGCCTTACGATGTTAAACTTCAACAGTCAGTTAAATACCGGGACTGGGATAGTCCTGGTTAAACCGTCGTGTTACTTAGGGTTATTCATGATTTAGAGTCGTCAGGAGTGTAGTCGATGTTTTGTTTAACAATATTTTGTTCAGCAACCTGCGGTTTGCAGTTGGTATTGTCCAGCTCGGCAATGCTGGAGATCACTTGAAACAAACAAGTGAGGATCTTTGCCGACAGTCTAGTAATAGGTTCGAAGATTAAGATACAGAAGATAGAGGTAACGTTTAACAGCCTGGCAAGAGAACCAGAATCCTTGATTGGCAATCAGCCTCTAAGATCTGTTCAAGAGTACGTTTTTCTAGGCCACTTAGCCACAAGAGACCCGGGTACTGGGATAGAAATTTACAAAATGGATTGCTGAGCGCATGCATATGGCAGGCATTACCAAGTCATGGCCAGTAGCTTACCGGGCAGCATCTTTGATGCTGCCGATGAAGCTTGAGAAATTGAGGACCGGGCAACGAGCGAAGGAATGAGAAATGATAGGCACAGGAAGACGGTTATGTGGATCAGAGAGCAAGCGATGAACAGTGGCCCATCAGAGATGAAAGTGGGCGCCAAGGGAAGCGCAGTCGAGGACTAAGCGGTGTGATGAAATCAGGAAACATGCAAGTATGGGATGGTGTCAGCTGGCGCAAGGGAAAGGCAATTGGAGCCCTCTGGGAGAGAGGCCTTCGTCCGGCTAGACGAAGGCCGCTGGCTGATTTTCCACCGAAACGCTTCATGTATGAGACGTGCAATGCAGTCGGACAATGTCCAGACAAGATTGTCTGAATGTATATGACGCGGTTTCGATTCCGCCTAGCACAGGGAAAACTTTAGAGGAATTTTTTTTCTCGATGAACAGCGGCACATACCCAGTGACCCAAGCTGGTCCGGCGGTTGCTTTTGGCAGCGCCGTTTTGAACCCGGCTCCGTCAGCACAGCAACCTGATGCTCCATCCATTAAACCCCGCACTGTATGTAGCGACCCAAGTTGGCGGGAAAACGGACGGACACAGTATTGCGAATTATACTACACTGTACTATACAGCTGAACCCCAATTTTACAACGTCGGCGGAAAATGGTCAAAGCTTCATAAAATAGGGAATTTCGTAAAATCGAAAAATACTAGAACATCGAGATTCAGCGACTAAACGAATAAATTATTTCTAGCGAAAAAGGCGGTTATTATGTTCACATTGTGTTCACATAAGATGGCTCGTGGGTCGAAAAATGGACCGTCGTGCGTTATGGCACCAAAATTCAAGCGCATGCGCGAGTATTTCTATATTCATATTAATAAAAAAAAGAGCTCGATTATCTCTGTTCGCGTCGAACGGACCCCCTTCTAAATAATCAGTGTGGCCTCAAAAGTGTGTGCGTGTGGTTTTCCCGGTTTTGCTCCTTGCCGAGCAATGTCCACGTGTCTTATGACGTTTTCAGGAGCATAAGTATGCCTGCAAGAAGTAGAAATAAATTTGTTGCAGAAAGTTAGCGCTGTGTGTTTGTCTAATTTGCCTTTCCGTCACCCTCTCGTTCTGCCTGCACCACAAGAAAGTAGAAGGCACCATATGTACAGGCCCATGTGCTACCGAGCCAAGTAGTCCGACAGCGTTTGACAGTGCTTCCGGGTGCTTCGCGTTTGCCCAGACACGGAAGGGAAAAGACGCGAATTTCTTACGCTCAATGGTGTGTTCTGTCTTATTTAACTGTTGCCAATAAGGTGTCTATGTTTTCCCATCCCAAGCCTAAACTAACGTGGATTAAAATTCGGAGATCTTTTCAGAAGCGCTCTCACTTGTGTGCGCTTTGCCTCCGTGGCTTTCGCTTCATAGCCACAGAAGGTCGTTCACAGCTGTCCGCGAGTATATCCTCGTCGATGAAAGTGTTAAAAAAATAATTCAGTGAACCTGCGTGTGTGTCTTAATGGTCTTTATAGACTTGCCACGACCGTTATAACGTGCCTTAACCACGCATAACCAGTGGTGATATCCAGGCGACCGAAAAAGAGAACAACTAATGAGAAAAGCATGTAAAGAAAACACAAGTAATAGAAAGTAATAACGCATTCGAATGACAACGTAATTTAATGAATGTCTCGCGAGCGCGCAGGCTTTCGCACTCATCCTCTATGCTAAAGAGACTTTTTGGCTTGCCTACGGTTTTTCAGTAAGGATGTCACGCAGTTCTCGTAGCTCGCGAGAGCGATGAGAGCTTGTTCCCTTCCTTCCTGAGATCCAGAAAATCGTCCGGGGAGGTCGACGGCGTCCATGACCTGTCGGCACACGGTAAACGTTTGCGTCCGTGTGGTGATATCCTGACATTTGTTCTGCGTCGGCAACAAGGAAATTAAATTATGGGGTTTTACGTGCCAAAAGCACTTTCTGATTATGAGGCACGCCGCAGTGGAGGGCCACTGAAATTTGGACCACTTGGGGTTCCTTAACGTGCACCTAAATCCAAGTACGCGGGTGTTTTCGCATTTCGCCTCCATCGATAGGCGGCCGCCGTGGCCGCGATTCGATCCCGCGACCTCCTGCTCAGCAGCCCAACACCATAGCAACTGAGCAACCACGGTGGGTGTGTCGGCAACAAGCTTCACAAGGTGCTCGTCACCTAAATTTTCTGCTGCGTCCATGTCAGCACCGGCATAAGTGCTCACGTATAGTCGGCGGAGGTTACGCATGGCGGGATAGTGTGAAGCTGGCTGAGATGTTCCGAGGAATTGGAAGCCGACTGTTCGACCAGCTACCTGGTCGGGGCTCGATTGTCGAGGTACCTAGATTCCTCGTGGATGATTCCGAAACGAGCATGCTTGAAACGACTGATGATTATGAACTGTTTTATTTCACTCCAGGCTGCGGCAACTATCTCGATCGCCATAACAACGTCGATCTTCGTTTTTCTGCTCATCTCCAAGTTCAATGTTTAGTTGTTTTTCAGTCTCTTTCCTTCAGGCTGACTTCGTAGAATCGAGAGCGATGGTCAACTTTTTTCTTTTCGTAAACTCGAATTGGTAAACACATTATACCCAAAGGAAAACATTTGGGGAACTTGAATTTCTTCGTGAAATAGAAATTCGCAAAATCGTGGTGCAGCTGTATAGATAGGCAGACATACAGACACTTGAAAGTGCGTTAAGTATCCCAAAAGAGCTAATCGCAACATTGGTGTTCACAACTGGTTACATTTTCGCTATCTCAGCGTATACTTCTATGCCTGCTTCTTGCAAGTGCCCGGGAGAGGCCTACACAGTTAAGAGCAATGGGTGGTGTGCTGACAACGTTTGGAGACGCGTCAGCCGGCGTGCGCATGCAAGCGCCCCATTCACGCGTGTGTCGCGCCTGCCCCGCAGACGGGCACGAGGCCGTGCTGCGCTTCAACGACGCGCCCACGGCGGGCTTCGAGGCCGACGTGGGGGCGCGCACGACGGCGCGGCTGCTCAACTCGCAAGTGCTGGCGCGCCCCGAGTTCGACTTCTTCAACTCGGCTCTGTACCGGAACGTGACCCTGGTCGCCTGGGACCCGTCGCGCGACCGTCAGCCCCTCGACAAGGCGAGTGCACCGAGTAGCCCCGCCCCTCGGGCCACCACGCGCGGGCTGCGCGCACGCTCAGCGTCTGCGCGCGCCTATAGCTCCCCCAAGGCTTCACCGCACACACACACAAAAAAGCCTACGTGAGGAGAAGCCGTCTGTCGTTTTGCAGGTGCACTGGAAGAATAAGGCCACTATTGATGCATAACCGCGAACATCAAATCGGGAGCGGCAAGCGTGAACTAACTGCAGGTAACTTGGTTTCTAGCCACGCTGTAACTTACTGACTTCGCACTGTTGTTGTAGATTTGATATTCGGCCCCAATAGTCCATAATACTCCTTACATAGTTGCTTGCTCTGCCTAAAAGGAATACTGATGACCAATTAACATCTAATCAACTTAACCTGGTAGAGTATCACAACCGCCCGTGAGAGTATTCTTTCACAACCATATTTTTATTCATTTTGCGAAACATTTTTGATTATTACACATAAAAAAATCAGGGCCAAATCTCTTTTTGTTGAAGTTTGAGTCCGAAACTCGTCGCATTGGAAACCGCTGACGTAACGTCACCGATGAGAGGCGGGATTACGAAACCTACCTGTTTCAGTAAAAGCGGCCGTATTGCAATTGCAAAAGCGCACTTTGCTAATAAAGCTTGACTCAGTACTCTAGTTTTTCTTTAAAGGCCAACTACAACGAAATTTTACTTTGTTTTAAATTTGTAATGAATTATAGGCGGAACGTAAAATATTTTACATAGACTGCTTTACACGCTATACGCTCCCTGAAACTAGGCTTCCTACGTGGCCCATAAGTTCGTTGCAGTTGGCCTTTAATTACCCTTCGTTCAAGATAAAATATACGTGCTACCGGTGCAACGTGCGGCGCCGCTCGCAGTGGGTGGAGCATCCCGAGTTCGACCTGTTCCCGGCGTACTGGCTGCGTCGCGAGGTGCTTCCGGACGAGCCTTTCTACCTGCTGCACCCGGACTCGGTCTGGGAAGCCTGGCACTTCCTGGACAACGAGAACCCGGGGCCCGTGCTCAGGAACCCGCCGTCCAGCGGATTCCTCGGTGCGAACGGCTCGTCCACCCACGGCGAGAGCGCGGCTCGCCTATCGAAGTGTCACTTTTATTTCTCGAATTTGCCCAATTAAGGGCACGAATACGCACAAATCTAGGCCGGCAATATATGTCGGTATAGGGCCCAGCGGTGAGAACCACAGTGCCACGAATCATAATCCGCTAGTCTCGTGGGATGTAGGCCCACTGTTTGCAGGTAGCGGCGCCTGCTCTGCATGGCTGGCGCCAGGGCAGGTCTACAAGAGATGCTTGACGCGGTAGCTGTGTACAGGTTGTCCCACATAACTTGAGCCAAAGTTTTAAATATGAAGCGCACTCCGGACGCGAGTTTAACCGAATGCATAGTGTTGGCACTGGCCTAGAGTTCCTCAGGCTATTTTTTATTTTCTTTTTAACTAAAGGATTAGTTATGTTTAATTAATTAACTTCTGAGGTATTGGCTGCAGACTCGAAGTGCGATACGCAAAGTCGTAGAGCACCTTGAGAAACCTCGCAATAAATTGTTTCCAACACGATGTATCTCACGTGGTTCTTTTTTCCGCGTTTCAAAGAGTGCCGTCTAAATATGAAAAAAAAAAGCCACGTGACTGGGCGATTGCGAGCTGTTATTGTGCTGCTCTCAAGCGTGCGATGGAGGAACAAGGTCGGCTGCAGAGAGACTGGCCCGCGACAGGACGTTATGTCTGGTGGAGGTATCTGGGCATGCGGCTTTTATCGCATGACGGCGCAATGCGTGCTGCTGGCCGAGCGGTGCCGAAGCGATAAAGCGTCTAAGCAGACGGAAAAGAACAAGAACATAGCTTTATTTTTTGATGCTCGAAATGGGCAAGAGCGGGCAGCCTGCCGATGGAGTGTAATGGGGTTGGGTGGGGAAGCGGCGTTACGGCCGCAATGATTTTCTAGTGACCTTCAATCCAAAAAGCGCCTTTTGATTATAATGCGTCTTCGAAGAGGTCACCATCTGCTGCAATGCACACTTGGCATCTCATAAGTACATTTCCCGAGGCGTTCTTGATCATGGTATCAGGGATGGAGTTGCAGACTTGTTTTATTTTTTCTTTTAGGTTTTCTGATGTTGTTATTAGTGTCCGGTATACTTTATCCTTGACGTAGCCCCAGAGAAAGAAATCGAGGGGAGCTAAATCTGGCGACCGTGCCGGCCAAGCAATGGGCCCATGTTGTCCAATCCACCGTTGCGGGAATACTTCATGTGGCCATTTGTAAGCTTTGTTGCTGTCGTGCGCGGGAGAGCACAATCATGCTGATACCAAATATCCGTGATCTTAGCCAGTGGAACTTCGCAACGAAAATCCTCAAGCACCCCATCAAGGATGTCGTTGACGTATATTTCGCCTGTTAAGCGTGTTATAAAAAAAACACGGGGCCAATGATAGTGCCACCGTAAATTCCACATCACACATTAACCGACCATTGATATATTGGTGATGTGTCGTCAAAACCCAGTGAGGGTTTTCGTCGCTTCAACAGTGAGCGTTGTGGATGTTCACTTGGGCATTACGTGAGAAGGTAGCTTCATCGGTCCATAGAATTTGGTTGACAAAGCCTGGGTCCTCTTCCGTCTTTATTATAATCCAGCTTGCAAAGTCCTTTCGATTTTGGAAATCGCGGGGCTCCAACATATGGTGCAGCTGCACGTGGTACGGATGAAGTTGCCTCTTCTTAAGTGCTCTCCACACTGAAGACTTTGACACTCCAGCTTCAGCACCCACGCTACGAACACTTGTACGTGGGTCTGAAGAAAGCTTTGACAGAATATCTGTCTCCGCGTCCTCGCCCAGGACTGAAGATTTACGTCGTTTTTTCGTAAAAGTTCCAGTCTGTCTCAGCGTTTCATATACATGCACAATTGTCAGTGAGCTCGGACGCGTACCAGGATGCCAGCGCTGAAATAGTTCAACTGCGCGCCTTCTATCTCGGCTTGACGTACCTAGCGGCAAAGCCATATCCGCTCTTTCCTCATTGGAGTAAGCCATATCTGCTGCTCAGCGTTGGTCACAGCCAAACAGCGTTGCTGTGGCGAGCACGCAGCAATACGGGCGCCTGAGGAGCACTGGAGCCGATTCTTATAACGGTTCGTTTTGCCTCACCTGATTGGCCAAAATTTTGGTTACGTCACAGGTCGTCAGAGGCAGCGAGGCGGTATCGCAATTGATGAATACGTCATGCATCTGTAAATTATCTTCAAAGCGAACCGGTCGTAGGAACCGGCGAAGGCGTAGTCCGCTTTCGGTTCCGTTGGTGTGGCTTGGCTGTTGGCTTGCGACCCTGGCCCTGGCCGCGCCGGTCGCGCGACCCCGAAGACACGCGGGCGTCGCGCGCGCGTGCGGTGGTTGCTTCGGAGGCTACGACTTGCCTTCGTCGTCTGCTTGGCGTTGCTCTCTCGATGACGACCCCCGGAAGTGCGATACGCGTTCGAAGAAGTGACGGATAGTGAGTTGCACCTCCCTTGCCGGCTTTCTAAGCAGACCTTTTGCAGGCTACGCTATCAAATGGAGGAGGCTCGGGTGCAAGCTTACCAATGGTCATTCCACGCAGAGGAAGGAATATTGCGCGCTGCGGTCCATCGCCACCGGCCTGCAGCTCCCAGAGGTCGGTCGGAAGCGAAGCATTCATCGGAATGCCCTAGATCTCTGCTGCCGACGCTGTCCACAAAGTTGCTGTCACAATTACTGTGTTGGCTGGTAGAAAGGCTGGGTCAGCTTTCCCGTGGCCTCCGCTTCAAAACCAATGCCAAGGAGATATTTGCATGGCGAGATCGACTTCCCAGTGCTATCGCCAGCGTGAATAGCTCGCAGATCGCCGTTCAGCAAGCACAAGGGTTCAACCTAGGCTGGTTCAGCGCTTCCTTCGTTCGGCTGATAAAACTATACAGTCAGGACAGGAAGATATTGTAGAGCTCTCTTATTTGGCTGCCCTTTTTTCTCTATTTCGGGAGTGCCACGCTTTGTTCTTCAATTTCACGGCACAGCGCGCACCGTCAGCACCATACTCTTCGATTTTACTTCGCGCAGGCAATGCAGGGCCCGTATACCGTAATGTTCGATTTCAAGTTCTATTGCTTCTTTCATGCGACGCGCCGTGGGGCAGATCGCAGGGATGGCGGCAGCGTGGTGGCGAGCCAGTCATATCCGAGCCGATGACGAAGGGCGAAAAAAAGAAGGAAAATTGATATAGTTGCCTAGTAAAGTTGTCCCTAAGAACCAGTTCGCGGTTTTGTCGCGCTCGCTACTTAAGTGCTGGCAGTGCGTTCCTGTTGCGTGCATCGTGCGAGCTCCTGGTAGCAGACGACATGTAGCGCTGCGCTCTGCCAACTCATTTACGCTAGCGATACCGCCTGTCGGCTGAGAATGAAAAAGAATTACATTAATAAATTACTTCTTGCGTAAATTACTTCTCGCGTACTGCATTGCGTAAACGCCCGCCACTGCACGTTTATACTTCAGAACTTGGCGTATAATACCTAATTTATATTTTACATTTATTTAGCAAGCTGAAACATTCTGCAATTCCTCAATTAGCGCGTCATATAATGACGTACATTTCAGAGGTGGCGCCGTGTAATCTATTGGTCGCGTCCTCCCCTTCCACCACCGACTGGGGAGGGGCACATCTAGTGACGTAAGCGGCGAAGTGAACGGTTCGTATTCCGAACCGTTATAAGTTTCGGCCCCTGGATATATTGCAGTTCGCTGGGATCGGTTCAAACGAGGTACATAAGGTACGATCTACATCCGGTAAACCGGAACAGCCTGCAGGCGCACTCTCTCAGGCACTGACGCGACAATCACGGTGTACAACTGTGAACCTAGACGCGGCCACCCGATACTGCGACCACGAAGCCATGCGCAAGTGCGGGGTGCGAGATCAAAAAAGAACGTCTGGTAGACAGTAAGTGTGAGAAGGATAGCAGACGGAGCCAGTGCGAAAAGAGTCTTCGCCTCAAGAAGACATGCGTAATCTTCCTTAAATATAGCCAAGTATTTTTTTTTACTATTAGTTAGTTTTGTTTTCGTGTGATTTATCCACTGTTATTCGAGCCCTAAGGTTTAAAGTTGTAGCATCATCGTTCAGTGCGAAAACTACAGCAAGGTCATTTGTGCACAAAGGCAAAATTGTAGCAGCCGTCATCGCCTTCCATCGTTCCTACGCGCTGTTAGGATTGGGGGCTCAATCCCATTGCTCGTAACCCGTTGTCAAGATTGGAGTCCGGCATGAATAGAAGGTAGCTGGCCCATGCTGTCGTCCAACTTATCCACACTGAGGACGTTGATGAAGGGAAGGACTGCTTCTCATCGAGAACGAGGAATATGGGTTTATTTACAGTATCTATATCAGTCTAGCATGACTGCGAGAGAGAGTACCTCAGTCTAACATGACTGCTTGAGAACGTACATCAGTCTAACATGACTGCGAGAGAAAGTGCATCAGTCTAACATGACTGCTTTAGAAAGTGTACTGTGCATCCGCACAACAGCGGTTCATAAACACTCGGTACCCCACCCCCCCCACCCCTTTCCCAAGGTGACGGAAACGTTCGTCCAGTCACCGTAAACAAGCCGCCTCTCTGCGGGACGGCTTACACACACACACTTCCGCACAGGTTCACGGTTCGGAGCTGACGTCAGGCGGACTTCGTAGATCTCGGGGCTTGTGTCAGGAAAGGTGCCTTTTATTCCCCGAGCTGACCCCCGCAGCGCGGCCGGGTGCACATTGTCTTGCGTCTTGGACGGCGGGTGGAAAGGAGCCTCGAACTACGTTCCCGCGAGCACTCCCCCGCTCGCGGCAGACCAAGGCGGCGGTGGCGGCTCAAGAGAAGTTCCGCCCCTGTCGCAACTGGCTGGCAAAACTTGCACCTCAGCTGAGCCGTTCTTAACAGTGCTTCGACCTTTCCTTCTTTCAAGCAGAATCAAAATGCTGCCTTCGTCTTTTCTTTTGCATGACTTTAGACGCTTCATCGCTTCGGCAACGCTCGGCCAGCAGCATGCAGTTGCACCGTCATGCGACAAAAGCCGCATGCCCAGATACCTACACCAGGCGCACAACCTTGTCGCGGGCCAGTCTCGCTGCAGCCGACCTTGTTCATCCAGCGCGCGCTTGAGAGCAACACAATAACAGTGCGCAAGCGCCCCGTCACGTGGTATTTTTCCCTATTTCGCGGGCTTTCTTTGGAACGCGGGAAAAGGAACCACGTGAGATATATCGGTTTGGAAACAATTTATTGAGAGGTTTCTCAAGGTGCTTTACAACAGTGGGTATCACACTTGGAGTCTGCCGCCAATACTTAAAAAGTTGATTAATTAAACATAAAAATCCGTTAGTTAAAGGGAATATAAAAGGAAGTAGCCTGAGTAACCCTAGGCCAGTGCCAACACAGTGCCTTTCATTTTCAAAAGTGTGGCTCTAGTTATGTGGGACAATCTGTATATATATAATGACCGGTAGGATCTAGTGCGGGAGAGTGAGGAGTTCATAACTTGAAGGACCCCTGTGGGGCAGTCGATTGGACATTAATGCTTTCGTATTCAAAACACATAAGAACTGTTTAGGTGTCCTCGAATTTTCTTTTAGAAGTCGTTGTTTGCGTAGAGTAATTAATTGGTCATCAGAACTGCGAGGGAGGTATGCATGACTAAGAAGTGCTCGTCGTGCCCCTGCTCACCTCGCTAATTTTGTGCTGAAATTACAATAAAATAAGGAGGTATACAGTCACCTTACGCCGATTACGGCTGCTCTGTTCCGCGTGGCAGCGTGAAAAAAAAAGAAGAGTATATATGTGTAACACGAGAAATTAAGAAATGCATTTATTGTTCGCCTTCATCTTCAGTCGACGACTTTTTTTATAATCTTGATCATACTTTACATACCCTTTCACTAGAAAATAAAAATGTAATTATAATGGGTGATATCAACATTAACCTACTCAATGACACATCACCAACAGTTATTTCTTACAGCAGTCTACTACAAAGCTACGGATATGAATGCTTAATTGACGTTCCTACACGACAGGTTCCTAGTGGCACAGGAACGCTAATTGATCATGTCCTATCTAACTTAATAACTTCACCAGAGGCAAAAGTTCTTGATATGGACATAACAGATCACTACCCATTGCTTCTACGTTTTAAACATAACTCGAGTCCTTGCCCTCTTCCACACTTCAAATACGTTCTGGACAAAGAGAGCTTCATAACTGCCATTGCTAATATAGACTGGTCTGAAATAAAAACTTATAATGATCCTCAAAAAACATTTTCTAAATTTCTTACTGTAATTATATCACATATTCATAAATTCACTTGTAAAAGGAAATGTAAAAAAAACCATTGCATTCTCTCACAATCCATGGATGTCTAAAAAGTTATTAGCAGCTTTGCGTAAACGCGATAACCTGTACAAAAAAACTAAAAACCAGCCTTTTAATACCAAATTAATTGCACGATATAAAAGGTTACGTAACTCTATAAACAACCAGTTAAAAGTGGCAAAACGATTATATCTTGAACAAAAAATCTTGCAAGCCGGCAATAACAGCAAATTGAAATGGAACAACGTCAACTCCTTTGTAAACAGAAATTCTAAACCAGAACAGCTATCAAAAATTATATACAATAACTCAGAGTATAACTCCCCTAACGAAATAGCCAACGCCTTCAGCTCCTACCTTTTTGATAATGACACACCCTCTCCTTCACAAGTCACTCAACTTAATCGTCTCCCTCACACATTTTTTCTTTTCCCCACAACGCAGAAGAAATATATAACGTTATATGTCACCTAAAACCCACCAGTGCTGGAATAGATGAAGTTCTACCTGCTACCATTAAAATGATTGCCCACCTAATTTCTGATATCATGTCTCATATTACTAATTCGATATTCAAGACTGGTGTGTTTCCTAACGAGCTTAAACGCGGTAAAGTCATTCCAGTTCTAAAAAAAAGGTGACAGTACATTAATACATAACTACCGCCCTATTTGTATATTACCCTTTTTCGGCAAAGTTCTGGAGAAATTAATCGCAATGCGTCTAACCAAATATCTCACTAAATTTAACATTCTCTCTTCATGCCAATTTGGCTTTCGTAATGGATACTCCACCGATTTGGCACTCATACATCTAACTGACCAATTAAAAAAAATAATTGACGATGGTCTATTTGCAGGCTCAGTTTTCATTGATCTAACAAAGGCATTCGACTGCTTAAACCACATTATCCTTTTTTCTAAACTTGAGGCTATCGGTGTTCGTTGTCCTGCGCTCTCATTATTAAAAAGTTACTTATCAAATAGGGTTCAGATAGTGTCTGTATCTAACGTCTACTCCAGAGAACAAACTACTAACATTGACGTCCCTCAAGGATCCATCTTAGGACCACTACTGTTTTTGATTTATATCAATGACCTACCTAACTGTTTGTCCTCTACTAAGTGCATTCTGTACGCTGATGATACTACCATATTTTCCTCTGATAAACACATGTCACTTCTTATTAACAAGCTAAATAGTGATCTACAAAATGTTTTAAGTTGTGTAATGCCAACCTATTATCCATTAATGCCACTAAGACTAAATTTGTTGTATTTTCCTCACATCAACAACATTCGGTATTCTCCCCTTCTTTAACTTTCGGCTCACACTGCATCTCTCCCAGTCCATGCTCATATTTTCTTGGGATTTCTCTTGACTGCAGCTTGAAATATAAAGATCACATTTCTCACATCAAAAAGAAAATAGCATACGGTATTCGCGTTCTAATTAAAACTCGTCCCTACTTTACACATAATACATTAATCTCGCTATACTACTCATTCATTCACTCTCATATTAACTACGGCATACTATGCTGGGGTAACACTTATAACACTCACTTGGCATCCCTCCAGGTAATCCAGAACCAATCCATAAGAATAATTACAAGCAGTTCACGCTTTGCTAATGGAAAATCCGTACTACATGAAAACAACATCCTAACCATTTCAGAACTGACCAAATATAATCTAGGAATTTTATTCTACAAATATATGACTAAGGAACTACCATCAATCTGCTTCTCACCTTGTGACCTAATAGCTCATAGTCATACTAGATTTGCACTCAATAATAATTTTCTTCTGCCTAAAGTGCGAACTAACTATGGCAAACAGACTGCGGAATTTTCCGCAATATCGCTTTGGAACACTTTACCCCCTATCATCAAAAATGCAAAAATTTATACCAATTTAAAAAAGAACTAAAATCATTCATAATAAATACTTACTGAAACTCTCCTCGTTTTTTTGTATTCCGTCTTTTTATATTGTCCTGCTGTTAACAAGTGTTCTTATTACTCATATGCTATAAACATGTTTCGATATTACTCTTAGTTCTCATCTATACTACTGTTGCTCTAAACTTTGTATAACATCATAAGTGTCTTTAGCAGGAGGTCCCGATACAGTCTTTGACTTTGGGACCTCCTTATGTATACTACGCACATGCAATTATCTGTATTTTTACTAATAAATAAATAAATAAATAAATAAATAAATAAATAAATAAATAAATAAATAAATAAATAAATAAATAAATAAATAAATAAATAAATAGTTTGAGTAGAGGAAGCACGGACTCAGCTATGAAGAGTATGGGAGGTCCTGATGGAGTCCGACATGTGCACGTTCATATGTGAAAATGCGAATACGCGCGCAAAGTTACAGAAGAAGATCTGTGCGAGTCAGGTTATCAACACAGTGGAGACATGAGGTGGTCGAACGACGGATGTCTTCGTAGCCGACGTTTCGACTAGGCAAAGATTTGTCAAAGAGCTCTTGAGTATATAGCTCTGACGAGGGCAAGCTCCCTTCTCGATCCGTTCGCTTGAGAGGCGCTCCCCGTTCGACCACTCCGCGATCGCTATACTAAAGGCTGACAATTTTGTCAAGGTCCGAAGGCGGAACGATATTAAGCGCTGCATTCTGCGTTATACAGGGCTTCTCCTGCTGCTCAAACAATGCCGTCACGTGGACGCCTACGAGCTTGTTCCCTCGATGCGGCTGACCAAGCGCTGCCACTACTACGAGGTGCACGAGGACCTGGGCTGCACCCTGGGGGACTGGCACCCGCTGGCCGCCGAGAAGCTGCTCGCGCTGCACCTCGCCTCGTCCTCGGTGCACGCCCTCGAGCAGGCGTTTGCCCGCGGAACGCTGCCGCTCAGCACGCGCGACGGCGAGCCACGCGGGCGCTGAGCACGAGTCGACGGGCGTGCCACTGTATAGCACGTGCAACGCCAGAAGGTGCCATCTACCGCGCCTGTGCCATCTACCCCACCGCTTATTTTGTTGGAGGTGCTGCGGCCGACTAGAGTGAGTTGTGGTCAGGGACATATACGCCCACAGTTTGGGTTCGCTGGTGAAGCTTCTTAAGAAGCGAACAGCGCAAAAGGCAAAGACGAACCCAGCGAAGACGAACCCAGCGAAAGCAAACGCTAGTGGTAACATGTGTCGACTCACCGAGGAAGTGTCGCAAGCTTGTTTTCTCAGAAGCCGGACGACCGGAACCATTTCTGACCTCTCTTCATCCGATGCAAGAACCGCGTTTGTTCAATATGCGTTACTGAAATGGGGCCTAGCCTATCGAAGGTATGGAGCGCATGTTTTTAGGAAGGACCAGATTTTATATGCAGCGTGTGAGCATACTTTAATCCAAAACAAGTATGGGCAGCGCTAATCGAAAACTAAATTACTTTAACATGTGGCTTTTGTCTTCTTAAACTGGCGGCATTGTAGTGGACATGCGTGAGCCGCAGTAGTACATAGGCGAAAGAAACATCCTGACGCGTACGGTTACGACCACTTGTAGCTAATTTACATGCTTTGGTGGATGTTCATACATTACCGCAGCTCCGTCGACCTTGTCTTGCTCCATATTGTGCCGCGAAGTCAACAGCCTTGGTGAGCTATTGGCTACGGCCACCAATTGGATTGGAAAAACTTTAATAAAAGTCCTGCAGGACGCACGTCAGCGCGCAGTGGGCGTCTCCCACGCAGGGACCGACAGGGAATACCTGGCGGCCGCCGCGCGAGCCCGCTGGACGGCCCATTGCTGGTCCTGTAGGAGCGGGCACTAATGTCATTAATTTGAATCATTCACTTTCAAGTTTCTCAGTGTACAGTCGCACCTGTGTCCTTCCTTGCACGTTCCAATGTAATTTCACGCTGTGTTCAATGTGCGCCCATGTGCAGCGTACGTTAATCTAAGTTGGCTCATAATTGTGATGGACGAAAAGAAACAGAGCAAACGAGCATACTTGTGCTGTGCCGTCGCGTATTGTGGAAGTTTGACCACACGTTCAGAGAATAAATACTGCCCTCGAACCACACTAAAGAAAACGCGCTAAGAATGAAAAAGGAAATGGGGATGAAATATTAGTAGCTGAAGTTTGATGTGGCTATTCTTATGTTATCGCAGGCACGATAAATATTTTATTCTTGAAACAAATGTGTTATGTAATTAGCGTCCTTACTGTAAGAGAAAGCACGTTTTAACTTTCAACTCCATTTAGGCAAAAAAGGTTGCTGCACAGCCTACCAAAGCTGGCGGAAAACCAAGCATACTTTATCAATTTCGTATGAGTGCCTCCTCTACAACGCACTTTCTCTGGTGTACCCTTTGATGGTGCCCTATGCCAGCCTAATCGAAACCAACAGTACAGAAAGCATAGAAGTTAATGTGGAAAATATATTTCTGCCGTGATGTGTGGATGCGGTGGCGATTCGCGGCTGACGTTCACATTATCCACCTCGGGTCTTCGAAACTTCGCAAGAGGCTTCGCACAGGCACGTATACGTATTTTCGACTTTGCACATCGCAAGCATGCAACAAACCGACAGTAGGACATCCACTTTGTCTGGAAGAAACTACGAGTTCGATCCGGAGAACCGGCGGTGAATTATAAGTATTTGCGAGGGCATAATGGCAAATTTATAGGCGTGACGATTGATATTTAATATGTAGTAGTAGTGGTAGTAGTAGTAGTAGTAGTAGTAGTAGTAGTAGTAGTAGTAGTAGTAGTAGTAGTAGTAGTAGTAGTAGTAGTAGTAGCAGTAGCAGTAGTAGTAGCATAAAGCTTTATTTGTTATTTGGTAATGAAATCCAAGAGGGTGGAGCCCTCAGTCCAGAGCCCCATTTGCTGCTGCTATCCGGCTGGCCCGGTCAATCAGGTATCGCTGGTCGTCCGAGGCTGTGCTGGAAAGAGCGGCTTTGTGCACTGCATCGGGAGGCGTCGGGTATTGTAGCAAGGCCGGTTGGTTTGGAGCATTCTCACGTAGTATGGTATAGGTCTGGGTGTTCTCCACAGAAAGCACATTTGTCGGGATACTGGGTATACGGTAAAAAGTGTGGCGGAGAGCAAGGCTGGGGAACGTATTAGTCTGGAGCTGTCGCCAAGCGGCCGCATCTGCACGGTTTAGTTTCACGTGTGGTGGAGGGAACGTTCTACGGGATAGTCTGCAGAGTTGTAGCATATGCGTGTGTATAAGTGGTATCTTTTCCACCCTGTCTGGGTTCGACTGGCCTTCCACCGGCGCCCGGAGGGTTAGGCCTCGGGCTGTCGCATGGACGCGCTCACTACCAGGGAGAGACGTATGTCCAGGTGACCAAACTAGGGGAACTAGTGGGGTATGTTGGTCCTTGTTGGATGGATGGATGGATGCGAAACTTTAATAAGGTCCTGAGGTACGCGACTCAGCGCGCTGCGGGCCGCTCCCACGTTGGGACAGCCAGGCCTTGCCCGACCGCCTTGTGCGGCAATTTATTTGTGCCCGATAATACTGTTTCGGCCCTCCCGTCGGCCACCGCTACCACTTCAGCTGCAATGTCGGGGTAGCACGCGGCGTCTGTATAGAAGGTGTCGCGGTCGTTGCCGTATGCTCGGTGCAGTGTCATTGCACGTGCAGCGCGTTTGCCTTTATGGTGTTCGGGGAGCATATGCCGAGGTATGGGGGCCACTGTAATGTTTTTTTTTCTGATGTTTGGTGCGATTTACAGGGGCTCGCGTGGGGCAAGCATTGATGTTGGGTTTCGTGGTTGTCCGAGTACGTGCCTTCCGGACGACATACGTTTCAGTCGTTCGATCCGATTGACTTTCTGAGCTTTGATTAGTTCGGCCAAGGTGTTGTGCAAACCAAGCTGTAATAGTTTGACTGTTGAGGTGTATATAGGAAGGCCTGTCGCCGTTTTCACCGCTGTGCGTATGAGGATGTCTAGCTGGTTTATTTGTTTTTGGGCGAGTCGGTGGTAAGGTGCGTGATACGTAATGCGGCTTACCATTAAGGCGTGTATATGATGCACATGATGTCTAATTCTTTTAGGTCGTGACGGCGGTTGGCGACCCTACGGATCATGTGGACTACCTGATTAATTTGTTTCTTCAGCAGCGTCAGGGTATATGTCGCCTTCGCGTTGACTTGAACGTGGAGTCACGGTAACCATAATTTGTTTCCGTTATTTACAGGTGCACCCAGGACAGTCACCGTGATGCCAGGGGGTACGTAGGTGATGTTACCTCTGGAGTTTTTCTTACTATAAGCAGTTGCGATTTTTTGAGCTGCGCACGTAAGTCCTCCTACTCGTGAATATTGCTGGGTGGCATCCGCTGCTGATTGTAGTACGTCCTGTATTTCACCATCTGAGCCACTGGTGGCTCAAATGGTGATGTCATCAGCATAAAGCGCATGTCTAATTCCCGGTATAGCATCCAGTAGTGGAGGTAGTCTGCTCATAGCTATGTTAAATAGCACGGGGGAAAGCACTGAACCTCGTGGCCTGCCTTTTCCCGCAAGAGGGATGGAGTCTGAACGTATGTGTCCTATACTTATTGTTGCAGTGCGATCTTTGAGAAACTCCCAGACGTAATTATATAGTCGTCGGCCACATTTGATTGCAGCTAGATCGGTGAGTATGAGATCGTGAGCTAGGTTATCATACGCGCCTTTGAGGTTTAATGCAGGATAGCTTTGGTTTGCTGGGTGCTGATATGGTCAATTATCTCTTCCTTAATTTGGAGCAGTACGTCTCGAGTGGATAGACCCGGTCGGAAACCGAAAATTGTGTGCGGCAATAACGATTGCTCTTCTAGGTACGGCTGAAGCCTAGCCAGGACGACGTTTTCGAATAACTTATGTAACAAGTTTGCCACCTAATACCTGCGATCATCATAATGTTTAATGTTTACTGACGTTCGGCGAAGATATCTCCCACCGATCTCCATCTACTTTTTCTTACGTCATCTAACTGCATGCTGACCCCACAAAATTCCTAAGGTCGTTACAATTCTCTGTCGTCCTCGACTGGGCTTTCTTTCCACTGGCACCCATTCTGTTATTGTACCAGACACCGGATATTTTCACCACAAGACTTACTCAACTGCACTTCTTGCTTTTATGTCAACGAGGAGGTGGGGGAGGGAAGTGGGAAAGGAAAAGTAGGAAAGTCAACCAGACTCGTTTCCGGTTTGCTACCTGCAGAGAGAAGGAATGAAAGTGATGACTGGAGATGGAGGGATGTATTAGCAGCGCAAAGGCGTGGGATTACGGCTCAGACCCACCGATACAGCGGGATGGCTTGGACGTCAGACAACACAAACACAAGACACAATGGCAAACGACTTTAATGAATAAACAACCAACTCCCACGGTCGTCGTCGGGAGGCGAACGCCGCGGGAGATCCGAGCGTTTTGGCTGCGAGAAATTGAAACGACGTAGCGCGCTGCCGCGGGTCCTTAGTGGTGTCCTCGCAGGAACAAAACGCACAGCGGAGGATGAGTGAAGGGTGCGGTAGTTAGGGACCGCCCTGGGGTCCGGCCGCCTTCTGGGCAGAGCCCGGGCCAGCCGGACGGTTGGGGAGTTTGGGTTGATATGGGAGGGGGGGGGCGCCAGGGGGGGCGGCCTGCGCCCCTCTTGGTCAGTCTTTGGTGAATGGCGGCGGCACCACTACACGTACTGGTGCTCGCTGCCTGGCACTATCACGCCACGCGCTTGTCACAATTCACTCCGGCTCCCGCGTTGCCACGGCTCCTATACACAAAGGAAACCGCCTATCCTTCGCAAATCCGTTCCTCGCGCTCCCGAAAATGCTGCTAAAGGTAAGGTTGAAGTTCGAAGTTAATCGGATCCACGGCAGCTATACTTGCTTGCACTGTGAAAAAGATGACCAAAATGAGGGCCTTATCACATTTCGGTTACACTGAGATTGACTGTGCGCTGAGCGGTCCTCTTGGCTCCTGCCAGAGCTATACTCCAAACGAGTAAGAGTGAGTGAAGGCTGTTGTATAACTCTCGATGCATTTTCGAGAATGATTGGAACGAATCGTAATTCCACAAGGGAGAGGAGCACTTTTCGGGAACCGCACTTAACGAACACAAACAGTTCTTTCAGTCCTCAACCAATTCGCCACTCACCTAGCAGTAAGAAATAAGAGAAACGCTAGCGAAATGCAAGGAAAAAAAATGAAGAAAAGGTGACTTTCGGCTGTCCGGTTTCTTCATGGAAGGAGCCGCAAATTCACAACCTCCTCCCGACACGGTCAGGAGGCTCCACCACACACATGAGTTATCACTACAAAACTGTCCACGAGTGAAAAAGATGAGGGTGTCTGTGTCATCCAAAACAAGGGGTTGGACCACGAAATCTTGATGAGGCGCTTGAAGACGCGAATTGAGAGATGTGGCACGTTCTCTTCAACAAAGCAAATACTTGGCCGAAGTTGTCCGCAAGCTTCGTCTCTGCAGAACTCGCGAACTTTGCGATCTGGTGAAATTATGCTTAAATAACAAGCCCACCGGTCGAAGCACACCATGACAATAGGATGGCGCTTGAGCTTTTACAAACAAGAACGATTGCAAAACGAAGCACGCCTTGCAGGCTCCCCGGTGCCTAACTCCATCGGCCGCTTGCACATCGTCAACACCGGAGCAAGGAACTGCTCCCATAGGCTCCTTCTGCGCAAGTACCAGGCTTTTCCCAAGCGGCCATCCGAGCGTTGTCATAGTCATCTACAAACTCTCGAGAAGCACGCGCTTTAAGAACTAGGGTGAACGTGTACACAACAATTGGGCACGTCTTCCCACAGCAGTCCTACCAACTGTCGTGTGTGGCTCGCACGGAAATGCCCTCTCAGGAACGCTGCTTCTTTGCCTTGCCTGTGATGTGGTTAGCAGTCAAGGCGACTGTGGCGCAAGCCATCTCCAGAACCCACACTGCGCTCCGTAGAAGCTCGGTCGTGGTCTTCACACGAGCGGCCTGAAGAAGGGAACCGCCAGGAGCGCGAGCGCTGCGGTGCCGGAGGCCAGGGTGCTGGCACCGGCGGCGACTGTGGTTGGCGGCGGAGGTTCGGCGTGCCCGACGGGTCCGAGTTCGGGCGCCTCTGGCGCGGCGTCCCTCTGCAGTCCCAGCGGGCGCACCGGGACCCCGGCAGCCATCGGTGCCTCGGTGCGGTCGAGCACGTGCGCCGTGGCGCTTTCCGGGTGCCGCCGGGAGGACGCCTGTTGCTGGGCCATGGCGCTGGACATTGCCTTGCAGTCGAACCACCAGACGGAAGTGGCCCGCGGGTACGGCGGGTCGCCCTTGTCCACCTGCCGCAGACAGGAGCGTCCGGTACAGGTTATTAGGATCGCACACGTGGCTTTCGCGAACCTCCAGGCGAGCAACGCGTTGAAGGTTTGCAGCAGCCAAAGCAAAACTGGTTTTAGCGCGTCTCTGGCAGAAGCGGCCGTGCGCGCTCGTACTCGCTTTCGTTAAATCTAGGTGGCTTTTAACTTCCGTTTACTCACGTTTTCTTTCTCTGTGTTTAGGTTTTATACATTCGTTGCCGGTTTAAGCTGGAGTTTAAGGGTAAAAGAAACTTTACAAGCTCGTGTAAATGGGCTGCCTATACGGCTGTTCTGTGTAGATAGTGTGTGAGCGAGTTTTATTGCCGCATATTCGAACAGCCGCACTGTTTGATGAGATCGGAGATTTAAATTAAGTCCATATTATTCGTAAACGCCTTCTGTATGAGCACTCACCCCGAAGTCCTTGTCGTTGAAGCGGTAGTAGTTCGGTCCCTTGAAGAAGTAGGAGTAGCCGTTCTGCCACTGGAAAGCTGCGTCCAAGTGGCCGGGCAAACCGTTCCAATTGCTGACGGGCTGCGGGTAGCGGTCGCTGACGGGCACTTCGTTGCGGCTGTCGTAGCGCCAGTACTGGTTCCCCTTGAAGAAATACGTCTTTCCGTTGCCGCTCCAGACGAGCGCTGCATCCAGGTTGTCCGGGATGCCCTGGAAGCCGACGCTGATCTTCTGCGGGTAGCCCTTGCTCATCTGCTTGTTTCGGAAGCGCCAGTAGTTTCCCCCCTGCAAAGAGCCGGACGAGAATCAGAGATTGCGTGCCTCACGGCGAGTGATGCAGTAATAGTGGCATCGCTAGCGTCAGCTGCTGTGGGGGCACATCTAACCGTATGGAACTATAAAATACTGATGAAGCCGCCGTTAGGACGGCAAATGCGTTTGGTTAGGCAGTCCAGTGCGAGGTCGGACAGGTCAGCAGATGTAGTCCGGTAGATTTGGTACGCATGCACACAGAGCAAATGCGTACTTTGGTGTAGAATCTTTATTTCAAGCGCTGCACTCCGAATGAGGCGCTTGATGGCAGTGAAAGAAGAAACGCGTCGTATGCCGCGTGTCATGGGACAGCTACCAAGTTCAGAAACATGGGTGCCAAATCCTTGTGGCGGGCGCCACATTTGCTAGGGTGCCTTGCTCAAGAGCCGATATTTGTAGGTCATCGTCGCGCAACGCCCCCCACCCCCCGCCCACTTTTCTCCCGTTTGGAATTCAAAAAGAGAGCCCGCAGATACATTTACCTTGAAGAAGAAGGTCTTTCCGTCGGACCACGTCAGCGCTGCATCGATGTGACCTGAAAGGCCACCCCAGTCGTCCGATATCCTCCTCGGGTAACCGTCGGCTACGCCGTCAGTCTCAATCTTCCAGTAATAGTCACCTGGACAGCATACAACGGAGTTTGGGTTAAAACACTCGACGCTCTCATCTTTACGCGAGGCGAGAATAAAGAGATTTTAATCAGTGACATCACTGTGTTGCATTGCTGCACATGGTACGAGTATTAAACTGAAATCACATCTATTGCGTGAAGTTCTGACACCACTCTAAGGTACAAGCTGTTCTAGAAATTTCAGCTACTCTTTTCTTTTCTGTTTGGGACACACTGCGACTGTAAATATCAATCGTGGCGGTATTTTGCCACCCTAGCGTAATATTCAAACAACGGGCGCGATATTGAGTACTAGTTTCCCGTGGACGAGGCATAAAAGCGATGACGCGCGAACCTGGACATTTGTTTTAATGCTCAATCAGGCTTCAGATGTATACCATAATAAATAGCTTTAGAAACAACGAACGCAGGAGGCTTAGCGTAATTCTGTGAACGTGCGCAGGACCCAAGCTGTATGCTAAGGTCCTGAAACTATGCACAACCCAAGCAGCTCCACCTTCCGCAAAATAGCTATGCTCGGATTATTTTGTGCTCCGTCGGGTTCCTTTGCCAGCTGGGCCGATAGCGTGCGCCAACGTTGGGCCTTCTGAAACTCGCTAATGCGACGGGCGCCAAATCGCTCAGCGTCTACAGTTTACACACGCAACACCTCCTGAAAGCTCGACGACGATCAGCGTCGTCGTCGGTGTGGCAAGAGGAGGGAAAGCCTCCCTGTCAGCGCGTCACGTTTTGACCGCGCTCGTACGCACCGTTTTTCCTTGCCCCGAATTTATAAACACCGGCTATAATTAGGACCACGACAGCCTCCGCGCGTGTGGCCGACAGGACGGAGACGTCTTCGTGGTCGTGCGGTCGAGTCCTTTCTTTCTTTCTTTGCGCGTTACGCAACGCAGCCTGTTTTGTTGCCCCGTTCGTCCACGCGCCTGCAGCGAGCGGATGCGCGTGGCCCGCGCGTTTCCCGTGGCTCTCGCGAGACTGCCGCATAGCCTGGCCTTCGCAACTGAAACCGGGCTCGTTCATCGAATTCAATAATTAGACACTAAATAGCAACGCCAAAATCAGTTTGCGCGAGTGAAGTATAAAGCCAGCTCAAAAGAAAAAAGAACACACACACACACACACGGCCCCATTTAGCCCCCATCGAAAAGCTTTTGATACGAAGCCAATATCGTACTTTTTACTTTCAAGTATATATATATATATATATATATATATATATATATATATATATATATATATATATATATATATATATATATATTTGCATTGCAAAGAGAGGCAGCGCGACTATAGCGCGATAAAGTGAGTGCACACGCACACATACACAAACATCAGGTGCATAGCAATGTGCTATATTGTGTTTGGTCAGAATGCTGCTACCTAATAGGCAACGCAAAAGGTAAACAAAGCCATACGCATACGGCGACCGAACAAGCAAAGTCGATCTCGTGTATCTCCTTGTGTCGAATGGTTGCGCTGCCGGGGTTGGCTCATGCTTCTCGGTCCGGCTGCTCACGACTCGAGAGGCGCGCCGTACACAGTATCCGCCGCCATTACCGACGCGCCCCGAGGCTTGAAGGCTCGCTACGCCATCGGCGAATAAAATCGTTCCTGTCTTTCATTTCTTCGCATTTTTCTTTCCTTCGCATTATTTTCGTTTTTCTCCTTTCGTTTCCTCCGCCGCTCTCGGCAGATTCTTTTCTTTCTCTATCGTGCACCGCTTGGCAGCAGCGAAGAGAGAGAGAGAGAGAGAGAGAGAGAGAGAGAGAGAAAAGAAAGATGATAAAGAAAGTGCGTGGCACGAGGAAAACTTGAGAAGCCACGACGTTCCAGGTGGGGAGATGCCAAGGTCGATCGACTGGTTAATCGATGCTGAGTGCGGACGGGCCAGCAACACAGCGAACCCAGCTGCTTATAGCGCAAAGAAAGTAGCGCGACCTTTGTATTTCTCTCTCGGGCTCGCAATTTTGTTCACTTATTTGTTTTCATACTTAAAAACCCCGCACAGGTCGCACGCGACCACAAAGTCTTCTTTTTTCTTTTTAGTTTTTCCGAGCGGGAAACCTCAGCCACTCGCGGCCGACAGTACAGAACGCGCATCCGCTGCCTCGTTCAACCTTCGACGCCGCTCGTCTTTTGCGTTTGTCCTTCTCGTGGGAATTTTCCGCATGCGTGAGGATTGGAAAACTCGCGGTGGTGTTATCGCGCTTCATCCAAACGAGAGCTTAGAGAGCAGCCAACCTGCACTCCTTACGAGGCAGCCAACGTCCTTTAAACGATGTCTCTTTCTTTTCCGAAGTCATATGTTGCATTGGGCGAAATATATCGATTTATCGATTGTTCTCTCTCTCTCTCTCTCTCTCTCTCTATATATATATATATATATATATATATATATATATATATATATATATATATATATATATATATATATATTATAATGTGACCTTATGAACGTCAATAATAAAAAAATCTAGCCCCTCGGTTTCCTTTCTTGTATATGCATACAGGTGCTGCGTATGTGTGTACCCCCAGCACCACCACCACGTCTGAGGAATTTCTTTAGTCTCGAAGATTCCGAGCTCCGCCGACAAAGAAGTCGCGCCCTCATCCTTCGAACCTTTCCGAGCAGAGGCATTCTCCCGAGTCTCCGGATCACTTACAACTGTCGTTACTCGGACGAGGGGTCTATTACTCGAAGATCAGATGATTTGCAATGCCCCAAGTTTTCTACTCCTGCGGAAGCTGCTCATCTATTGTTAACGTGTAGCCTGGGACAGAAACTAGCCACCCAACAAGCTCAAGGCCGTTAGATGCTACGAACTGAGCAACCTGACGATTACGAGCGATGGCTAATAGACATATCAAAAATCGCTTTTCGTATGTCGCTCTCCGCAGTACCCGCATAAGACGGGCCTGGATACTCGCGTAAAATAAGAAAGGGAAATAACCAACAGGCCGCGAGAGCTCACCCTTGAACACGTAGGAGCTGCCGTCCTCGGTCCTGGTGGCCGCGTCGATGGCGGCGTCCTGGCACAGGTCGGGACCGGGCTGCGCCGGCTTGCGGCTTCCCTTGCTCGGCGTCTTGGTCGTTCTGTGCACGGCACCTGGGGGCGGAGAACGTCGGGGGATCAGAGCGACACACGCGCACGCGAGCAAGGCGTTAGGTGCGCGCCAGTGCCACAACATTCGCCGCATACGCAGTAATCGAAAACTTATCTGCTCGCTTGCCGAGCCATGCCAAGAGTCAAGTGCAGTTGATTTCTCCTTCATAGTTTCCATGCACAGTGACGCAAGCCAAACGTCTCAGCTCTGTGTACGTATATGTCACTTTTTAAAGAGCAAAGTAAATGTTCGAGGCTCGAGCCTATGTCATAGGGCGCTGAATGCTTCAAGACCCCCCCACGCACACACACTTTGGTCCATATGCGATGAAGTTGTACTTTCGTCCACGTGACGCGCGGCTCCCAAAGGCCGCCGCCCATACACCGGCCTTCTGCGAAACGAAGCACCGGTGCGCCGCTGTTGTCCATCCAAGCCTCGTGATTGCACCGTAAGCAGCGCGTTCAAAGCTGCAGCTCGTAAGCGGGGAAAACGCTGCAAGCTCGCAAGGAACGGGAGGCTCTCAGAACACAGAACGAAGAAAGAAGCTTGCGAGCTGCGTCAGCGACTCACTGGCCGTCGGCGTACAGGGAAGAGCACGGCGCACGCCGGCCTTTGGACGCTGCAGCGCTGCCTGCGTGCAGGCGTTCCTCGGAGGCAAGCGAGGGTGTTACAGGCACCGCGGACGCACTGCGTGTTGTCAGTATGTGTAGAGAGCCAGGCAGAAGCGCACACAGCTCGACGTGAGGCACGACGGGCAAGCCATGCGGGGTGTCGCTTTATTGTTAGTCATGCGAGGTTAGCGAGTCCGCTCATCGACCACGACGACATGCAGAAGCAGCGGCTCAGCGGGGTGGTGCGGGTAGCGCAGCAGTAAGCGGGCTCTCCTACGCGGCGGCCAGTAGGTCGGCCAATGGCGTCTGCGCTGCGGCGGGCTCCAGGAAGGCGGGAAGCGGCGGCGCCGGTCGGGATCGTGGGGCGGCCACGCTGGCCGGGGGTGCCAGCCGCCGGGCGCTTGGCGAGCTCGGCCCTTACCGTAGAGCGACTGGATGCCATCGATGTCGTCGCGGTCCAGCTGGAAGCCCGGCTCGAAGCCCCGGTAGAAGGGCGCCATCAGCGAGCGTCGCACGTCCGAGTGGGACAGGCCCAGGGAGTGGCCGAACTCGTGCGCCGCCACTTGGAAAAGGTTCACGCCTGCGAGCGAAAGTCGTGGTGTCGTCGCTATCTGCTGTGCAGATGTATATAAACGCAAAACGACGGCGCCCTCACTTAAGTGAAGCACACATTCATAGCGCTAAAGACGAAACCAAACGTAATGTAATATATAGGAAGAGCGCTGTTGTAATAGGTCGCATCAGCACCCGTCCTACACCTTCCATGTCGCGCTCCGTTTTTAGCGCTGTGAAGATGCGAGATATTCGTCGCCCGACCTGGTTTAGCATTAAAGTCCGTCCCGGCATTGTATTCTCGGTATTTGCCTGTGCTATTTAGATTCTTAAACCTCGACGCTTCTGATAAACTATTACATTGAGAGCTTCCAATGTTACAGCTGACCTTCCTGGCAGTTACGTTTACCGCGCGCACATCGCATGCTGCATATGTTGAAGACAAATTTCGTCAACTATTTACCACACGTTGTAGTTTAACACCAATTTATATACATTTTGTAGTCTTTATGCGCGACAGCCACATGGAATGCTTTTTATGCAGAACTACAATTATTGCAGAATCTTGGTTTGAGGAAAGATAAGCGGCACTGAACAGTCGCGGGCAGAGAAAAACCTACAGAACGCATTTTGCCCATTCTGTTGTCTCTCACGGTCCGCGTTTGTTTTGTTCCGTTTATTTTTCCTGAGGTACAAGTGTGATGAAACAGGACATATGGGCTCTGACAGTTATGGGTACCATTTATATTTAACCCTCTCATTTTTTCCCTATACTGCGGGAGACGTGCATATTTCACGGAGAAAACTAAAGTAAGCAGCGGCGCTGCTCATTTTCTGCTAGGATATTGTATTTCGCAAAGAACTTGCTACAAAAGTGCTCTGTAAGTTGTTTTTTCTCTTTCTTTTCTGAAAGCGATGCGCAAGATACTTGCTTGCTCGGGAACAATTATTCTCGGAACGCGAGATTCCAATCAAGCAAGCGCGTATTCCTGGTTGCCGCCATGTTGTCTCGCCATTCTTAGAAGCAAAGCCACGGGGGGGGGGGGGGGGGGGTGGAGTGGCGGCGTACTAACCGCGTCGCTTCCCACAGCGACGAGGCAGTCATTAGCGAGGTCGATGGGTTTTTCCCTAATCACGTTGTTCCGCGTAAAAGCGCCGCCCGGTTGACCAGGCACGACCACGAGGGGGCGTTCGGACAGAGAAGAGACAGCGCGCGACTTAATTCTTGGAAGCACGCCCGAACGGGCTCGAGCGGCAGCCTAGCCTTCCCGAGCACCAGTCGGGAGAGAAATCGCCGAAGGATAAAACACCCCGACGCCTAGCAGCGATGTTCGACTTCCGACGCAGACCTCGGGACCTGGCAGTCGAACGACCTCCTTACATATCCCGCGAGAAACATCGCATGCTATTATCACGAGCTATTATTGTCAATCGAAAAAGGGTGCGCCGTCCGAGAGGTCGAGAGGGATTGTCCTATCTGCCAGGGTGCATGGAAGAAAAGTATGCGAGACGCGTGAACCTAGAACAGCAATAGCTCCGCAATACCCAACTGAGCCAACAGCACCTGAAAATACTGTATACGTGCACTGCAGGGCTGTGCTGCAATCATCCACGCTGCGAACTATAATTAAACACTTCCCTAGCAGGTGATTACTGTAGCCTCGTGCTCCACCTTGGCCACTCTCCGGATCGAGGAGGACTAGAAATAATCGTGCCTTATTTTCCGTTTCCTTAAGCTTTTGTTTTTCATTTCTTTAGCGGACTGCGCTCTGGAGACCCGGTCGTGCAGACATGGCTACTGATCGGGCTGCCAGCGTTATGGAGCGAAGCAACATAAACGCTTGAGTGCAGTGGGGTCGTGCCGGGGCCCGGGAGCCTGCGTGCTCCAAACTCCTCAGTCTTACAATAAAGTTTTTATGATGATGATGATGACTGCGGACTCTGCGTCTTGGCTCCAGCTCCTACATTGATTCCCAAACAACGCCAGCTCAGACTGACTTTGCTGCGGACTTCTTATCGAGAATGTCGGCATTGAACGTATATATGGTATCGTCGGATTCGCATGGTTTTGCCACGTCACAATCTCTGTAGCGTCACGTGATGCGGCATAATGTAGTTGGGGGCCTAAATGTTGTGAAGCATGCTTTAACAAGTTGAAAATATTTGACACCAATGCCAAAGAGTGTACCATGTGTCGATCTGTTAATACTTAGAATATTGGACTATAAAAGCGGGGCATTGCCATATTTAGGCACTACACAACAGAGAATTGGCAGCGATGTGTCTGCACTTAAAGGGAGAACGAATTTGGTATTTATTCTAATATAACTTCGATAAATGGTCACACTTTTCGAAGAAAGGAAAAAGATAATCTAAATGATGAGAAGCTAGTTTGTAGTGAGCGAGGTAGCTTTGTTATTAAACGTCTCTCTCTCTCTCTCTCTCTCTCTGTGTGTGTGTGTGTGTGTGTGTGTGTGTGTGTGTGTGTGTGTGTGCGTGCGTGCGTGCGTGCGTGCGTGCGTGTGCGTGCGTGTGCGTGCGTGCGTGCGTGCGTGTGTGTGTGTGGGGCGGATGACATGCGCCTACGGCCTCGTCGTCTATCAAGAGACCGAAGTCGATGTGTGATGCTTCTCGAGGCAACAATGGCGGTGAGATGTGTGCGGCAATCGAGAAGCATGTTTTGAAGATTCTATATGCACCCCGCCCCCCTTGCATTGGCGCACGCCCCTTCTGAGGCCCTGCGTGTAACGAGCAGAAAGTGGTGTTCTCGTTGGGCGTAGTACTCACCCGTGTACTCATCGATGGTCCACTTCTCCTCGTCGTCGAAGTGGGCGTCTCCGCCGTAGCGCGGGAAGAAGGCGTGCGCCAGGGTTCCGCCCGGCCCGTTGAAAGGGTCGCCGTCGCCGTGCTCGCCGCGCACAAACTGGATGTCGATGTTCACGGGGCCCGTCTTCTTGTGCGTGAAGGTGAGCGGCGATACGTCGGACCACATCTGCGAGAAGTTGACGTGCGGGGGTATCGGAAAGGGGGCAGAGTGGGTTCGCTATTTTTATAGTGAATAACCACTTAAGTAAATAGCCGCGTAAAAATATAAGGTCTTAACATAAGGTTTAAGCATCACGAAGCTGTAGACATTGGACGGAATCAACGTCGCCACATGCGCGAATATTATAGAAACGGGGCTGCGCGGTTTCACTCTTTTTGAGTAAATAAGCAAGTAAAAAACACGCTTTCTTTTATTCATTCCGTTTTCCTTAGGAGACCGAATTTCTTTCAAAGCATAGCGTTACACGCGTAGCTCGTCTCTCAACCCTGTAGTAAATTTGTGTCACTCTAGCAAAAAAGAATTGAGGACGACTCTGAAAAAGAGAACTCATTCAAGTAATTATTTGTTGAACTACATTTATTCTAGACACAGACAAGGGAGTTATAGAGCTATAACAGTACGCATACGAAAGGCTTGTTTCAAAGCAGAAACTTACTGAAGTAAGCCGATTGGTGAATTATAACACACAATATATACGTTGAACTATGAAGGTAAGGACCCCAGCTTTCCCTCCAATTTTCACCTTTACATACTATCGACTTGGTCGCGTCGCTTTATATTTGCCTTTTTTAAAATTTTTGCCTCAAGCAACGGTACAAACTACGAACGTCGATAACACACTACGTTACGTCATATTTTTGCTGCGATTTGCAAGCGCGCAGCCTTATTTCCGGCCAGAGCGTAAATGTCGATGCTTTATGCGCACCTTGAAGGCCCTGGCAATCTCTTTGTCGACGGCCACCCGGTCCTTGACGCGGCGTGGGTACTTGCTGATGCGATAGGAGAGCTCGTTGCTGGCCCACTTGGAACCCTGCAGTGCGTAACGCCTCCTCCTCCGACGAGCGTCCAGCCCGAAGCCTACTTTGTCCCGGACGCCGCAGCGGGGAAGCTGCATCGTGGACGCCGTCTCGTTGTCGACTCGTCCTGCGAAGGGCGGATGGTATCCGTATTAGGCGATGCGAAAGTTCTCAGCACGAATCAAGTTTTGCACAAATAGAATGAGTGTAATTCCGCGGTTGCTCATCGAAGCACGGCTCCGTCTAGGTGCGTGCGTCAAAGGAACGTTCACTCGGCTACAAGGTCGAAGGTCAGCCTTTGCCGCAAGTTCGAAAGCACGTGCGTGTGAGGGTATCTGACGCCCGACATGCATATTTGTCCGCAAACACTGGCTGTCTAGAAGTTAAGCACATAAGGGAAAGAACGACAGGAGCGATGCAGCCAGGTTTCCGTCTCAGGGTCCGGCGACCACCCTCGTCACTGCAGACGGGCGTCTGAAATCTGTACCATGCGCTGAACGCATTTTCACGCCTGCGTGTTAACTGACTTCTGCAATTCAACTTCATTTTACTTTTAAGTTAAAGTTGGGTCAGCATCGCGGCTAAAATGTAACAAGTAAAATGGAGCAAGTGCTTCCAACCTCTTCAGCGGCTCCTTCGGCTGTCAGCCATATCGCCAACTTCACTGGAACTCGGACTTTCGAAGTGAACGATGTTTCGGATGTACGCTGTAGCACTCCCGCACCCCGCGCGCCCAAATACAGAATGCAAACAACAACACGGGAAAACATCGACAACGAAAGCAAGAGAAGCGCACTCTCGAGGCAATGCGAAACGGAAGAAGAAACGCGGTGGGTGAGTCACGGCACGCGTGCTCTTCGAAGACCCGTCACGACAACCGCACCGGCGGGACGCGCGTCGCCGAAAGCAAACGTGCCACGCAAGTTGCTCTGCAACGCGATATACGTCCGACTGCAGCTCCGAGTCATTCAACAGTATACGGCCTCGTCGCTGCAATGCCGGTGTACGGGCGTGTCTTGCATACCGCGCGGGGGCTCGGTGCACGTGTGCGATCCACACCGCCGTATGCGGTTGCTCCAGTTAGCGTGCGGTTTCCGTGCCAGCCAGGCGTGTGTATAACCGACTGCACTTGACTCACAAACTAGTGGGGCAAGATCGCCGAGCGATTGTCGAGCTGCTTCCGGGGGCGGTGAGGTTCCTTGACTCATCGCCGATGGGCCGTGCGGCCCGCGCAATAGCGGCTTCCCACGCGTTGCTCGAGCAGTTTGGCGCCGCTTCTGGCGGCGGGTGAGTCACAGCCTCCGCGCGTTGCGCAGCCATCACAATGCTTCGACGAGAGCTCAGTCACCAGCAATTCTTGCCGGCCGCCTGGGCCAATGCGCTGTCGTGCTATGGCCCGCGAAGGGAGTGACGGACGTGTCTTCGCTGTGTCATTAACGCCGCATTCAGCGAGGAGCGTACGCAGGAAGTCAGCCTTCATTTGGTCTACGTACGCTGCCGCACCGAAATCGTTTACGTCGGCTTGGGCACAAATTACTCGACGTAATCGTTCATATAGTACTCAAAACAGCCTCTCTCGCAGGTCTCGTTTTCTTTTTTTCTTTCTTTTTTTGCATTAGCAAATGCAGGCTAAAAGACTTATGCGGAGGCGGAAGTCCTGCTTGAATGCCGCAAGTCTTCCACATTTATGATTGAGAAGCAGGCTGCCGCACGAAAGCCCTGCAGTCACGGTTCATGAATACGCTGAGATCGTAACCCCTATATGCACCTGCATGGGCTCGAACTGAACATAAATGCAGGCCATCGACTATCCTCGTCGTTCGGGCTCTTGTCGTCACGCGTACAGCGATCACGTTCGTGTTGGACGACTTGGCCGCACATACAGCCAGACAATTAATGAAGCCCTGCATGGGTAGCATTGCACGAGCGCCACCGCGGATGTTTACTATACAAGCGATGCCGTGCGAAACGCTTTGAGCCTCACAGGGAGCGTAACCTTGTGAAAGCTGCACCGCTATTACATTGCCGTGCACGTTGGACTGAACTGCAAATTATATTTAAAAACGGCATAAAGACGATAGGCTATAACCCTGCCAAAGCAAATATGGCTAATTGAATTTTGGGGTTTCACGCGCCAACACCACGATTTGATTATGAGGCACGCCGTAGTGGGGGACTCCGGATTAATTTTGACCGCCAGGGGATCTTTAACGTGCACAATACACGGGCGTTTTCGCATTTCGTCCTTATCGAAATGCGTCCGCCGCAGCCGAGATTTGACCCCGCTACCCCGTACTTATCAGCTCAACACTATAGCCGCTACAGCGGCTGGTTAAGCAAATATGTCTAAGCGAGGGGATGCGAGAAAATATACAATTTTATTGCTTTGTTTTTATTATCTTTACGCAAACAAGAGATATCGACATTATCACAAATGTTGAAACTGCGTTATTATTATACCAGTTCCGTCCACCCAGCCTCCGCGCGTTAAGCGAGTGTATTTTGATATTCACTGATACCGCTATTGCATGCTCGTCAACGCGCATCACAGCATCTCCTAACTTACAAAACGCGGGTGATACAAAGGCGTGCCACAGCTCACGAGTTGTGTGTATACCAAAGTCTCACTTGGTTCAGACTACGCATGGCGAGCCCTGTTCGAAGTGATTCGCAGAGCGCTTTCAAGGCCAAATGTCTGCTTCCCCAAAGCCAGCCGACCGCGGTCAGGTTAGATGCCACAACAGCGCAACAGCAATTTTACTAACGCAGTCGTCGCTATGTGGAGTGAGTGCCTCTTGTGCCGTTTGAAAAGACCATTGTACGCTTCAGGGAAATTAGCTACAATGCTTCTTTCGTTTATATTAGACTTGCCGAAGTGCCGTCAGCTTTTTGCCTGTGGTAATTAAGGAACTCTGCTCGTTACCACACTCGCCGAAAGGGCGGAAACATGCAACACTTTACAACGAACAGCGCAACTTTCTTCTTTAACTTGTTTTCGTTGCAGAGAGCGGTGATACAAGGACACCGGAAAGAGTAACCGGTATTTTGTTGCCGCGCGCGTCAATTCTCGCCCTCCGAATGCACCGAGCGAACACACGGCCGTTCTGGCAGAACGAAGCCGGAGTTTCGCAAGTGCTCGCACGACGCTGGATTCTGCCGTCTATTTAGAACTGCGCGACCGCACCATTTGGAACAGCGTCGCTTAATGATATTCGTTGTGGTTTACGAAAGTGCGTACACCATGACTTGTACACGAAGTCTAATTTTGTATCAAGGCTTCATGGGCTGGAATGTATTGGACTGGGCTCATGCGGTAACAGTACACAGGGGCGCTACAACGTAAAACTCTCCAAACTTTTCATTTCCATTTTTGCTATCAGCCCTCCGTGACTGGTCAAAAACTTTTTGGACCATCCCCACTTCACCTGTCTGTCACGCGACATCACGAAAACCGCGATACCTCCCCATCTGATATGATGTGTGCACACTGATTATGCATGAATTGACCGAAAAAAAAAACAGTTATTTCTGATTCGATGCCTTTTCGCCATTAGCCCCCGGCTATTGGTCAAAAGTTTTCGGGCTGCACCCACTTCACTTGCCTGTCACGCGACGTCACTAAACCGCCAAAACTCACCGCGTCAAAGTGCCATGTACGAATTAAAGGTGCATTAATATGCCGAACAAAACTGACTTTTCTTCTGAAATAGCCGCAGGCCGCCCCGTTCCGAAAGGAATACGAGATGGCTGCCGCCAATCACTGAGGCGCTGGCTACTCGCACCTGCCGGAGAGCATGGTCTTATTTGCGTATAATAAAGCTTCTTGCGTGGCCGTGTAACGTTTGCGAGAACTTTCGGCAGGTTTACGAACTCATTCGGCCAGCTCTTGTTTCCTGAGGATCCGTTTTAGCGTCTTTCTTAAGCTTCCGTTGCACGCCGCCGCGATTTTTGACCAGCCACCGCAAGCTAAGTAAGGGAAAGCGGACCAATCGTACACGCCGGCACCACCCTCTTCATCCGGTTGTCGATTTTCATTGCACTGGCTCTGCCCCATCGAATCCCTCTCCACTTGAGCGTTCTCCTCGCCTCTTGTCAGCCAATCAGATGCGACAAGCCGCTCAGTGTAGGCAATATTATTCGTTTTTCAAGCAAACAAAAGTGACCTCCCTTGAACGAGGAGAGCGTTCGATTGGTCTGTTCAGACAACCCTGCGGGTGACCGCCCAGTGCTTGCGTCGATGGTTACGCAAATTTGACGTCAGGAGATTGGAATAAATACATTTTTGAATAGTTTTAAGTTATACAGCCCCGGAAAGAAAGAAAGAAAGAAAGAAAGAAAGGAAGAAAGAAAGAAAGAAGGAAAGAAAGAAAGAAGGAAAGAAAGAAAGAAAGAAAGAAAGAAAGAAAGAAAGAAAGGAAGAAAGAAAGAAAGAAAGAAAGAAAGAAAACAACCAGTCATGCTGCTGCGTCTTTATCTGCGTGCTTGTTATCTTCGTGCAAGCTTTTTTTTTGTTTTCCCTTCTAGTTCCTTTTTATTCTTTTATTCAAACGATTACGTTTTCTAATTGGTTCTTGATGATAACACTTGCACTGATGAGTTAGCTTAACACCAAATGGCTTGATGTAAAAGTTGTTAGAATGGGGCACTGGAAAACTATCGTGCATTTGACGAGTGTCAAAGTGAACGTTCTGTAATTGCTGACGTATTATGTGCCTTTTGCATTACTTTTCGTTTACCGTCATTATTGCCGAGTGTACGCAACGCCGAAATAAATCATGAAAATTTGAAAAAGAAGTGTGTCGGGAAGCCACACATGCGAAGGTCACGGTTCCGATATGCATTCGCCTGCAGCTTTTGCCTCTCTTTCGGCCATTCTCCCTTTCAACGTGCTCGTTATTTTTCCTTCAGTAAGCACACACAAGTCAACAAGCCACTGCAAAAGTTGTTCGCTTGCCTCCGAAAGCAATGATAATTGCTCGGTCAGTAAAGCACCATACAGGGTGTTACGTCAGAAAAAAGAAAGTACAACGCGATCGCTAAAATTTAGCACCACCGATTAACGGTAAAACACAACGGTAAAAATTAGCACCACCGAATAGCCGATATTACGCACCCCTGACTCTCTCCCTTTTTTGTTCGTTCGTTTGTGTTTCGCACAGTGACAGCGATCAAAGAACTAAGTGACTAGTACAAAGGAAAACACACAGTATGCCCAGGGATGTGACAGTGAAAGCAATTTTTTTTTTCGCTTTCCTTTAGCAACTAAAATGGCACGGCTGCAGCTGTCGTGAATACGACGCAACCATTGCGGCGTATACTATAAAGGAGGGCCGATGTGCCGCTATTTCTTTTTCCACATATTCGCCCGAGGAAGAACCGCCCGATCTGTGCTTTCCCCCTGTCCTTGCACCTACAACGTCTTTCAGAACCAGTAAAACCAGTGCCAAAGCTAAGCAATGCATCGGCTCCCGGGTCTTCACTGCGATGTTTATCTCTTCCAAAGTGCGCGCGTGGGGCTATGGGAAAAACACTCCGCAGCCCCGGCTGCTGCTGCTGCTTCTGTTGCTTTCATTTCTCTTTCCTTTGTTAGTGTACTTTCTATCTGGCTAGCACAATTCTGAACCAACTTTGCTGCCGACACTGGTGCCAACTCTCCGTGGCGCTAGGCTTTTCCGTCCGCGAAGTTTTCTCTCTAAGCTCTGCGCGTATTTCCCATCTACTTGCAATTTGCAAACCGGCGTCGCAAATATATCTGTATATAATACAAGTAAAGGGAGGTCATCGCGAGCTAGATATTGGCCCGTGCGCGTTTCTCTTGTATTGTTTCCTTAGTATATATAACTCGCAAACGATCTGCCACTGCGTATCTGCAACAATTCTAAACCCACACATTTATGATACGATACTCCCACAACGAACACTGATTTGCCGTGGGAAGTAAATTTAGAGCGCCTAGGTAGCGCATGATATGTGACAATCACGAGCGAATTTCAATCGTGCTGTAATGCGGTCAGTTATGGCTCTGGAAGCCATGGGACGTTTAGCAACTCTTTGAATTCTACAAGCTCTTCCCTGACGAAAGACGGCTGCTTCGTTGGGCCGAACTGACGTTATTGCACGCCGCGATTAGGAAAGTAGACGATGAGAACAGTAGAGAAGGAACACTGTCCATTGATGCGATCTCACTACTATTCGTTTGTTCCCAATTTTACCTTATTATACACCTATTTTACTCCTCGGTTTCATTTCAGTAGTTATTATCTCTTTGTGTGTGTGCGTGTTTTAAACGGCCCTATTCTTGGCCTATGACACATCGTGAATACGCGATATGTTTAAGAATCAGCAGCAGCAGCATCACTTTTATCTTGCACGCTTTGCTGGCTGTCAGCATGGCTGTAAGATGCTGCCCGCCTCTCGAGGGGCAAGCCTGTGCTTTAGAATAAACGCGTACGTACGCACCCTGCACACGCTGAAGGCAATGTTGTTCACCTTTAACGGCCGCACATATAAATACCCGAAAAAATGTTTATTTCCATCTAAATGTGCAATACATATCGAGAATAAACATAATTAACGAAAAGAAGAAATATTTCGCGGCATAATTTACAGCAATAGAGGGGAAACACCAGGCAGAAAACTGTAAGTGGGCTTCACTCCAAGCTACCTATGGCTTCACTTGGAATTTACACAGGCAGCTCTCGTCACATGTGTACCGTAGATGCCGATTTAATTCACTCTTGTGACACCAGTGCAGCCAGAGATCTCGCATCGGCATGCCTCCACTGATCATAAGAGAACGAATCGCGCACCAAGCGTCCCGCTCTAAACCAACAAACGAAGCTTGCTGCATGCCACTCAGTGTTGGCCAGACCAATTTAGCGAGAAGATTCGTACTCAATACCGAAACTCAGCAAGAAAATGTTTTTTTCTCAGTATGTTGCCTGCAGGCGACACTCGTCAACAAAGAAGTAACTATAGAGCAAAATAGTGATTGGAATGCAACTAAAGAACATCGAAAGAGGGCCGTGCATTCATCGTTCTGTACGGCGTACTTCGAGACTTGTATTTTGTGTCACCCTTCTCCCACTCAGCGTATAGAGTAGCCAGTCCGTTACTCTCGTTAACCTTTCACCTCTCTGTGCACTTCTGGACTCGCGAAGATTAGCCGGAATCCCAGAGCGGATGAATTTCCGTGACAGTCGAGAAGACGCGTACACTGCAAAGTAATTTACACCCTTCAAAGCGAATAAACATATAAATCAGTCTACACCTCACACCACTACGCCCAAAAATAGTGTGAGGGCGTGAGTTATAGATCGGATTTACACCCTTACTCACTTGTAGGAGTGCAAATTATTTTGCAGTGTACGCGCGACCAACCGCAGTGTCTGGCCGCAGCGCCGCGCAGCCTTCGCGAGGTCGTCGGGCAAACAAGCCGGGCGGCGGCGACGTCCTTCCACGCCGCTGCCGGTCCGGGAAAAGCGCGCGCGCTTGACCGACCGCATGACGTCACCGAGCCTCATAATCGCACCGACAAGACGGGCGCTCAGGCGAAACCCTCGGGCCTCTACACGTTCCGCTCAGGTCCAGGCCGGCTCGGATGCGACCACGAGCGTTCCGATACCAAGTTTCATTCCAAGCGTGCGTGTACGCACCACTGGCGTTTTCGCAAATGACGTAAGCGGCACAACTTTACGCTTTCGGAGGAGAAAGGAGAAGTCTTCCTAAACGGTTGGCTGCTTGCAGAAGAGGAAGGAACGGGCTCAATCGAGACGTTTTCTAAACGGGCGCGCTGCTCGAACTGGCGCGAATCTGGTTGCCTCACCTGTATTGGCTGTCCTTTTCGATCGTTCTCGACTTGAAGTAGGAATGGACTAGATCGAGGCAAACGGAAATGTTTGATTCGTAAGGCAAAATGTTTCTCAACATTTAAAAGCCTCAGCACCACAGACTTTTCGTTTGAGTCGGGGAAGTGTGAGGCCACCTGCGGCTTACGACCTTGGCTTGTTTATGTGCGCGGTGATGACATGGTTTCTGCAGAAGCCACCGATTTAAATTTCTGTACTTACTCGCATGTGCACTGATCATAGTGACGCGAAACTTACGCATTAATCTGGCACGTATAACTTCGAGACAGTCGCGCGCCAGTATTCCAGAAAGAAGAAGGACCCTCGCACATATACGTCACGGATCCTTTACTAACTTCTGAACACGCTGCCTTTCCGGAAAGTTCCAGAGCACCGGATAATTATGGGCCACTAGCAGAAACCTTAAATAAGTAAGAAACGCAGCAAAAGAACGGTGCCCGATAAGAGTTTCGGCGGGCTGCTGTAATCGCTCGGCGTGCGGCCAATGGAAATGTAAATGAGGCATGGAAAACCCAGCGGCCGCCACAGTTGTTATCGCCGAAAGGAACACGCGTTCTCGAACGTCGGCGTGCCGCGTACAACAGCCAGTTGAAGTGGGTCGGCAGACTCTAGCGTGGCAGGCATGTCAATGCGCACAGCGTCCACCTTGGAATTGCGAAAAAAAAAAGCAGCCGAATTGACGCGTGCGCGGTTTCAGGGCTAATCGTGATCGTTTTCCTCTTCGGGCTGAGCTGCAGCTGGAATGCGATCAGCGGGCAGGAATGTGATCACACACGCCGCACGCATACGCGAGCAGCGTCTTCGCCGGACTCGTCGTCACTTCGCCTCCTGCCTCATCGGCACGGAGCTATTTATCGACGCGCACGAGAACCAAACGGCTGCCGCTAAAATGACGAGTATATATACAACTTTAATAAACTAAAGACAACAGTTAGCCTGATTTTTCTTTGACGAGGCGTATTTCTCACGTGCCACCAGGCCTGTTGTGGCGTCCTGGTGCATGAAACTTGTAAAAAGGCGCCTGCAGAGTGCACGTGCCATTTTCTGAGCTGACGCACTGCGAGACTTCACGACTGCGCTTCAGTGAATTACTCGTCCATGCGTAAGCTTGGGCTGAGTCCCAACTCTGCCGCCGCGTAAGGTGGCGCCCCAAGCTCTCATAGCCTAGAATTACTGTATATGCTACCGCAGGTAGCAGAGTTGCGCGTCTGTTTTATCACGCCGCTAGCGCCCCTATTGGCAGAGCGTCATCACGTGGTAGTCAAGCAACCGTGCATTGCGGAGAAGCAGATGCCCGGGCCAATTTTTGTATTTCCCGACGCCGCCGCTGCAGCGAACTGGATTGACACAAGTTATCGCCAGTCAAATTCAAAGCGAATCCGGCCGATCTTGGCGTTCGCTGTTCGCGTGCGCGCTAGCTGCGGAGAAACAACACAACGCGCGCAGCGCATCTCACAGTTGGTTCATCGCAGTGTCCGCGCAGTCCCATCGGAATGATATAATGACCGGATGCTCTGCTCCCGTCTGCACGAATCGCTCTGAAAGCGGAAAAGCTTTTTATTCGATCCCATTCAAACCCATGCACCACACTGCTTTCACAGAACTGTCATAAAAAAGCCAGCTCACATTTTCAGGATAATGCACTGCTTTGGTTGCTGTTTCTGAACATAAAAGAGGTTACACAACTAAGTAAAGATATTTCATCTACTACTGCTTGTGTGAAGCAGTATGCAAGAGGAATTAATGTCGTTATTTACCATTCGGTAAGGGCCTTTACTGTGTTTTGCATTATTACCCATATTGTAGCTATGTCAATCCTGTGACAAAAAAACTTTCACTACACTCCCACAGAAGGTTACTTTTCGAATCCCTGCAGTGAAAAGGCACATAATGAAGTGGCACTTGAAGATGTGGCTGATATCCAGTGCCTGCTAGTAGGTGGGTACGTTTCTACAGCAAATTTAAAGGGGGACCAGAGTCGAAATACTAATGGTTGGTCATTTATTCACCAGTAATATTGACACGTTGAGAGCGTTGGCACATAAGCAGGTATGGCTATTGCAAAACTCAGTATCCAGTGTCCAGTGCAGCGCCGGATTATGGGCCCAGTGCCGCGCGCTGGATGCTGGGGTGCTGGGCAGGCGCGGCGTACTGGGAGGCACTGGGTACTGGTTCGAAAAACAGCTCTAGCGCGTTAAATACGCGGTGCCTGGACACCATATATATATTTTTTGAGAACAGAAAAAAAACATAGAGCGTTTTGGCGCAATAAAAAAAAAACAAAAAAAAAGCTCCGACCAGGATTCGAACGTCGGACCTGCAAATCCCAAGCCCGGTACCTTACCAATACGCCACGCCAGAAATCGAACATCGGCGCATGATTTTCTACGTCAAGGACCAAGAAGCAGTTTTAGTTTCACAGAGAGAAGTCTCGCTCAGTGATGGTAGATGCGCTATCGCCCAGCAACTAAAGCTCACGCCTGTACCACAAAGAAAATTTTGCTGTCCATATTCAGTAGCTTGCTCGGAAGTGCCACAACACCGATTTTCACTTGCGATTGGCATTTTAACTTCGAAAAAAGTCCTAAATGAACCACCGACCCGGGACGCTGTATGGGCTGTTACTACCGATTTGGATAGCCGTTTGTTGTTCTTCACGCGAAGGGTATGCAACGTTTTCTTAGTTCAATGATGCCTTTCAGTCAACACGTCTGTCTATTCATATATCTTCGTCAGAGAAGGGCAGGCTAGGACTGTGATCTTTCGGCGACAGCACATATGTAGCTGTGTTCATGACGCGTCACATCGGCGCTCATCGCTACTTGTGCTGTTTGTGCGCTCATGCTACTTGTGTTTATTTAAGGACACTGATGCGAAAGCTGAAATATGGTGATTTATCATTATCACTTCTTGATTCCTGAGCCTAAACGCGCCGAGAGCGTGCAGATGGACTCGGCGGATACGCTTGGCATAAGCTTCAGTGGGGACCGATCTCGGCGTCTTTCCTTGACGATCTTATTCAGTCAGCTGTTTCGATGCACTTTGTTTGCGATTAGGCGGAAAAAAGTCCACAAGCGATGCAAAAGCGCCCACGGTCGATCGACTATACGGTAGGCATGTCGCCTGCAAAAACAGAGTGCGGCTTCGCCGCATAGATTTGGTTGCTTGCCAGGCAAGATGGCGGACCTACGCGCAACTCTGCTACCTGTGGTAGCATATACAGTAACTCTATCATAGCCGTACAATGGAAGTTCCATTAAAGTGCAGCCTGCCACTGAAACTGGTAAGCACGCGCCCAACGTATTGGTCAACTTCTTGTGCTACAAGCCCTCGACCTTGCTCGCGCAATCAGCGACAGGTCAATTCAGTCTTCTCGCTCGCTACGCCATACATTGACTTAAATACTACAAACGGCTCTCGTGTGCCTTAGCGTGAGCGAGGAACCCGTGTGGGATCCGGAACGTCTCTGTGTTTCTCGACATGGATTTCGTCAGTGACCGCTATACTATTTTATCAGCCTTCTCTCGTACAACCATGATTTATTTCCAGGTGCCAGTTGTTGCTTTCGATACATGCCCCTCAACATAATTTACCTATATTTTGCTGAGCCTTAAAGCCTTAATTTCTCAACCAGTCGATCCCTGTTCCCCTTGCGAAGACCGCGGAGTGCTCATTGGACTGCGAGTCGCATGCTGCACGTGCCGCCTACAGTTGGCCCCACACGCCGCCTGCCACAGCTCCTGCTGGTCTTAATGTGCCTCGTTATCTCGCCCCTTCCCCTCTCCCTTCATACTCACCCATCAACCCCTATCATGCGGTATTGCTGCCCACGGGAAGGTTATGTGACTTGTACGAGTCTCGATGCCGATCTATACTGAAGCTTATACATAGTGGATGCACTACAATAAAGAAGCGAATCTGTACGTTAACTTAACATGCACGTGCCGATGTGTCCCCTGTATCCACGCAAACTAGTCGAATGCGCTTGCAAAAAAAAAAGAAAAAGAAAAGAAAAGAGAGAGAAAGAGAGAGGGAAACCAGCCGCTGTCCGGCCAAGGACGGCACTTGATGCGCCTGAGTTAAGCAGCCGCACGCGAGGCTGTTTCGGACACGCGCGACGCCGTCGTGGCGGCGCGCAATCTCGTCGGCGCGTTTCCTGCTCGTCGCGCTCCCGCCGACGTTGAAGTCGTCGGCGAGTGACAACCCGGCTTCGCTGCGCCGCCGCTGCCGGAGATGTTGAGCAACGATCGAGAGAGGCTTGCGCCGATAGAGTTCCGCACACGGCGGGTTCGGGCGTGTGTCTGTGTGACAGACCACCGAAATTTTCCTCTCGCGACTGCGTATTCGGCATTCACACGTCAAGACGCACGTTAAAGCGAGAACGCTGCGACCAGCCAAGGAAGCTGGCGTCGATTCTCGCACGAAGGCAATTCCGGTGGCTGCACGAGGAAACGAGGGCGGCTCGTGTGGAGGTGGCAGGAAAAATGTAAATCGTTTACACGCAAGGGGAAACTGAAAAAGAACTTACAGATGTCGTGGAATGGAAAAAGAAATACATCGGAAACAGGGACTCTATATAAAAAATAACGCAGCTGACAGAAAATGGAGGATATATTAAACGCCCGGGCAGCATGTGTAGAGGAGCCCGTCTTTTACGAGTGCTATCGGTGGATTTTCGAAACGACGAGTACCTGCTCAATATAGGAGACAGAGGCAAGTGGTAGCAACAGTAAGCTTAATTACAGGTGCAATGTGGTGTATACGAGCAGCGCATGCAAACACCTTGTCATCACGGCTGACATATTCGAGCACCATTATCTGCGCCTTCGTCTGTTATGCTTATACTCTACAGTGCCCGATATAAGAATTGGTAGTAGTGCTCCGGGGGTTTAATGTCTCTGACGACACGCGCTAATAACTGCTACTGCACGAGAACAACATGCACAATGTACACGCGACAGGTACAGACCATTTTACCACTTGGCACCTTTTTCATGCACGGTCACGCTGTAAGGTGCCGAGAGTGACAGCGCCAAGTGCGAAGCTTGCTAGCAGTTGCGAGCCGGCGGTGTATACGAAGCAGAGAAGCCGCGAGCGCGCGTTCTTCGAGGCAGCGCAGATGCGACTCACCGGTGACCCTGAGGCCAGCGAACCGCTGGAACTCCTTGACGGCGTCGACGAGGGCCTCCTGAGAGCGCAGCGCCGCCGTGCCGTTCTTGGTGGGAGCGATGTAGCCGAACTTCTCCAGGTAGTTCTGGTGGTGCAGGGAGGAAGAAGCGAGGGAACTCGTAAACCGGGGCCTGTCTTCCACGTTTGATCTTTCAAATGCACAACAAAGAGGACTATCACCTTAGGATGCACTATTACATTGTACGCTTCTGAAGTGTCAGTACTGAGCCCCTCGGACCTGTTAGGGGGCTCGGTGAGCCATATTGAGGCGAAAACAAAAGTCGGGCGGCGTAGCTGACTTCAAGTTTCCGCGCGAGCTTACCATGGCGTCACAAATTTTGACGGAGTCTGGTCGAGCCCATTTAACTGTTTGTTGGTGAACAAAGATCGCATTGCATTCTGAAGGGACCAGAGACTGTATAGCAACATAATATAGCCCCCAATGTCACGCCGAGCTGCAACCGCATACCTTCTGGGTGAGGGTGGTACACTGCTATCGTGACCCTAAAACCGACTTCCGCTCTTTGAAGTCGGCGTGATGGAAATTATCGAAGGTCAACGACGCCACAAGTTCTTGTGCCAATGTTTTATCGGACGGACACACACACACACACACACACACACACACACACACACACACACACACACACTATATATATATATATATATATATATATACATATATATATACATATATATATATATATATACATACACACACACACACACACACACACACACACACACACACACACACACTATATATATATATATATATATATATATACATATATATATACATATATATATATATATATACATACACACACACACACACACACACACATATATATATATATATATATATATATATATATATATATATATATATATATATATATATATATATATATATATATATATATATATATATATGAATGATGCGTTCGTAAAACAGGCTTCAGGAAAAGACCCGGATGAATCATTTCTATGTTCTACATTCCTTTTCTGAAGGCCTGCGAATGCACCGTGGTGCAATTAAAGGTGTTGTGCCTGCTTCAAGAACTATAAAACCGCTTTTCAGAGGGCAACAGTTGCACCTCGAAGCTGCTCGAGAAACATACTTCCGTGACGCGAAGGGTTGCGCGCCCGAGTGGCCGCCGGCGCTGACGCGAGCACTGGCGGTGAAACCTTTCGAGCAGTGATGTCAGTGCACGTGTCGACTCACTGGCGACACCACTTTGTCAGCGGCCCTCTGGGTTCAGGCTGGCTCAGGGAGAGAGAAAGGGACACCGATTCTGCATGTGAAAGCACGGCTCTGCATTTATGGTCCAGGCCGCCTAGAGACCTGAGCTGTTACACCGACCAGGTTCAGCGTTTGAACATCTTGATTGCGCGCGTAAAGTCTGCGAACCCATTACATATATACACATACACAGACGAAAATGTGGACATGTCGTCGTCACTCAGAGTGCTAAATAAACATTGCCCGGTAATTCTCGGGTTAACTTTACAAACTTTAGAAAACTTTAACTGATTACCGAAATCGTATTTACGGAAGAGAAAAACAAATAAACTCGGAAGGAAGATATAGGACATTAAACATAGACGACGAGCAGTTGAAAAGGAGCGATATCGCGGTGCGCCAGCCTGAAATCTCGCACACTGATCGCAGTCCGGTGGCGCCAGCGCTATCTAGGCGTACACGGTACACTTGCGACCCGCTCTGTAGACTACGCGCGTCGCAATTCGCGCAAGACATCGCAAAAAAGAATAATAAAAAATAAGGACGGAGAGCCCTACACTTCTACGGGGACACCGAAACTTGCGGATAATTTGGTAGCGCTAAGGACATTATTATGCCTCAGTGTTTTCGGTGAAATTCTGCGCGGATAATATATACCTTATTGGACATGGTACCATTTATTTCGGGACACGCTACACCGTATCTGCGAATCTTCTGGCATCGCGTAATCCCTGCTAATCTGTCCTTGCTCACGTAGCGCGGCTGAGGTGCCCCGATGGCAACGGAGGTGGCGATAACACGAGGACCGAAACGCGCGGAATGCACTGCGCACGCGCGTATCGCAAAGCCTCGACCACCCGTTACTGAATCGCCGATTCGCTGGCTTCTTTTCGCGCTCCGCACCAGGTCAATGCCGATGACAGTTCGCATTGATTAAACGGCAAGGACGGTCTGGAGAATCATACGTAAAATGTGGCGGCGACACGCGCTTCCAGGTCCTTAATTTCGGCGCCCGGGACTAAGTAATTTAGGGGTAGTTAGATACGTTCCCTTATACGATAATAATATTATAGCTGAAGAAGGAAATGCATAAATTTTAGGCAGCTAGATCAACAAAAATCACCACAAAATGGAAGGAATCACCTCCACATGATCACCATTCACGCGTTGTATACACGACAGTGCATTTAATGTGCATGATGCATTTTATTGAATTACTCCTGGTGGTGTTGGTTTACTCGGGTTCTGCTGTGTTGTTAAGAAAGGCGTATATATAAGCGTGCCACATAAGGACTCCATCGCCTCCATATCCACGTAATATTCGCATACTCTCTCGAATAGGACTTCTTCACCTATATATGCATGATGCCGGTTCATCTAAAAAAAAAAAGGCATACACACAAAAAAAAGACGACACATAAGACTAGATGACGGGCACCTGTCCTGTTGTCTAGCCTCCTGTGTAGTCTTTCATTGTGTTATTTCTTCTAAGATTAAGCTATATAGTACATAAATTTCGTACACGAGTATGGATGATAAATTAACACGATTGTCGTGCTATGAATGAACCCTTTTCGAAGCATGGAAGCGCTAACAGATCCCTGGCAAGTGTCGATTTGCCGCGCGGCTTTCTGCTGGTCAGTGAGGTCTGGGTACGCAGGGATCCGGCGCGCATGGGCCGAGTCGCAATGAGACCGGATGCGGACAAGGAGACGCGTCTTCGTCAGGGCCCTGGCACCAGCTTGTACACCGTAACGATCTCGCAGCCAGCTGGAGCTTGCCTCGTTCTGTCCGATCGTCTGCATCTTACTGCGACTCCTCTTGCACTTACTGCCCGTCACAGGGCGCCAACGCGTCTCTGCAGCACCTCTCGCCGTGGCGACGCAACGGGGACTGTCGCTGTCAAGACGAAACCTTAACCGCGTTCGCGAGCCCCTTGCCAAACGGGCCGTGTTGAGCCAACCTGCCCCGTGAAGGCGGGTCGGCCTAGACCGACAGAATAGCGTTCACGCGACGGCCAAGTTTGAACGCTCAGAACCGACTCGACCCGCTTTTGTCGCGGTTCGTGTAAACGCCCTGACAGCGTTGCCGCAGCACAGCGGCGCCATGTATTGACTCTGGTTATTGGGATATGCGTCGTTCACCTCCGCGAGTGCGCCTGCTTTTGCTCTGCACTCGGAGCAGACTGATCGAACGGGCGCGTGCAATGCCACGTCTGAAAGCTGTTTCTCAAAACATGAAAACAACTCGCGACCGTCGCCCGGAACGACCGGCAAGGTAAGCGTCTGCGGGTATACACGTTGCTTCTTTTTGCTTCTCCGCAACCTGTACCACGCGTATTGCCTTTCAATAGCTTCGAAAGGCAACGCCAGTTAAGCAGAAAAGTGGAGGGGTTAGGGAGGAGGCGAGTTCGCATCTGTCTTCGTCCCGGCGCATGCTCGAAAAAGTGACTCACTGGCGGCGGCAGCCAGAGGCCGCGAATCACGTTTCGCGCAGCTTTGCGCGCGCTTCGGTCGGTGCACGATGGCCTTTGGCCGCCAAAACAGTCGGCAACGTAATCAGGCCGCTGTCGACGCGTTCTTGGAAGAGCGAGCGAACAAAACAGCTACTGCTTTGTCGACTACACTATTGATTCATGCGTGGAAAGAACAACGCCGCATATAGCCCGTGAGTGAGCGAGTAAGAATAAAAGAAAAACGGGGAGGAGTGGGCGGGTCGTAGTAAAGCGTGCGCCTGCGGCCTGTACTACTCGGAAGCAGCGGCTGCGCAACTCCCGCAAGTCAACGGTGACTTCACTCGACTTGTAAACGTGTTCGCCAATGTCATCACTGTTGTACACAGGGGTGGCCATAAGCCGATGTCGTCGCGCGGTTTAGTGTGATACGTGTGGCCGACAATACTGTATGGGGCGGGCGTTTACTGACAGCAACCTGCGCCATCGACGAGAGTGCGAACATATATAGTCTGCAAAATGGAGACAGTCTTCGGGATGCGTTTTACGTGGTGGAGAACATGAATCGTGCTTTTCAGGCTGCACTAGTGATCTGTCTGCACTGGTGGGTGCCCACGACCCGGCATCGTGCAGCGCCGTCGTTTCCGAAAACTAAGACCCTTACGCCTTCACAATGTTGCGCTCGGAACAGTACCGGCGCACGTTCGCATCCTCAGAGACGGCACTGGTGGTTGTCAGCAGACGGCGCTCGAGCATTTACTGCCACTACTAATACTTTTATAGGATAGGCGCTGCACCTTGTGAAGCCAGCAGTGAACGTACGCAGCGTGAAAGAAGCCGGTGTTCTTTTGTTCTGTTTGCGTGTTTGTTGCCCGCCGCAGAGCAAGCAGACGCGGCTCGTCGGAAACGGGCGATCGTCGTCGTCCCTGAAGTGCAAGTGGCGTCGAAGCCACGCACTTGTGACGTAACGCCTAGACCTTTATAAACCGGTGCCACGATAACATCGCGACTATCCAATATACGTCTGTGCACACGACCAACGTCAACAACGCCAGGGCTATGCGTCCCGGTACGGCACGCCTCCTGATTGCTGGTGCCTGCTTTATATATATACTGGTGCTTGCTCAGACTCTGCGAAAAAAGAAAGAAAAGCACCGGCACGTTCAAGGCTCTCGCCGCCACCGCGGACAGAGAGTAGCGCGAAATCTCGTACGGGTCTTTGCCGGAGCGGAGTTGGTTTAGCGGGAAGGAGGGGGAGCGCACGCCCCAGTGCGAGCGAGCGAAGGACTGGACGCCGGCTGAGCCAACACGAGGCTCGAGGTCTCGGGCCACTGCTGTTTCAGGGTCGCCCCTGAAAAGAGCCCGCGCGGTCTTTCCGCACGCCACAACTCTAGGTTTGGCGCGGCGAGCGCAGTGTAAACTGTGGCCCGCTCCTTAGGCATTGCGCTGTTACCGTAAATTATTGAGTAGACACTAAGCAGCAATACTATTTAGCTGAGCTGTTATAGCTAAGTACGCTTTTGCAGCAACAAAGTGACCGCAATAAGGGTGACCTGATACTTCGACGCGGTATACAAAAATATTAATAGGTAAAAGCAAAGCTCATTTTCGCTGATGGCAAACGTTTGACACCAAGTCAATGATTTAGACTTTAGAAAAATACTTTAGCAGCCTAACTTGATTTACTGTCACTCTATGGTGTATCTTTAACGAAGTAAATGATAACCGACGGATACTGAAAGTTATCGCGAAAACGCAGAAGGAAAAACCAGCTCACGTTGTAGACCCAAACATTGAAAGGGATTATACGCGCGATACGCTTGTTCAATGGTACTGTAACAAATGCTGTTTTACCTTTACCTGCAAGAGAGATATATACTATGAGAGAAACATCACGGGATCTTTCGATACGCCGGCTTTTACGTTCAGGGGAATAAATGACGAGCTGAAATATTTCGTGTGAAAGTGGAAGGAGCCTTCATATTTAAAGGTTCAGCATTAATAGTGAGTCCTGCTCAGCGGACTCGAAGAAGGCAAAAAAAAAAAGTGTTTTGCTTACAGTTGCCTTTCGGGTACAGGCAAGCATTTCGCGACTAGCCTTGAAGTCCCCTCGAATCAAGGCGTCAGCATCAAAGTCGAATCGCTTTGCACACGTGGATGAAAAGTCGTGCCGCGACCGCTGAAGTCGGACGGAGGAAATGGAAAGCTCACAAAAGCCACCGTATGATTAGGCGAGCATAAAGACCCCCCAGCCTATTACGCGCTCTCCCGTCCTCAACGCTGCCCATGCTGCGCAACTAAGTTCTTATTTGTTAAGGAAAACAGACTCGCTGCTTGTCCCCACCGCTTCCCTCGTGATTCAGCTGGGACGCCCATTTGGCTGTCGTCCAAAGTGTGGGTAACACCCGTGGCGCATACGGGACACGTGCGCGCGCCATGCTCTCTGCCCGCTAATGACCGCCGTCAGTTTTCGTTAACACGCGTCGCCGCGGACTATACCAAAGAATCAAGCTACCCGTATGACGTCATACAGCAGCTGCAGCACTGCGTGCCAACGGTCCACATTCGTCTATCGACACTATCGCTTGGCTTCTCAACGAGGAAGCGGCGTTAAACACGCGGAAGACTACTTAAAAATACACTAGCACCCGCATACGTCGACGAAGCTCCCAGGAAGCAACTTGTTTTACGGAAGCGTCTAATGATGAACGGCTCGGCAAAGCGTGCCAGGGACGGCTGCCAAGCTTTTGACGTTCGCCGCTCACTTGGAATGACTCGCTCGTGACCGCGTCATCGTGGTTCTGTCAGTGTCTCTATCACGAGACATGTCAGTGCTAGGCTTCATGCTTCAGATTAAGCGGCTGTTTACAGGAGTTACCGGGGATGTAAAAGCCAAACCATGCGCAAAGCCGTCACGAAAACAATAATAATAATGAAGTATCGTAGATGCTGTCTCTGCATGGCGGAAGAAGTGCGCATCAGGCTTCTTGCCAAGATAATGACCAACGAGGCTGCACGGACGTTACGAAAGGTATGACACCTACCACAACGCGCCTTACAACGTGTAAACATGATCCTTTAAATCTCTCCGGACCAAGGAACCATGCGCTGTCCGACATGGAAAGGAACTCAGCTGTCAGAAAGTGCACGATCTGGTTCAAGCGCGGTGATGCACGCCTTCCGTGCTGGTCGACGACACCACGATCCTGCGCTTAGCAGCTTCAGCCCGTTCTGCCTCGTCACGGTTCACCCCCAAGAAGAAAAGGCGCTTCACCCCTGCTTCACTTTTGCTGCTAAGTTCGAAAAAAAAATACAAGGGTGTGTGGGCCGCGCGTTTCCGAGGCGGAACCCCCTGACATCCATTAAGGGTTACATTCAGGCATTTGCGTTTCATATGGGAGGGAGCGACGAGTTTCCCCATATGAAAACAGTAGGAGAAAAAGGTGAACTATAACCAAGACTCTACGTCTACTATACGTTACAGATTCAATCATAAACCAGGCAGAAAAGAGAAAAAGCAGCTTTTGTCTGCGAAATATAAGCAGACAGGCTGAGAGGATGCGAAAGACCGGGAATCCTAGAGTTGGGTGTGGGGGAGTCGTTTGCTACGCTTCTTGCAGGACTCGCGCGCTCGAAGTGGTGAACGCTTCCTCGGAGGAGACGGGGGTCTACGCTCGCATGCCGATGAGAGCGCTTTCTAGAAAGCGGCAAATAAAAAGCAGGGAAGAAAGCTGGCATCCGAAAAGAAGACGATGGGGAGACCGACCTTGAACCCAGCGGCAGCCGCTCGCTCGCGGTTCACAAGGAGCCACGTAAACAGGGCGACTCCCCGCAAGAAACGACGAAGCGGCGCGGCAGAGCACGCGCCCCCCCCCCCCCCCCCCCCTGGCCCGAATAAATTACGCCCCGCGTCGCATCTGACTCGCGTATACGTTCGTCACTTTCTCCCAGGTGGCACGTCAGTCAGAGGTTGCCGCACCACGGAACCCTCGCCCTCCGAGAAAGCCGCGATGGGCACGCACCAGGAATGCGACGGCGGCGTACATCCAGTCGAGGTGGGGCGCGAGATGAATAAACACCTTCGTCGCGGACGAGGGTAGCTGCTGTTACCCAGTGTTGACAAACACCACTAGCGTCGAGAGAGAGAAACCGCGCCGTTCTTGATTCGACGAGTTGGCGGCGAAGTAAGTGCGGCAGGCATTCATATTACTCGACCGTGGCGAACGGAACGGGAAACGGAGAAGAGACGTTGCACACGCAAGCTCTGAAGGGCGCTTTTCTTTGAAGCTATTGTGCGCGCCGCCCCCCGTCCGAGCGGAAAAAGGCCGCATGGAGGAAAGAAAATCCGCAGAGGAAAACAACTGGCCTTCGACATTCTCTAAGAGTGAGTGCTTCTAGAGAGTTGTCTTCGGTATCTCGAAAAGAAATGGTAGAACTGAGATGCGGTCTGCTTTTTCGAATCGTATGATGTTACCGACAGAGAAATCAGAAATTCAATAAATAACTGGATGACCAGAAAGGTTTTTTGGTTAGGTAGAGCAATGAACATCAATGAAAGGATTATAGCCTACTCCTAGCTCCCACAATTCTTCAGATGTTCAAACAGTCATTAGAGGGGGAAATGAGATGCGGCATTTCCTGTAGGACAATACCTGGCTTACATGCCACCAGCAGCCGGTAGTGACTGGAACCACAAATGTGCATAAGCACAACGGATGCGGACGGCTGGACGAAGAGGCTATGCGCGCGCCTCTAGCACCGGTACGGGCCGAAATCGAGGGCGCCCACGGGAAGGCCAAGGACACGCGGCCGAAGCACGGCAGAGAGCTCGAAGACCCCCGTCGCCACCTTGGCTCTGCGGGCAGAAACAACATAGCGACGGTCACACGTGTGTCCGGCCAAACCTAGGCGCCGGGCACGGAACTGCGTCGTTGGGCTGTTTCTGTCGGGGCCAAGACGTCGGGAGTCTTCGCGCTGCGGCACGCCAATGGGGGGAACACTGCGCTTTGGGCAGCAACTTCGCAGACGACATCGGTGCCAGCAGTCGTTCGAACAAGCGTCCTTGGTCCCTTTCCTCGTCTCCGGTCGAGGTAGCGGGGCCTCGAGGCCACTCACCATGGCCATGTCGCTGGACTCCGAGACGGCACCGGCGAGCAAACTGGGCGAAGACGCCACGAGGAGGACGAACGGCAGCAGCATCGCGGACGGCAGGAGCCGGTACGCGTCGACTAGTCCCCGGCGGCGCATGGCTTTGTTTTGCGACCGCGATCGTCGGCCGGCGCTCTTATGAGGGGCCTCCTTTCCCCCGCGCGCCGCGGGTGAGAGGCCAGGGACGCCCATTGGCCGCCGCGGCCGCTCTCCGGGACGGCCCGAGTCCCCCCTGGCAGCCCCGGCGGCGAGGAAGAGAGCGCGCAGTGCAGGGCCCGGGCCTTGAACCCGGCCCCGGAATGCGCGTCGGGGACAACAACCGAGACCGCCCCCGCACTTGTCCCCCAAAACTGCTCCCGGAGCGGGGCAGTTCCCCAGTCGACTTGGAGGCTGACCGCCAAACCTTCGGCACCGGGGCAAGGGGGCTCGTGCCTCGTGAGCAAGCCGCCGAACAGGTGGTCCTCGCCGCAGGAGTTCGTTTCCGGCGGTGCTTCCTTCCGCACGGGCGCGGAAAAGGGTGACGTCAGGTTCGTCGGACGTCGGCCCCGAGCCGTTCACCACGATTCTCAGAGCCGGTCTGGGCGGAGTAGTGCTGCTGGGCTGGCGCACCGCCAAGCCTCCTTTTCCGCGAACGCAGTCGCCGGCGGCAGACAACAGCGACGTCGCAGCCTCCTGCGACCAACGTCGCAGCCTCGCGCGGGGAACGCTCGCGGTCCCGGCCCTAGCGCGCCTGAACACGGCCGCACCCTTCTCGATCCTCGACGCAGGCCCCCTAAAGCTGGGCTGAGGTTGTCACGCGGGAGAGGCACGGGGATTCTGGAGGGGGCAGCTGTCCCACAATGTGGGCCTGGATTCTGGAACACGCGTGGCCCGTGGACCTCTCGTTTGCGGCCAGCGCAGTCCTCACGATTAGGCGGTGCTCCACCACAGCCCTTGTTGCGTAAGGCTTAAGTTGTTGTTTCACCTTTAGCAGAACACGCCCCAGGGTGACCTCGGGAGCGTTTGTGTCATGCACGCATGGCCAGACGCGTGCTTGACGTCCCTGATCCAAGCTGTGCCTGGTTCCTGCCAAGAGACGTTGAGCAGGTGTGGTGCGAGTGACCATATAGTATCTTTTCTTTCAAGTGCCTCTCAACTTTACTACAAAAGCGGGTAGCTTTTGCTGGTGTTGGCGACTGATACCCCGCCTTGCTAAAGGAACGGGCGTCGACGGCGGCCCAGGGGGCGGACGACTATTTTCGGAGTTTATGTCGGCTGACTTTGCCAGAGCACACGGCGTAAGATTAGCACAGACAGTGAGAGCATGTCAGGGTAGGCGCACGAGCAGACAACCCGCCACTATTTTGCTACCGTACTTGTCTGCGCGGGGATTTAAAAAAAAAAGAAAGAAAGGGACGCCCGTGGAAATGCGGGGCGTTTCGTGCTCGCGACAAGACTGCCATGGCGTAGCGCGTGAAGTGGGAACACAGGTGAATTGAACGTCAAGGCCTCAGGAATTAAATGAATAAAGTAAGAAATGAAATAATTCTGTAGAAAGAGAGATGAGGTATTGAATGGGAGGAAGGTTAAAATAGCAGGCAGTTTTCACTGACTGTTTGTTCGAAGATGCGAACACCGTGTTGTCCCAGTCTCTATCCGGCCTCGTTGTGCTGGCGCTAAAATAATATCTATATGCTGCTGCTTAGATACACCCCGCTAGGGTGAAAAAGCTAGGAGACGAAAAAATAGGCGCAAGGACCGTAAAGCACGCTTGTACAATCCAGTGATAACACGCAGTGCTGTCAGTCTATTATGATGGCTTGTGGGTCTCGTGAACTGAGGCAGTGCATATTTATACGCTATACTTTGCGGGCGTCTTTTGGGAGCTACTGGCCCCGAATATTTTCTTCTAATAGCACACAACTGTCAGTAACATGTCATGCATAACCCAGGGGCTGCAGCTTAAACAGAAAATGCTTTCTAATTCCGGTGCTTCGCTTTCAGGACAGCCCAGAAACACACGAACGCACGCAGGCCGCGCGCACACTGCTGCGTCCTACGAGGCACGATTCAAGTGTGACCACGAAAAGAGCGCCTTCGCGATAGGCGCCGTTTTTCTGACAGCTGCGGATTGAGACCGGACAAACATTTACCGCCCATCCGGTGCCGACATAGCCTTGTCTGACAGACTAGCAAAAAGAGCCAGCCGCCACACCGCATGCATCGTTTGTCTCTCACGTTTCCCCTTCTCCTCGTTTTACTTGATGCGTGCCACCCGTTGCTTCCATTCTGCGCTGACTTGTTTGCATTCTGGCCGCAGTCCGACAACAAAAGGCTTGCCGCTTGGCTCGCTGAGATCATCGGAGCGCGACTTTGCTGAATTGAGAGTTCCAACTAACTCCGCGTTTACTCGGTATTCCCCGTGACCGCAGAGGGTTCAAAGACATGGTGCGCCTATAAGCGCTGCGGCGTGTGCATAATGCGAGCACTGACCAACACCATTATGGTCGGTATCTAACAGCTATTGTGTGCAGTTCTTATTGGGAGAGAAAGAAAGAGAGAGAGAGAGAGAGAGAGAGACATCTTTTTTTTTTTAATTCAGTTCGCATTGATTGATTCGCTTCACCATAGGCCGGAAAAATTGTGCAACTCGTCTCGCATTGGAATGGAAGCGTGTTCCCTGAGAACTGAACTTTGTTCTGTATTACATTGCGACCTGTAGTTAAAGAAAAGAAAAAAGAAAGGAAAAAGAAGAAACAACGAGGGAGATAGAACTATTCAATAGGGAGCGGGCGAGGGGGTGTATTGTGCTTAAACTTCTTTACGCAAGCCGTAAAGATTCCGGGACCTAATTATATGTAAATATCCGTTTCCTTGTCCACGTCTTATAAAGCAGTCTCTGTCGAAAGAAACGAGGCCACTAATGGTGCGTACACGTCGCTCCGTCCTAGTTGCGTCACGTCGCGCACCCGTCGAACTCTAGGTGCTGGAAAGGCTCTTAATCGGAGAGTCTATTTTGCGCAGGTTTCGAGCCGTGATGAAGGACAGCGAGACATCGCATAGTCAGCTGCAGTCATCCGCGCAGTGACTTCGCTTTTTCGGACAGAGGCTGCGCCTTATAGAGCCTACAAAAGTCTTTTTTTCTTCATGCGTGAAATTTGCTTACCGTGCTTGTACACATCGTCTCAACGATGTCGCAAGTGGTGAACTATACTCCTTATAGGCTTTACGAGTGCTGTTATTGCAAATGCGCTAATCTCTGGGCGCAAGAATCTGTAGCTGCAAGTGGGTACAGCAAGTACGCATATTGTAGAAGGTAGACTATCGATGTAAGATAAACACGGCGTTGTGTTTTGACAGTGATGTCTGGGGATGCCGAGTGGACGCAAAAGCGCAACGAGTTTTAAAGCGCGCGGGCGAACCGAACGAGTGCGGACGCGAAGCCTGCAATCAAGGCGGTGCTGAGGTTGCGCCACACATGCCCGCGGCTCAACAACGTTGAATATTGCCAAAACTCAGGTCCGGCACAGCTTCCGTTAACAAAGGCACTTCGCACGTGCCCGTCGTATGGCAGCTTGACTAAGAGGCTCGTGACTGAACAGAGCCTCGCACAAGCGGCTTGTTGTCGACCGATGTCGCAACTCCGAAGGCGTGCATTGGCCTTATGTAGAGGGCGGGGCTCCCGTACTATGTTTTTCAGGCTGGCGTGACGCGCAATTCCTCGCAAGTGTTTTCAGTTTCGTCTTTCTTTCTTGATATGCTCATTCAAGAGAGCTGCAGGTTCGACAGAAGGAGGAGCTGGGAGAGAGCCATCAGGAGATAAGAAAAAAAAAATGTTGCGAAATGTTTTCTCACAAGGCGGCCATGGCCGTCGGTGTTGACTTGATCGGGCCGCTGTTTTAAAAGCTCGAGTCCTTTTGTACACGGATTAAAAGGTGACATTACATTCTGAGCTGCACTTCGTGGATCGTTGCACGAACGCTCTTATTTGAGATTTAAATATTAGCCTCCTGGATGGGTTAGTCTACATTTCCTGCATCAGGGAATCTAGCTGTGCATAATTTCCCATGCCTTAAGGCATGCCCCATGGCTAAAATACAGATCTCCGTACGCTACGCTTGTTTCTGCATGATCGCCTCAATGGAAGTGGCTCTTATGAACGACAAGAAAAGGGGGTTAACCGAGGGACCCGATTTTTATTAATCATATCAAAAGAAGCGAACAAACAAAAACACCAGTGACAACACAGGGGAAATTCCTTGTACTTACTGATTGAATTAAAGAAATGATAAATTAATGGAATTGAAAGTGGATGAAAAAACAACTTGCCGCAAGTGAGAAACGATCCCACGTCTTCGCATTACGCGTGCGATGCTCTACACTCCTAAGCAAAATTACACCCTTTTGTTGCACAACAATAATCGTCATCTGTCTTGTCCGCATTTCTTTTCTTTAACGCAGCGTGCCCGGTACTTTCAAGTCACGAACGGCATGCCCGTTATCAGCATGACAGAGCATTCTCGACAGGAAAGTAGCGAGCGCAGCGTTTTCAAGCAAGGAAACGCAAGCAAGACAGATGACGATTATTGTTGTGTGGCAAATATACACCCCAAAGGGTGTACATTTGCTTAAGAGTGTACCAATTGAGCTACCGTGGCGCCATTTTTCCATCCACTTTCTGGGGTATTTTTGTTTTACTACTAGAAATAACCTTGGGAGTGCTAGCCAGCGCCATCACTCACGAGCCTTGGCGGGGGATGTGGAACATCCTCTATGCCGCATGCGTCCGTACTCACATCCGAACGTCACGTGCTCGTGACGCCTGCGGCAGAAAGGATGTGCCACAATTGTGAATGATGGCGCTGGCTAACACTCCTAGGATCAGTTCTAGCAGAAACACATAAATGCCCCGGAAAGTGGATGGGAAAATGGCGCCGCGGTAGCTCAATTGGTAGACCATCGCACGCGTAATGGGAAGACGTGGGAAAGTTCCCCACTTGCGGCAAGTTGTTTTTTCATCCACATTTAATTCCATTAATTTATCAGTTCTTTAATTCAATCACTAAGTACAAAGAATTCCCCCGGTGTTGTCATTGGTGTCTTTGTTTGTTGGCTTCTTATGATATGGAAACGGCTGTTGTTACATATATGAAAAGTGCCGGAGGAAAATCAGCATACCGGTAAAATAAAACGTGAACCACGCGCATTTATTTGTTCGTACGAGCTCTCGGCTGCGATTACAATACTCAACGCATGTTTAACAGCAATCAAGGTCTCTATTGCCTCCACAGAGGAGAGAATAGAGATGTCGATGGGAGAAGGGGAGGTCAGATTGAATTCAAATGGCTAAGAACATTTCAGCGAGAGAGAGGTATATAATTTTGACGATGGCAAGAGAGATCTTGCCGACAGGGAGAGCCATCTATCTGGAATGTAGTGAAGTATAAGGGGTTAAGAGAAACAGAAGAAAAAGGGAGAGCAGTGTGGAATACAATAGCACAATCAGTGACGCATCTAAAGCATGGTCCGTGCGCTGCATCGAATGCATTCACATGCGAGAGCATTACTCGCAGATGAACTTGGCCCACCAGTTACGCAGACAGTACGCGTATACCATGAGCGTAAAATCAAATACGAACAAGTTCAACTCGACCGGCGCGAGTTCTTGCGTTGCTTACATTAAGTCAGCGTTTGTGTCATTGGTGTGGTTTGGCATCCCACATGAAGTTCTGGGAGCGCACTGTGCTTCGAAAGCCTCTGTGCAGTGATTTCACGTCGTGCTCTGAAGGGAGTCGTACGTGAGGGGTGTTCTTATTTGTTGTTTTCTGATCGCGGTCAAGTTTATTTACTAATTAATTAATTAATTAATTAATTAATTAAGTTATCGAGGCCGGAAGGCATCGCAGAGAAGAGTGAAGGTAATTGGTGACATCTTTGAACATCAGAGATGGCAGCGTTGGCGGCGGGAAGGTGGTTCCAATCGTGGGCAGTTCTTTGAAGAAATAAGTTAAAGTGGACATTGGTGGGACACCAGCATTGCATCGGTGATCGGCGCGGCACAACACGTGGGACGTTCAATGGCACAGGTGGCCCTTAAGGATGGGGTTAGTGTATAATATACCTCGCGGTAAAGGCTGAGTCGTACAGTAGTTTGGGGCGAGAAGGGAATGCTAATAAGCCAAGGTTTTCTTTCATTCCTGATCCACTAGAGTGGCGAGAGTAATTAGAGAAGAATATTAAAGCGGGCTACTCGGTTCTGAATAAATTCAACAGCATCTGTAAGTGTTGCCTGGCTTTCGTCCCAAATTGAGCACGCGTACTGAATTTCCGGCCTGACTTATGTTTTCCAAAGTTGAAGCTTGAGGGTAACGATGACAGAAGATAAATTGCGGCGTAGGAAAAGAAGCATGCGATTATCGTTCTTAGTAATATAGTTGACGTGCATGTTCCCGGAGAGATTGCGAGTAATGTGGACGTCAAAGTATTTGTAATCTGTCACGAGAGAAAGCTGATTATTGCTAAGGTTATACGTGAAAGGAACAGTGTGGCTACAAGGGCGAGTTGCACTCATGCATTTACATTTGTCAGCGTTAAGTTTCGTTAGCCAGCGTAACACCATGAGGAAGCAACGTCAATGTTCGGGCTGCAACCAAAAGTCATCAGAGGGGCTAGTGATTACGTGATACACGACACAGTCATCAACGAATAGTCCGGTAGAAGGTGAGTTCAGGCTCGCGCTATAGCCCAACATCCAAGTTGGCTCTCGCACAAATATCGGCAGACAGCATTCCCCACTGCGGCCTAGACGAGCGTGCACTGTCAGCTGAAGTGTTTCGTCACCTCCTCCCATTAAACCACATTCCTCAGCTACCGCGCTGACGCTAGCGTCAGCTGGGCGTTACCTTCGTTTGCTATCGCTGTTTTTACGTGAATGAAGGATTCGCTATCTCCTTCTCAGTACCCGAGTTATCATCAAGCGCTTGTGACTCATTCACCGTTATCATTTGCGCTTGTTTATCTCTTATAGTGAGCAAGCTTCCAATCAAACGGACACACCCCACATTCGCTGCCGCTGGGCCTTGTTTCATTTCTCCCAAGGCATCTCTTGTCCATATGTGACGTCACACGATGACGACACCTGTACTACAGGACGGAAGCTTGTGAGTTTTAAAGCGAAGCTTCCTTTGCCGCTTTTCACGACCTTCTGGGCGCTGCTGCTGCTGCTGCTGCTGCTGCTGTGGTCTTGCTCGCGCGCGCCGCGGGGTTTCTTGCAACACCACCAGATGGCGCTCATGCTGGGTTACGAGCAAGAGCTTGGTGGCGCAACCCACTGCCCCGTTCCAAAGGGGGCGCTCATAACATCCATCCATCCATCCAGTAGAGTCACTGGAAAAAATTTCAGAGTACCGCATTCGTTTTCATCGCGCCGCCGACGCGTTCATTGGCCCAACCGTACCACGTGACTTTGGGGTGCCATACGCCTTCCAAGCGCCGGGCGGGACGGCTGAGTTATAGCGCAGGCAGCGCAGGTTCCCTACGTTCTTTTTTTGTGTGTGTGTGTTCCGATTGTCGCGCTCGCGTTTGACTGCAAGGAAAGCATGCCTGGCTGCTGCGCCTTCGGATGCTCCAACCGAACTGAGTCTGGAAAGACTTTTTTTCTAGATTCCGACTGGGAAAAATGACCGAGAGTGTCGTTCTGCGTGGTTACACAGAATTGACTGGGAGAACTCCAAGCCTACAAAAAACACGCGCGTGTGCGAGGTGTGAGTACACTTTCCTTGTGCTTTTCGGCACTGTTTTAGAAGATATTTAGGCGAAGTGCACGCGGTGTTAGTGATGCTACGAAAATAGGAGTTCATTGCAGGGATCGCGTCTTGACCGCTTGACGCGGGTACACGTGTACACGTTTGTAGCTCAACACACGCGGTAATTCCGTGTCCTCACGTGCACCAGGTACTCGCATGATTTCTCCGCGCACGTGAGCGCGCCCTCGCCTCGAGTCACTCGACTCATATGGCACTTGTTTTTCGCAGATCGTGATGATCGCAGTCAATAAAAACATGGTCAATGCGAGGCCCATGATACCTCCTTTTTCCCACTTATCCTTTGTTCATTTACACATACGCATTTGGAGCTTGAAACCAACGGCATTCACAACACATGCTTCGAATTTTGAGCTTGTAAGCCGAGCACATGCAATGAACTGAAGCCAGTCTACATATTATGTTTTATGTTGAAAAGCTACGGTGCATACCCAAATAATGTTGTGCTTGATGCATAACAAGAAATACAAAACAACAGAACAGCCAGTAGCTTTAGTTTGACTCTGTCACTATGCATGTTACATAAACTGCTCTAAAAGCACAATAATTTTATACATCGCCTATGTAACTTAGAAAAAAAAGTGCTGCGTCACCAGTGGGCGTTCCTGCTTTTTTTTTTACACAGGCTTCAAATCTTGGCAGTCTAATAAAACAGACACAAATAAGTTGAGAATAGTAGCCGCTCATGAAACGCACTAGACAGCCGCGTTCATAAATCGCAATGTAGCAAACTCTCGCTCACTATCAGTGTACAGAAGTACATATACGTTGCACTAATCACGAAAATGTCTCATATTGGTCTTCCACAAGATTTAATGTGCCAAATGGTCATCGAAGTTGGTTCTTTCGTCTGCTGTGCACAGATCGTCTTACGATCACGGCCAAACACCGGTGCGCACACGGCAGTCGCAGTGTGTCGTGCGTATACGGTGGACGAAGTCGCCCGGCAGAATCGAGAACGCGCGGTATCCGTTTACAAACTAAATTAAATGTATCCGATTTAGCTTGTGAAATTATACGATGAGCGTACGTGCCTGTGACACTGTCAGGTGTTAGTTTCGTCCTGCTTGCAAACATTCAATAGAAGCCGACGGCGGTCCACGATGTTCAAGCCCAAAAGCAGAAGCTTGCCTCATTCCGGCTCGAAGTGACGAAATGTTTCCTTCGTAGCTCGCTCCGCGGAAGAGGGGAAAAAAAAAACGCGTGCTTAAGCTTCCGATAGCAGCGCTAAGCTGCTGCCCACAATCGTAGCACAGTTCCAGCAGTAAAGCCGATTGGCGTGCAAAACAACCACCGGCTGCATTACTTCGAACAAAATAACATTTTATTTTCGTTCTTAGGCACCATTATCTCCGGGCACAAAGTATTTGTACTTCAGTAAACACTCAACCCGATGTGTCACCGAATATGAAGCTCTTCCAACACGGGGGCCTTTCCGCGACGCAGTCGGCTTGGAAGGTATATGGCGGTGGCCGCTCAGTGTTGCCAGTCAAATCCCGACTTTTGCGATACTCTAAAATTTTTCCAGTGACTCTAGTTACGAGTCTCTCGATCTTATCCTCCTCTTTTCGTCGCTTACACTGAGTGGCTGATCCTTGAGTAAACGGTGTACGTGTATTATGATGTACTGTGTAATCGCAGCAGTGCATAAGGAGGCGTGCAATGTGAATGACAAGCGCTGTCTCCTTACGTCCCTCTACTGGACATAAAAAGAAAGACTGAAAGTGAAAGAACGTAAAATATCATCCTAGGGCAAAAAAAAATATGGCACAATAGCAAACACGCTATGTGCCATAGATGTCAAAGCGTGCGCGACTGGAGCGTGGCAGGAGCAAACCGTCTCGCCGACGCTCGAACCGCTCATGCGCGTGCATCACTGTGGGCACAATTAACGCAAGGTCTTGAAAGAGTCACGACACCATTTGCTCGGCCAACGAACACCAAGGAGCGACTGTGTTGAAAGTGCAGGTCGCAGCCCTTAATTGCCGCCTTGCAAGGTGACCGGTTCAGACATCTTTGTTACTGGCGCAACCTCATTATGCGGAACACGTCAGTCACGGCGATAAAAAACGACCGTTTACGAGCTCGTTTTTATCATTGAGTACTAGGATATTGAATTTAAAGTAATGTGCACATTTAATTTTTGTTAAGAACAGAAACGGAATGTTCTGGTTAATGTCTTGTCGACTTTAGCAGTAGCACCCATCCGATCGGTCGCTCGATCCAGTCAGTCAGTCGGTCGGTCGGTCGGTCGGTCGGTCGGTCGGTCGGTCGGTCGGTCGGTCGGTCGGTCGGTCGGTCGGTCGGTCGGTCGGTCGGTCGGTCGGTCGGTCGGTCGGTTGGTCGGTTGTAGTATGATGCTTTCCCACATCACTCGATTAAGTTGCAATTTTTTTCTTGCGTGCCTCAGCTTGCAAAATAAGGGCGTGAACCGAAGAGGACACGTGATTGCGTTGCTTGCAGACACCACTCAGACACGAGCGAGTCAGCCCCTATGCAAATAAACACGATAATGAAGCTCAGGACAACGTTGTACCTTGCCCAGCCGGAAGTACGCGCCTCGATTACAGGATTTAAACGCACGTGAAGTCTTCCGGCGCCAACTCTCGGTGTCCCTGCAACTATATGCGCAGTTTCTAAATTTGTGAAAAAATTGCACACTTTACAACAGAATGTGGATATTTGCAGCAAGGTCCCTATTACGTTAGGTTATGTTTTACGCGAGAATAAATTACCCTGCTTCGTTCACGATGCGCCCACGAGGGCTGCGAAATGAATGCTGGCAGCGATTCGTCGTCTTTCATCTGAATGTTACCGAATGCGTTGGAAACCACACGGTGTGATTCGAAGGCTTTACAGCCGGCTTTTGGTATAGCATTTGATAGTGCGTGCACGTGTACGACATTGGCTACTGCGGTGCGGCTGAAGAAGGCGTACGTGTGTTCGCATTACTGGTGATCGCATGGATTTATTCTGAGCTTCTTATTGGTGGGCTTTCAGCGCCTTTCTCTCATTCACCGTTTTGCTGTACGCGATCTTCTTAGGCACACGGGCCTGCACTTGTGACACTTGCAATGTGGTGCCCTTGAAGGTAAGCTATAGGCTGAGGGGATTTCGCGACCCTCGCAGCTAGCATAATATTTTCCAGTGTCGCCTCTTCTGTTACTCTGTACTTCCTCGCAGCTCTTGGTTGGAGAATAGGTTAACCATAGTTACAGAGCACGTTCGCAAAGGAACAAGTACTTTGTCTACTTCTTTCATTTTCCAAAAGCTATGGCTCCAGTTTAATAATTCCATGCGATCACCAGAAGGGAAATAAGCCACGTATTTCAACATACGTGCGCCTTCTTAGACGCACCGCAGTGGTCAGTGTCGTACACGTGCACATGCTATCAAATACTATAACAGAAGCTCCCAGGTGCCGTATCAGCTCAGAAGTCTGGTCTTAAATAAAGAACTCATCGTTTCGTAGCCCGTTAGCTACGCACAATGTTAACATTAGTTTTAACGCCTCGTTAATCGGATTATAATAAAGGAGAGTGATTTAGAAGTACACTCTAAAAACTAAGAGAGTGCCGGGCACTCCCTTTGAGGGAGTAGCGGCTTGTCCCATATTTCACTCTCTTTTCGAGAGTAGATCGACCCTCTTTGAGAGAGAGTAGGTCAACTCCTGTTGACAGAGTTTTGTTACTCCGCCGCAAGGGATTGCTAGTACTCTTCTGCAGAGTGATAATACTCTTCCCACAGGGAGTGCTAGTACTCTCCCGCAGAGTGGTAATACTCTCACCGTAGGGGTAACGGCACTCCACCAGACCGAGTACTTCTACTCCCCCAAACAGAGTGCAACTACTCTTCCCAATACCCTCTTAGCGAAGTCCTGGCCACGCATGCAGGCAGGAAATCAGATCAAATTAGGGTCGCTGATACACCGTTCTCTAGGCGGCTCCTCAGACTCAGTGGCCCGATTCCAAGCGGCCTTCAGAATAGGCGTGAGCAATGTTATGCAGGATTTTAAAGTCATTTTTCCTGGCTATTTGCTGCCTACCATGAGTCGTGACGGCTCGTAATCGGCCTATGCGTATGTGTCCCGAACGCCACTGCGGAGAAAAAAAAGCAAATTCACATTTAATCCGCAAATATCTTCACATATTTCACAATCAGGAGACACATAATCTAATTAGAACACAATAGTCGAGGGAATCACACACTTATGGAGAACCACATTGCTCTATACATCACGTGGATTCGAACCCGCGTACACTCGCATCTATACAATTCAAAGCACACATCCTAACCATTACACCACAAAGCCACCACGCTCAGTCGTGTTGTTTTAGAGCTTATATACATAACAAATGTATTTGAGGAATCGGCTGCGGTGGTTGGAGTTTCTCTGCAGTGTGCTGTGCTGTTGTGTACTGGAATACGTTTGCGTTTGCATCATTTCCATTCCTTGCTACGACTAACGGAGGAATACAACGTAGACGACGACGTGAGAACTATTCACGGCTTGTCGTCACCCCAGGAAAATAACAAATGTGCCGTTCAGCTCACGATCGAGTGCTTTTCCAGTCCATGCATTATATGTTCTCCGAAAATACGCGGATACAAAGTATCGTGCCAACCATCCACGTATGTGAATTTAAGTCGCGCGTATACTGGTGAGCATTTCTGTTTATTTTTTCCGCCAGTTCCATTCGTATGTGGTCAACTGCGATGCCAGTACCAGGCATTTCGACGTGCCTCACGCTGCCGTGTAGGCGTTCTTTTCAAGTGCATTAGTTTAGAGTTTGGTTCAGTCCGCTGTGAGCTGTTGTCCTGCATTAGCAGCGGATCGTTAGCGTTTTGAAGAGCACGCATTCCAGCATTTGGAGACTGCTTATGCCGATAGCCGCGTCACATGCATTGGCACGCATGTTTAAATGAGTAATGTGTCCACTTGTTACGCGTGCACTGCTCGTATCCTTTGGCAGCGCTCGTTCTAAAAGCTTCGAAGACCATCTACATTCATACGTGTGTTCAATATATATGCACAGGATAGACTTGCCGGCTAGTTGGTTGAGCATTTTAGAAGAAACAGCGCAACACAAGGACGACGCAAAAACATGGACAACACCACGAAGCGCTGGTGTGGTCGATGCTTTTTTTCGTCCTGGTGTTAGCGCTGTTTCTTCTTCCACGATACACGCACACCACAGGTACGCGAAAGTTTAGGAGTATAGGGCGTTAACTTTGTTTTCCCCGTTTCCTCTCAGTGTCAATGGCACAATGCGTTGCCCGAAATAGCGCACGCTTACCCCCATATTCAGAAATGCATCATAACTTGAAGCCTATGCTTGATCTAAATGACGCAAGTCGTGAACGCACCAAAAGAAAGGCAGTGAGCGTCTGGGGGACGTTCGCACCAGGCGTCGTTTATATAAAGTCAAGCATGGGCTTTGTATTAATATACATTTCTGAATACGGGGGTTAGTCATCTACTTCTCACAGAAAATGTCGAAGAAACGCCCACCAAAACCAGGCACATTCGTAAACCTAACTAGGCAATACGAAGCTCCATAGAAAAAGAGTGGTATTAAAAGCTTTCAGTATTTTTCTTTACTCCAAAATGGTTGCGCTCTCGTGGTTTCAATGTACAGAGATGATGCAGCGTTAGCTAAAAAGCATGAATTTCCGAACTCCATGCCAAAATAAGCTTGTAAAATTATTTAGGTGCTAGAAACCAGGGTTTGTAGCGATCCTTGAAAACCCTTTATTTCTAAAATGCCATTTTCAAGGCATTGAAAAGCCTGGAATTTTTAGAAGTACTGGAAAGTCCTTAAATTTGTACACTTGGCTAGACATAGCAGACATTGCCAAGTGTTTTTTTCCCTTCTGTGACATTCTTCGTATGTCACAGAGAATTGTCTGTGGAGGTAATAGAAGGAAAGCGACATCCTTAAAGTTCAAATTACAAAGGAGCTGCAGATACCAGTTTTAGGCACATGGAACCGGCGACAAATGTACTTGGAGGAGCAGAAGCAGGAAGCTCAACGGTTGAGGCATTCAAAGAAAAGCCGTGATGAGTAAATTGAGAGCTACAGACACAATAAAAGATCACCTTTCTCCGGTGCTGTGTTGTTCCGCGATCTTGAGCGCGCGTGCGCGCGGTGGAGAACTCCGAGTGAAAAAGTAGAGCGCTCGCTACGCGTTCCTTTGAACTGCGGCGGCCTGTTCTCTTAGAAGCAAAACGATGTGTTCTTTGCTCAGCGTGCATGAATGATACATTGCCATGTTCGGGGCCAGCCACCTACAGTTGAAGCAGAAGATCACGCTACGTTTTGTTCTCTATTGCCGCAAGAGTAGAAATACTCTCTCTCTCTGAAGGGGGAGAGTGAAAAGCACATTTCACTCTCTCCTTGGTGAGAGAGTGAACAATGCATTTCACTCTCCTCGACATTTTGCGAGAGTAAAACGACGCTTTGAAGAGTGAACCGGCCGCTTCACTCCTGCGATACCCTTCCTAGTTTTTAGAGTGTACTGACTGTTATGCGTGTTGGTAATCCATACTTAAGGAAGAATGGCGCAACCGAACAGGGACGAGGTCTGATCTGCGCTCGTCCGTGTTTTCTATCTCGTCCCTGTTCGTTCGCGCCATTTATTCTTGAGGAAGTGAAATCCTACGTTACACACTTCTTGGAACTTTTTGCACACACTTCTGCATGCATACGTGACAAAGAAGGATCATTGTATGGTTAGGGCTCGCGTCATGACTTCGTGCCCCAATGTCGGAAAGAGGGAGAGGAGTATAGAGCGTAGTATTTGCCTAGGTCGCCTGCCACGTCTCCCCAGTCTGCGGAGTGGCAGCTCCTGCCTACACGTTGGCCCGACAGCAAAGCGGCGTGGCAGTGACTGTTGCCTAGGCGGACAGCCACCATCAGTCTCTTTAGTACCTGAATTATGCTGTCGCCCATAGCTCAGTGGTGATGATAAGCCTCCGGTTTTCATAGGAAGCATACTCGCGCACGCTCTATTATTGCCGCCCTTTGGCGACATAATGCATCACATCTTGAATCCATATATCTCGGAACTTCTGCGGTTAGAAGATAACAGCCCATGATGTCATTAATTTAAAAGTTAATTACGGTAAAATAAATAGTTAACAATTACATTCCCGATTATCGCGCAAATTATGCAGTCGACCGCTGCTACGAAGCTTGAACAGTAAAAAAAATATATATAATTTTGTCTCGAATTCAGCCTGATGCACAGGAACACGCGGTACTTTTCGTGCAGTGGCGGTGTCTTCTTCTAACGCTCTCATTTCTCACAGTCGTTGCTGCTCATTTCTTTTCCCACCCTCGCTTGAAGCAAAGCCAAGTTCCACTGTTGCTGTGTGCGCGCCAAGTAGGAATGGCGTCAAGCAAGCCGACTCTGCAGAGCCCGTTGTGCGGCGAGCGCTTTTCGCTTCCATGAATGTGCGCTTCCCTCTCTCCCTTCGTCGCTCGCTCGCAGCCATTCGGTCGCAGCTGTGTCCACCGGGAGCCAACTGGAAAGCACGTGTGTGCCCTATAGCATCTCCGCGTGCGATGGACCGTCTGTGTGCTGTATCTGAGTAACGTGTTTCCTCTACGTTTATGAGCCTAATGGTACATCACACCACGAAGTTCATATAACCTCTCCGTCGCCTCCCCTAAAAGCGGGCGTAGCCAGGATTCTACTTCGGATTTTCAGATATGCTTCTTTGGCTTATGAAGGCGAAAGCCTTAGACGGCTCATGGGACAAAAAAATCCGTTGTCCGGCGTTATGGCACCAGCATTCATGGCACCAACATTCATAGGGAGTCGAACCCTCTACTTTTGATGGTTGTCGAAACCAGTACATGTGGTGTTAATTAAGGCGAATTTAATTAAGACCCACGACCGTCGGTGGGAGTCGAATCTACGACCTTTGGTTAAATTAGGGGGAATTAAAGGCCATAAGTTTCTTTATAAGAAACAGCGAAGCCGAGGCGAAGAAGAAGCGTCAGCACGACCTATGGTGTTAATTAGTCCAAATTAAGATAGAGCTAATTAAGGCGCTCTAACCCACGGCCTTTGGTGGGAGAGAACAAGCAGTAGGAAGTAACAAGGCATCACAATGAAAATGTCAAGTAATGTAACGAACGTCTCCCGAGCGGGCACGATTTCGCAGTCATTTTCTTTAGCTTATGCTAAAGCGACTGTCAACATTTCTTCGGTCAGCTGCATTAAATTTTCCGTATCTCGGTTGTACTTTCCAAAGGGTTTCTTCAAATTACGCTACAAATTACTCCCTTCTTTCTCGACATTTGTACTTGATGGTCTTCGTATTTTTTTGATGGGCATCGCTAGAGCCATCCATAGAAACCGTGTTGTTAAAACCATAACGTCCAGCTAGAGGACGGCACTAAAGCGCCCATTGTACAGGCTGTTAGATCATGCTGCGTCTGGACAGGACTTCAGCGAGAGATTCAGATCCATTCATCACTTTAGGTTTTGAGTGACAAAGTTGTCTTAGCACAGTAATAACACAACGCACGTTATTGGTGCGCGACATGGAGCGACACAGTCGCACATTCACGCTTGCTTGTTATTGCAGAACCCAAAAATTGTGTGTCTGCTGGCCTCGCCGCGTAATTGGAAGTCGCAGAGAAGGGAACGCGTGTAGTAGAGGAGTATTAGGCCGGACATTTACAAAGTACTTCAACGTATGAACGGCAAACTTGCCGCAGGTGATTCGCATACGACCCCTGTCTTTACGCCGGTGCGCTGTACAAATACCAAAATATCGTGCTGCTGAGGCTTTGATGTTTACGACCCGATGCTATACACGTGAGATGTGAGAGAGGAGATATATCCGGACCGACTAAAACAGTTTCCGGTTCTCGGACGTGGGCCAAGGCTTCAGTACACGTGGTCGGTGGCAGGACTCGCCAAGGAAGACGTACGTACGTACGTACGTACGTACGTTCGTTCGTTCGTTCGTTCGTTCGTTCGTTCGTTCGTTCGTTCGTTCGTTCGTTCGTTCGTTCGCCAAGGAAGACGTACGTACGTACGTACGTACGTTCTTTCTTTCTTTCTTTCTTTCGTTCGTTTGTTCGTTCGTTCGTTCGTTCGTTCGTTCGTTCGTTCGTTCGTTCGTTCGTTCGTTCGTTCGTTCGTTCGTTCGTTCGTTCGTTCGTTCGTTCGTTCGTTTCGCTTAATTGGCAATCATCGACGATGTTTCTATACGCTACTTTCATTAAACATTTTTCGTCCATATCGGAAGGCGGACGTTGTCCCAAAGGTTCGAACAAGTGACCTCGTGAGCTATGTGTTCTGCCAAATTCACTGATCTGCAGCTCGGCTAAGCCGATTCTAAGTTTCGCTTCGCAACTGCTATGAAAACAAAGGCAACACGCCGATCAGCATAATTACATTAATGATATCTGTACGTTGGTTACGTTGCGCAAAAAATAAAAATAAAGCAAGAACGACAGGAAAAACGAAACAAAGATATCTTTGTGTATTGCTCTCGTCTCTATTGCATACCATTGTCCGACGCGTTGTCCGGTCATGAACGCCTACCATCTGTCGTCCAAACTCGCCTTCATATTTCCTCCGCGTGGACCACAAAGCCTCCATTCAATGCGTGGTCTGCAATTTTTCAAAGCCGCAGCCGGGTTGACGGCTATACAATAGAAGCAACCCGCGCGTCCCCAGCGGAACCCCCGAATCAGCCGCATCTCTGAGGGTCATCATTGCGCGACGGACAGGAGCTGACTAACCGAGGAGAGCAGTTGCAGTAGAACAAGCACAAAACAAGGATCAGCGGCGGTAATAGCACAGGCACGCGTGCCTCGGACTCACCGTCCGCCCGTGGTCGACGGCTTCTCGAAGTAGGGGGAAGCCAGCACCGTGGTCAACCCGCCACACTTATAATGACAGCTTAGCGCACCACGCGGTCTGCAAGCCCAGGAATAACCGCTGTGTTCACAGATCCAGCCGTCAACGACACGTGACTGAACAGAATTGTAAAGCCCGTCGACAACGAGCACGCATGCATGCATCGTGACTGTGCTGGCGGTGCGTCCGCGTGATGTTGCTCCCGAAGTGCTCCCACGGTTTCGCTCGCCACGATCGGTCACCAGCAGCTCGCATATACGCTTGACCAGTCCGTGCGCTGTCCGGAAAAAAATGACTCACTTGCCACGAGCGAGTTGACTGCAAGCTGCATCTTATAACCAAGCCAGACGTCTTACACGCAGAGTGACGAGGACTCGAACTTGTTATTACCTTCTGCCACTCAGTATCGAGGAGGCCACGTGGTATTTACTGCATGAAACTTCAAGGCCTCGAGACTGGAAATCCGGAGTTCATTGCTCGTCGTCGGCGCCTTGTTCGGGCTTTGTTTTTCACCGCGGAGTTCCACGAACCGGTATTGCGGCCGGCATCTATTTTCTGCCAAAGTGCGTCGCGTTTTCGACACTATCGACGAGGCTTTGGTTTTCTTGACCGCCTTTCTGGTCAATGTCGAGTTGGGCCGAAGGTGTCACGAAACCAACGTGTTTTCCAATTGAAGAAGAAATTAAGTCAAGTCTTAATTTACAACTACGAACGCTGGGGATTCGACGATCGAAACGTGGCCATAGACCACTTGGAAGTGCCTGAGGGCCATCGAGCAGCGTAGTTGTCTTTCTTACAGAAATCGGCCGCGCTTAATTGTGTCGCGCGCGCGCTGTTTTTGTTGTTTCTGATGGCCGCAACCGCGACGCGTTTCATCCGGTTTGTAGCAATGCGCGCATTCGATCAGCGGGTTCAGCTCCCCGGTCGAGGCGAACGTTCGTTGTCAGCATCTCTGCGCAACCATACACAGCCCGCCGGCACGCGGCGATGTCGCGCGTTGCAGTCACAGCTCGTGCTGTCACCCTTCCGTCCGCTCGGTCGCCGAAGAAGCAGCGCTGCTGTTCTCACGCTCTTCGCGAGGCGCTCTAATCAGCGCGCGGATGATTCAGAAAAAAGTGCGCGCGTTGAGCAACAATTTTTGCTCAAATGCACTTTATGGACCATAGAAACGCAGATACATTCGACTTGTACTGCACACATTTGCCGGTCCAACTGAACAAACGTCGTGTCAGGATGGCTCGACTCGCACGCAAAGGATAAGTTGACTGAGCCCGACCCGTATGACAACTCACGCTGGCAAACTTGGCCGGGTGGGGCCCGTGGCTGCTGGTAAGTGAGGCGGGCGGACAGAGAGCAGGTTGGTTCCATTTGCGTATACTCGGAGCTCATGCAGATGACTCCAGGTTTTGCAACCCAATAAAAAATAAATAAAAAAAGAGAAACAATCCAGGAGATTTGAAGGCGGGGCCGTTCCTCGCCTTGCATGGTCGCACAGTCGTGAAACACGCGACACGTTCAACCGCGCTAGGCGCCATTGATGCGGCACCCTAGATTGCCGTGCATTGTGGCGAGGTGGAGGAGTGGGACAGGAGAGTGGGGGGTGTTTCCCCACGCAGCCGCGCATTGCACACCTTTGCACACTCGGTCGTTCATCGGGGATCTTTTCCGCTTGCCGAAACGACAGACGCCGATCGTAACGTGTGCCTTTCCAGGGAGCAAAACCCACGGCGCACGTTGCACGGCGCGGCGCCGGTCCTGCCTCCACGCACGTGTCGGATGTTTACAGCGCGGCGTCCGTTTCCCAGCGGCTGCAGAAGGCTCGTTTCCGGCCTCCGGCGAAAACTCCCGGCTGCACCCAAAAAGCTAGTGCCACCGGTGCGCTCTTTGCACGCTGGCGCACCTTGCTTCCCGCTCTTTGCTCCGCTTTGACTTTTGCGCGCCATATCTGCTGCATGCATGGTCCGTGCCGTGCGTTTGTTTTCCGTCATTCTGTGCTGCAGTGCGGACTCATCGCTACAGCTTCTTAATATAGGCTTAATTTGGACACACTGAAGCACACGTACGTAGCTCAGGCTCATTTATTCGTAAGGCACCACAGAAAGACATGAACGCGGAATAAGACCACAAACGCAGGTGTCGTTCCGTGTGCGTGTCACACGACATGTTCTATGGTGCCGTTTCGAGGAAATGAATGACAATGGCGTTTATTTTCGAGTCAGTACAGTGTAATGATACGAAGGAGCGTGCGGAAAAAGCTGTCATTTCGACAGCTTGACGAAGCCGCAGGCCCCCGTATGGGCGATTACAGCAACAACAAACACAATCTGTTTATAACTTTTGAAAAGTTATGCAGACAAATTACGCAAATAGCAAAAGAAAGTTCTGTAGCAGAATGCAAACTTACACAATCTTACAGGTATACATGAAATATAAGCATGTATGCCTACACAGACCAATGCAATCTTCTTTGAAATGCAAAAGAAAAAAGAAGCCCGAGGTGTACATAATTATGCAAATATCTTTCTGCTAGATGCAGAGCAAGAACCAACAAAGCAAACATACTGCTCTTGTCCAAAAAAGGCTACAGAGCAAAAAATATTCTTTTTCTGTAAAAAAAAGTAAGAAAGAAAACATCAAAGAAATTCGTCTAGTTTTGAGTTGAAATAACTACGAATAGCTTTAAAGGTAGTGCTCTCCAGTTGAATCGCTTCGCTGTGTAATCTATTTAGTAATCTTGGTAGTTTATTACGAAGCGTCTGTTGTCCATATTTAGTTCCTACTGTCGGTACTTTCCAGCATTCCTTTTCGCGTATTGCATGTATAGTGCTATTGTTTTCTAACTTGGCAAGTTGCTTAAGAAAACTCGATCCAGTGTTTAACTCTTGTTTATAAGCTCTACACAGTCGATAATCGTACATTGTTTCGATTGGCATAATTTTATATTTTACAAAAAAATGCGAGTGTATGAAGGTAACCAGGGACATTTTCAATTACTCGCAGGAACTTTTTTTTGCAAGACATGAATGTTGTGCAGATTTTCTTGAGTGGTAGTAGCCCAAACTGAATGGCAATAATTAATCCAAGATTGAAACAAACGGTTAAAAATTATAATCAGAACTTTCTGTGGCAGTATATAGCGATTACGATAAACAATACCAATTACCTGTGACAGTTTTACTGCTAAACAATCGACATGTGTATCCAAGGATAACGTTTCTTGAACGACGACACTCAATGTTTTAAAGCTGGGTACAAAAATGGTAGTAGGAGAATTTAGTAGTATGGGTTTGTTCACGACAACGTCTTTATTTTTACTGCGAAATATCGTAGCTTTAGTTCTTTTTATTTTGTCTAAAACTATGCTGACATGCCCATTAATATAATTTATGTAAGGTAAAATTAGCTTGATCAATTATTTCATCAACTGAATTTCCTATTAAAAAGATGCTGGTGTTATCAGCGTAAATTACATAATTTGTCGCAGAGTTTATATTGATAATGCTATTAATGCAAATATTAAAAAGAAAGGAGCCCATGATGCTACCTTGTGGAGCACTACAATATACAGCAAGCAGCCTAGACAGACCTTGAATTATGTCCACTGTGCGGACACGGTACTGTCGGTAGGATTTAATCAGGTGTGCAGCTTTGCCGCGGCAGCCATAGCTTAAAAGTTTCTCAATTAGAAGAGAATGGTTTATATGGTCAAAAGCTTTGTACCTTTGAAACCGTACTGATTCGCCCAACTGTCGGTTATACTTAGTTTAGTCTATAGCACGATGTCGCGGGTTCGCGTACCGGCTACCGCCGCTGCATTCCTACAGGAGGTGAAATGCAAAACCGTCCGCGTGTCGTACGTGTTTAACCGATGTGGTTAAAGGGACACTAAAGTGAAAAATGATTTCTTCTGCATCAGCAAATTACCGTTCTACAACACCAAAAACACCACTCTTACAACGATAAGACGCTTGGTAAGCCAGAACAAGCGCAAGAACCAATTACGGGTGCCGACGCCTACTTGAGTTCCCGCGCACCTGGATTCTGTGACGTCATGGATTTTGATGGCGTCTTCTAGGGCCTACTAATTATATATAGCGGTACAGATTGACTACATTGTATTCTAAAGGAACCAAATATTAAACATAGCAAGTTTCGGGAACCTTTATTCAGCCAACGCGGCCCAAATGCGAAAACATACTTTGGAATCCCTGACGTCACTATATATCGTCACTATATATCGTCACTGATATATCGTCACTGGAGTTTCGGCGCGAAATTCAAATACTGATACTTGGACCTTCATTTTCTCATCTAATAATCAAACTATGTTTTTTTAAATGACTGCCTGCAGGGTTCTCAGACAATGCTCCATTAGTCTAAAGTGATTTATTGTTTCCCTTTAGTGTCCCTTTAAGCATGGTACCGAGGACCCGATGTGGTCTAGCTGATCCGTCAGCTGCTCTGTCCCGTGAAGCCCGGCCAGTTGGCTTGAATGCACACAGTTGAGATGAAATGTCGAAGCCAGGAAAAGGGAAGGTTTCGGGCTTTACGCGTGCAACTGCGTGCGTGCACGGGCCTCTTACTGAAGAGCGGCTGTCGTCGTTGCGCAACGACAGTTCCACGTGACCGCGAATTCTACAGTGCGGGCCAGACACGACGTACGCACTTTAGACGAGTAGAAATAAAAAGGAGACCGCATCTGACAGGAATAGTGAAAGGCCGGAATGGTGCGGCCAAGCGAAAGAAAAGCCACCGTTGCGCGGTGGCCTATGATACTACGCAGTGGTCGGGCGCATGTCTTTACCTTTTGATGACTAGGCTAAACGCAATCCCACCTTTCGTCGAAACTGCACCGACACATTGAGGTGAAGCGTGAGAATTTTACGCACACTCTGCGAGCAGGACTTCCCGCATCCGTGTCAGTATACGTGGAGCGCGACGGACCTGTGTCACCCGTCGCGCAGCCACGACGCTCGACCAGTCCCGCCACAACTTCCTTTGAGTGTGGGCGCGTCGTGTCATTTTCGATGCGGCCGAGAACACGCCGGGAGTGAACACCCTGAAAGCGGCCTTCCCCAAGGTAGCGCTTTTCGGCGTAAGGATGACTTGTGTGATTCCGCACGCGCACCTTAGTTGTTCCACGCGTTGATCTTGTCGCTGTATCTGTTTTTATTGCTGAGCTGCCCTTTCGACGTATACCACGAGAGGCGAAAAGGGTGACGGACGAAATTTAAAAAACAAATATAGTGACGGCTTATCTTTCTTAAGCAAAAAAAAAGGAACAACAGAAATAAGAAAGAAGAGAAAGAAAGAAAAAAACGGTACACTTTTAAACACATGCACACCTTTTGGGATGTGTATTTGCCACACAACGATAATCGTCATTTGTCTTGCTTGCGTTTCCTATCTTGAAAACGCTGCGCTCGTTACTTTCCTGTCGAGAATGCTCTGTCGTGCTGATAACGCGCATGCCGTTCGTGACTTGGAAGTACCGGGCTCGCAGCGTTAAAGAAAGGAAATGCGGACAAGACAGACGACGATTATCGTTGTGGAGCAAGATACGATCTAAAGGGTATAATTTTGTTTACACTCTACACTCTAAAAAAAGTTTGCACCCTTTGGGGTGTATATCTACCACACTCTTAAAACGGTTGCACCCTATGGGGTGTATATTTGTCCCTCAACGATAATCATCATCTGCCTTGCTCGCGTTTCCTTTCCTGAAAACTCGGCGCCCGCTACTTTCCTGTCGAGAATGCTGCGTCACACTGATAACGCGCATGCCGTTCGTGACTGGGAAGTACCGGGCTCGCAGCGTTAAAGAAAGGAAACGCGGGCCAGGCAGACGACGATTATCGTTGTGGGACAGGATACGCCCCAAAGGGAGTAAACTTTTCTGAGAGTGCACACAAGATAATCGTCATCTGCCTTGATGCGTTTCCTTTCTTTAACGCTGCGAGTTCGGTACTTTCCAGTAACGAACGGCATGCGCGTTATCAGCACGACATAGCATTAGTAGCGGGCGCGGCGTTTTCAAGAAAGGAAACGCGTCAAGGCAGATGATTATCGCTCTGTGGCAGAGATACACTCCAAAGGGTGCAAACTATTTTTAGAGTGTAAGAAACGTTTACACCCTATGAGTCGTTTCTTGCCACACAACGATAAACGTCATCTGTCTTGTCCGTATTTCCTTTCTTTAACGCTGCGAGCCCGGTACTTCCCACACTCTTAGAAAAATTTACACCCTTTGGGGCTTATCTTGACCCACAACGATAATCGTCATCTGTCTTGGCCGCGTTTCCTTTCTTTAACGCTGCGAGCCCGGTACTTTCCAGTCACGAACGGCATGCGCGTTATCAGTGTGACGCAGCATTCTCGACAGGAAAGTAGCGAGCGCCGAGTTTTCAAGAAAGGAAACGCAAGCAATGCAGATGACGCTTATCGTTGTGGGACAAATATACAACCTAAAGGGTGCAACCGTTTTAAGAGCGCAGTAACGAACGGCATGCGCGTTATCAGCATGACATAGCATTGCCGACAGGAAAGTAGTGGGTGCGGCGTTTTCAAGGAAGGAAACGCAAGCAAGGCAGATAACGATTATCGTTGTGTGGCAGAGATACAACCCAAAGGGTGTAAACTTTCTTTAGAGTGTACACTCTTAGAAATATTTACACCCTTTGGGGCTTATCTTGTCCCACCACAACACTCTAAAAACACTTTGCACCCTTTGGGGTGTATATTTGTCCCACAACAATAATCGTCATCTGTCTTGCCCGAGTTTCCTTTCTTGAAAGCTCGGCGCTCGCTACTTTCCTGTCGAGAAGCTGCGTCACACTGATAACGCGCATGCCGTTCGTGACTGGGAAGTACCGGGCTCGCAGCGTTAAAGAAAGGAAACGCGGGCAAGACAGATGACGATTATTGTTGTTGGACAAGATACGCCCCAAAGGGTGTAAATATTTCTAAGAGTGTAAGACTGTAGTCGTTCACTGGAGCAGGTCGTTTTTGTTTGACCTCCCATTTCCGATCTCAGATACAAGAACAAATGGAAACGGAACAAGAACGAAGCGGCAAATGCAGCAAGGATTATATGCCGCCATATATATAGATAACCGTAAGTCATCATACAACATCAAACCGTAAGATTCTGTCGCAAGAAGTGGGATCCTATAAAGTGACACAAGCCTTGTATGTAAAACTGCATGGAAGTTCGTTTCTTTGAGAAACAGCGAAGGAGAAGGTTAAAAGGCCGAATATCCGCTGTCTACCTATCACGTAAGCGAAAAACTGATGATGCACCAAACATTCGTTTTTCTTTTGGCAAAGACCGGTTCAGGTGATGACTCGCTGCAGAACCGGCAAATGCCTCGAAACGTCAGCCCCGTTACTGTGGGCCCTTCTAAATACATTCTGTAAAACTGAGCCGGGCAGCCGCTATACGCCAGTTCTTACAAGATAAAAAAAGAAGAAAACAAAGAAAAACAAACCCTAAATAGGTTGAGCAAGCTTCCTACGTACGAGGAGAAGTATCCCCCGAAATCACGCGCCCTGTTGCAAGCGGCAATTTGTTCGCTAGAAAAACGTTTTCTTGCACACTACGTGTCGTGCGAAATTCCGCTGGTATATAGTGAGCTTCTCCACTGCGCATAGACGCTGCTTGTGCAAAGATCCCTGTGAGCGGCACTTTCATACGCGCTATACATGAACGCTCGACACGTGAAGTTGTGACGCGACTTTCGCATGCCTTTTCTGCGTCTGTCCACTCCATAGTTCGGATATGCCAGTAATGTGTAACGTGTCTGACATACTGGACAGTCGTGCACTATCAGAAAAGAAAGCATCGAGGTAAGCGCTCCCAAAGGAAGTCTATCGGGGCTACGTAATAGACTTGCGGGACGCTGCGTGCTACGCCTGGATTGTGCGTTGCGCACTTATTTATTGCGTTGTTAGTGCACTCCTCCTTTCTTCTTCTGTCCCTTTAACCTTTCCTCCGTGCGAAGTAACCAAATAGAGCTACCTCCGGTTAACGTGCACTTTAAGAAAAATGGCAAGGAAACGGGAGTAACTGGGCAGTTAGTCCTAAAAAGGACCCTTTCGTCCTTCAAGGGACTAACCGTCGAAGTGTGAGTGCCGTGTGCAAATTTCGGAGAGTAATGTTTTAGTCCCTGGTCGGACAGAGAGCAACGGGAGGACGAACGGCCACAGCTGCTCCCCAGGCACTCAGCTGTTTTTCTCCGTGTCGTCGAGTAATGCGGCGAAAACGGCATCGTGGATAATTCGAACTTCGTATGATGTCTATTGAACTACATGCAAAGCAGCACTTTGCCTCTTCGTGAGAAAATTGCGTGAATTTGAATTAAAAGAAGCGAAACAGCCACCGGAGGGGGAGGTTTTCGTGTGCCGATTTATGCATCTATGCCCATCTTATTCCCTCTCTTTCATCGTATGTACCCATTTACTTCGCTCCACAGATGGTAGCGAACGATACCTCAGCGCCTTTAAATTATATCTCTCTTCTCTCTCCGCGACATTGTTTAAGGTAAGTTAGTGCTCGCTCTCTTATTTCTTGCTAACCCTTCGTACCCTCTACCCATGTGTAGGGTAGCAAACCAGACGCGCGTCTGGTTCACTTCCCTACCTTTCCTTCCTCTCACTTCATTCTCCATGAATACATGCTGCCTACTCCGTTTCACAATACGGCAGCCCTGGGCAGCAGTATATACGACCAGTACTCTGGTTCTCGAGACTATTGACACGTGTACTGTCTTTATTGGAAGACACGTTTCACCACCTAACAAATGTTATCGCACGGGGCAGGACGCGCCTGCATGTATCGAAAGTTTCTGGAATGTTATCGATGGTTCCATCCGCTGTCTGTGGCCGAACCTTGTGAAAATTGATTGCATGCGTACGCGACGCGAATAATTTAGAACTTTGTGGAAGACACGCGGGTCCCAGCGATTAGTCTGGAACATTCGACGATTGATGTATAAAAGCCGACGCGCATGACCCGTTGATCAGCTTTTCGACGATCGCCGAGTGTGTTCGCCGTTATCGTTGTTCTTTGAGTATCGCCTGCTTTTGAGGGCACAAGTTCGCCGAATAAAAGCTGGTTTCAATCGATCACGCTTAGGATGCTTCAGACGAGGTCATATCCCTCGCGAGGTTTCTAGAGCAGGATTCACCCAGAAATTGACCCACAGTGCCCGGATTGTGGTAGCACTCTATCTCATATGCTCTGGCAGTGTCCTGCGTTACGGGATACGTCCTTCACCAGCGAATGGGACTGGGACGAGGCCACATCTAGTACGGAACTCAAGCTCTAGTCCATGGCCGTCCAGAGGGCCCGTGAAAGAGCGGAAAGTCTTGGCCTCCCGATTCCGACATGGGAGCAGCCAGCGGCGAGCCGGGGGCCCCGACGGGTCGCCGCCGGATAGTCCCTCAGGACCTCAATAAAAGTGCATTGTCCGTCCGTCCGTCCGTTTGTCTGTCTGTCCGTCCGTCCGTCCGTCCGTCCGTCCGTCCGTCCGTCTGTCTGTCTGTCTGTCTGTCACAGGATTGCTACTGTGTTCTTCAACGTCAACCCCACGTGACACTATTCGAGATTGAGCAGACGGCTCTCTGCCGCGCAGATATGCAAGCGTGTGGACACGTGTATCGCGTCATTGAAATGCTGACGCTAAAGCTGTACATCTTAGACTGCAATGACATATTATTGCAGAACAGAATACCGTCTTTTGGTTCTTGCATAAGAGTGAAACCAACGTGGAAGACTATCAGCTCATCGTCAAGGCCGAAACGGTGTCCCTCGAGGCGACACGTTTTTGTGGCAACCTGAGAAGAAGCACCGCGGTCGCTTCCGTACACATTTCAAGCAGTCGTACGTCTAGACGTATTATGAAAAGATTACGATCGTGTGTCCACCACGCGGAAGAAACAGTCGCGACGTGCCTAAGATCCGGAAAAATGACACGTAACGAAGAGTTGCATTCCATAACTCTTCACATACAACAGGCCAAGCCTGGCATATATATATATATATATATATATATATATATATATATATATATATATATATATATATATATATATATATATATATATATATATATATATATATATATATATATATTCATTTCAACAATAACGTACTTTTCGCAAGCGTTCGTAAAAAGTCCACGTAGAAGGCCAAATAACACAGAAGCAAAACAAAGCAATACAACGTCGCATACTGCCGTTTCTGCTATTATTAAAAATACACACTATGAAGTCAGGTGCATATATATATATATATATATATATATATATATTGTACCTTCTTATAGAAATGATTTTCGTATCACCTCATGATATCAGCTTTCAAGCATTGAATAATTTATTGTTTGTGGAGAGGCTGGCGACACCACAGTTGCCAACATTTCCGATTTCTTCCGAATTAATCAATTAGTTGATCGATGGAGACAGTTTACTTGCTTGTGTCAACACTGGCGTATCGCTTCGTACTTCGTGACGTGACTAATCAAATTTCATTTCAATATCGTATTTAAAACTGGGCCTTACAGCGTTAATAAAAACAGGGGCAGAATCGAAAAAGCTTTCTTGAACGTCAGTGCTGCTTGCCATAGGCCGACCACTTTCGCTAATATGTCCGGTATCAGGATTGCTCGGAAAATCAGCTCCTACGAACAATTTTTGCGCAATAGATTTCAGTGAATACGGGCCCTGGTTCGCATAACGGCATATAATTTCCGAAGTTTGCGAGGGCAACTGCTTCTCCGTGTTACTTGCTGATGGTTTTATTTCTTTTCCCCTCTTTTCTGCACCTACTCCGGCAGTGTCGCAATTTAAGAAAGCAATATTTGTAAACAAATAAGGCCAGAACCAAATGGAGTGATTTACAGGACAGCGTAAAGTATGGCATACGACAGTGAATAGAGAGCCTTTAAGTTTGATGGAAGGCCTTTATGTTTTGTTATACTTGATCAACAGGACAGAAATTGATGTGACAAACCACAAATATTGACTAAATTAAACAACTGTGCCTGATGACCGTATTGTAAACGAACAGAGTGGAATGAGAAAAGAAGAAAGTGAGTAACGTCGGTCATGTAATGTCATGTAATGGTATATGCGTAGCGTCTTCTCCCTATAGGTAAGCTCGAAAACGAAGTGTTCTCTTTATTATTCTCTCTCATTCACTTATTTAAAGCAAACTTATCGTAACTTTTGCATATTAGAGCAATGGAGCAGCCGGAAGCGCACTGCCTCCAACCACTCCTGTTAGACCCCATGCAGCCTAACACCAGCAACGCCAGCTCGACTCCCCCCCATAATTATGAACGTATTTTACTGATGGATGGCGGCCATTTTCGCCTGATTTGGAAAGGTTCGTCACCGCTCACAGTGAATGCCGGTCTCGAAGGACCACAGAGGAAGAACAAGTTTATTCATTCCCTCATTTAGACATCCAAATGGGTTATTCATAATATTTGCGTGGGAAGGGGAGGCAAAGAGGCAACTAAATGCCTCGGGACAATGTGTCAAAACCAGCCGTAACCATCAAGTTGCAGAGTGCTCCAGCACTCTGTAACTTGATGTTACAGAGTGATGTTATAACTGTTACATTTTGCTGGACGATACGGTAATGAAAAAAAAAAGAACGCATAATCTTACACTTATACAAGCGAAGGCGATAGCACACTGCGTTCACTTCCGAGTGCTATTCACCCCGACAGGCGCACTCGCTCGTTCGCGCCCCTGCCGGGAACGTGTTGCGTGTGAGCGTATGACAGTGTGTGGATATAGAAGCCGGGGCTTACGTGGCGTTGCCCTCGCACGGGAGGGCGAATGTCTCACCGCGCGCGGCCGATAGAAGCTGATAGGCGCCGTCGCTCGCGCCAACGCACGCCGGGCGCCCGTGGGCGGACCCTCGCTGAGCCGATCCGCGCTTGCCGCGGCTGCCTGAGCTGCGTAGCTCGTTCTCGCCAATACCGTGCACTATACGTGCACTGCTGTACGAGCTCTAAAGGTGCGTTCCAATTCGGGCAAGCATCGGAGACAGTCTACGTAGAGAGCAAAGGAGACAGCCGGAGACAGCTTCAAGGGCAAGTAATGGAACGCGTTGGGAGCCGTCTGGACGACGCTTCTGCGATCTGATGCCACCACGCGACAAAGAAAAAGTTGAGAAGAGCACGCATTATTTCTGAATTTTATGTATTCGTGCCTGCAAACCAATGAAAAACACTATGTGACTCACGTTAAGGGCACAGGAAAGAGTGTCTATGTTTTCTTGTGCACAGACGACCTTCCTGTTAGCTTTCAAAGCGTCCTGCTCAGCCGCCATCTTGTTTGGACAGGAAAGTGGCCTGTATCGTTATTGACTTCGATGCTGTCTTCGCGAAGCTGTCTACTTTGACGCCTTCGGGAGAAGTAGAACGAGTCTTAAGATGGCCGCTGTCCACTTAGTCGTCTACTTTGCCGTCTACTGCAAGTATTGGAACACAGCCTAAAGCGTGACAAGTAGGTCAAAGCAGCGCGGCACGCCGTTTGTCGACAGCCTAAACACATCTTTCCGGTGAAAGCTCCAAAAGAGCTGCTGTAATTAGCGCTGAACTGTTCTGAAGTTGCTTGATAAAAGATTGCTTAACATAGCGTCATCATAGCTGATTTGTGCAAGCCCGCAACAATCCAAAACGAACGTGATTGAGATTTCAATGTCAAATGTGGAAAGGCGTTGTATCCAATGCCACTTCAAACTTAAATACTTCGAAGGAAGTCGGGTAAATTCAACGCATTTTAACCGTTGTTGCGCAGAGTTCAAGTCGTGTCCACTAGGGGAACAACAGCTAATGCATGTGACTTTGAGTTGCTGCGTTGTTATGGCACCACCGCGTGTGAAAAGGAGAGAGAGAGAAAAAAATGGTGACATGCATACAGACCCAGCGCATTTAAAAATACGACGCGCATGACAAGAAACCGACGTCACCTAAGCTCCACAGACTATTCGAAACGCACATTCACCAAATCGCTAATTAAGGCATAGCGTCGTCTGCTCAGTGTTCTCTACAGAGCAGACGGCGCAAGCGCGGCAGCAAGCGCACCGATGCGCACATGTTCCGTTGATCGTCTGTTGCATGCTCTAGCCTTCAAGAATGCTGCGCATAATTAGTAAGCTCCTCTTAGTGAAGCGCTCTGTCTATGTACATACACAGTGCAGAAGCAGTACCACTTCTGGCTCCTCTCGCCTCCCCCCCCCCCTCCCTGTCGACTGTGTTGACCGTCACGCCCTTGTTTTCTTTCTCTTTATTTTTTTTAATACTTCATACCGCCCTTCTCCTAAAAGGTCCCGTGTCTGGTCTTTTTCTCGGAGCGCGCGTTGTTTCGCGTGAAATGCGAACAGTGGAAAGCGAGTCACGTATTCCCGACCGTGCTGCGTCCCCACAAACAAAGCTGCTGGAAAGGTCCTCAACGGCCGCTGCTCCTGTGCGAGTGTGCATGTCTGCGCTTGTATACATGAGCGTTCGTTTACCTCTCCGCGTCGCCACGCGAGCAGAGGTAGCTGAATGCGCTGTCGCAGCGAGAGACAGTTTACAAGCGCGATCGTTGACTTCTCCGGCTTAGTGATTTGCAAAGAGCGTCGTCCCATAACGTAAGAGCGAACGCCCGAGCGGTTGTTCCTCCATGAGCTGTGAAACCAAGTTCAACTCTTGTCTTAATTTCTAAGTGATAAGATTCGCTTCGATGTTGAAAGGCGCCCTCAGGGTGAAACATACTCTGTTTCCGTCCAAGTGTATAGGCGATATCCAGGGCTTCTTTTTCCCCTTTTCTATTCAGAATGCTTCAGCAGTGGGAAATAGAACCAACAGAGACACTTCTCTCCACTTCTTTCACGAAAAGCATCAACCATCGCCCTACCTGTGACGTCACTGCGTCGACGTCTCACAGCATGAACTGGTGCTTGCATTTCGGCAAACCTTGTGAACTATACAACGTGCAAACATAAGCATTGCATAAGATTAAAGTAGCGACCTGAGCGGTGCCATAAACGTAAACATTGCACGACGTTACACATTGCAGAGGATGAAAAAGATAAGCAAAAAGTTATGTATTATGTATAGTTGAATATCATTCATGAAAGCCACACCACGAAACCTTCGCTTCACGCAGATTCCGACATGTGCGCTGGATCTGCATAACTTCTCTACTCGGAACGTTTCAACGCAGCGGTCAACAGAAGCAGCAGAGACGAGAACACGAGGACGGTCGTCCATACCTCGCACTGTCTTATTCCCAGTCGGTATTCAACAGGAAGGACGTTTTTGAGCAACCAAAGAGCGCAAGCGAATGATGACGCTCCGTTACTGCTGACTTGGAGCATAATACAGCATGCATACATAAGAGCAGCGCCATTTGCATGCGAGCAAAGCCTTCGCCCACGCATCTTCGCGTCCCTTTCATGTCACCGCGTTGCTCTTATAACGGCTGGCTTACTGCGGCATGAAGCCGGCTGAAATGGAGCGCATCGGCAAAACGAACGACTCGCTTGGGCTCTGTTTCCCCTCAAGCGAAACGTCGTGATCGAAAGCGCAACCACGAATCTCCTGAATTAACTGAGTAAAAAAGGAAAGCCGCTGTGCGGTCCACAGGGACAGTTCACTGTGATTTGTCTTTTCGCGTCTGGATTTACCGGCAACTTGTAAGGTCGTTGACCCTCGTGATGCTGATGCACGCCGCCTCGTGAGTGCCTCCACCCTCACCGTCACTTTTGTGACTTCCTTCTATTTGCTCACTTCTTCTTATTGGACGAAGCCGCAATGCTCACAAAGACTCTCTGAGCAATGTGTGCAAACGATAGCGTGCAAACACTCGCCCCACTTTTGCCCTTTAACCATCCACGGTGGATTTGCCACTGCGCACGAGGTCGCAGGTTCGACTCCCAGTCGCGGCAGCCACATTTTGATAGGGTGTAATCTAAGAACGCTCGTGGGCCGTGCTTCAGGTGGTAAAAAAAAAATTATTCAGTGGCATCCCTCATTCTAAACCCCGCAATATCATTATATCTTACTTTTGCCCTTTAGATTCTAAAACACTGCTTTTTGGGCACTATGAAAGCGAATATATCGCTGTGCGAGGCACCGAACTCAAAAGACGTGCTTCATGATCGCGAGCAACAGACAAGCGTAGATGATTCCACACTCCGAGGTCGTTTGCATCGACGACTCAGAGCGGCTTTCTTCTCTCGCTCCCGGCCCTAGCTCAGTCGACACGAAGGCCTGAGTGGGCTGGCCGCTAATTGCTTGGGGAGGAGACACGGACGCTCGTGCTGGAGTGACGGTGTTGCGAAAGCGATCGCGAGCGTGTGGCATATGCCAGCCTTTACGACGCGGTAGTGCGTAATACTTCCTGAACTCTTCGACGCAAACATGGTCCTGTCGAGACGCAAATTAATCGCGCGTCACATCCGCTATGTGAGCAAGGCGACAAGGAACGCCTTCGAAAGAACAAGACATGCAAATAGCCCTTCTTCTTCGTTTTCTTTTTTAACGACTGCCGCTATTTCCCGCTTCTCGAACTAACCGAGTGAGTTTGCTGCAAGGAATCGTGTCGCGTTGTGGGACTGATCCGTGAACTAGCGTGAACGTTACTAATTTTTTCGTTAATAATGAACAATGTGGCTGATATTCTCGCTCTTTAAGGAAGCATCTTTGACCAATCTAACAACAAACCCTCGGTTGTGACTCCTCACATCTGATCGAAAAGTGCTTGATGAAAAAAATAGACAATTCGTTCATTTTGTCCGTCATATGTTTCTTCACGATAACAGGAGTATGGTGCAGCTCTTCGTTGTTCGCAGTTAAGCTCTGAATTGATGGAGGTTTTATTTTCTCCGAAGGAAGAAGTGCGATGACCATACTTGGGATGCACGCAGCAGTACCCTGTTCAAAAAAATGAAACAGTGTCTTTGCCTCATGGCTAAAAACGTGACGAGCCACGTTTCGATCACGGCACAGCTGGGTTCTACCTCCCCCCTCCCCCCCCCCACTCCCCCTTTGTCTTGCTGTTTTTGTACTGCCTCAGTTAATGTGCACAGCAAACTAGTCCAAGCCTTCACGCTTTCTTGGCTGATCTACTTATCGACTGACTGATCGACTGAGGTCTAGGAGGGCTTCGGATTGATTTTAACCACCCGGGATTCTTAACTGTATGCATTCAAAGCTTGGTATACACACGAATTATCTTCTATTTCGTCTCTATTGGAACGCGGCCAACGCGGGCGGGTACCCTATGAATTTCCTGTGTGCATTCACATAACATTGGCCTTATGATAATTAGGCGCACCCTGTATTTCTTTGCAGTGCATTCATTCTGCAAAACGAATCCAACGTTTTCGAAGGATGGCTATTGACTCGGTCATTCCATAAAACAAGAAGAGTCCCCCTACAGTCCAGTGATCCTAAAATCCTTGGCGGCCGATCGGCGTTCATGTCTTTATGCCTCCAATGGCGGCGCATTCCTGGCAGACCTTATTTGACCTCGCAACTCAAGAAAGACCTGGGCGCACGCTTTCGCGCTGACACGTTGCGTGGGCGACGCAAAAGCAGGAGCAAGCGCCGATGAGTGCCAACGCCTCTTCCGAAGAGATCCCGACAGAGAAGGAGCAGACATCGCCTTCCAAGGTCAAGTTTGTATGAACACAACACACCGCCCCCTCGGCCCCACTTCCCAGACGTCCAGGTAGGACATGCCAGGGGCGCCACGCCGGCATTCCGTAGGGGAAGGCGAAAGCGTGAACTGGCCTCGTCGAAAGAGAGCAAGGATCTACCGTCACTTGACCTCATCACCTGATCTCATCGGGCACAGAGAACGAAGACCAACGTACTTCTCCGGTGACTCAAACTATGTGTGTAGCCACATCTGTAGCGGCCGTCGAAACGGTTCGCAACAGGCTGCATTCATCGAAAAAAAGAAAAGAAGAAGAAGAAAGAAAGAAGAAACGAAAAAGCCAGGGAAGATACCAGCAGGCTCGAAACGTGACTGCCCTGTTCGACCGCGCAGTGAGCAGTACAAATTGGGTGAACTATGGCCGGCTCTGATCCATGCACCTTGAAAAACACAGAGAAGGAACGTGAGTGAATGTACAGGAGTCAGGGATGAATGTACCGGAGGCAGCTGTTCCTTCGAATTTGGCCGGCCGAGCGCAATCTGAAAGTGAGCCCGGAGAAGGAAGATTGGGGCGTCGCTGCGGGGCGCCCGCCAGGTCGCCGCGAGTAAAGGCTTGGAAGAAAAATGGGAAGGGGAGGGGGGCTGGTCGTTTTCCTTTTGTTTTTGCGTGGCAGTAGTGAGCGCGTCGCGTTCCCCGAGGTTGTGGTCACCCTTACAGGCACGCTCTCTACCGCCTCTTAACCCCGCCGCTGCGTTCGACTCGGTGAATAGCTGCACGCCCTTCCACTTTTCCTTCCTATATTTAATTTTCGCGAGACGGAGAGGACCGACGCGCGGGTTCTCCCAGAAGGTGCTCAGGAGAAGAGGATGCCTCGGAGGAGCGAGCCGGACGGAGCCAGAGAGGCGAGAGGCCCGTTTCCGAGAGCGGTGAGCCGCTCCCAAGACCGAGGAGCTGAGTCAGTCGAGAGAGGAGGGACAGGTCCTGAGAGGAGACCACCGCGCTCTGTCTCACTCTGCTCGCATACGTTCTCGCGCTACCGCTGCTGCTCGAGCGCTTAGGTAATGTCTCGCTCGGTGACGCGTCATCGGCTCCGCGAAGCTTTATCGGAGCCGGTCGCGTTCTTGAGCGCGCACCACGAAGCGGCAGGCCCGCGATAGCCTCCGGCGACCGGCGCCGAGGTTGGGCAGATCCAGGAAACTGTTGAATAAGGACAGGCAGCTCGACACAGGCAGACATACATAAATTGCAAAGCTTATGTTTTCGGCGACCTTTGTTGCCTGGTTTTGACGTCTCATGTTTTTTCGCGCGCGGGAGAATGAACAGGTAGCACAATTTGTAAGGGCTCGTGCTTGATGCACGGTTATGAGTTTCGTTCAGCGTTCCGCTGGAAAAGTGAGGTTTGTGCTCTCCACAGATGGGGGCTATATTCAAGGCTGGATTTCCAGTTGAGTGGGCTGTCGCGTTTCTTCCAAAATTTGTAGACAGAAAATGTACAGCGTGGAAGCACAGGGCGCGTTAAGTAACACATAAGCAGCGTTGTCTGTAGAAGGCGGACGTGCCGTGTGCGCGTGAACATGTCAGTAGAAACTACTAGTGGCTTCCAAACTCCGAACGCACAGTTGTGCATACAATTTCAATGTCCATTCTTTTGCAAATTAAAGTTTCTGTAATCTAATGAGATATAATCTCCTTACTGTGACTTATCATAAAAATGTCAGCGTAATCTAGATTCGTAAATATTTGTTGTGACTTGGGACATTATACAGTCGTCAATATCGCAGCTCTTATAAAAAGGCATCTTGAGGCAACTCACTTCCTGGCGCTCTACATGCGAACAGTGTGAATGTGTATATAAAGCAGTAGAAAAATGGCAATGGATATAACATTTAGCACACTGAACTGTAGCTGACGCCTACGTAATACGAAGACATTCATTATTTGTGGAGAACGATTGTATAAATAATGTAAGCGTTGTGTAGCGATGGGTATGTAGATATTGTTTGTAGGTGTTTAGATGGGAATGTTTGTAATGGCAAGGTATGTTTCAAGCTAAACTAATACCCATTGGCACATATTCAGTGACGCCAGCGCACATACCTAGTGCACATATGCAGTCGCCCAAGTGGCACATAATTTTAGCCTGCCCCATCACCGCGGTATCTGCCCACGAAAGCGGCGCGATAGGCTCGCCCTCCAACAAGTGGCTGGACTGGGCGAAGAACGCTTAGCACCGATAGAAACGGCCTCATCAGCTTGGTCTGGCGATGTGAACTGTCAACAGAAAGACCGCGCGGGAGGGTTCGGGGGCGGTTGGAGCCCGAGCGCTACATGAGTCGTCTTTCAGCCGAATCGTTTCTGCCTCCGCACTGGCACAAGGCCCACTATAGTGCTGTTCCTTGGCAGGAGGAAAGCGTTTCGTGCATCTGTCTTAGTATTTCTATGCCTCGCGTTATTGAGCGCTCGTCTTCTAACGCGGTAGAATTATAGGCGGATGCCACACACTTTTGAGCTGTGGCATTCCTCTGACGAAAAATGCGGGCCGAACCCGAAGGCAGAACACAGCGCCTCCAAGCGCCAGCTGCCACGAGCGAAGAATGCGAGAAACTGCCTCGTGACGCGCGCGCGGGACGCTCCAAAGGAAGCACGCGTGCGATTGTGTCCTCGTGGTTAGAGCATCGGGTGGGCTGCTGTGTTGGAAGACAAAGATTCGAACCCATCATCGTTCGCGCATCTCTTAAAGCATTATATAAGCGGAGTTCACCCGGTTTGGAGGTATCTAACACAAAACTCGAAGTGTGTTGAGCGATCGCGTTACAGTGAATGGTCTAGTTTGTTTCTGATTCTCTCTTATTTTTCATCCAGTGGGTGAAAATAGAGAGAGAGAGATAATTTATTTGAAAGAAGGCAGAGAGGTCGGCCTGAGCTAAGGCGTTCTAGCCTGCCACTCTGCACAGGGGGATGGGGAACGGGGACATAAAGGTGTGATCAGGAATGATGATGACATAGAAAGAGGGATGCGCAAGGGTGAAAGCAAGTTCAACACTCTGATGATAAACGTTCAAAAATGTCATTCATGAAGCCACTGTCAGGTTCCGTATCAAGTCTGTAGTCACCAATTCAAGGGAGCTTAAAAATAAAGGCGCTAGGACGAAGCTGGTGTGTGGGCCTCCCCTGCGCGAACGGCACGAGCGCCAAACAAAAGCTTTATAGCATATAAAGAGCTGCGATAAGGGGCTCCAGCACGGCGAGAACTTGCAGGGCACTTTTAGCGGCCGGATTCTCGAGACAACCGAGAATCACGCGCATTAACTCTACCAGGTGCTTGAGCATTTTCTGTACGCTCTCCTTCTTATTGTGTTCATCTCCTTGCTTGCCCGTAGTGTCACCGGTTTCACTGGCCCTATAATTCTTGGCTTCATGGCGCAGAGGAGTACTAGGGCTCGCTGGCATGGCCGTGAGCCTAGAGGGCAGCAATGGCCATTCCGTGTCTGTATCAGCCGGTGAAGGTGAACGTTTGCCGCGTGCTCTCGTCGACCTTGAATTATCAGTAGGCGCCGTTACCGTCCTCGATGCCCGCACAGGCAGAGGTGGTCGTGGTGCCTGTGCCACGCTATGCAGTTCTCATGAAATGGTTTTGTGATGCTTCTGTCGCGATCGTTGGTCACTTTGGCGAACAGATTGAGCGGCCTCTTTACGTGAAGATTGGTCTCTTGCCATTTTTCGAAGAATATGAACTTCTTGTTTCAACTTCGGGCATTCCTTCGAAGTCGCTTCGTGAGAGCCAGTACAGTTGGGGCATTTAAATGAGGACGCCTTACAGTCGGGGGTATCATGCTCTCCACCGCAACGCGAGCAGGTGGCTTGACCTCTACAAACAGCGCTCACGTGTCCTATCTTGTGACATTCCTGGCACTGAATAGGCCTCGGAATGAATGGTCGTACTCGGTGTATCACCTAGCCCACTTTGACAGACGCTGGTAATGTCGAAGAAGCAAATATTAACTTGATACATCGGGAGTGCCCCAAGCGGTGAATCTCAAGAATGCGCACCGATGACCTCAAAAGACTCTTGATGTCCGCATTCTTGATTTCAAGCTCCCCGTCGGAAATCACTCCAGTTGTTGTCTCCTTCCCGTAAGTAATAAAGGCGCGGACGGGGATTGCGCTTAACAGTGGAAGGGTCTTTAACTTCTCAAGTATTGCGGAATTTTTCATATCGAATGTCAGGATGTTCTTGCGAGCGTTGATCCTGATCTCGTTGATTTGCCCAGGGGCCACACTTTCAGGATATTCGGTTAGAAACTGCCTGCAGAGGGAGTTCATGCTGTGTGACGTCGAGAGCGGCACGTACGAAACCATGAATGATTCCTGCTCACTCTGATTCGATGAAGTCGCCTCAGTCGACATACGGCGCATCTTCTTCATACGGTGGCCCATGACTACGGTGTACTCGCCGTCAGAGTCCATGGCTTCTGGCGTTGAGCTCTCCCAGGAATCGAGCTCCTCCGAGCTTCCAAAGGCACGTCGTCCAAAAATGAGCGATGAAGTAAGCGACTGACCTTGCTCAGGTGGTCGTGGGAACATCTTGCTCATTCTTGATGAAATGACTCTCACGAAAATGGCAAGAACGTGCAAAAATGCATAACAGCGAGAGGCCCAGAGCACCAGTGAGCTCAGGGCACTTCTTTGTGAAAATAATGATGATAATGATGATGATGTCCTTGATGAGTTTGGCGCTTACCCACTCACTGGGATTGGCCAAGAGTCGGGCAGACTTTGCTTATGTGTTCAGAAAATGAAGGTAAAATCTATAATTTTGTTACATAAATTTAAGCGAGGAAAAATCAAAACGGCTCAGTAGACTGTCATGCTATGAAGAGGAAAAAAAATATCTATATAATATAATATAACATAATATAATATAATATATTATAATATAGTATGATATAGTATAATATAATATATTATAAAAATAACATATAAAACATGAAAATAAAAATTCATGTATGTTATGAAGAAGAACAAGCTTCTTCTTCACAGCTATATACAGTGTTAATAGCGAACAAGGCTCCCTTGGGGTAGCCGAAACGTAAATATTAAACCACTTTGGTCGGTGTCCGTACCTCTTCCTTTTAAGTATGCGTCATCCCGACCAGACGGGCTTCTGTCATACTTTCGACTTAAAAAAAAAGCTGTTTTATTTTTATGCTGACGAGCTATAGTTACATGCAATACAGAGCAGCACTTACTGAAACTTGCTTGCAATGTGATACAGGCCACGAATGCTGAGCGACAGTGCGAAAATCCTTATTTTAATATGTGATGCCGTAAACTTAATGGTTCACCAGTTATCTGCAGTACGCATAACATGGCCAGCAGAGCTCTATTTTTTCCCTCTTAATGTCATCGAGAATATCGGCTATCCCAGTTTGATTTCTCATCCACACCGCTCTCTTCCTGTGAAATTTTAACGTTACGCCTAATATTTATCATTCCATCGCTCTGTGCGCGCTCTTTAACTTGTTCTCGAGCTTCTTTGTTAACATCCAAATTTCGCCAAGCACCGTTAGAATCCAATGATTGTCCATTTTTCTTTTCAGCGGCAGCTGTGGTAAGCTCCCGGTCAGTTACTGTGCCGTTACGGGACGTTAAATTTTACAATTTAATATATTTTCTTAAGTTGCTAGCAGCGATCTCGCTCAGCTCAACTGTACCAACACATCTTGTTCAATAAGTTTATCGCTTATAAACATACTCTCGAGCGGCACAGCGAAATTTGAGGGGCTGCGAGCAAACACAAGGATTATAGTTTTCCATTACCTCTTTATCCTTAGCATACCATTACATGAAAAGTTTTTGAAATACGTTTATTTCTTGAAGCGTTCTAAACATCCAAAATATAAGGACTAAATGATGGAACGAAAAGATGCAAGGCTCGTTAAGAAAGCAAACTGAATGACTTTGTTGTGGTGACGTAGGCATGCGCTCTTCATCGTTAATGCGACTGGTTTAATGCGATTGTTATATTGCGCAAACGCTGGCGGCTTTTATAATTATAGAAGAATATTCAAATCACGAATTAAAGTTCTAATTGTTCTTCTCCGTGTGCTGCATCTGTGACCGATACTACACCAACTGCCTGATTTCACAGCACATCACCGGTGCACGTCCACAGGCATAAGTGTTTGTACTGTGTACGCACAGTGGACGGCTAGATCAGCCAAGCGGCCAGCAGCCGCCTTCGTTTCCATTCTGCCGAACCTGGTCAAGAAGACAGCTTCGCAGAGACAGAAATTAAGTCGACAACCATGCAGGATGCCTTGACTTCGAGACAAGTGCAACCGTGCATGAGAAAGTGTTTTGCACGTGACGTCGTGCAGAACACCGCTAAGTCTAAATGAATAGAACGTTACACTTCGTTATTGCTAGCGTTTGTATTTCTCTTCTTTTTTTTTTCTTTGACGTGAAGTGGCTACAAGTCGTCGAGGCACGTTCCAAATGAATTCCGTCATTTTGGGCACCAAGCTCTCTTCTTAGACGCCAAAAGAGGCTGTCTTCAATGCTGGCCAGAATTGGAACACACCCAATATCAGCTGATGCCTCTAAGCAGCGAATGGACGACAGGATTGAAGTTTAGACTTAATCTAAAGAGAAAACTGGCGGGGCCGCACCCACTCCAGCCAGAACAGGCATTTTCGGAAGGGCAGGTATCGAAGCCATTTGTAGACTTGCGTGCTTAATGCGCATCCAGTGCGCATCCGCATATTGGACAACGTGTATATTGTATCTCATTGTACCATATCATAATCATCCGCCATCTACCTTTCCTTGTGTTTCCCACTTCCCCATTCCCCAGTGAGGAGTAGCAGGCTAGAGACACGCTCTCCAGGCCGACCTCTCCTCCTTTCTCTTCATTAAAATCTACTCCTCCTCCTCCTGCGTGCTTAATTGATGTGGATTGGCTTTTACGCATCTGAGGGTTTTGCTTTCTTTTGCTGACTTCACTGTTCATTTCCTCGTAGTTTTATATTATAGTGCTACTGTCACGAAGTTGCCGAAAATTTTGCACTCGTTCGGAATTTCTACGCGCTTGCACACCCACGGCCCCTCGATAAAAAACACACACATTGCGTGTTTTAAGCGAGCATCCGTGACACGCCTTTCAAGCGACAATCGCATACAAAATCTGTGGCTCTAGCATCTGTAGTTAGCATCATTTACTGAGCGGACGATCGAACGCAGCCTTGAAACTTCGAGTCAAGAGCATGTGCGACGTTTCTGCTGATGAAACGCGAAGTATACACGTTTGATCAATGTATCGCGAATTTTTTGTTGTCAAAATATATCTACGCAGCCTAAATGCGCGCGAATGCACCCGAACCGAGCCGGCATGTGTAAGTTCCCATAATCGCACGCCGGTTAAGCACATTTAAAGAGATATGCGCAGACACAAGCGGCACATTTTGCTTTGGTAAATATAAAACACTCCGCGACGCCAGGTCTGCTTTTTACTTCCTTGATAATATGCTCGTCCTCTTACTATATTCGCTATGCAGAATCATAAAATCACCCGAAGCAC